>NC_135232.1:777191274-779591274 GCF_051348905.1 Ranitomeya variabilis
ACTCTACAGAGAGAACAGGTAAAACGACCCTGGGCATCTCCCATTCTCCTTCTCACTCTCTACATAAATAAATAAATAAATACATATATATATATAGATAGATAGATAGATAGATAGATAGATAGATAGATAGATAGATAGATAGATATACATATATATATTTATGCAGAGCGTGCATACATACATACAAATATATAGATATATGTGTATTTCTGTATATATGTGTGTATATAAAGATATACATATGTATATATATATATATATATATACACATGTATACTTATATGTATGTGTGTCATATTCACACAATCATTTAGTCTATTTATTTATTTTTTCCATGACATCTCTCCTTGCATTTCCATCCACATAGACTGCAGTGTATATAGGCTTGCTTTGGGTTCACACTAAGGTTTTTCTTTTCTTTTTTTCTTTTTGTACAGATCCGAGCTCATAGGACAACTATTACCTAGTATAATATCTGCGTACTGTACATCTCCATCATGTACTGTTTTTGGATTGATGCAAAACAACGAATTTTGTCCGGATTGATGAACAATTCTATATTATCCGCCTGCAGGCAATAGGCGAGGATAAAATCTGTCCATTTGGGTTTTATTCACACAGCGCAATTCTGTGATTCAGTAGGTAAAACGCAATAATGGAGCCTCCTGCACCGGTTTGGGGTAACTAATGATGCCAAACACTGAGCGATGTTACCATGTGTAAGGGAACCATGAGGTTCCACACTGAAGGTAACCTGTGTGTCAGCTAGAGGAGGACCTGGGCCACCATGTAACCCCAGCCCACACCTGAACTATAGGGGCAGGAGAGAAGGTGGAGAAGAAGAGTTCAGAGGGAAAGAAGAAAATGAGAGTGGGAAGAGGAATCGATAATTAGCAGCTGTCAGATGAAGCAGGGGCGATCAGCAGAGGAGCACACCACTTCCCAGGTCAGGAGGACAATCACTCATGTTCTCACCAGTCCATGGCTTGCTGTTCTGGAGATGGCTCTCACTGCATCGTGTACAATATGCATCCAGGGGCCGCTAAAGAGTTAACCCACCCGTGGAGGGCAGCATGGCAGCCTAATCCTGGGGAAGGGACTTGGGACTAAGAATTGCTTTCTGCCTATTTCATTATTATTTCTTTATTATTAATCAAGGTGATTTCTAAATTGGCAAATAGATGAAAATTCAAAGCTGCCAAATCCTTGTGTGACCCCCAATAGTTCACTGGTAGGGATCAGGGGTGCCCCAGAAAGCTGCACAAAGGTGGTGGAAGAAGTACAAAGGTACCTGACCTGTACAATGGGAGGAGTCGTGGAGTCCTTGTTGGCTAGGCCGGTGTCAGGATGGCACATCGGGTCCACCGCACACACGCGGCTCTTTGTCATGTGCGGCTCTGCCCATTAGGTGCCCGCACACCCCAGCGCCCCTCCCCCGGCCTGCTCCCTAATGTCTCTCTTCCCCACTCTGTTTATCAGCACATTTCTCCGCCTTTTGCTTAATGATATTTTATTGATTAACAAGGAGCAATGGGGTGTCTCAGAATAGGAACTCACGCTAGCAGTGCTCAATTATATTTTACTAATTACTAAAAGGACCTCTTTCCAAGCTCCAGTAGGGATGTTCAATTAATAACAGTCCTGGAGCAAAATTAAGAGCACCATTCATTTCAGCAGAGCTAGACAAATTATGGATTGCTATCAGGCCAGGAGCTTAGAGGCAAGTATGTGTGCTATGTATATTAATAATCTATAGATACATTTACACATACATAGATATATAATGTGTGTATGTGTGTGTATATACATATATATATATATATATATATATATATATATAAAATATATATATATATTCACACATTATATGTCTATGTATGTGTATATATATGCGTGTTTGTGTGCATATACATATATACTGTATATACATGTACATATGAATGTATATACATACATCTACATATATACAAACACACTTATATATAAAAACAAAAATGTATACACATATATAAACACAAACACACACAAGTATGTATATACACAAATATACACATACATGAACGTGTGTGTGTGTGTGCGTGTGTGCGTGTGTGCGTGTGTGTGTGTGTGTGTGTGATACACGACTATGGTTGCAGAATATGATGCCTCCCGTCTTACCTCGGGAATCTCAAAATGATATTAAAAAGACATTTTAATTTTCAGGTAAAGGCCTGTGATCTTCTGGTGCTTATTCTTTCCTGTAGGTAAGGCCAAGGTCCTATGATTTACAGCTCCCATTTTTTCCCAACTTTCCCTGATGACTTTGTCAGAGATCTTCTGTATTTTGCTATGCTGGAAGTAGTCTCCCTGTGCACCTGTTTGCCCCTTCTCTCTCTCTTTCTCCTTTGAAAAAAAATCTGCACAGCAAGGAAGGTTCCATTTCTATCTCAATCATATTGATCTGGATAATAGATGAAGATGTGTTATGAACAATAAAGAAATATTCTGTATTCGTGCACATCCAGAATGGGACTTTCAGATTAAGTCTATCTATCTATCTATCTATCTATCTATCTATCTATCTATCTATCTATCTATCTATCTATCTATCTATCTATCTATCTATCATCTATCTATTTATCTATCATCTATCTATCTCATATCTGTCTATCTATCTTTCTATCGTTTGCATTTAAGCAAGTCAATGAATAAACAGGACTCTATTAATTCTAGCTGTACTTGCATGCAATTGAAATCTTGTTTTATTGTTTTAGACATGTTACAGTATATTTACATATGTGGAACAGATTAAATTTATATATATATATATATATATATATATATATATATATATATATATATACAAATATAGACACCTGTCTGTCTGTCTGTCTATCTATCTATCTATCTATCTATGGAGAATATTGTGGTGACACAAAGAATGCATTTTAGCATTGTCAGTGCCAAGGCAGCGCTGACCATATGAAATGCTGCAGGAATCCATTTAATTGTGGAAAATAAAATGTTTCCATTTCCCATTATAAAATAAATATTGTAATAGGAGACTCTTCACTCAATAATAATTTCAGAGCGCTTAAGCTCACCTCCAGCTTCTCCACATTGGAAATAAATTCCAATGATTTGATAGAAAAAAAAAAGCTATAATAGATTTAGTGGTATTTGGGATATCAAAGTGGCATTGATGAATTCTATAAAGCAGCAGCTTCACAACGGGCTAAGACTCTAAAATGACGAGGTATAGATTTTACTCAGCTCAATGCAATTTTTTCAGACTGTTTTCTATTGACCTAAAAGACTTAAGGGAAAAAAAACATATATTATTGGAACTTTTTCAATATTCATTTAAATATTAGTCTTGGTCTCTGAAGGAGAGAGATTGAGTTTGCATCAGAACAATGAAATCAAAGCTCAGACCTGAGACGAGGAAGAGGGTGTCCTCAATTGTATATAGTATATGAGCGCAAATAAATATATATATATATATATATATATATATATATATATATATATATATATATATATATATATATATATATCATGCCCATTTAATGGATATACTGTATGAGCTGCTGATGCTCAGTGACTGATTGAAAGTAAGGTGGAGAAGTCTGCAGGGTTAATATTAGGCACTTTCTACAAAGGCAGAAATAGTGGTGTATTATAGCATTTTTACAAGACCACAGCACAAGGGGTTAATTTCAGAATGCATTAATTATTCTTTTTATTTGTCTCCTTTGTTTATATTGACAACTACATGAAATATGTAAGTATGGCAGCTAGAAGGATACAACAGCAATATAAACTAAAACTCCCTTTCTCCCTAATATTTCCCCTTTTTCCCACCCTACTGACCATTGCTCTTTCCATTGTCTCTCTCTTAGTTTTGGGACTGTACAGGGTAAAGGGCAGGAGGGCCGTGTGTGCCTCCACTAACAGCTTGCTTCCATTGGATGTGACAGGCCTCCTATCTGCAGGTTATACTATGCGAAACATTGAATACTAGTCCTTGCATCTTTTATTGCACATGTTATGATCTTTCTTTAATAAGCATATATCCCTGTGTACATGCTAATTATTCTATTTCCCTATATACAATTTTCCACTGTAATATTCTGCATCACCAATAATATATTCAGACACTGATCTACATTGGATAACTGTAAGATCCTAACAGTGATGTTCTCAGATGAAGTCCCCAGGATGTGTGAGCGGACGGCAGCTGGAGGTGGCCACCAGCTCCTGGTCTTAGAGGAGGGTGCAGAGCAATGACAGGTACTTATCGATGGGCAGAGGGATGCTGACGTCAGCCAAAGCTGGCTGTGAGACTGAGGCTGGCAGGAGGTCTGATCTTGAGCTTCAATATTATCTGCAGGTTTTCAGCTGTAGACACACCACAAACCAAGAGGCAGCAACCATCACTTGGGGAGAGGGACAGAGAGAGCCTCTAGCCAGCAATCACATAGCCATTGTATCCCAGGAAAGGAGGGGGAGAGAAGCAGAGAAAGCTCATCAAGTCATGCAGGATTGACTGCAAAGGAGAAGCTAATCGATGGCAAGGCTTTGAATCTGAATTAGCCTGGAAAGCAAAAGGAGAAGAAAGGAAAGGAGCAGGAGGGAGCACAGAGAAAAAACCTGCCAGAAAGATGGAACTTACAATGGAAAATTTGGGGAACATTCACAATATATCACATTCCCAAGCTGGGGAGCTCATGAGCTCCACACACAGCCGACAAGCTTCCCACAGGAACCTGGTTTCTCATGGTCGACCTGCCATGGTGACAAGCATGGCTTCCATTCTGGACAGGGGGGAGTACAGAAGCGAGCATACCTTGGCTGGACCACTGCATCCTGCTATGAATATGTCCTGTGACTCCCCATCTGGCATGAGCCTAAGCAGCACCTACACGACCCTAACCCCTCTCCAACACTTACCCCCTATTTCTACCGTGTCTGACAAGTTTCACCACCCGCACCACCACCATCACCACCACCATCACCACCACCAGAGGTTGACAGGTAACGTCAGCGGAAGTTTTACTTTGATGAGGGACGAGAGAGGTTTGACTTCAATGGGTAACCTCTATAGTCACTACCCAAAGGACATGACCACCATGGGTCAACCGCTGTCTCCTCTGTCCAATGGCCTAGGCACTATGCACAACTCACAACAGTCACTGGGTCCATATGGTCCTGGTGGACACTTATCCAATGATAAAATGTTGTCACCAAATGGATTCGAATCTCATGCTGCCATGCTATCTAGAAGCGAGGACCACCTTTCAAGAAGCTTAGTTGCTCCAGGAGCTGGCATGATGCCCTCTTTGAATGGGATGCATCCACATGGTCATCATCATCACTCATCATCCAGTGGCTCAATAATTGGAGAAAGGGACAGGCAAGCATCCACTTCTGGTTCCCAGTCTGGTGGCAATGGTCAAGTGGAGGAGATTAACACAAAAGAGGTTGCTCAAAGGATCACTGCTGAACTAAAGAGATACAGTATACCACAAGCCATTTTTGCCCAAAGGATCTTGTGCAGGTCTCAGGGAACCCTGTCTGATCTCCTGAGAAACCCTAAACCTTGGAGTAAGCTCAAGTCTGGCCGAGAAACCTTCAGGAGAATGTGGAAGTGGCTGCAAGAACCTGAGTTCCAAAGGATGTCTGCCCTGAGACTCGCAGGTAAGTTTGTTCCTAAAACTCAGCACATAATATAGTCTTTCACACTCTGAAGCATTTATATTGGTTGTAGGAGATGTTCTAGTGTGTAGCATCAGTCCATTAGGTACAAATACATCAATAATATCATTTCATAGTGGAACATAGTCCCTACATCTCTCATAATAAAGGATGCATGTGACAAAGAAGTGAAAAATGCTTCGTATATTCTTAGAATGTTCTTCTTTGTTTTGAACCTTTGGTAGGATGGAACCTTCCTTCCAATTGAAGTCAGGGCTAACTATGGAGGTTGCATTACCACACAATTACTTTTGCGTAACATTTCTAGTCAATCAGACCAGTTGCTTTGCTATGTGAAAATGGAGTATTGATCTGATTGAAATCAATCTTATCTGCCAACAAAGGTGTCCGACCTGCTTAAAATATGATAGTGACCATCAATGCCAATATTCTGCAGTGTGTCTGGGAAGTTCTGGGACAGACCCATGAAAGGGACCAAGATAATAGTATCCTGATGAAAAGGGCATTAGTTGTAGTAATTAACCCTTTCTCTCCTAACCTTACTCTACAATTAGGCACTGCAACAATATTGTACACTGAACAACATGCACTTGCTGGAAATAATACAGACTACATTGAATCAATGACAATACTCTAAGAGCATTTGTTTGATGCTTCCCAACTTGCACTCCTTTAGCAGATGTTAAAACTTTCTTGTGTCCCACCTTAACACAAAGTCCACATATGCATGGTTGTTGGCCTGTGTAATCAATATCAAACCCTGTGTGGAGTCAAGTGCTGTATTCCAGGAGGGTTCTGCTCACTATTCTTCCAGTCTGCTTTCTGACTTTGTTTTCTGCTTTGGGAGCAAAGGGGTCACTCAGTATGGTCCATGTACATAATACACATAACACTTCACCTTTCCTATGAAAATGTAAAGGCTCACATAACAAATAGCTTAGGGTTCACCAGGAAGGAGCGTTGGGACTAATTACCTGGTTTTGGAGTGTACCAAAATATAAGGGAAATCAAGCATGAAGCTGTCTAGTGAACTGTCTTTTCCTGTCACATAGGCACCTGCACCAGGGAGCATTCTTCATAATTACATTTGCTGCTTTATGTGGTTAGGCAGCCCTATTGTTTTCTTTCTTCTTTTTGTTATTATTATTATTATTATTATTATTATTATTATATTTTTTCAGATACTTGCAATGTAATTGATATTAGGTAATGATTATTTTAGCATATATAATAAATGCAAATAATAAATAGGAATGGTTACATGTACAAAATGATTAATAGCAGACCAGCTGGGAGTATATACAATAATCCTCAAAAGAGTCGTGAAAAATCTCCACCAATAACGCTAATCAATAAAAGCTACCAAAAGTATGGAGGAAAAACATCCACAACACTCTAGCACGAAGATGAATTGCTTATTGTAGGCTCAGCATAGATCTCATTATATATATATATATATATATATATATATATATATATATATATATATATATATATATATATATATATATAGCCTTGGGCAGGAACTGCGGAAAGTATAAAAGAATGATCATTATTCGAACATTATAGCAAGCTTTAGAGATCTTCTATATTTATATAAGATTATCATTATTGTTTATGGGCTATGTAGCTGTCGATATGGTCCATGGATATCACCTAAGATAATGACCCTGTGAGAATTTATTGTATAGACCCAGCTTTCGGCTTTTAGTACCTATTGGAAAGCGGTTTGGCTATGTGGGGAGTAAAGCGGTGAGAGAAGCGAAGTATCAACCAAACAGAATCTTCTTCCTAGATTCTCTCAGCTGCTCTCCGGCCTATCGATCCACACTAGGCCTCTTCATCTCACAAATGGCAGATCCAATCAATTATCTATAGCACACAGACAAAACCACTGGGGATTTACCCCTTTGTCTAACCGACTTTATTCCATCACACTAGGCACAATGCCCTATCTATCTATCTATCTATCTATCTATCTATCTATCTATCTATCTATCTATCTATCTATCCATCCATCCATCTATCCTATCTATCTCATATCTATCTCCTATCTATCTATCTATCATCTATCTATCTATCTATCTATCTATCTATCTATCTACCTATCTATCTATCGGTCATCTTTCTATATACAGTATCTGTCATCTATCTGTCATCTATCTATCTATCTATCTATCTATCTATCTATCTGTCTGTCATCTATTATCTATCTATCTCTATCTATTATCTATCTCTATCTCTCTCTCTCCATCTAGCTATCATCTATTCTATCTATCTATCTATCTATCTATCTATCTATCTATCTATCTATCTATCTATCTATCTATCTATCTGTCTCTGTCTATGTATCTCTCTATGTCTCTCTATCTATCTATCTATCTATCTATCTATCTATCTATCTATCTATCTATCAATCTATCTATCTATCTATCTATCTATCTATCTGTCTCTGTCTATGTATCTCTCTATGTCTCTCTATCTATATATCATCTATATCTATCTATCTATATATCATCTATATCTATCTATCTATCTATCTATCTATCTGTCTATTTATCCCCTATCTATCTATCTATCTATCTATCTATCTATCTATCTATCTATCTGTCTCTGTCTATGTATCTCTCTCTATGTCTCTCTATCTATCTAATAATATTGATTATTCTAGCCTGTACCCAAGTTCTTCTTCCTTGCTCTGATCTTAAATTTGCCCTTTGATGTCTTTATTGTAAAGAGCCGTAGCAATAACATAGCAGACAATGACGGCACACATACAGGAGCCAGGCTCAGGGCTTTGGCGTTTTGAGCCGATTTTGAAGCCACCGATTTGCCGAGCAGTAGCCGGAGGGAGTCGGCGGCCGATCTCGGTCACACACGGCCGGGCACACCGCTGACACCGCTGCTCCTAGCTCCGTCCATCCTTCGGCCATGCTGTATGGGGGATTCATCTGCCGGTAGTGTAATTCAGATGGCTGTAATTAGGGCAGGATAGTGGCATCCTTTAGTTCCAGTCAATGCCCTATTGAAAAGCAGTTAATAGAATGCAAATTGTTCTGGCTTTACAAGGTTCTGGTAAATAAAGATTTAAACACTGCCACAATTGGCGACTTAAGTAGCTCTCTTGTTCAATGTAATTGAGCAGTTTTAGTTTTATATCTTGCTCACTAATATAAAAATAATCACCTGGAGACCATTAATAAAGAGAATGTCTATTACACTGCTGCCTGGACTGCAATATTCTGGAATGTCTGCAGGTGTATGTATTGTTTCTACACGATATATATATATATATATATATATATATATATATATATATATATATATATATATATATATATATATATATATATATATATATATATACACACATATGTATACACATACACTTATACACACACGCATATATATGAACACGCAAATATATACATACGTACACTTATACACACATACATACAAATACACCCACACACTCATGTATAGATAGATAGATAGATAGATAGATAGATAGATAGATAGATAGATAGATAGACATACACACAATATAATACCAGGCTTTTTTTTACTTACCTATATAATTTAGAAATAGATTTCACGTTCTTCCCCTGATGCTTTGCATCTGATAGACGGCATTGCACTAACTCACAATATAACACATGTAAGTACAGAACATGCAGCATAGAAATATGCACAGAAGCTTTTCATTTACAATGAAACATCAATTGTGTATTCCGGGGCTGCTGCCACATGCCTTAATTAATTGACTAACATTTTCCTATGTACATTTAATATTCAATGCTAATATATTAATCAATGCTCCATGAAAACAAACGTATAAACCGCAGATTAATAATTAACCATGCAAGAGTGTGATTGCCCGACACAGAAGCCCAACCGGGTATTATCCTGTATTCAGACATCTGATGCAGGAATGATTCTTTTCTCTCCCTTTTTAGTCTATCTATCTATCTATCTATCTATCTATCTATCTATCTATCTATCTATCTATCTATCTATCTATCTCATATCTATCTATCTCATATCTATCTATCTCATATCTATCTCATATCTATCTATCTATCTATCTATCTATCTATCTCATATCTATCTATCTATCTATCTATCTATCTATCTATCTATCTATCTCATATCTATCTATCTATCTATCTATCTATCTATCTATCTCATATCTATCTATCTATCTATCTATCTATCTATCTATCTATCTATCCATCTATCTATCTCATATTTATCTATCTATCATCTATCTATCTATCTATCTATCTATCTATCTATCTATCTATCTACCTATCTATCTATATCTATCTATCTATCTATCTATCTATCTATCTATCTATCTATCTATCTATCTATCTATCTATCTATCTCATATCTATCCATCTATCTATCTATCTATCTATCTATCTATCTATCTATCTATCTATCTCATATCTATCCATCTATCTATCTATCTATCTATCTATCTATCTATCTATCTATCTATCTATCTATCTATCATCTTTCCATTATCATTATAATAATATATACTTTGCATTACATTGCAGTGCACTTAGGTACCTTAGTTTACTCTATATATCTATGCATCCAGGAGGTATATACGTGTGTGTGTGTGTGTGTCCGTTGCCTATGTACTGAGGTGGTATAGAGGACATCTGCATAATCTCTTGCATATACAATTCGCTGATTACACTTAAACTGGTAATTATATGGAGAGAGGAATTGGTTTGGGGTGGAAGAGGCATGCAAGAAGTGGATCAATAAATTCGAATTACTATCCCTAATTCATCACAGTCAGGAAAATCGATTTAATCTTTGCCATCTTCAAATATTGTTTAGATTGCAAGTTTAAAAAGGAATATATATATATATATATATATATATATATATATATATATATATATATATATATATATATATATACACACACACAAAGTGTCCTGTTTTTGTATACAGTGTATGATTTTCAGCATAATCTGTTATGTATACAAGTATTACACACACTTCTATGTAAACCCCACTCACTCTACAATGTACTCCACCAGCAGCCTGACACTGTGGCCAGGGGAATACATATTGGTGGTTTCAGATTCCTCTGACCCTTATCCGGAGTGTCAGGATAAATGCAGCTCAGTGAATCTAAACCTGTAGGTTTACATAATTTATTGCCATTTTTGAACACTTGTAGTTGAACACTGTAGTTTTTGAAAGTTGACCCTTCCGCTTGTCTTCCTGGCAATGTCAGAACTGTCACGACATGCTCTTACAGCATAGCTTGTAGTATAGCAGGACAGGGGCAGTGCATATGGCAGTACATGTCCATTATGGCTGCAGCAACTTTTCCATGCGTCACTCAAAGTTGTTTATTATGAAACAGAAATCTCTGTGGATGTAACCAATGTAATATGTGAATGCAATCAAGAAGGAAACAGGACTATAGGCTGTGTGGCATAAAGGGTTAAATAAGTAGACTACAGTGGTTCTCTGTGAGTAGTTTTCTATAAAGGTGTTTGCCTATGAGGGCTCGCTCATAATTCGGGCCAGTGCAATCGACCAAAAAATCAGATTGCTCTCGGATCAATGTTATTCAATGAGTCAATGCAGATCTGTGTAGTCACTCCTTTATTCGCAAAAAAAAAATCACATGCCATACATCAGCATGCAGACTACCAGTTTACGGACCATCAGTATACGGACCATCTGTATACGGTTAGTACTACAGACCATCAGTATACAAGCCATCAGTATACGGACCATTAGTATACAGACCACCAGTATACGGACCATCAGTAAATGGACCATAAGTATACGGACCATCAGTATACGGACCATCAGTATACGGACCATCAGTATACAGACCATCAGTATATGCATCATCAGTATATGGCCATCAGTATACGGATCATCAGTATATGGACCATCAGTATACAGACCATCATTATATGGACTGTCAGTATACGGATCATCAGTATACGGACCATCAGTATACAGACCATCAGTATACAGACCATCAGTATACAGACCATCAGTATATGGACCATCAGTATACGGATCATCAGCATACAGACCATCAGTATATGCATCATCAGTATATGGCCATCAGTATACGGATCATCAGTATATGGACCATCAGTATACAGACCATCATTATATGGACTGTCAGTATACGGATCATCAGTATACGGACCATCAGTATACAGACCATCAGTATACGGACCATCAGTATACAGACCATCAGTATACAGACCACCAATATACGGACCAGTAGTATACAGACCACCAATATACAGACCATCAGTATACAAATCACCAGTATATGGACCATCAGTATATGGACTATCAGTATAGGGACCATCAGTATACGAGCCATCAGTATACGAACCATCTGTATACGGACCATCAGTATATGGATCATCAGTATACGCACCATCAGTATATGGATCATCAGTATACGGACCATCGGTATACGCACCATCAGTATACGGACCATCAGTATACGGACCATCAGTATATGGACCATCAGTATACGGACCATCAGTATATGGACCATCAGTATTCGGACCATCAGTATACGGACCATCAGTATATGGACCATCAGTATACGGACCATCAGTATATGGACCACCAGTATATGGACCATCAGTATATAGACCATCAGTATGCAGACCATCAGTATATGGACCATCAGTACACGGACCATCAATATACGGACCATCAGTATATGGACCATCAGTATACAGACCAACAGTATATGGACCATCAGTACACGGACCATCAGTATATGGACCATCAGTACACGGACCATCAGTATACGGACCATCAGTATAAGGACCATCAGTATATGGACCATCAGTATACGGACCATCAGCATACGGACCATCAGTATAAGGACCATCAGTATACAGACCATCAGTACATGAACCATCAGTACACGGACCATCAGTATACGGTCCATCAGTGTACAGACCACCAGTACATGGACCATCAGTATACGGACCATCAGTATATGGACCTTCAGTATACGGACCAACAGTATAATGACCATCAGTATAAGGACCATCAGTATATGGACCATCAGTACACGGACCATCAGTATACGGACTATCAGTATATGGACCATCAGTATACAGACCAACAGTATATGGACCATCAGTACACGGACCATCAGTATATGGACCATCAGTACATGGACCATCAGTATACGGACCATCAGTATAAGGACCATCAGTATATGGACCATCAGTATACGGACCATCAGCATACGGACCATCAGTGTAAGGACCATCAGTATACAGACCATCAGTACATGAACCATCAGTACATGTTCCATCAGTATACGGTCCATCAGTGTACAGACCATCAGTACATGGACCATCAGTATACGGGCCATCAGTATATGGTATACGGACCATCAGTATATGGACCATCAGTATACGGACCAACAGTATAATGACCATCAGTATACGGACCATCAGTATAAGGACCTTCAGTATACAGACCATCAGTACACGGACCATCAGTATATGGACCATCAGTATACAGACCATCAGTACATGGACCATCAGTATACGGACCATCAGTACACGGACCATCAGTTTACAGACCATCAGTACACGGACCATCAATATACAGACCATTATTATATGGACCATCAGTATACAGACCATTAGTATATGGACCATCAGTATACGGACCACCATCAGTACATGGACCATCAATACACGGACCATCAGTACATGGACCATCATTATGGCATAAGATTTTTACGGATACATTACAATTCTGTAACAGATGAAACCGTAGATGATTAATAGCTGCAGGGTAAAAAAACGGATTGCTTATGGACAGCACGGGGATGACAATTGAGAAGTAAGTCATCCCACTCTCCTGGATGAGAAAGGGACCAATTTATACACAAGTGTGAGCATACCCTATGGCTTGTTTCCAGTTATTCGACCACCTGGCTTCCCCCCCCCCCTCCAGAATGCTATACAAATGCCAGAGGGAAACTGATGAGGGCACTGATCCCATAGCTTTCTATGAAATCATTCCATTTATCAGTTGTTGCAATGGACCCTTCAAGGATTCAGATGAATGCTACATGTTGCATTTTCCTATGGGGCACATCAGCTTTGCAGTACAAACTAGTAAGGCTGGGTTTACATACGACCATTGTTTCCATCTGGCATTTAATATGGTAGAAAGAAACTGATCCCTTTGTTTGCATTGAATTATTCCCATCTGTCTAGTGCATCAGTGGTTGCACCGGACGAGTGCAGATGTTGGTCCTGGGACTGGATCACAAGATTTCATGTAACGTTGGGATTTGGCTAAGTGGGGAAAAGCCTTATGGCCACTGATGCGTCAGTTTTGATCCAGCAGAGTTACATTATTCACAAACAACATAGCCTGATGCAATTGATATCTGTGAACAAAAACCAACTGATGTCGCTTATACATATCTCCCACAATATTATTATTGTTCACATAGAAAATAAATTGCATTATGGGAAAAAAAGGGTGTCACTATTGGGTGTGCAAAACTAGTAATCTCACCAGAGCATTAGTGGTCCCAAGCCTGTAAAATATAAAGATAGTAATATTATATGTAGCACGTTAGCTTACAGATTTAACATTACAATTCTAAATTATTCTACATTTTCATTGTCCTCCATGCTTTTGTTTCTGAAGGTCTTTTTTTTGCTAGATTATGAAACATGATTGCTAAGCATTGTGACGGAAGGAGCAGATTTCTATTAGGAATAATATATTTTTTTCTTGTACGATAGACAAACTATTACGATTCAAACAAATATTCAGAAAGCATAAAACCCTAGGTCTGGCTAGGGACATATCTGTTCCCTTAACCCCATTAATGATTGTCTATGTATGTGCGGTGGATTAAATCATATATATCACCTATATATGGATAGAAAGTATCCATGAACCACTCACACAAAAGTATAAAATCAATGAAGTGTTATTAAACATTTCTTAAAAACATGTATCGCACAAAAGGAAGACATATGTATGAGGTTTGTAGCAAGGAGAATACTTCAAGTACAAAAAAAGGGATGGCGAGTCAATTGTAATTTAAGGCATAAGTGCCATCAGATCAAATCATCATAAAAAAAATATAGTTGCCAAATGGGCATTAAATGAGTATATCTATGATGAATTTTGACATAGTCCAACTGTGTAATTCAAATTAAATTATTGTCAAGTCAGTGCTTGCCTATGATCTGATTATCAAATCCTACACACCACCTGAACCGCTCCGACGCGCGTTTCGCATAGGTGCTTTTTAAAGGGCTCCTGCATGTAGCCAAATGCAGTGGGTATAAAATGAAATGTATTCCCCCAACAACAATCAGTTTCACGGGGATGGTGATGCTGCTGGCTCAGTCACAGAGCCGTTGTTGCAACCACGACCCAGGCCCTTAATGACAGCTGGTCGCAATGCAGAGTGAGTGCAAGTCAGAGCCGGGGTCGTGATTTCAGCTGTTGCTCTGTATACTCAGAGTGGTGACTGAACCAGCACCAGCATCTCCCCCCGTGACTGAAACTGAATGCTGCTGGGAGGAATAAAGTTCATTTTTCCCTGCTACATTTGGCTACGTGCAGGTGCCGGGCAGCATATTAACGCTATTAACCTGCAGATTACCAGCATATATGCAGGTTAAGAACATTATTTCTTGTGACCAGTTCCTTTTAAATAATCCACTCATAATTAAGAGAGTATTGGAGCTTGATGGCATATGTTAACTTTTTGGTAAAGGATGTATTCTAGACCTAGGTTCACACAGTCAGTTATGTGGCTCACAGTCAAAAATAATGTGATTCTACCTAGAATTGCTGCATACTAGCCGATAGGAGCCATAAATACATACTTTTGGCAGCCATATAAGAACTTATGGCAATGTTAAAATATAAGGCAAGAGGTTTTCTGACTTGTATGTTCGCGGACAATTTTTGTAACATTATTGATTAATTTTAACTATTAAGCTACAGCTGCAGCTCAAAGGAATTCATTGAATTATGTGCAAATGTATGGACAGTACTGCAAAAAAAATTTAAGCATGGACCAAGCTAAAAGTTATACATTTTTAAACATCTTTTTGTCTTCCAAAATTATATATATTTTACATTTTTTTTACTGAGACACCCACTAATTTTTTAAAACAAAGTGGTTGAAGAGCTCAGCAGAGTATGAAACTTTAAAGACTTTCTATTGAGTGCATGTAATTAGTTACCAATGTTGGTTCTCTTCCTGTATTCATGTTCTGATGATGGTTCTTGTGGTTTTCGTTCTGTATTCATGTACTGATGATGGTTCTGCAGCTGTAGTCATGTACTAATAATGATTCTGGTGATGAATTTATGTATTGATGGTGATTTCAGTATTGAATTCATGTACTAATGGTGGTTTTGGTGATGTATTCATGTGCTGAAGGTGGATCTGGTCTAGTATTCCTATACAGAGGATGGTTTTGATGCAGCATTCCAGTGCTAATGATGGTTGTGGTGCTGTATTCATGTACTGATGGAGGTCCTAGTGTTGTATTCACGTACTGATGATGATCCTGGTACTGTTTTAATGTTCTGATTGTGGTGTTGCTGTTGTATTCATTCACTGATGGACATGCCAGTGAAGTATACTTGTGCTGATAGTTTTTTGGGTGCTGTATTCATGTACTGATGGTGGATCTGATGATGAATTCATGCACTGATGATGGATCTAGTGCTGTATTTATGTGCCAATGATGGTTCAATTATGAAATAGGACAGTGCTTGGCTGAGCATTCTTATCTAATTTTTTTAATTGCTCGGAGCTGTCTCAGCGCCTCGGGATGGGATTTGAATGATGGAGCCACAGGATCCAATCTGGTTCCTCTTTACTCCTATTAATTGTATGCATACCCATAAAACTTGATAGAATTTAAGAAAATTCCCAGCATGTTCTTAACATTGTTAACATAATACAGGTGGCTGTAGATTCAGACGATACAGATAGCTGTAACAACCTGACATAGCAATTAATCATTGTACTAAGCTTAGTATTGTATTCATGTACTGATGATGGTTCTGGTTTCATGTACTTATGGCGGCTCTGGTGCTGTATTCATGTACTGATGATAGTTCTGGAGATATATTCATCAACTGATGGTGGTTATGATGCTCTATTCATGTACTGATGGTAGTTCTGATAATGTATTTATGCTCTGATGGTGGTTCTGATGTTGTATTTCTGTACTGATGCTTTTTCTCATCCTATATTCCTGTACTGATAATAATTTTCATTCTATATGCATGTACTAACGATGGTTCTGGTGTTGTATTCATCATAATAATCATCTTTATTTTTATATAGCGCTAACATATTCTGCAGCGCTTTACAGTTTGCACACATCATTATTCCTGTAGTGTTGGTAGTCCTGGTGCAGTATTCATGTACTTAAGATGGTTCTGGCAATGTATTCATGTACTGATGCTATTTATGGCACTGTATTCATATACTAATTGCTCTGGGAAGTATTAATATAGTGATGTTGGTTTTCTTGACGTGTTAATGTTCTAATGATGGCTCTGCTGCTGTATTCCTGTACTGATGTTGGTCTTGATGCTGTAAGATATAGCAATCCTTAACTTGTCAGTTGATGTGTTACATGTTTATGTTAATAAAGTAGTATTCTGTTTAACAAGTTAAGGATTACTACATTTGTATGTGAGGAGCATTAAGCTTTTGTATTTAGTGGGAGTCCATTATCAATAATCAAAGAAGTATCACTGTATGTTGTTTGTAGCATTATATAGGCTGAGTACATTTCCTACATTTGAAGAAAGGAAAATGTGCCTTTAATTTAGTTACTATTACTTTTTTATATGGGTGAGGGAGTGGTGTGTAGCTGAGTGTGGTGTACAGGAAGGGGTGTTTGGTTTCAAACAGAAACCACTTCATGAAAATCTCCACTTTTTGGGAGTTTCTGGTGGAGTTCTCCTTTCCCTTAAGATTTTTTTGAAGCAGGTTTGAAGATTTTTCTTGATTGGGCATTTTTTTTTACCAGGCATTTTTTTTTAAACGTCAAGCAACTCCTAATATGAATAGCAGAGTGGAGCTCTGATACAAATTAAATGAAAGAGTCTTCCAAGTGTTCTTGAAGTGTTTTTGCATATAAATAAATAGGACATTTTTTTTTTATAATTTTGTTAGCATTTTTTTCCTGTTTTTTTTGGGCTTAGAAACAACGTGAACATACCATTACAGTAAAAAACACTGTCATACACACTTGCTAGACCCCCAATGATCAACATTTCTGGCTTGTCTCTATGTCTTGTCAAAAACTATTTGAAAGTTTGGTTACGCTTTCAAGGCTGCATGACACATCTGTTAATTTTGTCTGTATGCAATCCATTTTATAAGGACTGCAAATATGGACACATGCCCACCCATTGTATTCAGTGGTGGTGTGCAGTCCCTAAGGTTATCACAGGTTACATGCAGCGGCACTTGCTGTAACCTCTGTGTAAACTGGCTAGCTGTGACCTGCGGTAAACTTAGGGCATTCATGGCAGTTCCTAACTGGGCGGTTCACACCGAGGTTATCATGAGAACTGCCGGCTGTGACCTGTGGTAACCTTAATGACTTCACCTCTAGTCACTGATGCTAGTTCTCAGTGTGTTCCGGGGGCCGTGATGAGCGGTCATGTTACTGATGCAGCGGACCCCTGTGGATTACTTTTATTTTTGTTAATAAATGGGTAAATATGGTAATTATCTTGGGAGTGCTTTTTACAACAAAAGGACTTTTGTATGTGTGTGCCTTTCTTTCTTGACTGTGAGGTTAGTAATGTGGGTGTTTTTAAAGGGAACCTGTCACCCCCAAAATCGATGGTGAGGTAAGCTCACCGTCATCAGGGGCTTATCTACAGCATTCTGTAATGCTATAGATAAGCCCCCGATGTTACCTGAAAGAGGAGAAAAAGACGTTAGATTATACTCACCCAGAGGCGGTCCTGCTGCGGTCTGGTCAAATGGGTGTCTCAGGTCCACTCCGGCGCCTCCTATCTTCATTCCATGACGTCCTCTTCTGGTCTTCACGCCGCGGCTCTGGCGCAGGTGTACTTTGTCTGCCCTGTTGAGGGCAGAGCAAAGTACTGCAGTGCGCAGGCGCTGGGCCTCTCTGACCTTTCCGGCGTCTGCGCACTGCAGACACCCATCGGACCGGACCGCAGCGGGACCGCCCCTGGATGAGTATAATCTAACATCTTTTTCTCTTCTTTCAGGTAACATCGGGGGCTTATCTACAGCATTACAGAATGCTGTAGATAAGCCCCTGATGACGGTGAGCTTACCTCACCATCGATTTTGGGGGTGACAGGTTCCCTTTAACTTGTAACTACTAGCACACATCTAAAGCTACTGTCAGTTTGTCAGATTATTTTTTTGGCAGATAAGGCAGATTTCAGTCAGGTCAATAACACATTTACATACCACAAAATAGATTGACATTGGTCTGATTGGATACATATTGGTCATAAATCTGTATGTCTAAAATAACTCAGAGTACAGCCCCACATAAGAACGGTCGCTTGTGCATTGGTTGTTAATGTCTCCATTTTTTCAGGTAAAGCTGCTTATTTTTTTCCCAACATTTCAACATGCTATATGTATAGTGGTTTTCAGGTATTTTGTTAACAGGGTTCTCTACCACTGTATGTGCACACAACATCTTTTAGATGAATCAGAAAATGCTTCAGTAAAACGATGGCTGTGGTTTTCCGTGTCTTCTTTGGTACCTTTTTGGCTGATTAGGCAGTGTTTTGGCCACAGGCATTTTTTTCAACTGCATATGTAAACTAGTGAACAGTTCCAAATGGAATCCACCTGAAGCAGCATAGTCACACCTTTCAGCCGCTTCATGACTTTTGAAACCTCTAAAAGACTGAACATACTGTATGCACATCAGTGCATACTGTATGTCAATTATTTGTAGCATCTTTTAAGCTTTTTTTTCAGACGGCTTTCAGACAGAATCCTCCTAAAAAAGAAGTCTTGAGCGCATACCCACTCCAAAGGTATATGCACATGGTGGTTTTAGACAGCAATTAGCCTTCCAGGCTTTTTAAGGTAGAGATTCTACAGGAAAATATCAGTGATTGTTTTCCTGAAGCCATTTTGCTGGTGTCTTTCCTGATGTTTTTGCTGCCTCCTGAAGAATTGACAGGTCAGTTATTTTAACTGCTTCTGGGATTCTGAACCCTGAAACGGTTAAAATATGATATGCAAGTGCTTCTCACTAAATTAGAATATCATCAAAAAGTTAATTTATTTCAGTTCTTCAATACAAAAAGTGAAACTCGTATATTATAGAGTCATTACAAGCTGCTTGAGGTCTAGTGTGAAGTTTCCACAATCAGTGATGGTTTGGGGAGCAATGTCATCTTCTGGTGTAGGTCCACTGTGTTTTATCAAGACCACTATCAGCGCAGCCATCTACCTGGAAATTTTATAGCACTTCATGCTTTCCTCTGCCGACAAGCTTTCTGGAGATAGAAATTTCATTCTCCGGCAGGACTTGGCACTTGTCCACACTGCCAAAAGTACCAATACCTGGTTTAAAAACAACAGTATCCCCATCATCTGGAATTCTGTGCCCCAACACATCCGGTTATCCACCACATTTGGATCCTGCAAACGGAACCTGAAAACTCATCTCTTCAAAAAAGCTTACAACCTGTAATGACCACATCAACACCATCGGAGCTACTGCAACCTCCAACCTACTGTCTCTTTTCCCACAAACCTGTAGAATGTAAGCCTGCAAGAGCAGGGTCCTCTTCCCTCTGTACCAGTCTGTCACTGTTAGTTTTGTTTAATGTAAGTGATATTTGTATTTTGATGTAACCCCATCTCATGTACAGCACCATGGAAGTATAAAGTATTCTAATTTACTGAGATAAGGACTTTTGGGTTTTCATTGGCTGTAAGCCATAATCATCAACATTAACAGACTTGAAATAGATCACTCTGTTTGTAATGACTCTATATAATATATGAGTTTCACTTTTTGTATTGAAGAAGTGACATAAACTAACTTTTTGATGATATTCTAATTTAGTGAGAAGCACTTGTATAAGATGGAACAAGTGCTCAGTAATGATGTTTTGACATCACTGTACATTTTGTTCATTTCATGTGGTGCTTCTTTAGATGAATTCTGGGAAAATGCCCTAAAAAAAAGTTAAAAAAATTTGTGATAAACCATATTCATTGTGTTTTGCAAGAAAAAAACATAAACTGAAAATAAAGGAGAAAGTTAATTCTTTTGAGTTTTAAGTAGTGAGAATTTTAAAATCGCAGTAAGCATGCATACAGTTTTTAGAACTAGAAAATGCTAAACATAATTACACAATGGTGATGTAATATTTATCCTATTTGAATCAATTTGCAGTGAATACAATATAAATTGGAATCTTAATCTGGAACAGTGTGTAATTTAACATAGCTTTACATTTAACCGGGAACATGAATTTCAAAAGCATCAGGTGCTATATCACCAAGACATAAATGGCCAGCTTCTGCTATTATTTTATTCCCACTTTTACCTTGAGTATTCTGTTATGCTTTTTTAATCCTCCATATTGCTCCAGAGATAGAAGCATTTTTATGAAGTGCAAGTTTCATGGTCTCTCCCAAGAGGGTGTTTCTCTAAATGGTAATAATACAGAGCAGCCTAAAGACACAACCCCAGAGAATCCTATTAACAACGCCCCCTTTGATAAAAAAAACAAAACAATAAAATTAGCACTAAATAAAAATGTCCATATACTGTTTACTGTATGTCTGGAACCATACAAAAGTTTAAAGATAAAAAAAAATAACCAAGAAAGCAGAAATAAAACAGGAGCAAATCTGTCAACATTTGACCTAGTGACAAGTTTGGTTGATATGTTGAGTAACCTTAATTCTCTAAACCTACAGTATACACGTTTAAACCTCAGGGCTAGTTAGTGAGGCAAAGAGTAGATAATTAGAAACCCAAAGAAAATGAAAAAGATGGAGTAACCAAACACCACCAAACAAAGGAGTAAATAAAAATCACCTTTTATTGATTACATTTAAAGGTTCATCACCACAGATATAACAAATAAGGGTCCTATAAGGAGGATATCAATAGAGGAGAAAAACATCAAAGTCCAATGCAAAACATATAATAGCATGCACTCTATAGATCAATTCTCAATAGGATGTATAGAGATAGTCAAGATAGTACAATAAGGATAGTAAGGATAGACAAGAAGTGTCCAGGATCTAAAGTGCCATGTATTTTTCAATGTATCATATAGTGCTTACCCATGATAGGGGAGGGCTTAGAAGAGCCCACCACAGCTGCGCTGATGTGCGTTTCATGTTATGCTTTCTCAAAGGGAGATGTCAAGACTAGACAATATCTTTTGTCCCATTACTTGACTTTTGCAATAGGAACTGGGTCTCTAATAGGAATTAAGTATCTGTGACTTTGATTATTTTTCTATATTATTGTAAAGACGCATTTTCCACTATCACTATAGCTCCCAGTCCAAGATGTTTATGGGATGGATAGAGAAGAAACAGTTGTCTGACAACTGTCTTATATATTTCAGATTAAATTCACTTTGCCACATCAATAGCCTTTTGAGCAGGAAGTAAAATCCCCCAAATCACCTTCCCTGTGATACTTGCAGTGCCAGTCTATGAATATGTCCCAGTACAAGTGCTGGTTTATTATGTTATTTAGTCCAATAGTTCCTTCAACATCAACAACTGGAAAATATGAAGTGAACATAAGGCAACACAGCTGGACATGTTGCTTCAAACTTGGGTTTAATTCACTCAGCATGACAGATCTTGCCCAACCCTGGGTTTCGCCTGTTGACTTCTTCCTGTGGTTAACTCTTCATGCTCAATGATCTGTTCCTTATCTATTTGGCCATCTTATGGCTTGTTAAGATTCTCCTTACAGAAACTTGTGAACTGCTCCAAGGAGTAAAGTAGTGTAGCATGATTTGCCAGCTCCTGGGGAAAGGTAAGTACTTTACACCCCCTAACCAGTGACACTTGCTGGGTCTATTCTACCAGTATACAGTATTGTATTTTTAAGAAAACAAAAAGTGCGGTAGAGCAGGTAGGCCATGACTCACTGCTACATGATTGATCAGTATTAATACAGTTCAAATAAGCATTAGTGGCGTCATTTAACTGTGGAGAGGCAGAAAGTTTCACCCCCTCAGAATTTGGCACCTGGATTTCTGGCCTTCCCCTACACTTCACAACTGAAACAATTTATTTGTAAGAATTGTATTGTTGTTCATTGTTTGTCTGTTGCACTCAAAAACACAATGACAAAAGAAACTAACTTAATTGAGCTAATTGATGAAGAACTGCTGCAGAAAATCTGCAGCATGAAAAATGCACCAGCAAACACACCTTATAGAGAATGCTATGCAAAGTCCCCTCTCGGGCAGCAGTAATGCCTTCAGTGAAGTGGTGGCTCTAACAGACTATTCTTAATGGACTGAAGGCAGTTTATTTATTTTACTCACTTATATAGCACCATTAGTTCCACAAAGCTTTACAGACATCATCACTGTCCCGATTGGGGCTCACAATCTAGATTCCCTATCAGTATGTCGTTGGCGTTTGCCAGGAAACCGGAGTACCTGGAGGAAACCCCTGCAAACACAGGGAGAAGATACAATCTCCTTGCCGATGCTGTCCTTGGAGGGATTGAACCCAGGACCCCAGCGCTGCCCAGTGTGAGTAGTTGAGCCAATGACAGCAATATGCTTTAAGTAATACATATAAAGTGGCTGAAAAACAAAGCATCCCAGATCAATCTATATGTCAGATCTTAAACAGTCAGATTTTTTCATAAAAAGGTTACCAATATTTTCAATATATTGTATTTTACTAAGCATCAATGAATTATTTAGAATTGAGATTGAGTTTTTCTTTAAAGTATACAATCCATTACAGATTTTTTTCAAGCAACAGCTTTAGATGGCATATTCAATATATTAAGTAGTGTGTAGTATAAAGAGAAAATTATGTTACTGAAGATGAAATCCTCCACTTTGCTATTATCAGTGGATGACCTAGTGTCCTTTGTATAGACCTAAATCCCAAAAGGACTATTTGTATTGATTGAGAATATAAGTGTTTATAGTTCCATTTAACAACTTTTAATGCTTTTTATCTTAGGATACAGACTAATGTGGCTTATGGCTAGTGGATTGCTGAACAAACTGTCAGGCAGTGCAAGTGTGCCCCTCGTGCTTCTGGGCATACAATGACTCCCCAGCGGGATGCCTCTCACCTCTCTCTGGTTGTTAGGGCTGGGGTGTCACCTTTGGGGCAGGGCCAGTGCGGGGCCCTGCCATGCCTGTGTACTCCATTCCAGTTTACCTGCCCCAGGGCATGGTATGGCTGGGAGGCAGGATGCCATCATTCTCAGCACTGATGCTATTCAGGGGTCCCGGGATGCCGGGTTCACCAGCATCAACTGTTGCCAGGACTGTTGTGAATTCCATTCTTGGACTCCCTCCTGTGGTCATGAATGGTACTTCAGTGAGTTCGGTCCTTGGACTCCCTCTGGTGGCTTTGAGTGGTACTGCTGATCCTTGAGGTTGGCTTCCCAGCTGCCCTCGTTTATCGCTAGGCTGGCTTCTCTATTTAACTCCACTCAGATCGTTACCTCATGCCTGCTGTCAATGTATCAGTACTGGTTCAGATCTCTCTTGAATTTCTCTGGTGACCTGACTGTTCCAGCAGAAGCTAAGTCATTGCTAGCTCATTTATTGTTCATTGTGTTCTGAATATATTTCTTAGTACATGCTAAGTTCTGTCCAGCTTGCTTTCATGATATTTCCTTGCTAGCTGGAAGCTCTGGGGGCGCAGGGTGGCACCTCCACACCGTGAGTCGGTGTGGAGGGCTTTTTGCACACTCTGCGTGGTTTTTGTAGTTTTTTTGTGCTGACCGCATAGATCTCTTCACTATCCTCTGCCTATCTTGTGAAGACTGGCCTCCTTTGCTAATACCTGTTTCATTCCTGTGTTTGAGACTTTACTCTTAACTCACCGTCAATATTTGTGGGGGCTGCCTTTTCCTTTGGGGAATTTCTCTGAGGCAAGGTAAGGCTTTATTTTCTATCTTTAGGGGTAGTTAGCTCTTAGGCTGTGAAGAGGCGTCTAGGGAGAGTTAGGTACGCTCCACGGCTATTTCTAGTTTTTGTGTGATAGGATTAGAGTTTGCGGTCAGCAGAGCTCCCACTCCCCAGAGCTCGTCCCGATTTCCAGTTTAACCATCAGGTCATTCTGGGTGCTCCTAACCACCAGGCCATCATAACAGTACAGCAGGCCGCAAAGTGTTAATGCATCTCAAAAGAGGGATAAGAGAAGTTCTGAGACCATTTTTTTTTCTCTGCAGTGTGTTTTGTCTTTCTTTTCCCCTTAACCTCTGGGTGGTTCAGGACTCAGGTGTACATATGGATATTCAAGGTCTGTCCTCTTGTGTCGATCAACTCACTGCAAGGGTACAAAGCATTCAAGATTATGTAGTTCAGAATCCGATGTTAGAGCCCAGAATTTCAATTCCTGATTTGTTTTCTGGGGATAGATCTAAGTTTCTGAATTTCAGAAATAATTGTAGACTGTTTCTTGCTTTGAGACCCCGCTCCTCTGGTGACCCCATTCAGCAAGTAAAAATCATTATTTCTTTGTTACGTGGCGACCCTCAGGACTGGGCATTCTCCCTTGTGCCAGGAGACCCTGCATTGCTTAATGTAGATGCGTTTTTTCTGGCGCTTGAATTGCTTTATGACGAACCTAATTCTGTGGATCAGGCAGAGAAAATCTTGCTAGCTTTGTGTCAGGGTCAGGATGAAGCGGAGGTATATTGTCAGAAGTTTGGAAAATGGTCTGTGCTTACTCAGTGGAATGAGTGTGCCCTGGCAGCAATTTTCAGAAAGGGTCTTTCTGAAGCCCTTAAGGATGTTATGGTGGGGTTCCCCACGCCTGCTGGTCTGAATGAATCAATGTCCTTGGCCATTCAGATCGATCGGCGCTTGCGTGAGCGCAAAATTGTGCACCATTTGGCGGTTTCCTCTGAGCAGAGGCCTGAGCCTATGCAGTGTGACAGAACTTTGACCAGAGCTGAACGGCAAGAACACAGACGTCAGAATGGGCTGTTTTTACTGTGGTGACTCCACTCATGCTATCTCTGATTGTCCTAAGCGCACTAAGCGGTTCGCTAGGTCGGTCACCATTGGTACAGTACAGCCTAAATTTCTTTTGTCCGTTACTCTGATTTGCTCTTTGTCGTCCTACTCTGTTATGGCATTTGTGGATTCGGGCGCTGCCCTGAATTTGATGGACTTGGAGTTTGCCAGGCGCTGTGGTTTTCTCTTGGAGCCCTTGCAGTATCCTATTCCATTAAGGGGAATTGATGCTACGCCTTTGGCCAAGGATAAACCTCAGTACTGGACTCAGTTGACCATGTGCATGGCTCCTGCGCACCAGGAGAATGTTCGCTTTTTGGTGTTGCATAATTTGCATGATGTGGTCGTGTTGGGTTTGCCATGGCTGCAGGTTCATAATCCAGTACTGGATTGGAAATCAATGTCTGTGTCTAGTTGGGGTTGCCAAGGGGTACATGGTGACGTTCCGTTGTTGTCAATTTCTTCTTCCACTCCTGCTGAAGTCCCTGAGTTTCTGTCGGATTACAGGGATGTATTTGATGAGCCCAAATCCAGTGCCCTACCTCCTCATAGGGATTGTGATTGTGCTATCAATTTGATTCCTGGTAGTAAGTTTCCTAAGGGCCGACTTTTCAATTTATCTGTGCCAGAACACGCCGCTATGCGAAGTTATGTAAACGAGTCCTTGGAGAAAGGGCATATTCGCCCGTCGTCGTCACCGTTGGGAGCAGGGTTCTTTTTTGTGACAAAGAAAGGTGCTGATGTCGCGAATTGGTCCTCTATGGCCGTTGAGGCTTTTCAGGAGTTGAAACATCGTTTCTCTTCGGCCCCTGTGTTGTGTCAGCCAGATGTTTTGCTCCCTTTTCAGGTCCAGGTTGATGCTTCTGAGATTGGAGCAGGGGCTGTTTTGTCTCAAAGAAGTTCCGATGGCTCTGTAATGAAGCCATGTGCTTTCTTTTCTAGAAAGTTTTCGCCTGCTGAGCGTAATTATGATGTTGGCAATCGGGAATTGTTGGCTATGAAGTGGGCATTCGAGGAGTGGCATCATTGGCTTGAGGGAGCCAAACATCGCGTGGTGGTCTTAACGGATCACAAGAATCTGACTTATCTCGAGTCTGCCAAGCGGTTAAATCCTAGACAGGCTCGATGGTCGCTGTTTTTCTCCCGTTTCGATTTTGTGGTTTCATACCTTCCGGGTTCTAAGAATGTGAAGGCTGATGCCCTTTCAAGGAGTTTTGTGCCTAATTCTCCGGGAATCCCTGAGCCGGCTGGTATTCTCAAAGAGGGGGTGATTCTGTCTGCCATCTCCCCTGATTTGCGGTGGGTGCTGCAGGAGTTTCAGGCTGATAGACCTGACCGTTGTCCAGCGGAGAAATTGTTTGTCCCTGATAGATGGACTAGCAGAGTTATCTCTGAGGTTCATTGTTCGGTGTTGGCTGGTCATCCTGGGATTTTTGGTACCAGAGATTTGGTGGCTAGATCCTTTTGGTGGCCTTCCTTGTCACGGGATGAGCGTTCTTTCGTTCAGTCCTGTGGGACTTTTGCTCGGGCTAAGCCCTGTTGTTCTCGTGCTGGTGGGTTGCTTTTGCCCTTGACGGTCCCGAAAAGGCCCTGGACGCATTTTTCCATGGATTTTATTTCAGATCTTCCCGTCTCTCAAAGGATGTCTGTCATCTGGGTGGTTTGTGATCGCTTCTCTAAGATGGTCCATTTGGTACCCTTGCCTAAATTGCCTTCCTCCTCTGATTTGGTTCCATTATTTTTCCAGCATGTGGTTCGTTTGCATGGCATTCTGGAGAACATTGTGTCGGACAGAGGTTCCCAGTTTGTTTCGAGGTTTTGGCGGTCCTTTTGTGCTAAGATGGGCATTGATTTGTCTTTTTCTTCGGCTTTCCATCCTCAGACAAATGGCCAAACCGAACAAACCAATCAGACCTTGGAAACCTATCTGAGATGCTTTGTTTCTGCTGATCAGGATGATTGGGTGACCTTCTTGCCATTGGCTGAGTTCGCCCTGAATAATCGGGCCAGTTCGGCTACTTTGGTTTCGCCTTTTTTTTGCATTTCTGGTTTTCATCCTCGTTTTTCTTCGGGGCAGGTTGAGCCTTCGGACTGTCCTGGCGTGGATTCTGTGGTGGACAGGTTGCAGCAAATTTGGACTCACGTAGTGGACAATTTGACATTGTCCCAGGAGAAAGCTCAACGTTTCGCTAACCGCCGTCGCTGTGTTGGTCCCCGACTTCGTGTTGGGGATTTGGTTTGGTTGTCATCTCGTTATGTTCCTATGAAGGTTTCTTCTCCTAAGTTTAAGCCTCGTTTCATTGGTCCTTATAAGATTTCTGAAATTCTCAACCCTGTGTCGTTTCGTTTGGCCCTTCCAGCTTCTTTTGCCATCCTGTTGTGAACTCCGTTTTCAGGCTCCCTCTTGTGGTCACAGATGGTATTGTGTGACTTTGGTTTTTTGGCTCCCCCTGGTGGTTTGGTTTATTATTCTGCGGGTCTGCTGGATCAGCTGCCTCGTTATTCACCAGGGAGGCTCCTATTTAGCTCTGCGTCACTTCCACTTGTTGCCGGCTGTCAATGTATTCAGTGCTATTCTGATTACTCCTGATTATCTCGTTTTCTGCCTCTTCAGGATAAGCTAAGTTCTGTTTGAATATTTTTTGCTCATCTGCCTGCAATATGATTTCTGTGTATGATGAGTCTAGTCCAGCTTGCTAACATGTGATTTCTTTTTGCTGGTAAGCTCTGGGGTACGGAGTTGCTTCCCCCGCACCGTTAGTTGGTGCGGGGGCTCGAGCAATCTCTGCGTGGATATTTTGAATAGGGTTTTTTATTGACCGCACAGTTTCCTTCCTATTTTCTGCTATCTAGTATTAGCGGGCCTCATTTGCTAAATCTGATTTCATCTCTGCGTTTGTGCTTTCCCCTTAACTCACCGTTAATATTTGTGGGGGGGCTATTCTATTTCTTTGGGGTCTTCCACTGAGGCAAGTGAGGACTTACTTTCCCTCCAGGAATAGTCAGTTTCTCAGGCCGTGACGAGACGTCTAGGATTTTTTAGGTAACGTTCCACGGCTGCCTATAGTTGTTTGCGGATAGGATCAGGTTGCGGTCAATCTAGTTACCACTTCCCCAGAGCTAGTAGTCTGTTCAGTTGCTTAGCTAGTCCGACCTGCGATCCTTGCCACTAGGATCATAACAGTACAGCCGG
This sequence comes from Ranitomeya variabilis, assembly GCF_051348905.1. Classification (NCBI taxonomy): domain Eukaryota; kingdom Metazoa; phylum Chordata; class Amphibia; order Anura; family Dendrobatidae; genus Ranitomeya; species Ranitomeya variabilis. The sequence continues at coordinate 777,220,442 of NC_135232.1, forward strand.
CCTATAAAGTGTTAATTGCATGGCAGAAGCCAGAAGAAAAGAAGCTTGGAGATATTTTTTTTTTTGCTGCCGTGTGTCTAGCTGCTGTGTGTCTGGCTTCTCTCCTCCTCTTAATCTTGGTGTGGCTCTGAGTTCAGCTGCTGATATGGATATCCAGAGTTTAGCCTCCAGTGTAGATCATCTTGCTGCAAGGGTACAAAGTATTCAGGATTTTGTTGTGCACAGTCCTATGTCAGAGCCTAGAATACCTATTCCGGAGTTGTTTTCTGGAGATAGATCTAGGTTCCTGAATTTTAAGAACAATTGCAAGTTGTTTCTTTCTTTGAAACCTCGTTTCTCTGGGGATTCTGTTCAGCAAGTTAAGATTATTATTTCTTTCTTGCGTGGCGATCCTCAAGATTGGGCTTTCGCATTGGCTCCAGGGGATCCTGCGTTGCTCAGTGTGGATGCATTTTTTCTGGCCCTTGGATTGCTCTATGAGGAACCTAATCTTGAGAACCAGGCTGAAAAAGCGTTGTTGGCCCTCTCTCAGGGGCAAGATGATGCAGAGGTGTACTGCCAGAAATTTCGGAAATGGTCGGTGCTTACTCAATGGAATGAGTGTGCCCTGGCTGCAAATTTCAGAAAAGGTCTTTCTGAAGCCATTAAGAATGTCACGGTGGGGTTCCCTACGCCTGCAGGTCTGAATGAGTCAATGACTCTGGCCATTCAGATTGATCGGCGTTTGCGGGAGCGCAAACCTGCGCACCATTTGGCGGTGTCTTCTGAACAGACACCTGAGTCTATGCAATGTGATAGAATTCTGACCAGAAGTGAACGGCAAAATTATAGACGGCAAAATGGGTTGTGCTTTTACTGTGGTGACTCAGCTCATGTTATCTCAGCATGCTCTAAGCGCACAAAAAAGATTGATAAATCTGTCACCATCGGTACTTTACAGCCTAAGTTTATTTTGTCTGTTACCCTGATTTGTTCCCTGTCATCTTACCCGGTTATGGCTTTTGTGGATTCAGGTGCTGCCCTGAGTCTGATGGATTTGTCATTTGCCAGGCGCTGTGGTTTTGTTTTGGAGCCTTTAACCCCTTCACCCCCAAGGGTGGTTTGCACGTTAATGACCGGGCCAATTTTTACAATTCTGACCACTGTCCCTTTATGAAGTTATAACTCCGAAACGCTTCAACGGATCTTAGCGATTCTGAGATTGTTTTCTTGTAACATATTGTACTTCATGATAGTGGTAAAATTTCTTCGATATCACTTGCGTTTATTTGTGAAAAAAAAGGAAAATTGGCAAAAATTTTGAAAATTTGGCAATTTTCCAACTTTGAATTTTTATTCTGTTAAACCAGAGAGTTATGTGACACAAAATAGTTAATAAATAACATTTCCCACATGTCTACTTTACATCAGCGCAATTTTGGAAACAAAATTTTTTTTTTTTAGGAAGTTATAAGGGTTAAAATTTGAACAGCAATTTCTCATTTTTACAACATAATTTACAAAACCATTTTTTTAGGGACCACCTCACATTTGAAGTCATTTTGAGGGGTCTATATGGCAGAAAATACCAAAAAGTGACACCATTCTGAAAACTGCACCCCTCAAGCTGCTCAAAACCACATTCAAGAAGTTTATTAACCCTTCAGGTGTTTCACAGCAGCAGAAGCAACATGGAAGGAAAAAATTAACATTTTACTTTTTAGTCACAAAAATGATCTTTCAGCAATAATTTTTTTAATTTCCCAAGGGTAAAAAGAGAAAATGGACCTTAAAAGTTGTTGCCCAATTTGTCCTGAGTACGCTGATACCCCACATGTGAGGGAGAACCACTTTTTGGGCGCACGGCAGAGCTCAGAAGGAAAGGAGCGTCGTTTGACATTTTCAAGCTAAAATTGGCTGCAATTGAAATCGGACGCCATGTCGTGTTTGGCCAGCCCCTGATGTGCCTAAACAGTGGAAACCCCCCATAAGTGACACCATTTTGGAAACTAGACCCCCTAAGGAACTTATCTAGATGCGTCGTGAGCACTTTTATCCCCCAAGTGCTTCACGAAAGTTTATAACGCCCGGGTGTGAAAATAAAAAATCCTATTTTTTCTACAAACATGATCGTTTAGTCCCCAATTTTTTATGTTCTCAAGGGTAGCAGGAGAAATTGGACCCCAAAAGTTGTTGTCCAATTTGTCCTGAGTACACTGATACCCCATATATGGGGGGGAACCACTGTTTGGGCGCATGGCAGGGCTCAGAAGGAAAGGGGCGCCCTTTGACATTTTCAAGCTAAAATTGGCTGGAATTGAGATCGGATGTCATGTCGTGTTTGGCGAGCCCCTGATGTGCCTAAACAGTGGAAACCCCCCATAAGTGACCCCATTTTGGAAACTAGACCCCCTAAGGAACTTATCTAGATGTGTCGTGAGCACTTTTATCCCCCAAGTGCTTCACGAAAGTTTATAACGCCCGGGTGAGAAAATAAAAAATCCTATTTTTTCTACAAACATGATCGTTTAGTCCCCATTTTTTTATTTTCTCAAGGGTAGCAGGAAAAATTGGACCCCAAAAGTTGTTGTGCAATTTGTCCTGAGTAGGCTGATACCCCATATGTGGGGGGGAACCACTGTTTGGGCGCATGGCAGGGCTCAGAAGGATAGGAGCGCCCTTTGACATTTTCAAGCTAAAATTGGCTGGAATTGAGATCGGAGGCCATGTCGTGTTTGGCAAGCCCCTGATGTGCCTAAACAGTGGAAACCCCCCATAAGTGACCCCATTTTGGAAACTAGACCCCCTAAGGAACTTATCTAGATGTGTCGTGAGCACTTTTATCCCCCAAGTGCTTCACGAAAGTTTATAACGCCCGGGTGTGAAAATAAAAAATCCCATTTTTTCTACAAACATGATCGTTTAGTCCCCAATTTTTTATTTTCTCAAGGGTAGCAGGAGAAATTGGACCCCAAAAGTTGTTGTACAATTTGTCCTGAGTACGCTGATACCCCATATGTGGGGGGGAACCACTGTTTGGGCGCATGGCAGGGCTCAGAAGGAAAGGAGCGCCCTTTGACATTTTCAAGCTAAAATTGGCTGGAATTGAGATCGGATGTCATGTCGTGTTTGGCGAGCCCCTGATGTGCCTAAACAGTGGAAACCCCCCATAAGTGACCCCATTTTGGAAACTAGACCCCCTAAGGAACTTATCTAGATGTGTCGTGAGCACTTTTATCCCCCAAGTGCTTCACGAAAGTTTATAACGCCCGGGTGTGAAAATAAAAAATCCCATTTTTTCTACAAACATGATCGTTTAGTCCCCAATTTTTTATTTTCTCAAGGGTAGCAGGAGAAATTGGACCCCAAAAGTTGTTGTCCAATTTGTCCTGAGTATGCTGATACCCCATATGTGGGGGGAACCACTGTTTGGGCGCATGGCAGGGCTCAGAAGGAAAGGAGCGCCCTTTGACATTTTCAAGCTAAAATTGGCTGGAATTGAGATCGGATGTCATGTCGTGTTTGGCGAGCCCCTGATGTGCCTAAACAGTGGAAACCCCCCATAAGTGACCCCATTTTGGAAACTAGACCCCCTATGGAACTTATCTAGATGTGTCGTGAGCACTTTTATCCCCCAAGTGCTTCACGAACGTTTATAACGCCCGGGCGTGAAAATAAAAAATCCTATTTTTTCCCCACAAAAATGATCTTTCAGTCCCCAATTTTTTATTTTCCCAAGGGTAACAGGAGAAATTGGACCCCAAAAGTTGTTGTCCAATTTGTCCTGGGTACGCTGGTACCACATATGTGGGAGAAAACTACTGTGTGGGCACACTTCGGGGCTCGGAAGGGAAGTAGTGACGTTTTTGGAATGCAGACTTTGATGGAATTGTCTGCGGGCATCATGTTCCATTTGGTGAGCCCCTGATGTGCCTAAACAGTAGAAACCCCCCATAAGTGACCCCATTTTGGAAACTAGACCCCCTAAGGAACTTATCTAGATGTGTCGTGAGCACTTTTATCCCCCAAGTGCTTCACGAAAGTTTATAACGCCCGGGCGTGAAAATAAAAAATCCTATTTTTTCCCCACAAAAATGATCTTTCAGTCCCCAATTTTTTATTTTCCCAAGGGTAACAGGAGAAATTGGACCCCAAAAGTTGTTGTCCAATTTGTCCTGGGTACGCTGGTACCACATATGTGGGAGAAAACTACTGTTTGGGCACACTTCGGGGCTTGGAAGGGAAGTAGTGACGTTTTTGGAATGCAGACTTTGATGGAATTGTCTGCGGGCATCATGTTCCATTTGGTGAGCCCCTGATGTGCCTAAACAGTAGAAACCCCCCATAAGTGACCCCATTTTGGAAACTAGACCCCCTAAGGAACTTATCTAGATGTGTCGTGAGCACTTTTATCCCCCAAGTGCTTCACGAAAGTTTATAACGCCCGGGCGTGAAAATAAAAAATCCTATTTTTTCCCCACAAAAATGATCTTTCAGTCCCCAATTTTTTATTTTCCCAAGGGTAACAAGAGAAATTGGACCCCAAAAGTTGCTGTCCATTTTGTTCTGAGTACGCTGGTACCCCATATGTGGGAAAAAACTGTTTGGACACTTCGGGACTCAGAAGGGAAGCAGTGACGATTTGGAATGCAGACTTTGATGGACTGGTTCTGAGGGCGTCATGTTCCGTTTGCAGAGTCCCTGATGTGCCTAAACAGTAAAAAAAAACCACAAGTGACATCATTTTGGAACCTAGACCCCCATGGAACTTACTTAGATGTGCCCCCTCTTTGGAACTAATCTACTGGTTCCTAATTAGTAGTGCATGGAGGTGTGGTACAATTTAAAGCAGTCCTTCATACACAGGCCAGGTTTGTCGGGGCAGGTGTCGCATTGATAGATGGTGTCCTTGCGTACTCCTCGTTTGTAGCACACTCGGCACCTTTTTTGCGGCTTACCTTTTCTACCAGTTGGCGGGACCACACCCGGAAAATGCTGACCTGGTACAATACGAGCACCCTCAGTTCCGGAAGTACTGGGGCCCGCTCCTTCCCTCGTGCCAAACATCAGGGCCTTAACCACTACCTCCTGGAACTGAAGGTACGTCGTATCGGTGTGGCGTGCACATCGTGACAGCAGGAAAGCGTTAAGCATTGCCATTTGTACGATGTACACCGACAGCTTTTTGTACCACACCTTGGCCTTCCTCAAAGCACTGTACGGTTGGAGGAGTTGATCGGAGAGATCAACGCCCCCCATGTTTTTGTTGTACCCCAGTACACAGTCCGGTTTGCAGACCTGTGTAGAGGTACCCCGTACAGTGCTGAGGGCGCTGCCATCACCGTGTATGGTGGTCAACAGAAGGACATCCCTCTTGTCCTTGTACTTGACCACCAGCAGGTGGTCGCTACATTGGGCTTTGCTCTCACCTTTTCTGAGCATCTGCCCAAGTAGCGTCTTCGGGAGGCCTCTCTGATTTTTGCGGACAGTACCGCAGGCTGTGGTACCTCGCGCAGAGAGGGATTTGTAGAGTGGGATGCTGGAATAAAAGTTATCGGTGTAGAGGTGATAACCTTTATCCAGCAGTGGATGCACCAAATCCCACACTATTTTCCCACTCACTCCCAAGACAGGGGGACACTCAGGCGGTTCAATCCTGCTGTCCTTCCCTTCGTAAACTCTAAAGCTGTGGGTGTACCCTGAGGTACTCTCACACAGCTTGTAGAGTTTGATTCCGTACCTGGCCCTTTTGCTGGGCAGGTATTGACGGAATCTGAGCCGCCCCTTAAAATGAACCAAGGACTCATCCACACAGATGTCCCTTTTGGGCACGTACACTTCAGCAAACTTTTTGCTGAAGTGTTCGATGACCGGCCGAACTTTGAACAGACGGTCAAAATTGGGGTCATCTCGTGCGGGACACTGTGCATTATCGGAATAATGCAGGAATTTGTGGATGGCCTCAAAACGCGTCCGAGCCATGACCATTCGGCACACTGGAGTGTTATATAAAATATCCACACTCCAATATTGCCGAAGTTCTGGCTTCTTCACGATCCCCATGTGGCGGACCAGGCCCCAAAACTGCATCATTTCAACTGCGTCTACAGGAGACCAGTTAGAAAATGATGAACCGGGGTTTTGCTCCAAAAATTGCCAAGCATATAAATTAGTTTGCTCCACCATGAGGTTAACAAAATCCTCAGAGAAAAAGACTTTGAAAAAGTCTATTTCTGTGAGGCCGGTGGTGTCAAACCTGATTCCTGATTCTGCCACAAAATCAGGAATCAGTGGCTCGTAATTTTCGGGGGGCGAGGTCCATATGGGGTCCGAAGAAGGGCGCGCTGGTTCATCTTCAGGAGTGGGTGCTGCGTCATCTTCTCTCCTGGGGCGTCTGCGAGGCGGTTCCGCAGGACCCGAGGAGGAAGATGAGGAGGAGGAGGAGGAGGAAGAGGATGAAGAATCTGAAGAGTAAAGGAATGTGGGATCCTCTCCCTCGCTATCAGTGTCGGAGGCAAGAAAAGAATATGCCTCCTCTGCTGAATAGCGCTGCTGGGACGAACGGGACGAACGGGACATTTTTTGTGTGAGTATGGTGCTTGGGTGCAATTTATTGGAACTATGTGTACGTGTGGGGGGGGGGTAGTGTTTGGTGCAAACTTCTGAAAAGTAAAAGCTAAAAGAAAAAAAGCAAATAGGGAAAAAAAATACCTGTGAAAGGAAAAGTCTAAAACAGCAGGCCCTAGCTCTGATAAGTGAACTGCGTCACTTATCAAAGTTCGGCGCCTGCTGGGTGTGTGAATGGGGATGTGGAAAAAACGCCAGGCACGAGAGCTCTGATAAGTGAACCGAGTCACTTATCAAAGTTCGGCGGCGGCGGCTGGGTGCGCGGACGGGGATGTGGAAAAAAAAAAAAGAAACGAAAGGCATGGGTTCAGACGCAGCGGCGGGGTGCGCGCAAGGGGATGTGGAAAAAAAAAAAAGAAACGAAAGGCACGGGTTCAGACGCAGCGGCGGGGTGCGCGCAAGGGGATGTGGAAAAAAAAAAAAAGAAACGAAAGGCACGGGTTCAGACGCAGCGGCGGGGTGCGCGCAAGGGGACGTGGAAAAAAAAAAAAAGAAACGAAAGGTGTTGTGAATTAGACTTTTTGGCTCCCTCTTGTGGTTACTAGTGATATGACTCTGGGATTTTCTTCCCTCAGTTTGCACCCAGCTGGGTCGATAGTTCAGGGGTGTTGCTATATAAACCTCCTGGGACTTTAGTCCAGTGCCTGGCATCGTTGTAATCAGACACATTCTGTTTGCTACTATCTGCTGGTCCTGGTTCGTGCAAAATTAAGCTAAGTCCTGCTTCTTTGTTTTTTGGGTTATTTGCTTGCTCTCATTTTTGTCCAGCTTGTACTAAATGTGATTCCTGATCTTGCTGGAAGCTCTAGGGGGCTGGTGTTCTCCCCCCGGGCCGTTAGACGGTTCGGGGGTTCTTGAATTTCCAGTGTGGATATTTTTGATAGGGTTTTTGCTGACCATATAAGTTATCTTTCTATATTCTGCTATTAGCTAGTGGGCCTCTCTTTGCTAAATACCTAGCTCATTGTTATGTTTGTCTTTTCCTCTTACCTCACCGTTATTATTTGTTGGGGGCTTGTATCCAACTTTTGGGGTCTATTCTCTGGAGGCAAGAAAGGTCTTTCTTTTCCCTTCTAGGGTTAGCTAGTTCTCCGGCTGGCGCGAGACGTCTAGAACCAACGTAGGAACGTTCCCCGGCTGCTGTTATTTGTGGTGCTAGGATTAGATATATGGTCAGCCCAGTTACCACTGCCCTATGAGCTGGTTTTTTGTGTTTGCAGACTTAGAAATTATTTCTGAGACCCTCTGCCACTGGGGTCATAACAGTATGCCAGGCCTACATTGAATGTTTAATGCATTGCAGAAGTGGGATAATAAGAAAGGAAATTCTGAGGTTTTTTTTTCTTTCCTCTCTTCCTCCCCTTTACCTTTGAGTGGCTTGTGCTTGCTGCAGACATGAATGTCCAGACCTTGATTACAAGTGTAGGCCAGCTGGCAGCTCGTGTGCAGGGCATACAAGATTTTGTTACCAGTAGTCCTATGTCTGAACCTAAAATACCTATTCCGGAATTATTTTCTGGAGACCGATTTAGGTTTAGGAATTTCAAGAATAATTGTAAATTGTTTCTTTCTCTGAGACCCCGTTCATCTGGAGATTCAGCTCAGCAAGTTAAAATTGTTATTTCTTTTTTACGGGGCGACCCTCAGGATTGGGCTTTCTTGCTAGCGCCAGGAGATCTGGCATTGGCAAACATTGATGCGTTTTTTCTGGCGCTCGGATTGCTTTACGAGGAACCCAATCTTGAAATTCAGGCAGAAAAAGCCTTGCTGGCTATTTCTCAGGGTCAGGATGAAGCTGAAGTGTATTGCCAAAAATTTCGGAAATGGTCCGTGCTTACTCAGTGGAATGAGTGTGCTCTGGCCGCAAATTTCAGAAATGGCCTTTCTGAAGCCATTAAGAATGTGATGGTGGGTTTCCCCATTCCTACAAGTCTGAATGATTCTATGGCGCTGGCTATTCAAATTGACCGGCGTTTGCGGGAGCGCAAAACCGCTAATCCTCTGGTGGTGTTGTCTGAACAAACACCTGATTTAATGCAATGTGATAGAATTCAGACTAGAAATGAGCGGAAAAATCATAGACGTCAGAATGGGTTGTGTTTTTACTGTGGTGATTCTACACATGTTATATCAGCATGCTCTAAACGCCTAACAAGGGTTGTTAGTCCTGTCGCCATTGGTAATTTGCAACCTAAATTTATTTTGTCTGTGACTTTAATTTGCTCTTTGTCTTCTTACCCTGTTATGGCGTTTGTGGATTCAGGTGCCGCCCTGAGTCTTATGGATCTGTCATTTGCCAAGCGCTGTGGTTTTGTTCTTGAACCGTTAGTAAATCCTATTCCTCTTAGAGGTATTGATGCTACGCCATTGGCGGAAAATAAACCGCAGTTTTGGACGCAGGTGACCATGTGCATGACTCCTGAACATCGGGAGGTGATTCGTTTTCTTGTTCTGCATAAAATGCATGATTTGGTCGTTTTGGGTCTGCCATGGTTACAGACCCACAATCCAGTCTTGGATTGGAAGGCAATGTCTGTGTCAAGTTGGGGCTGTCAGGGAATTCATGCTGATTCCCCGCCGGTGTCTCTTGCTTCCTCTACTCCTTCGGAAGTTCCTGAGTATTTGTCTGATTATCAGGATGTATTCAGCGAGTCCAGATCCAGTGCTCTGCCTCCTCATAGGGACTGTGACTGCGCCATAGATTTGATCCCAGGTAGTAAATTTCCTAAGGGAAGATTATTTAATCTGTCTGTACCTGAGCATGCCGCAATGCGTTCGTATATCAAGGAGTCTCTGGAGAAGGGGCATATCCGTCCATCCTCTTCCCCTCTTGGTGCAGGATTCTTTTTTGTGGCCAAGAAGGACGGATCTTTGAGACCTTGTATTGACTATCGGCTTCTGAATAAAATCACTGTAAAATGTCAGTATCCTTTGCCTCTGTTGTCGGACTTGTTTGCCCGGATTAAGGGTGCCAAGTGGTTCACCAAGATAGATCTTCGTGGTGCGTACAACCTTGTGCGCATTAAGCAAGGAGATGAATGGAAGACTGCATTTAATACGCCCGAAGGTCATTTTGAGTACTTGGTGATGCCTTTTGGGCTCTCTAATGCTCCCTCAGTGTTTCAGTCCTTTATGCATGATATTTTCCGGAAGTATCTGGATAAATTTATGATTGTTTATCTGGATGATATTCTGGTTTTCTCTGAAGATTGGGACTCACATGTGGAGCAGGTCAGGATGGTGTTTCAGGTTTTGCGTGAGAATGCTTTGTTTGTTAAAGGCTCAAAGTGTCTCTTTGGAGTACAGAAGGTTCCCTTTTTGGGGTTTATTTTTTCCCCTTCTGCTGTGGAGATGGACCCAGTGAAGGTCCGAGCTATTCATGAGTGGACTCAACCCACGTCAGTTAAGAGTCTTCAGAAGTTCTTGGGTTTTGCTAACTTCTACCGTCGTTTTATCGCTAATTTTTCTAGCGTTGTTAAACCTTTGACGGATATGACCAAGAAAGGTTCTGATGTTGCTAACTGGGCTCCTGCAGCCGTGGAGGCGTTCCAGGAGTTGAAGCGCCGGTTTACTTCGGCACCTGTTTTGTGCCAGCCTGATGTCTCACTTCCCTTTCAGGTCGAAGTTGATGCTTCTGAGATTGGGGCAGGGGCCGTTTTGTCACAGAGAGGCCCTGGTTGCTCAGTAATGAGACCATGTGCTTTCTTCTCTAGGAAGTTTTCGCCTGCTGAGCGGAATTATGATGTTGGCAATCGGGAGTTACTGGCCATGAAGTGGGCATTTGAGGAGTGGCGTCATTGGCTCGAGGGTGCTAAGCATCGTGTGGTGGTCTTGACTGATCACAAAAATTTGATGTATCTCGAGTCTGCTAAACGCCTGAATCCTAGACAGGCCCGCTGGTCATTGTTTTTCTCCCATTTTGACTTTGTGGTCTCATATTTACCAGGTTCAAAGAATGTGAAGGCTGATGCTCTTTCAAGGAGCTTTGTGCCTGACTCTCCTGGAGTCACAGAACCTGTTGGTATTCTTAAAGAGGGAGTTATCTTGTCAGCCATTTCTCCTGATTTGCGACGTGTGTTGCAGAGATTTCAGGCTGGTAGACCTGACTCTTGTCCACCTGACAGACTGTTTGTTCCTGATAAGTGGACCAGCAGAGTCATTTCCGAGGTTCATTCCTCGGTGTTGGCAGGTCATCCGGGAATTTTTGGCACCAGAGATCTGGTGGCTAGGTCCTTTTGGTGGCCTTCCTTGTCATGGGATGTGCGGTCATTTGTGCAGTCCTGTGGGACTTGTGCTCGAGCTAAGCCTTGCTGTTCTCGCGCCAGCGGGTTGCTCTTGCCCTTGCCTGTCCCGAAGAGGCCTTGGACACACATTTCCATGGATTTCATTTCTGATCTCCCGGTGTCTCAGGGTATGTCTGTCATCTGGGTGGTATGTGATCGCTTTTCGAAAATGGTCCATTTGGTGCCTTTGCCTAAGCTGCCTTCCTCTTCCGATCTGGTTCCTGTGTTCCTTCAGAATGTGGTTCGTTTACACGGCATTCCTGAGAATATTGTATCTGACAGAGGATCCCAGTTTGTTTCCAGGTTCTGGCGATCCTTTTGTGCTAGGATGGGCATTGATTTGTCGTTCTCATCTGCCTTTCATCCTCAGACTAATGGACAAACTGAGCGAACTAATCAGACTCTGGAGGCTTACTTGAGGTGTTTTGTTTCGGCAGATCAGGATGATTGGGTGACCTTCTTGCCGTTGGCTGAGTTTGCCCTTAATAATCGGGCTAGTTCCGCTACTTTGGTTTCGCCATTTTTCTGCAACTCTGGTTTCCATCCTCGTTTTTCCTCGGGACATGTGGAGCCTTCTGACTGTCCTGGGGTGGATTCTGTGGTGGATAGGTTGCAGCAGATCTGGAATCATGTGGTGGACAACTTAAAATTGTCACAGGAGAAGGCTCAGCGTTTTGCCAACCGCCGCCGCGGTGTGGGTCCCCGACTTCGTGTTCGGGATTTGGTGTGGCTGTCTTCTCGATTTGTTCCTATGAAGGTCTCCTCTCCTAAATTTAAGCCTCGCTTCATCGGTCCTTACAAGATATTGGAAATCCTTAATCCAGTGTCCTTTCGCTTGAATCTTCCGGTTTCGTTTGCCATTCACAACGTGTTCCATAGGTCTTTGTTGCGACGCTACGTTGTGCTTGTGGTTCCTTCTGCTGAGCCTCCTGCTCCGGTGTTGGTTGAGGGCGAGTTGGAATACGTGGTTGAGAAGATCTTGGATTCTCGTCTCTCCAGACGGAGGCTTCAGTATTTGGTCAAGTGGAAGGGCTATGGTCAGGAGGATAATTCCTGGGTGGTTGCCTCTGATGTGCATGCGGCCGATTTAGTTCGTGCCTTTCACGCTGCTCATCCTGATCGCCCTGGTGGTCTTGGTGAGGGTTCGGTGACCCCTCCCTAAGGGGGGGGTACTGTTGTGAATTAGACTTTTTGGCTCCCTCTTGTGGTTACTAGTGATATGACTCTGGGATTTTCTTCCCTCAGTTTGCACCCAGCTGGGTCGTTAGTTCAGGGGTGTTGCTATATAAACCTCCTGGGACCTTAGTCCAGTGCCTGGCATCGTTGTAATCAGACACATTCTGTTTGCTACTATCTGCTGGTCCTGGTTCGTGCAAAATTAAGCTAAGTCCTGCTTCTTTGTTTTTTGGGTTATTTGCTTGCTCTCATTTTTGTCCAGCTTGTACTAAATGTGATTCCTGATCTTGCTGGAAGCTCTAGGGGGCTGGTGTTCTCCCCCCGGGCCGTTAGACGGTTTGGGGGTTCTTGAATTTCCAGTGTGGATATTTTTGATAGGGTTTTTGCTGACCATATAAGTTATCTTTCTATATTCTGCTATTAGCTAGTGGGCCTCTCTTTGCTAAATACCTAGCTCATTCTTATGTTTGTCTTTTCCTCTTACCTCACCGTTATTATTTGTTGGGGGCTTGTATCCAACTTTTGGGGTCTATTCTCTGGAGGCAAGAAAGGTCTTTCTTTTCCCTTCTAGGGTTAGCTAGTTCTCTGGCTGGCGCGAGACGTCTAGAACCAACGTAGGAACGTTCCCCGGCTGCTGTTATTTGTGGTGCTAGGATTAGCTATATGGTCAGCCCAGTTACCACTGCCCTATGAGCTGGTTTTTTGTGTTTGCAGACTTAGAAATTATTTCTGAGACCCTCTGCCATTGGGGTCATAACAGAAAGGCACGGGTTCAGACGCAGCGGCGGGGTGCGCGCAAGGGGATGTGGAAAAAAAAAAAAGAAACGAAAGGCACGGGTTCAGACGCAGCGGCGGGGTGTGCGCAAGGGGACGTGGAGGAGAAAAGTGAGCACGAGTGTTGATCGGTGAAATGCGTCACCAATCAACGCTCGGCGGCACTAAGGGGGGTGAAAAAGAAAAGAGAGCATGAGTGTTGATCGGTGAACTGCGTCACCAATCAACGCTCGGCGGCTGCTAAATTTGGGCACGGACGGACGCGGCCCAAAGTGAGGGTGGAGGGGGAAGGGGGGATGGGGGGTAAGGGGGGATGGGGGGGGTAAGGGGGGATGGGGGGGTAAGAAAGATCGGGCCGGGATCGGGGTATCAACACTTACGGTTGTAGTCTCTCTTATTTCTTCTGTCTTCTTTCTTCTGTCTTCTTTCTTTTGTTTTTTTAGCGAGAATTATGGTGTCACAGGCTACTGTGGCACCACAAGTCTCAGCACAGGAGGGGGATCTGACAGCGTGACCGCTCTGCAGGAACCCTCACCAAGTGTGAGGATTCCTGCAGAGCAGTCAGACAGGTCAGGGACAGGTGAGACAGGTCACAGAGCGGTCACACCGCTGCTGTGACCTGTGATTGGTGGGATCGATGATCACATCGATCCCACCAATCAGGGGAGGCCCTGGTGACGCCGGTGTTGCTAGGCACCAGCCTATGATCGGAGCTCACAGCTCCGATCATAGGCAGGTCACCGGCAGGTCACCAGTAGGTGACCGGCAGGTGACCGGTAGGTCACCCCCAGGACACCATCAGGGCACAGCGCGGGCACACCGCTGCTGTGCCCTCTGATTGGCAGAGGATCCGGAGATGAGGCAGGGCACAGGCATTTATATTCAAGCAGGGCACAGCGCGGTAACACCGCCGCTGTGCCCCGCCATTGGCGCGATCGATGTGATCGTCGATCGCGCCAATGCGGCGGGTCTGTGCCCTGATTGACGCGATCGACGATCACATCGATCGCGCCAATCAGCTGCAGGATCCGGACCCATGAGGAGGCAGGGCAGGGCAGAGGGGGCGCCGGTCCAGGCAGGGCACAGCGCGGTAATACCGCCGCTGTGCCCTGCGATTGGCGCGATCGATGTGATCGTCGATCGCGCCAATCCGGGGGGTTTTGGCCGGTGCCTGGCGTTGCCAGGCACCGGCCCCAGGATCGAGTACATCGGTACTCGATCCTAGCCTGGGACCTCACTGTTTCAGCCAATCTGATTGGCTGAAACAGTGAGAAAGGCTGTGATTCGCTGTTCAGAATTGAACAGCCAATCACATCGATCGGGAGGCCGGGGGGGCGGCGCCATACCCCGAAATGCCGAGGCCATCTTCCCCCAGGTGAGATGGCATCGGAATTTTAATGCGATCACCGCGACTTAAGTCGCGGTGTCGCATTAAAGGGCATGACGTACTATCCCGTCGGCGGTCATACGGGCCCACCCCACCTCGACGGGATAGTACGTCGGATGTCAGGAAGGGGTTAAAATTCCCTATTCCACTAAGGGGAATTGATGATACACCATTGGCTACGAATAAACCTCAGTACTGGACACAAGTGACCATGTGCATGACTCCTATTCATCAGGAGGTGATTCGCTTTCTTGTATTGCATAATTTGCATGATGTTGTCGTGTTGGGCCTGCCATGGTTGCAGACTCATAATCCAGTCCTGGATTGGAAAGCAATGTCTGTGTCAAGTTGGGGTTGTCAGGGAATTCATGGCGACGCTCCTGTGGTGTCAATTGCTTCATCCACTCCTTCTGAGGTCCCTGCGTTTTTGTCAGATTACCAGGATGTATTTGATGAGCCCAAACTCAGTTCTCTACCTCCTCATAGGGATTGTGATTGTGCTATAAATTTGATTCCTGGTAGTAAGTTTCCTAAGGGACTACTTTTCAATTTGTCAGTGCCGGAGCATGCTGCTATGCGGAGTTATATAAAGGAGTCTTTGGAGAAAGGACTTATTCGCCCCTCCTCCTCCCCTCTTGGTGCGGGGTTCTTTTTTGTGGCTAAGAAGGATGGTTCCTTGAGACCTTGTATTGATTATCGCCTTCTAAACAAAATCACGGTCAAATTTCAGTATCCTTTGCCATTGTTATCTGATCTGTTTGCTCGCATTAAGGGGTCTAGTTGGTTCACCAAGATAGATCTTCGTGGTGCGTATAACCTTGTGCGTATTAAGCAGGGTGATGAATGGAAAACTGCATTTAATACGCCCGAAGGCCATTTTGAGTTCTTGGTGATGCCTTTTGGACTTTCTAACGCTCCTTCTGTCTTTTAGTCCTTTATGCACGACATCTTCCGCGAATATCTGGATAAATTTATGATTGTGTATCTGGATGATATTCTGTTTTTTTCGGATGATTGGGAGTCCCATGTTAAGCAGGTCAGGATGGTGTTTCAGGTCCTGCGTGCCAATGCTTTATTTGTGAAGGGCTCAAAATGTCTTTTTGGAGTCCAGAAGGTCTCTTTTTTGGGTTTCATTTTTTCTCCTTCTGCTATTGAGATGGACCCAGTCAAGGTTCAGGCTATTCATGACTGGACTCAGCCTACATCTGTTAAGAGTCTTCAGAAGTTCTTGGGCTTTGCTAATTTTTACTGTCGCTTCATCGCTGGTTTTTCTGGTGTTGTTAAGCCATTGACGGATTTGACCAAGAAGGGTTCTGATGTTACTAATTGGTCTCCTGTGGCTGTGGAGGCCTTTCGGGAGCTGAAGCGCCGGTTTTCTTCGGCTCCGGTCTTATGTCAGCCAGACATCTCCCTTCCTTTCCAGGTCGAGGTTGATGCTTCTGAGATTGGAGCGGGGGCTGTTTTGTCGCAGAGAAGCTCTGATGGCTCTGTGATGAAGCCATGTGCTTTCTTTTCAAGAAAGTTTTCGCCTGCCGAGCGGAATTATGATGTTGGTAATCGGGAGTTGTTGGCTATGAAGTGGGCATTTGAGGAGTGGCGACATTGGCTCGAGGGAGCTAAGCATCGTGTGGTGGTCTTGACTGATCACAAAAATTTGATTTATCTCGAGTCGGCCAAGCGGCTGAATCCTAGACAGGCTCGTTGGTCGTTGTTTTTCTCTCGTTTTGATTTCGTGGTCTCATACCTGCCTGGTTCGAAGAATGTGAAGGCTGATGCTCTTTCTAGGAGTTTTGTGCCTGACTCTCCTGGTGATTCAGAGCCAGCTGGTATCCTCAGAGAAGGGGTGATTTTGTCTGCCATCTCCCCAGATTTGCGACGAGTGCTGCAGGAGTTTTAGGCGGATAGACCTGACCGTTGTTCACCGTAGAGACTGTTTGTCCCGGATAGATGGACCAGCAGAGTTATTTCCAAGGTTCATTCTTCGGTGTTGGCAGGCCATCCTGGGATTTTTGGTACCAGAGATTTGGTGGCTAGGTCCTTCTGGTGGCCTTCCTTGTCGCGGGATGTGCGTTCCTTTGTGCAGTCTTGTGGAATTTGTGCTCGGGCTAAGCCTTGCTGTTCTCGTGCCAGTGGCTTGTTGTTGCCTTTGCCTGTCCCGAAGAGGCCTTGGACGCACATTTCCATGGATTTTATTTCAGATCTCCCTGTCTCTCAGAGAATGTCGGTCATTTGGGTGGTGTGTGATCGTTTTTCTAAAATGGTCCATTTGGTGCCCTTGCCTAAGTTGCCTTCCTCCTCCGAGTTGGTTCCTCTGTTTTTTCAAAATGTGGTTCGTTTGCACGGGATCCCTGAAAATATTGTTTCCGACAGAGGATCCCAGTTTGTGTCTAGATTTTGGCGGACATTTTGTGCTAAGATGGGCATTAATTTGTCTTTTTCTTCGGCCTTCCATCATCAGACGAATGGCCAAACCGAGCGCACTAATCAGACTTTGGAAACCTATTTAGGATGTTTTGTTTCTGCTGATCAGGACGACTGGGTGACTTTTTTGCCATTGGCCGAGTTTGCCCTTAATAATCGGGCTAGTTCTGCTACTTTGGTTTCGCCATTTTTTTTGTAATTCAGGGTTTCATCCTCGTTTTTCCTCGGGTCAGGTGGAGTCTTCTGACTGTCCTGGAGTGGATGTTGTGGTGGATAGGTTGCATCAGATTTGGAATCATGTGGTGGACAATTTGAAGCTGTCACAAGAGAAGGCTCAGCGCTTTGCCAACCGCCGTCGCTGTGTGGGGCCCCGACTTCGCGTTGGGGATTTGGTGTGGTTGTCTTCTCGCTTTGTTCCTATGAAGGTCTCCTCTCCTAAGTTTAAGCCTCGGTTTATCGGTCCTTATAAGATTTTGGAAGACCTTAACCCTGTGTCATTTCGTTTGGACCTCCCGGCATCGTTTGCTATTCATAATGTGTTCCATCGGTCGTTGTTGCGGAGGTATGTGGTGCCTGTGGTTCCTTCGGTTGAGCCTCCTGCCCCTGTGCTGGTTGAGGGAGAATTGGAATACGTGGTGGAGAAGATCTTAGATTCTCGTATTTCTAGACGGAGGCTTCAGTATTTGGTTAAGTGGAAAGGCTATGGTCAGGAGGATAATTCCTGGGTTGTCGCCTCTGATGTTCATGCGGGCGATTTGGTTCGTGCCTTCCATGTGGCTCACCCTGATCGCCCTGGGGTTTTTGATGAGGGTTCGGTGACCCCTCCTCAAGGGGGGGGGTACTGTTGTGAACTCCGTTTTCAGGCTCCCTCTTGTGGTCACAGATGGTATTGTGTGACTTTGGTTTTTTGGCTCCCCCTGGTGGTTTGGTTTATTATCCTGCGGGTCTGCTGGATCAGCTGCCTCGTTATTCACCAGGGAGGCTCCTATTTAGCTCTGCGTCACTTCCACTTGTTGCCGGCTGTCAATGTATTCAGTGCTATTCTGATTACTCCTGATTATCTCGTTTTCTGCCTCTTCAGGATAAGCTAAGTTCTGTTTGAATATTTTTTGCTCATCTGCCTGCAATATGATTTCTGTGTATGATGAGTCTAGTCCAGCTTGCTAACATGTGATTTCTTTTTGCTGGTAAGCTCTGGGGTACGGAGTTGCTTCCCCCGCACCGTTAGTTGGTGCGGGGGCTCGAGCAATCTCTGCGTGGATATTTTGAATAGGGTTTTTTATTGACCGCACAGTTTCCTTCCTATTTTCTGCTATCTAGTATTAGCGGGCCTCATTTGCTAAATCTGATTTCATCTCTGCGTTTGTGCTTTCCCCTTAACTCACCGTTAATATTTGTGGGGGCTATTCTATTTCTTTGGGGTCTTCCACTGAGGCAAGTGAGGACTTACTTTCCCTCCAGGAATAGTCAGTTTCTCAGGCCGTGACGAGACGTCTAGGATTTTTTAGGTAACGTTCCACGGCTGCCTATAGTTGTTTGTGGATAGGATCAGGTTGCGGTCAATCTAGTTACCACTTCCCCAGAGCTAGTAGTCTGTTCAGTTACTTAGCTAGTCCGACCTGCGATCCTTGCCACTAGGATCATAACACCATCCATAATGTGTTCCATAAGTCGTTGTTGCGGAGATATGTGGTGCCTATGGTTCCCTCCATTGACCCTCCTGCTCCGGTGTTGGTCGAGGGGGACATGGAGTATGTGGTAGAGAAGATTTTGGATTCTCGCGTTTTGAGACGGAAACTTCAGTACCTGTTCAAGTGGAAGGGCTATGGTCAGGAGGATAATTCCTGGGTTGTTGCCTCCGATGTCCATGCTGCCGATCTGGTTCGTGCCTTTCATTTGGATCGTCCTGATTGGCCTGGGGGCCCTGGTGAGGGTTCGGTGACCCCTCCTCAAGGGGGGGTACTGTTGTGAATTCCGTTCTTGGACTCCCTCCTGTGGTCATGAATGGTACTTCAGTGAGTTCGGTCCTTGGACTCCCTCTGGTGGCTTTGAGTGGTACTGCTGATCCTTGAGGTTGGCTTCCCAGCTGCCCTCGTTTATCGCTAGGCTGGCTTCTCTATTTAACTCCACTCAGATCGTTACCTCATGCCTGCTGTCAATGTATCAGTACTGGTTCAGATCTCTCTTGGATTTCTCTGGTGACCTGACTGTTCCAGCAGAAGCTAAGTCATTGCTAGCTCATTTATTGTTCATTGTGTTCTGAATATATTTCTTAGTACATGCTAAGTTCTGTCCAGCTTGCTTTCATGATATTTCCTTGCTAGCTGGAAGCTCTGGGGGCGCAGGGTGGCACCTCCACACCGTGAGTCGGTGTGGAGGGCTTTTTGCACACTCTGCGTGGTTTTTGTAGTTTTTTTGTGCTGACCGCATAGATCTCTTTACTATCCTCTGCCTATCTAGTGAAGACTGGCCTCCTTTGCTAATACCTGTTTCATTCCTGTGTTTGTGACTTTCCTCTTAACTCACCGTCAATATTTGTGGGGGCTGCCTTTTCCTTTGGGGAATTTCTCTGAGGCAAGGTAAGGCTTTATTTTCTATCTTTAGGGGTAGTTAGCTCTTAGGCTGTGAAGAGGCGTCTAGGGAGAGTTAGGTACGCTCCACGGCTATTTCTAGTGTTTGTGTGATAGGATTAGAGTTTGCGGTCAGCAGAGCTCCCACTCCCCAGAGCTCGTCCCGATTTCCAGTTTAACCATCAGGTCATTCTGGGTGCTCCTAACCACCAGGCCATCATAACACAGGACTAGAGGGAAATATGATGTGCACACTGTAAAATTCAGTGACTGCATCACCAATCAGACTGACACCTTACCCTTGAACTCTGCGTGAAACTGTTCTCTAGAACTCTTCTCCTATACTCTTATTTTCCCATTCACTCCTCTTACATAAGTGAGGTTTTGAGAAAGACCGTGCCTGGTCGAAACGTTAACCTTGTTGTCCGCAATCACCCGCCTTTTTCTCTAAAAATTATTTGGTGGTGCCTGTGCACTTGAATAAAAGCAACAACATTTTCTTCATAAACGCAAAGACTTGAGTGCGGCTGTTTTTCTTGTATATTTAACTGTTGCCAGGAGACATGGAGCGCTATGTCTCTTGATTCAGGTATGTGGTGGGAGATTTCTTTTTCTCTTCACTTCTCATCCCTTTCTCTGTCTCTCTGGGTAGAGATTGGAAATTGGGCATTAACTCAGAGGTGTCAGGTGATCCATGAGAGGCATATTTAAACCCGGCATACCCTCAATTTCACCAATGAGTATTCAGTTTGACTTCAGTGGTATGGTTGGTAACTTTTTGGTAAGTGTTTCTTTGTTTTGTCTCTGGCTCCGATGTTCGGTGTACTCTGGTTCCTACGTCCTTGTTTATGCTCCCTGACCTTCCAAGTTTGTTAGGTTCGTCTATGACTTCCCGGTATAGTTTACTGGTGTGTTTGATCCAACTGTGGCCAGTGTGCTTAGTCAAAAGCTACCCCACTATTGGCACCTGGGAATGGCTCCACAAACGTTTCCCTCCCTTTAGCTGGAGTCAGCGAAGAATATCCTGGCCCTCAAGGGTGTGCCTAAGCATGACAGCTTGCGCCCAGTGTGTCTGGCATACTGCTATTGCTGGCCTAGAGTTCGGTCATCTCACCACTACTCAAATGTTACACAAACATCCTAATTTTATAGCAGACTACTGACCTAATGCATAGTTTATTCTATGGTGGCCCAGCGGACTTCCCTATAATGCCTTGCAGCTATCACATAACATGATACAGTACAGTGTAGCCAACTATGAAGGAAAAACATAGGCTGTATAAAACCAGAAGCATGGAGTACAGAAAGCATTTTTGGGTAAATGAAGAAAAAATATACAGATACTTAACTGTGCAACTGTCAAACTACCATTTTGTTGCACATTTGTTTTATTAGTCTAATTTGACGCACTTACTCACCATACCAACACTGCAGCCTGTTGTTTTTTGGGCGGGCCATGTACCTAACATTTCTTGTTCAGTCCTTTATAGGAAGGGGGTACTGTGGTTGAAAACAGCGAAAACAGTTAATTCCAGTGTAATAAAAAATGTAAGGAAAAAATGTGGCAATGGTAATGGACAGGGTAATGTAAAAAAAATCATACCATGGCATTTGGCAATGGTAATGTGGGGGAAAAAAGCATCAGCAGCACCACTAGCACTAGGCATCCAGGTAGTAATACTATGAAACGCAGGCCACAATTATCATCCTCTGCCTCCAGCAAGCATATTAGTATGTAGGAAGGGAAATACATTATACAACATATAGCACATCACTCGTCTCAGTCACTGAACTATAATCTTACCTCAGTCAGATTTAGTCAGTGTTCTGTATTCTGCACAATACTAATCCCAAACAACCTTAAAAGATAATATTTTACACTGTGGACTTAAAATACCATGAATGATACCTCTGTCAGGATCCAAGGCAGGTATTGCGCAACAACAACTACTTTCAGTTGATGTTTGGAAGAAATGAACAGTGAAATCTTGAAATTTGATAAGATGGGGTTGAGAAGGTGGAGGACATGATTCAAATTGCTAGCTATGTTGGTAATCTTTCAGCCATGCTGGTATGGCCCACCGATGATGATGATTGTGTGGTGGACAGAACTTGGGGACCAAAGCTGGGTGAAAAGGAAGTGCTGTCATCAGAGGAGGAAGGTGGTAGTGTAAGTAATATAGAGTGGAGCCGACATACTAATAGATCTCCAAGAGGCAGATTTGATTATTGAAGGATGTCTGTTTAGTAGCCATTGTGAACATGCGCCTACATGCTGCTTGCACGCCAACTTACATCCAGTTCATCTCTTCAGGCATTTCGATGCCGCAAATACTGTTGGTGAAAACTTGACAGTGCATGAAAGCTCTAGTAGT
Source organism: Ranitomeya variabilis (assembly GCF_051348905.1). Taxonomy (NCBI): domain Eukaryota; kingdom Metazoa; phylum Chordata; class Amphibia; order Anura; family Dendrobatidae; genus Ranitomeya; species Ranitomeya variabilis. The sequence goes on from NC_135232.1 coordinate 777,242,034, forward strand.
CATGATGGTAGTGAGTCCTGGGTGCAGTCACTTTGAGTGTAGAAATTCTTTGTTGACAGTGAATCAATCTATACCAGTCACTTCTGGTAGGCAGGCTGCATCTTTCAAGTAGTTCCTGGTAAGTGTCGTCATCATAAACTGCTTGTCATACTTCTGTACTTGTCCACCTCCTCTCTGATGCATAATCAGATCAGATAATCATATGTGATTGTATGGTCAAGAAACCACGTAACACTGCCAGTTATCTGAACGTGTTGTAATAATGCTTATTATTGTATATATGTTGTATATATTGCATATACTGTATATATTGTAACAACTACTGTTATTTATTGCTGCTTAACCCCTTCACCCCCAAGGGTGGTTTGCACGTTAATGACCGGGCCAATTTTTACAATTCTGACCACTGTCCCTTTATGAGGCTATAACTCTGGAACGCTTTGACGGATCTTGGCGATTCTGACAATGTTTTCTCGTGACATATTGTACTTCATGTTAGTGGTAAAATTTCTTTGATATAACTTGCGTTTATTTGTGAAAAAAATGGAAATTTGGCGAAAATTTTGAAAATTTTGCAATTTTCCAACTTTGAATTTTTATGCCCTTAAATCACAGACATATGTCACGCAAAATACTTAATAAGTAACATTTCCCACATGTCTACTTTACATCAGTACAATTTTGGAACCAAAATTTTTTTTTTGTGACGGAGTTATAAGGGTTAAAAGTTGACCAGCAATTTCTCATTTTTACAACACCATTTTTTTTTAGGGACCACATCTCATTTGAAGTCATTTTGAGGGGTCTATATGATAGAAAATACTCAAGTGTGACACCATTCTAAAAACTGCACCCCTCAAGGTGCTCAAAACCACATTCAAGAAGTTTATTAACCCTTCAGGTGTTTCACAGGAATTTTTGGAATGTTTAAATAAAAATGAACATTTAACTTTTTTTCACACAAAATTTATTTCAGCTCCAATTTGTTTTATTTTACCAAGGGTATCAGGAGAAAATGGACCCCCAAAGTTGTTGTACAATTTGTCCTGAGTACGCTGATACCCCATATGTGGGGGTAAACCACTGTTTGGGCGTATGGCAGAGCTCGGAAGGAAAGGAGCGCCATTTGACTTTTCAATGCAAAATTGACTGGAATTGAGATGGGACGCCATGTTGCGTTTGGAGAGCCCCTGATGTGCCTAAACACTGAAACCCCCTACAAGTGACACCATTTTGGAAAGTAGACCCCCTAAGGAACTTATCTTGATGTGTGGTGAGCACTTTGACCCACCAAGTGCTTCACAGAAGTTTATAATGCAGAGCCGTAAAAATAAAAAATCATATTTTTTCACAAAAATGATCTTTTCGCCCCCAATTTTTTATTTTCCCAAGGGTAAGAGAAGAAATTGGACCCCAAAAAATGTTGTGCAATTTGTCCTGAGTACGCTGATATCCCATATGTGGGTGTAAACCATTGTTTGGGCGCATGGCAGAGCTTGGAAGTGAAGGAGCGCCATTTGACTTTTCAATGCAAAATTGACTGGAATTGAGATGGGACGCCATGTTGCGTTTGGAGAGCTCCTGATGTGCCTAAACATTGAAACTCCCTACAAGTGACACCATTTGGAAAGTAGACCCCCTAAGGAACTTATCTAGATGTGTGGTGAGCACTTTGACCCACCAAGTGCTTCACAGAAGTTTATAATGCAGAGCCGTAAAAATAAAAAATCATATTTTTTCATAAAAATGATCTTTTTGCCCCCAATTTTTTATTTTCCCAAGGGTAAGAGAAGAAATTGGACCCCAAAAAATGTTGTGCAATTTGTCCTGAGTACGCTGATACCCCATATGTGGGTGTAAACCATTGTTTGGGCGCATGGCAGAGCTTGGAAGGGAAGGAGCGCCATTTGACTTTTCAATGCAAAATTGACTGGAATTGAGATGGGACGCCATGTTGCGTTTGGAGAGCCCCTGATGTGCCTAAACATTGAAACTCCCTACAAGTGACACCATTTTGGAAAGTAGACCCCCTAAGGAACTTATCTAGATGTGTTTTGAGAGCTTTGAACCCCCAAGTGTTTCACTACAGATTATAATGCAGAGCCGTGAAAATAATTTTTTTTTTTTCTCAAAAATGATTTTTTAGCCCCCAGCTTTGTATTTTTACAAGGGTAACAGAATAAATTGGACCCCAAAATTTGTTGTCCAATTTGTCCTGAGTACGCTGATACCCCATATGTGGGGGGGAACCACTGTTTGGGCGCATGACAGAGCTCGGAAGGGAAGGAGCGCCATTTGGAATGCAGACTTAAATGGATTGGTCAGCAGCCGTCACGTTGCATTTGCAGAGCCCCTGATGTACCCAAACAGTACAAACCCCCCACAAGTGACCCCATATTGGAAACTAGACCTCCCAAGGAACTTATCTAGATGTGTTTTGAGAACTTTGAACCCCCAAGTGTTTCACTAAAGTTTATAGCGCAAATCCGTGAAAATAAAAATTCTTTTTTTTTTTCACAAAAATGATTTTTTAGCCCCCAGTTTTGTATTTTCACAAGGGTAACAGGATAAATTGGACCCCAAAAGTTGTTGTCCAATTTGTCCTGAGTACGCTGATACCCCATATGTGGGGGGGAACCACTGTTTGGGTGCATGACAGAGCTCGGAAGGGAAGGAGCGCCATTTGGAATGCAGCCTTAAATGGATTGAGCCCCTGATGTACCCAAACAGTACAAACCCCCCACAAGTGACCCCATATTGGAAACTAGACCTCCCAAGGAACTTATCTAGATGTGTTGTGAGAACTTTGAACCCCCAAGTGTTTCACTACAGTTTATAACGCAGAGCCGTGAAAATAAAACATCTTTTTTTTCCCACAAAAATGATTTTTAGCCCCCCAAATTTTTATTTTCCTAAGGATAACAAGAGAGCTTGGACCCCAGAAGTTGTTGTTCAATTTGTCCCGAGTACGCTGATAACACATATGTTGGGGTAAACCCCTTTTTGGGCGCACGGGAGAGCTCGGAAGGGAAGGAGCACTGTTTTACTTTTTCAACGCAGAATTGGCTGGAATTGAGATTGGACGCCATGTCGCGCTTGGAGAGCCCCTGATGTGCCTGGACAGTGGAAACTCCCCAATTCTACCTGAAACCCTAACCCAAACACACCCCTAACCCTAATCCCAACGGTAACCCTAACCACACCCCTAGCCCTGACACACCCATAATTCTAATCCCAACCCTAATCCAAACGTAAATGTAATCCAAACCCTAACCCTAACTTTAGCCCCAACCCTAACTTTAGCCCCAACCCTAACTTTAGCCCCAACCCTAACTTTACCTCCAACCCTAGCCCTAACCCTAACCCTACCCCTAACCCTAACCCTAAACGTGACTGAAATACGTGGCACTGAAATACGTGGCACTGAAATACGTGGCACTGAAATACGTGGCACTGAAATACGTGGCACTGAAATACGTGGCACTGAAATACGTGGCACTTAAATATGTGATACGTGGCACTTAAATACGTGGCACTGAAACACGTGGCACTGAAATACGTGATACGTGGCACTGAAATACGTGGCACTGAAATACGTGGCACTGAAATACGTGGCACTGAAATACGTGGCACTTAAATATGTGATACGTGGCACTTAAATACGTGGCACTGAAACACGTGGCACTGAAATACGTGATACGTGGCACTGAAATACGTGGCACTGAAATACGTGGCACTTAAATACGTGGCACTTAAATATGTGATACGTGGCACTTAAATACGTGGCACTGAAATACATGGCACTGAAATACATGGCACTGAAATACGTGGCACTTAAATACGTGGCACTTAAATACGTGGCACTTAAATACGTGGCACTGAAATATGTGATACGTGGCACTTAAATACGTGGCACTGAAACACGTGGCACTGAAATACGTGATACGTGGCACTGAAATACGTGCCACTGAAATACGTGGCACTGAAATACGTGGCACTGAAATACGTGGCACTGAAATACGTGGCACTGAAACACGTGCAACTGAAATACGTGGTACTAAAATATGTGGCACTGAAATACGTGATACGTGGCACTGAAATACGTGATACGTGGCACTGAAATACGTGGCACTGAAACACGTGGCACTGAAATACGTGATACGTTGCCCTGAAATACATGGCACTGAAATACGTGGCACTGAAATACGTGGCACTGAAATACGTGGCACTGAAATACGTGGCACTATGACTGTCAGAAAATGTTCATTAAACGGTTAGGGGTGAGGTTAGGGGTAGAGTTAGGGTTAGGGTTTGGATCCCTTTATCACCTTGATGGTGGTGGGCGGCTTTTCAGTGTGTTTTCTGTTTTTTTTCGATAAAAATGCATGCGTTTTTAACGCAAACAAACGCATGTGCTTAAAAACACCAAGAAAATACTGCAGGTTGTATTTCTGAAAATTAACGCATGCAGAAAAAAACCGCATGCGTTTGAAAACGCGACCAAACGTGTACAAAAAAAACGCATGCGTTTTCAATGTTAAATATAGGGAAAAAACGCATGCGTTTTTTTGTGCAAAAAACGCTGCAGACAAAAACGCAAGTGTGAAACCAGCGACGCTTTTTATAGCAAAAAAGTTTTTGCGTCTCCACATTTTGAGAGCTATAATTTTTCCACATTTTGCTCCACAGAGTCATGTGAGGTCTTGTTTTTTGCGGGACGAGTTGACGTTTTTATTGGTAACATTTTCGGACACGTGACCATTTTTGATCGCTTTTTATTCCGATTTTTGTGAGGCAGAATGACCAAAAACCAGCAATTCCTGAATTTCTTTTGGGAGAGGCGTTTATACCGTTCCGCGTTTGGTAAAATTGATAAAGCAGTTTTATTCTTCGGGTCAGTACGATTACAGCGATATCTCATTTATATCATTTTTTTATGTTTTGGCGCTTTTATACGATAAAAACTATTTTATAGAAAAAATAATTATTTTGGTATCGCTTTTTTCTCAGGACTATAACTTTTTTATTTTTTTGCTGATGATGCTGTATGGCGGCTTGTTTTTTGCGGGACAAGATGACGTTTTCAGCGGTACCATGGATATTTATATCAGTCTTTTTGATCGCGTGTTATTCCACTTTTTGTTCGGCGGTATGGTAATAAAGCGTTGTTTTTTGCCTCGTTTTTTTTTTTTTTTTCTTACGGTGTTTACTGAAGGGGTTAACTAGTGGGGCAGTTTTATAGGTGGGGTCGTTACGGACGCGGCGATACTAAATATGTGTACTTTTATTGTTGTTTTTTTTTATTTAGATAAAGAAATGTATTTATGGGAATAATATATATTTTTTTTTTTCATTATTTTGGAATATTTTTTTTTATTTTTTTTTACACATTTGGAAATTTTTTTTTTTACTTTTTTACTTTGCCCCAGGGGGGGACAATACAGATCGGTGATCTGCCAGTTTGCATAGCACTCTGACAGATCACCGATCTGCGAGAAGTACAGGCTGCTTCACAGTGCCTGCTCTGAGCAGGCGTCTGTGAAGCCACCTCCCTCCCTGCAGGACCCGGATCCGCGGCCATCTTGGATCCGGGTCTGGAGCAGGCAGGGAGGGAGGTAAGACCCTCGCAGCAACGCGATCACATCGCGTTGCTGTGGGGGGCTCAGGGAAGCCCGCAGGGAGCCCCCTCCCTGCGCGATGCTTCCCTGCACCGCCGGCACATCGCGATCATGTTTGATCGCGGTGTGCCGGGGGTTAATGTGCCGGGAGCGGTCCGTGACCGCTCCTGGCACATAGTGCCGGATGTCAGCTGCGATATGCAGCCGACACCCGGCCGCGATCGGCCGCGCTCCCCCCGTGAGCGCGGCCGATCGGCTATGACGTACTATCCCGTCGGCGGTCATACGGGCCCACCCCACCTCGACGGGATAGTACGTCGGATGTCAGGAAGGGGTTAATAGTGCATTAGTTTCTCTCTCCAGCAATAGTGTAATATTGCCAGTAAAGTAGTGTAAAAAAGAAAAAAAACAGGAAGTTCCTGTACACTGCTGTGTAGCTGAGAACACTTTACTTTCACTTTGCAACATGACAAACAAGATGCTAAGGTCATAAGATATAATACCAGTTGTAAGCTGTTTTGTTCCTGAATAATCATATATTCACTGTTGAAAGGCTAGACAGTACAGAGATTAATCTGCTACTAACAGGTTGTGGGCACAGACACCCAGATACCCAGAAACCCAAAGATACAGAAAGAATAACAGTGTACTATGAAAAAGAAGCAAAGATGGCCACCAGCATCAGCTCTGTGAAGTTCACACTGCCAAATCTGACTAACCAGAACTACCAATCCTGGAAATTCAAGGTAAAGATACTGCTGATACGAGAAGGTAAGTGGAAATATACACAGGAGTCCAGACCTGACCCACTGCCTAAAGACTGGATAAAGAAGGATCAAAAAGCACAAAGGACTATCTCTCTAAGTATAGATGATGATCAGATTGTGCATGTATGTGAATGTGAAACTGCAAAATAAATGTGGGAACAGCTGCAGAAAGTGCATGAAAGGATAATTCTTAGTAACAAGCTCTATTTAATGAGAAAGCTATATCAGTCTAAGCTAAATAAGGAATAAACATAATCTATTATGGATGGGTACCATAAAGACAAGAAGTGATTTCTAGCTGAGTTTAAAAACAAATATCTTTATTATATAACATTAATTTATTAAAAAAAATAAAAAGACAGGACAAATTAGCCTCCAATGAGGAAGGAAAAGAAACAGCTGTTTGAGCAAAAAGGAGAAGAATAAAGTGAGGAAAGATGGAGGGAATATGATTAAGATATTACACATATACTGCTGAAAATGTGAAACTGTATTAGGGACCCCAGTGGATAACAATATTCCAAACTAGAGTAAAAGTATACCTAAAGGTTCACCTTCCAACAAGACAATGACCCTAAGCACACAGCTAAAATAACTAGTGATGAGTGAGTGTACTCGTTGCTCGGGTTTTCCCAAGCACGCTCGGGTGATCTCTGAGTATTTGTTAGTGTTTGGAGATTAAGTTTTCATCGCCTCAGCTGAATGATTTACAGCTATTAGCCAGGCTGAGTACATGTGGGGGTTGCCTGGTTGCTAGGGAATCCCCACATGTAATCAAGCTGTCTAGTAGCTGTAAATCATTCAGCTGCGGCGATGAAAACTTAATCTCCGAACACTAACAAATACTCGGAGATCACCCAAGCGTGCTCGGGAAAACCCGAGCAACGAGTACACTCACTCATCACTAAAAATAACAAAGGAGTGCCTTCAGAATAACTCTGTGACCATTCTCGACTGGCCCAGCCAGAGACCTGTCCTAAACCCAATTGAGCATCTCTGGAGAAATCTCAAAATGGCTGTCCACCAATGTTCACCATCCAACCTGACGGAACTGGAGAGGATCTGTAAGGATGAATGGCAGAGAATCCCCAAATCCAGGTGTGAAAAAGTTGTTACATCATTCCCAAGATGACTCATGGCTGTACTAGCTCAAAAGGGTACTCAACACTGAGCAAAGGGTCTGAATACTTATGACCATGTGATATTTCAAGTGAGCAAGGGGGTCTCAGTCCAAGTCTAATACTGTCCTCAGAAAAAAGCGAGGTAATAAAAGGATTAATCCGAGAACATGAGCATTTTTCAATCGGAATAAATTTATTCAAAAAAGCAACCAGTCATACAGGGTGTCTGCCAACGTTTCGGCCACAGGCCTTTATCAAGGCAATTATCTAGAAAATAACATAACACAAATTGATACAGATATTAATAAACATATCAGTTATGTACACTGGTTGTATTATATACAGAAACTATCCAACCAAATAATCATAAAGAGGATATAAACATAAAGTAAGGATGTCACCTATAAGTATGAGAGACAAAAAACAACCATCACAATCACAATCCAGTAAATAACCTGCTGGAAACGGGGTGCCCAAACAGTAAACAGAACAATAGACACTAAATCCATGGTTCAAAGAAAAGAAAAGTGAATGATCCCCCATCCATAATGACCGTGGTGTGTGTGAGTGAAACTGGACAGGCTTTAATCTGTAAAGAGTGAAATGGTGAGAGAGACATATATATTATAATTATATTACCTGTATGCTGTTAGCAGGGAAACTATAGAGAATGCGATAAAGATAAGATCAGCATAAGAATAAGAATAGATACCAGAGGTCAGTAGGGAGATAGTGGTATAAGAGAACCGCTCATAATTACCTTGAAAACAGGAGCACAGGATACGGGCACTGCCGTTGGAGGGGCTGAGTGTAACAGGAAGCTGAAGGTGCTCCATATAAGCGAGAAATCACCTAATGACCCGGAAGTGAAAAGCGCGACCTGGCGGTGCTAACAGAGGAAAACTGGAATAGCCGCAGGCGCGGTGCAGCAAAGCCGACGGAAGTGGGGCAGAGGATAGACGAGGAGTGAGTGCGCACGCGCAAGTTAGACACTGAGCGCATAGAAAAAACAAGGACGAATACTCGTCCAAGACAGGAACTACCAGAGCGCATGCGCACCCCCACTAGTCCCATAAACGGATGGGAAAGAGAATGAAACAGAGAATAATATAAAAGAAATAGAGGAAAAACCCACAAACCTGTAGAAGGTGATGAGAATACCACAGGGTGATGGACCAATGGATTAGGTCTATAAAAATAAAAGGCATCATGTTATATTGTAATATACTTTCTTATACAAAAAACACACGTATATATAAAAAAATTTATATATATATATATATATATATATATATATATATATATATATATACATATATACCAATATAAACGTATATATTACTGCAAAAGAATAGCAAGTCACTGGAATAAGTGTCATAAGATCCTGAGATAATAATACAGAGGTGTACACATCCTGTAAATACCTATAAAATATGAACCTATACAAAAAATTAAAAATTAGATATCGGAACCTTGTGATCTCACCTCAACCTATATGACCATGGGAAAGACCAATTTAATAGAAAATCTCATACTCCCTATTAAGACCATGTGGTTCCAAAGTTTGGAGCACATGGATCCAATAGGCCTCTTTTTGTTTTAATTTCAAGATTCGGTTACCACCTCTCCTAGATATGGGGATACTATCAATAATCTGGTACCGAAGTTGTGAAACACTGTGGTTGTGAGCTATAAAATGGGCTGGTAATGGTAATAATAGTCTCTTGCACCTAATAGTAGATTTATGTTGTGAGATGCGGTCTCGGATATGTTGGGTGGTCTCACCCACATACCCGAGACCGCATGGACATTTAATAAGATAGATAACGTAAGTGGAATCACAACTAAAAAAATCACGTATTGGAAAACGTTTGCCGGATCTGGGGTGGGTGAATGTGTCGCCCCGAGTAATGTTAGAACATTGAAGGCAATGCAGGCATGGAAATGTGCCCCTACGTGGTGTTGCCAAAAAGGTTTGTCTGGATACCAATCTAGAGCTACCAATGTCAGCTGCAACCAGAAGGTTGCTGAGATTTGAAGGTTTTTTATGGCACATAAGTGGGGCAACCTGGAACTCAGGAATGTTAGGGTATGATGTGCCCAATATAGGCCAATGTTTTCGTATCAAACCCTGAAATAGTGGCATGAATGGATGATAAGTGTTGACAAATGCCATTCTATTAACCTTCGGTTGTGGCATAGTGGAACGTAAAGAATCTGGAGTGAAATTCAAGTATGTTTCGGGATATCCCCGATTCCGAAATTTAGTCGCCATCTCGTCCAATCTCGTGGACCGTTGGACAGGATCAGAAACAATCCGGTTTATCCTGCTGTATTGTGATCTAGGGAGAGACCGCTTAATATGGCGAGGATGGCAGCTAGTGAAGAATAGTAAACTGTTCTTGTCGGTAGATTTAACATGGAGATCAGTGGACAAAGTACCGTCTCCATTGATAATGATCATAGTGTCCAGAAAAGAGATGGATTTAGGATCATATTGAATTGTGAAGGTCAATTTGTCAACACAAGTATTAATGGACTGGTGAAAAGACAAGAGGGAGTCCAAATCGCCACACCATATTAGGAAAATATCGTCAATGTATCTCTTCCAGAGTGGACAGAACTGCTGGAAGAGTACATGTGTATAGACGAATTTCGACTCGAAGTCGGCCATGAAAATATTGGCGTAAGGGGGCGCAACATTACTCCCCATTGCGGTACCATTCAATTGAATAAAGAAGTCGTCTTCAAATAGAAATAAATTCTTTGTCAGAATGAGTTTCAATAATGTACCACAAAAGTCTTTCAAATTGGGATCAAACTGAGTATGATTATCTAAAAAATCCTTAACGGCCTCAATACCTTTCTGATTATTGATATTTGTATATAAGCTGTTGACATCTAATGTCACCAGATAACAACCATGAGGTACAGTGTTCAAATCACGGATGTAGGACAAGAACTGTGATGTATCCCGCAAAAAGGAGGGAATATGGCATAATAGTGGAGATAAGATCTTTTCTAGTACCATTGCAAGTGGAGAAAGTAGAGAACCCGTGGAGGCCACTATGGGTCTCCCAGGAGGGTTATTCAGATTTTTGTGGATTTTGGGTAATGTATAAAGAACGGGGCAGATAGGGTGAGGATTAACTAAAAATTCACTGAGTTTGTTATCTATGACCCCCAGAGTCACTCAGTTGAGAACGAATCTCATTAATATAGTAGTGTCTATCCATCACCACCACTGCACCGCCTTTGTCGGCAGGTTTAATCACCAATTGTTTATTAGAACGTAAACTATTGATAGCCACTTTTTCCAATCTAGACATATTGTTCATAACATGGAGACGACCATGTTGAATGTCAATTAATTTTCTATGTGCATCGTTTTTGACAAGAGAAATGAATGTCTCGACTGGGTGGTACGTCCTGGGTGGAGAAAATGTACTGCGCTGACTCAAATTTAATTTCTTAAGCGAAAGTGTAGTACTAACAGCCTTACTGTCGATGGAAGTAGATGATAATAATGATGACACATCACCAGAGAAGTGAACCTTTAAACGAAGATATGTGATATTTCAGTTTTTGTTTTTTAATATATTTGCAAAAATTTCTACATTTCTGTTTTTTTTCAGTCAAGATGGGGTGCAGAGTGTACATTAATGAGAAAAAAAAACAACTTTTTTTGAATTTACTAAATGGTTGCAATGAAACAAAGAGTGAAATATTTAAAGGGGTCTGAATACTTTACGTACCCACTGTATATCTCACAGAAATATATAACAAACTTACAAACTTAGGAGAGTGACAAAAATTCTGCATGCAGATAGAACTGAATATACAATAAGACTCAAAGCATTTTACAGAAAAATGCAATCGTGTTTCAGATCACTGTACCATACCAACCCTGAACAAAATGGTGTAGTGGAAAGAAAGAACCGGACACTTTGTGAAACTGGAAGAATTATGCTATTTGATGCAGATTTACCAACAACATATTGGGGTGAAGCAATCATGACTAGGGATGAACCAGCACTAAAATGCTCGGATGTTCGTTACTCAAACCGAGCAATTCCTAATCCTCGTTTTGAGTAGTGAGTATAATGGGAATCAATGGGGATGTAACAAGGGGCAACCAGGGTGGTAGTCTTGACTGAGCTCACCCACTAAACACAGTCTGCGAACACCCCAGCCCCTTGTACATGCAATATGGGATGGATTAGGCTGTTTCCTCCAGGTGTAGTAACCTTCCCACCTTGTGCCACAGCAGTCCAGATAATAGATGTTCCAGGGACACGCTGTACTCCAACGGGGAAAATAACTTATTGAACAATAGTAGACTGAAGAAAAAGGCAAGAGTATAATACTGGCTTTTCTATTCTTTCCCTGTTCCGTTCTCCAACTGCACCCACAGCAATTACAGCAGTCAAAGTCCAGAGGAATTCCACACGTCAGGCATAGCCCTACAGAAGTGGGGGCCTTTCTGGCAATACAAAGGCCCGTATTGCAAGTCTCACTCTGAGTGTTCAGCTGTTAATTCAGAGCAGCAGTTCCCTCCTGTCTTGGAGGCCTGGCACTGCCCTGTGTTTCTCAGCATCTGCTCTGTCCATAGTCCCAGGCAGTTTTGGAGGGAAGACAGCAGCTTCCTGCTCCCTCTCTGCTGCTGGCCCAACCCACAACAATAACTGTTTACTGCCCCTAAACTAGCAATGGTACTTAAAGGGGACACTCACAATACAATATATCACAACAGGAACAGTACAGACATTACAGTACAAATACAGCATAATAATACAACAACATATAGGTATGGTGGTATATAAAATGACATACATCACATACATTGCAATAATAAACGAAGAACATATTTATCAAGTGCAGGGGGGTCACAATAAAGGAGGATAGGGCACAACTGGGGGGACCAGCTACCTATTTACAGGAGATCCAAACATTTTTTCAGCACACCCTGCAAGGAGATTTGAGGGGCAGTGAAAATGTTGAAATGGATGGAAAAAGTACTGAATCAAAGGAGAATGGCATGGAAAAGACCCCTGGAAGCATCTCTGACTCCCATGTCTCTGCTGAGAACAATGATGTCACACTTTAACCCATTAACGTGCAATGATGGGCAGCGGCATTTAAAATGCACGTGAAGGAAGCACGTCATTACCTCCTCCCATCGGCACCTGTGTCACATGACCGTGGGTCGCTGATAGATTGGCATGACAACCCGGGGTCAGAAGGAGACCCCTGTGGTTGGCACAGCAGTTGGCCCTCATAGCAAGTGAGCATATCTGCTACATAGAGCAAAGTTGCAGCCCTGCTCTACAGGGCCGCCACTAGAAATTTCGGGGCCCCATACTGGCAAAATTTTTGGGGTCCCCTTAAAACTCTGCCCAGGCTCCACCCCAGCCCCGCCTCCAACCCTCGAACTGTCCACAGCACCACTGCTGTCTCTTGGAAAAACTCCACTTCTCACCAATCACACAAAACAGATTTTGTTTTGGCCAAAAGATTTTTTTAATCTGCCACGATGACAAAGTAGACTCTTTTGGCCGGGCCCTACTCTACTCTAACTTATTAAACATTTGTTAAAATGTGCAATACAATTTAGGTATATTTTTATTTATTTTTAAATTTTTCAAATGACCAATAATACCACATACAAGGGGCAAATACCACAACACCATGACCAGACACCACATTATCACCACATAGTGACCTATAATACTATCTACAAGGAATAAATACTGCCACACCATGTGCAGACCACATATTACCACCACAGTGACCGAACAATATCGCATACAAGGGACAAATACCACCGCAGCATGTACAGACCACACATTACCACCACATGGTGACCAACTACATACAAGGAACAAATACCAACACAACATGACCAGACCACATATTACCACCACACGGTGACCGAATAATAGCACGTACAAGGAACAAATACCACCACACCATAACTAGACCACATATTACCACCACATAGTGACCAAATAATAGCACATACAAGGAACAAATACCGCCACACTATGGCCGGACAACATATTACCACCACATTGTGAGTGAATAGTACAATACTGATCATTAATAAAAAAAATACTATCACCATAAGTGCCATTATACATAGGAGATCTGTACTTACTATGCAGTGTCTGTGTACAGGTAATACAGTGGTCACCGGTGCCATTATACACAGGAGCTCTATATATAGTGTCAGTGTACAGGTAATACAGGGATCACCAGTGACATTATACACAGGAGCTCTATATATAGTGTCAGTGTACATGTAATACAGTGATCACTAGTGACATTATACACAGGAGCTCTGTGTATAGTGTCAGTTTACAGGTAATACAGTGATCACCAGTGACATTATACACAGGAGCTCTGTATATAGTGTATAGTGTATGGTGTCAGTGTACAGGTAACATACTGACTCACCAGTGACGTCTCTAGCTGAAGTCCTTCATCTTTGCGTTTCTTTTTAACCCAGCGCAGACCGCCATCACTTCTTTCAGCCAGGACTCGTCTCTGCATAAAATAACACAGTTATCTAGAGCACCGCTTCCAGAGCACATTCTCCACTTTTTCCCTTTCTTCTACACTACACATCTGAATACAGACATTCACCCACCATTAATATATACTGTAATTGGTTATTATGCAACCCACCATTCCAAATATAAATTATAATACCCCACTGAGCTCCTTCTAGCTATACATAGCCACTTCCCCATTTAATATATAAATTAGCACCTGTACTCTTTCCCCCAATTTATTTCCAGTCACGTTATCCTCAACGATCCCACTATGTACCTCCCGCTCTAACCCTAACTCCGATTCATTATAGTTACATGCCCCTTCTGCCTCAATTCATTGTCATGTCTTCTCTCTCTCCCACCCTCTATTCATTATCAACTGCTCTTCCCCACCCTCAAAATTCATTATTTGCTCTCCCTACCTTCAATACACCATTGGCTCTCCCCACCCCCACCTTCAATTCAATTGCTGTCCACCATCCCTCACACTCACTTGATGTGCAGTCCCCATCACCCCCACTTCATCATTTGCAGTCCACCTTACTTCATCATTTAGTCCCCTATCCCCCCTTCACTTCATCTGCAGTCCCCCTTACTTTCTCATTTGCAGCCCCCTATCATTTCATCATGTGCAGTACCCTCTCAAACACAATTCATCATTTGCAGTCCCCATCACCCAGTTCATCATTTGCAGTCCACATCACCCCCACATCATCATTTGCAGTCCCAATCACTTGCAATCCCCATCACCATCACCTCATCATTTCCAGTCCCCATCACCCCTGCATCATTTTCAGTCCACATCACACCCACATCATTATTTGCAGTTCCCATCACCCCCACATCATCATTTGCAGTCCACATCACCCCCACATCATCATTTGCAGTCCCCATCACCCGCGCATCATCATTTGCAGTCGCCATCACCCCCACATCATCTTTTGCAGTCCCCATCATCCCCACTTCATCATTTGCAGTCCCCATCACCCCCACTTCATCATTTGCAGTCCCCTATCATTTCATCATGTGCAGTGCCCCCTCAAACACACTTCATCATCTGCAGCCCCCTATCATTTCATCATGCGCAGTGCCCCCTCAAACACAGTTCATCATCTGCACCCCCCTATCATTTCATCATGCGCAGTGCCCCCTCAAACACACTTCATCTGCAACCCCCTATCATTTCATCGTGCGCAGTGCCCCCTCAAACACACTTCATCATCTGCAGCCCCCTATCATTTCATCGTGCGCAGTGCCCCCTCAAACACACTTCATCATCTGCAGCCCCCTATCATTTCATCGTGTGCAGTACCCCCTCAAACACACTTCATCATCTGCAGCCCCCTATCATTTCATCATGTGCAGTACCCCCTCAAACACACTTCATCATCTGCAGCCCCCTATCATTTCATCATGTGCAGTACCCCCTCAAACACACTTCATCATCTGCAGCCCCCTATCATTTCATCATGTGCAGTACTCCCTCAAACACACTTCATCATCTGCAGTCTCACTCTCCCCCACCTCACCCATTTAAAAAAACAAAAATAAAAATGTTTTTTATTCTTACCTCAGTCGTTCCGGGGCGTCTAGTGTTTCCAGCAGTGAAGCAGCAGCTAAAATATATGGGCTGCTGAGAGGACCTGACAGGAGCCCATACATTCTAGCACATTCACTACTGAAATTGCTAGAATGTATGGGCTGTAGTCAGGACCTGCAGGGAGCCCATACATTCTAGCTACAGCCGAGCAGGAGCTGCGCAGCCGACTAGGTAAGACGGCCGTGCTCAGCTCCAAAACGGCTCCCAGGCCCCAGCGCCGACATGTGCGCTGCAGTGCACAGTATTTTAGTGTACGATGGGGCCCGATCAGTAGAAGCACAACAGTGGGGCCCCGGATCTGTGGGCCCCTCTGTGTACTGCTGCTGACCGGGCCCCATACAGTAGTAATGGCTGTAATGCCCTGATGGCGGCCCTGCTGCTCTATGTAGCACAAGTGATCAGATGATCACAGCTTCTAGTCTCCCATGGGGACTGTTGAAGCAAGTAAAAAAGTAAAAAAAAAGTTTTAAAAAATATTAAAAAGTAAAAAAATATAAAAGTTCAAATCATCCCCCTTTTGTCCCATTCAAAATAAAACAATAAAGAAAAATCAAATATACACATATTTGGTATCGCCGCTTTCAGAATTGTCCTATCTATCAATATAAGAAAACAATCCAAAAAGTCAATGCATTTTCACCTTTCAAAAAGCAAACCAATTGCTGTTCCCAAAAAAATAATTTTTGAAAAAGCCATTGCTTCTTCATTTTCCAAACAATAAACCTTTGTTTCTTACCAGAAAAGGATAATTTTTGGACCATTGCTTGCTAAAAGGCCATGGCTTTTTCTATATACATCCCATGTGTATATACATCATCATGGCAGATATCTGTCCCTCAAAATAAAGAATTTTTGGACCATTTTTACATTTGAACAACCATAAAAAGTGCAACAGTATAATGTGTCCCGGCGCCGGCAGCTCTTCCTATCTGTGCTGAGCAGTCATGTGATACTGCTCATTAAGTTAATGATTATTATCTCAACCCCTATGGGAGTGGAGACGCATGCATATTCATTACCTTAATGAGCGGTACCACGTGACCGCTCAGCACAGTCAGGAAGAGCTGCCGGCGCCGGGACAATGTAGATGCAGGGACAGAGATGCAGCGACGGCGTGAGCAGGGTGAGTATGATGTCTTCTGTTAGCCGGTGGCTGCAGCTGTCAATGTGCCACAGCCGCCCGTTCCTGCCGCTGCTCAGCCGCTCCCCCTCCCCTGCCGGCTTTCTGGACAATAACTCGTGTATAAGGGGGGCATTTTCAGCAAAAAAATGTGCTGAAAATCTTGGCTTATACACGAGTATATACGGTATATACACAGTGGCTTGTGAAAGTTTTCACCCCCTTGGTTTTTTACCTATTTTGTTACATTACAACCTGTGTTTAAATATTTTTGTAATCCAATTTGTGTATAATGCATCAGCACTAAATAGTCTAAGTTGGTGAAGTGAAGTGAGATAAATCTAGGCATAAATACAATTTTTGGACTCAAATAATGAAAAATTGACATGTGCATGTCATGTATTCACCCTTTTGCTAAGAAACCCATTAAAATTTCTGGTGCACGTAATTATCTTCATAAGTCACATGCCTAGTGAAAGGATGTCCACCTGTGTGCAATCTAAGTGTCACATAGTCTGTCAGTATATATAACCACTAACCAAACAACACCATGAAGACCAAGGAGATCTCCAAACAAATCAGGGACAAAGTTGTTGAGAAGTATAAGTCAGAGTTGGGTTATAAAAAAATATCCCTATCTCTGATGATATCCCGGAGCAGCATCAAATCAATTGTCATCAAATGAAACAAGCATAGTACCACAAGAAACCTGCAAAGAGAGGGTCACCCACCAAAACTCTCAACCCAGGTAAGGATGGTATTCTTAAGAGAGGCAGCACAGAGACCAAAGGTAACCCTGAAGGAGTTGCAGAGTTCCCAAGGAGACACTGAAGCATCTGTCCATAAGACCACAATAAGCCGTACACTCCATAGAGGTGGCCTTTATGGAAGAATGGACTGAAAAAATCCTTTACTTACACACAAAAATTGTAAGGCTTGTTTTGAGTTTGCCAAAAAGATATGTGGGAGACTCCTCAAATCTATGGAGGAAGGTGTTGTGGTCAGATGAGACCAAAATTTAACTTTTTGGCAACCAAAGTAAGCATTATGTCTGGTGCCAAACCATTACCATTACCATAGTGAAACATGGTGGTTGCACCATAATGGGGATGTTTTTTGGCAACAGGGACAGGGAAAATGGTCAGAGTCAAGGGGAAGATGGATGGTTTGAAGTACAGGGATATTCTTGAGCAAAACCTGTTTCAGTCTGTCAATGATTTGAAACTGGGATGGAGGTACACCTTCCAACAAGACAATGGCCTAAAGCATACTGCTAAAGCAACACTCGAGTGGTTTAATAGGAGACATGTAAATGTTTTGGAGTGGCCTAGTCAAAGCACAGATCTTAATCCAATTGAGTATCTGTGGTCAGACTTAATGATTGCTGTTCACCAGAAGAAACCATCTAACTTGAAGGAGCTGGAGTAATTTTGTTTTGAGAAATGGGCACAAATCCCAGTAGCAAGATGTGAAAACTCATATAGACTTATCCAAAGCTACTTGCAGCCGTAATTGCCACAAAAGGAGGCTCTATAAAGTACTGACTTAAAGAGGATGAATAGATATGCACACTGAAGTTTAAAGTTACTTTGTCCTATTTCTTATTTGCTTCACAATGAAAACTAAACATTCAAAGTTGTGTCATGTTGGACGCTGTTTACACTAGGGCGTCCGACAGACAGCGGTAATTCCACTACACGCCCAGTGGCATCGGCTAGACTTTATCCAGCTTGCTCGGGGTTAATCTAGCTGGTAATTTGGTAATTTGGTCACGCCCACGGCCTTTAAAGAAAAAAAAAAAAGTGTTTTTTTTTATGTCATGGATTCCATGACTTCTATAACCCGCCACTTGGAGGTGCTGTCCTTACAGGTCACTGAATTGAAGGGGGCAGTTCAGCAACAGGGTCTTGTGGTGTCTAATGTGCAAGTGGAAACTGCAGGTAGAGTTGCAGAGCCAAAAATCCCTTTTCCTGAGAGATTTGCTGGGGAACGCAGTACATTTGTTGTTTTCCGTGAAGCTTGCAAATAATATTTTCGTATGCGCCCGCTTTCCTCAGGTAATGAGGCTCAGCGTGTGGGCTTGGTTTTGTCATTACTGAACGGAGATCCCCAAGCATGGGCGTTTTCATTACCTTCTGATTCAGCTGCATTTAACTCAGTGGAGAGTTTTTTTTTCTGCTCTTGGACTCATATATGATGATCCTGACAGATTGTCTCTAGCAGAATCTAAAATACGTGCTCTTTGCCAGGGGGAGCGAATGGCGGAGGATTTCTGTTCTGAATTTCACCGTTGGGCGGTGGACACACAATGGAATGACCCGGCACTGCAGAGTCAGTTTGTATATGGGGTGTCACGCCCTATCAATGGATCTATCAGGTGGACCCACTGGACCGCAAATACAACGGTTGCTGATACCAGGAAGGGAGAGCCAGACTAGGAAAGCAGGTTCAAACGCTTTATTGTATTGAAATACAAATATACTAGGGAAAACACCCCAAAGGAAGGCCACAGGGCCAAAACACCAGGGGGCCTCTAAGGAGTCCAAGGCTTGGAGTGACCCCTATACAGGGATTTCCCCTTGACCACCAATAGAGGGTCCGATGAGGCAGACACCTGTGTTAAACCGATCTAGGAGGTTGGGAAGAAATGAAGAGACAAAACAGGCCAGAATGAGGAACTTGGAAGCAGGCAGAAGACTGCAGGGAGCCGCACAGGATCAGGGATTAAGGATGCTGAGAAGACCAGGCTCGAACCTAGGGAAAAAGGTACACAGAGTAAGACAGGGAAATGGGACTGGAAAGACAAGCAGGACCAGACCTGGAGAAGCCCAGGCGGCAACCAGGAGTGACTGAGATCCTTTTATCCCTCCAGCCTCCAAGTGATAGGCCGGGAGGAGCAGAGAGTAGGGTTGGGCTGGCACTTTAAGAAGCCTGAGAGCTCGCCTGCCCGCCCCCTATGCACTCCCTAGGAGAGGGAGAGGAAGGAGGAAGTGCAGCAGACAAGGGAGCAAGGACCCGATCAGCATGTCTGCAGGGACGGACCCCGGAGCGCCGGCGGATGACCGGAGCGTGACCCTGCTGCCTCAGGACAGGACTGGAGGAGGTAAGAACAAGCAGGGAAGAGAAAGTAGGCGCCCCAGACCGTGAGGTGGTGACAGTAACCTCCCCCTCCAGGCCCCCCCGGGCGGCGACTGGCAAGGAACCGACGTAGGAGACGAGGAGCATGGACATTGACCTCCGGTTCCCAGGACCTCTCCTCAGGACCAAACCCCTTCCAGTCGACCAGGTACCATGTGGCACACCCTCTCTTCTTCACGTCTAGAATGGCACTGACCTCATACTCGTTATCGGCCGAGATCGGAGGAGGACGCTCTCCCGGATCCTGGGAGAAGCGGTTGAGGATCACAGGCTTGAGGAGGGAACAATATTGAAAAACCAGCTCACCTACTAGGCATTTGTTGTGGGGAAGCCCGGATAACGTGCAGTCTTCACGTGAAACAATGGAGAAAATAGGAGAAAGAATCCAGCTTCCAAAAATATCAAAATTTATTGAAGATAAAATCCAAAATCCAAAAACATGGTTCACAGGAGAGAGAGTAGCAGCATGCTGCTACTCTCTCTCCTGTGAACCATGTTTTTGGATTTTGGATTTTATCTTCAATAAATTTTGATATTTTTGGAAGCTGGATTCTTTTTCCTATTTTCTCCATTGAGGAGGGAACGGTGAAAAGAATTATGTATTCGCAGAGAAGGAGGCAGTTGTAGCCGATAGCACACATCGTTGAGTCTCCGGGATACCTCGAACGGTCCGATGTACCGAGGTCCGAGCTTGAAGGAGGGCACCTTAAGGCGGACGTACTTGGCTGATAACCATACCTTGTCACCCGGTTGAAACATCTGGGCATCAAGTCTTCTCTTGTCGGCATGGTCCTTTATACGCTGGGATGCTTTCTCAAGAGCTACACGTGTCTTGTTCCAGATGTTGGCGAAGTCGCGGGCCACGGCCTCTGCTGCAGGATTGGAAGTCGTGATATCCAAGGGAGTCGGATCCTCGGGTGCTGCCCATATACAATAAAAAATGGAGTGTTACGTGAGGACTCACCAACATGATTATTGTACGAGAACTCCGCCCAAGGCAGTAGGGACATCCAGTTGTCGTGGTGTGCATTGACAAAGTGCCGTAGAAAACCTGCCAACACCTGGTTTACCCGTTCCACTTGTCCGTTAGACTGTGGATGATAAGCCGAAGAGAAGTCCAAGGCAATATCGAGTTTTCTGCAGAGAGATCACCAGAATCGGGACAGGAATTGAACTCGCCTATCGGAAACAATGTTGGAGGGTAACCCATGCAACCGGAGGATATGTTGAACAAACAACTCGGCCAGCTTAGGTGCCGAAGGAAGACCAGGTAGAGAAACGAAGTGACCCATCTTGGAAAATCTGTCCACCACGACCCAAATGACAGTATTCCCGGAGGATGCGGGAAGATCCGTGACGAAGTCCATCGCAATGTGTTGCCATGGTTTTGATGGTATAGGCAAGGGTAAGAGTTGACCGGTGGGAAGCCGTTTGGGGGTCTTGTTGCGGGCACAGGAAGAACAGGCAAAGACGTAGTCTGTCACCTCTTGACGCATCCCAGGCCACCAGTAGTGCCGACCGATCAACTGTAGAGTCTTTGTCAGACCCGCGTGACTGGCTAGTAAGGAGGAATGTCCCCAGCGAAGGACGCATTCTCGATTCAGTTCGGGCACCAGCGTCTTACCTGGGGGTACCTGTGACAGTCGGAGCGGTGCAACCATGATCACCTTGAATGGATCGATAATGGGACGAGGTTCCTCCTCCTAATCATTGGTAAGAAAAGACCGGGAGAGAGCGTCAGCCTTGATATTTTTAACTGCGGGACGAAAATGAAGACGGTAGTCAAACTGAGCAAAGAATAAGGACCAACGGGCCTGGCGAGGATTGAGCCTCAGGGCAGACTGGAGATAGGCCAAGTTCTTGTGGTCGGTGTAGATCACCACTGGGTGCACCGCTCCCTCTAGGAGGTAACGCCACTCCTCCAAGGCCATTTTGATGGCAAGCAACTCACGGTCACCAATGGAGTAATTCCGCTCACAGGGGGAAAAGGCCTTCGAAAAGAAACCGCAAGAGACCATACGTCCGGAGGCGGCTTTCTGCGTGAGGACGGCCCTGGCACCTGTGGAGGATGCGTCCACCTCCAGAAAGAACTGCTTCTCCGCGACGGGCCTGTGCAGGGCTGGTGCGGAGGAGAAGGCCCGTTTGAATGCCAGAAAGGAGCACTCGGCCTCTGGAGTCCATCCATTAGCAGGTGTTCCCTTGCGTGTGAGTGCTGTGAGGGGCTTGACCAGATCCGAGAAGTACGGAATAAACTGCCGGTAGTAGTTGGCGAATCCCAAGAACCGCTGGATGGCTTTGATTCTGACCGGCCGAGGCCAGTTCATGATGGCCGACACCTTATCAGGATCCATCTCCAGCCCAGAGTCAGAGACGATGTATCCAAGGAACGGTAGGGAAGTCCGCTCGAAGAGGCATTTCTCATACTTGGCGTACAAGCGGTTCTCCCGTAATCGAAGGAGAACTCGTCGGACATCTCTTCTGTGTGTGGGTAGGTCTCGGGAGAAAACCAAGATGTCATCTAGGTATACCACTACACATACGTACAGCAGGTCACGGAAGACGTTGTTCACGAACTCCTGGAAAATGGCTGGTGCATTGCACAGTCCGAAGGGCATCACCCGGTACTCGAAGTGACCATCACGGGTGTTGAAGGCGGTTTTCCACTCGTCACTGGCCCGGATGTGGACAAGGTTGTAAGCCCCTCGTAGATCCAGCTTGGTGAATATCCGGGCTCCCCGGAGCCAATCGAAGAGCTCTGGAATAAGAGGCAGTGGGTACTTATTCTTTACCGTGATGGCGTTTAATCCGCGGTAGTCAACGCAAGGACGCAAAGACCCATCCTTCTTTTTCACGTAGAAGAACCCGGCTCCAACAGGGGATGTGGACCTCTGGATGAATCCCCGGGCCAAACTGTCAGTGACGTATTCTGACATCGCCTGAGTCTCAGCAGGGGACAGAGGGTAGATTCGTCCTGTAGTAAAAGAAGCACCTGGAACCAAATTGATGGGACAATCATAAGGCCTGTGCGGAGGCAATACCTCTGCTTCTCGTTTATCGAAGACATCCGCATATGCCCAGTAGGCTTCCGGAAGTCCAGGCAAGGACGTAGGTGAGGGAGGCAAACGGATAGGCCGGACGGACAACAGGCAACGGCTATGGCAGGCCGAGCCCCAACGCTGGACCTCCCCACTTTGCCAGTCTATGACTGGCTCATGCGAACGCAGCCATGGCAGACCGAGCATGAAAGGCGGGGAGAGAGAGGGTAGCATGTAAAAGACAATCCTCTCAGTATGGAGAGCCCCGATCTGAAGCTCCACCTCACTGGTAATGCCCTCAACGGAATCTTGTAGGGGTCTCCTGTCAATGGTGGTGATGATGCGGGGATGCTGCAGGGGGTGTATAGGGATGCCGAGACGGAGAGCCATGTCTCGCTGAACAAAGTTACCTGCAGATCCCGAGTCCAAATATGCCAACTCTGAGAACCGCCTGTCACCGACTCTCACCTGTATGGAAACAGTTAACGGTTGAGAGGTATCACTCTCACCTAGGATGGCCTCTCTTACCTGTCCTAGGTGGAGGAGTTTTCCGGTCTTCTGGGACATTGCCGGCGGAAGTGGTTGGAGCCACCACAATAGAGACACAACCTCCGGGCGACTCTTTCCTCACACTCCCGGGGACTCAGCCGGAGACGATCCACCTCCATGGGTTCGGGTGCTACAGCAGATGAAGCATTACCTGGTAACAGGGGCCTCTGAAAAGAGGGTGCCAATCGAGGAGGTCTTCTTTCCTGGGTTCTCTCCTTGGTGCGTTCTTGTAGGCGGCGGTCCATCCGGACGGCAAGGGAGATGTATTCGTCCAGGGTACCGGGAAGTTCTCGTATGGCAAGCTCGTCCTTCAGGCGACTGGATAACCCTCTCCGGAAGACACCGATCAGGGGCTCGTCAGACCAGCGAAGCTCCGAAGCCAAAGTGCGAAACTATATGGCGTATTGGCCAACCGAGAGAGTACCTTGCTGTAAATTGAACAACTCCTCCGTGGCCGAAGCCACCCGACCTGGCTCATCAAAGATCTTCCGGAAGGTGTCCAAGAAGGCCCGCAGATCGGATACAATGGGATCCTCTCTCTCTAGTAGTGGGTTGAGCCAGGCCAAAGCCTCGCCCTCCAGGTGTGATGCCAGAAAGGCCACTTTCACCACATCCGTAGGGTATTGATGAGGGGGAAGCCTGAAATGCAGCTGGCATTGGTTGATGAAACCCCTGCACATTTTTGGATCCCCAGAGTACCTGGTGGGTTTGCAGAGGCGAGGGGAAGAGAAGACGCCTCCTACGGCACCGGGATCCAACACGGGTGCAGCAACCGGGGCAGGAGGAGACCGCTGCAGATTCGAGAGCCGCTCGTCCACAGACGTCATGTAATTCAGCATCTGGGTCTGCATCCGTCCTTGTTGATCCAGCTCCTAATGGAGATCTGCAAGATGAGAGGAGTAAGATGCATCCACCCCCTGAGGGGAACCTAGACGGGCCTCAAGGGTCCGCATGAATGCAAAAACCTGTTCCTGGCTCTGGCGGAGACTAGCGAGCTCCCTCTGAGCATCGAATCTGGCATCAGCGGGGTCCATGGCCTGGGCAAAATCCGTCATGCCCTATCAATGGATCTATCGGGTGGACCCACTGGACCGCAAATACAACGGTTGCTGATACCAGGAAGGGAGAGCCAGACTAGGAAAGCAGGTTCAAACGCTTTATTGTATTGAAATACAAATATACTAGGGAAGACACCCCAAAGGAAGGCCACAGGACCAAAACACCAGGGGGCCTCTAAGGAGTCCAAGGCTTGGAGTGACTCCTATACAGGGATTTCCCCTTGACCACCAATAGAGGGTCCGATGAGGCAGACACCTGTGTTAAACCGACCTAGGAGGTTGGGAAGAAATGAAGAGACAAAACAGGCCAGAATGAGGAACTTGGAAGCAGGCAGAAGACTGCAGGGAGCCGCACAGGATCCGGGATTAAGGATGCTGAGAAGACCAGGCTCGAACCTAGGGAAAAAGGTACACAGAGTAAGACAGGGAAATGGGACTGGAAAGACAAGCAAGACCAGACCTGGAGAAGCAACTTCAGGATAATAGAAGTTGCCCAGGCGGCGACCAGGAGTGACTGAGATCCTTTTATCCCTCCAGCCTCCAAGTGATAGGCCGGGAGGAGCGGAGAGTAGGGTTGGGCTGGCCCTTTAAGAAGCCAGAGAGCTCGCCTGCCCGCCCCCTATGCACTCCCTAGGAGAGGGAGAGGAAGGAGGAAGTGCAGCAGACAAGGGAGCAAGGACCCGGGCAGCATGCCTGCAGGGACGGACCCCGGAGCGCCGGCGGACGACCGGAGCATGACCCTGCTGGCTCAGGACAGGACCGGAGGAGGTAAGAACAGGCGGGGAAGAGAAAGTAGGCACTCCGGACCGCGAGGTGGTGACATGGGGTTTGGAGAAGGGTTAAACAAGCCCTTCTGATGTATGAGACTCCTGCTTCTCTAGAGTCTGCCATGAGTCTTGTTGTCCGCATTGATCGCCGTTTGCATCAGGGGCGCTAGAGACGCCGCCTATGGGGGAGGTCATAGGTGCACGTGAGGTTGCTGCAGGTGAGCCCACGGAGCCTATGCAGATCGCAGGGGTGTCACGTCAGCAAGCCCCCTCGCTCAGGAAGCAGGGAGCCTGTTTTTGCTGTGGTAAAAAGGGGCATTATGTAAATGCTTGTCCTCTGTTTTCTAAGAAAAGCGCAATGGTGGAAAACTACTAAGCTCAGAGGGTGTAGAGGAGGCCAACCTGAGCTTATGCATATCCTCCATGGTGGTCTCTCAATGAATGCTCCCTGCCAGAGTTATGGTCGCTGGCAGAGAGCTGCCAATCACTGTTTTTGTGGATAGTGGTTCGGCCACTAATCTCATTGATGAGGAATTTGCGCGCACGGCCGGGTTCACGGTCGAAAAATTGCCTCATCCTATCCGGGTGGTCACCATCAATGCTACCCCTCTCCCACAGGGGGAGATTACTGAGTTTGTGGCTGAGGTGAAACTCCACATTGGGGTCCTACATTCTGAGCAGGTTACATGTAGGGTGCTCAGTAATCTTCCTGCACAAATGGTTCTGGGTTTTCCATGGTTATCTATGCACAACCCGGTTAATGACTGGAAAACTCAGGACATAATTCAGTGGAGTGGATTTTGCCAGGAGAATTGCCTGGCCACATGTGTGTCCGCTGTGACTCCAAGCATTCCGGAGTCACTGCTGGATTTTGCGGATGTGTTCTCAGAGAAGGGTTGCTCAGAATTGCCACCACATCGCCCCTATGACTGTACTATTAGGTTTAAACCAGGGGCCAAATTGCCGAAAGCTAGGATGTTCAACATCTCTGGTCCTGAGAGGCAAGCGTTAAAAGACTACATTGCTGAGAGTCTGAGCAAAGGGCACATCAGGCCTTCGTCCTCGCCAGTGGCAGCGGGGTTCTTCTTCATTAAAAAGAAAGATGGCGGACTACGCCCGTGTCTGGATTTAAGGGAGTTAAACCAGATTACAGTTTGTGATCCATACCCTGTGCCACTGTTACCTGATTTGTTCAACCAGGTGGCTGGTGCTAAGTGGTTTTCCAAGCTTGACCTCAGGGGGGCTTACAACCTCATAAGAGTCCGTCAAGGTAATGAGTGGAAGACGGCTTTCAATACTCCTGGGTCATTTTGAAAATTTGGTGATGCCATTTGGGTTGACAAACGCGCCTGCAGTTTTTCAACATTTCATAAATGATGTATTCTCACATGTTCTGGGGAAATTCGTTATTGTGTACCTAGATGACATTCTCATTTATTCATGCGACCATGATACTCATTTAGAGCATGTGAGGCAGGTGTTACAGCTACTCAGGGAAAATAAGCTCTATGCTAAACTTGAGAAATGTGTATTTTCGGTTCAGGAGTTGCCTTTCTTGGGTTATATTGTGTCTGCTTCAGGGTTTAAAATGGACGCCGCTAAGGTGCAAGCGGTGCTGCATTGGGAACGGCCTGATAACCTAAAAGCACTCCAGCGGTTCCAACTATTATAGAAAGTTTATCAAGGATTTTTCTACCATTGCTAAACCGCTTACTGACATGACGAAAAAGGGTACCAATTTCTCTGCCTGGCCTCAGGCTGCTGTGCGCGCATTTAAATTTCTGAAGAACAGTTTTGCTTCGGCCCCCATTCTGGTGCAACCGGACGTATCAAAACCATTTACCGTGGAAGTTTATGCGTCTGAGGTTGGAGTGGGGGCGGTGCTGTCACAAGGCTCATTCTTGGGCGAGTTGCGTCCTTGTGCCTTCTTTTCCAAGAAGCTGTCGTCTGCCGAACGTAATTATGATATCGGCAACAAGGAGTTGTTGGCTATCAAGTTGGCTTTTGAGGAGTGGCGACACTTTTTGGAGGGGTCGGTCCATCAGGTTACAGTTATCACCGACCATAAAAATCTGGTGTATTTGGAGTCAGCCAAGCGTCTGTCCCCCAGGCAGGCTCGCTGGGCATTGTTTTTCACGCGGTTCAACTTTTTTGTTACGTACCGACCTGGGTCTAAGAACACTAAGGCGGATGCTTTGTCCAGGTGTTTTCCGGGGGGAGAACCTCGGGAACATCCGGTACCCATCCTCCAAAAGGGTGTAGTGGTCTCGGCTCTCACGACCAAAGTTGAGGCTGAGATTGCCGAGGCTCAGGAGGAGGTACCACCAGAGCTTCCCTTTAATATATCATTTGTACCGCTCCATCTTCACCTAAAGGTGTTGGGTGAGCATCATGATGCTGTCCTGGCTGGCCATCCATGGGTTAGGGGTACCTTGGAGTTGGTGTCGTGTCGGTTTTGGTGGCCCAAAATCCGACAGGACGTGGTCTCGTACGTATCAGCATGTACCACGTGCGCTAGGGCTAAGACGTCCCGCTTTCGTCCTGCTGGCACACTACATCCTCTCGGGGTACCCAGTAGGCCATGGACGGAGATTTCCATGGATTTTATCACAGATTTGCCCTCCTCTGCTGGGAACACGGTCATTCTGGTGGTTGTTGATCGGTTCTCAAAGATGTCGTATTTTGTGTCTTTGCCTTCGTTGCCTAACGCTAAGACTCTGGCCCAAGTATTTGTGCAGGAGGTGGTCAGACTTCACGGGGTCCCATCTGACATTGTGTCTGATAGGGGTACTCAGTTTGTGGCAAAATTTTGGAAAGCTTTTTGCTCACGGCTGGGGATCAAGTTGTCGCATTCTTCTGCGTTTCATCCTCATTAAAATGGTCAGACCGAGCGTATGAACCAGAATTTGGAGCAGTACTTACGCTGTTTTGTTTCTGACAATCAGGAGGAGTGGTCGACGTTCCTTCCTTTGGCTGAGTTTGCTATAAATAAACACCGTCAGGAATCGTCTGGGGAGTCCCCGTTCTTTTGTGTTTACGGGCTCCATCCTCAGTTTTGTACTCTACGTCAGGGGGGTTCTTCTGGCGTCCCGGAGGAGGACCACTTAGGAGCACAACTGGTATCCGTGTGGAGGAGAGTGAAACAGCGCTTGCTAAGCATAGGTGCAAGGTACAAACGAGTGGCTGACAGTAAACATGTGATAGGTCCGGACCTGAGTGTGGGTGACTGGGTGTGGTTGTCCACAAAAAACATAAAACTCAAGATTCCATCCTTGAAATTGGGTCCAAAGTTTATTGGTCCATTTAGGGTTGCCGCCATCATTAACCCGGTAGCCTACCGTTTGGCACTCCCTACGGTATATAAAATACACAACGTGTTCCACAGATCTTTATTAAAAAAGGTGGTGGGTTCTGTGGACACGTCGCCTATGCCACCTCCAGTCTTGGTGGATGGCAATTTGGAGTTTGAAGTCTCCAAGGTGGTTGACTCTCAAGTAGTGCGCCGCACATTACAGTACCTGGTTTATTGGCGTGGTTATGGGCCGGAAGAGAGGTCCTGGGTACCAGCCTCGGACATACATGCGGACCGGCTGTTCAGTATGTTTCACCGCCGCCATCCGGACAAGCCGGGTCCTATAAGTCGTGAGGGCCCTGGGGTCCCTCGTAGAAGGCGGGGTACTGTCATGTCGGACGCTGTTCAGACTAGGTCGTCCGACAGACAGCGGTAATTCCACATACGTCCACTACACGCTCAGTGGCATCAGCTAGACTTTATCCAGCTTGCTCGGGGTTAATCTAGCTGGTAATTTGGTTGGAGGCTAGGTCACGCCCACGGCCTTTAAATAGTCGTGCTGGACTTTGGGCGTAGCCGATTATAGCTTGTGCTTTGTGCCTAATGATTCCGGTCTGGAGTGGTGGTCTTGGAGGAATATCGTATCTGGTGGTGTATTATCCTTTGTCATATTCCTCCTTCCTATATTTGTATTTGTTTTGCACTGTGCACATTATAGTGTATTCCTGTGTGTCTGCGGCGCGGTGCGTTTTTCAGTTTTCCCTGTCTGTGCTTTCTGTGGGGGTTGGTGTGAGGTCTCTTCACTGGGTGGCGGGTGGTGGCTTCAGCTTAGGGCTGAAACAGGAGACAGGGTCAGGCCTGGCGGCCCAGACATGCACACCTTTAGTGTAACTTCTGGGAAAGGGACAGACAGGGTTTCCCTAGCCTAAGGGAAATCGCAGGGGCCCGGGTAACCAGCCTTAGTCTACCCAGTACTCCCGTGACAAGTTGTTATCATGTTCTTTACATTGACTGTTGCAAATCCTCAAAAAAAAGCAGTGAAATTTCAGTTTGTGAGTTAGCAAAACCCCCAAACTTCCAGGGGTGAATACTTTCACAAGAAACTGTAAATATCATATCTTGCAGACTATAAGACGCACCAGACCATAAGATGCACCTCAAATTTTGGGGAGGGAAATAGGAATTCTTTAAAAAAAATTAAATGGGGGTCTGTCTAATAGTCCGAATTTACAGATTCTTACAGGGAGTGGAGGGTGGTGGCGGTTAAGCAGGATCATAGAAGGAAGAGTCACTGCTGCAGGCAACTGGTGGCAGGAGAGGGGCGAATCTGTTGGCCCTGGGTGGGAGAATGGGGCCCCACCGAGATCTCAAATTTCACATGCGCCACCTCCAGCGACAATCTTCCTGAAGCCCACTGTTGGGAAATTAATGCACTCCTATCTGCCTCACTGCAGACACCCCTCCTTCCAGACCAGGACTCACAGCAACGCCCTACTTCTGCCGATGCTGGCTCCTTCCAGGACTCTGCCATCACCACCTATCCCAGTAAGCTACATTCAGACTTTAAGATGCACCCCCGTTTTCCAACCAATTTTTTGGAAAAAAAGTGTGTTATATATACATATACTGTATACTGTGCATATATATATATATATATATATATATATATATATATATATATATATACTGCTCAAAAAATAAAGGAAACACTAAAATTCCACATTCTAGATATCACTGAATGAAATATTACAGTTGTAAATATTTATTCATTACATAGTGGAATGTGTTGAGAACAATAAAACCTAAAAATTACACTGGGGAACAATTTGAAAAAATTTTTCTGTTGAGTTAGGTTTTTGAGCTGATTTATACTAAAATTGGCATGCTGATTCCAAAAATGTAGTCAGTTTTTTTCTAGCACGTCAAGTTTTCCCTCCACAACTTACCTGCCAGAGAAGCACAATTGCACTGATATCTGTAATAAGACTTGTTATCTGATTACAATTCTACTCATATAGAGCTACGTGGCAACTTGTAAGAGTAGTCACAACTGAGACAGTGTGGTGAGAGGTGTGTGCAGCTCCCAATATGTCATAATTATCAATATCTTTACACAAAAAAATTATCATAGTAGGAATAAATAGGATTTGTGATAGCTTTTCTCTTTACATTGGGCGCTTAGTTGTAATTTATATATCTTTTATGATTTTTTTCTTTGTTAGTTTTCAAAGCTTGTAACTTTCTCAGTGTTTTATTTACATATGTACATATTTCCTACATATTTGTCATGCCTATTTCTTATATATTTCATTTTTTGTTCATATTTGTACTATTTAAAAAAACAAACACTTTTTAGGTACAGTAGTTTACATATTTTTGAGAAGACAAAAATCCTATAGTTCAAAAACTTGACGTGATAGAGAAAAACTGAGATCATTTCTGGATTCAGCATCCAAAAATTAATTAAGAACAGTTGTCTGACCTAACTCTTAAAAAATTGTGTTCCCCATTGTTATCAACGTAAATCACAACTAATATCCCACGGAGGTCTGGAGTTGGAATGATGCTCAAAATCAAAGTGGAAAATGAAGTTACAGGCTGATCCAACTTTAGTGGAAATGCCTCAAGACAAGGAAATGATGCTCAGTAGCGTGTGTGGCCTCCACGTGCCTGTATGACCTCCCTACAATGCCTGGGCATGCTCCCGATGAGGCGGCGGATGGTCTCCTGAGGGATCTCCTCCCAGACCTGGACTAAAGCATCCGCCAACTCCTGGACAGTCTGTGGTGCAACGTGACTTTGGTGGATGGTGCGAGACATGATGTCCCAGATGTGTTCATTTGGATTCAGGTCTGGGGAACGTGCGGGCCAGTCCATAGCTTTAATGCCTTCATCTTGCAGGAACTTCTGACACACTCCAGCCACATGAGGTCTAGCATTGTCCTGCATGAGGAGGAACACAGGCCCAACCGCACCACCATATGGTCTCACCAGGGGTCTGAGGATCTCATCTCGATACCTAATGGCATTCAGTCTACCTCTGGAGAGCACATGGAGGGCTGTGCGGCCCTCCAAAGAAATGCCACCCCACACCATTGCTGACCCACTACCAAACCAGTCATGCTGAAGGATGTTGCAGGCAGCAGATTGCTCGCCATGGTATCTCCAGACTCTGTCATGTCTGTCACATGTTCTCAGTGTGAACCTGCTTTCATCTCTGAAGAGCACAGGGCGCCAGTGGCGAATTTGCCAATCCTTGTGTTCTGTGGCAAATTCGAAGCGTCCTGCACGGTGTTGGGCTGTGAGCACAACCCCCATCTGTGTACGTCGGGCACTCAGACCATCCTCATGAAGTCGGTTTCTTACAGTTTGTGCAGACACATGCACATTTGTGGCCTGCTGGAGGTCATTTTGCAGGGCTCTGGCAGTGCTCCTCCTTTTCCTGCTCAAAGGCTGAGGTAGCGGTCCTGCTGCTGGGTTGATGCCCTCGTACGGCCCCCTCCACATCTCCTGGTGTATTGGCCTGTCTCCTGGTAGCTCCTCCAGCCTCTGGGCACTACGCTGACAGAAACAGCAAACCTTCTTGCCACAGCTCGCATTGATGTGCCATCCTGGATGAGCTGCACTACCTGAGCCACTTGTGTGGGTTGTAGAGTCCGTCTCATGCTACCACGATTGTGAAAGCACAACCAACATTCAAAAGTAACCAAAACACCAGCCAGAAGGCATTGGTACTGAGATGTGGTCTTTGGTCCCCACCTGCAGAACCACTCCTTTATTGAGTGTGTCCTGATAATTGCCAATAATTTCCATCTGTTGTCGATTCCATTTGCACAACAGCATGTGAAATTGATTGTCAAACGGTGTTGCTTCGTAAGTGGACAGTTTGATTTTGCAGAAGTTTGATTTACTTGGAGTTATACACTGTAGTTTAAGTGTTCCCTTTATTTTTTTGAGCAGTGTATATAATAATAATCTTTATTTTTATATAGCGCTAACATATTCCACAGCGCTTTACAGTTTGCACACATTATCATCACTGTCCCCGATGGGGCTCACAATCTAAATTCCCTATCAGTATGTCTTTGGAATGTGGGAGGAAACTGGAGTACCCAGAGGAAACCCACACAAACATGGGGGCAACATACAAACTACTTGCAGATGTTGTCCTTGGTGGGGTTTGAACCCTGGACTCCAGCGCTGCAATGCTAACCATTGAGCCACCGTGCTGCATATATGTATATATATACAGTGGGGCAAAAAAGTATTTAGTCAGTCAGCAATAGTGCAAGTTCCACCACTTAAAAAGATGAGAGGCGTCTGTAATTTATATCATAGGCAGACCTCAACTATGGGAGACAAACTGAGAAAAAAAAATCCAGAAAATCACATTGTCTGTTTTTTTATCATTTTATTTGCATATTATGGTGGAAAATAAGTATTTGGTCAGAAACAAACAATCAAGATTTCTGGCTCTCACAGACCTGTAACTTCTTCTTTAAGAGTCTCCTCTTTCCTCCACTCATTACCTGTAGTAATGGCACCTGTTTAAACTTGTTATCAGTATAAAAAGACACCTGTGCACACCCTCAAACAGTCTGACTCCAAACTCCACTATGGTGAAGACCAAAGAGCTGTCAAAGGACACCAGAAACAAAATTGTAGCCCTGCACCAGGCTGGGAAGACTGAATCTGCAATAGCCAACCAGCTTGGAGTGAAGAAATCAACAGTGGGAGCAATAATTAGAAAATGGAAGACATTCAAGACCACTGATAATCTCCCTCGATCTGGGGCTCCACGCAAAATCCCACCCCGTGGGGTCAGAACGATCACAAGAACGGTGAGTAAAAATCCCAGAACCACGCGGGGGGGCCTAGTGAATGAACTGCAGAGAGCTGGGACCAATGTAACAAGGCCTACCATAAGTAACACACTACGCCACCATAGACTCAGATCCTGCAGTGCCAGACGTGTCCCACTGCTTAAGCCAGTACATGTCCGGGCCCGTCTGAAGTTTGCTAGAGAGCATTTGGATGATCCAGAGGAGTTTTGGGAGAATGTCCTATGGTCTGATGAAACCAAACTGGAACTGTTTGGTAGAAACACAACTTGTCGTGTTTGGAGGAAAAAGAATACTGAGTTGCATCCATCAAACACCATGCCTACTGTAAAGCATGGTGGTGGAAACATCATGCTTTGGGGCTGTTTCTCTGCAAAGGGGCCAGGACGACTGATCCGGGTACATGAAAGAATGAATGGGGCCATGTATCGTGAGATTTTGAGTGCAAACCTCCTTCCATCAGCAAGGGCATTGAAGATGAAACGTGGCTGGGTCTTTCAACATGACAATGATCCAAAGCACACCGCCAGGGCAACGAAGGAGTGGCTTCGTAAGAAGCATTTCAAGGTCCTGGAGTGGCCTAGCCAGTCTCCAGATCTCAACCCTATAGAAAACCTTTGGAGGGAGTTGAAAGTCCGTGTTGCCAAGCGAAAAGCCAAAAACATCACTGCTCTAGAGGAGATCTGCATGGAGGAATGGGCCAACATACCAACAACAGTGTGTGGCAACCTTGTGAAGACTTACAGAAAACGTTTGACCTCTGTCATTGCCAACAAAGGATATATTACAAAGTATTGAGATGAAATTTTGTTTCTGACCAAATACTTATTTTCCACCATAATATGCAAATAAAATGATAAAAAAACAGACAATGTGATTTTCTGGATTTTTTTTTCTCAGTTTGTCTCCCATAGTTGAGGTCTACCTATGATGTAAATTACAGACGCCTCTCATCTTTTTAAGTGGTGGAACTGGCACTATTGCTGACTGACTAAATACTTTTTTGCCCCACTGTATATACTGTATATATATCTCTATCTATATCTATATTTCTATATATCTATATCTCCATATCTCTCTCTCTCTATATATATATATATCTCAACACAAAAGGTCTTTACTGTGAAATACAATTAACCTGAAATTTCAAATTTCAAACCAATGATATTGCCAATCAAAAACATAAAAGGAAGTGTTTCTTACATTTAACAAAAAATCAGCCCCATCATTCCTCATGCTATTACTCTTTCTTAACCTTGAACTGTCTTTTCTAGTAATTCCCTTGGTGGAAAGTTTAACTGTATTTCCAGAAAGCATATTTACCTTAGAGCATATCTTCCATACCACCAAGTGCCCAGTGGGACTCTATTCCCATAATTTCATTTGCATTTTCGATACACAATGCAAGATGTATCACTTAGTCTTTTTACTCTTCACTTGTGAAGTGAAAAAAAATATGCTTTTTTTCTTTGTGGTTTCATGTAATTCCTGGCTTGTATATGCCCCTGCTGCATTCTACAGAAAATGAAAAATGTTTTTCTCTAGTTCAGGAAATCATGATTACAGGCTGGATAACTGTAGTGTCCAGCATAAAAAAACCACTGCCCATGATTTTTTAAAAACTTTTTTGCAACTTGTGCTGCACATGAGCTAAAAAGGCTCAAATTCACATTACAAACTGAAAGGTAGTTTCAATGCCATACTGGCTTCTTTATCAAGTGTTGGTGTTTTACACTTGATAAAGATGTCAGTACAGCATTAAAATGTTGGGTGTACTTCTCAGTATGTATATTATGCTATATAAAAAATATTCCATAGTACAACTTCAACGGTCCTGTAACTGGATGTAATTCTCACAATTCTCATTATTTGTATTATTGTACTATATACTGTATACTGGGTGTATTTCTTAGTATCTGTATTATTGTATATATATATATATATATACACACTGCAAAGTACCACTTCTCCTGTCCTGTATACTGAGTGTAGTTCTCCATATCTATATTATTATTTATATATATCAATTGCAAAATACCATGTCATAGAGAAAAATTTAAATCAAAGACATCTCCGGAGAAGGGACGTATCACTCTCACATTGAACATATGGGATTAATTATAACTGGAGAGGTGAGAAAGAGATGACACTTCATCCTCCACAGAAGTTGGACTTCACATTCAATATATGGGATTAATTATAACTGGGGAAAAGAAAAACTAATAATTGGGAAAGTGAGAGAGCTGACAATTTAACCTCCAGTGAAGTAGGTTCCAACCTGCAGTGACCCAGTAGTTACAACAGGAGATTTTCTCTGAGAACCAGACACCAAAGCTGGGATTCGTTTTTTCAGAGGCAGAGACGTATAGGTGCTTCCTGTGATCAAAGCACTGTTCTGAGACTTTTTGGAGCTAGTGGTCAGTGATGAATATTGGGGTTTGCACTGGTCCGATATTTATGGGAAATATCTTTTCGGAGGTTCATAGCAAAGGAACGAACATAATGCATTCACTCGCATTGCCTTAAAGCCATTCTAATCTCTCCAACTTAACGCTCCAATGGATTACACTATCCAGGCCATGTTTCATCTCGATATAAAGGTAAAAGAGCAATAGGAAACATAATGATAGTTTCTAGATAACGTGTAAGTTGAGGATCTCATAAAATTCTAAAAGACCTAGCACAACCCACAACCAGTCCCCACATGAGTTCACCAAGAAGAGGTATATGGGCATAACCTTGATGTAATAAAAAACAGAATTTGGATTTGTGTATTTTGTCAGTCATAGAAGGTACAGCATGCCATAGTTCTGTCAGTTTTCCTAGGGAGTACCTCCCTCCTCTAAGAGCTGAGCCATTTCTGTGATACAGGTTTAGTAATTTTCTTTTCTTATCCCTTTTATTGTAGGTGATTGTATATACTGTATAGTTTTGTTCCAATTTTGTATCATCTTTGGATATTTTATATTATAAACCCTGCCCACCTTTTGGGATTACATATATAAAATAGAATAACTCTTTCCTCTTGCTTTGTAAACTGCATCCCTGAAGCCATATGTTATCTTAAACTCGAAATTTTAGATGAACAACCAAGATTTAAATTCAGAAAGAAACAAACCAAAAAAACTTTGTTTCCTTCCAGATACTAGATAAAAACTACAACTTTATTAAACACTATTTAAAAAGACATACAATCACCATACCAACAACTGTGTTTGACTAGACATGTCCCTCACACTGTAGATAGTCTAAATCTTCCCTGCCTAAGCAGCGGAGGTTGGCACCCTAAGACACAATCGAGATAGGCGCCCCCGCTCAACGGTGGCTGTCCCTCTTACTCCTGTTTGGCCACTCAAAATAGTGTGATACAGTTATACGCCAATCTATCATGACAGGAAGAAATGAAAGGGACAGTGATTGCGTTTATAAGTTAATCATCCATAGCAATCAATAGACAGTGTGAGGTAGAGTGAATGACAGACATAATAAAGTGCAAAACAAGTGCAAAACACACAGAGTATGTCTCTATAACTGTTCCCTGCTCATTATAGTAACCTGCCTAACTGTGGGGGTTGGCACCATACTGTACAGCGGAAACGGCGCCCCCACTCCTCGGTGGCTGACCCTAACAATGACCCTCCAGATAAACTATATTAGGCCTCAATGAATTTAATGCCACTATTTTATACCACAGTTATTGATTATAGGTAGGCTAAGTTAAAAATGGACGCAGTCTAGATAAAAAAATTGCGCAACAATACCGTAGCATAAACGATATAAATAACAGTTATGACCATGGGGTACTCATCTTTTATGATGTTTAGAGGACTGACTCCTCATGCCTCAACGCATTTTACCAAA
The DNA here is from genome assembly GCF_051348905.1 of Ranitomeya variabilis. NCBI lineage: Eukaryota > Metazoa > Chordata > Amphibia > Anura > Dendrobatidae > Ranitomeya > Ranitomeya variabilis. The sequence continues at coordinate 777,279,355 of NC_135232.1, forward strand.
CTGGATCATCAGGAGGCTTGGATAAATGGATGCTGGACAGCATCCCACAGGTAAAGTATATTCCCAGGGCTCCCGATGTGTAGATGAAAGATGGTGAATGGCGCAGTAAAGAATGAGGATACAGGTTTGCAGTCTCTTTACCTTGTTTACTGTCGACATCAGGAAGCCACAGTCCAGGGCACCAGATCACAGGGTTAGGAGTCCCCTTATCCAGGTGGAAATCAAAAGCCTTCCTCTAGCGCCGTGGTGTTGTAGTCCCTTATTGCCTATGGCTTTACATAAGGTCCTCACAGGTGTTCTCTCTCTGTGTCCCCCGTATTCAGCTGTCCTGCCGGTCTCTGATATAAGTCATGGAGAGCCTTATGATCCTCGGTGCTCCGACTACCGGTCTCTGCGCCTCAGAAGGAGAGCAGCCTGCTCGGGGCTGGTTTACCCCTGGTATCCTCTCCTATGCTTTGCTCTACTGCACGTTCACTGCAATATATTTGGCTTTCTGAATGTCTCTTTCCAGGAACTGCTGCACTGCGGGTACACAGCTCTGTAAAACCCTCTTCTGCCTCAGACTGATCCAGTCTGTTCCCTGGCAAGAACTGTTCTGACTTTTCCCTCCAAAACTACCATATATATTGGGTGTCACCCAGTAAATAGGATCAAAAGCTCCCCCTGGTGGCCTGGAGTGTGAATGTGTTGCATGCTTGTGGTTACCTGGTTACAGTTATCCCTTCTTGCCCTCAAGTGTAACATCACCCTCCCAGTGAGGAAAGCAATGCTACTGTGATGACCAGGACCCTGGGGCGTAATCTCTTATAGTCAGCAGGGTCTACTCTTTCTATCTCCTTTAGAGTATAAGCTCTTATGATCAAAGGGGTCCTCTGTCTTCTGTAGAGTGTAAGCGCTTATGGCCAGCTCTCTCTGTTCTATAAAGTGTAAGCTCTTATGGTCAGCAGGGTCATCTCTCTCCTGTTGAGTGAAAGCTCTGATGGTCAGCAGGGTCCTCTCTCTCACTCTCTTATATAAAGTGTAAGCTCTTATGGTCAGCAGGGTTCTCTCTCTTCTTCAGAATGTAAGCCATTAAGATCATTGGGGTTCTCTTCTCTCCCCACGTATTTTTTTGTGTGCATTTATTTACCATGAATCGTAGATTTTAGGAAAATTTAGCAAAGCCGGCAAATTTGAATTTCAACAGATCAGCTCATTTCTACTCCTTGTCGTTGTTATTCTTAGAATTACTTCTCAGTACCAGAACTTTAAATCTTTCAAATTGGACCAGGTTAAAAAATGTTAACCCTGCTGTCTCCAGCTTTTTGCTTTTTTTCCCATTGTGTGTCTGCATAGTTTCTTAATTTTTTCAGGACATTTTGTGCATTACGTTATAGCAGGGAAACACAATTTAGATTGTGAGCCCCAATGAGGACATTATTAATAACAGCTGTAAAGCTCTACGGAATATAATGTTGCTGTATAAATAAACCAGAATAAATAATGACATCAGTCTCACTCTGGTTTATGCATAGGTTTACTCAGGCATGTCTCACTGTAGTGTAAAGAATGGTAGATGAAAAATTAGAAATTTGTAAGCCATAAGCTTTGTTAGCAGAGAGTAGCATCTACTTGTGTCAGAATTACTGTTTACAATGTCCAAAATATTAAATGATGAGACAAACACCGTAAATGAATCTAATTAATAAACAATTTTGTTGTCTTTTCTGACACCAGCATTCTCTCTGGTGTTTGTTGAATTTTTTTTTTCATTTTGAAATGGCTAAATCTCTTGCCTAGTGTGTGTGTAGATCCATAATTTGTAAATCTGCCTGATGAAGGAGCCTATGTGCCTTAAAAGTTTGCAATTCTGGATTTACTGGTTAGCCAATATTATATTATCATCCGTCTACTACTCTTGGCTTCCCTCCATCATGATTTCTTAGTGGTACACGTATGCCTTGCCTTGAAACATGTGAATCATTTGTGAGGGGATGTAGAGAATGCTTAATATGCTGATCTCCAGTTTCTGTCTGCTTTTTTCTGTGTTTTATATACAGCTGGCTGCTCAGAGACCTGATCTATAGCTGGTTTGAACTGAATCTGTATTGATTTCTGCCTAAGCTTTGCAGAGAGACAAGCTCACCCTCGCTCTATGCTTACTCAGAAAGCGGCATAGCCTCAGCTTTAACTGTGATCAAGCAAATAGAACTCCCCAACCACCTCTTGGAAAAGTTATTACACAGACAGCTAAAGATGTGCAGTACATCAAAATAAGGGTGGTGGGCAGGAGAAGGGTGGGGGAATTTATAGACCTATCCAGTTGACTCATTAAGACAGGCAGAATTCCTATACTCTGGGATTTAAGAAGATCCCACACATAAATAGGAGCGATTTTACCCTTTTGGTATCTATTAGTACATTTAAAGGTGGCAGAAACCACACAGTGATAAATAAATAATTTAAGATATATATATATATCCCTTGTATAATTTCGTTTAAACAGGAGGGGAGATGCCCTTTACAAGAAGGAAGAAGGGGCAGTAGATACTACATGCATATAATTGGCAATTCCAATATGTAAACTAGTTCATCATCCCTTGAGCTACAATGCAATGTATTAGGAAGGTCTAGCAGATAATGATGTTATATTGGACCCATGGTTTGCAAAGTTAATGTATAACAGCTTGTGAGTCTTTTCATAATATTTCGTAATATTTTTTATTTACCCCTCGGTGCCACAGCCATTTGTCGTATTTTCGCATTAATTTTTTCTCTTACCTGCTAAGCACAAATCTTAATTGTTCTTTTTACATAAGAGGGCTTGTCTTTTTTGGTTGTATTTTATAATTACATTATTTCATTATTATTATTAGACGATATAGTACATAAGAAAATGGAAAAAAACAATGTGGGGTAGGTAAGAAATAAAAAATAAATGCCACTATTGTTTTTCAGGTTTATTTTCATAGTGTTCACTGTGAGGTAAAAATGACATTTTAACTTTATTCTATGTGTCATTGCGATGAAACTTTTCAATGTGCATAGTTTTTGTATGTTTTTCTTTTTTTACATATGAAAAATAAAAGAAAATAATTTTAAACGAAAAAAATGTGGTCTTTGTTGCTATATTCTGAGACCCATAATTATTTTTATTTTTCCATCGATGGAATTGTGTGATGCCTTCAGTGTTTTTATATTTCTTTTTTTTTTAGATGAAATCATGTGCTGTACATGTTGGTACTAAATGTTTTGATTTTTTGAAAAAATGTAATCGGTTTAAACTTTAATACTTTAATATTTTGATTTTTTCATATTTTTCTTAAAAAAAAGTTAAACTGTCTTTGATTTTTTATGTTTTTTAGTCCCACAAGACTTGAATTTATGATCAATACACAATACAATATTGTTCCATTACCATTCTTATATTAGGACTTGCCTGTGGCAGAACTTAATGGGTGTACAATGCTATCATTGCAACCTATAATGTTGTAGAGGGGTGTCATAGGGTTACAGATGGCCCACCATCATTGTGATGTTAAACTACCACAATTGGCGCTAGTTCTTATAATGACAGTTGCATGCGGATGTCAGCTATATACTGTAATATTATATAAGCATAAGCCATATCTATCATAAGAATAGGCCATCAATTTAAACTCTTGGAAAATATCTTTAAATAATATCTTAAATATGCAAACGCAATTTGAAAATTGCAAACAATATACCGTATTTTTCGGACTATAAGACGCACCGGACTATAAGGCGCACCCAGGTTTTAGAGGTGGAAAATAGGGAAAAAAATATTTGAAGCAAAAAAATGTGGTAAAATATTTAATAACATAAATAACATACTATTATATGTGGTGTTATTATATATAATAGTACGTTATTATGTTGGAAGCTGCGGGACCAGTGTGGTGTCTTAAGTACTGTGAAGTACTATATGAAGATGCTGGAGTGTGAGTATAATAATGGGGCACAGGGCTTATAGTGAAAGCACCACTCCAGCACTGCAAAATAACACTGGAGTGCTGCTTTAAAATCCCATGGGAGAACTATAACTCCCAGCATGTCCTGCAGATCCTATGACATGCTGGGAGTTATAGTTCACCAACGGAGTGGCAGAGTGCTTTATTGTGTTTTGTAAAGACTAACCTCTTAATTGTGGGAGCCAGCCTGTGGTGAGGTAAAAGCTGGAGCATCCCATGGCTGCACACACAGAGTCCTCTCTCTTGTTGCCTTTCCACAGCGCACGCGCAGGACATAAGAGGAAGCTGCAGATTCTAGGTGGGAGTCTGAAGGACCTATGATGATGTCAGAAGAGGGAGGGCTCTGAGCTGCCATGTGATGCTCCAGCCCGCCCACTTCTGACATCACACAGGTCCTCCTTGTGCACCACAGACAGCTCAGCGTCCAGCACAGGCAGGTATGCAGCGATCTCCTGGCCCCTGCTGCTGCTGCCTCCTACCCCGGACACACAGATTCTCCCCAGAATTAGTGCTAGGGAAACTGTGTGTCCCTGCTTAAGTGCAGTATTCATTTGCTGCTCCCCGCTCACTGCTCAGCTGATCGGTGGGCGGGGAGCCGCTAATGAATATTCACTGCACTTAATCAGCGGGGCCGTGTGCTTTCCCCAGCAGCTGATTCCGGCAGCGGGGACATCCTGAAGTGGGATATCATTGCGATCCCACTCGCTGCTGCCCCCCTCGCCACATGCTCTATCCGTACTATAAGACGCACCCACACTTTCCTCCCAAATTTGGAGGAAAAAAAGTGCGTCTTATAGTCGGAAAAATACAGTATATAAAAAAAATGTGCAATTATATAAATCTGATTATTTGGAATAGATACAAGTGACAGTGTGAATACTTCTACAAAGTGTATTTATTTGGGCTAACCTGCAACGTGAACTAAAACCAGCAATTTTCATAATTTTTCATGTATGATCAATAGACATATAGTTTTACATTAAAAAAATGTACTTATCAGATCACTCGGGGTTGAATAAAGTTCCAAGATCTACGCTTTCAGGGATGAAAGCATGGATAGTTAACCTAGTTGGTTACTAGCCAATTACATAGTAGAAATCCAGCAATCCCAACTCAGTATTTAAAAGTTATTTTTAATCCATATTCTTTAAAAACATCATGAAAAGATAGAAGGAATAAAGGATAAAATCATGTTGATGACGATTTTCAAACCCCACTGTGTCTTAATCATATCCATGGCAGTTCGAAATACAATACACCGACTCCTTTCCCAGAGTGTTAAAGTAGACATGTGTAAAAAGTTATTTATGAACTTTTTTTGTGTAGTATGACTATCTATTTCAGGGGTATAAGCATTCAAAGATGGAAAATTGCTAATTTTTCAACATTTTTTCAATTTTTTTAATATTTCATAAAAAAACTGCAAAACATATTAATCTTAATTTATCACTAACATAAGGCACAATGTACACGCAATCCAGAGTTATTACTACATAAAGTGATACATGTCAGATATGAAAGATGGGGCTTGACCACAAAGGCCAAAATTGTCTCTGTCACTGCTGAGTTTATTGCAGACAGGTTGCAAGTAGACAAGATCAAAACTCTTGAAATTCAACTTTGCAAGCTTCGACATTTTTTTAAAATTTGATTTGCTGTGAATCTCAATTACGTATAAGCCTATGGTTGCCCAAAAAAGATGTGTAGCACCATGAGACTATTGAACCCAATTATATCTCCTGTTTCATCAAAGTGACCTCAAAATATAGTGACCTGAAATATCAAAGTGACCTCAACATATATGGCTATGGGTAAATGGTTGGTAACTTGTGATAACTAACAGCCTGTATAATAACACCCAGCACAGAGTTATCATGCTTTTTAAAATAAAAAAAACCTGTCCAAAAATGAACCCTCTTCCTTTTAGACTCACTATTCTGATTCACCATGCATTTTATTAACAATGCATAAAGGCTCTGGACTTGATGATGGCCGTTCATTCTTGTGGCAATATTATGTGTCTGTGTATTCTGTCATCTTTGGTTGGTACTTTCTATTGGAAACATGGTGTCCAGAGTACGGGAAACGAAGATTTGGGATTCTATTTCTCGAGTGATCACCTTCTTTATCTATGTGACTTAGTGCCAACAAATAACACAACTAAAGTAGTAACCTGAATTGAAGAATTGTTATATGGTAGCTGAAGAACTAACAATAGAACTCCATCACCAGAAGAATTAGTCATTATTAATGTCGTTTAAATTCTGTTGAACTTAAAAACCTTTAAGAAGTGATGCTTTCTCAAGATAACTGTTTGATAACAATTTGCTACCTCTTGAATTCTGTTAAGTCTTCCTAGTAGATTCAATTAAAAAAAACCCAGACACACTAACAATTATGATAAAGAAGATACCTAAAGAAAACAGGTTGTTATGGAAGCCCAACACTTATTTTATCACATTGCTTTCCCTTTCTTTCTATTCCTGCTCAGAGGCCCAATTCCTTACAGGGTCCTACTCAGAGAAGGCATCTCAGTTGATCCCCCTAAAAATTCAGCTAAACCAAAAATAATTGTGAAGTAGAGAGCTAAAGAAATTTTGGAGTTATAAGAGGACAATATTTTTTTTCATAACAATCTCTGCCCCTTTTGTCTATCCCTGCAAAGGGCCCAATCCTGCACAGGGTCCAATCGGGCAATTCCCTCAGGATACTGCACGTCTCAAAATGTATTTATTTATAAAACAAGGAGAATGCTGAGATGTACCTAAAATCTGAGTCATGGAAGACTAACAATTTTGTACCCTCTTTCAAAGGATTCAGTAAGTGAACATGGCAGACACAGGCTACATTACCAATTAATGGCAGATTTAGAAGTAACAGAAACTCCAGTTACTGCAAAACATTATCCAGCACCTCATCACCTGATTTTGCTTGTAAAGATGAAGCGACTTACGCTGTTGTGAGTAGAGATGAGCGAACCTTTAAAGGTTCGGTTCGCCGAACGTTCCAATGTTTGCCGAACATGTTCGCCAAACAGTTGGACGAACGCACCCGAACCCCATTAAATTGGAGGCCAAACCAAACATGTACACAACACCTTAAAGGGTGACAAACAGCTTCCCAAACAGCTAAAAACAGGGGCAGGCATCATGAAAAGTGGCATCAATTGACCCACAGTAAAAATGTGCTAATGGCACAGCAGCAGTCAGGCATGCGCCATGCATAAGATATCAGGGTTTGGGCTTGCATTTACAGCTTTGAATTGAAGTTTCAGTGAAGAACTGGTGGTTAAGGGAGAATGTGAGCGTTCTTTGCTGGGAGCCCTGATACTTCATGCAACAGCTCCAATTTTTTTTTTACCCAGCCACATTTAGATGGCATAAACATCAGTTTCATGGAGTAATATTGGTAAATGTAAGAAAAGTAAGACAGGTTGTTGACTGATCAATTAACCCACAGTAGAACATTTTATAATGGCACAGAAGCAGTCAGCCATGGGCCATGCATGAGGTATCAGGGTCTGGGCCAAAATGTACCGCTTTAAATTGAAGTTTCAACGTAGACCTTGTGGTTAAGGGAGCGGTGTAAGATGTCTTTGCTGGAGCCCTTATACCTCATTCAACAGCTCCAATTTTTTTTTCCATCCAAACTTAGATGGCACAAATATCAGTTTCATAGAGTACTATTGGTAGAAAAATTTAAAGAAAGTAACACATGTAGTAGAGTGAAAGTAAGTGCAGGCTTGCCTGTCTGTGAGCCAAACATCTGCAGACAACACACATAAAGAACGTAATAGCAACTATTTATCAATAGTGTTGAGCGATACCTTCCGATATTTGAAAGTATCGGTATCGGATTGTATCGGCCGATATCCGAAAAATATTGAATATCGCCGATACCGATACCCGATACCAATACAAGTCAATGGGACACAAATATCGGAAGTGATCCTGGATGGTTCCCAGGGTCTGAAGGAGAGGAAACTCTCCTTCAGGCCCTGGGATCCATATTCATGTGTAAAATAAAGAATAAAAATAAAAAATTGGGATATACTCACCCTCGGACGGGCCCTGGTTGTAACCGCTGCAACCGGCAGCCTCCGCTCCTAAGAATGAGCGAGAAGGACCTTCGATTACGTTGCGGTCACGTGAGCGGTCACGTGAGCGGTTATGCGACCAATCACAAGACCGCGACGTCATCGCAGGTCCTTCACTCGCTCATTCTTAGGAACGGAGGCTGCCGGTTGCAGCGGTTACAACCAGGGCGCGTCCGAGGGTAAGTATATCCCTATTTTTTATTTTTATTCTTTATTTTACACATGAATATGCATCCCGATCCCGATTCCCGATATCGCAAAAATTTCGGAACTCGGTATCGGATTTCCGATACCGCAAATATCGGCCGATACCCGATACTTGCGGTATCGGAATGCTCAACACTATTTATCAATGAGAAAGATAACAATATTCAATATAGAATAAAATATAAACTAAATATTGTGGATAATACACTTGTTGCTAAAAGAGAAAGGGGAGGAGTGGCAGACCACTCGGAATCAAAAGACCGTCACCTGGACCCTCCAGCCTAGCAAAATATATAGCAGTATAAAATATATATATACATTATCATAAAAAGCCACAAAGACCAAAATGGTGCTGATATAGAATAAGCCTTTATTATATTAATATGGCAGCAGCGGCACAGCAGTGCGCGTACTTGGGATATATATAAAAGAATTTAAAATGTATAAAGGATAGACAGGATAAAATTCAGTATAAGCAAGAAAATAGACTATCACATAATCCTTTATTGAAAACATATATTGGTGTGCATATTATGAATGCTCATATGTGTGTATCTGTAATATATAAATGTGGATAGAACAAAGTGCTAAAATCAATTAAAGTGCATGTGCTAACAATCTATATGCATGTGCTATATAACAAATATACAAAAAAAGGTGCCGAGCAATATGTGCAAATATAAGCAAAGAAAGGAGCAGAGGAGCTACACCACAGATAGATGTATTCACTTATGTGAGTGCAGCGCCCCAGAGTCCTGGTCGTTGCAGTGATGTCGCTCTGCCACTAAGGGGAGTGATGTTACGTCTGATTGCACTAAAGGAGTTTTTCTGATCAGGTAACACTCGCACTACACTTCACACTCCGGCCACCAGGAGGGGTGGTTCTATCTAGTAGGCCACTCCTCACACTCTGGTAAAACTGGGGGTTGGACAGGAAGACAGGGAGAGAAGTAACTGGGAAGAGCTAGTGAGAGGACCTGTCAGGGATGGGATCCTGGCAGACTCCTAAGAGCAGAACTAACCAGTGAACAACGGGAATACAGAAAAGAGGCATTAGGACCAGAAGGAGTCGTGCTGTTAGACCGAGGCAACATCCTTCTGAGGCGCAAACAGTCGGTGGCCGGAACGCCGAGCAAGTAAGAGACTCTAAGTACTACTGCAAACCACGGCCGGACAGCCAATTATAGGTTGGCTGTCTCTCATCTAAATCACCTAAGCAGACAACGGAGGCAGCTGTGGGAGAGGGGCGACTCTAGGGTCCTGGAAGAACTCCAGGCCTACCCCGTCATACGGGTGCGTCCTACCATATCACCTGGGGGACGGAGAGAACGAACATCAGAGACAGACAGAATCAGTTGTGAGGACTATCCCGGGAGCTCAGCAGGGAAGGACTACAACACACAGCGCTAGAAGGTAGACACTGATTCCCACCTGTAAAGAGAACTCCTGATGTGCCTTTGGACCGGCCGGTCTCAAACAGCCCTGTTGACAGCGCTCTGGACTGAGGATTCTAAAACCTTCAGTAAAGAGGTAAAGAGACTGCAACCTGGTGTCCTCGTTGTTTATTGCGACCGGCACTTCACAACTTCACCATCATTCACCACTCTTTTACCGGACGTCCCCCTGACAGGCAGGACCACGGACCGGGCTTAGCCGCCGTGACAACCCCCCAGCACAGAGACTCTGAGGCCCGGTGCCGGGTACCCCTCAGCCCTGCGGCAGTGGGGGCGCTCCACAATACAAGTATTTGTGGCTTTTTATGATAATGTATATATATATATTTTATACTGCTATATATTTTGCTAGGCTTGAGGGTCCAGGTGACGGTCTTTTGATTTTCAGAGAACACACATGAAGGAGACCCAAATTGGATTCTCCACATTTCAAAAAGTTATTGTCACACAACACTAAGGTGCATCAATTTCCGCAGAGTACAAACAGTATATAAGGTCTCCGACACATCTTTCACTACATGCAACCCAACAAATGGAGACCCAACTTGGAGTCTCCACATCTCCAAAAATTGACACAAACCACTAAAGTGGTATCAATTTCCACAGTGTATAAATAGTGTAATAGGCCTCTGACACACCTTTCACTGCAAACCTACCAGATGGAGACCCAACTTCGAGTCTCCACATTTAGAAATTTTTTTTTGCAACATCAGCAGCAGTAGGCACAAAAGCCATGACAAACATAGCACAGAGTGCAATAACGTAAGATCAATGCATGACACTAAAAATTACACGATCGTCTAGTCTGTCTAGTCTGTAACTGGGATGCAAAATTCATTGGAAATCCATGACTTGTTCATTTTGATGAAAATTATGCGGTCTACACTTTCAGAGGACAGCCGGATGCGCTTATCCGTCAGAACACCACCAGCAGCGCTGAAGACATGTTCTGAGAGAATGCATGACAAAACTTCCAATGTGTGACTGACGAACTCATGCCACTCTTCCATTTTTGAAGACCAAAATGCAAAAGTGTCCAAATTTCCCCTGATGGCATTTATATTGAGCTCAAGATACTTGATCGCCAGACTTGTACTCTGTTATGCTGGTGCACGGGTTGGTCTTAAACATGTGTGAAATGACTCACAGAAATTGCTTATGCCACATACACTGCTGGTGTTTCTAATGTTTTTGCGATGATGCCTTGACATCCCCAGGGTTGGAAGTCTAGAACTGCGATACACACTGTGTGTCTCACTGCTGTCTTGGGGAAAACCACTCTTAAGATTGTCTACAAGCGTGTTTTGATATGCCGGCATGTGCGCGTCCCTTTCCAGATGAGCACGCATCTGGCAAAATTTGCTCTTGTACCATGGATCTAACACAGTGGCAACCCTGTAGTCAGCTCTATTTCTAACTCTAAGATTACGGGCATCATATTGAAGATAGTGCAGCAAGAAGGCCCTTATGTGTCAGGGGCTTCCATGAACTCCAAGTCCATGGTGAGTTGGTGGTGCGGTAACACTCAAGGTTTCTTCCTCCATCCCCTGCCACCAACCACGGACAACAGAGAGAAGATCATTATCCTCTTCATCTCCTGACTGATGCCCGTCCATGACCTCTTCCTCCTCGTCCTCCTCAGTTTGTTCCTCGGCTCTTGTACCTTCACTATCAGTTTTTCTGGTACCATGAGCCACTCAATCACTGTAATCCATGCTCTCATAGCACCCATCTGTGAAACGACAGATATTGCTATACTTTTGCATCCTCCTCTGCCTAGATCTCTTCCTATGGGACCACCACCTCTTTATGCAGACTACTCAAAGTGTGCTCCAGCATGTAGATGACCGAAATAGTGATGCTGATAACGGCATCGTCAGTCCTAACCATCTTTGTAGCTGTTTCGAAACTGTGCCCACTCTGCAAGCATGATTTGCACCACGCCCATACTGCAATGGCCCAGGCTATGCAAAAGGTCATATTGCATGAGTGCTCTGTGGTAACTGACATTAATTTTGTGCCACAGGAAATATACTGTGATATAGTGGGCCTGATTTATTCACTTGTCTCCCATATCAAAATAAAAATTTTTTTTATAAAGGGAGAATAATCTTGGCAAATTTGTGCATCTGTGCCAGTGCTGTCTGTGGTATCTGTCATTCATTTTTTGACACAGAAAATATACTGTGATATAGTGGGCCTGATTTATTCACTTGTCTCCCATATAAAAAAAATAAAATAAAATAAAGGGAGAATAATCTTGCCAAATCTGTGCATCTGTGCCAGTGCTGTCTGTGGTATCTGTCATTCATTTTGTGCCACAGGAAATATACTGTGATATAGTGGGCCTGATTTATTCACTTGTCTCCCATATCAAAATAAAAAAAAATTTAAAGGGAGAATAATCTTGGGAAATCTGTGCATCTGTGCCAGTGCTGTCTGTGGTATCTGTCATTCATTTTTTGCCACAGAAAATATACTGTGATATAGTGGGCCTGATTTATTCACTTGTCTCCCATATAAAAAAAATAAAAATAAAATAAAGGGAGAATAATCTTGCCAAATCTGTGCATCTGTGCCAGTGCTGTCTGTGGTATCTGTCATTCATCTTGTGCCACAGGAAATATACTGTGATATAGTGGGCCTGATTAAATCCTGCATTCTCCCACACATAAAGAGGGAAATTTCTATTGACAGGGTGTGCATCTGCGTGCGTCAGTCCTGTTAGTGTCATATCTGCCAGCCTCTTTCTGCCAATCAAACTGTGTAGTGTAATCCAGTGGGCCTGATTGTTCCCTGCATTCTCCCACACATAAAGAGTGAGATTTCTATTGCCAGTGTGTGCATCTGCGTGCGTCAGTCCTGTTCGTGGCATATCTGCCAGCCTCTTTCTGCCAATCAAACTGTGTAGTGTAATACAGTGGGCCTCATTTTTTCCAGCATTCTCCCACTGAAAAAAAGGGAGATTTTAATTCACAACAAGTTTACATACACCTTCTACCTGCTTGTACAGGACCACATAACGGTTGTTAGTTTGGTTTAATTTTTCCAAGAATGAGGAAGTCTGGTGGAAGAGGTCGTGGCCGTGGGTGGTCATTGCCAGCTGGTAATGATGGTGGTGGTGGTGGAGCATCTGGTGGTAGTGGGAAAAGGAAAATAGCACCTAAGTCTCAAGTTGTTGAGCCAGCGTCATCGTCTAGCTACACAAGGCCTCGAAGGCTCCCTTTTCTGGGAGTAGGAAAAAACCGCTTTTAAAGCAGGAGCAGCAGGAACAAGTTTTGGCTTTCATTGCTGACTCTGCCTCTAGCTCTTTCGCCTCCTCCTCGGAAAGTGCCAAATGTAAGAGCAGTGCGTCGTCAGTGGATGTTCCCGGTCAGGGACAATTCGCTTCCTTGTGTTCTTCACCCAGAACAACAGAGAAGGATGCGTCAGGCGACACAACAGGTTACTCCATGGAGCTATTTACACATACCGTTCCTGGGTTAGAAAGGGAAATTGTTAACAGGCCATGCCCATTACAAGCTGAATCGGACATGGAGTGCACAGATGCACAGCCACAGCCAGATTATTATGCTGTTCCTTTGACTCAGATCAGAACACTGCCCTCGCAGTGTACTGATCCAGAATCTGACCTTGATGAGACTATTAAGCCCCGTCACGAACACTATAGCACCGGCTTACACGGTGACCCAGAGGAAGGTGCCCAGGACATAGAAGAGGAGGTCATAGATGACACAGTTGTTGACCCCGATTGGCAGCCATTGGGGGAACAGGGTGCAGGCGGCAGTAGCTCTGAAGCGGAGGAGGAGGAGCCGCAGCAGGCATCAACATCGCAATAGGTTCCATCTGGCAGGCCCGTATCTGGTCAAAAACGTGTGGCAAAACCAAAACCAGTTGTAGGACAGCGTGGCCATCCGGTTAAAGTAGCTCAGTGTGCAATGCCTGAAAAGGTATCCGATAGTAGGAAGAGTACAGTCTGGTATTTTTTTAACGAAGATCCAAATGATCAGTGCAAAGTCATCTGCAAGAAATGCTCAAGGACCTTCAGCAGAGGTCAGAATGTTAAAAATCTAAATACAAGCTGCATGCGTAGACATTTAAACACCATGCACTTGCAAGCCTGGACTAACTGCCAAACGTCCCTTAACGTTGTAGCACCCTCTCACAATGAAGCTAGTCAGCAACGCTACATCCCTTCCCTCACTGTAAGCCCACCGTTTACCACACCACCTGCAGTAAATGTGGCGGTTTCTTCGCAAGGCCAAAGCCGTCAGGGAATCACCAGGTTCGTGGTAGGAAACACTGTATGTATGGCAACAAGAATACCATCACCAACACTCTCTCAGTCTGCCATGTCCACCGGCACCCCCACTAGTTCCACCCTATGCAGCTCTCCAGTCCAGCTCACCCTACATGAGACTCTCGTTAGGAAAAGGAAGTACTCATCCTCGCATCCGTGTACACAGGGTTTGAACGCCCACATTGCTAGACTAATCTCGTTAGAGATGATGCCCTACCGTTTAGTTGAAACCGAAGCTTTCAAAGCCCTGATGGACTGCGCTGTACCACGCTACGAGCTACCCAGTCGACACTTCTTTTCGAGAAAAGGCATCCCAGCCCTCCACCAGCATGTAAAAGACCGCATTGTCCATGCACTCAGGCAATCTGTGAGTAGAAAGGTGCACCTGACAACAGATGCATGGACCAGTAGGCATGGCCAGGGGCATTACGTCTCCATCACGGCACACTGGGTTAATGTGGTGGATACAGGGTCCACAGGGGACAGCAATATTGGGACAGTTCTTCCTAGCCCACGGTCTAGGAAACAGTTGGCTGTAGGCGTTCGTCCCCCCTCCTCCTCGTCCTCCAGCAGAAGTGAGAGCTCATCCACAGACCGCAGTCGAACGACCACCATCCGCAGCTGCCACTGTTGCACACGAGGTGTCCCATTATGGAACAGCTAGTGGCAAGCGTCAGCAGGCTGTATTAGCAATGAAGTGTTTGGGCGACAACAGACACACCGCGGAAGTTCTGTCCGAGTTCTTGCAGCAAGAAACTCAGTCATGGCTGGGCACTGTACATCTTGAGGCAGGCAAGGTAGTGAGTGATAACGGAAGGAATTTTACGGCTGCCATAGCACTTTCACAACTGAAACACATACCTTGCCTGGCTCACACCTTAAACCTGGTGGTGCAGTGCTTTCTGAAAAGTTATCCAGGGTTACACGACCTGCTCCTGAAAGTGCGCAGACTTTGCTCGCACATCCGCCGTTCGCCCGTACACTCCAGCCATATGCAGAACCATCAGCGGTCTTTGCAACTTCCCCAGCATCGCCTAATCATCGACGTTGCAACAAGGTGGAACTCCACACTGCACATGCTATAGAGACTGTGCGATCAGAGGCGTGCAGTTATGTATTTGTGGGAGGATACACATACACGGGTAGGCAGTTGGATGGCAGACATGGAGTTGTCAGGTGTGCAGTGGTCGAAGCTACAAGACCTGTGTCAAGTCCTTCAGTGTTTTGAGGAATGCACACGGCTGGTTAATGCAGACAACACCATAATAAGCATGAGCATCCCCCTAATGCGTCTGCTGATGCAAAGTTTGACGCACATAAAGGAGCAGGCGTCTGCAGCCGAGGACGAGAGAAGCCTAGATGACAGTCAGCCATTGTCTGCTCAGGGAAGTCAACAGCACGAGGTGGCGGACGAAGAGGAGGAGGACGAGGAGGATAATGGGGATGAGTATTTTTTGGATGAGGAAGCTTCTCAGGGGGCAACAGAAACTGCTGGCGTTGCAAGGCTGGGTTATGGTTTTTTGAGGGAGACAAGTGACGTTGATTTGCCCGAAAGTGCTCCTCAACCCAGCACATGCACAGATTTGACAACTGGAACATTGGCACACATGGCGGATTATGCCTTGCGTATCCTCAAAAGGGACCCACGCATTATAAAAATGATGACCGATGACGATTACTGGTTGGCCTGCCTCCTTGATCCTCGCTATAAAGGCAAATTGCAAAATATCATGCCACATGAGAACCTCGAACAAATATTGGCAACCAAACAAGCTACTCTTGTAGACCATTTGATTCAGGCATTCCCAGCACACAGTGCCGGTGATGGTTCTCACACGAGCTGCAGGGGGCAACAGGGCAGAGGTGTTAGAGGTTCACAAATCAGAAGTGGCGTTGGACAGAGGGGTTTTCTGACCAGGTTGTGGAGTGATTTTGCAATGACCGCAAACACGACAGGTACTGCAGCATCAATTCAAAGTGACAGGAGACAACATTTGTCCAGTATGGTTACTAACTATTTTTCCTCCATTATCGATGTTCTCCCTCAACCGTCTTTCCCCTTTGATTACTGGGCATCCAAAATAGACACCTGGCCTGAATTGGCCGAATATGCATTGCAGGAGCTTGCTTGTCCAGCAGCTAGTGTGCTATCAGAAAGAGTGTTCAGTGCTGCTGGTTCAATACTGACCGAAAAAAGGACTCGTCTGGTGACCCAAAATGTTGATGATCTAACCTTCATTAAAATGAACCACTCATGGATTTCTAATTATTTTGCCCCACCTTTCCCGGCTGACACCTAGCTTTCCTGAAAATAGGTCTTGCTTTGGGACTGGTGTTACTGACTGTTCCAATCTCTAAATTTGCAGCTGCTGTTTGTACAGCATACGACATGTTTACACCTCCCTAAATGGCCTAACTCCCCCCACGGGGCCGTGGTCTCGCCACTTGGCGCAAGCACCCGCCAGAGTGCCGTTTGTCTGAAGAGGTGGGTGTGCCCACTTTTGGTCGAAGGGACTGCCAATGGGTCTCTCATAGTACAATGAAGTGTCTCTGGTGGTGGTGGCGCGCACCCAATGTCAGACACACCATTGTAACATGAGGGGCCCTGGGCCTGTACCGCCGGCCACGAGAGAGTGCCCCCCCAGCTCAAACAGTGCTCTACCACTTGCAAAATTATCTCTCGCTGCTCCACCACTGTTTAGTCTATGCGCTGAAATCCTTCAATGCCTGGCACTGACAATAACAATTTGTTGACATATATGATGCTATTTAAAATAGGCAGGGGCCCTGTCCTACTTTTACAACAGTAAATACTTTGCGCCAAATTACAATGTCTGAAAGTCAGCATAGGAGCCCACCCCTGTACCGAAGTATTCCCCCCCTTTTTTTTTTGGGGGGGGCGAGACATTGACATCTATTTAGTTTTTTGGAGTACTTACTGTCTGCGGTCCCTCCTTCGAATTGTCCTCCGCTGAGCACACCAATGTTGCCTGGGTACCCCTGCCACGTAAAGGAAGCTGCATAGAGCCTATTTTCTTATTTTAGGCCTACTAAGTCTGTCTGCGGTCCCTCCTTCGAATTGTCCTCCGCTGAGCACACCAATGCTGCCTGTGTACCCCTGCCACGTAAAGGAAGCTGCATAGAGCCTATTTTCTTATTTTAGGCCTACTAAGTCTGTCTGCGGTCCCTCCTTCGAATTGTCCTCCGCTGAGCACACCAATGCTGCCTGTGTACCCCTGTAACCTACTTTAAACTGCATAGAGCCTACTTTCCATTGTAGGCCTACTACCTGTGTCTGTCTCGGCCAGTCCACTCCTTGCAGTTGTCCTCCACTGAACAAAGCTATGCCGCCTGTGTACTCCTGTTACCAATTGTGAACTGCATTTATCCTACTTACTTATTTGTGCCTAGTAACTGTGTAAGCCTGTCATAACAGTTGTCCTCCACCACAGAACCCAGCTATGCCACATGTGTACTCCTTTTACCAATTTTGAACTTAATATAGCCTTCATTTTTATTTTAGGCCTACTTCGTGTGTCAGAGCCACTATTTACACATGCCCTCCTCCGCTGAACCACGCTATGCTGCAAGTGTACTCCACTTACCAATTTTGAACAGCATTTTGCCTAATTACTTATTTAGGCCTACTTATTGTGTCTGTCTCCCATTACAGTTGTCCTCCACTGCACAAAGCTGAGCTTCAATCTACAGGCTCTCATTAAGTAGTTGTTGTTAATATGTGTGGTTGGGGCCTACTAACGGTGTCTGCCGCTCCCTGGTGTTGTCCTCCACTGTACAAAGCTGAGCTTCAATCTTCAGGCTCTCATTAAGTAGTTGTTGTTAATATGTGTGGATGGGGCCTACTAACGGTGTCTGCCGCTCCCTGGTGTTGTCCTTCACTGTACAAAGCTGAGCTTCAGTCTTCAGGCTTTCGGCCTATAGTATCAGATATTTAACTGCATTTGGCCTACTTGTCTGGTTGGGCCCTACTAACGGTGTCTGCCGCTCCTGGGTTTTCTCCTGTTTTGTTTTCTTGAGCTTCAATCATCAGGCTCTCATTAAGTAGTTGTTGTTAATATAACACTGCAGTTAGCCTACTAGTGTGGTTGGGTGTTGTGAATTCCATTCTGGAGCTCCCTCCTGTGGTTGCTAATGGTATTTTTGTGAGTTCTGCCCTTGGGCTCCCTCTGGTGGTTTCGAGTGCAACTGCTGCTCCTTTAGGTAGCTGTAGCAGCTGCCTTCACTAATCGCCTTGCCTGGGTTTGTTATTTAAACCTGCTCTGGGCTTTAGTTCATGCCAGCTGTCAATGTTCTTGGTTGGATTTGGTTCTCTCCTTGGATTTCTCATATGGCCTGTCCTTGTCAGCAAAAGATAAGTTTGTGCTAGTTCTTGTTTGTCCATTTGCTTGGACTCTATTGCTTTGCAAATATGTCTCTTTTTGTCCAGCTTGTCATTATGTAATATTCAGGCTAGCTGGAAGCTCTGGGAAAGCAGATTTGCCCCTCCACACCGTGAGTCAGTGTGGAGTTCATTTTTGTAAACTCTGCGTGGATTTTGTAGTTTTTAATACTGACCACACAGTATCCTTTTCTCTCTGTCTATCAAGTTTAGTATTGGCCTCCTTTGCTGAAATCTGATTTCATTTCTGTGTACGTCATTTCCCTCTCCACTCACAGCCAATATTTGTGGGGGGCTGTCTTTCCTTTTGGGGTTTTCTCTGGGGCAAGATAGCTTTCTATTTCCTTCTTTAGGGGTAGTTAGTTCTTAGGCTGTGAAGAGGTGTCTAGGGAGAGTCAGGAACATCCCACGGCTATTACTAGTGTTGTTGTTAGGATTAGGGACTGCGGTCAGTAGATATACCACCTTCTCAGAGCTCGTTCCATGTTGCGTTTTAGCCACCAGGTCATATCAGTGTGGCCTCCTAACCACCAGGTCATAACAGTACAGCTGGCCCGCAATGTGTTAAATGCATCTCAAAAGAGGGAAAAGAAAGTTCTGAGTCATTTTTTTTCCCTTTGTAGCTTGTTTTGTCTTTTTTTTCCCCTTAATCTCTGGGTGGTTCAGGATTTTGGTGCTGATATGGAGGTTCAGGGCCTGTCCTTGCGCGTGGATCAATTCGCTGCAAGGGTACAGAGTATGCAAGATTATGTTGTCCAGACTCCGGTATTAGAGCCTAGAATTCCTATTCCTGATTTATTTTCTGGGGATAGATCTAAATTTTTGAACTTAAAAATAATTGCAGATTGTTTTTTGCTCTGAGACCCCGTTCCTCTGGTGACCCCATTCAGCAGGTGAAGATTGTTATTTCTTTGCTGCGTGGCGACCCGCAGGACTGGGCATTCTCCCTTGAGCCAGGAAATCCTGCATTGCTCAATATTGACGCATTTTTTCAAGCGCTCGGATTGCTGTATGACGAGCCTAATTCTGTGGATCAGGCAGAAAAAAACTTTGCTGGCTCTGTGTCAGGGTCAGGAAGCAGCAGAAGTATACTGCCAGAAATTTAGAAAGTGGTCTGTGCTCACAAAATGGAATGAGTAAGCCCTGGCAGCGATTTTCAGAAAGGGTCTTTCTGAAGCCCTTAAAGATGTTATGGTGGGATTTCCTACGCCTGCTGGTCTGAATGAGTCAATGTCTTTGGCCATTCAGATTGATCGGCGCTTGCGCGAGCGCAAGGTGGTGCACCATATGGCAGTGTCCTCTGAGCAGAGTCCTGAGCCTATGCAATGTGATAGGATTTTGACTAGAGCAGAAAGGCAGAAATTCAGACATCAGAATGGCCTGTGTTTTTACTGTGGTGATTCTGCTCATGCTATTTCTGATTGCCCTAAGCGTACTAAGAGGGTCCCTGGGTCTGTTACCATTAGTACTGTACAGCCTAAATTTCTCTTGTCTGTTACCCTGATTTGCTCATTGTCGTCCTTTTCTGTTATGGCATTTGTGGATTCTGGCGCTGCCCTGAACTTAATGGACTTAGAATTTGCCAGGCGCTGTGGTTTTTCCTTGGAGCCTTTGCAGAGCCCTATTCCCTTAAGGGGGATTGATGCTACGCCATTGGCCAAGAATAAACCTCAGTACTGGACACAGTTAACCATGTACATGGCTCCAGCACATCAGGAAAATATTCGCTTTTTGGTGTTGCATAATTTGCATGATGTTGTTGTGCTGGGTTTTCCATGGTTACAGGTACATAATCCAGTGCTGGATTGGAGATCTATGTCTGTAACTGGTTGGGGTTGTCAGGGGATACATAGTGATATTCCTTTGATGTCCATTTCCTTGTCCCCTTCTTCTGAAGTTCCTGAGTTTTTGTCGGATTTCCAGGATATATTTGATGAGCCCAAGTCCAGTTTCCTGCCTCCTCATAGGGACTGCGATTGTGCCATTAATTTGATTCCTGGCTGTAAGTTCCCTAAGGGCCGACTTTTCAATCTGTCTGTGCCAGAGCATGCCGCTATGCGGAGTTATGTAAAGGAGTCCTTGGAGAAGGGGCATATTCGCCCGTCTTCGTCACCGTTGGGAGCGGGATTTTTTTTTGTTGCCAAGAAGGATGGCTCCTTGAGACCCTGTATAGATTATCGCCTTCTCAATAAGATCACTGTCAAATTCCAGTACCCTTTACCTTTACTTTCTGATTTGTTTGCTCGGATTAAGGGTGCCAGTTGGTTTACTAAAATCGACCTTCGAGGGGCGATGTTTCTCTCCCTTTTCAGTTTGAGGTTGATGCTTCTGAGATTGGGGCAGGGGCCGTTTTGTCTCAGAGAAATTCTGATGGCTCGTTGATGAAACCATGTGCTTTCTTCTCCAGAAAGTTTTCGCCTGCTGAGCATAATTATGATGTCGGCAATCGGGAGTTGTTGGCTATGAAGTGTGTTGTGAACTCTGTTTTCAGGCTCCCTCTTGTGGTCACTGGTGGTATGGTGTGACTTTTGCTTTGGGCTCCCCCTGGTGGCTTTGTTTGTTATCCTGCTGGTCTCTGGCTATCAGCTGGTTCGTTATCCTCTGGGAGGTTCCTATATAGCTCTGTTTCACTTTTACTTGTTGCCGGCTGTCGATGTAATCGGTGCTACTCAGATTCCTTCTGACTACCTCGCTCCCAGTCCATCCAGGACAAGCTAAGTTTTGTTTGCTCATTTTTTGATCAGCAGTGTTTATCATGTTTTCTTGTCCAGCTTGCTAAAATGTGATTCCCTCGCTTGCTGGATGCTTTAGTGGACTGAGTTTCTCCCCACACACCATTAGTTGGTGCGTGGGTTCTTGAAATCTCAGGATGGATATTTTGTAAGGGTTTTTTATTGATTGCATAGACCCCTGCTCTATTTTCTGCTTTCTAGTACTAGTGGGCCTCTTTTGCTTAATCTGATTTCATCCCTATGTATGTACCTTCTTCTTACTTCACCGTTAATATTTGTTGGGGGCTTCTGTATCTTTGGGGATTATTTCTCTGGAGGCAAGCGAGGTCTTTCTTTCTCTTTAGGGGTAGCTAGTTCCTCAGGCTGGCTCGAGATGTCTAGGAACGTTCACCGGCTACCTCTAGTTGTGTTGGATAGGTTCAGATTTGCGATCAGTCCAGTTACCATCTCCCTAGAGCTTGTCCTTAGTTTATTCACTTGCTGGTCTATTCGTGATCCTCAGCCACTAAGGATCATAACAGAAGTGGGCATTTGAGGAGTGGCGACATTGGCTTGAGGGAGCCAAGCATCGCGTGGTGGTCTTGACTGATCATAAGAATCTGATTTACCTCGAGTCTGCTAAGCGGTGAATCCTAGACAAGCTCGGTGGTCTCTGTTTTTCTCACATTTTGATTTTGTGGTCTCGTATCTTCCTGGGATCTAAGAATGTGAAGGCTGATGCCCTTTCTAGGAGTTTTTTGCCTGATTCTCCGGGAGTTCTTGAGCCGGCTGGGATCCTTAAGGAGGGGGTGATTCTTTCTGCCATCTCCCCTGATTTGCGGCGGGTACTTCAGGAGTTTCAGGCTGATAAACCTGACCGCTGTCCAGTGGGGAAACTGTTTGTTCCTGATAGATGGACTAGCAGGGTAATTTCTGATGTTCATTGTTCGGTGTTGGCTGGTCACCCTGGGATTTTCGGTACCAGAGATATGGTGGCTAGGTCCTTTTGGTGGCCTTCCTTGTCGCGGGATGTGCGTTCGTTTGTGCAGTCCTGTGGGACCTGTGCTCGGGCTAAGCCTTGCTGCTCCCGTGCCAGTGGGTTGCTTTTGCCTTTGCCTATTCCTGAGAGGCCCTGGATGCATATTTCCATGGATTTTATTTCTGATCTTCCTGTTTCTCAGAAGATGTCTGTCATCTGGGTGGTTTGTGACCGGTTTTCTAAGATGGTCCATTTGGTACCGTTGCCTAAGTTGCCTTCCTCCTCTGATTTGGTTCCATTATTTTTTCAGCATGTGGTTCGCTTGCATGGTATTCCGGAGAATATTGTGACTGACAGAGGTTCCCAGTTCATTTCTAGGTTTTGGCGGTCCTTTTGTGCTAGAATGGGCATTGATTTGTCTTTTTCTTCAGCATTCCATCCTCAGACAAATGGCCAAACGGAGCGAACCAATCAGACCTTGGAAACCTATTTGAGATGCTTCGTGTCTGCTGATCAGGATGATTGGGTGACCTTTTTGCCGTTGGCCGAGTTTGCCCTTAATAATCGGGCTAGTTCGGCTACCTTGGTTTCGCCTTTCTTTTGTAACTTTGGTTTTCATCCTCGTTTTTCTTCGGGGCAGCTTGAGCCTTCTGACTGTCCTGGTGTGGATTCTGTGGTGGACAGGTTGCAGCAAATTTGGACTCATATGGTGGACAATTTGACGTTGTCTCAGGAAACGGCTCAACGTTTTGCTAACCGTCGTCGGTGTGTTGGTCCCCGGCTTCGTGTTGGGGATTTGGTCTGGTTGTCTTCTCGTCATGTTCCTATGAAGGTTTCGTCCCCTAAGTTCAAGCCTCGCTTTATTGGGCCTTATAAGATTTCTGAAATTATCAATCCGGTGTCTTTTCGTTTGGCCCTTCCAGCTTCTTTTTCCATTCATAATGTGTTTCATAGATCCTTGTTGCGGAGATATGTGGTACCTATGGTTCCCTCCGTTGATCCTCCTGCTCCGGTGTTGCGTTGAGGGGGAATTGGAATATGTGGTGGAGAAGATTTTGGATTCTTGTTTTTCGAGGCGGAAGCTTCAGTATCTGGTCAAGTGGAAGGGTTATGGCCAGGAGGATAATTCTTGGGTTGTTGCCTCCGATGTTCATGCTGCCAATTTGGTTCGTGCTTTCCATTTGGCTCGTCCTGATTGGCCTGGGAGCTCTGGTGAGGGTTCGGTGACCCCTCCTCAAGGGGGGGGGTACTGTTGTGAATTCCGTTCTGGAGCTCCCTCCTGTGGTTGCTAATGGTATTTTTGTGAGTTCTGCCCTTGGGCTCCCTCTGGTGGTTTCGAGTGCAACTGCTGCTCCTTTAGGTAGCTGTAGCAGCTGCCTTCACTAATCACCTTGCCTGGGTTTGTTATTTAAACCTGCTCTGGGCTTTAGTTCATGCCAGCTGTCAATGTTTTTGGTTGGATTTGGTTCTCTCCTTGGATTTCTCATATGGCCTGTCCTTGTCAGCAAAAGATAAGTTTGTGCTAGTTCTTGTTTGTCCATTTGCTTGGACTCTATTGCTCTGCAAATATGTCTCTTTTTGTCCAGCTTGTCATTATGTAATATTCAGGCTAGCTGGAAGCTCTGGGAAAGCAGATTTGCCCTTCCACACCGTGAGTCGGTGTGGAGTTCATTTTTGTAAACTCTGAGTGGATTTTGTAGTTTTTAATACTGACCGCACAGTATCCTTTTCTCTCTGTCTATCAAGTTTAGTATTGGCCTCCTTTGCTGAAATCTGATTTCATTTCTGTGTACGTCATTTCCCTCTCCACTCACAGCCAATATTTGTGGGGGGCTGTCTTTCCTTTTGGGGTTTTCTCTGAGGCAAGATAGCTTTCTATTTCCTTCTTTAGGGGTAGTTAGTTCTTAGGCTGTGAAGAGGTGTCTAGGGAGAGTCAGGAACATCCCACGGCTATTACTAGTGTTGTTGTTAGGATTAGGGACTGCGGTCAGTAGAGATACCACCTTCTCAGAGCTCGTTCCATGTTGCGTTTTAGCCACCAGGTCATATCAGTGTGGCCTCTTAACCACCAGGTCATAACAGTTGGGGCCTACTAACGGTGTCTGGCCCTCATAGGTGTTCTCCAGGTTTACTTGCCTGAGCTTCAATCTTCAGGCTCTCATTAAGTAGTTGTTGTTAATATGTGTGGTTGGGGCCTACTAACGGTGTCTGCCGCTCCCTGGTGTTGTCCTCCACTGTACAAAGCTGAGCTTCAGTCATCAGGCTTTCGGCCTATAGTATCAGATATTTCACTGCATTTGGCCTACTTGTCTGGTTGGGCCCTACTAACGGTGTCTGCCGCTCCTGGGTTTTCTCCTGTTTGGTTTTCTTGAGCTTCAATCCTCAGGCTCTCATTAAGTAGTTGTTGTTAAGATAACTGTTGTGAATTTGGATTCTGGGCTCCCCCGGTGGCTACTGGTGGAATTGAACTGGTGTTTTCATCTTCTCTGTTCACCTGTTCCCATCAAGATGTGGGAGTCGCTATATAACCTTGCTGCTCTGTTAGTTGCTTGCCGGTCAACAATGTTATCAGAAGCCTCTCTGTGCTTGTTCCTGCTCCTAGACAACTACTAGATAAGTTGGACTCTTGTCCATGTTTGTTTTTGCATTTTTGTTCCAGTTCACAGCTGTAGTTTCGTTACTGTGTCTGGAAAGCTCTTGTGAACAGGAATTGCCACTCTGGTGTTATGAGTTAATGCCAGAGTTTTAAAGTAATTTCTGGATGGTGTTTTGATAGGGTTTTCAGCTGACCATGAAAGTGTCCTTTCTGTCTTCTGCTATGTAGTAAGTGGACCTCAAATTTGCTAAACCTATTTTCATACTACGTTTGTTATTTCATCTTAATTCACCGCCAATACATGTGGGGGGCCTCTGTCTCCTTTCGGGGTATTTCTCTAGAGGTGAGCTAGGACTGATATTTTCCTCTGCTAGCATTATTTAGTCCTCCGGCTGGTGCTGGGCATCTAGAATCAACGTAGGCATGCTACCCGGCCACTGCTAGTTGTGCGTTAGGTTTAGTTCATGGTCAGCTCAGTTCCCATCTTCCAAGAGCTAGTTCCTATATATGCTTATGCTATGTTCTCTTGCCATTGAGATCATGACAGATAACAGTGCAGTTGGCCTACTATTTTGTTTGGGGCCTACTAACGGTGTCTGCCGCTCCAAGGTGTTCTACAGGTTTACTTGCCTGAGCTTCAATCTTCAGGCTCTCATTAAGTAGTTGTTGTTAATATAACACTGCTGTTGGCCTACTAGTGTGGTTGGGGCCTACTAACGGTGTCTGCCGCTGCTTTCTGTTCTCCACTGTACAGAGCTGAGCTTCAATCTTCAGGCTCTCATTAAGTTGTTGTTTATATAACACTGCAGTTGGCCTACTCTACTACTAGAGTGGTTGGGCCCTTAAAACGGAGTCTGCCGCTCCTGGGTTTTCTCCTGTTTTGTTTTCCCGAGCTTCCATCTTCAGGCTTTCGGCCTTTATTTGTAATATTAAACTGCATTGGGCCTACTACTGTGGTTGGGCCCTTAAAATGGTGTCTGCCGCTCCTGGGTTTTCTACTCCACTGAGCAAACCAATGCCGCCTGGTTAGTCCTATTACCAATTTTGAACTGCATTTAGCCCACTTTATTATTTGGGCCTATATCTGTGTTTCATCCTCATCCTGCCCATTGCCCAGCCAGTGCTAGATGAGTCTTGAGGTACATTGACCCAGACCACTACATTCCCCTTGCATGCTACACAGCAACAATCTGACCCTGCTGAAAGTCAGGTTCCCCATCCCGCATACTATACCACCTTACACAGGGACAAAGAGGAAGGTACAGATGAAAGTGCAGGTTCCTTCATCAGGTGGGGGGGCATATTCGTTGGCGATGTCACAGGCACAGGGCCCCTCAGAGTACGCAGAAGTGTCACTGCCGGTGGGAGGCGCCCCCGCCGTGCAAACACACCGCCGTACTTTGAGGAGCCCTGTGCCAGTGCCAATGCCAACGAGTGGGCCCCTGTTGTGAATTCCGTTCTCGAACTCCCTCCTGTGGTCATGAATGGTACTTCGGCGAGTTCTGTCCGTGGACTCCCTCTGGTGGCTGTGAGTGGAACTGCTGGTTCTGAGGTTGCTTCCTCAGCTGCCCTCGTTTGCGGCTAGGCTGGCTTCTCTATTTAACTCCACTCTGATCATTACTCCATGCCAGCTGTCAATGTATTAGTACTGGTTCAGATTTCTCTCGGATCTTTCTGTTGACCTGTCTACTCCAGCAAAAGCTAAGTCCCTGCTAGTTCATTTGTTGTTCATTTTGTACTGAATATGTTTCTTAGTGCTTGCTAAGTTCTAGTCCAGCTTGCTAACATGATATTGCCTTGCTAGCTGGAAGCTCTGGGTTGCAGAGTGGCACCTCCGCACCGTGAGTCAGTGCGGGGGTCTTTTTGCACACTCTGCGTGGCTTTTTGTAGTTTTTTGTGCTGACCGCATAGATCCCTTTCCTATCCTCAGTGTATTTAGTAAGTCTGGCCTCCTTTGCTGAAACCTGTTTCATCCCTGTGTTTGTGACTTTCCTCTTAACTCACAGTTAATATATGTGGGGGGCTGCCTTTACCTTTGGGGAAATTTCTCTGAGGCAAGGTAAGGCTTATTTTCCTATCTTTAGGGGTAGTTAGCTCTTAGGCTGTGAAGAGGCGTCTAGGGAGAGTTAGGTACGCTCCACAGCTATTTCTAGTGTGTGTGTTAGGATTAGGATTTGCGGTCAGCAGAGTTCCCACTTCCCAGAGCTTGTCCTGTCTTCTAGTTTAACCATCAGGTCATTCCAGGTGCACCTAACCACCAGGTCCATAACAGTACAGCTGGCCCACAAAGTGTTAATGCATCTCAATAGAGGGATAAGAGAAGTTCTGAGACCATTTTTTTTTCTCTGCAGTGTGTTTTGTCTTTCTTTTCCCCTTAACCTCTGGGTGGTTCAGGACTCAGGTGTAGATATGGACATTCAAGGTCTGTCCTCTTGTGTTGATCACCTCACTGCGAGGGTATAAAGCATTCAAGATTATGTAGTTCAGAATCCTATGTTAGAGCCTAGAATTCCAATTCCTGATTTGTTTTTTGGAGATAGATCTAAATTTCTGAATTTCAAAAATAATTGTAAACTGTTTCTTGCTTTGAAACCCCGCTCCTCTGGTGACCCCTGTTATGGTTACCCCAATGACCATGGGAAAAAAATGCAAAACAGACTAGCTCTCGGGTGATGGAAACTAAGGTCGACCGTGACCTGAACCTGACCCAACACTTACAGTAGCCGGGGGATGTACCTACGATGCCCTAGACACCACGCGCCAGCCGGAGATCTAACTACCCCTATAAGAGGAATATACAGGCCTGCCTTACCTCCAGTGAGGAACCCCAAAAGATGATAGTAGGCCCCCACAGATATTGACGGTGAGTTCAGAGGAAATGACATACGTAGGATGAACAGCAGATTTAGCACAGTGAGGTCCGCTTACTAGATAGCAGAAGGACAGGAAAGAGTTACTTCACGGTCGACCTAAAAATCACTATTCAAAAACACCATCCAGAAATTACTTTAAACTCCAGTGACAACTCATGCCACTGGAGTAGTAATTTTCTGTCCACAAGAGCTTCCAGCACTGAAGAGTCACATTGCAGATAGCTGGACAAAAATAGCAAAAACAAGAAACAAAATTCAACTTAGCTGAACTGGAACTTGAGGCAGGTGAATGCAACAGAATGCTACTAGCACATTGTTGGCCGGCATGTGACTAACAGCCAAGCAGCCTTAAATAGGAAACTCCCCAAGAGGGTGGCGACAGGTAATCAGAGATGGAGGAAGGCAAATAAGAGACACTACCATAACAGACCACCGGGGGAGCCCACAAACCGAATTCACAACAGTACCCCCCCCTTAAGGAGGGGGCACCGAACCCTCACCAGAACCACCAGGGCGACCTGGATGAGCACTATGAAATGCACGAACCAAATCGGGAGCATGAACATCGGATGCTGTCACCCAAGAATTATCCTCCTGGCCATAACCTTTCCACTTAACCAGATACTGAAGTTTCCGTCTGGAAACACGGGAGTCCAAGATCTTTTCCACCACATACTCCAATTCACCCTCAACCAACACAGGAGCAGGTGGATCAGCAGAAGGAACAACCGGTACCTCATACCTCCGCAATAATGACCGATGGAAAACATTATGGATATTAAAAGATGCTGGGAGGTCCAAACGAAAGGACACAGGATTAAGAACCTCCAGAATCCTATAAGGGCCGATAAACCGAGGCTTAAACTTAGGAGACGAGACCTTCATAGGAACAAATCGAGAAGACAGCCACACCAGGTCCCCAACACAAAGACGAGAACCAATACGCCGATGACGATTAGTGAACTGTTGAGTCTTCTCCTGGGACAACTTCAGATTGTCCACAACCTGTCCCCAAATCTGATGCATTCTATCAACAACAGCATCCACTCCAGGACAATCCGAAGACTCCAATTGACCGGACGAAAACCGAGGGTGAAACCCTGAATTACAAAAAAATGGAGAAACCAAAGTGGCAGAACTAGCCCGATTGTTAAGGGCAAACTCTGCCAATGGCAAAAAGTCAAGCCAATCATCCTGATCAGCGGACACAAAACACCTCAAGTAAGTCTCCAAGGTCTGATTAGTACGCTCAGTCTGGCCATTAGTCTGAGGATGGAATGCAGACGAAAAAGACAAATCGATACCCATCCTGGCACAGAACGTCCGCCAAAATCTAGACACAAACTGAGTACCCCTGTCAGACACTATATTCTCAGGAATACCATGCAAACGCACCACATTCTGAAAAAATAGAGGAACCAACTCAGAGGAGGAGGGCAATTTGGGTAAAGGTACCAAATGAACCATCTTGGAAAAACGGTCACAAATCACCCAGATGACAGACATCCTACGAGAAACCGGAAGGTCAGAAATAAAGTCCATAGAGATGTGCGTCCAAGGCCTCTTAGGAATAGGCAAGGGCAACAACAACCCACTGGCCCTAGAACAGCAGGGCTTGGCCCGAGCACAAACATCACAAGACTGCACAAACATGCGCACATCTCGAGACAAAGAAGGCCACCAGAAGGACCTAGACACCAAATCCCTGGTGCCAAAAATTCCAGGATGACCTGTCAACGCGGAAGAATGAACCTCCGAGATAACTCTACTGGTCCAATCATCAGGGACAAACAGTCTACCAGGCGGACAGCGATCAGGCCTATCCACCTGAAACTCCTGCAAAGAACGCCGCAGGTCTGGGGAGACAGCTGACAATATCACCCCATCCTTCAGGATGCCGGTAGGTTCGGAATCACCAGGCGAGTCAGGCTCAAAACTCCTAGAGAGGGCATCCGCCCTCACATTCTTGGACCCAGGCAGATATGACACCACAAAGTTAAATCGGGAGAAAAACAACGACCAGCGCGCCTGTCTAGGATTCAGACGCCTGGCCGACTCAAGATAAATTAGATTCTTGTGGTCAGTGAGGACCACCACCTGGTGTCTAGCACCCTCAAGCCAATGACGCCACTCCTCAAACGCCCACTTCATGGCCAGAAGTTCCCGATTTCCCACATCATAATTTCGCTCAGCGGGCGAAAACTTTCGGGAGAAAAACGCACATGGTCTCATTACTGAGCAGTCAGGATCTTTCTGCGACAAAACTGCACCTGCTCCGATCTCCGAAGCATCCACCTCAACCTGGAACGGAAGTAACACATCAGGTTGGCGCAACACAGGAGCGGAAGAAAAGCGGCGCTTAAGCTCTTGAAAGGCCTCCACAGCCGCAGAGGACCAATTAGCAACATCAGCACCCTTTTTGGTCAAATCAGTCAAAGGTTTAGCAATGGCAGAAAAACCCGCTATAAATCGGCGATAGAAATTAGCAAAACCCAAGAACTTTTGCAGACTCTTCAAAGAAGTAGGTTGCATCCAATCACAAATAGCCTGGACCTTGACAGGGTCCATCTCCATAGATGAAGGGGAAAAAATATATCCCAAAAAGGAAATTCTCTGAACTCCAAAACTACACTTTGAGCCCTTTACAAAAAGAGAATTAGCTCGCAAAACCTGAAAAACTCTCCTGACCTGTTGAACGTGAGATTCCCAGTCCTCCGAAAAAACAAGAATATCATCCAAATACACAATCATAAACTTATCCAGATATTCACGGAAAATATCGTGCATAAAGGACTGAAAAACGGAAGGGGCATTTGCGAGACCGAAAGGCATTACCAAATACTCAAAATGGCCTTCAGGCGTATTAAATGCGGTCTTCCACTCATCCCCCTGCTTAATCCGCACCAAATTATACGCACCACGTAGATCGATCTTAGTGAACCACTTAGCCCCCTTTATACGAGCAAACAGATCAGTCAGTAAAGGTAACGGGTACTGGTATTTAACTGTAATCTTATTCAAAAGTCGATAGTCGATACAAGGTCTCAATGAACCATCCTTTTTACCTACAAAGAAAAATCCTGCCCCTAGTGGAGACAACGAGGGGCGAATATGACCCTTTTCCAAGGATTCTCTGATATACTCCCGCATAGCAGTATGTTCAGGTACAGACAAATTAAACAAGCGACCCTTAGGAAACTTACTACCGGGGATCAATTCAATAGCGCAGTCACACTCTCTGTGGGGAGGGAGAGAATCAACTTTAGGCTCTTGAAAGACATCATAAAAATCTGACAGAAATGCTGGGATCTCAGAGGGAGTAGATGAAGAAATAGGAACCAAAGGTGCATCCCCATGAATACCCCGACATCCCCAGCTCAACACAGACATAGATTTCCAGTCCAAGACGGGATTATGAATCTGTAACCATGGTAATCCAAGCACTAAGACATCATGTAGGTTATATAATACAAGGAAACGAATAATCTCCTGATGGTCTGGGGTAAGACGCATAGTCACTTGTGTCCAATATTGTGGTTTATTGCTAGCCAACGGTGTAGAATCAATACCCTTCAGGGGAATAGAAACTTCCAATGGCTCCAAATCAAACCCACAACGCTTGGCAAAGGACCAATCCATGAGACTCAGAGCGGCGCCAGAATCCACATAAGCATTCACAGTCACGGATGATAAGGTACAAATCAATGTCACGGACAAAAGAAATTTTGACTGCAAGGTACCTGTAGAAAAAGATTTATCAACCTTTTTATCAACCTTATTTATACGTTTAGAGCATGCTGATATAACATGAGCTGGATCTCCACAGTAGAAACACAATCCATTTTTGCGCCTGTAATTTTGACGTTCGCCTCTAGACAAAACACGATCACATTGCATATGCTCCAATGCCTTTTCAGAGGTCACCGCCAAATGGTGCACAGGTCTTTGCTCAGAAGACACCGCCATATGGTGCACAGGTTTTTGCTCAGAAGATACCGCCATATGGTGCACAGATTTTTCCTCAGAAGACCCCGCCATATGGTGCACAGATTTGCGCTCCCGCAAACGCCGATCAATCTGGATAGCCAATTTCATGGCATCATTCAGACCTGTAGGCACAGGGAACCCCACCATGACATCCTTCACGGCATCAGAGAGACCTTCTCTGAAATTAGCTGCTAAAGCGCACTCATTCCATTTAGTAAGCACCGACCATTTACGGAATTTCTGGCAATATATCTCAGCTTCATCTTGCCCTTGGGAAAGAGCTATCAAGGCTTTCTCAGCCAAAATCTCCAAATTAGGTTCTTCATAAAGCAACCCCAAAGCCTGAAAAAACGCATCTACATTTAACAACGCAGGATCCCCTGGCGATAATGCAAATGCCCAACTTTGTGGGTCGCCGCGCAATAGAGAGATAACAATTTTAACTTGTTGAGTCTGATCACCAGCAGAGTGAGATCTCAGAGACAAAAACAATTTGCAATTTTCTCTGAAACTCAAAAACCGGGATCTGTCTCCGGTAAAGTATTCAGGCAGAGGAATCTTAGGTTCAGACATTGGAGCACGTATAACAAAATCTTGTAGGTTCTGTACTTTTGTCGCAAGGTTATTCAAACCCGCAACTAAACTCTGTGGATCCATGTTTCAGATGGGTGTAACCCAAGCATTCAGAGGTTAAGAGGAGAGGAGAAAAAAAAAAAGGCTGAAGACTGCAGTTTAAGCAAGGAATACAAATGATCAAACTAAGGTGCACTTTCAAACACAGCAAAAAAAAAAAAAAAACCTTTTCTTCTCCTTCCTACTTTAGTGCATATTTTAACACATAGATTTTTTATATGGCCGGCCAAACTGTTATGGTTACCCCAATGACCATGGGAAAAAAATGCAAAACAGACTAGCTCTCGGGTGATGGAAACTAAGGTCGACCGTGACCTGAACCTGACCCAACACTTACAGTAGCCGGGGGATGTACCTACGATGCCCTAGACACCACGCGCCAGCCGGAGATCTAACTACCCCTATAAGAGGAATATACAGGCCTGCCTTACCTCCAGTGAGGAACCCCAAAAGATGATAGTAGGCCCCCACAGATATTGACGGTGAGTTCAGAGGAAATGACATACGTAGGATGAACAGCAGATTTAGCACAGTGAGGTCCGCTTACTAGATAGCAGAAGGACAGGAAAGAGTTACTTCACGGTCGACCTAAAAATCACTATTCAAAAACACCATCCAGAAATTACTTTAAACTCCAGTGACAACTCATGCCACTGGAGTAGTAATTTTCTGTCCACAAGAGCTTCCAGCACTGAAGAGTCACATTGCAGATAGCTGGACAAAAATAGCAAAAACAAGAAACAAAATTCAACTTAGCTGAACTGGAACTTGAGGCAGGTGAATGCAACAGAATGCTACTAGCACATTGTTGGCCGGCATGTGACTAACAGCCAAGCAGCCTTAAATAGGAAACTCCCCAAGAGGGTGGCGACAGGTAATCAGAGATGGAGGAAGGCAAATAAGAGACACTACCATAACAGACCACCGGGGGAGCCCACAAACCGAATTCACAACAGACCCCATTCAGCAAGTAAAAATCATTATTTCTTTGTTACGTGGCGACCCACAAGACTGGGCATTCTCCCTTGCGCCAGGAGATCCTGCATTGCTAAATGTAGATGCATTTTTTCTGGTGCTTGGATTGCTTTATGACGAACCTAACTCTGTGGATCAGGCAGAGAAAATCCTGCTGGCTTTGTGTCAAGGTCAGGATGAAGCGGAGGTATATTGCCAGAAGTTTAGAAAGTGGTCTGTGCTTACTCAATGGAATGAGTGTGCCCTTGCAGCAATTTTCAGAAAAGGTCTTTCTGAAGCCCTTAAGGATGTTATGGTGGGGTTTCCCACACCTGCTGGTCTGAATGAATCAATGTCCTTGGCCATTCAGATCGATCGGCGCTTGCGTGACCGCAAGGTTGTGCGCCATTTGGCGGTGTCCTCTGAGCAGAGGCCTGAGCCTATGCAATGTGATAGGACTTTGACCAGAGCTGAACGGCAAGAACACAGATGTCAGAATGGGCTGTGTTTTTACTGTTGTGACTCCACTCATGCTATCTCTGATTGTCCTAAGCGCTCTAAGCGGTTTGCTAGGTCTGTCACCATTGGTACTGTACAGCCTAAATTTCTTTTGTCCGTTACTCTGATTTGCTCTTTGTCGTCCTACTCTGTTATGGCATTTGTGGACTCAGGCGCTGCCCTGAATTTGATGAACTTGGAGTTTGCCAGGCGTTGTGGTTTTTTCTTTGAGCCCTTGCAGTATCCTATTCCATTAAGGGGAATTGATGCTACGCCTTTGGCCAAGAATAAACCTCAGTACTGGACTCAGTTGACCATGTGCATGGCTCCTGCACATCAGGAAGATGTTCGCTTTTTGGTGTTGCATAATTTGCATGATGTGGTCGTGTTGGGTTTGCCATGGCTACAGGTCCATAATCCAGTATTGGATTGGAAATCAATGTCTGTGTCCAGTTGGGGTTGTCAAGGGGTACATGGTGACATTCCGTTGTTGTCAATTTCTCCTTCTACTCCTTCCTATTCCTGGTAGTAAATTTCCTAAGGGACGGCTTTTCAATTTATCTGTGCCGGAACACGCCGCTATGCGGAGTTATATAAAGGAGTCCTTGGAGAAAGGGCATATTCGCCCGTCGTCATCACCGTTGGGAGCAGGGTTCTTTTTTGTGGCCAAGAAGGATGGTTCTCTGAGACCTTGTATAGATTACCGCCTTCTCAATGAAATCACGGTCAAATTTCAGTACCCTTTGCCTCTACTGTCTGATTTGTTTGCTCGGATTAAGGGGGCTAGCTGGTTCACCAAGATAGATCTTCGAGGGGCGTATAATCTCGTGCGTATTTAACAAGGCGATGAATGGAAAACAGCATTTAATACGCCCGAGGGCCATTTTGAGTACCTGGTGATGCCATTCGGGCTTTCTAATGCTCCATCTGTGTTTCAGTCCTTTATGCATGACATCTTCCGAAAGTATTTGGATAGATTCATTATTGTATATTTGGATGATATTTTGGTCTTTTCGGATGATTGGGAGTCTCATGTGAAGCAGGTCAGAATGGTGTTCCAGGTTCTTCGTGCTAATTCTTTGTTTGTGAAGGGGTCTAAATGTCTCTTCGGAGTTCAGAAGGTTTCCTTTTTGGGCTTCATTTTTTCCCCTTCTACTATCGAGATGGATCCTGTTAAAGTTCAGGCCATTTATGATTGGACTCAGCCTACATCTGTGAAGAGCCTTCAGAAATTCCTGGGCTTTGCTAATTTTTACCGTCGCTTCATCGCTAATTTTTCTAGTGTTGTTAAACCATTGACTGATTTGACCAAGAAAGGTGCTGATGTGGTGAATTGGTCCTCTGTGGCCGTTGAGGCTTTTCGGGAGTTGAAACATCGTTTCTCTTCGGCCCCTGTGTTGTGTCAGCCAGATGTTTTGCTCTCTTTTCAGGTCGAGGTTGATGCTTCTGAGATTGGAGCAGGGGCTGTTTTGTCTCAAAGATCTTCTGATGGCTCTGTGATGAAGCCATGTGCTTTCTTTTCTAGAAAGTTTTCGCCTGCTGAGCATAATTATGATGTTGGCAATCAAGAGTTGTTGGCTATGAAGTGGGCGTTCGAGGAGTGGCGACATTGGCTCGAGGGAGCCAAGCATCGCGTAGTGGTCTTAACGGATCACAAGAATCTGACTTATCTCAAGTCTGCTAAGCGGTTGAATCCTAGACAGGCTCGATGGTCGCTGTTTTTCTCCCGTTTCAATTTTGTGGTTTCATACCTTCCGGGTTCTAAGAATGTGAAGGCCGATGCCCTTTCAAGGAGTTTTGTGCCTGATTCCCCGGGAGTTCCTGAGCCGGCTGGTATTCTTAAAGAGGGGGTAAGTCTGTCTGCCATCTCACCTGACTTGCGGCGGGCGCTGCAGGAGTTTCAGGCTGATAGACCTGACCGTTGTCCAGCAGAGAAACTGTTTGTCCCTGATAGATGGACTAGTAGAGTTATCTCTGAGGTTCATTGTTCGGTGTTGGCTGGTCATCCTGGGATTTTTGGTACCAGAGATTTGGTGGCTAGGTCCTTTTGGTGGCCTTCCTTGTCATGGGATGTGCGTTCTTTTGTGCAGTCCTGTGGGACTTGTGCTCGGGCCAAGTCCTGCTGTTCTCGTGCCAGTGGGTTACTTTTGCCCTTGCCAGTTCCGAAAAGGCCTTGGACGCATGTTTCCATGGATTTTATTTCAGATCTCCCTGTCTCTCAAAGGATGTCGGTCATCTGGGTGGTTTGTGATCGCTTCTCTAAGATGGTCCATTTGGTACCCTTGCCTAAATTACCTTCCTCCTCTGATTTGGTTCCACTATTTTTCCAGCATGTGGTTTGTTTGCATGGAATTCCGGAGAACATCGTGTCGGACAGAGGTTCCCAGTTTGTTTCAAGGTTTTGGCGGTCCTTTTGTGCTAAGATGGGCATTGATTTGTCTTTCTCTTCGGCTTTCCATCCTCAGAGAAATGGCCAAACCAAACGAACTAATCAGACTTTGGAGACCTATCTGAGATGCTTTGTTTCTGCTGATCAGGATGATTGGGTGACCTTCTTTCCATTGCCTGAGTACGCCCTTAATAATCGGGCCAGTTCGGCTACTTTGGTTTCGCCTTTTTTTTGTAATTCTGGTTTTCATCCTCGTTTTTTTTCAGGGCAGGTTGAGCCTTCGGACTGTCCTGGTGTGGATTCTGTGGTGGACAGGTTGCAGCAAATTTGACATTGTCCCAGGAGAAGGCTCAACGTTTCGCCAACCGCCGTCGCTGTGTTGGTCCCCGACTTCGTGTTGGGTATTTGGTTTGGTTGTCGTCTCGTCATGTCCCTATGAAGGTTTCTTCTCCTAAGTTTAAGCCTCGTTTCATTGGTCCTTATAAGATTTCTGAAATTCTCAATCCTGTGTCGTTTCGTTTGGCCCTTCCAGCTTCTTTTGCCATCCATAATGTGTTCCATAGGTCTTTGTTGTGGAGATATGTGGCGCCTATGGTTCCCTCCGTTGACCCTCCTGCTCCGGTGTTGGTCGAGGGGGAGTTGGAGTATGTGGTGGAGAAGATTTTAGATTCTCGTATTTCGAGATGGAAACTTCAGTACCTGGTCAAATGGAAGGGCTATGGTCAGGAGGATAATTCCTGGGTTTTTGCCTCCGATGTCCATGCGGCCGAGTTGGTTCGTGCCTTTCATTTGGCTCATCCTGATCGGCCTGGGGGCTCTGGAGAGGGTTCGGTGACCCCTCCTCAAGGGGGGGGTACTGTTGTGAATTCCGTTCTCGAACTCCCTCCTGTGGTCATGAATGGTACTTCGGCGAGTTCTGTCCGTGGACTCCCTCTGGTGGCTGTGAGTGGAACTGCTGGTTCTGAGGTTGCTTCCTCAGCTGCCCTCGTTTGCGGCTAGGCTGGCTTCTCTATTTAACTCCACTCTGATCGTTACTCCATGCCAGCTGTCAATGTATTAGTACTGGTTCAGATTTCTCTCGGATCTTTCTGATGACCTGTCTACTCCAGCAAAAGCTAAGTCCCTGCTAGTTCATTTGTTGTTCATTTTGTACTGAATATGTTTCTTAGTGCTTGCTAAGTTCTAGTCCAGCTTGCTAACATGATATTGCCTTGCTAGCTGGAAGCTCTGGGTTGCAGAGTGGCACCTCCGCACCGTGAGTCGGTGCGGGGGTCTTTTTGCACACTCTGCGTGGCTTTTTGTAGTTTTTTGTGCTGACCGCATAGATCCCTTTCCTATCCTCAGTCTATCTAGTAAGTCTGGCCTCCTTTGCTGAAACCTGTTTCATCCCTGTGTTTGTGACTTTCCTCTTAACTCACAGTTAATATATGTGGGGGGCTGCCTTTACCTTTGGGGAAATTTCTCTGAGGCAAGGTAAGGCTTATTTTCCTATCTTTAGGGGTAGTTAGCTCTTAGGCTGTGAAGAGGCGTCTAGGGAGAGTTAGGTACGCTCCACAGCTATTTCTAGCGTGTGTGTTAGGATTAGGATTTGCGGTCAGCAGAGTTCCCACTTCCCAGAGCTTGTCCTGTCTTCTAGTTTAACCATCAGGTCATTCCAGGTGCACCTAACCACCAGGTCCATAACAGGCCCCCCTGCTTGTTCTGGATCACAACACTTGCAAAGTTGAAATACTTACCTCTCACTGCTCCACCGCCGTGATGTAGTCCACGTTTCCTGGGATCACTAAAAACTTGAACCAGCCCTACCCCCCACAACTTTAGCCAATTGACCCCCAATTTCCAATGCACAACTATTATTATAAAGTTAATTAAGATTGACAAGCTTCAGAAACAAGAATGGATGTTTTTGCCATTAAAATGGGCACTGTAGGTGTTTTCCTGGCCCGCACTCACTCCCGACTATGCTTCTCCATTGACTTGCATTGGGTTTCGTGTTTTGGTCGATCCCCGACTTTTCGCGATAATCGGCCGATTGCACTCGACTCGACTTTTGAGATAGTCGGGTTTCGCAAAACCCGACTCGACCCCAAAAAAGTAAAAGTCGCTCAACCCTAGTTACAGCCATTGCTCTAACTCGGCCTGGATAGCTGTCCATAACTATTGAGCTTTGTGACTGTGAACTCCAAGCCATATTAATGTTAACACTGCCTGATTGTGGTGAGCCCTGGCTGCGCAGTATGGAGGTTGGTAAATTCCCTCTGCCCTGTTTGAATGCGTGTCTTATTAAGGGAGAAGTTGAGGGCACAGGTGGAGGCCCTAGAGGAGGTGGAGGAGCCAAAAGACTGTTAGATACAGAGGTTTGTCCCTCAAACATTGGGGATTCCAACACTTGTGAAGCAGCCCCTTGACCACCTGCACCCACACCCTCCAGATTCACCCAGTGTCCAGTCAGAAAGATGCAGCGCCCCTATCCATGTTTTTCGTCCAGGTGTCAGTGGTGAAATGCACTCTGGCAGACATAGATTTTTTCAGGGAATGGGTGATGTTGTCTGTGACATGCTGGTGTAGCGCAGGTACAGCATTCTTAGAGCAGTAATGGCGACTGTGCAACTGGTACTGGGGGACTGTGATGGCCATCATCTTTCAGAAACTGTCTGTATTCACCAGGCGGAAGGGCAGCATTTCCATGGCTAACAGATTGGAGATGGTAAAGTTCAAGATCTTAACTTTGACATGTGAATCTTCAGAACAGACCTCTGATGCCCATGGAACAGAATGTGTGAACAGCTCTGTAGAATGACCCATCTGAAGTTCCCCAGTCAGTTGGGTGTTTGGAAAATTGTGACATGAGGGGAAGCAGGGGTGAATGGGGCCCCACCTCTGAGGATTGTACTGTGTGTGATGTTAAGGTGGAGAAAGAGGAGGAGAGGCCACTTGATGCAGCGCTTGCCATCCACTTTAGCACATGCTCTTTCTGAGGCTCGTCTACAACGTATACCACTGAGCAGCTGCCAAAGAACTGGAGTCCAGTAGCCTGTCCAGTAATGGATGTTGTCAGTAGTCTATGGATAGGACGAGACGGTGTTTGTTCAGTTGAGCTTTCATTAACATTTACACCTAACCCACATACATGTGAAATACCAAGCCTATTCCCTCTTCCACCACGACCTCGCTTTTTCCCGCTCATGTATGTAACCTTTTGTAACCTGCTATTTCACAACCTTAGGCCTACAGCTGTCAGTCACCTGTCACTAAATGAGCAATCACTATTTATTTTCTTAGATAGTGTGCCTGAACAACACTGTTATATAATGATTTTTAAGTTTACTGTACTCTAAGTAAATGAATGAAGAAAAATGACATGGGTCCCCCCTATTTTTATAACCAGCTAAGGGAGAGCTGACAGCTGTGAGCTGGTCTTCTTATGCTGGTAAGGGGCCGATATCCAGGGACCTTCCCAACTTATTAATATCAGCTCACAGCTGTCTGCTTTGCCTTTGCTGGTTATTACAAATGGGATTACTCTAGACATAAGTGACACGGGGTCCCTTATATTTTTAATAACCAGCTAAGGCAAACCAAACAGCTGGGAGCTGATATTAATAGACTGGGAAGGGCCATGGACACGATCCTCTACCCAGCCTAATATGACCAGCCCTCAGCCGCCCCAGAAATGGCGCATCTGTGAGAGCCACGACTTTTCCCGATTGCTCTGCTGTGGTGGCAATTGGGTTAATGGATTTGCGATTGATGTCAGCTGTGTAATGTTGGCTGACATGAAGTCCATGGGTAAGTAATGGAGAGGTGTCTGTTAGACGCCCACAATAATAACCCATCAGTCAAAAGAAGGAATACAGTTACAGTTCACAATTTGGGTTCACTCAGAAGTAGTCCTTGGTCAGATTCAAACCACAGTTCTGCAATTCAAAAATTTTACTATTCACGATTTTCATTATTTTAAGAAGCTTAGCTATGTGAAAGGTAGGAACAATAAAATGTAAGGAATTAGAATCAGTAAGAGTAAAATTCAAGAAAGGAATCATTCAGTAGTGACCTTTGGTTTAGTTTGAGGAGACTCATTTAGTTGATAAGTTGCAGACTTGTCCTCAGAGTCTCATTATTAATCCCTTATTACTGTAGTCTACAGAGAGGTGTGTGAAAATGAGGGTTTGGCACAGAGATAAAGGCACACATTCCAAGTAGATACTATTTAAAGTTGCACATTTCTGAAAATATAAATCATATTAACTATAAGCAAACAAAGAAGGGGTTGGTCAAACACAATATTAAATAATAATTACTATTATTTATAATAATGAAACAATTATTTAAGTCTCCCCAGTTTTAACTGTCATGTCACCAAATAAGGCAGAACAAACAAAATATTCAATAAGAAATGTGGCAACTAATAAAGAACACAACCCCAATATGGGAACATTATGGTATCCAAAAGAATAGCAATCATACATTGAAGATACTTGCTAAAGCATCTTGGTGCTTTAGCAAGTATCCTCAGTTGATAATTCTGCCTTACTTGGTGACAGTTCTGTTGGATTTAGGAGTATAAATGTATACACATGCCCTTGATTATGCACTTTCAATTTCTTGTGCAATTTATATATTTATGTTAAACTGGAACTTATTCAAATAGAGTAGATATAAAAATTATATATACAAAATATTTTTGACCACATTATTTGGCAACTTGCTTTTTGGTCTTTATTATATTACCATACAGATAATATTTGCATGGTTTTTAATGTTTTTGACATATATTTCTTGACTATACTTTCTCAATTAGAACAAATTATTAGCACTTTAAAATTCTTTATTGCAGCTAATCTTTGTGTATAACTTCTCTTTTTTCTCTCAAATTGTTTGTTTTTTTATTTAGACAGGCAGCAATCTGTTTTACTATAACCATAATGCCCATTGTTTTTTATTTTCTATTCAACATATTTCTGGCTGGAGTATTTGTCCAAATTTTTTTGGCTTTGTCTTCCTATCTATGTATTCTTACTATCCTAAAACTATGTTAAAATGGCTGCTGCATTCCCTGCCTCAGCTTTTATTAGGCAATGATAGTCTGATTTGCTGTGCAATACCATATGATTTGGTAGCTACAAGACATGGTAAGGAAGTCTGCTGGTCCAAGGGATTTATCAGGTTCATGTTGCCCAGTATTAAGTATAAAATCACATAAGAGGTCACTCAGCTATAAGTTTGTGGATGAACATGCAAAATTATGTAAAAAGGCTGAATATTTAAACGATTTACACATTTTATTGATACAGAAATTATGTTTAAAATGTAATTCATAACTTAGACTCCACAGAATATTTTTTACAAAGTTTAGAATGATATAAAATAACAGAGCAATATATACCTTACCGATCCCCTGCTTCTGCTGAAAAAAATATTTAGATTTAGATTTAAGGCCTTGATGCACATTAACATTCAATCAATCATATTATTTTGGTGGACTGGAAATCCATGTACTGATTATGGATGTCTCTGATTCTCAATCCTATTTTACCCCAAGAGATAGGCTGCTGTCTGAGATGGTTGAAAATACTCAAAACGAAAATGCTCCATCAATCGTGCATATATTATTTATATGGGGTGGTCAAGAGAAATAACTGTCCATCAAATGACTGTTCAACCAATCATTATCTAAGCTGTATAGGTACCTTAAGATGTTCATATTTTTAATTCATTTAATTTTGTCCACAAAAAGATCCTGGCGATTGCTTCTAGCTTCTCTAGATTTCACTGTCAGGGTAGCTCGATTGTATTGATGGTGTTACTTGAAGAGCAGTAACTAGACCATACTCTGTCATCACGTAAAGATTCTGCTTTCAATTTACCCACTAAACCTGGCGTTCATTGAGATATATTGAAGCATTAGTTCATGGAAAATTGAGCTGTGCACTTTTCTCTTTTTTAAACTGTTTACTTCTATTTTGTATTTAAACTAACAAACAAAGAAAAATAACTTATTTTCTCCCAAAATTCAAGAGCGAAAAATATGCAACCAAGGCTAATCTTTCCATTGAAAACATACAATTAAATGAGTTAGTCCATAAAAATATATATCACCTATCCATGGGATACTTGATAAATGTATTATCACTAGAGTCGTAATCTTGGTACCATTAAAGCATGAAGGGGGGGGTGGTAGGGTGGGGCCCCGATTCGCTGTTCGGGAAGATTGCACAAAATTTGTGCTCTCTATTAATATTTTTATATTTCGAATCTTAAAGGGATGGGAGATGATCAGTGGCTTATTTTTATCATAAACCATATAATAAGTGACCGTCTTTGTGCAGACACTGAATGTAGTGGTTTAGAAACTGCCCATACAGTCAAATAATCTGTACAGAGGTCCTTGAGGAGAGGGGGCTTATTTTTAGGATATGCAATGTAAGTGGGCAGGAAAAAAGCATCCTATGTAGACACCTAGAGCGAAGTTGGGAAGAATGCTGGTGCAGACAGTTTGGTTGCACAAGGGCCAAGGAGGTGGAGTAAAGAAGCTCATGTTTGATGACTTGATCAGTATTGATGGCACTGCTGCTCTTTTCTTAGTAGGTGTCCTGTGCAATTCCCTCTCAAGTAGATCCCCATGATGCAGGACATTGGTTGTGAGGTCCTCCCCACTACTAACATGTGACAGCATACAGTGTATGCTTATATAGATTATATTAATTCTCAATGTTTTCTTGTAGATAATTATTTTCCAGCATTTCAAGTCAAGGCTATGTTACGGGAGGCAGAAACACTAAGGCCACATACGCACATTCAGTATTCGGTCAGTATTTTACATCAGTATCTGTAAGCCAAAACCAGGAGTGGGTGATAAATACAGAAGTGGTGACGTGTTTCTATTATACTTTTTGTCTTATTGTTCCTCTCCTGGTTTTGGCTTATAAATACTGAGGTAAAATACTGACCACATACTGAATGTGTGAACGTGGCTTAGTGTTTCTGCCTCCTGTAACAAAGTCTTGAAAGCTGGAAAAAAAATGACCTTACACTGAGTTACAGACATTTGTCTATACAAGTACATTATTGGAAAAAAAAAAAAAGAAAAAGCTGATTGTTTTCTATAAATTTACTGCAAAATAATGATGCAGAAACAATTAAAGAATCACATTTTATAACAAATGTGTAAATGAGTATCACAACCTAGTAAATAACATAGTCGTATTTGATACCTCTGAAATCATGACACATTGCACAATAAAGAGAACCTAAAATGATAATCAGTAAATGGCATAAAAGCTAAAAAATATATTTGTCCCTTTTCCATATGTAATATGTACAGTATATGCATGTGTTTGTGTATTTCATATATACTGCATGTGTGTATATGTTGGAGTAGTACGCTGTGTGAGGCTCAGCACAGGCCCCCTCCAGGTGTCACCGTCCACCCCTGACCAGACCCTGTTTGACAGTCCAAATACAGATAAAACAGAGATCCACCGAACAATTCAATGTTTACAGTTTTGCTAACCACAGAGTAGTATGTACTGCAGGCATAAAGCACATTATTCCAGAAAATAACAATATCAATGCAAGTATGAATGCTCTAGAGGACACACATCTGCCCTGCTTAGCTGGGAACATAGAAGCAGCTATTGTGTTTGCTATTATTGGACACTAGCAGCTTTTCTGTTATGAATAATAACAAAGAAATGAATCTCACTGGTTCCGAGATTTGGAATGACTTTTACAGAATAAGGAATTACAGACTATATCTCATTATCTCTGGCCAAGTCTTAACAACCCCAAGACACGTAATTATCAGACCAGTGTGCCAGTAATATCAAACATGTAGTTAACGCTTCTCCAGGGGGTATCAATAAAATTGACAGGCCTAGGAATTATTGATTCTCTTCTCTGCTTCTCTCTGTGTTTCCTTACAACCATCCCCCAATGTCAGAGCCTCAACAAAGCAAAGTCTGCATGTGCGATACACACACATGACACATGTCACACTAGTAGAGAAAATCTGCTTTGCATTTTGCATAGGAAATTTAAAGTATATATAATATATATAAAATATTATAATGTAAAGGAGGCACATCACGTCAATAGCATCAGATAGACAGATTCATATGTACATAACCAATATATATACTGTATATATATATATATATATATATATATATATATATATATATATATATACTGTATATATACACAATAATGCAATGTATACATATGCATTTATCTGATGTTTTATATATAGAGTACACATACTTAAATGCATGTATTTGATGTTACATCAAGTTAAAGA
Source organism: Ranitomeya variabilis (assembly GCF_051348905.1). Lineage (NCBI taxonomy): Eukaryota > Metazoa > Chordata > Amphibia > Anura > Dendrobatidae > Ranitomeya > Ranitomeya variabilis. The sequence continues at coordinate 777,323,701 of NC_135232.1, forward strand.
TGACACATTTCCCTTGTATTTTATAAAAAATAATATATTTTCATCCTTTACATTTTAAAAATGAGAAAAAGGAAATTGGACTAATGCAAAAGTTTGGGCACACTGCATGGTTAGTACCTAGTAGCACCCTCTTTTGAATGTATCATAGCTTGTAAGAGTTTTTTTTGTAGTAGTCTTTCAATTCTTGTTTGAGGGATTTTCATCTATTCTTCCTTGGAAAAATCTTCCAGTTCTGGGAGATTCCTGGGTCGTCTTGCATGCACTGCTATTTTAAGGTCTAGCAACAGATCTTCAATGATGTTCAGATCAGGGACTGTGAGGGCCATTGTAAAACCTTCAGCTTGCGCCTTTTGAGGTAGTCTATTATGGATTTTGATGTGTGTTTAAGATCATTATCCATTTGTAGAAGCCATCCTCTTTTCAACTTCAGCTTTTTCACAGATGGTGTTATGTTTGCATTAAGAATTTGTTGAAATGTCATTGAATCCATTCTTCCCTCTATCCGTGAAATATTCCACATGCCTTTGGCTACAACATGGTTGGCGAGATGTTCTTTTCCTAAAATGTTGTGTCCTTTTTTCTGCACACATACCTTTGATCATTGTGGCTAAAGACTTTTTCCAAAATGCATCAAGCTTGTTTAGATGCTATTTTGCATGTTTTGGACACTGAGTTTTACGGTGAGGACGTAGGAGAGGTTTCCTTCTGATAGTTCTTCCATGACGGCCATATCTGTGCAGCTGTCTCTGGACAGTAGGACAATGTACCACAACTGTTGTGAAATTGGATTCTGGGCTCCCCCGGTGGCCACTTGTGGAATTGAACTTGTGTGCATCATCCCCTCTGTTCACCTGCTCCTATCAGGATGTGGGAGTCGCTATATAACCTTGCTCCTCTGTCAGTTTCATGCCGGTCAACAATGTAATCAGAAGCCTTTCTGTGCATGTTACTGCTACCAGACAACTCCCAGCTAAGTTGGACTTTTGTCCTTGTGTTTTTGCATTTTGTTCCTGTTCACAGCTGCTGTTTCGTTACTGTGTCTGGAAAGCTCTTGTGATCGGAAATTGCCACTCTGGTGTTATGAGTTAATGCTAGAGTCTTAAAGTAATTTCTGGATGGTGTTTTGATAGGGTTTTCTGCTGACCATGAAAGTGCCCTTTCTGTCTTCATGCTATCTAGTAAGCGGACCTCGATTTTGCTAAACCTATTTTCATACTACGTTTGTCATTTCATCTAAAATCACCGCCAATATATGTGGGGGCCTCTGTCTGCCTTTTGGGGAAATTTCTCTAGAGGTGAGCCAGGACTGTCTTTTCCTCTGCTAGGATTAGGTAGTTCTCCGGCTGGCGCTGGGCATCTAGGGATAAAAAAACGTAGGCATGCTACCCGGCCACTTCTAGTTGTGCGGCAGGTTTAGTTCATGGTCAGTATAGTTTCCATCTTCCAAGAGCTAGTTCTCATATATGCTGGGCTATGTTCTCTCACCACTGAGAATCATGACAGTTTGACCGGCCCAAAAAAAGGGTTAAATTTCTGGCTGAGAAAGGAGAGAAAAAAGAAGTCTGCTACAATTTTTTTTTTTTTTTTTTTTTCCCTCTAGTTCTGAGTTGCTCTTAATTGAATCACTTGCTAGTTTGCCTATGCTGCAGCCTTCCTCTCTTTCTCTCCTTCTAATCCTTGAATGGCTCTGTGTTCACCTGTTTCAAATGGATCTTCAGAGTGTAGCTACAGGTTTGAATAATCTCGCCACAAAGGTACAAAATTTGCAAGATTTTGTTGTTCATGCACCTATGTCTGAGCCTAGAATTCCTTTGCCTGAATTCTTCTCGGGGAATAGATCTCACTTTCAAAATTTTAAAAATAATTGCAAATTGTTTTTGTCCCTGAAGTCTCGCTCTGCCGGAGACCCTGCACAGCAGGTCAGGATTGTAATTTCCTTGCTCCGGGGCGACCCTCAAGACTGGGCTTTTGCATTGGCACCAGGGGATCCTGCATTGCTCAATGTGGATGCGTTTTTTCTGGCCTTGGGGTTGCTTTATGAGGAACCTCATTTAGAGCTTCAGGCGGAAAAGGCCTTGATGTCCTTGTCTCAGGGGCAAGATGAAGCTGAAATATACTGCCAAAAATTCCGCAAATGGTCTGTGCTTACTCAGTGGAATGAGTGCGCCCTGGCGGCGATTTTCAGAGAAGGTCTCTCTGATGCCATTAAGGATGTTATGGTGGGGTTCCCTGTGCCTGCGAGTCTGAATGAGTCCATGACGATGGCTATTCAGATCGATAGGCGTCTGCGGGAGCGCAAACCTGTGCACCATTTGGCGGTGTCTACTGAGAAAACGCCAGAAAATATGCAATGTGATAGTATTCTGTCCAGAAGCGAGAGGCAGAATTTTAGACGAAAAAATGGGTTGTGCTTCTATTGTGGTGATTCAACTCATGTTATATCAGCATGCTTTAAGCGTACTAAGAAGCCTGACAAGTCTGTTTCAATTAGCACTTTACAGTCTAAGTTTATTCTATCTGTGACCCTGATTTGTTCTTTGTCATCTATTACCGCGGACGCCTATGTCGACTCTGGCGCTGCTTTGAGTCTTATGGATTGGTCCTTTGCCAAACGCTGTGGGTATGATTTGGAGCCATTGGAGGCTCCGATACCTCTGAAAGGGATTGACTCCACCCCATTGGCTAGTAATAAACCACAATACTGGACACAAGTGACTATGCGTGTTAATCCGGATCACCAGGAGGTTATTCGCTTTCTGGTGCTGTATAATCTACATGATGTTTTGGTGCTGGGATTGCCATGGCTGCAATCTCATAACCCAGTCCTCGACTGGAGAGCTATGTCTGTGTTAAGCTGGGGATGTAAAGGAACTCATGGGGACGTACCTTTGGTTTCCATTTCATCATCTATTCCCTCTGAGATTCCTGAATTCTTGTCTGACTTTCGTGACGTTTTTGAAGAACCCAAGGTTGGTTCACTACCTCCGCACCGGGAGTGCGATTGTGCCATAGACTTGATCCCGGGTAGTAAATACCCTAAGGGTCGTTTATTTAATCTGTCTGTGCCTGAACACGCTGCTATGCGAGAATATATAAAGGAGTCCTTGGAAAAGGGACATATTCGTCCTTCGTCATCTCCCTTAGGAGCCGGTTTTTTCTTTGTGTCTAAGAAAGACGGCTCTTTGAGGCCGTGTATTGATTATCGACTTTTGAATAAAATCACGGTTAAATATCAATATCCGTTACCACTGCTTACTGATTTGTTTGCTCGTATAAAGGGGGCCAAGTGGTTCTCTAAGATTGATCTCCGTGGGGCGTATAATTTGGTGCGAATCAAGCAGGGGGATGAGTGGAAAACCGCATTTAATACGCCCGAGGGCCATTTTGAGTATTTGGTGATGCCTTTTGGTCTTTCAAATGCCCCTTCAGTCTTCCAGTCCTTTATGCATGACATTTTCCGCGATTATTTGGATAAATTTATGATTGTGTATCTGGATGATATTCTGATTTTTTCGGATGACTGGGACTCTCATGTCCAGCAGGTCAGGAGGGTTTTTCAGGTTTTGCGGTCTAATTCCTTGTGTGTGAAGGGTTCTAAGTGTGTTTTTGGGGTTCAAAAGATTTCCTTCTTGGGATACATTTTTTCCCCCTCTTCCATCGAGATGGATCCTGTCAAGGTTCAGGCTATTGGTGATTGGACGCAACCCTCTTCTCTTAAGAGTCTTCAGAAATTTTTGGGCTTTGCTAACTTTTATCGTCGATTTATTGCTGGTTTTTCTGATGTTGTAAAACCATTGACTGATTTGACTAAGAAGGGTGCTGATGTTGCTGATTGGTCCCCTGATGCTGTGGAGGCCTTTCGGGAGCTCAAGCGCCGCTTTTCTTCCGCCCCAGTGTTGCGTCAGCCTGATGTTGCTCTTCCTTTTCAGGTTGAGGTCGACGCTTCTGAAATCGGAGCTGGGGCGGTGTTGTCGCAGAGAAGTTCCGACTGCTCCGTGATGAGACCTTGTGCTTTTTTTTCCCGTAAATTTTCGCCCGCCGAGCGGAATTATGATATTGGGAATCGGGAGCTTTTGGCCATGAAGTGGGCTTTTGAGGAGTGGCGTCACTGGCTTGAGGGGGCCAGACATCAGGTGGTGGTATTGACTGACCACAAAAATTTAATTTACCTTGAGTCTGCCAGGCGCCTGAATCCTAGACAGGCGCGCTGGTCGTTGTTTTTCTCTCGGTTTAATTTTGTGGTGTCGTACCTACCGGGTTCTAAGAATGTTAAGGCGGATGCCCTTTCTAGGAGTTTTGAGCCTGACTCCCCTGGTAATTCTGAGCCCACAGGTATCCTTAAAGATGGAGTGATATTGTCTGCCGTTTCTCCAGACCTGCGGCGGGCCTTGCAGGAGTTTCAGGCGGATAGACCTGATCGTTGCCCACCTGGTAGACTGTTCCTGATGATTGGACCAGTAGAGTCATCTCTGAGGTTCATTCTTCTGCGTTGGCAGGTCATCCTGGAATCTTTGGTACCAGGGATTTGGTGGCAAGGTCCTTCTGGTGGCCTTCCCTGTCACGAGATGTGCGAGGCTTTGTGCAGTCTTGTGACGTTTGTGCTCGGGCCAAGCCTTGTTGTTCTCGGGCTAGTGGATTGTTGTTACCCTTGCCTATCCCGAAGAGGCCTTGGACGCACATCTCGATGGATTTTATTTCGGATCTGCCTGTTTCTCAGAAGATGTCTGTCATCTGGGTGGTGTGTGACCGTTTCTCTAAGATGGTCCACCTGGTTCTCTTGCCTAAGTTGCCTTCTTCTTCCGAGTTGGTTCCTCTGTTTTTTCAAAATGTTGTTCGTTTGCATGGTATTCCGGTGAATATCGTTTCTGACAGAGGGATCCAATTCGTGTCTAGATTTTGGCGGGCATTCTGTGCTAGGATGGGCATAGATTTGTCTTTTTCGTCTGCTTTCCATCCTCAGACTAATGGCCAGACCGAGCGGACTAATCAGACCTTGGAGACATATTTGAGGTGTTTTGTGTCTGCGGATCAGGATGATTGGGTTGCTTTTTTGCCTTTGGCGGAGTTCGCCCTCAATAATCGGGCCAGCTCTACCACCTTGGTGTCCCCGTTTTTCTGTAATTCGGGGTTTCATCCTCGATTTTCCTCCGGTCAAGTGGAATCTTCGGATTGTCCTGGAGTGGATGCTGTGGTGGAGAGGTTGCATCAGATTTGGGGGCAGGTGGTGGACAATTTGAAGTTGTCCCAGGAGAAGACTCAGCTTTTTGCCAACCGCCGTCGTCGTGTTGGTCCTCGGCTTTGTGTTGGGGACTTGGTGTGGTTGTCTTCTCGTTTTGTCCCTATGAGGGTTTCTTCTCCTAAGTTTAAGCCTCGGTTCATCGGCCCGTACAAGATATTGGAGATTCTTAACCCTGTGTCCTTCCGTTTGGCCCTCCCTGCATCCTTTTCGATTCATAATGTTTTTCATCGGTCATTGTTGCGCAGGTATGAGGTACCGGTTGTGCCTTCCATTGAGCCTCCTGCTCTGGTGTTGGTTGAGGGTGAGTTGGAGTACGTTGTGGAAAAGATCTTAGACTCTCGTGTTTCCAGACGGAAACTCCAGTATCTGGTCAAATGGAAGGGATACGGTCAGGAGGATAATTCTTGGGTCACTGCCTCTGATGTTCATGCCTCCGATCTTGTCCGTGCCTTTCATAGGGCTCATCCTGATCGCCCTGGTGGTTCTGGTGAGGGTTCGGTGCCCCCTCCTTGAGGGGGGGGTACTGTTGTGAAATTGGATTCTGGGCTCCCCCGGTGGCCACTTGTGGAATTGAACTTGTGTGCATCATCCCCTCTGTTCACCTGCTCCTATCAGGATGTGGGAGTCGCTATATAACCTTGCTCCTCTGTCAGTTTCATGCCGGTCAACAATGTAATCAGAAGCCTTTCTGTGCATGTTCCTGCTACCAGACAACTCCCAGCTAAGTTGGACTTTTGTCCTTGTGTTTTTGCATTTTGTTCCTGTTCACAGCTGCTGTTTCGTTACTGTGTCTGGAAAGCTCTTGTGATCGGAAATTGCCACTCTGGTGTTATGAGTTAATGCTAGAGTCTTAAAGTAATTTCTGGATGGTGTTTTGATAGGGTTTTCTGCTGACCATGAAAGTGCCCTTTCTGTCTTCATGCTATCTAGTAAGCGGACCTCGATTTTGCTAAACCTATTTTCATACTACGTTTGTCATTTCATCTAAAATCACCGCCAATATATGTGGGGGCCTCTGTCTGCCTTTTGGGGAAATTTCTCTAGAGGTGAGCCAGGACTGTCTTTTCCTCTGCTAGGATTAGGTAGTTCTCCGGCTGGCGCTGGGCATCTAGGGATAAAAAAACGTAGGCATGCTACCCGGCCACTTCTAGTTGTGCGGCAGGTTTAGTTCATGGTCAGTATAGTTTCCATCTTCCAAGAGCTAGTTCTCATATATGCTGGGCTATGTTCTCTCGCCATTGAGAATCATGACACACAACTCCAGAGTCTGCTAAATCTTTCTGAAGGTCTTTTGCAGGCTTGAGCTGCCTGTAGTCGCCAGATATTAGTCCAGGGTGGTTCCCAGAACTGCAACAGCTGATCCCGAGGGACAGGATAGCAGTTACAGACACAGACTTGGAGTCATTGGCAGGGCAGGGTTCGGAACACTGTTAGAAAAGATAGAGGAGCCGGTTCAGAGAGAACAGGATTGAGCTCGGCAGAACAGGATGTTCAGATGGGACGGACTCAGGGTTTAGGTGAGAAAAGATATGGCACACTGGCAGAGGATACAGGTACAGGTTCAGACAGGATGGGTTTCAGGGACAGGTTCAGGATCGGACAGGACAAGTTCAGGAAATGGGGACCTGACAACAGACTAGTTGCAAAACCACTAATTAGGAAACTCAGGCATAGGGAAGGTGTCTTAAATATCTAATGTCTCCAAGCTATTATCTGGGAACATTTACCATGCGCATGCCCTAAGCACCTTGCTAGAAGCTGTGGCAGGGGAAGGGGATGCCGCCGAGCAGCCGTAGCGGTGAGCATATCAGTGTCCTTGATAGGAGGAGGGGGAAGCAGCATGCAGTGATGCTGGCTTTACAAGCACCATATTTTGTGTCCTATGTAGTCCATTGTACATGTATCCTACATTAAGAGGATGAAAGAGTTCCAAGTGTACAGTGTGCCTTCACGCATACGCAATAGTGGTCAAAGCCGGGCGTGCCATCTTGAAAAAGGTATTAAATACTGTGCATGTCTCATGCAACTGATGCATTTTCGTGCATGTATAATGGAAAACGAGGTTGCCTTCATCATCTTTGAGAACGTTCAGAACGCAGTGGGCATGCTCACTATTGCTGATCAAAAGAATAATGATGTAAAGGTCCAGAGACATAATACTCCATATTGAAAGAGGGAAAATGCCCATACTGATACATAATTATGTGAATAGATAAAGGGCATATTCCTGACTCAAGAAAGATCGCAGACTCCATATTAAGTACAGCACCAACCAATAGTCCTAAGAGAAGCCACCATGTGCTGGGGCTGGGTCATCAAAGACAACCAGACATGTAAGGAGGTCTGCAACCACTTAAAGTCACAGTCCTCAACTATGGATCTCTTAAAGGTTTAGGTTAAATCATTTGAAGGAGCATAAAAGGACATAATACAAGGATCAAACCGTACTATGGGACCCATTCACACTCAAAGTAACACAAAAACATGAAAAAAACTATTTAAATAATATCTATCGTGGCTTACGAAAGTATTCATCCCACTTGGCATTTTTCATGTTTTGCTATCTCACAGCCTAAAATGTTACTATTTTTTTGAGGGTTTGCATCAGTTCATGTTAAGAACATACAGTACCTACAACTGTGAATATTTGGTCTTCTTTTATATTGATACAAGCAACAAACAGGACAAAATAAATGAAAACTTTAGTGTGCATAAATATTCACCCCCTATAGTCAGTACTTTGCAGAGCCTCCTTTTGCGGAAATTACAGCTGGAAGTCGCTTTGGAAAATTCTATATGAGCTTTCCAAATTTTGCGTCTGGAATATTTGCCCATTCCTCAAGACAAAACTGCTCCAGCTCCTTTAAGTTAGATGGTTTCCTTTAGTGAACAGCAATCTTCAAGTCTGACCACAGATTCTCAATTGAATTAAGTCTGGGCTTATACTAGGCCACTCCAAAACAGTTACATGTTTCCTGTTAAGCCACTTGACTGTTTTTTTAGCAGTATGATTTGGGTCATTGTCTTGCTGGAAGGTAAACTTCCATCCCAGTCTCTAATCCCCGATAGACTGAAAAAGACCTTGCTCCAAAATATCCATCTTTTCCTTGACTTGGACCATTTTACACATCCCTGCAGTCTACAAACATCCCCATTTTGTGTGTAAATAAAGGCTTTTTTCTGTGAACTCTTTCATAAAAGCCCACCTCTATGGAGTGTACAGCTTAATGTGGTCGTATGGACAGATACACCAGTCTCTGCTTGGGAAATCTGCATCTTCTTCAGGGTTAACTTTGGTCTTTGTGCTGACTCTCTTATTAATCCACTCCTTGCCCAAGCTGAGAGTTTTGTTTGGCGGCCCTTTCTTGGCAGGTTTGTTGTGGTACCATGTGCTTTCCATTTGATGATAATGGATTTGATGGTGCTCCGGGGTATCATCGGAGATTCAAATATTTTTTTCATAACCCAATCCTGACTTGTAGTTCTCAACAACTTTTTCCCTGATTTGTTTGGAGATCTCCTTGGTCTTCATGGTGTTGTTTGATTAGTGCTGCCTCTTGCTCAATGGTGTTGAAGCCTATGTGGCCTCTCAGAAAAGGTGTGTATGCACTGACAGTCCATGTGACACTAAGAATGTGACTTATGAAGGTAATTGCTTGCCCAAGAAATTTTTATGTGCTTTATAGCAAAAGGGGTGAATGCATATCCACATGCCAATTTTTAGTTAATGGATCCCGTAAATTTTAGTATATACCTATATTTTTCATCAGATAACTTATTAGGTGCCACCATTCAGCTAAGCATCATGTATATCATAAACTTCATCTTACTATGTTAAGATGATTATGATGTTAATTTTACTCACTCTTCGACAACCAACAATCTGGCTTCCGTCCTCACAATTCCACTGAAACTGCCTTGACCTAACTTACTAATGACTTACTTACAGCCAAACCTAACAGACAATTCTCTATACTCCTTCTAGACCTGTCCTCTGCCTTCTATACCACTGACCACTGCCTCCTACTAGAGATCCTCTTTTTCTTTGGTCTCAAAGACATTGCCCTATCCTGGATCTCCTCATACCTTACCAACCGCACATTTAGCTTTTCCTACTCCCACACTACCTTCTCATCTCGCCCTCTCTCTGTTGATGTCCCTCAAGGCTCTGTCCTGGAACCCTTACTCTTCTCCATCTATACCCTTGGCCTGGGACAACTTATAAGGTCCTATGGCTTCCAGTACCATCTATATGCTGATGACACTCAGATCTACCTCTCTGTCCCAGATGTCGCCTCTCTGCTGTCAAGAATCCTAGAGTGTCCATCAGCCATATCCTCCTCCTTCTCCTCTCGCTTCCTCAAGCTCAGTGTAGACAAATCTGAACTAATTATCTTTCCTCCATCCCTCATATCTTCCCTACCTGATCTATCTATCACAATAAATTACATCACGCTTTCCCCTGTCTCGGAAATCTGCTGCCTTGCATTAACCCTTGACTATCCCCTGTCCTTCGAACCACACATCCAAGCTCTTGTAACCTCCTGTTGCCTCCAGCTCAATAATATTTCCAGTATCCACCCTTTCCTCAAACATCACTCAACCAAAATGCTTGTGCATGCACTAATCATTTCCCTCCTCGAGTACTGCAACATCCTCCTCTGTGGCCTACCTTCTAACACTCTCGCACCTCTCCAGTCCGTCCTTAACTCTGCTGACTAATTAATCTTTCTCCTCGCTACACTCCTGCTTTCTCTAGCGTATCCTGTTCAAGCTATTAACACTGACCTACAAAGCCATCCATAACCTTTCTATAACTCCAAACTAATCTCCCAATATCTTCCCTTACGTAATCTCCGGACCTCCCAAGACCTCCTTCTCTCCTCCACACTTATTCGCTCCTCACCCAATCGCCTCCAAGACTTCTCCCGAATATCCCCCATCCTCTGGAATTCTGTGCCCCAACACATCCAACTATCCACCACATTTGGATACGGAACCTAAAAACCCATCTCTTCAAGAAAGCTTACAACCTGCAATGACAAAGCTGCCACCTCAACACCACCAGAGCAGTTGCAACCCCTGACATACTGTCTCCTTCCCCATCATCCTGTAGAATGTAAGTCCGCAAGGGCAGGGTCCTCTTCCCTCTGTACCAGTCTTCCTTTGTTAGTTTGTGTACTGTAGGTGATATTTGCATTTTGATGTAACCCCTTCTCGTGTACAACACCATGGAGTCAATGGTGCTATATAAATAAATAATACTTATAATAATAATAATAACATGAGCTTTGTTGTCTAGAACATTAAAATGTGTAACCTAATAATAGTATTATTTATAATACTCAAAAAAAGGTTGCACTCTATCGTGCCAAAACACGTCAAATATGAAATACATGAAATATGAATAGCAAAATGGCTTTTTGAACATTAGGAAAAATGTTTTTGAGACGCTTAGCACAGAATTTGGCCAAATAGTGTGAGCCCATCAACCATCGTCAAGGTGGTCTCATTAAACTGATGGGTACCTGACCTCCCTGTCAAAATGTGAACACTTACCTAAGGCTAATGTCTGTATGCTTGGGTGAATATGGACACCTCTCTCAGCAAAGCCTACATATGGGTTGGCCAGAACCAAGTGTGATTAGATGTAATTAAAAACCACATGGTGACGGGAGGAGTGCTCAGTCAGTAAGCTAACATAGAAATGACAGAAAAAAGACTGGCACATCCAAACTAGTGTGAATAGGTGCATACCAGGAGCAGCTACCTCCATATATAATATACAAAAAAGGTTGCACTCTATCGTGCCAAAACACGTCAAATATGAAATACATGAAATATGAATAGCAAAATGGCTTTTTGAGACCACATTGACGATGGTTGATGGGCTCACACTATTTGGCCAAATTCTGTGCTAAGCGTCTCTAAATTTTTTTTCCTAATGTTCAAAAAGCCATTTTGCTATTCATATTTCATGTATTTCACATTTGACGTGTTTTGGCATGACAGAGTGCAACCTTTTTTTGTATATTATATATGGAGGTAGCTGCTCCTGGTATGCACCTATTCACACTAGTTTGGATGTGCCAGTCTTTTTTCTGTCATTATTTATAATACTATTAGCCAGTTCCCCATCCAATTTTTCAGGTTATATGCTACTTGATCTTAAGGGCCTTTGTGTTTTGGGCTAAATTGCCTTAGTCTAATTCTATCAGAAATCCAAGGGTGACCTAGTCAAATGCTTTTTACTAAAATGTGTTTGTTAATCCTTCTAGTACTTTCATGTACTTGGTTCACTATTATTTCTTTCCATGCTATATTGATATAAGGCTGTTCTCCCATTAACCATTTTATGAAGAATGATTCACCTCCCCTGAATGAGCATGACCTCTCCATGAGTTATGTTTCCCTATTATGAGTCATTAATATTGATCAGAATTATAAATATCACAGTCTTTTTTGGTTGGTAAGCAAAAACTCGATTTTGGAAGACCTTAAATTTACCTCAAAATCTACTTTTAGAATAACAGAATAATTACTTTATGGGGGAATGGCTAGTAACTAACATTTTGGCTGCATTAATAAAAATGTATTATATTTATTGATTTTGAGGTAGTCCCTCACCATAGTAACCACTGCACGACAGCATCTTGGAAGAAACGCTTGCTGGAATAGTGTTAAGATTATAACCATCCGTCATTTATAAAGCTGTATTTGTGGGTCTCATTTTTTAATGGAAAACTTTGTAGTAGAAAACACAGAGACCGGATTTGGTATCATTGAGTTTTCTTTAGATTGCAGATAAAATGTATTTTTCAGTGAGTAGAAAAATATTTATTAATAAAGGGAACCTGTCACCAGGTTTTCCCAATATGAACTACAGCCACTATCATTGCTGTATCTTTCACATTAGTCTAGCAGTCCACATATAAGCCTCCAACCACCTCTCATTAGGCTAAAAAATACCCTTTATAACCTCCCCTCATATGGCGTGGTCCGGTCCGATGAGCGTCGCTTGTTCTGCTCATCACCTCCTCTTTTCCCGCCACAGCCATCCTCCTGCTACACATCCTATGAGAGTCTGCCTTGTTAACAGTGTTGGGGCTGGCGAAACACACCAAATGATATAAAAGCAAATATAAGGTGCGTTCGCAGCACAGGGTCTACCGTGCAGAGATGACACCTGCTGCTCAGTAATGGCGGACAGTATATGGCGGCATAATGGAAACACACACGGGTTAACTTTACCCGGTATATAAGGAGGCGAACCCTGTTGGGTCACAGGGCCTCAATACCGCAGAGTGAACGCTAGTGTTTGGTCACAGGACTCTGCCACAAGTACACGGGGTTAGAGTCTCTCTAGACCCACTAGCGCTCTGTGCCGCAACTGTGATGCCCGGGAGAAACTACGCTATAGACTTAGCGCACCAGGTGCGCGCAGCTCCGCTCTGGCGGACACCACTAACCACCCTAACTAGGACTTGGAAAGTGCACTAATTGCGCACGGCGCCGCACTGGCAGACTCTGCTTATGTGACGCTGTATGCTCGTGCCTTGTGCTGGATGGCACAATCTGGTGCTAGTCAGCTCAAACACTCAACCACATGCAACAATGCTAGGGAGGGGGATAATTAGGAGCTATCACCAGATATCAAACACACATCCACGATTTTACTTTATACTAGCGCATGGCCGAGCGGCTATGCGAACCTTTTATAGTTGCAGCCTTCCAGGACCTTCCCAGTGGTCCAATCAGGGCCACTTCAGGACCTGAGCATATGACCTCAGACCTCCAATGAGAGTTCATCCCACAGGCATGCTGAGTAGATGAAAATCAGGACTTAGTCCCTGGAACGTCTGCTCGCCGCTGATTAATGCTGGTTACAATAGCTGAACCTGGGATGGCAGCTGTAACCAGATGCACAGCATCAGCTTGAGCAACAAGCTGCTGGGGAAAAATGGGAAACCACAGAGGACATGGTTCAAGAATCCTTCTGTGCAGCGGTGGGAACTCGACACCTAACAAACAGTCTAACTTTAGACCTTGTCCTAGTTTTATTTCTAAGCTTTGTCAGTTGTCAACATAATGTACATGCAGAATTTGTTATTACTGTAGCCCACATGATTATATCTGCACTGTAAAGCATCATAACAGAGTTTCTTTCACACTTGGTATCTTCTACAGTTTCATGCTAAAGGGAACCTGTCGACAAGTTTTACTACCACAAAGGAAACACATTTATGTGGGGCCACTGTAATCCACAATCAATCCTTACCTTTGTTTTTGTTATCCTTCTTTGTTCTCCTGGGAAATCCTCTATTGCATTGTTATGCTAACGAGCCGCAAGCAGAGGAGGTTGGCCCTGCACTTACTGATCTGTCCTCTTTCCAGTTATCCCCACCATGCCCTGACTGACTCTTATTTTAATGACCTCCCTTCCCTGCCAGAAATTACAGTATGCACAGGTGCTGTCACTTCCCGCACCCCTAGTTTCACAGAGGGGTCAGCGCAGATCCATAGTCCTGTTCTCGCTGCGTTATCAGGACTTGACTATGCATTCCACGCCAATGGAAGTGATGGCGCCTCTGCATGATTTTCAGCAGGAAGGCAGATTACTCAGACAAGAGTGACCAGTCAATCAGTGAGTAAAGGACAGTGGCGGGTATAATTGTGTAGAGGACAGAGAGCTGTAAGCACACTCCTAGCATAAGGATATACAAAAATGAAGTTAAGGATTGATTCGGGATTACAGCAACTTAACATACTGTACAGGAGTTTTTTTTGTGGTAGTGAAACCTGCTGAATTGTTCCCTTTAAAAGCTATCCCGTTGAGCCATGACTAAACACTTTTATCACCACACTGTAAATAATAAAGCGTTGGAGAACTATGCAGGACATGCAATACTAATATTATTTGTTATCACTACCATTCTTATATTGACATTGGTTAATCTCATTTTGCTCCATTTTTTACTATATTGCAGTTAAAGAATATGTTCATATAGTAAGAAAACATGCATATCAGCTTTACTACATATGGAAAAAGACAGCTGATGTGGGTATTCCCACATTATTATTTTTTTATAAAGCACAGTTAATGCATACTTATTTTTAATATACAGACCAAGACCAACAAAATTTCTTTCTTGCAGTTTTGTGTCTTTTTTTCATCTCTAGCGGCTGCTCTGTGCTTTCAGCTTCACAATGCTGAATGTGCGATCGTATATCTACACCTATGAAACTACATTTCTCAGCAGCATCCTGCTTCTCCTCAGTGCTGCAAACCCTCCCCTCTCCTATGTTCTCATTAACCCCACCTCTCTGAATTGATGACTTAGGCTATGTGCACACTGCAGATTACCCGCGGATTTACCGCGGATTTACCATGGTTTTTGTGCAGATTCCACCTGTGGTTTTACACCTGTGAAGTCCTATTGAGGAGCAGGTGTAAACCGCTGCGGAATCCGCACAAAGAATTGACATGCTGCGGAAAAAACACCGCTGCGTTTCCCCGCGTTTTTTTCCACAGCATGTGCACTACAGATATTGTTTTACATACTTTTACATGGTACTGTACAACGCATGGAAACAGCGGCAGATCCGCAGCAAAATCCGCAACATGTGCACATAGCCTTAAGGTACCGTCACATTAAGCGACGCTGCAGCGATATAGACAACGATGCCGATCGCTGCAGCGTCGCTGTTTCGTCGTTGTGTGGTCGCTGGAGAGCTGTCACACAGACAGCTCTCCAGCGACCAACGATGCCGAAGTCCCCGGGTAACCAGGGTAAACATCGGGTTACTAAGCGCAGGGCCGCGCTTAGTAACCCGATATTTACCCTGGTTACCAGTGTAAATGTAAAAAAAACCAAACACTACATACTTACATTCCGGTGTCTGTCGCGTTCCCCGGCATCCGCTTCCCTGCACTGTGTAAGCGCCGGCCGTAAAGCAGAGCGGTGACGTCACCGCTGTGCTCTGCTTTACGGCCGGCCGGCGCTGACACAGTGCAGGGAAGCGGATGCCGGGGGACCCGACAGACACCGGAATGTAAGTATGTAGTGTTTGATTTTTTTTACATTTACACTGGTAACCAGGGTAAATATCGGGTTACTAAGCGCGGCCCTGCGCTTAGTAACCCGATGTTTACCCTGGTTGCCAGTGAAGACATCGCTGAATCCGCGTCACACACATCGATTCAGCGATGTCAGCGGGTGATCAGTGACGAAATAAGGTGCTGGCCTTCTAGCTCCGACCAACGATGTCACAGCAGGATCCTGATCACTGCTGTGTGTCAAACACAACGATATCGCTATCCAGGACGCTGCAACGTCACGGATCGCTATCGTTATCGTTGTTAAGTTGTTCAGTGTGAAAGTACCTTAAGAGCTGAGTTTTGCTATGCTGTCTCAGCTTAGCTGCATTCACCACAAATATTTGGACGCATAATCAAGCTAATCTGTTTTGAATGCACCCTATTTTTGGCTTCAGGATTTGTTACTATACACAACTATGTGATGGCTTTTATAGTCTGGCATATATATCAGTTTAGCTGCATTTGTGTTTTTGCGACATTAATTTGTTAGCTGGTTTTCTGTAATGATCAACGGTACTGCAGTACTCTACCTGCATGGCAGGGCTTGTAATAACTATGCACAGTAGAGCTGAGGCAAACAGGGCTGAGCTGTGTTTGATGCCTGCTGCTTAACAGATCAATGATACAAAAACTGCAAATGACGCTCTGTTGATGCATATGGCAGTGGATTATTTTACTGAGCAGAGAGCCTCAGTTGTTTTTGTCTGATATTATTTGCTGCTGCTATCAGTACGAGGTACATGGTACTATGGTAACAATGAAGGTAAAACACTACATTACACCTATATATGTGTTATTTTAACTAAATGTTTTTATTTAAGAAAAAAATATTGTTGCAAAAAAATATAGTGCACAAGACAAGTGCTTCACACGGGGTCATTAGAATACGTGTGGATAAATATTAGTATTTTTGTATGACAGTACATAGTATATAAAGCAATTTCTACAATATAGAATACAGTTATTATGGTAAAAACAAAATAAGGGGAAGGCGAAGGAGGGACCCATAAAAATAGTATCTAGGAGATAGGTAAAATAGTTAAATAGTTAACCCCTTAACCCCCAAGGGTGGTTTGCATGTTAATGATAGGGGCCAATTTTTACAATTCTGACCACTGTCCCTTTATGAGGTAATAACTCTGGAACGCGTTAACGGATCCTAATGATTCTGACACTGTTTTCTCGTGACATATCGTACTTCATTATTCTTGTAAAATTTCTTTGCTATTACCTGCATTTATTTGTGAAAAAAATGGAAATTTGGCGAAAATTTTGAAAATTTAGCAATTTTCCGACTTTTAATTTTTATGCCCTTAAATCACGGAGATATGTCACACAAAATTCTTAATAAGTAACATTTCCCACATGTCTACTTTACATCAGCAGAATTTTGGAACAACATTTTTTTTTGTTAGGGAGTTATAAGGGTTAAAAGTTGACCAGCAATTTCTCATTTTTACAACACCATTTTTTTTAGGGACCACATCACATTTGAAGTCACTTTGAGGGGTCTATATGATAGAAAATACTCAAGTGTGACACCATTCTGAAAACTGCACCCCTCAAGGTGCTTGAAACCACATTGAATAAGTTTATTAACCCTTCAGGTGTTTCACAGGAATTTTTGGAATGTTTAAAAAAAAAAATGAACATTTAACTTTTTCACAAAAAAATTACTTCAGTTCCAATTTGTTTTATTTTACCAAGGGTAACAGGAGAAATTGGACACAACAAGTTGTTGTACAATTTGTTCTGAGTACGCTGATACCCGAAATGTGGGGATAAACTACTGTTTGGGCGCATGGCAAAGCTCGGAAGGGAAGGAGCACCATTTGACTTTTCAATGCAAAATTGACTGGTATTGAGATAGGACGCCATGTTGCGTTTGGAGAGCCACTGATGTGCCTAAACATTGAAACCCCCCCAAGTGACACCATTTTGGAAAGTAGATCCCCTAAGGAACTTATCTAGATGTGTGGTGAGCAGTTTGACCCACCGTGTGCTTCACAGAAGTTTATAATGCAGAGCCGTAAAAATAAAAAAATCATATTTTTTCACAAAAATGATATTTCGCCCCCAATTTTTTATTTTTCTAATTGGACCCCAAAAGTTGTGCAGTTTTTCCTGAGTATGCTGATACCCCATATGTGGGGGTAAACCACTGTTTGGGCGCATGGCATAGTTCAGAAGGGAAGGAGCGCCGTTTGACTTTTCAATTCAAAATTGACAGGAATTGAGATGGGACGCAATGTTGCATTTGGAGAGCCCCTGATGTGCCTAAACATTGAAACCCCCCACAAGTGACCCCCTTTTTTTAAAGAAGACCCCCCTTAGGAACTTATCTAGATGTGTTGTGAGAACTTTGAACCTCCAAGTTTTTCATTACAGTTTATAATGCAGAGCATCAATTGTTTAAGTTAAGTTTAAGTCTCATCATAAGAGAGGCCTTCCATACCTTCTAATAATGTAGTTGCCACCTTTGAACTGACTCTAACTTCCAAATTTTCTTTTTAAAATGTGGAGCCCAAAACTGAATCCCGTATTCAAGATGTGGCCTCACCAGTGATTTATAAAGAAAGTAAAGAAGTGAGGTTTAAGGATGCACATATAATTTAAAAGTTAGGGATGAGAAGTGCAGAAGACCAGGAATTGTAAAGTAGATTTCTCTTGTTTTCCTGAGAACAATGGTGTACTTTTAATGTCCTGATGTTATATCACTGCCGAGCATAAAAACGCTGAGTGTCAAATGTTATTAGTTCAGAAAAACGTGGTAGCCAGTTACACCAGAGTAAGGAAATACCTGGCGTGCTGAGCAAACAAGGGAAAAAAGATAAAGGGTGCCCTGACAATAGGGAAAAGTGAGAAATGGCACCCCTAAACACTCACCTGAGACTGCACCCTGCACTCCCTATTGTCCCTAGATGGGTCCTTCTCCCCGTGCACAATCATGTGCCTAAGCCATGGCTGGCCCTGAGCTAGCCCTAACTAGTGAGTAGGGCAACAAGACCCTAGTCTCAATACTACAGTAAGGAAACAAAGGGAAGGAAAAAACAAGGAAAAATCAAACAGCAACTGGAACTCCACAGCTTAAACTGGAATAACGTCTCCAGTGAGGGCAGCATAGGAAACCTATAACTGACAAAGGAGAGAGCTAGGAGTTAGTTTAAATAATGGAAGGGAGTGGCGATTAGAGCCATATGGAATACCAGCAGGATCAAAAAGGAACGCTTAACCCCTTCCACACCAAGTGAAAATCAAGCAGATGGTTGTTAGACCAGAAAAAGAGACTGAAAATATAAGGGCTTAAGTAGGGAGAACTGTATATTTACCCACTGGAGAACCTTAAAGTTTGCATTCATAACTATTAGCTGAGCCAACTGAGCTGCATTATAATAGCAAAAACCATGTGGAACTGATAGCCCACATTGTCTTTTGGATATAGATATAGTATTTTAGGTAAAGTGTTCATTTTTACTGAAATACGCCTAATTCAGAAGAGGGATTTGTGATCCATGCCCATTTGTTGGTTGTTTGATCAGAGGTGGATAGTTGCATGTGTATAAGTAATCCAAGCAATGGATACATTTTATCCCCAGGTAGGTGATATATTTTGAGTTTTAATCGCATAAGTTTTTGCATGTGTCTAGGAACCTTACAAAATAGAGTTTCTGTTTTGCTGTAACTGATTTTGAGTCTGGAGGCTGGTGCAAAATTGTCCACCAGGGAGATTAAGTTTGTTAATGAGAAGAGATGTTTCTTTATAGTCAGCAGTAAATCATCTGCCAACAGACGTAATTCTGTTGTGTATATATGTGTTTTAACTGTGAGCAGTGTATACAACTGATTCCTTAAGATGTAGGCTATGGTTTCATCTGTTTATAAATAATAAAAGACCATTGATTTCCTATTTAATGAATACCTTTGACTAAGGCTTTTTACCATTTGATACCAACTGCAAATTTATATGTGTATTCATTGTCTAAAGCTATATATGACATTTTCACTACATCACTACAGTATAGCAAAAAGATAAGCAGTGTAACCTACCTAAATGTCTGTGGAACCTGGACATGATCCTGGAATAATTAGCAGTGTAGAACAGTGTTTTCCAGTGTAAAATTCAAAATGGTTTTTCCTTACCTATTAATACAGAACACTGCCTGAACTCTCTTTAATTGCTGCCATGCACTAATCTGTGTGATCACTACAAGGTAGGAAGAGAAAGGATATTATACTGTACATACTGGTATACTGCAAGCATAAATAGTACCAGTATACTACTCATTCATAGTACTGCTCACATGCATGCATACACACATTACACACACATGTATATATGACAAATCTACATATATGAACAATACAACAATAATTCACATTGCATATACACATTTGTAAAAAAAATATATAACATGTACATACATTATATTCTTAGTGAGTATATGCATAGACAAGAATAAACATTTTATACAAATACCAAACATTTATAATATAACTGGAGATGTGTCCTTCTGTCCAAAGTCTCGACAAGTGCGCAGTGTGGCACAGGAGTCAGATCATGCGCATACAGCACTACGACGCCACTTTATTGAATAGTGTCTTCAATAAAATGGTGCTGTAGTGCGAACGCCGCTGACGCCAGCCCCTAGTTTAGCTGGATGTGTGCCATTGGATGCACATGCAGCTAAAGTGTATTTCAGCACATGAACCTGCCGGTTCGTGCACCACAATACATGCTGCCGGCCAATCAGAGGCTAGCAGCTGACATCAGCATGCACGTAATTGGGCGCATGGCAGCTGCTAGCTTCAGAAGATGGTGCACTGCAGGGGAGTGGGGGAAAGATGAGTAGGAGTGTTTAATGTTTTTTTTATTGAACAACAGCAGCGCAGGCAGAATTGGGGAGCATATACCAGCATTGGGAGCATATACAAGGATGGGGAGCATATGACAGGGTTGGGGAACATATACCAGCATGGGGGCATATAACAAGATGGAGCATATAGCAGAATGGGGGACATATACCAGGATGGGGTGCATATACCACGATTGGGGGAGCACATACCTGGATGGGGGAATATATAACAGGATGGGGATATATACAAGAATGGGGACATACACAAAGATGGGGTATCACATGCCAGGATGGGGGGCATACACCAGGATGAGGAGCATATACCACAATTGGGGGAGCACATACCACGATTGGGGGAGCATATACCAGAACTGCAGGCATATACCAGGATGAGGGGAACATATACCAGGATGGGGGTAGCATATACCAGAATGTGGGAGCATATACCAGGATTTGGGAGCATATACCAGGATGAGGGAGCATATACTGTACCAGGAATGGGGAGCATATACCAGGATGGGGGTAGCATATACCAGAATGTGGGAGCATATACCAGGATTTGGGAGCATATACCAGGAACGGGGAGCATATACCTGGATGGGGAACATATACCAGGAGGGAATATATACAAGGATGGGGACATATACAAAGAAGGGGGATAATATTCCAGGATGGAGGGACATATACCAGGATGGTGGAGCACATACCAGGATGCGGGAGAATATACCAGGATGGGGGAGCATATATGAGAATGAGGGAGCATATACCAGGATGGGGGAACATATACCAGGATGGGGGAGCATATATGAGGATGGGGGAGCATACACCTGGATGGGAAAATATACAAAGTTGGAGGACCATATACCAGGATGGAGGGACATACAGTATACCAGCATGACAGAGCATATACAAGGATGCAGGAGAATATACCAGGATAGGGGAGCATATACCTGGATGGGGGAGCATATACAAGGATGAGGGAACATGTACCAGGATGAGGGAGCATATACGAGGATGGGGGAGCATTCACCTGGATGGGAACATATACAAAGTTGGATGACCATATACAGGATGGAAGGACATATAACAGGATGAAGGGACATATACAAGGATGGTGGAGCAAATAGCCGGCTGGAGGAGCATATTCCTTTACATCTGTAGTCTGGTACCCCTGCTCCTTCTGAGGTTGCACTTTGTTACCTCTGCCTGCTTTATGTTGAACCTGCCTTCTCTACTGCCCCGTCTCCTCCTTGCTGCCCCTGTTTGCTCTCTGCTGCCCCTGTCTGCTCTCTGTATGAGTTGTTTTTTCTAAACTTAAACCTCAGTATCCAGGTTAAATTGCCATGTTGGCACTTTGCTATAAATAAATGGATTTTGGGTTGCCGTTTGGGTAATTGGTCTCTAAAATGTTCACCATCACTGTTGTAGTGCATTACTTCTATAAAAGAGCACTGGGCGGACATATACCAGGATGAAGGTAGCATATACCAGAATGGGGGAGCATATACCAGGATGAAGTGACATATACCAGGATGAAGGGACATGTATTAGGATGGAAGGACATATACAAGGATGGTGGAGCAAATAGCAGGATGAGGGAGCATATACCAGGATGGGGGAACATTTACCTGGATGGGGAGCATATACCTGGATGGAGAGCATTTACCAGGATGAGGGAAACATATACCAGGATGGGGGAGCATATACCAGAATGGGGACATAAACAAAGATGCAGTACCATATACACGGATGAAGGGGCATATATTAGGATGGAGGGACATATACCAGGATAGTGGAGCAAATATGAACCCTTAAAAAATTCCATCAGACCAGATTATATTAAATAAAATATATTTTTTTTATTAAAAATAAATTGCAATCACAAAAAACATCACCAAAACGTATGGAAATTTTTATTATTACTAAAATTGTATAATCTACAACAGATATTTATTTATTAAGAATATAAAACATACAACTATAGATAATATGTATCTCCTCCAATCGAGGTTTACTTAGGGATAGATAAAAAAATATATATATAAAAATCCCGTATGTGCAAGACAGGGCAAGTCCAAACTGATCAGTATAATAAACATAAAAATATATATAATGCAGCAAATAATAATTTAATAATATAATATGTGATAAAAATCAGTCAAAATAAATTTGTGAATAATATGTGTGTATATCCATATATACACACACACACCTATTGTGTGCAGCAAAATAAATTCATAATAAAGTGCAATAGTGCAATAAAAAATAAATTGCATATAAAACAACCAGTGTGTCCACAAAAGTTGTGAGCCAAAAACAAAAAACAAATAATTATATATTACCCAGTAAAAGCGCTGCCAAATGTGCCAAAATATATTATGAATACTGACCAGTTAGGAGTACCACTGCCCTGCACACACCACTCCAATGCTGTTTCGCTCACTGCTTCATCAGTTTCAAGCAATAAGGGGAAATAAAAAAAGATCTCTCTGCTGTGGAAAAGCGTTAAATAGTGCAATGCCTTGGACAAGGTATGAAAAAATTACATATTTCACGAAAACTTAAGAGTAATCATCATACTGTTAAGAGATTTGTGACTGAACAGAGCACAGACTGAGTTCATGCAGATAAAGGCATAATGAGGAAGGTTTCTGCCAGACAAATTCACTGGATTAAGAGAGCAGCTGCCAAAATAGCATTACAAAGCAGCAAAGTTATTTGAAGCTGCTGGTGCCACTGGAGTCCCTCAAACCTCAAGGTGTAGGATCCTTCAAAGGCTTGCTGTGGTGCATAAACCTACTATTCAGCCACACCTAAACAGTGTTCACAAGCAGAAACTGTTGCAGTGGGCCCAGACAAACATGAGGACTAATTTTCAAACAGTCTTGTTTACTGATGAGTGTCGAGCAACCCTGGATGGTCCAGTTGGATGGAGTAGTGGATGGTTGGTGGATGGCCACCATGTCCCAACAAGGCTGCGACATCAGCCAGGAGGTGGATGAGTCATGTTTTGGGCCGGAATCATGGGGAAACAGCAGGTAGGGCCCTTTAAGGTTCCCGAAGGTGTGAAAATGACCTCTGCAAAGTAAATAGAGTTTCTGACTGACAACTTTCTTCCATGGTCTAAAAAGCAGAAACATGCCTTCAGGAGCAAAATCAACTACATGCATGACAATGCACCATCTCATGCTGCAAAGAATACCTCTGAGTCATTGGCTGCTATGAGGAAAAAAGGAGATAAACTCATGGTGTGGCCACCATCTTCCCCTGACCTCAACCCTATAGAGAACCTTTGGAGGAGTTTAGGACCTGCGATGATGTCGCGGCCTGTGATTGGTCGCGTGAGCGGTCACATGAGCGGCACGCGACCAATCACAAGCCGCGACGTCATCGAAGGCCCTTCACGCGCTCATTCTTAGGAACGGAGGCTGCCGGTTACAGCGGTAAGGTCCAGGGGCCGCCGGAGAGGTGAGTATATCCATATTTTTTATTTTAATTCTTTATTTTTTACATGAATATGGATCCAATTCCGATTTCCGATATCACAAAAGCATCGGAACTCGGTATCGGAATTCCGATACCGCAAGTATCGGCCGATACCCGATACTTGCGGTATCGGAATGCTCAACACTAGTGTTGAGCATTCCGATACTGTAAATATCGGCTGTCGGCCAATATTCGCTGTATCGGAATTCCGATACCGAGTTCCGATATTTTTGTGATATCGGAAATCTGAATCGGAAGTTCCTATAAGTTCCCAGGCGTGTGCGGTGCGTATGGTTCCCAGGGTCTGGAGGAGAGGAGACTCTCCTTCAGGCCCTGGGATCCATATTCATGTAAAAAATAAAGAATAAAAATAAAAAATATGGATATACTCACCCCTCCGACAGACCCTGGACCTCAGCGGTGCAGCCGGCAGCCTCCGTTCCTAAGAATGCAGTGAGTGTAGGACCTGCGATGACGTCGCAGCTTGTGATTGGTCGCGTGAGCGGTCACATGAACGGTCACACGGCCAATCACAAGCCGCAACGTCATCGAAGGTCCTTCACTCTGCATTCTTAGGAATGGAGGCAGACGCTTGCAGCGGTGACAGCCAGGGGCCGTCCGAGGGTGAGTATATCCATATTTTTTATTTTTATTCTTTATTTTTTACATGAATATGGATCCCAGGGCCTGAAGGAGAGTTTCCTCTCCTTCAGACCCTGGGAACCATCCAGGATCACTTCCGATATTTGTGTCCCATTGACTTGTATTGGTATCGGGTATCGGTATCGGCGATATCCGATATTTTTTGGATATCGGCCGATCCAATCCGATACCGATACTTTCAAATATCGGAAGGTATCGCTCAACACTAGTAGTCATGCATATTGCATACAAATGTGTTGCAAACACATTCATATCATGCATGTATACATACACATTACACACATACTGTACATGCACATCACACCCAAGTAGCAGTTAATTTACCCTTTGATAAGTATGCATGATTTACGGTATTGCCAAATAATATCTGAGGCTAGATTTTCTTGCCCTTATTTTTATCTTAAAGTTGTAAGTACCATCGTATTCATTTTTAAGTCCAACATACCTGATCATTCTTTTAACCAACACGCCCCAAAAGACATAAGGTGATTGATCCTTCATAAGTAAGGCTGATCCTCCCAAAGTATTCTAAATCCTTTTCCATCGTCTCCAAGAACTCTGCTGAGCATCACTATAGGAATATTTATTTTTACGTTCAGTACATAAACATCTCGGTGGACACACAAATGCTGGACATACCTTAAAAGGAATCTGAAGCTAGAAACAAATTATATGACTACCTGTCTTTTAAAGAGGACGTTTCACAAAACTTTTTATGCTGAACTGGACATGTGATGTAAAAGTGGCTGCAGAGTAATAAAACATTTTCTTATTTTGTTTTTATTTTGCATGAATTATTAGCAAACAATGTCTTTGGCACCTAATGAGCTAATTTTGGTTGTTTGGCACCTAATGAGTTAATTTTTGTTACGTCCAAGTGAGTGTTATCAGACAGTTTTCACTGGGGGTGTGTATACTTCTTCCAGTGTGACAGTGCACCATTATAAATGTTGGCAGCAGATTAATCTACCCTCACCTACTGTATCCTCACCCATCCCTTGTAGATTGTGAGCCCTCGCGGGCAGGGTCCTCTCTCCTCCTGTACCAGTTGTGACTTTGTATTGTTTAAGATTATTGTGCTTATTTTTATGTATACCCCTCCTCATATGTAAAGCGCCATGGAATAATAATAAATAATAATAATCTCTGTGCTGTCCAGTCCTTCAACAGTGAATGTGTAGTGTATATATTCGGGAGCAAATATTATAACTTACAGCTGATATTTCTTATATCTTAGCATCTTGTCTGTCAGCTTAGGAAGTGAAAGTAAAACTGTGTTCCAGTTACACACAAAATGAGGAGGAAATTCCTGTTTATTTTTATTTTATTTTTTTTACAGTGCTTTACTGGAAATACAACACTATTGCTGGAGACAGAAACCCATGCACTATTAACCCCTTCATGACCTTGGGATTTTTCATTTTTCCGTGTTCGTTTTTCACTCCCCTCCTTCCCAGAGCCATAACTTTTTTATTTTTCCGTCAATTTGGTCATGTGAGGGCTTATTTTTTGTGGGACGAGTTGTACTTTTGAAAGACATCATTGGTTTTACCATGTCGTGTACTAGAAAACGGGAAAAAAATTCCAAGTGCGATGAAATTGCAAAATTAAAGTGCAATCCCACGCTTGTTTTTTGCTTGGCTTTTTTGCTAGGTTAACTAAATGCTAAAACTGACCTGCCATTATGATTCTCCAGGTCATTATGAGTTCATAGACACCTAACATGACTAGGTTATTTTTTACGTGGTGGAAAAAAATTCCAAACTTTGCTAAAAAAAAACAAAAACAAATTGCGCCATTTTCCGATACTCGTAGCGTCTCCATTTTTCATGATCTGGGGTCAGTTGAGGGCTTATTTTTTGCATGCCGAGCTGGCGTTTTTAATGATTCCAATTCGGTGCAGATACGTTCTTTTGATCGCCCGTTATTACATTTTAATGCAATGTCGTGGCAACCAAAAAAACGTAATTCTGGCGTTTCGATTTTTTTTCTCGTTACGCCGTTTAGCGATCAGGTTAATGCTTTTTTCTTATTGATAGATCGGGCGATTCTGAACGTGGCGATACCAAATATGTGTAGGTTTGATTTTTGTTTATTGATTTATTTTGATTGGGGCGAAAGGGGGGTGATTTAAACTTTTATTTATTTTTATTTTTTTCACATTTTTTTTTACTTTTTTTTTAACTTTCGCCATGCTTCAATAGCCTCCATGGGAGGCTAGAAACAGGCACAGCAGGATCGCCTCTGCTACATAGCAGCGATCTGCTGTTCGCTGCTATGTAGCAGAAAATCAGGTGTGCTGTGAGCGCCGACCACAGGGTGGCGCTCACAGTTGCCGGGGATCAGTAACCATAGAGGTCTCAAGGACCTCTATGGTTACAATACTGAAGCATCGCCGACCTCCGATCATGTGACGGGGGTCGGCGATGACGTCATTTTCGGCCACCCGGCCGGATGCGGTAGTTAAATGCCGCTGTCTGCGTTTGACAGCGGCATTTAACTAGTTAATAGCGGCGGGTGAATCGCAATTTCACCCGCCGCTATTGCGGGCACATGTCAGGTGTTCAAAACAGCTGACATGTCCCGGCTTTGATGCGGGCTCACTGCGGAGCCCTGCAGGGGAGCTGACCTCGGACGTACTATCCCGTCCGAGGTCAGTAAGGGGTTAAACACCAGTAAATACTGTTGATGCAATTAAACACAATAATAAGCATTATTCCAACACCACCACTCAACAACTACTTATCGTTTTAGTCCCATAGCAGTTCTGAATCCTTCAAATTTGGCTCTTGGAAGTGACATTGTCGTAACATCAGCTATCATCTGGTCAGTCTCGCAATAAACAAACTAAATTATGCCACGTCCTATCAAACAATGATATTTAACATTAATGTGTTTGGTTCTCACACTGATCTTCTTACTGCGTGCAAGTTTAATGCATCCTCAGTTGTCTTCATAAATTGCGGTTGAGTTGATGGCTTATCAAGATCATCTAGTAATTGGTTTAACTAAATGACCTCTTGACTTAGGGTACCGTCACACATTGAAATTTTCATCGCTGCGACGGCACGATTCGTGACGTCGCAGCGTCGTATAATCATCGCTCCAGCGTCATAGACTGCGGTCACACGTTGCAATCACGGCGCTGGAGCGATGCCGAAGTCCCCGGGTAACCAGGGTAAACATCGGGTAACTAAGCGCAGGGCCGCGCTTAGTAACCCGATGTTTACCCTGGTTACCAGCGTAAACGTTAAAAAAACAAACCGTACATACTCACCCGTCGGTGTCCTTCAGGTCCCTTGCCGTCTGCTTCCTGCTCTGAGTGCCGGCCGGAAAGTGAGAGCAGTGCGCTCTGCTCTCACTTTCCGGCCGGCACTCAGAGCAGGAAGCAGACGGCAAGGGACCTGAAGGACACCGACGGGTGAGTATGTACGGTTTGTTTTTTTAACGTTTACGCTGGTAACCAGGGTAAACATCGGGTTACTAAGCGCGGCCCTGCGCTTAGTTACCCGATGTTTACCCTGGTTACAAGCGAAGACATCGCTGGATCGCTGTCACACACAACGATCCTGCGATGTCAGCGGGTGATCAAGCGACGAAAGAAAGTTCCAAACGATCTGCTACGACGTACGATTCTCAGCAGGGTGTCTGATCGCAGTAGCGTGTCAGACACAGCGATATCGTAACGATATCGCTAGAACGTCATGAATCGTAACGTCGTAGCGATGGAAATTTCAATGTGTGACGGTACCCTTACATAGGCTGCAGACACATACTCTGCTTTTGTAGCTGACAATGCTACAGACACCTGTTTTCTGCTACACTAGAAATTGAACTTTCTCCAAGCTTGAACAAATAGCCGCTTGTTGATTTACAATCACTTAAGTCACCAGCCCAGTCTGCCTCCCCTTAAGGTACCTTCACACGAAACGACTTTGTAACGATATCGCTAGCGATCCGTGACGTTGCAGCGTCCTGGCTAGCGATATCGTTTAGTTTGACACGCAGCAGCGATCAGGATCCTGCTGTGATGTCGCTGAATAAAGTTCAGAACTTTATTTGGTCGTCCGATCGCCGTGTATCGTTGTGTTTGACAGCAAAATCAACGATACCAGTGATATTTTACACTGGTAACCAGGGTAAACATCGGGTTACTAAGCGCAGGGCCGCGCTTAGTAACCCGATGTTTACCCTGGTTACCAGCGTAAAATGTAAAAAAAACAAACAGTACATACTTACATGCGTCCCCCGGCATCCGCTTCCCACACTGACTGAGCGCCGCAAAGTGAAAGTGAAAGCACAGCACAGCGGTGACGTCACCGCTGTGCCCTGCTACTGCCGGCGCTCACACAGTGCAGGAAGCGGACGCCGGGGGAGGCATGTAAGTATGTACTGTTTGTTTTTTTTACATTTTACGCTGGTAACCAGGGTAAACATCGGGTTACTAAGCGCGGCCCTGCGCTTAGCAACCCGATGTTTACCCTGGTTACCCGGGGACCTCGGCATCGTTGGTCGCTGGAGAGCGGTCTGTGTGACAGCTCTCCAGCAACCAAACAGTGACGCTGCAGCGATCGGCATCGTTGTCGCTATCGCTGCAGCGTCGCTTTGTGTGAAGGTACCTTTAGCTTTGAGTTTTAGATCTTCTGGTCCATATATGCTTAAATTTATGTTTTGATTATGTTTCAAATATCGTAGAACTCTCTTAACAGCATTCCAGTCTTTTTGACATGGTTTTTTCACATATCTGCAAAGAATTCCAAATGTTGCTGCGATATCTAGTCGAGTCATGGTTGCTATGTATAGAGGTGCCCCCACTGCCTTATTGTTAGGTAACAGATCATCTTCTCCTTCCAACTTTAAGTAAGATGGTTCCATTGGGTTTGATATACCATTGGCTTCTGACATTTCAAACTGATTCAGAATTGAGTTGATTTTTGCGCTTTGGTTTAGAAGACAACTACCATCTACTGCTTTTTAGACTTGGATTGCTAGTTAATATGTTACATTTCTAAGGTCTTTAGTTTCAAAATTCAGAGATTTAGCTATCTTTCCAATTTCGGTTTCCTCTTGATGAACCATAATCGTATCGTCCACATATAAGAGAATATACATCCACTTTCTGACTGTACATTTTGTGTATAAACATGGATCTGCTTGACGTCTTTTAAATCCTGCTTCCAGTAAGACTTTGCTTATTTTGGTGTTCCATGCTCTTGCTGATTGCTTAAGACCATAGAGAGGTTTTTGTAGTTTTTAAACGGGATTCTAGTCACCCTCTTTGATATAACCCTCAGGCTGAGTCATGTGCAAGTCCTCTTCAATGTCACCATTTTAAAAGGCAGTTTTGATGTCCAAATGTCTGACAAACATCTTTTGTACAACAGTGGTCTGCTTAGCAACTGTAGAAAATGTGGCATCGTAATCTACTCCATATTTCTGAAAATATCCTTTTGTGACCAATCTTACTTTAAATCTATGATCCGTGTCTTGAGAGTCATACTTGGTCTTAAAAACAATTTACATTTGATTGCTTTCTTGCCTTATGGTAGTTTGGCGAGTTTCCAAGTTTTTTCTTTGGGAATATGTACAAATACTTTACTTCCGAATATTCTTACATGTTGTAGTTCAGACTTCTTTCTGTTCCATTGCTCAAATGGAGTTTTCCCAGTATCTTTACCTGGTAGTCTGTTTTGAAGATAGCAAGCTGTCATGATTAGTGTTGAGCGATACCTTCCGATATTTGAAAGTATACCCGATACCAATACAAGTCAATGGGACACAAATATCGGAAGTGATCCTGGATGGTTCCCAGGGTCTGAAGGAGAGGAAACTCTCCTTCAGGCCCTGGGATCCATATTCATGTGCAAAATAAAGAATAAAAATAAAAAATAGGGATTTACTCACCCTCTGACGCGCCCTGGTTGTAACCGCTGCAACCAGCAGCCTCCGTTCCTAAGAATGAGCGAGTGAAGGACCTTCGATGACGTCGCGGTCACGTGAGCGGTCACGTGAGCGGTTACGCGACCAATCACAAGACTGCGACGTCATCGCAGGTCCTTCACTCGCTCATTCTTAGGAACGGAGGCTGCCGGTTGCATCGGTTACAACCAGGGCGCGTCAGAGGGTGAGTATATCCCTATTTTTTATTTTTATTCTTTATTTTACACATGAATATGCATCCCGATCCCGATTCCCGATATCGCAAAAATATCGGAACTCGGTATTCCGATACCGCAAATATCGGCCGATACCCGATACTTGCGGTATCGGAATGCTCAATACTAGTCATGATTGCTTTGCCCCAATATGTGGTTGGCAAATCTTCATCAAATAGCATACTTCCACTTTTTACAAAGTGTCCAGTTTCTTTTTTCAGCTACACAATTTTGTTCAGATATCTATGGTACAATGGCCTGAAACACAATTCAATTTTTCTTTAAAATGCTTTGTATCTTATTACTTGTAAGTTCAGTTCCATTATCTGCAGTCAGAATTTTTTGCATTCTCCCAAATTTGTTATATACTTCAGCAAGATATATTTCAAGTTTATCTGTAACGTCATATTTGCTGTGAAGCAGATAGACAATTGTACAGGTCCTTCTCAAAAAATTAGCATATAGTGTTAAATTTCATTATTTACCATAATGTAATGATTACAATTAAACTTTCATATATTATAGATTCATTATCCACCAACTGAAATTTGTCAGGTCTTTTATTGTTTTAATACTGATGATTTTGGCCTACAACTCCTGATAACCCAAAAAACCTGTCTCAATAAATTAGCATATTTCAACCGTCCAATCAAATAAAAGTGTTTTTTAATAACAAACAAAAAAACCATCAAATAATAATGTTCAGTTATGCACTCAATACTTGGTCGGGAATCCTTTGGCAGAAATGACTGCTTCAATGCGGCGTGGCATGGAGGCAATCAGCCTGTGACACTGCTGAGATGTTATGGAGGCCCAGGATGCTTCAATAGCGGCCTTAAGCTCATCCAGAGTGTTGGGTCTTGCGTCTCTCAACTTTCTCTTCACAATATCCCACAGATTCTCTATGGGGTTCAGGTCAGGAGTGTTGGCAGGCCAATTGAGCACAGTAATACCATGGTCAGTAAACCATTTACCAGTGGTTTTGGCACTGTGAGCAGGTGCCAGGAAGCATGAAGTGCTCCAAAATCTCCTGATAGCTAGCTGCATTGACCCTGCCCTTGATGAAACACAGTGGACCAACACCAGCAGCTGACATGGCACCCCACACCATCACTGACTGGGTACTTGACACTGGACTTCAGGCATTTTGGCATTTCCTTCTCCCCAGTCTTCCTCCAGACTCTGGCACCTTGATTTCCGAATGACATGCAAAATTTGCTTTCACCTCTTCTCGTTGTACAGCGTTTTCTGCCACATTGTTTCCTTCCAACAGACTTACCATTGAGGTGCCTTGATACAGCACTCTGGGAACAGCCTATTTGTTGAGAAATTTCTTTCTGGGTCTTACCCTCTTGCTTGAGGGTGTCAATGATGGCCTTCTTGACATCTGTCAGGTCGCTAGTCTTACCCATGATGGGGGTTTTGAGTAATGAACCAGGCAGGGAGTTTTTAAAAGCCTCAGGTATCTTTTGCATGTGTTTAGAGTTAATTAGTTGATTCAGAAGATTAGGGTAATAGGTCGTTTAGAGAACCTTTTCTTGATATGCTAATTTATTGAGACAGGTTTTTTGGGTTATCAGGAGTTGTAGGCCAAAATCATCAGTATTAAAACAATAAAAGACCTGACAAATTTCAGTTGGTGGATAATGAATCTATAATATATGAAAGTTTAATTGTAATCATTACATTATGGTAAATAATGAAATTTAACACTATATGCTAATTTTTTGAGAAGGACCTGTATATCTTGAATCATTGAATAATGGGAGAAAATATCTCTTCTTTCTAGGAGTTTGAGTCCTTATTGGACCACAAACATCTGTGTGTATTAAGTGCAGAAGCAGTTCTGATTTTGTAGGATATTGAGCAGACTGCAAAGTATGTCCTATGATGAATGGTTAAGGGATCTGGGAATATTTAGCTTGCAAAAAAGAAAACTACACTGTGTTCCAAATTATTATGCACAAAGAGTTTAGGAGTGATAAGGTTAGAATTTTTTTATTTGTCATTTAAACTCATTGATGGTGATGTGTGATGGTGATGTGGAAGCAAGCGACACTACTCTGTCCTCCTTCTCCTGGACCTGTCTTCTGCCTTTGACACTGTGGACCACTCCCTTCTGCTACAAATCCTCTCATCTCTTGGCATCACAGACTTGGCGCTTTCCTGGATCTCGTCATATCTGACAGACCGGACATTCTGTGTCTCCCTCCCCCACACCCCCTCCTCACCTCGCCCCTTGTCAGTCGGTGTTCCTCAAGGCTCTGTTCTAGGACCCCTACTCTTCTCCATCTACACCTTCAGCCTAGGACAGCTCATAGAATCCCACGGTATGCAGTACCATCTCTATGCCGACGACACGCAGATCTACCTATCCGGACCTGACCTCACCTCCTTACTCACCAAAATCCCACACTGTCTGTCTGCTATTTCAGCCTTCTTTTCTGCTCGCTTTCTACAACTGAACATGAACAAAACAGAATTCATCATCTTTCCCCTATCTCACTCTACCCCTCCACCAGACCTATCCATCAATGTCAATGACTGTTCACTTTCCCCAGTCCCACACGCCCGGTGCCTCGGGGTGATCCTCGACTCTGCCCTCTCTTTCAAGCCACATATCCAAGCCCTTGCCTCCTCCTGCCGCCTCAAACTCAAAAACATTTCCCGGATCCGCGCACTCCTTGACCGCGACACCGCAAAAACGCTAGTGCATGCCCTTATCATCTCCCGCCTCGACTACTGCAACCTCCTACTCTCTGGACTCCCCTCTAGCACCACTCCATTCCATCCTACACTCTGCTGCCCGACTAATCTACCTGTCTCCCCGCTATTCCCCAGCCTCTCCCCTATGCCAAGCCCTTCACTGGCTTCCTATCGCCCAGAGACTCCAGTTCAAAACCCTCACAATGACCTACAAAGCCATCCACAACCTATCTCCTCCATACATCTGTGACATGATCTCCCGGTACCTACCACCACGCAACCTCCGATCCTCTCAAGACCTTCTTCTCTACTCCCCTCTTATCTCTTCTTCCCACAACCGCATCCAAGACTTCTCCCGTGCTTCCCCCATACTCTGGAACTCCCTACCCCAGCACATCAGACTCTCGCCTACCATAGAAACCTTCAAAAAGAACCTGAAGACTCACCTCTTCCGACAAGCCTACAGCCTGCAGTGATCCTGAACCTACTGAACCGCCGCACAACCAGCTCCACCCTCTCCTAGTGTACCATCACCCATCCCCTGCAGACTGTGAGCCCTCGCGGGCAGGGTCCTCCCTCCTTATGTACCCGTATGCCTTGTTTTTTGCTCATGTTTAATGTATTTGTCTATATTTGCCCCGTATGTCACATGTAAAGCGCCGTGGAATAAATGGCGCTACAAAAATGTATAATAATAATAATAATAATAATAATAATAATAATGTGTGTCAGGGCTCTTTATATCACTGAAAGCAATTGCAGATACATGTGTGTCCAAATAAAGGCAAGACTACACACTACACATTATTAAGCAGCCTACATTTTTTGCCAAAATGGGAAAGAAAAAGGATGTGTCGGCTGCTGAGAAGCAACAAATTGTGGAGTACTTAGGTCAAGGCATGACTACAATCAACATTGCCAAGACACTTCATCGTGATCATCGCACAATCAAGAAGTATGTAGCTGATTCCCAGCACACACGTGTGCTTGCTGATAAGGAAAAATTGAGGACTCTTTCCAACAGGCAATTGCGTAAGGTTAAAAGAGCAGCTGCAAAAATGCATTGTCATAGCAGCAGACAAGTTTTTGAAGCTGCTGGTGCCTCCAACGTCCCCAGAACAACAAGATGCAGGGTCCTTCAGAGGCTTGCAGCTGTGCGTAAGCCATCCTGTCGACCACCTCTATCCACTGCACACAAGCAGAAATGGCTCCAGTGGGCCAAACGATACATGAAGACTGACTTCCAAACTGTTTTGTTCACCGATGAGTGCCGTGCAATGCTCGATGGTCCAGATGGATGGAGTGGAGGATGGCTGGTTGATGGACACCCCATGAAAACACGGCTAAGGCGCCAACAAGGAGGAGGTGGAGTAATGTTTTGGGCTGGAATCATGGGGAGAGAGATTGTCGGCCCCTTTATGATCCCTGAAGGGGTAAAGATGAACTCCATAATCTATGTGGAGTTTCTAAAACAGCACTTCCTGCCATGATTCAAGAGGAAGGACCGTGCTTTCCGCAGCTAGATCATTTTCATGCATGATAATGCACCGTCTCATGCTGCAAAAAACACATCTGCATCTCTGGCTGCTATGGGCATAAAAGAGGACAAACTTATGGTGTGGCCACCATCTTCCCCTGACCTCAACCCCATTGAGAACCTCTGGAGCATCATCAAAAGGAGTGTCTATGATGGCGGGAGGCAGTTCACATCTAAGCAACAGCTCTGGGAGGGTATTCTGTCCACATGCAAAACAATTGAAGCAGAAACCATCCAAAAACTGACAAATTCAATGGACGAGAGAGTTCAGAAGCTTCTTTCGAACAAGGGGTCCTATGTGCAAATGTAACATCACCTAGAATAAAGTTTTCACTTGAAAACTGTTTGATTTCATTTTGTAATAAGCTGATAATGCTTACAACTTCACAATTTACCATTTTTTGTTCAAAATAAAAAAAAAAGGTTGAAAACTCTTTTGTGCATAATAATTTGGAACATGCATTTTGAGTGTTTATTTTATTTTTTTAAAGATACTGTTTTAATAGGCAGTTTGTTCCAAAACATTGCAATTATACTAGAATAGTAGATGACTGGAAAATAACAATGACTGCAATTCAGATAGGTAATTTAGAGAAAATATGAGGAAATATTATTTGCATAATAATTTGGAACACAGTGTAAGAGGAGACTTAATAACTGTCTACAAATACCTGAAGGGATGTCACAGTGTAGAGGGATCATCCTTATTCTCATTTGCACATGGAAATATGAGAAGTAATGAGTGAAACAGAAAGGGAGAAGCTACAGATTAGATATTAGAAAAAACTTTTGAAAGTAAGGGTGATCAATGAGTGTAACAGGCTGCCACAAGAGGTGGTGAGTAGTGTTGAGCGATACCTTCCGATACTTGAAAGTATCGGTATCGGATAGTATCGCCGATACCGATACCCGATACCAATACAAGTCAATGGGACTCAAGTATCGGAAGGTATCCTGGATGGTTCCCAGGGTCTGAAGGAGAGGAAACTCTCCTTCAGGCCCTGGGATCCATATTCATGTAAAAAATAAAGAATTAAAATAAAAAATATGGATATACTCACCCGTCCGGCGGCCCCTGGACCTTACCGCTGTTAACCGGCAGCCTCCGTTCCTATGAATGAGGAGTTTAGGACCTTAGATGACGTCGCGGCTGACGTCGCGGCTTGTGATTGGTCACGTGACCGCTCATGTGACCGCTCACGCGACCAATCACAAGCTGCGACGTCATCGCAGGTCCTAAACTCCTCATTCTTACATGAATATGGATCCCAGGGCCTGAAGGAGAGTCTCCTCTCCTCCAGACCCTGGGAACCATACACTGGGAACTTCCGATTCCGATTTCCGATATCACAAAAATATCGGAACTCGGTATCGGAATTCCGATACCGCAAGTATCGGCCGATACCCGATACTTGCGGTATCGGAATGCTCAATACTAGTGGTGAGTTCTCCTTCAATTAAGTCTTCAAACAGAGGCTGGACAGACATCTTTCTGAGATGGTTTAGTGAACCCTGCATTAAATAGGGGGTTGGACACAATGACCCTAGAGGTCCCTTCCAACTCAAGCATTCTAGGATACTGTGATTCTATTCTTAGGAAAGGATTTTCTTGACATTTCCCTTTAAGATAGCCAGTATATTTCATCATCTGATTACACAGATAGACTTTAATATTATAAGCAAGTTGTTTTTTAACTAACTTTCTTATTGTTTCTGGATCTCTATGTGCAAGACGCCTGTGTCATACATGGATACAATTCTTGAGCTGTTCATGTTTAGCAGTATTTACACTTTCCTTGCATTTTAGCCGGTACAACTCATCTTTGATTTATCCTTCTGCTAGTGTCTGACCTTCTTTTGAGATAATACAGCTGTTATCTTTAAAGTGAACCTGTCACCAGGTTTGGCCAATATAAGATACAGCCACAGCCTTTCAGGGCTTATCTACAGCATTCTGTAATGCTGTAGATGAGCCCTTGATCTGACCTGAAAGATAAGAAAAATAAGTTTTATTATACTCACCTCCAGAGCGGTCCGGATCCTTCGCCTCCCATCTTCTTCTGCCCTCCTGCTTGCTTCACAGGCTCCCCGGGATTGCGCTGGCATACTTATCTGCCCTGTTGAGGGCAGAGCAAAGTACTGCAGTGTGCAGGCGCTGGGCCTCTCTGACCTTTCCCAGCGCCTTCGCACTGCAGTACTTTGCGCTGCCCTCAACAGGGCAGATATGTACATCTGCACAGGAGTGCAATGCTGGGGAGCCCTGAAGCAAGCAGGAGGGCGGCGATCATAAGAAGATGGGAGGCACCAGACCCGGACCTGCGACACCCATTGGACTGGACCACCCTGCAGGTGAGTATAATAAAACTTATTTTTCTTATTTTTCAGGTCAGATCGGGGGTTTATGTACAGCATTATAGAATGCTGTAGATAAGCCCTGAAAGGCGGTGGCCGCATCTTACATTGGCCAAACCTGGTGACAGGTTCGCTTTAATTGTAACTTAATTTCCTTTTCTTGTGTGTTTCTTCACAGATAACAGTTTGCTTTCAAGACTAGGGACATCAAGCATGTCCTTTACTGGGATGTTTTTGATTCGTGTTGGGGAGAATTGACAGTTAATTCAACAATCTCCTGATCCCTCTGAATTCATATATTGACCAATAGCCAAGGATCTTTCACTGACTTTATTTCATCTAGGTTAGAGAATAAGCTTCT
Organism: Ranitomeya variabilis; assembly: GCF_051348905.1. NCBI lineage: Eukaryota > Metazoa > Chordata > Amphibia > Anura > Dendrobatidae > Ranitomeya > Ranitomeya variabilis. The sequence continues at coordinate 777,361,152 of NC_135232.1, forward strand.
GTCATAAGTCATACGACTAGTTGCCCTAGAGTCTATACACCATGCATGCTGGTGCTGGATTGCTGTGGTGATGCGTCGCTGGCGACGCTTGTTCCACGCTCTCATCCTGATGCATAGGATGGGGGCGGGGACTTGTGTCATGTTTTGCTAACCTGCGTACTTCCGGTTTCCTGTCTGGGCAGTGGGAGCACCGAATTCAAACCGCTGCCATCATTGGATTGATTCAAGTATAAAAAGATCAGACCTTGCTCCCTCAGTATACTAATCCCCCACAGGTTGTATCAAATCTAACACATCATGCACTATATTTATGCTCTGTTCTCACATTGTATCAGTCAAAAATATCTGTTTAATTCTAAATTGCTTGTGTACACTATTTAAGTGTAATTATTTGCTCTGCATCTTATGATGAACCTTGCACTATAGCACTTTATTTATAACATGTGGCAAATACTGTGCAGGTGAATTACTCTCTATTTTAGCATATATATACTTTATTGTACGTGGGCCTGCTCTGTAAGCAGGATTTTTTATCCAGCAGTTTATTAGAGGTAAACAATGTTGTTGAAATATGTACTTAATCTGGGAGTGTCCTTTTGCTTTGTCAATTAAGGTACCGTTACACTAAACGACTTACCAACGATCACAACCAGCGATACGACCTGGCCGTGATCGTTGGTAAGTCGTTGTGTGGTCGCTGGGGAGCTGTCACACAGACAGCTCTCTCCAGCGACCAACGATCAGGGGAACGACTTCGGCATCGTTGAAACTGTCTTCAACGATGCCGAAGTCCCCCTGCAGCACCCGGGTAACCAGGGTAAACATCGGGTTACTAAGTGCAGGGCCGCGCTTAGTAGTAACCCGATATTTACCCTGGTTACCATTGTAAAAGTAAAAAAAAAAAAAACACTACATACTCACATTCTGATGTCTGTCACGTCCCCCGGCGTCCACAGGGTTAAAACTGCTTTTGGCAGGAGCGCTGCTTATGCACGCGCTGCTGCCGAGAGCTTCCCTGCACTGAATGTGTCAGCGCCGGCAGTAACAGCGGTGACGTCACCGCTGTGCTCTGCTTTACGGCCGGCGCTGACAGTCAGTGCAGGGAAGCTCTCGGCTGGAGCGCGTGCATAAGCAGCGCTCCTGCCGAAAGCAGTTTTAACCCTGTGGACACCGGGGGACGTGACAGACAACAGTATGTGAGTATGTACTGTTTTTTTTTTAACTTTTACAATGGTAACCAGGGTAAATATCGTGTTACTAAGCGCGGCCCTGCGCTTAGTAACCCGATATTTACCCTGGTTACAAGTGAACACATCGCTGGATCGGCGTCACACACGCCGATCCAGCGATGACAGCGGGTGATCAGCGACCAAAAAAAGTCCTGATCATTCCCATCAACCAAAAATCTCCCAGCAGGGGCCTGATCGTTGGTGGCTGTCACACATAACGAGATCGTTAGCAGGATCGTTGCTACGTCACCAAAAGCGTGACGTTGCAACGATATCATTAACGATATCGTTATGTGTGACTCAGCCTTAAATCAGTGCATGTGTGTATTGATACATAATCTTAGTACTGTGTCCTCTTTTGTTTAGATAGCATTTACTATTATACCATACATTTTTAGGCACCTCCCTGACAGAGGTCAAGCTCGTTGGAGTGGCCGCTTGTTACAGTTCTGAGATATGTAGTAATCTCTGTATATGTTGCCCCTAATTTAATATTTTATCTTTTATGTTTTCTCTACTAATAAAGAATATTCTATATTAATTTGATTGGGCATTAGCTTCCCTTCTTCATATGTTTTCTGCTCAGTAGTAGTGAACAATATGTTAACACCTCAGGGATCAATATTTGTGTAACAATAAATATAAGATTTTTATTATATCATAGAAAAAGGTAATAAACTGTCCCTGGTGTTAAATCAAGGAAGTGGTGACCACTTAGTTACAGGAAGAAACCAATAACCAAAACTATAGAGTAAACCATAAAAGTCCGGACAAGATTAAATAATTTAAAATATATCTTTTTTAAATATTAGCAACATTTATACTAAAAAATAAAATATAAAATAGATTGTGTTCACATATCAGGACAATTAATGCAAAAATATAAAATATTAAAATGCCAATGTAGCCAATATTGTAAATGGTGGACCCAAAAATAAAACCTACAGTATATTAGGCCATGATTAAAGTAAATAGGTTCCTAATAAGGATATTATAGATCTCCATAAATCAAGTGGAAAAAGTAAATAGATAAAAAAAACGTAAATGGTCCCATTAATAAATAAATAAAGGGGAGGAAAAAAAAAAAAAAAAGAATATATAGATATATATATATATAAATAAATAAATATATATATATATATATATATATATATATATACACTCACTGGCCACTTTATTAGGTACACCTGTCCAACTTCTTGTTAACACTTAATTTCTAATCAGCCAATCACATGGCGGCAACTCAGTGCATTTAGGCATGTAGACATGGTCAAGACAATCTCCTGCAGTTCAAACTGAGCATCAGTATGGGGAAGAAAGGTGATTTGAGTGCCTTTGAACGTGGCATGGTTGTTGGTGCCAGAAGGGCTGGTCTGAGTATTTCAGAAACTGCTGATCTACTGGGATTTTCACGCACAACCATCTCTAGGGTTTACAGAGAATGGCCCGAAAAAGAAAAAAAATCCAGTGAGCGGCAGTTCTGTGGGCGGAAATGCCTTGTTGATGCCAGAGGTCAGAGGAGAATGGGCAGACTGGTTCGAGCTGATAGAAAGGCAACAGTGACTCAAATCGCCACCCGTTACAACCAAGGTAGGCCTAAGAGCATCTCTGAACGCACAGTGCAACGAACTTTGAGGCAGATGGGCTACAGCAGCAGAAGACCACACCGGGTACCACTCCTTTCAGCTAAGAACAGGAAACTGAGGCTACAATTTGCACAAGCTCATCGAAATTGGACAGTAGAAGATTGGAAAAACGTTGCTTGGTCTGATGAGTCTCGATTTCTGCTGCGACATTCGGATGGTAGGGTCAGAATTTGGCGTAAACAACATGAAAGCATGGATCCATCCTGCCTTGTATGGAGCATCTTTGGGATGTGCAGCTGACAAATCTGCGGCAACTGTGTGATGCCATAATGTCAATATGGACCAAAATCTCTGAGGAATGCTTCCGGCACCTTGTTGAATCTATGCCACGAAGAATTGAGGCAGTTCTGAAGGCAAAAGGGGTCCAACCCGTTACTAGCATGGTGTACCTAATAAAGTGGCCGGTGAGTGTATATATATATATATATATATATATATATATATATATATATATATATATATACCAAAACAGAGAAAAAAAGGCAACACTCCAGTTCTTTTAACCCCTTCCCGACATGTGACGGTATAGTACGTCACATGTCGGGACCCCCGCTTTGATGTGCGCTCCGGCGGTGAGCGCACATCAAAGTCGCGACATGTCAGCTGTTTTTTACAGCTGACATGTGCGCGCAATAGCGGCGGGTGAAATCGCGATCACCCGCCGCTATTAACTAGTTAAATGCCGCTGTCAAGCGCAGACAGCGGCATTTAACTACCGCATCCGGCCGTGCGGCCGGATATGAGCGCATCGCCGACCCCTGTCACATGATCGGGGGTCGGCGATGCTCCTCCATTGTAACCATAGAGGTCCTGGAGACCTCTATGGTTACTGATTGCCGGTGGCTGTGAGCGCCCCCCTGTGGTCGGCGCTCACAGCACACCTGCATTTTAGCTACATAACAGCGATCTGATGATCGCTGTTATGTAGCAGAGCCGATCGGGCTGTGCCTGCTTCTAGCCTCCCATGGAGGCTATAGAAGCATGGCAAAAGTAAAAAAAAAAAGTTTTTAAAAATGTGAAAAAAATAAAAAAAACATAAAAGTTTAAATCACCCCCCTTTCGCCCCAATCAAAATAAATCAATAAAAAAAACCAAAAACCTACACATATTTGGTATCGCCGCGTTCAGAATCGCCCGATCTATCAATTAAAAAAAAGCATTAACCTGATCGCTAAATGGCGTAATGAGAAAAAAATTCGAAACGCCAGATTTACGTTTTTTTGGTCGCCACGACATTGCATTAAAATGCAATAACGGGCGATCAAAAGAACGTATCTACACCAAAATGCTATCATTAAAAACGCCAGCTCGGCACGCAAAAAATAAGCCCTCACCTGACCCCAGATCACGAAAAATGGAGACGCTACGAGTATCGGAAAATGGCGCAATTTTGTTTTGTTTTGTTTTTTGCAAAGTTTGGAATTTTTTTTCACCACTTAGGTGAAAAATAACCTAGTCATGTTAGGTGTCTATGAACTCGTAGTGACCTGGAGAATCATAATGGCAGGTCAGTTTTAGCATTTAGTGAACCTAGCAAAATAGGCAAGCAAAAAACCAGTGTGGGATTGCACTTTTTTTGCAATTTCACTGCACTTGGAATTTTTTTCCCGTTTTCTAGTACACGACATGCTAAAACCAATGATGTCGTTCAAAAGTACAACTTGTCCCGCAAAAAATAAGCCCTCACATGGCCAAATTGACGGAAAAATAAAAAAGTTATGGCTCTGGGAAGGAGGGGAGCGAAAAACGAAAACGGAAAAACGGAAAAAGCTCCGGGGGTGAAGGGGTTAAAGATGAAAAAACTTGTGACGTTTATTCAGACCCACATCTCTATACAACGTTTCGGCTCACACTGAGCCTTTCTCAAGCAGTGGGTGGTAACAATTCATGTGCTTTTATACATATAATCACCAATCATTTACATCCTGTGGTAGCCATACATGTGTTTTCAATACGTGTGTATAAATCATTAGAACTTGCTCCATGTGCTCTCTTATAAATTTTAAAGTGCATTGTGCAAAAGTGCTCTGATACAGGTATTAATCTCCATATTAATCTTACTACTGCCACTTTCCTACATTTCGCCTATATCTCTTACAGTCTATACATATATATTTTCATTGATGTCCCTTACCCCGTCGGACAGATGAAATCACACGGAGGACGCCATATCTCTTGGTTTCAGCGTCCTATTACTATTACTGCGCATGTCTCTACCTTACACACACCCATGTTAGATCGCTGACCAGTGAGAATGTTGCGCCTGCGCACAACTCCTTTGTCCACATCGGACCGCCATCTTGGATGTGGCGCATCTATTCTAAAGGATTGGAACGCTCTCCATTAATTCCCTCAATAAAAATGTCTCTTTTATCTTGCATTTCGCTATATATTTATTGTAATTTGAATAGATAACGCTCTTTTAACACTATAGATACCAATTAGGCTATTGTACACAGTGTACACTCTTAGCTAGCCGGACGACACCTTACCGAGGCTATCTCCAGCTGCCAATTGACCTCCCCATTGATGTGTAACCTTCTCAAATCACACCATCCCTGTGGCAGGACCCATATAAGTGCACCTATGATATGCCTAGTATCCAAATGTATAACTTGTCTGGGCATTCTCTCAATAGTATAAAACGAAAGGGAGGGAAAAAAAGGGGAAGGCTTCTTTATAAAAGAAAAGAAAAATAGATTTTACATAGACAGATATTAATTGCTATGTTCATATTTATTTAAGGTTGTATAGGTAATCTCAACCGGCCAACAGTCCAAACCCCGAAAGGGCTAAATGTAGATTTTAAAATCCACCCTAGCATGTATTAACCCTGAAAAGATATGGATCTAGGAATTAGAGGTATATTCACTCCTGTTATTAGTATAAAATATGTAAGTTGGTTTGATAAAATGCTCCAATTTTAATATTTTAACATATGTAATGTTTGTGTTTTTTTAGTGATATCTCCATTCTCAAGAAGATGTGTATGCCCCTTGCTCGGTTGGACGATGTAATGAAACACACTGAGAACACATGTATAAATTTAAAAGTATATATATTACCACTTCCAATAATTTTTTCCATGGAAGGAGTATATTTATTATGAGTTTTGCCCAATGTTGGACTGTTGGCCGGTTGAGATTACCTATACAGCTCAGGGACAGTTCGTATTGGAGGGAGAGAGCAGCTATCCAAGCCTGTGTGTGCACAGTTTAACTAATCTCATTCCTTTAGGGTTGATATTGGTGCTGATGCTGAACCATCATACTAACACCCCTTCTAAGGGCTAATATTGCGCTTTACTGTTTGTATCAGACACATTGTGCATCAAGGCTAGGGACAGTTGCAGGAGCAGGGAGAGTAGTAGAATAATGGCTCAAGGCAGGGCTAAGTGCTTCACAGTCCGTTGCTAAATATATAGGTGCTGCATGCAACAAGATTGTTTTTTTGGGGGTGCAAAAATTGACTATATTGTCATCAATACAGTGTTACGTGCTTTGTGCTACATATCTGTGATATATAACATTCCAAAAAAGCATATAAATTCCTTATCCATAGAGCATTATGTGGTGTGATACATTTTGTTGGTATACAACACTCACAAAAAGCTCTGTAAAATTATTCTTGCTTGAACTACTCATCCATACAGCTTTATGTGCTTTATGTTACATTACTGAGGTATTAAATAAAACAAAAACACTTTGCCTGCTGCAGGTGACCACATTTTTTTAAAAAGAAAAATAAAGTTGGTTTCCAGAAACTTAGCAATCACAAAATGCATAAGGTGTGCAGTAAGGGATGGGGAACTAAAAGTGCTGATGATGGTGTACACAGACACAAAGGACAAGGGGCACGTGCAACTATGCCTGTTGCTGGAGCGCAAGAAACACACCCATCCACGACACATAGTTTCGTGTCTCACTTTGCAGGAGGCACGGTACACCAATTCTGAAGTCACACTAGTGTGAACATATGATTGGTTGGATAGCAGATAATGCTTCCAGCATGCTTGACAGCACCACCAAGTCTTCCACATGGTCCACTCTCATCAGCTACAGTTTGGATTACTTCATCATCACCTTGATCGTCCTTCCTTTCACCATGTTGAGTCCCAGGAGACTAGTGATCCCACACTAGGAACTCTTTGCAACATTACTTCTTGATTGTGGCCTTTCACCCTGCATGTTCCAAGAGGAACAGGAGGTGATGCTGTTTGGCAATGCTCAAAACTTAGAGCAGCCATGGCCACAAGACAATGACAGTGTGGAACAGCAAATTTTGTCAAGGGAAGATGATGATGAGACACAATCGCCAAAAAGTCAGCTTGTTGTTGTCAAGTCACCATGTCAGAAGAACCAGGTTGCAGCAGTGGATGACAAGGTGGTGGATGACAAAGTCACTGACCAAAACTGGGAATCTGGCATGCAGAGCAAGGCCAGCAGCATTGAGGGGGAGGGATCGGCAGCACCTAAACAGGCAAGAAAAGACACTGACCTGAACAGAGGGACAAGGTGGGCACTCCTGAATTTCTATGTCAAAGAGTTAGGTGTTCTCCAGTCTGGGAGTTTTTAAAGAGAGTTCTGAGACAAAAAAAATGGTCATTTGCATCCTGTGCCATGTCAATATCAGCAGGGCCCTAACCACTCAGAACCTAACTACCACCAACATGATCAGGCACGTCATCTGGTGGTCCAAATGCCTGGGTCCACGATTCACAGGCCCAAAACCTAAGCGGGCACATTTTCAGATGGCTTGCTTTGGAAATGTTGCTATTTCAGCTTGTTGACAGGGAGTATTTCATTGTGGCACCCGTTCCTCGGTCCTCAGCCACTTTTTCTCCCAGTGTGGCATCCCCACCTTATACCGGCACGTGTCCAGGAACATCACCGAAGCCCTTACCAATGAGGTTACTGGAATGATCCACTTAATGACAGACACATGGACAAGCGCTTATGGGCAGGAATGCTACATTTCCCTGATGGGGAAGTCACCAGTATCTTTCTTAGGTTATCTCACATGCGTATATGGCACACCTTAGCATAATTATGTACTTTGATTATTATTATTATCATTAAGGCTGAGGCAGTACAAGTTACAGGTGAACCTTCCAAGAGGTATTTTCCTCCTCTGGGCATTTGGGTGAATTATATTTATATATTCATTTATTCGCTCCACGGTATATTTTGGATTGGATTGCATGTTAGGCTTTAGTTATAGAGGACTAAGTAACAACTCGCCCTACCAGGTGCCAAGACTAGCATTTGTTTTTTTACTATTATACAGGTTATATATGCCAGATCTGTATATGATGTTGTGACTAGCATTCATTAGTGGTCTTTTTTGGGGGGCCCCCATCTATCAGGGAATTGTCTGTGAGTTTTTAAATGTTTTTAAGGTATTGTTGGTCTGTTTGCACACTTTAATAAAGCTTGCAGTGTTTACAATTTTGGTGATCTCCTTACCAGAGTGTCCTTTTTCTCTTTGTGTGGATATTCATTGTTTTTTACACGCTGTTGGATTGACCCCAACTCTTTATTTGATTTTGGCCAATGGTGCCCTCCACCTTTTGTGCATATACATTTCCCTGCTGGCACACTGAGTGAACATTGTGGAGGACGGGACTGAGTCCCACTCTGGCACAGCTCATGTGATCCCTACGTCAAGGATTGCTGACCCTACTTCTAGCAGCGTTTCCTCCACTTCATTCATCAGTTCCTGCACCCCCTATTGCTCTTCCATCTCTGATGTGTTTTGTAAGAGCACATCGTCCACATTAGTCAGAATCTGGAAGCTCTGCAGCACTGCATCAGTGAAGTGGCAACAGGCTCTGCTGAAGCTGATTTGTCTAGGAGACAAACCGCACACCAGGGTAGAGTTACTTAAAGGAATAACAGACCAGACAGATCTGTGGCTTTTGCTGATGAACCTCCAACCAGGTATGGTCATGTGTGATAATGACCGTAACCTGGTGGCGGCTATGATGCGTGACAAGCTCACACACGTACCATGCGCGGCACATGTGCTCAACTTGGTAGGTCAGTGGTTTCTTGAAACCTGCTCAAATTTGTCAGAGCTTCTGGTCAAGGTACACTACTACATTAGCACTCATTACCGAAAGTCGACTACAGCTGCTTCCACACTGGTAGTGCAGCAGCAGCAGCGCATTTAAGTGCAAGCTCACCAACTGGTGTGCGACGTCACCATACACTGAAACTTCACACTGCACATGCTGGCAAGGCTTTGTGATCAGCAGAGGCCAGTTGTTGCATACCAGCTACAACATGCCAGTCGGCATTCCAGTCAGCCTCTGCACATACCAACTAAAGAGTGGGCATGTATGTCTGACATTTGTGCAGTTCTCCAAGACTTTGAGGACTCCACAAAGATGGTGAACGGCAATGACATCATAGTGAGTGCAACAAACCCACTTCTGTGACTATTTAAACAGTCGTAACTCACAATTAAACATGACGCTATGCATGCAGACCAGGTGGAGATGTAGGAAAATATGAGAACGGGAGATACTACCAAGCCCAGCCTTATGTCATCTGCTCAGCATGGATTGGGTAACAATATGGAGGAGGAGACTGAGGAGGAGGAGGAGGAACAGGAGCTATTGGCTAGCACAACAGAGGTTAGTACACAACCTTCCCATTTCTCGTATGTGGATGAGCTGAGAAGGGGAATGAAGAGGAAGATGAGGACGAGAAGGAGTTGTAAAGTCGTCATCATGATGGAGACAGGGAAATGTTGCCTGTAGGGAACTTGGCAATTATATCAACAACTTTATGTACCGCTGCCTTTCTCGTGACCCTCACGTTATATTTATCTTGGTCAAAAAAAGAGTACTGATTGCTCCCCCTGCTGGACCAACGTTACAAGGAGAACTTTGCATGTCTCCTTCCTGAAGTTGAAAGGACTGCTAAAATGTTGCTATACCAGAAGGCCATTGATGAAAATATGCTGAAAAAAATCCCATCAGACAACACTAGCAGCAAGGTGCAAGCTTCCTCCTTGCCCAACTGGGAGGAGAGGAGAGTGAGATACACAGCAGAAGTAGGAGTACACTGTAAAAGGCCTTGGCCAATGTCATGACACCATCCCAGCTTCCAGGATCTGATGACCAGGTGCAAGAAAGAATAAGTTTTAAAAGATGGTCAAGCAATACCTGTTTGACCAAACCAGCTTACTCCCTAATTCTTCTGCGACCTTCAACTATTGGGTATCAAAGCTGGACAGGTACCATGCCAGTGTGGCATCTGGCAGTAGCAGCTGATCCACAGGTGGATGCCGTGGTCTCGTGGGCCAAGGTACTCGGTAGCCAGGCAGTCAATCAGGGATGTCACAGTAGCGATTTCCCAGCACCGTGGCCCTGACTGGACAAGTGAAAGAGGAGTATTTACAGGGGTTAATAGTTTATGGTTTTATCATGATATCAGCTGAGATGTCTGGCCAGGGATGGCCAGGGCTGCAAGTGGGGTTCCCAGGGGATAGATGGTAATTCAGCTAGATTGATCACTCCCCTCAGCAGGAGCATGCCCACGCGGTAATGATAGCAGTTGTAGTGAGCAGTGCAACAGAAAGAAGCAAGCAGGCAAAATTATTCAGTCTTTACCTTTAGTGATAATGGATGGCAAGTTGAATCCAGGGGTACTGGTCACCAGGTCCAGGGTCCGGCCAGTCTGGGAGCAGCTGGCGTTGACCCCACTAAGTGGGGAGAATAAACCTTCCTTTCTATGCCTGTCTGTTTGGAGATTTAACAGCTTATGAGCTGATCTGTACTGCCTGCTTGCCTGTTCTGCAGCTACAGTCAGCATACATTGCGAGCTCTTTGCAAGCTGTTCTCTCAGTCCCAGCTCTGAGCCCTCTGTAATGTGGTGCTTTTGGTGCTGCAGGGTTGACCAGAGAACCTGCCGTGCCCCGGTCTCCAGATTCTGCTCTCAGAGTTTGCAATCCCTCGTTGTCCAGGACTCTGGTGTAGTGTTTTTGTCGCAATCCTAGTGTGAGCCTTCCATAGCTCCAACCCTGGAAAAACCCCATGTGCTCCATGTGCTCCATGTGCTTCTTCTTCCCTTCCTCACACTACACTGCTCTCCCTCTTACTCCTCCCCCAGCCAGAAGAGGCAGTTACCCTACAAACTAGGGACTTGTGCTCCCCTTCTGGTCAGGGATGGGGTTTGTGTGTGGCTGCATGGTTTACCTAGTGTGGGGAGCTCCATTTACTTCCAGACATGATAACACCACCGGTTAGGGAGGCGATATAATTGTGGCGGCCGGACGGCAGGGGCATCACATGGACACGACACAGTAACGACAGGTGCAGGCACGACATGGCTCAGACTCTGGCAGTCAGACTGGCACAGCTGACACTCTGGAAGGCAGGCAGGCATGGCTGACACTCTAGCAGGCAGGTGGGCACAGCTGACACTCCAGCAAGCAGATGGGCACAGTTCAGGCTGGACAGACAGGAACCCTTCTGGGAAGGACTGGGACACAGGCAGGTACGAGTGGGATGTGGGGACAGGTAGGACCCAGTTCAGACTGGATGAGTAGGAACAGTTTCGGGAATGACTAGGAAACAGGCAGGTACGACTGGGATACAAGGACGGGTAGGAACCAGTTCAGACTAGGAAAAGTTTCAGGAAGTACTGGGACAAAGGCAGGTATGACACAAATATGGGAACAGATAGGACCCAGTTAAGAATGGAAAAACAAGGAGCAACAGGAGTGGAGCAGGAGCAGAGTTTCAGGAGTGGGACAGCAGCAGAGTCGCAAATGGAAGACAAGAGCAGAGCCACAGATGCAGGACAAGAGCAGAGCTGCAGATGCGGAACAAGAGCAGAGCTGCAGGGGCAAAGCAGAAGCAAAGCCATAGGTGTGGAGCAGAAGCAGAGCCAGAAGTGTGGAGCAGGTTCCAGACTTGGATACAAACAGGTTCAAGAATAAGACCTAGTTCAGACAAGGTCAGACACAGCTACTAGTTCAGGATACAGGATTCAGGCCTGGTTATATGGCACCCAGCAGCGGACAGGACCACAGAAACAACAGCAGGAACAGGACAGGACAACTTAGAAGTTGACCACAGACTGGGAGAGAATGTTGCTCAAGCCTCTTCCCATGGGTGGAGATGCCTTAATTACCAGGTGCCACTTGGCAATAGGCTGGGGACACATTAGAAATGCACACTGTCTCTTTAAGAATCAAGAAGAACAGACGCGACAACCCTAAGCATACAGCCAGGAAGTATGCACACAGCAAGAAGAGAACACGTGGTTTACAGCATGCAGCAAGCAAAGGGCAGAACTCACTTCATGGCAAGGAGTGGTAAGTCAGTGTCTCTGCATGGTGGGGGATGAGAAGCCATGCAGTGATGCTGGCAGGGATGTTACAGTAGGAGTACATTTGTTAATGTACTTGTTAATGTTTTTATGAGGCACTACACTTGGTGCCTTCAAGGTTGTATGGATGACCCACCTTATAATGTTTTCCTGCTTTAGCACTTTGTGCAAAAGCCTTTATGAGTGTAGGAGTACATCAACAACACTTTGTTAATGTTTTTTTATCAGTCACTACACTTGCTGCCTTCAAGGTTGTATGGATGACCCTCCTTATAATGCTTTCTTGCATAAGCCTGTATGAGTGTAGGACTGTAGCAAATATGCCTTAAAAATATTTGAATGAGGCCTGATAGCTGTTGCATTTCTGGGATCTATGAATAACTGGATGACCCTCCTTGTAATTGTTACCTGCATTTGCACTATCTGCAAAGCCTTTATGAGTGTAGAAGTACATCAACTACACTTTCAAAATATTTACGTTCAAAAACTTTTTTTTAGATTATAATACTCATCTATACAGTTTAATAAGGTTATTGTTACATTACGGTGGTATATAATACTCCAAAAAAAGCTTTTAAAAAATTGTCTGGATTTAATTGTTGATCTACACAGTATTCCATGCTCTGTGGTACACTTTGTTGGCATATATAACACTACGCAAAAGCAGTGAGAATTTTCTCTGGATTCAATTACTTATCCGCACTGTATTGCGTGCTCTGTGGTACATGTTGTCAGTTGTTGTGAACTCTGTTTTTGGGCTCCCTCTTGTGGTCACAGCTGGTACTGTGTAAGTGCTGTTTTTGGGCTCCCTCTGGTGGTTCTTTGTGTCATTCTGCAGGTCTGAGGCAGGATCAGCTGTCTCGTTATCTCTTATCTGGTTTCCTATTTAGTTCACCTGGACTCTCAGTTGTTGCCTGCTGTCAATGTCTTCAGTGCTATTTTGGAGCTCTCCTGCAGTCCTTCGTTATCAGTCTCTTCAAGAGAAGCTAAGTTTTGCTTGGTTCATTTTTTGACCATCATTGGTCATATGTTTCTTGGTTTATTTTTGTTTTCTTGTCCAGCTTGCTAATATGTGATTTCCTCGCTTGCTGGTAGCTCTAGGGGGCTGAGTTTCTCCCCTCACACCGTTAGTTGGTGTGGGGGTTCTTGTATTCTCAGCGTGGATATTTTGCATAGGGTTTTTTACTGACCGCACAGTTCCCTATCTGTCTTCTGCTATCTAGTATTAGCGGGCCTCATTTGCTTAATCTGTTTTCATTTCTACGTTTGTGTTTTCCCCTTACCTCACCGTTATTATTTGTTGGGGGCTTCCTATATCTTTGGGGTGATTTCTCTTGAGGCAAGTGAGGTCTTACTTTCCCTCCAGGAGTAGATAGTTTCTCAGGCTGCGTCGAGACGTCCAGGATTTTAGGCACGTTCACCGGCTTCCTTTAGTGTGTTGGTTAGGATCAGGTTTGCGGTCAGTCCAGTTACCACCTCCCTAGAGCTCGTGTCTATGTTCATAAACTTAGCTAGTCCGTTTTGTGATCCTCAGCCACTAGGATCATAACAGTACAGCAGGCCAAAAAAGTGTTTAATGCATCGCAGAAGTGGGATAAGAGAAGCCCTGAGTACAATTTTTTTTTTCTCTCTATCTTTGCTGCAGTCTGTCCAGCTTCTCTCATCCCCTTAATCTCTGGGTGGTTTTGTGTTCAGCTGCAGACATGGATATTCAGAGTCTGACTTCTAGTGTGGATCATCTTGCTGCAAGGGTGCAAAGCATTCAGGATTTTGTTGTTCATAGCCCTATGTCAGAGCCAAAAATACCTATTCCTGAGTTTTTTTCTGGAGATAGATCTAGGTTTCTGAATTTTAAGAATAATTGTAAATTATTTCTATCTTTGAGACCTCGTTCCTCTGGTGATTCCGCTCAGCAAGTTAAAATTGTTATCTCCTTGTTACGTGGCGACCCTCAAGATTGGGCCTTCTCTCTGGTGCCAGGAGATCCTGCATTGCTGAATGTGGATGCGTTTTTTTCTGGCGCTTGGACTGCTTTATGAGGAACCTAATCTTGAGAACCAGGCAGAAAAGGCCTTGCTGGCTCTTTCTCAGGGCCAGGATGAAGCTGAGGTGTATTGTCAAAAATTTCGGAAATGGTCGGTGCTTACTCAATGGAATGAGTGTGCCCTGGCTGCAAATTTCAGAGAAGGTCTTTCTGAAGCCATTAAGAATGTTATGGTGGGGTTCCCCACGCCTGCAAGTCTGAATGACTCAATGGCTTTGGCCATTCAGATTGATCGGCGTTTGCGGGAGCGCAAATCTGCGCACCATCTGGCGGTGTTTTCTGAACAGAGACCTGAGTCTATGCAATGTGACTGAGTTCTGACCAGAATTGAGCGGCAAAATCATAGACGTCAAAATGGGTTGTGCTTTTACTGTGGTGATTCAACTCATGTTATCTCAGCATGCTCTAAGCGCGTTAAACAAATCGCTAAACCCGTCACCATTGGTACTATACAGCCTAAATTCATTTTGTCTGTTACTTTAATTTGTTCTTTGTCATCCTACTCGGTTATGGCTTTTGTGGATTCAGGTGCTGCCCTGAATCTGATGGATTTGTCGTTTGCCAGGCGCTGTGGTTTTGTCCTGGAGCCTTTGGAATTCTCTATTCCACTGAGGGGAATTGATGCTACACCATTGGCTGAGAATAAGCCTCAATATTGGACTCAAGTGACCATGTGCATGACTCCTGTACATCAGGAGGTGATTCGCTTTCTTGTGCTGCATAATTTGCATGATGTTGTCGTGTTGGGTCTGCCATGGCTGCAGGCCCATAATCCAGTTCTGGATTGGAAAGCTATGTCTGTGTCAAGTTGGGGTTGCCAGGGGATTCATGGCGATGCTCCTTTGGTATCAATTGCTTCTTCCACTCCTTCTGAGGTCCCTGAGTTTTCGTCGGACTACCAGGATGTATTTGATGAGCCCAGATCCGGTGCCCTGCCTCCTCACAGGGATTGTGATTGTGCTATAAATTTGATTCCTGGTAGTAAGTTCCCTAAGGGACGACTTTTTAATTTGTCTGTACCAGAACATGCCGCAATGCGGAGCTATATAAAGGAGTCTTTAGAGAAGGGACATATTCGCCCGTCCTCCTCCCCTCTTGGTGCAGGATTCTTTTTTGTGGCCAAGAAGGATGGTTCTCTGAGACCTTGTATAGATTATCGTCTTTTAAATAAAATCACGGTCAAATTTCAGTATCCTTTGCCATTGTTGTCTGATCTGTTTGCTCGGATTAAGGGGTCCAGTTGGTTCACCAAGATAGATCTTCGTGGTGCGTATAACCTTGTGCGCATTAAGCAGGGGGATGAATGGAAAACAGCATTTAATACGCCCGAAGGCCATTTTGAGTACTTGGTGATGCCTTTTGGACTCTCTAATGCTCCTTCTGTGTTCCAGTCCTTCATGCATGACATCTTCCGAGAATATCTGGATAAATTTATGATTGTGTATCTGGATGACATTTTGGTCTTTTCTGAGGACTGGGAGTCCCATGTGAAGCAGGTCAGGATGGTATTTCAGGTCCTGCGTGCTAATGCCTTATTTGTGAAGGGCTCAAAATGTCTCTTCGGAGTACAGAAGGTTTCCTTTTTGGGTTTTATTTTTTCTCCTTCTACTATTGAGATGGACCCAGTCAAGGTCCAGGCTATTCATGACTGGACTCAGCCTACATCTGTTAAGAGTCTTCAGAAGTTCTTGGGTTTTGCTAATTTTTACCGTCGCTTCATTGCTAATTTTTCTGGCGTGGTTAAACCCTTGACGGATTTGACCAAGAAGGGTTCTGATGTGACTAATTGGTCTCCTGCGGCCGTGGAAGCCTTTCGGGAGCTGAAGCGCCGGTTTTCTTCGGCTCCAGTTTTGTGTCAGCCTGATGTCTCTCTTCCTTTTCAGGTCGAGGTTGATGCTTCTGAGATTGGAGCAGGGGCTGTTTTGTCGCAGAGAAGCTCTGATTGC
The DNA here is from genome assembly GCF_051348905.1 of Ranitomeya variabilis. Classification (NCBI taxonomy): domain Eukaryota; kingdom Metazoa; phylum Chordata; class Amphibia; order Anura; family Dendrobatidae; genus Ranitomeya; species Ranitomeya variabilis. Next base: position 777,377,358 of record NC_135232.1, read on the forward strand.
TCTGTGATGAAGCCTTGTGCTTTCTTTTCAAGAAAGTTTTCGCCTGCCGAGCGAAATTATGATGTTGGTAATCGGGAGTTGTTGGCTATGAAGTGGGCATTTGAGGAGTGGCGACTTTGGCTTGAGGGATCTAAGCATCATGTAGTGGTCTTAACTGATCACAAAAATCTGATTTATCTCGAGTCTGCCAAGCGGCTGAATCCTAGACAGGCTCGTTGGTCGTTGTTTTTCTCCCGTTTCGATTTCGTGGTCTCGTACCTGCCTGGTTCGAAGAACGTGAAAGCTGATGCTCTTTCTAGGAGTTTTGTGCCTGACTCTCCGGGAGTTTCAGAGCCGGCTGGTATCCTCAGAGAGGGAGTGATTTTGTCTGCCATTTCCCCAGATTTGCGACGAGTGCTGCAGAAATTTCAGGCGGATAGACCGGACCGTTGCCCACCAGAGAGACTGTTTGTCCCAGATAGATGGACCAGCAGAGTTATTTCCGAGGTTCATTCTTCGGTGCTGGCAGGACATCCTGGGATTTTTGGTACCAGAGATTTGGTGGCTAGGTCCTTCTGGTGGCCTTCCTTGTCGCGGGATGTGCGTTCCTTTGTGCAGTCCTGTGGGATTTGTGCTCGGGCTAAGCCTTGCTGTTCTCGTGCCAGCGGTTTGCTTTTGCCTTTGCCTGTCCCGAAGAGGCCTTGGACGCACATTTCCATGGATTTTATTTCGGATCTTCCAGTCTCTCAGAGAATGTCGGTCATCTGGGTGGTGTGTGATCGTTTTTCCAAAATGGTCCATTTGGTGCCCTTGACTAAGTTGCCTTCCTCCTCCGATTTGGTTCCTCTATTTTTTCAGAATGTGGTTCGCTTGCACGGCATTCCTGAAAATATTGTGTCTGACAGAGGATCCCAGTTTGTGTCCAGATTTTGGCGGATCTTTTGTGCTAAGATGGGCATTGATTTGTCTTTTTCGTCGGCCTTCCATCCTCAGACGAATGGTAAAACCGAGCGAACTAATCAGACCTTGGAAACTTATTTAAGTTATTTATGTTTTGTTTCTGCTGATCAGGATGATTGGGTGACTTTTTTGCCATTGGCCGAGTTTGCCCTTAATAATCTGGCTAGTTCTGCTACTTTGGTTTCGCCTTTTTTCTGCAATTCTGGTTTTCATCCTCGTTTTTCCTCGGGTCAGGTTGAGCCTTCTGACTGTCCTGGGGTGGATTCTGTGGTGGATAGGTTGCAGCAGATTTGGAACCATGTGGTGGACAATTTGAAGTTGTCACAGGAGAAGGCTCAGCGCTTTGCCAACCGCCGTCACGGTGTGGGTCCCCGACTTCTTGTTGGGGATTTGGTATGGCTGTCTTCTCGGTATGTTCCTATGAAGGTTTCCTCTCCTAAATTCAAGCCTCGCTTCATTGGTCCTTATAAGATTTTGGAAATCCTTAACCCGGTGTCATTTCGTTTGGACCTCCCAGCGTCGTTTGCCATTCATAACGTGTTCCATAGGTCTTTGTTGCGGAGGTATGTGGTGCCTGTGGTTCCTTCGGTTGAGCCTCCTGCCCCTGTGCTGGTTGAGGGAGAATTGGAATACGTGGTGAAGAAGATCTTGGATTCTCGTATTTCTAGACGGAGGCTTCAGTATTTGGTTAAGTGGAAGGGCTATGGTCAGGAGAATAATTCCTGGGTTGTCGCCTCTGATGTTCATGCGGCCGATTTGGTTCATGCCTTCCATGTGGCTCATCCTGATCGCCCTGGGGGTTTTGATGAGGGTTCGGTGACCCCTCCTCAAGGGGGGGGTACTGTTGTGAACTCTGTTTTTGGGCTCCCTCTTGTGGTCACAGCTGGTACTGTGTGAGTGCTGTTTTTGGGCTCCCTCTGGTGGTTCTTTGTGTCATTCTGCAGGTCTGAGGCAGGATCAGCTGTCTCGTTATCTCTTATCTGGTTTCCTATTTAGTTCACCTGGACTCTCAGTTGTTGCCTGCTGTCAATGTCTTCAGTGCTATTTTGGAGCTCTCCTGCAGTCCTTCGTTATCAGTCTCTTCAAGAGAAGCTAAGTTTTGCTTGGTTCATTTTTTGACCATCATTGGTCATATGTTTCTTGGTTTATTTTTGTTTTCTTGTCCAGCTTGCTAATATGTGATTTCCTCGCTTGCTGGTAGCTCTAGGGGGCTGAGTTTCTCCCCTCACACCGTTAGTTGGTGTGGGGGTTCTTGTATTCTCAGCGTGGATATTTTGCATAAGGTTTTTTTCCCTGTCTTCTGCTATCTAGTATTAGCGGGCCTCATTTGATCTGTTTTCATTTCTACGTTTGTGTTTTCCCCTTACCTCACCGTTATTATTTGTTGGGGGCTTCCTATATCTTTGGGGTGATTTCTCTTGAGGCAAGTGAGGTCTTACTTTCCCTCCAGGAGTAGATAGTTTCTCAGGCTGCGTCGAGACATCCAGGATTTTAGGCACGTTCACCGGCTTCCTTTAGTGTGTTGGTTAGGATCAGGTTTGCGGTCAGTCCAGTTACCACCTCCCTAGAGCTCGTGTCTATGTTCATAAACTTAGCTAGTCCGTTTCGTGATCCTCAGCCACTAGGATCATAACAGTCAGTACATATATAACACTACAAAAAAGCAGTGAGAAATTTGTCTGGATTCAATTACTCATCCATACAGTTTTAATTGCTTTCTGTTATATTTCGGTGTTTTATAAAACTCAAAAACAATTGAACTTTTTTATTGGTTCAGTTACTTATATAAACATTATGTGCTTTCCGTTACATTTCGGTGTGATATAAAAATCCCCCCAAAAATTGAAAAAATGTTTATGGATTCAATGATTCATCCATACACTGTAATGCAATTCTTGTTACATTTTGCTGGTATATTAAACTCTAGAAAAAAACTTCCATACACTGTAGCATGGTTCTTGTTACATTTTGCTGGTATAGTAAACTCGCAAAAACCCTTCCAAAACTTTTTATGGGTTCAATGATTCATCCATACACTGTAACATGGATCTTGTTACATTTTGCTGGTATATTAAACTCACAAAAAACCCTTTTAAGACTTGTTAGGGATTCAATGATTCATCCATACACTGTTACGTGGTTCTTGTTACATTTCGCTAGTATATTATACTCTAAAATAACCTTCCAAAACTTTTTATGGATTCAATGATTCATGTATACAGTTTAACGTGCTTTGAGTAAAATTGCAGTGAGTTTATATTTTTAAAAAACTGCTTGGCCTGGAATAGTTCACAAAATATTTTTTGCCAAAAAATTGGCTATTGTCATATATATTGTAGAACCTGCTTTGTGTGAAATTTCATTGGTTTGAAATAGAAATCAAAATTGGCCTTTTAAAGGTGTATACTTTAACAAGGCTGTCCAGTTGTTGCCTTCAATGGTGTATGGATGACCCTGTTTCTAATTTTTGTCTGGCTTTGCACTGTGCAGAACTTTTATGAGTGGAGGAGTACCACAACTATAATTTGCTCACGATATTTGAATGAGATAATACAGTTGCTGCCTTCAGGGTTATATGAATGACACTGCTTGTAATTTTTGGCTGGCTTTGCACTGTGCAGAAATTTTATGAGTGTAGGAGTATCAGAACTATACTTTGCTCACAATATTTGAATGAGGCACTACAGTTGGTGCCTTCAAGGGTGTATGGATGACAATGATTGTAATTTCTGGAAGTCTTTGCACTTAGTGCATAGCCTTCATGTGTCTAGGAGTACCACCACATGACAATTTGAACAGAATTTGTATGAGTCCCTTCTTCATGTCTAACACAGGGTGTATCTGAGTCTTACATCACATTTTTAGCAGTTCTTGCTTACTTCATAAATTACACTGAAATTTCCAATTTGTTAGTAAAAATTTCAATTGTGGTTTACATAAATTATTGTTTTTTAGAAATCCTTTTAAAATTTTGCCCTATATAAAAGTAATTATACAGGAAATAATGTTTCTCTTAACTTTTTTCATGTAAACTCCAATTTCTTGTTGATTTTGAATGTTCTATTGTCAGTCCTTAAAGTGTTGTAAACACGTGACACCATTGTTCTCAGCAGTGATCTTGGAGTCAGATATGCTTCCTAGGGTCTTTTACATGCCATTCTCCTTCAATTCAGCACTTTTTCAATCCATTTCAACATTTTTGCTGCCTCCCAGGCCTCTTTGTATAGTCTGCCAGAAAAATGCTTGGATTTCCCATTGACTCCCAATATACTAGTTATTTGAAAAGCGCATTCGAGCATTAGGAATTGCTTGGTTCGAGTAACAAGCATCTGAGCATTTAGTGCTCTCTCATCTCTAGATATATTACAAAGTTGACTATTTTCATATGCATTTTTGACTTGTGAAATAAAAATGAAAATGACCGCTACACTTTAAAAGTTGTTTCCACCGACGAACAAGCATTTTGCTAATTTGTTGGGTGATTGGTAACCTGTTTTCACTGACCGATTATAGAGAAACAAGCTTTCCTAGGAATAATCCCAATAATTATTCAGTGTAAATACTCTTTTATCCTGTAAGAAATAAGCGCTTTTTCCTAGTAAAAGGGGTTGTTTGGTTCAAATTAAAAAGTCTACAGTCACTCTGTGTAGCTGCAGACTCATGAATCCCCCCATGCGCACTGCGAGGATTCGTTGGTTTCTGACTCGGGAATGTAGGTTATGTATGTATTATACATACTCCTGGCCGGAGTCCATCTAGTGAGCGTGGCCTCTCTCCATACAGTTGTGTTGAGCCAGGCAGTGCCCCATCTAGTGATGCGGCCATTCAGTAGGCGGGAAGTGTATGGAACCACTAAATACCGGGTCAGAAAAAGCGAATCTTCCCGTGTGCTAGGGAGATTCAAAAGTATATAGTCACACAGAGTGACTGCAGACTTATCGATTTGGACTGGACAACCATTTTAAGGTACAAGTGTACGTTCTTCTTGAATATCAATAAACTGGTGGTTCTCCCTGTGTTCTGTTCTGGTTCCATTGAAAAAGAAGAATGGTTTCTACAGACTCTGGTAGTATAGGTGCTTCTCACAAAATTAGAATATCATCAAAAAGTTAATTTATTTCTGTTCTTCAATACAAAAAGTGAAACTCATATTATATAGAGTCATTACAAACAGTGATCTATTTCAAGTGTTTATTTCTGTTAATGTTGATGATTATGACTTACAGCCAATGAAAACCCAAAAGTCATTATCTCAGTAAATTAGAATACCCCTCAGACATATGGACTTTACTATACGTTATCTTTTTGCTTTGCCATTATGCCAGAAAGGCCATGTTTACTTTGCTGAACCCTGCTATAGTTTATGCTGTGCTATAATAAACCAGCAGGTGTTTTACCACAAGAAGCGTTCCTTTGTCTACCTTTGGAAGCAGCTGAGTGAGTCAACCCCTCACAACATTTATTAGCATTGTGTGAAATTATGGCACACACATAACCTTTCCATCTAAGCCACATTTAAGGCCATGTGCACACGTTCAGGATTTTTAGCGTTTTTTTAGCGTTTTTTCGCTATAAAAACGTGATAAAAACGCGAAAAAAACGCTAACATATGCCTCCTATTATTTACAGTGTATTCCGCATTTTTTGTGCAAATGTTGCGATTTTTTCCGCGAAAAAATCGCATCGCGGAAAAAAAAGCAACATGTTCATTAAAAATGCAGAATTGCGGGGATTCCGCACACCTAGGAGTCCATTGATCTGCTTACTTCCCGCACGGGGCTGTGCACACCATGCGGGAAGTAAGCAGATTATGTGCGGTTGGTACCCAGGGTGGAGGAGAGGAGACTCTCCTCCACGCACTGAGCACCATATAATTGGTAAAAAAAAAAAGAATTAAAATAAAAATAGTCCTATACTCACCCTCGATGTCTTCCCGTCTCACCGCTGCATGCTGCCGCTTCGGTTCCTATAGCTGCTGTGCGGTGAAGGACCTGCCGATGACGTCACTGTCTTGTGATTGGTCGTGAGCGGTCATGTGACCGCTCACGTGACCGCTCACATGACCGCGACGTCATGGAAGGTCCTGCGCGCACACACCAGCTATAGGAAGAGGAACGGACGCCGCTGATGAGATGTCTGGGTGAGTATAACCATTTTTTTTATTTTTTTAATTATTTTTAAACATTCTATCTTTTACTATAGATGCTGCATAAGCTGCATCTATAGTAAAAAGTTGGTCACACTTGTCAAACAGTATGTTTGACAAGTGTGACCAACCTGTCAGTCAGTTTTCCAAGTGATGCTACAGATCGCTTGGAAAACTTTAGCATTCTGCAAGCTAATTACGCTTGCAGAATGCTAAAAAAAACGCGAAAAAAACAGAAAAAAAACGCAAAAAAAAAAATGCGGATTTCTTGCAGAAAATTTCCAGTTTTCTTCAGGAAATTTCTGCAAGAAATCCGGACGTGTGCACATACCCTAAAAGGAATCTGTCAGTGAGATCTGTTCACAAATGTGCTGCACCCTGCTAGGACCTGTGGTGCGTCTGGGATCAGAACATGTCAGATATTAGCTGATCACATGTCCTCTTTGGAGTCTACGTGGCAGTTGACACGAGTGGTGCAGGTTTATTGTTTCTTATGGTACAGAAAAGAAATTCCATTTGGCTTTTGTCACAGCGGATGCTCATTGGGACCACTCCCCCTTCATTATTTAAACCCACTCCTGGCTTCCTCCCATGCCAGCAATAAAGTTTCTTCCCCCAGTCTGACTTCTCTGGAGTAGGTGTTCCTAGGAGAAGCGGTTCAGTCTTCCATTAATGCCGTGGAGTTCTGTCTGTTTGTGTGTTTTCACCTGCTTATCTCCCTCCCTGTGTTGTCTTATGGTAGTAGAAAGTGGCATGGTGCCCATTTTACTAGCCAGGGTCTAGGCACGTGACGGCTCATGGGGGAAGGACCTATCCATCTATGGTAATGGGAAGAATGGGTTCAGCATTTGGTGAGTGTTGAGGGTTTACCATCTCATCTTCTTCCTATTGTCAGGGCCTTCCAATTTCTGTTTCCCCCTCTCACTTTGCACCGCTTGTTGGCATCTTCCTGCCCTGGTGTGACATTATTGCTGGCTCAATTTTTCACAAGATCCCAACACGGATGCCGTTGCGGCTCTGGCAAAACAAATTCAGATTCTGTCTCTAGAAGTGACAGATCTGCGGTCGTTAGTTTTGCAACAGAAACAAAAGACCTCAGGTCTGGTGGTCTCGGCTTTCAGCCAGACTCACCCTGAGCCCAAGGTGCCCTTCTGGACCAGTTTACTGTGGGGAAGGATAAGTTTGTGGTTTCCAGAGAAGGATGCAAACTTTAATTCAGGCTGCGTACTGAATCCTCTGGGAATGAGGAACAGTGAGTAGGGATTGTGGTTTCCCTACTTTAACCCCTTCATGACCTTGGATTTTTCCCGTGTTCGTTTTTCGCTCTCCTCCTTCCCAGAGCCATAACTTTTTTATTTTTCCGTCAATATGAACATGTGAGGGCTTATTTTTTTGCGGGACGAGTTGTACTTTTGAACGACATCATTGGTTTTACCATGTAGTGTACTAGAAAAAGGGAAAAAAATTGCAAGTTCGATGAAATTGCAAAAAAAGTGCAATCCCATGCGTGTTTTTTGTTTGGCTTTTTTGCTAGGTTCACTAAATGCTAAAACTGACCTGCCATTACGATACTCCAGGTCATTATGAGTTCATAGACACAAAACATGTCTAGGTTATTTTTTATCTACTGTAAGTGGTGAAAAAAAATTCCAAACTTTGCTAAAAAAAAAAAAAAAAAAAAAAAATTGCGCCATTTTCCGATACCCGTAGCATCTCCATTTTTCGTGATCTGGGGTCGGGTGAGAGCTTATTTTTTGCATGCCGAGCTGATGTTTTTAGTGATACCATTTTGGTGCAGATACATTCTTTTGATCGCCCGTTATTGTATTTTAATTCAATGTCACGGCGACCAAAAAAACTTAATTCATGCGTTTCAAATTTTTGTCTCGCTACGCCGTTTAACGATCAGGTTAATTCTTTTTTTTTATTGATAGATTGGGCGATTCTGAACTCGGCGATACCAAATATGTGTATATTTGATTTTATTTTTATTGTTTTATTTTGAATGGGGCGAAAGGGGGGCGATTTAAACTTTTATATTTTTTTTATTTATTTCATATTTTTTCAACATTTTTTTTTAACTTTTACCATGCTTCAATAGCCTCTATGGGAGGCTAGAAGCTGACATAGCCTGATCGGCTCTGATCATCAGATCGCTCCTATGTAGCTGAATTACAGGCTTGCTATGAGACCCGACCACAGGGTGGCGCTCACAGCAAGCCGGCATCAGCAACCATAGAGGTTTCAAGGAGACCTCTGGTTACTATGCTGACGCATCGCTTACCCCGATCATGTGACGGGGGTCGGCGATGCGTGCATTTCTGGCCGGATGGCCGGAAGCGGTAGTTAAATGCCGCTGTCAGCATTTGACAGCGGCATTTAACTAGTTAATAGTGGTGGGTGGATCCCGATTCCACTCGCCGCTATTGCGCGCACATGTCAGCTGTTCAAAGCAGCTGACATGTCGCGGCTTTGATGTGGTCTCACCGCCGCAGCCCACATCAAAGCAGGGGATCTGACCTCGGACGTACTATCCCATCCGAGTTCAGAAAGGGGTTAAGGGGATACTCGATCCTAGCCCTTTTCTCTTCTGGCTGACTCCCAGACCCTGCAGTCAGTAGATGAATTTTTGTGGCTGAGGGTCTTAACTTGCTGAGTCTAAGCTACTTAAGCAACAGCAGGCGGATGGACCAGCAGAGGAGTTTTGTTCGGAGTTTGGCAGATAGGCCACAGACACCAGTTGGAAAGATCCCATCTTTAGAAGCCATATTTGTCAGTGTCTGCCAGAAAGGCTAAAATACCTGAATAAAACTCCTGAGTTATTAGAGGCTGCTATGGCTTTAGCTATTCAGATTGATAGACACCACAAAGATAGACCTGTGTTGATCCACTCCCTAATAGTACTCTCTAAAGGTCAAAGCTCTCCTATGTGCCCTGAGGAACATGTGCAGTTGTTAAGAGCCTCTCTTTGGTCCAAGTCTCCTGCGGTTCACCATAATACAGGGGTTTGTTTCTTTTGTGGTCAGAGCAGTTACTTCTTTGGGGTCTTTCCTTCAGCAAGCAAACCAAAATAAAATGGTGGAAAACTTCTGACCCCAGGATGAGTGGAGGATTACAACTTGGGTGTATATATATCCTCTGTTTGTGCATCTCAGCTTGTCTTACCTGCAGAGATAGTTGTATGTATGAAAACTGAAAACCTTTCTATACTTTTGGAGAGTGGGGTAGGGGCAAAAAAGTTTGCTCAGACTCTGCCTGTCTTGAAACATTTGAACCATTCTGGCGAAACACATCCCTATATTTGCTATTGACTCTGCGCCTCTTTCTCAGGTGTGTTTTGTGCAAATGGTACATAATCTCATAATCTAAATCTTGGAATAGGGGCCCTTTACTCTGAACTCATTTCGTACTATGTTCTTGAAGACTTTCTTATTCCTTTTGTACTAGGCCTCCATTGTTTGGTTATGCATAATCCTGTGGTATATTGGATCATATCCTGGAGCAAAACTACCTAAAACAAGGTTATACAATCTTTCTGGCCCTGAAAGGCAGACTGTGAAAGCTTATATCCCCAAAGCCTTGCTAAGGGACATATCAGACCCTGCTCTTCTCCCATTGCAGCAATATTCTTTCTTGTTAATAACAAAGATGGGGCTCTACATCCTTGTTTAGATTTTTGGGAGTTAAATCAGAGTACCTTCCAAGACCCTTATCCTCTTCCTCTCATTCCAGATTTGTTTATTCAGATTGTTTGTGCAAAATGGTTCTCCAAGTTGGACCTTAGGGGGCCTATAATCTGATTAGACTCAAAGCTAGGGATGTCTGAAAACAGCTTTTAGCACTTGGCAGGTCTGACTAATACTCCCGCCATTTTAAAACATTTTGTCAATGATATCTTTTGTCATCTGATGGGCAAATTGTCTCTTCAGAGAGGCAGAGGACTAGAACTCTAGTGCCACCTATTGGAAGTAGCAATCCTAGCAGTCAATTATTGACCCTTTAACGAGCCTTGTCACATGACTTGGGATGAAAGCCAAACCAGAATCTCAATTTGCAGACACTGTGTTTCGGGATACTGCCCCTCATCAGTGCAAAGTGGAGATCTGGTTTGGCTGATTGAGAGGCGTCTGACCAGGATCCAAGAAGTATCGTTTCTCCTTGCGGAGAGTGACATCTTAAGCATGTCAAGGTGAGGAGACTTAAAGCCACAAGTCTCAAAGCCTAGAGACATACCTTAGGTTTTTACGTTTCTGAAAACCAGGATGATTGGTCATTTTACTTACCTTTGGCAGAATTTGCGCTAAACAATCGTCGCTATGAGTCCACTGGTAAGTCAACATTTTTGGTGCATATAGTTTTCACTCTCAGTTCTGTGCTTTCAGTAGAGATGAGTCTTTGGGGGTTCCTGGGTTTGTTGCTCTCTACTGTATAGCAAGGGATACAGAACAACCTGAAGGTGATGGGAGACCAATATAAACGTGTGGCTGATAAAAAATATATGCCAGGTCTGGACCTTTGTGTGAATGACTGTGTGGTTGTCCACCAAAAATATCAAGTTAAAAGTTCCTTCCTGGAAACTGGGTCCCTGGTTCATTGGTCCATATAAGGTTGTCGCCGTCATTAATCCTGTGGATTTTTGTCTTGACTTGCCACAAGCACTGAAGATTCACAATGTCTTTCATAGGTCATCTGCTGAGATTCCATTTGGCTTTTGTATCAGCTGCTACTCATTGGGACCGCTCCCACTTCATTATATAATCAGACTTTTGGCTTCCTCCTATGCCAGCAATAGACTTTCTACCCTGAGCCTGACTTTTCTGGAGAAGGTGTTCCTAGGAGAAAATGTGTCTTAGGGTATGTGCACACGTCAGGATTTCTTGCAGAAATTTCCTGAAGAAAACCGGAAATTTTCTGCAAGAAATCCACATTTTTTCGTGTGCTTTTTTCCGTTTTTTTTCGCTTTTTTTAGCATTTTGCAAGCGTAATTAGCTTGCAGAATGCTAAAGTTTTCCAAGCGATCTGTAGCATCGCTTGGAAAACTGACAGGTTGGTCACACTTGTCAAACATAGTGTTTGACAAGTGTGAATAACTTTTTACTATAGATGCTGCTTATGCAGCATCAATAGTAAAAAGATATCATGTTAAAAATAATTAAAAAAAATTAAAAAATGGTTATACTCACCCTCTGCAGACAGCCGACCTCCTCAGCGGCGTCCGTTCCTATAGATGGTGTAGTTCAGGACCTTCGATGATGTCACGGTCACGTGAGCGGTCACATGAGCGGTAACGCGACCAATCACAAGACAGCGACGTCATCGCAGGTCCTGAACCACACCATCTATAGGAACGGAAGAGAGAGCATGCACTGCTGAGAGGCGGGAACACTCCGGGGCCATCAGAGGGTGAGTATATGACTATTTTTTATTTTAATTCTTTTTTTTTACCAATTATATGGTGCCCAGTCCGTGGAGGAGAGTCTCCTCTCCTGCACCCTGGGTACCAACCGCACATGATCTGCTTACTTCCCGCATAGTGTGCACAGCCACATGCGGAAAGTAAGCAGATCAATGCATTCCTAGGTGTGCGGAACCCCCGCAATTCCGCAAATTTAATGAACATGTTGCTTTTTTTTCCACGATGCGATTTTTTCGCGGAAAAAAATGCAGCATGTGCACAAAAAATGCAGAATACACTGAAAATAATGGGAGGCACATGTCAGCGTTTTTTTCACGTTTTTTTTGCGTTTTTATCCTGTTTTTGCAGCGCCCCAGAGTCCTGGTCGTTGCAGTACTGTTGCTCTGCCACTAAGGGGAGTGATGGTACATCTGATTGCACTAAAGGAGTTCACCTGACCAGGTAACACACACCCACAATACACTTCACACTCCGGCCACCAGGGGGGGTGGTTCTATCTATTTGACCACTCCTCACACTTGGGTAAAACTGGGGGTTGGACAGGAAGTCAGGGAGAAAAAGGAGCTGGGAAGAGCTCGAGAGAGGACTTGTCAGAGGTGGGATCCTGGCAGAGCCCTAGTGAATAAGAAAGAACATTACGGAACCGTGCCTGTGCTACAGCGGCAGTCTCCTAGGAAAGGACAAGAAGCGAGGGGTATTGTGAAGGAGTGAGAAACAGGAATACAGCGCAGAGGTGATAGGACCAGAAGGAGTCGTGCTGTAAGATCGAGGCAACATCCTTCTGAAGCGCAAAGTCGGTGGCCGGAACGCCGAGAAAGTAAGAGACTTTAAGCATTACTTCAAACCACGGCAGGACAGCCAATTATAGGTTGGCTGTCTCACCTAAATCACCTAAGCAGACAACGGAGGCAGCTGTGGGAGAGGGGCGACTCTAGGGTCCCGGAAGAACTCCAGGCCTACCCCGTCATACGGGTGTGTCCTAGCCATATCATCTGGGGGACGGAGAGAACGAACATCAGAGACAGACAGAATCAGTTGTGAGGACTATCCTGGGGTGTTCAGCAGGGAAGGACTACAACACACAGGCGCTAGAAGGTAGACACTGATTCCCACCTGCTAAGGGAACTCCGGATGTGCCGTTGGACCGGCCGGTCTCAGCCAGCCCTGTTAACTGTGCTCTGGATTGAGTATCTCCAAACCTTCAGTAAAGAGGTAAAGAGACTGCAACCCTGTGTCCTCGTTATTCATCACACCCTGCACTACACATCATCACTCTCAACTTCACTGGACGCCCCTCAGCAGGGTCACGGACCGGGTCTAGCCACCGTGACACTCCCAGAACCGAGACAGAGAGGCCCGGTGCCGGGTACCCCTCGGCCCTGCGGCAGTGGGGGCGCTCCATTTTTATAGCGAAAAGACGCGAAAAAAACGCAAAAAATACTGAACGTGTGCACATGGCCTTACATTAATGCTTGTGGAGTTCTATCTGTTTGTGTTTTTTCCCCTGCTCGTCTCCTTCCCTGTGTTGTCTCGTGGTAGTAGTAAGACCAGAGTCTTGCTGCCCATTTCACTTGCCAGGGCAAAAACCCATGGTTAGCCAGGGCCTAGGCACGCGACTGCACACAGGGCGAATGACCCATCTAGAGCAATAGGGAGCGCAGGGGTGAGCATTAGGTAAGTGTCGAGGGGTTACCATCTCCCACTCTGTCTGTCTTCTGGGCCTTCCTTTTCCTGTTTCCCCCTCTCCCTTTGCATCTCCCTGTTATGACGTGACACCACCACCACCCAATTTCAAATTATGATTTTCTCAATGATGATGTTGGAAAATTCAGTCTGAAAATTACTTTTTATAACTAACTAAATTTTGTACATGGTGATCTTCTAGTCTGCAGCAGAGCTTTCAGCAACAAAATTCAGAACTTAATTAACCTATACTTGTTACTTTTTTTAGTGTACATTCTTATGGCATAATGATCAAGATGTGGATACAATTAAAAACTGTGATGGAGCATAGAGCGCTTGGCTCCTTAAACTGCCACTTACGCTGATAAATCACATGCCTACTTAAGGCATTTTATCTACCAAAGTTCTGAAATGCGCAAAAGATGTCAGGCAGCGCAATGATGTCACATCATCGCACCACTAGCGCCTGACAAGGAGAGGAGGGAGATCTGACCACTTATGAGAGCAAGTAAGGAAAAATTGGGAGATATCATCAATGGAGGTAGAAAGCTGACATCATTTTTGTAATTCAGCACAAAAGGGGCATTATTATTGTATAGGGGATGTAAAAAGGACAATATTATTTTATAGGGCGCAAAAAGGAGAATTAATATTTTATGACGGGAAATATTGCCATCCAGAAATGCCAGTACAGTCCATAAAAATAGGGCCCTATTTTGCCCTGTCCATAAAAAAATAAATAAGATGTCCATGATTTTTTCAAGCAGAAAAAACGTATACAATTTTTTTTTAAGGTAATTAACATTTTACAATGTACAATGAAAGCATTATGGCCTGTAGACATAGATCGTTTATAATTAGAGATGAGCGAACTTGTTCAGAAAACGTTCAACAGTCTCAAATTCGGCATGAACGTAGCTCATTTGGATTCGTGTTCCAATTCCCCAACATTTTTCCTAAAAATCGGCAAAAAGTTATCCAAAGTTCAGTAAATGTTTGAGTTCACTAACGCCTCTTTCAGATGCCCTGCACACGTGTACACTGATGAGACATGGATGACATCTTTGTGTCATCAGTGTGACACGTACTGGCTCCTGGAAATCAGCGGTACTGTTCGCGCTGTTCCCTGTCACCAGGTGCTGAAGTGAAGACAACACACATCACTGTCACCTGTTCGTGCTGCGATAAGTGCTAGCAGGGGACAATAGTGAGAGTTGTATTCAACTGTTAACAGCAAGAGCAAGCAGCAGCTATGGAAGTATACATCAACCGCCGGCTGTGCTATAAAAAATAAATAATTAAAAAATGACGTGGGTTCACCTGCATTTTTGATAATCAGCTAGGCAAAACTGACAGCTGCGGGCTGCAACCCTCAGCTGTCAGCTTCACCAAGGTTGGTTATCAAGAATAGAGGGGTCCCTATGCTGTATTTTTTAATTATTTAAGTAATTAAATTATTTTGTCAAGCTAATGCAGACAGTTGGGGGCTGGTAATCCCAGGCTGGTAAGGGGCTCCCCCAGCCTAAAAATAGCAGCCCACAGCCACCTCACCCCAGAAAAGGCGCACTTATATGATGTGGAAATTGTAACACTTTGCCCGGCTCTTCCCATTTGCCCTGTGGCGGGGGCATGTGGGGTTCATATTTGTGGGTTTGATGTCACCTTTGCATTGTCTGGTGACAGCAAGCCCACCGGTTAGTAATGGAGAGGCATCCATAAGACAGCTATCCATTACTAATCCTATAGTTATATTGTAAATAAACACACAGCTATAATAAAGTCCTTTAACCACTTAAGGACCAAACCACTTTGTAGGTTAATGACCAGGCTTTAATTTTGAAATCTGACCACTGTCACTTTATGTGGTTATAACTCTGGAACACTTCAACAGATCCAACTGATTCTGAGATTATTTTTCCATGACATATTGCACTTTATGATAGTGGTAAAATTTCTTCAAAATTTCTTGTGTTAATTTGTGAAAAAAATGTAAATTTGGCAAACATTTAGAAAATTTCACAATTTTCAAACTTTTAATTTTAATGCGCCTACATAAGAGCATTATGTCACACAAAATAGTTAATAAATAACATTTTCCACATGTCTACTTTACATCAGCACAATATTTGAAACATAATTTTTTTAGGAAGTTATAAAGGGTTAAAAGTTGACAAGTGATTTCTCATTTTTTCAACAAAATTAAAAAAAAACATTTTTTTTTAGGGACCACCTCACATTTGAAGTGACTTTGGGGCCTATATGACAGAAAATACCCAAAAGTGACACTATTCTAAAAACTGCACCCCTCGAGGTGTTCAAAACCAACCCTTTTGGTGCTTCACAGGAACTGAAGCAATGTGGAAGGAAAAAATTTAAAAATTTTACTTTGGACACAATTTTTTAAATTGTCTTAAAGGTATCAGGAGAAAATGAACCACGATATTTGTTGTGCAATTTCTCCTGAGTACACTGATACCCCATATGTGGAGGAAGACTACTCTTTAGGAGCTCGGCAGGGCTCGGAAGGGATGGAGCACTATTTGAGGTTTTGAACATAAAATTGAATGGAATCGAGAGCTTACGCCATGTTGAGTTTGGAGAGCCCCTGATGTGCCTAAACAGTGGAAACTCCCCACATGTGACCCCATTTTGGAAACTAGACCCCTCAAGGGACTTATCTAGATGTTTGGTCAGCGCCTTGAACCCCCAGGTGCTTCACATAAGTTTATAACGTAGAGCTGTGAAAATTAAAAATCAAATTTTTTCCACAAAAATCATCTTTCAGCACATTTTTTATTTTAACAAAGGTAGCAGGAGAAAATGGACCCCAAAATTTGTTGTGAAATTTCTCCTGAGTGTGCCACTATCCCGTGTGGGTGAAAACTACTTTTGAGGCACAGTGCACAGCTCAAACAGGAAGGAGCTCCATATTATAGTGCAGATTTTACTATTATGGTTTGAGGGTGCCATGACCTACTGGGAGAGCCCCTGAGGTGCCAGAACAGCAGGACTCCGCATAAGTGACCCCATTTTACAAAATACACCTCTTGATGAATCAATCTAGGGGTGCAGTGGTAATTTTTACACCATCGTTGGGTCACAGAATTGTATACCATTGGGCAATGAAGAAAAAATAATTACATGTTTACCACAAAAAATTGTTTTAGCCCCAGATTTAACATTTTCAGACAAGTGGGTAAAATTGGCAGTGGAATTTGTCCCACAATTTTTGTTGAATATGGAAACACTCCATATGTGGCTGTACAATATTGCTTAGCCTGTTGTGATTCGGTTCGTGGGCTCCCCCGGTGGTCTCTTGTGGTACTGGTGTCCTGCAAGCTTTGCCTTCTCAGTTCACCTGTTCCTATCAGGATGTGGGAGTATCCTATTTAACCTTGCTCCTCAGTCATTCTAATGCTGGCCATCAATGTATCCAGAGTGATTCTGTTGCATGTTCCTGCTCCCAGTTTTCTGCTCAGCTAAGTTGGACACTTTAGTCCTTAAGTCTATTTTTGTATGTTTTGTCCAGTTTGCACTTATGTGAATCTCTGCAGCTGGAAGCTCTTGTTGGGCTGAAATTACCACTCCAGTGGCATGAGTTGTCACATGAGTTAAGGTAATTTCAGGATGGTGTTTTGAAGGGTTTTGCAGCTGACCGCGAAGTTCTCTGTTGTATCTTTCTGCTATTTAGTTAGCGGGCCTCTCTGTGCTAAATCTGCTTTCATACTACGTGTGTCTTTTCATCTGCTCTCACCGTTATTATATGTGGGGGGCTGCTATCTCATGTGGGGACATTCTCTGGAGGCAAGCCAGGACTGTGTTTTCTTCTACCAGGGGTAGTTAGTTCTCCGGCTGGCGCGCGGCATCTAGAGACAACGCAGGAATGCCCCCTGGCTACTTCTAGTGTGGTGTGTAGGTTTAGCATCGCGGTCAGCTCTAGTTTCCATCACCCGAGAGCTTGTCCGTTTATTCTATGCTTCTGATGTTTCCTTGCCATTGGAAACCATAACAGTATGGCCAGCCCAAATGTTTAATCTATAGGCTGAAGCAGGAGAGAAAAGGAACTGTGTGAAACCTTTTTTTTTTTTTCCTTCCTCTGAAGTTGCACTCCAGCTCTAATTGCAGTCTCCTGTTTTCCTCTCCTCTTAACCCCTGAATGGCTTAGACTTTATCTGTTGAAATATGGATCCCCAGAGTCTGGCTACCAATTTGAATAATCTTGCCTCTAAAGTTCAGAATATACAAGATTTTTTGTTACATGCTCCTCGGTCTGAACCTAAAATTCCTATACCGGAGTTTTTTTCTGGAGATCGATCTTGTTTTCTAAATTTTAAATACAATTGTAAATTGTTTCTTTCGCTGAGATCTCATTCTGCTGGAGATCCTGCCCAGCAAGTAAAAATTGTTATTTCTTTACTGCGGGGTGACCCCCAAAATTGGGCATTTTCATTGGCACCAGGGGATCCTGCGTTGCTCAATGTGGATGCGTTTTTTCTGGCTTTGGGGTTGCTTTATGAGGAACCAAATTTGGAGATTCAGGCTGAGAAAGCCCTAATAGCCCTCTCTCAGGGGCAAGATGAAGCCGAAATATATTGCCAAAAATTTCGAAAATGGTCTGTGCTTACTCAGTGGAATGAGTGCGCTCTGGCGGCAATTTTCAGAGAAGGTCTCTCTGATGCTGTAAAAGACGTCATGGTGGGGTTTCCTGCGCCTACTGGTCTGAATGAGTCCATGACAATGGCAATTCAGATTGATCGGCGTTTACGGGAACGCAAACCTGTGCACCAGTTGGCGGTGTCTTCTGAAGAGGCACCACAGAGTATGCAATGTGATAGCTTTCTGTCCAGAAGCGAACGACAGATTTATAGGCGCAAAAATCATTTGTGCTTCTATTGTGGAAATTCTACTCATGTTATATCAGCATGCTCTAAACGAACAAAGAAAGTTGATAAATCCTCTGCTATTGGCACTTTGCAGTCCAAGTTTATTTTGTCTGTAACTCTAATTTGTTCGTTATCTTCTATTGTTGCGGATGCGTATGTGGATTCTGGCGCCGCTTTGAGTCTTATGGATTGGTCCTTTGCCAGGCGCTGTGGGTTTGATCTAGAGCCTCTGGAAGTTCCTATACCTTTAAAGGGTATTGATTCTACACCATTGGCTAGTAATAAACCACAATACTGGACACAAGTGACTATGCGTATGACTCCAGACCATCAAGAGGTGATTCGCTTCCTTGTACTGTATAATCTACATGATGTGTTGGTGCTGGGATTGCCATGGTTGCAAACTCATAACCCAGTCCTTGACTGGAAAACAATGTCTGTACTAAGCTGGGGATGTCAGGGAAATCATGGGGACACATCTTTGGTCTCCATTGCTTCATCTATTCCCTCTGAAATTCCTGAGTTTTTGTCTGATTATCGTGAGGTTTTTGAGGAATCTACTCTTAATTCTCTTCCTCCTCACAGAGATTGCGATTGCGCCATAGATTTGATCCCTGGCAGTAAATTTCCTAAGGGTCGTCTATTCAATCTGTCTGTACCTGAACATGCTGCCATGCGAGAGTATATTAGGGAGTCCTTGGAAAAGGGACATATTCGTCCTTCTTCGTCTCCTCTTGGAGCGGGGTTCTTTTTCGTAGCTAAAAGCGATGGTTCTTTGAGACCTTGTATTGATTATAGACTCTTGAATAAGATCACAGTCAAGTATCAGTATCCTTTGCCATTGCTGACAGATTTATTTGCTCGCATTGAGGGGGCGAAGTGGTTCTCTAAGATTGATCTTCGCGGTGCGTATAATTTGGTGCGAATTAAGCAGGGGGATGAGTGGAAAACCGCATTTAATACGCCCGAGGGCCATTTTGAGTATTTGGTGATGCCTTTTGGTCTGTCAAATGCCCCTTCGGTCTTTCAGTCTTTTATGCACAATATTTTCTGTGAATATCTGGATAAATTTATGATTGTGTATTTGGACGATATCTTGATTTTTTCGGATGACTGGGAATCTCATGTTCAACAAGTTAGGAGGGTTTTTAAGGTTTTGCGGACCAATTCTCTGTTTGTTAAAGGTTCAAAGTGTGTTTTTGGGGTTCAGAAGATTTCTTTTTTGGGGTACATTTTTTCCCCCTCTTCTATTGAGATGGATCCTGTGAAGGTTCGGGCTATTTGTGACTGGACGCAACCGACTTCTCTTAAGGGCCTTCAGAAATTTTTGGGCTTTGCTAACTTTTATCGTCGATTCATAACTGGTTTTTCTAGCGTTGTCAGGCCTTTGACTGATTTGACTAAAAAGGGTGCTGATGTTGCAGATTGGTCTCCTGCTGCTGTGGAGGCCTTTCGGGAGCTTAAGCGCCGTTTTTCTTCTGCTCCGGTGTTGTGCCAGCCTGATGTTTCTCTTCCTTTTCAGGTGGAAGTTGATGCTTCCGAGATCGGAGCGGGGGCGGTTTTGTCGCAGAAAAGTTCAGATTGTTCAGTGATGAGACCTTGTGCGTTCTTTTCTCGAAAATTTTCGCCCGCCGAGCGAAATTATGACGTCGGTAATCGGGAGCTTTTGGCGATGAAGTGGGCATTCGAGGAGTGGCGTCATTGGCTTGAGGGTGCTAAACATCAGGTGGTGGTCTTGACTGATCACAAAAATTTGATTTATCTTGAGTCGGCCAGACGTCTGAATCCTAGACAGGCGCGCTGGTCCTTGTTTTTCTCCCGGTTTAATTTTGTGGTTTTGTATCTGCCAGGTACTAAGAATGTGAAGGCGGATGCCCTTTCTAGGAGTTTTGAACCTGATTCCCCTGGTGATTCTAAACCTACGGGTATACTTAAGGATGGGGTGATATTGTCTGCTGTCTTCCCAGACCTGCGACGTGCTTTACAAGAGTTTCAGGCGGATCGGCCTGATCGTTGTCCGCCTGGTAGATTGTTTGTGCCGGATGAGTGGACCAATAGAGTCATCTCGGAGGTTCATTCTTCTGCGTTAGCAGGTCATCCGGGAATTTTTGGTACCAGAGATTTGGTGGCTAGGTCCTTCTGGTGGCCTTCCCTGTCTCGGGACGTGCGTACTTTTGTGCAGTCTTGCGATGTTTGTGCTCGGGCCAAGCCTTGTTGTTCTCGGGCTAGTGGGTTGTTGTTGCCCTTGCCTGTTCCTAAGAGGCCTTGGACACACATCTCTATGGATTTTATTTCTGATCTCCCTGTTTCTCAGAAGATGTCCGTCATTTGGGTGGTGTGTGACCGCTTTTCTAAGATGGTTCATTTGGTGCCCTTGCCCAAGCTGCCTTCCTCATCTGAGTTGGTGCCCCTGTTTTTTCAGAATGTGGTTCGGCTGCATGGTATTCCGGAGAATATCGTTTCCGACAGGGGATCCCAGTTTGTGTCCAGATTTTGGCGGGCGTTTTGTGCCAGGATGGGCATTGATTTGTCTTTTTCGTCTGCATTTCATCCCCAGACAAATGGCCAGACGGAACGTACTAATCAGACCTTGGAGACTTATTTGAGGTGTTTCGTGTCTGCTGATCAGGATGACTGGGTCTCCTTTTTGCCGTTGGCTGAGTTTGCCCTTAATAATCGGGCCAGTTCTGCCACTTTGGTCTCCCCTTTCTTTTGCAATTCAGGGTTCCATCCTCGTTTTTCATCTCGTCAGGTGGAGTCTTCGGATTGTCCTGGAGTGGATACCATGGTGGATAGGTTGCATCGTATTTGGGGGCAGGTGGTGGACAATTTGGAGTTGTCCCAGGAGAAGACTCAACGTTTTGCTAATCGCCATCGTCGTGTTGGTCCTCGTCTTCGTGTTGGGGACTTGGTGTGGTTGTCCTCCCGTTTTGTCCCTATGAGGGTCTCTTCTCCTAAGTTTAAGCCTCGGTTCATCGGTCCTTATAAGATTTTGGAAATTCTTAACCCTGTGTCTTTTCGTTTGGACCTCCCAGCATCCTTTGCTATCCATAATGTCTTCCATCGGTCATTATTGCGGAGGTATGAGGTACCACTTGTGCCTTCTGTTGAGCCTCCTGCTCCTGTGCTGGTTGAGGGTGAATTGGAGTACGTGGTGGAGAAAATCTTGGACTCCCGTGTTTCCAGACGGAGACTTCAATATTTGGTGAAATGGAAGGGCTACGGTCAAGAGGATAATTCTTGGGTTACAGCTTCTGATGTTCATGCTTCTGATTTGGTCCGTGCCTTTCATAGGGCTCATCCAGATCGCCCTGGTGGTTCTTGTGAGGGTTCGGTGCCCCCTCCTTAAGGGGGGGGGTACTGTTGTGATTCGGTTCGTGGGCTCCCCCGGTGGTCTCTTGTGGTACTGGTGTCCTGCAAGCTTTGCCTTCTCAGTTCACCTGTTCCTATCAGGATGTGGGAGTATCCTATTTAACCTTGCTCCTCAGTCATTCTAATGCTGGCCATCAATGTATCCAGAGTGATTCTGTTGCATGTTCCTGCTCCCAGTTTTCTGCTCAGCTAAGTTGGACACTTTAGTCCTTAAGTCTATTTTTGTATGTTTTGTCCAGTTTGCACTTATGTGAATCTCTGCAGCTGGAAGCTCTTGTTGGGCTGAAATTACCACTCCAGTGGCATGAGTTGTCACATGAGTTAAGGTAATTTCAGGATGGTGTTTTGAAGGGTTTTGCAGCTGACCGCGAAGTCCTCTGTTGTATCTTTCTGCTATTTAGTTAGCGGGCCTCTCTGTGCTAAATCTGCTTTCATACTACGTGTGTCTTTTCATCTGCTCTCACCGTCATTATATGTGGGAGGCTGCTATCTCCTGTGGGGACATTCTCTGGAGGCAAGCCAGGACTGTGTTTTCTTCTACCAGGGGTAGTTAGTTCTCCGGCTGGCGCGCGGCATCTAGAGACAACGCAGGAATGCCCCCTGGCTACTTCTAGTGTGGTGTGTAGGTTTAGCATCGCGGTCAGCTCTAGTTTCCATCACCCGAGAGCTTGTCCGTTTATTCTATGCTTCTGATGTTTCCTTGCCATTGGAAACCATAACATTAGCCATACGGAGAGTCTCGGTAGGGATAGAGCGCTATGTGCCTCCTGGAGCACAGATTTTCCAAGAATAGTTTGCAGACTCCATATACAGAGCCCCCTAAATGCTAGAGAGCAAAATCCACCCCCCCAAGTGACCCCATTTTGGAAATTATACCCTTGCCAAATGCGAACGCTAAAGGTGGTTTATGCACACTGGGGCTCAGAAGGGAGGTGGCATTTGAATTTGGGAATGCAGAATTCACTGAATTTCTTTTTGGGGGCAATGAGCCATTTTGCTTTTCCAGACCCTTTGTGCTACCAGTAATATGGAAGCCTCCTCTATTTCTGTTAACAGATGACAGACCTGAGTGGGGACTTGCTTTTTTTGTGGATTGAGTTGAAGCTTTTATTGGAAACATTTTTCATAATGTTTGGGATCACATTTATGCTGCGCACTACACTGAGCACAAACTTTGGGGTTTCCATATTAATTTCCGAGTGACGTGACAAATGTAAGCCCCCGAGGGATTCATTCACTGTAATGAGGCAGCAGAGTTTCTCTGGATTCCATCTAGCCTCTGTACAGCATTGTCCTTCCTTTCAGAGGTGCACAAAACTATGGTGGACCGTGTTTTTATGCTCGCCTAAAAAGACTGACACCGCCGGATCACAGGTCCTATGGCGTTAACAGTGCCTCCATCTGCCTCATTATACGGAATCTTCCACTGGTAGTTCTGTCTGAATCACGTATTTCAGAGATTTACATAGAAACCTCGGTGTAAGCGTTCACTGTAGAGCACAGGATAAATGTGCGCCGAGCCTTACTGCAATCTTTGGAAGGCAGAATCAACAAATAGACAGCAGGTGAAGAATTGGTTTTATTTACTTTTTACGCCATTCCTCATGCGATATAAGTGATTAGACGACTTTATTCTTTGGGTCGGTGCGATTACAGCGATACTAGATTTATATCATTTTTTTATGTTTGGCAGCTGTCACACACTCAAAGAGGCTTTTTTTGCAAGAAGTAGTATTTTGATCGCCATATTTTGAGAGCTATAATTTATCCATATTTTGGCCCACAGAGACTAGTGTTGAGCGATACCTTCCGATATTTGAAAGTATCGGTATCGGATTGGATCGGCCGATACCGGCAAAATATCGGATCTCGCCGATACCGATACCCGATACCAATACAAGTCAATGGGACACAAATATCGGAAGGTATCCTGGATGGTTCCCAGGGTCTGAAGGAGAGGAAACTCTCCTTCAGGCCCTGGGATCCATATTCATGTAAAAAATAAAGAATAAAAATAAAAAATATGGATATACTCACCCCTCCGGCGGACCCTGGACCTTAACGATGTAACCGGCAGCCTCCGTTCCTAAGAATGCAGAGTGAAGGACCTTCGATGACGTCGCGGCTTGTGATTGGTCGCGAGACCGCTCATGTGACCGCTCACGCAACCAATCACAAGCCGTGACGTCATCGCAGGTCCTACACTCACTGCATTCTTAGGAATGGAGGCTCCCGGTTACACCGCTAAGGTCCAGGGTCCGCTGGAGGGGTGAGTATATCCATATTTTTTATTTTTATTCTTTATTTTTTACATGAATATGGATCCCAGGGCCTGAAGGAGAGTCTCCTCTCCTCCAGACCCTGGGAACCATACAAAAATATCGGAACTCGGTATCGGAATTCCGATACAGCAAATATACTTATAAGATACTTGCGGTATCGGAATGCTCAACACTAACAGAGACATGTGAGGGCTTGTTTTCTGTGGGACAACCTGACTTTTATTGGTACCATTTTTGGGTACATGACATTTTTTGATCACTTTCTATTCCAATTTTTGTGAGGCACAATGAACAAAAGCCAGCAATTCAGGATTTTTTTTCTCTCCGTTCTACGTGTGGTAAAATTGATAAGGCAGCTTCATTCTTCGAGTCACTATGATTACAGCGATGTCACATTTATATTTTTTATGTTTTGCCGCTTTTACATAATAAAAACTTTTATAGATAAAAATTATCATTTTTGCATTGCTTTATTGTGAGATCTATAACTTTTAGATTTTTTCGCTAATGGAGCTTGCTTTTTGTGGGACAAGATGGCATTTTCAATTACACTATTTACATTCATCTTTTTGATTGCATTTTATTCCACTTTTTCCAAGTGGTATGATGATAAAGCATAGTTTGCTACTTTTTTTGTGTGTGTTTTTTTTTAAAGGCTTAACTAGCATGATGCATTTATACATTGGCTTGTGTATTTATTGGTGGATTTTTATTATCATTATTATTATCATTATGTATTTTTTTACATATTTTGTAAAAAAAATGTCCTCTCTTATCTAGTCCCCTTATGGGACTTTCACTTTTTTAAGTATGATTGAATGTATAATGCATTGCAATGCACTAGCATTGCACTGCATTATACCTATACTGAAAGCTTCTGACACCATGGTGTGTGCATGGTCTTAGAAGCATTCTACAGCTTGGTGTCCCCGGGGTCATCATGACGACCCCGGGTCACAATGGCAACGATCGGGTCCCCATGATGCGATCGCAGTCGATTTAAGCATTTAGTGGGTTTACAGCCAGGGGAGGCGCTGACACCACTCCTGGCTGTTAGTGCAGATTCTCAGCCACTGACAGCGCTAAGCTGCTGCACTAATCTGACAGGAAGTGCTGTTATTTCAGCTAGGGCTGCCACCAGGAACTTCAGGGCTCCATATTGGCAACATTTTCGGTCCCCTTTCAGACTCCGCCCAGGCTCCACCCCAGCTCCACAGACCCACCGCCCTCTCTTGGTAAAATCCAACCATTGGAAACCGCAATGATCTGAAGAATGGGGAACTGTTGTCCCCATTTTAAAATGCAGCGGCAGGTGGGATATCTGTCCACAGAACCATTTATGCTCTTTGGGGCTTCCAGAAATAGCCAAATGCAGCCACTGAGGGAGTGAGTGGATCAGTGGTCGAGTCGCACATGAGCTCCCTTCTAATGGAGATGAAAGTTCCACATTCGGCCGATCAGTGTGGGTCCTAGAAGTGAGACCACCACCAATCAATAAGTTATCACTTATCATCAGGCCACGTTCACACGTTCAGTATTTTACATTATTTTTTTTAAGCAAAAACCAGGAGCAGAAAAATCAGAGGAAAAGTATAATAGAAACACATCACCTCACCACTTCTGCATTTTTGACACACTCCTAGTTTAGGATTACAAATACTGATGTAAAATCCTGACCAAATACTGAATGTGTGATTGTGTCTTTGGGATGGGTGATTACTTGTTTTTGCCAGAGTGCATATTTGCTACTGTATAATAGAGGACTGGGAGGGGTTAAACATCCAAATACTTAAATCTCTAATGTAAATAAAGAATCTTCCCCTTATTGGTATAAGAGAGAACAAGTGACCTCCATACACAACACAATCCTCTATACCAAGACCAATAATATCACATACAAGGAACAAATACTGTCACATCATGACCAGACCACATATTACCACAGTGACTGAATAATACCACATACAAGGAACAAATACCGCCACACCATGACTAGACCACATATTACCATCACATATTGACTGAATAATACCACATACAAGGAACAAATACTGCCAAACCATGACCAGACCTGATATTACCACCATATTATGACCGAATAATGCAACATACAAGGTACAAATACCTCTACATCATGACTGACCACATATTACCACCACATAGTGAACAAATAATACCACATACTAGGTACAAATACCATCGCACCATGACCAGACCACATATTACCACCACATAGTGACTAAATAATACCACATACAAGGTACAAATACTGCCACACCATGACCAGACCACATATTACCACCACACAGTGACTGAATAATACCATATACAAGGAACAAATACTGCCACACCATGACCAGACCACATATTACCACCGCATAGTGACTGAATAATACCACAATACAAGGAACAAATACCACCACACCATGACCAGACCAAATATTACCACCACATAATGACTGAATCATACCACATACAAGGAACAAATACTGCCACACCATGACCAGACCTGATATTACCACATTGTGACTGAATAATGCGACATGCAAGGTACAAAATACCTCTACATCATGACTGACCACATATTACCACCTCATAGTGAACAAATAATACCACATACTAGGTACAAATACCATCACACCATGACCAGACCACATATTACCACCACATAGTGACTAAATAATACCACATACAAGGTACAAATACTGCCACATCATGACCAAATCACATATTACCACCACATAGTGACTAAATAATACCACATACAAGGTACAAATACCGCCACATCATGACCAAATCACATATTACCACCACATAGTGACTGAATAATTCCACATACAAGGAACAAATACTGCCACACCATGACAAGACCAGATATTACCACCACATAGTGAATGAATACCACATACAAGGAACAAATACTGCCACACCATGACCAGACCACATATTACCATCACATAGTGACTAAATAATACCACATAGAAGGAACAAATGCTGTCACACCATGACCAGACCACATATTACCACCACATAGTTACTGAATAATACCACATACAAGGAACAAATACTGCCAAACCATGACCAGACCACATATTATCACCACATACTGACTGAATAATACCACATAGAAGGAACAAATACCGCCACACCATGGCCAGACCACATATTACCACCAAATAATGACTGAAAATACCACATATAAGGGACAAATACCACAGGCCACAAACAGCTGGAGACAAACCGCATTGGCGGTGATAATACATGAAAACGCTGGAGTGGTTCTTTAAGTATTTCCTGTGTTTTTTGCAGCAAATACTGCAGCATTTCTTAGTACCAACTAAGTGAGTGAGATTCCTGAAGTCTCACAGCACATTGCTTAGTTTTACCTTGCAGATTTGAAGCAGTTTCACATCTGCAGCATCTCAATTCCTTCAGTGATTTTTACCCTATCCCATGTAATGGAAGAAAGAAAAGCAAGAAAAAAAAGCATAAAAAATGCAAGTAGAAAATGAGGTAAAGCCGTGTGTGTTTTATATTGCGTTTTTCCTGCCACAAGACACGTTTTTGGTGTGGAAATATCTGCAGCAAATACTTAATATATGTACATACCCATACACAGACTATTTCACCCACACAAATTCAGCTATATGCCTTATATATACACAAATGCACACATATAGGAATTGCAGGCCTCACAGACACAAACATGCATTCCACACAGCACATTTATTAGACATATACATCACATGTACTGTGCGTATATCATACACATGTACACTGTGTAGAGGACTGGGCATCATGCATCCTCAGTCTCAAGCAATGGGGGGCACAAGACCCTCACTAAGCTCTCCATGTGCAGCTCTGTGCACAGCAGACTGCTCCCCTCCTGTTTGCCGACTACTAGATGTGCTGGAAAGGCCGGAGGGGGAGGTGTAATAATTGCTGTGTGACTGGTGAGAAGCAATAGTGCTGATAGGGGTCAGGGGGATTAGTATACCCCATCATGTTGTAAGAGCAAACCTGTGGGCAGCAGAGAGGAGGCTTCTTCATCCTGGAGGCTTCTATTCTGGAGGCAACAGTCTGCTCTGCTCTGCAGGAGGCTCAGGAGAGTGGGCAGAGTCTGCACTGTCTGAAGATTGCAGCAGCTGAGCAGAGCAGTGAGTGCAGCAACAGCCAGAGCAGAGCAATGAGTGCAGCAGCCGCCAGAGCAGAGCAGTGAGTGCAGCAGCCGCCAGAGCAGAGCAGTGAGTGCAGCAGCCGCCAGAGCAGAGCAGTGAGCGCAGCAGCATCCAGAGCAGAGCAGTGAGTGCAGCAGCAACCAGAGCAGAGCAGTGAGTGCAGCAGCCGCCAGAGCAGAGCAGTGAGTGCAGCAGCCGCCAGAGCTGAGCAGTGAGTGCAGCAGTGCAGCTGCTCCTGGCTTGTGTGTAGCTGCTCTCCTGCGTGGAGCACAGACACTTACAGGAGCCGTCACTTCAATGTGTTGTGCTCCCAGGTGTAGGAGAGGAGTCAGGAAAGGCAGCGCTGCTGTATCAGGCTGCTCTGGAAGAATGTGCTCTCAGGAGGTTCGGAGCATCACACTTTTGATCCAGGACTCAGGCCCCAAATGTAACTGACTAGTGACGTCCCTGCCCTGGAGCCCGGTGAGCAGAAGAAAAGTGGTGGGCCCAGAGTGAGTGAAACTCTGCCGACATATCTCACACAGTCCAGGCCCTCCACCTTGCTTCTGCTCACCAGACCTGGTACACCAGTAGGGGTAGTAAGGCCCTGATTTCAGCATCTCCTGCGCGATCATGCTATGATCAGTCAGTCAGATTGACTGACCAATCACAGCGATCTGGGTGCGGGGACAGACAGCATGGGTCACCACACCTCTTTCTGTGCCTCTCAGCTGTCTCAGCTGTTTAAATGCATGACAGACACAGTCTGTCCTGGTGCAAGAAATTGAAAGAATGACACAGACTCCTTTAATGATATAGTGAGAAAAAGTCTCATAGTCATGCTGAGGGGTGGATTAAGGGTAGCCAGGGCCACGGGCTGTTCAGACCCTATGGGCTCCCCCCTGGTCATGTGATGGGGGTCATGTGACGGGAGGTCATGTGACGGGGGGTCATGATATACCTGAACCAGATTATTCCAGAAAAATGGCCGGGCCCTACTCTACTGTAACCTATTAAATATTTGTTAAAATATGCAATACAATTTAGGTATATTTTGACCAATATCACATACAAGGAGCAAATACCACCGCACCATGACCAGACCACAAATTACAACCACAGTGATCGAATAATATCACATACAATGAACAAATACCACCGCACCATGTCAAGACCACATATTACCACCACTTGGTGACCAAATAGCACATTCAAGGGACAAATACCACAACACCATGTCAAGATCACATATTACCACCACTTGGTGACCAAATAGCACATACAAGGGACAAATACCACAACACCATGTCCAGACCACATATTACCACCACATAGTGACTGAATACTACAATACTGATCAGTAATAAAAACCAAAACAAAAAAAAAACAATACTATCACCATAAGTGCCAGTATTCACAGGAGATCTGTACTTAGTATGCAGTGTCTGTGTAGAGGTAATTGTTGTGAATTCTGTTCTCGAACTCCCTCCTGTGGTTATGAATGGTACTTCGGCGAGTTCTGTCCATGGACTCCCTCTGGTGGCTGTGAGTGGAGCTCCTGGTTCTGAGGTTCCTTCTCCAGCTGATCTCATTTAGGCCTTGGCTGGCTGCTCTATTTAACTCCAGTCAGATCGTTACCTGATGCCAGCTGTCAATGTCCTAGTACTGGTTCAGTTTTCTTGGATCTTTCAGATGACCTGTCTACTTCAGCAAAAGCTAAGTCCCTGCTAGCTTATTTGTTACCATTATGTTTTTGTCCAGCTTGCTATTATGATTTTGTCTTGTTAGCTGGAAGCTCTGGGATGCAGAGTGGCACCACTGCGCCGTGAGTCGGTGCGGTGCTCTCTTTTGCACACTCTGCGTGGTTTTTTGTTAGTTTTTATGCTGACCGCAAAGATACCTTTTCTATCCTCAGTCTATTTAGTTAAGTCTGGCCTCGTTTGCTGAAACCTATTTCATTCCTGTGTTTGTGACTTCCATCTTAACTCACAGTCAATATATGTGGGGGGCTGCCTATTTCTTTGGGGAATTTCTCTGAGGCAAGGTAGGCTGTATTTTCTATCTTTAGGGGTAGTTAGCTCTTAGGCTGTGAAGAGGCGTCTAGGCAGAGTCAGAAACGCTCCACGGCTATTTCTAGTTGTTGTGATAGGATTAGGGGTTGCGGTCAGCAAAGCTCCCACTTCCCAGAGCTTGTCCTGTATTACTAGTTTGCTCATCTGGTCATTTCTAGTGCTCCTAACCACCAGTTCAATCATAACAGGTAATACAGAGATCACTGGTGGTATTATACACAGGAGCGCTGTATATAATGTATAGGTAATACAGTGATCACTGGTGACATTATACACAGGACCTCTGTATATAGTATACAGTGTATAGTGTCAGTGTACAGGTAACACACTGACTCCCCAGTGACGTCTCTAGGTGAAGTCCTTCATCTTTCATCCAGCACAGACCGCCATCATTTCTTCCAGCCAGGACTCGTTTCTGCAGGAAATAACACAGTTATCTCGAGCTCCGCTTGCAGAACACATTACTTAATTTTTCACAACTTCTACATTACACCACATGAAGAAAAAAAAGGCGATATAGTGTCACTCTGCACAGTAACAGGACCGCCACCCCATTTAAAACAATATACTCAAAAAATAAAATAAATACATCACTGCAGTAATAATATCCCTTAATTAGCCACTATGGTAATAATAATCCCCATCCTGGCCCCGTTTATCTCATTCCTGGCTCCAGCCATATGTTCTCGCATCCTGCCCTCATGAGTATCCATTCTACCCCATATGATCTCCCCATCCTGCCCCATCTGTCTCCATCGTATCCATCCTGCCCCATGATCCAATCCTGCCCCATGTCTTTCATTCTGCCCCGTGTCTCTAATCATGCCCCGTATCTACATTCTGCCCATGCCTCCAGTCCTGCCCCCAGTGTGTCCAGCAATCTGCCCCAGTGTGTCCAGCATATTACCCCCAGTATGTCCAGCATATTGCCCCAGTGTCCAGCAATCTGCCCCAGTGTGTCCAGCATTGCCCCCAGACAGTGTGTCCAGCAATCTGCCCCAGTGTGTCCAGCAATCTGCCCCAGTGTGTCCAGCATATTACCCCCAGTGTGTCCAGCATATTACCCCCAGTGTGTCCAGCATATTGCCCCAGTGTGTCCAGCATTGCCCCCAGTGTGTTGAGCAATCTGCCCCAGTGTGTCCAGCATTGCCCCAGTGTGTCCAGCAATCTGCCCCAGTGTCTCTAGCATTGCACCAGTGTGTCCAGCAATCATCTGCCCCAGTGTGTCCTCCAGCATTGCCCCCAGTGTCTACAGCATTGCCCCAGTGTGTCCAGCAATCATCTGCCCCAGTGTGTCCAGCATTGCCCCAGTGTGTCCAGCAATCTGCCCCAGTGTCTCCAGCATTGCCCCAGTGTGTCCAGCAATCTGCCCCAGTGTGTCCCGCATTGCCCCAGTGTGTTCAGCAATCATCTGCCCCATTGTGTCCAGCAATCTGCCCCAGTGTCTCTAGCATTGCCCCAGTGTGTCCAGCAATCATCTGTCCCAGTGTGTCCTCCAGCATTGCCCCCAGTGTCTCCAGCATTGCCCCAGTGTGTCCAGCAATCATCTGCCCCAGTGTGTCCAGCATTGCCCCAGTGTGTCCAGCAATTTGCCCCAGTGTGTCCTCCAGCATTGCCCCCAGTGTGTCCAGCAATCTGCCCCAGTGTCTCCAGCATTGCCCCAGTGTGTCCAGCTATCATCTGCCCCAGTGTGTCCTCTGGCTCCAGCATATTGCCCCCAGTCAGACAGTGTCACTGACTGTCCAGCATTCTGGCCCGCCCAGATTGCCATTAGGTTAGCAAAAAACAAAAAAAAACAAACAAACCGAGTTCTCCTCACTTGACCAGCGCTCCAGGCGGCGAGCTCCCTCCAGCAACGCGCACTCGCCAGCGACTGACAATGACGTCAGACGCTGGCGACGTGTGCGCTGCGCCTGCGGCCGACTTCAGCTGCCAGCCTCTAATTGGCTGGCGGCTGTTGTTAACTATTGACGTGCGGACGCGCGCCCGCACGTCAATAGGAAACCGCCGCAGTGCCGGTATGGGGCCCGGTGAGCAGATGAGACGGGGCCCGATGCGTTCCCCCTCTCTCTGCCCATCGGACCCATAAATGATACACCAGTCAGGGCACGGGCAGTAATGCCCTGATGGCGGCGGGCAATCTGTGCGGTAGCCCAGGGCCACCCCACACCACTGGGCCCTGGGCTACCGCCCATATTGACCCTCTTATAATCCGCCCCTGGCATGCTCACCGAACAGGGGCGGACAAAGACAGCTTGGTGCCCCTGTGCAGGAAATGTGTCTGGGCACCCCCTTTTAAGGCGACAAAGCTACATATATAAATACTGTATATATACATATATATATAGCCACGCACACGTACATGTATATATTACATAGTCTCCGTTATTATGTATATTTCCGTCCCTTACTATACAGCGACCTCTCTTGTTAGGTACAGTACCAACCCTTACTTATTGGATTTAATAGAGCCCTGTTTTTTATTACATACCGTACTGTCTTGTTAGCTGTATAATGCAATGATGGCTGATGGAGCATGGGAAAGTTTATTTTCTAAAGGAGGAGCTGATGGACTGGTTGTCTGGTCACTGGCTCCTCTGTCAGTAGTCATTTTATATCTAAAAAGAGAGGGGACTATGTAATAAAAGAGAGCGCTGTGAATAACAAAAATAACAAGAATTCACTATATAAGAGACAGCACTGTACATAACAGCAGAGGAAGCTATATAATAAGGGAGGGCATCTATATATATAAGAGGCATCGTGATTACTCACTAATCCCGCCCCCTGCACAGTAGCTCCGCCTCCCACCACATCACCGCACGCAATCCCGCCCCCCACCACATCACCGCACACAATCCCGCCCCCCAACAAATCACCGCACACAATCACGCCCCCCAACCCATCACCGTACACAATTCCGCCCCCCAACCCATCACCGCACACAATCCCACCCCCCACCACATCACCGCACACATTCCCACCCCCCAACACATCACCGCACACAATCACGCCCCTTAACCCATCAACGCACACAATCACGCCCCTCACCCCATCATTACCAATAATCCGTCCCCCCACCCCATCACCACCCACAATCCCACCCCCCCACCCCATCACCACCCACAATACCACCCCCCCACCCCTTCACCACCCACAATCCCACCCCCCCACCCCTTCATCACCCACAATCAGGATTTCCTTAGCATTCCACAAGGTGCTGGAATCATTCTGTGCAGGTGATTAAATTATCACCTGTGCAATACAAGTAAATCCTGAAAACATGACCTGTTGGCGGCCCTCGAGGAATGCAGTTTGACACCTCTGCTATATATAATAAGTGAGTTCACTTTATACTAAGGGACTCTGTTAGACATAATAATCGATAATAGCATCTTCCTCCCCCTGTTCCTAAATCCATTATAAATTCCCCTTCCTCGCATCCCAATCCCCCACACCCCTCATTGTCCTCCTCCCCATCCCATTATTGCCCTCTCCCCCACCCCCATGATTGCCCTCTTCACCACCTCCATCATTGCTTTCTCCCCACCAGCCCATTATTGCCCATTCCACAATCTCCATCATTGCCTCCTCTCCACCACCCCATCATTGTCCTTTCCACTGCCACCATCATTGCCTTCTCCCTCTCCACCCCATCATTACCCATTCCACGACCTCTATCATTTCCTCCTCCTCCACCATCCCCATCATTGTCCTTTCCTCTGCCATCACATTGTCTTCTCCCCCACCACCCCATCATTACCCATTCCACGACCTCCATCATTTCCTCCTCCCCCACCATCCCCATCATTGCCCTTTCCACCACCACCATCACTGTCTCTTCCCCCACCACCCCCATCATTACCCATTCCAACACCTCCATCATTGCCTCCTCCCCACCACCCCATCATTGTCCTTTCCACTGTCATCATCATTGTCTTCTCCCTCGCCACCCCCATCTTTACCCATTCCATGACCTTCATCATTGCTTTCTCCCCCACCACCCCTATCATTGCCCTCTCCATCAACCCAATCATTGCCTTCTGCCCCCTCACCCCTTGTCTGTCGGTGTTCCTCAAGGCTCAGTTCTAGGACCCTACTCTTCTCCATCTACACCTTCGGCCTGGGACAGCTCATAGAATCCAAATAATAGAAAATAGAATGACATGCAGATGTACCTATCCGGACCTGACCTCACCTCCTTATTCACCAAAATCCCACAATGTCTGTCTGCTATCTAAGCCTTCATTTCTGCTCACTTTCTAAAACTGAACATGGACAAAATAGAATTCATCATCTTTCCCCCATCTCACTCTACCCCTCCACCAGACCTATCCATCAATGTCAATGGCTGCTCACTTTCCCCAGTCCCACATGCCCGCTGCCTCGGGGTGATTCTCGACTCTGCCCTCTCTTTCAAGCCACATATCCAAGCCCTTGCCTCCTCCTGCTGTCTCAAACTCAAAAATATTTCCCGTATCCGCGCATTCCTTGACCATGAAACCACAAAAACACTAGTGCACGTCCTTATTATTTCCCACCTTGACTACTGCAACCTCCTTACTCTCTGGCCTCCCCTCTAGCACTCTGGCACCACTCCAATCCATCCTACACTCTGCTGCCCGATTAATCTACTGTCTCCCCACTATTCCCCATCCTCTCCCGGTTCCCTGAAAAATGCACACAGGAAAATTGCACACAGGAAAATTGCCCACATGAAAAATGCACACAGGAAAAATGCCCACAGGAAAATTCCCCACACGGAAAATTCCCCACACGGAAAATTCCCCACACGGAATATTCCCCACACGGAAAATTCCCCACACGGAAAATTCCCCACATGGAAAATTCCCCACACGGAAAATTCCCCACATGGAAAATTGTCAATTACAGCATCACAAAAGTTTCAGATCTATGATATTTCAGGTGCAAGGTGAGGATGTTCACATAATATGTGATCAACTTGTGATTTACAGTTGACCTAGTGCAAAACTGCAAAAATGATGATCTGTGATTTTCAGCAGTCTGTCATTCTCAGCACTAGATAGATCTAGTCTGCTCTCTTCTCTCACTGATTCTGCCTTACTCCTCCCACCAGCCCAGAGCAGCAGCACATGCAGAACCAGCAGCAGTGTGATCCAGAGGAGCCATCACTGCTATCAGTGCTCACAAAAGAATCACTGCTGCTGGCAGAGATATTTGGTCCTGGAAGCTCAGAAGGCACAGCAGAAAGGTGAGATTCTGTCACTTGTACCACTTTGTGTTCTTGCTGAGAATGTATGATATGCTTTTGCAGTGGAGTCCGATGGGCCCCAGTGCGAAATTTGACCCTCCCCCCCCACACACACACACATTGGTCAGATGTATGGGCCCCTGTAGTGTTCTAAATTCTATAAACACGTATGAATTGCCCCCCTCCCCCTTCATTATGTAGTAATGTCCCCCATACTGGTACATATGCCCATCATCCTGGTGAATATGTCTGCATCCTGGTATATATGTCCTAATGCTGGTGATGTACAGTACAATGTAAATCAATGCGAAAAAAAAAAAAGCTGTGCACATGGTGCAGAAAAATCTGCGCAGAAATGCTGCAGATTTCAAAGAAGTGCATGTCACTTCTTTTGTGCGTTTCTGCAGCGTTTCTGCACCCCTCCATTAATAGAAATCTGCAGTGGTAAAATCTGCACAAAAACTGCACAAAAAACGCATAAAAAACGCACTAAAAATGCATAAAAAACGCACCTGTGGATTCTGCCAACAGATGCAGATTTAGTGCAGAAAATTCTGCACCACATTTCCTACGTGTGCACATAGCCTAGGATTGGGGACCATGGAAACCAGGATAGGGACATATATACCAGAAAGGGGGCATAAATACCAGGATGGAGATCATGTGGACCATACATACTAGGATGGGGACCATATGTACCAGCATTAGGACATATATACCAGGATGCAGACATATTCACCAGGATGATGGGCATATATACCAGTATGGGGGACATTACTACATAATGAAGGGGGGGGGCAATTCATACGTCTTTATAGAATTTAGAACACTACAGGGGCCCACACATCTGACCAATGTGTGTGTGTGGGGGGGGAAGGGCCAAATTTCGCACTGGGGCCCATCGGACTCCACTGCAAAAGCACATCATACATTCTCAGCAAGAACACAAAGTGGTACAAGTGACAGAATCTCACCTTTCCGCTGTGCCTTCTGGGCTTCCAGGACCAAATATCTCTGCCAGCAGCAGTGATTCTTTTGTGGGTACTGATAGCAGTGATGGCTCCTCTGGATCACACTGCTGCTGGTTCTGCATGTGCTGCTGCTCTGGGCTGGTGGGAGGAGTAAGGCTACGTTCACATTTGCGTTGTGCGCCGCAGCGTCGGCGCCGCAGCGCACAACGCAAACAAAAACGCAGCAAAACGCATGCACAACGCTGCATTTTGCGCCGCATGCGTCCTTTTTTTAATTGATTTTGGACGCAGCAAAAATGCAACTTGCTGCGTCCTCTGCGCCCAGACGCGGGCGCCGCAGCGACGCATGCGGTGCAAAATGCAAGTGCGACGCATGTCCATGCGCCCCCATGTTAAATATAGGGGCGCATGACGCATGCGGCGACGCTGCGGCGCCCGACGCTGCGGCGCACACCGCAAATGTGAACGTAGCCTAAGGCAGAATCAGTGAGAGAAGAGAGCAGACTAGATCTATCTATTGCTGATAATGACAGACTGCTGCAAACCACAGATCATCATTTTGCAGTTTTGCACTAGGTCAACTGTAAATCACAAGTTGATCACATATTATGTGAACATCCTCACCTTGCACCTGAAAATATCATAGATCTGAAACTTTTGTGATGCTGTAATTGACAATTTTCCATGTGGGGAATTTTCCGTGTGGGGAATTTTCCGTGTGGGGAATTTTCCTGTGTGCATTTTTCCTGTGTGCATTTTTCATGTGGGCAATTTTCCTGTGTGCAATTTTCCTGTGTGCATTTTTCTGGTCACCCCTCTCCCCTATGCCAAGCCCTTCACTGGCTTCCTATTGTCCAGAGACTCCAGTTCAAAACCCTTACTATGACATACAAAGCCATCCACACCCTGTCTCCTCCATACATCTGTGACATGGTCTCTCGGTACTTACCTACACGCAACCTTCGATCCTCACAAGATCTCCTTCTCTACTCCCCTCTTATCTCTTCTTCCCACAACCGCATCCAAGACTTCTCCCGTGCTTCCCCTATACTCTGAAACTCTCTACACCAACACATCAGACTCTCGCCTACCATGGAAACCTTCAAAAAGAACCTGAAGACTCACCTCTTCTGACAAGCCTATAGCCTGCAATGATCCTCAACCTACTGAACCGCTGCATGACCAGCTCTACCCTCTCCTAGTATATCCTCACCCATCCCCTGTAGACTGTGAGCCCTCGCGGGCAGGGTCCTCTCTCCTTCTGTACCTGTTAGTGCCTTGTTTTTGCTTATGTTTATTGTATTTGTCTATACTTGCCCCCTTTTCACAGGGAAATAAATGGCGCTATAAAAAATGTATAATAATAATAATAAAAATCACCCCATCATTGCCTTCTGCCCCATCACCCCATCATTGCCCTCTCTGCCAACCCAATCATTGCCTTCTGCTCCATTACCCCATCATTGCCCTCTCCGTCAACCCAATCACTGCCTTCTGCCCCATCACCCCCATCATTCCCCTCTCCTCCACATATACACACACAGACACACACACACCTCACCTATGCACACAGTATCCTGAAGCTGCACCATTGCCGGCAGCTTCCTGTCTCGCACAGCCGTGGCACTGAATGATGATGTCATTCAGCCGCTGCTGTGTGAAACAGGAAGAGCGGGTAGGAAGCAGGATGGATCCATTCCCTGCAGCTCCGCTCTGCTGCCATTTTCCCTTGCAGGCATCAGAGCTGCAGGGCTTGCTCCCTGCCGCTGCACATGAGGGCAATCTGGCCAGGGGCCGCCTGGAGCCTCGGGGCTGGATAAACTGGCCAGATTGCCCTCATTATTAGCCACCCTGCAGGGGCCCCCCGGTGCTGCACCGGTTGAACAGGCGGTATGTCCGCCCATGTCACCGAGGTCACCACAGTTCAGGGTCGCACTAACCTCGATGACATCACTGCTAGTCACTGAGGATGTGCTTGCAGCAGCTCATTCCTCAGTGGTTCTCAGCCTGGATGGTAGCATCTTGGCACTGTGCAAGTTGAAAACTGTTTATCCCCAGACAAGGATTACGGCGTGGGATAGAACGATGAACAGGTGAGAGATATGGTTGTTTTTTTCTATTTGTTTTATTACAGGGGATCGACGGCTTCAGTGGAATGGATGATGATGCGAGTATGGTTTAATTTAGCTTCATTAAAGGAGTTTGTGTCATTCTTTCAATTAAAGGACTTTATTCTGGCTGTGTGTTTGTTTACAATATAACTATAGGGTTAGTAATGGAGAGGCGTCTTCTAGATGTCTCTCCATTACTAAGTGGTGGGCTTGATGTCACCGGACAACACAAAGGTGACATCAACATCACAAATATGAACTCCACTTGCCACCAGCACAGGGCAAGTGGGAAGAGCTGGGCAAAGTGCCAGAACTGGCGCATCTAATAGATGCACCTTGTCTGGGGTGACTGCGGGCTTCTATTTTTAGGCTATGGGGGGCCAATATCCATGGTCCCTTACAAGCCTGGAGATACCAGCCCCCAGCTTTCAGCCTTAGCTTGGCTGGTTGTCAAAAGTGCGGGGGACCCCATGTCATTTTTTTTTTAAATCATTTATTTAAATAATTTAAAAAACAGTGAGGACCCTCCTATTCTTGATAACAAGCCTTGCTAATGCTGACAGCTGAGGGTTGCCACCCGCAGCAGTCAGTTTTACCTGGCTGGTTATCAAAAATACAAGAGAACCATGTCAATATTTTGTAAAAATTATTTATAGCACAATTGATGGGTCAGTTGTCAATTGGTGCCCTGGTGTCTGCCCCTAATTCAGCTTTCCCCCCCCCCCCCCCCCGAGTGTGTTGCCTATGCGTTTAGTTTTGCCTCCCATTGAAGTCAATGGGGGTCAGATATGTTCGTCGAACATGTTTGGTGAACATCGGGACATTTGTCATCCTGAACCGAACCAGACCTTGAAAGGTCCGCTCATCTCTACTGTGAGATAGCGCTCCCTGAGTGCATTGGGGAACACTCGCTTGGCAACGGGGTTAAAGCACTCAGGCACGGTTTTGCACAAAAACAGTCTATTCTGGTTTAATTAGACTCATAAACCGAGTCACAAACAGTTCATTATACACATCAACGGAACATATTAACCACCGACAGTCTGTTCCAATGGCAGATACTTCTCTGCGCGTAACCCCCTTTATCTGGAGCAACCTTACAGGAGCTCCTGCTCTACACACTGACTCCTGCCAGTTCTGGTTCCCAGGGAAGCTGCCTAACTGGGATCACCGTCCTTGTGACCAGGGCACTTCAGATAGTCCAGACCCACAGAAGGAATGGTAGCTTCCCCAACACAATAGCCATCACAGACTCTGCAGATACGGCCTCTCCGTGCACTATTGAGGTAGTCCAGTCCTTGGCACTTCCAACACACAGGCCATCAGTCCATGGCCTTACCATGTGCTTCCAGGAATCCAGTCCACTCCAGGACATTCCAACACACAGGCCATCCAGGACCTCACACTCTGACCATTCAGGTCCATACACTCTGAACATGTGACCCAAACCCTGGTCACATTATATACCTGTAAACACAGTGTCTGCAAATTGAGATTCTGGTTTGGCTATTATCCTAAGTCATGTGACATGGCTCATTAAAAGGTCAACATTGACTTGTAGGATTGCTACCTTCCAATAGGTGGCACTAGAGTTCTAGTTCTCTTCCTCTCTGGAGAGACAATTTGCATAATATATATATTTGTTCATATGGGGTTAAAATAAATGGTCTTTTGCCCTACAACAAAACCATCATACAGCCTCTTCCTTCTGTCCATCAGCTTTAAACTGTCCAGTAGAACCACATTGGTTCACTTTTTTTATATAATTTTCTATGTGGGTAATCGATCTTTTTTCTGTGCCACCACATACTTAATTGTACATGAATAAAGGCTTTTTTTTTACAACCATCTTATCTTGACCTTTTTAATCGGGTTTCTCTCTGTTGGTTCTTGTATCTTCCCGACTGGTCTCAGCAATTAGTCCCGGCAGATACACGAGCAGCATGGTGGCTTAGTGGTTAACATTGCAGTGCTGGATTCCTGGGTTCAAATCCCACCAAGGACAACATCTACAAGGAGTTTGTATGTTCTCCCCGCATTTGCATGGGTATCCTCCGGGTATTCCGGTTTCATACTCTGGTGTAGCTGCATTATATTTTATGGGGGGGCTATATTATAGTCTGTGGGGTTGCTGCATTATACTCTATGGGGTGGGTCCATTGTACTCTGAAGGGAGCTGCATTATACTCTATGGCGTGGCTCCATTATACTCTATGAGGTGGCTGTATTATACTCTATGAGGTGGCTGTATTACACTCTATGAGGTGGCTGCATTATACTCTAGAAGGGGGCTGAATTGTACTCTATGGGGTGGCTGCATTATACTCTATGAGATGGCTGCATTATACTCTATGGGATGGCTGCATTATGCTCTGAGGGGGGCTGCA
Source organism: Ranitomeya variabilis (assembly GCF_051348905.1). Taxonomy (NCBI): domain Eukaryota; kingdom Metazoa; phylum Chordata; class Amphibia; order Anura; family Dendrobatidae; genus Ranitomeya; species Ranitomeya variabilis. The sequence goes on from NC_135232.1 coordinate 777,418,010, forward strand.
TTATACTTTATCGAGAACTATGGGGAGAATTATACTATATGGAGGCTGCATTATACTCTATCAGACTTTGGGAAGTGCATTATACTATATGTATTATATGGGACATGCATTATACTGTATTGAGTACTCTGGGGAATGCATTCTACTATATAAAGAACTATGGGGTGCATTATACTATGGGGAGTGTATTGTACTACATGGAGGACTATGGGGGTGCATTATACAATATTGAGGACTATGAGGAGTGTATTATACTATATGGAGGACTATGGGGAATGTATTATATGGAGATCTATGGGGAGTATATTATACTAAATGGAGGACTATGGGGCACATTATACTATATGGAAGACTATGGAGAGTGAATTATTCTATGTGGAGGACTGTTGGAAACATTATACTATATGGAGGACTATGAGGTGAATTATACTATGGGGAGTGCATTGTACTAAATGGAGGACTATGGGAGTGCATTATTCAATATGGAGGACTTTGAGGAATATATTATACTTTTTTATTTTACTTATTTATTTAATCGTATGAACATATATTTTAACATCATATAAGAGTGAATAACGAACATTACACAGTGATTGAAAAGGAACAAAGGAACAGAGATCAGAGTCAAATATAGAGATTTTCTATGTATACAATAACATTGTCATTTCCAGTGTAGAAATCATTCTTGTCACCAGTATAAGATCTGAGGGGACATTCCTCAACAATGTGCTGAATTATTCGACGGTCAGCACCACAGTCACAGGCAGGAGAGTTACATGTTTCCCACTTATGCATAAGATCTGCACAGACACCAGTTTGTTCTCATATGATTCAAAGTAACCCAAGTTTTCCTTGGTAGCTTGAAGCCTGGTGGTGGATTTTGTAAGTGAGGAAATGTTTGAAGCTCACAGTCTACTGCACTGACCAAACGTGTTCGCCATTTCTCTTCTAAATTAAAATCATGTTCATAATAAGTAATTGCAGTTCGGATGGGTGGATGTCTTGATTTCAGTTATTCACTACTTTGGTGTATTCTTTAAGTAGAAGCTTTTGTCTTCTCGGGTTTTCAGATGCGATATGGCTCAAGACAGGTAACGAGTGGACGGGCATAGGTCTGATGGCACCAAATACTATGCGCATAGAGTTGTTCAGCTGAGTTTTGATTGCATTCACGTGACTACTATTCAACCATACTGGAGCACAATATAATTATATTATACTATATGGAAGACTTTGGGAAATGTATTATATGGAGGAGTATGGGGAGTTTATTATACTATATTGAGGACTATGGGGAGTATATTATATTTTATCGAGGTCTATGGGGAGTGTATTATACTATATGGAGGACTATGGGGAGTATATTATACTATATGGAGGATTATTATATGGAGGATTATGGGGCACATTATACTATATGAAGGACTATGGGCACATTTTACTATGTGGAGGACTATGGGTCACATTATACTATATGGAAAACTATGGGGCACATTATGCTATATAGAGGACTGTGGAGAGTGCATTATTCTATATGGATAACTATGGAGCACATTATACTACATGGAGGACTATGGGGTGCATTATACCATATGGAGGACTATGGGGTGCATTATACTATGTGGAGGACTATGGGGTGCATTATGCTATGTGGAGTACTATGGGGTGTATTATACTAAACAAGCAAAATGCTGCCTATTCATTGAGTAATTGGATTGTTTATGCTGGAACAAAAATCATATATATATCTTTATATTTCTTAGCAGAGCCACAGGGACACATGCATGCATGCAAAAAAAGGGCCCATAGAACTCTAGTTACTCACCTGTGTGAGACTAATCAAACACATATTAATTTAACACTTTATAGGTGTGCCTACTAATTTTTTATATTGCTTAGAAAATATGGTGGTTTACATTTCATAGTTCAAAAATGTGTTTTGCCATATATTTAATATATCTGCCTCATTATCATCAGCTGAATAAAATCGCTTGTTATCAGGTTATTTCTACGCTAAAATGGGTGAGCCAGACTGAAAAATATGTTGTATTTTCTGATCTGACACTTTGAAGGGTCCGATGCAACATTTAATGAGCCAAATAAATGTGATCTATCCCATAGGAAACTATGTGAATTTTTCTTGCATCAGTTTCCCTCTGGCATTTCACAGCCATGCTGAAGGGAAAAAGACAGATATATGGAAATTAGGCCTTATGGATTATTTGTAAAGAAAGTTGACTGCAATGTCTTGCACACAGTGCAAAAAGGACATGGAAAGGATGAGTAAAGAACACTCTATTAAATCCCAAGCCTGTCTGCACTTAATGAGTTATGTCATAGACCAGAAGTTATCCAGAGTAGAGAATTGTGGAACATTTGTAAACGGACCAGTTGAGTGGAACATGAAAATCTATCTTCACATACATGGCTGAGTGGGTCCACAAGCCTGTCAATAAAGTAGATCTTTAAAGTTACATCACAAATGTACTGCAGGCAAATTCTCTGCTATCTATGGAAAATCATTCTCTGGAGAGATGGGCAAAGTCAAGCCTGTGTTCTGATAGACCAAAAAATATATAATTAAGGCAGCTTTCACAATATCACAATAAAGCATCGATCTTCAGAGAAAGAAGAAAATAACAGCAAGAAACCCATTACTATGTTCACACGCAGAAGATACAGTATGTTGCACATATTTCACATTAATCTGATTGCGGTACTTTCTACCTCAATTGTATACATTCAAGTCCCATTTATATAAATGAGACAATCACAGAAATGTCTAAAACATTTGTGTTGCATGTGAAAAGGTAAAAATAGATACTACTGCATTGACTGATTTTTCAGTAAGAGGCTCATTGCCTTACGTGGACTTTGGGAAAGGTCTTTGCATCTCTACTGTCAAGAAGGGATAATTAACAATGAGCGAACGTGCTCGAATAAGGGGTTATCCGAATATGCTTGGGTGCTAACCGAGTGACTTAGTCGTGCTCAAAAAATATATTTGAGTCCCTTCGGCTTCATGTCTCATGGCTGTTCTTTTTAGCCTCCCTATGGCTGGCCTGGCACAAAAAAATCGTTATGGAATAGTGGAACATAACACTGTATGTTCTATGAGCCCAGTAAAAAGAAAGTATTTGTTAAACATTCTATAAACATGGACGCCTATGAATGATGGAAGTCATGAGCTTATCAATAGCTTTACATTGCATATGATGAATGGCAACAAGACTTTGGCATTTATAGCTTGTAATGGCATTCATTTGTCATGAAATATCAGTTAAATGGATATTATCATTCTCACGAGTGACAGATGTCACTATTGGACATTTGCCATAACCTCCTATTAAATTTTATGTCAGGGGTCTAGCCTAAGTTGTAACCAAATTGCAGGCAAAGTATTCTCACTAGAGACAAGTGATCAGGCAGAATTCAATATTGCCCATTTGCGAGGATTTTACCAGGAGATTTAAGTCACAAAGACGTTATTATCCCCAAATGTAATGTCCCGTATTATGCTCTGCAGTTTCTCTAGGCGCCAATGCATAATAGTTGTAATATATAAAAAAAGAGAAATATCCTTATACTTACCTCAATGTTCAGCTGTTTGGTCCTCTTCACATCTTTGGATCAAGGAACGCGACCTTGGAGGACGCATTCACAGAAGTCTCTCGGGCCTTTCAAATCTGAAGCCCTGCCCTAGCGTAGGAGGCCTGGGCATTTCAGTATGGCTGACGGCAATACAAAGAAGCAATGAGGACCAGATTGGTGGTGGTGAGGAGCAGAAGGGTGGGGTAAGCATATGCATTTTATTTTATTTTTACATTTTTATAGCCTTTCAGGGTTCAGAAAATGGTGGCCAACACCTGCCATTTTGTTTAATCTGCTCTGAAGTGTATTGCAAAAAAATTAGCATTTTAACAAATGTGGATTTTTGTAACATTTGAGTAGAATTCAATTCCACTCAAATGTATTCATTCATCTCTATTAGTGTACTCGCTGCTCGGGTTTTCCCGAGCACACTCGGGTGGTCTCTGAGTATTTGTGAGTGCTCCATCTCATCTTTGTGAGATTTAGTTTTTGTTGACGCAGCTGCATGACTTACGGCTGCTAGCCAGCCTGAGTACATGTGGGGGTTGCCTGGTTGCTAAGGAATCCCCACATGTATTCAAGCTGTCCAGCAGCCGTAAATCATGCAGCTGAGGCAACAAAAACTAAATCTCTGGGCAGTTACAAATACTCGGAGACCACCCGAGCGTGCTTGGGAAAACACGAGCAACGAGTACACGTGCTCATCACTAATCTCTATTATTCACCTGTAAGGTTAGTTTCACAGCACATTTGAGCCTCCTTTGTTGCCTCCATCAGGGGCTTCCAGCTAAAACCAAGAAACCTGTGCTCAGCGGTGTCTGTCTTTTTTTGCCAAACACAATTGAATAGTCTACTGTGCTATTGGTTCAGGCATAAAAGACAAAAACTGTTGGTGAAATGGTCAAACAGAGTTCAAAGTTGCAGAGTGAGATTCCATTTGCCTCATTATAGCTATTGCATTTGATCAGGTTCCATCTCAATTACTTTTCTCTCGATTTCAGAAGGAATCCCCTGACAGAATGCCAAGGAGGCTCAAACATGAAACTTATCTAGCTTATATTAATCTCTTCAAAACATATAATGTTCGCATCCATCATATGTTGTGTCCCTGCCTTTGAGATCTGCATGTCTCTTTCCCAGCAGATAATGGCTGATTCAATCAGCCATCATGTGCCTTTAACTGCCACTGGTGGAGCGGAGCTCCTTCCTTGGCTTTTACCCTGTTAAATACCGCTGTCAATCTCTGACAGCAGCATCTAGCACACTCCGCCAGGGGTCATGATTCTGGGGCACCGATGGGTTGTCATGACAGCCGAGAGTCTGCTGAAGACATCTGTGCTTGTCATGATGATTCTCCTGTGTTTATAAGAGATTGTGATTTTCTCTACACATAGCAGTAACTGCTATGTATAGTACAAGTGATCAGATGATCGCAGCTCCAAGTCCCCTAAGGGGACTATTAAATCCAGTAAAAATATTTTTAAAAATATGAAAAAAAAAACAAGTTCAAATCACCCACCTTTTCACCACTTAAAAAAAACACTAAATGTTTGGTATCTGTATACTTGGACTGACCTGGAGAATCTGTGTAGTGAACATTGTAAATGATAACCCCTCCCCCCCCCAAAAAAAGTCGAAATGTCACTTTTCTTGCAGTGTGTAGAGGGTGCGCAGGCAGCTGGTTTGGGCCCTGCTTTCCTGTGCATACCTGCCAAATAAAACTGGGTACGCTTTATATGTTTTAATATGTGTGCCATGTAATGTGTTAGCATTTGATTCTGTTCTAGTATGTTGACCAATGTACTTGTGTTTATATATTGTACAAGTAATGTATATATGTCTCTAGGTATGAGGGATAGAGGTAGGATATGTAGTGATACAGCTAGATAAAGTGTTCAGTAAGGGTACTGTCACACAGTGCAATTTTGATCACTACGACGGCACGATTTGTGACGTTCTAGCGATATCGTTACGATCTCACAGTGTCTGACACGCTACTGCGATCAAGGACCCTGCTGAGAATCGTACGTCGTAGCAGATCGTTTGAAACTTTCTTTCGTCGCTGGATCTCCCGCTGTCATCACTGGATCGTTGTGTGTGACAACGATGCGTTCGCTGGTAACCAGGGTAAACATCGGGTTACTAAGCGCAGGGCCGCGCTTAGTAACCCGATGTTTACCGTGGTTACCAGCGTAAAAGTAAAAAAAAACAAACCGTACATACTCACCATCTGATGTCCGTCAGGTCCCTTGCCGTCCGCTTCCCGCTCTGACTGTCTGCCGGCCGGAAAGTGAGAGCAGATCACAGCGGTGACGTCACTCAGTCAGAGCGGGAAGCGGACGGCAAGGGACCTGACGGACATCAGATGGTGAGTATGTACGTTTTTTTTTTTTTTTACTTTTACGCTGGTAACCACGGTAAACATCGGGTTACTAAGCGCGGCCCTGCGCTTAGTAACCCGATGTTTACCCTGGTTACCCGGGGACTTCGGCATCGCTCCAGCGCCGTGATTGCAAAGTGTGACCGCAGTCTACGACGCTGGAGCGATAATCATACGACGCTGCGACGTCACGAATCGTGCCGTCGTAGCGATCAAAATTGCACTGTGTGACAGTACCCTAAGGGTTAAGTAGGATTTAGGACAGTGGGAGCATTACAGAGTCAGATTCAGATTTAGATGCCAGATAAGATAGGAAGAGTTAGCCAATGAAAAGCTGGCTGGTGGGAGAAGTTAAGAGAGGATTCTAGAAGCTAGGAACTGGAGAATGGGATTCTGAGAAAAGAAGGATTGAAGTTGGAGAAGTGTTACATGTCTGTATTTGGAGAACGTGTGGATCTGAGCAGTTGGAGGGAATCAGAGGTTTGGCCTTTGGGTAACTCCCATGACATCTGGACCTACAGTCCGATAAGGATTGACAGCGGGATCCTGTAATTTCATCCAAGATGGGGAAAGTGGACGGGAAGCACCAGGGATCAACTAGACCGGTAACCCATAAAACTGCGGGAATGGAGACCACGGTGCCAGATTACACGTTGATAGGAAAGACCAGGGACAGCTCAGCAGAAGGAGCACCCATGACATGTGAAAAATGTTGGACAATGTCTGTTACAAAGTTGAATGATTTAAGTAAAATTTTATTGAAAATGAATCTGGACTTTGAGAATATTTGTGTGGTGCTGAAACGGATCGGGACTTTGCATGCTGAGGAGACTTCTGACCCACAGGTGGGTGAAGTACATTGCAAGCACAGCACAGAGCAAAAGGAATCTAATGTTTCTGTAGCAGAGCGTCAGGGTGTCCCAGAACAGCAACAGGCTCTCGCCATGACTATCACCCTGGCCACCGATACATCTGCACGTGGAATTTGTTTCCCACTTTAAAGTGCATTAAATGATAAAATGAATGATGTAATTCAAAAGTACAAGTTGCCCTGCATGATACAAGCCCTCATATGGCAACGTGGAGTAAAGAATATAAAATGGAAAATCGCCCGGGGTGAAGTTAACCAACGGAAAACTTTTTATATAACCTTTTAGAAAGTTTCAACTTTTCTGAATTCTTGTGCAAAATAACCATGTAGGTTTTATGATTGATTGTTTTTTTTTATAGAACAAAATGTATAAAAACATTGATTATTTTTATTTCAGTAACCAAAATATCAAAAATTAACAAAGAAAGCAACAGAATACTGCAGATTGCTTGAAAATAACTATTACTTTTTACCTCCATTTTTTTTCTTTTTACCAGAAACTATCATGATAACAAACCTGAATTTAACAAATGACTTACTGAAATGGGAAAACTAAAACATAAGTCCTATATTTAAAAAGCAAAAGGCATAAGGGGCTGGATACTAGTTATTTAATGGAAAATACCTCTTTGTGTATTCACTCATGTATAGACTGTAGTTGTTAAACTACCCACTTAAGGACAGCAGGTAATCTTTGAAAGCAGTTGGCAAGTCATTGTATTTTCTGCAAATCACTTGCACTTAACTTAAATGTGCTGGAAATTGCCGGTTATATTACAGACAAATGCTGCAAAAATATTGCCAACATTTAGAAACAAGAAAGGAGAATGAGCTTTGGAGACTATAACAGTGGCTTTGTGAGGCTGACAGCAGATATAGAAAAAGCCATCAGGTCGACTTTAAATGGTCCATAGATATCTCCATGGGTGGTATTATTTCTCCACGCGACTTGTAGACCATTACTATCCTATTAGTAGGATGTAGTACTTAATTCTCAAGACTCTTAGACTTTTATTGTCAAGAACACTTGAATAATCACAGGATCATGCGATGGCCAAAGAAAACAGATATCGTTTAATGTTGAGGCAGGAAAAGCTCCTACTTCTCTGAAACACTTAGAATTCAAGCATATTACAAGCTTTGCGAATAATTGAAATGGGTGGGAAATTTAGCAATGACTACTACTACTATAGTAAAAGACCTTTTACAATACAAACCATATTTGTAATTTGTAAAAAAAATTATTATAATACATTGAACCAATTCAAGACCAGGCACAGTTTTAGGTTTTGACGTATGGACAATTTTAAGGCTTTCCATCTGGTTAGTACAATAATTTTTGCCTATTTTTTTTAGTTTACATGGGGCCTAAATTTTAGGCTATTTTTTATTTTTACATGGGAAAATGTAAATAAAAGAATGGAAATACATGTCTGTTTTTAAGCTTTTTTATAATGTTATTACCTCTGAAATGCATTTAAAATTATGTTCCTTTTCCTTTTACTGTTTTTTGTATGTCCGACATATTGTTTGTTTGTTTGTTTTTTGGCAGGGACAAATAATGGTTCAGAATGGCAGTGGCTTTCCTCTTTTTAACTTTCTTTAGTTTTTTTTTTTTCATTTCTTTCTTTTCTTATTTATTTCACACCAATGCCCTCCCCATTGGCTGATTGAATGCATTTTTGGCATTTCAAAGGATAAAATCATTTTTAGAATTGCAATTTTCCATTGAAACTGGGCTTTATGAGTTACAGTTACAAGACACATTTTGCCTCCTGTCTCCACTGCAGAAATTATCTGCTAAGACCTTGTGCCCTCCTGGCACCCTGCAATGTTTCTGCTTCCTAAACTGTAGACATGTTGGTTGTTCAGCTATGTGTATACAGCGACCGGTAAGGCAGATCAATAAAAAACCATCTCTGCCTTCTTCAAAAGAAGTTTGGTTGACTTCGACAGGCAATTCCTGCTCCACAAGCAGCACAATCTCTGCTGACTTTGCAAAAATGTTCTAAAATATCCTCTTCATCTATATATATAATTGTCTAAGGGTTTTTCCGTCTGTCTGTCTGTCTGTCTTTCTGTCTGTCTGTCTGTCCTGGAAATCCCGAGTCTCTGATTGGTCGAGGCCGCCAGGCCTCGACCAATCAGCGACGGCCACAGTATCGACGTAGATGTCATAATGGTTGCCATGGCGACGATGATGTCAAAAAGGTTGCCTCGACCAATCAGCGACGGGCACAGTCGGAATCATCATTGTCCATATACTACGGGGACATGCATATTCTAGAATACCCGATGATATTTCCATCTGTCTGTCTATCTGTCTGTCTGTCTGTCCTGGAAATCCCGCGTCTGATTGGTTGAGGCCGCTAGGCCTCGACCAATCAGCGACAGGCACAGCATGGCGACGATGATGTCATAATGGACCTCGACCAATCAGAGACGGGCACAGTATCGACGTAGATGTCATAATGGTTGCCATGGCGACGATGATGTCATAAAGGCCGCCTCGACCAATCAGCGACGGGCACAGTCTGCCGCGAATTCGCCTCGACCAATCAGCCACAGGCACAGTATCGATGTAGATGTCATGGCGACGATGATGTCATAAAGGTTGCCTCGACCAATCAGCAATGGACACAGTCTGCCGCGAATTCTGGAATCATCATTGTTCATATACTACGGGGACATGCATATTCTAGAATACCCGATGCGTTAGAATCGGGCCACAATCTAGTTTGTAATATGGACCAATGAATCGCTATACAATGTTGTGTGGTCAGCAAGCTTCTAAATCCTCAATCCTGGGACTGAAAAGTGATTGTATATTAGACACCTGTGTTGCCCTCCAATTGGCTCTTGCTGTCTCCTCCACTTAGATACATGTCTCATTCCTCCTGCTTTTAAAATAGCCACCGCAGTGGCACAGGGAGTGCAGGGGTAAGGCTAAACCACATCTACACTGCCTATTCCTATTCCACATCACAGGAAATGCTAGGGAGGCATGGTTTAAACTTGCCACTGCATTCCATATGCCATTGTGGAATCCATCTTATAGGCAGGAGGTAAGAATTGCATATCTCAACAGAGGGGGCAGTGTTATGACCCCAATGGCAGAGGGTCTCAGAAATAATTACTAAGTCTGCAAACACAAAAAACCAGCTCATAGGGCAGTGGTAACTGAGCTGACCATATATCTAATCCTAGCACCACAAATAGCAGCAGCCGGGGAACGTGCCTACGTTGGTTCTAGACGTCTCGCACCAGCCGGAGAACTAACTAACCCTAGAAGGGAAAAGAAAGACCTTTCTTGCCTCCAGAGAAAAGACCCCAAAAGTTGGATACAAGCCACCAACAAATAATAACGGTGAGGTAAGAGGAAAAGACAAACGTAAGAATGAGTTAGGTATTTAGCAAAGAGAGGCCCACTAGCTAATAGCAGAATAAGTAAGATGACTTATATGGTCAGCAAAAACCCTATCAAAATATCCACGCTGGATATTCAAGAACCCCCGAACCGTCTAATGGCCCGGGGGGAGAACACCAGCCCCCTAGAGCTTCCAGCAAAGTCAGGAATCACATTTAGTACAAGCTGGACAAAAATAAGAGCAAAGAAAATAACCAAAAAACAAAGAAGCAGGACTTAGCTTAATTTAGCACGAACCAAGACCAGCAGACAGGAGCAAACAGAAAGGATCTGATTACAACGATGCCAGGCACTGGACTAAGGATCCAGGAAGCTTAAATAGCAACACCCCTGGACTAACGACCCAGGTGGGTGCCAAACTGAGGAAAGACAATCCCAGAGTCATATCACAAGTAACCACAAGAGGGAGCCAAAAAGTCTAATTCACAACAGTACCCCCCCCTTAAGGAGGGGTCACCGAACCCTCACCAAGACCACCAGGGTGATCAGGATGAGCAGCGTGAAAGGCACGAACTAAATCGGTCGCATGCACATCAGAAGCAACCACCCAGGAATTATCCTCCTGACCATAGCCCTTCCACTTGACCAGATACTGAAGCCTCCGTCTGGAGAGACGAGAATCCAAGATCTTCTCCACCACGTACTCCAACTCGCCCTCAACCAACACCGGAGCAGGAGGCTCAACAGAAGGAACCACAGGTACAACGTACCGCCGCAACAAAGACCTATGGAACACGTTGTGAATGGCAAACGACACCGGAAGATCCAAGCGAAAGGACACAGGATTAAGGATTTCCAATATCTTGTAAGGACCAATGAAGCGAGGCTTAAATTTAGGAGAGGAGACCTTCATAGGAACAAATCGAGAAGACAGCCATACCAAATCCCCAACACGAAGTCGGGGACCCACACCGCGGCGGCGGTTGGCAAAACGCTGAGCCTTCTCCTGTGACAACTTTAAGTTGTCCACCACATGATTCCAGATCTGCTGCAACCTATCCACCACAGAATCTACCCCAGGACAGTCAGAAGGCTCCACATGTCCCGAGGAAAAACGAGGATGGAAACCAGAGTTGCAGAAAAATGGCGAAACCAAAGTAGCGGAACTAGCCCGATTATTAAGGGCAAACTCAGCCAACGGCAAGAAGGTCACCCAATCATCCTGATCTGCCGAAACAAAACACCTCAAATAAGCCTCCAGAGTCTGATTAGTTTGCTCCATTTGTCCATTAGTCTGAGGATGAAAGGCAGACGAAAACGACAAATCAATGCCCATCCTAGCACAAAAGGATCGCCAGAACCTGGAAACAAACTGGGATCCTCTGTCAGACACAATATTCTCAGGAATGCCGTGTAAACGAACCACATTCTGAAAGAACACAGGAACCAGATCGGAAGAGGAAGGCAGCTTAGGCAAAGGCACCAAATGGACCATTTTAGAAAAGCGATCACATACCACCCAGATGACAGACATGCCCTGAGACACCGGGAGATCTGAAATGAAATCCATGGAAATGTGTGTCCAAGGCCTCTTCGGGACAGGCAAGGGCAAGAGCAACCCGCTGGCACGAGAACAGCAAGGCTTAGCTCGAGCACAAGTCCCACAGGACTGCACAAATGACCGCACATCCCGTGACAAGGAAGGCCACCAAAAGGACCTAGCCACCAGATCTCTGGTGCCAAAAATTCCCGGATGCCCTGCCAACACCGAGGAATGAACCTCGGAAATGACTCTGCTGGTCCACTTATCAGGAACAAACAGTCTGTCAGGTGGACAAGAGTCAGGTCTACCAGCCTGAAATCTCTGCAAAACACTTCGCAAATCAGGAGAAATGGCCGACAAGATAACTCCCTCTTTAAGAATACCAACTGGTTCTGCAACTCCAGGAGAGTCAGGCACAAAGCTCCTTGAAAGAGCATCAGCCTTCACATTCTTTGAACCTGGTAAATACGAGACCACAAAGTCAAAACGGGAGAAAAACAATGACCAGCGGGCCTGTCTAGGATTCAGGCGTTTAGCAGACTCGAGATACATCAAATTTTTGTGATCAGTCAAGACCACCACACGATGCTTAGCACCCTCGAGCCAATGACGCCACTCCTCAAATGCCCACTTCATGGCCAGCAACTCCCGATTGCCAACATCATAATTCCGCTCAGCAGGCGAAAACTTCCTAGAGAAGAAAGCACATGGTCTCATTACCGAGCAACCAGGGCCTCTCTGCGACAAAACGGCCCCTGCCCCAATCTCAGAAGCATCCACTTCGACCTGAAAGGGAAGTGAGACATCAGGCTGGCACAAAACAGGCGCCGAAGTAAACCGGCGCTTCAACTCTTGGAACGCCTCCACGGCTGCAGGAGCCCAGTTAGCAACATCAGAACCTTTCTTGGTCATATCCGTCAAAGGTTTAACAACGCTAGAAAAATTAGCGATAAAACGACGGTAGAAGTTAGCAAAACCCAAGAACTTCTGAAGACTCTTAACTGACGTGGGTTGAGTCCAATCATGAATAGCTCGGACCTTGACTGGGTCCATCTCCACAGCAGAAGGGGAAAAAATAAACCCCAAAAAGGGAACCTTCTGTACTCCAAAGAGACACTTTGAGCCCTTAAAAAACAAAGCATTCTCACGCAAAACCCGAAACACCATCCTGACCTGCTCCACATGTGAGTCCCAATCTTCAGAGAAAACCAGAATATCATCCAGATAAACAATCATAAATTTATCCAGATACTTCCGGAAAATATCATGCATAAAGGACTGAAACACTGAGGGAGCATTAGAGAGCCCAAAAGGCATCACCAAGTACTCAAAATGACCTTCGGGCGTATTAAATGCTGTCTTCCATTCATCTCCTTGCTTAATGCGCACAAGGTTGTACGCACCACGAAGATCTATCTTGGTGAACCACTTGGCACCTTTAATCCGGGCAAACAAGTCCGACAACAGAGGCAAAGGATACTGAAATTTAACAGTGATTTTATTCAGAAGCCGATAGTCAATACAAGGTCTCAAAGATCCGTCCTTCTTGGCCACAAAAAAGAATCCAGCACCAAGAGGGGAAGAGGATGGACGGATATGCCCCTTCTCCAGAGACTCCTTGATATACGAACGCATTGCGGCATGCTCAGGTACAGACAGATTAAACAGTCTTCCCTTAGGAAATTTACTACCTGGAATCAAATCTATGGCGCAGTCACAGTCCCTATGAGGAGGCAGAGCACTGGACCTGGACTCGCTGAATACATCCTGATAATCAGACAAATACTCAGGAACTTCCGAAGGAGTAGAGGAAGCAATAGACACCGGCGGGGAATCAGCATGAATTCCCTGACAGCCCCAACTTGACACAGACATTGCCTTCCAATCCAAGACTGGATTGTGGGTCTGTAACCATGGCAGACCCAAAACGACCAAATCATGCATTTTATGCAGAACAAGAAAACGAATCACCTCCCGATGTTCAGGAGTCATGCACATGGTTACCTGCGTCCAAAACTGTGGTTTATTTTCCGCCAATGGCGTAGCATCAATACCTCTAAGAGGAATAGGATTTACCAACGGTTCAAGAACAAAACCACAGCGCTTGGCAAATGACAGATCCATAAGACTCAGGGCAGCACCTGAATCCACAAACGCCATAACAGAGTAAGAAGACAATGAGCAAATTAAAGTCACAGACAAAATAAATTTAGGTTGCAAATTACCAATGGTGACAGGACTAACAACCCTTGTTAGGCGTTTAGAGCATGCTGATATAACATGTGTAGAATCACCACAGTAAAAACACAACCCATTCTGACGTCTATGATTTTTCCGCTCATTTCTAGTCTGAATTCTATCACATTGCATTAAATCAGGTGTTTGTTCAGACAACACCACCAGAGGATTAGCGGTTTTGCGCTCCCGCAAACGCCGGTCAATTTGAATAGCCAGCGCCATGGAATCATTCAGACTTGTAGGAATGGGGAAACCCACCATCACATTCTTAATGGCTTCCGAAAGGCCATTTCTGAAATTTGCGGCCAGAGCACACTCATTCCACTGAGTAAGCACGGACCATTTCCGAAATTTTTGGCAATACACTTCAGCTTCATCCTGGCCCTGAGAAATAGCCAGCAAGGCTTTTTCTGCCTGAACTTCAAGATTGGGTTCCTCGTAAAGCAATCCGAGTGCCAGAAAAAACGCATCAATGTTTGCCAATGCCGGATCTCCTGGCGCTAGCGAGAAAGCCCAATCCTGAGGGTCGCCCCGTAAAAAAGAGATAACAATTTTAACTTGCTGAGCTGAATCTCCAGATGAACGGGGTCTCAGAGATAGAAACAATTTACAATTATTCCTAAAATTCCTAAATTTAAATCGGTCTCCAGAAAACAGTTCAGGAATAGGTATTTTAGGTTCAGACATTGGACTACTGGTAACAAAATCTTGTATGCCCTGCACACGAGCAGCAAGCTGGTCTACACTTGTAATCAAGGTCTGGACATTCATGTCTGCAGCAAGCACAAGCCACTCAGAGGTAAAGGGGAGGAAGAGAGGAAAAAAAAAAAAAACTCAGAATTTCCTTTCTTATTATCCCACTTCTGCAATGCATTAAACATTCAATGTTGGGCCTGGCATACTGTTATGACCCCAATGGCAGAAGGTCTCAGAAATAATTGCTAAGTCTGCAAACACAAAAAACCAGCTCATAGGGCAGTGGTAACTGAGCTGACCATATATCTAATCCTAGCACCACAAATAGCAGCAGCCGGGGAACATGCCTACGTTGGTTCTAGACGTCTCGCGCCAGCCGGAGAACTAACTAACCCTAGAAGGGAAAAGAAAGACCTTTCTTGCCTCCAGAGAAAAGACCCCAAAAGTTGGATACAAGCCCCCAACAAATAATAACGGTGAGGTAAGAGGAAAAGACAAACGTAAGAATGAGTTAGGTATTTAGCAAAGAGAGGCCCACTAGCTAATAGCAGAATAAGTAAGATGACTTATGTGGTCAGCAAAAACCCTATCAAAATATCCACGCTGGATATTCAAGAACCCCCGAACCGTCTAACGGCCCGGGGGGAGAACACCAGCCCCCTAGAGCTTCCAGCAAAGTCAGGAATCACATTTAGTACAAGCTGGACAAAAATAAGAGCAAAGAAAATAACCAAAAAACAAAGAAGCAGGACTTAGCTTAATTTAGCACGAACCAAGACCAGCAGACAGGAGCAAACAGAAAGGATCTGATTACAACGATGCCAGGCACTGGACTAAGGATCCAGGAAGCTTAAATAGCAACACCCCTGGACTAACGACCCAGGTGGGTGCCAAACTGAGGAAAGACAATCCCAGAGTCATATCACAAGTAACCACAAGAGGGAGCCAAAAAGTCTAATTCACAACAGGGCAGCAAGGGTCAAACGGATGGCAACAAGGGTGATTGTACTTGAGAAATATGTAGTCCTCTTTTAAATTACAGAGTGGTGGGTCATTTTGGATAATTTCAAATTAGTTTAAAAGAAAAAGGGGTTAATGTTCCTATGATTCAAGGGCTGAATAGGTGCTGAGCTGCAGTTCTTGGCATAGTCATTAATAGGAACCTGTCTCTGGATTCATGGTGTCTGAACTTTGCATGAATGCAGCCAGGTCTGTTGTGAATTAGACTTTTTTGGCTCCCTCTTGTGGTCACTAGTGATATGACTCTGGGATTGTCTTTCCTCAGTTTGGCACTCACCTGGGTCGTTAGTCCAGGGGTGTTGCTATATGAACTTCCTGAATTCTTAGTCTGGTGCCTGGCATCGTTGTAATCAGTGCTTTCTGTTTGCTCCTGTGTGCTGGTCCGGGTTCTTGCAAAATTAAGCTAAGTCTTTATTCCTTGTTTTTTGGTTATTTGCATTGCTCTTATTTTTTGTCCAGCTTGTACTAAATGTGATTCCTGATTTTGCTGGAAGCTCTAGGGGGTTGGTATTCTCCCCCCGGGCCGTTAGACGGTTCGGGGGTTCTTGAATATCCAGCGTGGAAATTTTGATAGGGTTTTTGCTGACCGTATAAGTCATCTTACTATATTCTGCTATTAGTCAGTGGGCCTCTCTTTGCTAAATACCTAGTTCATTCTTACGTTTGTCTTTTCTTCTTACCTCACCGTTATTATTTGTTGGGGGCTTGTATCCAACTTTTGGGGTCTTTTCTCTGGAGGCAAGAAAGGTCTATCTTTTCCCTTCTAGGGTTAGTTAGTTCTCCGGCTGGCGCGAGACGTCTAGAACCAACGTAGGCTCGTTCCCCGGCTGCTGCTATTTGTGGTGCTAGGATTAGATATACGGTCAGCCCAGTTACCACTGCCCTATGAGCTGTTTTTTTGTGTTTGCAGACTTGGTATTTATTTCTGAGACCCCCTGCCATTGGGGTCATAACACAGGTCTCTTTGTTTAGTCCTAGGATGACTTTTCAAACTTTGTTTACCCTGCATGCCTCATGATTGCATACCTGGCTGCAATTGCACAGTCAGGGTCTGATTCATGCTGCCCATAGTTTGAGAAGCAAGACTCTGTTACATGTTCCCTTTAACCTCTTAAACTTCTAGCCTGTTTTCATGACCAGGCCAAATTTAAAAATTCTGACCAGTGTCATTTTATGTGGTAATAACTCTGGAATATTTCAATGGATCCCACTGATTCTGAGACTGTTTCCTCGTGATATATTGTACTTCATGCATTTATTTAAAAATATTGGAAATTTGCCGAAAATGTTGGAAATTTCACAATAATCAAAAACTTTGAATTCGTATGCCCTTAAACCCCTTTCCGCCATAAGGTATAATAGTACTCTGATGTCAGACACTCCCCCTTTGATGTGGTCTCCAGCGGTGAGCCCACATCTTTCCCAGCATATGTCAGCTGTTTTGAACAGCTTAAAATTAGGGTACCGTTACACAAAACGATTTACCAATGATCACGACCAGCGATACGACCTGGCCGTGATCGTTGGTAAGTCGTTGTGTGGTCGCTGGAGAGCTGTCACACAGACAGCTCTCCAGCGACCAACGATGCCGAAGTCCCTGGGTAACCAGGGTAAACATCGGGTTACTAAGCGCAGGGCCGCGCTTAGTAACCCGATGTTTACCCTGGTTACCATCGTAAATGTAAAAAAAAAAAAAACAGTACATACTCACATTCCGGTGTCCGTCAGGTCCCTAGCCATCTGCTTCCCGCACTGACTGTGAGTGCCGGCCGGAAAGCAGGGCACAGCGGTGACGTCACCGCTGTGCTCTGCTTTTACTTTACGGCCGGCAGTCAGTCAGTGCGGGAAGCAGATGGCTAGGGACCTGACGGACACCGGAATGTGAGTATGTACTGTTTTTTTTTTTTTTACATTTATGATGGTAACCAGGGTAAACATCGGGTTACTAAGCGCAGCCCTGTGCTTAGTAACCCGATGTTTACCCTGGTTACAAGCGAACGCATCGCTGGATCGGTGTCACACACACCGATCCAGCGATGACAGCGGGAGATCCAGCGACGAAAGAAAGTTCCAAACGATCTGCTACGACGTACGATTCTCAGCGGGGTCCCTGATCGCTGCTGCGTGTCAGACACAGCGATATCGTATGGATATCGCTGGAACGTCACGGATCGTGCCGTCGTAGCGACAAAAGTGCCACTGTGAGACGGTACCCTTAGACCACATTTGGTGGCAATGTCCAACTGCGTTCAACAGCATAAATTCAGCACAAGTGTGCATTACAAACATGGTGAAGATCTAATCTAACGCTGTCTAGTGAGGTGACGTCTAACAGCTTTGTTAATCTAAATGGCATGAACGTGTATGTATCCAAAATGTGTCATTTGTCTTGCTTTATAAGGGTCATGCTAATAAGCAAATGAATGCATGCAAGCAATGCATCACATTCTAAATTCTGCTATACCTACATTTGCTCAAAGCTGTGATTGATTTTCTTTGTATGCAGCTGTAATAAGACGGATGGGGGAAAAATTATGTAGTGCAGCATCAGCAAAATGTAGAAACAATGACTGATCATCAAGAAAACCTTTTTCAAACTGAAATGTGGTTATGTATAAAAATACAGAAAATAATCTCTACTAAAAACAGTTTATATGAATGTCTATTTACTATAAAATCACATTTATTTTGCTGTTATGAACTAAAAAATTGTGTTTTAAAAATTCAATGCTTTGGGCATGACCTATATAACTGCTTTTTAATGTGTAAGGCTATGTCTGCACTTGTCAGATTTCACAGATTGTGATGATGTGTTGGCAAAGATTCCACATGGAAAGGCCAGTGGATTAGCCCAATGCAGATTTGATCTATTGAACAAAACCTAACATACATGGTAGAATTAAGTAAAAAATGCAAAAAGGGTTTTTTTCTCATCTTTTTTTAAAAGTTCACCTCAATAGTTCATACTCAGGTTAAAAATCACTTATATAGCTACGTGGATGGAAAAACATTATTGTTGGATTACATGTGAATGAACCATCTAAACTGCTCTTCTTAATGGAATGTCAAATTCTTTAATCCATGTCAGAAAAACTCATGATTTACCCAATAAAGACATTTAACCTTTATTTAGCTTGTCCATCAGTGGCTGAAGATCAGAGTAAAGGTACCTTCACACTCAGCGACTTTACAACGAGAACGACAACGATCCATGACGTTGCAGCGTCCTGGATAGCGATCTTGTTGTGTTTGACACGCAGTAGCGATCTGGATCCCGCTGTGATATCGCTGGTCAGAGCTAGAAGTCCAGAACTTTATTTGGTCGTCAGATCGGTGTGTATCATCGTGTTTGACAGCAAAAGCAACGATGCCAGCAATGTTTTACATGGAGCTAACGACCTGCGAGAATGATAAGTGAGTCACCGCTATGTCACAGGATCGCTCCTGCATCGTTCTGGAGCTGCTGTATTTGACATCTCTACAGCGATCTAAACAGCGACGCTCCAGCGATCGGCTCGTTGTCTATATCGCTGCAGCGTCGCTGAGTGTGACGGTACCTTAAGGCCTTACAGATGCCTCTCCTTTATTAACCCCTGTGGTTAGCAGACAATGCAAAGCTGACATCAACCCCATAACCATTACCCATATTGCCACCACAACAGAGCAATTGGGAAGAGCCGAGTCTAAGCACCAGAACATCTAATGGCTGCATCATTTCTGGGGCAGCTGAGGGCTCGTGTTATTAGTCTGTGAAGGGGCCAATATCCATGGCCTCTTCCCAGCCTATTAGTATGAGCCTGCAGCTGTCTGCTTAGCGTTTACTGGTTATCAAAAATAGGGGTGACCCCATGTCATTTTATGGGGGGCCCATCTTTTTAATAACCAGCAAAGGCTAAGAAGACAGCTGTGAGCTGTTATTAAAAGGCAGGGAAGGTTCATGGATATTGGCCCCTTCCCAGGATAACAACACCAGCTGCCAGCTGTCTGCTTTCCCTCAGCTGGTTATTAAAAATAAGGAGGACTCCACGTAATTTTTTTCATTAATTTATTTAATTAACTAAATACAACTAAAGAAAACTACACACGTAAAGTACTGATTATACATTATATCTCACTTACATATTTCTATTCTTTTCTGACAGTTCTGGCTGTGAATTTACTGTACTTCCCTGATAACATTTGGGGTTCCTATTAGGTGTGTGTGTAAAAATCGGATGGCACATGCATGGTCCGTGTGCGTGTGAATTTTTTCTCACACTCATTGACTTGCATTGATGAGCATGGGCCGTTTCACACAGCCAAATGCAGCATGCTGCAAATTTTTTTTCTCACCCCAATTCCAGGTGAGGAAAACTTGCAGATGAGCACTACCTCATCGAATGACATTGGTGTGTTTTTTTCCTCACACTGCGCTCTCTGATTTTATACACCTGTACATGCCAGCCCTAAGTAGCAACACTGCATAATGAGACACTTGGAATGTTCTAGTAAAACCTACTAGTGAGAGGTGTATATTGCATGCTAAGGTCTCCATGCAGATATTGGGTTGATAAGAAGATCTGCAGCAAAAAGTTCAGTAGCAGGGTTTCGATAGTCTTAATTGTAGGAAGAGACAGCTTGCAAAGCTTTGTGTGAGACATTGCTGAATTGACATGGGCTGAGTACTGTTTAACTTGGGAGGAATTGACATGGGCTGGGTGCTGTTTTTCTTGGGATGGATTAATTCTTGTGGTTCTAATAGGGGTATAACTATCACGGTTCCAGAGGATGGAACCGTGGCCAGGTCCGTGGAATAAGGGAGCTCGCCTTTGCCATCTCGATTCTCAGTTCAATATGCATTCTCGAAGGCACATTCACCTGAAATTTATTGCAGCACAGAAAGCCACCAGTTCCATTGACTGCAATTGCTATGCAGGCTGCCAGACAATCAGAGGCTGGCTGCTCAGATCAGCATTCCTGTCATGTGTGGCGCATTATGTTGCGACCTTGCACCGACCACCCATCTGTGCCTGCTAGCCAGCTATGAAAGAGGAAGATGACACTTCAGGGTGCAGGGAAAGGTAATATCTTTTTTTATGTGTTGGAGAAGAACTCTAGGATGGGGGACATTATTATAGGAATGAGCCAGGATGGGGGACATTATGAAAGAATGTGGACCAAAACAAGGGACCTGATTACCAGAAGCAGACGTCCGGCGCGCTCCGCAGGGTGACAGACAGCGCGGAGACATACTGCATCCGAGATCTCCTGAGCACTCCAGTGGGACAGTGAGTGTGGGGAGCGCTACGTGTCCGGCTAAGTATAAGACTGCGTGCGTGCAGAGAAGGGTGGGCCAGTTAAAGGTCATTGAAGTGCGGTTCCCTTTGCTGGCTAGCACTTTTATTGCGTGGGCTTTTGGACTGGGGGCTCAGCGGGTAAAACTGCTGTCGCCAGAAGACGGATTGTTAACCTTGGACCCTATCGGAGGACCCTACAGCGGCTGTTGCCAGTACTACAACCCCCCATCAGACTGTATTCGAATGAGGACCAGAGAAGACCACGTTTAACCTTTGTTTACATCCCTCATTACTATCCACTGGTTAATGTTATTAGCTCCCTGACCATTGCTACCCTTTTCCTTTGTTAGCCAATTAACTTTGTCAGGCTAAGCTCACATTAGCGTTCCGGGGCTTTGCGGAGGGCTGCGTACGTCCTCTGCTAAGCCTCGCCTACTTCTGCATACTTCTGCATGCGTCCTGCATACCTATCTTTAACATTGGGTACGCAGGACATGCTGATGTATGTGGATGCGTTATTTTGATGCGCCCACCGACCACATGGGAATGCAACAAGTTGCGTTTTGTTTGGACAGCAGGCATGTCAAAACGACGCATCCGCATACATCCGCATACATCCGCAAGTCCTGCGTACCCAATGTTAAAGATAGGTACGCAGGACGCATGCAGAAATATGCAGAAGTAGGCAGGGCTTAGTGGAGGGCTTACGCAGCCCTCAGCAAAGCCCCTGAACACTAATGTGAACCCGGCCTTATACAGCCTGGTTCTGCAATCTCTGCGTTACTGCATTCCCGCACCTGCTTACACCACCTTCATCGAGATGCTGTTGTGGGCCTCTGATTATCCTGCAACTTCAATATGTAATTCGGAGGAGGTAGCCAGTGTCTTACTGCTCTACAATAGTTTTCAACTGGATGTTTGTCCTAGGATGCAACTCGAGATGAAAATAGTGCTGATCACTAGTGGGCCCCCCTCTTTTATGGGCCAGGTCACCATTGCACTCCCTGCCTTCTCTGCAACCACTATTTTTATGCTCCCACTTACAATACAGTTGCTTGTTGAATTGTTCCAGCTTTTATTTTAATAGAAAGTTCACGTATTTTACATCATCAAGAGTATATATTGAGCAGTGTTATGGCACCACCTAGTGTGTATTGCGACCACTAAACATCAGTGCATTATCTGATTATTATAACCACTAAGCGTTTCGACCACTGTTGTGTGAAGGAAAGGAAAATTAAAACATTATTTTCATTGAATACAATCTGCGATGTCACTCTGGCAAAGAAGCTGTAAAAAGTTGAAAATTAGCAAAGAAATGCTGTAACAATAGGCAGTAAACTGTCCACTTTGGTAGAAAAGGTTTTTTTTTCATCCTGTAACTGTTGTTTTCTACAATAAAGGGTTTTGTCTAGAACCTAAATATACTGTTGCTTAAATCAATTGTCCCAATAAATGACTGCAAATGTTCAAGCATATACATCATAGGTGGAAATAGACTGTAGACAAATATATTCCAGAGAATGCAATTTTTGGCATGTTATATATGAAAGTAAAAAAAAATGTTTTTTTTATTGGTAATTAAACACATTTAAGACAAGAACTTACCGTACATTCTTGAGTAGCAAAACAGGCATAAGAACAAATCTACAGAGCAAATGGAAAAATAGACTTACAGTTTTATATAGCCCATTGTCTACTACCAGCTCCATATTGCTATTTGGTATGTAGAAAAGATGTTGCACTAAAAAAATTAGCTATAGTATTAAATCAAGAACGTACAGTATACTCACATAGGTTGCACAAATATTCACCTCATTAGAGAAAATAACTTCATTGACCGTGGTCAGCTCTGCAAGAACCCACATGACAGGTGGCAAATTAAGCACACGTCTCACCATAGAAAAAAAGCTGCACCACCGCCAACAAACTATGTAGATAATTTGATATAATCAATTCATAGATGGTAAGTACAGTAGGTACAAAGACTAATGATACTCATTATTCAATTCCCCCATTAAAGTGCACAGTGCATATTCATATGTACAATCATACTTAAACCATAAGAAGGTATGAAAGGTTTTATTATACCGGTTTAGTAGAACGCTGTATATAGGATGAGGAGCTTCTGCCTTCTGCCCCGACGCGCATGTTTCGCCCTGCTTCTTCGGGGGAAATAAACTGTAGACAAATGTATTCCAAAGAATGTAATTTTTGGCTCTGTATATGTAATTTAACCTCAACTGTTCCGAAACACCAGTTGCCAATGTTCTTAGCTACTGTATAATTCTTCAAAAAGTATATTGCATTGTATACTGTAAAATACTGTAATTTAGCTAACTTGAGAATTAGTTTCTTGCATAAAGATAATGTTACATTAGAGGATTGTTAAGACTTGGAACAAATGTCACTCTATGTGACTACATATTGTAGAATCGTGACAGTGTACAGTGCGCAAGCTGTCACAATACTCATTTCTATCGAATATTAATGCTGTGGAACATCATACAACAACATTGTTAAATTTCAATATTTTTATGATATTAAGAAAAGGGCTATTCTAGACAAGTCACTGTAGCTAAAATGCACTTGAAAATCAACATTGCTCTTTTTTTGTATTCTATTTTGAAGTACTCAAAAATGTTCAATTTTAGTCATGTATGTGTTCCTTTTTTTTGTGTTTTTTAGCTTGTAAACGTAAAGAACAAGAACAACAGAAAGACCGAAATCTTCAGCCAAAGAAGCAGCGTTTGGTGTTTACAGACCTTCAACGGCGCACTCTTATTGCCATCTTCAAAGAAAACAAACGTCCTTCAAAGGAGATGCAAATAACAATTTCGCAGCAGCTAGGCTTGGAGCTCAACACAGTCAGTAATTTCTTTATGAACGCTCGCCGGCGGTGCATGAACAGATGGCAAGAAGAACCTGGAGTCAATCCTGGGATGCCTTCAACATCCGCTAGCACTTTTTCCAAGGCATGAGCTGTTTTCAAAGCTTTACATTCTGAAACAAAAATCCCCAGTTACAAACATTTTAAAATATACTGAAAAGCAGTGAAAATACACTGCAAAATGCTACAAGTCAAGTTGTGCTTCTTTACAAGGTTCCATGTGTTCATCTGCTGTCTTTTTTCCCCACAATGAACCAATTGAATAATATCAGTTCAGTTTACATTTTTTTTTCAACACTACATGCATAAAACATGAAAAGGGTAAAAAAAACTGTGGGTGTCTATTATTACAGTTCTAACAAACAGAAAATCAGTAGGCAGCTTTAGATAAAATATCAGTTTATTTTATGAAAAATATGTCAATTAAGCCATCAATGACAAAAGGAATCAAGACGAAGAGAAGAACTTTTCGAGCGATAATTCATTCTTCTACCCAATCATGGGCGTTTGAATAACCAAAACAATCTAAGCCTAAAATTCCTAAATATAATTCTATGCCTCCAATATTTTTACAGTTTCCAAATAAACCATTTAAACAGGTAAGACACAACTGAGATTGAAGTAAAACAAACTGGTGGATATCGGTGCAAGATGATGGTATTTGTGTGCCAATAACAACTGCCTTAAAGCTTTCAGCAGAAGATGGTACTTTAGAAAAGAGACGTACAGTTGCCCACCTGGCTTCCATAAAGTCATGCATTGTGGAAAAAAAAGAAAAGAAAAAAGGAAACAAAAAAAAAAGTTCAATCTTCTTAGGGCTGAATAACCCTAGTTGAAGGTGCAATTCCAAAGTCATCCTTCTGGACCTACTTCTCTACTCACGTTGTAGGAAGCCTCACAATGCAGAGCTGGTAGGTGGGTCGAATGCAGCAAGGATAGACTTTACGAAATGATGCGGGTATTAACATATAAATAATTATGTAAAAAACCATCTCAATTATGTGTATTTAATATGGCTTCTCAATTTTATGGTATAAAAATTGTATATTAACAAGTAGGCACCTTGAAAAAGTATTTACAGTATATACAAGCAAACAGAACTGCAAAACGAAGACGCAAAAGCAACCGACTTTTGCGAAAGGTACTTGAATATTATTCTTTTTTTTTTTACAATATAAACAGGATTTGTCCTCATTATCAAACTATAACAAGAAGGATGAAACATGTTGATACTATAGTGGAGTAATATCGATGACATGAATTGTAAAAGGTATCCAAGTATACCTCCCAAGCTACAAAAATTCACTTTCCTAAATGTTTCGAGAGTCCTAAACATGGATCTCCGTCTGCCAACCAAAGAGATAAAACTATTTCTACCTGGGGCAACATGATGACATTTTACTTAATATTCTCTAGGTGGGAAAAATGACATTTAAGACATTTCTAGTGAGAACCTCATAGAAAAGGCTACCTCACTTGAGTTTTCGATTTGTGATTGAAAAAAAAAAATCACACCTGATACCAAAGATTTTGTTCCTACTTGCCTGGTCTGTGCTGAAGTGCACTTTCTGAAACGTGTGTCTTGTGTTCATCTCCTGCTGTCCACATCTTTCTTCTGTCTTTAAGGTTACCTGCCTTTATAAATGTCATTACAGGGTGATATTATGTAACGTAAAAAGCTGCTGAACAGAGCACAATATTTTGGCACAGACTTTGCTATTGCACACCCTCGCAACCAGTTAGATTCTGACATTTTTCTAGTGAAATTTTTGAAAGTTGAAGCTCTTTATTAAGTTTTAAATAAATATAACAGAAACAGCGCCACTCATGATTATTGGCATAGTCTGGTATTGCACTTCAGTCTCATTCCCTTCAGTGATGACTGAGCGGCAACACCAGGCGCAGCCGGATGACAAGTAGCCTCATTTATGGTAGGAAGGAACTACAAAGGTTTTTTTTTTTTATCTCATACAGTCACTGATGATTTGATTTGGTTGGAACATTTTCTAGTACACTACTTTTCATTAACTACAATCCTTTTCTTTATGATAAAAGTTGTTATTATCAACAGCATTCAGTATTCTTTGTTACTAAAGTTTGAAGTTAACACCATTTTACAGTTTATGTAGATTTAACCTGAAGAAAAGAAATCATTATTACAAAGTAAGGGTTTGTTCACATTTGTGGCTTTTTAATTTATAAATTTGCAAAAGAGATAATGCAACTGTATTTAGCGGCCTATTAAAGTGTATAATTGGTCTGTGTGATATCCGTATGTCTGGACCCATTATTGCCAGTACAAATGGCCAATTTTCCACTTGGGCTGATGGTCTGCATTGAAAAATTCACATTGTGCCATACTTTGGTTCATTATATGGACCATAATAAGGCATGTAATGAAAGGCTGCAGCATCTGTCTGCAATGTGGATGAGCACATGGAGCCAGTCATGTTCACAATTTGCCGCCATGACTCATCGAATTTGGCCATCTGAACCTGACGCAATTTTGAGACATTTTGGGCTACTGTTTTCTTACATTTTAAATTACACTTTCTGGTTGAAAAGCTTTCAATGTGAACGCACCCTTTCTTTATATATACTTTGCATTACTAATCTTCCCCTGAGTTGATAGTACTGCCTGCTTACAGTTCAGAGCTGCATTCACAATTCTGCTTTTTGATATTGGAAACATTTCCCAGAATTCAAATAATCAAAATTGCACCATTAAGGGAAATCTGTCAGCAGGTTTTAAGCTATGTAATCTGACAGCAGCATGACAAAGGGACAGAGGCCCTAACTCCAGCAATGCATCACTTCCTTTACTGTGTGCAGCAGATATGTTACAATCACAGTTTTCTCAGCTGCAGATCTAGCAGAGCTTAATTGCTGATCTCTGTATAACTCACCCACTCAACAGCTTTCTGTGTACATTGTATAGTGACAGAGAGCTGCTAATTAGTACTGGGGGTGTGGTTGGACTAGGAGGCACAAGGCCAGTTGTCCTGTAGCGATAATTTCCTGCTTATAAAGTGTAGAAAGAGTAAAACACAGCCCAGTATGTGATACATCACTGAAATCAGGGTCTCTGCTCCTACTTTATGCTGATCTTAGATTACATAACAAAAACCTGCTGACAGATTCCCATTACGAAATGTTTCTTGATTTCCACTGTGAAGCCTGAGAATTGATGACTCAAGATCAGAACAAAACATGCACTTCTAAATAATGTTTTAAAGAAAAAAGCCTGCTTTCCAGGGCAATCAATCAGATACCTCTTTCACTTTAAGCTATGCAATTGAAAAAAAAATGGCCCATGCTTTGTCTGCAAATGACCTGGGCCACACTATTACATTAAAAAAATCCCATTATGAGATTTAAACAAATTAATAGATATGTTATTCCTTATCCAAGTATGTAATTTTTGAATATAAGGCAATCTCCCTTCCCAACCATTCCTCCCAAAAAACAGAATTGTGCTCCGTTAGCCAATGATGGCCAAGACTACAAGAGCTTTAAGCCGAGAATGAATTGATTGCTAGGGGTAGCACACTTTTTCCTAGAGCAGTTTTAATGCATGTTCTGTTTTGAAAATTGACAAAAGGCAATAAATCTATGTATTGTACATATATTTCATACGTAAACTGTAAAATGTTGGTTTAGGCAGGTGATACACAGTGACTTTGAATACATCACATGTAGCGAGGCCTAAGTTTGCAGCACAATACAAGTGAATTGGGTGCTGTGACCGTGACAAGCAATCGGAAATAAACCAATGTGTTTGGACTTTGTGTCACTTGCTTGTCATGGTCGCATCACCCTCAGGGTCACAATGCGACACAATTCACTTTTACTGGGATGTAGCAGTGACATCTAGTGAAATTTGGTAGCACAATATGTGTCCAAAAGTCACCTTGTAGCCCCAGTCTTAGGGCAGATTCAGGCGTTCGGGCAAATTGGTCCAAGATCAGATCACAATGCAAGGACTGGCCGCGGGTCTAATGACCAGTGCGTATATGAAGCTGTCACGCTCAGTTGGGGAGACCGGGGTCAGTCCATGCATTGTCCGATCTCGGCCCAATTTGCACTGACGACGGAATGCGCCCTTATTCAGGAGGGTCTAGGTCTAGCAACCAACACTATTTTATCAAAACTGGATAGCACTGATTGGAGTGGTTGCCTGTAATAACCTTTCACATACAATCTAAAATTGCTCCATATAAAAGATAGTCGGCTTAGAATAATATACATTTTTCTAAATGTTCATTCCTCGTATTGAAACATTAGTGGCTTGATTTTCTTTTTAATGCTGTTGGGAAAAGAAATAGAAATGTAAGAAAATACAAACAAATCTGATGTACATACTATGAAACGAAAGAAGATTGGCAAGTCATATCATATTCAGGCAAAAAAAGTTCATAAATGGGCAATTCAGAAAAATCTATAAAACTGATTTACCAACTACGTGTTCAGCGCACAACTTCTATTTTTGTCATTCTGTTCTACTTCATGGACTGCACTAAGCATAACTTGTTGTTCCTTTACTGTTCCTATAACTTTCGAAAATTGTAAAAAGATCACTTTGTCATATCTTTATGTCACTGGAAATTTCCAAATCTTGTAAAAGAAAGGCTACTCAATATGAGTTAGTTGATTTTTATCAATTACTTTTTCATACCAGACCAAGTATACTAGAAAAAAGGAGTTTCTAATACCAACTAGATGGGTACTATACCATAACACATTATTTAAAGGGAATTTGACATCAGGTTTTTGCCACCTAAATTGAAAACAGCCTAATGTAGAGGCATAGACCCTGATTCAAGCGAAATGTCACTTAGTGGGCTTCTAGTTGTAAGTTTGATAAAATCACAGTTTTGTCAACAGGAGTTTATCACTAGAGGACTAGGACCTGCTGCCGGGTAGTCCTCCATATTCATGAGCTCTGTATAACTCCACCCCCACCACTGATTGGCAACTTTCTGCCCATGTACAGTGTACACAGAAAGCTGCCAATCAGAAATGTGGGTGGAGTTATACAGAGCTTAGCATTCAGAGAGCTCCTAGATAAAAAGTAGTCTATCAAAACTGCAGCAAGCAGCCCAGTAATAAATCTCTGAACTCATGATCTCTGCCCCTTCATTATGAGGTAGCAAAAATCGGGTGACAGATTCCCTTTAAACTGGCTCTAGATTACCTCATACTACCAGCAGCTTTGAGTTCTGCCAAAGAAATCCTCTGATATGTACAGACCACCTACAAATATTCAGCACAGACCTCTCAAGCTTTTCATAATTTTCACTGAAATACCTCAAATGTTTAATGTATAGTTTATGTGAATATACTTAGCTAGTTTTTGGAATTTGTGACTTGAAGCTTTTTACAGTTAAATTATATTTTTTTCTTTGCCGAAATATGTGGCATGATCCTTTCTCTGATGCATAAAATGGGAGACATTTTGAATGTTTAAGGGGTTCCGGAAAACAATTGAGGGCAGGTCCACAGAGTTTACATTTTAAGACTTTAATTTGGACCCTTTTGCTGTTAAGAATACATGTCACAGTGTTAACAGCATAAAGGACCACATGCCTTTTGCTTTTTTTTTTTTACGATCATTATATTCTGTCAAATCTCGTATGGCAGTATTTATAATTTATGTTCTGTGTTCAAAATGTTAAAAGAGGTTAGTTAAAGAAAAATAATTTATAGTTTTTTTGCATGATAAATGTATTGTTTTATTAACTACTGTATTATTCCTTGATAAAATATGGAGTTGGGTGAAAGAAAAGGGTCAAACATTTCTGCATAAGCAGATGTATTTCATACACCCGGTTCTTACCTTATATGAGAAAAAAATATTGCTCCTTTTAAGATATTTTTTACAGCTGGACAATTGCACTGTTATATGCTAAAAATTTCTGGACTGAAATAGTCTAAAATGAATATTGCCCAATAATCACGCAGCAGAATAATAACAGTAGGATCATCTTCTTCATCGCTCAACTTTAAATTGAACACTGGTTGTATTGCTACTGGTAAGAAACTACTACAAAATGATGGCCCACATTAAAGGAAAAGGGGGAGTTATTCTTGTAAAAATATGATGTCCAAAGCATAATTAGGCACTGACACTTGAGCCTTCCATTGAAGCCATACGTCTGGAGGATCTGAGGCATACAGTGGCATGTGTCACCAATAGCCTCAAATTTGAAAAAAAAGAACAGATTTGTACCATAAGATATACATTTTTGAGGGCCCTTCTACATAGAATGGCAAAATCTACTACTCCGATCTATACAGTAGAAATCAAGATACTGAATGTTGATGCATAAAGCCAAAAGGATGATTGTTTGTCACACACTGGATGAATAGGGTCCTTTAAGTGTATCCAGCGTATGCACTGAAAGTCGTTCACAATCTTGATATGATCATAGGCTTTCCAATGATAAAAGAATGGTATCTGATCAATGTTCTGAGAACCTTAGATAGTCACAAAGTGGGGCATTTTCTTAGGAGTGTACTACAAGATTCATTATGCCACATTTCTCATCCAAATTGAAATCCCTAATTTGTGCATTGCTTCTTTTTGAATGGTCCATATGAGACATTGCTATATGAAGACAATGTCACTTATACTTTTAAAAGTCAAACATGTAGGTGGCACACCCAATGGATTATAGTTAGCTTGAGATGGGTGCTAGTTCCTCTGGAGCCAACCACCGAGGTCCTGTAGACCAATAGTAGACAGAGTGAAGTAACTGCACACCTAAAGGCACTTGGAGATGCTTCAAATAGAATTTATTGCCAATATTTCATATCCATTGGTTACACCATGGTAAGTACAGTATTATGTAACATTTCGGGTGAAGACCCTTCATTAGATGTATAGGCTACATTCACTACATATAGATCAAGGGGATCCAGGGTGTGGTGTGGTATTCCCTGCAGGCCTTGATACAACTGGATCCTGGTTTTCCCTGTTTGGGGAATCCCACCCCACACCCTGGATCCGCTTCATTATATGTAGTGATCATACACTATACATCTGATGTAAGATCTTCACCTGAAACATTACGTAATACTGTACTTACCGGGGTCTAACCAATGGATATGAAATACTGACAAGAAATCCTATTTGAAGCCAAGTGCTATTAGGTGCGCAGTTCCTTTGCTTTGTCTACTATTGTACTTTCTATATGTCTTTCTTTTTTAGCACAGAGCCATCTACAGCTTCCATACTTTTACACACAAACTAGGAATTTCAAACAATCTCCATGTTATTTAGTCAGGTGGCTTACAGTGTAGATCAGGAGTGATGTCACTCATATGACTTCAGGCTACCCAAGCTCATGCCAAATTATTGGCTTGGATTTAGTAACAAAGTCTTAGTTTGCAAGCACTGTTCTGCAATACAACGCATCGTTGATCTGTTCTTTGGAACTTGACTTTACGTAGGGCTAGTTCTGAATATTTGGCCATGATAATAGAAGTAAACTAATAGGTTGTATATTTGAAAATTTGCCATGGCTAGGTTGAGGCCACCAATTGGCAACCGAGACTATGTTGAGAATTGTAAAAGGCAGTTAGCCATCCAGCCCTGTTAATACCTATCGATAATTGAATAGTTTCCTTTGTTGTAAAGGCAAAGTCAAGGAGAGACAATCAGTTACTAAACACATTCTTAGACTTTGTATCATTAATAAGGATTTTTATTTACATTTTCAGTCAGAAATCTGTGACCCCCCTCCCACTATAGAGGTCATGGTAAAACAGTGTGGAGCTGCAGGAGGTCAAGTCTGTGATGGGTCTAGCTTAAATTGTGGTTCCTCATTAAGGCTCAAACTCAGGCAAAGTCTAAAAAATGTAGAGAAGGAAAAGTAACCTTTTGTCACAAGTAACATTTACAAGTGTTTGCTACAGCGCAAACGTGGAAGTACAATATGTTCTAGGTGAAAGTTGTGGTTCCAGGACTTCATATAATAAATCACTTACTGATGTCATTAACCTACTTTGCTTATATAAGAAACATACCAGCATATCAAATGAAGTGAGCACATATTTCCAAATTCTACTAATGAATCTAGTAAACGGCTTCAGAGTCTCCCTGATCTAAACCAAAGATTTCTAAGTATCGACAATCCCTCCTACTTTTAAAGCAATTCTTAACCCTTTGGGAGACACTGAAGCCAGACTTACTGGATAAATGACCTAAGCAATTCCAAAAATGTTTCTTTTATTTAATTCTACAATTGAATGCATTAATTGATTTCCATATTTAGCTGACAATACATACCTCAGCTTTATCTATCACAATGTATAAGTGTGGAAAAAAAAGAATAGCAATGTGCATTAAATGTATTTGGAAAGAATGTACATAAGTTGCTTTGAAAATCAGTTCATGATACTAATTCAAGTAATCCAAACTGGATGGATTCCTTTAATTTTTATTTTATTTTATTTTTGGATAATGTTGTTATACCTGTAAAAAAAAATAACAAATCCCACCAGACCTGTGACAAAGTGAAGGAGCCTACTGCATTTTGGCATCCCATAAAAATGAACTAGTACTATTTTTTTTTATACAATACAAGGATCCTTTCTTTTTATATAAAAATGTGTCAAATAATGTAAAGAGTGATGTAGCCTTAGTTAAAGTGTTTTAAGCGGATCCCTGTATTAGTCTGTTTAAAGTAGAATTGCTATGTTAAATGAAAGCTGATGATAACATTACTGTAAATGAGCTGATCGGTAAGTGTACCGCATACCGTGCAGTAGATTGCACTGCATTATTTGGAGTAGGATAGAATATACTGTACATTAAAATGACTACATGGCAAATGCTTGAGTTTCATCCAGGAGAAAATAAAAAATTATTTTACAATGGCACAAGTTTTCAGCAAAAACAAAAAGTCACATGATAAACTATTATTTTTATAGCCAGGAGCAATGTTCACCCTAAGCAAGTAGAGCTAGTGAGTAGGGCAATTGTGGACCTGAAAATCCATTCCCTCTAAGCAGGGCAATGCAAAACTACATCAAATAAAAGCATATAGTGACCTAATAATTGGGTCAGGCACAGTGAACGTTGTTGACTATATCTGTGGTGGTCCAGGCCAGTGAAGAGGCAATGATGGTGTCCTATGCGGTGTCTAGGTCTAGGAAAGTAAAGAGGTTATTTTCTGGGGCAGTGAAGGGCTTAATGTCAGAAGCACTGGTAGTGGTGGTCTATGGTAATACAGTGGTTAGGGAGGATTATCATTCTTGTGACTGATGGTTTCACTAATGGGAATTCCAATAACTTATTATCTACTCTGCAAATATGTGATACGTTGTGACTGTGGCCCAGCTCCTTTAATGCTGCTTACCTGGGATCCAGTGGGTTGCTCACCTATCCACACTCCAGCTTGTTTCTGACTGTAACAGGAGGCCGATTTCTGAGAGTCCAGTTTCCCGTTCGGTCCCTTCATTGAGTGTAGACATAAGTGCAGAGTATGGATAGAGAGAGCTGTGAGCTATCTATATGACTAGGTAGAATAATATAGAAGCAATGTGCCAATAGGAGACTTTAGGGATGTCTAAGCTGGAGCTGATCTACCTACAGTTAGGAAAGCATCAGAGATGTACTCTGCTTTGCAACTTAAAGGCCTTGTCCGTTCCTTAAGAAATTTTCAGAAAGCCCTGCAGCTTGCTGAATCCTAGCAGTCTAATGTACACACCGTTAGGATGCGGCTCCTCTAGAAGGTTCCAGTGGTCAGCACATAATCATAAGTTTGTGATTTGTTTCTTTACAGACACTTACTGACTAGGGTTTCAGCCATTCTCAATAGAACATCAACATACATTGGAACATTGAGAAAATGGGCAACGACTCTAGTCAGCACGTGACTGCAGCTATGCAAATCTCATACTTACAGCCATGTGATGACTGCAGGAACCCCCAAGTGGAACCAAATTCTAATGGTGTCTACATTACACATCACTAGGATCCAGCAAGCGTCAGTGGTGGACAATCCCTCTAAAGTGCAACTCATTTAAGGACAACTTTCAGCGGTATGTGTGTGTGTCTGCCTCTAGCATCTTCCTCTTCCTCCCTCATCACTTCTACATAGACTTTAATGAGTAGCCTATCTCAATAATGGGAAAATCAGACAGATTTTATTTGTGAATTGAGAGTGAGGGGTCAGTCCAGGAGGAGAAAGAAGCAGATATCTCTTATAATATATTCCAAAATGTCTTATTTTCCAGTGTAATATTGATTTCCAAAATTAAAATTTAAACAATTACTTCTTAAAGGGAACAGTGTTCAGCAGTGCGGCATTTCACCGCCCACGTTACAATATCACATACAAAGTCAAAGAGGGTTCTAGACATGTGAGAACATTTTTTTCCCCTTTTCCTTTTTTCACTCTATACGATCATATTATTAATGGAGATTTCACTATATATAAAGAAACAGAAATGTCAGAAATAAAAGCAATTCCTAGCTTGAAAAAAAACTGAAAGAGAATAGCGCATGATGCGATTATGTTTTTTCACCTGGACACCCGCTTTGTGTGAAATAACTCTCATCTGAACAGCCCTATTAAATGACATTGGTTAGTGTGATGTATGATCTTAACTCGAACACCATACATCAGCATTACACGCTTGTTTGAACGAGTCCAAAAATGACCTAAAGTGAAAAATGTTTCCGATTTATAATTTTTTTTTCCTTTTTATATGCCTGAATTCACTTATCTGCAGTTTGGCATGCTTAAAGAAACCACTGAAATTCTACATAGAGCAGTAAACAGCTAGATAAAAAGGTACTGGATAAAAGATTTGTAAATCACTGTTCCCGTGGCGTGAAACATGTCGTACTGCTGAACACAGGCAATAAATGCATTTCAGACTGCTTTAAAGGGTATTCTGGTTTCAGCAAATTACATTTATTCTTTGTATAACAAAAAGTTATGCAGTTTCTCAATAAACTTCATCAAGATTTCTGCATGGTCATTCAATGGTAACTTTTATTATTTTGAAAAAATATATCATTTGGAACACCTACGCATAACATTAAGATGATTAACACCAACCATTGAATTAAAAATAAAATCTAAAATTAGTACCAACAGGTCAGTGTATTGTGGTGCCATTCAAAGCGATAAAAAAAGCAACAAATACTTTAGCATACAATGCTTGAAGATGTTGCTCATGTGTGGGAATACTCCACCCTATATGATGTTCTTATCCCCTTCATGACATGTGCCATATATATATGGCACCTGTTGTGCCTCCCCCTTTGATGTAGGCTCCGATGCTGAGCCTGCTTCTTTTCCAGCACCTGACAGCTGATTTGATCAGCTGACATGTGCCCCTAACAGCCGAGGGTGGTATTGTGATCCACTCGCGGCTGATAAAATATTAACATGCATGTGCCGGAAGTTCGTCACAAACCACGGCCATTGGACTCCTGTCACATTATTGCGGGGCATCAATGGGTTGGCATGACAACACGGGGTCTATAGAAGACCCTGTGGTTGTCATTTCCAATCTGCTACGAGCCCCGCCCAGTGGCCAGTGTTCATAGCAGATGACCAATCAGAAGATCGTAGCTTCAAGCGTCCTATGGAGACTATTGAAGCATGTAAAAAGTGAAAGAAAAAGTATTTAAAAAATATTTAAAAAATTATAATATATAACTTCAAATCACCCCCTTTTACCCCATTCAAAATAAAACAATAAAAAAATAGAAAAAATACATATTGTTATTGACGCTCTCAGAAACACTCGGTCTACCAAAATATAAAAAGAATTAATCAGACGTAATGGAAAAAAACTTCAAGACTCCAGAATTATGTTTTTTTGGTCACTACAGCATTGCAATAAAATGCAGTAACAGGCAATCAAAACATCATATCTATCCCAAAATTGTATCGATAAAAATGTCAGCTCGGTGTGCAAAAAATAAGATCTTACGCAGCCCCAGATCACGAAAAATGGAGAACCAATACATGTTTGGTATCTGCGAACTTGTATTGACCTGGAGAATCATAATGACAGGTCAGTTTTAGCATATAGTGTACAAGGTGAAAAAAAATTGTGGAATTACGCTTTTTTTTACAATTTCACCACACTTGGAATTTTTTTTAACATTTTCCAGTACATTATATGGTAAAATCAGTAGTGTTGTTCAAAACTACAACTCGCATTGCAAAACACAAGCCCTACATGGCCATATTGACTGAAAAATAAAAAAAAGTTATGGCTCTGGGAAGAAGGTAAGCAAAAAAGAAAAACAGAAAATGGCCCGGGGTGAAGGGGTTAAAGGGAATATGAACAGTTCTCTCTTCACAAGTTATTAAACACTCTAAAAAAGATAACCCCCTGTTCATGATTATTTTTTTTACATTCTCTTGTGTTAATTATTTTAAGCTGTGATACTCATGAGATACATGTGGATTTTACTGTTCAGTGGGATATTATATTAAAGGGGTATTCTCAGTTCTTAAATTGCTTTAATTAGTTTGAAACTAAGCAAGTTTTCAATTGACTTGCTATTAATATTTGCTGTCATTCTCCTG
Organism: Ranitomeya variabilis; assembly: GCF_051348905.1. Classification (NCBI taxonomy): domain Eukaryota; kingdom Metazoa; phylum Chordata; class Amphibia; order Anura; family Dendrobatidae; genus Ranitomeya; species Ranitomeya variabilis. The sequence continues at coordinate 777,454,442 of NC_135232.1, forward strand.
TATTGAGAAATATTATCATTTCTATGGAACAGCTCTCTTCCATGGAGCCTGTCCTCTAGTCCCTGGCCAGAGTGTATACTAGTTACATTCCAGGAGAGATTTACAGCCCATTGACCTCTGTACAATAGTTAGCCCCTCAACTCCCTCCTCTCCCTCTCATCTACTGAAGATATGCAGTTATAAATCACCAGCCACGAAGGTAGCTGTAAGGACCCACAAACACCAACAATGGGATGGAAAAGGGGAGAGGAAGGCCCTAACAGTAGGGAGTGAGGGATGGGGTACCTGATAAACACAGTCTGTGCCTATCCCTAAGCTCCCCTAACACCCTATGCGGGTCCTTCCCCCCACCGCTGTCACGTGCCTAGTCCCTAGCTGTCACCTCACTATATCCTGGCTAGTGCACTGGCTTGCAAGGAAGCTAGCCTCACCAGTGCAGATGGTATAAGCACAGGGGGTAGTGACAGGCACAAGACAGACAAGGAAAGGGCACAAGATACTTAGCTCCAGCCACTGCCACCAAGCTCCACACAGCAGAGGACATGGTATCAGGAAACCGAACTCCACAGAAGTAGCAGATAAACCACTGGCACCAGAGAGCTCCACACTCTTAGGTTTGTCTTAATAAAATATCTCTATTACCAACAGTCAGCTGATGCGTCATGTGACTGTTTAAAGTATGGTGTAGTGGTCACCTCCCACATCAGCTGACCAGCAAAAAAGCAGCTACCAGAATGAAAACTGACATTAACCCTTGCTGGCACGAAAGCAAAAATGAATCGTGACAGCAGCTTTCACATCAGGTCTGCTAATCCCAGCTCTTCTCTTGTTTTCCAGACCTGAGTGCTTGTTCAAATACCGTGTTATTTTTACGTGTAAAAACAGGCATAACAGCGTACGCTTATAACTAACCACTGACAGCTGAATGTATTATAGCTAAACTTGTGCTGGGCTTTATAGTTCCATTAATGCTACAATTATACTATTCACTAGAGCTGTCACTCAAGGAGGAAAGATCACTGTGCTAGAAACTCGAAAGTAAGGAAACTAAGGAGACTGCAAAGATGTGTGCTGCTCAAGGGATAACTTTATGCTACCACTGTAATGTCTCTGACTGCAAAATAGTGTTGATTATTATAACAGTATTGCAGTGCACACAAATTTATGTTAATGTGGCGTAGTCCTCAAAATAATCACAAAATATATGTTGAACATCCACTTCTAATAGGTGATAAATAAAATTCTATTTCTGCTATATTTACAACAATAAAAGTTCCATCAAGACAAACCATCCAGAGTTGGGGAAAACGTGGCTATTTGTATATGGTAATGAACTGCCATATACAGTATAGTATGTAAATTAAGAAAAGTTGGCTATCTGTATAGGGCAGCTTGAGTATAATAATTTAAGACCTTAAACATTTTAAGAACTGGCACTATGGCACCTCTTAATGTTCATCAACTGCATCGACTAAGAATCTTTTTTATAGATTGTGTTAGGTACGGGATCTTATTGCTTTTTCTTGCCACAATGCCATCTCGTTGTGGTACTGATTACGCAATTTTGTTGATCATATATACAAGCAGCTATTTTTACAGGTGCTGGTGTTAAGTAGTTTTTGTATATTAACATGATCAGCACTACACCAGGATGCTGGCACAGCGAGACTCTGCGCCTTATAGAAGCAGCATGTGCATATATGGAAGAATAGTCTTCAGATGGATTTTGGAATTTGAATTATTTTACTTTTGAATTTTCTTGGGAGTTATACCGCCTAAATAAAAATTAGTGAACATTACAATCTAACAATAATATTAATCAAAATTATTTAGCAACAAAACTGTTCCTGTTTCTGCCCTGTACAGATGCAAAAAAAAATACATGGAGCAAGAAAAGCCACATGTGTATCTCATCAGTAGTGCAACTTACAATATTTAATTAACTCTTATTAACTAATTAGTTGTATTATTATCTCTCAAGACTGACTAGTTTTCTTTTACTATGGTGCTTATATATATATATATATATACACTCACCGGCCACTTTATTAGGTACACCATGCTAGTAATGGGTTGGACCCCCTTTTGCCTTCAGAGCTGCCTCAATTCTTCGTGGCATAGATTCAACAAGGTGCTGGAAGCATTCCTCAGAGATTTTGGTCCATATTGACATGATGGCATCACACAGTTGCCGCAGATTTGTCGGCTGCACATCCCAAAGATGCTCCATACAAGGCAGGATGGATCCATGCTTTCATGTTGTTTACGCCAAATTCTGACCCTACCATCCGAATGTCGCAGCAGAAATCGAGACTCATCAGACCAAGCAACGTTTTTCCAATCTTCTACTGTCCAATTTCGATGAGCTTGTACAAATTGTAGCCTCAGTTTCCTGTTCTTAGCTGAAAGGAGTGGTACCCGGTGTGGTCTTCTGCTGCTGTAGCCCATCTGCCTCAAAGTTCGATATATATATACATACACACACACACACACACTTTTTTTAATTGAATTTCACTAAGTAATTTCTAAATGTTCTGCAAAGGTGTGCTAGGTTATATTTTATTCTAATTTAACTGACCATTACAGTGGCAAGTTGAAGATGAAATGATCTCTAAAAGGGCTAAAGTTAAAGATGACACATTTACTTTGTATTTTAGGCAAAAAAAATCATATGTTCGTCTTTTACACTTTTAAAAATTACAAAAAGGAAAATGGGCCAATGCAAAAGTTTGGACACCTTGCATGGTTAATACCTAACAACACCCCCTCTTAGAAGTATCACAGCTTGTAAACAAATTTTGCAGCCATACAAAAGTCTCTCAATTCTTGCTTGAGGGATTTTCATCCATTCTTTCTTAGAAAATTCTTCCAGTTCATAGAATCATAGAATCATAGAATGATAGAGTTGGAAGGGACCTCCTGGGTCATCTGATCAAACCCCCTGCTCAAAGCAGGATTCACTAAATCATCCCAGACAGATGTCTGTCCAGCCTCTGTTTGAAAACTTCCATGGAAGGAGAACTCACCACCTCCCGTGGCAGCCTGTTCCACTCTTTGATCACCCTAACTGTTAAAAAGTTTTTTCTAATATCTAATCTGTGTCTCTTCCCTTTCAGTTTCATCCCATTGCTTCTAGTCTTTCCTTGTACAAATGAGAATAAAGATGATCCTTCTACAATGTGACAGCCCTTGAGATATTTGTAGACAGCTATTAAGTCTCCTCTCAGGCTTCTTTTCTGCAAGCTAAACATTCCCAAATCCTGCAACCTTTCCTCATAGGACATGGTTTGCAGACCGGTCACCATTCTGGTCGCTCTTCTCTGAACTTGCTCCAGTTTGTTGATGTCTTTCTTAAAATGTGGTGCCCAAAACTGGAAACAGTATTCCAGGTGAGGTCTGACCAAAAGAGGAGTAGAGGGCAATAATGACTTTGCCTGATCTAGACTGTATGCTTCTCTTAATACATCCCAGAATTGCATTTGCCTTTTTTGCTGCTACATCACACTGTTGACTCATGTTCAGTTTATGATCTATTAGTATACCCTAGTCTTTTTCACATGTGCTGTTGCTTAGCCCTATTCCTCTCATTCTTCTGTAAATGCTTTTTTCATTTTTATTGCCCAGATGTAGTACTTTGCATTTTTCCTTGTAAATTACCATTCTGTTAGTTGCTGCCCTCTGCTCCAGTTTATTTATATCTTTTTGAATCCTCTCTCTCTCTTCTGTAGTATTAGCTATCCCTCTTAGCTTTTGTGTCATTAGCAAATGTAATTAGTGTGCCCTCAATTCCTTCATCTAAATCATTGATAAAGATGTTGAACAATACAGGGCCCAGGACAGAACCTTGTGGTACCCCACTTGAGACATTCTTCCAACTAGATGTGCAGCCATTTACGACCACTCTTTGGGTCCGATCACTAGGCCAGTTAAGAATCCACCTAACAGTTGCCCTGTCCATTCCATACTTACTCATTTTTTCAATAATACTCAATAATACTAGTGTGAGATACTTTGTCAATTGCTTTGCTGAAGTCAAGATATACTATATCTACAGCATTTCCCTGATCCACCCAGTCAGTGATTCTGTCATAGAAGGAAATTAAGTTAGTTTGACATGACTTATTAGTTACAAAGGCATGCTGACTCTGGTTAATCACTTCATTCTTATCCAGGTACTTACATACATGTTGCTTAATTATTTGTTCAAAGATCTTTCCTGGTATGGAAGTCAGACTCACCGGCCTATAGTTCCCTGGGTCCACCCTCTTCCCCTTTTTGAAAATAGGAACGACATTTGCTCTTCTCCAGTCTTCTGGGACTTCTCCAAGAATTTTCAAAGATTATGGAGAGTGGTTCAAAAATTTCTTCTTCTATCTCCTTCAGTACTCTGGGGTGTAATTCATCAGGACCTGGAGACTTGAATTAATTTATGTTAGCTAAGTGTTTCCTCACTATCTTTCTGTTTATATATATATCCTGGATTCTTCTACTCCTTTAATAGGACAGAGAAGATCAGTTGATGTTACATTTCCTTTCTGAGAGAAAACAGATGCAAAATAGGAATTTAAAAGTTCGGCCTTCTCAAAATTCTTTCTTACCATTTCATCATTTTCATCTTTCTAAAAATCTTTGACTTTTCTTTTACTTTTGACATATCCCCGAAACATCTTTTGCGAGCCTTAATCCATTGTCAGCTTTAGATAATCTGGTTTTTGCCCTGCGGGTTCTGCAGACAGCATTATATTCTTCTTTAGATATGCCTCCCTCTTTCCATTCGATAAACATTTCTTTCTTCCTTTTTAGCATGCATTTAAGTTGTGTGTTCATCCATCTTGGTTTCCTTAAATGCTTTGTTTTCTTCCCTCTTTTTGGAATTGTTAACGATTGTGCTTTGAGAATCTAATTTTTCAAGATTTCCCAACCTTCCTGGACATTTTTGTCCTTAAGGATATCCAGCCATTGGATCCCTCCTATTCTCTTTCTGAGTCCCTTAAAATCTGCCTTTCTGAAATCTAACCTTGAAGTCTGAGTCTTCACAGGTCTTCCTCCTCTAGTTATCCAAAATTCTAAAATAGCATGGTCGCTACCTCCTAGGGTCTCAGCAACTCTTACCTCCCCAACCATTTCCTCTCTGTTTATAAGGATTAGATCCAAGGTAGCAGATCCACTTGTTTTCTCCCCTACCATTTGGAAGATAAAGTTGTTAGCAATAGAGTATAAGAATTTGCTTGACCTGTTAGTTTTACCTGAGAAATTTTTACCTGTGAGATTCTTTGGTCATCTTTCATGCACTGCTATTTTCAGGTCTAGCCACAGATTTTCTATGATTCTAGGATCAGGGGACTGTGAGGGCCATTGTAAAGCCTTCAGCTTGTGCCTTTTGAGGTTGTCCATTGTGGATTTTGACGTTTAGGATCATTATCCATTTGTAGAAGCCATCCTCTTTTCAACTTCAGCTTTTATACAGATGGTGTTATGTTTGCATCAAGAATTTGTTGAAATGTCATTGAATCCATTCTTCCCTCTACCCATGAAATGTTCCCTGTGCTATTGGCTTCAACACAACCCCAAAGCACGATTGATCCACCCCATGCTTAATGGTTGGTGAGATGTTCTTTTCCTTAAATTCTGTGCCCCTTTTTCTCTACATTGATCATTGTAGTCAAAGAGTTCTATTTTAACCTCATCAGTCCACAGAATTTGTTTTCAAAATGCATCAGGCTTGTTTAGATGTTCTTTTGCATACGTCTGACACTGGATTTTATGGTGAGGACATAGGAAAGGTTTTCTTCTGAGGACTCTTCCATGAAGGTCATATTTGTGCAGGTGTTTCTGTACAGTAGAACAATTTACTGCAACTCCAGAGTCTGCTAAATCTTTCTGAAAGTCTTTTGCAGTCAAGCGGGAATTCTCAATTGCCTCTCTAGTAGTGATAAGCGAGTGTGTTCCTTACTCGAGTTTTCCGGGCGAGAATGCTTGGGTATTCTCCGAGTATTTTAGGCATGCTCGTAGATTATGTTTGTGTCCATGAAGGTGCATGATTTACAGCTGTTAGACAACCTGAACACATGCAGGGATTGCCTGTTTGCTAGAGAATCCCCACATGTATATAGGATGTCTAGCAGCCACAAATCATGCAGCTTTGGGGACTCAAACATAATCTATGAGCATGCCCAAGATACACGGGGAACACCCGATCATGCTCGGAAAACTTGAGTAACGAGCACATTAACTCATCACTACTCTTTAGCAATCATATGAACAGCTGTCACTGAAATTTTGATTGGTCTTCCTGACCTTATGTTGACCTCCACTGTTCCTGTTTGAACTGAGGAAAGAGCAACTTGAAAATGCTTTGCTATCTTCTTATAGCCTTCTCCTGCTTTGTGGGCCTTCACCATTTTCATTTTCAGAGCGCCAGGCAACTGCTTAGAAGAACTCATGGCTGCAGTTTTTTGGCCCAAGATTAGAGGAGGCTGAGTTTTTATAAAGCTGGGAAATTTGTATCACCTGGCCTTTCCTAATGATCATAGTCAACAAGCCATAACACTAGCAGGCTAATTAAGGTCTGAAACCTTGGTCAAAGTTATCCGAGTACACAAATCTCCAAGGGTATCCAAACTTTTGCATCTGCCCATTTTCCATTTTGTAAATTTTAAGATGTAAAAAATGAAAAATAAAAAAAATCCACACCTGGACTCGTTGAAATGCTGTTACGTAAAACAGCCGTTGTCCACTCTGCCTCTCCCTGAATTCAAACTGGTGAGTGCTGCATCTTTTTTTTTTCAATTTTGCATATATATTTGTTTGCCTAAAATACAAAGGAAATGTTACTCCTTTAACTTTAGGTCTTTTAGAGATCATTTCGTCTTCACCTTGCTTAACTGTTCACAATAACAGTAATTTTAACCAGGGGTGTCCAAACTCCTACATGCCACTGTATGTTATTCCCACCTAGGTTTGGGAGTTAACCCAATAAAGTTATTCAATATTTTGATATTCATTTGGTATCTGATATTTATCTTCATTAACCCTAATCCAATTTGGAAAACAGAGCAATCAAAGATCTTAGAATTCAGTGTTACTGACAAAAAGTTTCTGGAATAAATTTTAGTGTTTTAATTAGAAAAATATTTAGAATTGAGGGTCCTCAGTGTTTTAATTAGAAATAAACATTTTTCCTGTAACCAGAATACTCCTTTAAGCCATTATTTACACGGTAGTATTTTAAATTTAATGTAAAGTTTAGTATCTCTTCTGTGATTTTGACATATTCTTGGTTTTTGTTTACAAGTACTGATGTAAAATGCTGACCAAAATACTCCGTGTGACACCTATCGCAAGCTTTTGTGACTGTTTTAGTTCAAGAGGGTTGTGTAGACAATATGGCTCTAAAAGCTTAGCTTTTGCTTTGCAATGTTGTTCAAAACATTTTGAAAAAGAAACAGATGTCCTTGGTGTCTGGCACTCTACCCAAGACTATATTGTGTTTTCTAGTGTACGTTTTCATAGCTACAATAAGTTTCAGTGGATTATGGCTGTACCATCATGCTCCAGGCTGACTCCCATTGTTAAGCATTTTTGAAAAACTAATGCATCTTACATGTGTTCACTTTTACCTGTTCTTAAGTGTGTTGTATGTTTCTGCAATTTATGTTTAATAAATTCTTTTTTAATCATTTGTCTATCATGTCATACTTATTTCATTGCTATTTTACTATACTTGAAATTACACTACAGAATGGTAAATCATCGTGTGAAACAGTCTGCAACTTTCAAAAGGTGATGATTACATAGTTACACAGTTGATATGACTGAAAAAAGACAAATGTCCACCAAGTTCAGCCAAGAGATGGGAAATGACAAGAAAAAGAGGCACATGCACAACCACAATGCATGATGCAGTCACTGTACTGTAACTGTCACTGTGTATAATAATCCTGGAATATAGCATCACTGTGTGCATTATCCTTCTACTGCAATATCATTATTATCTTGTACAGTGACATCACTGTGTGCATTATCTCTCTACTGCGATATCATTATTATCTTGTACAGAGACATCACTGTGTGCATTATCCCTCTTCTGCGATATCATTATTATCATGTACAATGACATCACTGTGTTCATTATCCCTCTTCTCCGATATCATTATTATCTTGTACAGTGACATCACTGTGTGCATTATCTCTCTACTGCGATATCATTATTATCTTGTACAGTGACATCACTATGTGCACTATCACTGTTTTGTGACATCTCTGTGCTTGTTATCACTGTACTGTGAAGTAATTAGACTTATGTGTCTATGTGTTACATTCTGCCAAGACTTGTCATGGCTGGAAAAAGTCATAGCAGTGTGTGCTAGATGAGGAGGAAAATAGAAAAGGAATTACTTCAATTGCAGACATCACTGGTGAGTCACTGGATTTACCTGTCATGAATATATGTATGTGTTCTGAAGAGCATAGGTGTATAAATTATGTCTTCCACTGACTATATGGTCATTGTATGGTGGAAATATTGGTCTTAGTACAGTGGCGTTGATTAATGATTAGTATGGTGGGATTGGTAAAATGCAACAGCATGTGCTGGCAAAATATGGTCATGATGTCTCAGTATTAGGCCGGCGTCACACTAGCGAGTTTTACGGACATATGAGCGCAGAAAATACATCCAGAAAATACACATTGCACAAGGCCCAATGATTCTCTATGGGGCAGCTCCTATCTGCCGTATATTCCGCATCCGTAATATACGGTATGTTACGGGTGTAGAAAATCGCAGCATGCTGCGTTTGTCAGCGTATTGCGCAAAAAATACGCCAATGAAAGTCTATGGGTGCGAGAAAATCACAGATTACACATGGACCATGCATGTGACTTGTGAGAAATATGCACCGGTGTTCTATAGAAAAGCCGGTAATTCAGTGCAGTGTACAGTAAAATCACACTGACAGAATAGAATACAATAGGTAGAATAAATGTGTACACATAGAATGTGTATATGAATGTGTATGTGAATATACACATTCTATGTCAGTGAGACACACACACACATATATATACCGTATATACTCGAGTATAAGCCGACCCGAGTATAAGCCGACCCCCCTAATTTTGCCACAAAAAACTGGGAAAACTTATTGACTCGAGTATAAGCCTAGGGTGGAAAATGCAGCAGCTACCGGTGAATTTCAAAAATAAAAATAGATGCTCCATACTGTTCATTATGGCCCCATAGCTGTGCCATATAGTGCTCTGCACCATTATTGCCCCATAGCTGTGCCATATAGTGATCTGCACCGTTCATTATTGCCCCATAGCTGTGCCATATAGTGCTCTGCACCATTATTGTCCCATAGCTGTGCCATACAGTGCTCTGCACCATTATTGCCCCATAGCTGTGCCATATAGTGCTCCGCACCGTCCATTATTGCCCCATAGCTGTGCCATACAGTGCTCTGCACCATTATTGCCCCATAGCTGTGCCATATAGTGCTCTGCACCGTCCATTATTGCCCCATAGCTGTGCCATACAGTGCTCTGCACCATTATTGCCCCATAGCTGTGCCATACAGTGCTCTGCACCATTATTGCCCCATAGCTGTGCCATATAGTGCTCTGCACCATTATTGCCCCATAGCTGTGCCATATAGTGCTCTGCACCGTCCATTATTGCCCCATAGCTGTGCCATACAGTGCTCTGCACCATTATTGCCCCATAGCTGTGCCATACAGTGCTCTGCACCATTATTGCCCCATAGCTGTGCCATATAGTGCTCTGCACCATTATTGCCCCATAGCTGTGCCATATAGTGCTCTGCACCGTCCATTATTGCCCCATAGCTGTGCCATACAGTGCTCTGCACCATTATTGCCCCATAGCTGTGCCATACAGTGCTCTGCACCATTATTGCCCCATAGCTGTGCCATACAGTGCTCTGCACCATTATTGCCCCATAGCTGTGCCATATAGTGCTCTGCACCATTATTGCCCCATAGCTGTGCCATACAGTGCTCTGCACCATTATTGCCCCATAGCTGTGCCATATAGTGCTCTGCACCATTATTGCCCCATAGCTGTGCCATATAGTGCTCTGCACCGTCCATTATTGCCCCATAGCTGTGCCATACAGTGCTCTGCACCATTATTGCCCCATAGCTGTGCCATACAGTGCTCTGCACCATTACTGCCCCATAGCTGTGTCATATAGTGCTCTGCACCATTATTGCCCCATAGCTGTGCCATATAGTGCTCTGCACCATTATTGCCCCATAGCTGTGCCATATAGTGCTCTGCACCATTACTGCCCCATAGCTGTGCCATATAGTGCTCTGCACCATTACTGCCCCATAGCTGTGCCATATAGTGCTCTGCACCGTTGCCCCATAGCTGTGCCATATAGTGCTCTGCACCGTTGCCCCATACTGTGCCATATAGTGCTCTGCACCATTACTGCCCCATAGCTGTGCCATATAGTGCTCTGCACCATTACTGCCCCATAGCTGTGCCATATAGTGCTCTGCACCGTTGCCCCATAGCTGTGCCATACAGTGCTCTGCACCATTATTGCCCCATAGCTGTGCCATATAGTGCTCTGCACCATTATTGCCCCATAGCTGTGCCATTATTGCCCCATAGCTGTGCCATACAATGCTCTGCACCATTATTGCCCCATAGCTGTGCCATATAGTGCTCTGCACCATTATTGCCCCATAGCTGTGCCATACAATGCTCTGCACCATTATTGCCCCATAGCTGTGCCATATAGTGCTCTGCACCATTATTGCCCCATAGCTGTGCCATATAGTGCTCTGCACCATTACTGCCCCATAGTTGTGCCATATAGTGCTCTGCACCATTACTGCCCCATAGCTGTGCCATATAGTGCTCTGCACCATTACTGCCCCATAGCTGTGCCATATAGTGCTCTGCACCGTTGCCCCATAGCTGTGCCATACAGTGCTCTGCACCATTGCCCCATAGCTCTGCCATATAGTGCTCTGCACCGTCCATTATTGCCCCATAGCTGTGCTGCTGCTGCAATAAAAATAATAAAACACATACTCACCTCCCTTGCAGCTCCTCGGCGCCATCTTCCCGGCATCTCCCTGCACTGACTGATCAGGCAGAGGGCGGCGCGCACACTATATGCGTCATCGCGCCCTCTGACCTGCACAGTCAGTGAGGAGAGAGAGACGCCGGGAAGATGGAGACAGCGCCCGGCGTGTGGAACGCGGACAGGTGAATATGTCATACTTACCTGCTCCCGGCATCCCGCTCCTTCCCCCGGACAGCTGGTCTTCGGTGCCGCAGCCTCTTCCTCTACGGTCACCGGCACCGCTTCATTAGAGAAATGAATAGGCGGCTCCGCCCCTATGGGAGGTGGAGCAGCCTATTCATTTCTCTAATGAGCGGTCCCATGTGACCGCTGAACAGGGGAAGAGCTGCGGCACCCGGAGACCGTGGGACGGGCAGGGGGAGCACCAGGAGCGCCGGGACTAGGTGAGTATGCCTCAGTGCCCTCTCCCCCTCACCCGCCGACCCCACCGCCGACCGTGACTCGAGTATAAGCCGAGGGGGCACTTTCAGCCCAAAAATTTGGGCTGAAAATCTCGGCTTATACTCGAGTATATACGGTATATATTATTATACTCTTAATCCACTTGAAGACCCTTGTCACCTGAAATAAAGTTAAAAAAACAAACAATATTCCATACCTTCCGTCGTTACAGTCTTGTCCCACGCTGTAAATCCATCTAAAGGGGTGAAATCATTTTACACCCAGGAGCTCTGCTAATGCAGCTGTGCTCCTGGCTGTAAAACTTGGTGAATGAATGGAATGCAGGGGAATGTACTGTAGTTACCTCGAGTTTCGGTGCTGTGCCCTCTGCTGGATGAACTCATATGAACTTGAGCGTGGGAAATATTCTGAAAAGTTCCCACGCTCGAGTTCATATGAGTTCATCCAGCAGAGGGACAAGACTGTAAAGACGGAAGGTATGGAATATTGTTGTTTGTTTTTCTTAACTTTATTTCAGGTGACAATGGTCTTCAGGTGGATTAAGAGTATAATAAAATATTAAAACACCATGTGTCTTTATTTCATTAAAATACTTTTTCCTAATGTGTGTGTATTTTATTAACCATTTCGTACTATTGGATTAATAATGGATAGGTGTCATAATTGACGCCTCTCCATTATTAACCTGCCTTATTGTCACCTTACAATAGCAAGGTGACATTAACCCTTCATTACCCCATATCCCGCCGCTACACGGGAGTGGGAAGAGAGAGGCTAAGTGCCGGAATAGGCGCATCTTACAGATGTGCCTTTTCTGGGGTGGCTGGGGGCAGATGTTTTTAGCCAGGGGAGGGCCAATAACCATGGTCCCTCTCTAGGCTATTAATATCTGCCCTCAGTCACTGGCTTTCCCACTCTGGCAGAGAAAACTGCATGGGAGCCCACGCCAATTTTTTCCGGGATTTAACCCTTTCATTTAATAGAGCCCCCAAATTTTACACAAAGACACTTCTTACATTAGTAAAGAGGAATATGTAATAAAAGAAGGGATATGAGATGGTTTACTCTATGTAAACCATGTCGCATATCCTGCCAGGTTTGTGAAGGATATAGGAAAAGCCAGCAATTGAATTACCGGCTTTTCTGCTATCTAGCGCTGAATTAAATATAAATATATATATACAGTATGTGTCTCACTGACATTATATATATATATATATATATATATATATACATATTAGACTGTATATATGTTTTTAAGAATATTTGAGCCGATGGATCCATGGTATGTCCATTTTGCAAGCCTGCGAGGAAAAAAATCGCCTTACGGAAGCCATACGGAAGCCATACGGATGCCATACGGATGACACATGGATAAATTTGTGCGTTAAAATCGCATCCTCACATTGAATACGGAACAGTGTTTTAGGACAATTACTGCGTATTACGGCCATAAAAAACGGACCGTATTTTCATACGCCTAGTGGGACGCCGGCCTTACTCTTCTCAACATTGAAATTGCAACATCAAGAAGGAAAAATCATTGACTTATCGAAATCACAGGATCGATCGACATGTTAATGATATAGAAATTATGAAAAAAAGGAAACAAAATGTTCTACACATCTTGATTTATTCAGAATCGAGTATGAGCGCCATACAGAAACATACAAGCACTTACACACATTGGCTGCTGTTACTAATAGTTGTCTGAGGAATGTTTTCCCAAGCTGAATGCACTTGGGCCCAGGATTACATTTTCTGTTGGACCCATAAGACTATATTTACACCTCTGTAAAAAAAATGTAGCATTTGATTGGTTAGTATTTTTACTGCCTAGATTGAACCCTTAGTATTTGTAAGCCAAGATGAAGAGTGGAACAATCAGAGGAAAAGCACAATTGAAACTTGCACCACTTCTGCATTTTTCAGCCACTCCTGATTTTGGCTTACAAATACCGTCACTGGATTTTATGGTGAGGATGCAGGAGAGGTTTTCTTCTGATGATTTTTCCATGAAGGCCATATTTGTGCAGATGTCTCCAACTCTAGAGTCTGCTTAATCTTTCTGAAAGTTTTTTCTAGTCAAGTTGGGCTTCTGCTTTGCCTCTCTAGTAATCCTATGAGTAGCTTTCAGTGCAATTTTGCTTGGTCTTCCAGACCTTATCTTGACCTCCACTGTTCCTGTTGACTGCCATTTCTTAATTACATTGAGGAAAGGGCAACTTGAAAATGCTTTACTATCTTCTTATAACCTTCTCCAGCTTCATGGTCCTCCACTATTTTCATTTTTGGAGTGCTAGGCAGCTGCTTAGAAGGACTCATGGCTGCAGTTTTTTGGTGCAAGGTTAGGGGAGGCTGGGTATTTATAAAGCTGGGAAATTTGCATCACCTGGCCTTTCCTAATGATGATAGTGAACAACGCATAACCATAACAGGCTAATTAAGGTCTGAAAACTTGGTCAAAGTTATCTGATTGCAGAAATCTCCAAGGGTGCCCAAAATTTTGCATTAACCCATTTTCCTTTTTGTAATTTTTAAAATGAAAAAAGTAACAATATTTTTTGTTTCGACTAACACACAAAATGCATCATCTTTAACTTTAGCCCTTTTAGAGATCATTTCATCTTCACCTTGCTTAACTGTTCACAATAACAGTAACTTTGAGCAAGGGTGCACACACTTTTACATGCCACTGTATATGTTTGTATATTGGCCACATAGTGTATTTGTGTACCTGTACATTAATTTCAAACTAAAGCTATGCAGGCCCTATTTTATTTCTTTTTATTATCCTAAATGGAGGCCAAAGAGAGGGATATTATCCCAAATGGGGGTCAAAGAGGGGGACATTATGCCAAATATGGGCCAAAAAGGTGGACATGGGGCCAAAGAAGTGGACATTATTCTACATGAGGTCCACAGAGGGGGACAATATACTACATGGGGGCCACGAAGGGTAACATTATAAAGGATGGATGATAAACTGGGGGGGGTTATGCTATTTGGGGGCCAAATATGGGGATATTACCCTAAATGGAGTCAAAGAGGGAGACATTATGCCAAATGAGGACCAAAGAGACTGGCATTTTGCTAAACGGGGGCCAAAGATGTGAGCATTAAGATAATCCGAGGCCAAAAAGCTGAATATTATACTATACAATGTTAATAGAGGAGGGCAACTTACTATATGGAGGCCCAGAAGAAGACATTATACCGTATGGTGCCAAATAGTAAGAATTTATAGTATATGGGGGCCAAAGAGTGGGATATTGCACTATATGGGACAAAGGAGGAGGACAGTATCTAGTATGGGGCCATAATGTAGAAATGATACTAAATGAGGCTAAAGAGGGGGACATTGTACTAAATGTGGGGTTAAGGACGGGAACATTATGCAATATGGGGACTAAAAAGTAGTATATTAAACTAAATGGGGGGCACATGAGGTGAACAATATGCTAAATGCAACCTAAGATAGTAACATTATGCTTAATGGAGGGCAAAACGGTGGACATTATCTTAAATGGGCGCAAAAGAAGGGGATATTACTTTGAATGGAGAACAGAGAATAGGACATATCTTAAATGTTGGCCAAAGAGGGGGACATCATGCTAAATGAGGGCCAAAGAGGTGGATATTATGCTAATCCATGGCCAAAGAGGGGGACATTATGCTATATGAAGGTCATAGATAGGTGACATTATACTGTATAGGAGCCAAAGAGGGGGACATTATACTATATGAGGCCCAAAGAGGGAGACATTATACTATATGGGGCAATAGAGGGGGACATTATACAGTATGAGGGCCAGAATAGGGGACATTATACTGTTTGAGATATGAAAATGGGGATCATTATACTAAATGGGGGCCAAGGAAGGGGATACTATGCTAAATGGGGGCTAAATAGCATGATATTACACTTAATAGGACCCCAAGAGGAAGACATTATACTAAATGGGGGCAAAAGAGGCGGATGTTATACTAAATGTGCCAAAGATAGGGACATTATACTAAATTTGGTCAAAGGAGTGGGACATTATGCAGAGGCTAAAGACAAGAATTTTATACTATACGGGGGCCCAAGAAGAGACATTACACTAAATGAGGACACAAGAGGGGCATTATATTACATAGAGGACCAAAAGGGTGACATCATAATAAATGGGTGCCAAAGAGGGAGACATTCTTCTAAAAGGCAGCATAAGACAGTCCATAATGCTTAAATGGGGGACAAAGAGAAGGACATTATGCTAAATGGGGGCACAGTACACTAAAGAGGACCCTAGGAGGAAGACATTATACCAAATGGGGGCAAAACAGGGGTATATTATACTAAATTGGGGTCAAAGAGGGGGACATTAATGCTAAATTTGGTCAAAGGAGTGAGACATTGTGCTAAAAGTAGGCTAAAGACAAGGATTTTATAATATATGGGGGGACTAAAAGGAGACATTATACTAAATTTGGAAACAAGAGGGTCATTATGTTATATAGGGTTCCAAAAGGGGGAATTATACTAAATTGGTGCCAAAGAGGGAGATATTTTGCTAACAGGTGGCGTAAAACATGTCGATTATGCTAAATGGGGGCAAAGTGGTGGACATTATGCTAAATGGGGCTTAAGAGAAGGACATTATGCTAAATTTGGTCAAAGAAATTGGACATCATTCTAAAAGTAGGCTAAAGAAAAGGATTGTATACATTATGCGGGCCCAAAAAGAGTCATTATGCTAAATGTTGACACAAGAGGGGCATTATCTTGCATAGGGGCCCAAAAGGGGGTATCATACTAAATTGGTGCCAAAGAGGGAGACATTCTGCTATAAGGCAGTGTAAGACAAGTCCATTATGCTAAATGGGGACAAAGAGGTGGACTTTATGCTAAATGGGGCCAAAAAGGAAGGACTGTAACATCTAACCAAGGCCACAGGTTGAAAAAGTTACCTCGGACAAACTTGGTGCAAGCCACTCCATCTGACAGACTCCAGAAAAATCACAATACCTTTTAACCCCTGTACAGGGATCTGGTTTTACAATAGGAACCAGTGGAATGCTACCATAGAAGGATTGCCGTCCAGGGGTAGGAATGATCATCAAACAGAGTCAAAGCTGAGAGGTCACGTCAAGGGCAAAATAAGGATCCATAAGAATAGTCAAAAACAAGCTGGTGTAAAAACAGAAATACCCCAAATAAAACAGGAGCAGAAGAAACACACCTAGCCAGGGGAAAGCTAAAGTATACCTGGCAACTTCCAGCGGCAATCAGGAAGCTTTAGTAGGGCGTGGTGCTCTCCAATTGGCTGGAGAAAGGAGCTGATAATTTAAGCTGGAAAACACACACCCTTAATGCCAGACTGCATAGCATTACAGGTCCCAGCCACTCTAACCTTAGTGGCTGGGCAGAGCACTCCTTCCAGAGCTTCTAGTTCTGACAACTATATCAACAGCACTGCCCGCAGAGTATAGAGAATATGGCAGCACCTGTCGACGGAAGCAGAAATCGCAGGAGCAGGTTCTGGTGGAGATGTGACAGAGACATTATACTTATTGGTAGCGTAAAAGAGAACATTATGCCAAATCGGAGATCAGAGGGAGACATTATGTTAAATGGGGGCCAAAGAAGTGGACATTCTGCAAATAGGGGATATATTCTATATGAAGGCCAAAGTGGGTGACATTATACTATATAGGGCCCCAGAGGGGAGCATTATACAGTATAGGGACATTATACGGTATGGGGGCCAAAGAAGAGGGCATTTTACTATATGAGGGTCAACTAGGGGGATATTATACTACAATATTAAATGGGGACAAAGAAGGGTGGCATTATACAGTCTGGAGACCAGAATGGGGACATTATACTGTATGGGGACTACGCAGCCGAACAGTATATTGTATGGAGGCCACAGAGGGGGATATTGTTACTATATAGTGGGGGTCTTTAATAATCAATAGGGCAACAATGAGAGACATTAACAATTCCCTCATTGTGGACCCATGCATTAACAATGCCCCCATTGTGGCCTCATACATTATTAATTTATGGGGCCACAATTTTCAATGTTGCAACGATATCAAGGCATAGAAGGGGATGTATGGGTGTCACTGGAAAACAGGGCATTACTCTTGTATTTTTGCATAAAGATGGGCATTACTATTGTTTGGCAGCAGAAAGATGAATTTTACTATTTTACAGGGGCCACAAAAAGGGAACATATACATTAATACCGTATGGGGCCACAGGTGTGAACATTTCTACTGTGAGAGGGTCTCAAAGAATATCACTATTGTAAAATATTTTATTTTTTGAGAAAGTATTAACATGCAGGCCACAAAGCTGGCACTTTGGCACTTTTCTTCATCTGGCGTAGTGTAGAAGTGGTGAACATACTATATCAGCCATAGATGTCTGTGTGTTTCATTCTGCAAAGACAATTCATGGCTGGAAAAATCATAGCAGTCGTTACTGGATGAAGAAGAAAAGTGAAGATGAAAGTCTTTAATTGAAGACATCACTGATAAGTCACTTTATTTACCTGCAGGAAAGATATATATCTTGGTACCGTGTTAGCCAGTAGCTAGAAAGATATTTAGAATTGAGAGTCCTCAGTGGTTGATACCACTGAGGACTCTCAATTCTAAATATTTTTCTATTTACCTGTACACTTACACTATACACTGTTTGCAGAGGTCCTGTGTATAATGTCACCACTGGTGACCAGTGATCACTATATTATTTGTATACTTACACAATATACTATCTACAGAGCTCCTGTGTATAATGACTCTGGTGATCACTGTATTACCTGTACATTTACACTATGCACTAGAAACTATGTACAGCGCTCCTGTGTATAATGTAACTGGTGATCACTGTATTGCCTGTAAATTGACACTAAATACAGAGGTCTTGTGTATAATGTCAATAGTGATCATTGTATTACCTGTACACTGACACTATATAGTTACATAGTTACATAGTTAGTAAGGCCGAAAAAAGACATTTGTCCATCCAGTTCAGCCTATATTCCATCATAATAAATCCCCAGATCTACGTCCTTCTACAGAACCTAATAATTGTATGATACAATATTGTTCTGCTCCAGGAAGACATCCAGGCCTCTCTTGAACCCCTCAACTGAGTTCGCCATCACCACCTCCTCAGGCAAGCAATTCCAGATTCTCACTGCCCTAACAGTAAAGAATCCTCTTCTATTTTGGTGGAAAAACCTTCTCTCCTCCAGACGCAAAGAATGCCCCCTTGTGCCCGTCACCTTCCTTGGTATAAACAGATCCTCAGCGAGATATTTGTATTGTCCCCTTATATACTTATACATGGTTATTAGATCGCCCCTCAGTCGTCTTTTTTCTAGACTAAATAATCCTAATTTCGCTAATCTATCTGGGTATTGTAGTTCTCCCATCCCCTTTATTAATTTTGTTGCCCTCCTTTGTACTCTCTCTAGTTCCATTATATCCTTCTTGAGCACCGGTGCCCAAAACTGGACACAGTACTCCATGTGCGGTCTAACTAGGGATTTGTACAGAGGCAGTATAATGCTCTCATCATGTGTATCCAGACCTCTTTTAATGCACCCCATGATCCTGTTTGCCTTGGCAGCTGCTGCCTGGCACTGGCTGCTCCAGGTAAGTTTATCATTAACTAGGATCCCCAAGTCCTTCTCCATGTCAGATTTACCCAGTGGTTTCCCATTCAGTGTGTAATGGTGACATTGATTCCTTCTTCCCATGTGTATAACCTTACATTTATCATTGTTAAACCTCATCTGCCACCTTTCAGCCCAAGTTTCCAACTTATCCAGATCCATCTGTAGCAGAATACTATCTTCTCTTGTATTAACTGCTTTACATAGTTTTGTATCATCTGCAAATATCAATATTTTACTGTGTAAACCTTCTACAAGATCATTAATGAATATGTTGAAGAGAACAGGTCCCAATACCGACCCCTGCGGTACCCCACTGGTCACAGCGACCCAGTTAGAGACTATACCATTTATAACCACCCTCTGCTTTCTATCACTAAGCCAGTTACTAACCCATTTACACACATTTTCCCCCAGACCAAGCATTCTCATTTTGTGTACCAACCTCTTGTGCGGCACGGTATCAAATGCTTTGGAAAAATCGAGATATACCACGTCCAATGACTCACCGTGGTCCAGCCTATAGCTTACCTCTTCATAAAAACTGATTAGATTGGTTTGACAGGAGCGATTTCTCATAAACCCATGCTGATATGGAGTTAAACAGTTATTCTCATTGAGATAATCCAGAATAACATCCTTCAGAAACCCTTCAAATATTTTACCAACAGTAGAGGTTAGACTTACTGGCCTATAATTTCCAGGTTCACTTTTAGAGCCCTTTTTGAATATTGGCACCACATTTTCTATGCCCCAGTCCTGCGGAACAGACCCCGTCGCTATAGAGTCCCTAAAAATAAGAAATAATGGTTTATCTATTACATTACTTAGTTCTCTTAGTACTCGTGGGTGTATGCCATCCGGACCCGGAGATTTATCTATTTTAATCTTATTTAGCCGGTTTCGCACCTCTTCTTGGGTTAGATTGGTGACCCTTAATATAGGGTTTTCATTGTTTCTTGGGATTTCACCTAGCATTTCATTTTCCACCGTGAATACCGTGGAGAAGAAGGTGTTTAATATGTTAGCTTTTTCCTCGTCATCTACAACCATTCTTTCCTCACTATTTTTTAAGGGGCCTACATTTTCAGTTTTTATTCTTTTACTATTGATATAGTTGAAGAACAGTTTGGGATTAGTTTTACTCTCCTTAGCAATGTGCTTCTCTGTTTCCTTTTTGGCAGCTTTAGTTAGTTTTTTAGATAAAGTATTTTTCTCCCTATAGTTTTTTAGAGCTTCAATGGTGCCATCCTGCTTTAGTAGTGCAAATGCTTTCTTTTTACTGTTAATTGCCTGTCTTACTTCTTTGTTTAGCCACATTGGGTTTTTCCTATTTCTAGTCCTTTTATTCCCACAAGGTATAAACCGCTTACAGTGCCTATTTAGGATGTTCTTAAACATTTTCCATTTTTTATCTGTATTCTTATTTCTGTGGATATTGTCCCAGTCTACCAGATTAAGGGCATCTCTAAGCTGGTCAAACCTTGCCTTCCTAAAGTTCAGTGTTTTTGTGACTCCCTGACAAGTCCCCCTAGTGAAAGACAGTTGAAACTGTACAATATTGTGGTCGCTATTTCCTAGATGCCCGACCACCTGCAGATTTGTTATTCTGTCAGGTCTATTAGATAGTATTAGGTCTAAAAGTGCTGCTCCTCTGGTTGGATTCTGCACCAATTGTGAAAGATAATTTTTCTTGGTTATTAGCAGAAACCTGTTGCCTTTATGGGTTTCACAGGTTTCTGTTTCCCAGTTAATATCCGGGTAGTTAAAGTCCCCCATAACCAGGACCTCATTATGGGTTGCAGCTTCATCTATCTGCTTTAGAAGTAGACTTTCCATGATTTCTGTTATATTTGGGGGTTTGTAACAGACCCCAATGAGAATTTTGTTACCATTTTTCCCTCCATGAATTTCGACCCATATGGACTCGACATCCTCATTCCCTTCGCTAATATCCTCCCTTAAAGTGGACTTTAGACAAGACTTTACATAGAGACAAACCCCTCCTCCTCTCCGATTTTTACGATCCTTTCTAAACAGACTGTAACCCTGTAAGTTAACTGCCCAGTCATAGCTTTCATCTAACCATGTCTCGGTTATTCCCACTATGTCAAAGTTACCTGTAGATATTTCTGCTTCTAGTTCTTCCATCTTGTTTGTCAGGCTTCTGGCGTTTGCGAGCATGCAGTTTAGAGGATTTTGTTTTGTTCCAATCTCCTCGCTGTGGATTGTTTTAGAAATGTTCTTACCTCCCTTCTGAGTATGTTTTCCTGGATCTTCTTTGTTCGAGTCTAATGTTTTTCTTCCCGTCCCCTCTACTTCTAGTTTAACGCCCTCCTGATGAGTGTAGCGAGTCTTCTGGCGAATGTGTGTTTCCCAGGTTTGTTGAGGTGTAGTCCGTCTCTGGCGAGGAGTCCATCGTACAAGTAATTTACACCGTGGTCCAGGAATCCGAATCCTTGTTGTCTGCACCATCGTCTTAGCCAGTTGTTCGCATCAAGGATCCTGTTCCATCTCCTGGTGCCATGCCCGTCTACTGGAAGGATAGAAGAAAAAACTACCTGTGCATCCAGTTCCTTTACTTTCTTCCCCAACTCTTCAAAGTCCTTGCAGATTATCGGTAGGTCCTTCCTTGCCGTGTCATTGGTGCCAACATGTATCAGCAGAAATGGGTGGACGTCCTTGGAGCTGAAGAGCTTTGGAATCCTATCGGTCACATCCTTGATCATCACACCTGGAAGGCAGCATACTTCTCTTGCGGTTATGTCCGGTCTGCAGATGGCTGCTTCTGTGCCTCTCAGTAGTGAGTTTCCCACCACCACCACTCTTCGTTGCTTCTTGGCTGTACTTTTTGCTGTCACTTGTTGCTGTGTGCCCTTTTCTTTTTTGCTTGCTGGTATTGCTTCATCCTTAGGTGTGCCATCTTCATCCTCTACAAAGATTTGATATCGGTTCTTCAGTTGTGTGGTTGGTGATTTTTCCATGGTCTTCTTGCTTCTTTTGGTCACATGCTTCCACTCATCTGCTTTTGGAGGTTCTCTGACACTTTTTTCACCTTCTGTGACCAGTAGAGATGCTTCTGTTCTGTCTAGGAAGTCTTCATTCTCTTTGATGAGTTTCAAAGTTGCTATTCTTTCTTCCAGACCTCGCACCTTTTCTTCTAAAAGGGCCACTAGTCTACACTTCTGACAGGTGAAATTGGATTCTTCTTCTGGTCGATCTGTGAACATGTAGCACATGCTGCAGCTCACCATGTAGGTTGTCACATCTGCCATGTTGCTCCTAGATCCTGCTGACTTGCTGTGTGTTTTCCTTCTTGTGCAATCTACTCAGCCAAGCTTTCTTGCAATAATGTCCTACAGGCAAAAATTTGCGCGCCGTAAGGCGCGCGGTTTGGTGATGCTTTCCAAGCAGCTGGTCCCGGCTGTACCCAACGATCTTCTTGCTGAGGGAGACTCTTTGCTTTTCCCAGAAGGCACCTGGAATATGCAAATTATCCTCCTCAAGCTTGAATCCCTGGTTTGGTGATGCTTTCCAAGCAGCTGGTCCCGGCTGTACCCAACGATCTTCTTGCTGAGGGAGACTCTTTGCTTTTCCCAGAAGGCACCTGGAATATGCAAATTATCCTCCTCAAGCTTGAATCCCTGGTTTGGTGATGCTTTCCAAGCAGCTGGTCCCGGCTGTACCCAACGATCTTCTTGCTGAGGGAGACTCTTTGCTTTTCCCAGAAGGCACCTGGAATATGCAAATTATCCTCCTCAAGCTTGAATCCCTGGTTTGGTGATGCTTTCCCAGCAGCTGGTCCCGGCTGTACCCAACGATCTTCTTGCTGAGGGAGACTCTTTGCTTTTCCCAGAAGGCACCTGGAATATGCAAATTATCCTCCTCAAGCTTGAATCCCTGGTTTGGTGATGCTTTCCAAGCAGCTGGTCCCAGCTGTACCCAATGATCTTCTTGCTGAGGGAGACTCTGCTTTTCCCAGAAGGCACCTGGAATATGCAAATTATCCTCCTCAAGCTTGAATCCCTGGTTTCAAATATACAGAACTCCTGTGTATAATGTCACTGATGATCACTGTATTATCTGTACACTGACACTATATACAGAGCTCCTGTGTATGTCTCTGGTCATCATTTTATTACTTGTACACTGACACAATATACAAAGCTCCTGTGTATAATGTCACTGGTGATCACTGTATTACCTGTACACTGACACAGTATGCAGAGCTTCTGCGTATAATGTCGCCAGAGGTTGCTGTGTTTCCTGTACAATGACACTATATACAGAACTCCTGTGTATTATGTCACCAATAATAACTGTAATACCTGTAGACTGACACTATATACAGAGTTAATTCGTATAATGTCACCGGTGATCCTTGTATTACCTGTACACTGACACCATATACAGACCTCCTGTGTATATTGTCTCTTGTGGTCACTGTATTACCTGTACACTATATGCAGAGCTCCTCTGTACAATGACCCCGGTGATCACTGTATTACCTGTACACTGACACTATACACAGAACTCCTGTGTATAATGTCACCGATGATCACTGTATTTCCTGTAAACTGATACTATATACAAAGCTACTGTGTATAATGTCACCGGTGATCCTTGTATTACCTATAGACTGACACTATACACAGATTGTCTGTGTATAATGTCACTGATGATTACTAGATTACCTGTACACTATACACCTCTTATGGTGTCTTTTGTTTAGAGTAGGACCGGCAAGACACAAGGACCCTTGACGCGGGTTGCTGGCTTAAGCATTGTGGCCATAATATAAACCAATACCTGGCATACATTATTATGTTTTTGTGCACTTTATATCTTTCGGGGAGCAGTAGGACCCTAGTTGGCTCTATATACTGTGGCCGCTGTTCACACAGGATGCATTAGTCAGCACTGATTAAGCCCGCCATATGGCGTCACTAATAGGCTTTGAGTCAGATGCTCTGCATTTCTGTGTGAACATGCCATATACAGTTTATTTGTCTGCACTGGTGTGCCAAGCGGCCAATCCCTGATTGTAGGCTGGCTGCCTCATCGGTATTATTGCACCTGTGTAGTTTCCATCTTAACTTGGGTCCACTGCACCTTGATAGTGCATTTGTTTGGAGGCCGCAACAGGTAAGCACCTTTACCTGTGTACTGGTTGTATTACCTATAGACTGACACTATACACAGATTGTTTGTGTATAATGTCACTGATGATTACTAGATTATCTGTACACTATACACTATATACAGAGCTCCTGTGTATAATGTCACTTATGATCACTGTATTATCTCTAAACTGACACTATATACAGAGCTCCTGTGTATAATGTCACTGGTGATCACTGTATTACCTGTACACTGACACTATATACAGAGCTCCTGTGTGTAATGTCACTGGTGATCACTGTATTACCTGTACTGAGTCACAGTATACAGAGCTCCTGTGTGTAATGTCAACAGTGATCGCTGTATTGCCTGTAGACTGATACTAAATACAGAGCTACTGTGTATAATGTCAATGGTGGTCCTTGTATTACCTGTACACTGATACTATATGCAGATCTCCTGTTTATAATGTCACTGGTGATCACTGTATTACCTGTACACTGACACTATAGACAGTGCTCCTGTGTATAATGTCATATGCTGAAAAAGAGAATGGACAGCACCTCCACAGCACCCATGCTACAAGACTGAGTCCCCATGACGCGAGACCGTGCCGCCCCAACAGCACAAAACCACAGTGACAATGGCCGCCATACAGCACCCACACCAAATGAAAGGAGTATTGAAACTCACCTTCCTCAGGCTCTCCAGTGAGAGTAGAAATGGGCTAGACCCCTTTCATTGCAGTCTCCTGCTAATTAAATCACCTGTGCCAAATGGGAGGAGTGTGCATCCAAAGAAAAAAAAGGACAGAACAGTGCCCCTGTGTATAATGTCATATGTTGAAAAAGAGAATGGACAGCACCTCCAAAACTCATACATTGATCTAATGCCGCTAGGCAAAAATATATATAACTGAGGTTCTTAGTTTAACATTCTGATCAGAGTGTATGAAGCCCACTGCCATGTTATGGCAAACCTCTTAGTGGGTCTCTATCGCCCTAACAGAGCGGAGCTGTGTGCCGACCACCACAGCAGCGACAATGCACCAGCAGGGCAGACGGACTGGTGCCCCACAGCACCAATGCTGCAAGATTGAGTCCCCGTGACTCCAGACCGCGCCACCCCACTAGCAAAAAAAACACTAAGAAACTCATGTTCAGTTTTATATATACTGTATATATGCCTCGCGGCATTAGATCAATTATGATTTTTCGAGGTGCAGTTCATGTTCGTTTTTTGCTTTGGTGTATAGCATCTTCTTTCCCCTTTCTTGGAGCAACACTCCTCCCAATTGGCACAGGATATTTTAAATTAGCAGAAGACTGCAAAGTAAAGGGTCTAGCCTATTTTTGTTCTCACTGGAGAGCTTGAGGAAGGTGAGTTTCAATACTCCTTTCATTTGGTATGGGCACTGTGTGGCAGCCATTGTTGCTGTGGTTTTGTGCTGTTGGGGCGGTGTCGTCTGTTGTCATGGGGACTCAGTCTTGCAGCATGGATGCTGTGAAGTACCAGGCTGTCAACCCTGCCGGTGCATTGCTGATGCAGCTGTGGTTGGCGCAAAGCTCTGCTCCGTTAGAGCGATAGGGACCCACTAAGACATGTGACCCCCGACCTCCAATGGGAGGTCGTCCTGTGAGCATGCTCAGTATGAGAAAAGCGGCACTTAGTCCCAAAAAGGCCTGCTCGCTGCTGGTCAGTACTGGCTACAAGGGCAGAGCCTAGAAAGGCAAAAGTAACCAGCCGCACAGTATCAGTTCGAGCCAGATGCTGGGACCGACGTCTCCACTGAGCAGGTTCCACTGCGGCTGGTGAAGAATGGGAGACCACAGTGGACATGGTTCGAGATGCCCCCTGAACAGCGGCGAGAGCTCGACACCTAACATTGACACTATATACATATCTCCTGTGTATAATGTCACTGGAGATCACTGTATTGCCTGTACACTGACATTATGTGCAGAGCTCCTGTGTTTAATGTCACTGGTGATCACTGTATTATCTGTACACTGACACACAGTATACAGAGCTGAAACCCTGCCCTGTGTGGCACAAGTGATTGCATGATCGCAGCTTCTTGCCTTTCATGGAGACTATTAAAGCAAGTGAAAAAAAAAGTTTTTAAAAAAAATCAAAGTTCGATTTACCCCCCATTCACCCTATTCAAAATAAAACAATAAAGAAAAAAAATACACATATTTGTATCGCTGTGTTCCGTATTACCCAATCTATCAATATATAAAAGAACTGATCTGATTGGTAAATGGCGTAACGAGAAAAAAAGTAAAAATGTCAGAATTATGTTTTTTTGGTCGCCGTAAGGCTATGTGCACACGCTGCGGATTTTGCTGCGGATCGGCAGCGGATTGGCGGCTGCAGATTCGCAGCAGTTTTCCATGAGTTTACAGTACCATGTAAGCCTATGGAAAACAAAATCCGCAGTGCACATGCTGCAGAAAAAAATGAGCGGAAACGCTGCGTTGTTTATTCCGCAGCATGTCAATTCTTTGTGCGCATTCTGCAGTGGTTTACACCTGCTCCTCTATAGGAATCCGCAGTTGTAAAACCACAGGTGGAATCCGCACAAAAACTGCGGAAAAACAGCAGATTTTTTTTACCTCGGTAATTCCGCAGTGCGGATTTCCTGCGGATTTACCAAAATCAGTGTGGAAAAATTTGTGTGCAGATAGCCTGACATTGCATTAAAATGCAGTAACGGGTGATCAAAAGATCATTTCTACACCAAAATGGTATCAATAAAAATGTCAGCTCGGACATACATATTTGGTATCTATGAACTTATAATGACCTGGAGAATCATAATGGCAGGTCAGTTTTAGCATTTAGTGAACATGGCAAATAAGGAAAACAAATTGTGAAATTGCACTTGTTTTGCAATTTCACCGCACTTGGAATTTCTTCCCCATTTTCTAGTACACTATATGGCAAGACCAATGATGACTTTCAAAAGTACAACTTGTCCTGCAAAAAACAAGCCCTCACATGGTCATATTGACAGAAAAATAAAAAAGTTATGACTCTGGGAAGAAGGGCAGCAAAAAACGGAAACTCAAAAATGGAAAAAAACAAGGTCGGAAAGAGGTTAACAGAGATACAGCTTTCATAATATTTGTGTGAGATGATGTGGAGGCATATCTTAGAGGAGTTTTTATTAAAGTGATCCCAAGGGTTAATTCCTGTATGAAGCAACAATTTCAGGCATTAATTATGTAATTTGGGACTTATGCGATACATGAACTACGTGAAGTAGAGGATGCTATTGTATCGCACCCCATGCAAATGGCCCAAAGTAGACTAAAAGCTCCTCAAGATCTATCTTATAGATGACTGTAGATGGTAGAACTGCTACTAAAGTATTGGAAATAATGCAGATACTGAAAGTCTTACTCAGAGTTGCATTCTTCACTGGTACAGCCAGTGGGAGAGATGGGACAGGATAGGTTTCCCTGTATAGATCTCACCTACCAGTTCTCTCTTTACAGTCCTGCAGTTCATTAAATCAACCATTCACTATAGATCAGCTAGAATTACCACTAATGGGGTTCTCTGGTCCAAATTGATAAGTCTGCAGTCATTAATACACTGTGTGCAGAATTATTAGGCAAGTTGTATTTTGATCACATGATACTTTGTTGATGGTGTTAGTTGAGTTTGTGTGGAACTGCAGATGCAGGGCATGAGGCATCTTTGCATGCACCATGGACAGGGGATTGGCTTGCACGCACAACATCGGAAGAAGGAGTGGTATCACCCGCAGACACTATTCATGGAGCCTTGTGTTCAACCAACAAAGTTGGGTGCTTTGCTGCCATGTGCCTGATCATGCTTGTGGTGGTTAGGATGGGAGTTTTGCTTACCCCAGTCTTTAAAAAACAACCAGGGTGTTATGGGAACATTCAGTGTCTCCCTCTCCCACACCACCTCCTCACCTCGACCACGGTCATTCGGTGTTCCCCAAGGCTCAGTTCTAGGACCCCTACTCTTCTCCATCTACACCTTAGGCCTGGGACAGCTGATGTAATGGCACGGTTTGCAATATCATCAGTACGCCGATGATATGCAGATCTACCTATCTGTACCTGACATTACCTCCTTACTGACCAAAATCACACGTCTTGCCGCTATTTTATCCTTCTTTTATGCTCGCTTTCAAAAAGTGGACATGGAGAAAACGGAATACATCATCTTTCAACCATCTCACCCTAAATAGACATGAGAGCTGTGTATGCATCATTCGGTACCTCTTTAGTAAGAGGGAAAGTTTGCCCAAGAGAAAATGATTTTCCAGACATTCACGGCCTTTTTTGTACATTTTTTGCAGTTGTGATCTTCATCTTCTTGGCGTTTATGTGGTAAATTTCAAAGTCATCATCAATACCATCATCGTCCATATCTTGTAAAGAGGATATCTGGTGTTTCCCAGGGTCGTGGTTATCTACTTTTAGTGGCATTCCTTTAACAGTGTTCATTACACTAGAACAAATAGTTTTCGACTGTGACATTTGGATATTATTGGTAATATGTATGGGTGAAGATGAAGAAGCTTGTGCCACGGGTGTGTTTATAGTTACGGACGGTGCACTCCTCTTTAACCCCTTCCCGACATGTGACGGAATAGTACGTCACATGTCGGGACCCCCGCTTTGATGTGCGCTCCGGCGGTGAGCGCACATCAAAGTCGCGACATGTCAGCTGTTTTTTACAGCTGACATGTGCGCGCAATAGCGGCGGGTGAAATCGCGATCACCCGCCGCTATTAACTAGTTAAATGCCGCTGTCAAACTCAGACAGCGGCATTTAACTACCGCATCCGGCCGTGCGGCCGGATATGAGCGCATCGCCGACCCCCGTCACATGATCGGAGGTCGGCGATGCTTGTATATTGTAACCATAGAGGTCCTGGAGACCTCTATGGTTACTGATCGCCGGTGGCTGTGAGCGCCCCCCTGTGGTCGGCGCTCACAGCACACCTGCATTTTAGCTACATAACAGCGATCTGATGATCGCTGTTATGTAGCAGAGCCGATCGGGCTGTGCCTGCTTCTAGCCTCCCATGGAGGCTATAGAAGCATGGTAAAAGTTAAAAAAAAAAGTTAAAAAAAATCTGAAAAAAATAAAAAAAATATAAAAGTTTAAATCACCCCCCTTTCGCCCCAATCAAAATAAATCAATAAAAAAAAAACCCAACCTACACATATTTGGTATCGCCGCGTTCAGAATCGCCCGATCTATCAATAAAAAAAAAGCATTAACCTGATCGCTAAACGGCGTAATGAAAAAAAAAATCGAAACGCCAGATTTACGTTTTTTTGGTCGCCACGACATTGCATTAAAATGCAATAACGGGCGATCAAAAGAACGTATCTGCACCAAAATGCTATCATTAAAAATGCCAGCTCGGCACGCACAAAATAAGCCCTCACCCGACCCCAGATCACGAAAAATGGAGACGCTACGGGTATCGGAAAATGGCGCAATTTTATTTATTTATTTTTTTGCAAAGTTTGGAATTTTTTTTCACCACTTAGGTAAAAAAGAACCTAGTCATGTTAGGTGTCTATGAACTCGTACTGACCTGGAGAATCATAATGGCAGGTCAGTTTTAGCATTTAGTGAACCTAGCAAAATAGGCAAGCAAAAAACAAGTGTGGGATTGCACTTTTTTTGCAATTTCACTGCACTTGGAATTTTTTTCCCGTTTTCTAGTACACGACATGGTAAAACCAATGATGTCGTTCAAAAGTACAACTCGTCCCGCAAAAAATAAGCCCTCACATGGCCAAATTGACAGAAAAATAAAAAAGTTATGGCTCTGGGAAGGAGGGGAGCGAAAAACGAAAACGGAAAAACGGAAAAAGCTCGGGGGGTGAAGGGGTTAAACTTAGTTTTTCACAAGCATCCATTAGTTTGTTTGGTTTTCCTCCAACACTGATCTGCTTTCTATAATTTAGCATCTCACGAACATGTTGCACTTTGCCCTTTAGACAGACACGTGCATCTTTGGTTTGGCACCATATTTTTGACGGACATTTTTTAGGCTCACACGCGCATCTGTTACACCGATCTTCTGATGGGCATGAAACACATTCTGGTAATTGGCGGTGGATAAACGACTAATCATTTTAGGCTATATCCTGGATCTCATACCTCCCATAGCCGCCGCTGTTATTAATCATGTACGTTCCCATTCCTGTCATCACCATGCCCCTTTTCCTGATCACTTCATCCAACGATTCGTCCGCCATATTTTTTACTAAAAACCTGCACCTTCTCAGCAGCAACTGTGTAAGAAACCACTTTACAGTTTTGCAAGGTGTTTATGATGCCTGTTAAAAATGTTTTTAAAAAAAATTGCCACCCCCATGGGGAAATGTTTGTCGGCCCATGCACTTAGTGTATGGGCATTACAAGTCAAGGAGACCCGCTCCTTTACATTGGGCCTACTTTTTAAAGAGGCCTTCCTCCACCTCTCATCATTTTCCACCACTAGATCACCAGGGTTCATGTGTTCCGTGCTGCTACAGACAGTCAATTTTTGGGAATTTTTTTAATAAATGTATCCCCCTTGGGGAAGTGTTTGTCAGCGCATAGGCACTTAGTGTATGGGCATTACAAGTGTAGGAGACACAATCCTTTACATTGGGCCTAGGTTTTAATGAGGCCAGCAATGTCTCCTCATTTTCCACCACTAGATCACCAGGGTTCACGTGTTCCATGCTTCTACAGACAGTCAATTTTTGGGAAAGGGTGTCTAGGATCCACATTAAATATTTTTTCAAAAATTAACCACCCATGAGCAAATGCTTGTCAGGCCAGGCACTCCATTACAAGTCTAAGAAACCCACACCCCTACATTGGGCCTACTTCTTAACTCTGTCTCCTGCAATGTGTCCTTTACCTGCCACTAGATCACCAGGGTGAATGTGCTCTGTAAGGTGCATTTTGGGCAAGGGGGCTGTGATGGCACTCTTTTATTTTTAAAAGAAAGGACCCCACATTGGGTAATTGGGCATGACATTACATTGGGCCTACTTCTTCATTCTGTCTCCTGCAATGTGTCCTTTAACTGCCACTAGATCACCAGGGTGAACGTGCTCTGTGCTGTGCATTTTGGGCAAGGGGGCTGTGATGGCACTCTTTTATTTTTTAAAAAAAGGACCCCACATTGGGGAATTGGGCATGACATTACATTGGGCCTACTTCTTCATTCTTGTAATACTATTGTAGGAACTCAAGGATTCTGATAGCATGGGGCAATGAACAGACAGAGACGGGTTTCTTTAGTGCAAATAGTGTATTTGTACAACAGCAATAACACCCAAAACAATATAGTGATAACGTACAGTGTCCTGGAATGAAGCAAGTCCTTGAAACATATACAGCAAATCGGCAGAGTTCTTAAGGCAGAGTCCTCAGCAAGGTGATCAAAAGGTGAGTGTGACAGGTGACGTGGTGCAGATCCAAACACTGTCGGTGCAGAAAGAGTCAAATCAAGGTATGAAGTAAACACAGGGAAGTCCAGAACAAGTCCACAAGTTCATCCCAGGTGTGGCATGAACACGGGTAAGTCCAGAAACTAGTTCACAAGTTGATCCCAGATTTGGCATAAACACAGGTAAGTTCAGAAACAGGTTCACATAAGTATTTTACTGGTGTTGTTTCCAACAGCTCCCACCGGGGGGAGTAAATGAAGGATTAAGTAGCAACACACAGTCCAGAAACAAGTCCATAAACAAAGTTCCAAAAACACAGTTCTTACCAGGAGGAATGAACCAAGGGTTAAGTTCCAAGTCAGCAGACTAATGATAACATAGAAAGTGTAGCTTACATATGCAGGGAATGTCCAGAGCCACAGGTAGAGACACACTCAGAACCAGCAGCTGAGCTGAAGGAGAACAGAATCAGAATACTCCAGCAAAGAGGCTGACACCTGACCCGGGTTTTAAACAAACAAACAGGAAGTAGGCCAGACAAAAACAGCAAACTCCATCTTAAAAAAGGGCAAAATCATTCACAAGGTGACTTGGAAAACCCGGAATACTGACAATTCTGTCTCCTGCAATGTGTCCTTTAACTGCCACTAGATCACCAGGGTGAACGTGCTCAGTACTGTTATAGGCCAGTGAATTTTGGGCAAGGGGCCTGCGATGGCACTAGTCTATTTTTAAAAAAGGTACCCCCATTGGGGAATTGTTTGGCAGCTCATGTACTGCATTACAAGTTTAAGAGACACACACCACTACATTGGGCCTACTTCTTAACTCTGTCTCCTGCATTGTGTCCTCTACCTGATAGTAGATGACCAGGGTGAATGTGCTCTGTACTGTTATAGGCTGGTGATTTTTGGGCATGGGGGCTGTGAAGGCACTATTTTATTTTGTAAAAACAGGACCCCACATTGGGGAATTGGGCATGACATTACATTGGGCCTACTTCTTCATTCTGCCTCCTGCAATGTGTCCTTTAACTGCCACTAGATCACCAGGGGGAGCGTGCTTAGTACTGTTATAGGCCGGTGAATTTTGGGCAAGGGGCCTGCGATGGCACTAGTCTATTTCTAAAAAAGGTACCCCCATTGGGGAATTGTTTGGCAGCTCATGCACTCCCTTTTAAGTCACAGTGAGCCACACTACTACATTGGGCTTACTTCTTAACTCTGTCTCCTGTAATGTCTCTTGTTCAACTGCTACTAGATCACCAGGGTGTAGGTGCTTTGTACTGTTATAGGCCGGTGAAGTTTGGGCAAGGGGCTTGCGATAGCACTAGCTTATTTTTAAAAAAGGTACCCCTGTTGGGGAATTGTTTGACAGATTATGCACTGCATTACAAGTCTCAGAGACACACACCACTACATTGGGCCTAATTCTTAACTCTGCCTCCTGCAATGTCTCTTCTTTAACTGCCACTAGATCACAAGGGTGAACGTGCTTTGTACTGTTATAGACTGGTGAAGTTTGGGCAAGGGTGGCTGTGATGGCAACAGTATATTTTTAAAAAGGTACCCCACATTGGTGAAACCACATCCTTGTTGGCAAACACTTCATAACGTTTGTGTACCTTAAAGAGCTCACTTGAAAAGCTCCTTTTTGTGTTGCTTAGTTGCTCACATTGGACACAATACACTTCATATAAATTTGATAAAGCAATGCTGTTAGTTTGGCTCAGTAGTTCATTAAAAATATAGCTTTGTATATTAGTTTCTCTCCTTGAGAGCCATAACTTTGGCTGCTTCAAATGTACAAATGGCGAATATACAAATGTTTTTTTTTACAAGATTGAAATACTGTATACTGAATGCATTCAGACAATCACATAGCTGCATTTCTTGTAAAACATTTACAGATGTGACAGACAATGCTCATATTGACACAATCTTGATAAATGTTTGTTTATTCACTTCACAAACAGTTCTAAGCCTCTATATATTTCTGTTTGTCATTGTAAAACATTAAGGTTTACTGAAACTATCCCTGTGGTGGTTTTATCTAAATCCTTGTGGCTTTTATTTTCTAGGGGTTTATGGCCCCTCGTCTGATGTCTGCATGATATCTCAGCTTCATCCAACCTTGAAAAGTGGCCACTTGAAGGTCTGGGTGAAACTAGAGTTATTACATAGTGTAAATCACTATATAAGACCAGTGAAACATGACTAAGACAGATGCCCAAACTGGGGTACCTGTACATGTACAGTGTGCTGATACCTGCATAATTGGGGACCCCCATGCAGTGTAGGTAATCTCCCAGTCTTGGTCTCTCTCTCTGTCTTGGTGTTGCTTCTCTGATATTCCAGACGGGTGATGTTTAAAAGACTCTTGGTGATGATCTAAGTATACTGTATGTAGTTGTTAATCTTCATATATACCTAATCAGTATATTTATTTAATCCTTATATGTATTTATTAACCTTTGTATGTTAACATATACAAAAGTGTATGCACTCACACTATTCAATCATACTATTCCTTGAATTTTGTAGTTTGCAATAAAATTGTGTTGTATTGCAAGTATTAGCTTTATTTAAAGCCGTCTTTGAAACTTAGTGTTAAAAACATGGCAAATAAAATTGCCAAATTCTCCTGTAAATAATTCTGCAAAGAGGGAACCATCATACCATTAAAAAATACGAGTGGATTTTCATGGGGCCATCCAGTATGTGGGTTCTATGGTGTAATGGGGTGCATATGACTGACTATGCAGCAGGGCTGGCCTTGCTGCCAATGTGTAAAACAAAGGAGTACGGGAGTACAAAATGCATATTGGGAAGTGGATTTTCATGGGCCCATCCAGTATGTGGGTTCCAAGGCCTAATGGTTTGCATATGACTATTCAGCAGGACTGGCCTTGCTGCCAATGAGTAAAATAAAGGAGTAGGAGTATTTGTCTTGAACAAGATACTTTACTCGCAAAATGTAATATAGAATCTCTGCATACTAGCATTAGTCATTCTGATGGTTAAAGGGAAGGTGCCATAAAAAAAAATTTTTTTACAGCAATTGAAAAAATGTAAAGAATTAATGTTTACATTTTCTTAAAAAATATTATCATCTGTTTATAATTTAGTAAAATATGAAAATTAACTTGAAAAGTTTTGGAATTTCCACTTTTAAACACTAGGCGGAGCAGCTGCTGAAATTTCACAAAAACCTAGTGTACAACTAGTTCACATTACAGCACTGCAGTAATTATGGGCGGAGTCTGCTGACGTGTGTGATGTCTCCTCTCCTCCCCTTCTGGGTGTTTGCTAAGGGATAAGAGAGGATGATATTCAGGAACCCAGTGAGCAGCCATTTTGTTGTTGACTGCAGAGTTATACTGACAAGTAGACAGTCACCGAGGATGGCAGGCAGCAAGGATTCTGGGAGATATATGGTGGAGGGAGCAGGGTGACAGCAGCACAGAGTATTTCAGGAGAGCAGTGTGCTTGTCTATGGGGAGCACCCTGTTTGGTGAGCGGAGCAGCCAGGGATTGTACATAGAGCGCTGTCTTTTATACACATTGATGAACCGTCTGCTTGTCTGCTCCACAGAAATCCAGGAAACATTTCTTTGGATTGATGGCCTGTTCTGATCCAGACTTTGCATGCAAAGACCCCATTCCCCTCCTCAGATCCTGTCTTCTCCATCCTGTCCTGGTGATGTGTGAAAGCGAGGTGACAGGCACAGTCCGGGGTGACGCTGGGAAGGAATTGTAGCCATTTAGTAATGATAAAAATGAGACCCCTCTCTTCAGCTGCCTCACCAGCCCTCCCCTGACTGCACCTAACTGGAGGTCATGCTGCCCCCTCTATTACCCCAGACCCGTGTGCAGGTGCTAGGCCAGGACCACCATAGAATGGGTCCCCTTTCTGAAGATAATACTGCCATAGTGTTCTCACATAATACCGCCATTTAGATCACACATAATACCGCCATATAGATCACACACAATACTATCAAATAGATCACACAATACTGTCATACAGTTCTCACATAATACCACCATATAGATCACACATAATACCGCCAATGTTCTCACATACCGCCATATAGATCACACATAATACCACCATAGTGTTCTCACATAATACCGCCATATAGATCACACATAATGCTGCCAGTGTTCTCACATAATACCGCCATATATATCACACAATACCGCCACATACTTCTCACAATGCCGCCACATAGATCTCACATAATACCGCCATATAGATCACACACAATACCACCATATAATTCTCACAATATTGATCAAGCATAATGCCACCATACAGATCACATAATACCGTCATATAGATCACACATAATGCCATAATACAGCATGACCCCTGCAGCTCCTGTTATCATACGCATTGAGTTGTGTGTGCAATGGGGAAAGACATGCAGGGAGAGAGGAGTGCATAGGAGAGGATTAGATACACGGTTCACCAGACAGTATCATACAGGAGAGGATTAGATACACGGTTCACCAGACAGTATCACACAGGATAAGATTAGATACACGGCTCCGTAGACAGTATCACACAGGATAGGATTATTAGATACATGTCTCAGCAGACAGAATCACACAGGATAGGATTAGATACACGGCTCAGCAGTCAGTATCACACAGGAGAGGATTATTAGATACACGTCTCAGCAGACAGTATCACACAGGAGTGGATTATTAGATACACGTCTCAGCAGACAGTATCATAGGATAGGATTAGATACAGGGCTCAGCACAGTATCACACAGGATAGGATTAGATACACGGCTCAGCATTCAGTATCACACAGGAGAGGATTATTAGATACACTGTTAAGGACTGGTAATTTAGGAGCGACATGCGACTAGCTCTGGGCAGGTGGTAACTATACAGACCGCAGTTCCTGATCTTAACACAACACTAGCAGTAGCCGTGGAATGCTCCTGTCACTGCCTGGACATCTCGCCACAGCCGGAGAACTAGCTACCCCTAAAGGTAGAAAACGGAAAGCTATCTTGCCTCAGAGAAAATCCCCAAAGGATAGGACAGCCCCCCACAAATATTGGCTGTGAGAGGAGAAGGAAATGACATACGTAGTATGAAACAAGATTTTAGCAAAGGAGGCCAATTCTAGCTAGATAGACAGTAAGGAAAGAAACACTGTGCGGTCAGTAATAAAAACTAGAAAAAGTCCACCGCAGAGATATGCAAAAATCTCCACACCTGACTAAAGGTGTGGAGGGCAAAATCTGCAGCCCAGAGCTTCCAGCTTAGCTAAATAGATCAATACTGATAAGCTGGACAAATGAGCAAAACATAGAATGTGCTGAACAATAAGTCCACAACAAGTGGACTGCAAAAGGACAAGCAAGGACTTATCTTTGCTGAACGAGTCAGAGTGTCAGGGAAATCCAAGAGCCGTGCCTCCAGGCAGGAACAATTGGCAACTGGCATTGATTGAGGGATAAAGCCAGACTAATATAGCCGAGCAGAAAGAAGATAAATGGATGCAGCTGCTGATGCTAAATCCAAGAAGCAGCTATACCACTCAAAACCACAGGAGGGAGCCCAAGAGCAGAATTCACAAAAGTACTACTTTCAACCACCAGAGGGAGCCCAAGAGCGGAATTCACAACAGTACCCCCCCTTGAGGAGGGGTCACCGAACCCTCACCAGAGCCCCCAGGCCGATCAGGATGAGCCAAGTGAAAAGCACGAACCAAATCGGCGGCATGGACATCGGAGGCAACCACCCAAGAATTATCCTCCTGGCCATAACCCTTCCACTTGACAAGATACTGAAGCCTCCGCCTAGAAAAACAAGAATCCTATATTTTTTCAACCACATATTCCAACTCCCCCTCAACCAACACTGGGGTAGGAGGATCCACAGAGGGAACCACAGGTACCACATATCTCCGCAACAACGATCTATGGAAAACATTGTGGATGGCAAGAGAGGCTGGAAGGGCCAAACGAAAAGACACTGGATTGATAATCTCAGAAATCTTATAAGGACCAATAAACCGAGGCTTGAACTTAGGGGAAGAAACCTTCATAGGAACATGACGAGAAGATAACCAGACTAAATCCCCCACACGAAGCCGAGGACCAACACACCGACGGCGGTTAGCAAAACGCTGAGCCTTTTCCTGAGACAACGTCAAATTGTCTACCACATGAGTCCAAACCTGCTGTAACCTGTCCATCACGGAATCAACACCAGGACAATCAGAAGGCTCAACCTGCCCTGAAGAAAAACGAGGATGGAAACCAAAATTACAAAAAAAATGTGAAACCAAAGTAGCCGAACTGGCCCGATTATTAAGGGCAAACTCGGCCAACGGTAAGAAAGCCACCCAATCATCCTGATCAGCAGACACAAAGCATCTCAAATAGGTTTCCAAGGTTTGATTAGTTCGCTCAGTTTGGCCATTTGTCTGAGGATGGAACGCCGAAGAAAAAGACAAATTAATGCCCATCCTGGCACAAAAGGACCGCCAAAACCTGGAAACAAACTGGGAACCTCTGTCAGACACAATATTCTCCGGAATGCCATGCAAACGAACCACATGCTGAAAAAACAATGGAACCAAATCAGAGGAGGAAGGCAATTTAGGCAAAGGTACCAAATGGACCATCTTAGAGAACCGGTCACAAACCACCCAGATAACAGACATCCTCTGAGACACAGTAAGATCCGACATAAAATCCATGGAAATATGCGTCCAGGGCCTCTCAGGGACAGGCAAAGGCAAAAGCAACCCACTAGCGCGGAAACAGCAAAGCTTAGCCCGGGCACAGGTCCCACAGGACTGCACAATAGAACGCACATCCCGCGACAAGGAAGGCCACCAAAAGGACCTAGCAACCAAATCCCTGGTAACAAAAATCCAAGGATGACCGGCCAACACAGATCAATGGACCTCAGAAATTACCTTACTTGTCCATCTATCAGGAACAAACAGCTTCCCCACAGGACAGCGGTCAGGTTTATCAGCCTGAAATTCCTGAAGCACCCGCCGTAAATCAGGGGAGATAGCAGAAAGAATCACCCCTTCCCTAAGAATGCCAACCGGCTCAAGAACTCCAGGAGAATCAGGCAAAAAACTCCTAGAGAGGGCATCTGCCTTAACATTCTTAGATCCCAGAAGATATGAGACCACAAAATCGAAACGGGAGAAAAACAGGGACCATCGAGCCTGTCTAGGGTTCAGCCGCTTGGCCGACTCGAGGTAAATCAGATTCTTATGATCGGTCAAGACCACAACGCGATGCTTGGCTCCCTCAAGCCAATGTCACCACTCCTCAAATGCCCACTTCATCGCCAACAACTCCCGATTGCCGACATCATAATTGCGTTCCGCAGGTGAAAACTTTCGGGAAAAGAAGGCACATGGTTTCATCAAGGAACCATCAGAGTTCCTCTGTGACAAAACGGCCCCTGCCCCAATCTCAGAAGCGTCAACCTCAACCTGAAAAGGAAGAGACACATCAGGCTGACGCAAGACCGGGGCAGAAGTAAATCGGTGCTTAAGCTCCTGAAAGGCCTCCAGTGCCTCAGAGGACCAATTTGCCACATCAGCACCCTTCTTCGTCAAATCGGTCAGGGGCTTAACCACACTAGAGAAGTTGGCAATGAAACGGCGATAAAAATTTGCAAAGCCCAAAAATTTCTGAAGGCTCTTCACAGATGTGGGTTGAACCCAGTCATGAATGGCTTGGACCTTAACAGGATCCATTTCTATAGACGAAGGAGAAAAAATAATCCCCAAAAAAGAGACCTTCTGGACCCCAAATAGGCACTTAGACCCCTTCACAAATAGAGCATTATCACAAAGGATCTGGAATACCATCCTGACCTGCTTCACGTGAGAGTCCCAATCATTGGAAAAAATCAAAATATCATCTAAATACACAATCAAGAATTTATCAAGATAATTGCGAAAAATATCATGCATGAAGGACTGAAATACAGAAGGAGCATTAGAAAGCCCGAAAGGCATCACCAGGTATTCAAAGTGGCCTTTGGGCGTATTAAATGCAGTTTTCCATTCGTCACCCTGTTTAATACGAACAAGATTATACGCCCCTCGAAGGTCAATCTTGGTAAACCAACTAGCCTCATTAATCCGAGCAAACAAATCAGAGAGCAAAGGTAAAGGGTATTGGAATTTGACCGTGATCTTATTAAGAAGGCGATAATCAATACAAGGTCTCAAGGAGCCATCCTTCTTGGCAACAAAAAGAATCCTGCTCCCAATGGTGACGAAGATGGCCGAATATGCCCCTTCTCTAAAGACTCTTTAACATAGCTCCGCATAGCGGCATGCTCTGGCACAGACAGATTGAAGAGTCGGCCCTTAGGGAACTTACAGCCAGGAACCAAGTCGATAGCACAATCACAGTCCCTATGAGGAGGAAGGGAACTGGACTTGGGCTCATCGAATACATCCTGGAAATCTGACAAAAATTCAGGAACATCAGAAGAGGGGGAAGAGGAAATTGACATTAAAGGAACGTCACTATGTACCCCTTGACAACCCCATCTAGTCACAGACATCGATTTCCAATCCAACACTGGTTTGTGTACTTGTAACCATGGAAAACCCAGTACAACAACATCATGTAAATTATGCAACACC
This sequence comes from Ranitomeya variabilis, assembly GCF_051348905.1. Taxonomy (NCBI): domain Eukaryota; kingdom Metazoa; phylum Chordata; class Amphibia; order Anura; family Dendrobatidae; genus Ranitomeya; species Ranitomeya variabilis. The sequence continues at coordinate 777,494,876 of NC_135232.1, forward strand.
AGAAAACGACAATCTTCCTGATGTGCTGGAGCCATGCACATAGTCAGCTGAGTCCAATACTGAGGTTTATTCTTGGCCAACGGTGTAGCATCAATACCCCTCAGAGGAATAGGGCTCTGCAAAGGCTGCAAAGAAAAACCACAGCACCTGGCAAAATCTAAGTCCATCAAGTTCAGGGCAGCGCCTGAATCCACAAATGCCATGACAGAGAAAGATGACAATGAGCAAATCAGGGTCACAGACAGGAGAAACTTAGGCTGTACAGTACTAATGGTAACAGATCTAGCGACCCTCTTAATACGCTTAGGGCAATCAGAAATAGTATGAGCAGAATCACCACAGTAAAAACACAGCCCATTCTGACGTCTGTATCCCCTCTGTTCCGCTCTAGTCAGAATCCTATCACATTGCATAGGCTCAGGACTCTGTTCAGAGGACGCTGCCATATGGTGCACCACTTTGCGCTCGCGCAGGCGCCGATCAATCTGAATGGCTAGGGACATAGATTCACTCAAACCAACAGGCGTGGGGAACCCCACCATAACATCTTTAAGGGCTTCTGAAAGACCCTTTCTGAAAATTGCTGCCAGAGCATCCTCATTCCATTTAGTGAGCACAGACCAATTTATAAATTTCTGGCAGTACAATTCTGCCACTTCCTGACCCTGACACAGGGCCAAAAGTGTTTTCTCAGCATGCTCTACAGAGTTAGGTTCATCATACAATAATCCGAGCGATTGAAAAAATGCATCTACATTAAGCAATGCCGGATCCCCTGACTCAAGGGAGAATGCCCAGTCCTGAGGGTCACCACGCAGCAGAGAAATAACTATTTTAACTTGCTGAGTGGGGTCACCAGAGGAACGGGGTTTCAGAGCAAAAAACAATTTGCAGTTATTCTTAAAGTTCAAAAACTTAGATCTATCCCCGTAAAACAAATCTGGAGTAGGAATTCTAGGCTCTAAGGCTGGAGTCTGAACAACATAATCTTGGATACTCTGAACTCTTGCAGCAAGCTGATCCACATGAGAAAACAAACCCTGAACATCCATGTCCGCGCCCAAATCCACCCAGAGATTAAGAGGAAGGAAAAAGACAAAACAGACTAAAGAAAAAAAAATGGCTCAGAACTCTTTTTCTTTTCCTTCTTTTGAGATGCATTCAACTCATTTTTGGCCAGTTGTACTGTTATGGACTGGTGATTTAGGAGCGACATGCGACTAGCTCTGAGCAGGTGGTAACTATTCTGACCGCAGTTCCTGATCTTAACACAACACTAGAAGTAGCCGTGGGATGTTCCTGTCACTCCCTGGACACCTCGTCACAGCCGGAGAACTAGCTACCCTTAAAGGTAGAAAACGGAAAGCTATCTTGCCTCAGAGAAAATCCCCAAAGGATAGGACAGCCCCCCACAAATATTGGCTGTGAGAGGAGAAGGAAATGACATACATAGTATGAAACAAGATTTTAGCAAAGGAGGCCAATTCTAGCTAGATAGACAGTAAGGAAAGAAACACTGTGCGGTCAGTAATAAAAACTAGAAAAAGTCCACCGCAGAGATATGCAAAAATCTCCACACCTGACTAAAGGTGTGGAGGGCAAAATCTGCAGCCCAGAGCTTCCAGCTTAGCTAAATAGATCAATACTGATAAGCTGGACAAATGAGCAAAACATTGAATGTGCTGAACAATAAGTCCACAACAAGTGGACTGCAAAAGGACAAGCAAGGACTTATCTTTGCTGAATGAGTCAGAGTGTCAGGGAAATCCAAGAGCCGTGCCTCCAGGCAGGAACAATTGGCATCTGGCATTGATTGAGGAATAAAGCCAGACTAATATAGCCGAGCAGAAAGAAGATCAATAGACGCAGCTGCTGATGCTAAATCCAAGAAGCAGCTATACCACTCAAAACCACAGGAGGGAGCCCAAGAGCAGAATTCACAAAAGTACTACTTACAACCACCAGAGGGAGCCCAAGAGCGGAATTCACAACAATACACGTCTCAGCAGACAGTATCACACAGGATAGGATTAGATACACGGCTCAGCAGTCAGTATCACACAGGAGAGGATTATTAGATACACGTCTCAGCAGACAGTATCACACAGGATAGGATTAGATACATGGCTCAGCAGTCAGTATCACACAGGAGAGGATTATTAGATACACGTCTCAGCAGACAGTAACACAGGATAGGATCAGATACACGGCTCAGCACAGTATCACACAGGATAGGATTAGATACACGGGTCAGCAGTCAGTATCACACAGGATAGGATCAGATACACGGCTCAGCAGTCAGTATCACACAGGATAGGATTAGATACACGGCTCAGCAGTCAGTATCACACAGGATAGGATTAGATACACGGCTCAGCAGTCAGTATCACACAGGATAGGATTAGATACACGGCTCAGCAGTCAGTATCACACAGGATAGGATTAGATACACGGCTCAGCAGACAGTAGCCCACAGGAGAGGATTAGATACACGGCTCAGCACAGTATAGTGATAGATACACGGTCTAATGTCCTGTGAGGAGCTGCAGTCAGAGGCAGGGTCAAAGCAGCATAGAGAGCCTCCCCCTCCCCCCTCTGTTACCTCTCTGCAGCTCCTGATAAGAGGACATCAGATCGCAGCACTTTATCCTCTCTAGCGATTCTAGAGATTAGAGCCACACACCAGGCAGCATAGCAGAGGACAGGGAACGGCTGCTGCTGACAGTGTGAAAGGAGAGGCAGATGGAGCTGTCCCTTCTATAACAGCACAGCTCTCGCAGCTCTCAAGTCACAGGGGAGCTCACACACTGTAGGCTGAAGAAAGATGGCACCGACCTTCTGCCTCTGCTTTGATGTGGAGACAGCCCAGGGGGCGTGGCCAGATCACAGCAGGGAGCCGCACAATGATAGGTATGGGGTCGGACGCCGACCGCTGACTCCTATGCCCTGGGTTGCCGTATTTGCAGAGTGTAAGTGTCGTGCTGGGACTCTTACACTCCTGCAAAAGAAAATGGCAGCGCCCAGTGGCTGCAAAAATAATTAATAATAAAAAAGATATTAAAGTTAAAAAAAAAAATTTTGTATTAAAAATAATTGTTTATTAGTGTTGAGCGATACCGTCCGATACTTGAAAGTATCGGTATCGGAAAGTATCGGCCGATACCGGCAAAGTATCGGATCTAATCCGATACCGATACCCGATACCAATACAAGTCAATGGGACTCAAGTATCGGACGGTATCCCTGATGGTTCCCAGGGTCTGAAGGAGAGGAAACTCTCCTTCAGGCCCTGGGATCCATATTAATGTGTAAAATAAAGAATTAAAATAAAAAATATTGCTATACTCACCTCTCCGGCCTGGACTTCACCGAGGGAACCGGCAGCGTTCTTTGCTTAAAATGCGCGCGTTTACTTCCTTCCGTGACGTCACGGCTTGTGATTGGTCGCGTGCCGCCCATGTGGCCGCGACGCGACCAATCACAGCAAGCCGTGACGTAATTTTCAGGTCCTCAATGCCTAATTCTAGGCATTCAGGATTTTAAAATTACGTTCCGGCTTGAGATTGGTCGCGTCGCGGTCACATGGGCGACGCGACCAATCACAAGCCGTGACGTCACGGGAGGCAGGAAACGCGCGCATTTTAAAATTAAGTCACGGTTTGTGATTGGTTGCGTGCCGCCCATGTGACCGCGACGCGACCAATCACAGCAAGCCGTGACGTAATTTTCAGGTCCTGAATGCAGAAATAGGCATTCAGGACCTGAAATTACGTCACGGCTTGCTGTGATTGGTCGCGTCGCGGTCACATGGGCGGCACGCAACCAATCACAAGCCGTGACGTAATTTTAAAATGCGCGCGTTTCCTGCCTCCCGTGACGTCACGGTATGGTATGGTAATCAGCGATATGCACACGCAGCCTGAGGCTCAGGAGGCTAAGCCCAGAGATCACCCTACTGAGCATGCCTGTGATGTGGCTTCTGCTCATTGGTGGTCGGACAGTTGCTGCACCAGTGAGGTGGCAGCTCCAGATTGGCCCCCGGGTGATGTCTCAGCTGACTGAGCATGAGTGTTTGAGTTGGAGTCTTGTGTATAAAAGACCACCAGCGGCGCACGTGGGACTGTTAGTATCACTTATGTGTGGTCTTTGTGAGTGGATACTCTACCACTATGTTTGCTCATGTCGCTCTGAGAATATTTATGTTGGGAGGTAGGGTTAGGACTGATTAGCTACCCCTTGGCTTAGCATATGTTTCCTACATGTGTGCGGTTAGCACAGTTGAGTTACAGAGCAAGTCCAACCCTCAGGCTACACCTCTCGGGGAAAGCATCAGGGCTTTGCATCTAGCATCACATGAGTTCTTCCTTTGGCTTAGCATCTGCTTCATTCTTGTGTGCGACTGACACAGTTTAGTTTCAGAGCAAGAGCAATCCACGTGCTTCCATCCCGGTGACGTTTTACAGGGTATAGTACTCAGCAGTCTGAGTGCAGCACCTCTCAGTGAAGTAACTGAGCTTGGTACTTTGCATTCTGTTCTTACTGTGTGGAGTTAGCGCAGTCTGATTTTGGTTAAGGCTTGCAGCTTAGTTCCGCCAATGTTCACTAGTAGCAGTTATTTAACATAGTTAGCAAGGCCGAAAAAAGACATTTGTCCATCCAGTTCATATTCCGTCAGAATAAATCCCCAGATCTACATCCTTCTAAAGAACCTAATAACTGTAAGATACAATATTGTTACGCTCCAGGAAGACATCCAGACCTCTCTTGAACCCCTCGACTGAGTTCGCCATCACCACCTCCTCAGGCAAGGAATTCCAGATTCTCACTGCCCTAACAGTAATAAATCCTCTTCTATGTTGGTGGAAAAACCTTCTCTCCTCCAGATGCAGAGAATGCCCCCTTGTGCCCGTCACCTTCCTTGGTATAAACAGATCCTCAGAGAGATATTGTATTGTCCCCTTAAATAATTATACATGGTTATTAGATTGCCCCTCAGTTGTCTTTTTTCTAGACTAAATAATCCTATCTTTGCTAATCTCTCTGGGTATTGTAGTTCTTCCATCCCCTTTATAAATTCTGTTGCTCTCCTTTGTACTCGCTCTAGTTCCATTATATCCTTCCTGAGAACCGGTGACCAAAACTGTACACAGTACTCCATCTGCGGTCTAACTAGGGATTTGTACAGAGGCAAAATAATGCTCTCATCATGTGTATCCAGACCTCTTTTAATGCACCCCATGATCCTGTTTGCTTTGGCAGCCGCTGCCTGGCGCTGGCTGCTCCAGGTAAGTTTATCATTAACTAGGTGTCATGATCCAGACCGGGTTTTGTATCCTGTATCTCTTTCCTCGTCTGATCATGTCAAGGGTTAACTTTTCTCTGCCTCGTTCTGGCGTCAAGTCAGCTATTTCTCTTCACTGCATCCTGCAAGCAGTGTCAGTTATAGTTTCTGCCTACGGTGTGTGTAGCTGACTCTGGGAACCCTGATTCGTCTTGCTGCTTTTGCTTACTGTACCCGTGTCTGTTTATTCCCATCCTGACTCTGTGTTCCCCTTTCGTGTTTGGACTCCCTGGTACTTGACTTGTCTTGGAACTCTGATCTGCTGTTTTGTCTTTGGCATATCTGCTCCTGACCGGTATTGACCCATTTGGCTTGTTTCTGACTCTGCTTTTTTATTCCTTTGGTATTGCGCCATAGACTAATATGGAACCAGCTTGATTTACTATTCCACTGCCACCTGGTGGTGGCCTCGCTGCTGCGCTGCAGGTCTACTCCTGCTGTGCTCTATTGCCATCTAGTAGAACTGCATCTACCTGCATAGCAGCAGCGTAACATTAGGATCCCCAAGTCCTTCTCCATGTCAGATGTACCCAGTGGTTTCCCGTTCAGTGTGTAATGGTGATATTGATTCCTTCTTCCCATGTGTATAACCTTACCTTTATCATTTTTAAACCGCATCTGCCACCTTTCTGCCCAAGTTTCCAACTTATCTAGATCCATCTGTAGCAGAATACTGTCTTCTCTTGTATTGTCTGCTTTACAAAGTTTTGTATCATCTACAAATATCGATATTTTACTGTGTAAATGGAGCGCCCCCACTGCCGCAGGGCCGAGGGGTACCCGGTACCGGGCCTCTAAGTCTCTGTTCTGGGGTTGTCACGGTGGCTAGACCCGGTCCGTGACCCTGCTGAGGGGCGTCCAGTGAAAGGTGGTGGTAAATGATGGTAATATTGCGGTGCAGTGTAGGTCGTAGTAAATAACGAGGACACCAGGTTGCAGTCTCTTTACCTCTTTACTGAAGGTTTTAGAGTCCTCAGTCCAGAGTGCTGTCAACAGGGCTGTCAGAGACCGGCCAGTCCAAAGGCACATCAGGAGTTCTCTTTACAGGTGGGAATCAGTGTCTACCTTCTAGCGCTGTGTGTTGTAGTCCTTCCCTGCTGAGCTCCCGGGATAGTCCTCACAACTGAGTCTGTCTGTCTCTGATGTTCGTTCTCTCCGTCCCCCAGATGATATGGTAGAACGCACCCATATGACGGGGTAGGCCTGGAGTTCTTCCGGGACCCTAGAGTCGCCCCTCTCCCACAACTGCCTCCGTTGTCTGCTTAGGTGATTTGTGTGAGACAGCCAACCTATAATTGGCTGTCCTGCCGTGGTTTGCAGTAGTACTTAGAGTCTCTTACTTGCTCGGCGTTCCGGCCACCGACTGTTTGCGCCTCAGAAGGATGTTGCCTCGGTCTAACAGCACGACTCCTTCTGGTCCTAATACCTCTTTTCTGTATTCCCGTTGTTCACTGGTTAGTTCTGCTCTTAGGAGTCTGCCAGGATCCCATCCCTGACAGGTCCTCTCACTAGCTCTTCCCAGTTACTTCTCTCTCTGTCTTCCTGTCCAACCCCCAGTTTTACCAGAGTGTGAGGAGTGGCCTACTAGATAGAACCACCCCCCCTGGTGGCCGGAGTGTGAAGTGTAGTGTGAGTGTTACCTGGTCAGAGAAACTCGTTTAGTGCAATCAGACGTAACATCACTCCCCTTAGTGGCAGAGCGACCTTACTGCAACGACCAGGACTCTGGGGCGCTGCACTCCCCCCCCGGTTAAATCCAGTACTCCCGGACTGGGAAAACAAGAACAACAATACATGTTAACAGAAAACACACAAAATTTTGAAATAGCATAAACAATTAAACATAACAGTGCTTCCCTTTATGGGAGGTGAGGACTCTTGAACGTTGCGAAAGTTAGGTCATGCACAGTTTATGACTCTCAGTTCAGTGGTTGAAACAGCGGGGACCCCGGGTAAACAAAGGGGTCCCCCTTTTGAAAGTTTTTGAGCAATTCACCATCCATTACTCTATTGTCCATTTTAAAACCTGTAACAAAAGATATGCACACAAACATTTTTAATTAAATAGCAGCCCTTATTAATACCTCCAAATTTTGTAGCGGAGGGGAGTTTGGTTCTGAGTGCTGCGTGTGGACCTTCGCAGCGCAGGGGTTGCTATTGGCCTAACAGGGCCCGCTATGCTTGCTACCGCTGGTGTAGTGCACTGTCTTCTAGCTACACTTCTAGTGAGTCTGGGTAGCACTGGCAGGTTGGGGCTCTCAGAGCTGCTGCTATCAACAGTGGGTACAGCAGATTCACCGCTAGCAGAGGGAGGATTTGCCGGTTCAACGGTTGGCATGGCATCTTCAGGTAAGGCTTGTTGAGGTTGCGGGGCCGGATTATCTGGTACCACCATTGTTTCTGGTGGGTCCGGCTGTTGAAACATTAGAACAGGTACCACGATGGCCTGATTTATCTGAGTCCTAGACTGGGGAAAGTCACCAAGGACGGTATAGATCATCTTCTCCTTTTCCACCGGCGGGGAGATTCCTGGGGCCGTGTCCCTCTCTCTCAACTTATCGGGGCAGACCTTAAGGTGATCCCTGGATACCGCTGTCGAGGTCTCCCCTCTGTCCTTGTTGATGAGACAGACCTTCGTGTTGTCGAAATCGGATGGCAGGATGGTATACGGTTCCGCTTCCCATTGGTCATCGAGCTTGTGTAGTCTCCTCTTTCGTTTAAGTACTTGCTCACCAGGTGACAGGGGAATCGCAGGAGCGTGCTGGTTGTAGTCCCTTTCTTGTTTTTGCCTAGCCTGGGCGAGACTTCTTTCCACGCACTCCTGTACTTTGCGGTACCTTCACTGCCTTTCTGCATCCCAATCTGCATCCGGTGAGGTATCTTCGGGGACTAGGACCCCCATGTCCAGATCAACGGGTAACTGGCTAGGCCTTCCCCTCATTAGGTACGCTGGAGTACAGTTGGTGGAATTTACTGGGATGTGATTGTAGATATCCACCAAATCAGGCAACTTCGTCGGCCACAGGTTCCGTTCCTCTACGGGCAAGGTCTTCAATAAGTCGATCACCACCTGGTTCATCTTTTCGCACATCCCATTGGTTTGAGGATGGTACGGCGTAGTTCGGATCTTCTTACACCCGTACAGTTGGCAGAACTCTTGGAACACTTCTGCTTCGAATGCTGGTCCCTGATCGGTCAGTACCTTCTCCGGGTAGCCATGGGGCCTACAAAAGTACTGCTGGAAGGCCTTGGCGGCAGTCCTGGCCGTTAGATCCTTGACAGGTACAACCACCAAAAATCTGGAGTAGTGATCTACGATGGTAAGAGTGTAGATATAGCCTGACCGGCTAGGTGTCAACTTCACATGATCCAGCGCGACCAGTTCGAGCGGCCGTTTGGTGATGATAGGCTGCAGGGGAGCCCGTTGGCTGCCACGGTCCTTCCTGCGTAGGCTACATGGACCGCACTCCCGACACCACTTCTCAATGGCTCTCTTCATGCCAATCCAATAGAACCTCCCTCGGAGTAGCCTCTCTAGCTTCCTCCATCCGAAGTGTCCGGCTCCATCGTGGTAGGCTCCCAGGACCATGGGCGCATCTCGCCTTTGCACCACTATCTGCCACACCAATTCATGAGTACGTGGGTCGATGCTCCTCCTGCACAGCTTGCCATCATGGATAAACAGTTTGCTTCTCCCCTTCCACAGCTGTTGGGTTTCCTGTGGATCATCTGGGTCGGGATGCAACCCTGCCTGCGTCAAGAGCTCTTTCACCCGACGGACCACAGGGTCACCATCCTGGGTCTCCGCCCACCCATGATGGGGCAGAGGATTCATTGTGGCATCCGGTTGGTTCCTGTGCCTGTTCTTCACATGATGAGAGTTCTGAGTGGCTTTGGGGCGATGGAACGCAGGCAGCTCCACCTCTTCAAGTGCCTCTGGGTCTTCTCCCGTTTCTGGCAAATTGGGCATTCGGGACAAGGCATCGGCATTGGCATTCTTGTGTCCTGCCCGGTACTTGATGGTGAAATCGTAGTTGGACAGCCGGGCCATCCACCGCTGTTCCAAGGCCCCGAGTTTGGCAGTATCCAGATGCGTTAGCGGATTGTTATCCGTGAAGACAGTGAATTTTGCAGAGGCCAGGTAGTGTTTGAACCTCTCTGTCACTGCACAGATGATGGCAAAGAATTCCAGTTTAAAGGAACTGTAGTTGTCAGGGTTCCTTTCCGTGGGACGGAGTTTCCTGCTGGCGTAAGCGATCACCCTTTCTTTGCCTTTCTGGACCTGGGACAGCACGGCTCCTAATCCCACATTGCTGGCATCTGTGTACAGCACAAACGGTTGGTCGTATTCGGGGTAAGCCAGTACCTCTTCTCCCGTCAGTGCCGACTTCAAACAAATGAAGGATCCCTCCAGCTCCTCGTTCCAATCAAAGGGGGTGTTCTTCCCCTTGGTCTTCTTTGGTTGACCTACCAACAGGTTTTGCAAGGGTGCGGCCTTCTTGGTGAAGTCCTTAATGAACCTCCGGTAATAGCCTACCAGCCCGAGGAACTGCCGGACTTCGTGGAGGTCACTGGGCTTTGGCCATAAAGGCACAGATGATTGGCCTCGGGGAGACCAAAACATCCAACACCGCGGAGACACCATCATGTGTTTCTCAACGCAGTGATCCAGAACACTGCCCCCATCCCTTATGGGAAATATGCAAATGCATGTAGGATAGCTGCGGAGACACCATCACGTGTTTCTCAACGCAAGCAGTGAATAGCCAGGCCTTTCCCCGGGAAGGAACAACCACGGGAAGGGCAGCATCCAATAAAGGAAAACATCCAATACAGGAAAACCACCTATGCCAAGCATGGTATCCATCCACAGACAGCTGTTTCGGGGTGTTTGCCCCTCATCAGTGTGGAGTAGGAATCTGGCTATTAGGAGCAGTGCCTAGTAAAAGGCTGTAAAGGCACAGATGATTGGCCTCGGGGAGACCAAAACATCCAACACCGCGGAGACACCATCACGTGTTTCTCAACGCAGTGATCCAGAACACTGCCCCCATCCCTTATGGGAAATATGCAAATGCATGTAGGATAGCTGCGGAGACACCATCACGTGTTTCTCAATGCAAGCAGTGAATAGCCAGGCCTTTCCCCGGGAAGGAACAACCACGGGAAGGGCAGCATCCAATACAGGAAAACCACCTATGCCAAGCATGGTATCCATCCACAGACAGCTGTTTCGGGGTGTTTGCCCCTCATCAGTGTGGAGTAGGAATCTGGCTATTAGGAGCAGTGCCTAGTAAAAGGCTGTAAAAGCACAGATGATTGGCCTCGGGGAGACCAAAACATCCAACACCACGGAGACACCATCACGTGTTTCTCAACGCAGTGATCCAGAACACTGCCCCCATCCCTTATGGGAAATATGCAAATGCATGTGGGATAGCTGCGGAGACACCATCACGTGTTTCTCAACGCAAGCAGTGAATAGCCAGGCCTTTCCCCGGGAAGGAACAACCACGGGAAGGGCAGCATCCAATACAGGAAAACCACCTATGCCAAGCATGGTATCCATCCACAGACAGCTGTTTCGGGGTGTTTGCCCCTCATCAGTGTGGAGTAGGAATCTGGCTATTAGGAGCAGTGCCTAGTAAAAGGCTGTAAAAGCACAGATGATTGGCCTCGGGGAGACCAAAACATCCAACACCGCGGAGACACCATCACGTGTTTCTCAACGCAGTGATCCAGAACACTGCCCCCATCCCTTATGGGAAATATGCAAATGCATGTGGGATAGCTGCGGAGACACCATCACGTGTTTCTCAACGCAAGCAGTGAATAGCCAGGCCTTTCCCCGGGAAGGAACAACCACGGGAAGGGCAGCACCCCGAAACAGCTGTCTGTGGATGGATACCATGCTTGGCATAGGTGGTTTTCCTGTATTGGATGCTGCCCTTCCCGTGGTTGTTCCTTCCCGGGGAAAGGCCTGGCTATTCACTGCTTGCGTTGAGAAACACGTGATGGTGTCTCCGCGGTGTTGGATGTTTTGGTCTCCCCGAGGCCAATCATCTGTGCTTTTACAGCCTTTTACTAGGCACTGCTCCTAATAGCCAGATTCCTACTCCACACTGATGAGGGGCAAACACCCCGAAACAGCTGTCTGTGGATGGATACCATGCTTGGCATAGGTGGTTTTCCTGTATTGGATGCTGCCCTTCCCGTGGTTGTTCCTTCCCGGGGAAAGGCCTGGCTATTCACTGCTTGCATTGAGAAACACGTGATGGTGTCTCCACAGCTATCCCACATGCATTTGCATATTTCCCATAAGGGATGGGGTCAGTGTTCTGGATCACTGCGTTGAGAAACACGTGATGGTGTCTCCGTGGTGTTGGATGTTTTGGTCACCCCGAGGCCAATCATCTGTGCTTTTACAGCCTTTTACTAGGCACTGCTCCTAATAGCCAGATTCCTACTCCACACTGATGAGGGGCAAACACCCCGAAACAGCTGTCTGTGGATGGATACCATGCTTGGCATAGGTGGTTTTCCTGTGTTGGATGTTTTCCTTTATTGGATGCTGCCCTTCCCGTGGTTGTTCCTTCCCGGGGAAAGGCCTGACTATTCACTGCTTGCGTTGAGAAACACGTGATGGTGTCTCCGCAGCTATCCTACATGCATTTGCATATTTCCCATAAGGGATGGGGGCAGTGTTCTGGATCACTGCGTTGAGAAACACGTGATGGTGTCTCCGCGGTGTTGGATGTTTTGGTCTCCCCGAGGCCAATCATCTGTGCCTTTACAGCCTTTTACTAGGCACTGCTCCTAATAGCCAGATTCCTACTCCACACTGATGAGGGGCAAACACCCCGAAACAGCTGTCTGTGGATGGATACCATGCATGGCATAGGTGGTTTTCCTGTATTGGATGTTTTCCTTTATTGGATGCTGCCCTTCCCGTGGTTGTTCCTTCCCGGGGAAAGGCCTGGCTATTCACTGCTTGCGTTGAGAAACACGTGATGGTGTCTCCGCAGCTATCCTACATGCATTTGCATATTTCCCATAAGGGATGGGGGCAGTGTTCTGGATCACTGCGTTGAGAAACACGTGATGGTGTCTCTGCGGTGTTGGATGTTTTGGTCTCCCCGAGGCCAAACATCTGTGCCTTTACAGCCTTTTACTAGGCACTGCTCCTAATAGCCAGATTCCTACTCCACACTGATGAGGGGCAAACACCCCGAAACAGCTGTCTGTGGATGGATACCATGCTTGGCATAGGTGGTTTTCCTGTATTGGATGTTTTTCTTTATTGGATGCTGCCCTTCCCGTGGTTGTTCCTTCCCGGGGAAAGGCCTGGCTATTCACTGCTTGCGTTGAGAAACACGTGATGGTGTCTCCGCAGCTATCCTACATGCATGGGCTTTGGCCAGTCCTTGATCACCGTGACCTTGTCGGGGTCTGGGGCCACTCCTTCAGCGCTCACCATATGGCCCAAGTACTGCACTTTAGGTTTCAGCAGATGACACTTGGACGGTTTCACCTTTAAGCCAAAGTTGGACAGGGCTTCAAACACCTCGGCCAGGTGCTTCAGATGGTCTTCGTAGGTCTTAGAGAAGACAATGACATCATCCAAATACAGCAGTACAGTTTCGAAGTTCATGTGCCCCATGCAGCACTCCATCATCCTCTGGAATGTCCCGGGAGCATTGCACAATCCGAAGGGCATGTAATTGAATTCGCAGAGATCCATTGGCGTCGTGAAGGCCGTCTTCTCTTTGTCCGCCTCCGCTACAGGAACCTGCCAGTACCCACTGGTGAGATCTAAGGTAGAGAAGTAGTTAGCAGATTTTAAGGCAGCCAGAGACTCCTCTATCCTGGGCAGTGGGTATGCGTCCTTATGTGTAATGCGATTCAACTGCCTGTAATCAATACACATCCTCATTGTACCATCTTTCTTTTTAACAAGGACTAACGGAGCTGCCCAGGGGCTACAGCTGTCTCTCACCACCCCAGCCTCCTTCATTTCCCGCAACATGTCCTTGGCACACTGGTAATGAGCTGGGGGTACAGGGCGATATCTCTCTTTTATGGGTCGGTGATCTCCCGTGGGGATATGATGTTGGATCCCTTTCACCTGCCCAAAATCTAAGGGGTGTTTGCTGAATACCTGCTCGTACTCGTGTACCACCCTGTAGGCCCCCTGTTTTTGATGGGATGGGGTAGAGTCAGTGCCCACATGCAATTCCCGACACCAGTCTTTCGAGTGCTCTGCAGAACCGTTGTCCTCCGCCACGTTTGACGGGACCAAGGGTTCAGGTGTCTGTATCACACTATTATTAACAGTGAACAATTTGGCGAGCGTAGCATACTTGGTGAGGTGAACCTCTTCCTCCCCACAATTGAGGACACGTACGGGCACTCTCCCCTGGCGAACGTCGACCACCCCCTGGGCTGTCAGAATAGTAGGCCTATTGTCTGAATATACGGGTTCTACCAAGGCCTGGTAGTCCTTTCCCCTGAGGCCTATGGCTGCCCGACACCATATTAACATTTTACTCCTGGGGGGTATCGCGATGGGGTTTGAATCACTCAAAGTGACACGACCAATCTCACCACCAGTCAGCTCTACCTGCTGTCTCTGCATCAGAGCTCTGATTTCCTTCTGCAGGGCACATTGCTCACTGTGGCCAGCGGTTTCTGCCACCTGTTGCAACAAAACAATAACTTCTGCAAGACAATTTTCTATAACATTAGTACCAAGAGTCATCATGGGATTACATTCTCGACGATCAATATCAACAATCACAATCCCATGGGCCTTCAATTCCACCCGCCCCACCTTGATGGTGACCTCCTTATACCCCACTTGTGGCAATGGCTGACCATTACTGGCTATTATGGTGAAATCATCGTCAGGGCCACGAGTAATATCGGTGTCCTCCCAATACCGTTTATAAAGTACGTAAGGTATAGTCGTCACCTGAGAACCGGTGTCCAGCAAAGCGTTCAAGGGGATTCCATCAACCACTACAGGGAGAACTGGTCGTCCTCCAATATACTTGGTTCTCCAATGCTGCGGGCCCGACCGTCCTACTCCTGGGGGTTGGCCCTTTGCCCCAGGGGTTGCTCGTTTAAAGGACAGTACCTTGCAAGGTGGCCCACCTGGTGACAGCGGCGGCAGATGGGTCGTCCGTCCTGATGGAAGCGATCGCTGTCCCGGCCTTTGGTCGGTGGGGTCCTCTTCTGTCGCGTCCAGGGGACATCTTCTGGTCTAGAGGCTAGCTGGATCTTTTCCTTGGGGGCCTCCTGTAGGGACTGCACTGTCCGGGCTAGGGCAGCAACGCTCTTGGTCAGCTCCTGCATCTGAAGACGGAGTCCTGCAGGGGAGTCGTCCTCGAAGCTCTGGGCGTCGGCCTCCGCGGCAACTGGGGTATCCGATGCCACCTCCTGGTGGTATGTGAGAGCGGGGCGCCTGGGTGGTATTGCGCGGCTGGGCTGTCGCTCCTGCAATGCCCGGATAGCTTTATCTTTGAATTGCGCAAAAGTCAAGTCTGGATTTTGCATGGCCAGGAAGTGCAATTGGCCCCGCTGGTGACTGCACAGGAGCCCCTCAATGAACCGCTCCTTCAGGAGTTTATCCTCATCCTGCATGCTGCCGGGGTCACTCTGCTTAATGGCCCGCATCGCCTCCTGGAGATTAAGGGCATAGTCCTGTAAGCTATCCTGCGGTCTCTGTTTGCATCCATAGAAAGTCAGTTTAATTTCTGTAGCAGTGCGAGTATCGAAGGTGGCTTTAAGCTTTGCAAAAATCTGCAGTGCAGTTCCCTTATCCTCGGCGGGCCAGGACTAGTGTTGAGCGATACCTTCCGATATCGGAAAGTATCAGTATCGGAAAGTATCGGCCGATACCGTCAAAGTATCGGATCTAATCCGATACCGATACCCGATCCCAATGCAAGTCAATGGGACGAAAATATCGGAATTAAAATAAACCCTTTCTTTCCTTGTAGGTTAATTCTACATGAAGGAAAACAACTAAGAATAATGTAGGATGTATTGGGGGAGGTGGCGGAGACATTAAAGGCACAGAGGTTTAGCCCAAACAAATAGAATAGCAGGTTTTTTTGTTTTTTTTTTATGACGTTCGGCGTTAGAAAGATTTTGACTATGTTATTTTTTTTTTATTTTGTCAGATATTGATGTTTCACTACTTCCACGCCCTTCACCTTCTTTTTTACTTCTCCCACACTTTCTTCTTCATTATCCTCATCATCAGCTTCTTTGACATCAACTATCTTCACTTTATTCATCTTCTTCTTCTTCTACATCTAATTTTTTTTTTTACATTGTTCATATTCTTTTTATTTAACTATCATCTTCTTCATATTCAACTTCTTCATCATATTCTTATTTGTGACAGGCATTCCCGTAGTTGTTATCTATAAAAGTTTGAAGATTACACCTTCCGTTCTGCCTGTCACAAAAGAGTTACATTTGTCCGCGTTCAGTTTGGCCTGCAGCATCAGGCTTTATCCAGGGGCACCACGAGGAGGAACGGACTCACCCCCATACACTGCTTAGTCTTCTTCTGCTTATAATTTAGATAATATCTTTTGCTCTGATATTTAGTGTTATGCTTAATGTTCTTCTGCTTTTTGTTCTGCAGCCTCTTGTTCTTCTGCTTCTCGGTCTCCCATGTCGTCGTCGTCTCCAGGGTCGTCGTCTCCAGGGTCGTCGTCTCCGGGGTCGTCGTCATCGGGGTGGTCTTCAGGGTCATCGTCTCCAGGGTCGTCGTCATCTCAGTGGTCGTCGTCTCTGGTGTCGTCGTCATCTTAGGGGTGGTCTTCCGGGTCGTCGTCTTTAGGGTCTTGACCTTGGAAATGTAGCAGAAGGTACAAGAAGGCTGAGAAAATGCCGAGAAACAGCTGATGGAACTGGAACTCGGATGGCTACCCGAAGGTCCAAGAGCCAATGGAACTACCGAGGACCAGCTGACGTTACTGGAACCCGGTTACTAAGCAGGAGGTACCCGTGCCTGAAAGCACTACCAAGGACCACCTGACGTTGGTGGAACTCGGATACCCAGAAGGAGGCACCTAAGCCAAAGGCTCTGCCCGGAACCAGCTGACGGTACTGGAACCAGGATGGGGAGCAGAAGGTACAAGAGCAAAAGACACTGCCGAGAACCAGCTGACGGTACTGGAACCCGGATGGGTAGCCGAAGGTCCAAGAGCCAATGGAACTACCGAGGACCAGCTGACGTTACTGGAACCCGGTTACTAAGCAGGAGGTACCTGTGCCTGAAAGCACTACCAAGGACCACCTGATGTTGGTGGAACTCGGATACCCAGAAGGAGGCACCTAAGCTAAAGGCTCTGCCCAGAACCAGCTGACGGTGCTGGAACCAGGATGGGGACCTATTCAAGCTTATCTTCCTAGAGCCCCAACTAGCGGTGTTGGAGCAAAGGGTCAGCAGGGGGAGCAGAGTGTAGGCCGAAGCCTGCACTGGCGGCAGCTTTGTGTCTGCGTGGCTGTTGCAGGACACGTTGCCGGCTACACAGCAGGGGAACAGCTGGCGGTGCTGAACCCCACTGACACATTGGCGAGGTGTTTTTCTCTGTGCAGCCAGCACTTCGGGGCACCAACTGGCGGTGTTGGAGCCCTGGCTCTGCAGGGGGAGCAGAGTGTAGGCCGAAGCCTAATTGAACCAATTTTAAAGGTAACCTTTAACCCCCCCTCAGGTGTTACAAACTAGAAGAGCCACGCCTTCTGCAGCAGTAGTGCTGCACAAGTCAAAGGTTGCTCTTTTAATTTTGTTCCTTGCACAAGCTGAATGAAACACGTACAACATTTTGGCCCTTATACAGTCAATCTGTCTTGGAGGCGGGAGTTCCCTTCGTAATGAGACGCAGCACAGCTGGCAAAAATACCACCTTGGTGCGGCCTCCTGAGCATCGCATTTTGATGTACAGGAGTCTGCGTTGTTGCGTTATCCCTTGGCCATGCACTGCCCGTCTTCTGACATCATTTCATGTCGGCTGGTGCGGTTCGCGATGCCCATGAATCCCAGCCCCGCAGTGTCTTTACAGTGTTTCACACTGCGGGGCTGGGATTCATGGCCTGGCGCAGTACATATGTTCGCCTCTCGCCCGGGTCCTTACACCTGCTACAGACTGTGCGGCGTCAGCTGATCCCTTATCGCATGCCATGGCCATGAAGCCGCACAGTCTGAAGAAGGCGGAAGGAGATGAGTGACAGCCTGGCGAAGATATGCACTGCTCATGCCCGTCAATCACACCCTCGCAGTCAAAATGAATAAGACACCGAGGGGCGTTGTGTCGGGCAGGGCAGCCGCAGAGGCGCAGCCAGCCAAACAATGATGTCAGAAGAAGGGCTGTGCTACCAAGGGGGTCGTTGCGTGTCATTACAAAGGAAAGTCACACCTCAGGGACGGTTAAATGGTCACACAGAGGACACATTTTAGACGTGTTTTCAGTTCCACATGTGCGAGGAGAATAAGTTTATGAGCCACCTTGCACACATGCAGCATTACTGCTGTACAAGGTGGCAGTAAAACATACAAACACCTGGGGGTGGGGCGACAGGATCCCTTCAATTTCAGTTCTTGTGTCTGCGTGGCTTTTGCAGGACACGATGCCGGCTACACAGCAGGGGAACAGCTGGCGGTGCTGAACCCCACTGACACATTGGCTGGTGTTTTTCTCTGTGCAGCTAGCAGTACCGGGCACCAACTGGCGGTGTTAGAGCCCAGGGTCAGCAGGAGGAGAGGGAGCAGAGTGTAGGCCGAAGCCTGCACTGGCGGCAGCTTTGTGTCTGCGTGGCTGTTGCAGGACACGTTGCCGGCTACACAGCAGGGGAACAGCTGGCGGTGCTGAACCCCACTGACACTTTGGCGAGGTGTTTTTCTCTGTGCAGCCAGCACTTCGGGGCACCAACTGGCGGTGTTGGAGCCCTGGCTCTGCAGGGGGAGCAGAGTGTAGGCCGAAGCCTAATTGAACCAATTTTAAAGGTAACCTTTAACCCCCCCTCAGGTGTTACAAACTAGAAGAGCCACGCCTTCTGCAGCAGTAGTGCTGCACAAGTCAAAGGTTGCTCTTTTAATTTTGTTCCTTGCACAAGCTGAATGAAACACGTACAACATTTTGGCCCTTATACAGTCAATCTGTCTTGGAGGCGAGAGTTCCCTTGGTAATGAGACGCAGCACAGATGTCAAGAATCCCACATTGGTGCTGGGCGCAGCCTCCTGAGCGTTGTTATTTGCTGTACAGGAGTCTGCGCTGTCGTGTTATCCCTTGGCCTTGCGCTGTTAGCGCTGCCCATCTTCTGACATCATTTCATGTCGGCCGGTGCAGTTTGCGATGACCATGAATCCCAGCCCCGCAGTGTCTTTACATAGTTAAAACACTGCGGGGCTGGGATTCATGGCCTGGCGCAGTACATATGTTCGCCTCTCACACTCGGGTCCTTACACCCGCTTCAGACTGTGCGGCGTCAGCTGATCCCTTATCGCATGCCACGGCCATGAAGCCGCACAGTCTGAAGAAGGCGGAAGGAGATGAGGGACAGGCGAACTTATGCACTGCTCATGCCCATCAATCACACCCTCGCAGTCCAAATAAATAAGACACCGAGGGGCGTTGTGTTGTGAATTTGGATTCTGGGCTCCCCCGGTGGCCGCTTGTGGAATTGGACTTGTCATCCTCTTTCCTGTTTCACCTGGTTCCATCAGTAGTGGGTGTCGCTATTTAAGCTCATTTCTCTGGTGGTTTCTTGCCGGTCAACAATGTTATCTGATGCCTCTCAGTGCTTGTTCCTGCTTCTAGACAACCACTAGATAAGTTGGACTTTAGTCCATGTTTTGTTTTGCCTATTTGTTCCAGTTCACAGCTGAAGTTTTGTTACTGTGTCTGGAAAGCTCTTGTTGATCAGGGATTGCTACTCTGGCGTTATGAGTTAATGCCAGAGTTTAAGGTAATCTCTGGATGGTGTTTTGTTAGTGTTTTTCTGCTGACCATGAAAGTATACTATCTGTCTTCTGCTATCTAGTAAGCGGACCTCAAATTTGCTAAGACTATTTTCCTGCTGCGTTTGTTGTTTCATCTGAACTCACCGTCATTATATGTGGGGGGCTACTGTCTTCTTTGGAATATTTCTCTAGAGGTGAGCCAGGTCTTATATTTCCCTCTGCTAGCTATTTAGGTCTTAGGCCAGAGCTGGGCATCTAGCGATAAATAGGAAATGCTACCTGGCTATTTCTAGTTGCGCGGCAGGCTTAGTTCATGGTCAGTATAGTTCCATCTTCCGAGAGCTTGTACCTCTATAGGCTTGCTATGATCTCTGCCTGCAGAGATCATGACAGTTTGACCGGACCAATAAAGTGTTAAAGACCCAGGTTGAGAAAGGAGAGTTATAAGAAGTCTGCTGGAATTTTTTTTTTTTTTTTTTTTTTTTTTCCTCCAGTCTGCCTTGCTGCAGTCTTTTTTCTCTCTCTCCTCCTAATCTCTGTATGGCTCTGTGTGCACCTGACAATAATGGATCTCCAGAGTGTAACTGCGGGTTTGAATAATCTCATCACGAAAGTACAAAATTTACAAGATTTTGTGGTACATGCTCCGGTATCTGAGCCGAGAATTCCTTTGCCGGAGTTCTTCACAGGGAATAGAGCTAGCTTCCAGAATTTCCGAAATAATTGTAAGCTTTATTTGTCCCTGAAGTCTCGTTCAGCTGGAGACCCTGCTCAGCAGGTTAGGATTGTGATTTCCTTGCTCAGGGGTGACCCTCAAGATTGGGCCTTCTCATTGCCAGCAGGGGATCCTGCGTTACGCGATGTGGATGCGTTTTTTCTGGCCTTGGGCTTGCTTTATGAGGAACCTCATTTGGAACTTCAGGCAGAAAAAACTTTGATGGCACTATCTCAGGGGCTAGACGAAGCTGAAGTTTTCTGCCAAAAATTCCGTAAATGGTCTGTGCTTACTCAGTGGAATGAGTGCGCCTTGGCGGCAACTTTCAGAGAAGGTCTCTCTGATGCCGTTAAGGATGTTATGGTGGGGTTCCCTGTGCCTGCAGGTCTGAATGAGTCCATGACAATGGCTATTCAGATTGATAGGCGTCTGCGGGAGCGCAAACCGGTGCACCATCTGGCGGTGTCTATGGAAAAGACGCCAGAAAGTATGCAGTGTGATAGAATTCTGTCCAGGAGCGAGCGACAGAATTTTAGACGGAAGAATGGATTGTGTTTCTATTGTGGGGATTCTACTCATGTTATATCAGCATGCTCTAGGCGTACAAAGAAGCTTGATAAGTCTGTTTCCATTGGCACCATTCAGTCTAAGTTTATTTTGTCTGTAACCCTGATTTGCTCTTTGTCATCCATTGCCACGGACGCCTATGTTGACTCTGGCGCCGCTCTGAGTCTTATGGATTGGTCCTTTGCCAATCGTTGTGGTTTTGATTTAGAGCCTTTGGAGACTCTTATTCCTCTGAAGGGGATTGACTCCACCCCATTGGCTAATAATAAACCACAATACTGGACACAAGTAACCATGCGTATCAATCCGGATCACCAGGAGATTATTCGTTTCCTGGTGCTGTATAATTTACATGACGATTTGGTACTGGGATTGCCATGGTTGCAGTCTCACAACCCAGTCTTGGACTGGAGAGCAATGTCTGTGTTGAGCTGGGGATGTAAGGGTATTCATGGGGACTTACCTTTGGTTTCTATTTCGTCGTCCATTCCCTCTGAAGTCCCTGAGTTCCTCTCTGATTATCAAGACGTCTTTGACGAACCCAAGCTTGGGTCGTTACCTCCGCACCGTGAGTGCGATTGTGCCATAGATTTGATACCGGGTTGTAAATATCCAAAGGGTCGTTTGTTTAATCTGTCTGTGCCGGAACATGCTGCTATGCGGGAATATATAAAGGAGTCTTTGGAAAAGGGACATATTCGTCCATCTTCTTCTCCCTTGGGAGCTGGGTTTTTCTTTGTCTCAAAAAAAGACGGCTCTTTGAGACCATGTATTGATTATCGGCTTCTGAATAAGATCACTGTTAAGTATCAATACCCATTGCCATTGCTTACTGATTTGTTTGCTCGTATAGAGGGTGCTAAGTGGTTCTCTAAAATTGATCTTCGTGGGGCGTATAATTTGGTGCGGATCAGGCAGGGGGATGAGTGGAAGACCGCATTTAATACGCCCGAGGGCCACTTTGAGTATTTGGTCATGCCTTTTGGTCTTTCTAATGCCCCTTCAGTTTTCCAGTCTTTTATGCATGATATTTTCCGCGATTTTCTGGATAAATTTATGATAATATATCTGGATGATATTCTGATTTTTTCTGATGACTGGGACTCTCATGTCCAGCAGGTCAGGAGAGTTTTTCAGGTTCTGCGGTCTAATTCTTTATGTGTGAAGGGGTCTAAGTGCGTTTTTGGGGTCCAGAAAATTTCCTTTTTGGGGTATATTTTTTCTCCCTCTTCCATTGAGATGGATCCCGTCAAGGTGCAAGCTATTTGTGACTGGACTCAGCCCTCCTCTCTTAAGGGTCTTCAGAGATTTTTGGGCTTTGCCAACTTTTACCGCCGATTTATTGCTGGTTTTTCGGATGTCGTTAAACCACTGACTGATTTGACCAGACAAGG
Source organism: Ranitomeya variabilis (assembly GCF_051348905.1). NCBI lineage: Eukaryota > Metazoa > Chordata > Amphibia > Anura > Dendrobatidae > Ranitomeya > Ranitomeya variabilis. The sequence goes on from NC_135232.1 coordinate 777,516,872, forward strand.
CGCTGATGTTGCTAATTGGTCCCCTCATGCTGTAGAGGCCTTTCAGGAGCTTAAGCGCCGTTTTGCCTCTGCCCCTGTGTTGCGTCAGCCTGATGTGAATCTGCCTTTTCAGGTTGAGGTTGACGCTTCGGAGATCGGAGCTGGGGCAGTGTTGTCGCAGAAAGGTTCCGACTGCTCCGTCATTAGGCCTTGTGCCTTCTTTTCTCGCAAATTTTCGCCCGCAGAGCGGAATTATGATGTTGGTTCTCGGCTTTGTGTTGGAGATTTGGTGTGGTTGTCTTCTCGTTTTGTCCCTATGAGGGTCTCTTCTCCTAAGTTTAAACCTCGGTTCATCGGCCCTTATAGAATATTGGAGATTCTTAATCCTGTTTCTTTCCGTTTGGACCTCCCTGCGTCCTTTTCCATTCATAACGTTTTTCATCGGTCGTTATTGCGCAGGTATGAGGTACCTGTTGTACCTTCAGTTGAGCCTCCTGCTCCGGTGTTGGTTGAGGGTGAGTTGGAGTACGTTGTGGAGAAAATTTTGGACTCTCGTGTTTCCAGACGGAGACTCCAGTATCTGGTCAACTGGAGGGGTTACGGCCAGGAGGATAATTCTTGGGTCAATGCATCTGATGTTCATGCTTCTGATCTTGTTCGTGCCTTCCATAGGGCTCATCCTGGTCGCCCTGGTGGATCTGGTGAGGGTTCGGTGCCCCCTCCTTGAGGGGGGGGTACTGTTGTGAATTTGGATTCTGGGCTCCCCCGGTGGCCGCTTGTGGAATTGGACTTGTCATCCTCTTTCCTGTTTCACCTGGTTCCATCAGTAGTGGGTGTCGCTATTTAAGCTCATTTCTCTGGTGGTTTCTTGCCGGTCAACAATGTTATCTGATGCCTCTCAGTGCTTGTTCCTGCTTCTAGACAACCACTAGATAAGTTGGACTTTAGTCCATGTTTTGTTTTGCCTATTTGTTCCAGTTCACAGCTGAAGTTTTGTTACTGTGTCTGGAAAGCTCTTGTTGATCAGGGATTGCTACTCTGGCGTTATGAGTTAATGCCAGAGTTTAAGGTAATCTCTGGATGGTGTTTTGTTAGTGTTTTTCTGCTGACCATGAAAGTATACTATCTGTCTTCTGCTATCTAGTAAGCGGACCTCAAATTTGCTAAGACTATTTTCCTGCTGCGTTTGTTGTTTCATCTGAACTCACCGTCATTATATGTGGGGGGCTACTGTCTTCTTTGGAATATTTCTCTAGAGGTGAGCCAGGTCTTATATTTCCCTCTGCTAGCTATTTAGGTCTTAGGCCAGAGCTGGGCATCTAGCGATAAATAGGAAATGCTACCTGGCTATTTCTAGTTGCGCGGCAGGCTTAGTTCATGGTCAGTATAGTTCCATCTTCCGAGAGCTTGTACCTCTATAGGCTTGCTATGATCTCTGCCTGCAGAGATCATGACAGCGTTGTGTGGGTCAGGGCGGCCGCAGAGGCGCAGGCAGCCAAACAATGATGCCAGAAGACGGGCAGTGCTATCAAGGGGGTTGCAGCGTGTCATTACAAAGGAAAGTCACACCTCTGGGACGGTTAAATGGTCACACAGAGGACACATTTTAGACGTGTTTTCAGTTCCACATGTGCGAGGAGAATAAGTTTATGAGCCACCTTGCACACATGCAGCATTACTGCTGTACAAGGTGGCTGGAAAACATACAAACGCCTGGGGGAGGGGGGACAGGTTCCCTTCAATTTCAGTTCTTGTGTCTGCGTGGCTGTTGCAGGACACGTTGCCGGCTGCACAGCAGGGGAACAGCTGGCGTTGCTGAACCCCACTGACACTTTGGCTGGTGTTTTTCTCTGTGCAGCTAGCACATCTGGGCCCCAACTGGCGGTGTTAGAGCCCAGGGTCAGCAGGAGGAGGAGAGGGAGCAGAGTGTAGGCCGAAGCCTGCACTGGCGGCAGCTTTGGGTCTGTTGTGCCTGCGTGGCTGTTGCAGGACACGTTGCCGGCTGCACAGCAGGGGAACAGCTGGCGTTGCTGAACCCCACTGACACTTTGGCTGGTGTTTTTCTCTGTGCAGCTAGCAGTACCGGGCACCAACTGGCGGTGTTAGAGCCCAGGGTCAGCAGGAGGAGAGGGAGCAGAGTGTAGGCCGAAGCCTAATTGAACCAATTTTAAAGGTAACCTTTAACCCCCCCTCAGGTGTTACAAACTAGAAGAGCCACGCCTTCTGCAGCAGTAGTGCTGCACAAGTCAAAGGTTGCTCTTTTAATTTTGTTCCTTGCACACGCTGAAAGGAACACGTATAACATTTAGGCCCTTACACAGTCAAACTGATTTTGAGGCGTGAGTTCCCTTCGTAAAGAGACGCAGTACAGCTGGCAAAAATGCCACCTTGGTGCTTGGCGCGGCCTCCTGAGCATTGTTATTTGTTGCACAGGAGTCTGCGCTGTCGTGTTATCCCTTGGCCTTGCGCTGTTAGCGCTGCCCATCCTCTGACATCATGTAATGTCGGCCGTTGCGTTTTGCGATGACCATGAATCCCAGCCCCGCAGTGTCTTAACATTGTTAAAACACTGCGGGGCTGGGATTCATGGCCTGGCGCAGTACATATGTTCGCCTCTCGCTTGGGTTCTTACACCCGCTTCAGACTATGCGGCGTCAGCTGATCCCTTATCGCATGCCACGGCCATGAAGACGCACAGTCCGAAGAAGGCGGAAGGAGATGAGGGACAGGCGAAGAAATGCACCGTTCATGCCCATCAATCACACCCTCGCAGTCCAAATAAATAAGACACCGAGGGGCGTTGTGTGGGTCAGGGCGGCCGCAGAGGCGCAGGCAGCCAAACAATGATGCCAGAAGACGGGCAGCGCTACCAAGGAGCTTGTTGCGTGTCAATACAAAGGAAAATCACACCTGAGGGACGTGTTAATGGTCGCAGAGGACTCATTTTAGACGTGTTCAGTTCAACATGGGCAAGGAGAATAAGTTTCTGAGCCACCTTGCACACATGCAGCATTACTGTCGTACAAGGTGGCTGTAAAACGTAGAAACACCTGGGGGAGGGGGGACAGGTTTCCTTCAATTTCAGTTCTTGTGTCTGCGTGGCTGTTGCAGGACACGTTGCTGGCTGCACAGCAGGGGAACAGCTGGCGGTGCTGAACCCCACTGACACATTGGCTGGTGTTTTTCTCTGTGCAGCTAGCACATCTGGGCCCCAACTGGCGGTGTTAGAGCCCAGGGTCAGCAGGAGGAGGAGAGGGAGCAGAGTGTAGGCCGAAGCCTGCACTGGAGCAAGTTGAAAGGGAGCCTTTAACCCCCCCCCAGGCGTTTGTTGCTGAAAGAGCCATCGTGTACAGCACTATTGCTGGAAAAGGTAAACTTAGCTCTTTTAATTATGGTCCTTGCACATGCTGAACCTAACACTTATGAAAAGTGTCCCCTCCTACCGTGATACCGTCCGGTAGGTGGAACTTTCCTTTGTGATGTGACGCAGCACAGCCGTCATTCTTACCCCCTTGGCGCCGTGCGCCGCCTCCTCAGCGTTGTTTGAATCAGTCCCGGAGCCTGCGCTGTTAGGTTAGCCCTTGGCCATGCATACATTTTGCGCTGCCCGTCTTCTGACATCATTTGGTGTCAGGCTGGCTGAGCCTGTGCGGCCGCGCTGGACGAGATCCCGCCTCGTAGTGTCTTCTGATTTAATCCCACTGGGGGCCTGAGATCCATGGACATGCGCAGTGCATATCTGAACCTCCACCTCTCACTCATCTCCCTACGGCTTCTTCAGACTGTGCGGTGTCAGCTGATCCCTAATAGCATGCCACGGCCGTGACACTGCACAGTCTGAAGAAGCCGGAGGGAGGGGAGTGAGAGGTGAGGATATGCACTGCGCATGGCCACGGATCCCAGGCCCGCGGTGGGATTACATTAGACGACACTGCGAGGCGGGATCTCGGCCAGCGCAGCCGCACAGGCGCAGCCAGTCTGACACCAAATGATGTCAGAAGACGGGCAGCGCAAAATGTGTGCATGGCCAAGGGCTAACCTAACAGCGCAGGCTCCGGGACTGATTCAAACAACGCTGAGGAGGCGGCGCACGGCGCCAAGGGGGTAAGAATGACGGCTGTGCTGCGTCACATCACAAAGGAAAGTTCCACCTACCGGACGGTTTCACGGTAGGAGGGGACACTTTTCATAAGTGTTAGGCTCAGCATGTGCAAGGAGCACCACGAAAAGAGGCACTTTTTCCCTTTGCATCATTACTGCTGCACAAGGTGGCTCCTTCAGTAACAAACGCCTGGGGGGGGTACAGGTTCCCTTAAATTTAACTTGTTGTGCCTGCGTGGCGGTCGCAGTACACGTTGCCGTATACACAGCAGGGGAACGGCTGGCGGTGCTGAACCCCACTAACACATTGGCGAGGTGTTTGGCTCTGTGCGGACAGCACTTCTGGACAGCAACTAGCGGTGTTGGAGCCCACGGACAGGAGGAGGAGGAGGAGGTGGGGGAGATAGGAGGGATTGCCACACACACAGCTGGGGAACAGCTGACGTTACTGAACCCCAATAACAGAGGAGGGACTGTTGACTGTGCGTACAGCACTTCTGGACAGCAACTAGCGGTGTTGGAGCCCAGGGACAGGAGGAGGAGGAGGAGGTGGGGGAGATAGGAGGGATTGCCACACACACAGCTGGGGAACAGCTGACGTTACTGAACCCCAATAACAGAGGAGGGACTGTTGACTGTGCGTACAGCACTTCTGGACAGCAACTAGCGGTGTTGGAGCCCAGGGACAGGAGGAGGAGGAGGAGGTGGGGGAGATAGGAGGGATTGCCACACACACAGCAGGGTGTTGTGAAATTGGATTCTGGGCTCCCCCGGTGGCCACTTGTGGAATTGTACTTGTGTGCATCATCCCCTCTGTTCACCTGCTCCTATCAGGATGTGGGAGTCGCTATATAACCTTGCTCCTCTGTCAGTTTCATGCCGGTCAACAATGTAATCAGAAGCCTTCTGTGCATGTTCCTGCTACTAGACAACTCCTAGCTAAGTTGGACTTTTGTCCTTGTGTGTTTTTGCATTTTGTTCCTGTTCACAGCTGCTGTTTCGTTACTGTGTCTGGAAAGCTCTTGTGAGCGGAAATTGCCACTCTGGTGTTATGAGTTAATGCTAGAGTCTTAAAGTAATTTCTGGATGGTGTTTTGATAGGGTTTTCTGCTGACCATGAAAGTGCCCTTTCTGTCTTCATGCTATCTAGTAAGCGGACCTCGATTTTGCTAAACCTATTTTCATACTACGTTTGTCATTTCATCTAAAATCACCGCCAATATATGTGGGGGCCTCTGTCTGCCTTTTGGGAAAATTTCTCTAGAGGTGAGCCAGGACTGTCTTTTCCTCTGCTAGGATTAGGTAGTTCTCCGGCTGGCGCTGGGCATCTAGGGATAAAAAACGTAGGCATGCTACCCGGCCACTTCTAGTTGTGCGGCAGGTTTAGTTCATGGTCAGTATAGTTTCCATCTTCCAAGAGCTAGTTCTCATATATGCTGGGCTATGTTCTCTCGCCATTGAGAATCATGACAGTTTGACCGGCCCAAAAAAGGGTTAAATTACTGGCTGAGAAAGGAGAGAAAAAAGAAGTCTGCTACAATTTTTTTTTTTTTTTTTTTCCTCTAGTTCTGAGTGTGCTCTTAATTGAATCACTTGCTAGTTTGCCTATGCTGCAGCCTTCCTCTCTTTCTCTCCTTCTAATCCTTGAATGGCTCTGTGTTCACCTGTTTCAAATGGATCTTCAGAGTGTAGCTACAGGTTTGAATAATCTCGCCACAAAGGTACAAAATTTGCAAGATTTTGTTGTTCATGCACCTATGTCTGAGCCTAGAATTCCTTTGCCTGAATTCTTCTCGGGGAATAGATCTCACTTTCAAAATTTTAAAAATAATTGCAAATTGTTTTTGTCCCTGAAGTCTCGCTCTGCCGGAGACCCTGCACAGCAGGTCAGGATTGTAATTTCCTTGCTCCGGGGCGACCCTCAGGACTGGGCTTTTGCATTGGCACCAGGGGATCCTGCGTTGCTCAATGTGGATGCGTTTTTTCTGGCCTTGGGGTTGCTTTATGAGGAACCTCATTTAGAGCTTCAGGCGGAAAAGGCCTTGATGTCCTTGTCTCAGGGGCAAGATGAAGCTGAAATATACTGCCAAAAATTCCGCAAATGGTCTGTGCTTACTCAGTGGAATGAGTGCGCCCTGGCGGCGATTTTCAGAGAAGGTCTCTCTGATGCCATTAAGGATGTTATGGTGGGGTTCCCTGTGCCTGCGAGTCTGAATGAGTCCATGACGATGGCTATTCAGATCGATAGGCGTCTGCGGGAGCGCAAACCTGTGCACCATTTGGCGGTGTCTACTGAGAAAACGCCAGAAAATATGCAATGTGATAGAATTCTGTCCAGAAGCGAACGGCAGAATTTTAGACGAAAAAATGGGTTGTGCTTCTATTGTGGTGATTCAACTCATGTTATATCAGCATGCTTTAAGCGTACTAAGAAGCCTGACAAGTCTGTTTCAATTAGCACTTTACAGTCTAAGTTTATTCTATCTGTGACCCTGATTTGTTCTTTGTCATCTATTACCGCGGACGCCTATGTCGACTCTGGCGCTGCTTTGAGTCTTATGGATTGGTCCTTTGCCAAACGCTGTGGGTATGATTTGGAGCCATTGGAGGCTCCGATACCTCTGAAAGGGATTGACTCCACCCCATTGGCTAGTAATAAACCACAATACTGGACACAAGTGACTATGCGTGTTAATCCGGATCACCAGGAGGTTATTCGCTTTCTGGTGCTGTATAATCTACATGATGTTTTGGTGCTGGGATTGCCATGGCTGCAATCTCATAACCCAGTCCTCGACTGGAGAGCTATGTCTGTGTTAAGCTGGGGATGTAAAGGAACTCATGGGGACGTACCTTTGGTTTCCATTTCATCATCTATTCCCTCTGAGATTCCTGAATTCTTGTCTGACTTTCGTGACGTTTTTGAAGAACCCAAGGTTGGTTCACTACCTCCGCACCGGGAGTGCGATTGTGCCATAGACTTGATCCCGGGTAGTAAATACCCTAAGGGTCGTTTATTTAATCTGTCTGTGCCTGAACACGCGGCTATGCGAGAATATATAAAGGAGTCCTTGGAAAAGGGACATATTCGTCCTTCGTCATCTCCCTTAGGAGCCGGTTTTTTCTTTGTGTCTAAGAAAGACGGCTCTTTGAGGCCGTGTATTGATTATCGACTTTTGAATAAAATCACGGTTAAATATCAATATCCGTTACCACTGCTTACTGATTTGTTTGCTCGTATAAAGGGGGCCAAGTGGTTCTCTAAGATTGATCTCCGTGGGGCGTATAATTTGGTGCGAATCAAGCAGGGGGATGAGTGGAAAACCGCATTTAATACGCCCGAGGGCCATTTTGAGTATTTGGTGATGCCTTTTGGTCTTTCAAATGCCCCTTCAGTCTTCCAGTCCTTTATGCATGACATTTTCCGCGATTACTTGGATAAATTTATGATTGTGTATCTGGATGATATTCTGATTTTTTCGGATGACTGGGACTCTCATGTCCAGCAGGTCAGGAGGGTTTTTCAGGTTTTGCGGTCTAATTCCTTGTGTGTGAAGGGTTCTAAGTGTGTTTTTGGGGTTCAAAAGATTTCCTTCTTGGGATACATTTTTTCCCCCTCTTCCATCGAGATGGATCCTGTCAAGGTTTAGGCTATTGGTGATTGGACGCAACCCTCTTCTCTTAAGAGTCTTCAGAAATTTTTGGGCTTTGCTAACTTTTATCGCCGATTTATTGCTGGTTTTTCTGATGTTGTAAAACCATTGACTGATTTGACTAAGAAGGGTGCTGATGTTGCTGATTGGTCCCCTGATGCTGTGGAGGCCTTTCGGGAGCTCAAGCGCCGCTTTTCTTCCGCCCCAGTGTTGCGTCAGCCTGATGTTGCTCTTCCTTTTCAGGTTGAGGTCGACGCTTCTGAAATCGGAGCTGGGGCGGTGTTGTCGCAGAGAAGTTCCGACTGCTCCGTGATGAGACCTTGTGCCTTTTTTTCCCGTAAATTTTCGCCCGCCGAGCGAAATTATGATATTGGGAATCGGGAGCTTTTGGCCATGAAGTGGGCTTTTGAGGAGTGGCGTCACTGGCTTGAGGGGGCCAGACATCAGGTGGTGGTATTGACTGACCACAAAAATTTAATTTACCTTGAGTCTGCCAGGCGCCTGAATCCTAGACAGGCGCGCTGGTCGTTGTTTTTCTCTCGGTTTAATTTTGTGGTGTCTTACCTACCGGGTTCTAAGAATGTTAAGGCGGATGCCCTTTCTAGGAGTTTTGAGCCTGACTCCCCTGGTAATTCTGAGCCCACAGGTATCCTTAAAGATGGAGTGATATTGTCTGCCGTTTCTCCAGACCTGCGGCGGGCCTTGCAGGAGTTTCAGGCGGATAGACCTGATCGTTGCCCACCTGGTAGACTGTTTGTTCCTGATGATTGGACCAGTAGAGTCATCTCTGAGGTTCATTCTTCTGCGTTGGCAGGTCATCCTGGAATCTTTGGTACCAGGGATTTGGTGGCAAGGTCCTTCTGGTGGCCTTCCCTGTCACGAGATGTGCGAGGCTTTGTGCAGTCTTGTGACGTTTGTGCTCGGGCCAAGCCTTGTTGTTCTCGGGCTAGTGGATTGTTGTTACCCTTGCCTATCCCGAAGAGGCCTTGGACGCACATCTCGATGGATTTTATTTCGGATCTGCCTGTTTCTCAGAAGATGTCTGTCATCTGGGTGGTGTGTGACCGTTTCTCTAAGATGGTCCATCTGGTTCCCTTGCCTAAGTTGCCTTCTTCTTCCGAGTTGGTTCCTCTGTTTTTTCAAAATGTTGTTCGTTTGCATGGTATTCCGGAGAATATCGTTTCTGACAGAGGGACCCAATTCGTGTCTAGATTTTGGCGGGCATTCTGTGCTAGGATGGGCATAGATTTGTCTTTTTCGTCTGCTTTCCATCCTCAGACTAATGGCCAGACCGAGCGGACTAATCAGACCTTGGAGACATATTTGAGGTGTTTTGTGTCTGCGGATCAGGATGATTGGGTTGCTTTTTTGCCTTTGGCGGAGTTCGCCCTCAATAATCGGGCCAGCTCTGCCACCTTGGTGTCCCCGTTTTTCTGTAATTCGGGGTTTCATCCTCGATTTTCCTCCAGTCAAGTGGAATCTTCGGATTGTCCTGGAGTGGATGCTGTGGTGGAGAGGTTGCATCAGATTTGGGGGCAGGTGGTGGACAATTTGAAGTTGTCCCAGGAGAAGACTCAGCTTTTTGCCAACCGCCGTCGTCGTGTTGGTCCTCGGCTTTGTGTTGGGGACTTGGTGTGGTTGTCTTCTCGTTTTGTCCCTATGAGGGTTTCTTCTCCTAAGTTTAAGCCTCGGTTCATCGGCCCGTACAAGATATTGGAGATTCTTAACCCTGTGTCCTTCCGTTTGGACCTCCCTGCATCCTTTTCGATTCATAATGTTTTTCATCGGTCATTGTTGCGCAGGTATGAGGTACCGGCTGTGCCTTCCGTTGAGCCTCCTGCTCCGGTGTTGGTTGAGGGTGAGTTGGAGTACGTTGTGGAAAAGATCTTAGACTCTCGTGTTTCCAGACGGAAACTCCAGTATCTGGTCAAATGGAAGGGATACGGTCAGGAGGATAATTCTTGGGTCACTGCCTCTGATGTTCATGCCTCCGATCTTGTCCGTGCCTTTCATAGGGCTCATCCTGATCGCCCTGGTGGTTCTGGTGATGGTTCGGTGCCCCCTCCTTGAGGGGGGGGGACTGTTGTGAAATTGGATTCTGGGCTCCCCCGGTGGCCACTTGTGGAATTGTACTTGTGTGCATCATCCCCTCTGTTCACTTGCTCCTATCAGGATGTGGGAGTCGCTATATAACCTTGCTCCTCTGTCAGTTTCATGCCGGTCAACAATGTAATCAGAAGCCTTCTGTGCATGTTCCTGCTACTAGACAACTCCTAGCTAAGTTGGACTTTTGTCCTTGTGTGTTTTTGCATTTTGTTCCTGTTCACAGCTGCTGTTTCGTTACTGTGTCTGGAAAGCTCTTGTGAGCGGAAATTGCCACTCTGGTGTTATGAGTTAATGCTAGAGTCTTAAAGTAATTTCTGGATGGTGTTTTGATAGGGTTTTCTGCTGACCATGAAAGTGCCCTTTCTGTCTTCATGCTATCTAGTAAGCGGACCTCGATTTTGCTAAACCTATTTTCATACTACGTTTGTCATTTCATCTAAAATCACCGCCAATATATGTGGGGGCCTCTGTCTGCCTTTTGGGAAAATTTCTCTAGAGGTGAGCCAGGACTGTCTTTTCCTCTGCTAGGATTAGGTAGTTCTCCGGCTGGCGCTGGGCATCTAGGGATAAAAAACGTAGGCATGCTACCCGGCCACTTCTAGTTGTGCGGCAGGTTTAGTTCATGGTCAGTATAGTTTTCATCTTCCAAGAGCTAGTTCTCATATATGCTGGGCTATGTTCTCTCGCCATTGAGAATCATGACAGCAGGGGAACAGCTGATGTTACTGAACCCCAATAACAGAGGAGGGACTGTTGGGACTGTGCGTACAGCACTACCAGGCAACAACTAGCGGTGTTGGAGCCCAGGGACAGCAGGAGAAGCAGAGGAACACAATGTAGGCCGAAGCCTGATTAGAGAAAGTCGAAAGGGAACCTTTAACCCCCCCCCAAGGCGTTTGTAGCTGAAAGAGCCAGCTTGTGCAGCACAAAAGATGCAAAAGGAAAAGGTGGCTCTTTTCATTATGCTCCTTGCAAACACAGAACTAAACACTTATAAAATGTGTCCCCTGAAACCGTGAGACCGTCCCGGAGGTGGGACTTTCCTTCGTAATATGACGCAGCACAGCTGTCATTCCTACCTTCTTGGCGCCGTGCCCCGGCTCCTCAGCGTTGTTTAAATCTGTCCCGGAGCCTGCGCTGTTATGTTATCCCTTGGCCAGGCACACTTAGCGCTGCCCATCTTCTGACATCATTTGGTGTCAGGCTGGCTGCGCCTGTGCGGCCGCGCTGGACGAGATCCCGCCTCGCAGTGTCGTCTAATGTAATCTCACCGCGGGCCTGGGATCCGTGGCCATGCGCAGTGCATATCCTCGCCTCTCACTCCCCTCCCTACGGCTTCTTCAGACTGTGCGGCGTCACGGCCGTGGCATGCTATTAGGGATCAGCTGACGGCGCACAGTCTGAAGAAGGCGTAGGGAGATGAGTGAGAGGCGGAGGTTCAGATATGCACTGCGCATGTCCATGGATCTCAGGCCCCCAGTGGGATGAAATCAGAAGACAATGCGAGGCGGGCTCTCGGCCAGCGCGGCCGCACAGGCGCAGCCAGCCTGACACCAAATGATGTCAGAAGATGGGCAGCGCTAAGTGTGCCTGGCCAAGGGATAACATAACAGCGCAGGCTCCGGGACAGATTTAAACAACGCTGAGGAGCCGGGGCACGGCGCCAAGGGGGTAGGAATGACAGCTGTGCTGCGTCATATTACGAAGGAAAGTCCCACCTCCGGGACGGTTTTACGGTATCAGTGGACACATTTTATAAGTGTTAAGTTCTGCGTGTGCAAGGAGCTAAACAAAAATAGCTACCTTTTCCTTGTGCAGCATTACTGCTTCACAATGTGGCTCTTTCAGTAACAAACGCCTTGGGGGGGGGGGACAGGTTCCCTTACATTTCAGTTGTTGTGTCAGCGTGGCGGTCGCAGGACACATTGCCGGCTGCACAGCTGGGGATCAGCTGACGTTACTGAAACCCAATAACACTGGGTCGTATGTTTTGACTGTGCGGACGGCACTTCTGAGCCTCAACTGGCGGTGTTGGAGCCCAGGAATTTAAGTTCAGGTGGTAGAAAGATGAACACAACAGGAGACCTGGATAACGTAGACAGTCACCTAATTATTTAATCAGGAAGAGGAGTGGCAAATTCCTGCGAGATCCAGGCCTTGTTCATTTTCAGGAAAGTAAGCCGGTCAACGTTATCGGAGGATAGTCGCATGCGACAGTCAGTTAGTACACCACCTGCAGCACTAAAGACGCGTTCCGATAATACACTAGCCGCAGGGCAAGCCAGCACCTCCAATGCATACTGGCTTAGCTCTGGCCATGTATCCAGCTTTGAGACCCAAAACTTGAAAGGGGAAGAGCCGTCTGGGAGTACAGCAAGAGGACAAGACACGTAGTCTGTCACCATCTGACGGAACCGTTGCCTCCTGCTGACTGGAGCCGTCTGTGATGGTGTTGACTTTTGTGGCGGGCACAGAAAACTGTGCCACAGTTGGGCCATACTGCTCTTGCCTTGGGCAGAGGCACTGCTTCTGCTCCCTGTTTGTGCAGAGCCTCCACCACTGCCTGGACGCACTGAGCTGCTTTGTAATGCACTAGCAGCACTTCTCTCACTTGGAATGGAGAAGATGATGGGATTCATCAGTGTGTCTTGGTACTCCCGCATTTTTCGCTCCCGGTTCAACGGTGTGATGAGGCTTTCTACGTTGTCCCGGTAGCGAGGATCGAGGAGGGTGAACACCCAATATTCAGACATGTTGAGAATGTGGGCGATGCGGCGGTCGTTTCTCAGGCACTGCAGCATGTAATCCACCATGTGCTGCAGACTGCCAACTGCCCAAGAAACGCTGTCCCCTGCTGGAGGCGTGATCTCTGCCCGCTCGTCATCACCCCACCCTCGCTGTACACACTGAGTACTGGACAATTGTGTAACTCCCTCCTCTGGACGGATGTCTTCCTCCTCCATTGACTCCTCCTCATCCTCCTCACAAACTGTCCCCTGCCTACGCGTTTGTGAGGAACCACGTGGCGCTGACTGTCCAGAAGATGATGGAAATGTTGAATCCTCATCCTCCACCTCTTCCACAACATCATCCCTTAGCGCTTGCAGTGATTTTTCAAGCAGGCAGATAAGGGGGACAGTCATGCTGACTAGTGCATCATCTGCACTCGCCATCCGCGTGGAATAATCGAAGGGACGCAAAACCTGGCAGACGTCATTCATAGTGGCCCACTCTGTGGTTGTGAAGTCTGAACGGCGCGGAGTGCGACTTCTTTGCGCCTGATGCAGCTGGTACTCCATTACAGCTTGATGCTGCTCACACAACCGCTCCAACATATGTAACGTGGAATTCCACCTGGTAGGTAGGTCACATATGATGCGATGTTCCGGCAGGTGGTGTTGGCGCTGCAGAGCCGCAATGCGCGCTTTTGCCGTGCTGGAACGCCGCAAGTGAGCACACTCTAGGCGGACCTTGTGCAGCAGTGCATCAAGATCCGGATAGTCCCTCAAAAAACTCTGCATGACCAAATTGAGCACATGTGCCAGACATGGGATGTGAGTGAGGTTGCCGAGGCCCAGAGCTGCCACCAGATTTCGGCCATTATCACACACTACCATGCCTGGCTGGAGATTCGCTGGCACAAACCACACATCGCTCTCCTGCTTGATGGCATTCCAGATCTCCTGCGCTGTGTGGCTTCGATTCCCCAAAGAAATTAATTTCAAGACGGCCTGTTGACGTTTGGCCACGGCTGTGCTCATGTCGGTCGTAACAGGTAAACGTTCATCACGGGTCCATGTGGAGGTGGACTGTGACAGCTCCTGCAGCGATGATTCTGAGGAACTGGTGTAAGAGGAGGAGTCAATGCGTACAGAATGGATTCCTGCAATCCTTGGAGTGGGCAGGACACGTCCTGCGCCACTCGCACGATCTGTACCCGGCTCAACGACATTAACCCAATGGGCAGTGAGGGAAAGGTATTGCCCCTGTCCATGTTGACTGGTCCACGCATCGGTGGTGAGGTGGACCTTGCTACTGAGGGCATTCAGTAGCGCGTGTTTTATGTGTCCCTCCACATGCTTGTGCAGGGCAGGGACGGCTTGCCTGCTGAAGTAAAAGCGGCTGGGCACATTGTACTGTGGGACTGCCAATGACATCAAGTCACGGAAGCTGTCAGTCTCCACCAGCCTGAATGACAGCATTTCCAGTGACAGAAGTTTGTCAATGCCTGCAGTCAGAGCCTGTGCTCGTGGGTGGTTTGACGAGAAAGGCCGCCTTTTCTCCCATGCCTGTACTACCGATGGCTGTACACTGGGCTGGGAGTGTGTGGATGACTGGGAAAGTGGTGCTGCGGGTGGAATTACAGCGGGTCTCTGGACAACAGGGCCAGAGGTTCTTCCACGGCGATCCTGGGAGGAAGCCGAACCAGCTGCGTGTGAGCTGGAGGAAGACGCAACACGAGCTGAAGAGGTGGTAGCTGCCGCTGTTGGTTGGCCTAGCTCTTCAGTGTGTTTTTCTAACAACGCCACGTGCCTGGTCCGCACATGTTTCCACATGTTGGAGGTATTGAGGCTGCTGACATTTCGACCTCTTTTTACTTTGTGATGACACACCTTGCATTTGACATAGCAAATGTCATCTGCAACTGTGTCAAAAAAGGCCCAGGCACTGCAAGTCTTGGGAGCGCCCTTTTTGGCTTTTGGAAGAGACATGCTCCTAACGGGTGCCAAAGCGGAGGCTGCAGGATCCGCAGTCTTCCCCCTCCCTCTCCCTCTTTGGGCCGTACGGGGAATCTCTTCCTCAGAGCTGTTCCCACCACCTTCCTGTCCCTCACGCCAAGATGGGTCAAGGACCTCATCATCTACACTACCCTCTGCCCCCAACTGCTCCTCCTGGGTAGTCTCAGCAGCAGAGCACGCACCAGAAAGTGGCACCTGAGTGTCATCATCAGCCGATGCGGCCTGCGATGTGGTGACCGGAAGCACTGGCCCACCCGCCTCTTCAGAGGAAGAGAGAAAAAGCTGTTGGGCATCACTGCACCCTGCCTCTTCTTCCATTTCTCCAATGCTGCTTGGCTGGCCCCCTGTTTCCAAGCCAAGAGATTCAGAGAACAGAAGTAGAGACGGCTCCTGTCCTGGGCTCTCTGTCTGCCTGGGCAATTTGGCAGGTGGTGAAGAGACAGATGGCTGCTCTCCAGTGCTCTGTGTCTGAGAGGATGTGGCACTAATTGAAGTTGATGCATTAGCTGCCATCCATCCGACAACGGCTTCAATTTGTTCTTCACGCAGCAGCGGTGTACGGCGCTCTGCGACAAAGCTGCGCATGAAGGACTGTTCCCTGGTGAAAGTGGGTGCTGATGAGTCACCGGTGCCCGCAGCAGGCACAGAATCCCCACGTCCTCTTCCTGCTCCGCGCCCACGCCCACGTGCCTTACTCACTGCCTTCTTCATCTTGGTTGACTGATAAAGATAAGCAGAAAAGTACTAACGGCTTTGTGTGCTTATTCCTGAACAACTCCTAACAGGTATAAGAAACACTAATTTTATAAAGTGTGGACTAGACTTTAATATGAGCTAATGTGGCCTACACAAATGTTAAGTGGTGTCACTGGTGTGTTTGGTGAACTTTATTATTTATTTATTTTTTGGGGACTGAACTGACAACAGAGAGAGCTGCAGTCACACGGAGACCGTGCAGACAGCCGTAAACGGCGCTGCAAGGCCCAAAAACCCTCCTCTACGTTATCCTATGTAGTGTTTTTCCACAAGTTAGCTGGAGACGGGTGGAAAGACACTAATAGGAATTTTTTGAAAAAATGTGCAGCAGCCTGCACTACTTAAAACAAAAGGAAAATTGATTTTACGGTATGACGCAGTGAAGAACCCTGAGCTGGAGACAACCAGGCTATGGCTGCTCACAGACTACAGGGCGAGCTGCAGTCACACGGAGACCATGCAGACAGCCGTAAACGGTGCTGCAAGGCCCAAAAACCCTCCTCTACGTTATCCTATGTAGTGTTTTTCCACAAGTTAGCTGGAGACGGGTGGAAAGACACTAATAGGAATTTTTAGAAAAAATGTGCAGCAGCCTGCACTACTTAAAACAAAAGGAAAATTGATTTTACGGTATGACGCAGTGAAGAACCCTGAGCTGGAGACAACCAGGCTATGGCTGCTCACAGACTACAGGGCGAGCTGCAGTCACACGGAGACCGTGCAGACAGCCGTAAACGGCGCTGCAAGGCCCAAAAACCCTCCTCTACGTTATCCTATGTAGTGTTTTTCCACAAGTTAGCTGGAGACGGGTGGAAAGACACTAATAGGAATTTTTTGAAAAAATGTGCAGCAGCCTGCACTACTTAAAACAAAAGGAAAATTGATTTTACGGTATGACGCAGTGAAGAACCCTGATCTGGAGACAACCAGGCTATGGCTGCTCACAGACTACAGGGCGAGCTGCAGTCACACGGAGACTGTGCAGACAGCCGTAAACGGCGCTGCAAGGCCCAAAAACCCTCCTCTACTTTATCCTATGTAGTGTTTTTCCACAAGTTAGCTGGAGACGGGTGGAAAGACACTAATAGGAATTTTTTTGAAATAATGAGCAGCAGACTACACTACTTGAAAAAAAAAAAAAAAAACAGTATGAGGCAATGAACCTCCCTCCCTGAACTGAATACAACCAGCTATGGATGGCCTATGTGGCTGCACTCAGACTAGAGAGTGGGCTGCACTCACACACACACACACACAGACCTTGCAGATCGCTGTGAAAACAGCGCTACAAGGCAAAAGCAAGGTGAATAGTAGGTGAACACAGCGGTTGCTAAATTAGCCTTTGAAAAGCACAAAGAAGCAAATCGCTATCTCTAAACTGGCCCTCAGTCAGCAAACAGCGTCCTGTCACTAACTGAATTCACAGCAGAGTGAGCGCAAAATGGCGCCAGCGACTTTTAAACTGCATCATGACATCATTTCAGCAGCCAATCACAGCCATGCCAGTAGTTTCATGCCCTCCATGCTGAACAGGATGTGCCCACACTTGGAATCATTCTCATTGGCTGAATTTGTGCAGTTTGAATCTGGGAACTTCCGATTCCGGTATCCGATACGCGGCAAGTATCGGATCTCGGTATCGGAATTCCGATACCGCTAAGTATCGGCCGATACCCGATACTTGCGGTATCGGAATGCTCAACACTAGCCAGGACTTCAATTCTCTCAGAGCCGCCCCAAAGAGTTGGCCGGTTATCATATGAACCTTCTGAGGCTCTGTCAGGGGATAGAACTCGAGCAGGGTGCAGAGCCCTTCCTTAAAGTCAGTGAATGTATGCGACTCCCCAGAGTATCGTGGGAGCCAGGCCGCTCCGGGCAGGTACGGCATAGAGAAGGGCATTATGGCTTTTGTGTTAACGGCAGCGTCCGACTGGCTGAGGGGAACAGCGGGTTCTGCGGCAACCGGTGGTTGTATTAGGGCCGCGGCTTCGCCCGCTGCGGGGCCTGGAGGCGCCCCTGCGTCCCCGGCTGCGGCCTCTTCCTCCGCTCCTCCCGACTCGGACATGGCTGGCTCTTCCTCCACTAACCTGCTGGAGGTCGGAGTTCCTCTTCCGGGATCGGCACGTTACCGCGCTTTCTCGTTCCGCGCTTCTTTTTGGCCGGTCCCGCCCACGAAGCTGAGGCTCCTCCCTCCGCACACTGCGATGGCGAATCGTGGCGGGAACACCTGGCGGCAATTGTCAACGCACAGTCTTTGCAATAAGTTACAGTCCAAGCACAATAAATCACAGTTCCAAGGCACACATGACCCGATTTCTCAGGCTTAAGTAGAATCCTGTTCGTGACGCCAAAATGGAGCGCCCCCACTGCCGCAGGGCCGAGGGGTACCCGGTACCGGGCCTCTAAGTCTCTGTTCTGGGGTTGTCACGGTGGCTAGACCCGGTCCGTGACCCTGCTGAGGGGCGTCCAGTGAAAGGTGGTGGTAAATGATGGTAATATTGCGGTGCAGTGTAGGTCGTAGTAAATAACGAGGACACCAGGTTGCAGTCTCTTTACCTCTTTACTGAAGGCTTTAGAGTCCTCAGTCCAGACTGCTGTCAACAGGGCTGTCAGAGACCGGCCAGTCCAAAGGCACATCAGGAGTTCTCTTTACAGGTGGGAATCAGTGTCTACATTCTAGCGCTGTGTGTTGTAGTCCTTCCCAGCTGAGCTCCCGGGATAGTCCTCACAACTGAGTCTGTCTGTCTCTGATGTTCGTTCTCTCCGTCCCCCAGATGATATGGTAGGACGCACCCGTATGACGGGGTAGGCCTGGAGTTCTTCCGGGACCCTAGAGTCGCCCCTCTCCCACAACTGCCTCCGTTGTCTGCTTAGGTGATTTGTGTGAGACAGCCAACCTATAATTGGCTGTCCTGTCGTGGTTTGCAGTAGTACTTAGAGTCTCTTACTTGCGCGGCGTTCCGGCCACTGACTGTTTGCGCCTCAGAAGGATGTTGCCTCGGTCTAACAGCACGACTCCTTCTGGTCCTAATACCTCTTTTCTGTATTCCCATTGTTCACTGGTTAGTTCTGCTCTTAGGAGTCTGCCAGGATCCCATCCCTGACAGGTCCTCTCACTAGCTCTTCCCAGTTACTTCTCTCTCTCTGTCTTCCTGTCCAACCCCCAGTTTTACCAGAGTGTGAGGAGTGGCCTACTAGATAGAACCACCCCCCTGGTGGCCGGAGTGTGAAGTGTAGTGTGAGTGTTACCTGGTCAGAGAAACTCCTTTAGTGCAATCAGACGTAACATCACTCCCCTTAGTGGCAGAGCGACCTTACTGCAACGACCAGGACTCTGGGGCGCTGCACTAACCTTCTACCAGATAGTGAATAAATATGTTGAAGAGACTAGGTCCCAACACTGACCCCTGTGGTACCCCACTGGTCACAGTGACCCAGTTAGAGAATATACCATTTATAACCACCCTCTGCTTTCTATCACTAAGCCAGTTACTAACCCATTTACACACATTTTCCCCCAGACGCAGCATTCTCATTTTGTGTACCAACCTCTTGTGTGGCACGGTATCAAATACATTGGAAAAATCAAGATATACCACTTCCAATGACTTACATTGGTCCAGTCTATAACTTACCTCTTCATAAAAACTGATTAGATTGGCTTGACAGGAGCAATTCCTCATAAACCCATGCTGATATGGAGTTAAACAGTTATTCTCATTGAGATAATCCAGAATAACATCTCTCAGAAACACTTCAAATATTTTACTAACAATAGAGGTTAGACTTACTGGCCCATAATTTCCAGGTTCATTTTAGAGCCCTTTTTGAATATTGGTACCACATTTGCAATGTGCCGGGCCTGTGGAACAGACCCCGTTGCTTGAGTCCCTAAATATAAGAAATAATGGTTTGTCTATTACATTACTTAGTTCCTTTAGTACTCGTGGGTGTATGCCATGTGGACACAGAGATTTATCTATTTTAATCGGTGGTGACCCTAGGGTTTTCTTTATCTCTCGGCATTTAACCTAGCATTTTATTTTCCACTGTAAATACCGTGGAGAAGAACGGGTTTAATATATTAGCTATTTCCTCGCCATCTACAACCATTCTTTCCTCACAATTTTTTAAGGGGCCTACACTTTCACTTATGATTTTTTTTACTCTTGACATAGTTGAAGAACAGTTTGGGATTAGTTTTACTCTCCTTAGCAATGTGCTTCTCTATTTCCTTTTTGGCAGCTTTAAATAGTTTTTTAGATAAAGTATTTTTCTCCCTATAGTTTTTAAGAACTTCAACATTGCCATCCTGCTTTAGTAGTTTAAATGCTTTCATTTTACTGTTAATTGCCCCTCTTACTTCTTTGTTTAGCCACATTGGGTTTTTCCTATTTCTTGTCCTTCTATTCCCACAAGATATAAACCGCCTAAAGTGCCTATTTAGGATTTTCTTAAACATTTCCCATTTATTATCTGTATTCTTATTTCGGAGGGCATTGTCACAGTCAACCAGAGTAAGGGCATCTCTAAGCTGGTCAAACTTTGCCTTCCTAAAGTTCAGTGGTTTTGTGACTCCAAAATAGAGGAGAACAGAACCAATACATATAGATGTGCACACCAGAGATGCAAAATACACACAAAACTACTTTATTGTCATGTAGAACACAGACATGTTATGGAAATATTTGGGTTGGATAAATTTATCCCTCTGTGTGTGCTGCGGCCGCTCCCAATTAGACTGAGTATTTTGAGCGCTCATCAAGAATGGACTGTACACAACTGTGACAGAACAACATTCCATCAATACTGATACTTTATTGTACATACATAGTTTTATATTTTCACATAGAAAGGAGTGGTTAGGGGTTGTCAGGGGTGGTTAGTTAATTACCATATTGTCTAGCTCCTCTGTCATTGGTTATCTAAACATATATGGAATATTGTGATTAATGCTCATATGACTGCTGACCAAGCAAGTAAACTTGAGTTCTGTATGTAGGACAGAGTTGAGACATCTGACACTGTTGGTCTGCCGTTTCAGCAAGATTCAGCTATATTCTAGGCATTATTTCAGACATCTGACCCGAGTTCCTGTTTTTAAGATGGAAAAACCCCATACAATCTGTCTGGCTTATATCAGTTTGTCAGCCATTTTAAACCATTGATTATAATGTATATATTAGCTGTGAGCATATAAGTATATATTTGATTATAGAGGAGTATACATGCAAGTGAGATCTACATGATATATATATTTCTATCACAAGCCCCCCTTAGATATCACTTGCCCTAATCCTAGCCTCCTGTCCCAAAGCGCTGCAACTCTTTTGTGCTGTCGGCGAACTGACACAAGCCTAACGCCTGTGCCCCACTCCGTACAGACTTTTCGCAAATGGGCGGTCAGGAGATCTGTCCCTAACGGGGGTTCGTTGCAATCAGTCTCTTAGTCAATAGCATGTGTAGTGAGCGATGTGTAGTCTTTATCAGGTAGGTCATCTGTTCGGTCAGGCAGGGCATCCACAACATCATTCTGGCTTGGGTGTCATCTTCTGGTAGGGGAGCTTTCTTGCCATGCGATGAGTGGATCCAAGTGGGTCTTCCCTCCAGTTTCACAGAGTTTGGTGTCATCAGCAGCACTTGAGCAGGACCATCAAATCTGGGATCGAGTGGTGTTCTCCTTACAAGCTTTTTCACCAACACCCAGTCTCCTGGCTTCTAGGAGTGCATACCGGACACTGAATCTGGATCTGGCAATGAAGAAAAAAACTCGAGAATGGATATTAGCAAGTTTCTAGGTGAGTTCAATTACAGAAGCAGACAAAGTATCATATTGCATAATCAGCTGCTGAGGGAAAGGATACCCCTAACCTGGGACTAGACACAAACAAAATTTCATATGGTAACAGCTTTTCTGGGCCTCTGGGAGTATGCCTAACACTGAGTAGTGTGATTGGGAGTGTGTAGGCCTAAGTCTGACCCTACTGCTGACTAGATCTCTCGTGTGAGATCTGCTGTGAATGCGGGTCCCTGGTCACTCTCTATCACTTCTGGGACCCCATAGCTGCATATCTCGTCTCTGAGAGTAGCTTCTTTGCAGTAGTCTTTGCTGACTAGTTCTTCACTGGGAAAGCTTCTGGCTGTCATCCTGAGAACATGTCCACGGCCACAAGGGCATATTCGAATCCTCCACTTGGCGGCATCTTGATGTGTTCTATCTGGATCCTCTGGAAGGGGGTACAGTGGTCTGGCAAGTTGATGTGTGGGAACTTTCTTCATTCTTCCAGGGTTGCATTTGCCACAGGTCAGACAGCTGTTTATGAACTTGGCTGTTAGGGTGGAGATTTCTGGAGCGAACCAGTAAGCACCAATCGGATCATTCATCTGTGTCTTTAATCTGTGTGTGGGCCCATGTGCCAACTGGACCACCATAGTATACATGCTTCGGGGTAAACAGGGTTTGTAGTCCATTGAGTATACCCTTCCTTCTTCATGTGTTGCTCACTTTTGCATCCAGCATTCCTTCTTGTCCTTTGGGGCTTGCTCTTGCAGCTTTTTTGAGCAGATCCCAGGATGTCATCTTGTCAGGTTTCCTGTCTTCAGCCATCCTGTAGTAGCCGTCCGGCTCTACGACCTCTTCCACTTGTCCATATTGTCTTCCCTTGACTGTTTCTTTGGCTGCCATATCCGCCATGTTGTTGCCTCGTGCCCCTACTGTGTTCAGTTTTCCATGCGCTATGACTTTTAGTATTGTCACCACTTTTGGAAGTTGAAGTGTGTTCAGCAGGTCCTTAATGGCTCCATGATGCTTCACGGTTGTTCCGCTTGCTGTGAGGAAGTCCTTTGCAGCCCAGATGGGTCCGAAGTCGCGTGCTATGCCATGCAAGTACCTTGAATCGGTATACATTTTCTCAGTCTTGTCTTCTGCCATCTGGTAGGCCTTCATCAGCGCTATCAGTTCTGCTTCCTGGGCTGACAGACTGGGCGGCAGACTTCTGGACCACAGGATCTCTTGATTGCTGGTCGCTGCACCTCCCGTGTGGAATCTTCCTTCATCATCTGCAAATCTGGAGTCATCCACAGAGATGGTGACATTGTCGGGCAGGAGTAGAGAGCACTGGAGGCGAAGATGCCTGGCGGTGGAGAGATGTTTTGGCTGGGTTTGGTTGAGGATTGCTGAGATGTCATGCAGAGCCAGGATTTCCAATGGTTTTTCCACTGATGTCAGTAGTCCTGTCCAGGAGGGCGTGTGCTGCAACTGCTGCTCTCATGCGGGAAGAAGAGGCTCCCCTTGCAACTGGATCCAGGCAAGCTGAAAAGTAGTCCGAAAGTCTCTGCTTTCCCCCCTGAAGCTGCGTCAGGACTCCAGCAGCAAGGCCTTCTCTTCTCATCAAGTAGAGACGGAATGGCTTCTCGTAGTCAGATAGGCCTAGTGCTGGCGCTGAGACTACAGAGCCTTTTAACTTCTTGAACGAACTGAAGGCCACATCTGTCTGGAGGAACGGGGTCACGCTGACGTATTCACACAGAGGCTGCATTAGGACGGAAGCATCAGGGATCCAGGCTCTGCAATACGAAACTAGACCAAGGAAGGCCTGTAGCCTGGAGTTGTCGGAGGGACCATCTTCTCCACTGTGGTCTTCCGGTCATCTGTCAGGTGTTTCGCCTGGTGAGCAATACAGTGTCTCTGGAACGTAACTTGCTTCAGACACCACTGGACTTTGTTCTTTGAGATCTTGCAGTGCTGCTCCGCCAGGTAGAGTAGGAGATGCAAGGAATGGGCTTTACACGTGTCAGAGTCAATTGCACAAAGGAGTAGATTGTCCATGTATTGCAGCAGGGTTATTTCTGCATGTTCTGCGACCCAGTTGGTGAGGACTGTGGACATTGCTTTGGTGAACTGTGAAGGGCTGTTCTGGGCCCACTGTGGCATCACTGTCCATGTGTGGTGTCCCCCCTGGTGCATTAAGGCAAACAGGAACTGGTCATCCGGGTGAAGGGGAACACTGAAGAAAACATTAGCCAGGTCGGTCACTGTGAACACTTTTGCTGTGGCAGGCACATTTGAGAGCAGAGTGTGCGAATTCAGAACAATTGGAGTTTCAAACACCGTGACGTCATTCACAGCTCTCAGGTCATGTACCATTCTGAACTTGGCTGGCTCTCCTTTTACAGTCTTTTTCTTGACGGGGAAAAGCGGGGTATTGCAAGGCGATGTGCGAGGAACAATGATTCCTATTTCCAGGTAGACCTTCAGTTGGTAAGAGGCAGCTTGACTCTAGGCCTGGCCTGGGCCTTACGAGGGTACGGGGTATCTGTCTTGAGTGACACCCGTACTGGGGCAACTTGAGGTTTTCTCACGTGCTGGGGTCCCTTAGACCATAGACTTTCTGGTACTACATCCAGTACCTCCTTGGGTAGGCCTCATTGATTGTTTAATGTTCTTGTAGGGCTGCCAGCATGACTCTTCTTGGGTCAGGGATGAAGTAAGTGTCACTGTCCCATCTTCCTGGAACACTGTGGTTGCCTTCAGCTTCTGCAGTAGGTTCGCTCCCAGCAGGTTGAGTGGCAGGTCCTTTACACCACAAACTGGGACAGGATAGAGTGTCCTGGCTGAGTGCACACGCTCAGTGGCTTTGTAAGCTGAGAATGTCTGACTTGACCATTAATGCTCATGCGAGACACAGAGGATTCTGATAGGCAGGTGGGATCAGCGAGTTCCACAGGTGTCATCACACTTCTGGCTGCACCATGTTGGATCCGACAACGCCATCCATTTTAAGGGTAATTTGAGGTATTGGTCTTGCAGATGAAGTTTTACATGTCAGGAGTGTAGTGTCTTGAGGACCTGGCTTGCTTGCCTCTGTCCTATGGACGGGGTACTTCACTGCTTTCTGCACTTCTTCCTCGACCTGTTTCTCTGGACCAACTCTTGGGTTGCATGGGTCCAGTCTCTTCGGGGGCGTGGGTGCTTTGTACTGGTTCTGGTAATGGCCAAACTTGCCACAGATGTAACACTTGACACTTTTTCTGTCTTTGTAGGGTGGTTGCGCTTCCAGGTCAGTGGTCACCATGAGAGGGGCTGTCTTCTGCACCCCTGGTTGGGACTCAATCCCTTTGGCTACTGTGGACAACAGCATGATGGGTACTGCAGCGGCAGCGGGGTCCGGCCTGCTGATTGAAGCTGCGGTGGTAAGACGGGGCCTGCAGGTGCATTCGTGGCAAGGCCCGGGGTGCCATGAGACCGGCGGCTGCATCCAACCCAAGGTCTTGGGGCATTACAGGGGCTGTGGCTGCATCTGCCATCACTTCTTCCTCCTGCTCTGACATAGCTTCTCCCCTTTGCTAACCTTATTGAGGTCGGTGTCTCCTCTCTGGAGTCTGCAGCGGTTCTTCCGGTGTGTCGATCGGCACTTTGAGAAGTCTTCACCTCTGGCTCCCCTTCTGGTGTTCTCAGCAGCACGGCACCCTTTTCCTTCTTTGCGCTCTTTTGTGGTGCTATAATGGTGGCAATTTTGGTGACAATCGGCAATAAACAGTCTCCTAGGCGCACATAAAACATTTTTTCTGGGTCAGTCCACTGCTATTGACCTGTTCCTAGGCCTAGCCACTATCAGTGGTTTCCTGATTGGCTGTCTCAGTCCATGCACAAAGACCTGTGCCAACATTTGCCTGTGTATCTGGTCTTGAATGGTGAAGCCCAAGTCTTGGAATACTTGCATTACTCTGCCGTGAAACTTCTTTACAGACTCTGTCTTATCTTGGCTCTTGGTTTTGGCTTGTCCTGCCAATCTGCCTTTGGCCCACTCTCTGAGCTGTTATATTAGCTGTGGCCCTGACTCCCAAGCGTGTACATCTAATTCTGCTGGAAATTTGAATTGTTCCTTCATGATTGGCCAGAGTGCATCACCTGCTTCTATTTTCATTCATGGCCCAGAGATCATTCCAGGTGGTTGCATATTTTCACTGGTTCTGTTACATTCTTCGGTAAAATGGCATGGGATGCATCCCTGGGTCTGGAAGATTGTCACCTGACTTGAAGTGCAGTGCACATAGTGTAATGGTGGTGCCTCTATCTGCCCCTGCATTCTTGGTGCCTGTGGGTTTCCTTTCCAGTACTGGACAGCATGTATGATGTTCCCTCTTCATCTTCATCAGAGGAATAGTTGTGATAGCTTGTACTGGGGTCGTACACTGACTGATATTGGACTTAGAAGTTGCTTTTTTTATGTGAGGATGTCTCCCCCCTTGCTGAAGCTGTGATGGATTAGGCTTACAGTTTTATGTTGGTGTGAATGTAGGCAGCTCTGACCGGTGCTGAAGCTGTACATTATCAATACATGGTGATATCATTCCTCCCCCCTCTGCACCCAGGGCTGAGCTGTCTGCTACCTGATATGTCTGGGGCTGCCCACTGTAGGGGGGGCTTTCACCTTCTTTCCCCGATATCACAAATGGCAATGGCTAGACTGTGCCAGGGACATGGAAGGGGAACCTTGTGCTGTAAGCACCATATTGTTTGAATTGGGCGTTGGCCCAGCCGGCAACGAAGAGGAAAAAAAGAGGAAGAAGAAGGAGGAGGGGTTGATGAGTGAGACAAAGGAATAGTAGGAGGGGAGAGAGAATGTGGAGAAGAGGGAGGAGAAGAGAGGAGTGGAGAAGGAGGGGAGAGAGAGGGTGAGGAGAAGAGGGAGGAGGAGAAGATGGAAGGTGTGGAGGAGAGAGATAAGGAGGAGAATAGAGGAGTGGAGAGAGAGAAAAGTGTTGGAGAAAGAGGAGAGCGGGAGAGAAGAATGAGGAGAAAAAGAGTGACAAAAAAAAAGGAGGATAGAGGAGAACAACAAGAATAATAGAGAGGAGCAATTATGCCTTCTCCCTGTAGGGAGAGACGGGGCGCACCACATACTGTGCAAAAATAACTACCTATACCATGGATTCTGCTAAAAGCAGACTGCGCAGATTCTCCCGTCTCATACCCACAAAAATCACTTCCTGGTTTGCTCACATAACTTTCTGTACCACCTAAACGATGTAAGCTCTGCTGCCACTTCATACCATGTATTAGTATTCAGCAATCTAACATCAGCTAACTTCCCTTATTTACCTTTCTACGTCATGCCACTCCGCAGCTTGAAGTCTGCCATTCTAATGAATTTCACGTACTTTATACCTTCCAAAATCTTCACATACTTAACACCTTCATGTTCTGCCACTATCTAGGGGCTGTTTGCTCATCAGGAAGTAAAAAGACTTTCCTGTTGCTCGGCCAAAAATTGAAAAACACACAAAAATGAAAAAAGAAAACGGTACTAAAAAAAACTTCAAAAAATGAGTATATAAAATTCTAAGAAAAACCCAAAACGATAAGAAAAACCGTCAAAAACTTAGTTCACAACCAAAAACTCAAAACTTTGATACAAGAGGAAAAAAAGTTTTTTTCAAAAATAAATAAATAAAAAATAAAAAGGTAAAGAGATTGAAGATTGCGGAAAACTTAATTAAAAAACTTTAAAATGCCGCAAAAAGAAAAAGACCCTTTAAGAGAGTAAAAATAAATAAATAAATAAATTAAAAATTAAAACGGCTTTTCTCTCCCTTTCTCCCTTAGAATCTCTGCGCTCAAATACAGTCAGAGACACACTTCCTCCCTTTGTTCCGTATGCAATTGCAATAATATCAAATGTCACTAAAATCACATATCTGAAAACACGTATGTCACATCAAAAATGATAGGTACAATTTAAATTTCACTTCTTACCAAAAAAAACTACACATAGCCAGCATTGCAGCTGAAAAAAGTCAGAAAAAAAAAAAAAAAACCAGATGTGACAGTTTGATTTACAATGCATCTCTGCTTCAGCTGAAAAAGAGGAAGTTCAAGAGAGAGAGGGAAAGAAAAAAAAAACAAAACCCAAACTCTCTTTTACTATTTCATGCTACTTAAAGCGGCAATAGTACATGACACAAACAGAAACAGATACAGATAGACAATCCGGGATGCCCTTTTTAATTCTGTGACACGTGCAGGTTGCTAACTGCTCTGGGAAACAGACTACTGCCAATCGCACTGAGCACACCTGTGCCCGGGCCGCCTGAGTGAGAACCACAACAAGCGGGAAATCTACCACCCCGGTCCTGATGTCCTGACTGGATCGCCGGCACTACGGGAATCTGCAGTAGCCCTCTAAGTTATCAATACCCATGCCTGGAACATGGGACTACCTGCCCCGGAACTCTACCTGTTCCTCCTATGCACGGGAATCCTGCAATAACTTATCGAGCGATTTGACCTCCTGCGGTCTGTTTCCCAGCAACCACAAACAAAAGTCACTTTTTCCTTCTTCTCTCGGATTTTACACAAACACAAAACATATACACGGCACACAGCAGACACCTCCCAGGGTCTGGATTCGTGGCTACGGATTTTTTACACTACCTGGGAATTGGTGACACCTGACCGGCAAGAGGCATAGACAAGGACTGGGGGGCACAGGGGACTTTCAGGCAAGTTGATAACATTTTCTTACCTTACTTATGGAGCTGCGCAGTCTCCTGCCCCTGTGCCAAGGCCGTGGCAACACCTCCTTCTTTCCGGTCAGTGGTGGGTCCCCGTGTGCGTTTCATCCATGCCCCACGTTGGGCGCCATTATGTTATGGAAATATTTGGGTTGGATAAATTTATCCCTCTGTGTGTGCTGCGGCCGCTCCCAATTAGACTGAGTATTTTGAGCGCTCATCAAGAATGGACTGTACACAACTGTGACAGAACAACATTCCATCAATACTGATACTTTATTGTACATACATAGTTTTATATTTTCACATAGAAAGGAGTGGTTAGGGGTTGTCAGGGGTGGTTAGTTAATTACCATATTGCCTAGCTCCTCTGTCATTGGTTATCTAAACATATATGGAATATTGTGATTAATGCTCATATGACTGCTGACCAAGCAAGTAAACTTGAGTTCTGTATGTAGGACAGAGTTGAGACATCTGACACTGTTGGTCTGCCATTTCAGCAAGATTCAGCTATATTCTAGGCATTATTTCAGACATCTGACCCGAGTTCCTGTTTTTAAGATGGAAAAACCCCATACAATCTGTCTGCCTTATATCAGTTTGTCAGCCATTTTAAACCATTGATTATAATGTATATATTAGCTGTGAGCATATAAGTATATATTTGATTATAGAGGAGTATACATGCAAGTGAGATCTACATGATATATATATTTCTATCACAGACATAGTTAAAAACAATTAAAAATCAACAATGACAACACCCCATCTGTAAATGAGCTAATGTAAGCAACGCCTTTATACCATAATATGCAACAAATAGTTCCCGACCTGTGAAGTATACATGCAAGGCAATCAACACATGACGGCAGTAAAGAGTATATGTGTAGCAGGACAAGTAATCAGCAATGACAAGACATATAAATGTATGCTCAATATGGTCTAGTAATTAGCAATGAAAATACATAATGTATGCTCAATATGTTCTAGAGAGTCAGTGCCAAAACCACTCCTATATAGTAAACGGGACCAGCCAGACAGTAAGTGAGCGTCCCCACGGGAAAACAATTAGTATCAAATCTGCTGACAAAAGGTCCTGTGAAGTGGTCGGGGGTTGCAAAAACAAAACCTCCAGGGTGTCCAGATGTTTGTAATGTAGCCCACAAAGGGATAATATAGAGGGAGCACAAGAAATCTGAGGTAGTAAAAAATGGAGCATGAAAAGCAATCAATGCAAATGCTACCCAAGGAGTCTGCTGTGCCAAAAGGAGTCTGGAGTAATCCAAGGGGGATCCAGAGTCAGACCCTGTGCACCCCTGAGAGGTTGAAGGCTGTAAAAGCAGTGGGACCCTGGATGGTAAAAAAATAGAGGTGGTGTGAGGGGACAGTCCCCCTAGCGAAAGACATGTGAAACTGTACAATATTGTGGTCGCTATTTCCTAGATGCCCGATGACCTGCAGATTTGTTATTCTGTCAGATCTATTAGACAGTATTAGGTCTAAAAGTGCTGCTCCTCTAATGCTTTAATGGGGATAAATGTAAGGTCATGCACTTGGGTAGAAGTAATAAGATGTATAACTATGTGCTTAATTCTAAAACTCTGGGCAAAACCGTGAATGAAAAAGACCTGGGTGTATGGGTGGATGACAAACTCATATTCAGTGGCCAGTGTCAGGCAGCTGCTACAAAGGCAAATAAAATAATGGGATGCATTAAAAGAGGCATAGATGCTCATGAGGAGAACATAATTTTACCTCTATACAAGTCACTAGTGCGACCACACTTAGAATACTGTGCACAGTTCTGGTCTCCGGTGTATAAGAAAGACATAGCTGAACTGGAGCGGGTGCAGAGAAGAGTGACCAAGGTTATTAGAGGACTGGGGGGTCTGCAATACCAAGATAGATTATTACACTTGGGGCTATTTAGTTTAGAAAAACGAAGACTAAGGGGTGATCTTATCTTAATGTATAAGTATATGAGGGGACAGTACAAAGACCTTTCTGATGATCTTTTTAATCATAGACCCGTGACAGGGACAAGGGGGCATCCTCTACGTCTGGAGGAAAAAAGGTTTAAGCATAATAACAGACGCAGATTCTTTACTGTAAGAGCAGTGAGACTATGGAACTCTCTGCCATATGATGTTGTAATGAGTGATTCATTACTTAAATTTAAGAGGGGACAGGATGCCTTTCTTGAAAAGTATAATGCTACAGGTTATATACACTAGATTCCTTGATAGGGTGTTGATCCAGGGAGCTAGTCTGATTGCCGTATGTGGAGTCGGGAAGGAATTTTTTTCCCCAATGTGGAGTTACTCTTTGCCACGTGTTTTTTTTGCCTTCCTCTGGATCAACATGTTAGGGCATGTTAGGTTAGGCTATGGGTTGAACTAGATGGACTTAAAGTCTTCCTTCAACCTTAATAACTATGTTACTATCTATATATATAAGAGGCATCATGATTACTCGCTAATCCCGCCCCTGCACAGTAGCTCCGCCCCCACCACATCACCACACATAATCCCGCCCCCCCACCCCATTACCACACATAATCCCGCCCCCCACCACATTACTAGATAATCCCGCCCCCACCCCAATACCACACATAATCCCGCCCCCCACCACATTACTAGATAATCCCGCCCCCCACCACATTACCACACATAATCCCGCCCCCCACCACATTACTACAGATAATCCCGCCCCCACCACATTACCACACATAATCCCGCCCCCACCACATTACTACAGATAATCCCACCCCCACCATATTACCATACATAATCCCGCCCCCACCACATTACCACAGATAATCCCGCCCCCCACCCATTACCACACACAATCCCGCCCCCCACCACATTACTACAGATAATCCCGCCCACCACATCACCACACATAATCCCGCCCCCACCATATTACCACAGATAATCCCGCCCCCCACCACATTACCACATAATCCCACCCCCTTACCACATTATCACACATAATCCCGCCCCCCACCACATTACCACACATAATCCTGCCCCCCACCACATTACCACATAATCCTGACCCCCACCACATTACTACAGATAATCCCGCCCCCCCACCACATTACCACACATAATCCCTCCCCCACCACGTCACCACACATAATCCCACCCCCCACCACATCATCACACATAATCCCGCTCCCTCACCACATTACCACACATAATCCCGACCCCCGCCACATTACCACACATAATCTCGCCCCCCACCACATCACCACACATAATCCCGCCCACCACCTCATCACTACACATAATCCCGCCCCCAACACATTACCACACATAATCCTGCCCCCCACCCCATTACCACGCATAGTCCCGCCCCCACCACATTACCACACATAATCCTGCCCCCCCAGCACATTAACACACATAATCCTGCCCCCACCACATTACCACACATAATCCCGCCCCCCACCACATTACCACACATAATCCTGCCCCCCACCACATTACCACATAATCCTGACCCCCACCACATTACTACAGATAATCCCGCCCCCCCACCACATTACCACACATAATCCCTCCCCCACCACGTCACCACACATAATCCCACCCCCCACCACATCACCACACATAATCCCGCTCCCTCACCACATTACCACACATAATCCCGACCCCCGCCACATTACCACACATAATCTCGCCCCCCACCACATCACCACACATAATCCCGCCCACCACCTCATCACTACACATAATCCCGCCCCCAACACATTACCACACATAATCCTGCCCCCCACCCCATTACCACGCATAGTCCCGCCCCCACCACATTACCACACATAATCCTGCCCCCCCAGCACATTAACACACATAATCCTGCCCCCACCACATTACCACACATAATCCCGCCCCCCACCACATTACCACACATAATCCTGCCCCCCACCACATTACCACATAATCCTGACCCCCACCACATTACTACAGATAATCCCGCCCCCCCACCACATTACCACACATAATCCCTCCCCCACCACGTCACCACACATAATCCCACCCCCCACCACATCACCACACATAATCCCGCTCCCTCACCACATTACCACACATAATCCCGACCCCCGCCACATTACCACACATAATAATAATAATAATAATAATAATAATAATAATTTTATTTATATAGCGCCAACATATTCCGCAGCGCTTTACAACTTATAGAGGGGACTTATACAGACAACAGACATTACAGCATAACAGAAATCACAGTTCAAAACAGATACCAGGAGGAATGAGGGCCCTGCTCGCAAGCTTACAAACTATGAGGAAAAGGGGAGACACGAGAGGTGGATGGTAACAATTGCTTTAGTTATTTGGACCAGCCATAGTGTAAGGCTCGGGTGTTCATGTAAAGCTGCATGAACCAGTTAACTGCCTAAGTATGTAACAGTACAGACACAGAGGCTATTAACTGCATAAAGTGTATGAATCTCGCATAATCTCGCCCCCCACCACATCACCACACATAATCCCGCCCACCACCTCATCACTACACATAATCCCACCCCCAACACATTACCACACATAATCCTGCCCCCCACCCCATTACCACGCATAGTCCCGCCCCCACCACATTACCACACATAATCCTGCCCCCCAGCACATTAACACACATAATCCTGCCCCCACCACATTACCACACATAATCCCGCCCCCACCACATTACCACCCATAATCCCGCCCCCAACCACATTACTACAGATAATCCCGCCCCCCCACCACATTACCACACATAATCCCACCCCCCACCACATTATCACAGATAATCCCACCCTCCACCACATTACCACACATAATCCCGCTTCCCACCACATTACCACACAATCCCGCCACCCCACCACATTACCACACATAATCCTGCTGCCCCACCACATTACTACAGATAATCCCGCCCCCCCCACCACATTGCCTCACATAATCCAGTCCCCCACCACATTACCACACATAATCCAGCCCCCCACCACATCACCACACATAATCCAGGCCCCCCACATCACCACACATAATCCCGCCCCCCACCATATTACCACACATAATCCCGCCCCCACCACATCACCACACATAATCCCTCCCGCCCACCACATCACCACACATAATCCCGCCCGCCCACCACATCACCACACATAATCCTGCCCCCACCACATCACCACACATAATCCCGCGCCCCACCACATTACCACACATAATCCTGCCCCCCACCACATTACCACAGATAATCCCGCCCCCCACCACATTACCACACATAATCCCGCCCCCCACCACATTATCACAGATAATCCCACCCCCCACCACATTACCACTCATAATCCCGCTTCCCACCACATTACCACACAATCCCGCCACCCCACCACATTACCACACATAATCCCGCCCCCACCACATTACCACCCATAATCCCGCCCCCAACCACATTACTACAGATAATCCCGCCCCCCCACCACATTACCACACATAATCCCGCCCCCCACCACATTATCACAGATAATCCCACCCTCCACCACATTACCACACATAATCCCGCTTCCCACCACATTACCACACAATCCCGCCACCCCACCACATTACCACACATAATCCTGCTGCCCCACCACATTACTACAGATAATCCCGCCCCCCCACCACATTGCCTCACATAATCCAGTCCCCCACCCCATTACCACACATAATCCAGCCCCCCACCACATCACCACACATAATCCAGGCCCCCCACATCACCACACATAATCCCGCCCCCCACCATATTACCACACATAATCCCGCCCCCACCACATCACCACACATAATCCCTCCCGCCCACCACATCACCACACATAATCCCGCCCGCCCACCACATCACCACACATAATCCTGCCCCCACCACATCACCACACATAATCCCGCGCCCCACCACATTACCACACATAATCCTGCCCCCCACCACATTACCACAGATAATCCCGCCCCCCACCACATTACCACACATAATCCCGCCCCCACCACATTATCACAGATAATCCCACCCCCCACCACATTACCACTCATAATCCCGCTTCCCACCACATTACCACACAATCCCGCCACCCCACCACATTACCACACATAATCCTGCCCCCCACCACATTACCACAGATAATCCCGCCCCCCACCACATTACCACACATAATCCCGCCCCCCACCACATTACCACCCATAATCCCGCCCCCAACCACATTACTACAGATAATCCCGCCCCCCCACCACATTACCACACATAATCCCGCCCCCCACCACATTATCACAGATAATCCCACCCCCCACCACATTACCACACATAATCCCGCTTCCCACCACATTATCACACAATCCCGCCACCCCACCACATTACCACACATAATCCCGTTTCCCACCACATTACCACACAATCCCGCCACTCCACCACATTACTACAGATAATCCCGCCCCCCCACCACATTGCCTCACATAATCCAGCCCCCCACCACATCACCACACATAATCCCGCCCCCACATCACCACACATAATCCAGCCCCCCACCACATCACCACACATAATCCCCCCCACATCACCACACATAATCTCGCCCCCACCACATTACTACACATAATCTTGCCCCCCACCACATTACCACACATAATACCGCCCCCCACATCACCACACATAATCCCGCCCCCCACCATATTACCACACATAATCCCGCCCCCACCACATCACCACACATAATCCCGCCCGCCCACCACATCACCACACATAATCCCGCCTGCCCACCACATCACCACACATAATCCTGCCCCCACCACATCACCACACATAATCCCGCGCCCCACCACATTACCACACATAATCCTGCCCCCCACCACATTACCACAGATAATCCCGCCCCCCACCACATTACCACACATAATCCCGCCCCCACCACATTATCACAGATAATCCCACCCCCCACCACATTACCACACATAATCCCGCTTCCCACCACATTATCACACAATCCCGCCACCCCACCACATTACCACACATAATCCCGTTTCCCACCACATTACCACACAATCCCGCCACTCCACCACATTACTACAGATAATCCCGCCCCCCCACCACATTGCCTCACATAATCCAGCCCCCCACCACATCACCACACATAATCCCGCCCCCACCACATCACCACACATAATCCATCCCCCCACCACATCACCACACATAATCCCCCCACCACATCACCACACATAATCTCGCCCCCACCACATTACTACACATAATCTTGCCCCCCACCACATTACCACACATAATACCGCCCCCCACATCACCACACATAATCCCGCCCCCCACCATATTACCACACATAATCCCACCCCCACCACATCACCACACATAATCCCGCTCGCCCACCACATCACCACACATAATCCTGCCCCCACCACATTACCACAGATAATCCCGCGCCCCACCACATTACCACACATAATCCTGCCCCCCACCACATTACCACAGATAATCCCGCCCCCCACCACATTACCACACATAATCCTGCCCCCCACCACATTACCACCCATAATCCCGCCCCCAACCACATTACTACAGATAATCCCGCCCCCCCACCACATTACCACACATAATCCCGCCCCCCACCACATTATCACAGATAATCCCACCCTCCACCACATTACCACACATAATCCCGCTTCCCACCACATTACCACACAATCCCGCCACCCCACCACATTACCACACATAATCCTGCTGCCCCACCACATTACTACAGATAATCCCGCCCCCCCCACCACATTGCCTCACATAATCCAGTCCCCCACCACATTACCACACATAATCCAGCCCCCCACCACATCACCACACATAATCCAGGCCCCCCACATCACCACACATAATCCCGCCCCCCACCATATTACCACACATAATCCCGCCCCCACCACATCACCACACATAATCCCTCCCGCCCACCACATCACCACACATAATCCCGCCCGCCCACCACATCACCACACATAATCCTGCCCCCACCACATCACCACACATAATCCCGCGCCCCACCACATTACCACACATAATCCTGCCCCCCACCACATTACCACAGATAATCCCGCCCCCCACCACATTACCACACATAATCCCGCCCCCCACCACATTATCACAGATAATCCCACCCCCCACCACATTACCACTCATAATCCCGCTTCCCACCACATTACCACACAATCCCGCCACCCCACCACATTACCACACATAATCCCGCCCCCACCACATTACCACCCATAATCCCGCCCCCAACCACATTACTACAGATAATCCCGCCCCCCCACCACATTACCACACATAATCCCGCCCCCCACCACATTATCACAGATAATCCCACCCTCCACCACATTACCACACATAATCCCGCTTCCCACCACATTACCACACAATCCCGCCACCCCACCACATTACCACACATAATCCTGCTGCCCCACCACATTACTACAGATAATCCCGCCCCCCCCACCACATTGCCTCACATAATCCAGTCCCCCACCACATTACCACACATAATCCAGCCCCCCACCACATCACCACACATAATCCAGGCCCCCCACATCACCACACATAATCCCGCCCCCCACCATATTACCACACATAATCCCGCCCCCACCACATCACCACACATAATCCCTCCCGCCCACCACATCACCACACATAATCCCGCCCGCCCACCACATCACCACACATAATCCTGCCCCCACCACATCACCACACATAATCCCGCGCCCCACCACATTACCACACATAATCCTGCCCCCCACCACATTACCACAGATAATCCCGCCCCCCACCACATTACCACACATAATCCCGCCCCCCACCACATTATCACAGATAATCCCACCCCCCACCACATTACCACTCATAATCCCGCTTCCCACCACATTACCACACAATCCCGCCACCCCACCACATTACCACACATAATCCTGCCCCCCACCACATTACCACAGATAATCCCGCCCCCCACCACATTACCACACATAATCCCGCCCCCCACCACATTACCACCCATAATCCCGCCCCCAACCACATTACTACAGATAATCCCGCCCCCCCACCACATTACCACACATAATCCCGCCCCCCACCACATTATCACAGATAATCCCACCCCCCACCAGATTACCACACATAATCCCGCTTCCCACCACATTATCACACAATCCCGCCACCCCACCACATTACCACACATAATCCCGTTTCCCACCACATTACCACACAATCCCGCCACTCCACCACATTACTACAGATAATCCCGCCCCCCCACCACATTGCCTCACATAATCCAGCCCCCCACCACATCACCACACATAATCCCGCCCCCACATCACCACACATAATCCAGCCCCCCACCACATCACCACACATAATCCCCCCCACCACATCACCACACATAATCTCGCCCCCACCACATTACTACACATAATCTTGCCCCCCACCACATTACCACACATAATACCGCCCCCCACATCACCACACATAATCCCGCCCCCCACCATATTACCACACATAATCCCGCCCCCACCACATCACCACACATAATCCCGCCCGCCCACCACATCACCACACATAATCCCGCCTGCCCACCACATCACCACACATAATCCTGCCCCCACCACATCACCACACATAATCCCGCGCCCCACCACATTACCACACATAATCCTGCCCCCCACCACATTACCACAGATAATCCCGCCCCCCACCACATTACCACACATAATCCCGCCCCCCACCACATTATCACAGATAATCCCACCCCCCACCACATTACCACACATAATCCCGCTTCCCACCACATTATCACACAATCCCGCCACCCCACCACATTACCACACATAATCCCGTTTCCCACCACATTACCACACAATCCCGCCACTCCACCACATTACTACAGATAATCCCGCCCCCCCACCACATTGCCTCACATAATCCAGCCCCCCACCACATCACCACACATAATCCCGCCCCCACCACATCACCACACATAATCCATCCCCCCACCACATCACCATACATAATCCCCCCACCACATCACCACACATAATCTCGCCCCCACCACATTACTACACATAATCTTGCCCCCCACCACATTACCACACATAATACCGCCCCCCACATCACCACACATAATCCCGCCCCCCACCATATTACCACACATAATCCCACCCCCACCACATCACCACACATAATCCCGCCCGCCCACCACATCACCACACATAATCCTGCCCCCACCACATCACCACACATAATCCCGCGCCCCACCACATTACCACACATAATCCTGCCCCCCACCACATTACCACAGATAATCCCGCCCCCCACCACATTACCACACATAATCCTGCCCCCCACCACATTACCACCCATAATCCCGCCCCCAACCACATTACTACAGATAATACCGCCCCCCCACCACATTACCACACATAATCCCGCCCCCCACCACATTATCACAGATAATCCCACCTCCCACCACATTACCACACATAATCCCGCTTCCCACCACATTACCACACAATCCCGCCACCCCACCACATTACCACACATAATCCCGCTTCCCACATTACCACACAATCCCGCCACTCCACCACATTACTACAGATAATCCCGCCCCCCCACCACATTGCCTCACATAATCCAGCCCCCCACCACATCACCACACATAATCCCGCCCCCACCACATCACCACACATAATCCAGCCCCCCACCACATCACCACACATAATCCCCCCCACCACATCACCACACATAATCTCGCCCCCACCACATTACTACACATAATCTTGCCCCCCACCACATTACCACACATAATACCGCCCCCCACATTACCACACATAATCCCGCCCCCCAACCACATCACCACACATAATCTCACCCCCCACATCACCACACATAATCCCGCTCCCCACCCCATTACCATACATAATCCCGCTCCCCACCCCATTACCATACATAATCCCGCCCCCAACACATCACCACACATAATCCAGCCCCCCCACCCCATTACCACACATAATCCCGCCCCCCACCCCATTACCACACATAATCCCGCCCCCCCACCACATCTCTACACATAATCCCGCCCCCAACACATCACCACACATAATACCGCCCCCCACCCCATTACCACACATAATCCCGCCCCCCACCCCATTACCACACATAATCCGGCCCCCCCCACATCACCACACATAATCCCACCCCCAACACATCACCACACTATTGTTATTAACTTCATTTTAAGTTAATTTACCACCTGCATAAGTGCTATTGAATGTTGTCATTATTTACTTTAGTTTAATCACCAGCAGCGTTAATTAGATAGCATGAGCGTTCCGAGCGTTAGCTGGCTGGAAACATCTAGTGTTACTATGTAATTGTGAAAGATAATTTTTCTTGGTTATTAGCAGAAACCTGTTGCCTTTATGGGTTTCACAGGTTTCTGTTTCCCAGTTAATATCCGGGTAGTTAAAGTCCCCCATAACCAGGACCTCATTATGGGTTGCAGCTTCATCTATCTGCCTTAGTAGTAGACTTTCCATGATTTATGTTATATTTGGGGGCTTGTAACAGACCCCAATGAGAATTTTGCTACTATTTTTCCCTCCATGTATTTTGACTCATATGGACTCGACATCCTCATTCCCTTCGCTAATATCCTCCCTTAAAGTGGACTTTAGACAAGACTGTACATAGAGACAAACCCCTCCTCCTCTCCGATTTTTACGATCCTTTCTAAACAGACTGTAACCCTGTAAGTTAACTGCCCAGTCATAGCTTTCATCTAACCATGTCTCGGTTATTCCCACTATGTCTTAGCTACCTGTAGATATTTCTGCTTCTTGTTCTTCCATCTTGTTTGTCAGGCTTCTGGCGTTTGCGAGTATGCAGTTTAGAGGATTTTGTTTTGTCCAATCTCCTCCCTGTGGATTGTTTTAGAAATGTTCTTACCTCCCTTCCGAGTATGATGTCTTGGGTCTACTTTGCCGCACCTCATATCATTCATCAGTTATATATCTCTGCACGGTGGACCACGTGTTGAGATTGCCCTTTTCTATTTATTTTCATTCAGTGCAATCCGCCAACCCTAACCATATGGAATTGTATTAAAACTAATGTCAGTGGTGGTCATGTGACAAGAAATCTAGCGCAATTGGAAATAGGAGGATTTGGACTGGTAAAACTGTTAGTCATAAGCGTCTTAATGCTGCTCCTGGCAGGCCTCATACTGTTGTTTTTTATATTTTATTCCCAGTCCAATTGTTTAAGTTGTCTACTTATTTGTTTTTTGCATATTTTCCAAATGACTCTTCAGATTTTTGAGGTGATGATACTTGTATGTCAATCAAATTTATCCTGCTGTGATTGCATCTTAAAGGGATTATTAAGTATGTATTTTTTTCATCATTTTTCATTTGATTCTCATACTTACCTTTTTATCTCATGATCCACTGTTTTCTTCATCATCTTACACCATTTTGTCCACTCTTCACCTTATCGTTGTAATAATTTTGATATTTTTGTCATCTGCAGTTGTAGTTCCTTCTTGTAGTTGCACTTGTGGTTGTCTTCTTATAGTTATCATTTCACACACATTTTACACATTGTAAAATTTTACATATTGCCACATTTGTTGTTACGAGGAGCAGGTTATATATTGCACTCAATATCGTTATTTATTTTTGTGCAAATTGTTGTGCTATTTTTCCCTCATATGCATTTGTAATCTCCGACACTATTTACGCACAATCATTATCTCACTCATACCTTACGAATAGATATTACATATGTTGTTCAAGGTTGTTCTTATTTTACCTGTTAGTTTTTTATCGACTTCCAAGTATTGGCAATACCCATCTTTCCCACCATTTTGTATACTTTGGGTTAATGTGCATGCATGGACCCACTCACACAGCTGCCACCTTCTGATTTGGTCTATTCAGCACAGCATCTTTGTCTGACATGACAGATATCATCATTTCACCACAATCTTCAACTGCTGTGCAAGATGCCGATACCGGAAATTTGGTGGGTAAGTGTCGAAATCTCAGTTGCATGACATGCATTACATCACCCCATCTAAGGTTTCTGATTGGTCACTCGACTCATAAATAGCTAATCCTCATGTGATGATACAATCGTCAGGAAAAGTCAGCACCATGACAAGGACTAAGAGCCCCTTCATGGGTTTGGAACGTCAATTACTTTTCTGTCTCCTCTTTGGTCATTAATGACACTGTCCTATCATCCACTCAGGCTTTGCTTTTAGTTAACCTTTTGTTCTGTTATTATTAATAAATATTTACATTTTAAAATTGTGGAGCTTATGAACCATAATTTTCAAT
Source organism: Ranitomeya variabilis (assembly GCF_051348905.1). Taxonomy (NCBI): domain Eukaryota; kingdom Metazoa; phylum Chordata; class Amphibia; order Anura; family Dendrobatidae; genus Ranitomeya; species Ranitomeya variabilis. Next base: position 777,558,128 of record NC_135232.1, read on the forward strand.
AGGTATCCTATCTAAATGTAACTTTAAATTCCCAAAGATTTAAAACAATTCAGTCACGTATACATCTAATTTTTTATTACATACACTGGCAATAAGTTCACGAATTTAGGGAACTATATGTAACTTTACATAGAAATGGAAAGTTTACACATACATTTTTTCTGACCAATCAGGCTATTTTCAAAATCAATATACACACACAAATACATTTTACAGACATAACTAATTCTCTTATTGTTTTGATTTTCACAGAATAAAATACTTATATTTTATGTAATGCAGCCTGAGTAATCACTTCAATCAGATATATTACTTACATGTTATAATCATAAAGTTAAGGGGTTCACCCTTTCCTGCTCTAGCGCAAGTTCTCCCCTGCTTTTCTAATGGCAGTGATACATAGCCACATCCAAATGTATCTTCTTAAGGGCACATTCCAATGGTGCATTTATTTTATGTACGTACTGTAGCAGTAATTACAAAATTATATAGCTAGATGTTTAATATTGCAGAAAAAAAGACACAAGTCTTTCAAGCTCAACTGAGGGATGGAAAAGGAAAATGGGAAGGGGTAGACCTACAACCATAATTCATGATCCAGTCTGTCTTAAAACACAATTATAGATACATTTTTGTTATTTTCTTCTAATAAAGCATCTAAGCCATTTTTCCAAAATATCAATTGTTTCTCTTGTGACCAGCCTTTGAGGTAGACTATTCCTCAGATTAATAGCTCTTATGGTAAATAAGCCTGCTTCCTCTAGAGATTGATTATTTCACCAGATGAAGGGATTGTCCCCTTTGTCTTTTGAGAGGGCTTTACAAAAAACAGGTTTTGACCATACTGTATATTTTGAATGGATCATTTTTACAAGTAAATCATGTTGCCCCTTAATTTTCTCATTTTAAGAGTAAATGCACTTAATTCTTTTAATATTTCCTCATAACTGAGATCCTCCATAACTCATCAGTTTTTCCGTTTCGAGGCTCTTTTTTGTACCTTTTCCAACTCCAGGGCATCCTGAATTGCATATTCCAGGTAAGTTCACACTGTCAGATTGTACTCCCTTATATCCCCGTTCTGTGAGTTCATACCTCTTTTAATACTTGACAATATCTTGCTGGTCTTAGAAGCTGCTGATTGCCGCTGATCTGTCTCTGTAAGAGACTCTCCTAGTTCTACTTCAATTAGAACATATGGTGCCGCAGCACATCTGCATTGGTAAATTCAGCTGCAGATATCGTTATAGAAGTTAAGCACTTAAGGGGCACATACAGTGGCTTGTGAAAGTATTTACCACCTTGACATTTTTCGTGTTTTGCTACCTCGAAACCTTGAATTTCACTGTTTGTTTTGAAGGTTTGCATCAGTTCACGTAAAGAACATGCCTACAAATGTGAACATTTGTTTTACTTTTTATTGTAAAGTGAACAACAAATAGGACAAATAAGTGTAAACTTCACTGTGCAAAACTATTCACCCCCTAAAAGTGTGTACTTTGTAGAGCCGCCTTTTGAGGCAATTACAGCTGCAAGTCGCTTTGGATAAGCTTATATAAGCTTTCCACATCTTGCCACTGGGATTTTTGCCCATTCCTAAAGGCTAAACTATTCCTGCTCTTTCAAGTTACATGGTTTACTCTGATGAGCAGCAATCTTCAAGTCTGACCACAGATTTTCAATTGGATTAAGGTCTGGGCTTTGACTAGGCCACTCCAAAACATTTTCACATTTCCCCTTAAGCCATTTGAGTGTTGCTTTAGCAGTATGCTTTGGGTCATTGTCTTGTTGGAAGGTGAACCTCCGCCCCAGTCTCAAATCATTGACAGACTGAAACAGGTTTTGCTCAAGAATATCCCTGTATTTTGCATCATTCATCTTCTTCTCAACTTTGATCACTTTCCCTATCCCTGCTGATGAAAAACAGCCTCGCAATATGATGTGGCCTCCACGTTTCACCGTAGCAATGGTGTTCTTGGGGTGATGAGGTGTGTTGGTTTGGCGCCAGACATAGCGTTTTCCTTTGTGGCCAAAAAGTTTAATTTTGGTCTCACATGACCACAGCACCTACTTCCACACAGTTGGGGAGTCTCCCACATGTATTTTGGCAAATTCAAAATGAGATGTGCAATTCTTGTGTTTTAAGGTGGTTACTGGACACATAGTTGATGGGACGTAAGTATCACAGAGGTGGTTGTCATCTGTGATGTAATCCTGCTCTAGTGCACATAGCATTAAGAAGTTTGTTTTGTGCATCTGGGCCAGGTTTTATGGGCAGCCTGAGAGATCGGTGGGTCTGGCTGCCCACATACCCCACCTCTGGGTGTGGTTCATGTGTTATAATGGAGTCTGTTGTTTGACACATGGTCTGCGTGTGGAGGAAGAAGGCCTCCTGTGTGCGTTATATCCAGACTGGGCAGGTATACTGGATGTTATCCAACCTGTGTAATCTGGACTGGCTCTAAGAGACTTTAGTCAAGAACTTTTTGCTTTGTTTTGCCTGCACTGTTTTGCCCTCCATTGCTTGTGGATGATTTATGAAGCATGTATTTATAGCTCAGAGGATAATCTAAAAAAATCACTTTTATTATATACCATTAAAAACTATTATATCTAGCAAAGTGGCAATGATCCCCCCAAAAATCCTTAAGGGGTCAGGATGTAACCAACCAGATAATACTCTCTCCATCAATGCAATAAGCTATCAATAAGACACAAAAATTATAGAACTTTAATAACAGATAAAGTGACTTAGTGCAATAATGGTGAAAGAAAAAGGAAGAAAATTGTGTGGATCTCCCTCAATTCATATGCAGGCTGTCGTCTGGGTGATGTCGTGCCCCCTGCATTTGCTCTTGCCCTAACAAGGACAGTACCAAAGGCTATTACCCCAGAAAAAATATCACTCCCAACGCATTTCTTTCTCCATTAGAAAAAGTAATCAGGGGAGTGTACTTGCTATTGGGATAGGCACCAGCGAGGAGAGACCAAAATTGGTCAGAAACAAAATAGTGAGGAAAGTGTCTCTGTGCTTTTAAAGTGCCTATATAACAAAAGTATCATAGAAGTTCCACAGTTGGTTTCTCCTTTATCGCACTAGGACACTTTTTCTGTTATTCAAGCCTCATCATCTTTGGTCAGGAATTAATTAATGTAATGTGTATCTTATTGATAGCTTATTGCATCGACAGAGAGAGTATCATGTGGTTAGTTATATCCTGACACCTTTAGGATTTTTTTGGATCATTGCCACTTTGCTAGGTATAATAGTTTTTTTTACGGTATAAATAAAAGTTAATTATTAGAGTATCCTCTAAGCTTTAAATATATACATTTATACTCAGAAGGGACCCTGCTATGCATAAAGCAAGGGTTTTTACTAAATATTTTTGTTTTATAAAGCACCAACAAACCAGCACGGACATTTAAATGGAAATGCTTCCTGTATTGCCTTATGACGCACCCAAGTGAGTAGCAATGCCACAGTGTGTAAGTAAAGGCATTTTTCTGCCCACTCTTCCATAAAGGCCATCTCGATGGAGCACACGGATTATTGTGATGGTAAAGACATATACTGCAGTCACTGCTTAGGAACGCTGGAACTCTGCAGCTCCTTTAGGATTACCTTTGATCTCTGTGCTGTCTCTCTGATTAAAGCCCTCTTGCCTGTGCTAAGATTTTTTTTGTGGACAGTCCTCTCTTGCAAGGTCTATTGAGGTACCATGCTCTTTCCATTTCATAATGAATTTGATAGTGCTCCAGGGGATCATCATAAATTGGGATTTTTTTTACTAACCAACCCTGACTTATACTTCTCAACAACTTTGTCCTTGACTTGTTTGGAGATGTCCTTGGTCTTCATGGTGTTGTTTGGTTAGTGGTGCCTCTTGCTTAGTGGAGTTGCAGCCTCTGTGGCCATTCACAAAAGGTGTGCATATACTGCCAGACCATCTGAGACTTAGATTGCACACAGGTGGACTTTTTCACTAAGCATGTGACTTGTGAAGGTAATTGGAAGAAAAAGAGAACAGAACATGCCCACAGAATGGGAACACCCGTAACAAGTAAAAAACATAGTTTATTATCCCAAAAATACAAAAAATTCGCAATTCAAATATTTTTGAACAGGACCCAGCAACAACAGTGTTAAAAACATTTAAAAACCATCAAAGATGCATGTACTAGTCATGCCTTGTAGTAATGGCAATGACACAAAACGACCCCTCACAGCATAATGGTGTAATATGGCTCACAAAAACGATAGATCAGATGATAGCAATATAATGCTACGCAAAACTGAGGCACGGTCAAATAAACATATGATAAACCATGATTATTCATGGTACCATATTGGAAATAGAAAGGGGATTTGCCATTCCTTTTCTGATAGTAAGAAAAGGAATGTTTCTTACAAATTCATATATGCACAGGGGTGAAAATATATCAGCTTACCAAAGGAGAAGCCCCTATTGTTAAAATATAACCTTTAATTCTTGTTAAAGGTTATATTTTAACAATAGGGGCTTCTCCTTTGGTAAGCTAAGAAAAGGAATGGCAACTCCCCCTTCTATTTCCAATATGGTACTGTAAATAAGCATGGTTTTTCATATGTTTATTTGACTGTGCCTTAGTTTTTCGTAGCATTATATTGCTATTATCTGATCTATCCTTTCTGTGAGCCATATTATACCATTGTGTTGTGGGTTGTCATTGCCATTACCACAAGGCATGACTAGCACATGCATCTTTGATGGTTTTTAAATGTTTTTAACACTGTTGTTGCTGTGTCCTGTTCAAAATTGTTTGAATTGTGAATTTTTGGGGTAATAAAGTATGTTTTTTACTTGCTACGGGTGTTCCCATTCTGTGGGCATGTTCTGTTCTCTTTTTCATCAATAGTATATTTCACATGCTTATGGAGAACCTCGAGTACATTGTCTAGTGGTGCCCTCCAACCTTTCTTTATGAAGGTAACTGCTTGCAAAATAAATTTTTAGGGGCTTCATCACAAAAGGGGTGCATACATATGCACATGTCAATTTTTAGTTATTTGATCCTATAAATTTAATTTATGCCTATATTTTTCTCATTCCACTTCACCAACTTAGACTATTTAGTGCTGATGCATAACACACAAATTGGATTGCAAAAATATTTAACACGTGTGGAGACATGGGGGTCAATGGGTGCTCTAGTCCGTTGGCCTGAGACTGTATGGACCAGGGCTCATCCCACTGAGTCCTGCTCTCCTTTTTCCATGGGTATAATACTACTCAGACAACACAGGCTTAGAGTGGAAATACTTTATTGAACCACCAACAGACAAAAACATATAGTCCCAGCAAAATACCCAAGATTATAATTTTGCACTAAATCTCACCCTTCTGCTGACTCGCCAGGATTAGAATAGCTGAGACTCCGGTGCTTCCTTGGCTGACTATCCCCAAAAGTGGCACCTCACTTTTGGTGGGCACCCACATAGAGGAGGTAATGACAAGCTTAGGAAGCTGACAATCCAATTAATTATGTGACCAGGTGACCGGAGGGTCACAATTTGGCTTCTCTGAATGTCTCCATGGGGCCAGGTTACCAGTAGGTCTAAATCCTGGCTTCTTCAAACGTATCCATGGGTTTAGTGATGGTCAATGGAGCAGATCTGTATTCTTTCAGCTGGGGCCGTGGCCTCCTAGGCTGACATCCTGTAGAATTTCAAATCTGTGTCCCTCTTGATGGAGCCATGTTGTCATGGTAGAGTATTCCTTTATGGAGTGATGAAGTCCTGGCTGTTGTTCTGTCAAGTAACTGGATTCTGCTTGCAAAACAATATAAATTCCTTTTTATTCCCACATCTGTGATTCAGGTCATCATCCACAGGTCAGGTGGGAGGTGGGATGAGTTTAACTCTCATTGTTTCAGTATTTAATCAATCTGCATAGTTTGTCCTTTGTTTTCCAGGTCAACAAACTAGTTGTCCTTGTACAATGTGTAATTAACATATTAACAAACATGTATTGTTTAACTCTGTGTCTCTATCATCCAAGATAATAACACAATATGCTGCAAGAAACGTCAACTCAAGAGTCAACGTTAAAGGCTCATATAAACAATAGTCTGTGTTTCTTGACCAACCAAAGAAAAACACATAAATTCAAAAGTCAACATAAAGATAATAGTCTATGTTTCCTGGCCTACTAAAAATAGAGGCATGGATAATTAAGATTAAATGATGTGTCATTACAACAGGTTGTAAGGAAAAAAAAAATAGATAAAAAGCCAAGGGAGATAATACTTTCGCAAGCCACTGTAGGACCTTTTCAATTGCACTTAAATCCACTTTAACATTTGTGTCATAATTCACATTTCAGATATATTCCTCAATCTATGCATGAGAATTTTAAAAATCTCAAAATGTTCAAAATAGAATCAGCGTAGTGTTTCACAATGTAATTTACAAATTGCCGAGTGGCAAACAGACCCTAACTAAAAATTCTAAGATTAAAAAGAACTTTTATTAATTAAACTATAATATTAGCAATAAAGTTGTGCACATTTAAAAATACTGAGTCCATATTAGATAATGAATGTCCAAACTTACTGTAATAGCCATTAGAGGTGAGTGTAATTCATCCTCTCACAATGAAATGCTGTGCCCATTTTGACTATCTAATGGCTATTATTTTTAGGGGTAAGTAATAGTATTATTCAATTCTTCCCCTTTTTTAAATTTACTGTTGTTAAGCAATCTCACATGGAGGTAGGTATTATTCAATCCCTCCCCTTCAATCTCTCTCCTTCAATCGTTCCCTAACAACCCCCACGTGAGATTGCTTAACAACAGTCAATTTAAAAAAAGGGGAAGAATTGAATAATACTTACCCCTAAAAATAATAGCCATTAGACAGCTGAAATTGGCACAGCAATTTCGTTGTGAGAGGAGGAATTATACTCTCCCCTAATGGATATTAAAGGAAGTTAAGACATTCATAATCTAATATGGACTCTGTATTTTTAAATGCGCACAACCATATTACTAATTATAATTATAAACTATTATAGTTTAATTAATAAAAGTTATTTTTTAATCTTTACTTAGGGTTTATTTGCCATTCAGCAATTTGTAAATTATATTCTAAAAATCTCATGCCCAATGGTGCTAATGTAAAAAAGCAGTGGCTTTTCCATCCTGATCAACTGTGTCTATGCCTTGTGGAAATATACCTTAGAATAATGATCCATGGAGTTTCTGCAACTGTAATAGTAATATTTCCATAGGCACAGAGTTGTCACAGGACTATGACAGTTTTTAAAAGACATAACATGAGCATGATGCAAACCAATATCGTAAGTACATAATGAAAAAAGAGAATTGATTTGTAAACTAATTTATGCACTCATGCTACACAATTCTAAGGAAAACAAAAAATAAATAATTGAATCAAAGTAGGTTAAATACTTAAAAAGCACAGTGAACCCTTTTCCAGAGAGCAATATATAAAATCCATATAAGCAAAAAAAGTGTATTTTTATTAGAATTATGCTTTGATCACTCTTTGGTGGCCTCTCCAGGAAGTTCTGGAGCATTTGTGTTTGACCTGCGTAGACTTGTTCCCTTTGTAATAAGATCAGCATAACCTTCCTTGTGTGAAAAAGCATAGCTGGATCTGCGATTTAAACTTCCTCTTCTGAAAGGTGTAGTCATTGCAACTGTAGTCACCTCATTTTGCCTTTTTGATCCACAGTAACTTCGCTGTAAGCAGAGATTCATATTTAACAACAATGATAGTGAATTCCAAAGAGTCAGCAGATATTATGCTAGCAAAAACCATACAAATGTGTACTAATTTAACATGGTTGTCCAGTACTTCATATTGATGGCCTATCCTTAGGATAGGTCATCAATACAAGATATGTGGGGGTACTGCACCAAAGACCCCTGCTGAACAGCTCTTCTTGGTGCCAGTGGAACTAGACAGCTTGGTCAACTGTATAGTGGCTACAATGTGATACTGCAGTTTCACCACTAAAGATAGGCCAACAATAAGCAGCACAGGACCACCCTTTAATTATGTGATCTTGTCTTTGATTATGTAAAAATTTCATGCAGACCTTTATTGCAATCAGTGTACCGTAATGTAAGAACAAAATGTATATCATACAACTTGTAACTAGTCTCTTATTGCAAAACGACAGCTTAATGTCTGATAACATCTGTTGCACCATACCCACGTGACCCGACACATCGCCGTCCAACATCCGAGTGGAGGCAAAACCCTCAGTCAGATGCTAGTGACGACAGAACGCCGGATGACGTGGGGCAGCAATGGACGGCAAGCCGGCGCATGCGCACCACAACCACAGCGGTCAGATAGAAAGAACACATAACCCGATAAAGATATTGTAATGTGCATATGCAATGGTACATGGTCTGAGAACATTTCTGTGAGCTGTAAAATTGCTATAAAGCTTTTAAAAATTTTGTAGCCTTCCATTTCTCTGACATACATTGTTACATAGTCTTTGAACATTTCTGTGATCTGTAAAACTGCTTAAAAGATTTTACTTTTTTAGGCTTCCATTTCTCAGACATACAGTGTTATGTGGTCTGGAAACACTTCTGGGATCTGCAAAACTTCTAAAAAACTTTAAAAAAAATGTGTGGGCTTCCATTTCTCAGACATACATTGTTACATGGTCTGCAAAGAATTCTGTGAGCTGTAAAACTGCTAAAAATCTTTTAAAAATTTTGCAGGCTTTAATTTCTCAGACATATAGTGCTCCATGGTTTGTGAACAATTCTATAATATGTAAAACTGCTAAAAAGCTTTTAAAAATTTTGTAGGCTTTGTGATGCAGTGACCCCTGTTACAGCTAGGGGGTGCTGCATGTGCTCCTCAGGATATGCATGGAGGCATATCTGTAGTTGTAATGGTTGAACTAGCCACACACACCTCCCACCTATGGGAGTGGCTACAAGTATATAATGTGACCATGTGGGTCACATGGTATAATAATTATAGGGGATAACTCAGGAGACTCTTTGCGTGGAACAAGACTACTACAGGACACAGTTTTATAAGTGGTAAAGTCTATATTATCACACGGTGATTCAAACAGGTGCAGAGAGAAACTCAAGTCCACTACACTTGGTGTAACATTAAACGCAGCTTAGCAGTCTATAGGAAACTTCTGAGGAAAATGCAATCAAGCAGAAAGTCTATGAAGCACAGTTATTCTTGAGGATACTTGACACAAATAAATCCTTGTCTTAGTTCAAACACAGATAGATAAGCTTATAAGGCAGTTCAAATAATATCTTAGCTCAACCAGGGAGGCCTGGTTAATAGTCTCAGGTTTTTGCAGAGCAGCAAACGCTTACATGTCCAGCAAATGCAGATGGAAGTAAATACCAGCAGCAGATGAAGGAGAATTACTGGAACTGGTGTATGCAGCAGGAACTCAGAGCAGAGTAGCAGGATCACCACAAAGGTTCACAGGAGCAGGTATATAGCCAGGGAGTAATCAGAGGTCAGGAGTTGGATGCAAGGCAGAATACTCTAGCACAGACGGAAGGCTGCGGTGGAGTTTTATAGCAGGAAGACACAGTGCACATGAGACCAAAGACTCCATCTTGGAAAAGGGCAGAAATGCACAAAAGGTAAAAAATGTTCAGAGTCCTGACACATAGGGAAAAGATGGATGGACCTGAGTGGTCTGTGTGCCAGGTCCTGGAGGGCCTCTGTGTTGGGAGGTCCTGGGAGTAGGACTAGATCCCTGAAAAGCACATGGGGGAGGCCTTGGACCTGGGGGCCTGTGTGTTGAACGGTCCCAGATTGGGATGGACATCCTGAATAGCGCACAGAAAGGATGGGTGTGCAGAGTCCATGATGGCACTGCATTTGGGGAAGCTACAGCCCATCTGAGGATCTGGACTGTCAGGTGGCCTGGTGAGCAAGGCATTGCCCGAGACAGTGATCCCAGCTTCCCTGAGAGAGAGAGTACTGACAGGAGTCAGCGTATGGAGCAGGAGCTCCTAGAAGGTAACCCAGCGTATGGGGTGCTGTGCGGTCACCAACGGCATCTGGTCAGATAAGGATCAGCATGTTTAGAGACCGTGACCCAATGTAATGTGCGCTACATGACTAGGGACATTGATGAACTGTTCGGCATACGGACACCCATGGTAACTGGATGAAGTGAGAGGTCCAGCATGTTTAGTGTCCGTGAGATAAAGCCGAATATGAAGTGTCTAAAGATAAAGCTGCAACTTAATGTCATCGGTTGGTGCCTATTGTGTTCTATGAAGTGTATATGATGAACTGTGCATAATCAGGTTTATAATGCCATAATAAACCGTGTGGACTGTTTAAGTAGAAAAACCGTGCCTAAGTGCTTGAATCTCGTGCCAAGCGAGTATCCCCCAATACACTCAGTAAGTGCAATCTTACAGCTTCTACACTACTCAAAAAAATAAAGGGAACACTTAAACAACAGAATATAACTCCAAGTAAATCAAATTTCTGTGAAATCCAACTGTCCACTTAGGAAGCAACACTGTTTGACAATCAATTTCACATGCTGTTGTGCAAATGGAATAGACAACAGATGGAAATTATTAGCAATTATCAAGACACGCTCAATAAAAGAGTGGTTCTGCAGGTGGGGACCACAGACCACATCTCAGTACCAATGCTTTCTGGCTGATGTTTTGGTCACTTTGAATGTTGCTTGTGCTTTCACACTCGTGGTAGCATGAGACGGACTCTACAACCCACACAAGTGGCTCAGGTAGTGCAACTCATCCAGGATGTCACATCAATCCAAGCTGTGGCAAGAAGGTTTGCTGTCTGTCAGCGTAGTGTCCAGAGGCTGGAGGCACTACCAGGAGACAGGCCAGTACACCAGGAGACGTGGAGGGGACCATAGGAGGGCAACAATCCAGCAGCAGGACCGCTACCTCAGCCTTTGTGCAAGGAGGAACAGGAGGAGCACTGCCAGAGCCCTGCAAAATGACCTCCAACATGTCACAAATGTGCATGTGTCTGCACAAACGGTTAGAAACCAACTTCATGAGGATGGTCTGAGTGCCAAGCGTCCACAGATGGGGGTTGTGCTCACAGCCCAACACAGTGCAGGACGCTTGGATTGGCAAATTCACCACTGGCATCCTGTGCTCTCCACAGATGAAAGAAGATTCACACTGAGCACATGTGACAGATGTGACAGTCTGAAGATGCCGTGGAGCGCAATCTGCTGCCTGCAACATCCTTCAGCATGACCGGTTTGGCAGTGGGTCAGTAATGGTGTGAGATTGCATTTCTTTGGAGGGCCACACAGCCCTCCATGTGCTCGCCAGATGTAGTCTGACTGCCATTAGGTACCGAGATGGAATCCTCAGACCCTTTGTGAGACCATATGCTGGTGCGGTTGGCCCTGAGTTCCTCCTAATGCAGGAGTTGGCGGATGCTTTAGTCCAGGTTTGGGAGGAGATCCCTCCGGAGACCATCTGCCGCCTCATCAGGAGCATGCCCAGAAGTTGTAAGGAGGTCTTACAGGCTAGTGGAGGCCACACACACTACTGAGCATCATTTCCTTGTCCTGAGGCATTTTAAACTGAAGTTGGATCAGCCCAACACCATGCAGGATGCTTGGCATTTGCCACAGAACACCATGATTGGCAAATTCGCCACTGGCACCCTGTGCTCTTCACAGATGAAGGCAGGTTCACACTGAGCACATGTGACAGATGTGACAGAATCTGGAGACACCGTGGAGGGCGATCTGCTGCCTGCAACATCCTTCAGCATGACCGGTTTGGCAGTGGGTTAGTAAAGGTGTGGGGTGACATTTCTTTGGAGGGCCGCACAGCCCTCCTTGTGCTCGTCAGAGGTAGCCTGACTGCCATTAGGTACTGAGATGAAATCCTCAGACCCCTTGTAAGACCATATGTTGGTGCGGTTGGCCCTGGGTTCCTCCTAATGCAGGACAATGCCAGACCTCATGTGGCTGGAGTGTGTCAGCAGTTCCTGCAAGATAAAGGCATTGAAGCTATGGACTGGCCTGCCCGTTCCCCAGACCTGAATCCGATTGAACACATTAAGGACATGATGTCTCACACCATCCACCGTCTCATTGCACCACAGACTGTCCAGGAGTTGGCGGATGCTTTAGTCCAAGTCAAGGAGGAGATCCCTCAGGAGACCGTCCGCCGCCTCATGAGGAGCATGCCCAGGCATTGTAGGGAGGTCATACAGGCACGTGGAGGCCACACACACTACTGAGCATCATTTCCTTGTCTTGAGGCATTTCCAATGAAGTTGGATTAGCTTGTAACTTCATTTTCCACTTTGATTTTGAGCATCATTCCAACTCCTGACCTCCGTGGGATATTAGTTGTGATTTAGGCTGATAATTTTTAGGTTTTATTGTTCTCAACACATTCCACTATGTAATGAATAAAGATTTACAACTGGAATATTTCATTCAGTGATATCTAGGATGTGGGATTTTAGTTTTTCCTTTTATTTTTTTGAGCAGTGTATTTTTCTGACATACAGTGTTATATAGTCTGGTCTGTGAACATTTTTGTGATCTGCAAAACCGCTAAAAAGTTTAAGAATATTCTGTAGGCTTCCTTTTCTGAGACATGCAGTGTTATGTGGTCTGTGAATATTTCTATGATCTGCAAAACTGCAATAAAGCTTTTAAAAGTGTTGTAGGCTTCTATTTCTCAGACAAACAGTGTTACGTGGTCTGTGAACAATTCTGTGATCTCCAAAACTGCTAAAATGCTTTCAAGTTTTTTTCAGCCTTCTATTTCTCAACCATGCAGTGTTTTGTGGTCTGTGAACATTGCTGTGAGCTCTAAAACTGAGAAAAAAGCACTGAAACATATTTCTAGATTCAATTTGAATGTCATCCATACATTTTTGCATTTATTACATCAGTGGAATAAACTCACAAAAACCGCTTTGATTGCTGCAGGTGACAATTTTTTTTCTTTTTTTAAAATTAAACTTGGGTTTAAAAAACCTAGCAATTACAGAATGCATAAGGCATGCATTAAGGAACAGGGAAGTAGAAGTGCTGATTGTAGTGCACGCAAATGCTGAGGACGTGGGGCAGGTGTAACTACTAGAGATGAGAGAATATTTCATTGTTCGGTTCAGATTATGATCGCTGAATTTGCAATTTTCGTCAATTCATTCGTCGAATATTTGCTGAACATAACCGAACGCCATTTAGATCAATGGGAGGCAAAAACAAACGGATACACAACACCTTATAACGGTCCCAAATGCTGCCAAAACACAAAAAATGAGGGACAGACACCAGGAAATTGGCCTCAATTGACCCACAGTACAAATTACAGCATGGCACTGCAGCAATCTGCCAGGCATGAAGTATCGGGGTCTGGGACAGCATTTACACCTTTCAGGTGAACGTCACAGTAAGATGAGGTGGTTAAGGGATCGGTGAATGCCTTCTTTGCTTGGAGCCCTGATAGCACATGCAACACCTCTACCTGCTTTCATGCTGAGCCACTTTCAGGTGGCACAAATATCAGTTTTGTAGACTACCATTGTCAGAAAAATTTAAGGATATTTTAAATTTTTCTGACAATGGTAGTCTACAAAACTGATATTTGTGCCACCTGAAAGTGGCTGAGACCAAGGAAGTGGAGGCCTGACAATCTTGGAGGCCTACTGCATCAGGCAACACGCATAAAGGAGACTGTTATGATCCTTAGTGGCTGAGGATCACGAATAGACCAGCAAGTGAATAAACTAAGGACAAGCTCTAGGGAGATGGTAACTGGACTGATCGCAAATCTGAACCTATCCAACACAACTAGAGGTAGCCGGTGAACGTGCCTAAAAAATTCCTAGACGTCTCGAGCCAGCCTGAGGAACTAGCTACCCCTAAAGAGAAAGAAAGACCTCGCTTGCCTCCAGAGAAATAATCCCCAAAGATATAGAAGCCCCAAACAAATATTAACGGTGAAGTAAGAAGAAGGCACATACGTAGGGATGAAATCAGATTCAGCAAAAGAGGCCCACTAGTACTAGAAAGCAGAAAATAGAGCAGGGGTCTATGCGATCAATAAAAAACCCTTACAAAATATCCATCCTGAGATTTCAAGAACCCACGCACCAACTAATGGTGTGTGGGGAGAAACTCGGTCCACTAGAGCATCCAGCAAGCGAGGGAATCACATTTTAGCAAGCTGGACAAGAAAACATGATAAACACTGCTGATCAAAAAATGAGCAAACAAAACTTAGCTTGTCCTGGATGGACTGGGAGCAAGGTAGTCAGAAGGAATCTGAGTAGCACTGATTACATCGACAGCCGGCAACAAGTGAAAGTAAAACAGAGCTATATAGGAACCTCCCAGAGGATAACGAACCAGCTTATAGTCAGAGACCAGCAGGATAACAAACAAAGCCACCAGGGGGAGCCCAAAGCAAAAGTCACACCATACCACCAGCGACCACAAGAGGGAGCCTGAAAACAGAGTTCACAACAGTACCCCCCCCTTAAGGAGGGGTCACCGAACCCTCATGAAAACCCCCAGGGCGATCAGGATGAGCCACATGGAAGGCACGAACCAAATCGGCCGCATGAACATCAGAGGCGACAACCCAAGAATTATCCTCCTGACCATATACTGGAGCCTCCGTCTAGAAACACGAGAATCCAAGATCTTCTCCACCACGTATTCCAATTCTCCCTCAACCAGCACCGGGGCAGGAGGCTCAACCGGAGGAACCACAGGTACCACATACCTCCGCAACAACGAGCGATGGAACACATTATGAATAGCAAATGATGCCGGGAGGTCCAGACGGAATGACACAGGGCCAAGGACTTCCAGAATCTTATAAGGACCGATAAACGGAGGCTTGAACTTAGGAGAGGAGACCTTTATAGGAACGAAGCGAGAAGACAACCACACCAAGTCCCCAACGCGAAGTCGGGGACCCACACAGCGACGGCGGTTGGCAAAGAGCTGAGCCTTCTCTTGTGACAACTTCAAATTGTCCACCACATGATTCCAAATCTGATGCAACCTTTTTTTTGCGCTTAGAGCATGCTGAGATAACATGAGCTGAGTCACCACAGTAAAAGCACAACCCATTTTGCCGTCTATAATTTTGCCGTTCACTTCTGGTCAGAATTCTGTCACATTGCATAGATTCAGGTGTCTGTTCAGAAGACACCGCCAAATGGTGCACAGGTTTGCGCTCCCGCAAACGCCGATCAATCTGAATGGCCAGAGTCATTGACTCATTCAGACCTGCAGGCGTAGGGAACCCCACCATGACATTCTTAATGGCTTCAGAAAGACCTTCTCTGAAATTTGCAGCCAGGGCACACTCATTCCACTGAGTAAGCACCGACCATTTCCGAAATTTCTGGCAGTACACCTCTGCTTCATCTTTCCCCTGCGAGAGGGCCAATAACGTTTTTTCAGCCTGGTTCTCAAGATTAGGTTCCTCATAGAGCAATCCAAGGGCTAGAAAAAACGCATCTACACTAAGCAATGCAGGATCCCCTGGCGCCAATGCGAAGGCCCAATCTTGAGGGTCACCGCGCAAAAAGGAAATGATAATCTTAACTTGCTGAACGGCATCACCAGAGGAACGAGGTTTCAAAGAAAGAAACAACTTACAATTGTTCCTAAAATTCAGGAACCTAGATCTATCTCCAGAAAACAACTCCGGAATAGGTATTCTAGGCTCTGACATAGGACTGTGAACAACAAAATCCTGAATACTTTGAACCCTAGCAGCAAGATGATCCAGACTGGAAGCCAAGCTCTGGACATCCATGTCAGCAGCTGAACTCAGAGCCACACCAAGATTAAGAGGAGGAGAGAAGCTAGCCACAGCAGCTAGACACACGGCAAAAAAAAAAAAAAAAATTTCTCAAGGCTTCTTTTCTCCTGCTTCTGCCATGCAATTAACACTTTAAGGCCGGCTGTACTGTTATGATCCTTAGTGGCTGAGGATCACGAATAGACCAGCAAGTGAATAAACTAAGGACAAGCTCTAGGGAGATGGTAACTGGACTGATCGCAAATCTGAAACTATCCAACACAACTAGAGGTAGCCGGTGAACGTGCCTAAAAAATTCCTAGACATCTCGAGCCAGCCTGAGGAACTAGCTACCCCTAAAGAGAAAGAAAGACCTTGCTTGCCTCCAGAGAAATAATCCCCAAAGATATAGAAGCCCCCAACAAATATTAACGGTGAAGTAAGAAGAAGGCACATACGTAGGGATGAAATCAGATTCAGCAAAAGAGGCCCACTAGTACTAGAAAGCAGAAAATAGAGCAGGGGTCTATGCGATCAATAAAAAACCCTTACAAAATATCCATCCTGAGATTTCAAGAACCCACGCACCAACTAATGGTGTGTGGGGAGAAACTCAGTCCACTAGAGCATCCAGCAAGCGAGGGAATCACATTTTAGCAAGCTGGACAAGAAAACATGATAAACACTGCTGATCAAAAAATGAGCAAACAAAACTTAGCTTGTCCTGGATGGACTGGGAGCAAGGTAGTCAGAAGGAATCTGAGTAGCACTGATTACATCGACAGCCGGCAACAAGTGAAAGTAAAACAGAGCTATATAGGAACCTCCCAGAGGATAACGAACCAGCTGATAGCCAGAGACCAGCAGGATAACAAACAAAGCCACCAGGGGGAGCCCAAAGCAAAAGTCACACCATACCACCAGTGACCACAAGAGGGAGCCTGAAAACAGAGTTCACAACAGGAGACCCAACCATTTACAAAAATTAGCGGCAGACACTAACAAAGTGGCATCAATTGCAATAAAAAAAAATTAGTATAGCAGGGACCGACACCCCTTACACTAAATTAAAATATTATAATTTTTTTTTAAATGCGTGTTAGGTCTGCAGACAGATTCACATCACCGCCACAACATGACAATGTGGGATACATCGGGCTGTATCATATTCAGCAACAGAAAAAATTATAACTTTTTTAAATGCGCGTTAGGTCTGCAGACAGGTTCATATCACTGACAAAACATGACTAACTGGGATATGGCGGGCTGTATCACATTCAGCAACAGAAAAATTTTGAATTTTTTTAATATGCCTTACGTCTGCAGACAGGTTCATATCATCACAGCACTAAATGACAAGGTAGGATACAGCAGGCCTTTTTACATTTAGCTAGTTAAAAAATATTAATTAGAATGCTATATTCATGCATGGCGCGCAATAGAAGCAGTGCACAACACACTTGTAGGACATGTGCCCTGCTGACTTTGTCTGTGGATGTCACCTCAGTAATGGCCAAAAAAACAATGCTGGAAGGTAAATTTTACAGCCACATTGGACAGTAGCTAGCTACACTATCTGACTGATATGCAACCGCCTAGCTAACTAGCTAAAATCTTGCTGCTAACAGTGCCAGCATCAGGAGCAGCATCTCTGCGCTGTTACAGTGTCAAAATTGCACTAAAACAAGATGTCCGCTATTTATATGGAGAGGGACATGTTATTTCAGCAGCCAATGACATAAGCTGTTGTTTCAGGACATTGTGGGTGTTTCCTTCGCCCTGATTGGCTATCAGCAATGTGCACACATAAAGTTAGGAAGAAAAAAAAGACTGTTTTCAAGAACGCCATGCCTCTGAGCTCTACACACCTCCTCCCTTCATGAAACACGTGCCAAATGCTCATGATGCACCATCATTATCGTTACTACTACTAATACTTTCGTGACAACGCAAATATTTCTCCGGACTTTTACTGAATGTTACCGCTTTTATCAAATTTTGCTCGTGTTTCCGATCACAAATCAGAATGTGGCATATTCATGTTGAATTTATGTTTGGCGATTGTTTTCCGAACAAATTTGCTCATCACTAGTGACTACGCTTGTTGCTGGAGTACAAACGACACTTAGGTTCGTGTCCCACTTTGAAGGGAGGCACGGTACACCAATTCTGAAGCCAGAGCAGAACAGTGAACAGTGCTTGGTTGGATAGCAGATAATGCTTCCAGCAGGCTTGGCAGCACCACACAGTCTCACCAGCTTAGTCCGAATCACTTAATACTCACCTTGATCCTCCTTCCTCCTCCTACCATGTTGAATCCCTGGAGCCTAGTTATCCCACACTAGGATTATTTCTTGATTATGGACTCTCAATCTGCATGGCCACAAGAACATGATGGCAGGGAATGACACATTTGGGATAAAGAGAAAGATGATGATGAGACACAGCTGCCGCTAAGCCTTATTGTTGTTAAGTCACGAAGTCAGGTGGACCAAGGTGCGGTGGTGGAAGACAAAGTGGTGGATGACAAAGTAACCAACCCAAGCTGGGAGGAGAGACCTGCAGCACTAAAAATGACAGGAAGAGGCAGTGGGGTGACCAGAATGAGAAGGTGGGCAACTGTTCCACTGATCACCGGCACTCATGAATTTCTCCGTCAAAGAGTTAGGTGTTCCCAAGTCTGGGACTTTTTTGAGAGAGTTCTGCGGCACATAAAATGGCTGGATGAGTGACTGGTGTGGGCCTTGTGCTCTGAGAGGTAGGCCAAATTCAGGCAATACACATGAAGGAGACCCAACCTGGAGTCCAAACATTTACAATAATTAGGTGCAAACACCAGGAAAAGTGGCATCAATTGACACACAGTAGAAATTTGATAATGGCACAGCAGCAGTCAGCCATGGGCCATGCATAAGTTATCAGGGTTTAGTCCAGCATATACAGCTTTGAATTGAAGTTTCAATGAAAATTATGTGGGTGAGAGACCGGTGTAAGCCTGCTTTGCTGGAAGCCCTAATACCTCATGCAACACCTCAAACAACTTTTTTGCTCAGCCACGCTCAGGTGGCCCAAATATCAACTTAACTCAGGTAACAGTAACTCAGGTAGTTGACTAATCAATTGACAATACAAAGGTGATCTCAACCCCACAAATATTAAACCCACTTTCCACTGATACAGGGCAAGTGGGAAGAGTCGGGCAAAGCACCAGAATAGGCACATCAAATAGATGTGCCTTTTCTGGGCAGCTGCGGGCTGCTATTTTTATGCTGAAGGGACCAATATCCATGGCCCCTTACCAGCCTGAGAATACCAGCCCCCAGCTGTCTGCTTTAGCAAGGCTGTTTGTCTAAAATGAGGGGGGGACCCCAAGAAATTTTTTGAAAATATTTAAATAAATAATTAAAAAATATGACGTGGGGACCCCTCTATTCTTGATAACCAGCGTTGCTGAAGCTGACAGCTGAGGGTTGCAGCCCCCAGCTGTGAGTTTTGTCTGGCTGGTTAACAAAAATACAGGGGAACCCACGCCATTTTTTAAAAAAAATTATTTATTTACAGCGCAGGAGCCGGCTAATGAATACACTCATCAGTCACTCCTACTCTCACTGTTATTAGCAACAGCAGGTGTCAGATGATGGGAGTAGTTGTCCCATCCGCTGACACCAGTGACCGGAGGTAAACTTTATATCTCCAATCACAGGTCAGCTCTTACATTGTCTATTGACAGCGAGGGAACCGTGGCTCTCTGTCCGTGACAGCGCAGCAAACACTAGATGCTCGGGCGCCCCAATCAAGTGAATGGGGTCTGTGTTCGGGTTCAGGTCCGAGTACTGTTCTGGTACCCGAACCCAAACTTTTTGTAACTGTTCAGCTTAACTCGCTGGACCCAAACATCCAGATGTATGCCCATCTCTACACACATTGCCTTCTGAGGGGAAATTGAGCAATTTTGCATGTGTGGTGAATGTCTATGTAATCTACAAGGTGGGCCATTTATATGGATACATCTGGGTGGGCCAATTATAAAGTTGGATCCAAAATGGCCGGCTTGAAAATGGCCGCCATGGTCACCACCCATCTTGAAAAGTTTTCCCCCTCCCATATACTACCAAACAGGAAGTTGATATTACCTACTATTCCCACTTTATTTAGGTGAATCCATATACATGGCCTACCAAGGTGTATTCATATAAATGGCCCACCCTGTATATTAGATTCATGGAATTTTGCAGATGTCATTGCTTTTATGTTTAACACCATTTATCACTGCATTAACAGTTAATACAGATGAATTTCAGGCTATAATACCATACAGTGTTTAAGATATATTGTCATGAGCATCACTAAATGAATGGAGTGCTGAAGTAGCTACAATGAGTTTAATACAAGGTATGCGCATCTTGAACCATCTTTCAACTGTCATGCACCACCACCAGAAATGTACTGTACATCAGTCCGGGACTGGTATACATTTCTGTCGCAATTGAATCCACTTTTTGTCTTTAATTTTAATAAATTTTTTGGCAATTTTTGGGATATGCCTTGCCCCTTTTGAGTTTCGCCCACTTGTCTAAGCTCGCCAGCGGTGTTGGCAGACTCTGGTGTCAAGTAGCCAAATTTACAAAGTTTTGAGGTGGGCAAACATTTAACAAAATATAAAATAATTCTAGCAAAACTGCTTAATGAATCAGATGCTTAGTGTTTTTAATTCTGTGCTCATGACAGGAAAATTATTACAAAGTTATAAATATAATAATAATAATAATAATAATAGAAGTAGTGTTTTACTGGAATTAAAAATGTGGTGTATTAAATAGGGTTCTTAGTTGCTTTAGGACATATGGTAAAAATAACATTCCTTTAGCACTCATTATTTTAAGTGAATAGACAATGGTAGAATTAAATGATCCTACAAATCACTCAGTCTAAACATAGTACATTTCTAGCTAGATACTGTATGCTATCATCCCGGCTTTTGTGATTTGTGTAAAAATGTTTGTTATACTTACATGGTGGATTTGATTCCGCTCAAACATACTGGTGAAAAAACTGACAAGAAGGGAAGGAAGAATGCTTATTCCTACTGCCAGCAAAATTATGAGCCAATTGAATCCATGACGCAATGTATTAATTGCAGCATCTGTAAGAAATATGCATTATTTTTACTTAAACAAATATGACAGATTGTATTTGCCAACTGTGCAATGTCTGATAAAAATGATACCAATTATGATATGTTAATATTAACATCACCATATACCAAAAGTTTTGAATTTGTGCATTAGGTGTCTATGATTCTGACTGGTTGATGGAATGATGGAGTTGATATTTAGCTATAATTATATTTGTCAACTCTTCTGAAACATTTGAGTTTAGCAAAGTAATGATTGGTGCATACTCTGTTTGTGTCTGTTGGGCAAAGAAGGTTAAGAGGTATATCTCCGACAGTGGCCACAGGCTAGGTGGATACCCAGACATCCATACACCATAGGACTCATTGCTAAAACATACAGTGGGGAAAAAAAGTATTTAGTCAGCCACCAATTGTGCAGGTTCTCCCACTTAAAAAGATGAGAGAGGTCTGTAATTGACATCATAGGTAGACCACAACTATGAGAGTCAAAATGAGAAAACAAATCCAGAAAATCACCTTGTCTGATTTGGCAAGATTTTTCTGAAAATTACGGTAGAAAATAAGTATTTGGTCACCTAAAAACATGCAAGATTTCTGGCTCTCACAAACCTGTAACTTCTTCTTTAAGAGACTTCTCTGTTCTCTACTCATTACCTGTAGTAATAGCAACTGTTTGAACTTGTTATCAGTATAAAAGACACCTGTCTGTTGTGAATTAGACTTTTTGGCTCCCTCTTGTGGTTACTAGTGATATGACTCTGGGAATTTCTTCCCTCAGTTTGCACCCAGCTGGGTCGTTACTTCAGGGGTGTTGCTATATAAACCTCCTGGAACTTTAGTCCAGTGCCTGGCATCGTTGTTAATCAGACAAATTCTGTTTGCTCCTATCTGCTGGTCCTGGTTCGTGCAAAATTAAGCTAAGTCCTGCTTCTTTGTTTTTTGGGTTATTTGCTTGCTCTCATTTTTGTCCAGCTTGTACTAAATGTGATTCCTGTCCTTGCTGGAAGCTCTAGGGGGCTGGTGTTCTCCCCCCGGGCCGTTAGACGGTTCGGGGGTTCTTGAATTTCCAGTGTGGATATTTTTGATAGGATTTTTTGCTGACCATATAAGTTATCTTTCTATATTCTGCTATTAGCTAGTGGGCCTCTCTTTGCTAAATACCTAGCTCATTCTTATGTTTGTCTTTTCCTCTTACCTCACCGTTATTATTTGTGGGGGGCTTCTATCCAACTTTTGGGGTATTTCCTCTGGAGGCAAGAAAGGTCTTTCTTTTCCCTTCTAGGGTTAGTTAGTTCTCCGGCTGGCGTGAGACGTCTAGGATCAACGTAGGAACGTTCCCCGGCTGCTGGTATTTGTGGTGCTAGGATTAGATATATGGTCAGCCCAGTTACCACTGCCCTATGAGCTGGTTTTCTGTGTTTACAGACTTAGCAATTATTCCTGAGACCCTCTGCCATTGGGGTCATAACACCTGTCCACAACCTCAAACAGTCACACTCCAAACTCCGCTATGGTGAAGACCAAAGAGCTTCAGGGTGGGAAGACTGAATCTGCAATAGGCAAGCAGCTTGGTATGATGAAATGAACTGTGGGAGCAATAATAAGAAAATGGAAGACATACAAGGCCACTAATAATCTCCCTCAATCTGGGGCTCCATGCAAGATCTCACCCCCCTGGGGTCAAGTCAAAATGATCACAAGAATGGTGAGCAAAAATCCCAGGACCAAGTGAATGACCTGCATAGAGCTGGGACCACCATAACAAAGGCTACCATCAGTAAGACACTATGCCGCCAGGGACTCAGATCCTGCAGAGCCAGGTGTGTGTCCCCTGCTTAAGCCAGTACATGTCTGGGCCCATCTGAAGTTTTGTAGAGAGCATTTGGATTATCCAGAAGAGTATTGTGGAAATGTCATATGGTCTAATAAAACCAAAGTAGAACTGTTTGGTAGAAACAAAACTCGTCGTGTTTGGAGGAGACAGAATGCTGTGTTGCATCCAGAGAACACCATACCTACTGTGAAGTATGGGGGTGGCAATATCATGCTTTGGGGCTGTTTCTCTGCAAAGGGACCAGGACGACTGATCCGTGTATGTGAAAGAATGAATGGGGTCATGTATCGTGAGATTTTGAGTGCAAACCTCCTTCCATCAGCAAGGGCATTGAAGATGATCCCAAGCATATGAAGGTTCTGGAGTGGCCTAGCCAGTCTCCAGATCTCAACCCCATAGAGATCTATGCTGTGTGTGAAAAAGGCTGTACTGACAAATGCAGGAGCAGATCCTTAAACACCTTTATGTTGATAAGTTCCTAAAAATAATGTCCCCAATATTTTTTGGCCAATCCCGTTAAGCTTATTTTAAGCGTATATTATTTATTTTGGTTACTTAAAGATTTTTTTGAAATATAGAATTACATACATTTTCTCAAACATCATGCTTAAATCGTGTACTTTTGTACCAGCCTGTTATGAAGTACAATATCAAATTATTTTGCTAAATTTAGATATACTTTATGACATTTGCAGCATTATGAAAATTAACATTTTTACTTCCAACATGGAGGCTTCTGTAATTTTGGAGACTGCAGTGCTTAAAACGGTACTCTCTTATTTTTCATTAGTTCACAAAACATAACCCAATGTGATTCTTATTGTTTTCAGTACTGCATCAAAAATATTAATTGTCCTTCTGCTGTGTCTTTATGCTATACTTCCTTGGAACCTAACATTTCACTTCCATATCGGGTCTTTGCAGATGCAATTTCCAATTAAAACGCAAAGACCTTGCCACTCTATCTCCCTGTCCAAGCTATTCCTCCACTCCCAGGGTCTGAAACTCATTGCGGAAGAGTATATCCTTTGTCCCTTCCTCAAATCAAAGTCATGACAGCTTCTATCAAGAAGAACCTGGAGAGGGGCTTCACTCAAAAATCAACATCACCTTCCAGAGCTAGGTTGTTCTTTGTAAAAAATAGTGATGAAACCCTGAAAACATGCATAAATTACTGAAATTTGAATAACTCTTTGACCAGATTAAAGGAGCCCGCATTTTTACAGTTATAACTTTGTGGAGCCTATAATTCAATTTGTATAAAAATTGTGATGAATAGAAGATGACATTGAATACCCATGATACCCATTACAAATATCATGACCTTTGGCCTGTGCAGTTCCAAAACAGTTTTCCATCAGTATGTTCTTATATACCTGGACAACAACCTGATTTTCTCTAAAGATCAGGACCCACCTTACTGATATGTTAGATTTGTTTTGCATAGACTGTGACACAATTTGAAAAATCAGCTCCAAGAGTTGCCAGGGGTCTGCAGATGGATCTTGAAAAGGTTTCCTGGACTGTCCACATCCCATGGCCTTTGAATCTCTTTAACCCCTTAAGCCCCGAGGGTGGTTTGCACGTTAATGACCGGGCCAATTTTTACAATTCTGACCACTGTCCCTTTATGAGGTTATAACTCTGGAACGCTTCAACGGATCTTGGCGATTCTGACATTGTTTTCTCATGACATATTGTACTTCATGACAGTGGTAAAATATCTTCGATATAACTTGAGTTTATTTGTGAAAAAAATGAATATTTGGCAAAAATTTTGAAAATTTCGCAATTTTCCAACTTTTAATTTTTATGCCCTTAAATCACAGACATATGTCATGCAAAATACTTAATAAGTAACATTTCCCACATGTCTACTTTACATCAGCACAATTTTGGAACCAAAATTTTTTTTTGTGACGGAGTTATAAGGGTTAAAAGTTGACCAGCAATTTCTCATTTTTACAACACCATTTTTTTTTAGGGACCACATCTCATTTGAAGTCATTTTGACGGGTCTATATGATAGAAAATACCCAAGTGTGACACCATTCTAAAAACTGCACCCCTCAAGGTACTCAAAACCAATTTCAAGAAGTTTATTAACCCTTCAGGTGTTTCACAGGAATTTTTGGAATGTTTAAATAAAAATGAACATTTAACTTTTTTTCACACAAAATTTATTTCAGATCCAATTTGTTTTATTTTACCAAGGGTAACAGGAGAAAATAGACCCCCCAATTTGTTGTACAATTTGTCCTGAGTACGCTGATACCCCATATGTGGGGGTAATCCACTGTTTGGGCGCATGGCAGAGCTCGGAAGGAAAGGAGCGCCATTTGACTTTTCAATGCAAAATTGACTGGAATTGAGATGGGACGCCAAGTTGCATTTGGAGAGCCCCTGATGTGCCTAAACATTGAAACCCCCCACAAGTGACACCATTTTGGAAAGTAGACCCCCTAAGGAACTTATCTAGATGTGTGGTGAGCACTTTGACCCAACAAGTGCTTCACAGAAGTTTATAATGCAGAGCGGTAAAAATAAAAAATCATATTTTTTCACAAAAATGATCTTTTCGCCCCCAATTTTTTATTTTCCCAAGAGTAAGAGAAGAAATTGGACCTCAAAAATTGTTGTGCAATTTGTCCTGAGTACGCTGATACCCCATATGTGGGTGTAAACCATTGTTTGGGCGCAGGGCAGAGCTCGGAAGGGAAGGAGCGCCATTTGACTTTTCAATGCAAAATTGACTGGAATTGAGATGGGACGCCATGTTGCATTTGGAGAGCCCCTGATGTGCTTAAACATTGAAACCCCCCACAAGTGACACCATTTTGGAAAGTAGACCCCCTAAGGAACTTATCTAGATGTGTGGTGAGCACTTTGACCCAACAAGTGCTTCACAGAAGTTTATAATGCAGAGCCGTAAAAATAAAAAAATCATATTTTTTCACAAAAATGATCTTTTCGCCCCTATGTTTTTATTTCCCCAAGGGTAAGAGAAGAAATTAGACCACAAAAGTTGTTGTGCAATTTGTCCTGAGTACGACGATACCCCATATGTGGGGGTAAACCACTGTTTGGGCGCATAGAAGAGCTCGGAAGGGAAGGAGCGCTATTTTACTTTTCAATGCAAAATTGACTGGAATTAAGATGGGATGCCATGTTGCGTTTGCAGAGCCCCTGATGTGCCTAAACATTGAAACCCCCCACAAGTGACACCATTTTGGAAAGTAGACCCCCTAAGGAACTTATCTAGATGTGTGGTGAGCACTTTGACCCAACAAGTGCTTCACAGAAGTTTATAATGCAGAGCCGTAAAAATAAAAATTCTTTTTTTTTTCACAAAAATGATTTTTAGCCCCCAGTTTTGTATTTTCACAAGGGTATCAGGATAAATTGGACCTCAAAAGTTGTTGTCCAATTTGTCCTGAGTATGCTGATACCCCATATGTGGGGGGGAACCACTGTTTGGGCGCATGACAGAGCTCAGAAGGGAAGGAGCGCCATTTGGAATGCAGACTTAAATGGATTGGTCTGCAGGCGTCACGTTGCATTTGCAGAGCCCCTGATGTACCCAAACAGTACAAACCCCCCACAAGTGACCCCATATTGGAAACTAGACCCCCCAAGGAACTTATCTAGATGTGTTGTGAGAACTTTGAACCCCCAAGTGTTTCACTACAGTTTATAACGCAGAGCCGTGAAAATAAAAATTCTTTTTTTTTTTCACAAAAATGATTTTTTAGCCCCCAGTTTTGTATTTTTACAAGGGTATCAGGATAAATTGGACCTCAAAAGTTGTTGTCCAATTTGTCCTGAGTATGCTGATACCCCATATGTGGGGGGGAACCACTGTTTGGGCGCATGACAGAGCTCGGAAGGGAAGGAGCGCCATTTGGAATGCAGACTTAAATGGATTGGTCTGCAGGCGTCACGTTGCATTTGCAGAGCCCCTGATGTACCCAAATAGTACAAACCCCCCACAAGTGACCCCATATCGGAAACTAGACCCCCCAAGGAACTTATCTAGATGTGTTGTGAGAACTTTGAACCCCCAAGTGTTTCACTACAGTTTACAACGCAGAGCCGTGAAAATAAAAAATCTTTTTTTTCCCACAAAACTTATTTTTTGGCCTCCAGTTTTGTATTTTTCCAAGGGTAGCAGGAGAAATTGGACCCCAAAAGTTGTTGTACAATTTGTCCTGAGTACGCTGATACCCCATATGTGGGGGTAAACCACTGTTTGGGCGCATGGGAGAGCTCGGAAAGGAAGTAGCACCGTTTGACTTTTCAATGCAAAATTGACAGGAATTGAGATGGGACGCCATGTTGCGTTTGGAGAGCCACTGATGTGCCTAAACATTGAAACCCCCCACAAGTGACACCATTTTGGAAAGTAGACCCCCTAAGGAACTTATCTAGATGTGTTTTGAGCGCTTTGACCCACCAAGGGCTTCACAGAAGTTAATAATGCAGAGCCGTAAAAATAAAACAAAAATTTTTTCCCACAAAAATTATTTTTTTAGCCCCCAGTTTTGTATTTTCCCGAGGGTAGCAGGAGAAATTGGACCCCAAAATTTGTTGTCCAAGTTGTCCTGAGTGCGATGATACACCATATGTGGGGAGAACCACTGTTTGGGCGCATGGGAGGGCTCGGAAAGGAAGGAGCGCCATTTGGAATGCAGACTTAGATGGAATGGTCTGCAGGCGTCACATTGCGTTTGCAGAGCCCCTAATGTACCTAAACAGTAGAAACCCCCCACAAGTGACACCATGTTGGAAAGTAGACCCCCTAAGGAACTTATCTAGATGTGTGGTGAGCACTTTGACCCACCAAGGGCTTCACAGAAGTTTATAATGCAGAGCCATAAAAATAAAACAAACATTTTTTCCCACAAAAATTATTTTTTAGCCCCCAGTTTTGTATTTTCCCGAGGGTAACAGGAGAAATTGGACCCCAATTGTTGTTGTCCAATTTGTCCTGAGTGCGCTGATACCCCATATGTGGGGGGGAACCACCGTTTGGACGCATGGAAGGGCTCGGAAGTGAAGGAGCGCCATTTGGAATGCAGACTTAGATGGAATGGTCTGCAGGCGTCACATTGCGTTTGCAGAGCCCCTAATGTATCTAAACAGTAGAAACCCCCCACAAGTGACACCATGTTGGAAAGTAGACCGCCTAAGGAACTTATCTAGATGTTTGGTGAGCGCTTTGACCCACCAAGGGCTTCACAGAAGTTTATAATGCAGAGCCGTAAAAATAAAACTAAAAATTTTTCCCACATAAAATATTTTTCAGCCCCCGGTTTTGTATTTTCCCGAGGGTAACAGGAGAAATTGGACCCCAAAAGTTGTTGTCCAATTTGTCCTGAGTGCGCTGATACCACATATGTGGGGGGAACCACCGTTTGGATGCATGGGAGGGCTCGGAAGGGAAGGAGCGCCATTTGGAATGCAGACTTAGATGGAATGGTCTGCAGGCGTCACATTGCGTTTGCAGAGCCCCTAATGTACCTAAACAGTAGAAGCCCCACACAAGTGACCCCATTTTGGAAACTAGACCCCCCAAGGAACTTATCTAGATGTGTTGTAAGAACTTTGAACCCCCAAGTGTTTCACTACAGTTTATAACGCAGAGCCGTGAAAATAAAAAATCTTTGTTTTTCCCACAAAAATTATTTTTTAGCCCCCAGTTTTGTATTTTCCCAGGGGTAACAGGAGAAATTGGACCCCAAAGGTTGTTGTCCTATTTGTCCTGAGTACGCTGATACCCCATATGTTGGGGTAAACCCCTGTTTGGGCACACGGGAGAGCTCGGAAGGGAAGGAGCACTGTTTTACTTTTTCAACGCAGAATTGGCTGGAATTGAGATCGGACGCCATGTTGCGTTTGGAGAGCCCCTGATGTGCCGAAACAGTGGAAACCCCCCAATTATAACTGAAACCCTAATCCAAACACACCCCTAACCCTAATCCCAACAGTAACCCTAACCACACCTCTAACCCAGACACACCCCTAACCCTAATCCCAACCCTATTCCCAACCGTAAATGTAATCCAAACCCTAACCCTAACTTTAGCCCCAACCCTAACTGTAGCCTTAACCCTAGCCCCAACCCTAGCCCTAATGGGAAAATGGAAATAAATACTTTTTTTTTATTTTTCCCTAACTAAGGGGGTGATGAAGGGGGGTTTGATTTACTTTTATAGCGAGTTTTTTAGCGGATTTTTATGATTGGCAGCCGTCACACACTGAAAGACGCTTTTTATTGCAAAAAATATTTTTTGCGTTACCATATTTTGAGAGCTATAATTTTTCCATATTTGAGTCCACAGAGTCATGTGAGATCTTGTTTTTTGCGGGACGAGTTGACGTTTTTATTGGTAACATTTTTGGGCACGTCACATTTTTTGATCGCTTTTTATTCCGATTTTTGTGAGGCAGAATGACCAAAAACCAGCTATTCATGAATTTCTTTTGGGGGAGGCGTTTATACCGTTCCGCGTTTGGTAAAATTGATAAAGCAGTTTTATTCTTCGGGTCAGTACGCTTACAGCGATATCGCATTTATCTCATTTTTTTATGTTTTGGCGCTTTTATACGATAAAAACTATTTTATTGAAAAAATAATTATTTTTGCATCGCTTAATTCTCAGGACTATAACTTTTTTATTTTTTTGCTGATCATGCTGTATGGTGGCTCGTTATTTGCGGGACAAGATGACGCTTTCAGCGGTACCATGGTCATTTATATCAGTCTTTTTGATCGCGTGTTATTCCACTTTTTGTTCGGCGGTATGATAATAAACCGTTGTTTTTTGCCTCGTTTTTTTTTTTTTTTCTTACGGTGTTTACTGAAGGGGTTAACTAGTGGGCCAGTTTTATAGGTCGGGTCGTTACGGACGCGGCGATACTAAATATGTGTACTTTTATTGTTTTTTTTTATATATTTAGATAAAGAAATGTATTTATGGGAATAATATATATATTTTTTTTTCATTATTTTGGAATATTTTTTTTTATTTTTTTTTACACATTTGGAAATTTTTTTTTTAACTTTTTTACTTTGCCCCAGGGGGGGACAATACAGATCGGTGATCTGTCAGTTTGCATAGCACTCTGACAGATCACCGATCTGAGAGAAGTGCAGGCTGCTTCACAGTGCCTGCTCTGAGCAGGCGTCTGTGAAGCCACCTCCCTCCCTGCAGGACCCGGATCCGCGGCCATCTTGGATCCGGGTCTGGAGCAGGCAGGGAGGGAGGTAAGACCCTCGCAGCAACGCGATCACATCGCGTTGCTGCGGGGGGCTCAGGGAAGCCCGCAGGGAGCCCCCTCCCTGCGCGATGCTTCCCTGCACCGCCGGCACATCGCGATCATGTTTGATCGCGGTGTGCCGGGGGTTAATGTGCCGGGGGCGGTCCGTGACCGCTCCTGGCACATAGTGCCGGATGTCAGCTGCGATATGCAGCTGACACCCGGCCGCGATCGGCCGCGCTCCCCCCGTGAGCGCGGCCGATCGCGTATGACGTACTATCCCGTCACCGGGAATTAAGTCCCAGGTCACCTTGACGGGATAGTACGTCATACGGGATTAAGGGGTTAAAGATTCTTGTGGCTAATAGAGATGAGCAAACCAAATGTATACACAACACATTAAGGTGTGACAAAAAGCTTCCCAAACAGCTAAAATTAGTGGCAGACACCATGAAAAGTGGCATCACTTAACACACAGCAGAAATTTGCAAATGGCACAGCAGCAGTCAGCTATCTCCCATTGAATGAGGTATCAGGGTCTGGGCCAGCATTTACAGCTTGGAATTAAAGTTTCAAAGAGGACCTGGTGTTTAAGAGAGTGTAAGCCTTCTTAGTAGTTATGAGCGAGTTTACTCGTTGCTCAGGTTTTCCCGAGCATGCTCGGGTGGTCTCCCAGTATTTGTGAGTGCTCGGAGATTTACCTTTTGTTGATGCAGCTGCATGACTTGCAGCTGCTAGACATCTTGAATACATGTAGGGATTCCCTAGCAACCAGGCAACCCCCACATGTACTCAGGCTGGCTAGCAGCCGTAAATCATGCAGCTGCGTCGACATAAACTAAATCTCCGAGCACTCACAAATACTTGGAGACCATCCTAGCATGCTCGGGAAAACCCGAGCAACGAGTATATTCGCTCATCACTACTTCTTAGCTGTGAGACCTCAAACCACATGCACTCAGTTGGCAAAAACATCAGATTCATACAGCACAATTGGTAGAAAAATGTAAGGAAAGTAACACAGGTTGTTGACTGATCAATTGACCCAGGGTAGAACCTTTTATAATGACACAGAAGCAGTCAGCCATGGCCCATGCATGAGGTATAAGGGTCTGGCCCAGCATTTACAGCTTGGAATTGAAGTTTCAATGAGGACCTTGTGGTTAAGGGACCGGTTTAAGACTTCTTAGCTGGGAGCCCTAATACCTCATGCAACACTTCCAATTTTGTTTTTTTTCCAGTCACGATCAGATGGCACAAACATCATTTTCATACAGTAAAATTGGTAGAAAAATATAAGTAAAGTAACACAGGTAGTTATTTGAAAGTAAGTGCAGGCCTGCCTGTCTGGGAGCCCTAATTAAACAGGCAGCCCACCAGATGGAGACCCAACTTGGAGTTTCCACATTTAAAAAAATAATTATTACACACAACTAAGTAGCATCAATTTCCACAGAGTAGAAACAGTATAATAGGCCTCTGACACACCTTCTACTACAGGCAACCCACCAACTTGGAGTCTCCACATTTCAAAATATAATTGTTATACACCACTAAAGTGGCATCAATTTCTACAGAGTAGAAACAGTATAAAAGGCCTCTGACACACCTTCTACTACAGGCAACCCACCAGATGAAGATCCAACATGGAGTCTCCACATTTCAAAAAATAATTGTCACACAGACACCACCAAAGTGGCATAAATTTCCACAAAGTAGAAACACTATAATAGGCTTCTGACACACTTACTGCAGGCAACACACCAGATGTAGACCCAACTTGGAGTCTTCACATTTCAAAACATAATTGTCACACACCACTAAGGTGGCATCAATTCTCACAGAGTAGAAATATTCTAATAGGCCTCTAACACAAATCTTCCACCACAGGCAACCCACCAGATGTAGACCCAACTTAGAGTCAACACATTTAAAAAAATGTGTTTGTAACAACAGCAGCAGTAGCAATAGCAGGCACAGAAGACATCACAAAGATGGCACAGGCAATAATGCGGGATCAATGCATGACAGTAAAAATGACACCATCTACTAGTCTCCCCAGTCTGCGACTAGAGTGCAAAAGTTATTCGTGATCCAAGACTTGTTCATTTTGATGAAAGTTAGTCTACACTTTCAGGGGACAGCCGGATGCACTTATACATCAGGACACCACCAGAAGCACTGAAGACATGTTTTGGGAGAATGCTGGCTGCTGGGCATGACAAAACCTCCAAGGCATGACAGGTGAGGTCAGCACACTCTTCCATTTTTGAAGACCAAAATGCAAAAGGGTCCAAACCCCCTTTGATAGCATTTATATTGAGCTAAAGATACTCCTGCACCTTCCACTCTAGTCGTTCATAACGTGTCAGACTCGTACTCTGTTCTACTGGTGCACTGACAGGTCTAAAAAATGTGTGAAACAATTTACAGAAATTGCTTATGACACTTACTCTGCTGCTGCTAATTTTTTTGCAATGACACATTGACGTTCCCGGGGTTGGACGTCTAGAACTGGGGTGCACACTGTGGGCCCTACTACTATCTTGGGGAAAACCACTCTTAAGATGGCATACATCCTTTTCCAGGGGGGAAGCATCTTGTTAAGTTTACTCTTTTACCGTGGATCTAACAGTGTGGCAACCCATTAGCACTATTTCTAACCCTAATAATAGAGGCATCATATTGAAGATAGTGCAGCAAGAAGGCGCTCATGTGTCGGGCGCTTCCATGAGGTCCAAGTCTATGGTGTGTTGGTGGCAGGGTAATAGTCAAGGTTGCTTCCTCTGTCCCACCAACCACAGACAAATGAGAGGGGATCATTATCCTCTTCATTTCCTGATTGTTGCACACCTATCACCTTCGTCCTCCATTTGTTCTTTTGCTCACACACCTTCACTAACAGTTTCTCTGGTACAATGAGTCCCCCTTGATTGCTGTAAGCCACCCTCCCATGGCACCCGCCTGTGTGACAACAATCTGGAAATTTGAAATATTGTTATCACTTTCACATCTTCCTCTTTTTCCACCTCTTCATTTGAGGCCACCACCTCCTTATGCAGACTTTTTGCAGCAGCGCATCCAGGCCAGGATAGTGGCAGAGAAATTGCTGTACCACCAGGTTAATGACGTGAAAAATGCAACACACGTGTGTGAGGTTGCCACCGTGTAGGGCCACCACCAGGTTTCCACCGTTATCGCACACGGACTTCCCTGGCTCCAGGTTTAGTGGAGATAGCCATTGCTCTAACTCGCCTTGGATACTTTTCCACAATTCTTGATCTGTGTGTGACTGCAATCTCCAAGGCACATTAATTAGCCTTACTGCGGTGAGCCATGGCTGCACAGTACGGAGGTGGAGGGGAAAACTATGTGCACTGTTGGAACGCATGTCAGATTAAAGGAGAGATTGAGGGTACAGGTGTGTGAACAGTTGGCACATAATGGAGGAGGAAGAAGCAGCAGATGGGGTTGATGGGATGGTCGGTGGTTGGCGAGGCCTGCTAGTCTGCATTTTACACACGAGGTCAAAATTGTTGGTACCCCTCTTTTAATGACAAAAAAACCCACAATGGTCACAGAAATAACTTGAATCTGACAAAAGTAATAATGAATAAAAGATGTATGAAAATGATCAAATGAAAGTCAGACATTGCTTTTCAACCATGCTTCCACAGAATAAAAATAAATAAATAAACTCATGAAATAGGTCTGGACAGAAATGATGGTACCCCTGAAAATAATGTCACAAAAAGGACATGTTAAATCAAGGTGTGTCCACTACCTAGCATCACAGGTGTCTACAATCTTGGAATTAGTGAATGGACCTTTGTATAGGGCTACAGATACTCACTGTGCTGTTTGGTGACATGGTGTGTATCAAACTCAACATGGACCAAAGGAAGTGAAGGAAAGAGGTGTCTCAGGAGATTAGAAAGAAAATTATAGACATACATGTTAAAGGTAAAAGTTTTAAGACCATCTCCAAGCAGCTTTATGTTCCTGTGATTACAGTTGCACATATTATTCAGAAATTTAAGATCCATGGGACTGTAGCCAACCTCCCTGGACGTGGTGGCAGGAGGAAAATTGATGACAAATCAAAGAGACTGAAAATACGAATGGTAACAAAAGAGCCCAGAAAAATCTCTAAACAAATTCAAGGTGGGGCAGCACGGTGGCTCAGTGGATAGAACTGCAGCCTTGCAGCGCTGGAGTCTTGGGTTCAAATCCCATCAAGTACAACATCTAGAAGGAGTTTGTATGTTCTCCCTGTGTTTGCGTGGGTTTCCTCTAGGCACTTCGGTTTCCTCCCACATTCCAAAGACATAGATTGTGAGCCCCATCGGGGACAGGGATGATAATGTGTGCAAACATACAGGGATGATAATGTGTGGAAACTGTATAGTGCTGCGGAATATGCTAGCGCTATATAAAAATAAAGATTATATTATAAAAGGTGAACAACAGTGTCAGATCGTACCATCCGTCGTTGTATGTGCCAAAGTGGACTTCATGGGAGACGGCCAAGGAGGACACCATTGATGAAAAAAAAAATCATAAAAAGCCAGACTGGAATTGCCAAACTACATGTTGACATGGGAGAATGTCCTATGGACAGATTACACAAAATCTCTAGACTATCAAGGGATTCTAGAGAGAAATGTCCAGTGTCAGAAAGCTCGGTCTCAGTCGCAGGTCATGGGTCTTGCAACAGGATAATGACCCAAAACACTCAGCTAAAAACACCCAAGAATGGCTAAGAGGAAAACATTGGACT
This sequence comes from Ranitomeya variabilis, assembly GCF_051348905.1. Lineage (NCBI taxonomy): Eukaryota > Metazoa > Chordata > Amphibia > Anura > Dendrobatidae > Ranitomeya > Ranitomeya variabilis. The sequence goes on from NC_135232.1 coordinate 777,592,956, forward strand.
ATTCTGAAGTGGCCTTCTATGAGCCCTGACCTTAAATCCTATTGAGCATCTTTAGAAAGAGCTTAAACATGAAAAGGCAACCTTCAAACACAAGGCAACTGGAGCAGTTTTGCTCTTGAGGAGTGGGCCAAATATCTGTCTAGATGTTCAGAAGTCTCATTGACAGTTACATAAATTGTTTGATTGCAGTGATTGCCTCAAAAGTTTGTGCAGCAAAATGTTAAAATAAGGGTACCATCATTTCTGTCCAGGCCTATTTCATGAGTTATATATATTTTTTTAATTCTGTGGAAGCATGGTTGAAAACCAATGTCTGACTTACATTTGTTCATTCTCATAGATTTTTTATTTATTACTTTTGTCAGATTCAAGTTATTTCTGTGACCATTGTTTTTCTGTCATTAAACGAGGAGTACCAACAATTTTGACCACGTGTGTAGCGCAGTGAAATTCCCACACTAAGGCATTTTGATCACGCATGTGCCAGTTAATGCATGTAGTTGTCAAATTGCTGCAATTTTTTCCTCTACTGAGTTTTTTCTTTGCAAATTTGACAAATAACACGTGCTAGGTCATCTTTTGCGGTCTCAAAAAAGTCCCAGGCTAGACAACTCTTGCCGCCCCTGCAAACTGCATACTCGTGACCAGTGCTAAACAGCCAGAGTCGGGGCTGGGAATACGGTGCTTGTAATGGTTGCATGACTTCGTGTCTGTGTGGGAAGCTGCAACGTAACCTTTTTGTCTTCTTCCTCTTCCACCTCCTCCATTGGGGTTGATGTTACCTTTGCATTGCCCGATGACATCAAGCCCACAGGTTAGTAATGGAGAGGCGTCTATAAGACACTTATCCATTAGTAATCCTAGTTAATCATATTAAGATCATATTAGGCTGTCTTACTGGAGATGCAATTATACAGAGAAAATTATGTTACGTTCTCTTGGCAGCCAATTGCTTCCAGTCATCAGGGAAGCGCAGGGGCTGATACAGACATCACACACTATACTTTAATTACTAAGGCACATTGATTGACAGCCAGCTGTGCTCTCACATGTTGTGCACATTAACCCCCTACAAACAACCTCATTTTGGAAACTGCACCTCTCAAGGAACTTATCTAGGGGTGTAGTGAGCATTTTAAACCCACAGGTGATTCACGTGAATATGTGCAGATAAATAGCACTTCTGGACATGACGGGTTTCCTTTAAATAACAAATGCCTTTTTAATGGGGAAACATGGTGTGGAGACAAGGGGGTTAGCTAGTGCTCTTGTCCGCTAGCATGGATCAGGAATCACCCCACCGAACGCCTGCTCTCCTTTTTAAGTGGGCATAATACTACTCAGACAGCACAGGGTGACGGTAAAACAGTGTGGCAATATTTTATTGAACTACAAAACAGGCAAATAACACATAGAACAGTCCCAGCAAAATACCCAAGATGGCGCAAAATTACAGATTCTCACCCTTCCGCTGATTCGCAGGGATGAGAGTAGATGTGACTTTAGAACTTCAAGGGCAGACTATCCCCATCTGTGTCAGGCACAGTGGGGAGATATCGATAAGCTTCGGAAGCTATCAGTCCATTGAAGTACAAGGCCAGGTGACTGGAGGGTCACAACCTGGCTTCTCCGATCATCTCCATGGAGCCAGGTGACTGGTAGGTCACAATCCTGGCTTTCCTGTTGTGAATTTGGATTCTGGGCTCCCCCGGTGGCTACTGGTGGAATTGAACTGGTGTCTTCATCTTCTCTGTTCACCTGTTCCCATCAAGATGTGGGAGTCGCTATATAACCTTGCTGCTCTGTTAGTTGCTTGCCGGTCAACAATGTTATCAGAAGCCTCTCTGTGCTTGTTCCTGCTCCTAGACAACTACTAGATAAGTTGGACTCTTGTCCATGTTTGTTTTTGCATTTTTGTTCCAGTTCACAGCTGTAGTTTCGTTACTGTGTCTGGAAAGCTCTTGTGAACAGGAATTGCCACTCTGGTGTTATGAGTTAATGCCAGAGTTTTAAAGTAATTTCTGGATGGTGTTTTGATAGGGTTTTCAGCTGACCATGAAAGTGTCCTTTCTGTCTTCTGCTATGTAGTAAGTGGACCTCAAATTTGCTAAACCTATTTTCATACTACGTTTGTTATTTCATCTTAATTCACCGCCAATACATGTGGGGGGCCTCTGTCTCCTTTCGGGGTATTTCTCTAGAGGTGAGCTAGGACTAATATTTTCCTCTGCTAGCATTATTTAGTCCTCCGGCTGGTGCTGGGCATCTAGAATCAACGTAGGCATGCTACCCGGCCACTGCTAGTTGTGCGTTAGGTTTAGTTCATGGTCAGCTCAGTTCCCATCTTCCAAGAGCTAGTTCGTATATATGCTGATGCTATGATCTCTTGCCATTGAGATCATGACAGTTTGACCGGCCCACTAAAGGGTTAAAATCCTTGGCTGAGAAAGGAGAGAAATAAGTAGTCTGCTGAAATTTTTTTTTTTTTTTTTTTTTTTTTCTCTCCTAATCTTTGAATGGCTCTGTGTTCACCTGTTTGTAATGGATCTTCAGAGTGTAACTGCAGGTTTGAATAATCTCGCCACGAAGGTACAAAATTTGCAAGATTTTGTTTGTCATGCACCTGTATCTGAGCCGAGAATTCCTTTGCCGGAATTTTTCTCGGGGAATAGATCTGGGTTTCAGAATTTTCGAAATAATTGCAAATTATTTTTGTCCCTGAAATCTCGCTCTGCCGGAGACCCTGCACAGCAGGTCAGGATTGTGATTTCCTTGCTCCGGGGCGACCCTCAAGACTGGGCTTTTTCATTGACACCAGGGGATCCTGCGTTGCTCAATGTGGATGCGTTTTTTCTGGCCTTGGGGTTGCTTTATGACGAACCTCATTTGGAGCTTCAGGCAGAAAAAACTTTGATGTCCCTATCTCAGGGGCAAGATGAAGCGGAAATTTACTGCCAAAGATTCCGTAAATGGTCTGTGCTTACTCAGTGGAATGAGTGCGCCCTGGCGGCGACTTTCAGAGAGGGTCTCTCTGATGCCATTAAGGATGTTATGGTGGGGTTCCCTGTGCCTGCGGGTCTGAATGAGTCCATGACAATGGCTATTCAGATCGATAGGCGTTTGCGGGAGCGCAAACCAGTGCACCATCTGGCGGTGTCCACTGAGAAATCGCCAGAGAGTATGCAGTGTGATAGAATTCTGTCCCGAAGCGAGCGGCAGAATTTTAGACGGAAAAATGGGTTGTGTTTCTATTGTGGTGATTCTACTCATGTTATATCAGCATGCTCTAAGCGCACTAAAAAACTTGGTAAATCTGTTTCCATTTGCACCTTACCGTCTAAGTTTATTCTATCTGTGACCCTGATTTGCTCTTTGTCATCTATTACCACGGACGCCTATGTCGACTCTGGCGCCGCTTTGAGTCTTATGGATTGGTCCTTTGCCAAACGCTGTGGGTATGATTTAGAGCCTTTGGAGACTCCTATTCCTCTGAAGGGGATTGACTCCACCCCATTGGCTAATAATAAGCCACAATACTGGACACAAGCAACTATGCGTATTAATCCGGATCACCAGGAGATTATTCGCTTTCTGGTGCTGTGTAATCTACATGATGATTTGGTGCTAGGATTGCCTTGGCTGCAATCTCACAACCCAGTCCTCGACTGGAGAGCTATGTCTGTGTTGAGCTGGGGATGTAAGGGGGTTCATGGGGATGTACCTGTGGTTTCCATTTCATCATCTATTCCCTCTGAAATTCCTGAGTTCCTGTCTGACTATCGTGACGTCTTTGAAGAATCCAAGCTTGGTTCGTTACCTCCGCACCGAGAGTGCGATTGTGCCATAGATTTAATCCCGGGTAGTAAATACCCAAAGGGTCGTTTATTTAATCTGTCTGTGCCTGAACATGCTGCTATGCGAGAATATATAAAGGAGTCCTTGGAAAAGGGACATATTCGTCCATCGTCATCTCCCTTAGGAGCCGGTTTTTTCTTTGTGTCAAAAAAAGACGGCTCTTTGAGACCATGTATTGATTATCGGCTTTTGAATAAAATCACTGTTAAATATCAATACCCATTGCCGTTGCTGACTGATTTGTTTGCTCGCATAAAGGGGGCCAAGTGGTTCTCTAAGATTGACCTTCGTGGGGCGTATAATTTGGTGCGAATCAGGCAGGGGGATGAGTGGAAAACCGCATTTAATACGCCCGAGGGCCATTTTGAGTATTTAGTGATGCCTTTTGGTCTTTCAAATGCTCCGTCAGTTTTCCAGTCCTTTATGCATGATATTTTTCGCGATTATTTGGATAAATTTATGATTGTGTATCTGGATGATATTCTGATTTTTTCGGATGACTGGGACTCTCATGTCCAGCAAGTCAAGAGGGTTTTTCAGGTTTTGCGGTCTAATTCTTTGTGTGTGAAGGGTTCTAAGTGTGTTTTTGGGGTACAGAGGATTTCCTTTTTGGGATATATTTTTTCCCCCTCTTCCATTGAAATGGATCCTGTCAAGGTTCAAGCTATTTGTGATTGGACGCAGCCCTCTTCTCTTAAGAGTCTTCAGAAATTTTTGGGCTTTGCTAACTTTTATCGTCGATTTATTGCTGGTTTTTCGGATATTGCTAAGCCATTGACCGATTTGACTAAGAAGGGTGCTGATGTTGCTGATTGGTCCCCTGATGCTGTGGAGGCCTTTCGGGAGCTTAAGCGCCGTTTTTCCTCTGCCCCTGTGTTGCGTCAGCCTGATGTTGCTCTACCTTTTCAGGTTGAGGTCGACGCTTCTGAGATCGGAGCTGGGGCAGTGTTGTCGCAGAAAAGTTCTGACTGCTCTGTGATGAGGCCTTGTGCCTTCTTTTCCCGTAAATTTTCGCCCGCTGAGCGGAATTATGATGTTGGGAATCGGGAGCTTTTGGCCATGAAGTGGGCTTTTGAGGAGTGGCGCCATTGGCTTGAGGGGGCCAGACATCAGGTGGTGGTATTGACTGACCACAAAAATTTGATTTATCTTGAGACCGCCAGGCGCCTGAATCCTAGACAGGCGCGCTGGTCATTATTTTTCTCTCGGTTTAATTTTGTGGTGTCATACCTACCGGGCTCTAAGAATGTTAAGGCGGATGCCCTTTCTAGGAGTTTTGAGCCTGACTCGCCTGGTAACTCTGAGGCCACAGGTATCCTTAAGGATGGAGTGGTATTGTCAGCCGTTTCTCCAGACCTGCGGCGGGCCTTGCAGGAGTTTCAGGTGGATAGACCTGATCGTTGCCCACCTGATAAACTGTTTGTTCCTGATGATTGGACCAGTAGAGTCATCTCTGAGGTTCATTCTACTGCGTTGGCAGGTCATCCTGGCATTTTTGGTACCAGGGATTTGGTGGCAAGGTCCTTCTGGTGGCCTTCCCTGTCACGAGATGTGCGAGGCTTTGTGCAGTCTTGTGACGTTTGTGCTCGGGCCAAGCCTTGTTGTTCTCGGGCTAGTGGATTGTTGTTGCCCTTGCCTATTCCTAAGAGGCCTTGGACGCACATCTCGATGGATTTTATTTCAGATCTGCCTGTTTCTCAGAAGATGTCTGTCATCTGGGTGGTGTGTGACCGTTTCTCTAAGATGGTCCATTTGGTTCCTCTGCCCAAGTTGCCTTCTTCTTCCGAGTTGGTTCCTCTGTTTTTTCAAAATGTTGTTCGTTTGCATGGTATTCCTGAGAATATCGTTTCTGACAGAGGGACCCAATTCGTGTCTAGATTTTGGCGGGCATTCTGTGCTAGGATGGGCATAGATTTATCTTTTTCGTCCGCTTTCCATCCTCAGACGAATGGCCAGACCGAGTGGATTAATCAGACCCTGGAGACATATCTGAGGTGTTTTGTGTCTGCTGACCAGGATGATTGGGTTGCTTTTTTGCCATTGGCGGAGTTCGCTCTCAATAATCGGGCCAGCTCTGCCACTTTGGTGTCCCCGTTTTTCTGTAATTCGGGGTTTCATCCTCGATTTTCCTCTGGTCAGGTGGAATCTTCAGATTGTCCTGGAGTGGATGCTGTGGTGGAGAGATTGCATCAGATCTGGGGGCAGGTGGTGGACAATTTGAGGTTGTCCCAGGAGAAGACTCAGCTTTTTGCCAACCGCCACCGTCGTGTTGGTCCTCGGCTTTGTGTTGGGGATTTGGTGTGGTTGTCTTCTCGTTTTGTCCCTATGAGGGTCTCTTCTCCTAAGTTTAAGCCTCGGTTCATCGGCCCGTATAAGATATTGGAGATTCTTAACCCTGTTTCCTTCCGTTTGGACCTCCCTGCATCCTTTTCTATTCATAACGTTTTTCATCGGTCATTATTGCGCAGGTATGAGGTACCGGTTGTGCCTTCCGTTGAGCCTCCTGCTCCGGTGTTGGTTGAGGGTGAGTTGGAGTACGTTGTGGAGAAAATCTTAGACTCTCGTGTTTCCAGACGGAGACTCCAGTATCTGGTCAAGTGGAAGGGATACGGCCAGGAGGATAATTCTTGGGTGAATGCATCTGATGTTCATGCCTCTGATCTGGTTCGTGCCTTTCATAGGGCCCATCCTGATCGCCCTGGTGGTTCTGGTGAGGGTTCGGTGCCCCCTCCTTGAGGGGGGGGTACTGTTGTGAATTTGGATTCTGGGCTCCCCCGGTGGCTACTGGTGGAATTGAACTGGTGTCTTCATCTTCTCTGTTCACCTGTTCCCATCAAGATGTGGGAGTCGCTATATAACCTTGCTGCTCTGTTAGTTGCTTGCCGGTCAACAATGTTATCAGAAGCCTCTCTGTGCTTGTTCCTGCTCCTAGACAACTACTAGATAAGTTGGACTCTTGTCCATGTTTGTTTTTGCATTTTTGTTCCAGTTCACAGCTGTAGTTTCGTTACTGTGTCTGGAAAGCTCTTGTGAACAGGAATTGCCACTCTGGTGTTATGAGTTAATGCCAGAGTTTTAAAGTAATTTCTGGATGGTGTTTTGATAGGGTTTTCAGCTGACCATGAAAGTGTCCTTTCTGTCTTCTGCTATGTAGTAAGTGGACCTCAAATTTGCTAAACCTATTTTGATACTACGTTTGTTATTTCATCTTAATTCACCGCCAATACATGTGGGGGGCCTCTGTCTCCTTTCGGGGTATTTCTCTAGAGGTGAGCTAGGACTAATATTTTCCTCTGCTAGCATTATTTAGTCCTCCGGCTGGTGCTGGGCATCTAGAATCAACGTAGGCATGCTACCCGGCCACTGCTAGTTGTGCGTTAGGTTTAGTTCATGGTCAGCTCAGTTCCCATCTTCCAAGAGCTAGTTCCTATATATGCTGATGCTATGATCTCTTGCCATTGAGATCATGACACTTTCCCTAACGTATCCATGGGGCTCAGGTGACCCCCAAACATATTGATGGCTTCATTGATAATCAATGGAGCAGATCTGTATTCTTTCAGCTTAGTCTGTGGTTCCCTAAGCTGGCATCCTGTACAATGTCAAATCTGTGTCCCTCGTGTTGGAGCCATGATCTGGTAGCCATCCTGCAGAGTGTTCCTGGCTGGGATTTTGTAAATAGTGTATGGTTCTTTGGATCTCTTGGATGTATAGCTATAGATACATATCCCTTTTTATAGTTCACAACTCTTGCTTTTCAATCCATAATCCAAAGGACAATGGGAAAGGGTGAATAAGTTAACATGCATTGTTTTATTATTTATAGTTTATCCTTCAATTATTGCAAGTTAACAAACTGCATAGCCTGGTATAACGTGTAATCAACGTATCAACAAACATAATTGTTCAGTGACCCTGTGTCACTGTTTTGCAAAGATAACAGTACAATAAACTGTAGGAGCTGATATAAGAGGTAAATATCAACCATTCATCAATTTTCAAATATTAATTCAACCTAAAAGAAGAGTCAACATAAAGATAACAGTCTATGCCTCCAGCTTACTGAAAATAGACATTTGGATAAATATGCATGAATGCTGTGTCGTCGCACATGGATTTGTGATTTTTTTTCCACCATTTTTTGTTAACTTAGTCATATGTCGTATGTTGTGTCCCTGACTGTCATGCATGCTCCACATCTTTCCCTGAACATAACAGTTTTTTCTGCACCTGCAGCTGTTAAGGGACGAGCATCATTCCACACTTCCACAAGTGAGCCCAGCATTCATAGGAGATAGTGATTTCTGGTATACATAGCAGCTGCTATGAATAATACAATCAATCGCAGCTTCAAGTCTCCTAAGGGAACTATTAACCCCTTCCCGACCCATGACGCCACGTAGGCGTCATGAAAACCCGTGCCAATCCGACCCATGACGCCTATGTGGCGTCATGGAATGATCGCGTCCCTGCAGATCGGGTGAAGGGGTTAACTCCTATTTTACCCGATCTGCAGGGAGAGGGGGAGTGGTGCTTCAGCCCAGGGGGGGTGGCTTCACCCCCCCGTGGCTACGATCGCTCTGATTGGCTGTTGAAAGTGAAACTGCCAATCAGAGCGATTTGTAACATTTCACCTGAAAAACTGGTGAAATATTACAATCCAGCCATGGCCGATGCTGCAATATCATCGGCCATGGCTGGAAACACTAATGTGACCCCCCCCACCCCACCGATCGCCCCCCCAGTGCTCCGTTATGGGGTCCGGTCCCCTCGGTCCTGTGCTCCGCTGCCCCGTGCTCCTGCCCGCTCCCCCCGTGCTGCTATGCCACCCCCCTGTGCTCCGACGCCCCCCCCGTGCCCCGATCTCCCCCCCTTATACTCACCGAGGCTCCCGGTGTCCGTCCGCCTCCTCGCTGGGCGCCGCCATCTTCCAAAATGGCGGGCGCATGCTTAGTGCGCCCGCCGAATCTGCCAGTCGGCAGATTCGTTAAAAGTACATTTTGATCGCTGCGATAGGTTCTATCACAGCGATCAAAATAAAAAAAATTATAAATAAACCCCCCCTTTATCACCCCCATAGGTAGGGACAATAATAAAATAAAGAAAATATATACATATATTTTTTTTTCTTTTTCCACTAGGGTTAGGGTTAGAACTAGGGTTAGGGTTACGGGTAGGGTTAGGGTTAGGGGTAGGGTTAGGGTTACAGGTAGGGTTAGGTTTAGGGGTAGGGTTAGGGTTATGGCATGTGCGGATTTGGCTGCGGATCAGCAGCGGATTGGCCACGGATCCGCAGCGGATTGGCCGCGGATCCGCAGCGGATTGGCCGCGGATCCGCAGCGGATTGGCCGCGGATCCGCAGCGGATTGGCCGCTGTGAATTCGTAGCAGTTTTCCATCAGGTTTACAGTACCATGTACACCTATGGAAAACCAAATCCGCTGTGCCCATGGTGCGGAAAATTCCATGCAGAAACGCTGCGTTGTATTTTCCGCAGCATGTCAATTCTTTGTGCGGATTCCGCAGCGTTTTACACCTGTTCCTCAATAGGAATCCGCAGGTGAAATCCGCACAAAAAAACACGGAAATCTGCTGTAAATCCGCAGGTAAAACGCAGTGCCTTTTACCTGCAGATTTTTCAAAAATCGTGCGGAAAAATCTTACACGAATCCGCAACGTGGGCACATACCCTTAGGGTTAGGGTTGGAATTAGGGCTAGGGTTGGAAATAGGGTTAAGAATAGGCTTGTGGTTAGGGTTACGGATAGGGTTAGGGGTGTGTTGGGGTTACAGTTGTGGTTAGGGTTGGGATTAGGGTTAGGGTTGGGATTAGGGTTAGGATTAGGGTTGGAATTAGGGTTACGGGTGTGTTGGGGTTAGGGTTGTGGTTAGGGGTGTGTTGGGGTTAGGGTTGGGATTAGGGTTATGGCTACAGTTGGGATTAGTATTAGGGGTGTGTTGGGGTTAGTGTTGAAGTTAGAATTGAGGGGTATCCACTGTTTAGGCACATCAGGGGCTCTGCAAACGCAACATGGCGCCACCATTGATTCCAGCCAATCTTGCATTCAAAAAGTCAAATGGTGCTCCCTCCATTCCAAGCCCCGACATGCACCCAAACAGTGGTTTACCCCCACATTTGGGGTACCAGCGTACTCAGGACAAACTGGGCAACAACTGTTGGGGTCCAATTTCTCCTGTTACCCTTGCAAAAATAAAAAATTACTTGCTAAGACATAATTTTTGAGGAAAGAACAATTATTTTTTATTTTCATGGCTCTGCGTTATAAACTTCTGTGAAGCACTTGGGGGTTGAAAGTGCTCACCACACATCTAGATAAGTTCCTTGGGGGGTCTAGTTTCCAAAATGGGGTCACTTGTGGGGTGTTTCTACTGTTTAGGCACATCAGGGGCTCTGCAAATGCAACGTGACGCCCGCAGACCATTCCATCAAAGTCTGCATTTCAAATGTCACTACTTCCCTTCCGAGCCCTGACGTGCGCCCAAACAGTGGTTTACCCCCACATATGGGGTATCACTGTACTCACAACAAACTGGGCAACAAACATTGGGGCCCAATTTCTCCTGTTACCCTTGTGAAAATAAAGAATTGCTTGCTAAAACATCTTTTTTGAGGAAAGAAAAATGATTTTTTATTTTCACGGCTCTGCGTTGTAAACTTCTGTGAAGCACTTGGGGGTTGAACGTGCTCATCACACATCTAGATAAGTTCCTTGGGGGGTCTAGTTTCCAAAATGGGGTCACTTGTGGGGTGTTTCTACTGTTTAGGCACATCAGGGGCTCTGCAAATGCAATGTGACGCCCGCAGACCATTCCATCAAAGTCTGCATTTCAAATGTCACTACTTCCCTTCCGAGCCCTGACGTGTGCCCAAACAGTGGTTTACCCCCACATATGGGGTATCAGCGTACTCACAACAAACTGGGCAACAAATATTGGGGTCCAATTTCTCCTGTTACCCTTGAGAAAATAAAAAATTGCTTGCTAAAACATCTTTTTTGAGGAAAGAAAAATGATTTTTTATTTTCACGGCTCTGCGTTGTAAACTTCTGTGAAGCACTTGGGGGTTGAACGTGCTCACCACACATCTAGATAAGTTCCTTGGGGGTCTAGTTTCCAAAATGGGGTCACTTTTGGGGGGTTTCTACTGTTTAGGCATATCAGGGGCTCTGCAAACGTAACATGATGCCCGCAGACCATTCCATCAAAGTCTGCATTCCAAAACGTCACTACTTCCCTTCCGAGCCCCGGCATGTGCCCAAACAGTGGTTTACCCCCACATATGGGGTATCAGCGTACTCAGGAGAAACTGGACAACAACTTTTGGGGTCCAATTTCTCCTGTTACCCTTGCAAAAATAAAAAATTCTGGGCTAAAAAAATATTTTTGAGGAAAGGAAACACATTTATTATTTTCACGGCTCTGCGTTATAAACTTCTGTGAAGCACTTGGGGGTTCAAAGTGCTCACCACACATCTAGATAAGTTCCCTTGGGGGTCTAGTTTCCAAAATGGAGTCACTTGTGGGGAGTTCCTACTGTTTAGGCACATCAGGGGCTCTGCAAACGCAACCTGACGCCCGCAGAGCATTCCATCAAAGTCTGCATTTCAAAACGTCACTACTTCCCTTCCGAACCCCGACGTGTGCCAAAACAGTGGTTTACCCCCACATATGGGGTATCAGCGTACTCAGGAGAAACTGGACAACAACTTTTGGGGTCCAATTTCTCCTGTTACCTTTGGGAAAATAAAAAATTGTGGGCTAAAAAATCATTTTTGAGAAAAGAAAAATTATTTTTTATTTTCACGGCTCTGCGTTATAAACTTCTGCGAAGCACCAAAGTGCTCACCACACATCTAGATTAGTTCCTTGGGAGGTCTAGTTTCCAAAATGGGGTCACTTGTGCGGGAGCTCCAATGTTTAGGCACACAGGGGCTCTCCAAACGCGACATGGTGTCCGCTAATGATTGGAGCTAATTTTCCATTCAAAAAGCCAAATGGCGTGCCTTCCCTTCTGAGCCCTGCCGTGCGCCCAAACAGTGGTTTACCCCCACATATGGGGTATCATCGTACTCAGGACAAACTGGACAACAACATTTGGGGTCCAATTTCTCCTATTACCCTTGGGAAAATAAAAAATTCTGGGCTAAAAATCATTTTTGAGGAAAGAAAAATTATTTTTTATTTTCACGGCTCTGCGTTATAAACTTCTGTGAAGCACCTGGGGGTTATAAGTGCTCACTATGCATCTAGATAAGTTCCTTTGGGGGTCTAGTTTCCAAAATGGGGTAACTTGTAGGGGAGCTCCAATGTTTAGGCACACAGGGGCTCTCCAAACGCGACATGGTGTCCGCTAACGATTGGAGCTAATTTTCCATTAAAAAAGTCAAATGGCACGCCTCCCCTTCCGAGCCTTGCCGTGCACCCAAACAGTGGTTTACCCCCACATATGAGGTATCAACATACTCAGGAGAAATTGCCCAACAAATTTTAGGATCCATTTTATCCTGTTGCCCATGTGAAAATGAAAAAATTAAGGCTAAAAGAAATTTTGTGTGAAAAAAAAGTACTTTTTCATTTTTACGGATCAATTTGTGAAGCACCTCAGAGTTTAAAGTGCTCACTATGCTTCTAGATAAGTTCCTTGGGGGGTCTAGTTTCCAAAATGGGGTCACTTGTGGGAGCGCTCCAATGTTTAGGCACACAGGGGCTCTCCAAACGTGACATGGTGTCTGCTAGCGATGGAGATAATTTTTCATTCAAAAAGTCAAATGGCGCTCCTTCCCTTCCGAGCCTTACCATGTGCCCAAACAGTGGTTTACCCCCACATGTGAGGTATTGGTGTACTCAGGAGAAATTGTCCAACAAATTTTAGGATCCATGTTATCCTGTTGCCCATGTGAAAATGAAAAAATTGAGGCTAAAATATTTTTTTTGTGAAAAAAAAGTACTGTTTCATTTTTACGGATCAATTTGTGAAGCACCTGGGGGTTTAAAGTGCTCACTATGCTTCTAGATAAGTTCCTTGGGGGGTCTAGTTTCCAAAATGGGGTCACTTGTGGGGGAGCTCCAATGTTTAGGCACACGGGGGCTCTCCAAACGCGACATGGTGTCCGCTAAAGATTGGAGCCAATTTTTCATTGAAAAAGTCAAATGGCGCTCCTTCCCTTCCGAGCCCTGCCGTGCGCCCAAACAGTGGTTTACCCCCACATATGAGGTATCAGCGTACTCAGGACAAATTGGACAACAACGTTCATGGTCCAGTTTCTCCTTTTACCCTTGGGAAAATAAAAAAAATGTCGCTAAAAGATCATTTTTGTGACTAAAAAGTTAAATGTTCATTTTTTCCTTCCATGTTGCTTCTGCTGCTGTGAAACACCCGAAGGGTTAATAAACTTCTTGAATGTGGTTTTGAGCACCTTGAGGGGTGCAGTTTTTAGAATGGTGTCACTTTTGGGTATTTTCAGCCATATAGAACCCTCAAACTGACTTCAAATGTGAGGTGGTCCCTAAAAAAAATGGTTTTGTAAATTTTGTTGTAAAAATGAGAAATCACTGGTCAAATTTTAACCCTTATAACTTCCTAGCAAAAAAAATAATTGTTTCCAAAATTGAGCTGATGTAAAGTAGACATGTGGGAAATGTTATTTATTAACTATTTTGTGTCACATAACTCTCTGGTTTAACAGAATAAAAATTCAAAATGTGAAAATTGCAAAATTTTCAAAATTTTTGCCAAATTTCCGTTTTTTTCACAAATAAACTCAGAAATTATCGACCTAAATTTACCACTAACATGAAGCCCAATATGTCACGAAAAAACAATCTCAGAATCGCTAGGATCCGTTGAAGCGTTCCTGAGTTATTACCTCATAAAGGGACACTGGTCAGAATTGCAAAAAACGGCAAGGTCATTAAGGCCAAAATAGGCTGGGTCATGAAGGGGTTAAATAAAGTAAAAAGTGGACATTTTTTTTTAGATAAGAAAAAACCCCACAAAAGTTCACCTCCTTTTGCTCCGTTGAAAATAAAAGTTACAAAAATACACATATTTGGCACAGCTGCATCCAGAAATGCCCAATTTATCAAAATATAAAATAAATTAATCTAATCAATAAATATCATAACAAGAAAAATCAAAACATCAGAATTGTTTTTTTGGCAGCCGCAACATTGCAATAAAATGCAATAACAACCGATTAAAACATTGTATCTACCCCAAAATGATATCAGTAAAAATGAAAGCTCAAGGTGCAAAAAAATAAGCCATCACCCAACCCGAGATCCCGAAAGAAGAAAATGTTTTGGAAAATGGAGACAAAATTAAAAACTTATTTTATACAAATTTCAGAATTTTTTTCACCACTTAAATAAAAAATAAACTGTACATTAGGGATAATTGAATGTGCTCGGTAATACTCGGTTATCACTCAAGTATCATGGTGCTCGGATGTACTCATTACTCGGCGAGTATTGGGCGGCGCTTTATGTAAAATTCAAATCTCCACTCCACATTTTTAGCACATTTTACACAGCCAATAAACATGCGGGGATTGCTTGGCAGCACTACCCAGTCTTCCACATGGTCCAGTCTCACCAGCCAACAGTCTGAATAACTTAATCCTGACCTTGATCCTCCTTCCTCCCACTATGTTGAGTTTCAGGAAACTAGTGATCCCACAATAGGACACTACGAGGAGTTCTTTACAACATTTCTTGATTCCTGCCTCTCAACTGGCATGCTGTAAGAGGAACAGGTGGGCAATAAGTTTAATGATGCCCAAAACTTACAGCAGCCACAGTCACAAGATGACAGTGGGGAACGGCAAATTTTGTCTAAGGAGGAAGATGATGATAAGACTCAGTTGTCGCTAAGTCTTGTTGTTGTTAAGGAATGAAGTTAGGAGAAATAGGTTCCGAGGTTGGAAGATGTGGTGGTGGATGACGAAGTCACCGACCCAACCTGGAAAGCTGGCATGCAGATTGAGGCCAGTAGCGCTGAGGGGGAGGGATCGGCAGCACTGAGATAGATAAGAAGAGGCAGTGGGGTGAAGGTAGGGAGAAGGCAGACAACTATTCCACAGAGTACAGACACTCTTGAATTTCTCCATCAAAGAGTTAGGTGTCCCCCGTCAACAGTTCCGAGACAAACAAAATGGCCATTTGCAACCTGTGCAATAGTAAGATCAGCAGGGGCCTGAAGAGTAGGAACTTAACCACCACCAGCATGATCAGGCACATGTCATCTAAGCACTGGACTAAGAGGGCCGAACACCTGGGTTCACGATTGGTGGTATTGAATTACATCATTGCCTCTTCCCCTGTGCTAAGTGTTTCCCAATCCCCTGTCCAAAACACTGGGGTAGATGCTTCCTACTCTTCATCTATCCTTGCACAAGTGACCACTGCATTTGATTTAGAATGATCCAGCAACTATAGGGGTCAAAATGGTTATAGCAGAGAGGGAGTGCTTAGCTCAGCCCCAGAATATACTGGGAAAGTTGTTATTTTGTCTGGGACATCCAAGAGTAAGGTGTGTCAGAGAGTCTCCTGTCAGACTGAAATCAGACAAACTGTATAGCCCAGTTCTTCCTGGGAAGCGATTGTTGTAATCAAAGAAGCAGTCAGGACAGCCAGAAGCATTTTTACTACCTCAAGATGGAAGTGAGAGCTACAGCACTGGACTCATCCCCCTTCCACCACCTCACTGCATGCGCAAGGAACAGTTCTGCTTAGGTTAAGACACTGTGTGTGAAGAGAAGTTATTTGTAAAGAGACTTGCATATATGTTGATGAAGCATTGAATGAAGAGAAGTGATTCTGTGTGATGAAAAGAAGCTTGAATAAAACCCCTGTGATCAACTCCAGCTCAAAACTGTGTCATAGCTGTGTAACTATAAACCATTGCCTCCCCTCTACTGTGAAGAATTATAATTATTGGTCGCCCTGAGTAAGATTTCCCCAGTATTCCAAAAAGAACTCATGTTTCCTTTGTATCACCTTAATATACTGAGTGGCATACATGCAATATTGGTGGCCTGTATGGGGAATCCTGAGAGTTAATAAGACTGTAATTGAGCAGAGGCACAGCTATTAAAACATACAGCAGCACAGCACCTCAACACCTATTAAAGGGGACCAGCATTGTAAAAGCACAATATCAGAACCAGCAAATATGGATGGGGAAACACAGATTAACAGTGAAAGTGAGTTGCTTCTGCAGTTAACCTATGAGGAATTGAGTGCAGTAGCAGGACATGTAAAGATGGTGGAATAACAGATCTCTAAGGCACGCAACCGCAGACATCTCTTAACAGCCATTATTAACAAACAGATGGTTGAGTTAGGAGAAAGAGTAGATGAGGACATCATGGGGACATTCCTTCAGGAATTAACACAGTTTATAACCAGGTTGAGGATGAAGGAGGGAAGGGAGGTGTCAATCAGCAAGAGCAGGAAACTCATTCCACAGACAGAACTACAGGAATTGAAATAGCAATCCATCGCTTTGAGGGCAGCCGTGCAAGAATCTGCCAAAACTTCTGAACTAGTGACAGACTGACAGAAACTCTAGCCCACTCAAGTGGATAGACCAGGAAGACAGACCTCTCAAAAACCGCAAATCACCATTATGAAAGATTTTAAGATCCTTGGAGAGATAAGGGATGGCGAACAGAAGAGGACACCATAAAGAAGAAGAATGTGGTGCTCTGCTTACATATTCATCCATATGGGCTCATGACAGGTCACTGATCCGTCAGTGACCTGCCTGTTGTGAATTCTGCTCTTGGGCTCCCTCCGGTGGTTGTTGGTGGTAGTGCAGTTGTCTTGGGGTTGTAATCCAGGGCAGGTGTTTCTGCTGATTGCAGCTCTATTAGGTATTTAGGTGTGCAGGATCCATGAGTCCTGGCCAGTTGTCCATTGTTTTTGGAGGGATTGCATCTCTCTCTAGTTCCTCATGCCCTGCTGCCAATTCAGCTAAGATAAGTGTCTGGTTTTTTGTCTCTGTGCACACATGCAGTGTGCTTTGCAATTCAGTGCAATTCATTGTGTTTTTGTCCAGCTTAGACTTTGTTTGGATTTTTCAGTCATGCTGGATTCTCAGGAGATGCAGATATACTTTCTATGTCTTTAGTTAGATGTAGAATATTTGTATTATTTGCTGTGGATATTTTTAGTATTTTAATACTGACCGCTTAGAATTCTGTCCTATCCTTTTCTATTTAGCTAGAAGTGCCTCTTTTGCTAAATCCTGTTTTTCTGCCTGCGTGTGTCTTTCCTCTTATACTCACAGTCAATATTTGTGGGGGGCTGCCTATCCTTTGGGGGTCTGCTCTGAGGCAAGATAGAATTCCCATTTCCATCTATAGGGGTATTTAGTCCTCCGGCTGTGTCAAGGTGTCTAGGACGTGTTAGGTACATCCCATGGCTACTTCTAGTTGCGGTGTTAGTTTAGGGTTTGCGGTCAGTACTGAGAAAGTCACTCATGCGGCTCCAAGGTCACCGGATCATAACAGTACAACTGGCCAACAATGAGTTAAATGCATCTCAGAAGAAGGGAAGAAAGAGACTTTTTTTTTTCTGTAGCCTGCTTTGTCTTTTCTTCCCTCTTTTCCTCTGGGTGACTGAGGAGTCTTGTGCTAGCATGGATGTTCAGGGATTAGTTTCTCGTGTAGACCAGCTTGCTGCTAGGGTACAGGGTATTTCTGATTATATTGTTCAGACTCCGCTTTTAGAGCCTAGGATTCCTACTCCTGATTTTATTTTTTGGGGACAGGTCCAAATTTTTGAGTTTTAAAAACAATTGTAAACTGTTTTTTGCTCTGAAGCCTCGTTCCTCTGGTGATCCCATTCAGCAGGTTAAAATTGTCATCTCCCTGCTTCGTGGCGGCCCTCAGGATTGGGCATTTTCCCTGGAATCTGGGAATCTGGCCTTGCTTAATGTAGATGTCTTTTTTCAGGCTCTAGGATTATTATATGATGAACCAAATTCTGTGGATCAAGCGGAGAAGACCTTGTTGGCCCTGTCTCAGGGTCAAGAAGCGGCAGAATTGTATTGTCAGAAATTTAGAAAATGGTCTGTGCTGACTAAATGGAATGAGGATGCTTTGGTGGCAATTTTCAGAAAGGGTCTTTCTGAATCTGTTAAAGATGTTATGGTGGGGTTTCCCACACCTGTTGGTCTGAGTGATTCTATGTCTCTGGCCATTCAGATTGATCGGCGCTTGCGGGAGAGCAGAACTGTGCGCGCTGTGGCGTTGTCCTCAGAGCAGATGCCTGAGCCTATGCAGTGTGATAGGATTCTGTCTAGAACGGAACAACAAGGATTCAGACGTCAGAATAGGTTGTGTTGTATTGTGGCGATGCTTCTCATGTCATTTCAGTATGCCCAAGGCGTACAAAGAGAATCGCTAGTTCAGTTACCATTGGAACTGTGCAACCTAAATTTCTGTTATCTGTGACCTTGGTCTGCTCATTGTCGTCATTTTCTGTCATGGCGTTTGTGGATTCAGGCGCCACTTTGAACTTAATGGACTTTGAATTTGCCAGGCGTTGTGGTTTCCCCTTGCAGTCTTTGCAGAACCCTATTCCTTTAAGGGGCATTGATGCTACACCTTTGGCTAAAAATAAACCCCAGTTTTGGACACAGGTGACCATGTGCATGGCGCCAGCCCATCAGGAAGATTGTCGTTTTCTGGCGTTGCATAATTTGCATGATGCTATTGTGCTGGGTTTTCCATGGTTGCAGATACATAATCCTGTGTTGGATTGGAAGTCTATGTCTGTGACTAGTTGGGGTTGTCAGGGGGTTCATAATGACGTTCCTGTGATGTCAATCTCCTCTTCCTCCTCTTCTGAAGTTCCAGAGTTTTTGTCTGATTTTCAGGATATATTCGATGAGCCCAAGTCCAGTTCTCTTCCACCGCATAGGGACTGTGATTGTGCTATTGACTTGATTCCAGGCTGTAAGTTTCCTAAGGGCCGACTTTTCAACCTGTCTGTGCCGGAACATACCACCATGCGGAGTTATGTTAAGGAGTCTTTGGAGAAAGGGCATATTCGGCCATCTTCTTCACCGTTGGGAGCGGGATTTTTTTTTGTTGCGAAGAAGGATGGCTCCTTGAGACCCTGTATTGATTATCGCCTCTTGAATAAGATCACGGTAAAGTTTCAATACCCTTTACCTTTGCTTTCTGATTTGTTTGCCAGGATTAAGGGGGCTAGTTGGTTTACTAAAATTGACCTTCGGGGGGCATATAATCTTGTTCGTATTAAGCAGGGTGACGAATGGAAAACTGCGTTTAATACGCCTGAAGGCCATTTTGAATACCTTGTGATGCCATTCGGGCTCTCTAATGCTCCATCTGTTTTTCAGTCCTTCATTCATGATATCTTCCGGAATTATCTTGATAAATTCATGATTGTATATTTGGATGACATCTTAATTTTTTCCGATGATTGGGAGTCTCATGTGAAACAGGTCAGGATGGTATTTCAGATCCTTCGTGATAATGCTTTGTTTGTGAAGGGGTCTAAGTGTCTAAGAGTGCAGAAGGTTTCTTTTTTGGGCTTCATTTTTTCTCCCTCATCTATAGAGATGGATCCGGTTAAGGTTCAGGCCATTCATGATTGGATTCAGCCCACATCCGTGAAGAGCCTTCAGAAATTTTTGGGCTTTGCTAATTTTTATCGCCGTTACATTGCTAACTTCTCCAGTGTGGTTAAACCCCTGACCGATTTGACGAAGAAAGGCGCTGATTTAACGAATTGGTCCTCTGTGGCTGTCTCTGCCTTTCAGGAGCTTAAACGCCGATTTACTTCTGCCCCGGTGTTGCATCAGCCAGATGTTTCTCTTCCGTTTCAGGTTGAGGTTGACGCTTCTGAGATTGGGGCAGGGGCCGTTTTGTCTCAGAGGAGTTTTGATGGTTCCTTGATGAAACCGTGTGCCTTCTTTTCCTGTAAGTTTTCGCCTGCTGAACGCAATTATGATGTCGGCAATCGGGAGTTGTTGGCTATGAAGTGGGCATTTGAGGAATGGCGACATTGGCTTGAGGGAGCCAAGCACCGTATTGTGGTCTTGACCGATCATAAAAATCTGATTTACCTCGAATCTGCCAAACGGCTGAATCCTAGACAGGCTCGATGGTCCCTGTTTTTCTCCCGTTTTGATTTCGTGGTCTCGTATCTTCCGGGTTCTAAGAATGTTAAGGCTGATGCCCTCTCTAGGAGTTTTTTGCCTGATTCTCCTGAGGTATTTGAGCCGGTCGGCATTCTGAAGGAAGGGGTAGTCCTTTCTGCCATTTCCCCTGATTTGCGACGGGTTCTGCAGGAATTTCAGGCTGACAAACCTGACCGCTGTCCAGTGGGGAAACTGTTTGTTCCTGATAGATGGACTAGTAGAGTGATTTCTGAGGTTCATTGTTCTGTGTTGGCTGGCCATCCTGGTATTTTTGGTACCAGAGACTTGGTTGGTAGGTCCTTTTGGTGGCCTTCTTTGTCGCGTGATGTGCGTTCTTTTGTGCAGTCCTGTGGGACTTGTGCGCAGGCCAAGCCTTGTTGTTCCCGTGCTAGAGGGTTGCTTTTGCCTTTGCCGGTCCCTGAGAGGCCCTGGACGCATATTTCTATGGATTTTATTTCAGATCTTCCGGTTTCCCAGAGGATGTCGGTTATCTGGGTGGTTTGTGACCGGTTTTCTAAGATGGTTCATTTGGTGCCTTTGCCTAAACTGCCTTCCTCTTCTGATTTGGTTCCGTTGTGTTTTCAGCATGTGGTTCGTTTGCATGGTATTCCGGAGAATATTGTGTGCGACAGAGGTTCCCAGTTTGTTTCTAGGTTTTGGCGGGCCTTTTGTGCTAGGCTGGGCATTGATTTGTCTTTTTTTTCCGCATTTCATCCTCAGACAAATGGCCAGACCGAGCGAACTAATCAGACTTTGGAAACTTATTTGAGATGCTTTGTGTCTGCTGATCAGAATGATTGGGTGGCTTTCTTGCCATTGGCCGAGTTTGCCCTTAATAATCGGGCTAGTTCGGCTACCTTGGTTTTGCCCTTCTTTTGTAATTTTGGTTTTCTGTTATGATCCGGTGACCTTGGAGCCGCATGAGAGACTTTCTCAGGAGTAGGTGGTACCTGTACTGACCGCAAACCCTAAACTAACACCGCAACTAGAAGTAGCCGTGGGATGTACCTAACACGTCCTAGACACCTCAACACAGCTGGAGGACTAAATACCCCTATAGATGGAAATGGGAATTCTATCTTGCCTCAGAGCAGACCACCAAAGGATAGGCAGCCCCCCACAAGTATTGACTGTGAGTATAAGAGGAAAGACACACGCAGGCAGAAAAACAGGATTTAGCAAAAGAGGCACTTCTAGCTAAATAGAAAAGGATAGGACAGAATTCTAAGCGGTCAGTATTAAAATCCTAAAAAATATCCACAGCAGATAACACAAATATTCTACATCTAACTAAAGACATAGAAAGTATATCTGCATCTCCTGAGAATCCAGCATGACTGAAAAATCCAAACAAAGTCTAAGCTGGACAAAAACACAATGAATTGCACTGAATTGCAAAGCACACTGCATGTGTGCACAGAGACAAAAAAACAGACACTTATCTTAGCTGAATTGGCAGCAGGGCATGAGGAACCAGAGAGAGATGCAATCCCTCCAAGTACAATGGACAACTGGCATGGACTCATGGATCCTGCACACCTAAATACCTAATAGAGCTGCAATAAGCAGAAACACCTGCCCGGATTACAACCCCAAGACAACTGCACTATCACCAACAACAACCGGAGGGAGCCCAAGAGCAGAATTCACAACAGTTTTCATCCTCGTTTTTCTTCGGCGCAAGTTGAACCTTCTGATTGTCCAGGTGTGGATTCTGTGGTGGACAGGTTGCAGCAGATTTGGGCTCATGTGGTGGATAATTTGGTGTTGTCTCAGGAGGAGGCTCAGCGTTTTGCTAACCGTCGTCGGTGTGTTGGTTCCCGGCTTCGGGTTGGGGATTTGGTCTGGTTGTCTTCCCATCATGTTCCTATGAAGGTTTCTTCCCCTAAGTTTAAGCCTCGGTTTATTGGTCCTTATAGGATTTCTGAGATTATCAATCCGGTGTCTTTTCGTTTGGCCCTTCCGGCCTCTTTTGCCATCCATAATGTTTTCCATAGATCTTTATTGCGGAAATATGTGGTGCCTGTTGTTCCCTCTGTTGATCCTCCTGCTCCTGTGTTGGTTGATGGGGAGTTGGAGTATGTGGTTGAGAAGATTTTGGATTCTCACTTTTCGAGGCGGAGGCTTCAGTACCTTGTCAAATGGAAGGGTTATGGCCAGGAGGATAATTCTTGGGTTTTTGCCTCTGATGTCCATGCTGCTTATTTGGTCCGTGCCTTTCATCTGGCTCGTTCTGATCGGCCTGGGGGCTTGTTATGATCCTTAGTGGCTGAGGATCACAGAATGAACTAGCTAAGTAACTGAACATAGAACGAGCTCTAGGGAGGTGGTAACTGGACTGACCACAAAACCTGATCCTAACCAAACACACTGAAGGTAGCCGGTGAACGTGCCTAAATTCCTGGACGTCTCGACGCAGCCTGAGAAACTTGCTACCCCTATAGAGAAAGTAAGACCTCACTTGCCTCAGAGAAATGACCCCAAAGATATAGGAAGCCCCCAACAAATATTAACGGTGAGGTAAGGGGAAAATACAAAACGTAGAAATGAAAACAGATTCAGCAAATGAGGCCCACTAATACTAGATAGCAGAAGACAGGCAGGGAACTGTGCGGTCAGTAAAAAACCCTATACAAAATATCCACGCTGAGAATTCAAGAACCCCTACACCAACTAACGGTGTGAGGGGAGAAACTCAGCCCCCTAGAGCTACCAGCAAGCAAGGAAATCACATATTAGCAAGCTGGACAAGGACAAGTAAATAATCAAGGAACATATTGAACACTGATGAGCAAAAAATAACCAAACAGAAAACTTAGCTTCTCTTGGAGAGACTGATAGCGAAGGAATTCAGGAGGATCAAGATAGCACTGAATACATCGACAGCAGGCAAACACTGAAAGTCCAGGTGAGCTAAATAGGAAACCAGCTAACAGATAACGAGACAGCTGATCCGCCTCAGACCTGCAGAAAGACACAAAGAGCCACCAGAGGGAGCCCAAAGACAGCACTCACACAGTACCACTTGTGACCACAAGAGGGAGCCCAAAAACAGAGTTCACAACAGTAACCCCCACTTGAGGAGGGGTCACGAACCCTCATCAAAACCCCCAGGGCGATCAGGATGAGCCACATGGAAGGCATGAACCAAATCGGCCGCATGAACATCAGAGGCGACAACCCAGGAATTATCCTCCTGACCATAGCCCTTCCACTTAACCAAATACTGAAGCCTCCGTCTAGAAATAAGAGTATCCAAGATCTTCTGCACCACGTACTCCAATTCGCCCTCCACCAGCACCGGGGCAGGGGGCTCAACAGAAGGAACCACAGGCACCACATACCTCCGCAACAAAGACCTATGGAACACGTTATGAATGGCAAACGACGCTGGGAGGTCCAAACGAAATGACACCGGGTTAAGGATTTCCAAAATCTTATAAGGACCGATGAAGCGAGGCTTGAACTTAGGAGAGGAGACCTTCATAGGAACATACCGAGAAGACAGCCATACCAAATCCCCAACACGAAGTCGGGGACCCACACCGCGACGGCGGTTGGCAAAGGGCTGAGCCTTCTCCTGTGACAACTTCAAATTGTCCACCACATGGTTCCAAATCTGCTGCAACCTATTCACCACAGAATCCACCCCAGGACAGTCAGAAGGCTCAACCTGACCCGAGGAAAAACGAGGATGGAAACCAGAATTGCAGAAAAAAGGCAAAACCAAAGTAGCAGAACTAGCCCGATTATTAAGGGCCTACTCGGCCAATGGCAAAAAAGTCACCCAATCATCCTGATCAGCAGAAACAAAACATCTTAAATAAGTTTCCAAGGTCTGATTAGTTCGCTCGGTTTGGCCATTCGTCTGAGGATGGAAGGCCGACGAAAAAGACAAATCAATGCCCATCTTAGCACAAAAGATCCGCCAAAATCTGGACACAAACTGGGATCCTCTGTCAGACACAATATTTTCAGGGATGCCGTGCAAGCGAACCACATTCTGAAAAAATAGAGGAACCAAATCGGAGGAGGAAGGCAACTTAGGCAAGGGCACCAAATGGACCATTTTGGAAAAACGATCACACACCACCCAGATGACAGACATTCTCTGAGAGACTGGAAGATCCGAAATAAAATCCATGGAAATGTGCGTCCAAGGCCTCTTCGGGACAGGCAAAGGCAAAAGCAAACCGCTGGCACGAGAACAGCAAGGCTTAGCCCGAGCACAAATCCCACAGGACTGCACAAAGGAACGCACATCCCGCGACAAGGAAGGCCACCAGAAGGACCTAGCCACCAAATCTCTGGTACCAAAAATCCCAGGATGGCCTGCCAACACCGAAGAATGAACCTCGGAAATAACTCTGCTGGTCCATCTATCTGGAACAAACAGTCTCTCTGGTGGGCAACGGTCAGGTCTATCCGCCTGAAATTTCTGCAGCACTCGTCGCAAATCTGGGGAAATGGCAGACAAAATCACTCCCTCTCTGAGGATACCAGCCGGCTCTGAAACTCCCGGAGAGTCAGGCACAAAACTCCTAGAAAGAGCATCAGCCTTCACGTTCTTCGAACCAGGCAGGTACGAGACCACGAAATCGAAACGGGAGAAAAACAACGACCAATGAGCCTGTCTAGGATTCAGCCGCTTGGCAGACTCGAGATAAATCAGATTTTTGTGATCAGTCAAGACCACCACACGATGCTTAGCTCCCTCGAGCCAATGTCGCCACTCCTCAAATGCCCACTTCATAGCCAACAACTCCCGATTACCAACATCATAATTCTGCTCGGCAGGCGAAAACTTTCTTGAAAAGAAAGCACAAGGTTTCATCACAGAGCAATCAGAGCTTCTCTGCGACAAAACAGCCCCTGCTCCAATCTCAGAAGCATCAACCTCGACCTGAAACGGAAGAGAGACATCAGGCTGACACAAAACTGGAGCCGAAGAAAACCGGCGCTTCAGGTCCCGAAAGGCCTCCACGGCCGCAGGAGACCAATTAGTCACATCAGAACCCTTCTTGGTCAAATCCGTCAAGGGTTTAACCACGCCAGAAAAATTAGCAATGAAGCGACGGTAAAAATTAGCAAAACTCAAGAACTTCTGAAGACTCTTAACAGATGTAGGCTGAGTCCAGTCATGAATAGCCTGGACCTTGACTGGGTCCATCTCAATAGTAGAAGGAGAAAAAATAAAACCCAAAAAGGAAACCTTCTGTACTCCGAAGAGACATTTTGAGCCCTTCACAAATAAGGCATTAGCACGCAGGACCTGAAATACCATCCTGACCTGCTTCACATGGGACTCCCAGTCCTCAGAAAAGACCAAAATGTCATCCAGATACACAATCATAAATTTATCCAGATATTCTCGGAAGATGTCATGCATGAAGGACTGGAACACAGAAGGAGCATTAGAGAGTCCAAAAGGCATCACCAAGTACTCAAAATGGCCTTCGGGCGTATTAAATGCTGTTTTCCATTCATCCCCCTGCTTAATACGCACAAGGTTATACGCACCACGAAGATCTATCTTGGTGAACCAACTGGACCCCTTAATCCGAGCAAACAGATCAGATAATAATGGCAAAGGATACTGAAATTTGACCGTGATTTTATTTAGAAGACGATAATCTATACAAGGTCTCAGAGAACCATCCTTTTTGGCCACAAAAAAGAATCCTGCACCAAGAGGGGAGGAGGACGGGCGAATATGTCCCTTCTCTAAAGACTCCTTTATATAACTCCGCATCGCGGCATGTTCTGGTACAGACAAATTAAAAAGTCGTCCCTTAGGGAACTTACTACCAGGAATCAAATTTATAGCACAATCACAATCCCTGTGAGGAGGCAGGGCACCGGATCTGGGCTCATCAAATACATCCTGGTAGTCCGACAAAAACTCAGGAACCTCCGAAGGAGTGGAAGAAGCAATTGACACCAAAGGAGCATCGCCATGAATCCCCTGGCAACCCCAACTTGACACAGACATAGCTTTCCAATCCAGAACTGGATTATGGGCCTGCAGCCATGGTAGACCCAAAACGACAACATCATGCAAATTATGCAGCACAAGAAAGCGAATCACCTCCTGATGTACAGGAGTCATGCACATGGTCACTTGAGTCCAATACTGAGGCTTATTCTCAGCCAATGGTGTAGCATCAATTCCCCTCAGTGGAATAGGGAATTCTAAAGGCTCCAGAACAAAACCACAGCGCCTGGCAAACGACAAATCCATCAGGTTCAGGGAAGCACCTGAATCCACAAAAGCCATAACCGAGTAGGATGACAAAGAACAAATTAAAGTAACAGACAAAATGAATTTAGGCTGTATAGTACCAACGGTGACAGATTTAGCGATTTTTTTTACGCGCTTAGAGCATGCTGAGATAACATGAGTTGAATCACCACAGTAAAAGCACAACCCATTTTGACGTCTATGATTTTGCCGCTCAATTCTGGTCAGAATTCGGTCACATTGCATAGACTCAGATCTCTGTTCAGAAAACACCGCCAGATGGTGCGCAGATTTGCGCTCCCGCTAACGCCAATCAATCTGAATGGCCAAAGCCATTGAGTCATTCAGACTTGCAGGCGTGGGGAACCCCACCATAACATTCTTAATGGCTTCAGAAAGACCCTTTCTGAAATTTGCAGCCAGGGCACACTCATTCCATTGAGTAAGCACCGACCATTTCCGAAATTTTTGACAATACACCTCAGCTTCATCCTGGCCCTGAGAGAGAGCCAGCAAGGCCTTTTCTGCCTGGTTCTCAAGATTAGGTTCCTCATAAAGCAATCCAAGCGCCAGAAAAAACGCATCCACATTCAGCAATGCAGGATCTCCTGGCGCAAGGGAAAAAGCCCAATCTTGTGGGTCGCCACGTAACAGGGAGATAACAATTCTAACTTGCTGAGCGGAATCCCCAGAGGAACGAGGTCTCAAAGAAAGAAATAATTTACAATTATTCTTAAAATTCAGAAACCTAGATCTATCTCCAGAAAACAACTCAGGAATAGGTACTTTTGGCTCAGACATAGGACTGTGAACAACAAAATCCTGAATGCTTTGCACCCTTGCAGCAAGATGATCCACACTAAAAGTCAGACTCTGAATATCCATGTCTGCAGCTGAACTCAAAGCCACCTAGAGATTAAGGGGATGAGAGAAGCTGGACAGACTGCAGCAAAGGGAGAGGGAAAAAAAAAAAAATTGTACTCAGGGCTTCTCTTATCCCACTTCTGCGATGCATTAAACACTTTACGGCCTGCTGTACTGTTATGATCCTTAGTGGCTGAGGATCACAGAATGAACTAGCTAAGTAACTGAACATAGAACGAGCTCTAGGGAGGTGGTAACTGGACTGACCGCAAAACCTGATCCTAACCAAACACACTGAAGGTAGCCGGTGAACGTGCCTAAATTCCTGAACGTCTCGACGCAGCCTGAGAAACTTGCTACCCCTATAGAGAAAGTAAGACCTCACTTGCCTCAGAGAAATGACCCCAAAGATATAGGAAGCCCCCAACAAATATTAACGGTGAGGTAAGGGGAAAATACAAAACGTAGAAATGAAAACAGATTCAGCAAATGAGGCCCACTAATACTAGATAGCAGAAGACAGGCAGGGAACTGTGCGGTCATTAAAAAACCCTATACAAAATATCCACGCTGAGAATTCAAGAACCCCTACACCAACTAATGGTGTGAGGGGAGAAACTCAGCCCCCTAGAGCTACCAGCAAGCAAGGAAATCACATATTAGCAAGCTGGACAAGGACAAGTAAATAATCAAGGAACATATAGAACACTGATGAGCAAAAAATAACCAAACAGAAAACTTAGCTTCTCTTGGAGAGACTGATAGCGAAGGAATTCAGGAGGATCAAGATAGCACTGAATACATCGACAGCAGGCAAACACAAAGTCAAGGTGAGCTAAATAGGAAACCAGCTAACAGATAACGAGACAGCTGATCCGCCTCAGACCTGCAGAAAGACACAAAGAGCCACCAGAGGGAGCCCAAAGACAGCACTCACACAGTACCACTTGCGACCACAAGAGGGAGCTCAAAAACAGAGTTCACAACAGGGGCTCTGGTGAGGGTTTGGTGACCCCTCTTCAAGGGGGGGTACTGTTGTGAATTCTGCTCTTGGGCTCCCTCCGGTGGTTGTTGGTGGTAGTGCAGTTGTCTTGGGGTTGTAATCCAGGGCAGGTGTTTCTGCTGATTGCAGCTCTATTAGGTATTTAGGTGTGCAGGATCCATGAGTCCTGGCCAGTTGTCCATTGTTTTTGGAGGGATTGCATCTCTCTCTGGTTCCTCATGCCCTGCTGCCAATTCAGCTAAGATAAGTGTCTGTTTTTTGTCTCTGTGCACACATGCAGTGTGCTTTGCAATTCAGTGCAATTCATTGTGTTTTTGTCCAGCTTAGACTTTGTTTGGATTTTTCAGTCATGCTGGATTCTCAGGAGATGCAGATATACTTTCTATGTCTTTAGTTAGATGTAGAATATTTGTATTATTTGCTGTGGATATTTTTAGTATTTTAATACTGACCGCTTAGAATTCTGTCCTATCCTTTTCTATTTAGCTAGAAGTGCCTCTTTTGCTAAATCCTGTTTTTCTGCCTGCGTGTGTCTTTCCTCTTATACTCACAGTCAATATTTGTGGGGGGCTGCCTATCCTTTGGGGTTCTGCTCTGAGGCAAGATAGAATTCCCATTTCCATCTATAGGGGTATTTAGTCCTCCGGCTGTGTCGAGGTGTCTAGGACGTGTTAGGTACATCCCACGGCTACTTCTAGTTGCGGTGTTAGTTTAGGGTTTGCGGTCAGTACAGGTACCACCTACTCCTGAGAAAGTCTCTCATGCGGCTCCAAGGTCACCGGATCATAACACCTGCCCCCTAATTTACATAATGCATTTAATATTGTTGATAATGCATATATAATTGTTGGCTATTGTGAAACTTAGAAAAAAAATCTATATCCAGCAAAATGGCCCCTGCGTCGGCACCTGCGCATTAGCATCTATACCTAGTGTTTGCCTAACACTATGTACAATGTTCAAATCATGTATGCGCACTGCTTGAATAATGCTACTGGTTATCATTCATCAGGGAACTGTCCTGGAGTGTCATCTAGTGGCTATGATTATGCATAACAACTGATGAATAACTGTAATTGGAAGACCGCTAGTCCGACTCCTAGAGATAGGTCTATGGACATAACATCTAAAGAAGCTCTTAATGCTTAGAACAGTCTAATCGTAATTGGTTTCTGTAGCAATGTAAATTTATTTCAGTTCTACTTACTATCTTGTATCATCACTATTTCAAGATAATTTATTTCTGTATATTGAAAAAGGAACTGTGTACACGTAAGTTTCATTTTACAACCAAGACGACCTGATATCTCAGTTGTAGTCTTATGTCATCAGTGTCACCTGTAATGGAGATCTCTGTTCTTACATGGACTAATGGGTCCTTTTGTAGTTATGTCACAAACTAATTTCAACTTTTCTGATTCTAATTATTCATATTTTTACATATTTTTTATTACAAATGTATGTATGTATTTATTTATTGTGAAGTATGGTCACTTCCTCTTTTCCTCTCATTGTTTAAAGTGCCATATGGTTTTTTTTTTATTTGCCTTGTTGTCATAGTCATATGAGAACTTGTTTTTTGCAGGAGAAGTTGTTTTTCACAACTCCATTAATTTTGCCATATATTGCACTGATAAATGAGGGAAAAAATCCAAATCTGGCACAATTTACATTTTTATTTATACTATGTTGGGATACATATACAAAATGTGCCTCCAAATTTGAAGTCTTGCACCTAACCACACCATTTACCATTTTCTTTCTACTCTGGCAGGAGGAGATGTCAAAGGGGCTATGGTGGCAATGAAGGACATTTAGCAGATTCCCAGGACAGTAAAGTGCAAACCCAAATCCAGGACTGTCCCGCTTGTTTGGGACCTATAGATTTATTTTTTGTTTATTCACTCAAAGTTTTAGCAGCCAGAACCTATTCGCTAATACATAAACTTCACTGTATGAGGTCTTGGTTTTTACTGTACGAGCATTAGTTTTTTTTAAGTGCATTTTGCAAAACACATCTGTAAGGCAGTGTTCAGACACACCGAAAATGCTGCCTTTCTTCTACTACTTTATATCTGCACGTTTTCTGCAAGTGTCCGTGCCAAACTATGCCATAGAAATCTCTTTAGATTATTGCATTTTTTATGCCTCTTCCTCCTTATTTGATGCATTTTTAGTGCAGATTTGAAGCAGTGTTTTTAATGCATTTTTTATAATAAAAAAATCTTTGATTCTGCAATTAAAAATGCAAATGTGTTTTTTTACATCCTTTTTTTTCCAAGCCCACCAGAGAAATCAATAGTGGAAAAAAGTAACAAAACTACTCAGTTCAGCAGCGTGTTTAGACGCCCAGTGGAAAATGTTATCATGAAATCACATCTGTGTTGCTTGGAAAGTTACAAGTGCTTCTCACAAAATTAGAATATCATCAAAATGTTAAATTATTTCAGTTCTTCAGTACTAAAAGTGAAACTCATATTATATAGAGTCATTACAAACAGAGTGATCTATTTCAAGTGTTTATTTCTGTTAACCCCTTAAGCCCCAAGGGTGGTTTGCACGTTAATGACCGGGCCAATTTTTACAATTCTGACCACTGTCCCTTTATGAGGTTATAACTCTGGAACGCTTCAACAGATCTTGGCGATTCTGACATCGTTTTCTCGTGACATATTGTACTTCATGATAGTGGTAAAATTTCTTTGATATATCTTGCGTTTATTTGTGAAAAAAATGGAAATTTGGCAAAAAATTTTGCAATTTTCCAACTTTGAATTTTTATGCCCTTAAATCACAGAGATATGTCACACAAAATAATTAATAAGTAAAATTTCCAACATGTCTACTTTACATCAGCACAATTTTGGAACCAAAATTTTTTTTTTGTTAGGCAGTTATAAGGGTTAAAAGTGGACCAGCAATTTCTCATTTTTACAACACCAATATTTTTTAGGGACCACATCACATTTGAAGTCATTTTGAGGGGTCTATGTGATAGAAAATAACCAAGTGTGACACCATTCTAAAAACTGCACCCCTCAAGGTGCTCAAAACCACATTCAAGAAGTTTATTAACCCTTCAGGTGTTTTACAGGAATTTTTGGAATGTTTAAAAAAAATGAACATTTAACTTTTTTTCACAAAAAATTTCCTTCAGCTCCAATTTGTTTTATTTTACCAAGAGTAACAGGAGAAAATGGACCCCAAAAGTTGTTGTACAATTTGTCCTGAGTACGCCGATACCCAATATGTGGGGGTAAACCACTGTTTGGGTGCATGGCAGAGCTCGGAAGGGAAGGAGCACCGCTTGACTTTTCAATGCAAAATTGACTGGAATTGAGATGGGACGCCATGTTGCGTTTGGAGAGCCCCTGATGTGCCTAAACATTGAAAGCCCCCACAAGTGACACCATTTTGGAAAGTAGATCCCCTAAGGAACTTATCTAGATGTGTGGTGAGTAGTGTTGAGCATTCCGATACCGCAAGTATCGGGTATCGGCCGATACTTGCGGTATCGGAATTCCGATACCGAGATCCGATACTTTTGTGGTATCGGGAATCGGTATCGGATCCATATCACTGTGTAAAACAAAGAATTAAAATAAAAAATATTGATATACTCACCTCTCCGGAGGCCCCTGGAAATCACCGCTGGTAACCGGCAGCCTTCTTTGCTTAAAATGAGCGCGTTTAGGGCCTTCCATGACGTCACGGCTTCTGCTTGGTCGCGTGCCGCTCATGTGACCGCCACGCGACCAATCACAAGCCGTGACGTCATTCTCAGGCCCTAAACTCCTCATTCTAGGAATTTAGGACCTGAGAATGACGTCGCGGCTTGTGATTGGTCGCGTGGCGGTCACATGAGCGGCACGCGACCAATCAGAAACCGTGACGTCATGGAAGGCCCTAAACGCGCTCATTTTAAGCAAAGAAGGCTGCCGGTTACCAGCGGTGATGTCCAGGGGCCTCCGGAGAGGTGAGTATATCAATATTTTTTATTTTAATTCTTTATTTTACACAGTAATATGGATCCCAGGGCCTGAAGGAGAGTTTCCTCTCCTTCAGACCCTGGGAACCATCAGGATACCTTCCGATACTTGGTGTCCCATTGACTTGTATTGGTATCGGGTATCGGTATCGGCGATATCCAATACTTTTCGGGTATCGGCCGATACTATCCGATACAGATACTTTCAAGTATCGGACGGTATCGCTCAACACTAGTGGTGAGCACTTTAACTCACCAAGTGCTTCACAGACATTTATAATGCAGAGCCGTAAAAATAAAAAATCATATTTTTTCACAAATATGAACTTTTCGCCCCAATTGTTTATTTTCCCAATGGTAAGAGAAGAAATTGGACCCCAAAAGTTGTTGTGCCATTTGTTCTGAGAACGCCGATACCCCATATGTGGGGGTAAACCACTGTTTGGGCGCATGGCAGAGCTCGGAAGGGAAGGAGCGCCATTTGACTTTTCAATGTAAAATTGACTGGAATTGAGATGGGACACCATGTCACGTTTGGAGAGCCCCTGATGTGCCTAAACATTGAAACCACCACAAGTGACACCATTTTGGAAAGTAGACCCCCTAAGGAACTTATCTAGATGTGTTTTTAAACAGCTTTCAACCCCCAAGTGTTTCACTACAGTTTATAACACAGAGCCGTGAAAATAAAAATTCTTTTTTTTTTCCACAAAAATTATTTTTTAGCCCCCAGTTTTGTATTTTCCCAAGGGTAACAGGAGAAATTCGACCCCAAAAGTTGTTATTCAATTTGTCCAGAGTACGCTGATACCCCATATGTGGGGGGCAACCACCGTTTGGGCGCATGGCAGAGCTCGGAAGGGAAAGAGCGCCATTTGGAATGCAGACTTAGATGGATTGGTCTGCAGGCATCACGATGCATTTGCAGAGCCCCTGATGCACCTAAACAGTAGAAAACCCCCACAAGTGACACCATTTTGGAAACTAGACTCCCCAAGGAACTTATCTAAATGTGTTGTGAGAACTTTGAACCCCCAAGTGTTTCACTAGTTTCTAATGCAGAGCCGTGAAAATAAAAAATCATTTTTTTTCCACAAAAATTATTTTTTAGCCCCCTGTTTTGTATTTTTCCAAGGTAACAGGAGAAATTGGACCCCAAAAGTTGTTGTCCAATTTGTCCTGCGTACGCTGGTATCCCATATGTGGGGGGGAACTACCGTTTGGGCACATGGCAGAGCTCGGAAGGGAAAGAGCGCCATTTGGAATGCAGACTTAGATGGATTGGTCTGCAGGCATCACAATGCATTTGCAGAGTCCCTGATGCACCTAAACAGTAGAAATGCCCCACAAGTGACCCCATATTGGAAACTAGACCCCCCCAAGGAATTTATCTAGATGTGTTGTGAAAACTTTGAACCCCCAAGTGTTTCACTACAGTTTATAATGCAGAGTCGTGAAAATAAAAATTTATTTTTTTCCCACAAAAATGTTTTTTTAGCCCCCCAAATTTTTATTTTCCCAAGGGTAACAAGAGAAATTGGACCCCAATAGTTGTTTACCAATTTCTCCTTAGTATGCTGATACCCCATATGTTAGGGTAAACCCCTGTTTCGGCGCACGTGAGAGCTCGGAAGGGAAGGAGCACTGTTTTACTTTTTCAGCGCAGAATTGGCTGGAATTGAGATCGGACACCATGTCGCGTTTGGAGAGCCCTGATGTGCCTAAACAGTGGAAACCCCCAATTCTAACTGAAACCCTATCCCAAACACACCCCTAACCCTAATCCCAACCATAACCCTAACCACACCCCTAACCCTGACACACCCCTAACCCTAATCCCAACCGTAAATGGAATCCAAACCCTAACCCTAACTTTAGCCCCAACCCTAACTTTAGCCCCAATCCTAACCCTAACTTTAGCCCCAACCCTAACTGAAACTTTAGCCCCAACCCTAACCCTAACTTTAGCCCCAACCCTAACTGTAGCCCTAACCCTAACTTTAGCCCCAAAACTAACTTTAGCCCCAGCCCTAACCCTAACTTTAGCCCCAGCCCTAACTGTAGCCTTAACTTTAACTGTAGCCCTAACCCTAGCCCCAACCCTAACTCTAGCCCCACCCCTAACCCTAGCCCTAACCCCAGCCCTATCCCTAGCCATAACCCTAGCCCTAACCCTAGCCCTAACCCTAGACCTAGCCCTAACCCTAGCCCTAACCCTAGCCCTAGCCCTAATCCTAGCCCTAACCCTAGCCCTACCCCTAACCCCAGCCCTAATGGGAAAATGGAAATAAATACATTTTTTTTATTTTTCCCTAACTAAGGGGGTGATGAAGGGGGGTTTGATTTACTTTTACAGCGGGTTTTTTAGCGGATTTTTGTGATTGACAGCTGTCACACACTAAAAGACGCTTTTTATTGCAAAAAATATTTTTTGGGTTACTACATTTTGAGAGCTATAATTTTTACCATATTTTGGTCCACAGAGTCATGTGAGGTCTTGTTTTTTTCAGGACGAGTTGACGTTTTTACTGGTACCATTTTTGGGCACGTGACATTTTTTGATCGCATTTTATTCCGATTTTTGTGAGGCAGAATGACCAAAAACCAGCTATTAATTAATTTCTTTCGGAGGGGGCATTTATACCGTTCCACGTTTGGTAAAATGGATTAAGCAGTTTTATTCTTCGGGTCAGTACGATTACAGCGAGACCTCATTTACATTATTATTTTATGTTTTGGCGCTTTTATACGATAAAAACTATTTTATAGAAAAAATAATTATTTTTGCATCGCTTTATTCTGAGGACTATAACTTTTTTACTTTTTTGCTGATGATGCTGTGTCGTGGCTCGTTTTTTGCGGGACAAGATGACGTTTTCAGCGGTACCATGGTTATTTATATCCGTCTTTTTGTTCGCGTGTTATTCCACTTTTTGTTCGGCGGTATGATAATAAAGCGTTGTTTTCTGCCTCTTTTTTATGGTGTTCACTGAAGGGGTTAACTAGTGGGACAGTTTTATAGGTCGGGTCGTTACGGACACAGCGATACTAAATATGTGTACTTTTACTGTTTTTTTATTATTTAGATAAAGAAATGTATTTATGGGAACAATATATATTTTTTTTTCTTTATTTAGGAATTTATTTTTTATTATTTTTTTTTTACACATTTAAATTTTTTTTTTTTTTTTTTACTTTGTCCCAAGGGGGACATCACTGTATAGTGACAGATCGCTGACGTGCCCTGCTCCAGGCTTACCAGCGCCTGCTCTGAGCAGGCACTTGGTAAGCCACCTCCCTGCAGGACCCGGAAGTAGCCCCGCGGCCATTTTGGATCCGGGGCTTGCAGGGAGGAGACGCTCGGTACAAGGTGAGCACATCGCCTTGTACCGATCATCTCAGGGAAGCACGCAGGGAGCCCCCTCCCTGCGCGATGCTTCCCTGTACCGCCGGAACACTGTGATCATGCTTGATTGCAGTGTGCTGGGAGTTAATGTGCCGGGAGCGGTCCGTGACCGCTCCTGGCACATAGTGCCGGATGTCAGCTGCGATAGTCAGCTGACACCCGGCCGCGATCGGCCGCGCTCCCCCCGTGAGCGCGGCCGATCGCATATGACGTACTATCCCATCACTGGGAATTAAGTCCCAGGTCACCTTGACAGGATGGTACTTCATATGGGATTAAGGGGTTAATGTTGATGATTATGGCTTACAGCCAATGAAAACCCAAAAGTCATTATCTCAGTAAATTAGAATAGTTTGCAACATGAGCTTATTTTTTATGTATCATAACATGACCTTCCACTTTGGGACTGAAATGCGACAATACACCCTAGTCACTCTACTTGTTGCCCTTGATTTTACTCCTGCTGCCTCCTCTGCTCAGATTGGCAGTCTTTTTCTCCTGTTTCAAAGATGACTGCCACCACTCCCCTGCCTTTCCTATGTAACAGCATAGGTGTTTTTTAACCCCTTCATGACCTTGGGATTTTCCGTTTTTCCGTGTTCGTTTTTCGCTCCCCTCCTTCCCAGAGCCATAACTTTTTTATTTTTCTGTCAATTTGGCCATGTGAGGACTTATTTTTTGCAGGACGAGTTGTACTTTTGAACGGTATCATTAGTTTTACCATGTCATGTACTAGAAAATGGGAAAAAAATTCCAAGTGCAGTGAAATTGCAAAAAAAGTGCAGTCCCACACTTGTTTTTTGTTTGGCTTTTTTGCTAGGTTCACTAAATGCTAAAACTGAGCTGCCATTATGATTCTCCAGGTCAGTGCGAGTTCATAGACAACTAACATGACTAGGTTATTTTTTATCTAAGTGGTGAAAAAAAATTCCAAAAGTTGCTAAAAAAAAAAAAAATTGCGCCGTTTTCTGATACTTTTTGTAGCGTCTCCATTTTTCATCATCTGGGGTCAGTTGAGGGCTTATTTTTTGCGATCCGAGGTGGCATTTTTAATGATACCATTTCGGCGCAGATACGTTCTTTTGATCGCCCATTATTGCATTTTAATGCAATGTCGTGGCGACACAAAAAACGTAATTCTGACGTTTCGAATTTTTTTCTCACTACGACGTTTAGCGATCAGGTTAATGCTTTTTTTTATTGATAGGGCGATTCTGAACGCGGCGATACCAAATATGTGTAGATTTGATTTTTTTTTTATTGATTTATTTTGATTGGGGCGAAAGGGGGGTGATTTAAACTTTTATATATATTTTTTTTTTTTCACATTTTTTTTACTTTTTTAAAAAACTTTTGCCATGCTTCTATAGCCTCCATAGGAGGCTAGAAGCTGGCACAACACGATCGCCTCTCCTACATAGCAGCGATCTGATGTTCGCTGCTATGTAGCAGAATTGCAGGTGTGCTGTGAGCGCCGACCACAGTGTGGCGCTCACAGCTGTCGGGGATCAGTAACCATAGAGGTCTCAAGGACCTCTATGGTTACTATTCTGAAGCATTGCCGACCTCCGATCATGTGACGGGGGTTGGAGATGCGATTATTTCCGGCCGCCCGGCCAGAAGCGGTAGTTAAATGCTGCTGTCTGCATTTGACAACGGCATTTAACTAGTTAATAGGCGCGGGCAGATCGCGATTCTGCCCGCGCCTATTACGGGCACATGTCAGCTGTTCAAAACAGCTGACATGTCCCGGCTTTGATGCGGGCTCACCGCCGGAGCCCGCATCAAAGCGGGGCTTCTGACCTCGGACGTACTATCCCGTCCAAGGTCAGAAAGTGGTTAATCCTAACACTACTAATGCCACTATTATGGCTATCTTGATAGCAAGAGAAATGGAATTTTGAACTTTTGAGTACAGTAGGCAGCAGGAGGTAAACGAAATGCATTGGGCAGGTTGACTGTGTGTGAGAAATGTATTTTTATTTTTCAGTCCCAGTGTGGAGGGTAATTTTAACCCCTTCCCTACCTCCACCGTACTATTACCGCGGAGGTCGGGTCCCCTGCTTTGATGTGGGCTCCGGTGCTGAGCCCACCTCAAAGCCAGGACATGTCACCTGTTTTGAACAGCTGACATGTGCCCGCAATAGCTGCGGGTGAAATCACGATTCACTTGCCGCTATTAATCAGTTAAATCCCGCTGTCAAACGCTGACAGCGGCATTTGACCGGCGCTTCCGGCCGCGCGGCCAGAGATGATCGCATCGCCGACCCCGTCACATGATCGGGGGTCGGCGATGCATCAGGATGGTAACCATAGAGGTCCTTGAGACCTCTACAGTTACTGATGCCGGCCTGCTGTGAGCGCCACCCTGTGGTCGGCGCTCATAGCAAGCCGGCAATTCAGCTACATAGCAGCGATCTGATGATCGCTCCTACTGTATGTAGCTGAGCCGATCCAGTTGTGCCCAATTCTAGCCTCCCAAGGAGGCTATTGAAGCATGGCAAAATTAAAAAAAAGTGGTTTAAAAAATATGAAAAAAATAAAAAATATATAAAAGTTTAAATCACCCCCCTTTTGCCCCATTCAAAATAAAGCAATAAAAAAACCAAACCTACACATATTTGGTATCTCCGCATTCAGAATCGCCCGACCTATCAATAAAAGAGAAGGATTAACCTGATCGCTAAACGGCGTAGCGAGAAAAAAATTTGAAACGCCAGAATTACAGTTTTTTGGTCGCCGCAACATTGAATTAAAATGTAATAACGGGCGATCAAAAGAACGTATCTGCACCAAAATAGTATTAAAAACGCCATCTCAGCACACAAAAAATAAGCCCTCTCCTGACCCCAGATCACGAAAAATGGAGACGCTATGGGTATCAGAAAATTGCGCAATTTTGTTTTTTTTTTTAGCAAAGTTTGGAATTTTTTTTTACCACCTAGGTAAAATGTAACCTAGACATGTTTGGTGTCAATGAATTCAAAATAAGCTGGAGAATCAAAATGGCAGGTCCATTTTAGCATTTAGTGAACCTAGCAAAAAAGCCAAACAAAAAACAAGTGTGGGATTGCACTTTTTTTTGCAATTTCACCGCACTTGGAATTTTTTTCCCATTTTCCAGAATATGACATGCTAAAACCAATGATGTTGTTGAAAAGTGCAATTTGTCCCACAAAACACAAGCCCTCACATGGCCATATTGATGGAAAAATAAAAAAGTTATGGCTCTGGGAAAGAGGGGAGCGATAAACAAGAACGCAAAAACGGAAAAGGGCAAGGTCGTGAAGGGGTTAACTTAAGGTTTTAACTCGAAGAAGTCGTCATGGTGATCTGGGTCAGATTGAGAAGGTGGGGACAGTGAATTACTTGATCAGAGAAGACATCACTAGTGAGGAGCGAGTGTGCTCATCACTAGGGTTGAGCGAAACGGATCGGACAAATTCAAAAATCGCCGGTTTTCGGCAAAGTCGGGTTTCATGAAACCCGACCCAATCCTAGTGTGGGATCGGCCATGAGGTCGGCGATCTTCGCGCCAAAGTCGTGTTTCATATGACGTGTTCAGCGCCATTTCTCAGCCAATGAAGGTGGACGCAGAGTGTGGGCAGTGTGATGACATAGGTCTCGGTCCCCACCATCTTAGAGAAGGGCATGACAGTGATTGGCTTGCTTTCTGCGGCGTCACAGGGGCTATAAAGGGGCATGTACGCCGACCGCCATCTTACTTCTGCCGATCTTAGCATAGGGAGAGGTTGCTGCAGCTTCATCAGAAGAAGGGATATAGTTAGGGAGGGAAGATTAACCCCCAAACTGCTTGTGCTGTAGCAATTTCCACTGTCCAACACCACCTTTTTTTTGCAGGGACAGTGGAGGCTAGATTTTTGTGCATCAGCTCTGTAGCTTATTAGGCTGCCTTATAAGGCTCCCTGATAGCTGCATTGCTGTTTGCACGCTGCTGTGCAAACCAACTGCTTTTTTAAAAGCAAAAATCTTGTTGCTCCTTTCTGCACAGTGATCTTGTTTATTTGTCCACACTTTTGTGTGCAGCAGTCCTTTTTATTGCTGCCATACTTGTCCTGAGATTATTGTAGGGAGATTGAAATTGTACTACAGTCCTTGTATTTTTTCATATATCTTCCAGCCACTTTCTGCCACTTACATTGTGTTGTTTTATACACTGGGCCTGAGTTTTGGTTCAGTCTCCAAAAAAAAAAGTGAGATTCAAATTCTCACAAAGTGGATATACTTCAGTCCTGTTAGTTTGTCGTATGTCATCCAGCCACTTTCTGCCACTTAGATTGCGTTGTTATATATACTGGGTCTGAGTTTTGGTTCAGTCTCCCCAAAAAAAAGTGAGATTCAAATTCTCACAAAGTGGATATACTTCAGTCCTGTTAGTTTGTCGTATATCAGCCAGCCACTTTCTGCCACTTACATTGTGTTGTTTTATGCACAGGGCCTGAGTTTTGGTTCAGTCTCACCCCCAAAAAAGTGAGATTCAAATTCTCACAAAGTGGATACTTCAGTCCTGTTAGTTTGTCGTATATCAGCCAGCCACTTTCTGCCACTTACATTGTGTTGTTTTATACACTGGGCCTGTGTTTTGGTTCAGTCTCCAAAAAAAAGTGAGATTCAAATTCTCACAAAGTGAATATACTTCAGTCCTGTTAGTTTGTCGTATGTCAGCCAGCCACTTTCTGCCACTTAGATTGTGTTGTTATATACACTGGGCCTGAGTTTTGGTTCAGTCTCCCCCCAAAAAAAGTGAGATTCAAATTCTCACAAAGTGGATATACTTCAGTCCTGTTAGTTTGTCGTATATCAGCCAGCCACTTTCTGCCACTTACATTGTGTTGTTTTATGCACAGGGCCTGAGTTTTGGTTCAGTATCCCCAAAAAAAAGGAGATTTAAATTCTCAACATATACACCTTCTACCTTGTTTGACAGTACCATATAACGATTGTTATTTTGGTTAGATTTTCCAAAAAATGAGGAAGTCTGGTGGAAGAGCCCGTGGGCAGTGGTTGCCAGCTGGTACTGATGGTGGTGGTGGTGGTGGTGCATCTGGTGGTAATGGCAAAAGCACAATAGCACCTAAGGCTGGAGGTGTTGAGCCAGCGTCATCCTCTTGCTACACAAGGCTTCGAAGGCTCCCTTATCTGAGAGTAGGAAAAAAGCTTTTAAAGCCGGAGCAGCAGGAAAAAGTTTTGGCTTTTCTTGCTGACTCAGCCTCTAGCTCTTTCGCCTCCTCTTCAGAAAGTTCCAAATATAAAAGCAGCGAGTCGTCAGTGGATGCTCCCGGTCAGGAACAAGTCGCTTCCTTGTGTCCTTCACCCAAACCAAAAGTGAAGGATGCGTCAGGCGACACTACAGGTTACTCCATGGAGCTCTTTACACATTCCGTGCCTGGGTTAGAAAGGGAAATTGTTAACTGCCCATTACAAGATGAATTGGACATGGAGTGCACTGATGCACAGCCACAGCTAGATTATTATGCTGTTCAATTGACTCAGGTCACTACATTGCCCTCGCAGTGTACTGAGCCAGAATCTGACCCTGATGAGACTATGGTGCCCTGTCCCGAACGCTATAGCACCTTACACGGTGACACAGAGGAAGGTGCACATGACATTGAAGAGGAGGTGATAGATGACCCAGTTGTTTACCCAGATTGGCAGCCATTGCGGGAAGAGGGTGCCGCCGCCAGTAGCTCAGAAGCGGAGGAGGATGATCCGCAGCAGCCATCTACATCGCAACAGCTGTCATCTGGCAGGCCTGTATCAGGTCAAAAACGTTTGTCAAAAACTAAAACAATTTTAGGACAGCGTGGCCATCCGGTGAAAGTAGCACAGTGTGCAATGCCTGAAAAGGTATTCCATAGTAGGAAGAGTGTAGTGTGGCAATTTTTTAACCAAGTTCCGAATGATCAGTCAAAAGTTATCTGTAAGAAATGCTCAAAGACCTTTAGCAGAGGGAAGAATCTTCAAAATTTAAATACAACGTGCATGCTTAGACATTTAACCAGCATGCACTTGCAAGCGTGGACTAACTACCAAACGTCCCGTACTGTTGGTGCACCTGCTCAGAATGAAGGTAGTCAGCAGTGCTACATTGCTTCCCTCACTGTAAGCCTACCGGTTAGGACACCACCAGCAGCAAATGTGGAGGTATCTTTGCAAGGCCAAAGCAGTCAGGGAATCACAAGGTTATTGGTAGGAAACACTGTATGTAGGCCAACATCAAGAATACCATCACCAACCCTCTCTCAATCCGCCATGTCCACCACCGCTAGTTCCACCATATGCAGCTCTCCAGTCAAGCTCACCCTACAAGAGACTCTCATTAGGAAAAGAAAGTACACATCTTCTCATCCGCGTACACAGGGTTTGAACGCCCACATTGCTATACTAATCTCGTTAGAGATGATGCC
Source organism: Ranitomeya variabilis (assembly GCF_051348905.1). Taxonomy (NCBI): domain Eukaryota; kingdom Metazoa; phylum Chordata; class Amphibia; order Anura; family Dendrobatidae; genus Ranitomeya; species Ranitomeya variabilis. Next base: position 777,634,940 of record NC_135232.1, read on the forward strand.
CTACCGGTTGGTTGAAAGGGAAGCTTTCAAAGACCTGATGGCCTACGCAGTACCACGCTATGACCTACCCAGTCGGCACTTCTTTGCGAGAAAAGCCATCCCAGCCCTCCACCAGCATGTCAAAGACCGCATTGTCCATGCACTGAGGCAATCAGTCAGTGGAAAGGTGCACCTCACAACAGATGCATGGACCAGAAGGCATGGCCAGGGACGTTACGTGTCCATCACGGCACACTGGGTTAATGTGGTGAATGCAGGGTCCACAGGGGACAGCCATAGTGGGACAGTTCAGCCTAGCCCACGGTCTAGGAAACAGTTGGCTGTAGGCGTTTGCCACCCCTCCTCCTCCAGAAGCGAAAGCTCGTCCACAGAGCGCAGTCGCACGACCACTCCATCCGCAGCTGCCAGTGTTGCACACGAGGTGTCCCATTATCAAACAGCTAGTGGTAAGCGTCAGCAGGCTGTGTTACAAATGAAGTGTTTGGGTGACAACAAGACACACCGCAGAAGTACTGGCTGAGTACTTGCAGCAACAAACTCAGTCATGGCTGGGCAGTGTACATCTTGAGGCAGGCAGGGTAGTCAGCGATAACGGAAGGAATTTTATGGCTGCCATAGCCCTTTCAGAACTGAAACACATACCTTGCCTGGCTCACACCTTGAACCTGGTGGTGCAGTGCTTCCTCAAAAATTATCCGGAGTTACCAGCCCTGCTCCTGAAGGTGCGAAGACTTTGCTCGCACATCCGCCGGTCGCCCGTACACTCCAGCCGTATGCTGAACCATCAGCGATCCCTGAATCTTCCCCAGCACCGCCTAATAATCGACGTTGCAACAAGGTGGAACTCCACACTGCACATGCTTCAGAGGCTGTGCGAACAGAGGCGTGCTGTAATTAATTTGTGGGAGGATACACATACAGGGGCACTTGGATGGAAGACATGGCGTTGTCTGGTGTGCAGTGGTCGAAGCTACAAGACCTCTGTCAAGTCCTTAAGTGTTTTGAGGAATGCACATGGCTGGTAAGTGCAGACGATGCCATCATAAGCATGAGCATCCCACTAATGCATCTGCTGATGCAAAGTTTGACGCACATTAAGGAGCAGGCGTCTGCAGCCGAGGAGGAGGGAAGCCTTGATGACAGTCAGCCATTGTCTGCTCAGGGAACTCTGCTGGACGAGGTGGCGGACGAAGAGGAGGAGGAGGATGATGGGGATGAATATTTATGGGAGGAGGATGCTTCTCAGGGGGCAATAGAAACTGGTGGCGTTGCAAGTTCAAGTACAGGGTTTTTGTGGGACACAAGTGATGTTGATTTGCAAGAAAGTGCTCCTCAACCCAGCACAAGCAGTGAATTGACACCTGGAACATTGGCCCACATGGCTGAGTATGCCTTGCGTATCCTAAAAAGGGACCCCCGCATTATCAAAATGATGACCGATGACGATTACTGGTTGACCTGCCTCCTGGATCCACTATATAAAGGAAAATTACAAAATATCATGCCACATGAGAACCTTGAGCAAATATTGGCTACCAAACAAGCAACTCTTGTAGACCGTTTGGTTCAGGCATTCCCAGCACACAGCGGCGGTGATGGTTCTCACACGAGCCGTAGGGGGCAACATGGCAGAGGTGTTAGAGGTGCACAAATCCAAAGTGGCGTTGGACAGAGGGGTTTTATGACCAGGTTGTGGAGTGATTTCGCAATGACCGCTGACATGACAGGTACTGCTGCTTCGATCCAAAGTGACAGGAGACAGCATTTGTCCAGTATGGTTACGAACTACTTTTCCTCCCTTATCGATGTTCTCCCTCACAGGTCATTCCCCTTTGATTACTGGGCATCTAAAATAGACACCTGGCCTGAATTGGCAGAATATGCATTACAGGAGCTCGCTTGCCCTGCTGCTAGTGTGCTATCAGAAAGAGTATTCAGTGCTGCTGGTTCAATACTGACCGAATAAAGGACACGTCTGGCTACCCAAAATGTTGATGATCTAACCTTCATTAAAATGAACCAATCATGGATTTCAAATTATTTTGCCCCACCTTCGCCTGCTGACACGTAGCTTGCCTGAAAAATGTCTTGCTTTTGGCCTCCTCTTACTGACTTCTCCAATTCCTCCATTTGCAGCTGCTGAATATCCACCATAGGCCCTTTTTATACCTCCCTAAATGGGCTGACTCCCCCCACAGGGCCGTGGTCACCACCTGGCGCAAGCACCCGTGCGAGTGCCGTTTGCCTAGATAGGTGGGTGGGCCCACTCTTGGGCGACGGCACTGGCACAGGGTCCCTCATAGTACAATGAAGTGCCTCTGATGGTGGTGGTGCACAACCAATGTCAGACACACCGTCGTAATATGAGGGGCCCTGTGCCAGTACCGCCGCCCACGAGAGAGTGTTCCCCCCAGCTTGAACAGTGCTCTACCATTTGCAATACTTACCTCTCCCTGCTCCACCACTGTGTAGTCTGTGCTGTTAAATCCTTCAATGGCATTGCCAATACAAATTTGTTGAAATAATAGATGATAGTTAAAATATAGAGGGGCCCTGGCCTCCATTCAGACCAGTTAATACTTTGCGCCTACTACCACTGTCTGCTACTCAGCAGAGGAGCCCACCCCTGTACCTAGCTATGCCACCTGTTTATTTATGAACAATTTTTTGGCAGACATTTAGCCCACTTTATTATTTGGGCCTACTAACTTAGTCTGCTACTCATTACAATTTTCCGACACTGAGCAATGCAATGTCGCCTGTTTATTTATGAACAATTTTTTGGCAGACATTTAGCTCACTTTATTATTTGGGCCTACTAACTGTGTCTGCCACTCATTACAGTTTTCCTCCACTGAACAAAGCAATGCCGCCTGTTTAGTCCTGTTACCACATTTGAACTGCATTTAGCCTACTTTATTATTTGGAATTTAAATTTTGGAATCTCCTCTTTTGCTATATTGGGTCATATACCATCATGTCATGTCAGGGTGTGTTCCTGGCCCCCTGGGTGTTTTTTGTATTTGTACCATACCTGTTGAATTTTAATGTTTGATAATAAATACGATATTTTAAGGGTAATTCTTTTTTGGTTCTCTTCTTGTGGGCTCAGGGGTTAATGCGTACTGGGTTCCCCTATTGTTTATCAATATCTTTTGAAGTGCCAATTAGCATTCTGGGACATTTGGTTGAATAATTACATGTCTTTGCTGTTGTTTGCAACAGATTGTCCACATAATGGATTTAAAGGCCAGGGAAAGTGCCTGGCGATCTAAGGCTATGGACATCTTTTCAAAAAGCACCCCCGTTGTTTCGCAAGATGCCTCATTTGAAATAAAGGATCTTATGCATAAATATAGGAATGCCTTACAGCGTAAAACGAAATTATGGTGGAATCGTTCATCATTAGAGAATTATCTGGATAAGAAAATTATTCCCAGAGGCCTTAGGATCCAGCTCTATCCCACATATGATTTGGGAGAGCAGGAACTTACTAAAAGATGGATATCAGTAGCCTCAAAGTGTTCTTTTGAATTCATGGAAATATTGATTGCTAAAAGTACGTCATCACTGACGGAAGTGGACAAGGAATTGGAGGATGTATACATACGGCTATCTAAGGATATGCCCAATGATCTATTTGTAAAATGGTCTAAAGACTTGGAAACTGATATATGCACTCTGGAACAGAAGGTCAGTCAGGATAAGCTTAAGAAATTCCAACATGATGTAGGAGACTATGATGCGGACAAAGTATTCAGGTGGTAACAAAAGAAAACTGATTCCCTGACAAACCCCAAACTCAGAAGGAGTTCTGAAATCTCAAGTGCATCTGGGGTTGAAAGCATTGCCTCTACAAGTGATGCTGAGTCTAGTCGGGATTTCTATCTCAGAAGTGGGAAGGGGAAGAAGACATTTCCTGAGATCTTTAATAAGGCGCAGAGAGGTCGAAAGAAGAACAACCAGTATCAGGTAATAAACCTTTCCAATCATATTCTCACTCCAGTTCAAATAAAGGTGCTACAGAAAGGTCTGACTTTTTCTCCCTCACACCACCTAGATGCATTCACATCAGTGAAAGACGTTCATCTGTTTGCCAGAAAATTGATATTGAAAAAGCTTCATTCAAAAAATTCCGATTATGATCCTTCATATAGCCCAGAAGACAGAGAAATCCTTGAGAATCTGATTGCTCTAGAGGAGGAAAATAACATGTCTGAAGTAAGTACAATTCCCCAAAAATTTTTTTGTAAATCCAAAAAATTCCCTCAAATAAGTTTATGTCCGGCAGTAGATATCTTCATGAAACTCGTATCCCGTGATGTGGAAATATTAGCCAATAATCAGAAGAGTAGTTCTAATACAACTAAGGCTACGTTCACATTTGCGTTGCGTCGGGCGCAGGTTCAGGGACGCATAGCGGCGCATGCGTCATGCGCCCCTATATTTAACATGGGGCGCATGGACATGCGTTGTCTTGCATTTTGTGACGCATGCGTCATTTTTGGCGCAAGCGTCAGGGCGCACAGGACGCTGCATGTTGCATTTTTTTGCGCCGAAAATCAGGCCAAAATTGGACGCATGCGTCACAAAAAGCTGCGTTTTGCATGCGTTGTGCGTTGCGTCGCCGACGCTGCGCCGCACAACGCAAATGTGAACGTAGCCTAAAAACGAAAGACTGACCATAGAAGAACTCAAAAGCTGGCAGGATGTGGTGTATAAGCCGGCCGATAAGGGGGGGAACCTTGTTATCTGGCCTAAAGAACAATATGAGAGGCAAGCTAACAAATTATTGAACGACACAACTTGTTACAAGAGACTCACCTTCAATCCCCTGTCATCTTTTCAGAATCGAGATTGTGGACAAAGCATTTATGCAAGGAATTGTGTCTAAAAAACTAGTGGATAGTATTCGTCAGAACCATACGAAACTTCCTACTTTTTACTTAGTTCCCAAGCTTCAGAAGAATGCTTTGGACCCACCAGGCCGCCCGATAGTTTCGCTTAATGATGGGCCCTGTGAATTGATTGCCAACATTGTGGATCACTTTTTGAAACCTCTGGTCACTAATTTACCCTCTTACATTAAGGATACCACGTCGGCCTTACAACGACTTGATCAGCTATATTTGGATGATAGCATGATCATTGTCACGGCCGACGTGGAATCACTTTTTACTTCCATCCGTCATCAGGATGGCTTAAGGGCGGTCAAACGGTTCCTCACATCTAGTACACTGGATGGTTCTCTTGTCGAACTGATCTTGAGCCTATTAGAATTTATCTTAACCCACAATGCTTTCACTTTCAACACCCATATGTACTTACAATTGCAGGGCACTGCGATGGGGGCTTCTTGTGCCCCATCGTATGCCAATCTGTTTTTGGGGGCTTGGGAAATGGACATCTTCCACAATGACCTCATCCAGGGAATGACCAATGTCCACAACTGGATGAGGTACATTGATGATGTCCTTTTCCTATGGGATGGTACACTTGAAGAACTAAATACATTAATGCAACAACTCAATGATAATAATCAGAATATAAGATTAACCTTCAAACATGCTAGAGAAATGGATTTCCTGGACATCAAGATGAGTGTAGGTGTGGATGGGCATATTGATACTGATATATTCAGGAAACCCACATCTACAAATTCTTTTTTATCTGCAGACTCATCACATCCACCATCTACGATCCGGGGAATACCAATTGGCCCGTTCTTAAGAGATAAAAGAATCTGCTCAAATTACAAAAATTTCAAGACACATGCTATTGATCTCACACGTAGGTTCCTTGACAGGGGCTACAGTAAAAGAACCATCAAGAGAGGCTATCGGAGGGCGGAAAAAACAACAAAAGATCAACTTCCGTATCGTACTTCTATGATCACTAAAATGGACAATAGCAATCAAGTCCGTTTCATCTCAACATTCAACAAAGAATGGAGAGGTCTAAAAGACATTGTATACAAACACTTGGGAAGTCTTATTTACAGATCCTGTTTTGCGCCATATATTACCACCACAACCATCATTTGTTGCCAGAAGATCTGCCAATTTAAAAGATTTATTGGTTCGCAGCCATTACGAATCCATCAGAACAGCAACCAGCCACGTCAATCAGAGGGGAGTGCCAGGCTTCTACCCCTGTGGCCTATGCAAGGGGTGCTATAACCACAGTAAAACCACTACTTTTTTGAATTGGAATGGATCCCGTTATTATAATATCCGAAAACATCTAACGTGTTCATCGACCGGGGTGATTTACCATGCCAGCTGCCCTTGTGGGAAAGTCTACATTGGCTTGACCACAAGGCAGTTAAAGGTAAGAACCAGAGAACACATCAGGGACATTGAAAAAGCGAAAGGTAGTGAAGAGGACTCCTCATTAAAAAGTCTCCCCAGGCATTTCAAACACCATCATGAATGTAATGCAAGGGGACTAATGATAAAAGCTATTGACCAAGTTATATTGGGGCCTCGTGGTAGTGATCTGTCCAAAATACTATCTCAAATAGAGAGCAAATGGATTTACCGGCTGGGCACCATGAGCCCGGGCGGTTTGAATGAAAGCCTGGGATTTGCGGCATTTTTGCTATTATGCAGGTCTCTAGAGCTATTTTCTGAGGCATCTTTTTTAAGGGATGGGTTTTAATTGTTTTAGTAAGTTATTTTATCTTAGTACTGTATATGTATATTAATTTGTATTTTCTATTTCAATATTCTTTCAACATTTTGTCATCTTTGCGGTCCCTGTATGGGTGGCTCCCTTGGTGCTATGGACATGATGCTGTGGGTTTACATCTGAATTCCCCAAAGAGGCTCCTCGGTATATATAAGAGAAGGCAGCAAAGAGCCTCATGGATGGGCATCCTCAACATATGGACTACTTGGGTGCATGTTACTATGTTTTAAGAAGGGGTGGGTGGGTCTATTATGCTATGGGGTTGGTTTTTGAGACTTGACTATGGCCTTACACAACATGGGCAAGATACGTTTAGACCATGTCTGCATTCATGCTTCATTTAATAATAGTTTTAATGCATGTGAAATTATATTTATTATATTTATATATGCTTTTAATATGTGGTTATTTATATCACTATGTCCACTATTAGGTACTCTTATTTATTTCAACCTATGTGCACTTCCTTATTTAATATTAAATTCTTCACGTATAATTGAGCACTTTTTCCACCTTTTTCATGCACGTCCCTTCGGATTAACATAGGGCACGGCTTACACTTGTAATTTTTGTTGAGAACATAGTATTGGTCTCTCGGCATTTCCCTCTGCAATTCCTTCTATCAGGCATGCGGGAGAGAGAGCGCATGCGCGTGTGATCGGATCACCGGCATTTCCTTAGGCGCTCTTCATTGAACCTGAGTACTGTTCAGTGGGTGGCTCATTGAGCGCTGGTTGGAAAGTGCCAATTCAGGGTGACCATCATTGCCGCATGCGCCGCAGACTCAGCCCGGATGCCGACACAGATAAATTTGGTACGCACAATTCAACACGGTAACCATATAAAAGCTTGCGTTCCATCTGCGGGCCATTGACGACTTCCCCCTTCCCTCCTCCGTAAGCAAGACGGAATATGTCCAACAGGAAATGATCCACATCACATGCTCTGTCCTCGCACATCCATTGGCTGCCACTTATTTAAAAGATCGCACCTTTCATCCCTTGGGCACGCCCCCGGAAGAAGCCAAGGGCGAAACTCGCGTCGGGGCGACAGGGGAGCACAGAATCACCCGGAGTCACCCGATATCGGACCCATTGCTCTATCTCACTTACAGCCACGAGGTAATATATGCCTAAAATATTTGTGCCTACATAAGTGTGACTTATTAAGTATGCCAGGCTAGGGCACTGTTCAAACGTTTATTACCTTTTCATCTCATGTGTTGGGCAAATTAGGCAATAATTAGGTGGCTCATAGCATTGAATAAGCTTTATAAATTTTGCAATCTCCTCTTTTGCTATATTGGGTCATATACCATCATGTCATATGTCAGGGTGTGTTCCTGGCCCCCTGGGTGTTTTTTGTATTTGTACCATACCTGTTGAATTTTAATGTTTGATAATAAATACGATATTTTAAGGGTAATTCTTTTTTGGTTCTCTTCTTGTGGGCTCAGGGGTTAATGCGTACTGGGTTCCCCTATTGTTGATCAACTTATTATTTGGGCCTACTAACTGTGTCTGCCACTCATTACAGTTTTCCTCCACTGAACAAAGCAATGCCGCCTGTTTAGTCCTGTTACCACATTTGAACTGCATTTAGCCTACTTTATTATTTGGGCCTACTAACTGTGTCTGCCACTCATTACAGTTTTCCTCCACTGAACAAAGCAATGCCACCTGTTTAGTCCTGTTACCAATTTTGAACTGCATTTAGCCTACTTTATTATTTGGGCCTATATCTGTGTTTCCTCCTCATCCTGCCCATTGCCCAGCCACTGCTAGATGAGTCTGCTGGTACATTGACGCAGACCACTACATTCCCCTTGCACTCTACACAGCCAGAATCTGACCCTGCTGAAAGTCAGGTTCCCCTTCCCGCTTACTATACCACCTTATACGGGGACAAAGAGGAAGGTGCAGATGAAAGTGCAGGTTCCTTCATCAGGTGGGGGGGCATACTCGTTGGCGACGTCACTGGCGCAGAGCCCCTCATAGTACGCAAAAGTGTCTCTACCAATGGGAGGCGCCACCCGCCATCAAACACACCGCCATACTATGAGGGGCCCTGTGCCAGTGCCAACGAGTGGGCCCCCCTGCTTGCTCAGGATCACAGCACTTGCAAAGTTGAAATACTTACCTCTCCCTGCTCCACCACCGTGACGTATTCCGCGCTTCCTGGGCCCATGAAAATCTTGAGCCAGCCCTACCCCCCACAACTTTAGCCAAATGACCCCCAGTTTTCAATGCCTAACTATTTGTCATGTCGGACGCTGTTCACACTAGGGCGTCTGACAGACAGCAGTAATTCCACTTACGTCCACTACACGCTCAGTGGCGTCGGCTAGATTTTATCCAGCTTGCTCGGGGTTAATCTAGCTGGTAATCAGGTTGGAGGCTGGGTCACGCCCACGGCCTTTAAATAGTCACGCTGGACTTTGGGCGTCACCGATTATAGCTTGTGCTTTATGCCTTGTGATTCCGGTCTGGAGTGGTGGTCTTATTGTAGGAATATCGTATCTGGTGGTGTATAATCCTTTGTCATATTCCTCCTTCCTATTTGTATTTGTTTTGCCCTGTGCACATTATAGTGTATTCCTGTGTGTCTGCGGCGTGGTGCGTTTTTCAGTTTTCCCTGTCTGTGCTTTCTGTGGGGATTGGTGTGTGGTCTCTTCACTGGGTGGCGGGTGGTGGTTTCAGCTTAGGGCTAAAACAGGAGTCAGGGTCAGGCCTGGCGGCCCAGACATGCACACCTTTAGTGTAACTTCTGGGAAAGGGACAGACAGGGTTTCCCTAGCCTGAGGGATATCGCAGGGGCCTGGGTAACCAACCTTAGTCTACCCAGTTCCCCCGTGACACTATTATTATAAGGTAAATTAAGATTGACAAGCTTAAGTAATAAGAATTGATGTTTTTGGCATTAAAATGGGCACTGTAGGTGTTTTCCTGTCCTCCACTGACTGCCGACTTTGATTCCCCATTGACTTGCATTGGGTTTTGTGTTTCAGTCGGCCCCTGGCTTTTCGCACTAATTGGCCAATTTCACCTGACCCGACTTTTGACAAAGTCGGGTTTTGCAAAAAGTCGCTCAACTCTACTCATCACTGCTGGTTACTCGCTCGGGCAGCAGGGTCCTCAAGATGCTCATTACTCCGTGAGTATTTTTGAATTCTAGCAAGCAAGCTCTTGGCACCGCATGTTTGCCTCTTGTTAGACAGCCAATAAACATGTAGGGATTGCCTGCCAGTCACTATAATGCCATAGCCATCTTGGTTGTGGCATTACTGTGATTGGCTGGTCACATAGCATCATCAGGTCTATCTAAGACCCAGGACGCCATGCTTGGCACAGTGTACCAACGGAAACAGACAAAGGAGGGAGAGGTGCTGCTGAACTAGGGACAGAGATTCTGCGTGTGTATTGGCTTGGATTAGACACCATTAATACTTATTTCAACTGCAACAACAACCCTTATTAAAGCTAATTATAATGAATATTAATACTGCTGTTAGCTGCACATAGAAAGATAATTGTGCTCAATGGATAGTGTATTACAGGATAGGGTTAATTGCATGTCCTTTCTATTGCAACTCATATCAAAAGCCCTTCTCGAGGCTAATAATATTCTTTTTGCTCTTAATCCTACAAATGGCTCTGAGAAGGGAATGTTATAAGCTTTTTATACTGCGGCAGATCTGCGTCAAAAGCATGCAGCCAGACTTGGTTGGCTAGCATTAGCATTGCTATAGTGCTAATGCAGTGGAACAAGCCAATCTGAAGTGGGCAAATGTTCCTGCGATACTAATCCTGCAAAGTTTTCTCAACAGGTATTATATCATATATAATTTAAATGGGCATGGCACATGGTAAAGGACAGGGAAGTGGACAAGTCGCTAATGGTGAGAGCAGAGGCCCAGGCCAAGGTGAAACTTTGCCTGCTGCATTAGCACAACAAACACACACATCATGTCGACCTAGTTTCCTGTCCCACTTTGTTGGGGGGCGTGGAACACCACTCTTGAAGCCAAACCAATGTGAAAAGGTGGTTGGATGGATAGCAGATACTGCTTCCATACAGTTTGCCAGCACCACTCTGTCTTCCACACGGTCCAGTCTCAGTAGCCGTGATTCTGGACCAATAATCCTCACCCTGATCCTCCTTCCTCCAACTATGCTGAGTGCCTGGAGACAAGTGATCCCACACTTGGACAATCCAAAGAGCTGTTACATTTCTATTTATAGATTCTGGCATCTCACCCTGCCCGTTTCAAGTGGGACATGAGGAGATTGCAGGTAGCGATGCCCAAATATTTGAGCAGCCACTGTCACAAGAATGCGACAGTGGAAAATTGAATTACTGTTGCAAGAGGTGGATGAGGATGAGACACAATTGCCAAAAGTCATTAAGTCAGCAAGTCAGATGGAGGACCAGGGTGTGGAAGTGGAGGATGAGATGGAGGATGATGAAGTTGCTGACCCAACCTGGGAACATGACATGCAGAGTGAGGACAGCAGCGCAGAGGGGAAGGGTCAGCAGCAACACAACAGGCAGGAAGAGGCAGTTGATTGACCAGAAACACAAGGCAGGCTACTGTTCCCCAGAGCACCAACATGGGAGAAGTTGCCAGGCCAAGAGTTAGGTGTTCCCGAGTCCAACGCTTTTTAAAAAATATTCCAGCTTACCCAACAAAGGCCATTTGCAACATCTGCCATGCCAGCATCAGCAGGGACAGCACAACTACCAGCCTGAGCACCATGAGCATACTCAGACACATGACAGCAAAGCACCCGACTAGTTCGGCCGAACGCCAAGGTACAGAAACAGTGTCAGCGGGTGACACCACTGCCTCTTCCCCTGTTGTATGTACACACCACTCCCATGTCCATAATGCAGGCAAAGATGCCTCCCACCCTGCACTTTTTGTTGCACACTTGCAGCCACCATCAGTAACCACATCTATTTCCTTGTCCCAGCGCAGCATTCAGTTGTCCCTACCCTAGTCCTTAGAATGCAAGTGTAAATATGCAGGCACCCACCCACAGGCCACAGTACTAAACAGCCACATTTCCAGACTGCTTGCCCTGGAAATGTTGCCAATTAGGCTTGTGGAGACTGGCTTTTTCTGCAACCGCATGGCGGCTGTCCCTCACTACTCGGTCTACAGCCGCCACTATTTGTCCTGGTGTACCATCCCCACCTTACACAAGCATGTGTCCCATAACATCAGCTGTGCCCTGACCAATACTGTTACTTGATGGTCCACTTAACCACAGACACGTGTACAAGTGCTTGTGGCCAGGGATGCCACGTTTCCCTGATAACAAACTGAGTGAACATTATGAAAGCGGAGACCCAGTCAGACCATGGGAAGCAATATGTGCTATGGACACAGAGGATTGCAGGCCCTGGTTCAATCAGGGTTTCCTCCACATACTACAGCAGTTTGTGCACCTCCTTCTCACCCTCCATCTCTGAAACATCAACATCAGTCTCAAGCTAGAAGCACTGCAGCACTGACTTGTCCACACGGCAACAGGCTCTGCTGAAACTAATCTGCTTAGGTGACAAACCGCACACTGCCGCAGAGCTGTTAAAAGGTCTAACAGACCAGGCTGATATGTGGCTCTCTCCCTTGAATCTACAATGAGGCATGGTCATGTGTGACAATGGCCATAACCTGGTGGAGGCTCTGCAGCTCGGCAACCTCACTCACGTACCATGCCTGGCCGACATGCTCAACTTATTGGTTCAGCAGTTTCTCAAAACCTACCCAAATCTGCCTGAGCTACTTATGAAAGTATGCCCATTTCCACAACTCAGCTACAGCTGCTGTTGCCCTGGCAGTGTTGCAGCAGCACTTGCAACTTCCAGCTCACCGACTAAATTGCGATGTCACCACACGTTAAATTCAATGTTACATATGTTGGAAAGGCTTTATGAGCAGCAGAGGGCAGTAGTTTAATACCAACTGCAACAAGCCTGTCTGTATTCCTGTCAACGTCAGCACATAAGAGCTGATGAGTGGGAATGGATGTCTGACATCAGTGTGGTTCACAAAAACCTAGAGGACTTGACCAAGATGGTGAGCGGCGATGATGCCATAATCAGCACAAACATCCCGCTTCTCTGTCTACTGAAATGCTCACTGATCACAATTAAAGAGGAGGCTTTGCAGGCGAGCAACTTGAGATGGCGCAAGAAACTATACAGGGTGATGTACACAACGAAGCCTCATCTCATTTTCTCAACGTGGATTTGGTGATAAGGTGATGCTACACGACTAAGCCTCATCTCATTTTCTCAACGTGGATTTGGTGATAACGAGGAGAAGGTAGAGGATGAACAGGAGCTGGTTGTCTGCACTACAGACGGTACTACCCACACCACCTTCATCCTGTCTGTTCAGCGTGGATGGCCTGAAGATGAGGAGGAGGACGGGGAGGAGAAGATGGACAATGGTCTTCTTGGTAAAGGGAAGTCTTGGCTGTTGGCAGTCTGGCACACATGGCTGAGTTTATGTTGCGCTTCCTTTCCCATGAACCTCGCATTGTACACATTTTGGCTAACACTAATTACTGGTTGGTCACCACTTAGTACTGGTTGGTCAAGCTTCTAGACCCATGCTACAAGGAGAACTTTCCATCTCTCCTTCCCATGGCAGAGAGGTCTAATAAAGTGTTGCATTTCCAGAAGGATCTAGTTGAAGAATTATTTAAAAAAAAGTTCCCTTCTGACAATGCTAGAGTCAGAGGTCAAAGTTCCTTGGACAAACAAGGAGGAGAGATGTGGGAGACACACGCCAGATGCAGCTGAGGCAGGGGAACACTATCAAAGGTCTGTGACAGCTTTCTCAGACCCTTCAATTGCCCAGGCCCTGATGCTCAGGTTACTCTGACAAGCAGGGAAAAGCTTTGGAAGATGATGGAGTATCTTGCTGACTGTACCTCTGTGCCTTACAACTATTGGGTATCCATGCTAGAAATGTGGCATGAACTGTCTCTCTATTGGATGGATTGGCCCAGACTTCTCAACACCACCGAATGACAGCAGCGGAACGAACATAAACTCAAATCCAGTATTTTTATTTTTCCAGGTCTTTTCCCATGCACCCCTTCCCACCCAAACATGTGTATACTCTTCAGGATTTCAACTTTTTTGTATCATTCTCATTCTCCTCATCCTCCTCCACCACCATGTTAACAGGGTGATCATGCTACCCGCGCTATACATTTTTTAAGGGTGTTTATGATGCCCACATTAAGAATTTTGAGAGACCTACCTAGAACATTCTTTTATATATATACATGCCTCTCATGGGTAAATGGTTTTCAGCTCATGCACTTAGTGTATGCGCATTAACAGTCTAGGATACCCACTCCTTAATAATGGGAGAAAATGTTTTCTGAGGCCCTCCACTATGTCTCTTGAAAGGGGTATTGGAGTGCCTTCTTCTAATTCTTGGCATCCTTTACACTTAGTGCATGCACTTTACTAGTCTAGTAGACCCACTCCTTAGTAATGGGAAAAAATGATTTTCTGAGGCTACACCTTCTAGTTGAAGGAACATTTTTGGTAACCAAGAGCCAGTGAGTTCTATTGGTATATCATCCAGTGCCTTGTTGTGGGCTGTCAGGTGGTTGTAACATAGGGAGTTCTCACACCTCATACAGGATTTCACAGCTGGAACAGGAGACTTTGTACAGTAAGTATGGAAGATCCTGTTCTCCTCCATATCAGGTTGAGTAGATGTTAAACGCACCATTGTATTCCCCAGCAGATTTCATGAAATAACAGTCCTTGATGCTGCTACGCTAAACTAATAATTTTTTGTGGGCTAATTCAAATAGATTTTATTCTCTAATAATACCGCTCTTATCTGCAATTCATTTAGGATGAGCTGTGGCAGTAGGGATAGCGTATTACAGGCATCTAGTCAGGGATTATTGCCTTACAGTCCTTGTTGCTACAACCTAACAAAAAAAATATCAAGGTAACATCTATTCTATTCTGTATTAATATCGCTGATAGCTGCGTTTAGTGTGGGGATAGGTGCTAGGTATAATCTGCTGGAAATGAGTGTTCTATCTGATCCAATACATCCACAGTCCATAACTAGTGTTGAGCATTCCGATACCGCAAGTATCGGGTATTGGCCGATATTTGCGGTATCGGAATTCCGATACCGAGATCCGATACTTTTGTGATATCGAGAATTGGTATCGGGATCGATATTAATGTGTAAAATAAAGAATAAAAATAAAAAATATTGATATACTCACCTCTCCGACGCAGCCTGGACCTTACCGATGTAACCGGCAGCTTCCGTTCCTAAGAATGAGCGCTTGAAAGACCTTAGATGACGTCGCGGCTTGTGATTGGTCGCGTGGCGGTCACGTGACCGCTCACGCGACCAATCACAAGCCGCGACGTCATCTAAGGTCTTTCAAGCACTCATTCTTAGGAACGGAAGCTGCCGGTTACATCGGTAAGGTCCAGGCTGCGTCGGAGAGGTGAGTATATCAATATTTTTAATTTTTATTCTTTATTTTACACATTAATATGGATCCCAGGGCCTGAAAGAGAGTTTCCTCTCCTTCAGACCCTGGGAACCATACAGGATATCTTCCGATACTTGGTGTCCCATTGACTTGTATTGGTATCGGGTATCGGTATCGGTGATATCCGATACTTTTCGGGTATCGGCCGATACTATCCGATACCGATACTTTCAAATATCGGACGGTATCGCTCAACACTATTCATAACTTAATAGTTTTTTCCATTCATTCACTAACAGATTCACATTTTTTATGGTGATCTGTACTTAATTAATGAAAGCAGGCAGGGTTGCTTGCGTTCCTCCAGAGTTTGATGCTGCCACGTACAAGAAAAAATGTTTTCAAGGCCAATTCAAATCTCTTCTATAGTCTGCAATAATATCACTCTTATCAGTAATTTGTGTGGGGTGAGCTGTTGAAGTAAGGATAACGTAGTACAGGCATCTAGTCAGGGATTATTGCCTTATAAATTATAATCCTTGCTGCTGCAACCTAAAAAATAATATCAAGGCAACCTAAAAAATAATATCAAGGAAACATTCTATTCCCTATTAATACCACTGTTAGCTGCGTTCAGTGTAGGGATAGATGCTAGGTATTATCTGCTGGAAATTGGTGTTCATTATGGTCACACACATCTCTTCCACAGTCCATAACTTGATTGCTTTTCTCCATACACTCATAGAGATTCATGTTTTTTCAGTACTCAGAAATTCATTAAAGCAGGCACAATTAACAATCAATGTGTCTATTTGCAGTTTCTCTGTAGCATCTATATGTAAAGGTACCTTCACACGAAACGACTTTGTAACGATATCGCTAGCGATCCGTGACGTTGCAGCGTCCTGGCTAGCGATATCGTTTAGTTTGACACGCAGCAGCGATCAGGATCCTGCTGTGATGTCGCTGGTCGCTGAATAAAGTTCAGAACTTTATTTGGTCGTCCGATCGCCGTGTATCGTTGTTTGACAGCAAAAGCAACGATACCAGCGATATTTTACACTGGTAACCAGGGTAAACATCGGGTTACTAAGCGCAGGGCCGCGCTTAGTAACCCGATGTTTACCCTGGTTACCAGCGTAAAATGTAAAAAAAACAAACAGTACATACTTACATGCATCCCCCGCCGTCCGCTTCCCACACTGACTGAGTGCCGCAAAGTGAAAGTGAAAGCACAGCACAGCGGTGACGTCACCGCTGTGCCCTGCTACTGCCGGCGCTCACACAGTGCAGGAAGCGGACGCCGGGGGACGCGTGTAAGTATGTACTGTTTGTTTTTTTTACATTTTACGCTGGTAACCAGGGTAAACATCGGGTTACTAAGCGCGGCCCTGCGCTTAGCAACCCGATGTTTACCCTGGTTACCCGGGGACCTCGGCATCGTTGGTCGCTGGAGAGCGGTCTGTGTGACAGCTCTCCAGCGACCAAACAGCGACGCTGCAGCGATCGGCATCGTTGTCGCTATCGCTGCAGCGTCGCTTCGTGTGAAGGTACCTTTAGACTTAGTGGAGGGAGACTTTACGCTACTAAAGCTGGAATTAGCACTTCTAAACTCTCCAGTGCTTTGTTTCTATCCATTTCTGGGTGCTTTTGAAGTATGTTTGGGGTCATTGTTCTGCAGGAAAACCCATGACCTAGGATGCAAACCCAGCTTACTGACACTATATTGCGACCCAAAATCTTTTTAGAATCTACATATTTCATGATGCTTTGCACACAGTCAAGGCACCCCGTGCCAGTGGCAGCAACAAAACTCCAAAATATCGTTGAATCATCACCGTATTTAACTGTAACTACTGTTATCTTATTTGTAGCCTCATTCAATTTACAGTAAACAGTAGAATGATGTGCTTTACCAAAATGCTCTATCTCAGTCTCATCTGTCAACAAGAGATAGAGCATCATGATTTGCTCGACTCGAGAAATGAGGACCTGAGCATTTTAGTGCTCGCTCATCACTAGACATCACCTGTAAGCCGCTGCATCTAATTGTTGATTATTTGGTGCTTAATGGTGTTTTACCATTATTGTGTTTATTTTTCCAGTTCTCATTCATAAGACTTGATACACTCTTATTTTTTGTTTAGCAAAAAACATGGTGGTATTTTTCAGTCACAATAAGATGCTGTTGTTCAGTCATATTATTCAGTCAATGTGTGATGATATTTAGTTGCAATATGGTAGTTTTATTTAAGTATTTTTTGTATTATATGTATTTATTGTATTTCAGCATTTAGCTTTTGCATGGTTGTTTTATTCAGTTAATACATGGTGACAGTAACTATGTGTCTCACAATTCCAATACAATTGATAAAGAATTAATTACTTATCATGGATTTTTCCTTAACACTGAGCAATTATTGCTATGGACACCTAAAAATGAAAAAATCCTAACAATTATCATTTGGTGTAAAGTCAGTCAAATTTAGATGCCTTTGTATCATGGTTCCTTGTGCAAGGGACTGATACTCGATTACTGTGTTAGGCTAGGTTCACATTAGCGTTTCTGTGTGCAGCGCATCATCTGCATGAGCAAACGCATGCAAAAACTGCATGCTTACGCAGCGTTTTTTATCCGCATGATGGCAAAAAAGCTGTGTGTGCATGTGTTTGTATGCGTTTTTGCATGCGTTTCCATTGTTTATGCTCATGCGTTCAATAGGACAATGTTTTTCCAGGAGAATTTCCTTGACACAAGACACACACAATGGGCGTGTCTCATTGGACTTCTATATATAGACACACTGCACAGATGAAATCCTCGTCTTTTGATGCTGTATCCAGCTGCAAGATGGATCTTAGCGTGGAGAGTTTCAATGTTAATCTGGATTTGACATTTAAATTGGCTTTTGCTTTTCCTGTGGCTTGTGAAGAAGATAGAAGAAAATGACGGAGAAGAAGTCGTCGTCGCTATTGGCAAAACCCCATTGTTGAAGTCCGAGAGAGCCATGGAACCTACCACTCATTGTGCACCAAGCTTCGTGAAAACCCACAAAAGCTTTTTGAGTACACGAGAATGTCAGAACAGAGCTTCGAAGGATTGCTGCTACGTGTCCAAGAATCCATCACCAGGCAGGGCACACAGCTATGTAGAGCAATTACTGCTGAGGAACATCTGTTGGTGACCCTAAGGTACGTAATTTTGAAAAAGAAACAGCTGTCTTTAATATTATTGTTCTAAAAGCCATGTACTGATTTTTTTCCCATTTTCTGCTCCTGGCTACCGGAGAGATCTTAAGATCTCTACATTTTCAATTTCGGATTGGAGTGTCCACCAAAGCGCCAAACATAAAAAAATGATATAAATGAGGTATCGCTGTAATTGTACTAACCCAAAGAATAAAACTGCTTTATCAATTTTACCACACGTGGAATAGTATAAACGCCTCACCAAAAAGAAATTCATGAATTGCTGGTTTTTGTTCATTCTGCCTCCCAAAAATCGTAATAAAAAGCGATCAAAAATGTCATGTGCCTGAAAATGGTACCAATAAAAACGTCAACTCGTCCGTCAAAAAACTAGACCTCACATTACTCTGTGGGCCAAAATATGGAAAAATTATAGTTCTCAAAATGTGGTGATGCAAAAACTATTGTTTGCAATAAAAAGCGTCTTTTAGTCTGTGACAGCTGCCAAACAAAAACCCGCTATAAATAGTAAATCAAACCCCCTTTATCACACCCTTAGTTAGGGAAGAACAATAAAATAAAAAAATGTATTTATTTCCATTTTCCCATTAGGGTTAGGGTTAGGGATAAAGTTGGAGTTGGGGCTAAAGTTAGGGTTAAGGTTGAGGCTAAAGTTAGAGTTAGGATTGGGGCTAAAGTTAGGGTTAGGGTTGGGGCTAAAGTTAGGGTTAGGATTGGGGCTAAAGTTAGGGTTAGGGTTGGGGCTAGAGATGGGGTTAGGGTTTGGATTACGTTTATGGTTCGGATTAGGGTTGGTATTAGGGTTAGGGGTGTGTCAGGGTTAGAGGTGTGGTTAAAGTTATGGCTATGGTTGGGATTAGGGTTAGGGGTGTGTTGGGGTTAGGGGTGTGGTTAGGGTTGGGATTAGGGTTAGGGGCGTGTTCGGATTAGGGGTGTGGTTAGGGTTATGGTTAGGGTTGGGATTAGGGTTAGCGGTGTGTTCAGGTTAGGGTTGGAGTTAGAATTGGGATGTTTCATCAGCACATCAGGGGCTCTACAAACGCAACATGGTGCTACTTCCCTTCCGAGCTCTGCCATGCACTCAAACGGTGGTTCTCTCCCACATATGGGGTATCAGTGTACTCAGTACAAATTCCACAACAACGTTGGGGGTCCAATTTCTCCTGTTACCCTTGGGAAAATAAAAAATTGGGGGCGAAAAGATCATTTTTGTGAAAAAAATATGATTTTTTATTTTTACGGCTCTACATTATAAACTTCTGTGAAGCATTTGGGGGTTCAAAGTGCTCACCATATATCTAGATAAGTTCCTTAGGGGGTCTTCTTTCCAAAATGGTGTCACTTGTGGGGGGTTTTCACTGTTTAGGCACATCAGGGGCTCTCCAAACGCGACAAGGCGTCCAATCTCAATCCCAGCCAATTTTGCATTGAAAAGTCAAACGGCGCTCCTTCCCTTCTGAGATCTGTTATGCTCCCTACAACAACATTTTACACCAGTTCCATAATGAGAATCCGCAGGTGTAAAAACACAGGCGAAATCTGCAGAAAAAACGCACAAAATTCCGCGGTAAATCCGCAGGTAAAATGCAGAATCCGAGAGAAAAAATCCGCAATGGAATCCGCAACGTGTGCACATACCCTTAGGGAGTTTAGGTAATAGTTGCAATCTAATAGTTCTTTGGTTAGGGCTATCTCTGTATCGGCAGGCACCACTAGGGAATGTGGTGTTAGTATATCTAATCTATATAGGAACCAGCAGGCTCAGTTGGATTTTTTAGTGTCCAACCTATTAATTTCGAGTGAGTTGCTACACAGGCATGACCTAAATGCTGCCTCCTGCTAATATGAACCATATCAGATTGTGGTGCAGGATGTTGTGATTTGCTGAGTGAGGTTTTACACATTTCTGCCATGTTAACCCTCCATTCCCAGCTGCGTTGGCGACTTCTTCCTCTGCCTCTGTCTTGTGCTTCCACTGAGCCCCCGCTGTTAGGTGAGGACGCTGTCAGTAGTGCACTTATCATCATGCGCTTGTATTCCTGTATTTTAGGATAGTGACAGAAATAAGGATGGCACATTGTGGCTGTAGTGGGGATCTAGCAGGGTGGATACACAGTAATCAGCACTTGTAGCAATCCTGCCAACACGGCGGTCATTGCGCAGGCACAGCAGCATGTATTGCCTCATGTGTCCAGGCTGCCTAGAGGCAACGACAAGCTGTCCTCGGAGGAAGCTGTATGATCTGTGTCCTCTCTATCATCTATATCCCTCCACTCACGTTCCAGTAATGCCCATGAGCTGCTTTGAGTGCCACTCTGCTCTGAACATGATTGTTCCTCATCCTTCTTCTTCTACTCCTCCTCGTCATCCTCCAAAACTGTCGTCTGGCTGGATATTTGTGTACCTTGCTACTGTTGGTACAGAAATGCATCCTCAAAGATGTGTGGACGCTTGGCCCGATAATGTTGTGAATGGTCCCTGTTCCTCCTCCTCTTCCACCTGTGTCACCACTTCATCTATCATCGCCTGAAACTTTCTTTTTCTAGGAGGTATACACTGCGTGCAGAATTATTAGGCAAGTTGTATTTTAGAGGATTATTTTTGTTATTGATCAACAACTATGTTCTCAATCAACCCAAAAGACTTGTAAATATCAAAGCTTAATATTTTTGGAAGTTGGAGTGGGTTTTTTTTTTATTTGGCTATCTTAGGAGGATATCTGTTTGTGCAGGTAACTATTACTGTGCAGAATTATTAGGCAACTTAATAAAAAACAAATATATTCCCATCTCACTTGTTTATTTTCACCAGGTAAACCAATATAACTGCACAAAATTTAGAAATAAACATTTCTAACATGCAAAAACAAAACCCCCAAAAATTAGTGAACAGTATAGCCACCTTTCTTTATGATGATACTAACAGCCTTCCATCCATAGATTCTGTCAGTTGCTTGATCTGTTTACGATCAACATTGCGTGCAGCAGCCACCACAGCCTCCCAGACACTGTTCCGAGAGGTGTACTGTTTTACCTCCCTGTAGATCTCACATATTTTATGAGAGACCACAGGTTCTCTATGGGGTTCAGCTCAGGTGAACAAGAGGGCCATGTCATTATTTTTTCTTCTTTGAGACCTTTAATGGCCAGCCACGCTGTGGAGTAGTTGGAGGCATGTGATGGAGCATTGTCCTGCATGAAAATCATGTTTTTATTGCACGATACCGACTTCTTCTTGTACCACTGCTTGAAGTTGTCTTCCAGAAACTGGAAGTAGGTCTGGGAGTTGAGCTTCACTCCATCCTCAACCCGAAAAGGTCCCACAAGTTCATCTTTGATGATACCAGCCCATACCAGTACCCCACCTCCACCTTGCTGGGGTCTGAGTCGAAGTGGAGCTCTCTGCCCTTTACTGATCCAGCCTCTGGCCCATCAAGAGTCACTTTCATTTCATCAGTCCATAAAACCTTTGAAAAGTCAGTCTTAAGATATTTCTTGGCCCAGTCTTGACATTTTATCTTCTGTTTCTTGTTCAAAGGTGGTTGTTTTTCAGCCTTCCTTACCTTGGCCATGTCCCTGAGTATCGCACACCTTGTGCTTTTTGTTACTCCAGTAACGTTGCAGCTCTGAAATATAGCAAAACTGGTGGCAAATGGCATCTTGGCAGCTTCACGCTTGATTTTCCTCAATTCATGGGCAGTTATTTTGTGCCTTTTTTGCTCAACACGCTTCTTGTGACCCTGTTGGCTATTTGCCATGAAACGTTTGATTGTTCGGTGATCACGCTTCAAAAGTTTGGCAATTTCAACACTGCTGCATCCCTCTGCAAGACATCTCACAATTTTGGACTTTTCAGTTGCCTAATAATTAAGCACACCTTATATAGGGTTTTGATGTCATTAGACAACACCCCTCCTCATTACAGAGATGCACATCACCTGATTTACTTAATTGGTAGTTGGCTCTCAAGCCTGAACAGCTTGGAGTAGGACAACATGTATAAAAAGCATCATGTGATCCAAAAAAACAACTTGCCTAATAATTCTGCACGCAGTGTAGAAGTGGGATAGTAATGCTAAGTATGATGGCAAAATTGGCGCTGGCCATGTTGGTGGTGTACTCGAAGCAGCACAACAAGGCACACATGTCCCACATGGAAGGCCACTCGCTGGTCGTGAAGTGGTGTTGTCCCACAGAGCAAATAACTTGTGCGTGCTGCATCTCAAACACCAGTATTGCCTGCTGCTGCAAACACAGTCTATCCAGCATGTACAAGGCGAACTTTCACCTTGTGGGTACTTGATATATGATGTGGTGAGCGGGAAGGCATAAGTGAAGCTGTAGCTCAATACAGGCAAGCAGTAGAAGGGTGTGAATGTCAAAAGTGCGCATAGACTGCCCACACTTTCTGACCGGATGAGGAGGCAGTGGAGGAAGCAGAATAGGAGGAGAAGCCAACATGGAAAGTAGTAGTAGCAGCCAACTAAAAGGGGTTGTCCACTACTAGGGCAACAAGGGATCAAAATATTTAGCTCCATAAAATAATAAAGCCTATTCTCGCCTCCTGTGCTGGCACCGTTCCCACAGTGTTAGCACTTTCTATCCCCGTGGCTCTCATGTGGTTGTTGTGACACATGTTGCCAGTGCCCGATCAGCGCTGGAATCACTGTCCCCGCCTTCTGACAAATCAACATGAGGAGGAAGTCCGGGCTGCAGCAGATCTCATACTTCCTCTTCCTGCTGAATTCGACAGGAGGCGGGGACAGTGACGCCAGCGCTCATTGGGCACCAGTGTCACATGTCACAACAACAGCATGGGAGCACCGGAAGACCAAGTGCTGACACCGCAGAAATGGCACCAGCATGGGAGATGAGTATTATTATTTTATGGGGGGCCAAGCAAGGGGTATGAGAACAAACTGTCCAAATAGTGGACAACTTCTTTGAGGGCTAGGGGCTGGCCTCAAGACTTTATAGCAGCTGACGTAATAGTGAGGGGCCAGCTGCATTGCACAGTAGCAGCCAACGTAATGGCTGGGGGCAGGCCTCAGCGCTTTGTAGTAACTGGCGTAATAGCTAGCGGATGCCTGCGGTGTGCAGTAGTAGCCAACTTAATGGCTAGGGGCCAGCCTCGGTGCTTTTGCCCTCCTATCCCTCTTTTGCTGTGCTACTGGGGCAGCATGACCACCACCTCTTCCTCCGAACTCGGATGGCCTTGACTCCATGTTGAGTCTAGAACCTCATCATCCCCATTGCATCATTACACCTCTCCACTGTGTCCTTAATGCTGCTGCCCTACTAATACACTTCTGTCTTTGATACTTCTCCCCTCTGCTAATCCCTTCATTGTCTTAAGGTTCCAAAACATATCCACTTCAAGCTACTAACACTGACCTACAAAGCTGTACTTAATCTGTCTCTTCTATATATCTCTGAAGTACTCTCACAATATCTCCCACCACATAATCTCCAGTCCTCCCATGATCTCCTTCTCTCCTTCACAATTGTATGTTCTCTATCACCTGCAAGACTTCTCCCAAGTATACCCCATCCAATTATCCCCTACATTCCTTAATCCGATTATCGAATTATCCGATTATCCCCTACGTTCTCAAATTTCAAGGGGAACTTGAAAATCCATATATTCAGAACAGCTTACTGCCTGCAATGCCCCCGCAGCCACCTCACCAACACCAAAGGTGGTGCAGCTGCCAAACCTACGGTCTCCTTCTTCATTATCCTACAGAATGTATGGCCACAATGGGTAGGGTCCTCTCCCTTCTCTTCCTCGGGGAAGCCCATGCAAAATGCTTGTTGGGGCCTGCAGAGTCACATTGGGGCAACCTATTATATGAGTAAGCCATGCTGTTTTATTTTTGGTGACCATTTAGTTTTCACCATGTTATATCCACTCTCAACTATGCATGCACCTGTTTTCTCTCAATGATTGAGGCATATTATTGAATACCTTTTCTTCACTTTAAATGCTATTTTTGATATAATGGTATTAATACATATTATACTCCAATCCTCTTGGGACTACACCTGGACTACTGGTCATGCACTGTATATTAACTATACTAGCTACTAGGGTTGAGCGAAACGGATCGTTCATTTTCATGTCGCCGACTTTTGGCAAAGTCGGCGTCTCATGAAACCGAGCCGATCCCTGTGTGGGGTCTGCCATGTGGTACGCGACTTTCGCGCCAAAGTCGCGTTTCAATGACGCTAAAAGCGCCATTTCTCAGCCAATGAAGGTGGACGCAGAGTGTGGGCGGCGTGATGACATAGATCTCAGTCCCCACCATCTTAGAGAAGGGCACTGCAGTGATTGGCTTGCTTTCTGCGGCGTCACAGGGGCTATAAAGGGGCATTCCCGCCGACCGCCATCTTACTGCTGCTGATCTGAGCGTAGGGAGAGGTTGCTGCAGCTTCTTCAGAAGCAGGGATAGTGATAGGCAGGGTACATAAAGCTACAAACCGCTTGTGCTGTAGCGATTTCCACTGTCCAACACCACCTTTTGATTGCAGGGACAGTGGAAGCTACATTTTTTTTTCCTCAGCGCTGTAGCTCATTGGGCTGCACTAGAAGGCTCCCTGACCCTGATAGCTGCGTTGCTGTGCCTGTGTGTACGCCGCTGTGCAAACCAACTGCTTTTTTCAAAGCACAAATCCTGTTTTTCCTTCCTTTCTGCACAGCTATCTTGTGTGTTTGTCCACACTTTTGTGTGCAGCAGTCCTTTTTATAGCTGCCTGCCATACGTTTCTGAGATAACTGCAGGGAGATAAATATTGGCAAGTCTGCCTCCGTGCCATTGCTGTGTGTGGCATCTGTCTCTCATTGTGTGCCACCAAAAACACTGTGTAATACTTGGCCATTTTTTTTTTTTTTTGGGTACATTCTCCCCTTTCAAAAAAAAAAATTAGTGGGAGATAAATATTGGCAAGTCTGCCTCCGTGCCATTGCTGTGTGTGGCATCTTTCTCTCATTGTGTGCCACCGAAAACACTGTGTAATACTTGGCCATTTTTTTTGGGGGGGGGGGTACATTCTCCCTTTTCAAAAAAAAAAAAATTAGTGGGAGATAAATATTGGCAAGTCTGCCTCCGTGCCATTGCTGTGTGTGGCATCTGTCTCTCATTGCGTGCCACCGAAAACACTGTGTAATACTTGGCCATTTTTTTTGGGGGGGGTACATTCTCCCTTTTCAAAAAAAAAAATTAGTGGGAGATAAATATTGGCAAGTCTGCCTCCGTGCCATTGCTGTGTGTGGCATCTGTCTC
Source organism: Ranitomeya variabilis (assembly GCF_051348905.1). Taxonomy (NCBI): domain Eukaryota; kingdom Metazoa; phylum Chordata; class Amphibia; order Anura; family Dendrobatidae; genus Ranitomeya; species Ranitomeya variabilis. The sequence goes on from NC_135232.1 coordinate 777,660,620, forward strand.
TCATTGTGTGCCACCGAAAACACTATGTAATACTTGGCCAATTTTTTTTTTTTTTGGGTACATTCTCCCTTTTAAAAAAAAAAAATTAGTGGGAGATAAATATTGGCAAGTCTGCCTCCGTGCCATTGCTGTGTGTGGCATCTGTCTCTCATTGTGTGCCACCGAAAACCACTGTGTAATACTTGGCCTTTTTTTTGGGGGGGGGGTGTTGTGAAATTGGATTTTGGGCTCCCCCGGTGGCCACTGGTGGAATTGAACTGGTGTGCATCATCCTCTCTGTTCACCTGTTTCCATCAGGATGTGGGAGTCGCTATTTAGCCTTGCTCCTCTGTCACTTCCATGCCGGTCAACATTGTAATCAGAAGCCTTTCTGTGCATGTTCCTGCTGCTAGACAACTCCCAGCTAAGTTGGACTTAGTCCTTGTTTGTTTTTGCATTTTGTTCCAGTTCACAGCTGTAGTTTCGTTTCTGTGTCTGGAAAGCTCTTGTGATCTGAAATTGCCACTCTGATGTTATGAGTTAATACTAGAGTCTTAAAGTAATTTCAGGATGGTATTTTGATAAGGTTTTCAGCTGACCATGAAAGTGCCCTTTCTGTCTTCCTGCTATCTAGTAAGCGGACCTCAATTTTGCTAAACCTATTTTCATACTACGTTTGTCATTTCATCTAAAATCACCGCCAATATTTGTGGGGGCCTCTGTCTGCCTTTCGGGGAAATTTCTCTAGAGGTGAGCCAGGACTATATTTTCCTCTGCCAGGATTAGTTAGTCCTCCGGCCGGCGCTGGGCATCTAGGGATAAAACGCAGGCTACGCTACCCGGCTACTGTTAGTTGTGCGGCAGGTTTAGTTCATGGTCAGTTTAGTTTCCATCCTTCCAAGAGCTAGTTCGTATGTTTGCTGGGCTATGTTCTCTTGCCATTGAGAACCATAACAGTTTGACCGGCCAAAAAGGGTTAAATTAATTGACAGAGAAAGGAGAGAAAAGAGAAGTCTGCTGAAGATTTTTTTTTTTTTTTCTCAGTTCTGAGTGTGCTTGTAATTGAATCTCTTGCAAGTCTGCCTATATTGCAGCCTTTCTCTCTCTCTCTCCTTCTAATCCTGGAATGGCTCTGTGTTCACCTGTTTAAAATGGATATTCAGAGTTTAGCTGCAGGTTTGAATAATCTCACCACGAAAGTTCAAAACTTACAAGATTTTGTTGTTCATGTTCCTATATTTGAACCTAGAATTCCTTTGCCTGAATTTTTCTCGGGGAATAGATCTTGCTTTCAAAATTTCAAAAATAATTGCAAGTTGTTTTTGTCCCTGAAATCTCGCTCTGCTGGAGATCCTGCTCAGCAGGTCAGGATTGTGATTTCTTTGCTCCGGGGCGACCCTCAGGATTGGGCTTTTGCGTTGGCTCCAGGGGATCCTGCGTTGCTCAATGTGGATGCGTTTTTTCTGGCCTTGGGGTTGCTTTATGAGGAACCTCAGTTAGAACTTCAGGCGGAAAAGGCCTTGATGTCCCTATCTCAGGGGCAAGACGAAGCTGAAATATACTGCCAGAAATTCCGTAAATGGGCTGTGCTTACTCAGTGGAATGAGTGCGCCCTGGCGGCGAATTTCAGAGAGGGTCTCTCTGATGCCATTAAGGATGTTATGGTGGGGTTCCCTGTGCCTGCGGGTCTGAATGAGTCCATGACAATGGCTATCCAGATCGATAGGCGTCTGCGGGAGCGCAAACCTGTGCACCATTTGGCGGTGTCTACTGAGAAGACGCCAGAGAATATGCAATGTGATAGAGTTCTGTCCAGAAGTGAACGGCAGAATTTTAGACGAAAAAATGGGTTGTGCTTCTATTGCGGTGATTCAACTCATGTTATATCAGCATGCTCTAAGCGTACTAAGAAGCTTGATAAGTCTGTTTCAATTGGCACTTTACAGTCTAAGTTTATTCTATCTGTGACCCTGATTTGTTCTTTATCATCTATTACCGCGGATGCCTATGTCGACTCTGGTGCCGCTTTGAGTCTTATGGATTGGTCCTTTGCCAAACGCTGTGGGTATGATTTGGAGCCTCTTGAAACTCCTATACCCCTGAAGGGGATTGACTCCACCCCATTGGCTAGCAATAAACCACAATACTGGACACAAGTAACTATGCGGATTAATCCGGATCACCAGGAGATTATTCGCTTTCTTGTGCTGTATAACCTACATGATGTGTTGGTGCTTGGATTGCCATGGCTGCAATCTCATAACCCAGTCCTTGACTGGAAAGCTATGTCTGTGTTAAGCTGGGGATGTAAGGGGACGCATGGGGACGTACCTGTGGTTTCCATTTTATCATCTATTCCCTCTGAGATTCCTGAATTCTTGACTGAATATCGTGACGTTTTTGAAGAACCTAAGCTTGGTTCATTACCTCCGCACCGGGAGTGCGATTGTGCCATAGATTTGATTCCGGGTAGTAAATACCCTAAGGGTCGTTTATTTAATCTGTCTGTGCCTGAACATGCTGCTATGCGAGAATATATAAAGGAGTCCTTGGAAAAGGGACATATTCGTCCTTCGTCATCTCCCTTAGGAGCCGGTTTTTTCTTTGTGGCTAAGAAAGATGGCTCTTTGAGGCCGTGCATTGATTATCGGCTTTTGAATAAAATCACGGTTAAATATCAATATCCGTTGCCACTGCTGACTGATTTGTTTGCTCGCATAAAGGGGGCCAAGTGGTTCTCTAAGATAGATCTTCGTGGGGCGTATAATTTGGTGCGAATTAAGCAGGGGGATGAGTGGAAAACCGCATTTAATACGCCCGAGGGCCACTTTGAGTATTTGGTGATGCCTTTTGGTCTTTCAAATGCCCCTTCAGTCTTTCAGTCCTTTATGCATGACATTTTCCGTGATTATTTGGATAAATTTATGATTGTGTATCTGGATGATATTTTGATTTTTTCGGATGACTGGGACTCTCATGTCCAGCAGGTCAGGAGGGTTTTTCAGGTTTTGCGGTCTAATTCCTTGTGTGTGAAGGGTTCTAAGTGCGTTTTTGGGGTTCAAAAGATTTCCTTTTTGGGATATATTTTTTCCCCCTCTTCCATCGAGATGGATCCTGTCAAGGTTCAGGCTATTTGTGATTGGACGCAACCCTCTTCTCTTAAGAGTCTTCAGAAATTTTTGGGCTTTGCTAACTTTTATCGTCGATTTATTGCTGGTTTTTCTGATGTTGTTAAACCATTGACTGATTTGACTAAGAAGGGTGCTGATGTTGCTGATTGGTCCCCTGCTGCTGTGGAGGCCTTTCGGGAGCTTAAGCGCCGCTTTTCTTCCGCCCCTGTGTTGCGTCAGCCTGATGTTGCTCTTCCTTTTCAGGTTGAGGTCGACGCTTCTGAAATCGGAGCTGGGGCGGTTTTGTCGCAGAGAAGTTCCGATTGCTCCGTGATGAGACCTTGTGCTTTTTTCTCGCGTAAATTTTCGCCCGCCGAGCGGAATTATGATGTTGGGAATCGGGAGCTTTTGGCCATGAAGTGGGCTTTTGAGGAGTGGCGTCATTGGCTTGAGGGGGCTAGACATCAGGTGGTGGTATTGACTGACCACAAAAATCTAATTTATCTTGAGTCCGCCAGACGCCTGAATGCTAGACAGGCGCGCTGGTCGTTGTTTTTCTCTCGGTTTAATTTTGTGGTGTCCTACCTGCCGGGTTCTAAGAATGTTAAGGCGGATGCCCTTTCTAGGAGTTTTGAGCCTGACTCCCCTGGTAATTCTGAACCTACAGGTATCCTTAAGGATGGAGTGATATTGTCTGCCGTTTCTCCAGACCTGCGGCGGGCCTTGCAGGAGTTTCAGGCGGATAGACCTGATCGTTGCCCACCTGGTAGACTGTTTGTTCCTGATGATTGGACCAGTAAAGTCATTTCTGAGGTTCATTCTTCTGCGTTGGCAGGTCATCCTGGAATCTTTGGTACCAGGGATTTGGTGGCAAGGTCCTTCTGGTGGCCTTCCCTGTCTCGAGATGTGCGAGGCTTCGTGCAGTCTTGTGACGTTTGTGCTCGGGCCAAGCCTTGTTGTTCTCGGGCTAGTGGATTGTTGTTGCCCTTGCCTATCCCGAAGAGGCCCTGGACGCACATCTCGATGGATTTTATTTCGGATCTTCCTGTTTCTCAGAAGATGTCTGTCATCTGGGTGGTGTGTGATCGTTTCTCTAAGATGGTCCATTTGGTTCCCCTGCCTAAGTTGCCTTCTTCTTCCGAGTTGGTTCCTCTGTTTTTTCAAAATGTGGTCCGTTTGCATGGTATTCCGGAGAATATCGTTTCTGACAGAGGTACCCAATTCGTGTCTAGATTTTGGCGAGCATTCTGTGCTAGGATGGGCATAGATTTGTCTTTTTCGTCTGCTTTCCATCCTCAGACTAATGGCCAGACCGAGCGGACGAATCAGACCTTGGAGACATATTTGAGGTGTTTTGTGTCTGCAGATCAGGATGATTGGGTTGCTTTTTTGCCTTTAGCGGAGTTTGCCCTCAATAATCGGGCCAGTTCTGCCACCTTGGTGTCTCCCTTTTTCTGTAATTCGGGGTTTCATCCTCGATTTTCTTCTGGTCAGGTGGAATCTTCGGATTGTCCTGGAGTGGATGCTGTGGTGGAGAGGTTGCATCAGATTTGGGGGCAGGTAGTGGACAATTTGAAGTTGTCCCAGGAGAAGACTCGGCTTTTTGCCAACCGCCGGCGTCGGGTTGGTCCTCGGCTTTGTGTTGGGGACTTGGTGTGGTTGTCTTCTCGTTTTGTCCCTATGAGGGTTTCTTCTCCCAAGTTTAAGCCTCGGTTCATCGGCCCGTACAAGATATTGGAGATTCTTAACCCTGTGTCCTTCCGTTTGGACCTCCCTGCATCTTTTTCTATTCATAATGTTTTTCATCGGTCATTATTGCGCAGGTATGAGGTACCGGTTGTGCCTTCCGTTGAGCCTCCTGCTCCGGTGTTGGTTGAGGGCGAGTTGGAGTACGTTGTGGAAAAAATCTTGGACTCCCGTGTTTCCAGACGGAAACTCCAGTATCTGGTCAAATGGAAGGGATACGGTCAGGAGGATAATTCTTGGGTGACTGCCTCTGATGTTCATGCCTCCGATTTGGTCCGTGCCTTTCATAGGGCTCATCCTGATCGCCCTGGTGGTTCTGGTGAGGGTTCGGTGCCCCCTCCTTGAGGGGGGGGGTACTGTTGTGAAATTGGATTTTGGGCTCCCCCGGTGGCCACTGGTGGAATTGAACTGGTGTGCATCATCCTCTCTGTTCACCTGTTTCCATCAGGATGTGGGAGTCGCTATTTAGCCTTGCTCCTCTGTCACTTCCATGCCGGTCAACATTGTAATCAGAAGCCTTTCTGTGCATGTTCCTGCTGCTAGACAACTCCCAGCTAAGTTGGACTTAGTCCTTGTTTGTTTTTGCATTTTGTTCCAGTTCACAGCTGTAGTTTCGTTTCTGTGTCTGGAAAGCTCTTGTGATCTGAAATTGCCACTCTGATGTTATGAGTTAATACTAGAGTCTTAAAGTAATTTCAGGATGGTATTTTGATAAGGTTTTCAGCTGACCATGAAAGTGCCCTTTCTGTCTTCCTGCTATCTAGTAAGCGGACCTCAATTTTGCTAAACCTATTTTCATACTACGTTTGTCATTTCATCTAAAATCACCGCCAATATTTGTGGGGGCCTCTGTCTGCCTTTCGGGGAAATTTCTCTAGAGGTGAGCCAGGACTATATTTTCCTCTGCCAGGATTAGTTAGTCCTCCGGCCGGCGCTGGGCGTCTAGGGATAAAACGCAGGCTACGCTACCCGGCTACTGTTAGTTGTGCGGCAGGTTTAGTTCATGGTCAGTTTAGTTTCCATCCTTCCAAGAGCTAGTTCGTATGTTTGCTGGGCTATGTTCTCTTGCCATTGAGAACCATAACAGGGGGGTAAATTCTCCCTTTTAAAAAAAAAATAATAGTGGGAGATTAAGATTGGCATTTCTGCTTGAGTGCTGGTCCTGTGTGTGCCATCTGTCTCAAATTATTGGGGCACAGAAAACCTATTGTGTAACATTGGGCCTGATTTTCATTTCAGTGTCAGGCACCTATAAAGGTATATATAAATCCTACAGAAGTTTGAGTTCACCTTATAAGTTGTTTTACAGTAACAAATAGCGTTACTTTGGTTACGTTTTGCAAACAATGAGGAAGTCTAGTGGAAGAGGTCGTGGCCGTGGGCGGTCATTGTCAGCTGGTAATGATGGTAGTGGTGGTGGAGCATCAGGTGGTCGTGGTAAAAGCAGTACAGCACCTAAGTCTCGAGTTGTTGAGCCAGGTTCGTTGTCTGGCTACACAAGGCCTCGAACGCTCTCTTTTCTGGGAGTAGGAAAACCACTTTTGAAGCCGGAGCAGCAGGAACAAGTATTGGCTTTCATTGCTGACTCTGCCTCTAGCTCTTTCGCCTCCTCCTCGGAAAGTGCCAAATGTCAGAGCAGTGCATCGTCAGTGGATGCTCCCGGTCAGGAACAAGTCGCTTCCTTGTGTCCTTCACTAAAAACAACAGTTAAGGATGCGTCAGTCGACACAACAGGTTACTCCATGGAGCTCTTTACACACACCGTTCCTGGGTTAGACAGTGAAACAGTTAACAGGCCATGCCCATTAGAAGTTGAATCGGACATGGAGTGCACAGATGCACAGCCACAGCCAGATTACTATGCTGTTCCTTTGACTCAGACCAGAACATTGCCCTCGCAGTGTACTGAGGCAGAATCAAACCCAGCGGAGACTATGGTGCCCTGTCACGAACGCTATACCACCGGCTTACACGGTGACACAGACGAAATTGCACACGACATAGTAGAGGAGGTCATAGATGACCCAGTTGTGGACCCCGATTGGCAGCCATTGGGGGAACAGGGTGCAGGCGGCAGTAGTTCTGAAGCGGAGGAGGAGGAGCCGCAGCAGGCATCAACATCACAACAGGTTCCATCTACCGGGCCCGTATCTGGCCAAAAACGCGTGGCAAAAACAAAACCAGTTGGAGGACAGCGTGGCCATCCGGTTAAAGAAGCTCAGTCTGCAATGCCTGAAAAGGTATCCGATAGTAGAAAGAGTGCAGTCTGGCATTTTTTTAAACAACATCCAAATGATCAGCGCATAGTCATCTGTCAAAAATGTTCAACAACCTTAAGCAGAGGTCAGAATCTTAAAAGTCTAAATACAAGTTGCATGCATAGACATTTATCCACCATGCATTTGCAAGCCTGGACTAACTACCAAACGTCCCTAAAGGTTGCAGCACCCTCGGCCAATGAAGCTAGTCAGCAACGCTACATCCCTTCCCTCCCTGTAAGCCGACCATTTACCACACCACCTGCAGTATCCGTGCAGCTTTCGTCGCCAGGCCAAAGCAGTCAGGGAATCACCAGGTTAGTAGTAGGAAACACTGCATGTAGGGAACCGGCAAGAATACCATCTCCAACCCTCTGTCAGTCACCCATGTCCACCGGCACCACCGCTAGTTCCACGATCTCCAGCTCTCCAGTCCAGCTCACCCTACATGATACTCTTGTTAGGAAAAGGAAGTACTCATCCTCGCATCCGCGTACACAGGGTTTGAACACCCACATTGCTAGACTAATCTCATTAGAGATGATGCCCTACCGGTTAGTTGAAAGCGAAGCTTTCAAAGCGCTGATGGACTACGCTGTACCACGCTACGAGCTACCCAGTCGACACTTCTTTTCTAGAAAAGCCATCCCAGCCCTCCAAAAGCATGTTAAAGACCGCATCGTCCATGCACTCAGGCAGTCTGTGACTACAAAGGTGCACCTGACAACAGATGCATGGACCAGTAGGCATGGCCAGGGACGTTACGTGTCCATCACGGCACACTGGGTGAATGTGGTGGATGCAGGGTTCACAGGGGAAAGCAAAATTGGGACAGTTCTGCCTAGCCCACGGTCAAAGAAAGAGTTGGCTGTAGGCGTTCGCCCCCCCTCCTCCTCTTCCTCCTCCTCATGCAGAAGCGAGAGCTCGTCCACAGACCGCAGTCGCACATCCACTCCATCCACAGCTGCCACTGTTGCACACCAGGTGTGCCATTATGGGATAGCTAGTGGCAAGCGTCAGCAGGCTGTATTGGCAATGAAGTGTTTGGGTGACAACAGACATACCGCGGAAGTTCTGTCCGAGTTCTTGCAGAATGAAACTCAGTCATGGCTGGGCACTGTACATCTTGAGGCAGGCAAGGTAGTGAGTGATAACGGAAGGAATTTCATGGCTGCCATAGCCCTTTCCCAACTGAAACACATTCCTTGCCTGGCTCACACTTTAAACCTGGTGGTGCAGTGCTTCCTGAAAAGTTACCCGGGGCTCCCCGACCTGCTCCTCAAAGTGCGCAGACTTTGCTCGCATATCCGCCGTTCGCCCGTACACTCCAGCCGTATGCAGAACTATCAGCGGTCTTTGAACCTTCCCCAGCATCGCCTAATCATCGACGTTGCAACAAGGTGGAACTCCACACTGCACGTGCTTCAGAGACTGTGCGAACAGAGGCGTGCTGTTATGTTTTTGTGGGAGGATACACATACACGGGCAGGCAGTTGGATGGCAGACATGGAGTTGTCAGGTGTGCAGTGGTCGAAGCTACAAGACCTGAGTCAAGTCCTTCAGTGTTTTGAGGAATGCACACGGCTGGTTAGTGCAGACAACGCCATAATAAGCATGAGCATCCCCCTAATGCGTCTGCTGATGCAAAGTTTGACGCACATAAAGGAGCAGGTGTCTGCAGCCGAGGAAGAGGAAAGCCTTGATGACAGTCAGCCATTGTCTGGTCAGGGCCGTGTAGAGGACGCTGTAGCGGGCAAAGAGGAGGAGGAGGACGAGGCGGATGATGGGGATGAGTACTTTTTGAATGAGGAAGCTTCTCCTGGGCCAACAGAAATTAGTGGCGTTGCAAGGCCGGGTTCTGTTTTTTTAAGGGAGACAAGTGACGTAGATTTGCCTGTAACTGCCCCTCCAACAAGCACAACCGCAGATTTGACAACTGGAACTTTGGCCCACATGGCGGATTATGCCTCACGTATCCTCAAAAGGGACGCACACATTATTAAAATGATGAGCGATGACGATTACTGGTTGGCCTGCATCCTTGACCCTCGCTATAAAGGCAAATTGCTAAATATTATGCCACATGAGAACCTCGAACAAATCTTAGCAACCAAACAAGCTACTCTTGTAGACCGTTTGATTCAGGCATTCCCATCACACAGCGCCGGTGATGGTTCTCACACAAGCTGCAGGGGGCTACATGGCAGAGTTGTTAGAGGTGCACAGATCAGAAGTGGCGTTGGACAGAGGGGTTTTCTGACCAGGTTGTGGAGTGATTTCGCAATCACCGCAGACAGGACAAGTACTGCAGCATCTATTCAAAGTGACAGGAGACAACATTTGTCCAGTATGGTTACTAACTATTTTTCAGCCCTTATTGATGTTCTCCCTCAACCGTCATTCCCATTTGATTACTGGGCATCCAAATTAGACACCTGGCCTGAATTGGCAGAATATGCGTTGCAGGAGCTTGCTTGCCCAGCAGCTAGTGTGCTATCAGAAAGAGTATTCAGTGCTGCTGGTTCAATATTAACCGAAAAAAGGACTCGTCTGGCTACCCAAAATGTGGATGATCTCACCTTCATTAAAATGAACCACTCCTGGATTTCAAATTATTTTGCCCCACCTTTCCCGGCTGACACCTAGCTTTCCTATAAAAAGGTCTTGCTTGTGGAGTGGTCTTACTGAGTGTTCAAATCTCTTAATTTGCAGCAGCTGTTTGAACAGCATTCGACATATTTACACATCCCCCAATGGGAAAACTCCCCCCACGGGGCCGTTGTCTCACTCTCGACACTTGGCGCAAGCACCCGTTAGTTACAGTGCTGTTTGTCAGAAGAGGTGGGTGTGCTCGCTTTTGGTCGACGGCACTGCCACTGGGTCCCTCATAGTACAATGTAGTGTCTCTGGCGGTGGTGGTGCGCACCCAACGTCAGACACAACGTTGTAACATGAGGGGCCCTGGGGCGGTACCGCCGGCCACAAGAGAGTTCCCCCCCCAGCTCAAACTGTGCTCTACCACGTGCAAAATTATCTCGCACAGCTCCACCAATGTTTAGTCTATGCGCTGACATCATTCAATGCCTGGCACTGACAATACCAATTTGTTGACATCTATGATGCTAGTTAAAGTAGTCTGGGTCAGTGTCCTATATTGACACCAGTAAATACTAATTTACTGCCAAATTACTTTGTCATAAACTCTGCAAATGAGCCCACCCCTGTACCTAAGCATGCCACCCTTTTTTTATTTATAGTTGTTTTGCGAGACATTAACATCTATTTATTTTTTGGGAGTACTAACTGTGTCAGACACTTCTTGCAATACTCCTCCACTGACCACAATGCTGCCTGCCTGTGTATCCATGTAACTGATTTAAAACTGCCATGAGCCTATTGTTTGTTATTTTAGGCCTTTGTTAGCCTGTCTGCGGTCCCTACTTGCAATACTCCTCCACTGACCACAATGCTGCCTGGAGTGCCTGCCTGTGTATCTATGTAACCGATTTAAAACTGCCATGAGCCTATTGTTTGTTATTTTAGGCCTTTGATAGCCTGTCTGCGGCCCCTACTTGCAATACTCCTCCACTGACCACAATGCTGCCTGGAGTGCCTGCCTGTGTATCCATGTAACCGATTTAAAACTGCCATGAGCCTATTGTTTGTTATTTTAGGCCTTTGTTAGCCTGTCTGCGGTCCCTACTTGCAATACTCCTCCACTGACCACAATGCTGCCTGGAGTGCCTGCCTGTGTATCCATGTAACCGATTTAAAACTGCCATGAGCCTATTGTTTGTTATTTTAGGCCTTTGATAGCCTGTCTGCGGCCCCTACTTGCAATACTCCTCCACTGACCACAATGCTGCCTGGAGTGCCTGCCTGTGTATCCATGTAACCGATTTCAAACTGCCATGAGCCTATTGTTTGTTATTTTAGGCCTTTGATAGCCTGTCTGCGGCCCCTACTTGCAATACTCCTCCACTGACCACAATGCTGCCTGGAGTGCCTGCCTGTGTATCCATGTAACCAATTTAAAACTGCCATGAGCCTATTGTTTGTTATTTTAGGCCTTTGTTAGCCTGTCTGCGGTCCCTACTTGCAATACTCCTCCACTGACCACAATGCTGCCTGCCTGTGTATCCATGTAACCGATTTAAAACTGCCATGAGCCTATTGTTTGTTATTTTAGGCCTTTGTTAGCCTGCCTGCGGTCCCTACTTGCAATACTCCTCCACTGACCACAATGCTTCCTGGAGTGCCTGCCTGTGTATCCATGTAACTGATTTAAAACTGCCATGAGCCTATTGTTTGTTATTTTAGGCCTTTGATAGCCTGTCTGCGGCCCCTACTTGCAATACTCCTCCACTGACCACAATGCTGCCTGGAGTGCCTGCCTGTGTATCCATGTAACCGATTTAAAACTGCCATGAGCCTATTGTTTGTTATTTTAGGCCTTTGATAGCCTGTCTGCGGCCCCTACTTGCAATACTCCTCCACTGACCACAATGCTGCCTGGAGTGCCTGCCTGTGTATCCATGTAACCGATTTAAAACTGCCATGAGCCTATTGTTTGTTATTTTAGGCCTTTGATAGCCTGTCTGCGGCCCCTACTTGCAATACTCCTCCACTGACCACAATGCTGCCTGGAGTGCCTGCCTGTGTATCCATGTAACCGATTTAAAACTGCCATGAGCCTACTGTTTGTTATTTTAGGCCTTTGATAGCCTGTCTGCGGTCCCTACTTGCAATACTCCTCCACTGACCACACCAATGCTGCCCGTGTACCCCTGGAACCTATTTAAAAGTTCATAGAGCCTAGTTATATATTTTATTTACTATTAATAAGGCCATGATGGACTACGCTGTACCACGCTACAAGCTAACCAGTCGACACTTCTTTTGCGAGAAAAGCCATCCCAACCCTCCACCAGCATGTAAAAGACTGCATTGTCCATCCACTCTGGCAATCTGTGAGTACAAAGGTGCACCTGACAACAGACGCATGGACCTGTAGGCATGGCCACGGAAGGTTACGTGTCCATTACGGCGCAATGGGTTAATGTGGTGGATGCATGGTCCACAGGGGACAGCCTACTAAGTCTGTCTGCAGTCCTTAATTCAAATTGTCCTCCACTGTCTAAATCGGAGCTTCAACCTTCTGGCTTTCGGCCTATAGTATCAGAAATTAAACTGCATTTGGCCTTTAACTTTGGTTACGGCCTACTAACGGTGTCTGCCGCTCCCTGGTGTTGTTCTCCACTGTATAAAGCTGAGCTTCAACCTTCTGGCTCTAATTTTATTTTTATTTTTTTTAAGTGCTGGTTGGGGCATAATACCTCTGTTTGCTGCTCCCTGGTGTTTGCCCTCAACTGAATAAAGCTGAGCTTCCACCTTCTGGCTTTCGGCCTATAGTATCAGATATTAAACTGCATTTGGCCTTCAACTTTGGTTACGGCCTACTAACGGTGTCTGCCCCTCCCTGGTGTTTGTCCTCAACTGAATAAAGCTGAGCTTCAACCTTCTGGCTCTCATTAAGTGCTGTTTTTTAAAAAACTTGGTGGTTACAGCCTACTAACGGTGTCTGCCCCTCCCTGGTGTTTGCCCTCAACTGAATAAAGCTGAGCTTCCACCTTCTGGCTTTTGGCCTATAGTATCAGATATTAAACTGCATTTGGCCTTCAACCTTGGTTACGGCCTACTAACGGTGTCTGCCTCTCCCTGGTGTTTGCCCTCAACTGAATAAAGCTGAGCTTCAACCTTCTGGCTCTCATTAAGTGCTGCTTTTTAAAAACTTGGTGGTTACGGCCTACTAACGGTGTCTGCCCCTCCCTGGTGTTTGCCCTCAACTGAATAAAGCTGAGCTTCCACCTTCTGGCTTTCGGCCTATAGTATCAGATATTAAACTGCATTTGGCCTTCAACTTTGGTTACGGCCTACTAACGGTGTCTGCCGCTCCCTGGTGTTTGCCCTCAACTGAATAAAGCTGAGCTTCCACCTTCTGGTTTTCGGCCTATAGTATCAGATATTAAACTGCATTTGGCCTTCAACTTTGGTTACGGCCTACTAACGATGTCTGCCCCTCCCTGGTGTTTGTCCTCAACTGAATAAAGCTGAGCTTCAACCTTCTGGCTCTCATTAAGTGCTGTTTTTTAAAAAACTTGGTGGTTACAGCCTACTAACGGTGTCTGCCCCTCCCTGGTGTTTGCCCTCAACTGAATAAAGCTGAGCTTCCACCTTCTGGCTTTCGGCCTATAGTATCAGATATTAAACTGCATTTGGCCTTCAACTTTGGTTACGGCCTACTAACGGTGTCTGCCCCTCCCTGGTGTTTGTCCTCAACTGAATAAAGCTGAGCTTCCACCTTCTGGCTTTCGGCCTATAGTATCAGATATTAAACTGCATTTGGCCTTCAACGTTGGATACGGCCTACTTACGATGTCTGCCCCTCCCTGGTGTTTGTCCTCAACTGAATAAAGCTGAGCTTCAACCTTCTGGCTCTCATTAAGTGCTGTTTTTTAAAAAACTTGGTGGGTACAGCCTACTAACGGTGTCTGCCCCTCCCTGGTGTTTGCCCTCAACTGTATAAAGCTGAGCTTCCACCTTCTGGCTTTCGGCCTATATTATCAGATATTAAACTGCATTTGGCCTATTAGTGTGTTTGGGCCCTTAAAACAGTGTCTGCTGCTCCTGGATTTGCTACTCCACTGAACAAAGCAATGCCGCCTGTTTAGTCCTGTTACCAATTTTGAACTGCATTTAGCCTACTTTATTCTTTGGCCCTATATCTGTTTCCTCCTCATCCTGCCCATTGCCCAGCCACTGCTAGATGAGTCTGCTGGTACATTGACCTAGACCACTACATTCCCCTTGCACTCTACACAGCCAGAATCTGACCCTGCTGAAAGTAAGGTTCCCCTTCCCACATGTTATACCACCTTACACAGGGACAAAGAGGAAGGTGCAGATGAAAGTGCAGGTTCCTTCATCAGGTGGGGGGGCATACTCGTTGGCGACGTCACTGGCACAGGGCCCCTCAGAGTACGCAAAAGTGTCGCTGCTGGTGGGAGGCGCCCCCGCCGTGCAAACACACCGCTGTACTTTGAGGGGCCCTGTGCCAGTGCCAATGCGAACGAGTGGGCCCCCCCTGCTTGCTCAGGATCACAGCACTTGCTACGTTGAAATACTTACCTCTCCCTGCTCCACCGCCGTGACGTAGTCCACGATTCCTGGGCCCACTAAAACCTTGAACCAGCCCTACCCCCCACAACTTTTGCCAAATGACCCCCAAGTTCCAATGAACAACTATTATTATAAAGTTAATTAAGATTGACAAGCTTCAGAAACAAGAATGGATGTTTTTGGCATTAAAATGGGCACTGTAGGTGCTTTCCTGGCCTCCACTCACTGCCGACTATGCTTCCCCATTGACTTGCATTGGGTTTCGTGTTTCGGTCGATCCCCGACTTTTAGCGATAATCAGCCGACTGCCCTCGACTCGACTCTGGACAAAGTCGGGTTTCACAAAACCCGACTCGATCTTTAAAAAATGAAAGTCACTCAACCCTACTAGCTACCCATTTATTATGTACTAACATTGTCCTGCTGTTATTCTGCTCTCTTGTGTCTCTTGTGGGCTAGGGGTGTTCTTATTTAATTTTGCATGTGTTTTTAAATGGTTTTAAGATTTATTGTGTTTGTTGTTTCCCCAATAAATTGTGATTTATATATTTGATATTCATTCAGGTGTGCAAACCATTTATTGCTTGGTCTTTTCTCTTTTTCAAATTCATGATCTAATTTTCCATGCATAGTCAGTCCAAGGTTTCATACAATTGACATGGTTTGCTGAATCACTGTTTGCTAGTTGTCTATGGCTTTATTTATTTCTCTTCAAACGATTAACTACTAAAATCACAACAAAAGTCATAAATGATTATGATGAAGCAAATATTTCTTGACACTAAGGGATACATTCTATTTAAATTGTGAGATAAGTACAATAATAGACAAGTTACTTACCAGGAAACTGAAACATGGTTGGCATTAATTTGAACAGTGGTCTTGATTGAGTGATAAGAGTCAACAGAAAATAAAGCACTGGGCTGATTACGAATGCAAGTATCGACACGAGTGTCCAGAAAGATATTTCAAAAATTATCTGTAGGTTTTAGGAAAATGATCATAATTGTAAATAGACATTGCAGTTTTAATAAACATGCATTTAAAATTATTAGATTTTAAAGGGAACCTGTCACCCCGTTTTTTCAGTATGAGATAAAAATACCGTTAAATAGGGCCTGAGCTGTGCTTTATAATAGTATATTTTTTGTCCCCTGATTCCCCACCTATGCTGCCAAAATACCTTACCAAAGTCGCCGTTTTCACCTGTCAATCACGCTGGTCTGGTCAAAAGGGCGTGGTGAAATGCACAGTACATTCGGCAGTTGCGCATGCGCAGAACACTACGCCAACGCCGGGAAGATAAGCAAGAGGTGGAGGAGAAAAAGCCATTTCACCACGCCCTTTTGACCAGATCAGCGTGATTGACAGGCGAAAACGGCGACTTTGGTAAGGTATTTCGGCAGCATAGGTGGGGAATCAGGGGACAAAACATATACTATTGTAAAGCACAGCTCAGGCCCTATTTAACGGTATTTTTATCTCATACTGAAATAACGGGGTGACAGGTTCCCTTTAAGTGTAGACACCATAAATAGTTTAATATACTTTTGGTACAAAATCATTTTTTAAGTAAAACATTTTTCTAAAGCTATGGACACTAGGGTCTGATTCATTAATACTGGCATTTCATACACCAGTCTTAATGATGGGTATGCAGGAATAAGACGCACCTAATTCATTATAAGGCGCATGCCACTTAATGAATTAGGCATATCTTATCAGTGGCATGTGTCTCTGTGTGCCTCTCAAAAAATGTCGCTTGAGTCAGGGACTGTAGTAACATTTTTAGTGCAAGGAACACTGCCACCTTTAGTTAATTCGTCAGATGGGCTTCGCCATGCCCTATCCCACCCTGACTTTACCACAGCTTTGACCATTCTGGCAGAGCTACCCAAAATTTGTCAAGAAAACATCAAAATTCACAAAAGCAAGAATTCTGGTGTATACACAGTAAACAATTGGGGTCTAGGTGTTTCCCATCTGAGCAACTTGCAGTCCATTGCTTGTTGTCAAGACTAATCCATCTATAATTACAGACAAGCAGGACTAATAAGAGGAAGTGGGGGCATGTCCCTACAAGCTTGATGCTGCTCTTAGCTTTTAAACAGAGTGTTACAGGATCTTGCTGCATACAGCTTCTTTATAGTGCACACTAGGAAAGCTGCTGGGCTTTTACCATGCATAGATTTGTCTAAGACTGTTTTTATAAGTCATTCCCTTGTTGTGGTCAATAGTCTGCTAATTTTAATTATGTAATTTTGACCTCCATTGTTTCCCCATGCCTGTTTCCAATGTGTTTTGTTTTCATCGTCATGTTTATATAGCTTCTATTGAGTCCAGAATCCAGTGGGACAGTCACAATTTTGAGAGCTGTCCTGGTGTTCCAGGAGATTTTTGTATGTCCCAACTTTAATTTGAACATAATGTTGGAGCAAGAAGCCAACAGATTGAGTAGAAACTGAAATATCTGTAAGGTCATCCATGTCACTCTAACTGTGAGGAGACTCATACTATGTGGAGTAAACTGTGGTAAGCATCATACTGTGTGTGGGGGGCTGCAGGGACATTATTCTGTGTGTGGAGATCTGTGGGGACATCATTATTTGTGAGAGGGCTATAAAGGAATAATCCTGTGGCAGACTGTGAGGGGCATCAATCTGTGAGCATTTGTGTGTGTGTGGCTATGGGAGCAGTATTCTGTCTAGGGGGACTGTGAGGAACATCATACTACTGGGGAACTCAGGGACCCATTATATTGTCTGTTGGGGAATTTATTGTGAGGAAATCATGTGGGTGGCTGTGGATGACTTCATATTATAAGTGGTGGACTTTGGGGGCAACATAATGTTTGAGGATGGATATATGGGAATCGTGTGTATGGGGAGATTGGCAACATTATTTTGTGTGTGGGGAAATGTACCATGGGGCATCATACTTTTTGTGGATGGCTGTGGTTGGCATCACGCTTCATGTATATTCATTATACTGTATATGGGGAACTGTGAGGGTATCATTCTCTGAGAGAGGCTGTGGGGGTGTCATATTGCTTGGGGGTATTGTGGACAAAATTGAATCTCAAAATGTTTAAATTGGCGTAAAATCGTGAATTTCAGGAAATTTTACTCTAACTCGATCCTCTGCAAATTGATCCACTCATTTCTAATACCATTCATAACAATCTGTACAACATTCTTCAGCTTACAAAAAATTGCCTAACCATCAAATTTGTTTTAGACCTCCTTCACATGTCCTGGTGATTCCTGTACAGGAAAAACCTGGTGAGATCTGTTGTCCGAATTCATGTGCCATCCGTATTATTATTAATATTTATTGTTATAGCGCCATTTATTCCATGGCGCTTTACATGTAAGGAGGGGTATACATAATAAAAACAAGTACAATAATCTTAAACAATACAAGTCATAGCTGGTACAGGAGGAGAGAGGACCCTGCCCGTGAAGGCTCACAATCTACAAGGGATGGGTGAGAATACAGTAGGCGAGGGTAGAGCTGGTCATGCAGCGGTTTGGCCGATCGGTGGTTACTGCAGGTTATAGGCTTGTCGGAAGAGGTAGGTCTTCAGGCTCTTTTTTAAGGTTTCGATGGTAGGCGAGAGTCTGATGTGTTGTGGTAGAGGGTTCCAGAGTAGGGGTGATACGCGAGGGAAATCTTGTATACGATTGTGGGAAGAGGAGATAAGAGGGGAGTAGAGAAGGAGGTCTTGTGAGGATCGGAGGTTGCGTGTAGGTAAGTACCGGGAGACAAGGTCACAGATGTATGGAGGAGACAGGTTGTGGATGGCATTGTACGTCATGGTTAGGGTTTTGTACTGGAGTCTCTGGGCAATGGGGAGCCAGTGAAGGGATTGATAGAGGGGAGAAGCTGGGGAATAGTGGGGGGACAGGTGGATTAGTCGGGCAGCAGAGTTTAGAATAGATTGCAGGGGTGCGAGAGTGTTTGAGGGGAGGTCACAGAGCAGGAGGTTGCAGTAGTCAAGGCGAGAGATGATGAGGGCATGGACTAGGGTTTTTGCAGATTCTTGATTGAGGAATGAACAGATTTGTGAAATATTTTTGAGTTGAAGTCGGCAGGAAGTGGAAAGGGCTTGGATATGTGGTTTGAAGGAGAGATCAGCGTCAAGGATTACCCCAAGGCAACGAGCTTGTGGGACTGGGGAGAGTGGGCAGCCATTTACTGTAATGGATAGGTTCATTGGGGGGGGTCACGTGAGATGGGGAAAGAAGATGAATTCTGTTTTGTCCATGTTAAGTTTCAGAAATCTAGCGGAGAAGAAGGATGAAATAGTGGACAGACATTGATGGATTCTGGTTAGTAGGGAGGTGATATCTGGTCCAGAGATGTAGATCTGTGTGTCATCAGCATAGAGATGATAGTGAAACCATGAGATTCTATGAGCTGCCCCAGGCCAAAGGTGTATATGGAGAAGAGCAGGGGCCCTAGGACTGAATCTTGTGGAACTCCGACAGATAGGGGGCGAGGTGAGGAGGTGGTGTGTGAGTGGGAGACGCTGAATGTCCGGTCTGTTAGGTACGATGAGATCCAGGATAGGGCCAAGTCTGTGATGCCAAGGGATGAGAGGGTCTGTAATAATAGGGAATAGTCCACTGTGTCAAAGGCAGCCGACAGGTCCAGGAGGAGGAGGACAGAGTAGTGTCGCTTGCTCCTGGCGGTAAGAGGTCATTGGTGACCTTAGTTAGGGCAGTTTCAGTGGAGTGGTGTGACCGGAAGCCAGATTGTAAGCGGTCGAAGAGGGAGCAAGAAGAGAGATGGGAGGACAGTTCAAGGTAGACGTGTTGTTCCAGTAGCTTGGAGGCATAGGGGAGAAGTGATATAGGGCGATAGCTAGATACAGAGGATGGGTCAAGAGAGGGCTTTTTGAGGATAGGTGTGATGGAGGCATGTTTAAAGCTTGAGGGGAAAACGCCAGTTGTTAGTGATAGGTTGAAGAGATGGGTTAGGGTTGGGATGAAGACTGTGGTGAGGTTTGGGATGAAGTGGGATGGGATCGGGTCAAGTACACAGGTGGTGAGATGTGATCTTGAGAGTGGAGTGGAGAGTCGATCTTCTGTAATGGTGGAGAAGTTGGTTTTGGAGGTGGAGGGCTGGGAAGTCGGGAGGAAGGGTTCTGGGGGTTGTTGACCAAAACTGTCTCTGATGTTATCAATCTTCTGCTTGAAAAATGAGGCAAAGTCTTCAGCTGAGATGAGTGGGGATGGAGGAGGTGCTGGGGGACGGAGGAGAGAATTAAAGGTGTTGAATAATTGATCCGTATCCGTATGTACGTACAGTTAGGTCCATATATATTTGGACATAGACAACATTTTTCTAGTTTTTGTTATAGACATTACCACAATGAATTTTAAGCAACACAATTCAGATGCAGTTTAAGTTCAGACTTTCAGCTTTCATTTGACGGTATCCACATTAAAATTGGATGAAGGGTTTAGGAGTTTCAGCTCCTTAACATGTGCCACCCTGTTTTTAAAGGGACCAAAAGTAATTGGACAGATTCAATAATTTTAAATAAAATGTTCATTTTTAGTACTTGGTTGAAAACCCTTTGTTGGCAATGACTGCCTGAAGTCTTGAACTCATGGACATCACCAGACGCTGTGTTTCCTCCTTTTTGATGCTCAGCCAGGCCTTCACTGCGGTGGTTTTCAGTTGCTGTTTGTTTGTGGCCTTTCTGTCTGAAGTTTAGTCTTTAACAAGTGAAATGCATGCTCAATTGGGTTGAGATCAGGTGACTGACTTGGCCATTCAATAATATTCCACTTCTTTGCTTTAATAAACTCCTGGGTTGCTTTGGCTTCATGTTTTGGGTCATTGTCCATCTGTAGTATGAAACGACGGCCAATCAGTTTGGCTGCATTTGGCTGGATCTGAGCACACAGTAGGTCTCTGAATACCTCAGAATTCATTCGGCTGCTTCTGTCCTGTGTCACATCATCAATAAACACTAGTGACCCAGTGCCACTGGCAGCCATGCATGCCCAAGCCATCACACTGCCTCCGCCGTGTTTTACAGATGATGTGGTATGCTTTGGATCATGAGCTGTACCACGCCTTCACCATACTTTTCTCTTTCCATCATTCTGGTAGAGGTTGATCTTGGTTTCATCTGTCCAAAGAATGTTCTTCCAGAACTGTGCTGGCTTTTTTAGATGTTTTTTAGCAAATTCCAGTCTAGCCTTTTTATTCGTGATGCTTATGAGTGGCTTGCACCGTGCAGTGAACCCTCTGCATTTACTTTCATGCAGTCTTCTCTTTATGGTAGATTTGGATATTGATATCCCTACCTCCTGGAGAGTGTTGTTCACTTGGTTGGCTGTTGTGAAGGGGTTTCTCTTCACCATGGAGATTATTCTGCGATCATCCACCACTGTTGTCTTCCGTGGGCGCCCAGGTCTTTTTGCATTGATGAGTTCACCAGAGCTTTCTGTCTTTCTCAGGATGTACCAAACTGTAGATTTTGCCACTCCTAATATTGTAGCAATTTCTCGGATGGGTTTTTTCTGTTTTCGCAGCTTAAGGATGGCTTGTATCACCTGCATGGAGAGCTCCTTTGACCGCATGTTTACTTCACAGCAAAACCCTCCAAATGCAAGCACCACACCTCAAATCAACTCCAGGCCTTTTATCTGCTTAATTGAGAATGACATAATGAAGGGATTGCCCACACCTGTCCATGAAATAGCCTTGGAGTCAATTGTCCAATTACTTTTGGTCCCTTTAAAAACAGGGTGGCACATGTTAATGAGCTTAAACTCCTAAACCTTTCATCCAATTTTAATGTGGATACCCTCAAATGAAAGCTGAAAGTCTGAACTTCAACTGCATCTGAATTGTTTTGTTTAAAATTCATTGTGGTAATGTCTATAACCAAAATTAGAAAAATGTTGTCTCTGTCCAAATATATATGGACCTAACTGTATGTGACATCCATGTGATATCCGTGTATCTGTTTGCTGTCCGTGTGTTCATGTGTCACATTGGTGTGCCATCTGTGTGCAGTCAGTCTATGTGCTCGTGTGACAGCGCCTGGGAAGAAGAGGTACAGTTCGCGCTGTTCCCAGGCACAGCTGCTGAAGGCAGCTCTCATCATTGTCACCTGGTCAACCTGAGATTTGCACGACCAGGCGACAATCATGGGACTTGTATTCAACAGCATCTGTGTACCTCCTGTGTAAATAAAGAATTAAATTAAAAAAAATGGCATGGGCTTCCAAGTAATTTTCATAACCAGCAGAGGGAAAGCCCACGACTAGGAACTGATGTTAATAATCTGGGAAAAGGGAGAAAATCCAAAAAGGTTCACATGCTATTAAAAACAGATCACAGCTGTTTACTTAGCCTTTACTGGTGAATTTACATGGGAACCCAGAAAAAATGACGCAGGGTCTCCCTATAAATTCAAACCAGCAAAGGCTAAACAGACAGCTATGGGTTGAGTTATTGCACCCCCCCAGACTACCAACATTAGCCCTCAGTCACCCCAGAAATGGCGCATCCATAAAATGCTCCAAATCTTGCGATTAGCCTCACTCTTCCAACTTGCCCTGTGACTGTGGCAAGTAGGGTAATAGGGTTGGGGTTTATGATTTATATTGACAGCTGACATCAAGCCCAGGGTTAGTAATGGAGAGTTGTTTATAAGACATATCCATTACTAACCCCACAGTATGTTTTGAAATAACCAAAGCAAGAATAAAATCAGTTTCTTAACATAAGACAAAACACCGTATTACACATTTATTTAGAAATAAAAAACAAAGTTTTACTTTATGCGTAATCCATTGAAGTCCATGTCCCCTGTAAAAAAAACAAAAATAATAAACAACCATATCCCTCACTTGTCTGACGTGAAGATAATTCATTTGTCCCTTGATGAGTCTGGCTTTGCTACATCTAGATGTCACGTTGAACACTGGCATGATGCGATCGTTCAGCCTGTCATCCAGTAGAGACACTGATGATACATTATTAAGCGCAGCTCAGTCTCTGCTGGATGGCAGTGTGTATGTTCACATCAAGCCAGCTTTCAGCCTAGCATCTAGATGAGTTGTCAAGGGACAAATTAATTAACTTCACGTCATACGGGTAAGTGATCATTGGCATTGAAGGATTATCTTCATGCTGGACAGGTGAGGAATATGGTTGCTTATAATTTTTGTTTTTTTTACAGGGGACATGGGTTCAGTGGATTAAGCATAAAGATGAGTATAACTTTGTTTTTTTATTTTTAAATAAATGTGTAAAACAGGGTGTTTTGTTTTATTTCAAATAAAGGATTTTATTCTTGCTGTGTGTTTATTTAAAATAATTACTGTGGAGTTAGTAATGGATGCCTCTCCATTATTAACCCCTGGGCTTAATGTCAGCTGCCAGCACAAAGCATCAACCCCAACCCTATTACCCCACTTCCCACCGCCACAGGGCAAGTGAGAAGAGTGAGACTAAGAGCCAGATTTGGCACATCTTATGGATGCGTCATTTCTGGGGAGGTTCAGGGTTGATGTTGGTAGCCTGGGGGGGCGGGAGATATCTCTGGCCCCTTCCCAGGCTATTGATATCAACCCACATCTGTCTGTTTAGCCTTTACGTTTTTGAATTTATAGAGGGACCCTGCACCTTTTTAGGGGGGAGGTCCCCATAAATTCATCAGTAAAGGCTAAACAAACAGCTGTGAGCTGTTATTAATAACCTGGGAAACTTTAGGGATTTTGTACCTTTTCCCAGATTATTAACATCAGTTCCCAACTGTGGGCTTTCCCTCTGCTGGTTATGAACAATATGAGGGAACCTACGCCATTTTTTAAATGTAAAAAGGAGGGTCATAGCGGCTGCCGAATGCAACTCTCATCACTGTTGACTGGTCACACTGATCGCAGGAGACCAGGCAGCAATGATGAGAGCTGCCTTCACCAGCTGGCACCTGGGAACCACACAAACTTCTTCAAGCATGTGTCATTAGTGTGCACGTGTGCGGCACGCATTTTGTCAGGGCTGCTTATAAAACATACAGTTCATGAACTGTCCAAGAATTTCTGGACAGTTGGCGATCTTGATTAGGGTCATTTTTTTTTCATGTTGTTCATTTTATGCATTGTATAAGCAACATAAACCATAACAATAACAACATAAACTTAGACACTACGTACATTTAAGCCATGTTCAAACGTAGCATAAATGCTTCGTTCTTTCTGCTGCATTCTTTTGGACAGAATATCTGTTCCATTCAACTATCCATGCAAAGTGAATGTAATTATATTAAAAGGCTGCTTAAAATCTGCACCAAAAATGCATCAATTAAAGAGCAGAGTACATAAAAATCATAGTGAAAAGGCAGTAAACAGAGAAGATTGTTATTGCATAGTTTGGTATGGACAACTGAAAAAACATGTTACATTTGAGCATGGCCTAAGGGTATGTTTACACATTGCTTATTTGCTGTAGGTTTATTGCAAATAGTTCTGCCACTGTTTGATTCATGTCAAACAAGAAAAATTGAATTGATTTTGAGTCACAGATTTTTTTGCTACAAAATATGCAGTTTGGGAATTCACCTAAAAAGTCTTTGAACCACTGAAATATATTTATGATGGTACAACCTTACCTCCACGGTAACAGCCAAAAAAATTGAAGTTGCTGTTATAACTGCAAATGAATGATAGTCACAGGTGCTACCAGGGCCTGCAGTGTCTATGCATGCACCATAGGTTACAAAGAAGGATGCTAAAGAGGTTAATATCCCTTTTATAAAAGACCAAGCAAATATCTTGTAAGTGAAGACAGAACCCATCTGTCCAACTTCATATAATTCAGGAAGTTGTAGACTCATTTTAGCATTGACATCCTTAAAAGAAAAGAAAAATAGTTTAGATACTTGAAGTACTAATGTATACATTAAAGTATAAAATTAAACTATATAATTTTTCTGTTTTATGATATATTAATACATACAGTTGAAACTAGAAGTTTACATACATTATATAAAAAGAAACATATGCATGTTTTTCTCAATATATGGCATGATATCTGAATAAACTTTTCCCATTTTAGGTCAATTAGGATTACCATAATTATTAATATTTGCCAAATGCCAGAATAATGAGAGAGAGAATGTTTAAAGGCATTTTTATTACTTACTGCAAAGTCAAAAGTTTACATACATTTCATTAGTATTTGATACCATTGCCGTAAACTGAATGGCTCAGATCAAACGTTTGGGATATCCTTCCACAAGCTTTTCATAATAGTCGGTCGGACTTTGGGCCCATTCCTCCTGACAAAACTGGTGTAACTTATCCAGATTTGTAGGTCACCTTGCTCGCACCTGCCTTTTCAGCTTTGCCCAGAAATTTTCAATAGGATTGAGGTCAGGGCATTGTGATGACCACTCCAAAACACTGATTTTAATATCCTTAACCCCTTTCTGCCAGCTGACGGAATAGTATGTCAGCTGGCAGAACCCCTGCTTTGAGGTGGGCTCCGGCGGTGAGCCCACCTCAAAGCCGCGACATGTCAGCTGTTTTGTACAGCTGACATGTGCGCGCAATGAGCGCAAGCGGAATCACGATCCATTAACTAGTTAAATGCCGCTGTCAAATGCTGACAGCGGCATTTAAGGCTACTTTCACACTAGCGTCGGGCCGAGGTTCCCGACGCTAGCGTTGTCTCCGCTGCACAACAGGGGCAGCGGATGCATTTTTCCAGCGCATCCGCTGCCCCATTGTGAGGTGCGGGGAAGTGCGGGGAGGTGGGGGCGGAGTTCCGGCCGCGCATGCGCGGTCGGAAAAAGCGGACCGTCGTGAGCTAAAAACGTTACATGTAGCGTTTTTTGGTCCCGACGGTCTGCCACAACACGGCGCAACCGTCGCACGACGGTTGGGACGTGTGTCATTCCGTCGCAATACGTCGCTTAATGTAAGTCTATGGGGAAAAAACGCATCCTGCAAGCACTTTTGTAGGATGCGTTTTTTCAGCAAAACGACGCATTGTGGCGGATTGCAGTTAACGCTAGTGTGAAAGTAGCCTAACTAGCGCTCCCGGCCGCACGGCTGGAAGTGCTCACACCGCTGACCCCCCGTCACATGATCGGGGGTCATCGGTGCATTGCCATAACAACCAGATGTCTCCTTGAGGCCTCTATGGTTGTTGATGGCCGATTGCTTTGAGCGCCACCCTGTGGTCGGTGTCTAAAGCAAAGCTGCATTTCTGCTACATAGAAGTGATCTGTGCTTCACCTCTATGTAGCAGAGGCGATCGTGTAGTGCATGCTTCTAGCCTCCTGTGGAGGATATTGAAGCATGCCAAAATTTTAAAAAAAAGTGTTTAAAAATATAAAAAAAATAAAAAAATATATAAAAGTTCAAATCACCCCCCTTTCGCCCCAATCAAAATAAAACAATAAAAAAAAATCAAACCTACACATATTTGGTATCGCCGTGTTCAGAATCGCCTGATCTATCAATAAAAACAAAGGATTAACCTGATCGCTAAATGGCGTAGGAAGGAAAAAAAAAAAACGCCCAAATTACATTTTTTTGGTCACCGTAACATTGCATTAAAATGCAATAACGGGCGATCAAAAGAACGTATCTGCACCAAAATGGTATCATTAAAAACGCCAGCTCAGCACGCAAAAAATAAGCCCTCACCTGACCCCAGATCACGAAAATTGGAGACGCTACCGTTATCGGAAAATGGTGCAATTTTTTTTTTTTTTTTAGCAAACTTTGGACATTTTTTTTACCACTTAGAGAAAAGAGAACCTAGACATGTTTGGTGTCTATGAACTCGTAATGACCTGGAGAATCATAATGGCCAGGTAGTTTTAGCATTTAGTGAACCTAGCAAAAAAGCCAAACAAAAAACAAGTGTGAGACTGCACTTTTTTTGCAATTTCATCGCACTTGGAATTTTTTTCCCCATTTTTGTTACACGACATGGTAAAACCAATGGTATTGTTCAAAAGTACATCTTGTCCCACAAAAAATAATCCCTCACATGGCCATATTGATGGAAAAATAAAAAAGTTATGGCTCTGGGAAGGAGGGGAGCGAAAAACGAAAACGAAAAAAACGAAAAAAGCTCCGGGGGTGAAGGGGTTTTTAGCGACTTTGTTACAATTCTGGTAGTATGCTACGGTTCATTGTCCATTTGGAAGATCCATTTCCATCCAAGCTTTAACTTCCTGGCTGATGTCTTGAGATGTTGCTTCAGTATTTCCACATAATTTTCTTTTCTCATGATGCCATCTATTTTGTGAAGTACACCAGCTCCTCCTGCAACAAAACAACCCCAAAACATGATGCTGCCATTCCTGTGTTTCACATTTAGGATGGTGTTCTTAGGCTTCGAAGCTTCTCTCTTTTTCCTCCAAATGTAACGATGGTCATTATTATGCCCAAAAAGTTTAATTTTAGTTTCATCAGACCATTGGACAATTCTACAAAAATTAAGGTAATTGTTCCTGTGTGCATTTGCAAACATTAATCTGGCTTTTTATGTTTCTTTTAGGGTAATAGACTGGCAGAGTGGCCTTTCAGACCATGTTGATACAGTACTCATTTCACTGTGGATATTGACACAATCTTACCAGTTTCCGCCATTATTTTCACAAGGTCTGACTCTTTTGCTTTTGTCCTTGGGTTAATATGCACATGTTGGACCAAAGCACGTTCATCTCTGGGACATAGAACCCATTTCCTTTCTGAACAGTATGATAATAATAATAATAATTTTATTTATATAGCGCCAACATATTCCGCAGCGCTTTACAACTTATAGAGGGGACTTGTACAGACAATAGACATTACAGCATAACAGAAATCACAGTTCAAAACAGATACCAGGAGGAATGAGGGCCCTGCTCACAAGCTTACAAACTATGAGGAAAAGGGGAGACACGAGAGGTGGATGGTAACAATTGCTTTAGTTATTTGGACCAGCCATAGTGTAAGGCTCGGATGTTCATGTAAAGCTGCATGAACCAGTTAACAGCCTAAGTATGTAGCAGTACAGACACAGAGGCTATTGACTGCATAGAGTGTATGAGGACATGATGCGAGGAACCTGATTATGTTTTGTTTTTTGGGGTTTTTTTTATTAGGCCACACAGGGATAGTTAGGTTAATGCGTTGAGGCGGCAGGCCAGCCTGAACAAATGCGTTTTTAGGGCACGCTTAAAACTGTGGGGATTGGGGATTAATCGTATTAACCTAGGTAGTGCATTCCAAAGAATCGGCGCAGCACGTGTAAAGTATTGGAGACGGGAATGGGAGGTTCTGATTATTGAGGATGCTAACCTGAGGGCTAAAAAAAAACGCGACAAGGCGATTTTTTAATTTGTCAGATCCGTTTCGCTCAACCCTACTAGAAACAATAATATGCAAGAACAAACAAGATAGGAATGCCAGCCACTTTTTGCCACTTACATTGTGTTGTTTTATGCACAGGGCCTGAGTTTTGGTTCAGTATCCCCAAAAAAAGAAGATTTAAATTCTCAACAAGTTTATATACACCTTCTACCTTGTTTTACAGTACCATATAACAGTTGTTATTTTGGTTAGATTTTCCAAAAAATGAGGAAGTCTGGTGGAAGAGCCCGTGGGCGGTGGTTGCCAGCTGGTACTGATGGTGGTGTTGGTGGTGGTGCATCTGGTGGTAGTAGCAAAAGCACAGTAGCACCTAAGGCTGGAGGTGTTGAGCCAGCGTCATCATCTAGCTACACAAGGCCTCGAAGGCTCCCTTATCTGGGAGTAGGAAAACAGCTTTTAAAGCCGGAGCAGCAGGAAAAAGTTTTGGCTTTCCTTGCTGACTCAGCCTCTAGCTCTTTACGGACCAGCCAGATGACACCGTGTAAGGTGCTATAGCGTTCGGGACGGGGCACCATAGTCTCATCAGGATCAGATTCTGGCTCAGTACACTGCGAGGGCAATGTAGTGATCTAAGTCAATGGAACAGCATAATAATCTAGCTGTGGCTGTGCATCAGTGCACTCCGTGTCCGATTCATCTTGTAATGGGCAGTTAACAATTTCCCTTTCTAATCCAGGCGCGGTATGTGTAAAGAGCTCCATGGAGTAACCTGTAGTCTCGCCTGACGCATCCTTCACTTTTGGTTTGGGTGAAGGACACAAGGAAGCCACTTGTTCCTGACCGGGAGCATCCACTGACGACTCGCTGCTTTTATATTTGGAACTTTCTGAAGAGGAGGCGAAAGAGCTAGAGGCTGAGTCAGCAAGGAAAGCCAAAACTTTTTCCTGCTGCTCCGGCTTTAAAAGCCTTTTTCCTACTCCCAGATAAGGGAGCCTTTGAGGCCTTGTGTAGCAAGAGGATGACGCTGGCTCAACACCTCGAGACCTAGGTGCTATTTTGCTTTTCCCACTACCACCAGATGCTCCACTACCACCACCACCATCAGTACCAGCTGGCAACGACCGCCCACGGCCTCTTCCACCAGACCACCTCATTTTTGGGAAACCAAAACTCAGGCACAGTGTATAAAACAACACAATGGAAGTGGCAGAAAGTGGCTGGCTGATACACAACAAACTAAGAGGACTGAGGTATATCCACTTTGTGAGAATTTCAATCTCCCTTTTTTTTGGACACAGAACCCAAACTCAGGCCCAGTGTATAAAACAACGCAATGTGAGTGGCAGCAAGTGGCTGGCTGATACACCACAAACTAAGAGGACTGAGGTATATCCACTTTGTGAGAATTTCAATCTCACTTTTTTTGGGGGGATACTGAACCAAAACTAAGGCCCAGTGTATAAAACAACGCAATGTAAGTGGCAGCAAGTGGCTGGCTGATATATGAAAAAATACAAGGACTGTAGTACAATTTCAATCTCCCTACAATGATCTCAGGACAAGTATGGCAGCAATAAAAATGACTGCTGCACACAAAAGTGTGGACAAATAAACAAGATAACTGTGCAGAAAGGAGCACCAGGATTTTTGCTTTTAAAAAAGCAGTTGGTTTGCACAGCAGCGGTGCAAACAGCAATGCAGCTATCAGGGAGCTTTATAAGGCAGCCTAATAAGCTACAGAACTGATGCACAAAGATATAGCCTCCACTGTCCCTGCAAAAAAGATGGTGTTGGACAGTGAAAATCACTACAGCACAAGCAGTTTGGGGGTTAATCTTCCCTTCCTAACTATGTCCCTGCTTCTGACGAAGCTGCAGCAACCTCTCCCTATGCTAAGATCGGCAGAAGTAAGATGGCGGTCGTCGTGCACGCCCCTTTATAGCCCCTGTGACGCCGCAGAAAGCAAGCCAATCACTGTCATGCCCTTCTCTAAGATGTTGGGGACCGAGATCTATGTCATCACGCTGCCCACACTCTGCGTCCTCCTTCATTGGCTGAGAAATGGCGCTGAACGCTTCATATGAAATGCGACCTTGGCGCGAAGATTACCGACCTCATGGCCGATCCCATACTAGGATCGGGTCGGGTTTCATGAAACCCGACTTTGCCGAAAGTCGGCGATTTTTGAATTTGTCCCATCCGTTTCGCTCAACCCTATTCCTATCAGCTGGGAGGTGGTAAAGAAGGTGCTGTAAGGGCTCTTTCACATGTAAAGGAGACACTTACACATGTAGACACATTGAAATCTATGTTGCTGTGCACATGTCCATGTGTTTCCATGGACTGTGTGTCCGTGTGACTCACACATAGACATATCCATTTTTTACCGGCAGCACGGGTGACAAAACATCCCACATTCATGCACACGAATGACACACTGACATGTCATCCATGTGACACATCCCGGCGCCTGAGAAGCAGTGGTACAGTTCTGTTCCCCAGCGCCAGGTGCTGAAGACGGCTCTCACCATTCTCCCCTGCTCTCACCATTCTCCCCTGCTCTCCCGGTGACCAGCGCTAGCAGGAGAGAATGATGAGCATTATATTCAAGTGATAACAATAACAACAGGCGGTCGCTGATGGGACTATTATTCCAATCAGCCTTTATCTGCTGTCGCTAATATCAATAGCAGCAGAAGCAGCTGATGGGAATATTCATCACCCAGAGCCAGCATCAAATTTAGACGCACCCCAAAACTCCTTTGAAGGAGGGCCACCTGAAAGCAATATTCCCATTATTTATTAGGAAGTTGGTACTCCCATACTGTTTTCCTATGCAGTGAATGCAACACCTGCCCCAAATTTGGACGCACCCCAAAACCCCTTTGAAGACACTTACACGATGGCCACCTGAAAGCAATGTTCCCATTATCAAGAAGTCGGTACTCTTATACTGTTTGCTTATGAAATGCATGCAAGGCCTGCCCTGCATCAAATTTAGATGCACCCCAATACCCAGTGGCGTAACTACAAAGTTATGGGCCCCGATGCGAACTTTCAAATGGGGCCCCCCCATACCAAAATATATAGGTGAATTAGAAATGGCGACACACAAACGTCATCTGCGTTAGTAATACATGCACCATTACAGAACTAGTCGTGGGCTGGGTATGTGTATGGCTATAATATGTGTTATGTGGCTATGTGGGATCATTATGGGATGTCTGCAGCTAGCCAGACTCTGCTCCACTATGCATATGGCTATAATATTTGCTCTGTGGCTATGGGGGATCATTATGGGATGGCTGCACCCAGCTGGAAATCTGCATCCCATAAATTGGTGCATGGGTCCCACACCTCTAAGCTCCTGCCCGCAGAGTACATGACATGTGTGCTCCATACCTCCCAACTTTTGAAGAAAAGAAAGAGGGACAAAGTTTGCGGCGCGTGCAGCGGGTCGTGGCAAATTTTAGGCCACACCCATTTCACAACTAGTCACACCCAAATCCACGTCCCAACCACAGCCATTTAGCACTGCTGATCACACTGTTCCATAAACAATAATTATAAACAAAAAAATATGGACAAACACATGGTGCTCCATACTGTATAATGGCCACACATGATGCTCCATACTGTATAATGGCCACACAGTGCTCCATACTGTACAATGACCACACATGATGCTCCATACTGTATAATGGCCGCACAGTGCTCCATACTGTACAATGGCCACACATGATGCTCCATACTGTATAATGGCCACACAGTGCTCCATACTGTACAATGGCCCCACATGGTGCTCCATACTGTATAATGGCCACACATGGCGCTCCATACTGTACAATGGCCACACATGATGCTCCATACTGTATAATGGCCACACAGTGCTCCACACTGTACAATGGCCACACAGTGCTCCACACTGTACAATGGCCACACATGGCGCTCCATACTGTACAATGGCCACACATGGCGCTCCATACTGTACAATGGCCACACAGTGCTCCATACTGTACAATGGCCACACAGTGCTCCATACTGTACAATGGCCACACAGTGCTCCATACTGTACAATGGCCACACATAGTGCTCTATACTGTACAATGGCCACACATGATATTACCTACAGTATAATGGCAACACATAGTTACTCCTACACACGAGGCTGAGCTCCGTACACCTTGCACGTGCGGCTCCGCTCCGTACACCTCGCACACACATGGCTCCGCTCCGTACACCTCGCACACACACGGCTCCGCTCCGTACACCTCGCACACACACGGCTCCGCTCCATACACCTCGCACACACACGGCTCTGCTCCGTACACCTCGTACACACACGGCTCCGCTCCGTACACCTCGTACACACACGGCTCCGCTCCGTACACCTCGTACACACACGGCTCCGCTCCGTACACCTCGCACACACACGGCTCCGCTCCATACACCTCGCACACACACGGCTCCGCTCCGTACACCTCGTACACACACGGCTCCGCTCCGTACACCTCGTACACACACGGCTCCGCTCCGTACACCTCGTACACACACGGCTCCGCTCCATACACCTCATACACACGCAGCTCTGCTCCGTACACCTCGTACACACACGGCTCCGCTCCGTATACCTCGTACACACACGGCTCCGCTCCGTACACCTCGTACACACACGGCTCCGCTCCATACACCTCATACACACGCAGCTCTGCTCCGTACACCTTGTACACACCCGGCTCCGCTCCGTACACCTTGTACACACCCGGCTCCGCTCCGTACACCTCGTACACACCCGGCTCTGCTCCGTACACCTCGTACACACGCGGCTCTGCTCCGTACACCTCGTACACACCCGGCTCCGCTCCGTACACCTTGTACACACCCGGCTCCGCTCCGTACACCTCGTACACACCCGGCTCTGCTCCGTACACCTCGTACACACGCGGCTCTGCTCCGTACACCTCGTACACACCCGGCTCCGCTCCGTACACCTCATACACACACGGCTCCGCTCTGTACACCTCATACACACACGGCTCCGCTCTGTACACCTCATACACACACTGCTCTGCTACATCCACACAAACCCCTCCTGACCTCACACAAAAGCTTACCCTCCTCCAGCACGATGACAACCAGCACTGCACTACTGTCCTGCGCTCCATACTGTACAATGGCCACACAGTGCTCCATACTGTACAATGGCCACACATGGCGCTCCATACTGTACAATGGCCACACATGGCGCTCCATACTGTACAATGGCCACACATAGTGCTCTATACTGTACAATGACTACACATGATATTACCTACAGTATAATGGCCACACATAGTTACTCCTACACACGAGGCTGAGCTCCGTACACCTTGCACGTGCGGCTCCGCTCTGTACACCTCGTACACACACGGCTACGCTCCGTACACCTCGTACACACACGGCTACGCTCCGTACACCTCGTACACACCCGGCTCCGCTCCGTACACCTCGTACACACCCGGCTCCGCTCCGTACACCTCGTACACACCCGGCTCTGCTCCGTACACCTCGTACACACGCGGCTCTGCTCTGTACACCTCGTACACACCCGGCTCCGCTCCGTACACCTCATACACACCCGGCTCCGCTCCGTACACCTCATACACACCCAGCTCCGCTCCGTACACCTCATACACACCCAGCTCCGCTCCGTACACCTCATAACACCCAGCTCCGCCTTGTACACCTCATACGCACACGGCTCCGCTCCGTACACCTCATACACACACGGCTCCGCTCTGTACACCTCATACACACACTGCTCTGCTACATCCACACAAACCCCTCCTGACCTCACACAAAAGCTTACCCTCCTCCAGCACGATGACAACCAGCACTACACTACTGTCCTGCACTACATGGAAGCCCTTGATCATGTGACTCCGACTCCTCCCCTCCTGTGACCTCATCCTAGGTCCTGTGTGCACAGAGCAGCTGCAGCCATAGTTGTGGTGTGCGGCTCTCTGCGGTGGAGGGGCTCTGCTGCGGGACAAGTGCAGTCCCACCCGTGATCGCGCATGCACTGAGAGAGTGCACGCGCACCAGGGCCTGTAAAGAAGATTTATTTAAAGGGCCGGCGGCCCATTTTGTAGCTCAGAGTTCTTAGGGGCCCGCCCAGTCTGCTGGACTGGGTGGGCCCCTAAGCACTGCGGGCCCCGTCGCAATTGCGACCCCTGCGACCGCGGTAGTTACGCCCCTGCCAATGCCCCTTTGAAGAGCCATACAGGAGGGCCACCTGAAAGCAATGTTCCCATTATTAGGAAGTTGGTACTCCTATACTGTTTGCCTATGCAGTGAATGCAACACCTGCCCCAAATTTGGACACACCCCAATACCTCTTTGAAGACACTTACAGGATGGCCACCTGAAAGCAATGTTCCCATTGTTAGGAAGTTGGTACTCCCATACTGTTTGCTAGTGATAAGCAAACGTGCTCGCCACTACTCGTTACTCGCCCGAGAATCACTGTACTCAGTGTACTCGGCGAGCACGGAACATTTCCGGGATTATTCAGGGAGAGCTCAGGTCTCCGACCTGCATTTTTGGCGGTCTTTAGAGCGCCAATCAACATGCAGGGATTGTCTGCCGTGCACTGTAATGTCGCAGCCATCTTTGTTGTGGTATTGCAGTGATTGGCTGGCCGCACAGCATCACCAGGTCTATAAAAGACCTGACGCCGCTCTGCTCGGCGCATTCAGCTCCGGACTCAGCTAGTGTAGGGAGAGCTGCTGCTGAGATGGGGTCAGATTTGTGCTTTTATTAGTTAGTGTGGGTCTACTAGTGTTCAATCCACTAATCCAGATAAACCAACAGTCCTTTTAAGGGCTAAAAACAGAGTGTATAGGTTGCTGTGCTAGGTAGGCAGGGGAGTCTATGTGCGCATATCCACATCAGTGCAAGGCATGCAGGCACTGTATCTGATGAGTATATAGATCTCACTACATACGTCAAAAGGGTCCATTACTGTCTGGTGCTGCCTATTATATATATACCTAGCTGCAGGTATCTGTGGCTAGGAATAATTTTTTTTTGCCACCTGAATCCTGCTAATTTTATTAGGCTGGTTTCACACTTGTGTTTTTGTCTGCAGCGTTTTTTGCACAAAAAACGCATGCGTTTATTTTCCTATATTTAACATTGAAAACGCATGCGTTTTTTTGCACATGCGTTTGGTCGCGTTTTCAAACGCATGCGTTTTTTGTCTGCATGCGTTCATTTTCAAAAATGCTACCTGCAGTATTTTCTTGCGCGTTTTTTTGCCGCGAAAAAACGCATGCGTTTTTTCGCGGCAAAAAAATGCATTGCTGTCTATGTAAACGCATGCGTTTTTAAGCACATGCGTTTGTTTGCGCTAAAAACGCATGCGTTTTTATAGAAAAAAACCAGAAAACACACTGAAAAGCC
The DNA here is from genome assembly GCF_051348905.1 of Ranitomeya variabilis. NCBI lineage: Eukaryota > Metazoa > Chordata > Amphibia > Anura > Dendrobatidae > Ranitomeya > Ranitomeya variabilis. The sequence continues at coordinate 777,695,681 of NC_135232.1, forward strand.
ACCCACCACCATCAAGGTGATAAAGGGATCCAAACCCTAACCCTAACTCTACCCCTAACCTCACCCCTAACCGTTTAATGAACATTTTCTGACAGTCATATTGCCACGTATTTAAGTGCCACGTATCACGTATTTCAGTGCCACGTATGCCACGTGCCACGTATTTAAGTGCCACGTGCCACATATTTAAGTGCCACGTGCCACGTATATAAGTGCCACGTGCCACGTATTTAAGTGCCACGTGCCACGTATTAAAGTGCCACGTGCCACGTATTTAAGTGCCACGTATTTAAGTACCACATATTTAAGTGCCACGTGCCATGTATATAAGTGCCACGTGCCACGTATTTAGGTGCCACGTGCCACGTATTTAAGTGCCACGCGCCACCTATTTAAGTGCCACATGCCACGTATTTAAGTGCCACGTGCCACGTATTTAAGTGCCACATGCCACGTATTTAAGTGCCACGTGCCACGTATTTAAGTGCCACATGCCACGTATTTAAGTGCCACGTGCCACGTATTTAAGTGCCACGTATTTAAGTACCACGTATTTCAGTTGCACGTATTTCAGTGCCACGTATTTCAGTCATGTTTAGGGTTAGGGTTAGGGTTAGGGTTTTCTTGTTTTTTCTTGTGTTTTCTTGTGTTTTTCTATAAAAACGCATGCGTCTAAAAAACGCATGCGTTTTACCGCGTTTACATGCGTTTTTCACACATGCGTTTTTTTTAAAAACGCATGCAGATAAAAACGCAAGTGTGAAACCAGCCTTACAAAGCAATCCAGAGCCCCCTTTTTTTCCACATTTATTTGCTTGTTCACACTGCAGACTACAGCCAGATAATTTTAATACAACAGCGTGAAAATCCAGCAATTTAAAGGGAACCTGTCACCTGAATTTGGCGGGCCCTTTGTCCGGTCCGATGGGCGGTGTTTTCTCTTGTTTCATTCACCCCTTCCTTTCCCGCTGGCCGCAATATTTTGTTGAATTTGAGTTGCTTTCCTCCGTAGTACACGTGTGCGCAATTCAAACTTGCCTTGCGCATGCGCAGTATGCTTTGCCCAACACCGGGCAAAGCCGAAAAGCATTAGTGCGCATGCGCCGCCGCACTGTGTCCCGGAAGTATTTTGCTGTGTTCCGGGACATCGTACATACGTCCTCCGTGATTCCTCTGTGCCTTTTAACTATTGGGTATCCAAGCTGGACACGTGGCATGAACTGGCTCTCTACGCCTTGGAGGTCCTGGCCTGCCCTGCCGCTAGCACTTTGTCAGAGAGGGTTTTTAGTGCCGCTGGTGGAATTATAACAGATAAGCGCATTCGCCTGTCAACTGAAAATGCAGACAGGCTGACTCTTATAAAAATGAACAAGGGCTGGATTGGGCCAGACTTCTCTACACCACCAAATGATAACAGTGAAACATAACCTCCAAAACTGTGTCTTTTTGGGAGGTGTATTCCCATGCACCTATTCACACCCACACATGGGTATACACTTCCTGATTTTGGCCATTTAATGTCCTCATCATCCACCACCACTAGAACACCACGGTGAACATATTCCATGATGCTACAGCCAGTCTAGATTTTTGCAATGGTGTCTATGATGACTGTAAAAAATTTTTAAAGAACAAGTACCCCCCAGGGGGAAATTTTTGTCAGCCCATGCACTTAGTGTATGGGCATTAATCCAAGTATAGGAGACCTGCTCCTTTATAATGGGAACATTTTTTTTATGAGGCCTTCCTCCACGTCCCTTTCAAGGGGCATTGCCTCCTAATTTTTGGCAGGCCTTGCATTCACTGCATAGGCAAACGCTATGGGAGACCCACTTCCTAATAATGGGAACATTGTTTTCAGGAGGCCCACCTCTACGTCTCTTCCAAGGGTTATTGGGGTGCCTCCTGATTTTTGGCAGACCTTGCATTCACTGCATAGGCAAACACTATGGGAGACCCACTTCATAATAATGGGAACATTGTTATCAGGAGGCCCACCCCTACGTCTCTTCCAAGGGTTACTGGGGTGCCTCCTAAATGTTGTCAGGCCTTGCATTCACTGCATAGGCAAACACTATGGGAGACCCACTTCCTAATAATGGGAACATTGTTTTCAGGAGGCCCACCTCTATGTTTCTTCCAAGGGTTATTGGGGTGCCTCCTAATTTTTGGCAGGCCTTGCATTCACTGCATAGGCAAACACTATGGGAGACCCACTTCATAATAATGGGAACATTCTTTTCAGGAGGCCCACCTCTACGTCTCTTCCAAGGGTTATTGGGGGTGCCTCCTAATTTTTGGCAGGCCTTGTATTCACTGCATAGGCAAACAGTATGGGAGTATCAAATAAATAATGTGAAATGGGTTTTCTTGTGGCCTTCCAGTATCTTGGTTCAAAGGGTTATTGGGGTACATGTAACTTTGGGGCAGGTCATGGCTTGCATTCAATGCATAAGCAAACAGTATGGGAGACCCACTTTCTTCTAATGGGAACAATTCTGTCATGTGGCCCTCAAGTACATCTGCTGAAAGGGTTATTGGGGTGAATGTAACTTTGGTGCAGGGAAGGCCTTGCATTCAATGCAACGTTTTTTCAGGAGGCCCTCCTGTATGTCTTGTGAAAGGGGTATTTGGGGTGCTTCCTTCTTATTTTTTGGCAGCCCAGCCACTCAATGCATAGGCATTAACAGTATAGGAGACCCACTGTTTAATAATGGCCCTTTAAGAATATTAATGCCGCCTGATGCCCCTCTAAAAATAGGCTCTGTGACTTTAAGAGTCCCTCCTACATAAATGAAACAATATGTGTCTGCTTATGTGTCACACACAACATGGCCAGCTAGGGTTGTTAGATGTTACAATGACATTTCCCAGGGGGGCGTGGTTTGCCAGGGGACAGGAGTGGACGTGCATCTGCAGGGCTCCTGCTAACCCCTTACTTGCTACTAATTAAGCCTACTTAATCGTGGATTATTTAACTCCACAACACTCAAGAATATGCCTGGAACAAGAGGAGATTGGAAAGAAGCGGGAACACCGACAAAAACGTCCGCATTTTGGCAGAGAACTTTCCGGGAGAGATCCAATGGCGGCAGGCTTCCCTCTGCTGAGGGAAGTAGTTCCGTGAGTGTAAGCAGTGGAACTGTCGGCCGAGAACTTGCGGACCTGCAGCCCCTAAGAAAACTGACCACTGCCCGGGCTGCTGCATGGAGGACACCTGCCCCCGCCTCATCCCTGGTGAAGACTGCGGGAGATCCGGCAAGATGCAGAGTGACCGCGGACATCTACTCTGCAAAGACGCGGCGGAGGGATACTGCAAACAACCCAGCGGCTCCAGCAACGAGAATCCCGGCCCCCGCAATGAGAATCCCGGCCTCCATCAAGTCATGGAAGCCAGGCGGGGAAGAAGCTGAGGAGCGCCGGAGGATCACCCAGGCACCGCAAGATACAGTGACGCTGAGAGAGCCAATGAAGGTTTCACCGGCAGCACAGCAGTCCAGACGCGGTATGATCTCCCCGACGTGCCGAAGCACATTAAGGTATGACGCAAGGGAGTTCATACCCGGAAGTGGAGGAGGTAGTAAATATCAGATGCCGGGAGCGGCGGTGAGAGACAGTGAAGCCAGGGAGCAGCGGCGAGGCTTGCCTGCCGCACTCCACACAGAGGAGAAATATTTTGTGAGCCATACATCTCCCCAGAACAGGAGGGGGGAACTATTAAAAGCAATTAAATATAAACATAAATCACCAGATGGGATCAGTCTCTTTCAGAAAGAGGGAGACTCGAACCAACAACAGGGGCACTGCCTTAGGTACAACTCCCTATCTCCACTGTCACAGGATTATAATGAGGAAGAGATGATTTCTCTGGAGTTGGGGATACAGCTCAATAATACCACCAATGACTGTTCACCCTCTAAAAGCATGCCAAACCTGCATGGGAAAAAATCCCCTTTATTTAAGGAAACAACAGAATATGCTGCACTGACGCCCCAGTCATTTATTAAGTCGCTCACCTCGCGGTTTGAGGAGAAATTTGAGACCATTACTAAAGGGACAATTAAAGATCAGTCCAACGCTGACAATTTTCATTTCACCCTTGACCCCCCTATGTCACCCTCGGAGGAGAAATGTGCAGACTCAGGTAATAATAAGGACTCTTCAGTCTCTTCTGACTGTGACTACAATGATTCATCTGACAATGACTTTGATTATGAGGGTCCTGATGAACACTCAGAGGGGTTCAGTGACAGTGAGGATCTAAGCGGCTCAGATGATATGTCTAAATCATCAAACACTAGCGACATGGATCAGCAGCAGTCATGCCCTGAGGTCCCTGATTATTCCCTATTGGATAGAGTCTCAGCCTCTGATGAATACCCCTCAGCAAAATTCATGGTTAACTTATGTATGGCTCTCCTAACATCTATAGACCAAAAAGGAACTGTAACATCTGAGAAAACCCTCAAAAAATTATTTAAGGACACCCTCTCACAAATAAATGCTGTCCCATTCCATGTCCTTAACATGACCTCGGACAAACCTCCCAACACTCCGAAAATGTCCAACCCTCCAAGCAAACATCACGAGTTGGCGTCTTTTAATAATACAGAGTGTGTGCGTTCAGATCCTCTGGTCAATCTAAAGAACGACATAGATGCTCTCAAGAATAAATTAACAGACTTCGAAAATCATAAAAGAAAAAATAACCTTAAAGTCCGTGGTATCCCGGAATCGGTGGGGAAATCTCAGCTGGGAAACTACATCTCTTCTATGATATCTTACATGCTCCCCGAAGCTAAGGGGAAAAACCTAATTGTGAAAGCATTTAGGATACGGAGACCACCTTTTCTCCCGCCTAATACTGCCGCGGACGTCATCGTCTCACTCTACCCTAACTGGCTAAGAGACTCATTGCTTGTCACCGCAAGAGAACCAAAGTTCCTCTCGTCTCCATACGGTCACTTGACCCTATACAGGGATCTGTGTAAGGATACCATGCAAAAACGGAAAATGTTTCAGTTCGCCACCAATAGACTACAACAGGCTGAAATACAATACAACTGGCACCAGTTCTCCAGTCTGAGATTCTTCTTCGCGGCAAAATGGCGCACTTTTACTTCTCCAGCAGAGGCGGTGGACTTTCTAAACCGCGCGGGTATAGGTCCTCCCGGATCTTCTTCTGGCCACCCTTCCAAACCCAAACTAAACTCTTGATTGAATATTTCTCTTCTCCTCTTTGTATAGTCCACTTCACAACATGTGATTGAACCGAACTTTTTGCCCAATATGTTTGTGGACCATCACTAATGATGGTCCTGCCTTGACAGGCTGTCATATATTCCTTTCAGATACGTAAAATTTTGGTTGCTAAATTTTTACAGGGTTTATTACGTGATGCTACCTATTTTTAATATGCAGTATTATATATAACCTCAGCTGCTGGCCTAAACTAATTTAGTTAATTTATAGCCTACTGCATCTTCAAAGTTAACAAATTCGTCTGATATTATATAGTATAGGAAAGCTACATATATCACTATCATTGTCTTTGCTTACATTACTTAACTCACGCTCAAGCATTTCTTTTATGCTACTTCTACTCTGTTAAATTCTACTAAACTATGTGACTGCTTGTCTCCCCTATTGTATAGGGGTCTTTCCCTATACTCGTATCCCTTCCCTCCCTTCCTTCCCTCCCTCGTTTACCCTTCCCGGTTAAAAACAAAATTCAATAAAGTTTCTTGAAAAACAATGACATTTCCCAGTGAATGCATTTGTATTGGTTGAAAGCAATGCTAAAGTTGAAAAACCCATCAAAAACGCTGCGTGTGAGCATAGCCCATGTGGTGGAGAAACATTTTTGTTTGGGGTTAATTATTTAGCCTTATATACAAGTCATTACCCTGGAAAGGATGTTACTTAACATATTTCCCAGCAAAATCCATTTTGGTTTCGGTTTTGTATGTCTTTTTGTGCACCTGTAAAAATGACGTGAAACTCAGACAACATTGTTTACAGCTGTGACCTTGGAGTCAGAAATGCTTCCACTTGAGCAGTGTTTCCATCATTTTAAGACGTTTTTAGACATTGAAAGGACCCCCGGGGGATCGCGGTACAAATGCTCGGGTTTCCCATAGACTTACATTGGGCTCGTTGTTCTGTCCGAGTACCCGAGTATTACAAATTGCTCGACCCGAGCAAAAAGCACCCGAGCATTTTAGTGCTCGCTCATCACTACTGTTTGCCTAAGCAGTGAATGCACCTGCCCCAAATTTGGACTCACCCCAATACCCCTTTGAAATCACTTACAGGATGACCACCTGAAAGCAATGTTCAAATTATTAGGAAGTTGGTGCTCCCATACTGTTTGCTTATGCATTGCATGCAAGGCCTACCTTGCACCAAAGTTACACGCACCCCAATAACCCTTTGAACAGATGTACTGTATGGCCACCTGAAAGCATTGATCCCATTATTAGTAATTTGGTACTCCCATACTGTTTTCCTATGCAGCGAATTGCAGTGTTGAGGCTCAAGAACCTGCATTGGTGAATTGCAGTGTTGAGGATGAAGACCCGGCAGTGGAGAATGTCAGTGTTAAGCCTGAACAACCTGCATTGGAGAATGTAATTGTTGAGGCTGAAGACCCGGCAGTGGAGACTTGCAGTGTTGAGGAAGAAGAACTTGCAGTGGAGCATTGCAGTGTTGAGGCTGAACAACCGGCAGTGGAGCATTGCAGGGTTGAGCCTGCAAAACCTGCCTTGGAGAATGTCAGTGTTGAGGCTGAAGACCTGGCATTGGAGCATTGCAGTGTTGAGGCTGAACACCCGGCAGTGGAGCATTTCAGTGTGGAGCCTGAAGAATCTGCACTGGAGAATTGCAGTGTTGAGGATGAAGAGCTGGCAGTGGAGCATGTCAGTGTTATGGCTAAAAAACATGCAGTGGAGAATTGCAGTGTTGAGGCTGTAGAACCTGCAGTGGAGAATTTCAGTGTTGAAGCTGACCAACCCTACAGTTCCCATTATTAGGAAGTGGGTCTCCCATACTGTTTGCCTATGCAGTGAATGCAAGGTCTGCCCCAAATTTGGATGCACCCCCAATACCCCTTGGAAGAGATGTGTAGGAGGGCCTCCTAAAAATCTGTACCCATTACAAAAGAGCTGGTCTACTATACCTGTAATGCCCATGCAGTAAGTGTATGGGCTGGCAAACATTTTCCCCTGAGGGGTATACATAAACATACTGTCTAAAAATGTTCTTTACGGGCATCATAAACATCTTTTAAACCAATAATATGGGTGTTGCATCACGGACTATGGTCACCCTGATGATATATTGGTGGTGGTGGATGAAGAGACGTGGAGGAGGGCCTCCTAAAAATCTGTACCCATTACAAAGGAGCGGGTCTCCTATACTTGTAATGCCCATGCAATAAGTGTATGGGCTGACAAACATTTCCCCCTGGGGGGGAATACATCAACATACTGTCTAAAAATTTTGTTCACGGGCATCATAAACACCCTTTAAAACAATAATGTGGGTGTTGCATCACGGACCACGGTCACCCTGGTGATATAGAGGTGGTGGATGAGGAGAAGGAGGAGGACAACAGCAAATAGGCAAAATCATGTGTGGGTGTGAACAGGTGCCTGGGAATAGCCCTCCCAAAAAAGACACAGGATTTGAGTTTATGTTATGCTGCTATCATTTGGTGGTGTTAAGAAGTCTTGCCCAATACAGCCCTTGTTCATTTTTATAAGTCAGCTTTTCAGCATTTTCAGTTGACAGGCGGATGCACTTATCAGTTATAATTCCACCAGCAGCACTAAATACGCTCTCTAACAAACCCTAGCGGCAGGGAAGGCCAGGATCTCCAATTCGTAGAGAGCCAGTTCATGCCACTTGTCCAGCTTGGATACCCAATAATTATAAGGCACAGGGGAATCACAGAGGGTGTTGGTACGGTCAACAAGGTACTCCCTCAGCATCTTCCAAAACTTTGCACTTCTTGTAAGAGTACCCCGTGCCTCAGGGTGAGTGCGATGGGAGGGTCTGAGAAAAGTCTCCTAGAACTTTGCCAGTGTTCCTCTGCCTCTACTGGATTGGAGTTGTGTCTCTCTCACCTATATTCCTTGGTTCTCCAACGAATTGTGACCTCTGCCGCCTGCGTTTTCAGATGGGAATTTTTTTTAATAATTCCGCAACAAGGGCCCTCTGGTACTGCACCATTTTAGTAGACCTGTCTGCCTCTGGAATAAGAGATAGAAAGTTCTCCTTGTAGCGTGGGTCTAGAAGTGTCACCAACTAGTAATGACTGTCACCTAATATTTTGAGAATGTGAGGTCTCAGGAAAGGCAGCATAACATAAACTCAGCCATGCGTGCTAGACTGCTAACAAGCAAGACTTTCTTGTCCTCACCAAAAGGATAACTGTCCATGCTCTCCTCCTCCTCCCTGTCCTCAGGCCATCCACGCTGAACACACGGTATGACAGTTGTGCTTGTAGTACCATCTATAGCGCATGAAACTAGCTCCTGTTCTTCCTCCTCCTCCTCTTCCTCATTGTCACCAAATCCACATTGGGATGAGATGAGTCTGGGCTGTGTATAATCACCCTCTTTTGTTCCTTGCTCCGTGTCATCATGCTCCGCCAGCAATGCATCCTCTTTGATTGTGAGCAGAGAGCGTTTCAGAACACAAGTGGGATGGTGACGATAATTATGATGTTATCGCTGCTCACCATCTTGGTGAAGTCCTCCAAGTTTTGGAGGATGGTACATATGTCTGACATGCATGTCCACTCCTGAGGTCTTATGTGTGGAGTCTGAACTGACTACCGAAGGCCTTGCTGATGCTGGTAGTAAACAACTGCCCTCTTCTGTTCCAACATCTGCAGTGTAGAGTTCCAACATGTGGGGACATCACACAACAGTTGGTGAATTGGAAGCTGCAAACGCTGCTGAAGCACGGCAAGCGCGACTGAAGCTGTAGCTGACTTTCTAAAATGGGCACACAGGCGGCGTACTTTCACAAGCAGATCCGGCAGCTCCAGGTAGCTTTTGAGAAAGCATTGAAAAATGAGGTTAAGCACATGGGCCAGGCATGGTACGTGTGTGAGTTCGCCTCAGAGCTGCCACCAGGTTCCGATCATTGTCACACAGGACCATGCCTGGCTGTAGGTTCAGCGGTGTCAGCCACAGATCTGCCTGCTCTTTCAGAGCTGTCCACAACTCTTAAGCATTGTGTGGTTTGTCACCTGAGCATATTAGCTTCTGCACAGCCTGTTGGCGCTTGGCTGAAGCAGTGCTGCAGTGCTTCCAGCTTGTGACTGATGTGGTCATTTCGGAGATGGAGGCTGAAGAGGAGGAGGAGGAGGTGCAGGAGCTGTAGACTGTGGGAGCAACCCTGACTGACCTAGGGCCCACAATCCTCGCCGTCGGGAGGACGTGTTTCATCCCATGGTCCAACTGGGTCCCGGCTTCCACTATGTTAACCCAGTGTGCCATCAGCGAGATGTACCATCCCTGCCCACAAGCACTTGTCCACATGTCCATGGATAGGTGCACTTTCCCAATAACTGCATTGTTGAGGGAACAGCTAATGTTGTGGGACATGTGCTTGTGTAATGCGGGGATGGCACATCGGGTGAAATAGTGGCAGCTGGGGACTGAGTACCAAGGGACTGCCGCTGCCATCAGGTTGTGGAAAGCTTCCGTCTCCATGAGCCTAAAAGGCAACATTTCGAGTGCAAGCAGACAAGAAATGTGTGAAGTTAGTAGGGTGGCCTGTGGGGCGTTGGCTGCGTATTAGTGCTTGTGTTCCAAGGACTGGGGTATGGACAACTGAACGCTGCACTGGGACAAAGATGTGGACATGCTTGATGCTGGTGCTAATTGAGTGCAACGACAGGTGCAGGGCAGGAGGCATCTTTGCATGCACCATGGACAGGGGATTGGCGTTCATGCACAACAGTGGAAGAAGCAGTGGTGTCACCCGCAGACACTGTTCCTGGATCCTGGGGTTCGGCTCACAAAGTCGGCTGCTTTGCTGCCATGTGCCTGATCATGCTGGTGGTGGTCAGGCTGGTAGTTTTGCTACCCCTGCTGATGCTGGAATGGCAGGTGTTGCAAATGGCCTTTTTGGGGTTATCGGCAGACTCTTTAAAAAACAACCAGACTTGGGAAGACCTAACAGTTGGACTGGCAACTTCCGTCATGTTGGTGTTACAAGGAACGGTTGCCCGCCTTCTGTCTGCTGCTAAAACACTGCTTCTTCCTGACTGTTGGGGTGCTACACTTCCCTCCTCCTGTGTGCTGCTGTCCTCGCTCTGCATGTCCTCCTGCCAGCTTGGGTCAGTTACTATATAATCCACCACCTCGTCCTCCACTTCTGCACCCTGGTCCTGCTCCTGACTTTCTGGCAATTGTGTCTCATCATTGTATACCTCTTGTAACACTTTACCACCGTCGCCTTCATGTGACTGTGGCTGCTCAAATATTTGGTCATCGCTACATGCGATCTCCTCTTGCCCTGCTTCAATGGGATCGGCGATAGGCCCGAATCTATAAATAGAAAAGTGAACAGCTCTTTGGAGTATCCCAGTGTGGGATCAGTTGTCTCCGGGCACTCGGCATGGTGGGAGGAAGGACAATCAGGGTGAGGACTCACGGCTACTCAAACTTGACCGTTTGGAAGACGGTGGTGGTGGCAAAGTGACTGAAATCATTATCTGTTATCCAACCAACAACCTTTTGACACTGCTCTGGGTTCAATAGTTGTGTGCTGCTGCGGTCACGTAATTGGGACAGGAAGGTCGTACAAGAAGATGTGGGTGTTTGTTGTGGCACAATTTCAGCTTGCCCACGGCCTCAGCCTCGGCATGCACCATCACCATCACGTCCAGTTCCTTGTCACGCGCTTTGCCCATTTTAACTGGAGGACAATATTTTGCACGGTCACTAGAAATGGCTGAGTTTAAAATAGCTGGCCTGTAGGTAACTATTTTTTTCAGCAAACTGGTGTCAATAACTTGTATAAGACACGCCAACAAAATTTTACAGTAGCCCAGAAATTACAGAATTTTCTGCGCACTCAGATGTGATCGCTGTGATGGCCAAACCCCTGTTTAAACTAAATGCCCTGTAGGTAACTATTTTTTATCAGCAAACTGGTGTCAACAACTTGTATAAGACACTCCAAAAAATTTTTACAGTAGCCCAGAAAATTGTCTGCGCACTCAGATGTGATTGCTGTGATGGCCAAACTCCTGTTTCAAATAGCTGGCTGTATTCTGCACTGAAAAACAAGCAAATGGAGCAAAAATCTAAAAAAGTGTGCTCTGGATTGCTGTTGAAGAAAATAATCAGGATCAAGATGCAAAAAAATTATTTCTGGCCACTGATACCTGGGGCTATGTATATATAGTAAATATCTGTAATAGGCAGCAACAGCAGACAATAATGGAATGACCTGCTTGCTCTATACAATGAAGTATGCCACATACAATGCCTACCTAGCCTACCTATCACTGATATCTAAATGCACCGTAATTAGTCCTCAGAAGGACTGTTGGTTTACATGGATTTGTGTATTCAATATGGTATACCCACACTGACTAAGACAATTGCAATTCTCTCCCTATCTCAGCAGTACATCTCCCTACACTGGCTGATTCCGGAGCTGATTGTGATGACCAGGGCAGCGCCAGGTCTGATATAGATCTGATGACGCTCTGTGGCCAGCCATTCACTGTAATGCCACAACCAACACGGCTGTGGCATTACAGCGTGTGGCAGACAATCCCTGCTTGTTGATTGGTGCTCTAAAGAGTGCCAAATATATAGGGAGGGGACCCGAGCTCCCGCCAAGCAACTCCGGAAATGTCAGCACCAGTGAGCACCGAGCACTTCCGAGCATGCTCGCTCATCACTAGAGATAACACATGAGACAATAAAAACTTCACTTTATTCAGCTCTGCTGCCAATATTCTATGATCTGGCCAGTTTAACCTGCTAGAACTGATGAAAGGTCTTCTTTAACAACTATAAAACAATGAAGGTTGATTTTAAATGATAAACTGGATACATTATTAAATAAATGTCTTGGGCAAGAAGTGAGGCTGGTGTACTTGCAGCGCCCCAGAGTCCTGGTCGTTGCAGTAACGTCGCTCTGCCGCTAAGGGGAGTGATGGTACGTCTGATTGCACTAAAAGAGTTCACCTGACCAGGTATCACATTCACACATTACACTTCACACTCCGGCCACCAGGGGGAGCAAAGGGTTCTATGTATTAGGCCACTCCTCACACTCTGGTAAAACTGGGGGTTGGATAGGAAGTTAGGGAGAAGCTGACTGGGTTTTGCCCAGGTATCATCTAGTGAGAGGAGAGCGTTGCTTAGGAAGATTCAGGGGGGTCCCTGTCAGGGGTGGGATCCTGACAGTGGCCTAGCAAAAGGACAGATCGTTACGGAGCCGTGCCTGCACCTCATTGCGGCGGCATCTTAAGAAAGGACACGAAGCGAGGTGTAGCCGGCGGCCGGAACGCCGAGGAAGTAATAGACTCAACGCATTACTTTGAACTACGGCAGGGCAGTTAACTTTAGGCTGGCTGTCTCACCTTTTACACCTAATGAAGACAACAGAGGCAATTGTGGGAGAGGGGCGTCTCTAGGGTCCCTATAAAATAACTCCAGGCCTACCCCGTCATACGGGTGCGTCCTATCCATATCATCTGGGGGACGGAGAGAAAGAACAGAAACATACACGACAGTTGTGAGGACTATCCCGTGGTGCTCAGCAGGGAAGTACTACAACACCCAGGCGCTAGTAGGTAGGCTACTGATTTCCACCTGCAAAGGGAACTCTGGATGTCTGACTGGAGACTGCAACCCTGTGTCCTTCTCATTTACTGCAACCTACACTACCACCTACTCCTTTTATTGGACGCCCCTTAGCAGGGCCACAGACCGGGTCGGGCCACCGTGACATTCCCAGAACCGAGAGACCCGGTACCAAGTACCCCGCTGCCCTGCGTTTGGGGGCCGCTCCATACTCACTTTGAATGTTCATTCATGTTAGAATGGCAGCATAAAGCTCTTTAAACTATTTCCTGTCTGATCTTATTATAAATCTTCGATAAGTCCAGCTGATACCCACTGCACTGCTCTTATATCATCTACCTGTATACTGTAGAAGGTAATTATCCTCACTTTCACATTTCCTCCTAAAACTCGACACTAACTAACCTACTCAGCATTGACTGTACCCTACAGATTGTACTGATATGCCATCATGCGTACTAACAGGCAGGTTGTCTGGTTCTGTCCATTTACTAGGCCAGACCCCTTGTCCATCACGTTTGATGCAACAACAAAACATGTCACAAGCAAAAAGAAGATAAGATCACTGTTACACTGGAACGTTAGAGTTCATCAACAAAAGCTCCACTCCCAAGATCACGCGTGAAGAATGAGATAAAGCCACACATACATTTTTCAAATTAATTATATTACTTAGTTCAATCAATTTTCATTTGTAAACCTATGAAGAAGTTAAAGTTTGTAATGTTTCATACTGTAATTAATATTTTTTTAATAAACATGTTTTAAAATGTTGCTTTATAAATATGTACCTTTATTTTAATGCCATATCAGAATAAACATATTGCATAATTGCTGCATTCTCTTGAATTTTACAGTATATATACAGTACAAATAATGTGAAGAAAATCCACTAACGCACTTAAAAAAATTAAGTACATACATACATACATTAAATACATGCAGTAAAAAAATATGTATTTCTTTCTTACTTGTTCGAGTAATCCCATGGTCAGGGCTATAAAAGCAGTGAAGAATACTGAGTAAAATGCTATGAACCAGCTGTCAAAAACTGTCTGTGGGATGAGAAGAAAATATAAATTGTTACTAATTAATTTGAAAAGCATGCAGATTAATAATACGGTTATGTTCTTCTTATAGAACCTATCATAGTGGAGGAGTTATGGATACCGCGCCTTGATCCCCCACAATATTTTGAAAGGCTTGTCTCCCCTGATGAACAGAGCCGAGGGAAACGCGTCGGGAGCCACTCTTTTGGGGATGTTATAATTAGGGTCCTCCACCTGTCCTAAGGATCGGGGTATTGTATGGATGTTTCTTTAAAAAAAGCCTCCCCCGGAATTCACGGACATCTTTGGAACCCTATGGATACTTCTTAAAAGAAATGAAAGAACAGTAACGCTGGGTGAGATTGTTCTGTTATTTATTAGTATTCCTATAAATTAGAGGTATTTTTGTGAGCTACAAAGTGTTGTTTGGCCTGTTGGCCTTTTGTCCATGATAGAGCACAATTCTGAAGTTATTGTGACAGACATTCACCTTTTTTGAAAGGAGGGGTGCTATGTGGAATTTTAAAATGGTTTGATTTATCTTTGGTGTGTTATTTTTGCTATTTGTTTTTTCATAGACCGACTGGATATTTATACCCAATAGTATTTTAGTGGGATTTATTAAAGGTTAATTTTTAAAATTTGGAGACCTGTATACTTACCTTTCTACATACCCCCAAAATGCATTTTTAATGCTTTAGGTCTCCCTTGCAAGTCTCACTTCATTACTGGCTTTAGCTCTTCTAATGACTTTTACGATGCTAAAAATGCTTCAGGGCCTTTGGTGACATAATGGTCATGTAACCATGATGTCATTACAGGTTCTGTACCATGCGGGAGTCTAGAAATACTGAAGAAGAGGAGACAGACTGGTAAGTCCTGTATAGTGTATATGTGTCTGTGAGAGAGTGTGTGTGCGTTTGTGTGTGTCTGTGTGTGTGTGTGAGTGTGTGGCTGTGTGCATGTTTGTGTCTGTGTGTGTGTCTGTGTTCTTGCTCACCCTAGAGCTGGAACTGGCTGGACATCTGGCCTTCCTGGGGTTCAGTATGTGATGCTTACCATGTACAGTCTGTGGGCAGATTGTTGAAGTATCTGCAACAAGTGCACACAGTGTCAGGCACTTTGTTGCATCACAAATTGCTTCTGGCATTTATTTAGTTGAGAATTTCTTACAGTTTTGCACCGTGGAGGCTGCATCATTTACAGTGTTGACTGAGATGTATCCTCTGACAATGTCTGTGAATTGTGAATTTCAGAAATATTAGAGTGAAGTGTGTTGTATGATCAGGTTACACACATAACCTGGTCTGCTAGGGTGAGATACAACTACCGGATGCACTGAATACCCTTTCTGATGTTATACTGGAGACAGGACATAACAGTGTGCCAATAACAATCTGGGCCAGTTCTTGACAATGCTCCAACCTGCTAATCCAGAACTCACTGGAATCAGGTTCAGGGTATGTGTCTGCGAAAGGACACAGTCTAGATAAAAGTGAACCAGTCTGTTTAGCTAGTCCGTCTTTGATTCTTGAAGTGTGCCAGACTGTCACAATAACAGATAAAACATGTAGTCCATCATGTTAAAGATACAGCAACTGTTGCTTTTGCTTCCTAGGCTACATGCTGTAGGCCTAAAGCGAGCACAGGCAGAAGTGCATTGGGTCTGCATTGAGTCTGCAGGTCAGTTGTGCAGTTGGCTTGCATCCTCTCAAAGAAAGCTCTGCAGAGCAGGTAACACAGCTTATCCTGATAATAAGCCAATTCAGATGATGTTTTGGAAGCTTGAAAAAAATCGCCATTTTCCTTTTATAGCCAAGGTGTAAATGCATAGCTTTCTTTTAGTACTCCTGTTACTTGATAATAATAGTACATCTGGCATCCCACAAGTGCTCCAGCATACAGCTTGCCATGCTTAGGGCCCCATTGGTTGTCACAGTCAACATCATCATAATTTTCATTGTGAATATCAGCCTTGTCCCCTTACACAGCCACCTGCTGCTGCTCACTCTAATTCTCCATTTTCTCCTGCTCCTCTTCCATATTCTGCTGCATGTAACATGGACTTTGAAGGTTCCCAACAGACTCAGGGTTGCAATGGACATATGCAAGTTACTGGGGAAACCTCACGCCTGTGCCTTGCATGGCTCACATGCTTAACCTGGTAGTACAGCAATTTCTCCACCACTTTCCTGGCCTGGATGACCTGCTGCAGAAAGCATGGCTGCTGTGTGGTCATATCTGCCATTTGCACGCCGCAGGTTATCGAACTGCATCGCTACAGAGATCTTTCAACCTACCAATTAATTGTTCAATTTGTGATGTGCCGACATGGTGGAATTCCAGTCTGCACATATTGCAGTTACTGTGGCAGCAGCAATAAGCCCTGGTGCAGCATGTGCTTTTGAAAAGACTGGGCAATGCAGTATGGATGTGGTGCAAAACCACGCTTGCGGAGTGGGCACAGATGAGGGACCTCTGCACCCTTCTGCACAGTTTCAAAATAGCTACTAAGATGGTTAGCACTGATGATGCCATCATCAGCATCACTATTCCAGTCATCTACATGCTGGAGCACCCTTTGAATAGTCTGCTGAAGGAGGTGGTGGTCCCAGAAGAAGAGGTGGAAGCAGAGGTGGATGCGGAAGCGATAACAATACCTCTTAGTTCTGGACTGTTGTCACATAGGCGGGTGACATGGGAAGGTGGATTACAGCGATTGAGGGGGGCTCATGATACCAGACAAATTGTTACTGAAGGTGCAGAAGTCAAGGAACAAATAGAAGAGGATGACGAGGAAAAGGTGATGGTGCACAACAGTCATGAAATGAATAGGATAATGATCACCTCTGTTGTCCATGGTTGGCGGGATAGGACAGAGGAAGCAAGCTTGAGTGTTACCCCCTGTCGCCAACATACCATGGACTTGAACATGATACCTATATTGTTAGGATTAGAAATAGTGCTGGCTACTGGGTTGCTACCACGGTAGAAGAGTAAAATTTTGCCAGATGCTTCATCCCTGGAAAAGGACACATGCATGCTGGAGTATCAAAACTCACTTGTAGACTATCTTAAGAGAGGTTTTCCCCAAGACAGCAGTGAGGCACACAGTATGCATCAAAGTTATAGACTTTCATCCCCGGGAATGTTGAGTCATCAGCACAAAAAACATTAGCAGCAGCAGTGACAGTGGCATAAGAAATTTCTGTGAGTTGTTTCACACATTTTTTAGGCCAGCCCATGCAGCAGTAGAACAGAGTAAAAGTCTGACAGGTTGTGAACGACTGGATAGGATAGTGCAGGAGTATCTCAAGCTCAATATCAATGCCATCAGTGGGGGTTTGGACTCTTTTGTATTTTGTTCTTTAAAATTGGAAGAGTGGCCTGAACTAGCTTGTCATGCCATGGAGGTTTTGCCATGCCCTGTAACCAGTGTTATCTCAGAATATGTCTTCAGCACTGCTGGTGGTATCCTGATGAATATGTGCATCCGGCTGTCCTTTGAAAGTGTAGGCCACCTAACTTTCATCAAGAAGAACAAGTTATGGATCTCCAGACTAGCAGACTAGGTCATGGTGTAGTTTTTAGTGTGCTGCATTGATCTCACGTTATACAACCCCTGGAAAAATTATGGAATCACCGACCTTGGAGAATGTTCATTCAGTTGCTTAATTTTGTAGAAAAAAGCAGATCACAGACATGTCACAAAACTAAAGTAATTTCAAATGGCAACTTTCTGGCTTTAAGAAACGCTAAAAGAAAACAAGAACAAAAAATGTGGTAGTCAGTAATGGTTACTTTTTTAACCAAGCATAGGGGAAAAATTATGGAATCATGAAAAACAAACAAATAAAACAACACTCCAAAACAGTATTCTGTTGCACCGACTCTGGCTTTTATAACCTCTGGCTTTTAGTGTTTCTTAAAGTCAGAAAGTTGCCATTTGAAATTACTTTAGTTTTGTGCCATGTCTGTGATCTGCTTTTTTCTACAAAATTAAACAACTGAATGAACATCCTCCAAGGCTGGTGATTCCATCATTTTTGCCAGGGGTTGTATAAGCAAGAAGCATAAAAATAATAATTGAAGCCTGTGACACCTTTGTGGTGGCTTTTGTGCCTGGTGTTGCTATTGATGTTACAAACAATTTTTTGAAATGTGGAGACTCCAAGTTGGGTCTCCATCTGGTGGGTTGCCTGTAGTGGAAGGGGTGTAAGAGACCTATTATATTATTTCGACTCTGGGGAAATTAATGCCACTTTAGTAATGCGTGACAATAATTTTTTGAAATGTGGAGACTCCAAGTTGGGTCTCCATCTGGTGTGTTGATTGTAGTGGAAGGAGTGTCAGACGCCCATTGTACTATTTCTTTTCTGGGGAAATTGATGCCACTTTAGTGGTGTGTGACAATAATTTTTTTCAAATGTGGAGCTTCTGTGTTGGGCCTTAATCTGGTGGGTTGCCTCTACCGGAAGGGGTGTCAGACACCTATTGTACTATTTCTATTCTGTGGAAATTAATGTCACTTTAGTGGTATGTGACAATATTTTTTTGAAATGTGGAGATGCCAAATTGGGTCTCCATCTGGTGTGTTGCCTGTAGTGGAAGAGGTGTCAAAGCCCCTAATACTGTTTCTATTCTGAGGAAATTGATGACACTATAGTGGTGTGTTGCAAGAAGTTTTTTTAAAATGTTTGCAATCCAAGTTGGGTCTCCTTCATGTGTGTTGCTTGAAGCAGTAGGGCTCCCAGACCAACAGGCCTGTACTTACTTTCAGTCAACTACCTGTGTTACTATCCTTAAATTTTTATAACATTTGTGGTCTACCAAGATGATATTTGTGCCACCTGAGTTTGGTTGAGCAAAAAAGCAGCTTCAGCTGTTGCCTGAGGGATTAGGGCTCCCAGAAAATTAGACCTACACTGCTCCTTCACCCACCTCGTCTTAGTTTAAAATTAAATTAAAAACTAAAACAGCTAGCCCAGACCCTGATACCTCATGCATGGCCTATGGCTTACAGCTGCTGTGCCATTCTAAAATTTCTACTGTGGGTGAATTTATCAGTCAACTACAGTACCTGTGTTTTTATCCTTACATTTTTATTACATTTGTGGTCTATCAAACTGATATTTGTGCCAACTGAGTGTGGCTGAGCAAAAAAGCAGTTTGAGCTGTTGCATGTGGTTTCTGGGCTTCCAGCAAAGCAGGTTTACACCGCTCCCTCGCCCACCTAAGGGAGCTCTAAATGCTGGCCCAGATCCTGAAACCTCATGCATGAACCACGGCTGACTGCTGCTGTGCCATTCTACATTTTTTTGTGGGTCAATTGATGCCAGTTTTCTTCATGTCTGCCCCTTATTTTTCTCCTTCATGTGTGTTACCTGAATTTGGCAGACCTCTCAGAGCACCAGGCCTACACCTGTCAGTCAGTCAGTCATGTGTAACTGATCAATGTTTCAGCTAGAAATGCTGGTCCAAGCTCTGTTCTAGGCCCTGTCCCATGCATCCATGCTGCACAATTATACTTTTTGTACTGTGGGTCAATTGGTGCCACTTTTCCTGGTGTGTGCCCCTAATTTGAGCTGTTTGAGAAGCTTGTTGGCCACCAATAAGGTGTTGTCTATGCGTTTGGTTTTGCCTCCCATTGAATTCAATGTAGTTGACGAACTGTTCGGTGAACCTGTTCGGTAAACATCAGGACAATCGTCAAACCGAACCTTGAAAGGTTCGCTCATCTCTAGTAAAGAGGTATTGGAGTCAAACCATAGGTAATTGTTAATATCTTATAGGTAACTAGAGGAGCATGTCTCAGTATTTTTTATTTGGATATATACATGCAAGTAAATATATGAGTTAAATGCTACTTGTGGACAGATAGTTTGGATATGTGGCACAAAAATGTTACAATGCTTTTCTATTAATAAAAAAAAATTGGATCAGGAAACTGAATTTCAATAAAAAAATTCTTCTTTATTTCATTCTTTTAAAAAAAATTAGTCCAGACAGATGATAAAATCATGTACCATTCCTACGCGTTTCTGGCAGTAGCCCTTAGTCGTAGAATATAGCAGTGTTATAAAAACAGAAATTATATATAGGGAGAGAGGCACAGACTCCTATGACATCATGATAGAATTGGTATAAAAAACGGTCAATCACAGGAGCGCTGAAGGAGACTCAAACACCAAGTATAGTTTAGCCACTATACTAAACTATAGTTGGTGTTTGAGTCTCCTTCAGTGCTCCTGTGACTGACCGTTTTTTTGTACCTGCCCCTGTCCTCTCTTGGAGGTGTTCGGCTGGAGCTGCGGGCTGGTGCTCGACACCCCTTTTGTCTTTCTGGGCTGCTTTCTCAGCGCTTCTACGAGACCACCTTTACTGACCCTGATCATGATAGAATTAACATGAACACAATACACCTGTTTTCATCTATTAGTCCATGAGCCAAGAACCAAATTTGACGATATCGGTACCAAGCGGAGTGACTAATTCTCTTTGGTATTTTTAGGTAGATGCATGTCTGTAGTTTATTTTTTGATATGATAGCCCTTACATATACGTAGCTTATTAACCCCTTCAGCCCTAGGCCTATTTGTACCCAAGTGCCTAAGCCAATCTGACCTGTGCCACTTCATGGGCTAATAACTTTGGAACGCTTTCACCTATCCAAGCCATTCTGAGATTGTTTTCTCGTGACATATTGTACTTCACGTCAGTGCTAAATGGGAGTCAATATATTTTACCTTTCTATATAAAAAAATGCTAAATATTCGGAAATTTTGGAAAAATCGGCAATTTTTTAACTTTGAAATTCTCTGCTTTTTACAAAAATACTGATACCCCCCATAATAGTTATTAATTTACACTCCCCACATGTTTACTTCATATTGGCATCATTTTGAAAATGAAACCTTATTGTTTTACGACGTAATAGGGCTTATAGTTTTATGCGCAATTTTTCACATTTACAGCAAAACCCACTTTTCAAAGGACCAAGTCACTTCTGAAGTCACTTTAAGGGGCTTACATAACAGAAACCACCCATAAATTACCCCATTTTGCAAACTACACCCCTCAAGCTGTTCAAAACTCATTTTTAAAAACTGTTAACCCTTTAGGTGTTCCACAGGAATTTTAGCATGAGCCAAGAACCAAATATGACGATATCGGTACCACCCGGAGTGACTAGATGTAGTATTTGTAACAAAATTTAATCCAAGTTATGTAAATACACACTGAACATGTCATGTGCATATATATATATATATATATATATATATATATATATATATATATATATATATGTTACTCCATAATATCTTCAACATCGGACTCTGAATCTGACTGTTGTTCTACTGGCTCGTCTTCAGTACCCTTGTTCTGGCATGTCTGTAATCTGCACATGTCTGTGCACTTCAGGCCATTGCTGAGGCAAGTACACTGAGGAAGTTCACATGACCGCACACACTTGCAGGACAGTAGCTGTATAATAGCTTCTGGTGCTGGTGCCCCTTGCATCCACTTGACAACAAGCTTTCCGTCGTTATCTATCATCCAACCGCAGTCTGTTGGGTTTGCAACCCATGGCTGGCTCTGCAGACTTCTCCTCCAGATCGCAGCCTGGTAGTTTGCACGCAGTGCATGCATGAAAAGGCAGTCCTGGCAAGGAGGGAGTTGACTTGACTCTACCACTCCACGTCTGGCACAGAACAGCTGATAACGGAGCCTGTTTACCTCAGTTGTTTGGGTAGTTGGCAGGTACATGTGGCAGGTGATTTCCTGTAACTTCTCAAAAAGTTCGGTAGACACTTCCCATGAACGACCAACTTCCTGAAAGGCATCCTGGTATGTCTTGTTCATCTTCAACTGCTTGAGTGTCGTCATCTTCCCACGGCCAGCGAATGCACTGACGGTGTCACAGCCTGTAAATGCATGCATACCAATCAATGAATCACATACGCTGCCTCCCAATGTTCGGCTCAGAGTGGTGATATCCAGGAATCTTGTCCGGTTCTGTGTACCGCATTTCTGGAACAGGTGGGATGGGATTTTGTGGCACATGCCCAGACACAGGACCATGACATCAGTATCCTCCGAAGTGATGATGACCGACTTGTAACCAGATTCTGCTGCATGAAGAGCATGGAGAAGGAGGCGTGTGTCTGCTTCTTCTTGATTTGACTTAAGGTCAGCAGCCTCTTCCCACTGTTCTTTGGTGATCTTAAAGCAGAGCTGCTCACATGTGACATACAGCTCCTTCTCCTCAAGCTTCTCCCTGTGGTGTTTCGCCTTCCATTCTTCTACCAGAAACTTTATGAGACTTGCCTTGTTGGAGGAACTACTTAGAAGCTTTTTCCACTGCTGGATGTTGTGCCCATGTTGAATGTTCTTGAAATGGATCCCTGTGCCTTCATATCTGTTGACTCTTTCTGTATCTTTGATGGATGTCTCCTTGTAGACGTCAAAGACAATATCAATGCGCTTGCTCTTAGCACCCTCATGGATAGCGCGACTCATTGCTGTGCCTGCTAGCTGGCCAAATGTTGCATTGTTTCCCTTCAGTTTCTGAACCAGGCTCATCCCATCAATGATGGTTGCAGAGGGCTCGGGGATCACTTCTGCAGGACGAGCATTCCTCTCCAACTCCCTTGCGAGGGCAGCCTTGTTGGTCTTGCGGATAGACCCATCACCATTGGCAAGTGCCCATGGCAATGGACCCAGGGGATGAGTCAAGACATCACTCATTTGTAGCTTTCTGTTCTCAGCTACAAGTATCATCTGGCCAAATAGGTTTCTGTCAGCCTTCAAAATTACCTCCTTGCCAAGACCTTGTCTGCGTGTCTTCATTTGGATGTTAGAGAACGTTTTAAGTTTGTTCTTCGTCATCTTGTCATGAAACAATGTAGTTGGCTTATCGGTACCCAAACGCTCATCCTTGAATGTTTGATATGCATCCTCTCCTATACTGTATGCCCCTTGAAGGTCTTTGGCTACATCTGGTGGTGCTACAGTCGCTGTTGACAAACTGATAAGTTCACCATTATGCTCTTTGTTGAAGGGGTTCACCCAACCTGTCTCCAGCAGTTGAACGAAAGATTGGACATCGGCTTCATCTCTTCTAATCCTAGACACCTGTAGGTCTGAATGGCTGAAGTCAGTATATTGTTGGCCTACCAGGGCCCTCAGCTGCCTCAAGTACATACTGCGGTACTCTGATGTCAGGTAGAACCTGGAAACAGCTCCAACTTTGAGGCTGAAGCCTTTTGTGCCCCCTGGTGTCTGGGTGTCTTTGTTGATTGTCTCTTCAATGGTCTGGTCCACAGGAATTCGTCCAAAAGGATTCTTGCTACCGATCTGGACCGAAAAGCCACCTTGCATGAAGTATTCATGGACCTCTGGGTGTTCTATGGGCAGCCGAGACATTGTGGCATAGTAATAGGTTAGGTATCGGGCATAGTTGACCTTGTCATAGGCAAAACACCATGGTATCATCTGTCGGATTGCTCCTAGGTGAAGCATCCAGTTGCCTTCTCTTGAAGCTCGAACCAGGGCCAGCATGGTCTCGACCATGTCCAAGTATGACATCCAGAATGCTGAGAGTTGTTCATTTCTGAGGGTCTCAAGATAAACTTGAAAGAGCTTCAGGGTAAGTGTGCAAGATTCATTATCCAAGAGCTTTTCGAAGGATCCCTGCGACACACTGATGCGAAAGTTTGTGATGTTCTTCAGTGTTTCATCCAGATGGTGAAGGTCCCTTGCATGGTTTTCTTCTAGCCATGGAAGGAAGTTTTTCCATGCAAGCCTCATAAGTGCTTCATAGACCAGCTTGTGTAGTCTCACTGCTCTGTTGTACCTCCGGCCGTCCATCACTCCAGACACTGATCCTTCAGCGATTACACCGGATTCAACACACAGATCTCTAAGGCCTGCATCCTGAAATAGGTGTCAGCCTCTACAGAGGGAGATAGGAGCTCTGCAGAGAAGACCGGAGAGTCCTGTTCAGCACAGAACGTGTATGTGTCAGTGTGTGTGCGTGTGTTGGGGCACCTCAGGGTGTCTTCAAATGTGACATAGCCCCCTAGATTTCTTCCAGTAAAATTTGCACTCCAAAAGTCATTTGGCGCTCCTTCCCTTCCGAGGCCTGCCGTTCCCCAATACTGCAGTGTACGACAACATATCGGGTGTTGTTGTGTTCGGGAGAGATTGGTGAACAAATAGTGGGGTGCATTTTTTGCTGGTACACCTCTTAAAAATAAAAAAATGAGCCTAAAATGACACCTTCATGTAAAAAATGCACTTTTTCCATTTTCTCAACCAAGTGTTTCCAACTACTGTGAAACACTGGTTGGGTCAAAGTGGTCACTATACCCCCTAAAAGATTCCTTGGGGGTGTAGTTTCCAAAATAGGGTCACTTTTTGGGGTTTCCACTGTGGGGGTACCTCAGGCAGCCTTCAAATGTGACATGGCCCCCTAGATTTCTTCCAGTGAATCCGCCACCCAAAAACCACATAGCGCTCCTTCCGTGTTGAGCTGTGCTGTGTGCCCATACTTTAGTTTACGAGTACATGTGGGGTGTTTCTATAAACTGCAGAATTAGGGTAACCAAGTTTGGGTTTGCCGTTAACCCTTGCTAGGTTGCAGGTAAAATTGGATTACAATGTAATATCTGGAAAAAAAATGAAATTTTGAAATTTCGCCTTCATTCTGCTAAAATTCCTGTGGAACACCTAAAGGGTTAACAGTTTTTAAAAATGAGTTTTGAACAGCTTGAGGGGTGTAGTTTGCAAAATGGGGTAATTTATGGGTGGTTTCTGTTATGTAAGCCCCTTAAAGTGACTTCAGAAGTGACTTGGTCCTTTGAAAAGTGGGTTTTGCTGTAAATGTGAAAAATTGCGCATAAAACTATAAGCCCTATTACGTCGTAAAACAATAAGGTTTCATTTTCAAAATGATGCCAATATGAAGTAAACATGTGGGGAGTGTAAATTAATAACTATTATGGGGGGTATCAGTATTTTTGTAAAAAGCAGAGAATTTCAAAGTTAAAAAATTGCCGATTTTTCCAAAATTTCCGAATATTTAGCATTTTTTTATATAGAAAGGTAAAATATATTGACTCCCATTTAGCACTGACGTGAAGTACAATATGTCACGAGAAAACAATCTCAGAATGGCTTGGATAGGTGAAAGCGTTCCAAAGTTATTAGCCCATGAAGTGGCACAGGTCAGATTGGCTTAGGCACTTGGGTACAAATAGGCCTAGGGCTGAAGGGGTTAATAAGCTACGTATATGTAAGGGCTATCATATCAAAAAATAAACTACAGACATGCATCTACCTAAAAATACCAAAGAAAATTAGTCACTCCGGGTGGTACCGATATCTGGCCCGGCTCATGGACTATATCAGAATAACCTTGCCGCTATACGACAGCTCAAAATGAAATATTTGAATCAAGCAAAGATCCATAGTGCAACTTCATGAACATATTGTACACTGCTCAAAAAAATAAAGGGCACACTTAAACAACAGAATATAACTTCAAGTAAATCAAACTTCTGTGAAATCAAACTGTCCACTTAGGAAGCAACACTGTTTGACAATCAATTTCACATGCTGTTGTGCAAATGGAATAGACAACAGATGGAAATTATTGGCAATTATCAAGACACACTCAATAAAGGAGTGGTTCTGCAGGTGGGGACCACAGACCATATCTCAGTACCAATGCTTTCTGGCTGATGTTTTGGTCACGTTTGAATGTTGGTTGTGCTTTCACACTCGTAGTAGCATGAGATGAACTCTACAACCCACACAAGTGGCTCAGGTAGTGCAGCTCATCCAGGATGGCACATCAATGCAAGCTGTGGCAAGAAGGTTTATTGCGTCTGTCAGCGTAGTGTCCAGAGGTTGGAGGCACTACCAGGAGACAGGCCAGTACACTACGAGATGTGGAGGAGGCCGTAGGAGGGCAACTACCCATCAGCAGGACCGCTACCTCTGCCTTTATGCAAGCAGGATCAGGAAGAGCAATGTCAGAGCCCTGCAAAATGACCACCAGCAGGCCACAAATGTGCATGTGTCTGAACAAATGGTTAGAAACCGACTCCATGAGGAAGGTCGGACTGCCCGATATCTACAGATGGGGGTTGTGCTCAAAGCCCAACACAGTGCAGGACGCTTGGATTGGCAAATTCACCACTGGCATCCTGTGCTCTCCACAGATGAAAGCAGATTCACGCTGAGCACATGTGACAGATGTGACAGTCTGAAGATGCCGTGGAGAGCAATCTGCTGCCTGCAACATCCTTCAGCATGACCGGTTTGGCAGTGGGTCAGTAATGGTGTGAGATTGCATTTCTTTGGAGGGCCACACAGCGGACACAGTGTTAGCGGACACCATGTCGCGTTTGGAGAGCCCTTGTGTGCCTAAACATTGGAGCTCCCCCACAAGTGACTCCATTTTGGAAACTAGACCTCCCAAGGAATTAATCTAGATGTGCAATGAGCACTTTGAACCCCCAAGTGCTTCATAGAAGTGTATAACGCAGAGCCATGAAAATAAAAAATCATTTTTCTTTCCTCAAAAATTATTTTTTATCCCGCAATTTTTTATTTTCACAAGGGTAACAAAAGAAATTGGACCCAAAAGTTGTTGTCCAGTTTGTCCTGAGTTTGCTGATACCCCATATGTGGGGGTAAACCACTGGTTTGGCACACGTCAGGGCTCAGAAGGGAAGTAGTGACGTTTTGGAATGCAGACTTTGATGGAATGGTCTGCGATCGTCATGTTACGTTTGCAGAGCCCTTGATGTGCCTAAACAGTAGAAACCCCCCACAAGTGACCCAAATTTGGAAACTAGACCCCCCAAGGAACTTATCTAGATGTGTGGTGAGCACTTTGAACCCCAAGTGCTTCACAGCAGTTTACAACGTAGAGCCGTGCAAATAAAAAATAATTTTTCTTTCCTCAAAAATTATTTTTTAGCCCTCAATTTTTTATTTTCACAAGGATAACAGGAGAAATTGGACCTCAAAAGTTGTTGTCCAGTTTGTCCTGAGTACGCCGATACCCCATATGTGGGGGTAAACCACTGTTTGGGCACATGTCGGGGCTCAGAAGGCAAGTAGTGGAATGCAGACTTTGATGGAATGGTCTGCGGGCGTCATTGTTACGTTTGCAGAGCCCCTGATGTGCCTAAACAGTAAAAACCCCACACAAGTTACCCCATATTGGAAACTAGACCCCCCAGGGAACTTATCTAGATGTATGGTGAGCACTTTGAACCCCAAAGTGCTTCCCAGAAATTTATAACGCAGAGCCGTGAAAATAAAAAATTATTTTTTTCACAGAACAATAAGTTTTGAGCCCCCATTTTGTTATTTTTCCAATGGTCCCCAAAGTTGTGCAATTTTTTCTGAGTATGGTTATGCCTCATATGTTTGGGTAAACCACTGTTTGGGTGCATTTCGGCGCTCGGAAGGTAGGGAGCACCATTTGACTTTTTGAACGCAAGATTGGCTGGAATCAATGGTGGCGCCATGTCACATTTGGAGACCCCTGATGTGCCTAAACAGTGGAAATCCCTCAATTTTAACTCCAACACTAACCCCTACACACCCCTACCCTAATCCCAACTCTAGCCATAACCCTAATCACATCCCTAACCCCAACACACCCCTAACCACAACCTTAACCCCAACACACCCCTAACCCTAATCCCAACTCTAACCCTAACCCCAACACACCCCTAACCCTAATCCCAACCCTATCCATAACCCTAAACACAAGCCTAACCCTAACCCCAACACACCCCTAACCCTAATCTTAACCCTATTTCCAACCCTTACCCTAATTCCAACCCTAACTCTAATTCCAACCCTAACCCTAAGGCTATGTGCCCACGTTGCAAATTCGTGAGAGGATTTTTCCGCACAGTTTTTGAAAAATCCACAGGTAAAACGCACTGCGTTTTACCTGCAGATTTACTGTGGATTTCCAGTGTTTTTTGTGCAGATTTCACCTGTGGATTCCTATTGAGTAACAGATGTAAAACGTTGCGGAACCCGAACAAAGAATTGACATGCTGCGGAAAATACAACACAGCGTTTCCGCATGGTATTTTCCGCACCATGGGCACAGCGGATTTGGTGCTCCATACATTTACATGGTACTGTAAATGTGATAAAAAACTGCTACGAATCCGCAGCGGCCAATACGCTGCGGATCCGCAGCCAAATCCGCACCATGTGCACATAGCCTAATCATAGCCTAATTCTAACCCTAATTCTAACCCTAACCCTAGTTCTAACCCTAACCCTAGTTCTAACCCTAACCCTAGTTGTAACCCTAGTTCTAACCCTAATTCTAACACTAACCCTAGTTCTAACCCTAACCCTAGTTCAAACCCTAGTTCTAACCCTAACCCTAGTTCTAACCCTAACCCTAGTTGTAACTCTAACCCTAGTTCTAACCCTAGTTCTAACCCTAGTTCTAACCCTAACCCTAGTTCTAACCCTAGTTCTAACCCTAGTTCTAACCCTAACCCTAGTTCTAAACCTAACCCTAGCTCTAACCCTACCCCTAGTTCTAACCCTAACCCTAGTGGAAAAATAAAAGTACATATATTTTCTTTATTTTATTATTGTCCATACCTATGGGGGTGATAAAGGGGGGGTTATTTATTATTTTTTTTATTTTGATCGCTGTGATAGAACCTATCACAGCGATGAAAATGTACCTGGAATGAATCTGCGGCCGGCAGATTCGGCGGGCGCACTGCGCATGCGCCCGCCATTTTGGAAGATGGCGGCGCCCATGCAGAAGACGGACGGACACCGGGAGGGACACCGGAGGTTGGTAAGTATGTGGGGGTGGGATAGGTGTTATGATCCGGTGACCTTGGAGCCGCATGAAACTTTCTCTGGAGTAGGTGGAAACTATACTGACCGCAGATCCTGAACTAACACCGCAACTAGAAGTAGCCGTGGGGTGTGCCTAACAAACCCTAGACACCTCGACACAGCCGGAGGACTAAATACCCCTATAGATGGAAATAGGAATACTGCCTTGCCTCAGAGCAGAACCCCAAAGGATAGGCAGCCCCCACGAATATTGACTGTGATTAGGAGAAGAAAAGACACATGCAGGCAGAAAACAAGATTTAGCAAAAGAGGCCACTCTAGCTAAATAGGAAAGGATAGGACAGAATACTAGGCGGTCAGTATTAAAACCCTTCAAAAAATATCCACAGCAGATAATACAAAAAATTCCACAATCTAACTAAAGACGTGGAATGAATATCTGCAACCCCAGAGAATCCAACAAGACTGAGAAAATACTGACACAATCTAAGCTGGACAAGAAAACACAAAAGAATAGCACTGAATCATGAAGCACACAGCATGTGTGCCACAGAAAAAAACCCAGACACTTATCTTTGCTGATTTGGCAGAAAGGCAGGAGGAACCAGGCAGAGGTCCAACACCTCCCAACAACAATTGACAACTGGCAAGGACTAATGGATCCTGCACACCTAAATACCCCAGTAAGAACTGCAATCAGCAGAAACACCTGACCAGGACTACAACTCAGGGACAACTGCATTACCACCTACCACCACCGGAGGGAACCCAAAAGCAGAATTCACAACAGTACCCCCCTTGAGGAGGGGTCACCGAACCCTCACCAGCGCCCCCAGGCCGATCAGGACGAGCCAGATGAAAGGCACGGACCAAATCAGCAGCATGGACATCAGAAGCAAAAGCCCAAGAATTATCCTCCTGGCCATAACCCTTCCATTTGACAAGGTACTGAAGCCTCCGCCTCGAAAAACGAGAATCCAAAATCTTCTCAACCACATACTCCAACTCCCCATCAACCAACACAGGGGCCGGAGGATCAACAGAGGGAACAACGGGCACCACATATTTCCGCAATAAAGATCTATGGAAGACATTATGGATAGCAAAAGAGGCCGGAAGCACCAATCGAAAAGACACCGGATTAATAATCCCAGAAATCCTATAAGGACCAATAAATCAAGGCTTAAACTTAGGGGAAGAAACCTTCATAGGAACATGACGAGAAGACATCCAAACCAGATCCCCAACCCGAAGCCGGGAACCAACACACCGACGACGGTTAGCAAAACATTGAGCCTCCTCCTGAGACAACACCAAATTGTCCACCACATGAGCCCAAATCTGCTGCAACCTGTCAACCACAGAATCCACACCAGGACAGTCAGAAGGCTCAACCTGCCCAGAAGAAAAACGAGGATGAAAACCAAAATTACAAAAGAAAGGCGAAACCAAAGTAGCTGAACTAGCCCGATTATTAAGGGCAAACTCGGCCAATGGCAAAAAGGCCACCCAATCATCCTGATCAGCAGACACAAAGCATCTCAAATAGGTCTTCAAGGTCTGATTAGTTCGCTCGGTCTGGCCATTTGTCTGAGGATGAAATGCAGAAGAAAAAGACAAATCAATGCCCAGCCTAGCACAAAAGGCCCGCCAAAACCTAGAAACAAACTGGGAACCTCTGTCGGACACAATATTCTCCGGAATACCATGCAAACGAACCACATGCTGAAAAAACAACGGAACCAAATCTGAAGAGGAAGGCAATTTAGGCAAAGGCACCAAATGAACCATCTTAGAAAACCGGTCACAAACAACCCAGATAACCGACATCCTCTGGGAAACCGGAAGATCAGAAATAAAATCCATAGAAATATGCGTCCAGGGCCTCTCAGGGACCGGCAATGGCAAAAGTAATCCACTAGCACGGGAACAACAAGGCTTGGCCCGCGCACAAGTCCCACAGGACTGCACAAAAGAACGCACATCACGCGACAAGGAAGGCCACCAAAAGGACCTACCAACCAAATCTCTGGTACCAAAAATACCAGGATGACCAGCTAACACGGAACAGTGAACCTCAGAAATCACTCTACTAGTCCATCTGTCAGGAACAAACAATTTCCCCGCAGGACAGCGGTCAGGTCTGTCAGCCTGAAATTCCTGAAGAACCCGCCATAAATCAGAGGAAATGGCAGAAAGGACCACCCCTTCTTTCAGAATGCCGACCGGTTCAAGGACCTCAGGAGAATCAGGCAAAAAACTCCTAGAAAGGTCATCAGCCTTAATATTCTTGGAACCCGGAAGATACGAGACCACAAAATCAAAACGGGAAAAAAACAAGGACCATCGAGCCTGTCTAGGACTCAGCCGTTTGGCAGACTTGAGGTAAATCAGATTCTTATGATCAGTCAGGACCACAATACGATGCTTAGCTCCCTCAAGCCAATGTCGCCACTCCTCAAACGCCCACTTCGTAGCCAACAACTCCCGATTGCCGACATCATAATTGCGTTCAGCAGGCGAAAACTTGCGGGAGAAGAAGGCACACGGTTTCATCAAGGAACCCACAGAATCCCTCTGAGACAAAATGGCCCCTGCCCCAATCTCAGAGGCGTCAATCTCAACCTGAAACGGAAGGGAAACATCCGGTTGGCGCAACACCGGAGCAGAAGTAAATCGGCGTTTAAGCTCCTGAAAGGCAGAGACAGCCGCAGAGGACCAATTCGCCACATCAGCGCCTTTCTTCGTCAAATCGGTCAAGGGTTTAACCACGCTGGAGAAATTAGCAATGAAACGGCGATAAAAATTTGCAAAACCCAAAAATTTCTAAAGGCTCTTCACGGATGTGGTTTGAATCCAATCATAAATGGCCTGAACCTTAACCAGATCCATCTCCATAGATAAGGGAGAAAAAATGAAGCCCAAAAAAGAAACCTTCTGCACCCCAAAGAGGCACTTAGACCCCTTCACAAACAAAGCATTGTCACGAAGGATCTGAAATACCATCCTGACCTGTTCCACATGAGACTCACAATCATCGGAAAAAATCAAAATATCGTCCAAATATACAATCAAGAATTTATCAATATAAGTCTGGAAGATATCATGCATGAAGGATTGAAAAACCGATGGAGCATTAGTGAGCCCGAATGGCATCACAAGGTATTCAAAATGGCCTTCGGGCGTATTAAACGCAGTTTTCCATTCATCACCCTGTTTAATACGAACAAGATTATATGCCCCCCGAAGGTCAATCTTAGTAAACCAACTAGCCCCCTTAATCCTAGCAAACAAATCAGAAAGCAAAGGTAAAGGGTATTGAAACTTTACCGTGATCTTATTCAAGAGGCAATAATCAATACAAGGTCTCAAGGAGCCATCCTTCTTAACAACAAAAAAATCCCGCTCCCAACGATGAAGATGATGGCCGAATATGCCCTTTCTCCAAAGACTCCTTAACATAACTCCGCATGGCGGTATGTTCAGGCACAGACAGGTTGAAAAGTCGGCCCTTAGGAAACTTACTGCCTGGAATCAAGTCAATCGCACAATCACAGTCCCTGTGCGGTGGAAGGGAACTGGACTTGGGCTCATTGAATACATCCTGAAAATCAGACAAAAACTCTGGAATTTCAGAAGAGGAAGAAGAGGAGATTGACATCAAAGGAACATCATTATGAACCCCCTGACAACCCCAACTAGTCACAGACATAGAACTCCAATCCAACACAGGATTATGTACCTGCAACCACGGAAAACCCAGCATGATAACATCATGCAAATTATGCAACACCAGAAATCGACAATCTTCCTGATGGGCTGGCGCCATGTGCATGGTCACCTGTGTCCAAAACTGAGGCTTATTTTTAGCCAAAGGTGTAGCATCAATCCCCCTTAAAGGAATAGGGTTCTGCAAAGGCTGCAAGGGAAAACCACAACGCCTGGCAAACTCAAAATCCATTAAGTTCAAGGCGGCGCCTGAATCCACAAACGCCATGACAGAAAATGATGACAATGAGCAGATCAAGGACACCAATAACAGAAATTTAGGTTGTACAGTACTGATGGTAAATGAACTAGCGATCCTTTTTGTCCGCTTAGGGCAGACTGAAATGACATGAGAAGCGTCGCCACAATAATAACACAACTTATTCTGACGTCTGAGTCCTTGTCGTTCTGTCCTAGACAGAATCCTATCACACTGCATTGGCTCAGGAATTGGCTCTGAGGACGACGCCACAGCGCGCACAGTTCTACGCTCCCGCAAACGCCGATCAATCTGAATGGCCAGAGACATAGAATCACTCAGACCGGAAGGCGTGGGAAACCCCACCATAACATCTTTAACGGATTCAGAAAGACCCTTTCTGAAAATTGCCGCCAAAGCATCATCATTCCATTTAGTCAACACAGACCATTTTCTGAATTTCTGACAATACAATTCTGCCGCCTCTTGACCCTGAGACAGGGCCAACAAGGTCTTCTCCGCTTGATCCACAGAATTCGGTTCATCATATAATAATCCTAAAGCCTGAAAAAAGGAGTCTATATTAAGCAAAGCAGGATTCCCAGATTCCAGGGAAAATGCCCAATCCTGTGGATCACCACACAGCAGGGAGATGACGATTTTAACCTGCTGAATGGAATCACCGGAGGATCGAGGTCTCAAAGCAAAAAACAGTTTACAATTGTTTTTAAAACTCAAAAATTTGGACCTGTCACCAAAAAACAAATCAGGAGTAGGAATCTTCGGTTCTAAAACAGGAGTCTGAACAATATAATCAGAAATAACCTGTACCCTAGCAGCAAGCTGGTCTACACGAGAAGCTAATTCCTGAACATCCATGCTAGCACAAGACTCCTCAGCCACCCATAGATAAAGAGGGAAAAAAAGACAAAACAGAAAGCAGAAAAAAAATGGCTCAACACCTTTCTTCCCTTCTTCTGAGATGCATTTAGCTCATTATTGGCCAGTTGTACTGTTATGATCCGGTGACCTTGGAGCCGCATGAAACTTTCTCTGGAGTAGGTGGAAACTATACTGACCGCAGATCCTGAACTAACACCGCACCTAGAAGTAGCCGTGGGGTGTGCCTAACAAACCCTAGACACCTCGACACAGCCGGAGGACTAAATACCCCTATAGATGAAAATAGGAAACCTGCCTTGCCTCAGAGCAGAACCCCAAAGGATAGGCAGCCCCCACGAATATTGACTGTGAGTAGGAGAAGAAAAGACACACGCAGGCAGAAAACAAGATTTAGCAAAAGAGGCCACTCTAGCTAAATAGGAAAGGATAGGACAGAATACTAGGCGGTCAGTATTAAAACCCTTCAAAAAATATCCACAGCAGATAATACAAAAAATTCCACAATCTAACTAAAGACGTGGAATGAATATCTGCAACCCCAGAGAATCCAACAAGACTGAGAAAATACTGACACAATCTAAGCTGGACAAGAAAACACAAAAGAATAGCACTGAATCATGAAGCACACAGCATGTGTGCCACAGAAAAAAACCCAGACACTTATCTTTGCTGATTTGGCAGAAAGGCAGGAGGAACCAGGCAGAGGTCCAACACCTCCCAACAACAATTGACAACTGGCAAGGACTAATGGATCCTGCACACCTAAATACCCCAGTCAGAACTGCAATCAGCAGAAACACCTGACCAGGACTGCAACTCAGGGACAACTGCATTACCACCTACCACCACCGGAGGGAACCCAAAAGCAGAATTCACAACAGATAGGACAGCGGGGGGGTGAGATTGGACTGCAGGGGAGCAGACAGGAGGACGGAGGGGAGAGGAGCACAGGATAGAGGACAGGGGTGGTGGATCATGGCAGGGGCAGATCACGGTTTCCAGCCATGGCCAATGATATTGCAGCATCGGCCATGGCTGGATTGTAATATTTCACCAATTTTCATTGGTGAAATATTACGATTGCTCTGATTGAAAGTGAAACGTCACTTTCAACAGCCAATCAGAGCGATCGTAGCCACGGGGGGGCAAACCACCGAAGTACCACTCCCCCTGTCCCTGCAGATTGGGTGAAATTACAGTTAATCCTTTCACCCGATCTGCAGGGTGGATTGCTGCAGAGGGGAAGAAAAAAAAATCTTTAAATCTTCAGCTTAGCGAGTGTGAACGAGCTGAGTGTGACCTGAGCGTAAGTGTGAACGGCGGTAAGTGTGACTTGTGATTCAGTGAGGAGGTATTTGGAAAGCCATTAACAAATACCTGTGTGAATTGGTGTGAGTTGCTGAATTGGGAGTAGCTATATTCACGGTTGGTTAACTTAGGGTGGGGGCTCATAATTAAGGGGTTATAAGGGGCAGCTGTTTGGGACTCAAGTCCTTTTTGGAAGTGCATTGAACAGCAAGGTGGATTGCTGCACAGGGGAAGAAAAAAAAATCTATAAATCTTCAGCTTAGCGAGTGTGAACGAGCTGAGTGTGACCTGAGCGTAAGTGTGAACAGCGGTAAGTGTGACTTGTGAATCAGTGACTTTGGATTCAGGGAGTTTCCAAGGGAGGAATTACTGAATTGCTGTCTGTGTTTTGTTTTATTAATACTTTGTATTTATTTTTATTTAACGCTTTTGTCTGGTGCAATCCCCATTAGGAAATGTGCTCCACTATTGTTAATGCCATCCAGTGCACATCTTGCCACATGTATGCAATCCTTGATCAGCCGGTTGAGGGTGCATACTGCTGTGCGAGATGTGAGCACATTGTGCATTTGGAAGCCCAGATACTGGATCTAAATGTGCAGCTGGCAACACTGAGATCCATTGACAATATGGAAAGGAGTCTTCTGCTCACTGAGCAGACACTCAATGGGATAGATGAGGGGGGGATGGTAGGATGGAGCTGCAGGACAGTGAAGTAGCAAGCTGGGTGACAGTTAGGAAGCGGGGTAAAGGGAAGAGTGTCAGGGAGGCTAGTCTTGATCTGGTACACCCCAATAAGTTTGCTAAGTTGGCAGATGAGGGGGGTGCCAGTACAGGGGTAGCACTGCTGCAGCCAGGCATGTCCTCTGAAAGCCGGAGGAGTGACTGCTCCAGTAAGGAGGGAAATAGGAGAGCAGGGCAGGCCAGACAAGTGCTGGTAGTGGGGGACTCAATTATTAGGGGAACAGATAGGACAATCTGTCACAAAGACAGGGATCGTCGAACGGTGTGCTGCCTACCTGGCACTCGAGTCTGACACATCGCTGATCAGGTGGACAGATTACTGGGAGGGGCTGGTGAGGACCCAGCGGTCATGGTGCACATTGGCACAAATGACAAAGTTAGAGGTAGGTGGAAGGTCCTTAAAGATGATTTCAGGGAATTAGGCTGCAAGCTGAAAGCAAGGACCTCCAACGTGGTATTTTCCGAAATACTGCCTGTTCCACGTGCCACGCCAGAGAGGCAACAGGAGATTAGGGAGGTTAATAAGTGGCTCAAGAATTAGTGTAGGAAGGAGGGGTTTGGGTTCCTGCAGAACTGGGCTGACTTCTCAGTTGGCTACAGGCTCTACGCTAGGGACGGGCTGCACCTCAATGGAGAAGGTGCAGCTGTGCTGGGGGAGGAAATGGCTAGAAGGTTGGAGGAGTGTTTAAACTATTGAGGGGGAGGGTATTCAATTTATAGGAGGGGAACATAGTGCAGATAGAGACCTGGGCACAAATAAGGAAGTTGGGGGTGGCGGTGGCATGGGGGGTGGGGTTAGAACAGTTAATAATTTAAGAAAGAATAGAGGTACAGAGAGGAACATCAAGTGCATGTATACTAATGCCAGAAGCCTCACCAACAAAATGGACAAATTAGAATTAATGTTGTTGCAGCATAATTATGACATGGTGGGGATATCTGAGACATGACTGGATGAGAGCCATGACTGGGCTGTTAACTTGCAGGGCTATAGCCTTTTTAGAAATGACCGTACAGATAAGCGAGGGGGAGGGGTGTGTCTGTATGTAAAATCGTCCTTAAAACCCATCCTGCGTGATAATATAGGTGAATTTAATGAAAATGTAGAGTCCCTGTGGGTGGAGATAAGGGGAGGGGGAAAAAATAATAAATTACTGATAGGGGTTTGTTATAAATCTCCAAAAATAATGGAATCAATGGAGAATATCCTCGTAAAGCAAATAGATGAAGCTGCGACTCAAGGAGAAGTCATTATTATGGGGGACTTGAACTACCCTGAAATAGATTGGGGAACAGAAACCTGCAGTTCCAGCAAAGGTAATCGGTTTTTGACAACTATGAGAGACAATTACCTTTTACAACTGGTTCAGGACCCAACAAGAAGGGGGGCACTGCTAGACCTAATATTAACCAACAGCCCAGACCGCATATCAAATATAAGGGTTGGGGGTCACTTGTGAAATAGTGATCACAAAATAATAAGTTTTCATGTATCCTTTAATAAGATGGGTAGTAGGGGGGTTACAAGGACAATAAACTTCAGGAGGGCAAATTTCCAACGGATGAGAGAGGATCTTGGTGCAATTAACTGGGACGATATCCTGAGACCTAAAAATACACAAAGAAAATGGGAGACATTTATTAGCATCCTGGATAGGACCTGTGCACAGTATATACCATATGGGAATAAACATACTAGAAATAGGAGGAAACCAATATGGCTAAATAGAGCTGTAAGGGGCGCAATAAGTGACAAAAAGAAAGCATTTAGAGAATTAAAGGAAGTAGGTAGTGATGAGGCATTAAATAAATACAAAAAATTAAATAAATTCTGTAAAAAGCAAATCAAGGCAGCAAAAATTGAGACAGAGCGACTCATTGCCAGAGAGAGTAAAAATAATCCCCATATATTCTTTAACTACATAAATAGTAAGAAACTAAAAAATGAGAGTGTTGGCCCCCTTAAAAATTAGTCTGGATGAAATGGTGGATGAGGATGAGGAAAAAGCCAATATGCTAAATAACTTTTTTTCATCAGTATTTACTCAAGAAAATTCCATGGCAGACAATATGATCAGTGATAACAAAAATTCCCCATTAAATGTCACCTGCTTAACTCAGCAGGAAGTACGGCGGCGTCTAAAAATCACTAAAATTGACAAATCTCCGGGCCCGGATGGGATACACCCCCGAGTACTGCAGGAATTAAGTACAGTCATTGATAGACCATTATTTTTAATCTTTAAAGAGTCCATAATAACAGGGTTTGTACCACAGGACTGGCGTATAGCAAATGTGGTGCCAATATTCAAAAAGGGGACAAAAACTAAACTCAGAAATTATAGGCCAGTAAGCTTAACCTCTACTGTGGGTAAAATCCTGGAGGGCATTCTAAGGGATGCTATACTGGAGTATCTGAAGAGGAATAACCTCATGACCCAGTATCAGCATGGGTTTACTAGGGACCGTTCATGTCAGACTAATTTTATGAGCTTCTATGACGAGGTAAGTTCCGGACTGGACCAAAGGAACCTAGTAGATGTAGTGTATATGGACTTTTCAAAAGCTTTTGATACGGTGCCACACAAAAGGTTAATACATAAAATGAGAATAATGGGGATAGGGGAAAATATGTGTAAATGGGTTGAGAGCTGGCTCAGGGATAGGAAACAAAGGGTGGTTATTAATGGAGCACACTCGGACTGGGTCACGGTTAGCAGTGGGGTACCACAGGGGGTCAGTATTGGGCCCTCTTCTTTTTAACATATTTATGAATGACCTTGTAGGGGGCATTCAGAGTAGAATTTCAATATTTGCAGATGACACTAAACTCTGCAGGGTAATCAATACAGGGGAGGACAATTTTATATTACAGGATGATTTATGTAAACTAGAAGCTTGGGCTGATAAATGGAAAATGACCTTTAATGGGGATAAATGTAAGGTCATGCACTTGGGTAGAAGTAATAAGATGTATAACTATGTGCTTAATTCTAAAACTCTGGGCAAAACCGTCAATGAAAAAGACCTGGGTGTATGGGTGGATGACAAACTCATATTCAGTGGCCAGTGTCAGACAGCTGCTACAAAGGCAAATAAAATAATGGGATGCATTAAAAGAGGCATAGATGCTCATGAGGAGAACATCATTTTACCTCTATACAAGTCACTAGTTCGACCACACTTAGAATACTGTGCACAGTTCTGGTCTCTGGTGTATAAGAAAGATATAGCTGAACTGGAGCGGGTGCAGAGAAGAGCGACCAAGGTTATTAGAGGACTGGGGGGTCTGCAATACCAAGACAGGTTATTACACTTGGGGCTATTTAGTTTGGAAAAACGAAGACTAAGGGGTGATCTTATGTTAATGTATAAATATATGAGGGGACAGTACAAAGACCTTTCTGCTGATCTTTTTAATCATAGACCTGAGACAGGGACAAGTGGGCATCCTCTACGACTGGAGGAAAGAAGGTTTAAGCATAATAACAGATGCGGATTCTCTACTGTAAGAGCAGTGAGACTATGGAACTCTCTGCCGTATGATGCTGTAATGAGTGATTCATTACTTAAATTTAAGAGGGGACTGGATACCTTTCTGGAAAAGTATAATGTTACAGGGTATATACACTAGATTCCTTGATAGGGCGTTGATCCAGGCAATTAGTCTGATTGCCATATGTGGAGTCGGGAAGGAATTTTTTTTCCCAATGTGGAGCTTATTCTTTGCCACATGGGTTTTTTTTGCCTTCCTCTGGATCAACATGTTAGGGCATGTTAGGTTAGGCTATGGGTTGAACTAGATGGACTTAAAGTCTTCCTTCAGCCTTAATAACTATGTAACTATATATGCTTCACAGGTTGGATTGGCACCAACTTTCATGACGCATACGCTGTGTCACAGGTCGGGAAGGGGTTAATAGCATGGGAAGCTCCATGGGTACTACCCCCTTCACAGGCTGTTAACATCTGTCACTAGCTATCGGCTTTCCCTCTGCTGTTTAAGAAAATTACGCAGGAGCCCAAGCCATTTTTTTCAGAAAAATAATCTTTTAATGATTAAATACATGTACAAAAAGCTGCACACACACTGTACTAATTGTATATGTCACTGACACCTATATACCTATCTATTCTATGTGTATTTACTGAATGTAATCCATCTATTGTATGCTGTCGGGTCCTGCTGTTATTTTACATACGTGGCTGCTAAATTGTCGGCTTTTCTTCTATCTATCTAAACAATATATATACAGTGGGGGAAATAAGTATTTGATGCCTTGCTGATTTTGTAAGTTTGCCCACTAACAAATATAAGAAAAACTGATCGTCACATCCAAACATACATCAGGTCTGAACAGGTGCTTACCTAAAGTCGCCAACTCATATACAATGAAACAGATAAGGCAGCACTCTGTAGCGCTATAACATGCAAACATAAAATATGAAAATTGAATTGCATTAATGTGGCTGCCAGGTATATATGAATTGGCCAATTTATGTGCTAAGCATTCTCAATTTTTCATATTTCTAGTGCAGTAATGCAATTCAATTTTCATATTTTATGTTTGCATGCTATGGCGCTACAGAGTGCTGCCTTATCTGTTTCTTTGCCCTCTAACAAAGACATGAACAGTCTATAATTTTAAGGGTAGGTTAATTTTAACATTGAGAGATAGAATATCAAAAATAAAATCCAGAAAATCACATTGTATACATTTATTTACATTTTGCAGTGAGAAATATGTATTTGATCCCCTACCAACCATTAAGAGTCCTGGTGCCTACAGACCTCTTAGACGATCCTAATCAACTCGTTTACTGTATTAATGACAGCTGTCTTACATACGGTAATCACCATTATAAAAGACTCCTGTCCACAGGCTCAATTAATCAGTCAGACTCTAACCTCTACAACATGGGCATGACCAAAGAGCTTTATAAGGATGTCAGGGACAAGATCATAGACCTGCACAAAGCTGGAATGAGCTACAAAACCATAAGTAAGATGCTGGATGAGAAGGAGACAACTGTTGGTGCAATAACAAGAAAATGCAAGAAATACAAAATGACTGTCAATCGACATCGATCTGGGGCAATATGCAAAATCTCACCTTGTAGGTTATCTTTGATCATGAGGAAACTGAGAGATCAGCCTATAACTATTTGGGGGGAACATGTTAATGATCTCAAGGCAGCTGGGATCACAGTCACCAATAAAACCATCAGTAACACATTACGCTGTAAAGGTTTAAAATCCTGCAGTGCTCGAAAGGTCCCCCTGCTCAAGAAGGCACATGTGCAGGCACGTCTGAATTTTGCAAATGAACACCTGGATGACTCTGTGAGTGATTGGGAGAAGGTGCTGTGGTCAGATGAGACAAAAATTGAGCTCTTTGTCATTAACTTAACTCGCTGTGTTTGGAGGAAGAGAAATGCTGAAATGACCCAAAAAGCACCGTTCCTACTGTCAAACATGGAGGTGGAAACATTATGTTTTGGGGGTGTTTCTCTGCTAAGGGAACAGGACTACTTCACCGCATCAATGGGAGAATGGATGGAACCATGTACAGTAAAATCCTGAGTGACAACCTCCTTCTCTCCGCCAGGACATTAAAATGGGTTGTGGCTGGGTCTTCCAGCAAGACAATGGCCAAAACAATACAGCCAAGGCAACAAAGCAGTGGCTCAAAAAGAAGCACATTAAGGTAATGGAGTGACATAGCCAGTCTCCAGATCTTAGTCCCATAGAAAACGTATGGAGAGAGTCGAAGCTCCGAGTTGCTAAGCGACAACCTCAAACTCTTAATGATTTACAAATGAGCTGCAAAGAGGAGAGGACCAAAATTCCTCCTGAAATGTGTGCGTAAACCTAATCATCAACTACAAAAAAAAGTCTGACTGCTGTGCTTGCCACAAAGGGTTTTGCTACAAAGTATTAAGCCTTGTTTAACAGAGGGATCAAATTCTTATTTCTCACTGCAAAATGCAAATACATTTATATAATGTGTACAATTTGATTTTCTGGATTCTATTTTTGATATTCTGTCTCTCAATGTTAAACTTACAAAATCAGAAAGGGATCAAATACTTATTTCCCTCACTGTACATATATACAGTATATGTGTGTGCAACTTAAATCTATATATATACCTATTCTATGTGCATACTGTATGTAATCTGTCTATTCTATCCTGTCAGGTCCCGCTGTGATGTTACTGTACGCAGCAGATGAATTGCCGGCTTTTTATCTATCTATCTATCTATCTATCTATCTATCTATCTATCTATCTATCTATCTATCTATCATCTACTTTAAAATATTTTAGTGGCAACACAATTATTTTCACACACGTTTACCAAATTTTACTGACTTTTTCCGATTTTAAGAAAAATGCTCGTCTTCCTGATCACGAATCTGAATGTGCTATATTCATGCCGAATTTATGTTTAGCGAGTGTTTTCTGGACATATTCGCTTATCTCTAGTCACTATTACGTCAGACGGATCACATAGTGCAGTCTCCCCACTTTCACCAACATGACGTTCCGCACCCCCTGGGGACACGGAAGGTCAGCTTGGTACAGTTTTACACAGACAACCCCTGTCCACACGGGATCAGGGAGGCACAGGGAGTGAGAGAATGTGGCCAACGCAGTCGCTGACATGGCACACCATTCACTCACAACTCAGACAGGCTGAGAGGCCCCTTTCACTAGCACCAGTGAAACAGTTAACTGGCTGCCAGGTGGGACAGCAACCAGTTCCTCGTTAGATATAAACTAGGTCCTTTAACCAGATTATATCAGGCCAGAAACCAGCCCCGGTAACATGGCAAGTTGTGCATTCGTGGATTGAGATAAAAGACCAGCCCAAGGTTAAGGCTGGTTTCACACTTGCGTTTTGATCTGCAGCGTTTTTAAAAAAAACGCATGTGGTGAAAAAACGCATGTAAACGCGGCAAAACGCCGCGTTTTTTAGATGCATGCGTTTTTGCATGCAGAAAAAAAACGCGGCGTTTTGCCGCGTTTACATGCGTTTTTCCTGCGTTTGCGTTTTTTAAACGCATGCTGAGAAGTGTGTGACAGCTGCCAATCATCAAAATCAACTAGAAAACCCACTATAAGCAGAAATAGCTAGGGTTAGGGTTAGGGTTAGGATCCCTAGTAACCCTAGGGATCCTAACCCTAACCCTAGGGATCCTAACCCTAACCCTAGGGATCCTAACCCTAACCCTAAGGGTTAGGATCCTAACCCTAAACCTAAGGGTTAGGGTTAGGATCCCTAGGGTGTTGTGAATTCTGTTCTCGAACTCCCTCCTGTGGTTATGAATGGTACTTCGGCGAGTTCTGTCCATGGACTCCCTCTGGTGGCTGTGAGTGGAGTTGCTGGTTCTGAGGTTCCTCCTCCAGCTGACCTCGTTTAGGCCTTGGCTGGCTGTTCTATTTAACTCCACTCAGATCATTACTCGATGCCAGCTGTCAATGTCCTAGTACTGGTTCAGTTCTCTTGGATCTTTCAGATGACCTGTCTACTTCAGCAAAAGCTAAGTCCCTGCTAGCTTATTTGTTACCACTGTGTTTTTGTCCAGCTTGCTATTATGATTTTGTCTTCTTAGCTGGAAGCTCTGGGATGCAGAGTGGCACCACCGCGCCGTGAGTCGGCGCGGTGCTCTCTTTTGCACACTCTGCGTGGTTTTTTGTTAGTTTTTTATGCTGACCGCAAAGATACCTTTTCTATCTTCAGTCTGTTTAGTTCAGTCCGGCCTCCTTTGCTGAAACCTATTTCATTCCTGTGTTTGTGACTTCCATCTTAACTCACAGTCAATATATGTGGGGGGCTGCCTATTTCTTTGGGGGAATTTCTCTGAGGCAAGGTAGGCTGTATTTTCTATCTTTAGGGGTAGTTAGCTCTTAGGCTGTGAAGAGGCGTCTAGGCAGAGTCAGGAACGCTCCACGGCTATTTCTAGTTGTTGTGATAGGATTAGGGGTTGCGGTCAGCAGAGCTCCCACTTCCCAGAGCTCGTCCTGTATTATTAGTTTGCTCATCTGGTCATTTCTAGTGCTCCTAACCACCAGTTCAATCGTAACAGTACAGCTGGCCCGTAAAGTGTTAAATGCATCTCAATAGAGGGATAAGAGAAGTTCTGAGACCTTTTTTTTTCTGCAGTGTGTTTTGTTTCTCTTTTCCCCTAAATCTCTGGGTGGTTCAGGACACAGGTGCAGATATGGACATTCAAAGTCTGTCCTCTTGTGTGGATCAACTCACTGCAAGAGTACAAGGCATTCAAGATTATGTAGCTCAGAACCCGATGTTAGAACCCAGAATTCCAATTCCTGACTTGTTTTCTGGGGATAGATCTAAGTTCCTGAATTCAAAAATAATTGTAGACTGTTTTTTGCTTTGAAACCCCGCTCCTCTGGTGACCCCATTCAGCAAGTAAAAATCATTATTTCTTTGCTGCGTGGCGACCCTCAAGACTGGGCATTTTCCCTTGCGCCAGGAGATCCTGCATTGCGTAATGTAGATGCGTTTTTTCTGGCACTTGGATTGCTTTATGATTAACCAGATTCAGTGGATCAGACAGAGAAAAGTTTGCTGGCTTTGTGTCAGGGTCAGGATGAAGCGGAGGTATATTGTCAGAAGTTTAGAAAGTGGTCTGTGCTTACTCAGTGGAATGAATGTGCCCTGGCGGCAATTTTTAGAAAGGGTCTTT
The DNA here is from genome assembly GCF_051348905.1 of Ranitomeya variabilis. Lineage (NCBI taxonomy): Eukaryota > Metazoa > Chordata > Amphibia > Anura > Dendrobatidae > Ranitomeya > Ranitomeya variabilis. The sequence continues at coordinate 777,740,078 of NC_135232.1, forward strand.
CTGAAGCCCTTAAGGATGTTATGGTGGGATTCCCCACGCCTGCTGGTCTGAATGAGTCTATGTCCTTGGCCATTCAGATCGATCGACGCTTACGTGAGCGCAAAAATGTGCACCATTTGGCGGTGTTTTTTGAGCAGAGGCCTGAGCCTATGCAATGTGACAGGACCTTGACCAGAGCTGAATGGCAACAGTACAGACGTCAGAATGGGCTGTGTTTTTACTGTGGTGACTCCACTCATGCTATCTCTGATTGTCCTAAGCGCACTAAACGGTTCGCTAGGTCTGCCACCATTGGTACGGTACAGCCAAAATTTCTTTTGTCCGTTACTCTGATTTGCTCTTTGTCTTCCTATTCTGTTATGGCATTTGTGGATTCAGGCGCTGCCCTGAATTTGATGGACTTAGAGTTTGCCAGGCGCTGTGGTTTTTTCTTGGAGCCCTTACAGTATCCTATTCCATTGAGAGGAATTGATGCTACACCGTTGGCCAAGAATAAGCCTCAGTACTGGACTCAATTGACCATGTGCATGGCTCCTGCACATCAGGAGGATATTCGCTTTTTGGTGTTGCATAATCTGCATGATGTGGTCGTTTTGGGTTTGCCATGGCTACAGGTCCATAATCCAGTATTGGATTGGAAATCAATGTCTGTATCCAGTTGGGGTTGTCAAGGGGTACATGGGGATGTCCCATTGTTGTCTATTTCATCTTCTCATAATTCTGAAGTACCTGAGTTCTTGTCAGATTACCGGGATGTATTTGATGAGCCCAAATCCAGTGCCCTGCCTCCTCATAGGGATTGCGATTGTGCTATTAATTTGATTCCTGGTAAGTTTCCGAAGGGCTGACTGTTCAATTTATCTGTGCCAGAACACGCTGCAATGCGGAGTTATATAAAGGAGTCCTTGGAGAAAGGGCATATTCGCCCATCGTCGTCACCGTTGGGAGCAGGGTTCTTTTTTGTGGCCAAGAAGGATGGTTCTCTGAGACCTTGTATAGATTACCGCCTTCTCAATAAAATCACCGTCAAATTTCAGTACCCTTTGCCGCTACTGTCTGATTTGTTTGCTCGGATTAAGGGGGCTAGCTGGTTCACCAAGATAGATCTTCGAGGGGCGTATAATCTTGTGCGTATTAAACGGGGCGACGAATGGAAAACAGCATTTAATACGCCCGAGGGCCATTTTGAGTACTTGGTGATGCCATTCGGGCTTTCTAATGCTCCATCTGTGTTTCAGTCCTTTATGCATGACATCTTCCGAAAGTACCTGGATAGATTCATGATTGTATATTTGGATGATATTTTGGTCTTTTCGGACGATTGGGAGTCTCATGTGAAGCAGGTCAGAATGGTGTTCCAGGTCTTTCGTGCTAATTCCTTTTTTGTGATGGGGTCTAAATGTCTCTTTGGAGTTCAGAAGGTTTCATTTTTGGGCTTCATTTTTTCCCCTTCTACTATCGAGATGGACCCTGCTAAAGTTCAGGCCATTTATGATTGGACTCAGCCTACTTCTGTGAAGATAAGCACAAAGCACCAGCCCATTTCCCTCACATTCAGGATGGGCAACACCCCAAAATAGATATACACATATAGACCATATGGATTATTAAACCATACCCAGTCATGAAGTGTTGTAACATTAAAAATAACCTTTATTCACATAGAAACATACAAACATTTAAAATAATGCCTCACAACCAAAATAATGTTGATACAGGTCAGCAGAGGGAACAGCAGATATAAAAGGAAATAAATAATTTCCTTTCCAACTTATGTCGGTAAGCACTGTGAACCTTACTATACAGGGTGAAAATACCAGGTACTCCTGGCCATATTAATCAGAGGGGAAGCCTCAATCATTCCTACATACACCAAGTATCAGTCACTAGTATTCCATTATTCAAATAGACCGGGCAATTGCCCACCTTGGATAATCACATGTGACCATTAGGTATAGTGCCACAACTATGTATAGGGAGAAACCATCACCCCCGTTTCACCAGCACACCCTGTCACAGACAAGCATCATAGAATTATTGCACTTCCCACCGGCCTCCTAGAGTCAACACCTAGTTTGTAATACACAGAGCCTAACAAACATATACACTGCTCAATACATATTACCTGAGCAGCCGCCGTTGTCCTGCCTCGTGGCACGCTAGACCTCAAATTCCCCGACGCGCGTTTCGCATCCGCTTCCTCATGGGGGCGTGTCTAAGGCCGGGCATCGTATCATTCTTAAAGAATGAAACAACCAATCAGATCGCACACAAAAAAAGCTCCACCAATGGAACACACACTCAGGGGGCTTGTCCACCAGCCAATCCGGAACCATATGTGAAACACATCCCTGCGCGTCATTCACAAACACCACGTCTGTCGGTAAGTGTAACCACTCCTACTTTACGCATAATATCCCAGCGATCTATCCACCAGTACGTTACATATAGGAGGCACTGGACCAATATCTGATAGAAACCCGCATATAAAAAAGCACCTTAATATGATTCGAAGCGGCGCTATTACTGGAGGTCATAAGCACTCCTCATCTGCGTACATAGTAGCAAGCTACAGCCAGCAATGTGTCACCCTGAAAAGATGCCCTTCCACCAACCAGAGGGGTTCCTAGGCAAACACCCCAACGCCTCTTGCTATTCAAAGATGTCATGCCTACTCATGGATAAAGACACTCACATTTAGCGTGCATCAAACCACGCAATGTGCACAGCCTAAAGCCAGCATGCTTCAAGCAAAGTATGTATAATAATCAAAGGAGAGCCCCATACCTCAAATAAGCGGGCAGATGAAAAACCCTCCTCCCCCTATCGCCTCCCTGGGCCGTTACACCCCACCAAACCCAACCCAGTGTCAATAGAAAGAATGAATACCTTCCAATTTAGAAATACGGTGTATCATACATAGCAGATAGCTGTATAGCCAGTTCTCATAATCCAAAAAGGAAAGGGAAGAGCACACAAACATAAACGGGGACCGCACAATGGATAGCGAGGGGCACCCAGAGCCCCCCCTGCAGGAAGGGGCATCAGAAAGCACCATCGCCCTAATGCAGTCCCACACGGAGGGTGTAAATCAGATATAGTTCATTGTAGCTATGTACACTCACACACAGGGGGTCTGAAATATATCAAAACAACAAAAGATAACTCAAATAACAATCAACATCCCGTGTAAGCCCCAATGCTACTCCAACAAACCCCACCCGCCAACTGGCAGACCAATCCATAGTATTTTGGACAGCAAACTATATCCTCAATGTGAGTTCAGACAGAGAATGTCACGGACTATAGGCCAATGTGTCCACTCGTAATCCAATCGATGCTTCATTCCTGATGACTATAAATCCTTCCAGTGTAGTTAGACGAAAGGCAATATCAAAGTTCTTAAATCAACATATCCTCCTGAATTCCCCTCGGATGATTGATAAATAATGGAACCGAACAGCATAATAGTGGCGGAGTGCGAATCTGAAAAGAATAAAATAATTAAAACCAAGACTAAAATTACAGCATACCCTAACCAGATAACACGAACAAAACACCATTAAAATGACCGACACACATCCAACCATCTAAGGAGTCTGTATACTCAAAGTATCATAAAAAGGACCCAAATCCAAAATTCTCATTCAATCCTTGCGGAACCAGAGTACCAAGCCGGTATATCCATCGGCTTTCCACTTGGGCAAGAGCCTTACCCAGATCTCCACCTCTCGGACCCATGCTCACCAAGTCTATGCCTTTTACTTTCATAAAGCAAGGGTTGCAATCATGAAAAATTTTATAATGTCTTGGGATTGTTTTCAAACTCAAAAGGTCATCAACTGTTTTAGCCCGTTCAATATCTAACACGTGTTCTCGGATCCGTACTCTCAATTCCCTGGTGGTGAGGCCAACATATATCTTCCCACAGGGACATGTCGAGTGGTAAATTACCCCCTTGGACGTACACGAAATGAATTTCCTTATGTCATAAACTTTAGATCCATCAAAATTTGAAAATTTTTTTGTTTTCACAAAGTTCGCACAGGCCTTACACCGACCACAAGGGAAGAAACCAACCAAATCATTACCTGAGCTTTTCTTATTTCCAGGCTCATAATGGCTGTGTACTAAGATGTCACGGATATTTCTTGACCTCCTAGCCACTATGGCGGGTTTTGGGGATAAAATTTGTTTCAAAACCGGGTCTGTGTGTAACACAGCCCAGTGTTTTTCTATGATCCGCCTGAACTCGAACCATTTATTATGATATCCAGTGATCAGGCGTACCTGATCCTTATCATCAGTTTTTGACCTTATTTTATTGTCATAGAGCAAGACATCCCTCGGTGTATTCTTGGCTCTCATTAGGCCCCTCCTAATTGTTTTTTGGCCATAACCACGTTGCAAAAACCTATCAGCTAACTCCTTTGATTGGACCGTAAAGTCGGCCTCACTTGAGCAGATGCGGCGAACCCGTAAAAATTGCCCAATAGGAATCCCTCTAATTGTAGAGGGCAAATGTGCAGACTGGGCGTGCAACAGGGAGTTAGTGGCTGTGTCCTTTTGAAATACATCCGTAACAATGTCCCCCTCCGGACGGGCACGTATCCGCAAATCCAGGAAGTCAACCGTCCTCCTATATTTAAACGTCAATCTGATGTTCACATTGTTCTGATTCAAATTGACCATCAGGGCATTGAGCTCTGCTATGCTCCCCTCCCACACAAACCAAATGTCATCCTCCTATATGTAACGTACTGGTGGATAGATCGCTGGGATATTATGCGTAAAGTAGGAGTGGTTACACTTACCGACAGACGTGGTGTTTGTGAATGACGCGCAGGGATGTGTTTCACATATGGTTCCGGATTGGCTGGTGGACAAGCCCCCTGAGTGTGTGTTCCATTGGTGGAGCTTTTTTTGTGTGCGATCTGATTGGTTGTTTCATTCTTTAAGAATGATACGATGCCCGGCCTTAGACACGCCCCCATGAGGAAGCGGATGCGAAACGCGCGTCGGGGAATTTGAGGTCTAGCGTGCCACGAGGCAGGACAACGGCGGCTGCTCAGGTAATATGTATTGAGCAGTGTATATGTTTGTTAGGCTCTGTGTATTAAAAACTAGGTGTTGACTCTAGGAGGCCGGTGGGAAGTGCAATCATTCTATGATGCTTGTCTGTGACAGGGTGTGCCGGTGAAACGGGGGTGATGGTTTCTCCCTATACATAGTTGTGGCACTATACCTAATGGTCACATGTGATTATCCAAGGTGGGCAATTGCCCGGTCTATTTGAATAATGGAATACTAGTGACTGATACTTGGTGTATGTAGGAATGATTGAGGCTTCCCCTCTGATTAATATGGCCAGGAGTACCTGGTATTTTCACCCTGTATAGTAAGGTTCACAGTGCTTACCGACATAAGTTGGAAAGGAAATTATTTCTTTCCTTTTATATCTGCTGTTCCCTCTGCTGACCTGTATCAACATTATTTTGGTTGTGAGGCATTATTTTAAATGTTTGTATGTTTCTATGTGAATAAAGGTTATTTTTAATGTTACAACACTTCATGACTGGGTATGGTTTAATAATCCATATGGTCTATATGTGTATATCTATTTTGGGGTGTTGCCCATCCTGAATGTGAGGGAAATGGGCTGGTGCTTTGTGCATATCATATATTTTTCTGTCTTTAGGCAGTGCATCTTGTGGTCCGAAATGGACTTTTCAGCCAGAGAATTGACCTGGCGTCAAAAGGCTTCCAATATTTTTCGTGTTAGTGCCTCTCAATCAATGATCGACATGTCCAGTAATGAGAAAGATTTGAGGAAACAATATAGGAGTTTTGTACATAAAAAAACTAAAGTATGGTGGACTAAGACTACCCTTGAGAATTATGTGAGTCAAAAAATCATCCCTAGAGGGTTGAGGGTACAATTGTATCCAACTTTCGATTTAGGTGAACAACAACTTGTGGATCGGTGGAAAGCGGCCGCCTCAACATGCTCCTTGGAGTTCTTGCAGATTATTATAGAAAGTAATGTTCTGTCCATTAAGAGGATAGAGGATGAGATTGCTAAATTGGAACTTTCGCTTAAAAAGGAATTAAAGAAAGATCAGCTGGATACTTTCTTTAAGGAAATCACTGATGATCTTGAGAGATGGGAAAAGGATATTTGTGCGGTCAAAACAAAGAAGTATTCCAGGGATATCACCGATTATGAGAATGATAGGGTGTATAAGTGGCAGGATCCACGCCCTGGGAAGGAGAGAAGGGACCTCAGGGCCACCTCCATCAGCTCTGCATCATCACTATCGGATGCGGGCACATCCAACCAAGGCACAGAAACCGTACCGTGGAATAAGCGTACCAGGTACGGTGGCAACTCCAAGCCTCATGATTTCTTTAAGAAGAGATCATATCAAAGGGATGACAGGATGAAGGTGATTAATCTTTCGACACATTCATTATCACATGAACAAATAGCTGTCCTTGAAAAGGGTCTCACTTTTTGTCCTTCATTTTCTCTAGATGTATTCACATCAGTAAAGGATTTGCATTTGTTTTCAAGGAAGCTTGTGTTAAAGAAGCTTCATCACAAAGGTCAAGGGGATGTTAATTTTGACACAGAGGAGGAAAGGGAAGCCCTGGCTAACTTGGAAGCTCTCGAAAGAGAGAGCAATTTTTTTGAGGTGAGTGGTTTTCCTCACCATTTGGTTGGGAAATCTAAGAAATTTCCAGCTTTGAGCTTATGCCCGGCAGTGGAGGTTTTTACGAGGTTGGTGGCCGGGGAGATTGAGAAGCTTGCTAGTGAAGGGTTTGGTCATTCAAACATCGGCCATTCAGAGAGGAGAGCTCTGGATATCCTCAAAGGGTGGGGGGACGTAGTATTCAAACCAGCCGACAAAGGCGGAAACCTGGTGATATGGCCCCACACCCTATATGAAAAGCAAGCATACAAACTCTTGGACAACAAAGACTGCTATATGAAAGTGGTGGGTAACCCCCTGAAGTCCTTTCAGGATCAATTGAGTGATATTTTGGAGAAGGCATTTCAGGAGGGGATAATCCCGAAAAGATTATGGGAATTAATTAAGAATATGCACCCAAGGATGCCCACATTATATCTCCTACCCAAAATACACAAAGACCCCATTGACCCACCGGGTAGACCTATTGTGTCGGGCAATGGGGGTCTGTGTGAGGTTATCACCCAAGTCCTCGACTACTATCTTAAACCTATGGTGAGTCAATTACCTTCATTTATTAAGGACACTACAGCGGCCTTAAGTAGATTAGACAACCTCCATCTTGGCCCTAACAGTATAATGGTGACGGCGGATGTGGAGGCGCTTTACACCTCAATTAGGCATGCGGACGGAATTAAAGCGGTGGCTTGGTATCTGGAATCAAGCAACTTGGATGGGAAACTGGTACAACTATTGCTTGTATTATTGGAATTCATTTTGTCCCACAATGTCTTTGTCTTTGGGCGTGGCACGTATCTGCAATTACAGGGCACTGCGATGGGGGCATGTTGCGCCCCCTCCTATGCAAACCTTTTTCTGGGGGCTTGGGAGAGAGACATCTTTATGAGTAATCCCATCCCCCAGAGTCATCTCATCCAGGAATGGATGAGATATATTGATGACATTTGGTTTGTGTGGGAGGGGAGCATCGCAGAGCTCAATGCCCTGATGGTCAATTTGAATCAGAACAATGTGAACATCAGATTGACGTTTAAATATGGGAAGACGGTTGACTTCCTGGATTTGCGGATACGTGCCCGTCCGGAGGGGGACATTGTTACGGATGTATTTCGAAAGGACACAGCCACTAACTCCCTGTTGCACGCCCAGTCTGCACATTTGCCCTCTACAATTAGAGGGATTCCTATTGGGCAATTTTTACGGGTTCGCCGCATCTGCTCAAGTGAGGCCGACTTTACGGTCCAATCAAAGGAGTTAGCTGATAGGTTTTTGCAACGTGGTTATGGCCAAAAAACAATTAGGAGGGGCCTAATGAGAGCCAAGAATACACCGAGGGATGTCTTGCTCTATGACAATAAAATAAGGTCAAAAACTGATGATAAGGATCAGGTACGCCTGATCACTGGATATCATAATAAATGGTTCGAGTTCAGGCGGATCATAGAAAAACACTGGGCTGTGTTACACACAGACCCGGTTTTGAAATAAATTTTATCCCCAAAACCCGCCATAGTGGCTAGGAGGTCAAGAAATATCCGTGACATCTTAGTACACAGCCATTATGAGCCTGGAAATAAGAAAAGCTCAGGTAATGATTTGGTTGGTTTCTTCCCTTGTGGTCGGTGTAAGGCCTGTGCGAACTTTGTGAAAACAAAAAAATGTTCAAATTTTGATGGATCTAAAGTTTATGACATAAGGAAATTCATTTCGTGTACGTCCAAGGGGGTAATTTACCACTCGACATGTCCCTGTGGGAAGATATATGTTGGCCTCACCACCAGGGAATTGAGAGTACGGATCCGAGAACACGTGTTAGATATTGAACGGGCTAAAACAGTTGATGACCTTTTGAGTTTGAAAACAATCCCAAGACATTATAACATTTTTCATGATTGCAACCCTTGCTTTATGAAAGTAAAAGGCATAGACTTGGTGAGCATGGGTCCGAGAGGTGGAGATCTGGGTAAGGCTCTTGCCCAAGTGGAAAGCCGATGGATATACCGGCTTGGTACTCTGGTTCCGCAAGGATTGAATGAGAATTTTGGATTTGGGTCCTTTTTATGATACTTTGAGTATACAGACTCCTTAGATGGTTGGATGTGTGTCGGTCATTTTAATGGTGTTTTGTTCGTGTTATCTGGTTAGGGTATGCTGTAATTTTAGTCTTGGTTTTAATTATTTTATTCTTTTCAGATTCGCACTCCGCCACTATTATGCTGTTCGGTTCCATTATTTATCAATCATCCGAGGGGAATTCAGGAGGATATGTTGATTTAAGAACTTTGATATTGCCTTTCGTCTAACTACACTGGAAGGATTTATAGTCATCAGGAACGAAGCATCAATTGGATTACGAGTGGACACATTGGCCTATAGTCCGTGACATTCTCTGTCTGAACTCACATTGAGGATATAGTTTGCTGTCCAAAATACTATGGATTGGTCTGCCAGTTGGCGGGTGGGGTTTGTTGGAGTAGCATTGGGGCTTACACGGGATGTTGATTGTTATTTGAGTTATCTTTTGTTGTTTTGATATATTTCAGACCCCCTGTGTGTGAGTGTACATAGCTACAATGAACTATATCTGATTTACACCCTCCGTGTGGGACTGCATTAGGGCGATGGTGCTTTCTGATGCCCCTTCCTGCAGGGGGGGCTCTGGGTGCCCCTCGCTATCCATTGTGCGGTCCCCGTTTATGTTTGTGTGCTCTTCCCTTTCCTTTTTGGATTATGAGAACTGGCTATACAGCTATCTGCTATGTATGATACACCGTATTTCTAAATTGGAAGGTATTCATTCTTTCTATTGACACTGGGTTGGGTTTGGTGGGGTGTAACGGCCCAGGGAGGCGATAGGGGGAGGAGGGTTTTTCATCTGCCCGCTTATTTGAGGTATGGGGCTCTCCTTTGATTATTATACATACTTTGCTTGAAGCATGCTGGCTTTAGGCTGTGCACATTGCGTGGTTTGATGCACGCTAAATGTGAGTGTCTTTATCCATGAGTAGGCATGACATCTTTGAATAGCAAGAGGCGTTGGTGTGTTTGCCTAGGAACCCCTCTGGTTGGTGGAAGGGCATCTTTTCAGGGTGACACATTGCTGGCTGTAGCTTGCTACTATGTACGCAGATGAGGAGTGCTTATGCCCTCCAGTAATAGCGCCGCTTCGAATCATATTAAGGTGCTTTTTTATATGCGGGTATCTATCAGATATTGGTCCAGCGCCTCCTATATGTAACGTACTGGTGGATAGATCGCTGGGATATTATGCGTAAAGTAGGAGTGGTTACACTTACCGACAGACGTGGTGTTTGTGAATGACGCGCAGGGATGTGTTTCACATATGGTTCCGGATTGGCTGGTGGACAAGCCCCCTGAGTGTGTGTTCCATTGGTGGAGCTTTTTTTGTGTGCGATCTGATTGGTTGTTTCATTCTTTAAGAATGATACGATGCCCGGCCTTAGACACGCCCCCATGAGGAAGCGGATGCGAAACGCGCGTCGGGGAATTTGAGGTCTAGCGTGCCACGAGGCAGGACAACGGCGGCTGCTCAGGTAATATGTATTGAGCAGTGTATATGTTTGTTAGGCTCTGTGTATTACAAACTAGGTGTTGACTCTAGGAGGCCGGTGGGAAGTGCAATAATTCTATGATGCTTGTCTGTGACAGGGTGTGCCGGTGAAACGGGGGTGATGGTTTCTCCCTATACATAGTTGTGGCACTATACCTAATGGTCACATGTGATTATCCAAGGTGGGCAATTGCCCGGTCTATTTGAATAATGGAATACTAGTGACTGATACTTGGTGTATGTAGGAATGATTGAGGCTTCCCCTCTGATTAATATGGCCAGGAGTACCTGGTATTTTCACCCTGTATAGTAAGGTTCACAGTGCTTACCGACATAAGTTGGAAAGGAAATTATTTCTTTCCTTTTATATCTGCTGTTCCCTCTGCTGACCTGTATCAACATTATTTTGGTTGTGAGGCATTATTTTAAATGTTTGTATGTTTCTATGTGAATAAAGGTTATTTTTAATGTTACAACACTTCATGACTGGGTATGGTTTAATAATCCATATGGTCTATATGTGTATATACTTCTGTGAAGAGCCTACATAAATTCCTGGGCTTTGCTAATTTTTACCGTCGCTTCATCGCTAATTTTTCTAGTGTTGTTAAACCATTGACTGATTTGACCAAGAAAGGTGCTGATGTGGTCAATTGGTCCTCTGCGGCCGTTGAGGCTTTTCAAGAGCTGAAGCGTTGTTTTTCTTCTGCCCCTGTGTTGTGTCAGCCAGATGTTTCGCTCCCGTTTCAGGTCGAGGTGGATGCTTCTGAGATTGGAGCAGGGGCTGTTTTGTCTCAAAGAGGTTCTGATGGCTCTGTGATGAAACCATGTGCTTTCTTCTCTAGAAAGTTTTCGCCTGCTGAGCGCAATTATGATGTGGGCAATCGAGAGTTGTTGGCTATGAAGTGGGCGTTTGAGGAGTGGCGACATTGGCTTGAAGGAGCCAAGCATCGCGTGGTGGTCTTGACGGATCACAAGAATCTGACTTATCTCGAGTCTGCCAAGCGGTTGAATCCTAGACAGGCTCGATGGTCGCTGTTTTTCTCCCGCTTCAATTTTGTGGTTTCGTACCTTCCGGGTTCTAAGAATGTGAAGGCTGATGCCCTTTCAAGGAGTTTTGTGCCTGATTCTCCGGGAGTTCCTGAGCCGGCTGGTATTCTCAAAGAGGGGGTAGTTTTGTCTGCCATCTCCCCTGATTTGCAGCGGGTGCTGCAGGAGTTTCAGGCTGATAGACCTGACCGTTGCCCAGCGGAGAAGCTGTTTGTCCCTGATAGATGGACTAGTAGAGTTATCTCTGAGGTTCATTGTTCGGTGTTGGCTGGTCATCCTGGAATCTTTGGTACCAGAGATTTGGTGGCTAGATCCTTTTGGTGGCCTTCCTTGTCACGAGATGTGCGTTCTTTTGTGCAGTCCTGTGGGATTTGTGCTCGGGCTAAGCCCTGCTGTTCTCGTGCCAGTGGGTTGCTTTTGCCCTTGCCGGTCCCGAAAAGGCCCTGGACGCATATTTCCATGGATTTTATTTCAGATCTCCCTGTCTCTCAGAGGATGTCAGTTATCTGGGTGGTTTGTGATCGCTTCTCTAAGATGGTCCATTTGGTACCTTTGCCTAAATTGCCTTCCTCCTCTGATTTGGTTCCATTGTTTTTCCAGCATGTGGTTCGTTTGCATGGCATTCCGGAGAACATCGTGTCGGACAGAGGTTCCCAGTTTGTTTCAAGATTTTGGCGGTCCTTTTGTGCTAAGATGGGCATTTATTTGTCTTTTTCTTCAGCTTTCCATCCTCAGACAAATGGCCAAACCGAACGAACCAATCAGACTTTGGAAACATATCTGAGATGCTTTGTTTCTGCTGATCAGGATGATTGGGTGTCCTTCTTGCCTTTGGCTGAGTTCGCCCTTAATAATCGGGCCAGCTCGGCCAATTTGGTTTCGCCCTTTTTCTGTAATTCTGGTTTCCACCCTCGTTTTTCTTCAGGGCAGGTTGAGCCTTCGGACTGTCCTGGTGTGGATTCTGTGGTGGACAGGTTGCAGCAAATTTGGACTCATGTAGTGGACAATTTGACATTGTCCCAGGAGAAGGCTCAACGTTTCGCTAACCACCGTCGCTGTTGGTCCCCGACTTCGTGTTGGGGATTTGGTTTGGTTGTCGTCTCGTTATGTTCCTATGAAGGTTTCGTCTCCTAAGTTTAAGCCTCGTTTCATTGGTCCTTATAAGATTTCTGAAATTCTTAATCCTGTGTCATTTCGTTTGGACCTTCCAGCTTCTTTCGCCATCCATAATGTGTTCCATAGGTCGTTGTTGCGGAGATATGTGGCTCCTATGGTTCCCTCCGTTGATCCTCCTGCCCCGGTGTTGGTTGAGGGGGAGTTGGAGTATGTGGTGGAGAAGATTTTGGATTCTCGTATTTCGAGACGGAAACTTCAGTACCTAGTCAAGTGGAAAGGTTATGGTCAGGAGGATAATTCCTGGGTGGTTGCCTCTGATGTTCATGCTGCCGATCTTGTTCGTGCCTTTCATTTGGCTCGTCCGGATCGGCCTGGAGGCTCTGGTGAGGGTTCGGTGACCCCTCCTCAAGGGGGGGGGTACTGTTGTGAATTCTGTTCTCGAACTCCCTCCTGTGGTTATGAATGGTACTTCGGCGAGTTCTGTCCATGGACTCCCTCTGGTGGCTGTGAGTGGAGTTGCTGGTTCTGAGGTTCCTCCTCCAGCTGACCTCGTTTAGGCCTTGGCTGGCTGTTCTATTTAACTCCACTCAGATCATTACTCAATGCCAGCTGTCAATGTCCTAGTACTGGTTCAGTTCTCTTGGATCTTTCAGATGACCTGTCTACTTCAGCAAAAGCTAAGTCCCTGCTAGCTTATTTGTTACCACTGTGTTTTTGTCCAGCTTGCTATTATGATTTTGCCTTGTTAGCTGGAAGCTCTGGGATGCAGAGTGGCACCACCGCGCCGTGAGTCGGCGCGGTGCTCTCTTTTGCACACTCTGCGTGGTTTTTTGTTAGTTTTTTATGCTGACCACAAAGATACCTTTTCTGTCTTCAGTCTGTTTAGTTCAGTCCGGCCTCCTTTGCTGAAACCTATTTCATTCCTGTGTTTGTGACTTCCATCTTAACTCACAGTCAATATATGTGGGGGGCTGCCTATTTCTTTGGGGGAATTTCTCTGAGGCAAGGTAGGCTGTATTTTCTATCTTTAGGGGTGGTTAGCTCTTAGGCTGTGAAGAGGCGTCTAGGCAGAGTCACGAACGCTCCACGGCTATTTCTAGTTGTTGTGATAGGATTAGGGGTTGCGGTCAGCAGAGCTCCCACTTCCCAGAGCTCGTCCTGTATTATTAGTTTGCTCATCTGGTCATTTCTAGTGCTGCTAACCACCAGTTCAATCGTAACACTAGGGTTAGGGTTAGGGTTAGGATCCCTAGGGTTACTAGGGATCCTAACCTTAGGGTTAGGGTTAGGGTTAGGATCCCTAGTAACCCTAGGGTTAGGGTTAGGGTTTTCTTGTTTTTTCTTGTGTTTAGGGTTAGGGTTAGGGTTTTCTTGTTTTTTCTTGTTTTCTTGTGTTTTTCTATAAAAACGCATGCGTTTTTAACGCAAGCAAACGCATGTGCTTAAAAACGCATGCGTTTACATAGACAGCAATACATTTTTTTGCAGCGAAAAAACGCATGCGTTTTTTTCCGGCAAAAAAACGCCGCTAGAAATTACTACAGGTTGCATTTCTGCAAGTAAACGCATGCGTCAAAAAACGCATGCGTTGCCGAAAACGCATCAAAACGCATGCTAAAAAACGCATGCGTTTTTTAATATTAAGTATAGAAAACGCATGCGTTTTTTAGCGCTAAAACGCTGCAGATCAAAACTCAAGTGTGAAAACAGCCTAAATTATATATTTAATCACCTTGAGGGCACACTATACAATACACTATATACACAATGGTTATACATATATAATGGTCAGATATGAAAATATGGGTGAAGTACAAAAGATATGAGCAAATGAATCATGTAAATTAAGTTTGATGTTCGACTATGTGTGCGCTGGGCCGCAACTCGACATGGCTCCCACTTTCAAAGTGAACAGCAAGCATAACAGAGAGTGACCACATGGCCTCACACAAGCCTTTAGCCCTTTGCTTGGTCACACCCTTTTGCACCCCCGGAAGGGACCTTATCCCCCCTCCTCTGGAAGTTTGTAGCTATATCTCCCAAAATCTATTGTGAAAAATCGATGTGAATACTTTTCTGCCCAATGATGACAGAAGTATTCTAGGAGTGATACCTTTATTGGCTAACCAGAAAATAATATGTTTGCAAGCTTTCAGAGCACAGTGGCTCCTTCTTCAGGCTGTAATACTTCTGTCATCATTGGGCAGAAAAGTATTATTATTATTATTATTATTATTATTATTTATTGTTATAGCGCCATTTATTCCATGGCGCTTTACAAGTGAGGAGGGGTATACATAATAACAAGTACAATAATCTTGAACAATACAAGTCATAACTGGTACAGTAGGAGAGAGGACCCTGCCCGCGAAGGCTCACAATCTACAAGGGATGGGTGAGAATACAGTAGGTGAGGGTAGAGCTGGTCATGCAGCGGTTTGGTCGATCGGTGGTTACTGCAGGTTGTAGGCTTGTCGGAAGAGGTGGGTCTTCAGATTCAGTGCAAAGTATTCACATCGATACACATATGGGGTAATTCCACATTTAGCAGAAATTGTATGACAAATTTTGGTGACATTTTTATTAATTTCCTCATGTGAAAATGCGAAATATGGGGATAATACAAAATATTGGTGGGTCTCCCAGTGGGTCATGGCACCCGCAAACCATAACAGTGAAATCTGCACTATAATGTGGCACTCCTTCCCTGTTGAGCTTTGTACTGTGCCTAAAAAGTAGTTCACAATTATATGTAGGGTATTGGCGCATTTAGGACAAATTGCATAACAAACTGAGGTTCATTTTTTCCTACTAGACCTTAGAAAAAATAAAAACTCAGGGCTAATAAAACATTTTTGTGGTAAAAATGTAATTATTCTTTCTTCACCACCCATTGACATAAAATTCTGTGAGGCACATATAGTGCCTCACAGAATGCTCACTGCAACCCTAGATAAATTCATTGAGGGGTGTAGTTTGTAAAGGTCACTTATGAGGGGTTTCTGCTGTTCTGGCACCTCAGGTGCTCTGCCAATGTGACATGGCACCCTCGAACCATTCCAGCAAAATCTAAACTCCAATATGGGGCTTATTCCCTTCTGAACTTTGCAATGTGTCTCAAAAATAGCTTATGATCACATATGGGGTATCGGTATACTCAGAAGAAATTGCACAACACATTTTGGGGTCCATTTTCTCCTGTTATCCTTGTGAAAATGTTTTTTTTCATTTTGACAGTTCAATGTTGTAAAATTCTATGAAGCACCTGTGAGTTTAAAGTGCTCAGCACATATATAGATACTGTACATTCCTTGAGGGGTCTAGTTTTCAAAATGGGGTTACTTGTGGGGGTTTCCACTATTAAGGCACATTAGGGGCTCTCCAAATGCAACATGGTGTTCACTCTTGATTCCAGCCAATTTTGTGTTCAAAATGTCAAACGGTGCTATGTGCCCAAACAGTAGTTTTCTCCCACATATAGAGGCATACTCAGGAGAAATTGCACAACACATTTTGGGTTCCATTTTCTCCTATTACCCTTGTGAAAATAAAAAGTTGGGGCTAAAATATATATTTTTGTGGAAAAAACGTCAGTTTCTATTTTCATTGTTCTATGTTATATGCTTTTGTGAAGCAACTGGGATTTCAAAGTATTCACTACACATCTAGATAAGGGTGTAGTTTCCAAAATTGGGTCACTTGTGGGGGGTTTCCATTGTTTAGGCACATCAGTGGCTCTCAAAATAAGACATGGTGTCCGCTAATGATTCCAGACAATTTTGCACTCCAAAAGTCAAAGGGTGCACGTATGGGTTATCAGCGTACAATTTTACAGTGCATTTTCTCTTGTTACCTTTGTGAAAATAAAAAATTTGGGGCTAAAAGAACATTTTTGTGGGAAAAATGTGATTGTTAATTTTCACGGCGTCCACTCTCAATTTCAGCCATTTTTGCATTCAAAAAGTTAAACAGTTCTGCTTCCCTTCTGAGCCCTGCTGTGCACAGAAACAGTAGTTTTTCCACCCGATATGAGCTATCGGTGTACTCAGGAGAAATTGCACAACAAATTTTGGTTTTCATTTTCTCCTAATACCCTTGTGAAAATGAAAAAGTTGGGGCTAAAGTAAAAATTTTTCTGGAAAAAAAAAGGAAAATGTTAATTTTTTCCTTCCACATTCCAAAAATACTTGTGAAGCATCTCAAGAGTTTGTAAGCTTCTTGAATGTGGTTTTGATGACTTTGAGGGTATGTGCACACTCTGCGGATTTTGTTGCGGATCCGCAGAGGATTGGCCGCTGCGGATTCGCAACAGTTTTCCATGAGTTTACAGTACCATGATTTTTGACAAATTTCTGTTATTTTCACAAATAAACGCAAGTCATATTGAACAAATTTTACCACTATCATGAAGTACAATGTGTCTAAAAAAACAATCTCAGATTTAGTGGGATTTAGAATTGTAAAATTGATGGTGTATCTGTTTATGCAAATGGTTTGAGGTGTACAGTCTGTTTTATATTTAATAGATTT
The DNA here is from genome assembly GCF_051348905.1 of Ranitomeya variabilis. NCBI lineage: Eukaryota > Metazoa > Chordata > Amphibia > Anura > Dendrobatidae > Ranitomeya > Ranitomeya variabilis. The sequence goes on from NC_135232.1 coordinate 777,757,058, forward strand.
TTTTTCAGTATTATATGCGTGGGTATAGTTCTGGTGTTTAAATTTATGTACATATCAGGTATACTTCCATTTACTTTTTACTACCTGTGTTTCACTTTAAGGGCAGAGACAGACTGCCATATTTCTCGTGCGAGGATCGCATCCTAAACCTCATACTGGCTGTCGGCTCTCCTGACCTGAGCTTGATAGCTGCATAGTAATCCATCATGCTGTCTTGCTCAGGTCAGGAGAGGTACCAGGCCAGTCCGTGCAGTGCATGCGATTCTCGCACGAGAAATACGGCAGTCTGACTCTGCCCTTATTTGTAGATTAGGTGTGTATCAGGGTCTGAAGAGAGATCTGACGTTGAACAGCGGTGCCATATCGCAAATATTAGGGTGCCAACTAATATTTACTGCCAGATTCTGACTTCAGAAAAAAAGCAGCAACAAAACAACGTGTGAACATATCCTAAGAGCATGTGCAAATGCTGCCTTTTGATGCGTTTTATCTGTGCATTTTTTTCATAAAACCTGAAGGATTTCCTGATGCCAGCAAAATGAATAAGAATCCTGAAATCTCAGCCACACTTCGCTTATTTTTGACTCGCAGATTTGGAGCAGATTTAAATCATGCATGTCAATTCTTTCAATGTATTTTGCTATAGATTTCACCCATACTAATGCTTGGTGTAGAAATCTGCAATAAAAGCACTGCATTTGTCCTGTCAAGAGATGCATAAATGTTTGCACCAAATACTTAACATGTGCACACATTGAGCATTTGGTGAGTTTTTTACCTCGCTATCTGAAAGCCAAAACCAGGAGTACATGAAGAATCCATAAGGGGTGGTGACGTGTTTCTATTATACTTTTCCTCTGATTGTTCCACTCCTGGTTCTGACTTACACCTACTAGTGATGTAAAATACTCACCAAATACTCAATGTGTGCATGTGGCCTCACTGGAATCATACAACATAGTGCAAACAGTGTTGTAACCTCTTTTCCTCATGTCTTACCTGCAGGACCGGCATCAGCACCCGGCGTACCCGGGCAAATGCCGGGGCCCTGGGGAGACAGGGGGGCCTGTTCAGGGCCGGTGTTAGGGGCAGGCAGCTGCCAATGCCTAGGGCCCCCGCTCCCCCAGGGGCCCTCAGCTAGCGGCACATCACGCAGCCTCTATGTGGCCTCTGTGAGGCAGGGGGGCCTGCCTGTCGCAAGAGCCAACTCCCCCGCCGCCGCATTGAACTATACCGGCGTCTGCCAGTAAAGTTCAAAGCAAATGATGGAGGAGAGAGCGTCACCTGACGCTCCCTCTCCCATCATTCCCCACTCTGCCTCTGACACTGCCACTGCGGGTGCGCGATGACGTCATCACACACTCGCTGTGTGTCAGACAGTGCAGCGGCAGCCGCCGAGACCAGAGCAGGGAGCAGCGCGGGCAAGTTGAGAGGTGAGGAGTGTTTTTTTTTGTAACTATAACAGTGAGTACTGGACTATGGGACCATTCTTGGGGGGAGGGGGGCTGTGTTGTATACTACATGTCTGTGCTATATACTACATGGCTGTTCTATATACTACGTGGGCCGTGTTATATACTTCGTGGGCTGTTATATGCTTTGTGGGCTGTGCTATATACTACATGGCTGTTCTATACACTACGTGGGCTGTGTTATATAATATGTGGCTGTGCTATATACTATATGGGCTGTTATATGCTACGTGGGCTGTGCTATATACTACATGGCTGTGTTATATGCTACGTGGGCTGTTATATACTACATGGCTGTGTTATATGCTATGTGGCTGTTATATACTACGTGGGCTGTGTTATATACTACATGGCTGTGTTATATGCGATCATGAATCGTGGTATGTGTTAAAGGGGAGGCCCACTGAGACTCTTTCGCCCAGGGCCCTCAAAAACCTGGAGCCGGCCCTGCTTACCTGGTTCGGGACAGTGCCCTGTGTTTGGCAAAATTGCATCATTAATAATCTAACTTAGCTGCCTATGTCACTCTAGTAGCATGTTAATATAGCAAAACGTGTTCCTCTAGTGATCAACTGAGGTTTTAGCTCTGGAGCCTCAACAATCAACATTTATACATATAAATAAACTAGAATATTTAGTTAGGAATATTTAAGTCTTCAGTACAGAACATACAGCTTGGGATATAAAATTTGGCTATATAGTAATACAAACCAGAGCGCTGAATCCATTAAAACAAGCAAACCACACATGACAGATAACACTGGCTGATGTTTTGTAGAAGAAATAGCGGAGGAACTTTGCTATTCGCAAATAAGACCAGCGCCCATGGATAAGAAGAAGACGTTGAAGATAGGAAAACTGAGCCAAAGCATAGTCACTGGCTTGGACAGCTTGTGTTCCTTCCATTCCACTAATTCCAACTCCAATATGAGCAGCTGAGTAAAGAAAATAAGTAACATATTCAATATACCAACTAAATGTTGCTGAAAATTGAGAAAAATATAAATCATCTTTAGATCTATTTAGTTATATGGGGTAGTAGCATTAATTTAATTTAAGTGACCTTACCTTTCTTCAGGCATTTTTTAGCTCTAACATGCTCTTCACTTTGCAATGCAAGTCAATGGCTCAAAAGATGATCATTTTTGCCAGTGGTTTTGCATGAAAAACATTGAGAGGCTTCTTCAAAAGTAAAAAAAAAAAACTTCAGGAAAATAGCAGAAAAAAACCCCACAAAAATTCTGGAAAGAAGCTAAAAAAAACCCTGGCTGTCAAAAATGTGGTCAGGAAAAAAACATTAAAAAACTGCTTCAGGAGCGAAAAAGACATTGTGTGCAAATACAGGTGCTTCTCACAAAATTAGAATATTAGAATATCCTCCTCCAAGATGGCGCCGCCAGCGCCTGCGCAGTAGCAGCTCTCGGAGATCGACATCTTGGAGGAGGAAATAATTTTTTCTTCTCCAGCAAGATGGCGCTGCCAGCACCTACGCAACAGCAGCTATCGGATCTTTATACAAACCGATAGCTGCTACTGCGCAGGTGCGGCGGGCGCCATTTTCAAATTGAATTTTTTTTCCTCGCTCAGTTAAATCAGCAAAAGGGATTAAGTGCACAGTAAACCTGCGATTATGCTGCAGCGCAGATGCCACGGGTGACGCCTGCCTGCAGAAGCTTTTTTTTTATTCAGTATGTGCTGGTATTCATTATATAAACTATGGGGCAGGTCAGTGAGGGAGCAGTGACCTGTCAGCAGTCTGCATTATGAATATCTAATAAGAGCAGCACATACACCAACCCCACCTTAGGGCATGAGAATCTCATCAACACAAAACTGAAAATAAAGATTAAGAAACAACCACAAGATGCATTTCATCAACCAAAGTATCATTTTATCCAGAATAACGAGGCCTGACCTGACAGTGTGTGTAGTTTACAGTGCACAATCCTGCTGACAGGTTCCCTTTAGGGTTGAAGGTAGACATAAATTCATTGGGTTTAACCGATAACCTAACATGTTGCTCAAGGGAAAGGCAAAAACCCCATGAAATAGATGCTAATTGTCCCATTTTAGGTGGAAAATTATTTTCCGAGTCAACATAAGGCACTCAGACAAGTTACCTGGATGAAAGTCCCATCACAGGATCTAGTGCCCATAACCTGTAATATTATACTTTTCGAGAAAGACATCCAAAGTCTCCTTGTACTTTTGTAGTGAATTAACCATTACAGTATCATGTGACAGTGTTCCATTGTCTCACTGCTCTTACAGTAAAGAATCGCTGTCTGTGATTTTGATTAAACCTTCTTTCCTCTGGACGTAGAGAATTCTTCTTGTTACCATCGCAGGGTTAAGTTTAAAAAGATCACTATACAGATCTCTGTACTGTCTTTTACGTTATGTGATTCCGCATAAATTGACAGATGATGGACCTGAGTGAGGGTTTATTTATAAAAACTGAGTTGAAGTTTTTATAGCACTGTTTTGGGGTACATAGCATTTCAGATCATTTTTACGGCTCATTGCTCGATTCGCATTTATCCTGTGCTCTACGCTGAGCACTTACTTTGGATTTCCATTTATATCTGTTCTCCACAAGGAGAAACGTTACCCCTTGAAACCCCGGTCAGAAGCCTCTCACCTAGCCAAACCAGATCTCACACTTCACACTGATGAAGGGCAGTACCTCAAAACACTGTGTCTGTAAATTGAGATTCTGGTTTGGTTTTTATCATAAGTCATGCGGCAAGGATCATTAAGGGTCGATATTGATTTTTAGGATTAGGTGGCAGGTACTAGGTGGTACCAAAATATCTCTTCTTTTGAGAAAATGTAGCCTGTGCATAACATATTATTTAATCTTTTTCTTTATTTAGCAGTAATCTGTCCATAGACTTACTTTTAATCATGTTAACATCATTTGCTCCATCCCCAATCGCAAGAGTGGTGACCTTTTTGTACTTTTTTACAAGTTGTACAATCATAGCCTTCTGTTTTGGAGTTACCCTGCAGCAGATAACAGCATGGCACTTGGTTGCCAAGTCTACAAAGGCATACTGTCGCATATCAGATTCCTCTTCAGTTGGATTTCTATTGTTTCTGAAACATCTATCTTTTAACTTTTGGAAAAGATTATTCTTCTTTATTTTCCAGTTAAATGTTCCCAAAATTTGAACCTGTGAAAAAAACATAATTTATTTTGATAGAATTTAAGAAAGCATTGAATGCTCTTAAAGGAAATTGGTCACCATATTTTTACTTCCACTCTAATCTGAGAGTAGCATAACGTAGGTGCAGAAACCCTGATTCCAGGAATATGTCACTTACTGTTCTTCTTGACGTAGTTTTATAAAATCATTGTTTTATTAGCAGGAAATTTTCACTAGAGGACTAGTAAGCCTGCTGCCAGGTAGTCCATCTACACCCTCACCACTGACTGACAACTTTCTGCCTATACACAGTATACACAGAAAGCATGCAGATCTGCAGCAGATAAAATACACTGCTCAAAAAAATAAAGGGAACACTAAAATCCCACATCCTGGATATCACTGAATTAAATATTCCTGTTGCAAATCTTTATTCATTACCTAGTGGAATGTGTTGAGAACAATATAAGATAGAAATGATCAATGTAAATAAAAATGAATATCCCATAGAGGTCTGGATTTGGAATGATACTCAAAATCAAGTGAAAAATCAAATTACAGGCTGATCCAACTTCAGGGGAAATGCTTCAAGCCAAGGAAATGATGCTCAGTAGTGTGTGGCCTCATCGTGCCTGTATGACCTCCCTACGTCTGAGCATGAACCTGATGAGGTGGTGGATTTTTCTCCTCAGGTATCTCCTCCCAGACCTGGATTAAAGCATCAGTCAACTTCTGGACAGTCTGTGGTGCAACATGGCTTCGGTGGATGTGTGGCACCCCAGGAGTTCGGGTACCACAGTGGTGCTGCCTTCCTCCCAGGGAGGGTAGTGCCATGCCTGGAGACAAGTGGGGATCCCTTTGGCAGGCAACCTATACACACAACACATTCTAACTCCAGGCCAGAATGGGGAGTTCAAAACCCTGTTTGAGGGGAACTTCCCTGAATTCCATCCTGGTCTGGAGGAGGAGTTAGTCAGTCTGTGTGAGATAAGAGACAGGAAAGGAGCTCAGAGGAGTGATTAGGAGCTCAAGGAGGCGGCGATTCGGCCTCATGTGAGCCAGAGCGCAGAAACCGGGCACCGGGAGCCCGAGATTGTGGATAACTGCAAGGTCCACAGTAGAACTGGAGGTAACAACCAGAAAAACACTTGTAGCTATGGGAATGCAACATACTCAGTAACAATGTAAAGTAATTTATATGTAAACGTATATCCCATAGCCAAGGTACTGGACTTATGAAGACCTACTGAAATCGATATGAAAACCACCACAAAAACAAATTCAGTGAAAAGAGGTCCAAGAAAATTATGAAATATATTGCAAAAGATATTTATTAATACAAAAAGGTCAGCTGACAAGAGACATGGCTAAAAGGTGACAGACAATGCCGCACATGTATAGGCGGTAATAGACAGCATGATACCCCCGTAATATTCAATAAATATAAACATATAACAGCCCAAATAATGGTATCATCAATTTGTAAATTGGTAACATCATGTACAACACATACCTAATGGTACACAGTAGGGGTACATGCAATCTCCGGCCCTCCCCAACGTGCGTTTCGGAAGTTCCGAAACAAATTGATGATACCATTATTTGGGCTGTTATATGTTTATATTTATTGAATATTACGGGGTATCATGCTCTCTATTACCGCCTATACATGTGCGGCATTGTCTGTCACCTTTTAGCCATGTCTCTTGTCAGCTGACCTTTTTGTATTAATAAATATCTTTTGCAATATATTTCATAATTTTCTTGGACCTCTTTTCACTGAATTTGTTTTTGTGGTGGTTTTCAGTAGAACCGGATGGCATAGGACTATACGTAAATTGCCCATGCTAAACCTGAGGAACAGCAGCAGTTAGAGCCTGGAGTCACCGTGTCAGAGACCCCAAGAGAACAGCTCAAGTTGCCTACCGTGCAGTTACTGTCACAGGACAGGAGAGAGAAAGGGGTACCTTGCCAGCAAGCTACAGGTAGCAAGGGACCAGAAAACCAGTGCATGGTGGAAGGCTCCCAACCTGACCTGCCAAGGGGATATCTACTTGTTTTCAGGCTGCCTGGACTCCTTCTGCACCTGTTGCCGATACCCTGGACTGAGGCTGACTACTACTTCTGTAAACCGGGTAAAGACTGCAACCCTGTGTCCTTTGTTATTTACCGGCAACCCACCATCCTTGCCATACACCTTGGGAGCCCTAGGGACCCCGCTTCACCTGTGGGAAGCGCCACCATCTTGCTGCAACAACATCACCCCAGAGGACCCCTTTAAGCAGCTTCGGTCCCCTCTGACCAAGAGCCAGAGGTGGAGTCACAAATAGACTTTATTCCAAAATACCCCTTAAAGACCTTTCCCCTTTAATTGAGTGCCCAGGGCATGGACTAGGTCGCAGCCACCGTGACATCCCCTTTAAGGGCGACAGGACCCAGTACCAAGTACCCCAGGCCCTGGCGGGCGACTCAGATGGAATGAGTCATGAAGTCCCAGATGTGCTTGATTGGATTCAGGTCTGGGGAATGGGTGGGCCAGTCCATAGCATCAATGCCTTCATCATGCAGGAACTGCTGACACACTCCAGCCAAATGAGGCCTAGTATTGTCATGCATCAGAAAGAACTCAGTTTCCACTGCACCTGCATATAGTCTCACAATGGGTCTGAGGATCTCATCCCAGTACTTAATGGTACTTCTGGATAGCACATGGAGGGCTGTGCGCCCCTCCAAAGAAATGCCACCCCACACCATAAAGTGAGTCATACATCACTGAAATCAGGGTCTCTGCCCTTATATTATGCTGCTCTCAGATGGGCTAGCAAAAACATGGAAACAGATTCCCTTTAATAAACTCTCTAAATAATGCATCAAATTGACTTTTATGAATTCTTGATGGTAAGAACAGTCTACATACTGTAGGTCTTTTATTAAATAAAAAATACTTTGCGTGACACTATGATACATTACAAATAAAACACAACAGAACAAAACATAAGAACAAAGCTCCAATCAGACGACAATAAACGACAAAAATCACAAAGAAATAAACCAGAAATGGAACCAAAATGGAGAAAGTTCATGACCTACAAATCAGGGACAAGAAAGAAAAATTCCAATAAAATAAAGAAAACAAAACTAAAAGACAACAAACAAAATACCCATAACTTACATGAATACCCCCGTAAAATAATAAATAATAAATAGTAAACAGTCTACATACTGTACATGATTGCTCTGTGCAAAGTGTAAAGCTGATTGACACTACACTACATTCAATACAATTACGGTAGGTAGGGTACTAATGAACTGGTGATAAGAAAGAGTTTTCCTCATAATAATTATGTTCAAGAACAAATATAAGCTATATAACTTAACATAGAGTTTAGTGGATATCTTATCTTTGATAAGATATCAAACAGTATACTATGCAGAGATCAAACTACACATTATACAGCAAGGGGAAAATTCTCTTATCATTAATGAGGAGTATTCCTAGTCAAAGAGGTATACAACATTTGCAAAGTTTGTAAAACACTGGCATACGTACAGTGGGGCAAAAAAGTATTTAGTCAGTCAGCAATAGTGCAAGTTCCACCACTTAAAAACATGAGAGGCGTCTGTAATTTACATCATAGGTAGACCTCAACTATGGGAGACAAACTGAGAAAAAAAAATCCAGAAAATCACATTGTCTGTTTTTTTATCATTTTATTTGCATATTATGGTGGAAAATAAGTATTTGGTCAGAAACAAACAATCAAGATTTCTGGCTCTCACAGACCTGTAACTTCTTCTTTAAGAGTCTCCTCTTTCCTCCACTCATTACCTGTAGTAATGGCACCTGTTTAAACTTGTTATCAGTATAAAAAGACACCTGTGCACACCCTCAAACAGTCTGACTCCAAACTCCACTATGGTGAAGACCAAAGAGCTGTCAAAGGACACCAGAAACAAAATTGTAGCCCTGCACCAGGCTGGGAAGACTGAATCTGCAATAGCCAACCAGCTTGGAGTGAAGAAATCAACAGTGGGAGCTATAATTAGAAAATGGAAGACATTCAAGACCACTGATAATCTTCCTCGATCTGGGGCTCCACGCAAAATCCCACCCCGTGGGGTCAGAATGATCACAAGAACGGTGAGCAAAAATCCCAGAACCACGCGGGGGGACCTAGTGAATGAACTGCAGAGAGCTGGGACCAATGTAACAAGGCCTACCATAAGTAACACACTATGCTACCATGGACTCAGATCCTGCAGTGCCAGACGTGTCCCACTGCTTAAGCCAGTACATGTCCGGGCCCGTCTGAAGTTTGCTAGAGAGCATTTGGATGATCCAGAGGAGTTTTGGGAGAATGTCCTATGGTCTGATGAAACCAAACTGGAACTGTTTGGTAGAAACACAACTTGTCCTGTTTGGAGGAAAAAGAATACTGAGTTGCATCCATCCAACACCATACCTACTGTAAAGCATGGTGGTGGAAACATCATGCTTTGGGGCTGTTTCTCTGCAAAGGGGCCAGGACGACTGATCCGGGTACATGAAAGAATGAATGGGGCCATGTATCGTGAGATTTTGAGTGCAAACCTCCTTCCATCAGCAAGGGCATTGAAGATGAAACGTGGCTGGGTCTTTCAACATGACAATGATCCAAAGCACACCGCCAGGGCAACGAAGGAGTGGCTTCGTAAGAAGCATTTCAAGGTCCTGGAGTGGCCTAGCCAGGCTCCAGATCTCAACGCTATAGAAAACCTTTGGAGGGAGTTGAAAGTCCGTGTTGCCAAGCGAAAAGCCAAAAACATCACTGCTCTAGAGGAGATCTGCATGGAGGAATGGGCCAACATACCAACAACAGTGTGTGGCAACCTTGTGAAGACTTACAGAAAACGTTTGACCTCTGTCATTGCCAACAAAGGATATATTACAAAGTATTGAGATGAAATTTTGTTTCTGACCAAATACTTATTTTCCACCATAATATGCAAATAAAATGATAAAAAAAACAGACAATGTAATTTTCTGGATTTTTTTTTCTCAGTTTGTCTCCCATAGTTGAGGTCTACCTATGATGTAAATTAAAGACGCCTCTCATCTTTTTAAGTGGTGGAACTTGCACTATTGCTGACTGACTAAATACTTTTTTGCCCCACTGTAAATAGCTATTTGAGCATGGAAACATTATGTCTTATAACAATGCTTCCATGCTCAAATTGAGAAGCAAAGTAATTGAAAAAGGATCATACATCATAACTAGTGTTGAGCATTCCGATACCGTAAGTATCGGGTATCGGCCGATATTTGCTGTATCGGAATTCCGATACCGAGTTCCGATATTTTTGTGATATCGGAAATCGGAATCGGAAGTTCCCAGTGTATGGTTCCCAGGGTCTGGAGGAGAGGAGACTCTCCTTCAGGCCCTGGGATCCATATTCATGTAAAAAATAAAGAATTAAAATAAAAAATATGGATATACTCACCCCTCCGGCGGACCCTGGACCTTACCGATGTAACCGGCAGCCTCCGTTCCTAAGAATGCAGTGATTGGTCGCGTGAGCGGTCACATGAGCGGTCACGTGACCAATCACAAGCCGCGACGTCATCGAAGGTCCTTCACTCCTCATTCTTAGGAACGGAGGCTGCCGGTTACATTGGTAAGGTCCAGGGGCCGCCGGAGGGGTGAGTATATCCATATTTTTTATTTTAATTCTTTATTTTTTTACATGAATATGGATCCCAGGGCCTGAAGGAGAGTTTTCCTTTCCTTCAGACCCTGGGAACCACCCAGGATACCTTCCGATACTTGTGTCCCATTGACTTGCATTGGTATCGGGTATCGGCGATATTCGATATTTTTTGGATATCGGCCGATACCATCCGATACCGATACCTTTGAGTATCGGAAGGTATCGCTCAACACTAATCATAACTTGTCATATTACTGCTGCGACCAACTATTGGTCTCACTGGTCATGTGTATACTCTACCCTACAAGTTTTCAAGTACTTTTTGAAAGATATTATCCCATACAATGGGATACAGTTCTTTACTAGTAGCAAAATTCAAGAGGCTAACACACCTAAATTAGTCCAGCCAGGGCCATTTTTCCAGACCGATAGCACTTGACAAGACCACTCCAATTTCAGCCAGGCAAATAGCGTCCACTTGGGCCACACCAACTCCAGGAAGTCAATGGCAACCACCAGAGGCATCCAGAATAGGAATGTCATCTGCCAGGACCACACCATCAGCAGCCAGGACAATGGCATCTCCCAGGGTCAACGCAATCCAAAGCAATGCAATGGCACCTGCAAATACCACCACAACCATAGCCAGGTCAATGACTTCAGCTAGGGCTACCCCAACCCCAGTCTGGACAATAGCAGCCATCAGTGCTACCAAAGGCAGGCCAATAAAACCTACCAGGCCACCATTGCCTCATCATAAGAAGCTAGTATGACCACTAAATGTATAGTTTACATACATCTAGATGGATGACTTGACTTGATTCCAATAAAAAGCAGAATTTCGAAATCTGCAGATCCCAGCCCCAGTATAAACAGGATTGGACTGACCCACTGGAGGACTTGAGCTATCTCTGGTGGGGCCCAGACACTGACAACTGCTGGCACAGTGAACATAAGACACATGTGCCAGTGATGCCTATACTGACTGCTCTCCCGGGTTGCCTAACTCTGGGAGGAGCGGTGACAAAAAAAGCCATCAGAGCGCAACAGCGTTCTGTTCCTTACAAATAGTGAGCTGCATTCTGCAGCAATGATCATGTCAGCAGTGATGTGTGCACTGCTCTCCTGGGTTGTCTAATGCTGGGAGGAATGGCAAGCAGTAACTACTCCTCCCATCGTTAGACAACCCGAGAGAGCAGTGCTCAGGTCACAGTTGACATGATCGTCTGCTGCAGAATGCAGCTCATTATGTGTAAGGAAGAGAGTGATATTTCATCATCTGTCTTCTTATCACCGTTCTTCACTGCATTGAACAAGCCAGAAGAGCGGTGCTGCTGTTGATAAGTGGACCAATGATTGGCCGCAGTGCCGCCAGTCAATGTTAGCTTTGTTTGTTTCCTCTTCTCTCCGGCTATACAGCACAGCTCAGGTAATGAGCCTGGCTGTCATTCTCCCTTTCCACGCATCATCGCAGGTATATTGCAGGGAGCAGAAGGAGACATAACAGCTCCCTGTTAAAGCAACAATCACTAACGGAGGGCCCCTCCGCCAACCTAACAGTCTTTATTCAGAGGTGATAGACGGGAAGAGCAGTAAGTCACTTAGGGATGAACAAGGGCCACATTTCCTCATTTCTCCTTTCATCCCTAATTGACTAAGCCCGCTCCCCCTGTATCACTCCCAGCTGAGCCCCTTCCTCTTATCACTCCTGACTGAGCCTCCTCCCCTATATCACCCCTGACTGAGCCTCCTCCCCTGTATCACCCCTGACTGCACCTCTCCCATGTATAACCCCTGACTGAGCCCCCCTGTATCACTCCTAACTAAGCTCCTTCCCCTTATCACCCCTGACTGAGCCTCCTCCCCTGTATTACCCCTGACTGAGACAACTTCCCCCTATATCACCCCTGACTGCACCCCTCCCACGTATAACCCCTGACTGAGCCCCTCCCCATATCACCCCTGACTGCACCCCCTCCCATGTATAACCCTCGACTGAGCCACCTTCCCCTTATATTACCCCTGACTGCACCCCCTCCCACGTATAACCCCTGACTGAGCCCCTCCCCATATCACCCCTGACTACACCCCCTCCCATGTATAACCCCCGACTGAGCCACCTTCCCCTTATATTACCCCTGACTGCACCCCCTCCCACGTATAACCCCTGACTGAGCCCCTCCCCATATCACCCCTGACTGCACCCCCTCCAACGTATAACAACTGACTGAGCCCCTCCCCATATCACCACTGACTGCACCCCCTCCCATGTATAACCCCCAACTGAGCTCCTCCCCCTATATCACCCCTGACTGCACCTCCTCCCATGTATAACCCCCGACTGAGCCACCTTCCCCTATATCACCCCTGACTGCATCCCCTCCCACATATAACCCCTGACTGAGCACCTTCCCCATATATCACCCCTGACTGCACCCCCTCCCCTGTATTACCCCTGACTGAGCCAATTTCCCCCTATATCACCCCTGACTGTACCCCCTCCCGAATATAACCCCTGACTGAGCCCCTCCCCCTATATCCCCCTGACTGCACCTCCTGCAATGTATAACCCCTGACTGAGCCACCTTTCCCCTATATTACCCCTGACTGCACCCCTCTCCCATGTATAACCCCTGACTGAGCCACCTTCCCCCTATATTACCCCTGACTGCACCCCCTCCAATGTATAACCCCTGACTGAGCCACCAGCATTTTTAGAAAGGAGTCTTCTGCGGGTGAAGAATCTTCTAGTACTGATGATGGTAGAGATTGTGCTCTTTTTTATTTGTTTCCTTGCACTTTTCATTGTTATTATGGATTGTGAAGTATTATTATTATTATTTATTGTTATAGCGCCATTTATTCCATGGCGCTTTACATGTGAGGAGGGGTATACATAATAAAAACAAGTACAATAATCTTAAACAATACAAGTCATAACTGGTACAGGAGGAGAGAGGACCCTGCCCAAGAAGGCTCACAATCTACAAGGGATGGGTGAGAATACAGTAGGCGAGGATAGAGCTGGTCATGCAGCGGTTTGGTCGATCGGTGGTTACTGCAGGTTGTAGGCTTGTCGGAAGAGGTGGGTCTTCAGGTTCTTTTTGAAGATTTCGATGGTAGGCGAGAGTCTGATGCGTTGTGGTAGAGGGTTCCAGAGTAGGGGTAATACGCGAGAGAAATCTTGTATACGATTGTGGGAAGAGGAGATAAGAGGGGAGTAGAGAAGGAGATCTTGTGAGGATCGGAGGTTGCGTGTAGGAAAGTACCGGGAGATGAGGTCACAGATGTATGGAGGAGACAGGGTGTGCATGGCTAGGTACGTCATGGTTAGGGTTTTGTACTGGAGTCTCTGGGCAATGGGGAGCCAGTGAAGGGATTGACAGAGGGGAGAGGCCAAGGAATAGCGGGGGGACAGGTGGATTAGTCGGGCAGCAGAGTTTAGAATAGATTGGAGGGGTGCGAGAGTGTTCGAGGGGAGGCCACAGAGCAGGAGGTTGCAATAGTCAAGGCGAGAAATGATGAGGGCATGGACTAGGGTTTTTGCAGATTCTTGGTTGAGGAATGAACGGATTCGTGAAATATTTGAGTTGAAGTCGGCAGGAAGTGGAAAGGGCTTGGATATGTGGTTTGAAGGAGAGATCAGCGTCAAGGATTACCCCGAGGCAGCGAGCTTGCGGGACTGGGGAGAGTGGGCAGCCATTTACTGCAATGGTTAGGTTCGTTGGTGGGGTCGCGTGAGATGGGGGAAAGATGATGAATTCTGTTTTGTCCATGTTAAGTTTCAGAAATCTAGCAGAGAAGTAGGATGAAATAGTGGACAGACATTGAGGGATTCTGGTTAGTAGGGAGGTGATATCTGGTCCAGAGATGTAGATCTGTGTGTCATCAGCATAGAGGTGATACTGAAAGCCATGAGATTCTATGAGCTGTCCCAGGCCAAAGGTGTAAATGGAGAAGAGCAGGGGCCCAAGGACTGAACCTTGTGGGACTCCGACAGATAGGGGCCAGGTGAGGAGGTGGTGTGTGAGTGGGAGACGCTGAATGTCCGGTCTGTTAGGTATGATGAGATCCAGGATAGGGCCAAGTCTGTGATGCCAAGGGATGAGAGGGTCTGTAATAATAGGGAATGGTCCACTGTGTCAAAGGCAGCCGACAGGTCGAGGAGGAGGAGGACAGAGTAGTGTCGCTTGCTCTTGGCGGTTAAGAGGTCATTGGTGACATTAGTTAGGGCAGTTTCAGTGGAATGGTGTGACCGGAAGCCAGATTGTAAGCGGTCAAAGAGGGAGCAAGAAGAGAGATGGGAGGACAGTTCAAGGTAGACGTGTTGTTCCAGTAGTTTGGAGGCATAGGGGAGAAGTGATATAGGGCGATAGCTAGATACAGAGGATGGGTCAAGAGAGGGCTTTTTGAGGATAGGTGTGATGGAGGCATGTTTAAAGCTTGAGGGGAAAACACCAGTTGTTAGTGATAGGTTGAAGAGATGGGTTAGGGTTGGGATGAAGACTGTGGTGAGGTTTGGGATGAGGTGGGATGGGAGCGGGTCAAGTGCACAGGTGGTGAGATGCGATCTTGAGAGTAGAGTGGAGAGTTGATCTTCTGTAATGGTGGAGAAGTTGGTTTTGGAGGTGGAGGGCTGGGAAGTCGGGAGGAAGGGCTCTGGGGGTTGTTGACCAAAACTGTCTCTGATGCTATCAATCTTCTGCTTGAAAAATGAGGCCATTATAAATGAATATGTCCATGTTATTACTAATAAACCAAGTCCCAGATTGTAGAAGTGAACATGACACCACTCACCAAATGGTGAAAAAAAATATTATCTTATAACAATCGACAAAAATCAGATGGGGAGAGTAAAAACAACAGCAGGCTACGGCCGTTTCATGCCTACTGACACTACTTCTACATGCCTATAATTATTTATTACTAATACACCAACCTTTGTGTGGTCTTTAAATGAGTTTTGAGGATATCAGTGAACTAATTTTTGTTGAGATAATATCAGAGTTGTTAAGATGTGGTGTCATTTGAAAAATAAAAGTTTATTGCTATCAGCTCTTTTCAATACCAATAAGAGAGAGGTAGATGCAATATATTATTTGAACACTAGATGGTGGCATTGCATTGTAAATGGAAAACTCAAGGCTGCTAGCTAAACCTCTCAGTGATAGCTCAATGCAGATACTGTGCAAGTAGGGAAGTAATACATATGGAATTTGCCAAAAATTCTAATAAATGAACATCAGATGGGTTATTATATACTAAATAAAAATTAGGATGTGCCTTTGGTAGGTAATTAAGGTAAAGGAAACCAGAACTGTAGACATGTTGCGGTATATCCAGGACAAAAGAAGTGAACCAACAAAGCAACAAAAGATGCATCCTTTTTATTGCCCACTATTTGAGAGACATGAAAGGCATTAGATGTTCCATATGGTACTTCCATTTGATATTTAAGGATGGGCATTGTTTTGGGGGCAACTATTTGGAATCCCAGCAGCAACTTTACTGTGTAATTATCTCACTTTATCTATTGCATATACATTTATATGAAAAAGTTTGGGCACCCCTATTAATCTTAAGCTTAATGTTTTATAAAAATAAAGAGAGCTGCAGCATCAACTTGCTGCAGACGGTGTCACTGTGCATCGGTCAACTATACAACGCACTTTGCACAAGGAGAAGCTGTATGGGAGAGTGATGCGAAAGAAGCCGTTTCTGCAAGCACGCTACAAACAGAGTCGGCTGAGGTATGCAAAAGCACATTTGGAGAAGCCAATTTCTTTTTGGAAGAAGGTCCTGTGGACTGATGAAACCAAGATTGAGTTGTTTGGTCATACAAAAAGGCGTTATGCATGGCGGCAAAAAAAAAAACAGCATTCCAAGAAAAACACTTGCTACCCACAGTAAAATTTGGTGGAGGTTCCATCATGCTTTGGGGCTGTGTGGCCAATGCCGGCACCGGGAATCTTGTTAAAGTTGAGGGAAGCATGGATTCCTCTCAGTATCAGCAGATTCTTGACAATAATGTTCATGAATCAGTGACAAAGTTGAAGTTATGCAGGGGATGGATCTTTCAGCAAGACAATGATCCAAAACACCGCTCCAAATCTACTCAGGCATTCATGCAGAGGAACAATTACACTGTTCTGGAATGGCCATCCCAGTCCCCAGACCTGAATATCATTGAACATCTGTGGGATCATTTGAAGAGGGCTGTCCATGCTTGGCGACCATCAAACTTAACTGAACTGGAATTGTTTTGTAAAGAGGAATGGTCAAAAATACCTTCATCCAGGATCCAGGAACTCATTAAAAGCTACAGGAAGCGACTAGAGGCTGTTATTTTTGCAAAAGGAGGATCTACTAAATATTAATGTCACTTTTCTGGTGAGGTGCCCATACTTATGCACCTGTCAAATTTTGTTTGAAGGCAGATTGCATATTTTCTGTTAGTACAATAAACCTCATTTCAAGGCAGAAACATTACTGTGTCCAACAGTTATTAGATATATGAAACTGAAATAGCTGTTGCAAAAAAAACAATTTTTATAAAACATTAAGCTTAAGATTAATAGGGGTGCCCAAACTTTTTCATATAACTGTATGTGTGTATGTTTTATTAGGGGTAACTAGGATTTCTGAGGGAAAGCAGACGGTAGACGGTCGAATCTTTAGGGTGCCAACCTTCGCTGCGAGGCAGGATATCAGACATACATGGACCGACTAGGATCAGACTGCCTGCTTTAACTCAAGATTACCCAAAATGCAAATTTCCCCTTTGTCCTTATAAGGATGTGTCTTCATATTAGATTTGATATCTTTTTAAATATAATTTATAAAGGGTATCCAAGAAGTATTGTTTCTCCTTGCGGAGAGTGCTATGTTAAGCAGGGGTGAGGTGAGGAGACTTAAAGCTGCAATGCTCCTCTGGGAAATATGCACACTGTCTCTTCAGAGAAGAAGAGGACTAGAACTCTAGTGCCACCTATTGGAAGTAGCAAACCTAACAGTCAAAGTCAACCTTTTAACGAGCCTTCGAACAATCTGAGGTCAGGTCCAGGAAATGGCACAGTACGACAAAGGAAAGTCAGAGATGAAGTCCAATACACGAGCCGAGGTCAGGAAAGCCAGAGTGGCAAAACAGTTTACAGGGAGCAGGCACAAGCAAAGTCAGGTCACAAACAAAGGGTCAGAGTCCGGGAAGATAATCAAGTCAAGGTGGGTCAGGCACACAGCTCAGAGGGATCAATGTTTCACAGGCAACAGCAAGTGTACGATTGACACTGGGGGAAGCAACTAGCATGATTAAGTAGAAGCCTGATTAAAGAAAATAAACACAGATTATTGCCGCACAGACCCAGCACAGATTGACAGCCCTGACACAAAGTAACAAAAAGACAGAAGTTGTGACAATCCCCTTATATCACCCCTAACTGTGCCCCTTCCCCCGTATCACCCCATAATTAAGCCTCCTCTCCCTGTATCACCCCTGAGAATCCCCTCTCCCATATCACCCCTCCCCCTGTATCAACCCTGTCTGACTGAGCCTCATCCCCTCGTATCATCCCTGACTGATCTGCTTCGCCGTATCACCCCTGAGTGAGCTTGCTACCTCTATCACCTCTGAATAACTGCACCCTCCTCCACCCATATCACCCGTGACTGATACCACTCCCCTTATATCACCCAGTGTCACCTCTGACTGAATGAGTCCCCCCATCCAAATCACCCTTGACTGAACTCCCTCTACCCATTTCATCCCTGACTAAGCTCCCTCCCCGTGTATGACCCCTGACTGACTGAGAGCCCTCTCCCCGTTTCACACCTTACTGACAGAGCCCCCTCTTTCTGTATCACCCCTGACTGAGCCACGTCTCCCCGTATCATCTCTGACTGACTGTGCCCCCTCCCCCTGCATGATCCTTGTCTGACTGAGCCCCCTCTCCCTGTATCACCCATGACTGAGCCCTCTCACCCTGTATCACCCCTGGCTAAGCCACCTCTCCCTCTGTCACCCCTGACTGACTGAGCCCCTCTCCCTGTAACACTGCTGACTGTGCCCCCTCCCCGTGTCACCCCAGTTTGACTGCGCCTCCTCTCCCTGTATCACTCCTGACTGACTAAAAGTTTTCTTCCCCCCAATGCTAACAAAATGAGGCACTTCATATAAAGTTATGGCCTTATAGATAGCAGAGGGATTTCTGTAAAAAGTGTATGGGGGATTTGAGGGAAAGCTTCCTTTCGATATCACTCCAATGTCATATATAAGTGATTTAGGACCTCAACTACTATCCACTATTAGTGGGTACATTTACATAATGTATTTGCTGTGGGATTTCTACAATGGCATCTTCCCTGTCCCTAACACTAGGGGGCGCCCTAGCTTCCCCTATTCCCCGTGATACTTCTGAAGGTGAAGATGCTGGGGTCACCACCCTTGCCTTATCTCCTGAATCAGCTCTCCATTTGTTCCCTTCCCCCACTCAGGGAAGAGGGGAGCTGCCATATACTGCAGTACACCAACCTGACGAACAAGGCAAAACGAACAAGGGGTGACTGAAAATACCAGGCATACAAAATATTCAATCACATATAACAGAGTGAAAGGATGGGGAAAAAACAAAATAAGAGGAGGGAAGGGAATTATCACACTTACAAACCCACTCAACAGTCACAGATAAATTCTCCAAACTCCTTTTCATATAAGCACCAAAAACACCTCTCCTCTAAGCTATGCAGCATAAGGGATAAACCTTTTTAAAGAGTTTCCCTATTATTTATTAGTATAGTATATTGTTTGATGTGGTTTGAATTCATAGACCTCTCCTATACAATCACCCCCCAGCCACCCACTGTGCATGGAAATACTGTGATGAGATCTTCATACTGAGTATCAGGCTGCCGTCACACCAGCAGTATTTGGTCAGTATTTTACCTCAGTGTCTGTAAGCCAAAACCAGGAGTGGGTGATAAATGCAGAAGTGGTGCATATGTTTCTATTATACTTTTCCTCTAATTGTTCCACTCCTGGTTTTGGCTTACACATACTGAGGTAAAATACTGACCAAATACTGCTAGTGTGACGGCAGCCTTAATGAGGATCCAAAGGGGATGCCATAACGTAATGGTATTTTCCAGCTCTTTCTATGATGGGAAAATCCCTTTCCCATTTTACTTTTTCATGTTCTATTTTATCTTTTTAAGTAAAGAAACAAATTGGTATTTACCATAAAATCTCCAGTCACCACAAGTGCCATCTTTCTGGCCAGCAAACTGTCTGTATGATTTCGGAAGATGGTGTTATCCAGAAGATCTTGCCCACTACCAGAGAGATTGTTGTTGTGCTCCCAGTATTCATCTAGGATATCACTGAAGATGTAAGCAAAACAGGTTTCTTAATGTTAAAACAATGTATTTTGCCATAAAAATATTATGCTTTCATAAGCAGAATTTGTATTTTGTTAGGCAGAACAAATTATGCTTTATTACTTCAAACTATAAATCATTTTATGCAACATATTTTAGCAACATTCTACACAGTTTTTGTACAGACACTTGGTAAAGAGACTGGTTTGCTCCATTATCATATGACAAATTATCCAAAAAGTCATTAAAGGGAACCTGTCATCTGAATTTGGCGGGACCGGTTTTGGGTCATATGGGCGGGGTTTTCGGGTGTTTGATTCACCCTTTCCTTCCCCGCTGGCTGCATGCTGGCTGCAATATTGGATTGAAGTTCATTCTCTGTCCTCCGTAGTACATGCCTGCACAAGGAAATCTTGCCTTGCGCAGGCGTGTACTCCGGAGGACAGAGAATGAACTTCAATCCAATATTGCGGCCAGCATGCAGCCAGCGGGTAAGGAAAGGGTGAATCAAACACCCGAAAACCCCGCCCATATGACCCAAATCCGGTCCCGCCAAATTCAGGTGACAGGTTCCCTTTAATGGTAACATGCGCCTCAATTAGTACACAGTCACAGTGCGATTCATACTCAAAACGAACACTTCCTCAGGTATTTGTGATGGGTGTAGTAATGGAATTGTACATAAATGCTCTGTAAAAACCACCAATTTGGTAAAAGTCAAAGATCAAGAGGGAGGGTTTTACAAGGATAATGCATATTAACCCTTTTCAAACTTCATATATTGGATCCCTGTGTATGATGCCAACTGAGGACCTGAGCTCCTCCTGCTGCTGATAACCTTCTAAATGTCATTGCCAATTACTGTCAGCAGCCTTTAAAAGGCACTGTCTGAGGGCAAGCATTTTTTCATGCCGATCAACCACCCCATGATGTGATTGTCCCTGTGCCTGCCATGACGGTGTTTGTGTGAAGACCAGGCTGTGGATTGGCTTCATAAAAGACTGCAGTATATGCACTGCAATACTGTAATATCGCAGTATTTGGTGTAGTAAGCAATCATACATTCACAGATTTGAATCAACTAAAAAGGAAAAAAAAATAATATAAAAAAGTTTTTAAAAATATATAAAACATTCTTAAATTTGATAATTTGAATTATTCACTTTTCTACCCATTTAAATAGAAAAAAGAAGAAAAATAATATCTTATATGTGATATCATTGCGTCCATAAAAGTCTGTAGAAAATGTAGCTATTGTAGTCTATGGAAATGTTCACATGACTGTGAGTTTTTTTGCACATGACCTGTAAAAAACACAGACATCTCCAGTCATGGCTCAAAATTTATGTGCAAGTCTAAAGATCCATGAAAATCTTGATGTGCATTTGATGTCCATTTTTAACATTGCATTGAATAGGAGAAGCTTTATAATTTTTTTTTACATGCAAAACTCTAACTTCTTCTGTACTGCACATAGACCAATAAAGTCCAAGCAGTCTGCACTTTACTCTGCACTAACATTCTAAAATGTCAGTGCAAAGTTAACTTGAATAAGATTTTGCAGCTGTATAGGCACGGAGCTGCCTTTCAGATACAGCTAGACTCTTAACAGGCAAGGTAAATGTCATGACTCAGCTGTCGGGTCACCTGGGACCAGGGGCTCCTTCCCTGTCCCTACCACTAGGGGGCACCCTAGCTAGCCCTATTCCCTGGGATACTTCTAAAGTGACAGTAAACATGATTTGTTAAAGTTTTTACCATTTTCATTTTTCTATGCACAATGCTGAAACAGCCCTTCTGAATACAGATTAGGAAATACTGATAGTCCTTCTTCCTCCAGATCCAGTAATCATGTGATCGCTGGATGTAGGGAAAGAGGAGGAACTGCTTGGTTGGTGGAGACTCAGTCAGCACTGCTATTAAGATAGGAACCAAAATTCCCCTGTAACTGGAGTGAATATACCAGCCACATTTACAGAGGAAATAAGCAATTAAATGTATTAATATGCCAAAATGTTCAGAAAACTGAGCAAAAAGACTCAGTGTGCACATATTCTAAGAGAAAAAAGAGACACTGCCAATCCGAATCTTTATTTCCTGCCACACCCTATAAAAAATGTATATATATAAATGAATAAAAATAATGTCTATGGAAAGGGGAATGCAATTTAAAATGTTTTCAGCTGAATTTCTTGGACATAAAAATAAAATGTAAAAAAGATTTTTCTTAGTTCTTTTTTCATTTTCCCCTGATAGTAGAAAAAAAGTAATATAAAATTACATAAAAATTCTCATGAAAAAGGCAGAAATTATGTGAATATATATTCACAACAAATTATTTAAAAAATTAAAAAAATAAATAAAAATAGATTTAAAAATGGTGTATACGAAAAAACTAAATGTGCCTTGTCAGGAATGATCAGGTCCTGAATTGGCAACTGAACATTGTTGCTAAACACTAAAAAACTGGCCAAAAAACAGATGTAAATCTGATCCAAAACACTTATGAAAATCGGTCTGTTTTTCTCACTGACTGAAAAACTGAATGAGGCTTTAAGTCAATTATTAAATGGGATGCAAGGTCTCTCCAATGCAAGCTTCACACATCTGTGCATTGCTGTCCCTACTCAGACCATGATGCATGAACTCGATGTGGATCTCCAGATCCAAACATGGCAGGTTCATAAATCTCTATGAGGGAGACCTGTGGCCAGTCTGTGCATTGTAGTCTGAGTATGGACTACAAATAACAATGCGTGATACCAGCCCTAAGGCCACTTTCACACATCCTGATATTTCGGTTACCGGAAAAAACGGTACCGAGATGTCAGTGTCCGCGTGTGTAATACTTGCGGCACATGTGTGGCAACCGAGACTGGGAAGCAACGGTACAGTAAGGGCTGTTCCCCAATGCCAGGTGCTGAAGATGGCTCTCCTCACTATCTCCTGCTCTGCCGGCGATCAGCACGAGCAGGGGAGAATGATGAGTTATATTCTAGTGATAACAATGACAGCCTACACCTGCTGTTGCTAATAACAGTGAGTGTACTCGGCCGCTGATGGGAGTTTTCACCACCCAACGACTGCGCTATAAATAAATAAAAATTCCAGCTTGGGTTCCCCTGTATTTTTGATAACTAGCCAGGCAAAACTCACAGCGTGGCACTACTGCAACCCTCAGCTGTCAGCGATAGGAAGGTTGGTTATCAAAAATAGAGGGGACCTCATGCTGTTTTTTTAAATTACTTAAATTCAAAAGTTAAAAAACAGCATGGGGTCTCCCAATTTTTGAAAACCAGCCTTGCTAAAGCTGACAGCTGGGGGCTGGTATTTGCAGGCTTGCAGCCCATAGCCGCCCCCCAAAAAAAGTACATCTATTAGATGTGCCAATTCTGGTGCTTTGCCCCGCTCTTCCCACTTGCCCTGTAGCAGTTTTAAGTGGGGTTCTTATTTGTGGGGTTGATGTTACCTTTGTATTGTCAGGTGAAATCAAGCCCATGGCTTAGTAATCGAGAGGTAACTATAAAGACACCTATCCATTAATAATCCTATATTTATATGGTAAATAAAGACACAGCAAGTATAAAGTCCTTTATTAGAAATAAAACAAAACACACTTTGTTATTTTTAAATAAAAATGGAAAACAGTAATACTCACCTAAAACCTAATTTCACTGGATCCCTCATCTCCTGTAATAAAACAAAAATAAAGAATAATATCCATTACCTCTCTGTCATTCTCTCCCACGCTGTAATCCATGTTTGGGGGATAAATAGTTTTCAACCTGGATGGTGCCAAGATGCGACAGTCCAGACTGACAACCACTGGTGAATGAGCTGCTGCGTGCGTAGCATCATTGACCAGCAGTGACATCATCGTGGTTATCGCTGGTCAGTGAGGCTGCATTCCCAGCCAGGCTGAACTGCAGTGACCTCAGCACCGTAGGAAAAAGTCAGTGATGAGGTCACCGCACTTATTCTCCATGACTTCACAGCAGATCACTGTGAGAATCTCCAGACATGGATTATGGCGAGGCACAGAACGGCGGACAGGTGAGGGATATTGTTAAATATGAACCACACTTGCCTCCATTACAGGGCAAGTGGGAAGAATAGGGCAAATAGACCCCTCTATTCTTGATAACCAGCCTTGCCAAAGCTGACAGGTGAGGTTTATAGCCCACAGCTGTGAGTCTTGCCTGGCTGGTTATAGAAAATACAGGGGAACCCACACAGGATTTTTTATTTATTTATAGCACAGGCGGCGGGTGATGAATACTCTCACTGTTATCAGCAGCAGGTGTAGGCTGATGGGAGTAATAGTCCCACCAGCCGCGCTAGCTCTCATTGTTATCACTTGAAAATAACTCTCATCATTCTCCCCTGCTCGTGCTGATCGCCAGCAGAGCAGAGAAGAATGATGAGAGCGGTATTCAGCACCCGGTGCCATGGAACAGCGCTTACTGTACCACTGCCTAACAAACAGGCAATCTCCACATGTGTTCAAGCTGTCTAGCTGCAAAAAAATCATGCAACTGCATCAACAAAAACTAAATCTCTGAGCACGCCAAAATACTCGGAAACAACCCGAGCATGCTCGGGAAATCACTAGTGACGAGTATACTAGCTCATCACTAGAAAGCACCCAAAATAATCTATTTTACTGTCTTGTGCATGTATGGTCCTCCATTGTGCTACTCTGCCTGTTAATGTCACTAGTTTAATTACTGTGTTTTTGATTTATTACAATAAAGGATTTTATTTTATGGGACATCAGTGCACCACTGATTTGTGCATTTGGCGGTATTATCTATAATTATGATGAAGCCATGATTAAGAGACATTACGTCGAAATGCGGCGGAATAACGTTGCCACTCCATGAATGTTTTATGCGTGATGCTGTGCAATACTTTTTGAGTGGTTTATCATTATCTATGTTTTAAATATGAAGAAATAAACAAGACTTTTTACTTGAATTTCCTGCTGGATCTATCGTATTTCTTCCTATGGTGAACCTTTCGCACTTGTGAACATACATCATCCAGGATGGGGACCCTTTCAGGAGTTTTTCTCCCTCCCATCATCCAGGATGGGGGCCCTTTCGGGAGTTTTTCTCCCTCCCTGTGCTTAATCCCTGCACCTCCGATTTAAACATAGTACATTAATCTATACTTGTAATCTTGTACAAGGTGTGAGTTATCATTCTTTTAGACTAGGGCTACATGGTGACTTTGGCTGTGAATCTTGTCACGTGACCAAGATTCGCTCCGTGCCGCTGTTAAATCGCTGTGCAATATAAGTGAAGGAGGTCGAATTGTGAGCCTCAGTGTGCAACAATCAAGCTTTATAAAATATCATAAAACTTTATATATACTGTAAGTATACGGTAATTAACATTCAAATAGCCAGAGATTAAAAATGTTGACAATATTACCAGATTTGCTGTTCATTCAAAATTTCCATGTCATCAGTTAGCAGTCGGCACGAGAAACCAATGTTGATTGCAGTTTCTGTTCAAAAAACAGTATTTCAAATTCATATTAGGAATTTAATTGCATTTATTTTTTTTACTTTCCCTTGTGTGTGGAATCATATTTGGAAATTACCTGCCATGTATATGTCTAATGTGCCTAAAGACTATTATTTGTTAAAAAGATACAAAAGATTGTCCTCTTTGCATAGATTTGGTCATTATATATCAACTAGCTGAAGAGCCCGGTGTTGCCCGGGCATAGTTTTTAGGAACCTTGAGTACTGTAGAATTTTTTTTATAACCTTGGCCAGATCTGTGCCTTGCCACAATTCTGTCTCTGAGCTCCTTGGCCCGTTCCTTTGACCTCATGATTCTCATCTGGTCTGACATGCACTGTGAACTGTGAGGTCTTATATAGACAGGTGTGTGACTTCCCAAATCAAGTCCTATCAGTTTAATCACACACAGCTGGACTCCAATGAAGGAGTAGAACCACCTCAATGTGGATCACAAGGAAATGGACAAGTGACTTAAATATGAGTGTCTGAGCAAAGGGTCTGAATACTTATGACCATGTGACATTTCAGTTTTTCTTTTTTAATAAATTTGCAAAAATGTCTACATTTCTGTTTTTTTACAGTCATGATAGGGTTTTCTTTACTTCTATATATAGTTGTCCTGATCATTATGTATATTCCGCTGCCTCATGTCACCTTTCTAGTTATTTAGTCATGATAGGGTGCAGAGTGTACATTAATGTGACAAAAAATGAACTTTTTTGAGTTTACAAATGGCTGCAATGAAACAAAGAGTGAAAAATTTAAAAGGGTCTGACTCTGAATACTTTCCGTACCCACTGTAAATGCATCTGTCTTCTGTAGACACATGTAGACACAGTTAAAGTTGGAACATATACTCTATCTCCCTGGAGAGTGCAACAGGTAGGTTCTGTATGTATACATTTCTGCAGCTCAATCTCACTCATGATATCTCAGATTGAGTACAGTTGAAGTCTTATCTTTAAAGCAAGCCCTGCCATTTATGCTGAGATACAATCTGATTAAAATCTTCCCCCTTTCTGACTTCAAGGAGGAGAGGGGAAGCAGTGTGGGACAGAAGCAAGATCCATGATGGTTGATTCTTCTCCCATTCGTGGCTTTGGCTTATAAATACTGAGGTAAAATACTGACCAAATAGTGAATGTATGAATGTACCCTTATACACAGCCTCCACCTGCAGCGTCACACCTGTCATTTTCCGAACACTCCACTATTTTCCCCTCACTCCTCTCATTTTCCACTCACACCTTTTCATTTTCATCTCACACCTCTCATTTTCACCTCACATCTCTCATTTTCCACTCACTCCACTATTTTCCCCTCACTCTTCTCATTTTCCCCTCGCTTCACTATTTTCCCCTCATTCCTCTCATCATCCCCACTCCTCTCATTTTCACCTTACTCCTCTCTTTCAATCACATGTGCACAGCAACTTCCTGTTATGAGCACAGCTGTGTAATCCATAAGGCTCTTCCCTTTCCCTTGACCTCATGCCTCACAGGAGCAACTCCATTCTAGACACTACGGAGCTAGATGTGGCCTGTGCCTGCCGCACACTGATACTCTGAAAGCGGTGGCCCTGATTGTAGCTCGCAGAGGCTGGGATGTCACATCCGTTGAGTTTTGCAGGGTGACTTTTGAGGTGAATGTGTCTCCACCCATGAGCGCTAACAACGTGGGCCATGTGGACTGGGCTTTGCGTGTGGAGTCAGTGTGACTATGCGGAGTGGGCAGGGCTATGTGGAGTGGGCGTGGCTTAAAGCATATACACACATACACTCAGCTTTATATATATAGATATGCTATTTGCTCAACTGAAGCTATCCAGTATAAAGACTTATTCTGACATAAGCGATTTTTCTCTTACGCAAAGGACGGTCGGAGTTTCATCAACGTATTGGATCATTTTCATCAGAGTTTGGGTAGAGTGACTATTTTTGCAATCAATAATAAATGTGAATAGTGGCCCTGGTATAAGTAAGTATAACTATCTGCAAAATAGGACAACAACCACAATGGTCTAAAAGGATTAACAGTATAAAAATAAAATGTATTTGCGCTTTAGTTCAACTTACTGAGAGGGGAACAAAGAAAAAAGAGAAAAAAGGACAAGAGCAAGAATCCTACAGGAGAGAGAGGGACCCAGTATGCCCGTAGTATCACTATACTAAGCGATGGATTATTGTAAGAACCAGATGGAGTGGGATTTTTGTAAACCCAGTAAATGTAATTAGGATTTCAGTGGAGATTACTGCAACTAAATCGACCATCAATGGTGTAAGTATTAGCTTGATGATGTCACCATGCTTCACTCCCAGCATCGATTACTGGCTTTTGTCGCATGTGTATCATGTGACCACCTACGTCACAAAGGTCCTGTTCCTGGTGAACGTCGACGTCACGAAGGTCTTGTCCGCGTCCTTACACCCACGAACTGCCAGAAGAGCAGCATGGAGCACCTGTCACCGGCCAGGACAGCACTCTGACTTCATTGTATTCATTCACCAGCTTTCCTCAATCAGCACCCAGGCACCTGGAAAGGCTTTTAGGAAAGTGGAGATGTTCTTATCCTCTGGATACCTCAAATCACGGCACAGCAAACTCCCCTGATGAGGCAATTGTCTACCTATCTCCTGCATTTTTAATGGACACATTTATAATGGACAAATTATTGACTATATGGTCGGAAATGTATAAATTTTATGACAACTAGTGCGACTCTCTGTGTTACCTATCAATCCAGTGTCTTCTTATACCATTAGGCTTAATTGCGAACTGCATGGTGATCTCACACCAGCACTTCTACCACCTTACATGTGCATGGTGGCATCATTAAGCTAATACTTATACCATCTAAGGTCTCCTTCACACTTCCTGATATTTCCGGTACCTGAAAAAATTATACCGGAGATATGCGTGTCCTTGTGTCCGTGTGTGCTGCCCATGTTCTGCATCAGTACCGCAATTACATTTACTGGGCTTGAAAAATCCCACTACATCTGGCCCTTACAATAATCCATCATTTAGTATAGTGATGCTACTGGCATACTGGGTCCTTCTCTCTCCCGTATGATTCTTGCTCTTGTCCTTCTTTCCCTTTTTTCCTTGTTCCCCTCTCAGTAAGTTGAACTGTAGCGCAAATATATTTTATTTTTATATTTTTGCAATCAATGTTTTGTCAGAATTTCATCTTTTTCGCCAATGAAAACCACAAGATAAGCTACTAATATCAGTCTGTGAAAAACAAATAGCACACAGATGACATCCGGGTGCTGTCCAATTTTTTTTTTTTCATTGGCAAGATTGATCCAACATTCGGGCGAAAATCAGGCATGTCTCCGTGATTTGGTGTGCACTACCCAGTCCACAAAGAAAATAGACGTAAACAGTTCCATAGACAGTAATGAAAAAAACACGGATAGAACTCATACATGAAAAACCAACATCTGAATAAGCCGGGAAAGGTCAGAGAGGCCCAGCGTCTGCGCACTGCAGGACTTTGCTCTGCCCTCAACAGGGCAGATAAGTACACCTATGCAGGAGGAGATGCTGGGGAGTCATGAAGCAAACAGGAGGGTGGCATCGCAAAAAGATGGGAGGTGCCAGACCCGGACCAGTGACACCCATCGGACCGGACTGCCCCTGGGTGAGTATAATAAAACTTATTTTTCTTATCTTTCAGGTCAGATTGGGGGCTTATCTATAGCATTATAGAATGCTGTAGATAAGCCCTGAAAAGCAGTGGCCACATCTTATATCGGCCACACCTGGTGACAGGTTCTCTTTAAAGACTGCATTTTGTGTTTACTTGTGTTATCTTTGTCAAATATTTAAGTTTTTTTGGTGATCTCAAACATTTAAATGTGACAAACATGCAAAAGAATAGGAAATCAGGAAGGGGCAAACACTTTTTCACACAACTGTGATATATGTGTAGTAGCAGTTCAACTCACTCAGCGGTACACGGAGGTAGAAAACAGGAACACTGTCTCTTTAAATATTCTGTTGGTTTATTATATAGACGGCATAAACCAACACAAAGGGAAAAGTAAACACAGCCCTTCAGGCAAAACAAGAAAACAAAAAAACCAAAATGCTATAACACAATCCATACATTTGAGGGGAGTTGACCGCTCTGGAGTAACTCAGATACAGTCTTTCCTTCTCAGGAAACAAACCACTGGAGATCCTCTCTCCAGCCCTACTAAACAAAGACTACCTCTGGAGTCCAGCTATTTAAGCCCCACTCCACTATCTGAGGTGGGGATAAGGTGGACAACCTCCCACCCGTTCTATGGTTGTCCACAAACAGGTACTTGGCTGAACCGTAGGAAGACTGACACTTTCAGATGTGGCACCTGTATTTTCTGCTGCTTTATTAACGTGTGTAGAAGCTTTGCAAGTGCATTCACTGGCAGAGTATACAGAAATAGGGATTTTGCTAACTGCAAAATGGTAGAGACAGTCTACATGTGCAATTGCCCTAAAGACTATGTTGGTAAGACAAAGAGACCTCTTAAAGTCAGGATTGGGGAACAAATTGGTGACATAAAACATGGAAGGGATACACCTTTGGCGCGCCATATGGTCCAACACCATCAAGGTGACCTAAGGGGATAGAAACCATACCACAATCTAAAAGACTGGGTGATTGGGATAAGAAGATCCTTCAAAGAGAGACACAATGGATCTTTCTTCTTGAATCAATGAGTCCAGGGGGTATTAATGAACAACTCGTTTTCACCAGCTTTATATAAATTGGAGTTTATACAAGATTTGTAATGCAGAAAACTTTGCCAAGGTATATTGATCCCTAAGGGATCATACCAAATGAATATTTTCTACTGGTTATTTACCAGCTTTGTAACCATGTATTATTGAATATACCTCCCTTTTTGTGTTGGAATTTATCTTTTATTATTTTTTGAGGCTTACTGATTATTAGATCTTGGCAAGGATTACTGCCTAAATATCTTGTTAAAAGAACTTCGAGGCTGATCTCTTTGGATTGGGCAATAATTGTTGCATAGTTTGGTTGCAGAAAAAACTTGTGAGAGTAGATTATATGGGGTAATTCAACTTTTATCTACACAGAACATGAGGTACATGCATCAGCTTCTTAATACAGCATAACAGGAAGTCTTAAGGACCTTTTACCAGAGAGAAAGTGAAACCAAAGTATAAGTATATGCATTACATTCAACTAAGCATATAACAGTAACAACATCGCGATCTACTGTCAGAAAAGTGTAACCTCCTCCTGCACACAAATAAGTCTGCATTTGTTGCATATCTGGCAACAATAATGATATGTATACATTAGTTACTATACACCTACTGTCATACCTGTGGCAAAGTGAAGGCACATTTTCAGCTGCAATCATCTGTTTCCGGTCCACAAGGCCTGTACGGAGCTTCCAGCTGTCTCTTTAGAATGGAGCGCATTATGCGTTCCATGGTGAGCCGCAAACGTAATATCCGGTGAACTTTAGCTGGCATCTCACTTCGGGTTTTGATATTGGTGGAAAGCATATTGCGTTCCACAATGGGCCGCAATGTAATTTCTGGTGTTTACGTAAAATTGACATTACTTTATCGTTCTGGTTGTCATATGTGCCAAATAATCGTGTCATGTCACCTGATACATCTCTCATGTCAGGAGACAGCAGATCTGTGTGGTTTTTACCCCACGCATGTTGTTAACCTGCATCAGTGGTCTGTGCTGGGTATCCCCTATTGTGGAAAGGCCTCAGGAACTACTCTTTGGGGATACCCCTCCTGAGGATTAGTGGGTCCATGCAGCATGTATGGAGCTTCCGGTGATCTCTTCAGGCTGGAGTGCATTATGCGTTCCACGGTGAACGGCAAACGTAATATCCAGTTAACTTAGCTGGCGTCTCACTTCCGGCTTTGATATTTGTGGAACACATATTGCATTCTACAATGGGCCACAATGCAGTTTCCGGTGCACTCTTACTTGGGGCGTTTTCTTCCAGCTTCAGACCGGTGGGAATTCTCAAAAAGGGAGCAATAGGAGCAGGAATTCAGAGACATGAATATTGGTCTATCGCAGGGGTGGGGAACCTCAGGCCCCAGGGCCATTTACGGCCCTCGATGACCTTTTATCAGGCCCCCGGGCAGATTCCCAGGGACCGCATTCTTGGGCAGGGAGCTGTATTTTGATTACAATAAGCTCATTATTTTCTTCTTGCTCTGTTAGCACACATATGCAGTGTTCACTACTGAACACTGAAGGGCATGCAATGAAAGATTACGTCCTGACACCAGTGCCAGAGTCAGGATGTACTTTGTGGGCAGAGTTTGTACGGCCCCCGAAAGATGGTATAAATATCCAAATGGCCCTTGGCAGAAAAAAGATTCCCAACCCCTGATCTATCGGATACATGTGCTTTATCTGGCAGGAGCCGTTTCTGAGCCCCTCATTCTTTCTTCACTTGATGAACCCCCTCACGGCATTGAGGAGGGGAGAAATGTGTCAGGATGGGGTATTCTGCATAGATACAAGATAAGTGACATGAACAATATGAGGAATTTTCCTCTATGCACTTAATGTTTTTTAACCTTATTGTATGAAGCCAGTTTTGTGACTGCATATACCAGTATAGGTTGTGTGATGGGGGTGGAGAATAAGGCTCTACACACCTTGAGGGTTGATCTGGTATTACAGATATTTTTACCCCAGAATATGGGACAAAGCATTAAGAAGTCTATAATCCTCTTTGGACTTATATCTGATAATAGTGTTGTGCGTCATCTGAATAAGCTGTTGCTCACACATAGATGCTAACAGAAGCAAGATCATGCATGTAGCCTGCCATTGTGTGGTTACATTTGTGTATAATATTTGAGTATCCATCATATGCCTTGTTGCCATAGTGTCAGCTCATCAAAAAAGTGATTTATTGAAAAACACTAAGAGAGCGCATATGCATCATTACATTCAGCATGAGCACTCACACAGCCACATTGTATAGACAGGCTTCAGGAGTATCTGGTATAGCACTTAATCACTTTAAACAGGTGTTGGTGGTAGGTTTTTGTTAAAGGATCCCTATCAGGGTCAGTTAGAGCAAGCCGACGAGGAGCAGGGGCGCTCTAGCGATTTCCCATAGGGTGTCAACCTCCGCTGGCAGGTAGAACTGAGAATCAGCCTTTTTTTTCCTAGACTTTTTTCATTGTGAATATAAAAGCATACATTACTATTTAATATTTGCTACCTGACTGTACTGATCTCCTTAGAATGTGTCTAGAGAGACAGTTCTTTTGTTCTGTTTCAAAATTAATCAATAAAAGGTATTTTTTGGTGTTTTTTCTCTGTTTGGTTAATTACGTTAATTGGACCCTATTTATATATTTATCTTTTGGTTATTCTTTGAATTTTTTGACGAGACAGGTATGACATTTTGGATACAGATAGGTTTATTGGAATGTATATATAAACAAGCACAGTAATCTACAGGAAATAATTTATGAAATACATCTTTTCTCATTGCCTACCTTGCTTATCTCCAGTTAGCACCCACACTTTAATATTTCCATTTTTTAGTAGCTGTATTGTTTCTGGAACACGGTCTTGCAGCCTATCTTCAATTGCTGTAGCTCCAAGTAACTAGGGAAAGACAAATGGAGCATCAGGTAACAATTTACTTCATATACTGTAAAACGTCTGTTCTTCACCATTTATCATCTTCATTAACAAGCCAAGTGAAGTTTCTCCATTAGCTACAATGATTATAATTGATTGGGACTTAGACTGACTGAAATGTTTAGCAGAATCTTGGGGATCTGCTCCTGGATCCTGACAAATCCAAGGTTTTCAGCCTTCCAGCTATCAAATATCATTCACGCAGTCCCTCTGAAAGGTGAGCAGTGCACCATCAGCAGCATGGAAAGCAAACTACCAATGGAGCCAATATGTCACACAGTTGAAATCAGAAGGAGCAACAGATACCGCTTCCCTGCACTCCAGTTAAAGAAAAAATATCAGAGCAGCCACAGCAAAATTAGAGCACTTTGCCCACTCCACACCTGGCCTTCGCGCACATCATACAATGCTGCAAGATTCAAGAATATTCCCTAAGGCCTCCTTCATGCATCCGTATAAAAACGGTACCAGAAAAACAGAACCGGTGTCATCAGTGTTTAAGATTATTGTGTCATCAGCAGGGCCAACATCAGCACCTGGAACACCAGGGCAGGCGGGAGGGGGCCCATTCACAATTGGGGACAAAGGCGCGAAAAGGGAGCCCGGTGCCAGTGCTGGCGCTCGCGAGTGGGTCCCCCCTGCCACTTGCTCAGGGCCCCGGTACTTGCGATACTTACCTTTCCACTTTCCTCCCCTGCGGCGTCTTCTGACTGTGACTTTTCAAATCAGAGAGCGTGATGATGTGACTAGTGTGAGCCCTCTGAGTGAGCAGTCACAATGCAGAGAGCCGGAAGATGCCGACGCTGAGAAGCCCGGAGCAGGAAAGCGGCCAGCGAGGAGAGGTGAGCATTTATTTTTTTTTAATGTTTGCAGCAATAGATGGGGACCATTATATGGGGCCCATTATATATGGAACATTATATGGGTCCATCATACACTAGACTACTAGAGCATCATATATGGGGCCCATTATATATGGAGTATAATATGGGGCACATCATACACTGGAGCATCATATATGGGGCCCATCATATACTGGAGCATCATATGGGACCCATTATATATGGACCATCATATATGGGCCCATCATGCACTGGAGCACCATATATGGGGCCCATTATATATGGAGCATTATATGGGGCCCATCATATACTAGAGCACCATATATAGGGCCCAATACATATGGAGCATCATATGGGGCGCATCATACACTAGACTACTAGAGCATCATATATGGGGCCCTGTTGTGAATTCCGTTCTTGGGCTCCATCCTGTGGTTGCGAATGGTATTTTTGGGAGTTCCGCTCTTGGGCTCCCTCTGGTGGTTTCAAGTGGAACTTAGCAGCTGCTTTCACTAATCGGTTCCCTGGCCTTGTTATTTAACTGGGCTTTTGGCTGTAGTTGATGCCAGCTGTCAATGTTTCTACCTGTGGATTCAATCCTTTCCTGGAAGTTCTCTGTTGGCCAGTCCATTTCAGCTTAAGATAAGTTCTGCTAGTTTTTGGGTGTTTCCCTGCTTTTTTTGACCTTCTGTTCAGTTTAAGTTATGTCTCTTTTGTCCAGCTTGTCATTATGAAATATTCCGGCTAGTTGGAAGCTCTGGGGTTGCAGATTTGCCCCTCCACACCGTGAGTCGGTGTGGAGGTTATTTTTGTAAACTCTGTGTGGACATTTAATTTTTATACTGACCGCACAGTAGCCTTTTCTATCTCTGTCTATTTAGATAGTATTGGCCTCCTTTGCTAAAATCTAGTTTCATTTCTGAGTTTGTCATTTCCCTCTTCACTCACTGTCAATACTTGTGGGGGGCTATCCTTCCTTTGGGGGTTTCTCTGAGGTGAGATAGTTTTCCGTTTCCATCTTCAGGGGTAGCTAGTTCTTAGGCTGTGAAGAGGCGTCTAGGCAGAGATAGGAACGCTCCACGGCTATTTCTAGTGTTGGTGTTAGGAGTAGGGATTGCGGTCAGTAAAGCTACCACCTCCTCAGAGCTTGTACATTATTTGTTTTACCCACCAGGTCATTTCAGTGCTGCTCCATAATCACTAGGTCATATCAGTGATTTCTGTCTGTGGAGCTGCCACCTCCTCTGAGCTTGTCCATGATTGGTTTTACCCACCGGGTCATCTCAGTACCGCTCCGTAACCACCAGGTCATAACAGCACAGCTGGCCCACAATGTGTTAAATGCATCTCAAAAGAGGGAAGAGAAAGTTCTGAGTCATTTTTTTCTTGTTGCTTGTTTCGTCTTTTTTTTTCCCCTTGATTTTTGGATGGTGCAGGAGCTTGGTGCTGATATGGAGGTTCAGGGTCTGTCTGCGCATGTTGATCATCTCGCTGCAAGGGTACAGAGTATCCAAGATTATGTTGTTCAAACTCCTGTTTCTGAGCCTAGAATTCCTATCCCTGATTTGTTTTCTGGGGATAGATCTAGGTTTCTGAACTTTAAAAATAATTGCAGATTGTTTTTTGCTCTGAGACCCCGTTCCTCTGGTGACCCCATTCAGCAGGTGAAGATTGTTATTTCTCTGCTGCGTGGCGACCCGCAGGATTGGGCATTCTCCCTTGAGCCAGGAGATCCTGCATTGCTCAATGTAGATTCATTTTTTCAAGCACTTGGATTGCTTTATGACGAACCCAATTCTGTGGATCAGGCAGAAAAAATTTTGCTGGCTCTGTGTCAGGGTCAGGAAGCGGCAGAGATATATTGTCAGAAATTTAGAAAGTGGTCTGTGCTTACAAAATGGAATGAGGATGCTCTGGCGGCTATTTTCAGAAAGGGTCTTTCTGAGGCTCTTAAAGATGTTATGGTGGGGTTTCCCACGCCTGCTGGTTTGAACGAATCAATGTTTCTGGCCATTCAGATTGATCGGCGCCTACGTGAACGCAAGGTTGTGCACCATATGGCGGTGTCCTCTGGGCAGAGTTCTGAGCCTATGCAATGTGATAGAGTTTTGACGAGAGCAGAACGGCAGGAGTTCAGACGTCAGAATGGGCTGTGTTTTTACTGTGGTGACGCTACTCATGCTATCTCTGACTGCCCGAAGCGAACTAAGAAGGTTGCTGGGTCGGTTACCATCAGTACTGTACAGCCTAAATCTCTCTTGTCTATTACCCTGATTTGCTCATTGTCGTCCTTTTCAGTAATGGCATTTGTGGACTCTGGCGCTGCCCTGAACTTAATGGACCTAGAATTTGCCAAGCGCTGTGGTTTTTCCTTGGAGCCTTTGCAGAATCCTATTCCCTTGAGGGGGATTGATGCTATGCCATTGGTCAAGAATAAGCCTCAGTACTGGACACAGTTAGTCATGAACATGGCTCCAGCACATCAGGAAAATATTCGCTTTTTGGTGTTGCATAATTTGCATGATGTGGTTGTGCTGGGGTTTCCATGGTTACAGGTACATAATCCAGTGCTGGATTGGAAATCTATGTCTGTGACTAGTTGGGGTTGTCAGGGGATACATAGTGACATTCCTCTGATGTCAATTTCCTCGTCCCCTTCTTCTGAAGTTCCTGAGTTTTTGTCGGATTTCCAGGATATATTTGAGGAGCCTAAATCCAGTCCTCTGCCTCCTCATAGGGACTGTGATTGCGCTATTAATTTGATTCCTGGCTCTAAGTTCCCTAAGGGTCGGCTTTTCAATCTGTCTGTGCCAGAGCATGCCGCTATGCGGACTTATGTAAAGGAGTCCTTGGAGAAGGGGCATATTCGCCCGTCTTCGTCACCGTTGGGAGCGGGGTTCTTTTTTGTTGCCAAGAAGGATGGCTCCTTGAGGCCCTGTATAGATTATTGCCTTCTCAATAAGATCACGGTCAAATTTCAGTACCCTTTGCCTTTGCACTCTGATTTGTTTGCTCGGATTAAAGGGGCTAGCTGGTTTACCAAGATTGACCTTCGAGGGGCGTATAATCTGGTCCGCATCAAACAGGGTGATGAATGGAAAACAGCATTTAATACGCCCGAAGGCCATTTTGAATATCTTGTGATGCCTTTCGGGCTCTCTAATGCTCCATCTGTGTTTCAGTCCTTTATGCATGATATTTTCCGGGAGTATCTGGATAAGTTTATGATTGTATATTTGGATGATATTTTGTTTTTTTCCGATGATTGGGAGTCTCATGTGAAGCAGGTCAGGATGGTATTTCAGATTCTTCGTGCTAATACACTGTTTGTGAAGGGGTCTAAGTGCCTTTTTGGAGTTCAGAAGGTTTCTTTTCTGGGGTTCATTTTTTCTCCCTCGGCTATTGAAATGGACCCTGTTAAGGTCCAGGCTATTTATGATTGGACTCAACCTACATCTGTGAAGAGCCTTCAGAAATTTTTGGGCTTTGCTAATTTTTATCGCCGCTTCATTGCTAATTTTTCTACTGTGGCTAAACCTCTGACCGATTTGACCAAGAAAGGTGCAGATGTGGTGAATTGGTCCTCTGCGGCTGTGGAGGCCATTCGGGAGCTTAAGCGTCATTTTACTTCTGCCCCTGTGTTGCGTCAGCCAGATGTTTCTCTCCCTTTTCAGGTTGAGGTTGACGCTTCTGAGATAGGGGCAGGAGCTGTTCTGTCTCAGAGAAGTTCTGATGGCTCTGTGTTGAAGCCGTGTGCTTTCTTCTCCAGAAAGTTTTCGCCTGCTGAGCGTAATTATGATGTCGGCAATCGGGAGTTGTTGGCTATGAAGTGGGCATTCAAGGAGTGGCGACATTGGCTTGAGGGAGCCAAGCATCGTGTTGTGGTCTTGACCGATCATAAGAATCTGATCTACCTTGAGTCGGCCAAGTGGTTAAATCCTAGACAGGCTCGGTGGTCTTTGTTTTTCTCCCGTTTTGATTTTGTGGTCTCGTATCTTCCGGGATCTAAGAATGTGAAGGCTGATGCCCTGTCTAGGAGTTTTTTGCCTGATTCTCCTGGAGTCCGTGAGCCGACTGGTATTCTCAAGGAGGGGGTGATTCTTTCTGCTATCTCCCCTGATTTGCGGTGGGTGCTTCAGAAGTTTCAGGCTGATAGACCCGACCGCTGTCCTGTGGGGAAATTGTTTGTTCCTGATGGTTGGACTAGTAAGGTGATTTCTGAGATTCATTGTTCGGTGTTGGCTGCTCATCCTGGGATCTTTGGTACCAGAGATTTGGTTGCCAGGTCCTTTTGGTGGCCTTCTTTGTCACGGGATGTGCAGTCCTTCGTGCAGTCCTGTGGGATCTGTGCCCGGGCTAAGCCCTGCTGTTCTCGTGCTAGTGGGTTGCTTTTGCCTTTGCCTATCCCTGAGAGGCCTTGGACGCATATTTCCATGGATTTTATTTCTGATCTTCCTGTTTCTCAGAAGATGTCTGTCATCTGGGTGGTTTGTGACCGGTTTTCTAAAATGGTCCATTTGGTACCTTTGCCTAAGTTGCCTTCCTCCTCTGATTTGGTTCCTTTGTTTTTCCAGCATGTGGTTCGTTTGCATGGTATACCGGAAAATATTGTGCCTGACAGAGGTACCCAGTTTGTTTCTAGGTTTTGGCGGTCCTTTTGTGGTAGAATGGCATTAATTTGTCTTTTTCTTCGGCGTTTCACCCTCAGATAAATGGACAGACGGAGCGAACCAATCAGACCTTGGAAACCTATTTGAGATGCTTTGTGTCGGCTGATCAGGATGATTGGGTTACCTTCTTGCCGTTGGCCGAGTTTGCCCTTAATAATCGGGCTAGTTCGGCTACCTTGGTTTCGCCTTTTTTTTGTAATTTCGGTTTTCATCCTCGCTTTTCTTCAGGACAGGTTGAGCCTTCGGACTGTCCTGGGGTAGTTTCTGTGGTGGACAGGTTGCAGCGGATTTGGACTCATGTGGTGGACAATTTAACATTGTCTCAGGAAAAGGCTCAAAGTTTTGCTAACCGCCGTCGGTGCGTTGGTCCCCGGCTTCGGGTTGGGGATTTGGTCTGGTTGTCTTCTCGTCATGTTCCTATGAAGGTCTCTTCCCCTAAGTTCAAGCCTCGTTTTATTGGTCCTTATAGGATTTCGGAAATTATCAATCCGGTGTCTTTTCGTTTGGCCCTTCCAGCTTCGTTTTCCATTCATAATGTGTTCCATAGATCTTTGTTGCGGAGATATGTGGTGCCCATGGTTCCCTCCGTTGACCCTCCTGCTCCGGTGTTGGTTGAGGGGGAGCTGGAATATGTGGTGGAGAAGATTTTGGATTCTCGTCTTTCAAGGCGGAAACTTCAGTATCTGGTCAAGTGGAAGGGTTATGGCAAGGAGGATAACTCTTGGGTTTTTGCCTCCGATGTCCATGCTGCCGATTTGGTACGTGCTTTTCATTTGGCTCATCCCGATCGGCCTGGGGGCTCTGGTGAGGGTTCGGTGACCCCTCCTCAAGGGGGGGTACTGTTGTGAATTCCGTTCTTGGGCTCCATCCTGTGGTTGCGAATGGTATTTTTGGGAGTTCCGCTCTTGGGCTCCCTCTGGTGGTTTCAAGTGGAACTTAGCAGCTGCTTTCACTAATCGGTTCCCTGGCCTTGTTATTTAACTGGGCTTTTGGCTGTAGTTGATGCCAGCTGTCAATGTTTCTACCTGTGGATTCAATCCTTTCCTGGAAGTTCTCTGTTGGCCAGTCCATTTCAGCTTAAGATAAGTTCTGCTAGTTTTTGGGTGTTTCCCTGCTTTTTTTGACCTTCTGTTCAGTTTAAGTTATGTCTCTTTTGTCCAGCTTGTCATTATGAAATATTCCGGCTAGTTGGAAGCTCTGGGGTTGCAGATTTGCCCCTCCACACCGTGAGTCGGTGTGGAGGTTATTTTTGTAAACTCTGCGTGGACATTTAGTTTTTATACTGACCGCACAGTAGCCTTTTCTATCTCTGTCTATTTAGATAGTATTGGCCTCCTTTGCTAAAATCTAGTTTCATTTCTGAGTTTGTCATTTCCCTCTTCACTCACCGTCAATATTTGTGGGGGGCTATCCTTCCTTTGGGGGTTTCTCTGAGGCGAGATAGTTTTCCGTTTCCATCTTCAGGGGTAGCTAGTTCTTAGGCTGTGAAGAGGCGTCTAGGCAGAGATAGGAAAGCTCCACGGCTATTTCTAGTGTTGGTGTTAGGAGTAGGGATTGCGGTCAGTAAAGCTACCACCTCCTCAGAGCTTGTACATTATTTGTTTTACCCACCAGGTCATTTCAGTGCTGCTCCGTAATCACTAGGTCATATCAGTGATTTCTGTCTGTGGAGCTGCCACCTCCTCTGAGCTTGTCCATGATTGGTTTTACCCACCAGGTCATCTCAGTACCGCTCCGTAACCACCAGGTCATAACAGGGCCCATTATATATGGAGCATTATATGGGCGTATCATACACTGGAGCATTATATATGGGGCCTATCATATACTGGAGCATCATATGGGGCCCATTATATATGGAGCATCATATGGGGCCCATTATATGTGGAACAACATATGGGGCCCATTATATATGGAACATTATATGGGGTCCATCATACACTAGACTACTAGAGCATCATATATGGGGCCCATTATATATGGAGTATAATATGGTGTGCATCATACACTGGAGCATCATATATGGGGCCCATCATATACTGGAGCATCATTTAGGGCCCATTATATATGGAGCATCATATATGGGCCCATCATGCAATGGAGCACCATATATAGGGCCCATTATTTATGGAGCATTATATGGGGCCCATCATATACTAGAGCACCATATATAGGGCCCAATACATATGGAGCATTATATGGGGCGCATCATACACTAGACTACTAGAGCATCATATATGGGGCCCATTATATATGGAGCATTATATGGGCGTATCATACACTGGAGCATTATATATGGGGCCCATCATATACTGGAGCATCATATGGGGCCCATTATATATGGAGCATCATATGGGGACCATTATATGTGGAGCAACATATGGGGCCCATTATATATGGAACATTGTATGGGGTCCATCATACACTAGACTACTAGAGCATCATATATGGGGCCCATTATATATGGAGTATAATATGGGGTGCATCATACACTGGAGCATCATATATGGGTCCCATCATATACTGGAGCATCATATGGGGCCCATTATATATGGAGCATCATATATGGGCCCATCATGCACTGGAGCACCATATATAGGGCCCATTATATATGGAGCATTATATGGGGCCCATGATATACTAGAGCACCATAAATAGGGCCCATTATATATGGAGCATTATATGGGGCACATCATACACTAGACTACTAGAGCATCATATATGGGGCCCATTATATATGGAGCATTATATGGGGCGCATCATACACTGGAGCATCATATATGGTGCCCATCATATACTGGAGCATCATATGGGGCCCATTATATATGGAGCATCATATGGGGCCCATGATATATGGAGCAACATATGGGGCCCATTATATATGGAGCATCATATGGGGCCCATTATATATGGATCATCATATTGGGCCCATTATATATGAAGCATTATATCGGGTCCATTCTATTTGGATCAATA
Organism: Ranitomeya variabilis; assembly: GCF_051348905.1. Lineage (NCBI taxonomy): Eukaryota > Metazoa > Chordata > Amphibia > Anura > Dendrobatidae > Ranitomeya > Ranitomeya variabilis. The sequence continues at coordinate 777,798,423 of NC_135232.1, forward strand.
TATGGGGCCCATTATACTGTATGGAGCAATATATGGGGCTCATTATACTGTATGCAGCAATATATGGGGCTTATTATATGCTGTATGGATCAATACATGGGGCTCATTATTCTGTATGGAGCACTACGTGGTGCCCATAAAACTGTATGTAGAACTATACTGTCTGGTTTCTGAGCTATTGTAGAATTTGTGTAACATACTATCCCTTTAAAAAATTTTTTGAATTTTTATTTCAAAATGTATTAAAAAACACCACTTCCCAGTGAAAACGAAAAAAGATATTGATAATAGACAGATCTACTGGGTGCACCTGCCCTAGGCCAATGACACTACGCTCCCCTACTATCCCTTCCTACCAGTGGAGGTTGGCACCCTGATAGATAATTTGGCGCCCCCACTCATCGGCGGCTGATACCTACTGGCCCTATCAAGGCCCTAGCCGACTATAGGAGGGAAAACATAAAGCAATCAGCAGAAATGAAGAAAGCGTAGGAGAGCTGAACTAAGGTGCACACCGGTAATATAAACTTTCCTTATAAGAGCCCAAATATGGGACAATAATACTACCATGGACATATAATAAAACATATACCACATTACACTAATAAATGAATAATGTTTTTTTCTTTAGATAGATATGTCAATTCTATTGCACAGCCTAAACAAATAAACAGCTATGTGCATAGAGGGTAGATAATGAAAAAGGAAAGATATAAATATCAAAATGACCTGGTTCGGTCCAAATTCAAGCCTGTGCATAACAATGCCTCCCTGTCAGCATTGGGTTGGGATTAGAATAAATAAGTAAGACCATGTCTCAACATTATAGCCATTTTCCATTACCCATACACACAATAATAGCCAGGGATAAGTATCTAAGTTAACACACAATGCCGGTGAACCATTAAATGATTTTAGAGGCAGCCAGTAACAAGGGGTATTGTCCCCCACACACAAAAACACTTAGCTGTCCACGATACGCGTATCGTGGGGCGTATCGTGGACAGCTAAGTGTTTTTGTGTGTGGGGGACAATACCCCTTGTTACTGGCTGCCTCTAAAATCATTTAATGGTTCACCGGCATTGTGTGTTAATTTAGATACTTATCCCTGGCTATTATTGTGTGTATGGGTAATGGAAAATGGCTATAATGTTGAGACATGGTCTTACTTATTTATTCTAATCCCAACCCAATGCTGACAGGGAGGCATTGTTATGCACAGGCTTGAATTTGGACCGAACCAGGTCATTTTGATATTTATATCTTTCCTTTTTCATTATCTACCCTCTATGCACATAGCTGTTTATTTGTTTAGGCTGTGCAATAGAATTGACATATCTATCTAAAGAAAAAAACATTATTCATTTATTAGTGTAATGTGGTATATGTTTTATTATATGTCCATGGTAGTATTATTGTCCCATATTTGGGCTCTTATAAGGAAAGTTTATATTACCGGTGTGCACCTTAGTTCAGCTCTCCTACGCTTTCTTCATTTCTGCTGATTGCTTTATGTTTTCCCTCCTATAGTCGGCTAGGGCCTTGATAGGGCCAGTAGGTATCAGCCGCCGATGAGTGGGGGCGCCAAATTATCTATCAGGGTGCCAACCTCCACTGGTAGGAAGGGATAGTAGGGGAGCGTAGTGTCATTGGCCTAGGGCAGGTGCACCCAGTAGATCTGTCTATTATCAATATCTTTTTTCGTTTTCACTGGGAAGTGGTGTTTTTTAATACATTTTGAAATAAAAATTCAAAAAATTTTTTAAAGGGATAGTATGTTACACGAGTTTTGATTTCCCTTTTTCAACAATCCTGATTTCATGTGTTTATTGCTATTGTAGAATTTACAATAGATATCACTCATGTAATGTATGATGTAAATGATATCTTTGGCATTGCACTATACCTATATGTCTCTGCCGTACCTGTGCATCATGGATTGTGGTATGTGTTAAAGGGGCCCACTCAGATTCTTTTGCCTGGGGCCCACGAAAACCTGGAGCCTGCCCTGGTCATCAGTATGCTGGTGCACCAGTATACAGGATAGGAGAAGTGGTACTGTGAAGTGTATATAATACAGAAAAATACATATACTGAGAATTACACCTAGTACACAGGACAGGAGAAGTGGTACTGTGCAGTGTATATATACGGGACAGGAAAAATGATACTAAGCAGTGTGTATATACAGAATAATACCGTTACAGAGAATTGCACTCAATATACAGGACAGGAAAAGTATGGTATTACTGTGCAGTATAAACATACAGAATAATACAGGTACTGAGGATAACACCCAGTATGCAGGACGGGAGAAATGGTATTGTACAGTGTACTGTATATTCAGTGAGAAAAATAAGTATTTGATATACTGCTGAGTTTTCCCACCTACAAAGAATTTAGAGGTCTGCAATTTTTATTGCAGTTACACTTCAACCGTGGGTGCCTGGATCTCAACCCCTTTACCCCCAAGGGTGATTTGCATGTTAATGACCGGGCCAATTTTTTACAATTCTGACCACTGTCCCTTTATGAGAATAACTCTGGAACGCTTCCATGGTGATTCTGACAATGTTTTCTCATTACATATTTTACGTCACGTGAGTGGTAAAATTTATTTGATATGACTTGCGTTTATTTGTGAAAAAAAACGGAAATTTGGCGAAAATTTTGAAAATTTTGCAATTTTCCAACTTTAAATTTTCATGCCCTTAAATCACAGAGATAAATCATACAAAATACTTAATAAGTAACATTTCCCACATGTCTACTTTACAAGAGCACAATATTGGAACCAAAATTTTTTTTTGTTAGGAAGTTATAAGGGTTAAAAGTTGACCAGTGATTTCTCATTTTTACAACACCATTTTTTTTTTAGGGACTACATCACATTTGAAGTCACTTTGAGGGGTCTATATGATAGAAAATACCCCAAAGTGACACCATTCAAAAAACTGCACCCCCTCAAGGTGCTCAAAACCACATTCAAGACGTTTAGTAACCCTTCAGGTGCTTTACAGGAATTTTTGGAATGTTTAAAAAAAATGAACATTTAACTTTTTTTCCCCAAAAGTGTACTTCAGATCCATTTTTTTTTATTTTCCCAAGGGTAAGAGGAGAAATTAGATCCCAAAAAGTTGTTGTCCAATTTGTTCTGAGTACGCTGATACCCCATATGTGGGGGGAACCACTGTTTGGGCGCATGGCAGAGCTCGGAAGGGAAGGAGTGCCGTTTGACTTTTTCAAACTAAAATTAGCTGGAATTGAGATCGGTCACCATGTCGCATCTGGTGAGCCCCTGATGTGTCTAAACAGTGGAGACCCCCCACAAGTGACCCCATTTTGGAAACTCGACCCCCTAAGGAACTTATCTAGATGTGTGGTGAGCACTTTGAACCCCCAAGTGCTTCACAGAAGTTTATAACATAGAGCCGTAAAGATAAAAAATCATATTTTTTTCACAAAAATGATCTTTTCGCCCCCAATATTTTATTTTCACAAGGGTAACAGGAGAAATTGGACCCCAAAATTTGTTGTCTAATTTGTCTCGAGTATGCTGATACCCTATATGTGGGGGTATATCACTGTTTGGGCGCACAGCAGAGCTCGGAAGGGAAGGAGCACTGCTTGACTTTTTCAACGCAGAATTGACTGGAATTGAGATCGGACACCAGTGGAAGCCCCTAATTCTAACTCCAACCCTAACCCCAACTCACCCCTAACCCTAATCCCAGCCCTAACCATAACCCTAACCACAAACCAAACTCTAACACACCCCTAATCCCAACCCTAGCCCTAATCCCAACCCTAATCCAAACCCTAACTTTGGCCACAACCCTAACTTTAGACCCAACACTAACCCTAACTTTAGCCCCAACACTAACCCTAACTTTAGCCCCAACACTAACCCTAAGTTTAGCCCCAACCCTAACCCTAACTTTAGCCCCAACCCTAACCATAATGGTAAAATGGAAATAAATTTTTTCATTTTATTATTTTTCCCTTACTAAGGAGATGATAAAGGGGGTTTGATTTACTATTTATAGTGGGTTTTTATATCTTTTTTATGTTTCGCAGCTGTCACACGCTAAAAGACATTTTTTATTGCAAAAAATAGTTTTTGCATCACCAAATTTTGAGAGCTATAATTTTTCCATATTTTGGCCCACAGAGTCATGTGAGGTTTTTCGCAGGATGAGTTGACGTTTTTTTGGAAGGCAGAATGAACAAAAACCAGCAATTCATGAATTTCTTTTGGGTGGGGCATTTTATATAAAAAAATACGGTAATTGTTTTTGTATCGCTTTATTCTGAGAGCTATAATTTCTTTATTTTTTCGCTGATGACGCTGTATGATGGCTCATTTTTTTGCGGGACAAGATGACATTTTCAGAGGTACCATGTTTATTTATATCTGTCTTTTTGATAGCGTGTTATTTCACTTTTTGCTAGGCAATCTGATTATTATTTTTTGCCTTGTTTTTTATTTATTTTTTTACGGTGTTCACTGAAGGGGATTACTAGTGGGACAGTTTTATAGATCGGGTCATTACAGATGCGGCGATACTAAATATGTGTACTTTTATTGTTTTTTTTATTTACATAAAGAAATATATTTATTGGAACAAATTTATTATTTTTCTTTATTTAGGAATTTAAAAAAATATATTTTTACACGGTATATATATATTTTTTTTGCTTTTTTACATTGTCCCAGGGTGTGACATCACTGTATAAAGTCAGATCGCTGATGTGACACTTTGCACAGCACTGTGTCAGATCAGCGATCTGATAGACAGTGAAGGAGGCTTCTCAGGTCCTGCTCAGCAGGCACTGAGAAGCCACCTCCCTACAGGACCCAGAAGGACCCCACAGCCATCTTAGATCCGGGAGTCTGCAGGCAGGGAGAACCTTAGAACAGCGCGATCACATCATGTTGTTTTGAGGGTCTGAGGGAAGCACGCAGGGAGCCCCCTCCCTGCGCGATGCTTCTCTACGCCACTGGAACGCTGCGATCTTGTTTGATCGCAGTGTTCCAGGGGTTAATATGCACTGGCACTTAGTATCGGGTGTCAGCTGTGATAATCAGCTGACACCTGGCTGCGATCAGCTGCGCTCCCCCCGTGAGCGTGGCTGATTGTGTAAGGAGGTTGCTTTCCCTGCTCCTTGCCTGGAACCACATAGTCAGACAGCTGGGTTGTTGGGGGGAAGACTTTCTGCCCTGGACAGAGGGGACCAGGTGACTGCTGGGAAGAGAGAGGTGTGGTCAGAAAAGAGCAGGAGAGGAGAGGGAAGGCAGCGCGCCAAAGAGAGGGCAGGCTGCAGCGCCGTGCTCCCCTAAAGGTAGTGCTCCCCGTGAGGGCACTGAGGCTGAGATACCCACCAGAGTGAAGGCTGGATGTGAGGGTGTAGACTCAGAAGCCTCCTGAATCAGAGACAGTGACTCAGGTGCAGCCCTGGTGACCGCAGTGACAAGCAAAGATCCCTGAGTGTGATAAGTAACTGCCCAGTGTGTGTGTGTGACATGTTACTACAGAGAGACTGTCAGCCTGGTGCACAGAGACTCCTGCAGCAGTGAGACAGACTGTGCTATTTCCTGGTTCCAGTTTCACTTTGAGAAGAACAGACTGCAAAAGCTTAACCCCGGAGTCTCCAGTTGTCAGAAGACAGGAAAGACTTCAGACTCTTCAAGTGCTGCTGGTGACTGTACCCACATTGGAATTAGGACCCTCCAGTCAGGATTCCCCTGGACTGATAAGTTACAAGAACACTGTTTTTTTTTCCATTTCTATTCTGCTTAACTGTTTTATACCTTCAGTTAACTTGTTGTATACTGTTATACTGCTTGCTTTACCTTTGCTCACCCCCTGTTTACTCCCTGCGAGGAGAATTTTCCCCCTGTTAATAAATCCCCTCTAACAGTTGGTCTGTCTGTTCCGTGGTGACATACGCAACCCTGCACTCTATTACAATTGCATGTGAAGTACTGTTCTGTTCATGGGAATTAGGGCCCAGGTCACATGGACGGAATAGTACGTCGGATAGCAGAGAGGGGTTAAACACAGAAAATCACATTGTATGATATTTACATCATTAATTTGCATTTTACTGCATAAAATTAGTATTTCATACAATAGCAAAACAGATTGTAATATTTGGTACAGAAACCTTTATTTGCAATTAGAGGTCTGACATTTCCTGTAGTTTATAACCAAGTTTACACTCACTGCAGCAGGGACTTTGGCCCACTCCTCCATACAGATCTTCTCCAGATCTTTTATGTTTTGGGGCTGTCACTGGGCAACATTGAGTTTCAGCTCCTCTAAAGATGTTCTCTTGGGTTCAGGTCTAGAGACTGGCTTGGCCACTCCAGGACCTTGAAATGCTTCTTACGGAGCCACTCCTTAGTTGCCCTAGCTGTTTGTTTCAGGTTATTGTCATGCTGGAAGACCCATCCAAGACCTATCATCAATGTTCTTATTGAGGGAAGGAGGTTAGAACCTACATGGGAAACAGATCCTCCAACAACAAAGTAATATCTTAAAAATATGATTTTTATTTAGCAATAAGTTTAAAACACGTGATAAAAAAGGAGATGAAAACACATACTTGAAAGAAAACGAAAAAGCCACTGTGCTGGAGTTATCATGGAGATCACTTCAATTCTAAGAGATTATGTATGCAGAGCATAAGGGTGTCCAGTGCTGCAGCTTTGAGCTTGGGTAGATATGCCTCTCTGTAACCTTATATTAAGTTTTGCCTGAATACCAATTATATCAAATCCACTTCTTTTATTGTCCCTGGTCTGTCTGCTGGCAGAGGGTTTGCTAATATGCTATTTTAGCCTTATCTTTAATATTCGAACCCCAGGACTAGGAATTTCGGTGGCCCACACTGACAACATTTTTGGAGCCCCTTTAAGAGTCCACTCAGGCTGCACCCCAGCCCCCCTCCACCTCTCAAACCATCCACATTCCCACTGCCCTCTTTTGGAGAAACTCCATGTCCTCACCAATCACACATTTAAAACACCAAAAAAGGAAAAATTCAAGAATATACACCAAAAACAGGCAGAGATGCTTACCTGTCTGAATGGGCCTCAATACAATTGCACTGACAGGGTGCAGCGGATCCAAACAAAATAGCAAATGCACAGGTGCAATACCTAATGAAACAGCCAGCCTTCAATCAGGGTTTGGCCGTGTGGCACACCAATGCACTAAGATACATACTCTGTATGTGGCGTGTTCACACAAGGAATGCAAAGCATCTGGCTCCAGCCTAATAATGACGCCCTATGGCGGGCTGCCCAGTGCTAAAATGCATCCTGTGTGAACAGAGGCCACAGTGTACAGAACCATTTGGGCCCAACTGCACCCTGCAAAAAATATACGTGAAAAAAAAAAAAAAAAAACCCATATAAATATATGTAAGGTATTAGTTGATATTCTGGCCATAATATGCAAGCTGGCAACCCGCGCCAAGGGTCCTTATGTTTTGCCAGTCCTACTCTAACATGAAAAACACCAAAAAAGGAAAAACTCAAGAAAATACACCAAAAACAGGCAGAGATGCTTACCTGGTCCGCTGCACCCTGCTTGTGCATTTGTATTGAGGCCCATTCAGACAGGTAAGCATCTCTGCCTGTTTTTGGTGCAATCACACATTTAGGCTACGTTCACATTTGCATTGTGCAGCGCCCCCACTGCCTCAGGGCCGAAGGGTACCCGGTACCGGGCCTCTGAGTCTCTGCTCAGGGGTTGTCACGGTGGCTAGACCCGGTCCGTGACCCTGCTGAGGGGCGCCCAATAAAAGATGTGGATGGTGGTGGTGGTGCGGTGTAGTGCCGGTCGCAGTTAATAACGAGGACACCAGGTTGCAGTCTCTTTACCTCTTTACTGAAGGTCTCAAAGTCCTCAATCCGGAATATGGTTAACCAGGCTGCGCAAGTCCGGCCGGTCCGATGGCACCTCCAGAGTTCCCTTTGCAGGTGGAAATCTGTGCCTTCCTACTAGTGCTATGTGTTGTGGTCCTCCCCTGCTGAGCTTACGGGATAATCCCCACAACTGTTGTGTCTGTTTCTCGTGTTCCCTCACAACAACTTGATTAGATGATCTTCTGCTAATCCTCCGTCCCTCCCTGGTGTTATGGTTGGGACGCACCCGTATGACAGGTAGGCTCGGAGCTCTTCCGGGACCCTAGAGTCGCCCCTCTCCAAAGGTTGCCCCCTATGTCTGCGTAGGTGATTTAGGTGAGACAGCCCGCCTGTGACTGACTGTCCTGCCGTTGGTTTGAAGTATGGCTTAGAGCTCTGTACCTCCTCGGCGTTCCGGCCGCCGGTTGTTTGCACCTCAGTAGGATGTTGCCTCGATCTAACAGCACGACTCCTACTGGTATTCTCCTTCTTGCTTTGATCTCGTTTCTCACTCAGCACAATAAATCTCGCTTCTTGTCCTTTCTTAGGGCACCGCCGCTATGAAGTGCAGGCACGGTCCCGTAGCTTTCTCTCTGTTTGCCAGGCCTCTGTCAGGATCCCACCCCTGACAGGGACCCTTCCGAATCTTCCCCTACAACACCCTCTGCCACAAGGTGTTGCCTGGTTCCAACCCAGTCAGCGTTCTCTCTCACTTCCTGCCTAACCCCCAGTTTTACCAGACTGTGAGGAGTGGCCTAATGAATAGTACCCTTAGCTCCCCCTGAAGGCCAGACTGTGAAATGTATTGGTGTCTGTGATACCTGGTCAGATGAACTCCTTCAGTGCCATCAGACGTACCATAGCCCCCCTTAGCGGCGGAGCCACAGTACTGCAACGACCAGGACTCTGGGGCGCTGCACTCCCCCCCGGTTAAATCCAGTACTCCTGGACTGGGAAGAAAACAACAATACATGTCAGCAAAAAGACATACAATTTTGAAAATGCAAGTACAAGTCAACTTTTTAACAGAGCTTCCCTTTATGGGAGGTGAGGACACTTGAACGTTACAAACATGGTTAAATACTTTTAAATAACTTGACTATAAATAACTTTTCTTACCCAACCGGGTATTCTACTAAGTGCAAAATTTTTGAACAATAATCCAACTTTGCCTTTAAGGACGTACTCGCTAAATCCACTAAAGACCTTCTTATATCACATATAAGGCTAATTAACTTTTATGCATTCTCCTTCTTTAAATCTGCAGGACCGCCTGTCCTAACCGCTCCAGACCTACTGCCTCTCCTTTCTGTTACAGGACCGCTCCTTTCCGCCCGAGCCTACTGTCCTTCCACTACTATACACAGTATAGAACATATCATTTTTCTTTCAGTTTAGGATCACTGAGCCATCTCTATATGGCTCCTAGGAGGACTCAAGTCACTACTAACCCCTACGGGTTCACTTCCTGTCCTCATTCTTCTATTAACATTATTGAACATTTCTTACAATCAACTAATTGGTTACATTTAACTTTCACATATCAACATCATCAATACTTTCTTTTCAGGACATTATTGCCATTCAACCATCTTAAGGCAACACTGTTCATAAGTGCAGGATGTGAACATCCCCTTTAAGAGGGGACCAAGTCTCTATGAGGTAGTGCAACTTCTCAAGCTGCAAGTCCGTATGCAGCAAGGACTCCAGTGCAGGTTCCAAGAACCGTATCTTCGCAAAGAGTCCGTCTTTTATATAAAACCAGTAGAGAGCACCTTTAAGAAGGTGCAAACTATATACAAGGAGTTTGTATCATGCATTGTTCATGATTCAGCAGTTCTTTGATAACTTGTGCAAAAAGTAGAAAACAAACAAAAATAAGAAACAATAGGGATCCCAGGTCAACAAAGGGATCCCTTTAAGAATAACCCTAGACGGGTTTTAGCAGCACAACAGTGAAAACAATTAACTATGTACATGTTCAGGTTTCCGAGGTTTAGTTGGACGGCTTCCAGGGCTGCACCTGGCACTTAACCCTTCTTGGCCTGGGAAAAGTGAGGTCCAGGGTTACACCCAGTGCTGGACAAACGCCGTTAATCCGTCTTTCATGTATGGTTAAATCATGCGCAGCGATGGAGGTCTGCGCAGCTTGAGTATGGGCATTTGCTGCAGCAGAGGTAGCGGCTGCTGCAAGATCAGTCACTGGAATGGAGTCAGCAGTTGTGGCACTAGCAGTCACTGGAGTGGTGTCGGTCGTCAGGGCAGGGTCGTTCTTCATACCTGCTTCAGATGTGGTCCCTCCGGTGCCGGTCTGCTCTGCCTCCGCTGGGATCTGGAACGCTGGTTGCAGGGCCTTGCGCTGCGGCGTTGTCATCTCCGTTTGCAGCATCTCGCTTTCCGGCAGGGCCTTGCTTTCTGGCTTCGGAGCGCTGGAACTTCTTTCTTGCTCCGGACCAGGCGAGGCTGCCGACAGATGTCTGGTGAGGCTCCCGATGATGGTCTTCTTCCACCCGGCCTCAGTGCTCAGCTGCGTCTGCAGGAGTTGGTGGATCAGCTCATCCGCTCCGGTCTGCAGAAGGTCAGCATCAACTGTGGAGGTCTGGCTGCGGTCTCTCCATATTGCCCTCATAGTCATCTATAATAGTATATTGTACCCCATAGTCATATATAGCAGTATAATGCAGCTCTATAGTAGGATAATGTACTCTACAGTCATATATAGTATAATGCACCCACATAGTAGTATAATGCACCCACATAGCAGCATAGCACAGACCCATAGTAGTATAATGCACCGCATAGTGTTATAATGCACCCCCATAGTGCTATAATGCAGGCCCATAGTAATATAATGCAGCCCCATAGTGGTATAATGCACCCCCATTGTGGTATAATGCACCCCCATAGTGGTATAATGCAGCCCCATTGTGTATAATGCACCCCCTCATAGTAGTATAATGCACCTTCATAGCAGTAAAATTCACCCCATAGCAGTATAATTGTGACGCCTGCCGCACCTGCTTTGCAGCATACTTACCTCTTCCGGCGCGCTCCAGCGGTGTGCGCACACCTTCCGGTCTCTTCTCTTGACTCGCTGCCACTCCCTGGCTCTCGTCGGGTGCGCGTGCGTGCCTCTCACTGTGCACGCGCACATCCTCTCTCTGGCCTGCAGACGCTCCGTTCCTCCACTTTATGATTCTGGAGGATCTTGACCCGGAAGTTCTGCAGCACTCAGTCTATTTAAGGTAATTCCTTCATCTGCTCCATGCCTGATTGTCATTTGTCCTCACTTGACCCAGGTCCCTCTGTGCTTTGTTGCTTTCCAGTGCGATTTTCTGTCCGTCTTGTGTCTACGCCTTACCCCGTTAGTCCTGATCATCCGACATATCCTGATTGTCCTGTGTTTCCTTCATATCCCGTCCGTCCTGTGTTTTTGCCATATCCAGTCCGTCCTGTCTCTGCCATATCCTGCCAGTCCTGGGCGTCCGCCATATCCAGCCCGTTCTGTGTCTTCACCATATCCTGCCAGTCCTGGGCGTCTGCCATATCCAGTCCATCCTGTGTCTCCGCCATACCCTGCCTGTACTGGGCGTCCTCCATATCCAGTCCACTCTGTTTTTTAGTCACTGTCACTCTGTCCTGTGTCTCTGCCTTAGCCTCTTCCACATCTTTCCTCTCCTGTTTCCTGTTCCCCGGTATCAGCTTCTGTGGCAATAGTCTTCCTTGGGCCTGCCCCTCACACTCCCTGTATTGGGGGTGGTCCACCAGGCCAGCTCACCCTTGGGAGGTTCGTTGTCATGGTTCTGCGGGTTCACTCTTTGAGATCCATAAGATCTGACAGTACAATCAGGCCAGGGACCCCGCTGGTACCCCATCCCCAACTCAAAATGAACTTTTATTTTTACGGGAGAATCAGTCTAGGATCATGTCTTTCCTCAAAACCATGGAGTCCCGCTTATCGGCCTTCCAGACATCCGATCCAGGAAGCGCTGCTCAGCTGGCCAGTCTCCAGCAGGAGCTTGCTCTGCAGCGTGATACCCAGGCCCACATCCTTAGCTTTATGTCATCTGTGGATGACTGCCTTCTTGCTCTTCAGTCTGCTGCCTCTGCCTCGATCCAAGGCTCAATTCCCCACCCGCCGCCCCGCCTGGTGAAACCGCCACGGTACAGCGGAGATCCCAAATTATGTAGGGAGTTTCTTAATCAGTGCCAACTACATTTTGAATTGCTACCACAGCAATACCCCACGGATCGAGCAAAGGTGGCCTTTATAGTATCTCATTTAGAGGGGGAGGCTTTAGCCTTGGTGAACCCTCTCTGGGAGCGTGATGACCTTCTAGTCTCTCTACTCTCCACCTTTCCCGATACCTTCCGTAAGGTATTCGACGAGCCTGGTCGCTTGGCCTCTGTTACAGAGTCGCTCTTTAACCTCCACCAGGGTACGTTCTCTGTGGGTCAATACGCCATTCGGTTCCGCACCCTGTCTTCCGAGTTAGGTTGGAACAATTAGGCGTTGGTGGAAGCTTTTTGGCGTGGTCTCTCGCCTCGCATCAAGAACGAGTTGGCAGTACGGGATACTCTGACATCTCTTGAGGAGCTGATCTCCCTGGCAACCCGTATAGATTTATGCTTCCAGGAGCATTCCTGTGAGTCCGCCAGAGAGAAAAGGTTTCCTCATGCTCCTCCATCTACCAGTAGTTCTCCCCGTTCTTGCTCTGTAACAACCCCGGCTGTTCCTGCTCCGGAACCCATGCAGGTGAACCGACTCAAGCGTTTGGAGCAGTGCCGTAAAGAGGGACTCACTCAGGGCCTCTGCTTCTACTGCGGCAGTGCTTCTCATTTTCTGCGTTCCTGTCCTCTGAAGCCAGGAAACGCCTCCGCCTAGGACAGGTAAGACCTAGGTGTTTCAGATTCTTCTCCACATTTGACTATTTCTGTCCTGTTGCATTTGGGCTCTAAACATTTCTCTGAACTGGCTTATATTGATTCAGGTGCGGCCGGGAATTTCATCCAGCTCGAGGTAGTTAGAAGACTTTGGATTCCTGTCAAATCTCTGGAGACTCCTCGACAGATAGCTTTGGTCGACGGTCAACCCCTTCGGGAGTCTGTTACTCTGGTCACCGAAGAATTGGAACTACAGATTGGAGTCCGGCATCGGGAGAAAATTGTCTTTTACCTGCTACCCTCCTTGTCTCATGCTTTTCTTCTCGGTCTTCCTTGGTTGAGAATGCATGAGCCTACTCTCGATTGGCAGTCCGGGGACATTCTACGTTGGGGGCAGTGCTGCCAGAACAAGTGCTTGCTTCCCGTCCAGTTTAAAGACTCCTCTCTGTCAAACTCTTTGTCTCCAGATTTACCTTCTGCTTATGTGGCTTTTGCAGATGTCTTCAACAAAAAGGAGGCGGAGATCCTTCCTCCGCATCGTCCATACGACTGCCCTACCGACCTTGTTCCAGGTTCTACTCCACCTAGGGGTCGTATTTACCCCCTATCTGCTACTGAGACTCAAGCCATGACCGAATATATCCAGGAAAATTTAACCAAAGGCTTTATTTGAAAATCTTCTTCTCCTGCTGGTGCTGGTTTCTTTTTCGTCAAGAAGAAAGATGGCTCCCTTCATCCTTGCATCGACTACCGAGGTCTTAACAATATCACAGTTAAAAACAGGTACCCACTTCCCCTCATTCCCGAACTGTTTGACCGTCTCCGAGGAGCGTGAGTCTTCACTAAATTAGATCTTCGTGGGGCTTACAACCTCATCCGAATCCGCCCCAGTGATGAGTGGAAGACTGCGTTCAACACCAGAGATGGCCATTACAAGTATCTAGTGATGCCTTTTGATTTGTGCAACGCTCCCGCTGTGTTTCAGGAGTTCGTGAACGATGTATTCCGGGATCTACTCTATTCTTGTGTGGTGGTGTACTTAGATGATATTCTTATTTTCTCTCCAGATCTCTCTATCCACCGAAGAGACGTCTGTCAAGTCCTTTTACGTCTTAGAGCAAATCGCCTTTATGCCAAGCTTGAAAAGTGAGCCTTCGAGCAATCTTCATTACCCTTTTTAGGGTATATCATATCTGACTCTGGCCTTCACATGGATCCGGAGAAAGTGTCTGCCGTGCTGAACTGGTCACGTCCCCAGGGGGTCAAGGCGATCCAATGGTTCCTTGGTTTCGCTAACTACTACCGGCAGTTCATACCACACTTTTCTACCCTGTCTAGTGCTATCTCCACTCTGATCCGCAAGGGAGCCAATCCTCACTCCTGGCCTCCAGAGACCGAAGATGCATTTAGGTTCTTCAAACAAGCCTTTGCTACGGCTCCTGTTCTCCATCGTCCTGAGATTAGCAAGCCCTTCATTCTGGAGGTTGATGCTTCTGCCATTGGAGCTGGTGCGGTGCTTTCCCAGAGGTCTTCCTCCAGTCGGCTTGTCACTTGCAGCTTCTTCTCTAAGACCTTCTTGGCGGCTGAGAGAAACTATACCACCGGTGATAGAGAATTGCTAGGTATCAAATTGGCGTTGGAGGAATGGCGTTATTTGTTGGAGGGAGCCGTACATCCTTTTAAGATCTACACTGACCACAAGAATCTGGCATATATCTGCTCAGCACAAAGACTTAATCCTCAGCAACCTAGGTGGTCGCTATTCTTTGCTCGGTTGGATTTTGAGTTACATTTTCGTTCTGGTGATAAGAATTTCTAAGCAAACGCCTTATTCAGATCCTTCCTGACTACCGATGTTGAGGAGATACCCTCTCATATCGTGGATCCAAGCAAGGTCATTTCGGTTGCTCCCGTCACTGTAACCTCTGTACCCCCGGGTAAGACTTTTGTTCAAGAGCGCAACAGGAGGCAAGTTCTATGTTAGGGTCATGCCTCCAAGCTGGCGGGTCATGTTGGTTTCAAGAAAACCCTTTCTTTGGTGTCATGATACTACTGGTGGCCATCCCTTCCTCGAGACATCCGAAGTTTTGTTGCTTCCTGTCCATCTTGCGCCAAGAATAAGGTTCCGAGGCATCTGTCCTCGGGTCTTCTGCAGCCGCTTCCGTTTCCCTCGGCTCCTTGGCAACACATTGCGATGGACTTTATCACCGATCTACCTCTGTCTTCTGGCCATACAGTTATCTTTGTAGTCGTGGATCAATTTTCCAAGATGGCTCACTTTGTTCCTCTTTCCTGATTACCGTCTGTTCCCGAATTGGCAAGAATTTTCATCACTCATATTTTTCGGATACACAGCTTTCCTCGACACATAGTTTCGGACAGAGGAGTTTAGTTCACCTCGCGCTTCTGGCGTGCATTATGCAAATTGTTGGATGTAACTCTGGAATTCTCCTCTGCCTACCATCCTCAAACTAATGGTCAGGCAGAGCGTACAAATCAAATCCTGGTCACCTATCTTCGTCATTTCTCTAACGTCCATTAAAACGACTGGTCCAGTTTACTCCCTTGGGCCTAATTTGCTTACAACAACCACATCAGCGAATCCTCTTTCAAGTCGCCTTTCTTTGTTGTTTATGGGCAACATCCTGGTGTTCCTCTGCCAGGACTCCCAGCCTCTGGTGTGCCGGCGGCCGATCTTCTGACCGAGGATTTTTCCAGTGTCTGGCAGGAGACCAAAACCGCTCTCGAACAAGCTGGAAACAGAATTAAGAGACATGCCAACAAGAGACGATTTGATCCTCCATCTTTTCAACCGGGTGATAAAGTATGGTTATCTTCCAAGTTCATCCGCCTTAAGATTCCCTCGTATAAACTTGGTCCACGGTATATCAGTCCATTGGAGGTGTTAACTCATATTAACGAGGATGCCTACAAGTTAAAGTTGCCCGTCTCGCTCCGCATCCCCAACTCGTTCCACGTTTATCTACTTAAGCCTGTCATACTCAATCAATTTCACTCCACCTCTGGTCTATCACCTCTACCCATTTCCGATCAGGATGTCTTTGAAGTTAAGGACATTCTAGCTATGAAGAAATCTCATGGTAAAACTCTCTATTTAATTGATTGGAAAGGTTTTGGTCCTGAGGAGAGGTCTTGGGAACCCCGGGAGAACATCCAAGCTCCTAGAATTTTAGCTAGGTTTCTTTCTAATCTTAAAAAGAGGGGGTGTACGGAAGGGGGTACTGTGACGCCTGCCGCCCCTGCCGCACCTGCTTCACAGCATACTTACCTCTCCCGGTCTCTTCTTTTGACTCGCCGCCGGTCCCTGGCTCTCGTCGGGTGAGCGTGCGCGCCTCTCACTGCGCACGCGCACATCCTTTCACTGGCCTGCAGACGCTCCATTCCGCCACTTTATGATTCTGGAGGATCTTAACCGAGAAGTTCTGCAGCACTCAGTCTATTTAAGGTAATTCCTGCCTCTGCTCCATGCCTGATTGTCATTTGTCCTCACTTGACCCAGGTCCCTCTGTGCTTTGTTGCTTTCTAGTGCGATTCTCTGTCAGTCTTGTGTCTACGCCTTACCCTGTCAGTCATGGTCATCCGTCATATCCTGCTTGTCCTGTGTTTCCTCCATATCCAGTCTGTCCTGTGTTTTCGCCACATCCAGTCCATCCTGTCTGCCATATCCTGCCAGTCCTGGGTGTCCGCCATATCCAGTCCATCCTGTGTCTCTACCATACCCTGCCAGTCCTGGGCGTCCGCCATATCCAGCCCATTCTGTGTCTCCGCCATATCCTGCAAGTCCTGGGCGTCCGCCATATCCAGTGCATCCTGTGTCTCCGCCATACCCTGCCTGTCCTGGGCGTCCGCCATATCCAGTCCACTCTGTGTTTTATTCACTGTCACTCTGTCCTGTGTCTCCGCCTTAGCCACTTCCGCATCTTTCCTCTTCTGCTTCCTGTTCCCTGGTATCAGCTTCTGCAGCAATAGTCTCCCTTGGGCCTGCACCTAACGCTCCATGTATTGGGGGTGGTCCACCAGGCCAGCTCACCCTTGGTAGGTTCGTTGTCGTGGTTCTGCGGGTTCACTCTTTGAGATCCATAAGATCTGACAATAATGCACCCCGTACTAGTATAATGCACCCCAATAGCAGTGTAATGCACCCCATAGTAGTATAATGCAGCCCATAGTATAATTCAGCACCATAGTATAATGCACCCCATAGGAGTATAATGGACCCCTATAGTATAATGCAGCCCCATAGCAGTTTAATGCACCCTATAGTACTAAAATGCACCCCCATAGTATAATGCACCCCATAGTAGTATAATACACCCCTTTAGTATAATGCACCCCCTTAGGAGTATAATCCTCCCTCATAGTATAATGCGGCCCCTTTCCCTCCCCACCCATAGTAGTATAATGCACCCCATACCGATATAATATGCCAGCTTTACTAAAAAAGAAAACTTTTTTCCTTACTTGGCCTCCTCTCCGATTCACATGAGGTGCGCAGCGTCGTTCCGGCACATGACAGTGACGTCATATGTCAGAGACATGCGTGTTGACGTCAGCTGCCAGCCTGCGATTGGCTGGCGGCAGTTAACTGTTGCCATGAAGGAGGAATCTTCTGCATGGCAACAGATTTTAACTGATCATGCATCGCTGGGGCCGGGTGAGCAAAAGCTCATCGGGCCCAATAAGCCAGTAAGGGAAGTGATGCCCTGATGGCAGCCCTGTTGAACCCCCTGCCCTGCACCACACACTTAGTACAGGTTCCAGCATCTCCCTGCATTGCATTTATACATCCAGCACTTAGCACTTTATTACTCCCATACATTTATTTTGCATACTATTTTTTACTTTTGAAATGTTCATTATGATGTGTGTTATGCTGCTGGTGTAAATAAGATTACAGAAATTATCTCAATTAACATTAAGTTGTTTACCAATATCATGCTCTGCATACATAATCTCTTAGAATTGAAGTGATCTCCATTATAACTCCAGCACAGTGTCTTTTTTGTTTTCTTTCAAGTATGTGTTGTCATCTCCTTTTTAATCATTCATTTTAAATTTATGAATAAAAATAATATTTTTTAAGATATTACCTTGTTGTTGGAGGATCTGTTTCCCACATCGGTTCTTTCACCCATCACGGTCCTCCGTGTTTCTGTTTAGGGCATAATAGGCTCTGAGGGAAGGAGGTTGTTGGCCCAAATCGTGCAATACATGACCCCATCATCCTTCCTTCAAAAAGGTGCAGTTCTGGGCTGATAGCTGACCTTTCTCAGATTCATCCTTACCCCATGAGGCAAGATCTTGCCTGGAGCCCCAGACTGAGGAAGATTGACAGTCTTGTGTTTCTTCCATTTTCTAATAATTGTGCCAACAGTTGTTGCCTTCAAATCAAGCTTCTTGTCCTGTAGACATTCCATTCTTGTTCAGGTTTACAATTTCATCCCTGGTGCCCATAGACAGCATTTTGGTCTTGGCCATGGTGGCGAGGTTGGCGTGTGATTGAGTGTGTGGACAGGTGTCATTTATAGAGGTAATGAGTTCAAACAGGTGCAATTAATACAGGTGATGAGTGCAGAGTAGAAGGGTTTCTAAAATAAAAACTAGCAGATCTGTGACAGTCAGAATTCTTGCGGTTAGATGAGGATAAAATAATTATTTCATGCAAAAAAATGCTATTTAATTATTTAAAAATCATACAATGTGATTTTCTGGATTAACTTTTTAGATTCTGTCTCTCACAGTTGAAGTGTACCTACGATAAAAATTCCAGACCTCCATATTCTTTGTAGTTGGGAAAACTTGCAAAATCGTCAGTGTATCAAATACTTACTTTTCCTCACTGTATACACCAAATAATACAGATAATGAGAACTAAACCCAGTATAGAATACAGTGGACATATACAAATACATACAGCCAGTATAATATACATATACAGCTCTGGCAAAAATTAAGAGGCCACTGCAAAATTTTCAGTTTGATTTTTCTCTTTATAGGTATATTTTTGAGTAAAATTGTTCTTTTATTCTATAAACTACTGACAACATGTCTCCGAAGTTCCAAGCAATAAATTTTGTATTTATTTTCTGAAAATGAGAAATGGTCAAAATCACAAAAAAATGCATTGCTTGCAGACCTCAAATAATGCAAAAAAAAAAACAAGTTCATAATCGTTTAGAAACAACAATACTAATGTTTTAACTCAGGAAGAGTTCAGAAATCAATATTTTGTGGAATAACCATGGTTTTTAATCACAGCTTTCATGTGTCTTGGCATGCTTTACACCAGTCTTTCACACTGCTTTTGGGTGACCTTATGCCACTCTCGACCTTATGCCACTACTGGTACAAAAATTTAAGCAGTTCTTTGATGGATTGCTTGTGACTATACTGTACATCTTCCTCCTGATTACATTCCAGAAGTTTTCAATGGTGTTCAGGTCTGGAGATTGGGCTGGCCATGACAGGGATTTGATGTGGTGGTCCTTCATCAACACCTTGATTGACCTAGCTGTGTGGCATGGTGCATTGTCCTGGAAAAAACAGTCCTCAGAGTTGGGGAACATTGCCTGAGCAGAGGGAATCAACTCTTTTTCCAGGATAACCTTGCGGCTTGATTCATACATCCTTCGCAACCTAACCTTAACCTGCCCAATTCCAGCCTTGCTGAAGCATCCCCAGATCATCATCGATCCTCCACCAAATTTCACAGTGGGCAAGACACTGTGGCTTATACGCCTCTTCAGGTCTCCATCTAACCATTAGACGACCAGGTGTTGGGCAAAGCAGAAAATTAGACTCATCAGAGAAGATTACCTTACTCAATTCCTCTATGGTCCAATCCTTATGGTCTTTGGCAAACTTCAGCCAGGCTCTCCTTTGCTTCTCATTGATGAAAGTTTTTTCTAGCTTTACATGACTTGAGTCCTGCCTCTAGGAGCCTGTTACGAACTGTTCTTGCCGTGCACTTCACCCCAGCTGCCATTTGCCATTCCTTTTGTAGGTCACATGATGTCATCCTGTTGTTGCTGAGTGACATTCAAATAAGATGGCAGTCATCCCGGTCAGTGGAGAGTCGTTTTTGCCCTCTGCCGGTCTGTAGCTTTGTTGACCCCAATGTCTGCTGCTTGACCTTGTTGTAATGGACTACCGTCTTAGAAATTTTAAGGATGGAGGCAACATGATGCTCACTGAGTCCCTCTGCTAGTAAAGCCAGAATTGAGCCCTTCTTTTTCTCACTCAAGATTTTCTTTTCAACTCCTTTGGCATGGTTAAAAGTTATTTTTTCATTCCTATTACTATTACTAGCACTTGTTTTGCCACCCAGCTTGTCCTATTGCAAGAGGATTGTGAACACCACAGCAGTGTTTTTCGTACTTTCCTTCGTTAAATAAGATCAGGTTCAGGTGATCACCTAATCAGAAGCACATTAAGTAGAATGAGGTGTACTCTGGTTGAAATTCAACTGACACTGGAATGGAATGGCTGTCAGACATGTAGAGAGAAGCAAGGGCAGCACGGTGGCTCAGTGGATAGCACTGTAGCCTTGCAGCACTGGGGTCAAATCCCACCAAGGACAACATCTGCAAGGAGTTTGTATGTTCGCCCTGTGATTGCGTGGGTTTCCTCCGGGTACTCCGGTTTTCTCCCACATTCCAAAAACATACTGTTAGGGAATTTAGATTGTGAGCCCCATCGGGGACTGCGATGATAATGTGTGCACACTGTAAAGTACAGCGGAATATGTTAGCGCTATATAAAAATAAAGATTATTATTTAGAAGCTGATTTTTATAAAACTGTGCAGTGGTCTCTTAATTTTTGCCAGAGCTGTATATGGAACAGCGCCAAATTGGACATACAAATCTATGGGTGCATGTGAAACATCGGACTGCACTTGGATGTCATCTGAGTGTTGTCGATTACTATGGACACAAGCAATGGAGGAGATGGAGAAATTACTATCGCATAAGAGAATCCATGGCTGTGTGAGCGCAGCATAAATGTTTTAGAAAGTGGAAGACTCTTTACTAGCACATGTGGCAACGTTTTGGTTCCGTAACAGAACCTTTCTCTGTTATGGAACTGAAATATTGTCACATGGGCTAATGTCACTTTTTTCACATTTAATGGGAGTGCTGCTTAGTTTCCTTCTCCATAGGCTTTTAACAATGGAATTGGGGAACATCGAGGGAAATACTGGATTACGCTGGACCTGCGTTGGACCTGCGTTGGACCCTTATTTTCTAATAAATTGGTGAAAAAGAGACAGTGTTTTGTTTCCATTTGTAGACTCTGTCAGATTCCCTGAACTACATTGGACCTGAATAGTTTTTTTAAAATAAATTAGTGATCTAGGTGAAAGTGTCAGGGAGTGTTTACTCAAATAAAGTATTTTTTGTTTCTGAGGATTTTTGTTGATTACTGGGTTAGTAAAAGGGGTGACAGATAGACATTTCTCAATTACTAACACCAGGGCTTGATGGCAGCTGTGTTTTGAGACAATTCACAGCTGACATCAACCCCCAACTACCATTATCCAGATTGACAACGCACAAGGGCAATCAGGAAGAGCCGACACGATGCGCCAAAATTGGTGAATCTAATGTGATGCGCCACTTCTTGGATGGCCGAGTGCTGGTAGTTTTAGACTGGGAAGGGTGCCATAACCATGAAACTTCCCAACCTGATAATCTCAGCCCATAGCTGCCTGCTTTACCTTTGCTGGTTATAAAAAAATATCAGGGGACCCCACGTAGATTTTTTAATTATTTATTAGTAGTGTAAGGCTGCAGTAGCATCGTACGCAGTGAAGAAGCAGTGACCCACAAATTCAAACACAAAAGTCTCTTTTAATGTGTTTCTTCACAGCATTAAAGTCCAATTCACATAAATGCATATAACTTCAGTGGATATTATCAGTGACCAGTTTACACCAGTTCAAAGCAATGCATATCTCATGGCTTTAGATTTGCGGTCCCTAAACAGGCCAGACTTCCCTTGTCCAGTTTCCCTGGGCGACCACAAGCCATATTACAGTCTCCATACACAGCCTCATATGTTGCAGACACTACACACGCCAGCCCTCCTCTGACTAGTTCTCGTGGGTGTCCTGCATCGCTGTATCACAGTCTCTTTACAGACTCTTTACTCACACAGTCGTACACAGTTCAGAATATCGTCTGGATAGCAGCCGGGCACCATATCCACCTGTTTGCAATTGTTGCACATGCTAGTCCTCTTTCGGGAACAGGACATCCACCTCTGGGCACAGGACTGTCCACATCCGAGACCAGTACCATGGACGACTTGCATCTCTGTGTACGCTGCGGGTGCCAGGCTATTCAGCTGCCCTGGGTGCTGGCTGTGCTGGCCTGTGCCTCCATGCACTCTGCAGACCAGCACACACCAAACTGACACTGACGTGCACACCTGACCTGACCTGACACACCCATGCCCCTTACTGCAGGGTTTTTAAACACACACAAACCTGTGGCCTTCAGCCACATGGAAAACCCGAACCGGAAATCCGTGACTCTCATGCACACCTATGGACTTCATCCGTCTGCATGCACATGGGGAGAACAAACAGCGCCTCCTAGCTGTATCAGAGGCCACAGCCTCACAGTAGTGATGAGCAAATACATTCCGCACTATTCGTTACTCCCACGAATAGTACAGTATTCAGGCTATTCGTTACTCAGTGAGTAATTTGGTATTCGCCTCAGTATGTTCGAGTGTCCCACCCAGCATGTTTGGTGCTGTATTTGCAGCCAATGAACATGCTGGGCTGACTTGCCAATCACAGTAATGCGAGCGTTATCTTTGGTATGGCATTGCTGTGATTGTCTGTCCTTCCAGCATCATAGGCACTATTTAAAGGCTGCCGATGCCTTCTTGCACACATTGCAGCTGGAAACAACATAGTTTGAGCATAGGGAAAGTGAAAGTAGTGTAGAGAGAGTGATAGGCGTTTATACTGTTTATTCATTCCAAAAAGCTCTTTAAAGGGCTAAAGACTGTCAAGATTACTTTCTTTGTTTATTAGGTGGGAATTTAGTAGTGAGAGATTTAATAGCAGGGAAGCAGGGAGGGAGAGACGGAGGGTGGGTGAAAGACTGGCACCTGGGTGTTCTGATCATTGCAATTACATGCTGCAGCTCTATGCTATTTTCCACTTAAAATACCTAATATTTGTTTAGTAGTTGTGTGACTGGCGCAATACAGGTACAGATAATCATAACTGAATTTAGCAGGGGCAGTAATCTTCATTTCTCCGCATTTGCAGTGTTATAGCAAGCGAATTGAAAAAAATCTTAGCTTTCTATTGTTCTTAAAACTAGTGTATCCGTATCTACCAGTTGTGCGACTGGCGCAATACGGATAGAGATAATCATATGTGACAATTTAGCAAGGGTAATAATTTGCATTACTGCACATTTGCAGTGTGTCAGCAAGACGATCTTAAAAAAAAGTACACATACATTGCTAGATACAGTGAATTTGTACATAAGACCGTTGTAAGCGTACTTGTGAAAACTAAAGCCAGTATTTTTTGGTCTTATAAGCATAACACATTCAAGATGTGAAAGTGAAGCGATGGCCGGGGGACCACCACGGTGCAGGAAGACTACTGTACACAAGATGAGGTGCAAACAACAAAGGGTAGATTTATTGGGAGGCAAGGAATGAAGTGAATGAGGAAGATGCAAACAGGGGTATACAATGGCAAAAGGCAATTTACAAGAGTAATAAACTTTATCTTTTCCGTAAAATAGGACGGTGCTCCAGCTATTACAGACTTAAAATATGTCTAACAAGCAAATGTAAACAATAAACGAGTGATGATGCTACTCTACGTATAACCTCCCTGGCCTTTACTAAGCAGGCCACACGGCTCCCGTGTACTGACTATTGAAGCCTACACTAGGCCCTAACAGGTGCACCAAACAGGAACAAACTCACGGTGATGTTGGAAAATCAGCTCCAGTCCCAGGGGGGCCCCCAGCAGTCTAATATGGTGGTGCACACGGCTTTCTGTCAGCTCTGTGAAGCGTGGTCTTCTCCTTGCTTCTGGATCCTAGGGATGCTCCTGGAAAATGTAAATCCGTAAATCCCTTTCTCTGTATCTTCGTGGCTCTCTTGCAGCTATATTAGGACTCAGTTCTTCTCTCTTTCAGCTATCAGCACAAAAAGTCCTCTCTGCAGCAGCCTCAGCTCACACAGGCTGCTCCAGCTCCACACCTGCACTCTGCACAGACTAGTTCATTACAACGATTTTTGCAGGGGAGAAGCAGAACATTCCATCACACCAGACAAGGGGGTGCAGCCTCTTTAAGTGACAGCGTGTTCCTTACTGTCCATAACAGCACCACCCTCTTACATGCCTCCCTTCTTAATGATGGTCATCCTCAGCCATCACAGCATCAGGGTCAAAGTGTAATGGAGGAATGTGCAATGCGGAAACAGCACCTAAAGAGGAGGCAACAAAGGTGTAAAAACAGACAGAGCACACTGTTCTACATATCGGACTGGTGGAACCCCTGCATTAGACCTCTGGGATCTCCGAAGCTCTTGGCTGTCAGGCAAGGCTTGACTATCTTCCAGAGGAACACTTGTTGCAGAAGACATTGTGATCTCTTGTCTGGTCTCTTCCTCGCATGGCGGTACTGGTACATCCAAGGGATTACCGTCGCCGTGTGGCTGAGAACCCTCTACTGTGTCAGGGATGGTCCACCACTCATCACCGATTTCACCATCAGGCATGACAGATTCAGGAAGTGGAGTAGCGCCTTCAGGCGACAATGGCGTAGAACAGACCTCAGACCGGCAAGGCCGCAGCATATTTCTGTCAAGTACTCTAGGGGCAGATGCCCCAGTCTCAATCTGTACCTTGTAGACAGGGCCATTAGCATACACTCGCTCAATAACTTTGTATGGCTGTACTTCCCATCTCTCACTTAGTTTTCCCTTGGGGCATATCTCTCTGACTAATACTCGGTCTCCAGGTTGGAACGGTAACTCTTGAGTCGGTTTGCGGCCCGTGTGTTCTTTTTCTTGCAGCTGCTGACCCGCCAACCGCCATATCGTTTGCAATCGTTGCCAATGCTCTTTCACCCATGAGGTGACAGTTCGCTCCATCAGCTCCTCTGGCTGTTCCAAATTCAGCTCAATGATCTCTTATCCAGCTCTTCCAAACAACAGTAGATAGGGGGTATAACCGTGGAGTGGACCCGATTGTTGTAGGTCCAGACCAATTCCAGCAGATAGTCTGGCCAACACGCCTTTTTATCCTCCTCCAATGTTCTCAGCATTTGAAGTAAGGTTCAGTTGAAGCGTTCACAAGCTCGGTTGCCTTGAGGGTGGTAAGGGGTGGTCCAGGACCGCTCGATGCCATACATAAGATACAATTCTTCCATCGCCTTGCCTTGGAAACATGCGCCTTGGTCGGAGTGGATGCACTTTGGGCACCCATACACCCGGATGAAGTCTTGACAGATGGCTCGCGCTGCCAATTCCGCAGTCTGATCTCTAATTGAAGTAACTACTGCAAACTTAGAGAAATGATCGGTCATCACCAAACAGTATTGCAGCCCCAGGGCCGAGTGTCCCACGAGGAGATAGTCGATCATCAAGACTTCTAGCGGTTCCTTAGTTTGTATGGTCTGGATGGGTGCCCTCTGTTCGGTACTCTTAATGAGGTCACATACTCAACATTGCCAGCAAACCTCTTCCACCACAAACTCCAACTGGGGGCAATTCACATACCGCTGTAACCATTGGTAGGTCTTTGTGGGGCCGAAGTGCGCTCAAAATTCTTGGGCTTCTTTAGCTACTTCTTGAGCCATTCTTCCTGGGATGACAACTTGCCACCTTACTTCCATATCTTTTGGCTGTTGCCTCTTATGATATAGCACTGACTCGCACCTTCAGTCTATCCCACTGATGTAACACACTCCTCATTTCAGAGTCCAGATCATCTCTCTCTTGTTTGCCAGGCTTCCGCTTTTGAGTTACCCACCATTTCATCTGTCTCAGCCCTTCGTCTTCATCCTGAACGTGTCCCCATTCCTCATTGGTTCTCCCCAGGGACCGGGGTAATGCGCAGGCCTCCCTTCTTGACTGGGCTGCAACCATTGGGGGCTTAAACTTGCGAAAGTCTGGGGTTTCCTCCTCTTCGAGTTGCTCATCAAGATCCCCCACTGGAGTCTCCACAGTCACTCTTGACAGCCCATCAGCATTTGCGTTTTCGGTAGCAGAGCGATAACGGATGGTAAAGTCAAACTTGGCTAGGCGAGCCACCCACCGTTGTTCTAAGGCCCCCAATTTAGCATTCTCAAGGTGGGCCAGGGGATTATTGTCTGTTCGAACTTGAATCTTGGGACCTGTCAGGAAGCCTGCAAACTTTTCTGTCATGGCCCACACCAGGGCCAGGAGCTCTAAACGGAAGGAGCTGTAATTGTGAGGGTTTCTTTCGCTGTCTCGCAGGGACCTGCTGGCATACCCGATGACTCTCTCATGTCCATCCTGTATCTGAGAAAGTACTGCACTGAGTCCATGAAGGCTTCCATCTATGTACAACAGGAACAGTTGATCGAATTCTGCGTAGGCCAAAATTGGGGCTGAAATAAGGGCATTCTTTATAGCCTGGAAGGCCTCGTCTTGACCCTGTGCCCAGGGGATGCGCTTGCTCTTTGGCACTCCAGCGGTCCCCCTCAGCAACTCATTGAGAGGACCCGCCACCTTCGCAAAGTTTTTAACAAACCAGCGGTAGTACCCAGCAAGTCCCAGGAAGGCCTGGAGTTCTCTCACTGTTCGAGGGACTGGCCACTTCTGGATAGCAGCCACTTTTTCTGGCGAGGGTAGAACTCCATCTTGTGACACTATGTGGCCCAGGTACTCGATCTCTCTCTTGAAGAGGTGGCACTTCTTTGGCTTCACCTTCAGGTTATGAGCACGCAGTCTTCCAAGTACCTGTCCAAGCCAGGCAAGGTGTTCTTCGAATGAGGCCGAAAACACAATGATGTCATCCAGATACATCAGGGTAGCCTCAAAATTTATGTCTCCCAAACACTTTTCCATCAGTGCCTGGAGCATTGGAGAGCCCGAAGGGCATCCGTTTAAACTCGAACAGCCCCATAGGGAGGATGAAGGCGGTTTTCTCTTTGTCTTTCTCTGCCACAGCTACTTGCCAGTATCCGCTTGCTAGGTCCAGGGTGGAGAAGTACTTGGCTTTCCCCAACGCTGTCAAGGAATCCTCGATGCAGGGCAACGGATACGAGTCTCGAACAGTGCAGGCATTGAGTTTCCTGTAATCTACACAGAACCGGATGGTCCCATCCTTTTTCTTGACAAGCACCACCGGGGCTGCCCAAGGGCTCTGACTACACTGCACCACTCCTGAATCCAGCATCTGCCTCAGTAATGTTTTCACCTCTTGATACATCTTGGGCGGGATCTGCCGGTATCGTTCTCGAATTGGACGAGCTTCCCCAGTCGGTATCTCATGTGTGATGGCTTCAGTACAGCCGAAATCTTCAGCATGATGGGCGAATGCGGCCTGATTTTCCCACAGCATAGTTTCTATTGCTTGCACACGCTCAGGGCCCAGAGACTTCACATCCACTTCCATTTGATCAAGGATGACCCATCCACTCCACTCCGGGGATGGCATCTCTTCATCCCCCACAGCAACTGCTAGGGTCCACCCCACGCCTTCTTTCGGTGATAAAGACATCTCCTTCTGACTCACCACTTCACCCTTATGTAGGTACACCAGGGCCAGATCTGTCCCTCTTGGCAAGGTGACCTCCCCGGGGCCCACATTCAAAGCTCTTATGGGAACATGTCCTCTCTGGACCACAGCTATCGTACGAGCTATCATGACTTCTTGGTCCACTCGTCCGCCTACCACAGGCTGAACAACCACTTCCAACCCATCAAGGTTGCGGTGAGTCCCCACTGGAAGGTATACTATAGTTTCTCGCTCGGGAGGTAGGATTACAGGTTTTTTACCAGGAGCCCTGATGACCCCTACCGTCTGATAAGATGGCACACTCTTCTGCTTCCCACAGACGCGGATCAGTCATGGAAGGGCTTCTTGAGTAGGCTTATGTGTAGTAGCCTTCTTCCAATATCCAGGTCCCCGTTTGGTAAACATAATCTGATCAAGTTCATGTAGCATGTTCATTCCCAGTACTACAGGCACATCTTCCTTGATAGGCTCAGGGACTAGCAGGATCCCTTTTCTCCCAACTTCTTGCCCACAGATTTGAATATTCATCCACACGACCCCTGTGACCGGGATCGGTTGTTGGTTGGCAGCAAACAACCGGATCAATGTCTCTTTTTCTGGCTTGGCCAGGTCCTGGAAATGCTGCTTGAAATACGCTTCTGGCATCGTATCAGGCAATCCACTAGAACTCCTTTGAATTCAGCACGTAGGATGGGGCTCCCAGCAATCAAGTTTTCGTTATGATATGGAGCGGCCTCTCTCCTTGCCTCCCCCGCAGAGTGCCGCACTACTGCGGGGGTTGGTAGTTTAACGACGGCTTCCACTGGCCTTGAGTATAGTTCCGACAGTCTCTGGCAAGGTGCCCCCGTCCTCCACAATCCCAGTATTGGATGCCTCCGCCTCGTCGGGGGGTACCTCGAGCCTGTCCTCGTGCCTCCGATGCCTGATGGGAGGGGGCTTGCTCCCACTGATCCCTTATCGGTCGGGCTGAAGTATGGTTGCATGAGTACGGTGGGTCAGACTGTGGTAGTTCCCCCACTCTTTCCTCCATCTGGGTCAGTTTCTCTTGCACGTTGACAAGGGACTGCTGCAAGTCTTGCACCACCTGGACGTGCACCTCTTGATGGTTTGGGTCCCCTCTGGTATTGGCGCTGTCATGATTCCCAATGGCAGGGACATGGGCAAAAACGGACTAGCTCTAGGAAGATGGTATCTCAAGTAACCGCGATGCTGAACCTAACACGCAAATAGAAGTAGCCAGGGGGTGTGCCTACGTTGATCTCTAGACACCTCGCGCCAGCCGGAGAGCTAACTACCCCTAGAAGAGGAATACACAGACCTGGCTTGCCTCCAGGGAAACCCCAAAAGTTATAGTAGCCCCCCACATGTAATAACGGTTAGGCAAGAGGAAAACACAAACGCAGTATGAATATAGTTTCAGCAAAGTGAGGCCCTCTGACTAGATAGATGAAAATACAAAAGAGGACTTCGCGGTTACCTCAAAACCCTAAGCAGCCATCCTGAAACTACCTTAACTCCGTTATCAACTCATGACACCGGAGTAGTAATTTCAGATCACTAGAGCTTCCAGCAGCACAAGAAATATAAATGCATGCTGGACAAAACAAACACAAAAAAGGCCAAAGATTCAACTTAGCTGAATTGCAGACTTGGAGCAGGTAGCAAGCAACAGAGATGCTCTGGTAACATTGATTGCCGGCACTAGAGTGACTGAGAAGCCAGACTAAATAGGAAACTCCCAATTTCCTGATGAAAACAGGTGCACTGGAAACACAAGACCAAAGTCAACCAGTACCACCAGTAGCCACCAGAGGGAGCCCAAAAACAGAATTCACAACAGTACCCCCCCCCCCCTTAAGGAGGGGGCACCGAACCCTCATGAGAACCACCAGGGCGATCTGGATGCGCCCTATGAAAGGCGCGAACCAAATCAGAGGCATGAACATCAGAGGCAGTCACCCAAGAATTATCCTCCTGACCGTATCCCTTCCATTTAACCAGATATTGAAGTCTCCGTCTGGAAATACGAGAGTCCAAAATCTTCTCCACAACATACTCCAATTCACCCTCCACCAGCACAGGAGCAGGAGGCTCAACAGAAGGAACAACTGGTACCTCGTACCTCCGCAACAACGACCTATGGAAGACATTATGAATGGTGAAAGATGCTGGAAGGTCCAAACGAAAAGATACAGGATTAAGAATCTCCAAAATCTTATAAGGACCTATGAACCGAGGTTTGAACTTAGGAGAAGAGACCTTCATAGGGACAAAGCGAGAAGACAACCACACCAAGTCTCCAACACGGAGATGATGACCCACACGACGATGACGATTAGCAAACTGCTGAGTCTTCTCCTGAGACAACTTCAAATTGTCCACCACATGACTCCAAATCCGGTGCAGTCTATCCACCACAGAATCCACTCCAGGACAATCCGAAGACTCCACCTGACCAGACGAAAAACGAGGGTGAAACCCTGAATTGCAAAAGAAAGGAGAAACCAGAGTAGCAGAACTGGCCCGATTATTGAGGGCAAACTCTGCCAACGGCAAAAAGGCGACCCAATCATCCTGATCAGCAGACACAAAACACCTCAAATACGTCTCCAAGGTCTGATTAGTTCGCTCCGTCTGGCCATTAGTCTGAGGATGGAAC
Organism: Ranitomeya variabilis; assembly: GCF_051348905.1. NCBI lineage: Eukaryota > Metazoa > Chordata > Amphibia > Anura > Dendrobatidae > Ranitomeya > Ranitomeya variabilis. The sequence goes on from NC_135232.1 coordinate 777,828,657, forward strand.
GCAGATGAAAAAGACAAATCAATGCCCATCCTGGCACAGAACGCTTGCCAGAACCTAGACACAAATTGAGATCCTCTGTCAGACACGATGTTTTCCGGGATACCATGTAAGCGAACCACATTCTGAAAAAATAAAGGAACCAACTCCGATGAAGAAGGCAATTTGGGCAAGGGTACCAAATGAACCATCTTAGAAAAACGGTCACACACCACCCAAATGACAGACATTTTCTGAGAAACCGGGAGATCCGAGATAAAGTCCATAGAGATGTGCGTCCACGGCCTCTTCGGAATAGGCAAGGACAACAACAATCCACTAGCCCGAGAACAGCAAGGCTTGGCCCGAGCACAAACATCACAAGACTGTACAAAGGTACGCACATCCCGAGACAGGCAAGGCCACCAGAAAGACCTGGCCACCAAATCTCTGGTACCAAAAATTCCAGGGTGGCCCGCCAACACAGAAGAATGAACCTCTGAGATGACTCTACTGGTCCACTCATCTGGAACAAACAATCTCCCAGACGGACAACGATCAGGCTTATCAGTCTGAAACTCCTGCAAAGCACGTCGCAAGTCTGGGGAGACAGCAGACAAAATCACTCCATCCTTAAGGATACCCGTAGGCTCAGAATCACCAGAGGAGTCAGGCTCAAAACTCCTAGAAAGAGCATCTGCCTTCACATTTTTCGAGCCTGGCAAGTATGAAACCACAAAATTAAACCGAGAGAAAAACAATGACCAGCGCGCCTGTCTAGGATTCAGACGCCTGGCGGACTCAAGGTAAATCAGATTCTTGTGATCAGTCAAGACCACCACCTGATGTCTAGCACCCTCAAGCCAATGACGCCACTCCTCAAATGCCCACTTCATAGCCAAGAGCTCCCGATTACCGACATCATAATTTCGCTCGGCGGGCGAAAACTTTCGAGAGAAGAATGCACATGGTCTCATCACTGAGCAATCGGGACTTTTCTGCGACAAAACCGCCCCCGCTCCAATCTCGGAAGCATCAACCTCAACCTGAAAAGGGAGTGAAACATCAGGCTGGCGCAACACAGGGGCAGAAGAAAAGCAGCGCTTAAGTTCCCGAAAGGCGTCCACAGCCGCAGAGGACCAATTGGCAACATCAGCACCCTTCTTAGTCAAATCAGTCAGAGGTTTAGCAACACTTGAAAACCCAGTTATAAATCGACGATAGAAATTAGCAAAGCCCAAGAACTTCTGAAGACTCTTCAGGGAAGTAGGCTGCGTCCAATCACAAATAGCCCGAACCTTGACAGGATCCATCTCAACAGAAGAAGGGGGAAAAATATACCCCAAAAAGGAGATCTTCTGAACCCCAAAGATACACTTTGAGCCGTTTACAAACAGAGAATTGGACCGCAAAACCTGAAAAACTTTCCTAACCTGTTGAACATGCGACTCCCAGTCATCCGAAAAAATCAAAATATCATCCAAATACACAATCATAAATTTATCCAGGTATTTACGGAAAATATCGTGCATAAAGGACTGAAAGACTGAAGGAGCATTAGAAAGACCAAAAGGCATTACCAAATACTCAAAATGGCCCTCGGGCGTATTAAATGCAGTTTTCCACTCATCTCCCTGCTTAATCCGCACCAAATTATACGCACCCCGAAGATCAACCTTAGAGAACCACTTTGCCCCTTTAATACGAGCAAATAAATCAGTCAATAGTGGCAAAGGATACTGGTATTTGACTGTAATCTTATTCAACAGGCGATAATCAATACAGGGCCTCAGGGAGCCATCTTTTTTACCCACGAAAAAAAAACCTGCTCCTAAAGGGGATGAGGATGGACGGATATGTCCCTTTTCCAAGGACTCCTTAATATACTCTCGCATAGCAGCATGCTCAGGCACAGACAGATTGAACAAACGACCCTTGGGAAACTTGCTGCCCGGAATCAAGTCTATAGCACAATCGCAATCCCGGTGAGGGGGGAGAGAACTAAGTTTAGGCTCCTCAAAAACATCACAATAATCAGACAAAAATGCCGGAATTTCAGAGGGAGTAGATGAAGCAATGGAAACCAAAGGTACTTCCCCATGAGCCCCCTGACATCCCCAACTTAACACAGACATTGTTTTCCAGTCAAGGACTGGATTATGAGTTTGCAACCATGGCAATCCAAGCACTAAGACATCATGCAAGTTATGCAACACAAGGAAGCGAATCACCTCCCGATGGTCAGGAGTCATACACATAGTCACTTGTGTCCAGAATTGTGGTTTATTCCTAGCCAAAGGTGTGGAGTCGATACCCTTCAGAGGGATAGGAACTTCCAAAGGCTCTAGGCTAAACCCACAGCGTCTGGCAAAGGACCAATCCATAAGACTCAAGGAAGCGCCAGAATCCACATAGGCATCCACAGAAATAGTTGATAATGAACAGATCAAAGTTACAGACAAAATAAACTTAGACTGTAAGGTGCCAATTGCAAAAGACTTATCAACCTTTTTTGTGCGTTTAGAGCATGCTGATATAACATGAGCAGAATCACCACAGTAGAAGCACAACCCATTTTTACGCCTATAATTCTGCCGTTCACTTCTGGACAGAATTCTATCACATTGCATAATCTCTGGTGCCTGCTCAGAAGACACCGCCAAATGGTGCACAGGTTTGCGCTCCCGTAAACGCCGATCAATCTGAATAGCCATAGTCATGGATTCATTCAGACCTGTGGGCGTAGGAAACCCCACCATGACATCTTTAACGGCATCAGAGAGACCTTCTCTGAAATTCGCCGCCAGGGCGCACTCATTCCACTGAGTAAGCACAGACCATTTTCGAAATTTTTGACAATATATTTCAGCTTCATCATGCCCTTGAGAGAGGGCTATCAAGGCCTTTTCAGCCTGAATCTCCAAATTAGGTTCCTCATAGAGCAACCCTAGTGCCAGAAAAAACGCATCCACATTAAGCAGCGCAGGATCCCCTGGTGCCAATGCAAATGCCCAATTCTGGGGGTCACCCCGCAACAAGGAAATAACAATTTTAACCTGCTGAGCGGGGTCTCCAGCGGAGCGAGATCTCAGAGAAAGATACAATTTACAATTGTGCTTAAAATTCAAAAAGCGAGATCTATCTCCAGAAAAGAACTCAGGTATAGGGATCTTGGGTTCAGACATAGGAGCATGTATAACATAGTCTTGGATATTTTGAACCTTAGAGGCAAGAGTATTAAGATTTGAAGCTAAACCCTGGATATCCATTTCTCAACAGCAGAGGTCTGAGCCATTCAGGGGTTAAGAGGAGAGGAAAAAAAAAACAGCAGATTGCAATTATGGCTAGACAGAACCTCTGAGTAAAAAAAAAAAAAAAAGTGTCAGAAACTTCTTTTTTCTCTCCTTCTTTAGCCAATACCTTTAATACATTATGGCCGGCAATACTGTCATGATTCCCAATGGCAGGGACATGGGCAAAAACGGACTAGCTCTAGGAAGATGGTATCTCAAGTAACCGCGATGCTGAACCTAACACGCAAATAGAAGTAGCCAGGGGGTGTGCCTACGTTGATCTCTAGACACCTCGCGCCAGCCGGAGAGCTAACTACCCCTAGAAGAGGAATACACAGACCTGGCTTGCCTCCAGGGAAACCCCAAAAGTTATAGTAGCCCCCCACATGTAATAACGGTTAGGCAAGAGGAAAACACAAACGCAGTATGAATATAGTTTCAGCAAAGTGAGCCCTCTGACTAGATAGATGAAAATACAAAAGAGGACTTCGCGGTTACCTCAAAACCCTAAGCAGCCATCCTGAAACTACCTTAACTCCGTTATCAACTCATGACACCGGAGTAGTAATTTCAGATCACTAGAGCTTCCAGCAGCACAAGAAATATAAATGCATGCTGGACAAAACAAACACAAAAAAGGCCAAAGATTCAACTTAGCTGAATTGCAGACTTGGAGCAGGTAGCAAGCAACAGAGATGCTCTGGTAACATTGATTGCCGGCACTAGAGTGACTGAGAAGCCAGACTAAATAGGAAACTCCCAATTTCCTGATGAAAACAGGTGCACTGGAAACACAAGACCAAAGTCAACCAGTACCACCAGTAGCCACCAGAGGGAGCCCAAAAACAGAATTCACGACATGGCGCCCTGGACACGCATCACCCCAGACGCATAGCTCTCTTCTTTACTTTGGGCCACTGTTTCCGCCAGGATTTGACGAAATGTAAGAGCCGGATCTGCCTGGACCCGTTCTGACAGTGCTCGCCTCAAGGATGTGCTGTGCAGTCCCAGAATTAATTGCTCCCGGAGTATCCGGTCTTTAGAGCCCATGCCGCCAAATCCATCCACCTCCTTTCTCTGCACCTCTGCTAACACTTCTTGCAGTGCTGTTGCATACTGAGAAATTCCTTCTTCTTCCCGTTGCAGCCTAGAGAAAAATTTGGCACGAAGGTGTCCGGCGCTAGCAGTCTCACCGTAGATCTCTTCCAGGAACTTCACTAGCTCCTTCAGGGTACTGCAGGTGAGTTCTGGTTGTATGCAGACGTTTCTATGGGCTTCTCCCTCTAGGGCAGTTAACGCAATGTCCACTTCAAGGTCTGGGCTGATGTTATAAATCTTCAGGGTGCTTTGCAGCTGGGACACCCAGTCGGACAGTGGCATATTCTTGCCATCAAACTTTGGTAGCACACTAAATATGGTGCCCATAGGGAGTGTCCTTGCAGGGGTTCCACCAATGCCCACAGCATCTCCATTAACATTAGCATTCCTGCCATTGCTGTCTGCTGCCTCCATCTTGGTGACAGTACCCTCCTCACAGCGCCACTTGAAGCGATGGCCAGGGGACCACCACGGTGCAGGAAGACTACTGTACACAAGATCAGGTGTAAACAACAAAGGGTAGATTTATTGGGAGGCAAGGAATGAAGTGAATGAGGAAGATGCAAACAGTGGTATACAATGGCAAAAGACAATTTACAAGAGTAATAAACTTTATCTTTTCCGTAAAATAGCACGGTGCTCCAGCTATTACAGACTTAAAATATGTCTAACAAGCAAATGCAAACAATAAATGAGTGATAATGCTACTCTACGTATAACCTCCCTGGCCTTTACTAAGCAGGTCACACGGCTCCTGTGTACTGACTATTGAAGCCTACACTAGGCCCTAACAGGTGCACCAAACAAGAACAAACTCACGGTGATGTTGGAGAGTCAGCTCCAGTCCCAGTGGGGCCCCCAGCAGTCTAATATGGTGGTGCGCATGGCTTTCTGTCAGCTCTGTGAAGCGTGGTCTTCTCCTTGCTTCTGGATCCTAGGGATGCTCCTGGAAACTGTAAATCCCTTTCTCTGTATCTTCGTGGCTCTCTTGCAGCTATATCAGGACTCAGTTCTTCTCTCTTTCAGCTATCAGCACAAAAAGTCCTCTCTGCAGCAGCCTCAGCTCACACACGCTGCTCCAGCTCCACACCTGCACTCTGCACAGACTAGTTCATTACAACGATTTTTGCAGGGGAGAAGCAGAACATTCCATCACGCCAGACAAGGGGGTGCAGCCTCTTAAAGTGACAGCGTGTTCCTTACTGTCCATAACAGCACCACCCTCTTACAAAAGGGGACGTTAAGGGACGTGGATGTGGTGACCGCCCAGGCTACGTGAGGGATCCGAAGGTGATGAAGGTGGTCAGCGTGCTATACCACTGACGAATGCAGACAAGTGAGAGGATGTGGGTTGGATGGTAGACAAAGGCTCCAGTGTGTTGACAAGCAGCACCATGAAGTCTTCGACATGGTCCAGTCTCAGTAGCCAAGAGAATGGGTCTCTGAATCCTCAACCTGGTCCTTCTTCCTCCCACTATCAAGAGTTCCAAGAGACATATTACCCCAACGCTGGCCACTCTGAGCAACTGTTTACGTTCCCTTGTAATTTGTCAGGCCTTTCAATACGCACCATTAAAGAGGTTCATGAGGAGGTGGAGTGTAGTAATGCCCCAACATTTGAGCACCCACGGCCAGGAGAAAGCCACTTTGGGGAAGGTCAATTGATGTCTGAAGAGGTGGAGGATAATCATTTGGCACAGTTGTCATTAGGTCAGCCTCAAATCACAGCTCAGAAGGAAGATCAGATTGAGGAATTGGAAGCTGACGTAGTCGATGAGGTCACTGTGCGAACCTGGCACAGTGGCACACCTACCAAGCAAGGCAGTGCAGAGAGGGATGGATCCGTTGCAAGAAAATAGGCTAGAAGAGGTAGTGGTTTGACCAGAGGTAGAACTCGGTCAATTGTTCCACAGAGCCCCCATGCTCGGCTAGATAACAGGCCAAGGGTGTTTTGTTCCCCTGTATGGCAGTTTTTTCTGAAAGTCCTTCAGGTAAAACAATTGTAATTTGCAGCATCTGCCAACCCAAGCTAAGAAGAGGCAAGAACACTGCCAACCTGAGCACCACCAGCATGCAAAAGCACATGGCAGCCCAGCACCCTAGTAGGTGGGCAGAACGCTTGGGTACCAAATCTGTGTCTGAGGGTGAAACCACTGCCCCTTCCCCTTTGTTATGGCCATCCCAATCTGCTGACCATGAAGCAGGTGTTGATGACTCCTGCCCATAACCAGCGGTTGCACACACACAAAAGTCAGCAACCACATCCACTTCATTGCCCCAGCACAGCGTTCAGTTGTCCCTGCCTCAGACATTTACTAGAAAGCAGAATAATCCACCCACAGGTCCAAATGCTAGACACCCACATTGCCCAATTGCTTGCCCTGGAAATGTTGCCGTTTCGATTTGTGGGAACTGAGTCTTTCCGCCACCTATTTGTTGTGGCAGCCACACGGTACTCGATTCCCAGCCAACACTATTTTTCCCGATGTGCTGTCCCTGCATTACATAAGCACGTGTTACACAATATCAACCGTGCTCTGGCCAATGCAGTCACAGGGAAGGTCCACCTAACCACAGACATGTGGTCAAGTTCTTGCGGACAGGAACGATGCATTTCTCTGATTGCACACTGGGTTAACCTGGTATAGTCTGGGATAGAATCAGAGGCTGGGACATCACACATCTTACCCACACCAAGAATAGCAGCCCAAACTTCCATCAGGATTTCAGTCTCCTTGTATTCCACTTCCTGTCTCTCCTCTTCCTCCTCATCCTCTGTGGAAATAGCCTTCTCTTCACTTCCCAGTGGGAAATTTGCAGCACTGCATTGGCAAAGCAGCAGCACACTCTGCTGAAGCTCATCTGTTTAGGTGATAAAGCTCAAAAAGCAGCAGAGCTGTTGAAAGGGATAAAAGAACAGACTGATCAGTGGCTTTCCCCACTGAACCTCCAACCTGGTCTGGTTGTGTGCGATAATGGGCGTAACTTGGTGGCGGCTTTAAAGCTCGGCAAGCTGGTGCACGTTCCCTGCATGGCCCACGTGCTGAACTTGGTTGTACAGCTGTTTTTAAAAGCATACCCTGACTTGCCTGACCTACTTACCAAGGTACGCTGTGTCAGCGCACATTTCCGAAAGTCATCTCAGGCTTTCGCTGGTCTAGCTCTGCTGCGGCAGCACTTTAATTTGCTTTGTCACCGACTGATTTGTTACCTGCCCACATGCTGAAATTCGACCTTCCATATGGTGGCTAGGCTTAGTGAGCAGCAGAGGTCAGTCTCCGAATTCTAACTTGTCAATGCCCATCAGAGTAACACTCAGCCCCCACACAACAACTGCTGAGTGGGTGTGGATCGCTGACCTATGTGAGGTTCTTCAAAACTTTGAGTACTGCACCAAGGTGGTGAGCGCTGATGACGCTATTATGAGTATAACCATCCCACTGTTCTGTCTATTATATTGTTCACTTCAGAATCTGAAAGAGGAAGCTTTGACTGCCGAGCAGGTAGCTATGGAGCAAGATTGTGCAGTGGCTGATACCACACAGCCCAGCCTCACACACAGTATTCTCATGCCACATTGGGTGATGATGAGGAAAAGAAGGAGAAGGAGGAACAGGATTATTTGCTCTGCCATACAGAGGGGACTCCCAATCCCAGCTTCATGCCTGTCCAGCATGGATGGCCTGAAGAGGAGGAGGAGGCTATGCCTCGTGAGGAGGAGATGATGGTTAGTGTTGTTCCTGGTGAGGACACTGAACATTTGACTCTTTGTAGTCTGCCACAGAGTTCATGTCCAGATGCCTTTCCCAAGACCCTGGAGTGAAACACATTTTATCGACCATTAAATATTGGCTGTGCACCTTTCTTGACCCATGGTGCAAGGAGAAACTTGCTTCTCTAATGTCAGAGGCAGATGTGGCATTTTAAGTGCATGCATGCCGGAGGGCTGTAGTGGAAGACTTGCTCAAAAGATTACCCTCAGACAACGCTGGTGGCAGCGGTACCGGCTCTTTTCGTCCAAGAGGATTACAGGGGAGGGCCACACACACCAGGTGCAACTCAGGGGGGAATGTCCACCAACTGGGCCATTTTCATGACACAATCCTATCAGCAAGGGCTATCTGTGGGTGTAACTATGATGAGGAGGGAGAAGTTAACCAAGATGGTGAAGGTTTACTTAAGTGACCATACCAGCATCCTTCCTAATTCTTCAGTGCTATTTAACTATTGGTTGTCCAAGTTGCACACTTGACCCGATCTCTCCTTGTATACCTTGGAGATGCTGCTGTGGCGCCCCTGTGGTCCGGCTGCCACAATGGTATCGCCTCACTAACCAGTGGTGGTATCATGTCTGGAAGTAAATGGGGCTCCCTAAACTAAGTAAACCACACATCCACACACAAATCTGATCCCTGACCAGAAGGGGGATCACAAGCCCCTAGTTTGTAGGGCCTCTTCTAGCTGGGGGGAGGAGCAAGAGAGTGCAGAGTGTAGAGGGAGGTAGGGAAGAAGGAGCACATGGAGTTTCCATGGGTTGGAGCTATGGAAAGCTCACCCTAGGATAAGAGGAGAACAGGGCACCAGAGCCCTAAGCTACAAGTGATTGCAAATCCTGGGAGCAGAATCTAAAGACTGGGGGACTGCAGGTTCCCTGGCCAACCCTGCAGCACCAGAAGCAACACATTACAGAAAGTTCAGAGCTGGGACTGAGAGAACAGCTTGCAGAGTTCGCAATGTATGCTGGCTGTAGCTGCCGCAGGACAGAAGCAGGGAGTACAGATCAGCTCATAAGCTGCTGAATCTCGAAACAATCGGGCACAGAAAGGAAGGCTTTTTATACCCACTTGGTGGAGTGGACTCCAGCTATTTCCAGTCCGGCCGGAGCCTGTACTTAGTGACCAGTACCCCTGGATTCAACCTTCATCCATCATCAGTAAAGGTAAAGACTGAATTCCTTTGTCTCCTTGCTTCTTTCTGCTGTACAGCTGACATGTGCCTAGAACAGCTGCGGGTGGAATCATGATCCACCCGCGGCTATTAACCCGCTAAATGCCGCTGTCAAACTCTGACAGTGGCATTTAACATGTGCTTCCGGCAATCACACCCAAAATCTGCCCATCAGTGACTCCTGTCACGTGATCGCGGGTCACCAATGGGTTGGCATGAAAACCAGAGGTCTCCTGTAGACCTCTATGATTTTCACTGCCGGACTGCTATGAGCGCCGCCCAGTGGTCGGCATTCATAGCAAGTGAGTAATTCGGCTATATAAAGGCGATCTGATCATCACCTGTATGTAGCAGAGCGGATTGGGGACTATTGAAGCATGCCAAAAGTTAAAAAAATATGTTTTTAAAAATATAAAAAAATATATAAAAGTTCAAATCACCACCATTTCAGCCCATTAAAAAAAAACAATAAAAATATCAAACATACACATATTTGGTATCACCGTGGTCAGCTTCGCCCAATCTATCAATAAAAAAAGTATTAATCTGATCGCTAAAAGGCGTAGTGAGAAAAAAAGTAACGCCAGAATTACTTTTTTGGTTACCGCGACATTACATTAATGCAATAATGGGCGATCAAAAGATCATATCTGCAAGAAAATGGTATCATTAAAAATGTCAGCTTGGCTTGCAAAAAATAATCCCTCACCCAAGCAGAGATCACGAAAAATGGAGACTCTACGGGTATCGGAAAATGGCACAATTGAAAACTTTGAAATTGGACTATGGAAGTTTTCGAATTTCAGAGCCATTAATTTACTAGAACAGCATAGATCCCCAAATGTAACCCTATTATGAAATTAAACCCCTCAAAGAGTTTATCGAAGGGTGTAGTGAGCACATTTGACCCCACATGTGTTTCATAAATTTTTATACCAATAGACTTAAAGTTAAAAAAATATTCTGCCTTAGTTATATTTAGTATATACTGCATAATAGTATAATAATAAGAGACAACGCACACTGCACTTTTTTTATACAATTTTTTCTGAGTATGACATTATCATATATGTGGTCATACACTACTGTTTCTCTGCACTGCCCAGATGAGAAATATGGGCATGCCATTTGGTCAAAACATGAGAAATCCAGCTCAACGAACTTGTGAACAAACTTCTTCTATATTCACCAAAAAGTGCTCAGCAGAGGGTAACACAACATCAGCGTTGACAGTTACAAGATATCTGAGCACTTTTGGTGAATAAAGAAGTTTGTTCACAAGTTCGTTGAGCTGGATTTCTCATGTTTTGATTGCTCCACGCCTTGACACAGCGTTTCCCATGCTCCGGACACCTAAGGATATCTACTATGGTGAACTGGAATTATTTCCATGCCATTTGGTGCTTAGAGGGCAAATTCTGCTTAAAGGGAACCTGTCATATAAAATAATACTCTTAATCTGCAGGTTAATCTTCAGGTTCATAGCTTTCAGAACCTGTCTAGTGCTGGCACTGAGAGCCCCACTACCGGGAGGAAATAAACTTTATTCCTCCCGGCAGCATTCAGCTTCCAGTCAGATGAGAGGGGTTGAAAAAAATCCACATACAAGTTCACTTCAGTTAGTTAAGAAATAGGCGCAGCCAAATAAAGGTGTCAGTGTTGCCTGTGACACAATACAGCATAGACAGCAGACGAATGGCATGCATGGACATCACCACAAAGGAAGCCTCTCCTAAAGCCCATACATAAAAATTCCACCTACAATTTACCAGAAAAATTGATTAAAAATAAGCAGACTACTGGGACTCTATACTCTGTAGTAATAAGATCAAGATAAGTTTGTGGAACTGATGATTTAAAAACTCTATGGCGTCACAAAGATGAGGAGTTCAAAGAAAAATGTGCCTACAGTGAAACATGGAGATGGCAGTGTCTTTTTGTGGGGCTGCATGAGTTCTGTTGGTGTCGTGGAGTTACATCTCATTGATGAGATCATGAATTCGAACATGTAAAAATAGATTTTGCAATATGTCACCAACTTGTTCATTGCATGGGCGTTCTCGGAAGTTATGTTTTAGTCGCTGCAGCTGCATGATTTGCAGCTGCTAGACAGCCTGAATACATGTGGGGGTTTCCTGTTTGTTAGGGAATCCCCACATGTATTCAGGCTGTCTAGCAGCCGCAACTCATGCCGCTATGGTGCGGCGCCCCAGGGTCCTGGTCGTCACAGTGGTATTGCTTTCCTCTCGGGGAGAGTGATGCTACGTTTGGAGGCAAGGAAGGATAACTGCATCCAGGTATCACAAACATGCAACACACATTCACACTCCAGGCCACCAGGGGGAGCTCCTGCTCCTATTTATTAGGTCACTCCCCATATATAGATATAACTGGTAGTCTGTAGGGAAAGTTAGTTAGTTGCTGGCTGAGCTCAGCTCAGTTAGTTCCAGACAGGGGTCTGAGGAGGACAGACGGTCAACGGAGCTGTGCATGCCCTCAGAGCTGCAGCCCCCAGAAAGAGACACTGAAAGGCAGAATTGTATTGCAGCGAGCATGAAGGAAGTTGAAGCAAAGGAGAGAATACCAAAAGGGGACCAGCCCCACTCAGGCTGCCTCCTTCTGAGACGCAAAATCCCAGTAGCCGGAACACCGAGGGAGTAAGAACCTCTACACCTTATTTCAAAGACCAGCAGGACACCTAATTGCAGGTTACCTGTCCGCACCTACACCCAGGAGGCACGGTGGCACTTACAGAGCTGGGTTATCTTTGAGACCCTATAAACCGGCTCAAGTCACCAGTCATACGGGTTTTGTCCTATCCTATATAGGGGACAGAGAGAGCGAAACACCACATCTGTGAGACCCTTATGTGAAGCCATAGGCAGTAAGGGACTACACCACTTCAGTGCAAGGGAAGTCTACTGATTTCCACCTGGACAAGGGAACTCTGGACTTGCCTCCAAACCGGCCGGACTCTGCCTGCCCTGTGATCTGGTACCCTGGACTGTGGATGCTGAAGACTTCAGTAAAGGTAAAGAGACTGCAATCCTGTGTTCTCGTTCTTCACTGCGCCATTCATCATTCACCATCTACACACCGGGAAGCCCTGGGGACGTACTGCACCTGTGGGACCCCTTAAAGCAGCGTCGGTCACCCTGACCGAATACCACAGGTGGCGTCACAAACATAAACTTTATCCCTTTAAAGACCTTTCCCTTTTACATGGGCGCCCAGGGCCACGGACCGGGTCGCAGTCACCGTGACATCCCCCTATGAAACAGCAGGGCCTGGTACCGAGTACCCCCTGGCCTGCGGGGTGACTCAGCAGCGATTGAAACATAATCTCTGAGCACGCCATAAATACTCGGAGAACACCCGAGCATGCTTAGAAAACCTGAGTAACGAGCACACTCGCTCATCACTAGTTGTGGGTTAAAAAAATGTTCTATGAAACTCAGTATTGTCAAAATGTTGGAAATGTTCTTGTGTTCAGTGAGATGTTGAATAAAATCTTACTTTTTAAAGAGGGTATTTAAGCTGAGCATTGTAATATACAGTGTTTTGCCTTGAGTTATTAAGGTATGTCAGGATGAAAAGCTTTTTATATTACCTGTAAGTCATTTTCCATTTCATCGTAAACCATTTCCAGACACTGTAGTCGATTCTGCAGGGAAACACTTGCCTGGTGGAATTTGTTACTCCATTCTTTATATACTGATTGGTCCACCTCTTTATAAGCCAAACATAAAGTTCTTAGGGTCTCCTGAGCAAACATCTACATTAACAAAATTCCACATTTGTTACGACTGACAGATATTGATTATGTAAAACGATTTTATACCCAATGCAATGTCAAATGAAATGTAACATTTCATGTTTGTCACCACACTGGTCTTCTTCCACAGAATATTATTCAAAGACTTTTTACAAAGCAATTTTTTTTTCAGATTGATTCTCATTGTCTAGGTATATATCACACTATGTTAAATAGATTGACACTATATTATCTACTATGCACAAAAACTGGCAATTTGTTCAGACAGTTTTGGTCTGCCAACATAACATTTAGGGTATGCTTAAATGGAGTTGAATTTCTTCAATTCCTCAAGAAACTGCAAGAACAGATAAAAAATGTTTTACCAAATCCACTGCAGATAGAGGAAGATTAAAAAAAACCCACAGTACATTCTGTACACATTGGCCTCATGAGACCATGCCTTGTTCCATGTGAACTCAGTAGCCTATGATAGTCTTCAGCGGTCATATGGGATTAGACATCATTAATGGTGGCCAGGGTAAATAAAAACTGGCAGTGTTCCAGGCAAGGGAACAACAGAAGTGTCAAGGGAGGTGCTGTAAGTATGGGGATTTTTATTTTAAACTTTGCAAAAAGCCTTTTCCCCAAGAGCTGTGGATTTTGCAGCAGATCAGCTTATTTTGTTGCCAATTTGACTTCCCTATTGAGCTACATAAGAATAGTCTGCAAAAACACAGCAACCAACTTCAACATAAATTGCCATGCTGCAGATAAAAATTTAGGCATGGAAATTTTGTAAGATATCATCCACTGTGCTGCTCCATTAATTCACTTTCAGATTTTGCTCCTGCAAATCTAGATGAAACATCTGCAGTTTATCCATGCACTGTGAACATAGAAAATACAACATTTATACTCCTGTAAAGATTGTAATAACTACATACCTCAAAGGATTTTTCAGTCACTGCCACATTAGTAGAATGTGGATGGAGTCGTTTAAGAATAACATCATCTGCTCCCTTAGTGTAAAGCTTTATCTTTCCTTCAGGGTCCCTGACTATTAAAAATATAGTTATAATTTGAAACATGCAAAAAGAAATGTGTGGTTTTTAAATAATCCCAAGTGAAAAGGACAAAGAAACGCATCACTCACCTAATATCGACATCCTCTTACGATCACTATTGAAGTCAAGAAGTGCAAGGACTTTATATGTTTTTTCTACTCCAAGCTCAATTGTCGTGATGCTATCTTGTGTTCGGGAGAAAAAAACATAGCCAAAATTTCTTGCTGTATTTACTAAAGCTTCTTCATCGGGACTTGCTGCCTGGTACACCAACTCATCTGAGGAACAAACGTATTAGAACATGTAAAGCACAGAAAAAGGGAATGGAAAACTAATAAGAAGCAGTGTATAAAATAAATTTTAATCAAAGCTTTTTAAAATATCCTTTACAGTCACAGTCCCTAGAAGGGAATAATTAAAAAAAAAAACTGATCAGGAGACACCTGAAATATTCACAATATTGTATGTAATAGATACTGTATAAAAGGTTATAGATCTTTGCCGGTGTCAATATTGACAAAAAGGAAAACTACTCGGAAAATTATACAAAACCCAACCAAAAAACCAACCGATATGTGGTTAAAATGTGCTTTCAACATAACAGGACAATGAGATAAATATATAGGTAAAAAATACCTTTATTATAACAGTACAAGGGAAGTGGTGGCACAGAAGGTGCACACAACATGTAGATTACATATCTAACAAGGGGATCATGAACACAGCAATAGAGAAAAAGTACGATATATGTAAAAGGATTATATCCCTATTAGTGATGGGCGAGCACTAAAATGCTCAGGTGCTCGTTGCTCGGGTCGAGCAAATTGGAATACTCGGGTACTCGGCCAGAACAACGAGCCCAATGTAAGTCTATGAGAAACCCGAGTATTTTTACCGCGATGCCCCAGGGATCCTTTTAAGGTTTAAAAACATCTGAGAATGATGGAAACACTGCTCAAATGACACAGGAACATCATGGGGATCGCCCCTGGAAGCATTTTTGACTCCTAGGTCACAGCTGTAAGCAATGTTGTCAGAGTTTCACGCCACTTTTACAGGTGCACCAAAAAGCATACAAAAACGAAACCAAAATGGATTTTGCTGGGAAATATGTTAAGGAACATCCTTTCCAGAGTAATGACTTGTATATAAGGCAAAATAATTAACCCCAGACCAAAATGTTCCTCCACCATTTGGGATATGTTCACATGCAGAGTTTTTGATGGGTTTTTCAACTTTAACATTGCTTTCATCCAATACAAATGCATTCACTGGGAAATGTCATTGTAACATCTAACAACCCTAGCTGGCCATGTGCTGTGTGACACATAAGGAGACACATGTTGTTTCATTTATGAAGGATGGATTCTTAAAGTCACAAAGCCTATTTTTAGAGGGGCATTAATATTCTTAAAGGGACATTATTAAACAGTGGGTCTCCTATGCTATTATTGCCTATGCAGTGAGTGGCTGGGCTGCCAAGAATTACGACTCATCCCAATACCCCTTTCACGAGAGGTACAGGAGGGCTTCCTGAAAAAATGTTGCATTGAATGCAAGGCCTGCCCTGCTATCAAGTCATATGCATCCCAAGAATCCTTTGAACCCAGGTACTGGATGGCCACAGGAAAATCCACTTCACATTATTCATTTGGTCCTGCCATACTGTTTTCTTAAATATTAACAGCAAAGCCTGCCCTGCTACCAAGTCATATGCACCACAATAGGTCTTTGAACCCAGGTAATGGATGGCCACAGAAAAACCCACTTCAAATTCTTCAGTTGGTCCTGCCATACTGTTTCCTTATGCATTGAATGCAAAGGCCGCCTTGAACCAAATTTACATGCAACACAATCCCCCTTGGAAGAAACATGGAGGAGGGCCTCATAAAAAACTGTCCCATTACAAAGCAGCGACTCGTAATGCTCATACACTAAATGCATGGGCCGACAAACATTTCCCCATGGGGGGTACATTTTTAAAAAATGCTTTATGGGGATCATAGACACCCTTGCCCAAAAATTGACTGGCTGTAGCAGAAAGGAACACGTTAACCCTGGTGATCTAGTGGTGGAAAAATGATGAGACATTGAGGAAGGACTCATTAAAAATTAGGCCCAATTTAAAGGAGCGGGTCTCCTAGATTTGTAATGCTCATACACTAAGTGCATGGGCTGACAAAAATTTCCCCATCAGAGGTACTTTTTAAAAAATATTTTCTGGGCATCATAGACACTCTTGCCAAATATTAGACTGGCTGCAGCAGCATGGAAAACATTAACCCTGGTGATCTAGTGGCGGAGAATGATGAGACGTTGATGAAGGCCTCATTAATAACTAGGCCCAATGTAAAGGAGCAGGTCTCCTAGACTTGTAATGCCCATACACTAAGTGCTTGGCTGACAAACATTGCCCCATTGGGGGTAAATTTAAAAAAAATATTTTATGGGCATCATAGACACCCTTGCCAAAAATTGGACTGGCTGTAGCAACATGGAACACATTAACCCTGGTGATCTAGTGGCGGAGAATTATGAGACGATGCTGAAGGCCTCATTAAAAACTAGGCCCAATGTAAAGGAGCGGGTCTCCTAGACTTGTAATGCCCATACACTAAGTGTATGGGCTGACAAACATTTTCCCCTTGGGGAATACTTTTTTTTTTGTTTAAAATTATTAACGTGCATCATAAAAACACTCTTGCACAAAAAATGAGCGACTTTTGCATCACGGAATACGTTCACCCTGGTGTTCATATGGTTGTGGATGATGAGCATGAGGATAAAGAGGAGGATAACACCAAACAGACCAAATCAGGAAGCGTATACCCTTGTGTGGTTGTGAAGTGGTGCATGAGAATACACCTCCACAAAAAAGACAATGTATTTGAGGTTATGTTTCGTTGTTTTCATTCAGTGGTGTACAGAAGTCTTGCCCAATCCAGCCCTTGTTCATTTTTATAATAGTCAGCCTGTCAGCATTTTCATTTGATAGGCGGACGCGCTTATCTGTTATAATTCCACTAAAGGCACTTAAAACCCGCTCTGACAGAACGCTAGCAGCAGGGCAGGCCAGGACCTCCAAGGTGTAGAGAGCCAGTTCATGCCACGTGTCCAGCTTGGATACCCATAATTAAAAGGCACAGAGGAATCACGGAGGACATTTGTATTATCAGCAAGATACTCCCTCAGCATCTTCCCAAACATTGCACTTCTTGTGACAGCACCCCTTGCCTCTGTTTCGGCACGATGGGAGGGTCTGAGAAAACTGTCCCAGAACTTTACCATTGTTCCCCTGCCTTAGCTGGATTGTACTTCAGTTTCTCTTTTCTTGGACTCCTTGGTTGCACAACAAACTCTGACGTCTGCTGCCAGAATTCTCCGATGGCAATTTTTTAAGTAATTCCGCTACAAGGGCCCTCTGGTACTGCAACATTTTATTACACATGCCTGCCTCTGGAAGAAGAGATTGAAAGTTCTCCTTGTAGCGTGGGTCTAGAAGTGTCACCAACCAGTAATGAGTGTTACCAAAAATTTTAATAATGCGAGGGTCACGGGAAACGCAGCACAACATTTCTGTGTCCTCACCAACGGGACAACTGACCATGCTGTCCTCCTCCTCCTCCTCCCTGTCCTCAGTCCATCCACGCTGAACAGACGGTATGACAGCTGTGCTTGTAGTACCATCTATAGCGCATGAAAGTAGCTCCTGTTCTTCAATCTCCTCCTCTTCCTCATTGTCTACCAATCCACATTGGGATGACATGAGGCTGGGCTGATTGTAATCACCCTGTATGGTTCCTTGCTCCATGTCCTCATGCTCCGCCTGCAATGCATCCTCTTTAATTGTGAGCAGAGAGGTTTTCAGAATGCAGAGAAGCGGGATGGTGACGCTAATTATGGCGTCATCACCACTCACCATCTTGGTGCAGTCCTCAAAGTTTTTGAGGATGGTACATATGTCTGACATCCATGTCCACTCCTAAGGTCTTATGTGTGGAGTCTGAACTGAATAACATTGGCCTTGTTGATGCTGGTAGTCAACAACTGCTCTCTTCTGCTCACAAATCCTTTCCAACTTATGCAGTGTAGAGTTCCAACACTTGGTGACATCACACACCAGTCGGTGAGCCAGAAGCTGCAAACGCTGGTGAAGCACGGCAAGGGCGGCTGAAGCTGTAGCTGACTTTCTACAATGAGCAGACAGGTGGCGTACTTTCACTAGCAGATCCGGCAGCTCCGGGTAGCTTTTGAGAAAACGTTGAACGACGAGGTTAAGCACATGTGCCATTGTCACACACGACTATGCCTTGCTGTAGGTTCAGCGGTGTCATCCAAAAATCTGACTGCTCTTTTAGCGCTGTCTACAACTTTTCAGCATTGTGCGGTTTGTCACCTAAGCAGATTAGCTTCAGAACAGCCTGTTGCCGCATGGCTGAGGCAGTGCTGCAGTGCTTCCAGCTTGTGACTGATGTGCACATTTCAGAGATGGAGGTTGACAGGAGGAGGTGCAGGAGCTGTAGACTGTGGGGGCAACCCTGCAATCCTCAGGGAGAGGAGGATGTGTTCCATCCCAAGGTCCGATTGGGTCCCGGCTTCCACTATGTTAACCCAGTGTGCCATCAGCGAGATGTACCATCCCTGCCCACAAGCACTTGTCCACATGTCCATGGATAGGTGCACTTTCCCAATAACTGCATTGTTGAGGGAACAGCTAATGTTGTGGGACATGGGGAGCTACGCCAGATGACCTGGCCTCCACAGTCACCAGATCTGAACGCAATCGAGATGGTTTGGGGTGAGCTGGACGGCAGAGTGAAGGCAAAAGGGCCAACAAGTGCTAAGCATCTCTGGGAACGCCTTCAAGATTGTTGGAAGACCATTCCCAGTGACTACCTCTTGAAGCTCATCAAGAGAATGCCAAGAGTGAGCAAAGCAGTCATCAAAGCAAAAGGTGCCTACTTTGTAGAACCTAGAAGATAAGACATATTTTCAGTTGTTTCACACTTTTTTGTTAAGTATATAATTCCACATGTGTTAATTCATAGTTTTGATGCCTTCAGTGTGAATGTACAATTTTCATAGTCATGAAAATACAGAAAAATCTTTAAATGAGAAGGTGTGTCCAAACTTTTGGTCTGTACTGTATATATAGTGACATTGACACCGGCACAGTATGTGAAGGGAGATACGTGTCACTGCGCATACTGCGGTCAGGTCAATGATGTAAAACCAGAGTGTCTCTTGGGAGAGCAGGAGCTCCCACATGCTATGTAGGGACTATATATATAGTATAGTATAGTATAGGACTATGCGGGTTAACTGCAGGTGAACCCTGCAGGGAATGGACTCATATGAACTCTGTTTTTGTTTGTTTTACTGTTATGCCAGCAAGGCTCTGTTAATTTTGCTGAACCCTGCCAAGGTTTATGCTATCCACAATAAACCAGCAGGTGATCTTCTACCAGAAGAGTTCCTGTGTCTACCTGGGAAAGCAGCTGAGTGTGTCAACTGCTCACACATGATGGAGAATACGGGCAGAATTCCAGGAACAAGCATGCAGGAGATTGTGAAACATCTGATCCAGTTATAGCAGAAACACCAGCTTGCCAGTCAACAGCAGCAAGTGGCACAGCAGGAGACTGAGCTGTTAGCACAGTAGCTTCAACACCATCTGCAGCAGCAATGACAGCAGTAGGATGTGCTAACATGGCAAATCGAGCCCCTCGCAGAGGTGGTTCATGTAAGGCCAGCGGTCTTGTCTCCATCTCCAGGTGATGATGCGTACATCCGGAAAACGATAAGACGAGCCATGCAGAAAATGACCCCCGGGGGATGATGTTGAGGTCTTTTTGACTGTTTTCGAGTAGGTGGCTGAACGGGAGAAACTTCCACTGGAGCAGTGGGCGGAGGTGCACAGTGAAGGGAGACGACATGCAACACGAAGGGATAAGGGAAAGGGAACCAAATACTAGGGAAGGGGGGCGTGGAAGCCCCTAGACAGATCTAACATCATCCTGTCCTGCCCTATAGTCCCTATATAGGTTCCGCACATATCACCGAGCCGGATACCTTATTCCTGGCTGACCCTGGCAATAAGCCCTGCATAGGGAATGACAGGATGTGCGCTAGTCAATCCCCACTACTGCTAAAGACAGATGGGATACACAAACAAGGGGGACCACTTAGCTTGAGTAGACTCAATGAGAAACACAGACATCCTCCAGAAGATAGCTAACTGCAATATCTCCAAGCAGCAACAGGGAACTGGAAATAGAAATATCAACCTCAAATCCTAGCAGCAAGCTGGGGATTATAAACATCCTGGTCCAGGTGTGTCAATTAGAGCCGAGGAGGTTGCCACTCGGTCCTAAACTCAAAAGAACTCGGAAGGAGTCTGCAAAGCCAACCGCTGAGACCTTCTGCAGCTAGATGCAGTGTGACTGTCTGCAGCCTCTAACACACCCGTGACAAAGGCTTATTACGACTTGGCCCTCCAGGATGACAAGGAGTATAAAAAATTAAAAGCCGATTTTCTGGCATGCCTGTGAGTGACGATGTCTGTAAGGGCTCAGCGAGTCCACCGCTGGGTGTTTGCTGGCATCAAACCTCCTTTCTCCCAAATCTTCAATTTGTTGCTTCTGGTCCAAAAGTGGCTACAGCCAGAAGCTTCCACTCTGGCTCAGATGGTCGAGCGTGTAATGATGGACAGGTTCGTCCACTCCCTCCCCAGGCCAGTACAGACCTGTCTCAGGGGACGCCCCCTGAGGAAGGAAGATTTTTACCGAAAAGTGTGTCGGGGAGTGAGTGCCGAGACGGCTACCAGGCGATATGACGGGTAATTAACATCCGATTAGCAGTGCTGTTGTTACTATTTACGCTACCATGATCGCTGCAGAGCTAAATTACTAGGGTCCTTCTTTAGTGTTATGTGTATACCTATGTGCGGTTACTCCCTACTAATGATGGTTTGTGTCCACTAGGACATGTACTATGCCTGGGACCACAACAAGAGTTATAGTATTGTTGTTTTAGCCTGACAGCCTTGGTTGGCATGAGACATCATATACATTATAGCATATGCTTTACTCCGCTGCCCTGGTATTTCGGACTGGCACTTAGTTTGGATCTTTTGTCACTAACCTCGCATGAACACATTTGTACACTAGTTGCTTTGTAAATTGTGCTCTTTCTTAAGGATTTTAACCTCCATGTGTGATTTATCGATTCTAATAAAGTTTTTTCATATTTCTATTTACTAGCATTGACTCTTTGTTCTCCTGTGGTATAATATATAGAGAGATGCCAAGGACTACCCTGTAGCCAGAGTATCCATGGGAACAAACTTTGATGATAAGTCCCATGAGGTTGGGTAGTAAAAATCTTAATCCATCCTATCATACTGAGGCGGAATTTTTCTCTGTTTTGGAACTTGTGGCAAAAGGGTGCTGTTCAGAGTGTCCCGGTAAAAAGCCAGGCCCCTCCGAAGATGTGTCCATCAAAATTAAAGATGGAGAAGTTCCCTCTGTGTCCTCGCTAGAGAGAAAGATAACACAGTAACAGAGGAGCCCAGCTTCCCTGGTTTAGAGGTACCTGAAGAGAACTTTGGGACTGCTCAACTTCGAGACCATTAAAGAGGGTATTTGATAATGTGATTGTATGTAGTGGGGTTGCTCAACAGCCTGGGGCTGACACCAGGTTCCCACACTTTGCAGTCAATGGTGAGTTATTGTATCGGGTGACCAAACTGTGGGGAGGAGAGATAGTGGAACAGCAGTTAGTTCCAAGAACCTACCGGCGGAGGGTTTTAGACATGGGCCATTCGCATGTTTTGGGGGGACATCTCGGGGTAGAGAAAACACAAGAGAGAGGTTCTATTGGCTAAGGTGTTACCAAGAGATCCTAAATTATTGTAGATCCTGCCCCACCTGTCAGGTAACTTCTCCTACTTCTCACTTCCAAAGCCCCTTAGTTCTGTTACCTGTGATAGAGATCCCATTTGAGAGGATTTATATGGACCTCGTAGGTCCCCTTGTTAAATCTGCAAACGGCCATCAGTACATCTTAGCGGTCATGGACTATGCGACCTGGTACCCAGAAGCGGTGCCACTGGGAAACTCTTTGGCTAAAAATATTGCCCTGGAGCTTGTCCATATATTTGCCCAAGGAAGTCTTGAAGGACCAGCGTACCTCATTTCTGAACAAAGTAATGAGGGAGCTGTGTAGAGTCCTTAAGATCCCCCAGCTTCGAACCTCAGTGTACCATCCGCAGACCGATGGCCTGGTGGAGCATTTCAACAAGACCTTGAAGGCCATGCTCAAGAGAGTCATGGAGAAGTACAGTATGGTCAAGACTGGGAGTATCTGCTCCCATTTCTGCTCTTTTCTATCAGAGAAGTCCCCCAGGCCTCCACTAGCTTCCCGCCATTCGAGCTGCTATATGGCCGACATCCACGAGGGCTCCTTGACTTAGCCAAAGAAACCTCTGAAGTCGAGGTCACGCCACATCGGAGTGTTATTGAGCATGTTACCTAGCTGCAGGAAAGGATGGCTCATGTAATGCCTATCATAAAGGAACACCTTCTCCACGCACAGGAGGCCCAAGCGAGGGTGTACAACAGATTAGTGAGGCTAAGACCATTCCAGCCCGGGGACCGCATGCTAGTACTTATCCATACGATGGAGAGCAAGTTCTTTGCCAAGTGGCAAGGGCCATAGGACATCGTGGATAAATTCGGGGACGTGAATTACAAGTTACACTAGCCTGGTCGCAGGAAGCCACACCAGGTATACCATGTCAACTTACTGAATCTTTGGCGGGACTGTGAACCACTGGAAGCTCCTTGCCTGGGGGTCCGTCCCGAAGCCAAACTCGAGGAGGTCGAGATTGCTGAAATGCTAACTCTGGCCCAGAAGTAACAATGCTTCAGCAGAACGGGACCTGTTCTGAGAGTTGCCAGGTCGTTGAACACAATGTGCTAACAGAGCCACATGTAAGGGTAAACCTCAAATCCTATAGAATCCCCGAAGCATGCTGGAAGATACTCTCCAAGGAGGTGAAGAGAATGCTGTACCTCGGAATGATAGAGGAATCAAGAAGTGGCTGGTCAAGTCCCATCATCCTCGTACCGAAGCCCAATGGCGAATGGCGGTTTTGTAACAACTACCGCATACTCAATGAGGTGTCCAGTTTTGATGCATACCCGATGCCCTGCGTGGATGAACTCATTGAGCAACTGGGGACCACAAGGTACATCACAACCCTCAACCTGATGAAGGGATACTGGCAGATCCCTATGTCCCAGAGTGGCAAGGAGAAGATGGTCCTATCAATGCCGTATGGGTGTTTTCAGTACACCAGAATGCCCTTCACACTGCAGAGGGCATCAGCATCCTTCCAGAGGGCCATGGATCGAATCTTGATCCACACACAAAGTATGACACAGCCTACTTGGATGGCATTGTCATTTTCAGCCCTGGCTGGAGTTCACATCTGCCAAAGGTACAGGCAATCCTCGATGCATTGAGAAAAGCGGGTTTTATCATTAATCCAAAGAAGTGTGCTTTAGGCAAGGAAAAGGCCAGGTACTTGGGTTACGTTGTCAGGAGAGGCGAAATCAAGCTCCAGTTGAATAAAATACAGGCAATTCAGGAGTGGCCGCAACAGCTCTCGAAGAAACTAGGGGGCATTTCTTGGGATTGTGGGGTATTACCGGTGTTTTATCCCAAACTTCACCATAATTGCCACACCGTTAACGGATCTCCTTGTGAATACCAGTTCGCCAATGGTAAAATGGACTGACACAGAGATGGCGTTTCAAGAACTCAAGTGTAAGCATCCGGTTCTGATCGCACCAGACTTTAGCAAAGAATCTGTGGTCCAGACCATTGCTTCAGAAGCTGGGTTGGGAGCCGTGCTGTCACAGCAAATAAATGGAAAAGAACATATCACCCTGTACCTGAGCCGGAAACTGTCTTCTTGCAAGAAGAATTATGCCATAGTTGAGAACGAGTGTCTAGCTATAAAATGGGCCATAGACACACTGAAGGACTACCTGTTAGTGTCAGACCATGCCCCTCTGAGGTGGTTAAGAGAGAAGAAGGGGAAGAATGCCAGGATGACTAGGTGGTTCTTAGCCCTTCAAGACTTCAGTTTCCACATAAAGTGTAGGCCAGGGAGGTTACATGGTAACGCAAATGCTCTTTCCCAAATTCCCTGTTTGATATCTGAAGGTGCTGTAAGAGTCATGTCGGTCTGGTAGTCGGGGGCAGGTATATCTCGCCCAGGTACTTGTCCTATGTGAATTAGGCCGCTCAGTATTTTCAGGATACTCAGGGGTTAATAAGTGTAGGAATAAAGGATGACCAGCTGGGGGTTTTCGGCGTCAGCCTGGGGCACACAGAATGCCTGTCTGTGTGAGACAAACGTGAGTGAGAGCTGTGCTCATGATCTGTGTAATGTTAGCTGGGAGGGAGAAGCCCCCCCAGTTGTTAGATAGCAACGTATTTGTTTAGTTAGCGCCGGACAGGCTAGAATTTATTTTTATGTTTTGTTTTCTGTATTTGCTTTCACTTTAATAAACCTGACCTGAGGTCAGTCAACTTGGAAACCTGCTGTCGCCTCAGAGTTCAATGCACAAACCACGTGACCTTTGACCCCAGCAAAGGCGATCTCGGAGTGTTTTGTTACATTGTGGTGGAGAACGCGGGCAGCGCGTGGCACAGGCGACAGTATGGAAGACGTGGTGAAAGCCCTAGTACAGTCCACTGCCTTACAGCAGCAGGCCACTGCCGCACAGCATGAAGCTAATCGCTTGATGGCCGCACAGCTGAAGGAGTTAGTGGACATGACGGCTGCAGACCGCCACCTTCTCCAACAGGTGGCGCAGCGCCTGGTGAGCATGCCTGAGGTGGACCCAGAAGCAGAGTCCAGAAGGATCCATGGTAGTCGATACTGGCAAAAGTTGACCGCAGAAGATGACGTCGAGGCGTACCTGACAAAGTTTGAGCGGACGGCGTTGAGGGAGAAGTGGCCGAAGGCACGATGGGCCGATTTGATTGCTCCGTTTCTCTCCGGCGAGGCCCAAAAAGCTTACCATGACTTAGACCCGGAAGTCGCTCAGGACTTTGAGAAGCTGAAAGTTGAGATCCTGGCCCGGCTAGGTGTGACGACGGCTGTCCGTGCGCAGAGGGTACACCAGTGGACATACCAGCCAGATAAACCGCCGCGGTCTCAGATGTTCGACCTGATCTACTTGACAAAGAAATGGCTGCAACCCGAGGTACTGACAACCCCAGAAATAATTCCGCGGGTTGTCCTGGACAAGTATCTGAGAGTGCTACCTCCAGCGCTGAAAAGGTGGGTAAGCCAAGGAAATCCCACGACAGCGGATCAACTTGTGGAGTTGGTCGAGCGTTATTCCGTGGCAGAAGGACTTCCCGACGAAACCGATAGCACCCGGTCTGTGCCTTCTCCTCGTGGAACCGGTAAGACTGTTCCAGCGACTACAGGTGAAGGAAAATCGCCAAAAACTGTGGGGGAGGAACCCGGGACTGATCGCACTCCGAGACCGAGAGTATGGGACGGTGGTCTCAGTAGGGGGCCTGTTAGGTGTTTCCGTTGCCGTGAGAAGGGCCATGTTTCTGCGAACTGTCCTGTTACCACTGAACCCATGCAGTGCGATGTTATAGACTCTAAGAAACGCATGTCTTTGGTTACACGGCTGGTGAATGTGAATGCGGGTCAAAATGATATAGCAAAACACCTGTGTGAATTATCTGTTGATGGGAAAAGTGTTGTGGCGTTACTAGACTCTGGAAGTGTGGTGACTCTGGTGAAAGCTAGTCTGGTGGCACTTCCGTCTGGTTCATCTGACAAATTCTCTGTAACGTGTGTGCATGGTGACACCTGCTCGTACCTAACAGCGGTCATACCGATTTCCACTCCCTATGGGTCTGTGCAACACAAAGTGGGACTCGTTCCCGCATTGTTACATGACATAATCCTGGGTAGGGATTTCCCCCATTTCTGGCAGTTATGGGAGAATCAGTTGCTCCTTCACGGTAGCTGTGAACCTTCCCCCATGCCATCTGGAGGTCCCGAGTTCCTAGACGAGACCCCACAGGAAGATGTTGCTGGGGAGGTTATTGAACCCAACCCTCAGTACCCCTTCTCCGTTATGGCGGGGGAAACGGAGGAAACTGAAGAAACTGAGGAAACTCAGCGAGGGGCGGAGGCAGACGGCCATCCAGCACCCTGCCTGCCAGATTTGGGAGTTCAGTTGGATGACTTCCACAGCGAACAAATGAAAGATCCTACCCTGACTCAGGCTAGGAAAAATGTAAAAGCGATAGATAACGTACCCGTGGAACCTGACACTAGGCTAGCGTACCCGTACATGGTTCTTGAAAAATGATTTACTCTACCAGGTAGAAAAAAAAGGGGAAGACACTGTGCAACAGTTAGTGGTACCCAAACCTTATCGGCGGAAGGTACTGGACCTGGCTCACGGACATATAATGGGGGGACATCTGGAGGTACAAAAAACCACAGAAAGGATATTGCATTGTTTTGTGTGGCCTGGAATACACAATGATGTGCGTAACTATTGTGAGTCCTGTCCAGAGTGCCAAATCTCGGCACCTAAACCTCAGTTCTGTAGCCCTTTGGTACCCCTCCCTATCATTGGAGTCCCTTTTGAGAGAATTGGGATGGATCTGGTTGGGCCCCTTCCCCGGTCCGCACGTGGGCACCAACATATCCTTGTCATCATGGACTATGCCACTCGTTACCCAGAAGCCATCCCTTTGCGTAACACTGCTACCAAAACGATCGCCAAAGAGTTGGTACAAGTGTTTAGTCGGGTGGGAATTCCAAAACAGATACTCACCGACCAGGGGACTCCCTTTATGTCAAGGGTGATGAAGGAGCTCTGCAGACTCTTGCAAATAGACCAGTTGCGTACGTCTGTCTATCACCCTCAAACAGATGGCCTGGTTGAGTGGTTCAATAAAACCTTAAAACAGATGCTCCGGAAGGCGATAGACAAAGATGGGAAGAACTGGGATTACTTGTTACCCTATTTGCTGTTTGCCATTAGGGAAGTTCCCCAGTCTTCCACAGGATTCTCGCCTTTCGAGCTATTATACGCCCGTCGTCCCCGTGGACTGTTGGACGTCGCAAAAGAAACCTGGGAAGGTCAAGTCACTCTCTTTAAAACGGTGATAGACCATGTAACGCAAATGCAGGACCGTATTGCTGCTGTCATGCCCCTTGTTAGGGAACATATGTTACAGGCCCAGGGAGCCCAGAGGCAAAGTTATGATAGAGGCGCCAAGGTCCGTACGTTTGCACCCGGGGATAGGGTGTTGATCCTAATTCCTACGGTGGATAGTAAATTTCTGGCGAAATGGCAGGGCCCCTTTGAGGTCGTGGAACGAGTTGGTGAAGTGAACTATAAAGTGCACCAGCCTGGTAAGAGAAAACCAGAACAGATTTATCATGTGAATCTGATAAAACCCTGGAAAGACCGCGCTGCCCTAACGGCGGATCTGCCCCGTTCGGTTTGCTCACCGACCGTACCGGAGGTGCAGATTGCCGAGACTCTCTCTGAACGACAAAAATCTGAGGTTAAGCAGTTTTTGTTACAGAACCAACAGTTTTTCTCGGAAAAACCTGGCCAGACTAGGCTAGTGAAACATGAGATTGTCACAGAGCCTGGTGTCACAATTCATGTGATGCCATACCGGATTCCGGAAGCACGCCGTGAAGCCGTCTCCCAGGAGGTGAAGGCAATGTTGGACTTAGGAGTCATTGAAGAGTCGCACAGCGCCTGGTCCAGTCCAATCGTGTTGATACCTAAGCCGGATGGCTCTATACGGTTTTGCAATGACTTTAGGAAACTGAATGCAGTTTCTAAATTTGATGCGCACCCTATGCCCCGGGTCGATGAGTTGATCGACCGGCTTGGTAAAGCCCGATACATTACGACCCTGGCAGATCCCTCTGGCCGAGGCGGCCAGAGAGAAGACGGCATTTGCTACACAGGAAGGGCTGTTCCAGTATATCTACATGCCGTTTGGACTTCACGGAGCCCCAGCAACGTTCCAGAGATTGATGGATCGAGTCTTGAGGCCCCACAGGCAGTACGCTTCTGCCTACCTAGACGACATCATAATTTACAGCATGGACTGGGAAGCTCACCTCCGGAAGGTACAGGCGGTGATTGATGACCTGAGAGACGCAGGCTTAACGGCGAATCCCAAGAAATGTCACATCGGCCTTGAAGAAGCCCGATACTTGGGCTACGTGATTGGCAGAGGAGTGGTTAAACCCCAGATCGACAAAATACAGGCAATTCAGGGCTGGCCGCAACCAGTGAACAAGAAACAAGTTCAAGCTTTCCTGGGCATTGCCGGCTATTATCGCCGGTTCATACCCAACTTTGCGGCCATGGCTACCCCCTTGACGGATCTTACCAAAGGGAGGGATTCCGTCATGGTAAAATGGACCTCAGCGGCTGAAGAGGCCTTCCACAGTCTGAAACGGGCTTTGTGCTCTCAGCCCGTACTAGTGACTCCTGATTTCAGCAGCGAGTTTGTGGTGCAAACTGATGCTTCTGATACTGGTGTCGGAGCTGTACTTTCCCAGGTAAGGGACGGAGTCGAACACCCGGTCCTCTATCTCAGTCGGAAACTGAATGTACATGAGCAGAGGTATGCCGTGGTTGAAAAAGAGTGCCTAGCCATCAAATGGGCTCTCGACTCCCTCAAATATTACCTGGCAGGTAGGAAGTTTAGGCTGGTCACGGACCATGCCCCTCTCAAGTGGATGCACCTCCACAAGGACCGTAATAGTCGGGTAACCCGGTGGTTCCTTGCCCTGCAGGCTTACTCTTTCACGGTGGAGCACCGCCCCGGGGTGCAAATGGGGAACGCTGATGCCCTGTCCTGAGTACACTGTTTCGAGAGTATTCTTGCTCGACCTGAGTGGTCTGAGCAGGGGGGGAGGATATGTAAGAGTCATGTCGGTCTGGTAGTCGGGGGCAGGTATATCTCGCCCAGGTACTTGTCCTATGTGAATTAGGCCGCTCAGTATTTTCAGGATATTCAGGGGTTAATAAGTGTAGGAATAAAGGATGACCAGCTGGGGGTTTTCGGCGTCAGCCTGGGGCACACAGAATGCCTGTCTGTGTGAGAAAAACGTGAGTGAGAGCTGTGCTCATGATCTGTGTAATGTTAGCTGGGAGGGAGAAGCCCCCCCAGTTGTTAGATAGCAACGTATTTGTTTAGTTAGCGCCGGACAGGCTAGGATTTATTTTTATGTTTTGTTTTCTGTATTTGCTTTCACTTTAATAAACCTGACCTGAGGTCAGTCAACTTGGAAACCTGCTGTCGCCTCAGAGTTCAATGCACAAACCACGTGACCTTTGACCCCAGCAAAGGCGATCCCGGAGTGTTTTGTTACAGTGCCAAAACCTCCGGCTATGGGCAGAGGGGGGAAATATGTGACAAAGTCACTGACATAGTATATGAAGGGAGATACATGTCACTGCGCATACTGCGGTCAGTGATGTAAAACCAGAGTTCTTTTGCCTCCAGCACGCTAAGTGCTGAGAGGGTTAATAGGAACCTATGTTATGGGCTGGTTTTAGTGGACCTTCAAAGAGTGGGTGGGAGGAAGTACAACGTATCTCCACCTGCAGAGTCCTGACAGGAACTGTGTGAGGTCAAGGTCATGTGACTATCACATGAGATGTTAAATACCTAGACATGACAGTTAGGCAGTGTTATCTCATGGGAGAGTAGGAACTCCCACATAGCTCCAAGAGGAGCTGAGGAATATGTGGGCTAACTGCAGGTAAACGCTGCTGGGAATGGACTCATATGGACTCTGTTATGTTTGTTTTACTGTTATGCTAGCAAGGCTCTGTTAATTTTGCTGAACCCTGCCAGGGTTTATGCTGTCCACACTAAACCAGCAGGTAATCTTCCACCAGAAGGTTTTTTGTGTCTACCTCGGAAACCAGCTGAGTGTGTGTCAACCCCTCACAATATATATATATATTGTAGCATGGCTAAAGGGTGTGTAGTCGATGGGAGGTATGTGCCACATAAGTGCCTTGTTGCTGTAATGTAGCCCGGAGTATTTCTTTGTTGTATATAACCATGTATATATGTGTGTTCCAGGACCTGTGGTGATGTCAGACCACATGGCTAATCATATGATGGGTTACTGGGTGTTGTTAGCTCTATATAAGACAGGCAAATGCTTAACACAGGGGATATGTGTGGAGGTGAAACCCTCCTGAGTGTGTTAAGGCTACAGGACTGAGCCTGGTGGACTGGACACTTTGTTTTGCTTTTCCTGAACTTAAGGCTATTTGTTTGCTGTTATTTTTCCATGTGGTTTATGACGTAATAAACCCTGTGAACTTTAAAGGAACGTGCCTCCTGAGTGTCAGCCGTCGCACCTGAGTGAGTGAAATCCCTACAATATATATATATATATATATATATATATATATATATATATATATATGTATGTATATATATATATATATATATATATATATATATATATATATATATATATATATATATATATATATATATATATATATATATATACAGTTGTGCTTAAAAGCTATCTTGGCCTTTTTTCAGTGAATATGAATGATAACACCAAAACTTTTTCTCCGTTCATGGTTAGTGGTTGGGTGAAGACATTTATTTTTCAAACTACTGTGTTTTCTGTTTTTAAATCATAATGACAACCCAAAACATCCAAATGACCCTAATCAAAAGTTCACACACCCTATTTCTTAATACCGTGTATTGCCCCCTCTAACATCAATGGCAGCTTAAAGTCTTTTGTGGTAGTTGTGGATAAGGTACTTTATTTTCTCAGATGGTAAAGCTGCCCACTCTTCTTGGTAAAAAGCTTCCAGTTCCTGTAAATTTCTGGGCTGTCTAGCATGAACTGTGCAATTGAGATCTCCCCAGAGTGGCTCTATGATATTGAGGTCAGGAGACTGAGATGGCCACTCCATAACCTTCACTTTGTTCTGCTGTAGCCAATGACAGGTCGACTTGGCCTTCTGTTTTGTATTGTTGTCCTGTGGGAGCATTCAAGTACGTCCCATGCGCATCTTCCGGGCTGATGAGTGCAAATGTGCCTCCAGATTTGCTGATAACATGTGCATTCATCTTTCCTTCAACTTTGATCAAGTTTCCTGTACCTTTGTAGCTCACACATCCCCAAAACATCAGCGATCCACCTCCGTGCTTTATAGTAGGAATGGTGCTCCTTTCATCATAGGCCTTATTGACCTCTCTTTAAGTGTAACATTTATGGTTGTGACCAAAAAGTTCAATTTTGGTCTCATCACTCCAAATTACCTTGTTCCAGAAGTTTTGAGGCTTGTCTCTGTGCTGCTCCGCATATTGTAGGCGAGATACTTTGTGGCATGTGCACAGAAAATGGCTTTCTTCTGGTGACTCAACCATGCAGCCCTTTTTTCTTCAAGTGCCTCCTTATTGTGCATCTTGAAACAGCCACATCTCTAGTTTTCAGAGAGTCCTGTATATCAGCTAATGTTATTTGTGGGTTTTTCTTTGCATCCCAAACAATTTTCCTGGCAGTTGTGGACCACATTTTTGTTGGTCTACCAGACCGTGGTTTTATTTTTACAGAGCCCCTGATTTTCCAATTCCTTTGATATCTTTTTGTATCCCTTTCCTGTTTTATACAGTTCAACTACCTTTTCCTGTAAATACGTTGACAATTCTTTTGCTTTCCCCATGACTCACAATCCAGAAACGTCAGTGGCTGGATAAAAGATGCAAAAGTCTGTCTTGATCCCAGAAACTCACTCAGCTTTTATGCACACACACTGATTACAAGCAAACATATATATGCACATATATATATATATACACATATATACTGTACATACACTAATTTCCTCTTTGGTTGTTGCCAGCACTCTGAACCTTATTTATCTATATACAGTTGTGCGCAAAAGTTTACATACCCTGACAGAATTTTTGCTTACTTGGTCTTTTTACAGAGAATATGAATGATGACACCAATACTTTTTCTCCACTCATGGTTAGTGGTTGGGTGAAGCCATTTATTGTTATACTACTGTGTTTTCCATTTTTAAATCATAATGACAACCCAAAACATCCAAATGACCCTGATCAAAAATTTACATACCGTGGTGAGTTTGGCCTGATAACATGAACAGAACTTGACACAAATGGATTTGAATGGCTAATAAAGGTAACATCCTCACCGGTGACCTGTTTGCTTGTAATCAGTGTGTGTGCATAAAAGCTGAGTGAGTTTCTGGGATCCAGACAGACTCTTGTATCTTTTATCCAGCCTCTGACGTTTCTGGATTGTGAGTCATGGGGAACTCCAACTTTAACACAGCCCTAAACTAAACCCTAACCCCAACACACCCCTAACCACAAAACAACACAAACCTAACCCAAACACAACCCTAATCCCAACAGAACCCTAACCCCCAACAGAACCCTAACCCTAACACAACCTTAACCCCAGCTCTAACTCCAACTTTAACCACAACCCCAACCCCAACCGAACCTTAACCCCAACACAACCCTAATCCTAACACAATCCTAGCATCAACTCTAACCCCAACACTAACCCTAACTGCAAAGAATGGAAAAAATGTTTTAAATTTTTTTTAATTATTTTTACCTAACTAAGGGGGTGACAAAGAGGGGGTTGATTTACTATTTTTTTTACGGCAGATCTCGGCGGCTGAACCACTAATGCGCCTGCTATTTTCTTCCTGGAAGAAGGGCCGGAGGACAGAGCAGGAGGATCCAGGGATGGCGGAGGCAGTGGGGGGAGGGCTCAGGAGACCCCATTTCTCTCTCCTCTGGTATGCTAGATCATATCAGAGGAGAGATAAATGAATGGAAATCCAGACTTTTTTTTTTATTGTGATCGCTGTTATTCAATGAATAACGGCAATCGTGTGAAAGGGGATGTAAAAACCAACCCGAATCATGCTCTCTGGCATCTCAGTTACCCCTGGTAGCTGAGACGCCGGAGATTTTCCAACGCTGGGGGCGCCATACACTTATTTCTCTGCGCCGTTAAGAAGCGCGGCTCTGAAGAATAAGGCCCCTTAACTGCCGCCTTTAAAAGGCGTATCAGCAGTCGTTAAGGGATTAAAACATAGATTCACTAAAAAATAAACAATATATTTGAATAGCATAGTTAACCTCATTTTTAATAATTTCTTTCTAAAATTACCAAACCAATCTGTACATTGCAATGAATGGAACAGGAGAAATGCAGTCTATACAATGTCATGTTATCACTCTATAAAAACAAAAATAATGCAAATCAGGAAAATTTTCATTCGATAATTTATGTATGTTAACTTAAGCAAATACACCTTACCTCCATTTTTATCCACCATCACTGTGTGACAAATAGCAAGCAGTCGAAAGAATTCTTTCAATAGATTATCTTCATTTTGGCAAACAATATCAATTAAGGATTGATCGTAAAAGCAGAACTTTTTGTCTGCATATTTATTCCATGTAAAGCTGACCGCCTGTGAAAGAGCAGTGATTATCCAAGTGGAGTAGAGGGATTCACAGTACCAAAATTTACATACCTCCATGACCCCAATAAAAGTTAGCACAGATCTCATAATAATATCACAATAAACAAAATTGATGTGTGTATGTGTGTTCATTTGAAGATGAGGTAAAATATAGTTTTACACATTAGTATTAGTATTTCTGGATAGGATATTCAAGATGCTGACAAATCCGCCCTGAATAACGTATGCAACTCTTCTGAACTCTGTGATTCCTTTGCCTGATTTTGGAGGAGAGCGGATTTGTCGGCATCTTGAATATTCTATCCAGAATTTCTTGAAGATCCTTCGTGGGTCCGGTGCCATCTGTAGCCCTCCTATCATACTTACTATGTGGGGTCCGCATACATACCGGGACATGACGACGCATTCGGTGTTCGGATCACTCACAAAGGAACATCCCACTACCGGCTGATGGAACGCAAGCGTTCCACCCTGTCTGAGCAGGGCGGAAGTCAAGCGCCACAGTGTATTGCCAAAAGCAGTATGTCCACAGCGATTAAAACAGCGCATGCGCACAGTCTCAGCATAGGAATATGTGCGTAATCACGGGCACAGGTGCAATAGCGTTGTGAGAGATTAGCACTCTTGATCCTGATAGGACAATAGACATTTAAAAGGCCTCCTGGCCTCCTCACTAATACATGCCCTTCGGAAGAAGAATAGGCGAAACGCGCGTCAGGGTGAGACGCAGCTATATTGACACCTCGCACAAGTATTAGTATGTGACTCCATGCACCTTATTTTTTCATAATAGAGTAGCACTATGCACGTAGACACTTTATTATATCATATTCATTGATGGTGACTGTTACAATTGTTTTATGGTTACCATATGATTATAATACCTATTATGGTATATACCTGAATATGAATTAGTGTGTCATCCGGCTATTGGTTGTTAGTCGTTTTTGCTGAGGCATCCATTATATACTGTTAACATGATTTTATGGATATGTATTTGAAATACTGTAAACTTGATTAATTGTTTTACATACACTTCATGGGCCTTTTTTGGTTCTAAGGAAAAGTAGTCATGTACGGAGTGTGGCCTATGGTGTTTAGGTTATTTTTTGGACTAATATGTACACATGATTGTTATTTTGGTAACTGCGCTATTGCACCCCTCTCTTTACCATTTCCAGTACATGTTAGTATTTGAAATACACAATGTGACGTATGATTTTTGAATAAGCAGTGACTGTGAAGGGAGAAGCACACAGTAGGATAAAGCCCTAACATTGGAGACAAAAACAATAGATTTGCTCACCTTTGGTGGTTGTGTGAAGACACAACCATTATAAAGGTTTAGATTATTGTAGATTGTAAGCTCTTATGACCAGGGTTGTCATTATCTTTGCTTTAATTATTGTACTACCTTTAACTTTGATACTTATGACTGTTGTGTATGAACTGCTGAATTATAAAACTTTGTGGGATATGTTGGTGCTTTATAAATAAAGATTATTATTACTGTTATTAGATAGCCAGCTGCCTCTGCCCTGTGGCTGGGACAATATCCGCCAGAGGGAAATTACCAAAAACAGAAATAAGACATTAAAAATAATTAATAATATTTAAAACTTACATATGATTCAATTGGTGCATACCGAACAGTAAATATTAAATTAACTACCTGAAGGCCTAATGCTATCGCATCAGGAGGGCTGTAAGGTCAGGATGGGGGCAGGCATGCGGCGCTGTTGTTGCCTAATGGCATCCTGTGATAATCTAATGACGTTTGCATCAGGGGACTCATGTGCTTGACGCCTACGCTTATATGCCTTGTTTTTGTCCCAGCGATGCTGTTGCTCTTCAAGAGTCTCATTTGCCCTTTATTGTCTTCGACGTTGTGCCTTTGCTGCTTTCCTTTCATTGTCAACGTTGTGCCTTTGCTGCTTTCCTTTCATTGTCATTGGTGTACTTTTTAGGAGGAGCCATGTTGACGTTGATATTTGCTTTTTAAAGGGATTTTCCCATGAATAAAAGTTCATTTTAAAAATTGTCTGTGTCTGACCGTGTACAGAACATACCACAGCTCCTGGGCAGGGGAGGAAGCAAAAGACAATACTGACATTACAGCAGGAGATCGCAGAGGATACATTTTGTGAGGTAAAATATTTTTTAAAAAGTCAGTGAAATATTTTACCTCACAAAATGAATCCACTGTGATCCCCTACTGTAATGTCAGTATTATATTTTGCTTCCTCCCCTGCCCAGCAGATGTGGTATGCTCTGTACACGGTCAGACACTGTTAGGGCTGGCGAAACGCACCGAATAATGGAAAGGTAGTAATAAAGTGTGTTTGCAGCCCGGGGTCCACCGTGCAGAGATGGAACCTGCTGCTTAGTAATGGTGGAACAAGATGGCGGATGAACGCTTGTGCACACGTGGGTTAAACATCACCTGATGAGAATGGAAGTGAACTCTGTTGCTTCACAGAGTCGCTAAAGGTACGCTGTGCCCTATTAGCAGTCACAGGGTGCAGCCGGTAGACGCTAGTGGGATCTCTATGATTCACCCCTACTGTACTGGTGATTGGACTCACTCTGACCCTCGGTGATTTTTGAGCCTGGGCCTGAGGACACTCTGAGTCAGTAGCGGCGTCCAAGTGGGAATTCCCACCCTACACTGACCGGTGGCATAAACGCGGCTGTACCGCCTAGATATGGCGCTGACAGTTTGCTCCACTCACCCTAATGCCCAAACAACAACCAAGGGGATGGGGGTCATTGAGGAGCTTTCACCAATCTCAAACACACAGCAATCACACACCTAGTCAGGTTTATACTAGCGCATGGCCGAGCTGCCATGCGAGCCTTTTATAGATATAGTCTTCCGGGACCTTCCTAGTGGTCCAATTGGAGCCGCTACAGGACCTGAGCATGTGCCCTCCGACCTCCAATGAGAGGTCATCCCATAGGCATACTCAGTAGACAAAAAGCAGGACTTAGTCCCTGGAATGTCTGCTCGCTGCTGATCAATGCAGGTTACAAAAGCTGAACCTGGGGTTGGCAGCTGTAACCAGATGCACAGTATCAGCTTAAGCGAAATGCTGGGACCGACTTCTCTGCTGAGCAAACTCCACTGTGGCTGGGGAAGAATGGGTGACTGCTGAAGACATGTTTCGAGATACTCCCTGTGCAGCGGCGGGAACTCGACACCTAACAGACACAGTCAATTTCTAAAATGAACTTTCGTTCGTGGGAAAACCCCTTTAATGTGACCGGCTTCCTCTGCCTCTAGACACGTCGCACATCTGCTGCTGGGATCAGCCGAATTCACGCAGGCGCAGCAAATCAGACCACCACCATCTTTGTGCAGACAGCAGCAGTCACTTTAAAACTGCGCTTGTGCTCCTCCTGTACAAAGATGGCGGCAGTCAGTGAATCATTCGGATGATACCGGCGGCAACGTGTGTGCGATGGTGATCCGCTGGTGGCACCGCGCAAGAGGCTGCGTGAGTGTGAGTGTGTGTGTGGTGCGACGGTGTTCTGCTGGTCGTACCGCACAATAGGCTGGTACCAGCAGCATTTTCCATACTGAGTCACCCATCACTTGGGTGTCCCAATATGGCGGTCGGTGAACTTCCTCCACTTGGAATTCTGGGATATGGTGACATCTGGAGAGAACAGGAAATTAAAACATTACAAGGCAATTATATAAATAGATTGCAGAGTATATAGAATTCTAGGGAATTAATATTAATTTTAAACATCTTATTTTTATATACGCCAAAGATACCGTCATATGTTTTTATATTACTACCGAAGTATATTTCTCTTATATCATTTTCTATTTTACTTAGTTTCACACCTTCAAAAATTAGATTTCATGTGAATTCACAACTTCTGCCCTCTTATGGTCCTTTACTGCTATTTCTCCTTAAAACCTCAAATTTTACTTTCCACATCACTTACTTATTTTAAAGTTGAGTATTCACAACTCCTCTTTTTAGCTTAATTTTTCCTATTCCTCAATCACATTCTCTCCTCAATGGCTCACTTCCAAACACAACTTTCTCTTTATCCCTATCGTTCCATACTAGTTTTTTTTTCTCGGATTACCATTTTAGCAAAACTTCTTTCTTACTGGAGACTTCAAATGCAATTTTTGCATCCAAACTAAATAGCAAAGCCACTAGAGACTCAAGGTCTCCAAAAAAATCAATTTTCAACAGCAGAAAAAAAAGGCAGCAACACTTACTTGCCCAGATCTTGGAACAAATGCACTGCAGGGTGCAGCTAGCCCATAAAGCAAGATGTTAGCAACACAGGTGCAAAATACCAGATCAACAGCCACTCACCACATACCCACTCCTGGAGGGGGTGACTGCCCAGTATACAAGTGCACAATAAAGGCCCACATAGGGCGTTGTTCACACAATGGTACTTCACAGTGTCTGGTTGAAAGCCTATTAGTCACGCCCCTACTTTTCAATTAGGCAGGCTGGTCAGCACACTCTCAATGCATCCCAATGCGAACACCCCTCATGCGAGACCAAACGTGTTTGGGTTTGGCTGCACCCCGAAAAATGTAGTGCAAAAAATATATAAAAATAGTGAGGTATTGGTTGATATTTTGGCCAAAATACGCAAGCTCGTAACCCATGCTCCCTGCATTGCATTTGTTCCAAGATCTGGGCAGGTAAGTGTTGCTGCCTTTTTTTTCTGCTGTTGAAATTGAATTTTTGCATCTAGGCTGAAATTGCCCACTTGGTAGTTTGTATTCCCACTCCCCTTTGCACTTCTATCAGTTCAGCCTCCTTCCAGGTCAGCCACCTGTAGCTTTGTATTCTCGCCTCACCAACTGACTGCCCTTTTGTCCTATCCATGTCCTTTTTGTTTCCACGGTATTGCTTCCTCCACCTTTTCACCAATCCTTGTCTTATTTTTCCTCACTCTTCATTTAATCGCTGACATGTCTCTATGTATTAGTCCTCGCTTTCTCTCTCATATTTTATGTTATCCTTCCGTCTGGTTCTAATCCCCTGTCCTACACGTATTCTTTATTCTTGTTTGATCAATTTTCCAATACCGGTATTTTGAATGATTATTTTTTAATATTTACACACGCGCTCTCTGTTTCCTTATGTATCCTATCAACTCTTTATGGTAGAATTTCTTGCACTTTGCACACATCTTTTTCCCTCTTGCTTTCTGTCTTCCAGGCCTCCCTTTGAATTTGAACTCCAAACCCCCCAGAGCTTGTTTTTCAATCTTCCTTCTTTTCCTATCTTCCAGACCTCCATTTAAATTTGAATCCCAACCCACCCATCAGTGGGTGGTACCCTAACTTTTTTGTACCCCGATTTTGGTCTATAAATCCCTCCATGTACCAGGGTGTGCATAAGCTGTTGCTTTTTTTTACACTTGATAAATATGCCAGGCATAGAAACATGTAGTAGACGATAAATAACCTTCTAATGAATATTGCAGCAAGAGACTTCTTTACAGCGCAGCCAATTTTTAAATACGTTTTCCTGTTTTGGTAATATGATTTTTTGGCAGGCATATGCCTTGGGATTCTGCCCTGATCTCTTAAAACCCTAGCAACATTCTTTACCTGAGGATTAAAGAGTTGGTCCAAAACCAAAGGAGCGTTTCATTCTAAATGTCTATCTACTTGAGTCAATAATCAAATCACTTTTTAAAATACTTCAATTAAAAATTTCCTACCGTTCCCTATCTACCCTAACTTCCAGTCGTTTTTTTTTTATATCCAATGACATTTCATTTGAGAATTGCCAGTGCAGGCTGGTATTCTCAAACAGGATGTCATTGGGGCCAGTGCTTCATTGCCGCAGCTGTTGTGCCCACCCTAAAACCAAGTGTCATCAGTGACATCTGTTATCTTGTCTTCCATCACCCACCTACACATATAAGAGCACTATTTAAATTACACTGATGTTCATATACAAAATGTTGTGCCTCCCCAGATATATTAATTTCCATTGGATTATATGTACCATGAAAATGTTCCAGGATCCAATTCCTAAGCCTCCTAATCTTACAGGTATTGCGCCCTGTATATAGGAGATTACATTGGATGCATTTTTATATGTTTGGTGTTACAATCTATAATGGATTCAAAACTCTTCCTACAATTATTGCTAATTACTACAGTGTTCTTCTTATTTTACTTTTCCAACAGCATTTAAAGAGATCTTTACATGTTAACCATGTTTCAGAGCACAATTTATTTCTGCTAAAAACCGAGGGGATAATAAATTCCCCAAAGTGAAGCCCCATCTAGATAGGAGTCTACATCCTTCATCTAGGATCCTCTTGGTTTTACAGTCTTGATTTAAAATAGGTCAATATTTCTTCATTATATTTACTATATCAGGACATTCACTAGAATAGCTGGTTACTACTGTGATATTCGATCTATTATAGGATTGTATTTTTCTATCATGTTTTTGTTAAGTAATCGGCCATAATGATTCTTATAGGATATCATAGTATTAGCCATTATCAAGATCCAGAGCTTTTAGTCATGTGCAGTCAATATCACTAATAATTGTATTTAATAGCCAATAATTGGCAAATTTGTTAAAGACCGAAAAATAAACAAACAGTTAGGAACCCTATTGTGATGTGTGCCCTATTGCCTTCACAGAAATGGGGAAACAAACCAAGACAAATGACATATAACAAATACAAACAACACTGCCAGTATTTTAAGTAGCTTCCAATCCACAACCATTTACTTAGGCTCACACAATGCGGACCAATAGTTATACACCTCAGACAAGGCACTGGTATATAGAAACCAAACTACACCCCTATATTGGGTCTCTCACTGTGGCTGCGTCCACCCAAGCCACAACATTCAGTTTTTTGCCCTTGATCCTGTGCTCAGGATAACATCTGGACAACAACAATGTGTGTACTGTGTGTCCCGTAT
Organism: Ranitomeya variabilis; assembly: GCF_051348905.1. Lineage (NCBI taxonomy): Eukaryota > Metazoa > Chordata > Amphibia > Anura > Dendrobatidae > Ranitomeya > Ranitomeya variabilis. Next base: position 777,869,351 of record NC_135232.1, read on the forward strand.
ATTTTACAAGACACAAAAATGCAACCGCTATACTTAGGCAGTTATAAAAATAGATACTATACGTTGGATTGGAGCACTGTCAGTGCAGATTAGCAGCACATATATTAGGCGTTTACAAAATGCCCCTCACACATGATTACCCATCCATAAGTCTATGGGATACATTATTTCTCATTTACACCTTTCATGAGTGTTCCCTGATGGGTTCAATAGTGGCATCTTCAAGGGTTAATGATGGTGGAATATTATCATGAGAATGCTGCGAAGCATGAGATCATATGTATTAACAAACCCATATGCTAGGGTGGATCTCACCGCATGTTCATCTCCATTATCCCAGCTATTCGTCTAGCCGCCGTCCACCTCATGTCCTGACCCAGGTATGAAGATTTAAGTGCTGCAAGAAGCGTCTCCCGACGCGTTTCTTCCTTATGGATTCATCAGGGGAGAATGCTGCTGCCATTACGGGTCTCCCCTTTCTGTGATATTTATAGATTTAGCTCAGTGGCGCGCTGAATAAGCCCCGCCCCTTGGCGTGTGACGCGTACTCTGGGCTTACCCCTGTATTACCGGACAGCTTGGGAAGCTCGCCTGCTTCATTGGGCACTAGGAATCCCCGCACAGTGGCGCATGCGCGCCACCGTACCGGTGCCAGGCCCAACCCAAAATATGTGAGCTGACTTCTGCTGGACATTATTAAAAGAACAAAGGGACAAAAGTGCACAAGTTAGTGCTATTATGTCCCCTAAGAGTGCCTATTCATACTACAGCCCACATTATATTCATTATTCATTGTGCCGCGCATGTGATTGACACTCTTAGAAACAGGAAGATTAGTATGATCACTACTCCTGTTCACCAATTAGCATGATTCATAGATCTCTCAGCATGTATTCATAACAACCATTACGGAGAACGCAGGTGAGTTGCCTCCCCATAAAGGTGAAATACCCTATTTGTTGATAAGACAAAGGAAAAACAAGCAAGCAAGGACGAGAGAAAACACTGGAAAAAATACTGTTATAAATGCAAAATGCCCTACCTGAATGAAGGGGCAAAAGTATAAAGAAAAAATTATATAAAGAAAAAATTGTAGGGAAGGAATTCACAAAAGCGGGACACCACCTACCGTCACCTCAAACGTGGGAAAGGGTGACCCTGTGGATGCCCTACTCTGATATACCTACTCTCCTTACCCTACCTATCGCGGGTAAGGAACACTTTTGTCCCTTTGTTCTTTTAATAATGTCCGGCAGAAGTCAGCTCACATATTTTGGGTTGGGCTTGGCACCGGTACGGTGGCGCGCATGCGCCACTGTGCGGGGATTCCTAGTGCCCAATGAAGCAGGTGAGCGTCCCAAGCTGTCCGGTAATACATGGGTAAGCCCAGAGTACGCGTCACATGCCAAGGGGCGGGGCTTATTCAGTACGGCACTGAGCTAAATCTATAAATATCACAGAAAGGGGAGACTCGTAATGGCAGCAGCATTCTCCCCTGATGAATCCATAAGGAAGAAACGCGTCGGGAGACGCTTCTTGCAGCACTTAAATCTTCATACCTGGGTCAGGACATGAGGTGGACGGCGGCTAGACGAATAGCTGGGATAATGGAGATGAACATGCGGTGAGATCCACCCTAGCATATGGGTTTGTTAATACATATGATCTCATGCTTCGCAGCATTCTCATGATAATATTCCACCATCATTAACCCTTGAAGATGCCACTATTGAACCCGTCAGGGAACACTCATGAAAGGTGTAAATGAGAAATAATGTATCCCATAGACTTATGGATGGGTAATCATGAAGTGAGGGGCATTTTGTAAGCGCCTAATATATGTGCTGCTAATCTGCACTGACAGTGCTCCAATCCAACGTATAGTATATATTTTTATAACTGCCTAAGTATAGCGGTTGCATTTTTGTGTCTTGTAAAATATACGGGACACACAGTACACACATTGTTGTTGTCCAGATGTTATCCTGAGCACAGGATCAAGGGCAAAAAACTGAATGTTGTGGCTTGGGTGGACGCAGCCACAGTGAGAGACCCAATATAGGGGTGTATTTTGGTTTCTATACACCAGTGCCTTGTCTGAGGTGTATAACTATTGGTCCGCATTGTTTGAGCCTAAGTAAATGGTTGTGGATTGGAAGCTACTTAAAATACTGGCAGTGTTGTTTGTATTTGTTATATGTCATTTGTCTTGCTTTGTTTCCCCATTTCTGTGAAGGTAATAGGGCACACATCACAATAGGGTTCCTAACTGTTTGTTTATTTTTCGGTCTTTAACAAATTTGCCAATTATTGGCTTTTAAATATACCTAATAAAGGTTAATTTTTATCCAGTCGCTAAATACGGTACCAATTATATTGGATAAAGCACACCACGCTTATTACATCACTAATAATTGCATGCTCCTAAGTAAAATCAATATCACAAAAGCAATATCTCAATGCTGTAGTGTGATCACCAACTGGAATACTTTTAATGGCGCTTTGGATATTAGCAGGTCCTAAAATAGTGTTTCCAGTAGAAGTTTTTCCATAATTGCAGGACAAAACATCACCTGACAAAACATCACCTTCACCTTCCAAAGTGAAATCAAGAACCATGGTAACATTTTTCTCATTACCGAATGAAAACATCAAATTCATAAAATTATTATTTAAATAATCAACAAATAACACATATGAAGATGATCAACTTGTGTAATATATTGTATCAGAAAAATCTGCTTCTTTTTCTTCCAGAACTGATCATTCTTTCTCAAAATTCTCAATTTACTAGTAAAATCTTCAGCAAAGGCAGATTTTTTCACTACGGAGATAGGGGATGTCAGTCGTAACTGATAAGAGTCTGTGCATAAGGGAAGAATTGGGAGGAGGGAGAAGCTAAAGGCAAATTTACCTCAACTCAAACTCCTATCTCAGTAATATAAAAATCTGTCTTCACTGAATACAGATTTCACCTATGAGTTGAGAATTTGGAAATTGAAAGATCAGTCAAAGCGAAGAAAGAATTAGATTTCTTTGACAAGATATATTGCAAAGTTGCTTATCTTTACATGTACTATTGAGTTCTGAAATACAAATTAAAATTACAGTTATTCTTTAAATTCGGGGATTATTATTATTATTTATATAGCACCATTGATTCCATGGTGCTGTACATGAGAAGGGGTTACATATAAATTACAGATATCACTTACAGTAAACTAACAATTACAGACTGATACAGAGGGGCGAGGACCCTGCCCTTGCGGGCTTACATTCTACAGGATAGTGGGGAAATAGACTATAGGTTGAGGGTTGCAGGAGCTCCGGTGTTGGTGAGGCGGTAGGTTTGGTAGTGGCGAGGAGGGTAGTGGTGAGCAGGGTGATTACAGTCAGCCCAGCCTCATGTGTTCTCATCGTGGATTGGTAGTCAGTGAGAAGGAAGAAGAACAAGAGCTACTTTCATGCGCTATAGATGGTACTACAAACACAGCTGTCATACCGTCTGTTCAGCGGGGATGGCCCGAGGACAGGAAGGAGGAGGATGGTGAGGACAAGGATGTCTTGCCTGTTAGCAGTCTGGCACGCATGGCTGACTTTATGTTGCGCTGCGTTTCACGTGACCCTCGTATTATAAAAATTTTGGGTGACACTCATTACTGGTGGGTGACACTTCTAGACCCACGCTACAAGGAGAACTTTCAATCTCTTCTACCAGAGGCAGAGAGGTACTAAAATATTACAGTACCAGAGGGCCTTTGTAGCGGAATTACTTAGAAAATTCCCATGTGAGAACGCTGGCAGCAGACGTCAGAGTTTGTTGTACAACCAAGGAGTCCAAGCGAGAGAGACAGAAGTACAATCCAGCTCAGGCAGTTCAACAATGGCAAAGTTCTGGAACAGTTTTCTCAGACCCTCCCATCGTGACGGCACAGAGGCAAGGGGTGCTGTCACAAGAAGTGCAATGTTTGGGAAGATGGTGAGGGAGTACCTTGCAGATCGTACAAACGTCCTCTGTGATTCCTCTGTGCCTTTTAATTATTGGGTATCCAAGCTGGACACGTGGCATGAACTGGCTCTCTACGCCTTGGAGGTCCTGGCCTGCCCTGCTGCTAGCGTTCTGTCATAGCGGCTTTTTAGTGCCGCTGGTGGAATTATAATAAGTGCATCCGCTTGTCAACTGAAAATGCTGACAGGCTGACTCTTATAAAAAATGAACAAGGGCTGGATTGGGAAAGACTTCTGTACACCACCAAGTGAAAACAGTGAAACATGACCTTAAATATATTCTATCTTTTGGGGAGGTGTATTCTCATGCACCTCTTCAGAACCACACATGGGTATACTCTTCCTGGTTTGGTCTGTTTGGTGTTATCCTCCTCCTAATCCTCATCCTTATCATCCACAACCATACGAACACCAGGGTGTACATATTCCGTGATGCAAAAGTCACTCATTTTTTGTGCAAGGGTGTTTTTATGATGCCCGTTAATAATGTTAATCCATAAAAAATTTTACTCCCCCTGGGGGAAATGTCTGTCAAGCCCATACACTTAGTGTATGGGCATTACAAGTCTAGGAGACCAGCTCCTTTAAATTGGGCCTTGTTTTTAATTAGGCCTTCCTCAACTTCTCATCATTCTCCACCACTAGATCACCAGGGTTAACGTGTTCCGTGCTGCTACAGCCAGTCCAGTTTATGGCAAGAGTGTCTATGATGCCCATAAAATATTTTTTAAAAATGTACCCCCCATGGGGAAATGTTTGTCAGTCCATGCACTTAGTGTATGGGCATTACAAATCTAGTAGACCCACTCCTTTACATTGTATCTAGTTTTTAATGAGGCCTTCCTCAATGTCTCATCATTCTCCGCCACTAGATCACCCAGGTTAACGTGTTTCTTTCTGATAAAGCCAGTTAATTTTTGGCAAGGATGTCTATGATCCCCATAAAATATTTTTAAAAAATGTTTCCCACATGGGGAAATGTTTGTCAGCCCATGTACTTAGTGTATGGGCATTACGAGTCTAGAATACCCGTTCCTTTGTAATGGGACAGGTTTTTTTATGATGCCCTCCTCAATGTTTCTTCCAAGGGGGGATTTTGTTGCGTGCAAATTTGGGTCAAGGCAGCCCTTGCATTCAATGCATAAGGAAACAGTATGGCTGGACCAACTGAAGAATGTGTAGTGGGTTTTCCTGTGGCCATCCAGTACCTTGGTTCAGAGGCTTATTGGGGTGAATATGACTTGGTAGCAGGTCAGACCTTGCTGTTAATACATAAGAAACAGTATGGCAGGACCATCTGAATAATGTGAAGTGGGTTTTCCTGTGGCCATCCAGTACCTGGGTTCAAAGCCTTATTGGGGTGCATATGACATGGTAGCAGGGCAGGCCTTGCAGTCAATACATAAGAAAACAGTATGGGATTACAAAATGAATAATGTGAAGCGTATTTTCCTGTGGCCATCCAGTACCTGGTTCAAAGACTTATTGGGGTGCATATGACTTAGTAGCAGGGCAGACCTTGCTCTTAATACATAAGAAAACAGTATGGCAGGATCAACTGAATAATGTGAAGTGGGTTTTCCTGTGGCCATCCAGTATCTGGGTTCAAAGCCTTATTGGGGTGCATACGACTTGGTAGCAGGGCAGGCCTTGCTGTTAGTACATAAGAAAACAGTATGGCAGGACCAACTGAATAATGTGAAGTGGGTTTTCCTGTGGCCATCCAGTACCTGGTTCAAAGGCCTATTGGGGTGCATATGACTTGGTAGCACGGCAGGCCTTGCAGTCAATACATAAGAAAACAGTATGGGAGTACAAAATGACTAATGTGAAGTGGATTTTCCTGTGGCCATCCAGTACCTGGGTTCAAAGGATTCTTGGGGTGCATATGACTTGAAGCAGGGTAGGCCTTGCATTCAATGCAGCATTTTTTCAGAAAGCCCCCTTGTACCTCTTGTGAAAGGGGTATTGGGGTGCGTCGTAATTCTTGGCAGCCCAGCCACTCACTGCATAGGCAATAACTGCATAGGAGACCCACTGTTTAATAACGGCCCATTAAGAATATTAATGCCGCCTGATGTCCCTCTAAAAATAGGCTTTGTGACTTTAAGAGTCTATCCTTCATAAATGAAACCAGATGTGTCTCTTTATGTGTCACACACCACATGGCCAGCTAGGGTTGTTAAATGTTACAATGACATTTCCCAATGAATGCATTTGTATTGGTTGAAAGCAATTTTAAAGTTGAAAAACGCAAGTCATTACCCTGAAAAGATGTACCTTAAAATATTTCCCTGCAAAATCCATTTTGGTTTTGTTTTTGTATGTTTTTTGGTGCACCATTAAAAATGGCATGAAACTCTGACAACACTACTTACAGTTGTGACCTAAGAGTCAGAAATGCTTCCAGGGGCGATCCCCATTATGTTCCCCTGTCATTTGAGCAGTGTTTCCATCATTTTCAGATGTTTTTAGACCTTAAAAGGACCCCCAGGGGCATCGCAGTAAAAATACTCGAGTTTCCCATAGACTTACATTGGTCTCGTTGCTCGGGTCAAGTACCTGAGTATTCCAATTTGCTCGACCCGAGCAGCGAGCACCCGAGCATTTTAGTGCTCGCCCATCACTAGTCAGTATATATAAAGTAAGGGGCATTATATTGTGTATAAAAGAGCATCATATTGTGTATAGAGGAGCTGTACAGGGGGGAGACTCAGGACATTATTAAATGTTAAGTGGGCACTTATTGTTATAGGGGTACTCCGGTTACTGTGACTGTCAAAGGGGCACACTGGGCAATATTACTTTTTAGGGGACAAAATGTGGGCACTGTTGTCTACGGCACTTGCACCCGGCATTACTATATTCTAGAAGGTTGCTTTAGAATTTACAGAGACAGGGTACAGAGAACCACACAGCAGGTGCAGTAATAGGGACACATACGGCAGCAGCATTGGGGTACCAGAAGGATGAGGAGGTTGTGCAGGTTGGGAATAGATGGTGACAGTGCTGAAAATGTGAAATGTGAAATGTGTCTTCGTTGTATTCTCTGCAGACGAGTCCTAGCTGGAGAAGTTGTCATGTCGGTCTGGGCCAGATGGAAAAGGCGTGAAAAGTGAACGATTCCATTAGAAAGAAGATCTGCTGTAAGTCACCATCTATAACTGTGCTGTGATCTCTTATGTGTTCTGTAGGACTGGTATTGACTACTGACCATATAGCAGTAATATCAATATTGGTTTTTATATAGAGATTATTTTCAGCAACAGCACAATCATCTGCTGAGGTTCTCCTCCACTATTAGAGTGTGTCACCCAGTTATAATCAAGGTTATCTGGTTAGGGGCCCACTCAGAAGTTTCTCCCCCCCTGAACCAAAACCCTAGCTATGTCTCTGAACAGATGGGCATGAGCATCTCAAGGGATCGTGCCTCCAAGGATTGGAGAGTTATCTCCGATCCCAGAGATATGGGATTATTTCCAAATTTCGCAAAACCCCTTTAAGGGAAAATGCAGCAGATAAAACTCTTCTGTTTTGCCCAATATATTGTCTGATAAATTGATCATGTACACAGGGCTTCAATAAGAGCATGTACAGTAGAAGTAGGGTGGGCCACTGGAGTAAATTCTACCTGTGGGCCCTAGTCACCCCAGTCCGACACGGCAAGCATCCCATACTGGTCATTATGCATATTATGCCAGTAGTTTAATATCACTAGAAGCGTTTATCACACTATAGCTGTGTGCATTATTCTTGTGTTGTGACATTAATGTGCATGTTACGCTACTATTGTGACATCAATGTGTTCACTATCTCTGTGTTTCAGGCACACCAAATTAATCATAATTTCTTTTTATTGTGAAATTGCTGGTAAATGTGATAATTGTTGAGTTTAGCCTTATTCCCAATATTGCTATGGGGTCCCATATTTTCTTGTTATGTCCTTGGTGTGTACTTTCCATCTAGTATATGCTCTAGTGGTAATGATTCGTTTGATCCTTAAAGAGTTATTCTCAAGTTTATAGATTGCTTTAATTTGTTACATAGCACGAAAATAAGCATGTTTATAATTAATTAGATTTTTCTATATGCTGTCATTCTTCTACAGTCACAGCTTTTATCTTTTATAGTGTACAACTGGTTTCCATGGAGCTTGGCCTCCAGACCCTGGCCAAGAGGGCATAGTAGTTACATTCTAGGAGGGGAGTTAACGCTTAACATTCCAATCAGTTCACTATTTCATTGATGTCTATGCAACAGTTAGCTGCTCTCCTCCATCCATCTCCTTTTCATCTTCTGTAAAGGGATTTAGTTATAAATCTTGCAAAATCACCAGCCCAGCTTTCAAAGCAGGTGTCCTAATCTTAGGCTACGTTCACATTTGCGGCCAGCGCCGCAGCGTCGGGCGCCGCAGCGGCGCCGCATGCGTCATGCGCCCCTATATTTAACATGGGGGCGCATGGACATGCGGCGCACTTGCGTTTTGCGCCGCATGCATCGCTGCGGCGCCCGCGTCCAGGCGCAGAGGACGCAGCAAGTTGCATTTTTGCTGCGTCCAAATTCAATGAAAAAAACGACGCATGCGGCGCAAAACGCAGCGTTGTGCATGCGTTTTGCTGCGTTTTTGTTTGCGTTGTGCGCTGCGGCGCCGACGCTGCGGCGCACAACGCAAATGTGAACGTAGCCTTAGCTTTTTGCTCTGCTGTCTGGAGCTGTGTACTTGTTCAAATGCCCTGTTATCTTTATATGTAAAAACAATGATAGCAGTGCACATTCCATATGAAACCATCAGAACCATTGGGCCTCACTGAATGCAGTGCGAGCCAGCGACGCTGATGAGCATTGTCGTCACTACCCGGCCCCTGTGAATAGCGGTCACTTCAGCCCACGTTCACATGTTCAGTACTTGGTCAGTATTTACATCAACATTTGTAAGCCAAAATCAGGAGAGGAAAAGTATAATAGAAACATGTGCACCACTTCTGTATTTATCACCCACTCCTGGCTTTTGGCTTACAAATACTGAGGCAAAAAAATCACCAAATACTGAACTTGTGAATGTGGCCTTACTGCTATTCACAGTAACCAGGGCCAGATTTGAGGAATACGGATCACATTGGAGCTTTGTGGAAATATTTTTGGTAAAGAAATTGGTGAAAGAGGGAATGTCTCTTGTTTTTATTTCTGTCTTTTTATGTTTTTTGGCTATCTATTTCTGGACTACATCAAATTCGGTGGATTATGGCGGACCTGCACAAGGTTTTTTTTTATAAATTGGTGAACGAGGGATAGTATGGGGGAGTTTTGTTCAAATAACGTTTTTTTTCTGTGTGTGTGTTTTTATTTTTAATTACTGGGTTAGTAATGGGGTGTCTGATAGACACGTCTCCATTACTAACCCCAGGAGTTAATTGCAGCTGTGATTTTTGTCAAATCATAGCTGTCATGAACCCTAACTACCATTACTCCGATTGTCACTGCACCAGGGCAATCGGGATGAACCGGTCAAAGCTCCAGAATTTGCGCCGCTTGTATTTTTAAGATGGGAAGGGCCTAATAACCATGGACCTTCCCAGCCTGATAATATCAGCTCACAGCTGTTTGCTTTACCTTTGCTGGTTATCAAAGATATTTTTTTTTATTATTATTTTTTTAAACAAGGCTAAACACCCCTCAATGCCACATGCTAGTTTATTATATGTAGAGGGCTTGTGAAATTGTATATCTATAGGACATCTAGCTATTCTGTCTATCTGTAATCTATTTATTCCAAGGTTTTTGGCTGTAAACTTACTGTACTTGGCTATTGAAATTTTGGATTTCCTTTGAGATGTGTGCATAAAAATCAGGCAGCATACGCATGGTCCGTGTACCGTCCAATTTTTTTCTCGCACCCATAGACTTGCATTGACAAGCCTCGTCCAATATTTGCAGTCAATCGCAGCATGCTGCAATTTTTTCCTCAGTTCAATTGGAGGAGAGGAAAAACTTACCGATGAGCACTGACTCATTTAATAACATTGCTCAAAGTGCAATGCGATGTTTTCTCGCATTACACTCATCCTGTGAGCACGCCTTAACAAGCAAACTGGAAGGTACTAACCAGGGAGAAACATAGTTCCCCAAGGGCCTCAGTCTCTTCTCTATGGTTTCTATACTTTTAAGGTAATAGTATTCCATTTTTAATTGCAATAAAATAAGATCAGAAGTTATCTATGAAATAAAAATATGAGAAATGTTATCTAGTGTGGTCATCTATGCTAGGTAAATAATACATTTTACCCCATCCTCTGAAAGAAAGGGAAAGAAAATGTGTAAGACACAGCAAAATTACAACAACAGGATTTAATAAACACTAAAATATATACCTGTACCTTCAGATTCTTGTCGACTGAGTTTATTCCTGCAATAAAAAAATATATAAAGTTTATACATTGACACAAAAATACTGTATAACGCAATAAAAAATGTTGCACTTTTCTGAAGTCTTGCAAATTACATTGTGATAGATTACCGTAAATGTTTCCTGAAATGCAGCATTTCTTGAAAGTCATAATGTTCTGTGTCAGGGTTCCAGTCTTATCAGAGAAAATGTATTCAACCTGACCAAGCAAGTCATTTAGGCTAGTTGACCTGGCTTTTGCTGGTGTGTCTTTTTCCGCAAAATACATATCAATGTCCCAGTCAATATACATGCTATGGACCAGATGGATGAACTCTAATCTAAAAATGTAAATATGGAAAGGAAATTTTAAAAAGCTTGAACAATTTTCTAAACACTGCATGCATTTATTTAATCACAATCTTTATATTATATTGATGTTTTTTCTCCTTATCCTTGTTTTAGCTCTAAAATTGTCTATAGAGGTTAATTTAGTCATAAATGATGAAGATGAGTGGATCGATCTGTCTTGGATTGACTTTGAGTTGAATTTTCTGAAATTTTCCGATCTCTACGAATTTGATACATTTGCAAGTCAATTCATGAGGATCTAATAAAAAATGCCCTGCACCATTTCACACACAGCTGAAGACCACAGCAGCAAAATAGCCAGAAATGATGTCAGGTATGGCCGCATAGGCTACCCCTTAAAGCTCTGCACCTATCAAATCACATGGTCTAGCACAGGCAATTAAAGGGGGACAATCACAGCCACTATATAAAATGAGAGCAGGGCAAGTAGCGCCATTTTAGGATTTCAAAGATCGCACAGCCCATTACACATAGGGATAGAACAAGGCCTAAATATAATTGTGGTACCACTAAAGCAGGAGAGGTGGTCTCAGTCTGTAGATAATAATTCAAAGATTCAAGCGATAGGGAGTTACTGTAACTGCATAGTCAGTGTAACTGTAAATTGGTTTATCTGAGATATGTTGCAGTAACAGCAACTTAATTACAGTAATTTACAATAACTTGATATTCTTCATACACTGCAAACAAGAAGAGCAGTTTAACATGATGAGCCGACATTCATTGAGTGCCAGGGGCAAAGCGACAGCCGCCGCTCTGTATGCACTGAGCGGTGACTGAAGCCGCAACAGCGCCACCCCTGTGACTGAAAGGGCGAGATTGCCAAGAGGAATAAAGTAAATTTTCTCATGGCAGCTGTGGTGACTGCACAGTATCAGAACGCTAATAACCTGCAGATTAGCCCATATCTGCACTATTTTACGTGACAGGTTCCCTTTAACACAAAAATTGGCAGTCGAAGCAGCATATATGAACCAACTTAAAAAATTATTTAAGTCAAACCCAAAACACTTCAAACAGACTATTAATAAAAGGGCATTATAAATTGTCAAAGGCCTTCACTGTGTCTAGAGAGGCCAAGGCCCAGGACTTAATTTTTTCTACGCAATTGTATAAGGGTCTATATTTGTCTAACGTTAACAGTAGTGGACCGTTCATGCATAAAACCCATTTGGACAAGATGAATAATACAGAGAATTACATAATTAAACCAGGCCACCAATATTTTAGTCAATATTATATAACCAATATGGAGGAGAGATTTTAGCCTATAGGAGGCACAATTTAGAGAACTCTTATAAGGCTTTAACAGAACAATAACAGAAGATGCATAAAAAGAAGAGGGAAGGCAGACTACTTTAAATGCATGCCCAGGATGGCCAGCTAGAGTTAAAATATTCCCATATCTTTTATATATTTATAATGGTAACTCATTAGACCCAGGTAATTTGTTCAATGTGAAGTCTGACATGGTCCACTGTATTTCATCTAGAGAGAGAGGATCCTCCAATACACCAACTTTTTCTTGGTAAACTGTAGGAAACAGAAGATCCAATAAATAAACAAGGACCTCATCTATAGATTTATTTGTGGTAGATCTATACAATGATGCATAATAGTCACAAAATTTGGAAGTAATTGGATTTTTTTTTAAAGGAGCACCCTTGTTTCACAAGAAGGGCAAGAAGGTGACTAGATAAGTTACCTAGATCAAAGTAGGTCAGCCTGAAAAAGAAAAGTTTTAGGAGACAGATAGCAGAGTTACTGAACACCACATGCAGTTTTCAGAGTTTCTGAAGACCTAAGGCAGTTTGCAGAGTTACTGAAGACTGTTGTGAGTTTGGATTTTGGGCTCCCCCGGTGGCCGCTTGTGGAATTGGACTTGTCATCCTCTTTCCTGTTTCACCTGGTTCCATCAGTAGTGGGTGTCGCTATTTAAGCTCATTTCTCTGGTGGTTTCTTGCCGGTCAACAATGTTATCTGATGCCTCTCAGTGCTTGTTCCTGCTTCTGGACTACTACTAGATAAGTTGGACTTTTGTCCATGTTTTGTTTTGCCTATTTGTTCCAGTTCACAGCTGAAGTTTTGTTACTGTGTCTGGAAAGCTCTCGTTGATCAGGGATTGCTACTCTGGCGTTATGAGTTAATGCCAGAGTTTAAGGTAATCTCTGGATGGTGTTTTGTTAGTGTTTTTCTGCTGACCATGAAAGTATACTATCTGTCTTCTGCTATCTAGTAAGCGGACCTCAAATTTGCTAAGACTATTTTCCTGCTGCGTTTGTTGTTTCATCTGAACTCACCGTCATTATATGTGGGGGGCTACTGTCTTCTTTGGAATATTTCTCTAGAGGTGAGCCAGGTCTTATATTTCCCTCTGCTAGCTATTTAGGTCTTAGGCCAGAGCTGGGCATCTAGCTATAAATAGGAAATGCTACCTGGCTATTTCTAGTTGCGCGGCAGGCTTAGTTCATGGTCAGTATAGTTCCATCTTCCGAGAGCTTGTCCTTCTATAGGCTTGCTGTGATCTCTGCCTGCAGAGATCATGACAGTTTGACCGGCCGTTTCTCCTGATCTGCGGCGGTCCTTGCAAGAGTTTCAGGCGGATAGACCGGATCGTTGTCCGCCTGATAGACTGTTTGTTCCGGATGATTGGACCAGCAGAGTCATCTCTGAGGTACATTCTTCTGCATTGGCAGGTCATCCCGGAATTTTTGGTACCAGGGATTTGGTGGCAAGATCCTTCTGGTGGCCTTCCCTGTCACGAGATGTGCGAGTCTTTGTGCAGTCATGTGACGTTTGTAATCGGGCCAAGTCTTGTAGTTCTCGGGCTAGCGGACTGCTGTTGCCCTTGCCTATTCCTAAGAGGCCTTGGACACACATCTCGATGGATTTTATTTCAGATCTGCCTGTTTCCCAGAAGATGTCTGTCATCTGGGTGGTCTGTGACCGTTTTTCTAAAATGGTCCATTTGGTTCCTCTGCCCAAGTTGCCTTCTTCTTCTGAGTTGGTTCCTCTGTTTTTTCAGAATGTTGTCCGATTGCACGGTATTCCTGAGAATATTGTTTCTGACAGAGGTACCCAATTTGTGTCTAGATTTTGGCGGGCATTCTGTGCTAGGATGGGCATAGATTTGTCTTTTTCATCTGCTTTTCACCCTCAGACTAATGGCCAGACCGAGCGGACTAATCAGACCCTGGAGACATATCTGAGGTGTTTTGTCTCTGCTGACCAGGATGATTGGGTTGCTTTTTTGCCATTGGCAGAGTTCGCCCTCAATAATCGGGCCAGCTCTTCCACCTTGGTGTCCCCGTTTTTCTGTAATTCGGGGTTTCACCCTCGATTTTCCTCCGGTCAGGTGGAATCCTCGGATTGTCCTGGAGTGGATGCGGTGGTGGAGAGATTGCATCACATCTGGGGGCAGGTTATGGACAATTTGAAGTTGTCCCAGGAGAAGACTCAGCGTTTTGCCAACCGTCATCGTCGTGTTGGTTCTCGGCTTTGTGTTGGAGATTTGGTGTGGTTGTCTTCTCGTTTTGTCCCTATGAGGGTCTCTTCTCCTAAGTTTAAACCTCGGTTCATCGGGCCTTATAGAATATTGGAGATTCTTAATCCTGTTTCTTTCCGTTTGGACCTCCCTGCGTCCTTTTCCATTCATAACGTTTTTCATCGGTCGTTATTGCGCAGGTATGAGGTACCTGTGGTACCTTCAGTTGAGCCTCCTGCTCCGGTGTTGGTTGAGGGTGAGTTGGAGTACGTTGTGGAGAAAATTTTGGACTCTCGTGTTTCCAGACGGAGACTCCAGTATCTGGTCAACTGGAAGGGTTACGGCCAGGAGGATAATTCTTGGGTCAATGCATCTGATGTTCATGCTTCTGATCTTGTTCGTGCCTTCCATAGGGCTCATCCTGGTCGCCCTGGTGGATCTGGTGAGGGTTCGGTGCCCCCTCCTTGAGGGGGGGGTACTGTTGTGAGTTTGGATTTTGGGCTCCCCCGGTGGCCGCTTGTGGAATTGGACTTGTCATCCTCTTTCCTGTTTCACCTGGTTCCATCAGTAGTGGGTGTCGCTATTTAAGCTCATTTCTCTGGTGGTTTCTTGCCGGTCAACAATGTTATCTGATGCCTCTCAGTGCTTGTTCCTGCTTCTGGACTACTACTAGATAAGTTGGACTTTTGTCCATGTTTTGTTTTGCCTATTTGTTCCAGTTCACAGCTGAAGTTTTGTTACTGTGTCTGGAAAGCTCTCGTTGATCAGGGATTGCTACTCTGGCGTTATGAGTTAATGCCAGAGTTTAAGGTAATCTCTGGATGGTGTTTTGTTAGTGTTTTTCTGCTGACCATGAAAGTATACTATCTGTCTTCTGCTATCTAGTAAGCGGACCTCAAATTTGCTAAGACTATTTTCCTGCTGCGTTTGTTGTTTCATCTGAACTCACCGTCATTATATGTGGGGGGCTACTGTCTTCTTTGGAATATTTCTCTAGAGGTGAGCCAGGTCTTATATTTCCCTCTGCTAGCTATTTAGGTCTTAGGCCAGAGCTGGGCATCTAGCTATAAATAGGAAATGCTACCTGGCTATTTCTAGTTGCGCGGCAGGCTTAGTTCATGGTCAGTATAGTTCCATCTTCCGAGAGCTTGTCCTTCTATAGGCTTGCTGTGATCTCTGCCTGCAGAGATCATGACAGAAGACCTTGGACAGGTTACAGAGATACTAAAGACCTCAGACAGGTTGCAAAAGTTGTAAAGAATGTAGGCAGACAGAAGGCATCATGGAGACACCGACAGATAGCAGAGAAAACTCTGGAGTGACAAGAAAGGATAATAACATGGGAGCCACACACAGCCAGGAAGACGTCCTGGAAACAATAGGCAGATTGATACTGGAAACCGCAGGCAAGTAAGTAGCGATACTGGAAACTGCAAGCAAGTAGGTAACTGGAAATGGAAGCCTTAGACAGTCAGGAAGACATACTGAAAACCATAGGCAGGTAGGTAGCGATACTGGAAACAGCAGGCAAGTAGATAGCAATACTGGAAACCGCAGGCAGTTAAGTAACAATACAGGAAACTGCAGGGAAGTAGGTGAAGTAGGTGAAGTACCCCACAGATAGGTAGAAAAGATACTGAAAACTGCACACAAGTACCAATACTGGACTTAGGTGAGGGCCTCTGCAGACAGATATCAAGGTTACTGGAAACCGCAGACAAGAAGTTGGCCTCATAGTCTCCATCTTGGTCTTGAGAGAGTGAAGCAAATGTCTCCAGAGCTTTTCCTCTGAGCCCTGGAGTTAAATATTGGGCCCATTGGTCCTCAGGTAGCTGGTACTGTCTGCAGGCATTTTAAAACCCCCGCAGAAATATGTCCAAGTCCCCGTCCTTTTCCATCACTGGAAAGTGTTCTGGCTGGGGTTTAAAGGTTGTTGAATTATGGGACTCACAGCTCCGTGGGGTAGATAGTGCTATCCCGAGTCAGGCCATCTGCAGTTCATGGTCTCTCTGAGCTTGGGCCTCTGCTCATTGCTCAGCAGCCTCCCGCTCAGCTCTCTCAGACTCTCACTGGGCTTGGGCCTCTCGCTCGGCAGCCTCCCATTCAGCTCTCTCAGCCTCTTGCTGGGCTTGTGGTATAGAAGATGTAAAGCACAGCCTGAGAGGGGAGGTGCACAGTCAATAGGTGCCCAAACCTTAACGTGTAGAATATAAGTGACTAGCACACTCCAAAGTGTTGTGATGCAAAAGAAGGGGGTTTTATTACATACAATGATCACAAACGTTTCGGTCAATACTGGACCTTCATCAGTGTGCTAAATACACTTGTATGCTTGTATTGGCCCCAAAATTATGGTTACTTTATTTTGCATCAATATAATGGATCTGGTAATAGATAGACCAAGTTGGATAGCAAAAGGCCGTCCACGGCCATTCACATAGCATCAGTGGGGGCAATTAGCTGCTTGGCTTAGCATCTGTTACCTACTTGTGTGTGGTTAGCACACTACAGTTTCAGAGCAAGCTTAACCCTAGTCAGGTTATTTTGCTCAGAGCATCTGTTTTGTTTCTATGTGCGAGTGCCACAGCTCAGTTGCAGAGCATTGGTTTTCTCTGTGTGCAAGTGACACAGCTCTGTTTTAGGACTTCAGTTTAATTTCTGTGTGCAAGTGACACAGCTTAGTAACAGAGCATCTGTTTTGTTTCTGTGTCTGAGTGACACAGCTCAGTTGCAGAGCATCTGCTTCATTTCTGTGTGCAAATTCAGCTCACGTGCTTGGCCTGTGCTGTCTTACAGGACAAAGCACTTTGTATTCGCTGAACTGTTCCTTCCTGCGGAGTAACAGAGTTAGGAACTCAGCGTTCTGTTCACACTGAGTGGTATTTAACTCAGTGTCTACAAGCAATCGCTCGGTGTGTTCCATCATTGTTCACACTAGCAGCAGTATAACATCTCTTCACGGTGGACTCTGGGTGGCGAATGCACTTTATTATTATATTCATTTAGTGCAATCTGCCAACCCTAACACATGGTATGTCTGTGATTTACTTGTGGGCAGAAATTCAAAATGCTGCCATGCATAGCTCTAATTGCCCAGATTCTGGAAATCTAATGTTCATGTTTGTAGGATTAATGTGTGTTATTGAACTTTAACTTTAAGTGTTATGCCTAGCAGACAAAGGGATTTTGGTGGAAAAACACATTCTGCTCTCTGCTAGCTGGCAGAGCCATAAACTCACATTACAGAATGACCATTTGGTGAAAGCGAGGGGCTAGTGGAAATTCACAGAGAGGGGGGGGGGGGGGAAAGGAGCTGCAAGAAGGATGTTGGCTTTAAAGAAACCAATGGTGGGAGGAGTAGCAGGCAGCCCTGGCTGTGTAACCCGAACAATGGAAAATAATTTATATTTTCCTGACCGTCACCACCACCAGGGAAGCTTCGTGACAAAGCATCAGCTTTGACATTTTTGACCACTGGACGAAAAGAGGCAACACTATTGAACCTAGTAAAAAATAGGGACCATCTAGCTTGCCTAGGGCTGAGACGTTTAGCCGATTGAAGATATGAGAGGTTTTTCTGGCCAGTAATAACAGTAATGGGATGGATAGCTCCCTCCAACCAATGTTGCCATTCTTCAAATGCCAATTTAATTGCTAAAAGTTCCCTGTTGCCAACATCATAATTTCTCTCAGCTGAGGACAATTTCTTAGAAAAGAAAATGCATGGACACCATTTACCCAGGAAAGGACCCTGAGACAACACAGCCCCAACCCCCACCTCCGACGCATCAACCTCCACAACAAAGGATTGGGAAACATTGGGTTGACTGAGTATAGGGGCAGTGGCAAAACAGCTCTTTAGGGAGGAAAAAGCCTGCAGGGCAACATCCAACCAAAAATATAAATATATATATATATATATATATATATATATATATATATATATATATATCTTTATTTAAAGGCTATTATATAACAAATTCACAGCAGATACCACAGGTACAAGAAAGCGGTGGGATACCAACTACCTCCCCTAAATCCTAATTAACAGTGCAGCACAAAATTAGCACAAATTATGTAGTTAATAAATAAATAACTGCAGGACTAAAAACCTTACATGTGCAAAAAAACGATGCATCAATGCGGTCCAGATGGGAGACAGCGTGCCATCCATGCTTCACTACATTTATGACAATTTTAATTGACATTAATGGTAAATCAATCAATGACTTAAGTTTAGAGATTGATGAAATATACAAGAAATTGCAAAAGGAGTGTACACTTGAAGAATTTGAGTTATTTAAGAAGGAAATGGATGATAACTGTGATGAGTGGGAGAACGACATTGCCAGTAAGAATAATAAAAAATACCAACGTGACTTACAGGATAAGAATGAGAATAGAAAGTATAGATGGACCCACACCGGTATGGTAAATAAAGAGGAATTGGCACCAGGATCTACAGGTGCATCGAGTGTGGTGTCATCTACTCCATCAGTCAGCAAAGAGGTGGACTATCACCTGAGATTTAATAAAAAATGGAAAGATGACCGTTTCAGGGGATATAACACGAGGAGCCGTTTAAAGAACATGAACTCTGACTATGATGATGAAGCCCAGAATAATACAATGAGGGTACTTAATCTCTCTGATGTTGTACTTTCACAGGCTCAAATATCTGTACTCCAGAGGGGTTTAACATTCTGCCCATCCTCTGCCCCTGATGAGTTTACCATCTTTAAGGATATGCAACTCTTTGCTAGAAAATTGTTTTTTAAGAAAATGTACCATCAAGATACATATGGTAATACTTCTCTTCCAACAGAAACAGAGGAGGAAACTATCCAGATTTTAGAGGAAATGGCGATGGAAGCGGAAGGACAAATATCAAGTGGGTATCCAAGACACCTTCTTCCAAAATCCAAAAAATTCCCACAGATTAATAGCATACCCGTGATTGACTTGTTCATACAGTTAGTTATGAAGGATATTCAAGAGATTCCTGAAACCATAAAAGGCGACAATCTAAACCAGGATGAGAGAGGTGCCCTCAAGGAACTGAAAAACCTTGAGGTGATTATTAAACATCTGATAAAGGTGGTAATGTGGTGGTGTGGTCTGTGGCTGCTTATGAGAAGGAGATGTTGAGACAATTAAAAAACTCTTTGTGTTACAAAAAACTGACATTTAATCCTCTATCCAAGTATAGGAGTGAACTTCATGACCTCCTACAGGAGGCAGTAACAAATGGAGTACTGACATCTAAACAGATGGAAGGTCTGTGGATTGAGGATCCGATGATAGTAAGCATCTATATGTTACCGAAGATACACAAGGACCCAAAAACACCTCCAGGTAGGCCTATTGTATCCGGGATCAATAACATCTCTGATCCAATCTCGAAATTTAAAGATTACCATCTTAAACCATTGTTAGAGACTCTGCCATCTTTCCTCAAGGACACTACAGATACTTTGAGGAAAATTGATGGTATTTCACTGGAGGACAATATGACTCTTGTCACTTGTGACGTTGAGTCACTATATACCTCAATTCGACATGAAGATGGTATAGAGGCCGTCACCTTCTTTTTGGCCAACAGTGACTTAAATGAGGAATTATGTATTTTCCTTATCAAGGCTTTAAGATTTGTCCTGACCCATAATTTCTTCATGTATCGGGAGTCTTTTTACCTTCAATTACAGGGTACTGCAATGGAGGCGTCTTGTGCGCCCCCTTATGCAAATTTATTTTTAGGGTTTTGGGAGGGGGAAATTTTCCAAACCTTACCGCACCAATAGAGCAATAAGGTTGTATCTTGGTGGAGGTATATTGATGATGTCCTAATGATATGGCAGGGAACACAAAGTGAACTTAGTGATTTCTTTGATATCCTGAATCATAATTCAAGAAACATCCAACTTACATATAAAAGTGACCCCCAAAAATTTCTATTATGGTCGATAAGGATGGTCTATTACAAACAGATCTATTCCGTAAAAGTACATCTGTGAACTCCCTCCTACATGCCTCCTCACAACATCCTCAACATTTGATTAGGAATATCCCAACGGGACAATTCCTACGGGCAAGGAGGATTTGTTCAAATAAAGATCTTTTTGAAAACCAGGCTTTGGACCTCCAGAAACTTTTTAAGGACCGAGGATATGGAAGAAAAACCATTAGTCGCTCCTATCAGCGTGCCTTTAGGAGTCAACGAATTGAATTATTACAGAAACGCAAAATGGATGACCCAAAAGATGAGGTACGATGTATTTTCGACTTTAATTCTAGGAGTAGTTAAATCAGGGATGTAATTGCCAAACACTGGCACATCCTAAAATTGGATAACGTCATCTCCCAGTGCATCGGTGAAGTCCCGGCTATTACTTTCAGAAGGTCTTTAAGCCTAAAGGATCATTTAGTTCACAGTTATCATAAGGGTGAGACCTCTAAATTTATTTTTGGATCTAAAGGCCCAAAATGGGGCTGTAGTAGTTGTGGTAAATGTGTTGCCTGTAGGAACATCTGCGATGCCACAGAATTTACTAATTCTAGTCATAATAAAACTTACAAAATTACTCATAACATAACATGTAAAACCAGGGGAGTGGTTTATAATGCCGCTTGTCCGTGCGGGTTAATTTATATAGGTATGACATCGCGTGAAATCAGACGAAGGGTCCGTGAGCACGTCTTGGATATCGAGAGTGCCATGACAGTGGATGATCTCCAAAAGTTGAAACCTATTCCACGACACTTCAGGCTCAAACACAATTATGATTCAAGTGCCTTGATAGTCAAGGGGATTGACAGAGTATTCATTGGCACAAGAGGGGGTAACTGGAAGAAACTGCTAGGACAAAGGGAGGCGAAATGGATTTATAAATTAAATACCATTACACCCTTTGGCCTTAATGACCACAATAGCTTTGTCTCTTTTCTAGTGACATGATTAGGTTCTTCACACAAATTGTGATGTATTTCATACAGGCTTGGATATATGTTTATCCATCACATACACTCACCGGCCACTTTATTAGGTACACCATGCTAGTAACGGGTTGGACCCCCTTTTGCCTTCAGAACTGCCTCAATTCTTTGTGGCATAGATTCAACAAGGTGCTGGAAGCATTCCTCAGAGATTTTGGTCCATATTGACATGATGGCATCACACAGTTGCCGCAGATTTGTCGGCTGCACATCCCAAAGATGCTCCATACAAGGCAGGATGGATCCATGCTTTCATGTTGTTTACGCCAAATTCTGACCCTACCATCCGAATGTCGCAGCAGAAATCGAGACTCATCAGACCAAGCAACGTTTTTCCAATCTTCTACTGTCCAATTTCGATGAGCTTGTACAAATTGTAGCCTCAGTTTCCTGTTCTTAGCTGAAAGGAGTGGTACCCGGTGTGGTCTTCTGCTGCTGTAGCCCATCTGCCTCAAAGTTCGACGCACTGTGCGTTCAGAGATGCTCTTAGGCCTACCTTGGTTGTAACGGGTGGCGATTTGAGTCACTGTTGCCTTTCTATCAGCTCGAACCAGTCTGCCCATTCTCCTCTGACCTCTGGCATCAACAAGGCATTTCCGCCCACAGAACTGCCGCTCACTGGATTTTTTTTCTTTTTCGGACCATTCTCTGTAAACCCTAGAGATGGTTGTGCGTGAAAATCCCAGTAGATCAGCAGTTTCTGAAATACTCAGACCAGCCCTTCTGGCACCAACAACCATGCCACGTTCAAAGGCACTCAAATCACCTTTCTTCCCCATACTGATGCTCGGTTTGAACTGCAGGAGATTGTCTTGACCATGTCTACATGCCTAAATGCACTGAGTTGCCGCCATGTGATTGGCTGATTAGAAATTAAGTGTTAACAAGAAGTTGGACAGGTGTACCTAATAAAGTGGCCAGTGAGTGTATATGTATATCGTTTTTATGATTGGGTTTCTTTCAACGCTGCTTTTCTGTGACTGTATGTGTTAGGGGTCGAGTTCCCGCCTCTGCACAGGGGGAATCTCGGGCCGTCTCCGCTGCGGTCTCCCATTCTTCTCCTGCTGCAGAGGAGGCTGCTCAGCGGAGACGTCGGTCCGAGCATCTCGCTGAGTCTGACTCTGTGAGAAGGATTACTGCTGCTTTTCCAGCTTCTGCCATTGAAGTCAGTGCTGGGCAGCGGCGAGCAGACGCTTTTAGGACTAAGTCTTGCTTTTCTCCTTCTGAGCATGCCCAGGGTAAGATCTCTCATTGGAGATCGAGGGTCACATGCTTGGATACTGCAGCAAAGCCCATTGGTTCTCCAGGAAGGTCCTGAAGGTGCTCAGGCTTTGTGGCAGCTTCTCATTGGTCCTTCTAGGAAGGTCCTGTTTTGGCTGCAGCTATAAAAGGCTCGCATGGCTGCACGGCCATGCGCTAGTATTTTTCTAAGTTATGTGCTTTGCGCCAGTGTGGTCATGTAAGATTGTGTTCAGGGACCCGGCTGAAATAAGCCCCTAGAATGCTGGCACCTCCGGCGAGGAGTTTGTGTGTTTGTATGTATTCAGGGACCTGGCTGAAATAAGCCCCTAGAATGCTGGCACCTCCGGCGAGGAGTTTTGTGTGCATGCATGACCACTGACTGCTCTCTGTTGGGCAGTTAGCCTGTGCTTCTGTGAAGTCTAGCAGGGCGCAGTGCTTTGCTTTCACGGCTGCTCTGTGAGTTACCAGAGTTGGCCAATACCGCCATATAGTGCTGCCATTTGCTAGCAGCAGGTTTTCCTGCACGGTGGACCCCGGGCTGCGAACGCACCAATAACAATAAAAAATCTATATTTTCTTGGTGCGTTCCGCTAGCCCTAATAGTATGTTGGTTTTATCTTGGTCTTTTAGACAATTTTTTATCTATATGTCTGTTTTGATAGAGCCTATTTGTTATGGACTTTACTCTTGTCCCTATCGTTGTGGACCATTGGTCTGACACGTACACATTAAGAAAAGGACTTCTGAATATAGGAATATCCATCTGTGAAGATTTATTATCTGTATCGGACGCCAAAATATTTTATATATATCATATGCCAAACCTTTTGTACATACATGTTAATTTATAATATATTATGCTTTTTTTATTTTTTTCAATATATATGGTATATGCACTTTTTTTAGATTTGTAATACTGTTATGCGGCTTTTTTCTATATAGATTTTCATCTTATTTACTATATACATGCTGATAGGGTTTTGATATACTTTGGTGGTTGTGTTTGAGAAATTTTTTTTTAGGCCTATTTAGCTTATTATTATATTAGCTCTTTATATCCTTTTAAATTTGGTTTGTGACCAAATCATCACTATATTATGTCAGTATAAGTAATTATACATATTACACACTACTTGCACTTTATTGTTGTTGTCCTTGTATAACATATTATTATTATTATTATTATTATTATTATTTATTTATATAGCACCATTAATTCCATGGTGCTGTACATGAAAAAGGGGTTACATACAGGGTTATAAATATCATTTACAGTAAACAAGTTTACAGTGACAGACTGGTACAAAGGGGAGAGGACCCTGTCCTTGCGGACTTACATTCTATGGGGACATATGCTCTTTTGCACCTTATATACAGACTTACATGCGCTTGTGTATGTATGTTTGTGCACATACACATAGTATTGCACTATTGTGTTTTATGTCTAATGTGTAATTAACCCTTTTTCACTTCCCTTTATTAGGATGGTATTTTTATGTATATTTTTGGGATTATCTCGGCTTTCGGTTTTGTTCCATTTTTTTTGCGGTTTTATTTTTAAATTTTTTCCTTTTTTATCTTTTCGTTTCATTTGGAGTAATGAATTGTTGCCAACAAAAATAAATGCTGATGTCATTTTTACTTTTTATGCTTTGCGCTTTTGATGGTGATGCGATGGGCGTGTATAGAAGGCGGTGCTTCATACGTCACACTGACATCAGGTCATTGGTTGCGCCGCTGTCTAGATATAATAGGCGCCTCCGTCTTATGAATACAAATAAGCATGTGCGCATGCGCGGGTTTACTTACCCGGAAATGATTAATCTCCTTCAGGCTTCATTGATGCTGGATGTCCGTAACTAATGCCGCTTTCACCATTACAACGCCTGGCGTCCAATCGATGGCCTTTCTTACAGGTGACAGGGAATGTTTCATTTGCTATGGGCTCTTTCATTGGTTGCTATAAACTTCTGTGAAGCACTTGGGGGTTCATAGTGCACACCACACATCTAGATAAGCACCTTGGGGGGTCTAATTTCCAAAATGGGGTCACTTGTGAGGGGTTTCTACTGTTTAGGTACATCAGGAGATCTGCAAATGCAACATGACACCCGCAGACCAATCCATCAAAGTCTGCATTTTAAAACGTCACTACTTCCCTTCCGAGCCCTGATGTGCGCCCAAACAGTTGTACCCCCCACCCCATATATGGGGTATCAGCGTACTCAGGACAAACTGGACAACAAATTTTGGGGTCCAATTTCTCCTGTTACCCTTGTAAAAATAAAAAGTTGCGGGCTAAAAAAAATCATTTTTGAGGAAAAAAAAAAGATTTTTTATATTCACGGCTCTACGTTATAAACTTCTGTGACGCACTTGGGGGTTTAAAGTGCTCACCACATGTCTAGACAATTTCCTTCAAGTGTCTAGTTTCCAAAATGGTGTCACTTGTGGGGGGTTTCTACTGTTTAGGCACATCAGGGGCTCTCCAAATGCGACATGGCATTCCATCTCAATTCCAGCCAATTCTGCATTGAAAAAGTCAAACAGGACTTCTTCTTTTCCAAGCTTTGCCGTGCTCCCAAACAGTGGTTTACCCAGACATATATGGGGTATCAGCGTACTCAGGAGAAATGGCACAACAACTTTCGTGGTCTATTTTCTTCTGTTACCCTTGTGATAATAAAAAATTGCGGGCTAAAAATGGCATAACAACTTTTGTGGTCTAATTTCTCCTGTTACCCTTGTGAAAATAAAAATTTGTGGGCGAAAAGATCATTTTTGTAGAAAAAGTTTGATTTTTTATTTTCTCGGCTCTTCGTTATAAACTTCTGTGAAGCACTTGGTGGGTCAATGTGATCACCACACATCTAGATAAGTTCCTTAAGGGGTTTAGTTCCCAAAATGGTGTCACTTGTGGGGATTTCCACTGTTTAAGCACATCAGGGGCTCTCCAAATGCGACATGGCGTCCGATCTCAATTCCAGCCAATTTTGCATTGAAAAAGTCAAATGGCGTTCCTTCTCTTCCAAGCTCTGCCATGCCCCCAAACAGTGGTTTACCCCCACATATGGGGTATCAGCTTATTCAGCAGAAATTGCACAACAAATTTTGTGGTAAATTTTCTCTTTTTACACTTGTTAAAATAAAAAAAATTGGTTCTGAAATAAAATGTTTGTAAAAAAAAGAGTTAAATGTTAATTTTTTCCTTCCATATTGTTTCAGTTCCTGTGAAGCACGTAAAGGGTTAATAAACTTCCTGAATGTGGTTTTGAGCACCTGGAGGGATGTAGTTATTAGAATGGTGTCACTTTTGGGTATTTTCTGTCATATAGGCCCCTCAAAGTGACTTTAAATGTGAGATGGTCCCTAAAAAAAATGGTTTTGTAAATTTTGTTGTAAAAATGAGAAATGGCTGGTCAACTTTTAACCCTTATAACTTCCTAACAAAAAAATTTTGTTTATAAAATTGTGCTGATGTAAAGTAGACTTGTGGGAAATGTTATTTATTAACTGTTTTGTGTGACATATCTCTCTGATTTAAGGGCATAAAAATTCAAAGTTTTAAAATTGCAAAATTTGAAAAATTTTCACCATATTTTTTTTCATAAATAAACGCAAGTAATATCAAAGAAATGTTACCACTAACATGAAGTACTATATGTCACAAAAAAAATCTCAGAATCAGCGGGATTCGTTAAAGTGTCCCAGAGTTATAACCTCATAAAGTGACAGTGGTCAGAATTGTAAAAATTGGCTTGGTCATTAAGTCCCAAATTGGCTCTGTCACAAAGGGGTTAATATTTGCAACACCTATTTAATATGCCCCTGATGTGTCTCAAAATCCAGTGAGTAAACCAAAATATCATCCATAGAGATCGCCACAAACCTTACCACCAAATGATTGAAAATATTATTAATGACATGTTGGAAAACCGCAGGTGCATTAGTCAGACCGAAAGGCATAACAAGACTCTTGAAATGACCCTCGGGGGTGTTGAACGGCGTTTTCCATTCATCCCTTTCTCTCATTCTAATCAGGTTGTAGGCCCCCCTTAAATCCAATTTGGAGAACACCTTAGCTCCCACGACCTGTCTGAACAGATCTGAGGAGATCAGAGGAAGAGGGTATGGATCTTGGATGGTAATCTGATTTAATTCCCGGACATCTAAACAGGGACGTAGACCACCATGTTTTTTCTTCACAAAGAAGAACCCTGCCGCTATGGGCGAAGATGAGGGTCATATATGTCCCTTCTCCAGACTTTTCACAATTAAATCTTTCATGGCTTGCCTCTCAGGGCCAGAAAGATTATACAGTCTGGACTTTGGAACTTTGGAAGTTTAGCTCCAGGGGTCAGGTTAATAGGACAGTCAAATGTACAGTAAGGAGGCAAATCCGGACACCCCCTCTCAGAAAAAATGTCCTCAATATCCAACAAAAATACAGGTATGGTTACTTTAGAAACTGTAGATAGATAAATATTTAAACAGTTCTCATGGCAGAAATCTCCCTACTCAACGATCTCCCTGGCTTGCCAATCCACCAATGGATTAGGTTTCACCAACCAGGGAAGACTTAATACAATTGGGGTGGGAAGACAGTCCAGGACATAGCAAGAAATTATCTCACAGTGAATCCACCCCACCCTCAGTCTTACATTATGTACAATCTGAGTCAGAGCTTTTTGTGCAGGTGGCATTGAGTCAATGGCGAAGATGGGAATGAGCTTAACTAAAATACAGGAAGCCATCCCATAAGTTCTAGCAAACTCAGCACCAATCATGCTGATTCCAGCTCCACTGTCAACAAACACAGAAATCTCCTCAGTTTTGCTCTCCAGCACCACCTCTACTGCAACTGCAGGTTGACGATAAATGCACCCCTTGCTTATTCAACTCCAGACTACCAAGGGTTAAACGATTCTCCTTTTGATTAGGCATCAAAGGACAGGCACCAATAAGATGTCCCTTTTTTCCACAAAAAAACCTCACTCCCTTCTTTTTGCAAATCTACGGGGAAATGTACGATGCAGAGGCACCCCCCTAACTGCATGGGTTCCTCCAGTTTCCCCAGAACTGGTTCACCGCCAGACTGCTCCCCTGGCAAAGGGACAATACCCCGAAAAAGAGGCTCTGGAGAAGGTGGTCTTACCCATCTATCTTGAAGGCGTCTATGAACAGGTATAGCCGAGAAAAAAAAAAATACACAAACAAAATCAAGTTTCAGTTTTTTCTTTTCTTTTTTTCCTAAATATGCATGGCTGGTGATAATGTTACACACAGTGTGGGAAGAATAAGTACACTAAAGGGACGAGGGGAGACAAACAAGGGGGAAGCAACTTAGCTTGAGCAGACTCAGAGAGGTAACACCAAATGTCCTCCAACAGCACCAAAGAGGAAGTTAGACGACTGCTATCGCTCCAAGCCTTCACAAGGGAAAATATGAATATAAGCAGTGAGTCCCTGAAGCAGACTGGGAGTCTATAAACACCTACACCCAGGTGTGTCAATTAGAGCTGGAGGGAGGTTGCCACTGGGTCCAAAAGTCAGAAGGATTAAGAAGGTGTCTGCAATGCCAAACACAGAGACCTTCTGCAGCCAGATGCAGAGTGACTGTCTGTAACATCTGACACACCCATGACGCAGGCTCAGCTTGGTGTCTCCAAAATGCACGGCTGAGCGCTCCCTTCCTGCCACTACTCAGCCATGCAAGCCAGATGTAGCAGAGTTGGTTTTTTCATGGGACAAATGGATTGTTTTCAGACAGGTGAGGAATATGGTGTTTTATTATTTTTAATCTTACAGTAATAAATAGGTAAATAGGGTGGACAGTGTTTCTTTCAAATACTGTTAGTTTTTTTTATGTGTGTTCTTCAATTAAAGGACTTTTTCACGTATGTGTCTTTACTTTATTTTCACAACCGGGTTAGTATTGGGGGTATTTTATAAACACCTCCCCATTACTAACCTGTGGAATGATGTCAGCAGACATTCCAAAGCTGACATCAATACAATTATTGCCCCACTTGTCACTACACCATGGTAAGTGGGAAGAGACGGACGGGCCCCTTCCCAAACTGAGAATACCAGCACCCAGCTCTCTGTTTTAGCTTAGCTGGTTTTCAAAAATGGGGGCCCCCCATACCATTTTGTTTATTATTTATTTAAATAATTAAAAAATACAGCATGGGTTATGGCTTAAGTATGGGTTATTGTCAGAGAAGATGTAAGCCTCCTTCCACCAAGACATGTAAAGAACAGCAAGAGATGGGGGGAACCTTGAGCCCATCGGGCACCTAAAACTTGGAAACAGAATTGAGAAGTCACAAAAAAATTGTGACATAACAGATATTGCACAGCCCAACATGATAAATTGTTTCAAATTCTACAAAAAATTGCTATAGCTATTCAAATGATGCTAAATAGCAATGATAGACAATGAATTAATTATTTTTATATATTGATTGGGCGATTCTGTAAGCGGAGATACCAAATATTTGCATTTTTTTAAATTATTGTTTTATTTTGAATGGGAAAAAAGGGGGGTGATTTAAATTTTCTTTTTTTTTCATTTTTTCAAAAAATATTTTTAAAAACCTTTTTTTTTACTTTTTACCTGCTTTAATGGTTTCCATGGGAGACTAGAAGCTGCGATCATCCGATGGAATGTGCTACACACAGCAGGGTTTCAGCCCTGCTCTGTATAGCAGAAATGCTCACTTGCTATGAGCGCCGACTGCTAAGCAACGCTCATAGCAAGCCGGCTATGACAACCCCAGGGCTGTCTTGCAGACCCTGGGTTGCCATGCAACCTGCGGTCATGTGACACGGGTGCTGATGGGTGGGATTATTGACGCGCTTCCGGCGAGATCGCATTAAATGCTGCTGTCAGAGATTGACAGCAGCTTTTAACATGTTAACAGCCGTGGGTGGATCGCGATTCCACCCGAGGCTGTTAGGGGCACATGTCAGCTGTTGATATGAGCTTTAACCTTGGATTTCTATTCACAGACTGATACAGTCACTCCCATTTTCAATTTGGTACATCTGCACTAAAATAGTACACAACAATTGCATTAGGTCTTTATCTATCTCTAACCTGTGTGCTCTGAGCTACTATCCCTAGACTGTGCAGCCATAAAATTGATATTTTATAGCTGAAACCTATGTTTTATACTGCATGTGATAGCCCACCTGATTGGCTGTGCTACACCATGTGTTTCAATTGCTGCAGGGCATTATCGGAAATCGATGAATTGCGGATTACAGGAAATTTTATTAAAATTTGATCCTCAACGTATTGGTCTGCTCATCTTAGACAGGTGGCATGTATATATCCTTAAGATATGACATAAACATCTCAAATGAAAATACCTCTTTTAAGGGGTTGACTTGTCTTTTATTTACAGGAGTGCACTACTACCTTGTCTCCTTCCGGTGTGCTCCAGGTGATTCACAGCTTAGACCAGTTGCTAGCCTGAACTGTGCAATCTCTGGTTCTGCCAACAGAAGGAGGAGTGCAAGGATACTGAAGTTGGTCAGCTAGTTTTAGAGCAGTGCTAGTAAGATCTATAGCAAGGAGCTTTCAAGAGCTGCACTCCTTACTTAGAACACCAGTCACTATAGATAGACTTGCAGTGGTGGCCGGTAAGTTAGACAATGAGTATTAAACTATAAAATTTAATTTTTAAGAGCTGAGAGCAATATTAATAAGAGCAATTTGCAACTTCACCCATTTATGATAATGTTGAGACGACAACACTTAACTGACATCTAATTAACTAATGGATGACTCAATTAGTGGCTTGAAAAAAATTAAGATAGCCACTTGATGTTTTCCTCCCGGTAGTGTTCGGGTTTTAGTCACGGGGGGCAGCGCCGCAGCAGGTTTACTCAACACTCTGTGTGTAGAGAGCAGCAGATGTAACCGCCGTGACTGAACGCTTAATGCTACCGGGAGGAATAAAGTTAATTTCCTTCCGGCAGAGGTTGTCTAAGTGCCTATGCTGGCAGGTTCAGAATGCTATTAACTTGCAGATTAACCCCATATCTGCAGGTTATTAGCATTTGTTCACATGACAGATCCCTTTAGGAAAGTCATAGCATAAATTAATAAGCACGTTGGTAAAATATTACTAAAACTACAATTTGGGGTAATGATGCATGAATATATTATTGTCAAATGCTTGCAGTATAAATGTGGAAATTTGACTACATTATTTTAGTTTCCACTATAATTCCATGATTTTGTTTAGGAAACATAGGAAGGTCCAACATATTTTAGGTGTTTCTTTAAACATAGTAGTTCAATTCTCATGCTCCTGAATATCCTTACGTGATATACATTGACATTGGCACAATGGTGCTCATCAGTATTGTATAACCCCAGAAAACAAGGAAGGCACTGTAAGCAGAAGTAGTTTTTGCAGGTAAACTCGGTAAGTAACTGTGTTTTTCTTGGAACCACTTTGTCCAAAAACCTGAAGCGATGGCCAGCGACACAGTAAAGGTAATCAAAATCACAAATACCTACAAATTAAATGAACAATTTTAACATCAAAAGATATGAAATGTTTGCAGAATTTCATGGGTTATGTTATAACAAATGAATGTACTGTATAGTAAAACCTAAAATTATATCTAATATTACATTATAAAAAATATAAGATAAAAAAGCTCCTAATAAATAAAAGTAAAAATCAATTCACTGATTTATTGTTTTAGTCACTTAAAATTTTCACTAGAAAACAATGTTAAATTCCCTGGTAGCCTTTCTGAGATAAGCTGTGAAGCACATACTGTACATTATATCCCTCTTACTTGAAGACCTGTTCCCCAACAGTACCTTAACAATAAATATCAACAAGAGTGATACAGTTTCACAGTTTGTTCTTCAAAAATAAATTTATTAACAGCCATTTAAATCATTTTTAAGTGTCAGGGATTTATTACACAATTTCCTGACCTGAAATATGTTTGTAATGGTCCAGAATGAATGTATCAAAATTGTAAACAAAAACGAATTTTTCATTGAATGTGCATAAACATTGGTTAGTTATAGGGTGATATAATTAAAACAAAATTTTCAAAACATCTTGATTTATTCAGTATCCAGTACGAGTACAACGTTATTAATGGTTGTCTGAGGAATGTAGTAAATTTAGGTTACGCAGACTTGGAGAACTGGCCGAATTATACTCCTGTAGGGAGCCAAAATACAGGCATCAAAGGCTATTTTAATACACAGCAAGACTGCAATGGAAGCTGTAATGGATCCAGTGTGGCAGTGCATTCCTCAGACAACCATTTATAACCTCATTGATAGCAGCCATGACGTGTAAGTGTGGGATTTCTGTGAATGGTGCTCATACATGATGCTGTTATAAATCGAGATATTTTGAAAATTTTGTTTGCATTGTTTTATCATTTGCAGATCACAAACATGTCTATCCATCCTGTAGTGTTGTAAATTCAATTTTGAGGAGTTTATATACTGTATACCGTATATACTCGAGTATAAGCCGACCAGAGTATAAGCCGACCCCCCTAATTTTGCCACAAAAAACTGGGAAAACTTATTGACTCGAGTATAAGCCTAGGGTGGAAAATGCAGCAGGTACCGGTGAATTTCAAAATTAGAAATAGATACTCCATACCATTCATTATGGCCCCATAGATGCTCCACATAAAGCTGTGCCATATATAATGCTCTGCACCGTTCATTATAGCCCCATAGATACTCCACATAAAGCTGTGCCATATATACAATGCTCTGCACCGTTGCCCCATAGCTGTGCCATATAGTGCTCTGCACCGTTGCCCCATAGCTGTGCCATATAGTGCTCTGCACCGTTGCCCCATAGCTGTGCCATATAGTGCTCTGCACCGTTGCCCCATAGCTGTGCCATATAGTGCTCTGCACCGTTGCCCCATAGCTCTGCACCATTGCCCCATAGCTGTGCCATATAGTGCTCTGCACCGTTGCCCCATAGCTGTGCCATATAGTGCTCTGCACCGTTGCCCCATAGCTCTGCCATATAGTGCTCTGCACCGTTGCCCCATAGCTGTGCCATATAGTGCTCTGCACCGTTGCCCCATAGCTGTGCCATATAGTGCTCTGCACCGTTGCCCCATAGCTGTGCCATATAGTGCTCTGCACCGTTGCCCCATAGCTCTGCACCATTGCCCCATAGCTGTGCCATATAGTGCTCTGCACCGTTGCCCCATAGCTGTGCCATATAGTGCTCTGCACCATTGCCCCACAGCTGTGCCATATAGTGCTCTGCACCATTGCCCCATAGCTGTGCCATATAGTGCTCTGCACCATTGCCCCATACCTGTGCCATATAGTGCTCTGCACCGTTGCCCCATAGCTCTGCCATATAGTGCTCTGCACCATTGCCCCATAGCTGTGCCATATAGTGCTCTGCACCATTGCCCCATACCTGTGCCATATAGTGCTCTGCACCGTTGCCCCATAGCTCTGCCATATAGTGCTCTGCACCATTGCCCCATAGATGCTCCACATAAATCTGTGCTGCTGCAATTAAAAAAAAAACACATACTCACCTCTCTTGCTTGCAGCTCCTCGGCGCCATCTTCCCGGCGTCTCTCTGCACTGACTGATCAGGCAGAGGGCGGCGCGCACACTATATGCGTCATCGCGCCCTCTGCCTGAACAGTCAGTGCAGAGAGACGCCGGGAAGATGGCGCGACGCCCGGCGTGTGGAACGAGGACAGGTGAATATGACATACTTACCTGCTCCCGGCGTCCCGCTCCTTCCCCCTGCCTGTCTTCGGTGCCGCAGCCTCTTTCTCTATCAGCGGTCACCGTCACCGCTTCATTAGAGAAATGAATATGCGGCTCCGCCCCTATGGGAGGTGGAGCAGCCTATTCATTTCTCTAATGAGCGGTCCCACGTGACCGCTCAGGGGAAGAGGCTGCGGCACCCGGAGACAGTGGGACGTGCAGGGGGGGCGACAGGAGCCCCGGAAGCAGGTGAGTATATGACAGTCCTCACCCGCCGACCCCACCACCGATCATGACTCGAGTATAAGCCGAGAGGGGCACTTTCAGCCCAAAAATTTGGGCTGAAAATCTCGGCTTATACTCGAGTATATACGGTAATTGATATGTAATTTCATAAAAAATTTAATACTGTAATAGAAATACTTACGATGGCAACTATAAAATTCATCATGAGGTCCAATTTAGTTTTCTTTACTTTGAATTTTCCACAATTCTTCATTATTTTGGAGTCAAATCCTACGACCAAAATACAAAGCGTTTGAAGGAAAAAATCTTTTCAATTTTTATCTTATTGTGATTAGTGTTGAGCATTCCGATGCTGCAAGTATCGGGTATCGGCCGATACTTGCTGTATCGGAATTCCGATACCGGGATTCCGATACTCTTGTGGTATCGGGTATCGGGTATCGCAACAACATTAATGTTAAAATGTGTAAAAGAGAGAATTAAAATAAAAAATATCGCTATACTCACCTGTCCGACGCAGTCGGGACTTCAGCGAGGGAACCGGCAGCGTTGTTTGTTTAAAATTCGCGCTATTACTTGGTTACGTGAATTCCCGGCTTGTGATTGGTCAGGTCAGCCACGTTGCCGGGACGCGGACCAATCACAGCAAGCCGTGACGAAATTACGTCACGGGAGGCTGGACACGCGCCCATTTTAAAATGAGCGCGTCCAGCCTCCCGGCTTGTGATTGGTTGACCGCGGCGCAACCAATCACAAGCCGTGACGTCACGGGAGGCTGGACACGCGCCCATTTTAAAATGAGCGCGTCCAGCCTCCCGGCTTGTGATTGGTTGACCGCGGCGCAACCAATCACAAGCCGTGACGTCACGGGAGGCTGGACACGCGCCCATTTTAAAATGAGCGTAATTTCGTCACGGCTTGCTGTGATTGGTCCGCGTCCCGGCAACATGGCCGACCTGACCAATCACAAGCCGGGAATTCACGTAACCAAGTAATAGCGCGAATTTTAAACAAACAACGCTGCCGGTTCCCTCGCTGAAGTCCCGGCTGCGTCGGACAGGTGAGTATAGCGATATTTTTTATTTTAATTCTTTCTTTTACACATTTATATGGTTCCCAGGGCCTGAAGGAGAGTTTCCTCTCCTTCAGACCCTGGGAACCATCAGGAATACCGTCCGATACATGAGTCCCATTGACTTGTATTGGTATCGGGTATCGGTATCGGATTGGATCCGATACTTTGCCGGTATCGGCCGATACTTTCCGATACCGATACTTTCAAGTATCGGACGGTATCGCTCAACACTAATTGTGATACAATATAACGACACAGCTTGAGGAGTCTCCAGAAATTTTAAAAAAAGAGTACTAATTTGGGCACCAATTTTAAAACACAACCTGTCCAGAAAACCTTAACCCCTTAATGATTTGATTTAACATTTGCCACTTTAGATGCAAATAATTTTGAAATATAGAAAGGAGAATCTAGCTCACCCTTCTTGTATCCCAAGGCTAAGTGTATTTCCAGTCCGAGAGCTGTCCAAGAGAAAAGGTGACAGCACTCGGACCAAGTTTAACTAATGGAGCTGTTCAGTTTCCTCTTTTTTTCAATGGACCTATTGTCAATTTGAAAAAAATTGGAGCCTGCACTAGTCTGTTTCGTTTCTCGAATGAGTCTCGTTCATTCAAGTCTATGGTTGCACTAAAAAAAAATAACGGATTCTATACGGATCATGAGAATAGCATCCAATGTTTATGGAAACCTTGCAATTCTTTCACACAGGAAACTGTATTTCATGTTGGAAACTTAACTGCTGATGCATAAAGATGGATGCAATATGGATGAAAGTATAATGCAAAATTTTCCATTTTTACTGAATGAAAATTGGACCATTTTTTATACATTCCTTTGAACTTATAATCCACACTGGGGGGCCAGGACCTCACCATTGCCAGGTGCTGACAAACCAAAATTCAAAATACGTGACCCAGCCCAGAGTGTATAATACGAGGGGCGATCCAAAAGTAATGATAATCGGTTATTTCTATTGCACGCAGAAATTAAAATAAAATGTTTTCTTCTCTCTTAGGTACCCACTAGTCCAGGAAAAAAAAATCACTTAAATAGACCACAATTCCCGGGAGCTACATTCATTTGAATATGAACTGCCGAGGAGTGAACATCAAAATGGAAAAAAACGAACTCAGAGCTGTCATCAAATACCTCTGCTTGAAAAAAATGACTACCAAAGACATACACAGCGACTTGGTGGAAACATTGGGGGACTCTTCTCTTCCATATTCCACAGTTGCACGCTGGGCAAAGGAATTTAAGCTGGGAAGATCATCGACGGAAGATGAACATCGTGAAGGACGCCCATCCACGTCCCTCAATGAAGAAAACGTGAAAAAAGTTGAAGAAGTTGTATTGGCAGATCGAAGAGTGACTATCAGGCATGTAGCTGAGGTCACAGGGATCTCATATGGCAGTATTCAAAGAATCCTTGCAAAAGAATTGCATATGAGAAAGGTCTCCGCGCGTTGGGTGCCAAAAATGTTAACCGACGAGCAAAAGAAGAAACGAGTTGACATTTCAATAGCAAATCTCGAAAAGTTCCAAGCAGACAAGGAAAATTTTTTGTCACGTTTTTTGACCATGGACGAGACCTGGATCCACCACTTTGATCCTGAAACTAAACAACAATCGATGACATGGAAACGATCCGATGAACCGATGCCGAAGAAATTCAAAGTGTCAAGCTCAGCAGGGAAGGTTATGGCGTCTGTTTTTTGGGACGCTGAAGGAATTATTATGGTGAACTATTTGGAGAAGGGAGCCACTATTACGGGCTCCTACTACGCAGAACAAATAAGAAGACTGCGGGAGGCTATCAAGGAGAAAAGGCGCGGAAAACTGCGGGCTGGAGTGCTGTTTCACTAAGATAACGCGCCGGCTCACAAAGCTGCAGTTGCCATGGCTACCATTCAAGAATCGGGCTTTGAACTGGTGGAACACCCCCCCTATTCGCCAGATCTAGCCCCCAGTGACTTCTTTCTCTTTCCTCGGCTCAAGGAACACCTCCGGGGCAAGAAATTTGACGACAATAGCGAAGTGATAACCGCTGTTGGGGATTTTTTTGAGGGTCAAGATCAAGAATTTTTTTCGAAGGGAATTCTAAGTTTAGAAAAGAGATGGACTAAATGTATAGACTTGTTAGGAGACTATGTAGAAAAATAAAATAAAAATTTGACTATATTCATTGTGTTTAGTATTGATTATCATTACTTTTGGATCGCCCCTCGTAGTAACACTTGTAACAGAGCAGCAACACGTTTCAGTGCACTCAGGCATTCTTATCCATTATACAGCGCAAAGGCTATGTTCACACATTCAGTATTTCATCAGTATTTTACATCAGTATTTGTAACCCAGAATCAGGAGTGGAACAGTCAGAGGAAAAGTATAAGATAAACACATCACCACTTCTTAATTTTTCACCCATTCCTGGTTTTGACTTTCAAATATTGATGTAAAATACTGACCAAATACTGCACGCGTGAATGTAGCCTTAAGCAGCTACAAACACAAATGCAGTCACGTGATCAATTTAGACAAAAGGTGTTGCACACGTGCAATATCTGTCTAAGTGTTAAACATGGCTGAAGCTAATACTCATCTCTCTTCATACAGGTTGTAGGATGACACTTAGACAAGTCCTGGATGGAGTATTTGTGTCACTGAGGTGCCTAGCCTTGGTGATATAAAACCCAGAGAGAAGGCTCCAGCACTGATAGTGCTTTTAGGTTTATTTAATGGGCTTGGACATCCAAACACATGAACATCAGGTCCAAAGGAAAGGGATTAAAAATGAATGCATTTCAAAGGACATTTCATATTTACCACTTGTGAATCTCTTTCCTTTGGACCTGATGTTCATGTGTTTGAACATTGCCTTTTTAGATGAAGCACTTTCACTTTATATATTTTGTGATATTCTACAATAGGCACTCCTTGACCTATTAACATTCAGTTAATTAGGTACAGCTTAGAATCTCCTATACCTAACCTTGGACTAAACCTACACTTTTGGATTTGATAATGCTCCACTAAATAAAAATGTATATAGAACCAATCATCTTAAAGCACATGCACTTTACTATTACACATGTCATTATATGGCATATTATATTTACATATACAGATTTACACCTACAGATTAATGTTTAAATATACAAGTGTTAGGTGTTGAGTTTCCACCACTGCACAGGGGGAATCTCGAACCATCTCCGCTGCGGTCTCCCATTCTCCTCCAACCACAGTGGAGCCTGCTCAGCAGAGACATTGGTCCCAGTGTCTGGCTTAAGCTGATACTGTGCGGCTGGTTACTGCTGTCCTTCCATGCTCAGCCATTGTAACCAGTACTGATCAGCGGCGAGCAGGCGTCCCTGGGACTAAGTCCTGCTTTTCTTCTTCTGAGCATGCCCAAGGGATGACCTCTCATTGGAGGTCAGGGGTCACATGCTCAGGTCCTGTAGCAGCTCCTATTGCACCACTAGGAAGGTCCTGGAGAGCTTCCGCTATAAAAGGTTTGCATGGCCGCACGGCCATGAGCTAGTATAAACTTATTATTGTGTGTGTGTGGATGTATGCCTGTCGATGGATGAAAGCTCAGAATCATTCCCATCAATAGTGTTGTTGACTGTACGTGAATGGTGCAAGCTACCTAGCGCCTGACAGTGCTATCCCGCACAGCTAGCACACGATACAGCATCTGACAGCAGTGACCGCCAGTGTGTTGCCGTGCGCTAATAGAGCGCTTTCCTGGCCCAAGTCTGGGTGGTTAGTGGCGTATGCCAGAGCGGCACTGCACACACTCTTGTGCAGTAAATTATTAGTTCTGCTAATCTCTGACACCCCAGTAGCGGTGTCGAGCGCAAGCGGTCTAGAGGAACTCTTTCCCTGAGTCTTGGGACAGAGTTCTGTGACTCTTTGCTTGCGCTCTTTGTGCGGTACCGCGGCCCTGTGAAGCAACAGGGTTCACTTCCTTGATACCGGGTGAAGCTAACCCATGTGTGTATCCACATTATACCACCATATAGTCCATCATTACTCAGCAGCAGGTTCCATCTCTGCACGGTGGACCCTGGGCTGCGAACGCACCTTATTCCATCCTTATAATTATTTGGTGCGTTCCGCTAGCCCTAACATTATACTAGCGCCAGGGTCTGGCTAGTAATGGCGGACGAACAGCGACTGCAGTGGTACATCCAGCAGCTGGAGGGCAGGTTGGCGGCTCTCGAGCGCGCAACCTCGGCTGTGGATGTTACCACAGTAGCTGTTCAGACTGCTAGCGTGGCTGCAGCTAGTTTGTCCACTGCCACCCTTGTTCCGACCTTATCCCACTTCCCGCTGCCAGATAAGTACTCTGGCGATAGCAAGTCATGCAGGGGATTCATGAACCAGTGTGCGATACATCTTGAGCTTCTGGCTGCACGTTTCCCCTCAGAGCGGGCTAAAGTGGGATTCATAATATCTCTCTTGTCGGACAGGGCGTTGGAGTGGGCTACACCGCTGTGGGAGCGTGACGATCATGTGGTGCAGAGTGCTCTGCGGTTTCTGAGCACTCTGAAACAGGTCTTTTTGGGACCTCAAGTCACCCATGATACAGCCCTCCAACTGCTGGCACTGACACAGGGCTCATCCTTGGTCAGCCATTTTTCCGTCCACTTCCGGACTTTAGCATCTGAGCTGGAGTGGCCGGATAAAGCCCTCCCTGTATTTTGGAGGGGGCTGGCTGACCATGTGAAGGACGCTTTGGCCACTAGGGAGATTCCTGCCACACTGGAGGAGCTAAAACCTGTATCAACTCGCATCGACCTTCGTTTTAACGAGCGAAGGTTGGAGCGAGCCCAGTGTAGGCATAGGTTTCAGCTGGCTCCCACCTTCTCCATACCTCTGGAATCTCAGGTCCAGGCGTCCAAGCCACATGAGGTCATGGAGGTGTCACGAGCGGGATCTAAGTCTCAGATCGCTCGTGCACTCAAGGTCTGTCATGTCTGCCGGTGGTCAGGACATCTTGCCTCCAGATGTTCCCAGTGGTCGGGAAAGCGTCAGCGCCTAGTGGATGTAGGAGGAGGTACACTAGACACGGTGACATTTTCCTCCAAACTGTCCTTCAAAGGGACAATCACCTTTGGCCCATCCACTCTTACAGTCAAGCTTGGTGTGGATTCCGGAGCGGGGGGGAATTTTATGTCCTCTGCCTTCGCCCAACGCCATGCAATACCCCTGGTGATGCTCACCACCTCGGTTATAGTCTATCTGGATGATATTCTCATCTACTCTCCAGATATAGACTCCCACCAGACCCAGAGAGAGATGTTTGCAAAGTCATCGACCTCCTACGGGCAAACTCCCTCTATGCCAAGTTGGAGAAGTGTGTGTTTGAGCAGGGGTCCTTGCCTTTCCTTGGCTATATCGTCTCCGCCCAAGGATTGGCTATGGATCCTGCCAAGCTACAGGCTGTGATGGACTGGCAGGAACCCCATTCTCTCAAAGCGGTGCAGCATTTTAAGGGGTCCATTAACTATTATCGCCAGTTTATTTACCACTTCTCAAGTTTGGTAGCTCCCTTGGTAGCCCTCACCAAGAAAGGAGCAAATCCCAAATTATGGTCGGAGGAGGTCTCCAAGGCCTTCCTCTCTATTTAGTATCATTTTGCTAGCGCTCCCATCCTACATCGCCCCGATGTAGAGAAACCATTTATAATAGAGGTAGATGCCTCATCCTTTGGTGCTGGAGCAGTCCTCTTCCAAAAGGATGCTCAAGGTCGGAAGCATCCTTGCTTCTTTTTCTCCAAGACCCTCACACCAGCAGAGAGGAATTATTTCATCGGGGACAGGGAGTTGCTAGCTATGAAGTTGGCCTTCTCGGAGTGGAGGCACCTCCTGGAGGGGGCTCAATTTCCCTTCCAAGTGTATACCAACCAGAAAAATTTGCTTTATTTACAGAATGCCCAGCGGCTAAACTCTCACCAGGCTAGATGGTCCTTGTTCTTCTCCTGCTTCCACTTCACCCTCCATTATCTTTCCGGGGAGAAGAACATATGTGCCGACGCTCTCTCCCGCTCTGTAGTGTCATCATTAGAGGAGGAGGAGGAGCCTCAGTTAATTGTCCCTTCAGAGAGCCTGAGGACCGTGGCCCTGGTTTTGCTAGAGTCTCTGCCCCCAGGCAAGAGCTTTGTGCCATCTAATTTGCGACCGGAGGTTCTCTCTTGGGCTCACTCGTCCAGGGTGAGTGGACATTATGGGACCAAGAGGATATCTGAGCTTATGACAAGGACGTACTGGTGGCCGCATATGGCCCGTGACGTTGGAGACTATATTCGGGCTTGTGTCTCCTGCGCCAAGAATAAGTCTCCTCGACAACGGCCTGCTGGACTACTTTACCCCCTGCCAGTGGCGGACAGGCCCTGGGAAATGGTCGGGATGGACTTTGTGGTGGGCTTACCCAAGTCCCATAGCTGCACCATTATTTGCTTAGTCACCGACCATTTTTCCAAAATGGTGCACTTGGTGCCTCTTCCACGACTACCTTCTGCACGGGCCTTGGCGGTGTTGTTTATTAAGCACATTTTCCGCCTACAGGGTATGCCAGACAAAATTGTCAGTGATTGAGGTCCCCAGTTTGCGTCTCGGTTCTGGAGAGAGCTTTGTAGTCTTCTCAGCATCGAGCTGAATCTCTCTTCAGCATACCATCTCGAGACTAATGGGTTGGTAGAGAGGGCCAACCAGACCCTGGTCACATACCTGCGACATTTTGTCTCAGCTAGGCAGGGTGACTGGGCATCCTTGCTACCATGGGCAGAGTTTGCGATGAACAACCCCGTAGCTGACTCCACTGGGCAGACCCCATTCCTCCTTAATTACGGCCAGCATCCGCGGGTTCCTGTACCCATGCCCGTGTCTTCCGCCGACTCCAGGGTGGCAGACTGGGCTGTGGAGGCAAGTGACATTTGGGACCGCACAAAGGATGCTATCCAGGCCTCCAAGGAGAAACTGAGGGTCTCCGCTGATGCACATCGGCGCCCCGCTCCGACCTTTGCTCCTGGCTAGTGTGGCTCTCCGCCCGTAACATCAAGCTGCGAGTTGAGTCCACTAGGTTTGCGCCTCGCTACCTAGGTCCCTTCAAGGTCCTCGAACAGGTTAATCCTGTGGTCTACCGTCTGGCCCTTCCTCCACGCCTAGGCATCACCGACACCTTTCATGTGTCCCTCCTAAAGCCCGTCCACATGTCCTGGTTTTCTGAGTCATCTGCCAGGACATCGGGCTCGTCCACAGACGAATACGAGGTGAATGCCATCATGGGGTGTAAGGTGGTACGTGGCAAAAAATTCTATTTGGTGGATTGGAAGGGTCATGGCCCAGAGGACAGGTCCTGGGAGCCTGTTGAGCACATTCGGGCTCTGCAGCTCATTGCTGCCTTCAAGCGTAGTGAGGCCCAAGGTGGGGGGCCCTAAGACGGGGGGTAATGTTAGGTGTCAAGTTCCCACCGCTGCACAGGGGGAATCTCGAACCATCTCCGCTGCGGTCTCCCATTCTCCTCCAGCTGCAGTGTAGCCTGCTCAGCAGAGACGTTGGTCCCAGCGTCTGGCTCAAGCTGATACTGTGCGGCTGGTTACTGCTGTTCTTCCAGGCTCAGCAATTGTAACCAGTACTGATCAGCAGCGAGCAGGCATCCCTGGTACTAAGTCCTGCTTTTCTTCTTCAGAGCATGCCCAAGGGACGACCTCTCATTGGAGGTCGGGGGTCACATGCTCAGGTCCTGTAGCAGCTCCTATTGGACCACTAGGAAGGTCCTGGAGAGCTTCCGCTATAAAAGGTTTGCATGGCCGCATGGCCATGCGCTAGTATAAACTTATTATTGTGTTTGTGTGGATGTATGCCTGTCGATGGATGAAATTTCCGAATCATTCACATCAATAGTGTTGTTGACTGTTTGCAAATAGTGGAAGCTATCTAGTGCCTGACAGTGCTATCCCGCACAGCTAGCACACGATACAGCGTCTGACAGCAGTG
Organism: Ranitomeya variabilis; assembly: GCF_051348905.1. Classification (NCBI taxonomy): domain Eukaryota; kingdom Metazoa; phylum Chordata; class Amphibia; order Anura; family Dendrobatidae; genus Ranitomeya; species Ranitomeya variabilis. Next base: position 777,911,909 of record NC_135232.1, read on the forward strand.
ACCGCCAGTGTGTTGCCGTGCGCTAATAGAGCGCTTTCCTGGCCCAAGTCTGGGTGGTTAGTGGCGTCCGCCAGAGTGGCAATGCACACACTCTTGTGCAGTAAATTATTAGTTCTGCTAATCTCTGACACCCCAGTAGCGGTGTCGAGCGCAAGCGGTCTAGAGGAACTCTTTCCCTGAGTCTTGGGACAGAGTTCTGTGACTCTTTGCTTGCGCTCTTTGTGCGGTACTGCGGCCCTGTGACGCAACAGGGTTCGCTTTCTTCATACCGGGTGAAGCTAACCCATGTGTGTATCCACATTATACCACGATATAGTCCATCATTACTCAGCAGCAGGTTCCATCTCTGCACGGTGGACCCCGGGCTGCGAACGCACCTTATTCCATCCTTATAATTATTTTGTGCGTTCCGCTAGCCCTAACATTAAGTGCATCTCACAAAATTAGAATATCATCAAAAATTAATTTATTTCACTTCTTCAATACAAAAAGTGAAACTCATATATTATATAGAGTCATTACAAACAGAGTGATCTATTTCAAGTGTTTATTTCTGTTAATATTGATGATAATGGCTTACAGCTAATGAAAACCCAAAAGTCATTATCTCAGTAAATTAGAATACTTTATGACACCAGCTGGAAAAATTATTTTAAAATCTGAAAAGTTGGCCTACTAAAATGTATATTCATTAAATGCACTCAATACTTGGTCGGGGCTCCTTTTGCATCAACTATTGCATCAATGCAGCATGGGGATCATCTGGTGGCACTGCTGAGCCACCAATGGGGGTGGCCCGATGTCCCGTTGAAGTGGTGCAAAAAACTGCTGGGAAGTACTTGATCTGTTGGTGGTGTCACGATCATGGACACATCGCTGCCCGTTGTCCTTTGTCTTCTGAGCAGATGGACTGCAGTCTAGGCCAACGCTGCTCATACTTTGCTTATCCTGCTTGCAGTGTGGACCATCAGCCTGGCGATGGGCCTCAGTCATGTCCTGTGACCGTAAACTGGGCGCTGGTATCAGGACTATTGGACTCGGGGAGTTTGGTGACCCTGATAAGTTCTACCCTCCCCCACCAACTGGTTCCAGGGAAACACGTGGGTGTCCGCTGTATCCACGGCGATGCCAAGGACTACCCTGTTGCCCAAGTCTGTATAAAAACCCACTGTGGCACTGAATCCCATGAGGTCAGGGTTGTGAAAGACTTACTACACCCCGTGATAATCAGCCTGTTTTGGGACTTGTGGGGGAAGCCTGTGATGACAAGTGACTCAGACAGAAGCCAGCCCAACCTTGCTCAATCCCTGTCACAGCCAGAGGTGGAGGAGTTCCTGTTATGTGTCATGGTGGGTGACGAGGATGAGGTGGAGGTCAGCGAGGTTGAGGTTCCTGATCTGGGGGTTTCTGGGGAATTTTTGGCTCTGCTCAAATGCGGGATGTTACCCTAAAGAATGCATTTAAAAATGTGCCTGTAATTGATGGGGTTGCTCAAGAGTTGGGGGCTGACACCAGGTTCCCTCATTTCGCCGTGAATGGAGAGTTGCTATATCGGGTAACCACACTGAGGGGAGAGGAGATTGTGGAGTTGCTTTTGGTTCCAGGTCCCTACCGGCAGAGGGAGTTAGACATGGCCCATTCACATGTTTTGGGGGGACATCTGGGGTTTGAGAAACCACAGGAACGAGTAATGCGGAGATTCTTTTGGCCGGGGTGTTACAATGAGATCTTAAATTATTGTAAATTCTGCCCCACCTGTCAGATAACTGCTCCCTCTACACAATTCCAAAGTCCCCTAGTTCCATTGCTGGTGATAGAGGTCCCATTTGAAAAGATTGCCATGGATCTAATGGGGCCTCTAGTTTAATCTGCAGGAGGACAGCATTACATCTTAGTGGTCATGGACTATGCAACCCGGTACCCGGAAGCAGTGCCCCTCAGAAACGCCTTTGCCAAGAGCATCACCAGGGAACTGGTTCATATTTTTGCACGGACAGGTCAGCCAAAGGAGATCTTGACTGACCAAGGAACTCTGATGATGAGCAAGGTGATGAGGGAATTGTGTAAAGTTCTTCAGATTGCCCAGCTGTGAACCTCAATCTACCATCCGCAGACAGATGGCCCAATAGAGCACTTCAATAAGACCGTGAAAGCAATGCACAAGAAGACCATGGAAAAGGATGGCCGAGATTGGGACTATCTGCTTCCGTTCCTGCTCTTCTCAATCAGAGAAGTGCCTCAAGCCTCGACTGGCATCTCTCCATTTGAGCTCCTGTATGATCGATATCTGACAGGACTCCTGGACATTGCCAAGGAAACCTGTGAAGCTGAGGTCACTCCATACCAGAGCATCATAGAGCTTGTCGCCCAGTTACAGGAGAGGATGGCGAAAGTGATACCAATCGTGAGGGAGCATCTTCTGCAGGCACAGTACACTCAGGCAAGGGTGCACAAACGGTCAGCGAGAGTGAGGTAGTTCCAGCCTAGAGACCACGTGCTAATGCTTATCCCCAAGGTAGAGAGCAAGTTCTTGGCCAAGTGGCAAGGCCCATACGAGGTGGTGGAGAAGCTGAGTGAAGTAAATTACAAGGAACACCAGCCAGTCAGAAGGAAGCCGTACCAAATATACCACGTGAACCTGCTCAAGCCGTGGCGGGAATGGAAACCACGGGAAACCCCTTGCCTAGGAGCCAGGCACAATGCAACAGTGGATTACGCCACTGTGGCAGAGACTCTCACACCGACCCAGAGACAACAGTGTCAGGAATTGTTGCAGCAAAACCGTTACCTCTTCTCCGAGTTGCCCAGGCATACGTAGGTGTCCGAGCATGATGTGTTGACAGAGCCACATGTAAGGGTGAACCTCAGGCCCTATCACATTCCCGAAGCACATCGGGAGGTAATAGCCAATGAGGCGAAGAGGATGTAAGACCTTGGCGTGATCGAAGAGTCAAAAAGCGCATGGTTGAGTCCCATCGACCTCATGCGGAAGCCAGGCAGTGAGTGGCGGTTCTGAAACGATTACTGCAAACTGAATAAGGTCTCCAAATCTGATGCGTATCTGATGCCCTGGGTGGTACATTAAAACCCAGACCTGACAAAGGGCTACTGGCAGATCACCATGTCCCAAAGTGCTAAGGAGAAGATGGCTTTCTTGAAGTCTAATGGGTGTTTCCAATACACCAGAATGCCTTTTGGTCTACAAGGGGACCCAGCAACCTTCCAGAGAGCTTTGGATCGAGTCCTGGCACCGCATAAGAAGTATGCCGCCGCCTACCTGGATGACATCGTGGTCTTCATCTACCAAATATACAAGATCAACACAAAGAAATGTGCCGTAAGAAAGGAAGAGGTCAAATACCTAGGCTATGTTGTTGGGAGGCAGGAAATCAAGCCCCAGATAAACAAGATTGAGGTGATCCAGAAATGGCCACAACCACTGGCCAAGAAGCAAGTGAAAGTGTTTCTTGGAATTGTGGGTTACTACTAGCGGTTTATCCCAAGGTTTGCCATGCTTGTCGCACCATTGATGGACCTCCTTCAAGGTACAAGATCAATGTTAGTTAATTGGTCTGAAGAGACTGAGATGGCGTTCCAGGAGCTGAAGCAGGCTCTATGTAAGTATCCGGTTCTGACAGCACCAGATATCAGCAAGGAGTTCATCGTCCAGACAGATGCGTCAGAAGTCGGTTTTGGAGCCGTACTGTCTCAGGACGTGAATGGGGAGGATCATCCCATCCTGTATCTCAGCCAGAAGCTCTCATCATGTGAAAGAAACTATGCCAGTCGAAAAGGAGTGCTTGGCCATAAAATGGGCCGTGGTTACCCTGAGGTACTACTTGCTAGGCCGTAGGTTTAAGCTGGTATCTGACCATGCCCCTCTGAGGTGGTTGAGGGAAAACTGGTCATGCCCCTCTGAGGTGGTTGAGGGAAAAGATTCAGATGCCTTATCCAGACTCCCCTGCCTAGCGAGTGAAGGTGCCAAAACTCCTGGCATTGGGCAGAGGGGGGAATATGAGACACAGTCACTGACATTGTGGAGGAAGCCTATCCAGAAATTATCATTTGTAATTTAATGATTGCCAATATGTCTTTTTACTGACCTGAGCTATAAGAGAATAGCATCCCCATACAGGTGACAATCCAGCAGCTGTTGGCTGTACACTCTAGCTGACAATTTGCTGCCTCAGCCATGATCAATGTTGTCACTGTGCATATCTGTTTAACCCCTTAGATGCTGCTGTCAATAATGACTATATCATAAAATTGTTTAATAGAGTGTGGGGGCTCCCTCTTTATCCCCATCTGCACCCTCCGATCATGATTGTGTGGTCCTGATGTTTGTCATGGCAATTCACGAGCAAATAGCGGCCTTAAAGTCTGCCGGTTACACTGACCTGTTAAAAAAGTCAGCGACATTTAGATGGTAAAAATCAACTTTTTCATTCCTATCATGCCACTCTGTATTAATTCCTGAAAAGCGCGTGAAGGGTTAATAAACTACCTGACAGCAGTTTTCAGTAGGTCAGGAGGTGTTGTTTTTAAAATGGTATCAGTTTGTTTTGTTTTTTTCCAATATATAGGACCCCTAAAGTCTCTTCAAACCTGGATAGGCCCTTAAAAATAATTTTGTACATTTCCTTGAAAAAAAAAACATTTGTAAACTTCCTAAAATGCTAATATAAAAAAATATCATGCTGGTGATGTAAAGCAGACATGTGGGAAATATTATTTATTAATGTTTTTTCTATGGTATGACTATCTGGATTAAAGGCATAATCATTCAAAGTTTGAAAATTGCTATCTTTTACATTTTTGTCAAATTTCTGATATTTTTTATAAATAAACACAAAACATATCAACCTAAATTTACGATTATCATAAAGTATAATGTGTCACGAAAAAAACAATCTCAAAATCACTGGACTTTGTTGAAGTGTTCCAGAGATATTACCACATAAAGTGACACTGGTCAGATTTTTAAAATTTGGCTCTGTCACTAAGGGGTTAAACCAACATGAGACTTATGTTAGTGTAATAACGTGTTATACATTTTTTCTAATCACATACATACCAGCATAAATGACCAGTCCATAGCAGTATTTAGTGTTCCGGATCTTACATCCCCTTAGGAGGATACAATCATTGTCCAAAGAGTATTTCTCTCCCTTCCATTCCAGTGTCCCTATGAAAGAATGCATGTTGCTGTTGGCTTCCTCACAAATGACTCTCCCTAAATTGAAAGAATAAAAACATGTAAGAAACAATATAGTGTGTAAAAATATAATTGTTCATACTGAAACTAGGCAAATGAAAACTGTTTTGATAACTAACAGCCAAAGCAACCTGAAAGGGGCAACACAATGCTCCAGAGTGACCCAAAAGAAAAAGGATAGATGGCATACTCTTGTATGCAGCGAAGAGAGAGTATCTCTGTGCAAATGCAGTTCAGAAGCTGACAGAAGAAAAGTTCTGCTTGTCATTCATCCCATTTCTTAGTTGTGGTGCGCAAAAATCAGAGTAAGGCCATGTTAGTGCGATCAGTATTTTACATCAGTATTTGCAAGCCAATACCAGGAGTGTGTGATAAATGCAGAAGTGGTGACGTGTTTCTATTATAATGAAACAAGCGTGATCGACAATATTATTATTATTTCTGTAGCACCATTGGTTCCATGGTGCTGTACATTAGAAGGGGTTACATACAAGTTACAGATATCACTTACAGTAAACAAACTAACAATTACAGACTGATACAGAGGGGCGAGGACCCTGCCCTTCCGGGCTTACATTCTACAGGATGGTGGGGAAGGAGACAGTAGGTTGGGGGGTTGCAGCAGCTCCGGTGTTGGTGAGGCGGTAGCTCCGGTAGTGATGAGGAGGCAGCGGGGTCAGTGCAGGCTGTAGGCTTTCCTGAAGAGGTGGGTTTTCAGGTTCCGTCTGAAGGATCCGAATGTGGTTGATAGTTGGATGTGTTGGGGCAAAGAATTCCAGAGGATGGGGGATATTCCGGAGAAGTCCTGGAGGCGGTTGTGTGAGGAACGAATAAGTGTGGAGGAGAGAAGGAGGTCTTGGGAGGACCGGAGATTACATGAGGGAAGATATATGGAGATTAATTCAGAGATATATGGAGGAGTGGGTTATGGACGGCTTTGTAGGTCAGTATTAGTAATTTGAACTGGACACGCTGAGGGAGTGGGAGCCAGTGAAGAGATTTGCAGAGGGTGGAAGCAGAGGAGTAGCGAGGAGAGAGATGAATTAGTCAGGCAGCACAGTTAAGGATGGACTGGAGAGGTGCAAGGGTGTTAGCAGGGAGGCCACAGAAAAGCATGTTTGTGCTGCTGTATAAATACTGCAACCGTACACTGCAATCACAGTGTCACTTGTATAATGCATATAGACTGCTGTACATACAATATATAATACTGGTATTGCTGTATATAGTCACAGGATCACCTATATAATGCATATACAGCAGTATTTATACTTTATATAGATGATACTGCGAGTGCTGTGTATATACGTTATATAGGTGATACTGCTATACATATATATATATATATATATATATATATATATATATATATATATATATATATATAGTAAAGAAAAAGGAACAGCACAACACTAGTACTTATCTTCGGGTGCAGGGCCCCAGGTAACCAGTCCAACGATTACACCAGATTCACAAGGAAAAAAAGAGGCAGCACTCCATAGTTAAAGTGAAACATGTGGCAGGTTGATTAAACCTGCCACATGTTTCACTTTAACTATGGAGTGCTGCCTCTTTTATTCCTTGTATATATATATATATATATATATATATATATATATATACTATGACTATACACTGCAATCACAGTATCACCTGTATAATGTATATGGACTCCTGTATATACATCCTGTGATACTGCTACTGCTGTATATAATCACAGTATCACCTATATATTGTATTTACAGATAATAGTATTTCTTGGGTGATTGTGGAGATGGCAGTGACCTACCAAGGAATTTTTTTTTTAATCGGTTGTATATAATACAATACGCTCACTGTCAGTTTCCCAATAACCGGCCTAGAAGAGGAAACAGCAGCTTCCCCTCCATTAATCTTGGGTCAATTGAATAATTGTCCTGACGATAGGGGCTGTTCATGACCACTGTTCATGACAAAAAGGTAACAGCGGGTGGATCTGCGTAATTCCCCTGGTTGTGGTCTTTGACACATATAAAGAGACTAAAGGCCCCGTCTCACATAGCGAGATCGCTAGCGAGATCGCTGCTGAGTCACAAGTTTTGTGACGCAACAGCGACCTCCATAGCGATCTCGCTATGTGTGACACGTACCAGCGATCAGGCCCCTGCTGCGAGATCGCTGGTCGTGTCAGAATGGCCTGGACCTTTTTTTGGTCGTTGAGGCCCCGCTGACATCGCTGAATCGGTGTGTGTGACACCGATCCAGCGATGTCTTCACTGGTAACCAGGGTAAACATCGGGTTACTAAGCGCAGGGCCGCGCTTAGTAACCCGATGTTTACCCTGGTTACCAAAAAAAACAAACAGTACATACTCGCCTTTCGGTGTCCAGGTCCCTTGCCGTCTGCTTCCTGCTCTCACTGACTCCCGGCCGTACAGTGAGAAGTGAGAGCGCAGCAGTGACGTCACCGCTGCGCTCTGCTCTCACAGTACGGCGGCTCAGTCAGAGCAGGAAGCAGACGGCAAGGGACCTGGACACCGAAAGGCGAGTATGTAGTGTTTGTTTTTTTTGGTAACCAGGGTAAACATCGGGTTACTAAGCGCGGCCCTGCGCTTAGTAACCCGATGTTTACCCTGGTTACCCGGGTGCTGCAGGGGGACTTCGGCATCGTTGAAGACAGTTTCAACGATGCCGAAGTCGTTCCCCTGATCGTTGGTCGCTGGGGAGAGCGGTCTGTGTGACAGCTCCCCAGCGACCACACAGCGACTTACCAACGATCACGGCCAGGTTATATCGCTGGTCGTGATCGTTGGTAAATCGCTTAGTGAGACGGGGCTCTAAGTCTGCTCTAGCAATAGGCAAATGGAAGATAGCTGCTTAGAAAATAAAGCAGCATTATTTCCACCTTTACTAAACACCCAGTTGACATGCCTACAATGCAGGGCTTTGTGCATGCTAGAGCAGCTGACTGGTGTGAAAGGGCTGGCTGACAACTTTTAGTCTGATAGGGCAATTACATATAGATAAGGGAAGAAAACCAAGCTTGCTACATAAACATGGTAGCAGAACAAGCTAGCTACTTATATACAGCGGCAGAACCCAATTTACTACACAGATACGGGAGCAGAGCCGAGATTGCTACATACAGCGAGTGAAAGAAGTATTGAACCTGTCACCAATTTTCAAAGTAAATATACAGAGGGGAAAATAAGTATTTGATAAACTGACAATTTTGCAAGTTTTCCCACCTACAAAGAACGGAGAGGTCTGTAATTTTTATCGTAGGTACACTTCAATTGTGAGAGACAGAAAATAAAAATAAAAAACAGAAAATCACATTGTATGATTTTTACATATTTCATGCAATAAAATGCAAATTAATTATTTGATAGAATAAAAAAACAAAAGTTAATATTTAGTACAGAAACTTGTTTGAAGTTACAGAGGTCATACGTTTCTTGTAGTTCTTGACCAAGCTTTCACACACTGCAGCAGAGACAGAGACTTTGTCCCACTCCTTCATACAGATCTTCTCCAGATCTTTCATGTTTCATGACTGTTGCTGGGCAATATTGAGTTTTAGCTCCCTCCCAAAGATTTTCTATTGGGTTCTGGTCTGGAGACTGGCTAGGCCACTCCAGGACCTTGAAATGATCCTTACGGAGCCAATCTTTAGTTGCCCAGGCCTTACTGAGGGAAGGATGTTATTGGGCAAATTCTCGCAATACATGATCTCATTCATCCTCCCTTCAATACAATGCAGTCGTCCTCTCACCCCCAAAGTATGGTGTTTGTCTCACCATGCTTCACGGTTGGGACAGTGTCCTTGGGGTTGTACTCATCCTTCTTCTTCCTCCAAAGAAGGCGAGTGGAGTTGATACCAAAGAGTTCTATTTTGGTCTCATCTGGCCATATGACCTTCTCCTATGCCTTCTCTGGATCATCCAGATGGTCATTAGTGAACTTCAAATGGGCCTGGACATGTGCTGGCGAGAGCAGAGGAACCTTGCCTGCCCAGCAGGATTTTAATCCATGATGGCATAGTGTATTACTAATGGTAATGTTTGAGACTGTGTGTATGCGTGTGAGTATGTATGAGTGTGTGAGAGTATGTATGTGTTTGTGAGAATATGTATGCATGTGTGTGAGTATGTATGTATGTGTGTGCGTAAGTATGTATATGTGAGTTTGTGTGTGTATATATAGACGTATATATATACATATATACACACACACACATACACACATTATATATATATATATATATATACATACAGTGTATATATATATATATATATATATATATATATACACACAGTACAGACCAAAAGTTTGGACACACCTTCCCATTTAAAGAATTTTCTGTATTTTCATGACTATGAAAATTGTACATTCACACTGAAGGTATCAAAACTATGAATTAACACATGTGGAATTATATACTTAACTAAAAAGTGTGATCAAGAGAATGCCAAGAGTGTGCAAAGCAGTCATCAAAGCAAAAGGTGGCTACTTTGAAGAACCTAGAATATAAGACATATTTTCAGTTGTTTCACACTTTTTTGTTAAAGGGGTTGTCCACTACTTTCAATTAACCCCCCAATGTATCCCCCCGGGGCCCCTGATGAATTGTGTGATTACCTTCCGTTGCCGTTTTCGCCTGTGAGCGGTGCTATTCCGGCGGCTGAGTCCGGGTCACGTGACCCCCAGGCTGCAGCCGCCGCTTATTTCTGCCGACGTCACGTCAATTTCCAGACTCTGGAAATTGACATGACGTCAGCAGCAGGCATGAGCCAGCCTCACAGCCAGCAGTCACTCATCAAGAGTGACTGGGCTGTGGGCGGGGCTGGTGGCTGACTGCGGGGCTGTGCTGGGGGCGGGCGGGACTTGCTGGGGGCGGGGCTAGGCAGGGAATCCACGATGTGATGTGCGGGGCTCTGTGTGCCGGTGCCGGTATGTGCGGGCCGGCGCCGGTATGTGCGGGCGGCGCCGGCCATCACATGCCGGCATGCAGAGCCACGGCCCGCACATACCGGCGCCGCCCGCACATACCGGCATGCAGAGCCCCGGCCCCGCTGCCTGCGGGGCTGTGCTGGGGGCGGGCGGGGCTGTTCATGTGCTGGGGGCGGGGCTAGGCAGGGAATCCTTGATGTGATGTGCGTGGCTCTGCCACGGCCCGCACATACCGGCGCCGCCCGCACATACCGGCACCGGCATGCAGAGCCCCGGCCCGCACGTACCGGCGCCGCCCGCACATACCGGGGCTCTGCATGCCAGTGCCGGTATGTGCTGGGGTCTGCTGCGGGGGTGGTCTTTGGGGTGTGTGTGTATGTGTGTCTCTGTGCAGGCATCGTCCGATGGGACTACAAGTCCCATCGGGCTCTGTCTGCTACAGTGACAGTGAGTGACACATTAGCCAATGATGGGACAGTAGTAGTCCCATCATCCGGCTAATGTGTTGAATGTTAAAAAAAAACAAAAAAAACACATATACAGTACATACACACATACAGAACATGCGCCATGCGACGACATGCAGCATGCGACAACATGCGCCATGCGATGACATGCAGCATGCGACAACATGCGCCATGCGACGACATGCAGCATGTGACAACATGCGCCATGCGATGACATGCAGCATGCAACAACATGCACCATGCGACGACATGCAGCATGCGACGACATGCAGCATGCGACGACATGCAGCATGCGACAACATGCGCCAATGCGCCATGCGCCAACATGCACCATGCGACGACATGCAGCATGCGACAATATGCGACGACATGCGCCATGCGACGGCATGCGACAACATGCAGCATGCGACGCCATGCGACATGCAGCATGCGACAACATGCGCCATGCGACGACATGCAGCATGCGACAACATGCGCCATGCGACAACATGCAGCATGCGACAACATGCGCCATACGATGACATGCAGCATGCGACAACATGCACCATGCGACGACATGCAGCATGCGACGACATGCACCATGCGACGACATGCAGCATGCGACGACATGCGCCATGCGACGACATGCAGCATGCGACAACATGCGCCATGCGACATGCATCATGCGACGACATGCACCATGTGACGACATGCACCATGCGATGGCATGCGACAACATGCGCCATGCGACAGCATGCGCCATGCGACAACATGCAGCATGCGACGACATGCAGTATGCGACGACATGCGCCATGCGACGACATGCAGCATGCAACAACATGCAACATCATGAGACATGCCACATACAGTACATACATACAACATACATACAGACATACAGTACATATAACATAGAGTACATACTCACCATCACTTGTCACTTTGATCCCCGAAGCCATTGTCATCTGTAAAAAATATTAAAATAATAAACAAACAATATACTCCCTGATCCGCAGAAATCCAATTAAAACGAGTGTCCCTCGATGATCTCCCGTGGAGAGCAGCAGCATCAGATGATGCAACCACTCTCCAGGGGCTCCAGGAACACAATGAGGGGAGGAAGGTATCCTTCCACAATGTATTCCCCACAATGTATTCCTACGCCCCTGTGAGAAAATAGTCCCTAGTCTCACTTTATGGCATGCTGTATGAGAAAGTTCCCACGCAGCTTTTTGCCATAAAGTGAGACCAGTGAACTTTAGTAACCTCAGTGATGCACTGCAGGAGCCATTGTCTCCTGTCAGTGTGTCACTGAGGGTCCTATAGAGCAGTGACATCACCCGATATCACTGTTCTATAGGGGAGGTCGTCGTGGGACACTCGTTATTAATTGGACTACGGCGGACAGGTAGTATACGGTTTATTATTTTACGTTTTTTTTCAGGCGCTGAAGTATGGTAAGTATGGTTAAATGAAGAATATTAAAATACTTTTTCCTAATGTGTGTGTATTTAATTAACCCTTTTCTTACTATTGGATTAATAACGGATAGGCGTCTTATTGACGCCTCTCCGTTATTAACCCGGCTTAATGTCACCTTACAATAGCAAGGTGACATTAACCCCTTATTACCCCATATCCCACCGCTACACGGGAGTGGGAAGAGAGGGGCTAAGTGCCGGAATTGGCGCATCTTACAGATGCGCCATTTCTGGGGCGGCTGCGGACTGGTATTTGTAGCCGGGGGGGGACACCAATATCCATGGCCCCTCTCTAGGCTATGAATATCAGCCCGCAGCTGTCTGCGTAGCCTTTCTGGCTATAAAATATGGGGGGACCCCACGTCATTTTTTTGGGGGGGTCCCCCTATTTTAATAGCCAGTAAAGGCTACGCAGACAGCTGCGGGCTGATATTCATAGCAGGCTACAAATATTGGCCCCCGGCCGTCGGCTTTCCCCCTCTGGCGCAGAAAATTGTGCGGGAGCCCACGCCGTTTTTTTCCGTTTTTTAATTAAATTAAATGCTCATTAAGGCCTGTTTCACACTTGCGTCGGTACGGGTCCATCGCTATGCGTCGGGCCTACATACTGACGCACGCTGTGAAATTTGTGCACGTCGTGGGCAGCAGTTTTTCAACGCATCCGCTGCCCATTCTGAAGTCCGGGGAGGAGGGGGCGGAGTTTTGGCCGCGCATGTGTAGCAGAAAATGGCAGACGCGAGGGACGTGCCAACGGTCCGCCAAAACACGCATCCGTTGCACAACGGACGCGACGTGTGGCCATCCATCGCGATCCCTCACTAATACAAGTCTATGGGTAAAAAACGCATCCTGCAAGCACATTTGCAGGATCCGTTTTTTTCCCAAAAAGACGGATTGCTAAAAACGCAAGTGTGAAAGTAGCCTTAGGCTGCTTTCACACTAGCATCGGTAAGGGGCCGTCGCGCTGCGTCGCTAATAAAAGTCTATGGAGAAAAAAGGCATCCTGCAGACAACTTTGCAGGACGCGTTTTTTCTCCACAACGACGCATTGCGATGTGCAGTGCACGACGCTAGTGTGAAAGAGGCCTTAGAAACATCGGCCTTTCTATTATATATCTATGGATATATCTATCTATAGATATAGTTATAGATAGATATATCTATAGAAACATAGATGTATCTATCCATATATTTGGCTGCTTTCACACATCAGGTTTTTGCCGTGAGGCACAATCCGGCGAGTTTTGAAAAAAACGGATCCATTTTTTTCCGCCGGATCCGTTTTTTTCTCATAGAGTTGTATTAGCGCCGGATTGCGCCTGATGGCCTCACGTTTCATCCGTTTTTTACCGGATCCATCAAAAAAGCTGTTTCCGCCGGATGGAAAACACATACAGAGGAACATTTTTTCTGTCCGGCGAAAAAACGCACAGCGACAGATCCGGCAAAAAAAGTATGAAACTGAGCTGTGAAATGATGAATTCGGCCTTGGAATCCGTTTTTTCATGCATGTTTCCATTCAAATCATGCACATTTTCCGTTTATTTACTTATTTCCAAAAACGGCATTAAAACTGCGCATAAACCGCACCAAAAAAAACATCAAAACTGCACCAAAAACTGCATCAAAACTGCACCAAAAACTGCATCAAAACCTGGTGCAGTTTTGCAGTTTTGGTGCAGTTTGCAGTTTTTGGTGCGGTTTTGATGCAGTTTTTGGTGCGGTTTTGATGCAGTTTTTGGTGCGGTTTTGATGCAGTTTTTGGTGCGGTTTTGATGCAGTTCTTGGTGCGGTTTTGATGCAGTTCTTGGTGTGGTTTTGGTGCGGTTTTGATGCAGTTTTTGGTGCGGTTTTTGCGCAGTTTTGATGCAGTTTTTGGTGCAGTGTTGATGCAATTATGGTGCTGTTTTGATGCAGTTTTTTTCAGTTTTGATGCGTTTTTTATGCAGTTTTTTGCACGGTTTTGATGCATTTTTTAATTCGCTTTTGTTGCGGTTTTTGCGCGGTTTTTAGGAGTTTTGGTGCGTTTTTGAAAGGTAAATAAAGATGTATTATTGAACAAAAAAAAAAAAAGATTTGTGATGTCATTATTGTCCAACCTCCTCTTTTACATTTGTCCAACCCACACTCCATTAAACACACAGATAGACAGATAGATGAAATGGATAGACAGATCTACATATAGATAGATCTATAGATGCATACATCTATCTATTCATATATCTATCTGTAGATGTGTCTGGATACATATATCTATTGACAGATGTATGGATAGCGTAGGGTGTGTGTCCACTGTCCGGATTACATCCGAATAAGCTGCAGATTGGATGCTGCATACTTGTAGTCCCATCGGATGATGCCTGCACACACACCCCAAAAGACCTCCCGCACAGCCCCGCACACACACGAACAGCCCACAGACCCCGCACACACCTGAACAGTCCCGCACAGCGCCGCACACATCCGATCAGCCCGCAGACCCCGCCCGCACACACATACATGCACACCGTCACCGCCCACACACTTCCATCCTCCCGAGCTGCTGCGTTTCTCGGACCCACATCCGCAGCAAAACTGCAGATCTTTTTTACATCTGCGGTTTTGCTGCGGATGTGCCCAAGTCTAAAGGTGCAGAAACGCTGCAGTTCCGCACAAAAGAAGTGACATGCTGCGAGAAAAAAAAGCTGCGTTTTGGTGCTGCTTTTTCCGCAGCATGTGCACAACAATTCTGCGGCTCCCATAGACTTACATTGGTTGTGCACTACACTGCGGATTTGATGCAATTCAGTGCGGCAAAAAACCCTGCGGACCTGCAATCAGATCCACAACGTGTGCACACAGCCTTAGCATTTAGGGAACCTAGCAAAAAAGCCAAGCAAAAAACTAGTGTGGGATTGCACTTTTTTTGCCATTTCATTGCACTGTACATTGTACATTTTTTTCACATTTTCTGTTACACGACATGGTAAAACCAATGGTGTCATTCAAAAGTAGAACTTGTCCCGCAAAAGATAAGCCCTCACATGGCCATATTGATGGAAAAATTATGGCTCTGGATAGAAGGGGAGCGATAAACGAATACAAAAAAGCTCCAGGGGTGAAGGGGTTTAGAAACATGGATATGGACATATCTATGGAAATAGACATAGATATATCTGTATCTATCTATCTACAGTATCTATCTATCTATCTATCTATCTATCTATCTATCTATCTATCTATCTACAGTATCTATCTATCTATCTATCTATCTATCTATCTATCTATCTATCTATCTATCTATCTATCTATCCGTGTGTAATGGAGTGTGGGTTGGACAAATGTAAAAGAGGAGGTTGGACAGAAATGACATCACAAATCTTTTTGAAGATAGAGGGGGGAGACGAGGGAGGGGTTTGGGTGTGTTTTGGAGTGGGTGTGGTAGGTTCGTGCTTAGTAGCAGTGCAATGCATCATGGAACTTGTAGTATTAGAGCACAATAACTCAGGAGAAAGGAAGTTGTCGATTAACCCCATGAGAGCTGAATCCAGCACTGAAGATGTGCTGCTACAGCATGATAAAAGGTAATATTGCTAAAATAAACACAGTGGATGTTTTCAGTGGCACATAATAGCAAGATTTATGAAAAAAAAAAAAGGTTATAGTAGTGGACAACTATATAATTTCACATGTGTTAATTCATAGTTTTGATGCCTTCAGTGTGAATGTACAGCTTTTAATCTTTAAATGAGAAGGTGTGTCCAAACTTTTGGTCTGTACTGTATATATATATATATATATACAGCACTCTTATTAATTGTGAAAAAAGTGGAGGACTCTTGATAACCCAAGTGGCAACGTTTCGGAGCAATAACAAAACATTACTCTGATATGGAACTGAAATGTTGCCACATGGGCTAATAAAGAGTCCACTGCTTAAAGGGATTGTTTCCCACTAGGACAGCCCCGTCTTAAACTAAATGTTCAGCCCCAATAAAATAATAAAGCTTATACAAACCTCCTGTGCCGGTGCTGTTCCAGCAGCAGCTGTAATGATTCCCCGACACTATGATGTGGTGTTGTGACACATGATGCCTGGGCGCCAATCAGCGCTGGTGTCATTGTCCCCACCTTTGGACAAAGTGAACATGAAGAGGAAGTCTGGGATGAGCTGCTTGATCCTGGACTTCCTCTTCATGTTCAGTTTGTACGAAGTTGGAGACAGTGAGACCAGCACTGATTGGCCCCGGGTATCATGTGTCACA
Organism: Ranitomeya variabilis; assembly: GCF_051348905.1. NCBI lineage: Eukaryota > Metazoa > Chordata > Amphibia > Anura > Dendrobatidae > Ranitomeya > Ranitomeya variabilis. The sequence continues at coordinate 777,928,226 of NC_135232.1, forward strand.
ACACCACATCACAGCCCCGGGGAGTCATCACAGGCACAGTGGGAATGGTGTCAGCCCAGGAGGTGAGTATTGGCTTTATTGTTTTATTGGGGCTAAATATTTAAGAGGTTGTTCTAGTAGGGGACAACCCCTTAAAGATTTGGCGCTGCTCAGTTATGATATATAAATTGCCTGTGTGGTGTAAATCTAATTAGCTGTATATATACACTGCACAGAACCACTCATCCTGTCCTGTATATATACACTGCACAGTACGACTCCTCCTGTATATATACACTGCACAGTACCACTCCTCCTGTCCTGTATATACACTGCACAGTACCACTTCTCTTGTCCTGTACATAAACACTGCACACTACCACTCCTCCTGTCCTGTATATATACACTGCACAGTACCACTCCTCCTGTCCTGTATGTATACACTGCACAGTACCACTTCTCTTGTCCTGTACATAAACACTGCACACTACCACTCCTCCTGTCCTGTATATATACACTGCACAGTACCACTCCTCCTGTCCTGTATATATACACTGCACAGTACCACTCCTCCTGTCCTGTATATATACACTGCACAGTACCACTCCTCCTGTCCTGTATATATACACTGCACAGTACCACTCCTCCTGTCCTGTATATATACACTGCTCAGTACCACTTCTCTTGTCCTGTATATATACATTGCACAGTACCACTTCTCCTGTCCTGTATATACACTGCACAGTACCACTTCTCTTGTCCTGTACATAAACACTGCACAGTACCACTCCTCCTGTCCTGTATATATACACTGCACACTACCACTCCTCCTGTCCTGTATATATACACTGCACACTACCACTCCTCCTGTCCTGTATATATACACTGCACACTACCACTCCTCCTGTCCTGTATATATACACTGCACAGTACCACTTCTCCTGTCCTGTATATATACACTGCACAGTACTTCTCTTGTCCTGTATGTATACACTGTACAGTGCCACTTCTCCTGTCCTGTATACCGTATATACTCGAGTATAAGCCGACCCGAGTATAAGCCGACCCCCCTAATTTTGCCACAAAAAACTGGGAAAACTTATTGACTCGAGTATAAGCCTAGGGTGGAAAATGCAGCAGGTACCGGTGAATTTCAAAATTAAAAATAGATACTCCATACTGTTCATAATGGCCCCATAGATGCTCCACATAAAGCTGTGCCACATATAATGCTCTGCACCGTTCATTATGGCCCCATAGATGCTCCACATAAAGCTGTGCCATATATACAATGCTCTGCACCGTTGCCCCATAGCTGTGCCATATATATAATGCTCTGCACCGTTGCCCCATAGCTGTGCCATATATATAGTGCTCAGAAGTAAAACTGGAAAGGGGTGCACCAATGTATAATGTCAAAATAACCATCAAGGGGTGCAATACTTAGTCTACATATGGAACAAGGACACATGAGAAGAAAAAAAGAGTAGACTAAAAATAGTATGCACGACCCAAAAATGTAAAGACAATCACTAATTCCAATAAGCAAAAACACCTTTATTCAACACCTCAAAAAACATATTAAAAACATTTAAAAACAAATGTGCAAATACCTATGCCCACCATATCCCATAGTAAATAGCAGACCCATGAATAGGGAAACAATAATATCCTACCCTGGATGCACCTGGTCACATGTGCTATCCTGAAAGAATGTGCCTATACAGGCCACGAAGGGCTCAACCACACTGTGTCAATGTGAGCTGCTGATGACCAAAAAATGATGAGAAAGTGAAAACATACATGCAATGCATGGTCCTAAGATAAAGATGTAGTAACATGCAATGTAACAGCTGTAGATACAACCTGTACTGCGTCAACTCTAGTATATGGAAATGCAGCAATGTCCAAGGGCACGAAGCACCACAGGGGTTAAATCCACATGGAGTCAGGGAACGTGGCAATCCCAAAAATGGCCCCAAGGTAGGAAGAAGGGATAAGGTGGGAACGCACCCCACGCGTATCGCTGCCTCTGCAGCTTCGTCAGGGGAAGTGATGCTAAAGGCGCCATAATGTATGCTTAAATAATAAATCTAATAAAGTAAATTGCATACCGGTGTGGACGAGCGAGCGAAAGATGAATGCCGGAAGATGCCAGCCGCGCCATGATGACGGGAACACAATCAAGATAGACGGTGATCCTAGAGCGTCCACAAGGGTCACATGCGCATGCGCAAACACGGCGGCCACGGACCAAGGCAAAGGTAAAATCCTGACTCCTGTGGCGGCACATTTTCTGCTGAGACATAGGGGTTCGCCCATTGATTTGCAAGTGGTGGGGCTACAGAGGGTTTCCTGTGGTGAAAGGGGTGGCAACATATCTAACCTTCTTTTACGTGCTGAGTCCAGGTGGATTTTCGATCTTCAGGCGGTCGCACCCATGGGCCTAAATGAGGAATTACTCTTTACGGGGTTCCTAGGATAGTTGGCATGTAGACTCATGGAGGTACTGTTAGTCCAGGGATTTGGCATCCACATCTAATTTTGTATTTGTCTCCACTTAGGAAGGCTGAGGATGCACCCATGAGGGGGAGGACCATCCCTGGATATTGGGATATGGAAATCATAAGCTTATTTTGGGGACCAATATGGATGTGGATACGGTTGATACAATGGATAACGAAGTGGATTTTGGAGGGTGGATGTGCGGTATGCCATCATGATAAATGGAAGGACATCTCATGTAGAAGAGATTTTGTTCTCATCGCCATAATGTGGATTTTATAGCAAACTCTTATGATGGATTACGGGCCCGGATGTTTGAGACTGGCAGGCCGGAAGAGGCTTGTGATGAAGAATGTTCTCCTACGTATAGACTGGGATGGTGTCTGCCTCATTGAATATGGGACTACTGGCTGGGGACCAGAAATCTCTACACAGTGGCACTATGAGAACACCTGTATATATATACTTATAGATCTAAGGGACATTAGTTGGTCAATATATTTCTTATATACGTGTGGTGTTTATCTGACATCGCTATATATTGTACACTGTTGCTGTATGGATGCTTACGTGTATTTATACTTATGTACTTGCTAACAACGATAATATGCCCTTTTTTCCCTTTTAGATGTCCTATGTGGCTTCATACGCCCGGCCTTCTTATATTTTCTGGCGTTTTTGCCTTTAATCATCAGTACCTGTTCATATTTGTGATATCTCCCGTTATTTTATGGGTGGATATCCTGTGCCTCCATATTTTGTTATAACATGTTCACTTTGCCCTCCTCTCATCTGGGTTTATTCTATTTTTTATTTTTTATTTTTTCTTTCTGATTTTTAGTTCCCCATCTTATCCCCTTGGTTCTGTGTCCCCTTTATGTATCCATTTGGCTGGCCTTGCCTTTTCAGTCCGGCTTCCTGTCTTTACTCCACCTCGGGCTCCGTGCCCTACTATGTGTCCGTCCAGCCGGCTGGTACGGCGCGTGCGCAACGTGGTCCTATCGGATACCGCTGTTTGCGCATGCGCATGTGACCCTTGTGGACGCTCTAGGATCACCGTCTATCTTGATTGTGTTCCCGTCATCATGGCGCGGCTGGCGTCTTCCGGCATTCATCTTTCCCTCGCTCGTCCACACCGGTATGCAATTTACTTTATTAGATTTATTATTTAAGCATACATTATGGCGCCTTTAGCATCACTTCCCCTGACGAAGCTGCAGAGGCAGCGATACGTGTGGGGTGCGTTCCCACCTTATCCCTTCTTCCTACCTTGGGGCCATTTTTGGGATTGCCACGTTCCCTGACTCCATGTGGATTTAACCCCTGTGGTGCTTCGTGCCCTTGGACATTGCTGCATTTCCATATACTAGAGTTGACGCAGTACAGGTTGTATCTACAGCTGTTACATTGCATGTTACTACATCTTTATCTTAGGACCATGCATTGTATGTATGTTTTCACTTTCTCATCATTTTTTGGTCATCAGCAGCTCACATTGACACAGTGTGGTTGAGCCCTTCGTGGCCTGTATAGGCACATTCTTTCAGGATAGCACATGTGACCAGGTGCATCCAGGGTAGGATATTATCGTTTCCCTATTCATGGGTCTGCTATTTACTATGGGATATGGTGGGCATAGGTATTTGCACATTTGTTTTTAAATGTTTTTAATATGTTTTTTGAGGTGTTGAATAAAGGTGTTTTTGCTTATTGGAATTAGTGATTGTCTTTACATTTTTGGGTCATATATATAGTGCTCTGCACCGTTGCCCCATAGCTGTGCCATATAGTGCTCTGCACCGTTGCCCCATAGCTGTGCCATATAGTGCTCTGCACCGTTGCCCCATAGCTGTGCCATATAGTGCTCTGCACCGTTGCCCCATAGCTGTGCCATATAGTGCTCTGCACCGTTGCCCCATAGCTGTGCCATATAGTGCTCTGCACCGTTGCCCCATAGCTGTGCCATATAGTGCTCTGCACCATTATTGCCCCATAGCTGTGCCATATAGTGCTCTGTTCCGTCCATTATTGCCCCATAGCTGTGCTGCTGCTGCTGCAATAAAATAATAAAACACATACTCACCTCTCTTGCTTGCAGCTCCTCAGCGTCCCGTCCCGGCGTCTTTCCGCACTGACTGATCAGGCAGAGGGCGGCGCGCACACTATATGCGTCATCGCGCCCTCTGACCTGCACAGTCAGTGAGGAGAGACTCTGGGAAGATGGCGCGACGCCCGGCGTGTGGAACGAGGACAGGTGAATATGCGATACTTACCTGCTCCCGGCGTCCCGCTCCTTCCCCCGGACAGATGTTCTTCGGTGCCGCAGCCTCTTCCTCTGTCAGCGGTCACCGGCACCGCTGATTAGAGAAATGAATTATGCGGCTCTGCCCCTATGGGAGGTGGAGCAGCCTATTCATTTCTCTAATGAGCGGTCCCACGTGACCGCTGTACAGGGGAAGAGGCTGCGGCACCCGGAGACCGTGGGACCGGCAGGGGGAGCGTCAGGATCGCCGGGACTAGGTAAGTATGCCTCGGCGCCCTCTCCCCCTCACCCGCCGACCCCACCACCGATCATGACTCGAGTATAAGCCGAGAGGGGCACTTTCAGCCCAAAAATTTGGGCTGAAAATCTCGGCTTATACTCGAGTATATACGGTATATACACTGCACAGTACCACTCATCCTGTCCTGTATATATACACTGCACAGTATGACTCCTCCTGTATATACACTGCACACTACCACTCCTCCTGTCCTGTATATACACTGCACAGTACCACTTCTCTTGTCCTGTACATAAACACTGCACACTACCACTCCTCCTGTCCTGTATATATACACTGCACAGTACCACTTCTCTTGTCCTGTACATAAACACTGCACACTACCACTCCTCCTGTCCTGTATATATACACTGCACAGTACCACTTCTCTTGTCCTGTACATAAACACTGCACACTACCACTCCTCCTGTCCTGTATATATACACTGCACACTACCACTCCTCCTGTCCTGTATATATACACTGCTCAGTACCACTTCTCTTGTCCTGTATATATACATTGCACAGTACCACTTCTCCTGTCCTGTATATATACACTGCACAGTACTTCTCTTGTCCTGTATGTATACACTGTACAGTGCCACTTCTCCTGTCCTGTATATATACACTGCACAGTACCACTCCTCCTGTACTGTATATATACACTGCACAGTACTACTTCTCCTGTCCTGTATATATACACTGCACAGTACCACTCCTCCTGTCCTGTATATATACACTGCACACTACCACTCCTCCTGTCCTGTATATATACACTGCACACTACCACTCCTCCTGTCCTGTATATATACACTGCACACTACCACTCCTCCTGTCCTGTATATATACACTGCACGGTACCACTTCTCTTGTCCTGTATATAAACACTGCACAGTACCACTTCTTCTGTCCTGTATATATACACTGCACAGCACCACTCCTCCTGTCCAGTATATATATACTGCACAGTACCACTCCTCCTGTCATATATATATATATATATATATATATATATATATATATACTAGACTGTTGCCCGATTCTAATGCATCGGGTATTCTAGAATATGCATGTCCCCGTAGTATATGGACAATGATGATTCCAGAATTTGCGGCAGACTGTGCCCGTCGCTGATTGGTCGAGGCAAACTTTATGACATCATCGTCGCCATGGCAACCATTATGACATCTACGTCGATACTGTGCCCGTCGCTGATTGGTCGAGGCCTGGCGGCCTCGACCAATCAGAGACGCGGGATTTCCATTATGACATCATCGTCGCCATGCTGTGCCCGTCGCTGCCTCGACCAATCAGAGACGCGGGATTTCTACGCCGATACTGTGCCCGTCGCTGATTGGTCGAGGCCCAGGCGGCCTCGACCAATCAGCGAATGAATAAACAGGACAGACAGACAGACAGACAGAAAACCCTTAGACAATTATATATATAGATATATATATATATATATATATATATATATATATATATATATATATATATACACTGCACAGTACCACTCCTGTCCTGTATATACACTCCCTGACAGAAGTTATGTTGCTTATCCATGTTATTGTCAGGACGCTGAACATTTTTTACCTTTTGTGCATTACTGCCCTTTTCCAAGATGTATTTTAAAATAAATTTCTACCAATCCAAAAATTAGCTGCCAGCAAGGTAGTAATGGTATTGTTTTGGACTAAAAAATAACTTTTAATTATATATATTAAAACCAAATTGGACAAGAACAACAAACAAACACATATAGAAATAGAAAACACCCACTGTACCCAAAAATTAATGGTATATGTGGGCGGTATTATTGCTTCTTTGGGTACTTATTGTCTCTCAAAAGATGACCTCATATATATTATATAAAAGCAATATAAAGACGAATGCTCTTTTTCACCATGCTGATTCTAACTGAACCACATGTATTTGTATCAGATAATTTAAATAGCCTGCAACTATCATCTGGCACCATGTAGAATATTAATTCTGAATCATATTGCTAAATAATATTGCTAAATGAATTACCGCATGGTGATATTCATTTCATACAAAAAGCATCAATCAAAGATGGAACAGTCTCACCCAGTTATCATGCTCAGCAGACTCTCCTAGTCTCGGAGACCACTCCATACAATTCCTCTGTTGGTCCACAGATGGGGGATGGACGTGCACACCATCAACTTTTAACCCACCAATTGGATCCTCAACTCGAGGTAATTGTTAACCCCCTGGCCAGGGGGTTAACAATTACCTCGAGTTGAGGATCCAATTGGTGGGTTAAAAGTTGATGGTGTGCACGTCCATCCCCCATCTGTGGACCAACAGAGGAATTGTATGGAGTGGTCTCCGAGACTAGGAGAGTCTGCTGAGCATGATAACTGGGTGAGACTGTTCCATCTTTGATTGATGCTTTTTGTATGAAATGAATATCACCATGCGGTAATTCATTTAGCAATATTATTTAGCAATATGATTCAGAATTAATATTCTACATGGTGCCAGATGATAGTTGCAGGCTATTTAAATTATCTGATACAAATACATGTGGTTCAGTTAGAATCAGCATGGTGAAAAAGAGCATTCGTCTTTATATTGCTTTTATATAATATATATGAGGTCATCTTTTGAGAGACAATAAGTACCCAAAGAAGCAATAATACCGCCCACATATACCATTAATTTTTGGGTACAGTGGGTGTTTTCTATTTCTATATGTGTTTGTTTGTTGTTCTTGTCCAATTTGGTTTTAATATATATAATTAAAAGTTATTTTTTAGTCCAAAACAATACCATTACTACCTTTTCCAAGATGGCATCTTTGGTCTCATGTGCACTGTGTCTTCCTGCTATAAACCTCCACCCCAGCCTTCAGTCTGTGCTAGAGTATTCTGCCTTGCATCCAGCTCCTGACCTCTGATTACTCCCTGGCTATACACCTGCTCCTGTGAACCTGTGTGGTGATCCTGCTACTCTCCTCTGAGTTCCTGCTGCATACACAAGTTTCCAGTAATCCTCCTTCATCTGCTGCTCGTGTTTACTTCATCTGCATTTGCTGGACATGTAAGCTTCTGCTGCTCTGCAATAACCTGAGACTATTAACCAGGCCTCCCTGGTTGAGCTAAGATATGATTTGAACTGCCTTATAAGCATATCTATCTGTGTTTAGCCTAAGACAAGGATTTATTCGTGTCAAGTTTCCTCAAGAATAACTGTGCTTCATAGACTTTCTGCTTGATTGCATTTCCCTCTAAAGTTTCCTATAGACTGCTAAGCTGCGTTTATTATTTGCACTAAGTGTTGTGGACTTGAGTTTCTCTCTGCACCTGTTTGAATCACCGTGTGATAATATAGACTTTACCACTTATAAAACTGTGTCCTGTAGTTGTCTTGTTCCACGCAAAGAGTCTCCTGAGTTATCCCCTATAATTATTACACCAGCACTAAACAAAAATGCATAATTAGATCACTGCAGAAAGATGTGGAAGGTCTGCAAAAGAAGTTTGGAAGCTTTGAACACAATCAACAAGTGTTTGGACAAACTTTGCAGGACTTAAGCAACCGCATGGCAGCCCAGGAAAACAAATTTGCTGGCATAGAGTCGCAGTATGGACGGGCTTTTCAGGACATAAGCACGCAAATAGCTGAACAAGTGACTTTACCCTCTGGGCAACCGCCACCAGCTAGCCCACCTAAGTTGCCCCCATTCAGATTTAATGGTGATCGCGACAAATTTCGTGGCTTTGTGAATCAATGTATGCTATATTTTGATGTGCATGCTGACCGTTTTCCTACTGATAGATCCAAAGTATTGTGTGTAATAATGCTACTGACCTCACGAGCGCTCGCCTGGGCGAATCCGATGATTGAGTCTCGTGACCCACGGTTAAATAACTTGGATGATTTCTTGGCCGCTATGGCATTAATGTTTGATGACCCTAATCGCTGTGCAACCGCTGAATCTGCTTTGTTGTCTTTACGCCAGGCTAAAAGTTCTGTTATTGAGTATGCCACTGAATTCAGGAGATTGGCGGTAGATACCAATTGGGACAGTTATGCACAATTGCCTATTTTTAAAAGGGGTCTGTCTAGTATTGTAAAAGATGAACTAGCCCGCTCTGAGTCACCACAAGAGCTAGAGACACTTATACAGCATTGTGTTCGCATAGACATTCGCCTTACTGAGTGTAGGCAGGAGAAATTTGCTGCATATAACCGTGTTTCTAACTTTTCCCTTCCTTCCAAAGAGCCTGCAGGTAAAACCTCTCGGGAGGTGGAGGAGGTGCCCATGCAAATTGATTCCATTCAGAGGCGCGAGATCAATGAGCGCCATGAGAGTCTATGTTTCTACTGTGGCCAGTCTGACCACTTCTTGATCAATTGTCCTAAGTGTCTTAGACGGCCTAACAAGGTGCTAGCAGCAATAGGGGAGTATGACAACTGTGATGATGAATCTGACATCTCTGAATGTAGCCTGCCTTTAAACGCTGTATTCCATTCACTTTCTATGACTTCACCCCCCAAGGAACTGAAGGAAAAGAACTCTCACTGTTCTCTCTATTAAGATCCTGTGTTCAGGACAGTGGATTTCCAGTGCAGCTATGCTTGACTCTGGTGCAGGTGGCAATTTCATGGATATCGCATTTGCCAAGGAACATGGTATTGAAATTCAGCAAAGATCCTCTCCAATTACCATGGAAACAGTGGATGGGTTACCTTTAATCTCTGGGCCTGTGGATCAGGAGACTGTACCCCTTGAAATTTTGTTGGAGCCTAATCATCAGGAGCAACTTTCTTTCTTGCTAATTTCTTCTCATTTTCCTGTGATTTTAGGCATTCCTTGGTTGCGTTCTCAGAACCCAATTATCAACTGGGAGACCAAGGAGATTATCTTCCCAACAAGGAGCAACTCAGCGCTAACAGTAGCTGTCCCTGAGTCCACGGCTACTGAACCACATGTACAGGTATTTTCTTTACCTCCAGCATATAAAGAGTTCTCTGACATCTGTGACAAGAAGAATGCAGATCAGCTTCCTCCACACAGGCATTATGACTGTCCCATTGAGTTGCTTCCTGGGGCAGCTATTCCTTTTGGTAACGTATACCCTTTGGCGGCACCTGAGCTTCAAGCCTTAAGGGAGTATATTGATGAAAATCTGGCCAAAGGCTTCATACGTCCTTCTTCCTCACCAGCAGGGGCACCTATCTTTTTTGTAAAGAAGAAGGATGGGACCCCGAGACCCTGTGTTGACTATCGGGAATTCAATAAGGTATCCGTACAAAACCGTTACCCTTTGCCTCTGATTCCCGAATTACTGGAAAGAGTCCGCCATGCTAAGGTGTTTTCTAAACTGGATCTTCGTGGGGCTTATAATTTGGTGCGTATTCGTCCAGGGGATGAGTGGAAGACAGCATTCAGATGCCGGTATGGACACTTTGAATCTCTTGTGATGCCCTTCGGGCTTTGTAACGCCCCTGCAATGTTTCAACACCTTGCTAGTGACATTTTCAGAGATTTGTTGGACCAGTTTGTAGTGATCTATTTGGACAATATACTAATCTTTTCTGACTCTCTACAGGAACATGAAGAACATGTCAAAACTGTTTTAAGACGTCTGAAAGAGAACCATCTGTATATTAAGCTGGAGAAATGCGAGTTCCATCGTTCTGAGATACAGTTCTTAGGTTATATCATCTCTCCCCAGGGGCTGAACATGGAATCTGGTAAGATTCAGGCTATCCTTGACTGGCCGATACCCAAGAACGTTAAGGAGCTCCAACGTTTTATTGGTTTTGCAAATTTCTCTGATATTGTCCATCCCATTACTTCCTTGACAAAGAAGGAAAAGCCCTTTAAGTGGTCATCACAGGCTCAAGAAGCTTTTGATCGGCTTAAGATCTGTTTCACATCAGCACCGCTATTGATACACCCAGATCCAAAACATCCTTTAATTGTGGAGGTGGACGCTTCTGATAATGCTTTGGGGGCTATTCTCTCCCAAAGAATTGGAGAGAAGGGTCTGCTACATACTTGTGCTTTCTTTTCCCGTAGACTAACCTCAGCAGAGAAGAATTACAAAGAGACAAGGAATTGCTGGCTATTATTGCGGCTTTCAATGAATGGAGGCATCATCTGCAAGGAGCTGCACAACAGATCATAGTGCTAACTGACCATCGCAATTTAGAGTTCCTTAGATCCGCTAGATGTCTTTCTCCTCATCAGGCTCGTTGGAACTTATTTTTAAATCAATTTAACTTTGTTATCTCGTACCGTCCAGGTTCTCGTAATGGGAAGGCTGATGCTTTATCCCAAATCCATGCTGCGGATTTCGTACCTGGAGCCCCATCCAAGACCATTCTATCTGATGCCAATTTCATCGGAGTTATCCACGATCAGGACTTGTGGAAGGAGTGCAGGGAGGCCTATGAAGGTGATGTATTTCTAGCCAACCCACCTGTGGATATTAATCTTGTCTTTAAGGGTGGCATGTGGTTGAGAGATCGATGTATCTACATCCCTGAGGTCGTCCGTCTACAGATCCTCAAGTTGGTACATGACTCCAAGTTGGCTGGTCACAGGGGGGTACAGAAGACACAAGAGTTCCTGAGCCGATTCTTCTGGTGGCCAACTTGCCTGAAGGATACCAAGGACTATGTTCTCTCTTGCGAGGTATGTGCCCGTTACCAGACTCCTCATGTGGCACCTATGGGTCTTCTACAACCATTACCTGTTCCGTCCCACCCTTGGGGGTCTATATCAATGGACTTTATTGTGGAGCTGCCTACATCGGGGGGCATGAATACAATCATGGTGGTAGTTGATCGCCTGACTAAAGCTGCTCATTTCGTTCCATGCACCGGCCTCCCCTCAGCTAAATATAGAGTGAACTTGGTTATACAAAATGTCTTTCGGTTGCATGGGGTTCCGGATGAGATCATCTCTGACCGTGGAGTACAGTTCACTTCAAGATTCTGGAAGGGGTTTTGCTCTGCACTCAATATTAATGTCTGTCTCTCTTCTGCTTACAATCCCCAGACAAATGGTCAGACTGAGCGTACCAACCAGACGCTGGAACAATATCTAAGATGCTATGTCAGCCATCTCCAGGATGATTGGTTGGAGTTGCTGCCGTTAGCCGAATTTTCATATAATAATTCTCAGAGCGCCTCCATTAAATTTACACCTTTCTTTGCCAATCTGGGTTATCATCCGTGTATTTTACCTAGGTCTCCAATTAATTCTCCGGTTCCGGCAGTGGAGGAAAGGCTGACTGCGATGAGGCAAAATCTGGAGGTTCTGAAGGAATCCCTGACCACAGCTCAAGAACGTTATAAGAGATCGGCTGATAGATTCCGTAAACCTGCACCCATGTTCAAGGTAGGAGATTCCGTGTGGTTAGCAACTAAGAATCTGAAGTTAAACGTTCCTTCACAAAAACTTGGACAGAAATTCATTGGCCCTTTCAAGGTCAACGGTATTGAGCTCTGTGGCCTGCCGGCTGAAGCTGCCTAGGACAATGAAGGTACACCCAGTTTTTCATGTATCTTTACTAAAGCCTGTATCTCCTAATACCTTCCAGGGATGTGATGTGCCACCTCAGCAGCCTGTGGTGATTGATGGGCAAGAACAATTTGTGGTGGAGGAAATTATTGATTTCAGGATTCGGAGGAATCGGCTCCAATATCTGATTAGATGGCTGGGATATCCCCCTGAGGAAGACTCTTGGGAACCTGTGGAAAACATCAATGCCCAACAGAAGGTTTCTCGTTTTCATCAGAGATTCCCTGAGAAACCAGGTCCAGGATCGTCCTGAGGCCGCTTCTAAGGAGGGAGTAATGTCCGGACTCTGAACATTTTTTACCTTTTGTGCATTACTGCCCTTTTCCAAGATGGCGTCTTTGGTCTCATGTGCACTGTGTCTTCCTGCTATAAAACTCCACCCCAGCCTTCAGTCTGTGCTAAAGTATTCTGCCTTGCATCCAGCTCCTGACCTCTGATTACTCCCTGGCTATACACCTGCTCCTGTGAACCTGTGTGGTGATCCTGCTACTCTGCTCTGAGTTCCTGCTGCATACACAAGTTTCCAGTAATCCTCCTTCATCTGCTGCTCGTGTTTACTTCATCTGCATTTGCTGGACATGTAAGCTTCTGCTGCTCTGCAATAACCTGAGACTATTAACCAGGCCTCCCTGGTTGAGGTAAGATACAATTTGAACTGCCTTATAAGCATATCTATCTGTGTTTGGACTAAGACAAGGATTTATTTGTGTCAAGTTTCCTCAAGAATAACTGTGCTTCATAGACTTTCTGCTTGATTGCATTTCCCTCTGAAGTTTCCTATAGACTGCTAAGCTGCGTTTATTATTTGCACCAAGTGTTGTGGACTTGAGTTTCTCTCTGCACCTGTTTGAATCACCGTGTGATAATATAGACTTTACCACTTATAAAACTGTGTCCTGTAGTTGTCTTGTTCCACGCAAAGAGTCTCCTGAGTTATCCCCTATAATTATTACATTTATGTAAATAAAAGCTTATAACCTGACATTAAATTCATCCATTGGTTGTATAAATTATTATTTTAAAAGCTGAAACCCTCCAAAATGTGGTTTAGGTTAACAAAATACATTGGCATCAATGCAGAAATACTGATCAGTTAATGGACACAGAATGGTGAGATTTTGGAAAGACAAAAGTTTTGTCACCCACAGAAAGTAATGTGATATTCAAATAAATAATTAACTTAAAGTACAAATATATGTTGAATAACATTGGTGAATGAAGTTGTGGTGCTATTAGAGTCATATTTAATATTTTGTGTGACTTCCATGAGCTTGAAGGACTGCATCCATGCAGTTCAACAATGATTCATACAATTTATTAATGAAGTCATCAGGAATAGCAAAGAATGCAGTCTTACATGCCTCCCAGAGTTCATCTAGATTCTTTGGTTTTGTCTTCAAAGCTTCCTCTTTCATCCTACCCCAAACATGCTCAATGATGTTCATGTCTGGTGACTGGGCTGGCCAATCCTTGAGCACCTTGTTCTTTTTTGCCTGCAGGAACTTTGTTGTAGAGATGGATGTATGAGATGGAGCACCATCCTGCTGCAGAATTTGACCCCTTTTATGATTTGGAATATAAGAGGTAGCTAATACTTCTTGATATTTTAGGCTATTCATATTGCCTTCTACCTTGCAAATGTTTTTCACACCCCCATACTGATTGTAACCCCAGACCATGATCTTTCCACCACCAAATTTAACTGTTTTCTGGGTGTACTTTGGATCCATACGGGCTCTAGTAGGTCTCCTGCAGTATTTGCGGCGGCTGTGGTGTAATTCTACTGAAGATTCATCAGTGAAATCCACCGTCTGTCACTTTTCCAGCGTCCATCTGTTTAGCAGACTGTGGAACTTTACAAATACCACATGGATTTTTATTTGCCTTTTTGTTTAGTGCTGGTGTAATAATTATAGGGGATAACTCAGGAGACTCTTTGCGTGGAACAAGACAACTACAGGACACAGTTTTATATGTGGTAAAGTCTATATTATCACACGGTGATTCAAACAGGTGCAGAGAGAAACTCAAGTCCACAACACTTGGTGTAAATATTAAACGCAGCTTAGCAGTCTATAGGAAACTTCAGAGAAAAATGCAATCACGCAGAAAGTCTATGAAGCACAATTATTCTTGAGGATACTTGACATGAATAAGTCCATGCTTAGTCCAAACACAGATAGATACGCTTATAAGGCAGTTCAAATAATATCTTAGCTCAACTAGGGAGGCCTGGGTAATAGTCTCAGGTTTTTGCAGAGCAGCAACAGCTTACATGTCCAGCACATGCAGATGGAAGTAAACACGAGCAGCAGATGAAGGAGGATTACTGGAAACTGGTGTATGCAGCAGGAACTCAGAGCAGAGTAGCAGGATCACCACACAGGTTCACAGGAGCAGTTATATAGCCAGGGAGTCACCAGTGTCAGGAGCTGCATGCAAGGCAGAATACTCTAGCACAGGCTGAAGGCTGGGGTGGAGTTTTATAGCAGGAAGACACAGGGCATATGAGACCAAAGACGCCATCTTGGAAAAGGGCAGTAATGCACAAAAGGTAATAAAACATGTTCAGAGTCCTGACAGCTGGCTTCTGGGCACTGATTCGACCATGGAGGCCATTTCGAGACAGAATCCTACAAACTGTTCTAGTTGACACAGGGACTTGAGGTGACCAGGCCTGTTGGAGCTCTGTTGCAGTGGAAGTGAGGCTTGCTTTGAATTTTCTAACCAACAAACGTTCCTCCTGAGCAGTTGTCTTGCGGTGTCTGCCAGACCTGGGCTTGTCATACACATCTCCAGTCTCTTCAAATCTTTTTTTTATTCTTCCTACTTGACGCTGAGACACATTAAAGGTGCCAGCCACCTCTGCAGTGGAACTAGTCTTCAGCCTCTTGATAATCCAGGCTTTGGTCACAGGGTGGATTTTCGGCATGTTGTCAGAGCTCAAATTGCAGTTCAAGTGAAGGTCTGGGGTGCTGGGTTTCTTTTTATGCACACACACTATTTAACCAATCATTTACTGAGCACAGGTGAGGATGTAAACTAGCCTGGGTGAATTATATGACCAGGCGACAAAACTTTTGTCTTGCCAAAATCTGACCATTCTGTGTCCATTAACTGATCAATATTTCTGCATTGATGCCAATTTATTTTCTTAACCTAAACCACATTTTGGAGGGTTTCAACTTTCAAAAGAATAATGTATACAACCAATGGATGAATTTAACGTCAGGTTATAAGCTTTTATTTACAATACATGGATAAGCGACATAACTTCTGTCAGGGAGTGTATACACTGCACAGCACCACTCCATCTGTCCTATATATATATATATATATATATATATATATATATATATATATAGTATATACAGTATCACGTATGCATCATAATTGAAATAGACATGAAGAACTATCCCGTTCAGCCAAAAGTGCCTCTCCACATCTAATTCAGAAGTAAGAAGAACTAAATAATCCCTTTACCGGGTATATATATATATATATATACAATATATATATATATATATATATATATATATATAATTTCACACAGGTCTGCAGGAGTCAAAGAATATAGTAAAGCCTCATTCGCTGGGAGAGCACAGGAGAATGATGAGAGCTGTCTTCAGCACCCGGCGCCAGGGAACAGCGCTAACTGTACCGCTGCTTCCCAGGCACCGGTATGTGTGGTACTGATGTGGCACAGGGGCGGTACCCAGTTGCCACACATGCTACAAGTATTACACATATGGACACTGATACTGGAAATATCAGGAAGTGTGAAACCAGCCTAAGAGAAGTTATAAAGGCAGATATTTAAAGCCTAGCACGTATTGTGCACAAGTGCAATTATTAATTGCCATATAAGACTGGGAAAGAACATCATGGAGTGGCTCATTAATGCATTGTTATTAAAGGGATTCTGTCACCTAATCAGCAAAGCGGCATAGCGTAGGGTCAGAGACCCTGATTGTGTGATGTGTCTCTTACTGGGCTCCTTGCTGTAGTTTTGATAATATCACTGTTTTATCACAAGGTGATTATCTCTAGAGAACTAATAAATCTGCTGCCAGGTAGTCAAGCATATTCATGAGCTCTGTATAACCTCACTCCCGACTCTATTTGTCAGCTTTCTGTGCATGTTGAACATGGGTAGAAAGCTTTCAATCTTTGGACGGGGTTATACAGAGCTCAGTATTAAGAAAACTTTTAAATCTGTATCAGAAAAAGCAGGGATTTTACCAAAATGACAGCAAACGGCTCAGTAAGTGACACTTCCCTGTCCCTACAATATTGAGTTCTCAGATGAGTTAGCAAAAACCTGGTGACAGATTCCCATTAAAGCTAATGCTATATGCTTCATACTTCTATATGAATAATCCACGCAGTCATATTTTATTTGGAGAGATATATGGTCTAAATACCAACTTTACTCACCATCAAATGCCGCCAGGCCTTCAGTAGTGCACAGATGATCATGTGTAACCATTAATGCTTGCTTAAACTTGAGATTTGTTTCCCTAGGAGAGCAGAAAAAAAAGACATGAAATGGTGTTTGTCAGATTTTTTGTAACAATCATTACCCAAAATGTAAAGGCAGCACACCTACAACTTATAGTTGTGCTGAAAAGTTGACATACCCCAGCAGAATTTTTGCTTTCTTGGCCTTTTTTCAGAGAATATGAATAACACCAAAACTTTTTCTCTACTCATGGATAGTGGTTAGGTGAAGAAATTTATTGTCAAGCTACTGTGTTTTTTCTTTTTAAATCATAATGACAACCCAAAACATCCAAATGACCCTGATCAAAAGTTCACATACCCCATTTCTTAATACCGTGTATTGCCCCCTCTAATATCAATGACAGCTTGAAGTCTTTTGTGGTAGTTGTGGATGAGGTTCTTTAATTCCTCAGATGGTAAAGTTGCCCACTATTCTTGGCAAAAAGCCTCTAGTTCCTGTAAATTCTTGGGGTGTGTAGCATGAACTGCGTGCTTGAGATCTCCCCAGAGTGGCTCAGTGATATTGAGGTGACGAGACTGAGATGGCCACCCCAGAACCTTCACTTTATTCTTCTGCATCCAATGACAGGTCGACTTGGCCTTGTGTTTTGGATCATTGTCATATTGGATTGTCCAAGTACATCCCATTCGCAGCTTCCGGGTTGATGAGTGCAAATTTGCCTCCAGTATTTGCTGATAACATGGTGCATTCATCTTTCCTTCAACTTTGACCAAGTTTCCTGTGCCTTTGCAGCTCACACATCCCCAAAACATCAGCGATTCAACTCCATGCTTTACAGTAGGAATGGTGTTCCTTTCAACATAAACCTTGTTGACCTCTCTCCAAATGTAACGTTTATGGTTGTGGTAGAAAGTTCAATTTTGGTGTCATCATTCCAAATTACCTTGTTCCAGAATTTTTGAGGCTTGTCTCTGTGCTGTTTTGCGTATTGTAGGCTAGATACTTTGTGGCATTTGGCAGTAATGGCTTCCTTTTGGCGACTCGACCATGCAGCCCATTTTGTTTCAAATGCCTCCTTATTGTACATCTTGAACCAGCCACACTGCTAGTTTTCAGAGAGTCCTGTATTTCAGCTGTGGGTTTTTCTTTGCATCCTGAACACTTCTCCTGACAGTTGTGGATGACTTTTTTTGGTCTACCTGACTGTGGTTTTTGTTATGACCCCAATGGCAGAGGGTCTCAAAAGTACATACCAAGTCTGCAAACACAAAAAACCAGCTCATAGGGCAGTGGTAACTGGGCTGACCATATATCTAATCCTAGCACCACAAATAGCAGCAGCCGGGGAACGTGCCTACGTTGGTTCTAGACGTCTCGCGCCAGCCGGAGAACTAACTGACCCTAGAAGGGAAAAGATAGACCTTTCTTGCCTCCAGAGAAAAGACCCCAAAAGTTGGAAACAAGCCCCCAACAAATAATAACGGTGAGGTAAGGAGAAAAGACAAACGTAAGAATGAACTAGATATTTAGCAAAGAGAGGCCCACTGACTAATAGCAGAATATAGTAAGATGACTTATATGGTCAGCAAAAACCCTATCAAAATTTCCACGCTGGATATTCAAGAACCCCCAAACCGTCTAACGGCCCGGGGGGAGAACACCAGCCCCCTAGAGCTTCCAGCAAAATCAGGAATCACATTTAGTACAAGCTGGACAAAAAATAAGAGCTATGCAAATAACCAAAAAACAAGGAAGCAGGACTTAGCTTAATTTTGCAAGATCCAAGACCAGCAGACAGGAGCAAACAGAAAGGAACTGATTACAACGATGCCAGGCACTGGACTGAGAAACCAGGAAGTATATATAGCAACACCCCTGGACTAACGACCCAGGTGGGTGCCAAACTGAGGAAAGACAATCCCAGAGTCATATCACTAGTGACCACAAGAGGGAGCCAAAAAAGTCTAATTCACAACAGTACCCCCCCTTTAAGGAGGGGTCACCGAACCCTCACCAAGACCACCAGGGCGATCAGGATGAGCAGCGTGAAAGGCACGAACTAAATCGGCCGCATGCACATCAGAGGCAACCACCCAGGAATTATCCTCCTGACCATAGCCCTTCCACTTGACCAGATACTGAAGCCTCCGCCTGGAGAGACGAGAATCCAAGATCTTCTCCACCACGTACTCCAACTCGCCCTCAACCAACACCGGAGCAGGAGGCTCAACAGAAGGAACCACAGGTACAACGTACCGCCGCAACAAAGACCTATGGAACACGTTGTGAATGGCAAACGACACCGGAAGATCCAAGCGAAAGGACACAGGATTAAGGATTTCCAATATCTTGTAAGGACCGATGAAGCGAGGCTTAAATTTAGGAGAGGAGACCTTCATAGGAACAAATCGAGAAGACAGCCATACCAAATCCCCAACACGAAGTCGGGGACCCACACCGCGGCGGCGGTTGGCAAAACGCTGAGCCTTCTCCTGTGACAACTTCAAGTTGTCCATCACATGATTCCAGATCCGCTGCAACCTATCCACCACGGAATCTACCCCAGGACAGTCAGAAGGCTCCACATGTCCCGAGGAAAAACGAGGATGGAAACCAGAGTTGCAAAAAAAAGGCGAAACCAAAGTAGCGGAACTAGCCCGATTATTAAGGGCAAACTCAGCCAACGGCAAGAAGGTCACCCAATCATCCTGATCTGCAGAAACAAAACACCTCAAATAAGCCTCCAGAGTCTAATTAGTTCGCTCCGTTTGTCCATTAGTCTGAGGATGAAAGGCAGACGAAAACGACAAATCAATGCCCATCTTAGCACAAAAGGATCGCCAGAACCTGGAAACAAACTGGGATCCTCTGTCAGACACAATATTCTCAGGAATGCCGTGTAAACGAACCACATTCTGAAAGAACAAAGGAACCAGATCGGAAGAGGAAGGCAGCTTAGGCAAAGATACCAAATGGACCATCTTGGAAAAGCGATCACATACCACCCAGATGACAGACATGCCCTGAGACACCGGAAGATCTGAAATGAAATCCATGGAAATGTGTGTCCAAGGCCTCTTTGGGACAGGCAAGGGCAAGAGCAACCCGCTGGCACGAGAACAGCAAGGCTTAGCTCGAGCACAAGTCCCACAGGACTGCACAAATGACCGCACATCCCGTGACAAGGAAGGCCACCAAAAGGACCTAGCCACCAGATCTCTGGTGCCAAAAATTCCCGGATGCCCTGCCAACACCGAGGAATGAACTTCGGAAATGACTCTGCTGGTCCACTTATCAGGAACAAACAGTCTGTCAGGTGGACAAGAGTCAGGTCTACCAGCCTGAAATCTCTGCAACACACGTCGCAAATCCGGAGAAATGGCTGACAGGATAACTCCCTCTTTGAGAATACCAACTGGTTCTGCGACTCCAGGAGAGTCAGGCACAAAGCTCCTTGAAAGAGCATCAGCCTTCACATTCTTTGAACCTGGTAAATACGAGACCACAAAGTCAAAACGGGAGAAAAACAATGACCAGCGGGCCTGTCTAGGATTCAGGCGTTTAGCAGACTCGAGATACATCAGATTTTTGTGATCAGTCAAGACCACCACACGATGCTTAGCACCCTCGAGCCAATGACGCCACTCCTCAAATGCCCACTTCATGGCTAACAACTCCCGATTGCCAACATCATAATTCCGCTCAGCAGGCGAAAACTTCCTAGAGAAAAAAGCACATGGTCTCATTACAGAGCAACCAGGGCCTCTCTGCGACAAAACGGCCCCTGCCCCAATCTCAGAAGCATCCACTTCAACCTGAAAGGGAAGTGAGACATCAGGCTGGCACAAAACAGGCGCCGAAGTAAACCGGTGCTTCAACTCTTGAAAGGCTTCCACGGCTGCAGGAGCCCAGTTAGCAACATCAGAATCTTTCTTGGTCATATCCGTCAAAGGTTTAACAACGCTAGAAAAATTAGCGATAAAACGACGGTAGAAGTTAGCAAAACCCAAGAACTTCTGAAGACTCTTAACTGACGTGGGTTGAGTCCAATCATGAATAGCTCGGACCTTGACTGGGTCCATCTCCACCGCAGAAGGGGAAAAAATAAAACCCAAAAAGGGAACCTTCTGTACTCCAAAGAGACTCTTTGAGCCCTTAACAAACAAAGCATTCTCACGCAAAACCTGAAACACCATCCTGACCTGCTCTACATGCGAGTCCCAATCATCAGAAAAAAACAGAATATCATCCAGATAAACAATCATAAATTTATCCAGATACTTCCGGAAAATATCATTCATAAAGGACTGAAACACTGAAGGAGCATTAGAGAGCCCGAAAGGCATCACCAAGTACTCAAAATGACCTTCGGGCGTATTAAATGCAGTTTTCCATTCATCTCCTTGCTTAATGCGCACAAGGTTGTACGCACCACGAAGATCTATCTTGGTGAACCACTTGGCACCTTTAATCCGGGCAAACAAGTCCGACAACAGAGGCAAAGGATACTGAAATTTAACAGTGATTTTATTCAGAAGCCGATAGTCAATACAAGGTCTCAAAGATCCGTCCTTCTTGGCCACAAAAAAGAATCCCGCACCAAGAGGGGAAGAGGATGGACGGATATGCCCCTTCTCCAGAGATTCCTTGATATACGAACGCATTGCGGTATGCTCAGGTACAGACAGATTAAATAATCTTCCCTTAGGAAATTTACTACCTGGAATCAAATCTATAGCGCAGTCACAGTCCCTATGAGGAGGAAGAGCACTGGACCTGGACTCGCTGAATACATCCTGGTAATCAGACAAATACTCAGGAACTTCCGAAGGAGTAGAGGAAGCAATAGACACCGGCGGGGAATCACCATGAATTCCCTGACAGCCCAACTTGACACAGACATTGCCTTCCAATCCAAGACTGGATTATGGGTCTGTAACCATGGCAGACCCAAAACGACCAAATCATGCATTTTATGAAGAACAAGAAAACGAATCACCTCCCGATGTTCAGGAGTCATGCACATGGTTACCTGTGTCCAAAACTGCTGTTTATTTTCCGCCAATGGCGTAGCATCAATACCTCTAAGAGGGATAGGATTTACCAACGGCTCAAGAACAAAACCACAGCGCTTGGCAAACGACAGATCCATAAGACTCAGGGCAGCACCCGAATCCACAAACGCCATAACAGGGTAGGAGGACAATGAGCAAATTAAAGTCACAGACAAAATAAATTTAGGTTGCAAATTACCAATGGCGACAGGACTAACAACCCTAGTTAGGCGTTTAGAGCATGCTGATATAACATGTGTAGAATCACCACAATAAAAACACAACCCATTCTGACGTCTATGAGTTTTCCGTTCATTTCTAGTCTGAATTCTACCACATTGCATTAAATCAGGTGTTTGTTCAGACAACACCACCAGAGGATTCGCGGCTTTGCGCTCACGCAAACGCCGGTCAATTTGAATAGCCAGCGCCATGGAATCATTCAGACCTGTAGGAATGGAGAAACCCACCATCACATTCTTAATGGCTTCAGAAAGGCCATTTCTGAAATTTGCGGCCAGAGCACACTCATTCCACTGAGTAAGCACGGACCATTTCCGAAATTTTTGGCAATACACTTCAGCTTCATCCTGACCCTGAGAAATAGCCAGCAAGGCTTTTTCTGCCTGAATTTCAAGATTGGGTTCCTCGTAAAGCAATCCGAGCGCCAGAAAAAACGCATCAATATTTGCCAATGCCGGATCTCCTGGCGCTAGCGAGAAGGCCCAATCCTGAGGGTCGCCCTGTAAGAAAGAGATAACAATTTTTACTTGCTGAGCTGAGTCTCCAGATGAACGGGGTCTCAGAGATAGAAACAATTTACAATTATTCCTGAAATTCCTAAACTTAAATCGGTCTCCAGAGAACAGTTCAGGAATAGGTATTTTAGGTTCAGACATTGGACTACTGGTAACAAAATCTTGAATGCCCTGCACACGAGCAGCAAGCTGATCCACACTTATAATCAAAGTCTGGACATTCATGTCTGCAGCAAGCACAAGCCACTCAGAGGTAAAGGGGAGGAAAAAAAGAGAGGAAAGGGGAAAAAAAAAAAAAAAAAACTCAGACTTTCCTTTCTTGTAATCCCACTTCTGCAATGCATTAAACATTTAACCTTGGCCTGGCATACTGTTATGACCCCAATGGCAGAGGGTCTCAAAAGTACATACCAAGTCTGCAAACACAAAAAACCAGCTCATAGGGCAGTGGTAACTGGGCTGACCATATATCTAATCCTAGCACCACAAATAGCAGCAGCCGGGGAACGTGCCTACGTTGGTTCTAGACGTCTCGCGCCAGCCGGAGAACTAACTGACCCTAGAAGGGAAAAGATAGACCTTTCTTGCCTCCAGAGAAAAGACCCCAAAAGTTGGAAACAAGCCCCCAACAAATAATAACGGTGAGGTAAGGAGAAAAGACAAACGTAAGAATGAACTAGATATTTAGCAAAGAGAGGCCCACTGACTAATAGCAGAATATAGTAAGATGACTTATATGGTCAGCAAAAACCCTATCAAAATTTCCACGCTGGATATTCAAGAACCCCCGAACCGTCTAACGGCCCGGGGGGAGAACACCAGCCCCCTAGAGCTTCCAGCAAAATCAGGAATCACATTTAGTACAAGCTGGACAAAAAATAAGAGCTATGCAAATAACCAAAAAACAAGGAAGCAGGACTTAGCTTAATTTTGCAAGATCCAGACCAGCAGACAGGAGCAAACAGAAAGGAACTGATTACAACGATGCCAGGCACTGGACTGAGAAACCAGGAAGTATATATAGCAACACCCCTGGACTAACGACCCAGGTGGGTGCCAAACTGAGGAAAGACAATCCCAGAGTCATATCACTAGTGACCACAAGAGGGAGCCAAAAAAGTCTAATTCACAACAGGTTTTGTTTCTACAGAGCCCCTGATTTTCCATTTGTTAATCACAGTTTGAACGCTGCTAACTAGCATTATCAATTCCTTGGATATCTTTTTGTATCCCTTTCCTGTTTTATACAGTTCAACTACCTTTTCCCGTAGATCCAGTGACAATTCTTTTGCTTTCCCCAAGGCTCACTATCCAGAAACGTCAGTGGTTGAATGGAAGAGACAAGAGTCTGTATGGATCCCAGAAACTCCCTCAGCTTTTATGCACACACACTGATTACAAGCAAACAGATCACAGTTGAGGATGTTACCTTTAGTAGCCATTCAAACCCATTTGTGTAAACTTCTGTGCATGTGTCATGTCGGACGCTGTTCACACTAGGGCGTCTGACAGACAGCGGTAATTCCACATACGTCCACTACACGCTCAGTGGCGTCGGCTAGACTTTATCCAGCTTGCTCGGGGTTAATCTAGCTGGTAATTTGGTTGGAGGCTGGGTCACGCCCACGGCCTTTAAATAGTCATGCTGGACTTTGGGCGTCGCCGATTATAGCTTGTGCTTTGTGCCTAGCGATTCCGGTCTGGAGTGGTGGTCTTGTTGTAGGAATATCGTATCTGGTGGTGTATTATCCTTTGTCATATTCCTCCTTCCTATATTTGTATTTGTTTCGCCCTGTGCACATTATAGTGTATTCCTGTGTGTCTGCGGCGTGGTGTGTTTTTCAGTTTTCCCTGTCTGTGATTTCTGTGGGGATTGGTGTGTGGTCTCTTCAGTGGGTGGCAGGTGGTGGTTTCAGCTTAGGGCTGAAACAGGAGACAGGGTCAGGCCTGGCGGCCCAGACATGCACACCTTTAGTGTAACTTCTGTGAAAGGGTCAGACAGGGTTTCCTTAGCCTGAGGGATATCGCAGGGGCCCGGGTAACCAGCCTTAGTCTTCCCAGTACTCCCGTGACATAATAATCGCCCCCCCCCCAAAAAAAAAAAGGAAAGTGTTTTTTTTATTATGGATCCCATGACTTCCATAACCCACCAGTTGGAGGCGCTGTCCTTACAGGTCACTGAATTGAAGGGGGCGGTTCAGCAACAGGGTCTAGTAGTATCTAATGTGCAAGTGGAAACTGTAGGTAGAGTTGCAGAGCCAAAAATCCCTTTACCTGAGAGGTTTGCTGGGGAACGCAGTAAATTTGTTGTTTTCCGTGAAGCTTGCAAATTATATTTTCGTATGCGCCCGCTTTCTTTCTTCAGGTAATGAGGCTCAGCGTGTGGGCTTGGTTTTGTCATTACTGAACGGAGATCCCCAAGCATGGGCGTTTTCATTACCTTCTGATTCAGCTGCATTTAACTCGGTGGAGAGGTTTTTTTCTGCTCTTGGACTCATATATGATCCTGACAGATTGGATCTAGCAAAATCTAAAATACGCGCTCTCCGCCAGGGGGAGCGAATGGCAGAGGATTACTGTTCTGAATTTCGCCGCTGGGCGGTGGACTCACAATGGAATGACCCGGCGCTGCGGAGTCAGTTTGTATATGGGGTATCGAGAAGGGTTAAACAAGCCCTCCTGATGTATGAGACTCCTGCTTCTCTAGAGTCTGCCATGAGTCTTGTTGTCCGCATTGATCGCCATTTTCGTCAGGGGGCGCTAGAGATGCCGCCTATGGGGGAGGTCGTAGGTGCACGTGAGGTTGCTGCAGGTGAGCCCACGGAGCCTATGTAAATCGCAGGGGTGTCACGTCAGCAAGCCCCCTCGCTCAGGAAGCAGGGAGCCTGTTTTTGCTGTGGTAAAAAGGGGCATTATGTAAATGCTTGTCCTCTGTTTTCTAAGAAAAGCGCAACGGCGGAAAACTTCTAAGCTCAGAGGGTGTGGAGGAGGCTAATCTGAGCTTATGCATATCCTCCATGGTGGTCTCTCAATGTATGCTCCCTGAGTTATGGTCGCTGGCAGAGAGCTGCCAATCACTGTTTTTGTGGATAGTGGTTCTGCCACTAATCTCATTGATGAGGAGTTTGCGCGGATGGCTGGGTTCACGGTCGAAAAATTGCCTCATCCTATCTGGGTGCTCACCATCAATGCTACCCCTCTCCCACAGGGGGAGATTACTGAGTTTGTGGCTGAGGTGAAACTCCACATTGGGGTCCTACATTCTGAGCAGGTTACATGTAGGGTGCTCAGTAATCTTCCTGCACAAATGGTTCTGGGTTTTCCATGGTTATCTATGCACAACCCGGTTATTGACTGGAAAACTCAGGACATAATTCAGTGGAGCGGATTTTGCCAGGAGAATTGCCTGGCCACATGTGTGTCCGCTGTGACTCCAAGCATTCCTGAGTCACTGCTGGATTTTCCGGATGTGTTCTCAGAGAAGGGTTGCTCAGAATTGCCACCACATCGCCCCTATGACTGTACTATCAGGTTTAAACCTGGGGCCAAATTGCCTAAAGCTAGGATGTTCAACATCTCTGGTCCTGAGAGGCAAGCATTAAAAGACTACATTGCTGAGAGTCTGAGCAAAGGGCACATCAGACCTTTGTCCTCGCCGGTGGCAGCGGGGTTCTTCTTCATTAAAAAGAAAGATGGCAGACTACGTCCGTGTCTGGATTTCAGGGAGTTAAACCAGATTACGGTTCGTGATCCATACCCTATGCCCCTGATACCTGATTTGTTCAACCAGGTGGCTGGTACTAAGTGGTTTTCCAAGCTTGACCTCAGGGGGGCGTACAACCTCATAAGAGTCCGTCAAGTTGATGAGTGGAAGACGGCTTTTAATACTCCTGAGGGACATTTTGAAAATTTGGTGATGCCATTTGGGTTGACAAATGCGCCTGCAGTTTTTCAACATTTCATAAATGATGTATTCTCGCATGTTCTGGGAAAATTCGTTATTGTGTACCTAGATGACATTCTCATTTATTCATGCGACCGTGATACTCATTT
Organism: Ranitomeya variabilis; assembly: GCF_051348905.1. Classification (NCBI taxonomy): domain Eukaryota; kingdom Metazoa; phylum Chordata; class Amphibia; order Anura; family Dendrobatidae; genus Ranitomeya; species Ranitomeya variabilis. Next base: position 777,955,149 of record NC_135232.1, read on the forward strand.
AGAGCATGTGAGGCAGGTGTTACAGCTACTCAGGGAAAATAAGCTCTATGCTAAACTTGAGAAATGTGTATTTTCGGTTCAGGAGTTGCCTTTCTTGGGTTATATTGTGTCTGCTTCAGGGTTTAAAATGGACGCCGCTAAGGTGCAAGCGGTGCTGCATTGGGAACGGCCTGATAACCTAAAAGCACTCCAGCGGTTCCTTGGGTTTTCCAACTATTATAGAAAGTTTATCAAGGATTTTTCTACCATTGCTAAACCGCTTACTGACATGAAGAAAAAGGGTACCAATTTCTCCGCCTGGCCTCAGGCTGCTGTGCGCGCATTTGAATTTCTGAAGAACAGTTTTGCTTCGGCTCCCATTCTGGTGCAACCGGACGTATCAAAACCATTTACCGTGGAAGTCGATGCGTCTGAGGTTGGAGTGGGGGCGGTGCTGTCACAAGGCTCATCCTTGGGCGAGTTGCGTCCATGCGCCTACTTTTCCAAGAAGCTGTCGCCCGCCGAATGTAATTACGATATCGGCAACAGGGAGTTGTTGGCTATCAAGTTGGCTTTTGAGGAATGGCGACACTTTTTGGAGGGGTCGATCTATCAGGTTACAGTTATCACCGACCATAAAAATCTGCTGTACTTGGAGTCAGCCAAGCGTCTGTCCCCCAGGCAGGCTCGCTGGGCATTGTTTTTCACGCGGTTCAACTTTTTTCTTAAGTACCGACCTGGGTCTAAGAACACTAAGGCGGATGCTTTGTCCAGGTGTTTTCCGGGGGGAGAACCTCGGGAAGATCCGGTACCCATCCTCCAAAAGGGTGTAGTGGTCTCGGCTCTCACGGCCGAAGTTGAGGCTGAGATTGCCGAGGCTCAGGAGGAGGTACCACCAGAGCTTCCCATTAATAAATCGTTTGTACCGCTCCATCTTCGCCTAAAGGTGTTGGGTGAGCATCATGATGCTGTCCTGGCTGGCCATCCAGGGGTTAGGGGTACCTTGGAGTTGGTGTCGCGTCGGTTTTGGTGGCCCAAAATCTGACAGGACGTGGTCTCGTACGTATCAGCATGTACCACGTGCGCTAGGGCTAAGACGTCCCGCACCCATCCTGCTGGCACACTACATCCTCTCGGGGTACCCAGTAGGCCATGTGTTGTGAATTCTGTTTGTGGGCTCCCCCGGTGGTGTTTTATGGTAGTGCCACTTATTTGCCTTCTTCTATCCTTGATCACCTGTTGACACCCATTAGGGGAGTTTCCTATTTAAGGCTGCTTGGCTGCTGGTCTGATGCCGGCCAACAATGTATCAGTAGCATTCTGTTGCATTCTCCTGCCTCAAGATCCTGTTCAGCTAAGTTGAATTTTGTTTCTAGTTTATTCTATTTTTGTCCAGCTATTTGCAATGTGACTCTCTGTAGCTGGAAGCTCTCGTGGACTGGAATTGCCACTCCAGTGGCATGAGTTGTCACTGGAGTTTTAAAGTAATTTCAGGATGGTGTTTTTGAGTAGTGTTTTGAAGTTGACCGTGAAGTGACTCTTTCCTGTACTTCTGCTATCTAGTAAGCGGACCTCACTGTGCTAAATCTGCTGTTCATCCTACGTATGTCTTTTCCTCTTGACTCACCGTCAATATCTGTGGGGGGCTGCTATCTCCTTTTGGGGTTCATCTCTGGAGGTAAGGCAGGCCTGTATATTCCTCTGATAGGGGTAGTTAGATCTCCGGCTGGCGCGTGGTGTCTAGGGCATCGTAGGAAACACTCCCCGGCTACTTCCAGTGTCGTGTCAGGTTCAGGTCACGGTCACTTTAGTTCCCATCACCCGAGAGCTAGTCCGTTGTTATTTTGATTTCCCTGCCATTGGGAAAATCATAACAGTTTGGCCGGCCCACATGTGTTTAAACTATGCACTAAAGCAGGAAAGGATATGAAAAGGTTTTTTTTCCTTCTGTGTTTGGAAAGTGCACCTTAGTGCTTATTTGTACTCCTTGCTTAAACTGCAGTCTTCAGCCTTTTTTTTTTTCCTCTCCTCTTAATCTCTGAATGGCTTTGGTTACACCTGTTTGAATCATGGATCCACAGAGTTTGGTTGCAGGTCTGAATAACCTGGCTACAAAGGTCCAGAACTTACAAGATTTTGTTATACGTGCTCCAATGTCTGAACCTAAGATCCCTATGCCTGAATTTTTTACCGGAGACAGATCCCGTTTTTTGAATTTCAGAGAGAATTGTAAATTGTTTTTGTCTCTGAGATCTCACTCTGCTGGTGATCCTGCGCAACAGGTTAAAATTGTTATTTCTCTATTGCGGGGTGACCCACAAAGTTGGGCATTTGCATTGTCGCCAGGGGATCCTGCGTTATTAAATGTAGATGCGTTTTTTCTGGCTTTGGGGTTGCTTTATGAAGAACCTAATTTAGAGATTTTGGCTGAGAAAGCCTTGATAGCTCTTTCTCAAGGGCAAGATGAAGCTGAGATATACTGCCAAAAATTTCGTAAATGGTCGGTGCTTACTAAATGGAATGAGTGCGCTCTAGCAGCTAATTTCAGAGAAGGTCTCTCTGATGCCGTGAAGGATGTCATGGTGGGGTTCCCTGTGCCTACAGGTCTGAATGATGCCATGAAATTGGCTATCCAGATTGATCGGCGTTTACGGGAGCGCAAATCTGTGCACCATATGGCGGTATCTTCTGAGCAAAAATCTGTGCACCATATGGCGGTATCTTTTGAGCAAAAACCTGTGCACCATATGGCGGTATCTTCTGAGCAAAAACCTGTGCACCATATGGCGGTATCTTCTGAGCAAAAACCTGTGCATCATTTGGCGGTTACCTCTGAAAAGGCACCAGAGCATATGCAATGCGATAGTGTATTGTCTAGAGGCGAACGACAGAATTACAGGCGCAAAAATGGGTTGTGCTTCTATTGTGGAGATCCAGCTCATGTTATATCAGCATGCTCTAAACGCATAAAGAAGGTTGATAAAAAGGTTGATAAATCTTTTTCTATGGGTACCTTGCAGTCTAAATTTCTTTTGTCCGTGACATTGATTTGTACTTTATCATCTGTTACTGTGGATGCTTATGTGGATTCTGGCGCCGCTCTGAGTCTCATGGATTGGTCCTTTGCCAAGCGTTGTGGGTTTGATTTAGAGCCTCTGGAGGTTTCTATTCCCTTAAAGGGTATTGATTCTACACCTTTGGCTAGCAATAAACCACAATATTGGACACAAGTGACTATGCATCTGTCCCCAGACCATCAGGAGATTATTCGTTTCCTTGTGTTATATAATCTACATGACGTATTAGTACTTGGATTACCATGGTTACAAATTCATAATCCAGTCTTGGACTGGAGATCAATGTCTGTGCTGAGCTGGGGATGTCAGGGGATTCATGGGGATGCACCTTTGGTTCCCATTTCTTCATCTACTCCCTCTGAGATCCCAGCATTTCTGTCAGATTTTTATGATGTCTTTCAGGAGCCTAAAACTGATTCTCTCCCTCCTCACAGAGAGTGTGACTGCGCTATTGAGTTGATTCCCGGTAGTAAATTTCCTAAGGGTCGCTTGTTTAATTTGTCTGTACCTGAACATACTGCTATGCGGGAGTATATCAGAGAATCTTTGGAAAAGGGTCATATTCGCCCCTCTTTGTCTCCACTGGGGGCAGGGTTTTTCTTTGTGGGTAAAAAGGATGGTTCATTGAGACCTTGTATCGACTATCGACTTCTGAATAAGATTACAGTTAAATACCAGTATCCGTTACCTTTACTGACTGATCTTTTTGCTCGCATAAAGGGGGCGAAGTGGTTCACTAAGATCGATCTACGTGGTGCGTATAATTTAGTGCGGATTAAGCAGGGGGATGAGTGGAAGACCGCATTTAATACGCCTGAAGGCCATTTTGAGTATTTGGTAATGCCTTTCGGTCTCGCGAATGCCCCTTCCGTTTTTCAGTCCTTTATGCACGATATTTTCCGTGAATATCTGGATAAATTTATGATTGTGTATTTGGATGATATTTTGATTTTTTCGGAGGACTGGGAATCTCATGTTCAACAGGTCAGGAGAGTTTTTCAGGTTTTACGAGCTAATTCTCTATTTGTGAAGGGCTCAAAGTGTATTTTTGGGGTTCAGAGAATTTCCTTTTTGGGATATATTTTTTCCCCTTCATCTATGGAGATGGACCCTGTTAAGGTTCAGGCTATTTGTGATTGGGTACAACCTACTTCTCTAAAGAGTCTTCAGAAATTCTTGGGATTTGCTAATTTCTATCGCCGATTCATAGCGGGTTTTTCTGCCATTGCTAAACCTTTGACTGATTTGACCAAGAAGGGTGCTAGACACCAGGTGGTGGTCTTGACTGACCACAAAAATCTAATTTATCTTGAGTCAGCCAGGCGTCTGAATCCTAGACAGGCGCGCTGGTCGTTGTTTTTCTCTCGATTTAACTTTGTGGTTTCATATCTGCCTGGGTCTAAGAATGTGAGGGCGGATGCCCTCTCTAGGAGTTTTGTGTTGTGAATTTGCTTTTTGCTCCCTCTAGTGGTTACTAGTTTTTTGACTCTGGTTTTTCTGTCATTCCTTTTATCCACACCTGGGTCGTTAGTTAGGGGTGTTGCTATATAAGCTCCCTGGACCTTCAGTTCAATGCCTGGCAACGTAGTTATCAGAGCTAGTCTGCTGTGCTCTTGTCTACTGATCCTGGTTCCAGTTATATCAGCTAAGTCTGCCTTTTGCTTTTTGCTATTTGTTTTGGTTTTGTATTTTTGTCCAGCTTGTTCCAAATCTACATCCTGACCTTTGCTGGAAGCTCTAGGGGGCTGGTGTTCTCCCCCCGGACCGTTAGACGGTTCGGGGGTTCTTGAATTTCCAGTGTGGATTTTGATAGGGTTTTTGTTGACCATATAAGTTACCTTTCTTTATTCTGCTATCAGTAAGCGGGCCTCTCTGTGCTAAACCTGGTTCATTTCTGTGTTTGTCATTTCCTCTTACCTCACCGTCATTATTTGTGGGGGGCTTCTATCCAGCTTTGGGGTCCCCTTCTCTGGAGGCAAGAAAGGTCTTTGTTTTCCTCTACTAGGGGTAGCTAGATTCTCCGGCTGGCGCGTGTCATCTAGAATCAACGTAGGAATGATTCCCGGCTACTTCTAGTGTTGGCGTTAGGAGTAGATATATGGTCAACCCAGTTACCACTGCCCTATGAGCTGGATTTTTGTATTCTGCAGACTTCCACGTTCCTCTGAGACCCTCGCCATTGGGGTCATAACAGTTTGCCAGGCCAGTATTAAATGTTTAATGCATTGCAGAAGAGGGATTATAAGAAAGAAGATTCTGAGTTTTTTTTTTTTTCTTCTTCCCCTTTACCTCAGAGTGGCTATGCTTGCTGCAGACATGAATGTCCAGACCTTGATTACAAGTGTGGACCAGCTGGCTACTCGTGTGCAGGGCATACAAGACTATGTTATCAGAAATCCTATGTCAGAACCTAAAATACCGATTCCTGAACTGTTTTCCGGAGACAGGTTTAAGTTTAGGAATTTCGTGAATAATTGTAAATTGTTTTTGTCCCTGAGACCCTGTTCATCTGGAGATTCTGCTCAGCAAGTAAAAATTGTTATTTCGTTCTTACGGGGCGACCCTCAGGATTGGGCTTTTTCGCTGGCACCAGGAGATCCGGCATTGGCTGATCTTGATGCGTTTTTTCTGGCGCTCGGTTTACTTTATGAGGAACCCAATCTTGAGATTCAGGCAGAAAAGGCCTTGCTGGCTATGTCTCAGGGGCAGGACGAGGCTGAAGTGTATTGCCAAAAATTTCGGAAATGGTCCGTGCTGACACATTGGAACGAGTGTGCACTGGCCGCTAATTTTAGAAATGGCCTTTCTGAAGCCATTAAGAATGTTATGGTGGGTTTTCCCATTCCCACAGGTCTGAATAATACTATGGCACTGGCTATTCAAATTGACCGGCGGTTGCGGGAGCGCAAAACCGCAAATTCCCTCATGGTGTTGTCTGAACAGACACCTAATTCGGTGCAATGTGATAGAAAAACCGCAAATTCCCTCATGGTGTTGTCTGAACGGACACCTGATTTAATGCAATGTGATAGAATCCTGACTAGAAGTGAGCGGAAAATTCATAGACGCCGGAATGGCTTGTGCTACTACTGTGGTGATTCTACACATGTTATCTCAGCATGCTCTAAACGTATAGCTAAGGTTGTTAGTCCTGTCACCGTTGGTAATTTGCAACCTAAATTTATTCTGTCTGTAACTTTGATTTGCTCACTGTCATCTTATCCTGTCATGGCGTTTGTAGATTCAGGTGCTGCCCTGAGTCTCATGGATCTCTCATTTGCTAAGCGCTGTGGTTTTACTCTTGAACCATTAGAAAATCCTATTCCTCTTAGGGGTATTGATGCTACACCATTGGCAGCAAATAAACCGCAGTATTGGACACAGGTTACCATGTGCATGACTCCTGAACACCGCGAGGTGATACGTTTCCTGGTTTTACATAAAATGCATGATTTGGTTGTTTTAGGGCTGCCATGGTTACAGACCCATAATCCAGTCTTGGACTGGAAGGCTATGTCAGTCTCAAGTTGGGGCTGTCGTGGTATTCATGGGGATTCCCTGCCTGTGTCTATTGCTTCTTCTACGCCTTCGGAAGTTCCGGAGTATTTGTCTGATTATCAGGATGTCTTCAGTGAGTCTGAGTCCAGTGCACTGCCTCCTCATAGGGACTGTGACTGTGCTATAGATTTGATCCCAGGCAGTAAATTTCCTAAGGGAAGACTGTTTAATCTGTCGGTACCTGAACATACCGCTATGCGTTCATATATCAAGGAGTCTCTGGAGAAAGGACATATTCGTCCGTCTTCTTCCCCTCTTGGTGCGGGATTCTTTTTTGTGGCAAAAAAGGACGGATCTTTGAGACCTTGTATTGACTATCGGCTTTTAAATAAGATCACTGTCAAATTTCAGTATCCTTTACCGCTGTTGTCTGACTTTGTTTGCCCGGATTAAGGGTGCCAAGTGGTTCACCAAGATAGACCTTCGTGGTGCGTACAACCTTGTGCGCATTAAGCAAGGTGATGAATGGAAAACCGCATTCAATACGCCCGAAGGTCATTTTGAGTACTTGGTGATGCCTTTTGGGCTCTCCAATGCGCCTTCAGTTTTTCAGTCCTTTATGCATGACATTTTCCGGAAGTATCTGGATAAATTTTTGATTGTTTATCTGGATGATATTTTGGTTTTTTCTGATAATTGGGATTCGCATGTGGAGCAGGTCAGGTTGGTCTTTAAAATTTTGCGTGAAAATTCTTTGTTTGTCAAGGGCTCAAAGTGTCTCTTTGGTGTACAGAAGGTTCCCTTTTTGGGGTTCATTTTTTCCCCTTCTGCTGTGGAGATGGACCCAGTCAAGGTCCGAGCTATTCTTGATTGGACTCAGCCCTCGTCAGTTAAGAGTCTTCAGAAGTTCTTGGGCTTCGCTAACTTCTACCGTCGTTTTATCGCTAATTTTTCTAGCATTGTGAAACCTTTGACGGATATGACCAAGAAGGGCTCCGATGTAGCTAACTGGGCTCCTGCTGCCGTGGAGGCTTTCCAGGAGTTGAAACGCCGGTTTACTTCGGCGCCTGTTTTGTGCCAGCCTGACGTCTCACTTCCCTTTCAGGTTGAGGTGGATGCTTCGGAGATTGGGACAGGGGCCGTTTTGTCGCAGAGAGGAACTGGTTGCTCTGTTATGAAACCTTGTGCCTTTTTCTCTAGGAAGTTTTCGCCTGCCGAGCGAAATTATGATGTGGGCAATCGGGAGTTGTTGGCCATGAAATGGGCATTTGAGGAGTGGGGTCATTGGCTCGAGGGTGCTAAGCATCGTGTGGTGGTCTTGACTGATCTCAAAAATCTGATGTATCTCAAGTCTGCTAAACGCCTTAATCCGAGACAGGCCCGCTGGTCATTGTTTTTCTCCCGCTTTGATTTTGTTGTCTCGTATTTACCAGGTTCAAAGAATGTGAAGGCCGATGCTCTTTCTAGGAGCTTTGTGCCTGATGCTCCTGGAGTCGCTGATCCTGTTGGTATTCTTAAAGATGGAGTTATCTTGTCAGCTATTTCTCCGGATCTGCGACGTGTGTTGCAGAGATTTCAGGCTGATAGGCCTGAGTCTTGTCCACCTGACAGACTGTTTGTCCCGGATAAGTGGACCAGCAGAGTCATTTCCGAGGTTCATTCCTCGGTGTTGGCAGGTCACCCGGGAATTTTTGGCACCAGAGATCTGGTGGCCAGGTCCTTTTGGTGGCCTTCCTTGTCAAGGGATGTGCGGTCATTTGTGCAGTCCTGTGGGACTTGTGCTCGAGCTAAGCCTTGCTGTTCTCGTGCCAGCGGTTTGCTCTTGCCCTTGCCTGTCCCGAAGAGACCTTGGACACATATCTCCATGGATTTCATTTCTGATCTTCCGCTATCTCAGGGCATGTCCGTTATCTGGGTGATATGTGATCGCTTCTCCAAGATGGTCCATTTGGTTCCTTTGCCTAAGCTGCCTTCCTCTTCCGATCTGGTTCCTGTGTTTTTCCAGAACGTGGTTCGTTTGCACGGCATCCCTGAGAATATTGTGTCAGACAGAGGATCCCAGTTCGTTTCCAGGTTCTGGCGATCCTTTTGTAGTAGGATGGGCATTGATTTGTCGTTTTCGTCTGCTTTCCATCCTCAGACTAATGGACAGACGGAGCGAACCAATCAGACTTTGGAGGCTTATTTGAGGTGTTTTGTCTCTGCTGATCAGGACGATTGGGTGACATTCTTGCCGTTGGCTGAGTTTGCCCTTAATAATCGGGCTAGTTCCGCCACCTTGGTTTCGCCTTTTTTCTGCAACTCTGGTTTCCATCCTCGCTTTTCTTCGGGTCATGTGGAGCCTTCTGACTGTCCTGGGGTGGATTCTGTGGTGGATAGGTTGCAGCAGATCTGGAATCATGTGGTGGACAACTTGAAGTTGTCACAGGAGAAGGCTCAGCGCTTTGCCAACCGCCGTCGCGGTGTAGGTCCCCGACTACGCGTTGGGGATTTGGTATGGCTTTCTTCCCGCTTTGTTCCTATGAAGGTCTCCTCTCCCAAATTTAAACCTCGTTTTATTGGGCCTTACAAGATATTGGAAATCCTTAATCCTGTATCTTTTCGTCTGGATCTTCCTGTGTCGTTTGCTATTCACAATGTATTTCATAGGTCCTTGTTGCGGCGGTACATTGTGCCTGTAGTTCCTTCTGCTGAGCCTCCTGCTCCGGTGTTGGTTGAGGGCGAGTTGGAGTACGTGGTGGAGAAGATCTTGGATTCTCGCCTCTCCAGGCGGAGGCTTCAGTACCTGGTCAAGTGGAAGGGCTATGGTCAGGAGGATAATTCCTGGGTGGTCGCCTCTGATGTTCATGCGGCCGATTTAGTTCGTGCCTTTCATGCCGCTCATCCTGATCGCCCTGGTGGTCGTGGTGAGGGTTCGGTGACCCCTCACTAAGGGGGGGGTACTGTTGTGAATTTGCTTTTTGCTCCCTCTAGTGGTTACTAGTTTTTTGACTCTGGTTTTTCTGTCATTCCTTTTATCCGCACCTGGGTCGTTAGTTAGGGGTGTTGCTATATAAGCTCTCTGGACCTTCAGTTCAATGCCTGGCAACGTAGTTATCAGAGCTAGTCTGCTGTGCTCTTGTCTACTGATCCTGGTTCCAGTTATATCAGCTAAGTCTGCCTTTTGCTTTTTGCTATTTGTTTTGGTTTTGTATTTTTGTCCAGCTTGTTCCAAATCTACATCCTGACCTTTGCTGGAAGCTCTAGGGGGCTGGTGTTCTCCCCCCGGACCGTTAGACGGTTCGGGGGTTCTTGAATTTCCAGTGTGGATTTTGATAGGGTTTTTGTTGACCATATAAGTTACCTTTCTTTATTCTGCTATCAGTAAGCGGGCCTCTCTGTGCTAAACCTGGTTCATTTCTGTGTTTGTCATTTCCTCTTACCTCACCGTCATTATTTGTGGGGGGCTTCTATCCAGCTTTGGGGTCCCCTTCTCTGGAGGCAAGAAAGGTCTTTGTTTTCCTCTACTAGGGGTAGCTAGATTCTCCGGCTGGCGCGTGTCATCTAGAATCAACGTAGGAATGATTCCCGGCTACTTCTAGTGTTGGCGTTAGGAGTAGATATATGGTCAACCCAGTTACCACTGCCCTATGAGCTGGATTTTTGTATTCTGCAGACTTCCACGTTCCTCTGAGACCCTCGCCATTGGGGTCATAACAGTTTTGAGCCTGACTCGCCTGGTGATTCCGAACCTACTGGCATCCTGAAGGATGGGGTGATATTGTCAGCTGTCTCCCCAGACCTGCGGCGATCTTTGCAGGAGTTTCAGGTGGATAGGCCTGATCGCTGTCCGCCTGGTAGATTGTTTGTCCCTGATGACTGGACCAGTAGAGTTATTTCGGAGGTTCACTCTTCCGCGTTGGCAGGTCATCCTGGAATTTTTGGCACCAGGGATCTGGTGTCTAGGTCCTTCTGGTGGCCTTCCTTGTCTCGAGATGTACGTATTTTTGTGCAGTCTTGTGATGTTTGTGCTCGGGCTAAGCCCTGCTGTTCCCGGGCCAGCGGGTTGTTGTTGCCCTTGCCTATTCCTAAGAGGCCTTGGACGCACATCTCTATGGACTTTATTTCTGACCTTCCTGTTTCTCGTAGGATGTCCGTCATCTGGGTGGTGTGTGACCGTTTTTCCAAGATGGTTCACTTGGTACCTTTGCCCAAATTGCCCTCCTCCTCTGAGCTGGTCCCTCTATTTTTTCAGAATGTTGTGCGTTTGCATGGTATTCCTGAGAATATAGTGTCTGACAGGGGTACTCAGTTTGTGTCTAGATTTTGGCGGGCGTTCTGTGCCAGGATGGGCATCGACTTGTCTTTTTCGTCTGCATTCCATCCTCAGACTAATGGCCAGACTGAGCGTACTAATCAGACCTTGGAGACTTACTTGAGGTGTTTTGTGTCCGCTGATCAGGACGATTGGCTTGATTTTTTGCCATTGGCAGAGTTTGCCCTTAACAATCGGGCCAGTTCTGCCACTTTGGTTTCTCCATTTTTTTGTAATTCAGGGTTTCACCCTCGCTTTTCGTCCGGTCAATTGGAGTCTTCGGATTGTCCTGGAGTAGATGCTGTGGTTGATAGAATGCATCAGATTTGGGGACAGGTTGTGGACAATCTGAAGTTGTCCCAGGAGAAGACTCAACAGTTCACTAATCGTCATCGGCGTGTCGGTCCTCGTCTTTGTGTTGGGGACCTGGTTTGGTTGTCTTCTCGATTTGTTCCTATGAAGGTCTCGTCTCCTAAGTTTAAGCCTCGGTTTATCGGCCCTTATAGGATTCTGGAGGTTCTCAATCCTGTGTCCTTTCGTTTGGACCTCTCAGCATCTTTTACTATTCATAATGTTTTTCATCGGTCATTGTTGCGGAGGTATGAGGTGCCGGTTGTTCCGTCTGCTGATCCTCCTGCTCCTGTGCTGGTTGAGGGTGAGTTGGAGTATGTGGTGGAAAAGATCTTGGACTCCCGTGTTTCCAGACGGAAACTTCAGTATCTGGTTAAGTGGAAAGGCTATGGTCAGGAGGATAATTCTTGGGTGACAGCATCTGATGTTCATGCTCCTGATTTGGTTCGTGCATTTCATAGTGCTCATCCAGATCGCCCTGGTGGTTCTGGTGAGGGTTCGGTGCCCCCTCCTTAAGGGGGGGGTACTGTTGTGAATTCTGTTTGTGGGCTCCCCCGGTGGTGTTTTATGGTAGTGCCACTTATTTGCCTTCTTCTATCCTTGATCACCTGTTGACACCCATTAGGGGAGTTTCCTATTTAAGGCTGCTTGGCTGCTGGTCTGATGCCGGCCAACAATGTATCAGTAGCATTCTGTTGCATTCTCCTGCCTCAAGATCCTGTTCAGCTAAGTTGAATTTTGTTTCTAGTTTATTCTATTTTTGTCCAGCTATTTGCAATGTGACTCTCTGTAGCTGGAAGCTCTCGTGGACTGGAATTGCCACTCCAGTGGCATGAGTTGTCACTGGAGTTTTAAAGTAATTTCAGGATGGTGTTTTTGAGTAGTGTTTTGAAGTTGACCGTGAAGTGACTCTTTCCTGTACTTCTGCTATCTAGTAAGCGGACCTCACTGTGCTAAATCTGCTGTTCATCCTACGTATGTCTTTTCCTCTTGACTCACCGTCAATATCTGTGGGGGGCTGCTATCTCCTTTTGGGGTTCATCTCTGGAGGTAAGGCAGGCCTGTATATTCCTCTGATAGGGGTAGTTAGATCTCCGGCTGGCGCGTGGTGTCTAGGGCATCGTAGGAAACACTCCCCGGCTACTTCCAGTGTCGTGTCAGGTTCAGGTCACGGTCACTTTAGTTCCCATCACCCGAGAGCTAGTCCGTTGTTATTTTGATTTCCCTGCCATTGGGAAAATCATAACAGCCATGGATGGAGATTTCCATGGATTTTATCACAGATTTGCCCTCCTCAGCTGGGAACATGGTCATTCTGGTGGTTGTTGATCGGTTCTCAAAGATGTCGCACTTTGTGTCCTTGCCTTCGTTGCCTAACGCTAAGACTCTGGCTCAGGTATTTGTGCAGGAGGTGGTCAGACTTCACGGGGTCCCGTCTGACATCGTGTCTGATAGGGGTACTCAGTTTGTGGTAAAATTTTGGAAAGCTTTTTGCTCACAGCTGGGGATCAAGTTGTCGCATTCTTCTGCGTTTCATCCTCAGTCAAATGGTCAGACCGAGCGTATGAACCAGAATTTGGAGCAGTACTTACGCTGTTTTGTTTCTGACAATCAGGAGGAGTGGTCGACGTTCCTTCTTTTGGCTGAGTTTGCTATAAATAATCACTGTCAGGAATCGTCTGGGGAGTCCCCGTTCTTTTGTTCTACGGGCTCCATCCTCAGTTTTGTACTCTGCATCAGGGGGGTTCTACTGGCGTCCCGGAGGAGGACCAGTTAGGAGCACAACTGGCATCTGTGTGGAGGAGAGTGAAACAGCGCTTGATAAACGTAGGTGCAAGGTACAAATGAGTGGCTGACAGTAAACGTGTGACAGGTCCGGACCTGAGTGTGGGTGACTGGGTGTGGTTGTCCACAAAAAACATAAAACTCAAGATTCCATCCTTGAAATTGGGTCCAAGGTTTATTGGTCCATTTAGGGTTGCCGCCATCATTAACCCGGTAGCCTACCGTTTGGCGCTCCCTACGGTATATAAAATACACAACGTGTTCCACAGATCTTTATTAAAAAAGGTGGTGGGTTCTGTGGACTCGGCGCCTATGCCACCTCCAGTTTTGGTGGATGGCAATTTGGAGTTTGAAGTCTCCAAGGTGGTTGACTCTCGAGTAGTGCGCCGCGCATTACAGTACCTGGTACACTGGTGTGGCTATGGGCCGGAAGAGAGGTCCTGGGTACCAGCCTCGGACATATATGCGGACCGGCTGGTCAGTATGTTTCACCGCCGCCATCCAGACAAGCCAGGTCCTATAAGTCGTGAGGGCCCTGGGGTCCCTTGTAGAAGGCGGGGTACTGTCATGTCGGACGCTGTTCACACTAGGGCGTCCGACAGACAGCGGTAATTCCACATACGTCCACTACACGCTCAGTGGCGTCGGCTAGACTTTATCCAGCTTGCTTGGGGTTAATCTAGCTGGTAATTTGGTTGGAGGCTGGGTCATGCCCATGGCCTTTAAATAGTCATGCTGGACTTTGGGTGTCGCCGATTATAGCTTGTGCTTTGTGCCTAGCAATTCCGGTCTGGAGTGGTGGTCTTGTTGTAGGAATATCGTATCTGGTGGTGTATTATCCTTTGTCATATTCCTCCTTCCTATATTTGTATTTGTTTTGCCCTGTGCACATTATAGTGTATTCCTGTGTGTCTGCGGCATGGTGCGTTTTTCAGTTTTCCCTGTCTGTGCTTTCTGTGGAGATTGGTGTGTGATCTCTTCACTGGGTGGCGGTTTCAGCTTAGGGCTGAAACAGGAGACAGGGTCAGGCCTGGCGGCCCAGACATGCACACCTTTAGTGTAACTTCTAGGAAAGGGTCAGACAGGGTTTCCCTAGCCTGAGGGATATCGCAGAGGCCCGGGTAACCAGCCTTAGTCTACCCAGTACTCCCGTGACAGCATGTTATCAGGCCAACATCATGAGGGTATGTGAACTTTTGATCATGGTTATTTGGATGTTTTGGGTTGTCATTATGATTTAAAAAGAGAAAGCACAGTAGTAGTAATAAATGGCTTCACCCAACCACTAACCATGGTGTTATCATTCATAATCTCTGAAAAAAGGCCAAGAAATCAAAAATTCTGCCGAGGTACAGTGGTGAAAAAAGTATTTAGTCAGCCACCAATTGTGCAAGTTCTCCCACTTATAAAGATGAGACAGGCCTGTAATTGACATCATAGGTAGACCGCAACTATGAGGGTCAAAATGAGAAAACAAATCTAGAAAATCACCTTGTCTGATTTGGTAAGATTTATTTTGCGAATTATGGTGGAAAATAAGTATTTGGTCATTAACAAAAGTTCATCTCAATATTTTGTTTTATATCCTTTGTTGGCAATGGCAGAGGTCAAACATTTTCAGTAACTCTTCACAAGGTTGGCACACACTGTTGGTGGTATGTTGGCCCATTCCTTCATGCAGATCTCCTCTACAGCAGTAATGTTTGGGGCCTGTCGCTGGTCAACACGGACATTCAACTCGCTTGCAAGGTTTTCTATGGGGTTGAGATCTGGAGACTGGCTAGGCCACTCCAGGACCTACATATGCTTCTTACGAAGCCACTCCTTCATTGCTCTGGAGGTTTGCTTGGGATCATTATCATGCTGAAAGACCCATACATGTTTCATCTTCAATGCCCTTGCTGATGGAAGGAGATTTGCACTCAAAATCTCATGATGCATGGCCCCATTCATTTGTTCATGTACACGGATCAGTAATCCTGGTCACTTTGCAGAGAAACAGCCCCAAAGCATGATGTTGCCACCCCCATGACTTAAAGTAGGTATGGTGTTATTTGGATGCAACTCAGCATTCTGTCTCCTCCAAACACAAGTTTTGTTTCTACCAAACAGTTCTACTTTGGTTTCATCAGACCATATGACATTCTCCCAATACTCTTCTGGATAATCCAACTGCTCTCTAGCAAACTTCAGATGGGCCTGGACATGTACTGGCTTAAGCAGGGGGCCATGTCTGACACTGCAGGATCTGAGTCCCTGGCGGCGTAGTGTGTTACTGATGGTAGCCTTTGTTATGGTGGTCCCAGCTCTATGCATGTCATTCACTAGGTCCCCTCATGTGGTTCTGGAATTTTTGCTTACCATTCTTGTGATCATTGTGACCCCACAGGGAGAGATCTTGCGTGGAGCCCCAGATCGAGGGAGATTATCAGTGGTCTTGTATGTCTTCCATTTTCTTATTATTGCTCCCATAGTTTATTTCATCACACCATGCTGCTTGCCTATTGCAGACTCATTCTTCCCAGCCTGGTGTAGGGCTACAATTTTGTTTCTGGTGTCCTTTGACAGCTCTTTGGACTTCACCATAGTGGAGTTTGGAGTGTGACTGTTCGACGTTGTGGACAGGTGTCTTTTATATTGATAACAGGTTCAAACAGGTGCCATTACTATAGGTAATGAGTGGAGGACAGAGGAGCCTCTTAAAGTTACAGCTTTGTGAGAGCCAGAAATCTTGCATGTTTTTAGGTGACCAAATACTTATTTTCCACCATAATTTACAACATAAATATTGCCAAATCAGACAAGGTGATTTTCTGGATTTGTTTTCTCATTTTGACTCTCATAGTTGTGGTCTACCTATAATGTCAATTACAGGTCTTTCTCATCTTTTTAAGTGGGAGAACTTTGGTTTGGCTGACTAAATACTTTTTTTTCCCTACTGTATGTAAACCTTTGAGCACAACTGCATGTATGGTGGACCAGGGACAGATATGCTGAACATGTGGCCAGTTAAGCTGCAAAACAGTCTGTGGGAGAGGAGGGCCCAGAGCTAATCCATGTTACTCAATCAGGACACTGGTGTGTTCTTTCTGCTTACTCCTAAAACTGAGGAAAATGGCCTCCCAGTATCAGTTTTTAGATAACTTGATCTGTAGTGAATTATTTGTGCTTCTTAACCGCTTAACCCAAAATGACGTATGTTATTTCTCATGAGCTGAACTCTCTTGAAACAAGGCTGTTTCTGGCTAGATTACATAGCCGACCTTTGTCTCTAATGGCAGCAGCCAGAGCTTAGCTCTGATCGCTGCAAAGTATTTAAATATTGCTTATAATTTCTGACAGCAGCATTTAATGGCAGAGTTGAGGTGCGAACACACACTGGCTCCCATCAGCCTAACATTGACATGGTCACCGATGGATTATCATGGCCAAGGGGGCCCTCTTGGTACTCCAGTGAAGCCCAACCTGTGCTCAATCTTAATAGGATATCAAGATTTTTATTACACACACTGCAATACTGTGATAGATACTATACGTGATTAATTCCCCTTTGAGGACTAAAAAATGTTAAATATGAATTAGGGTTATTGATTCTTCTTATTCTCAATTCTGTACTGAATGGGGCAATGTGCTCAGTACAGAATTGAGAATAAGAAGAATCAATAACCATAATTCATATTTAAAAAAATAAAGTGAAAAATTACACAAAAAAGTAAAAAGAAAAAATAAATAACATTTGAATCACCCCTCTTTTCCTAGATTAAAAACATAAACATTTGGTATTGTCGTGTCCATAACAGTTTGATATAGCGAAACATAAAATGAACTAACCCATACAGTAGATGTTATTAAAGAGAAATGTAATCATACTGCCAGAATAGTATCCACAGAAAAAACAAACCCTCACACAGCTAACTCAACAGAAAAATACATACATTATGGGTCTTGGAAAATGGCGACAGACCAGATTTTTATTTTTTTTCAAATATCTGAATTTGTTTCCATTGTGTTGCAGGACTACTGGACTGCTGCAGCCAATCAGCAGCTGCAACCATTACTATTTAGTCAAAGTGGATATCTGACAGAATATTGATAAGCTCCCACTGATCAGCTGCAACCCTTCCGTGACACAACAATGTCACGAGACCCACCATGAATAGCAGCATCGTTATGGGAGGTAAGTATTCATTGCTTTTATTTGAAGTGAGGCCTTGCAATGAATAAGCAGAGGTTGTCTAGTAATTAGTGATGAGCGAGTATACTCATTGCTTGGGTTTTCCCGAGCACGCTCGGGTGGTCTATGAGTATTTGTTAGTGTTCGGAGATTTAGTTTTCATTGCCACAGCTGAATGATTTACAGCTACTAGCCAGGCTGAGTACATGTGGTGGTTGCCTGGTTGCTAGGGAATCCCCACATGTATTCAAGCTGGCTAGTAGCTGTAAATCATTCAGCTACAGCAAATGAAAACTAAATCTCCGAGCAGTCATAAATACTCGGAGACCACCCGAGCATGCTCGGGAAAACCCGAGCAACAAGTATTCTCGCTCATCACTACTAGTAATGCCATGTCCAGTAATTGAAAACCCCTCTTAGGCTACGTTCACATTTGCGCCTTTGGGCGCAGCGTCGTCGACGCATAGCGCCCCTATCTTTAACATTGAGGGCGCATGGACATGCGTTGTCATGCGTTTTGCTGCGTTTTGCGACGCATGCGTCGTTTGAGCGCACCTGGAGGGGCGCGGCAAACGCAACATGTTGCAGTTTTCCGGCATCTAAATTTTTTAAAAAAACGCATGCGTCGTGTTTGCGTCACCGATGCGCCCAAAAAACCTATTGAAGTCTATTGACAAGGCAAGCGACGCAGGTACTTGCGTCGCTGTGCGTTGTATGACGCATGCGTCTTTTTACTAAAAAACAATAAAATTGTCTAGACACTACAAAACACCCTATAAATAATAAAAAAAAGGGGTTGGCATTGTCATTTGCCAGCTGCAATACAGACAGACAACACCTGAAGAGAGATCTGCTTTCACAAGCTGTAAGTATCTATTCTCATTGCATTTTTTCTATGTTTTTTTTCTTCATTTTCAATTCAATTTGTGCAATGTTTGCTTACGGCTATGGCACTGTGGGTTTTTATTGAAAATGGTTTTTTTACATCTGGTTCTGATGTATTTCTGGCGTGATATGATGGCGTTTTCTTGTTTCCGGCCTTGCTTGTTTTTGGATTGGTTGTAATGTATTTTGGGTTCTTCAGTTGACATACGGTTGTTCCACTGTATTTTTAAGGATTTTCTTGTTTAATTTCTGGTTTTAAGTATATAAATTCTCATTGCATTTGTTTTCTGTGTTTTATTTCTTCATTTTGAATTCAATTTGTGCAATGTTTGGTCTGTACTTAACGGCTATGACACTGTGGGTTTTTATTGAAAATCTGTGGTTTTATATATGGTTCTGATGTTTTTCTGGCGTTACATGATGGCGTTTTCTTGTCTCCGGCCTTGCTTGTTTTTGGATTGGTTTTAATTTTATTTTGGGTTCTTCTGTTGTCATGCGGTTGTTCCACTGTGTTTTTAAAGATTTTCTTGTTTAATTTCTGGTTTATGTGGTTTTAATTCTGGTTTCTATTTCTGGGGGTAACCGTATGGTGTTTTCTTGGGTCATGTCTTGATGTTTTTTATTGTAAAGTATGGCGGTTTATGCTAGTTAGCCTTTTCTTTGCCCTTTGTAATTTTTTATTTTTTTTTGCTATGCCAAAAAGGTATATGTGTCTAATTTTTTTGATTGCTACATAGGGGGCTGTTGTTGCTGAATTGTTTTTTTTATCTTTTCTGGAACTGACTTCAGCTTTTGCTATACTCTGCATTGTGTCGTATCTGCCATTGATTTTTATTGCAATGTATGGCGTTGTGGTTTGATCAGCGCTTGCTGAGTTGGCATTGTCCTATGAGTGATCAGTCCGTTGTGGTGGTAATGATGTATTTTAATTTTTTGCTATTTTCTTTTATGTGGCAGTGTTTTTGTGCTTTTCCTGTAAATTTTTTTTAAATTTTTCCTTGCAGAATTGTCAAGGTATATAATGGCGAGCGACTCATCAAGCCACATGGCGCAATTGAGTTCGGTGAGTTGTGTACAGTTGCTTACTATTTGCTGTCATTTGTACACTTGGCACTAATTTATTTTGTAAACAATTACAGGCTTCTGGAAGTGAGGAGGAAGGGACCCAGCAGGAGCAGCGACCTCGGGGCCAAGCTGTGGCGGAAAGACGTATTTTTCAAAACCAAAGGAATTTTTATTTTTTTTTTATTTCCTTTTTTTTTTTGGGTGGAGGGGGGGGGCCTGGTGGGTTGTGTTGGTGGTTGTTGTTGTTGGCAATTTGTTCAAAACGTTATCATTAATGTTCTTATTATTCTAGGTTTCACAACGGGACCACGATGAGAGTATGGATGTAGATCTCCTTATTTCCAGCATACAGGAGCGTGGCCCGTTGTGGGACAGCCGTGACCCCCGGCACGCGGACCAGGTTGTGTTGAGACGGATGTGGGCGGAGGTGGCAAAATCGCTGTGGGATGGCTTTGACAGCGCATCCACTGCGGACAAATCAAACTTTGGTAAGTATTTTTGAAACTCCGCTCAGACCCATCAGTCCAGGATAACACAACCGTGTGTGATGTGATCAACGCCTTCAACTTTGTTGCATCGCACACGGCTGTGTTATCATTTGGAAATGTACATTTTCTTACCTTTTTTTGTTTGCATTCACAGTAAAAAAGTTGAAGACCAGATGGCGATCCATGAAGGACCGTTTCAATTGGGGCCTGCGGAAGGAGGAGAAGCAGGCTCGAAGTGGTGCTGCTGCGGCAAGGACGTCCACGTACAAATATACAAGGGCATTGCAGTTTCTGAGACTGGTCCTTGGCCGCCGAGAGTAAGTATTGGTGCAAAGCATCTGGTACTGCACAATATGCATGTCCACATAGCTAATTGCCCAGCCACATAGTACATGACCAAGCCATTGACCATCCACATAGTATGTTGCCAATCCACTTAGTTTATTGCACAGCCACATAGCATATTGCCCAGCCACACAGTACATGTCCTAGCCACGTATTATATTTCTCATCCACATCGTATATTGCCCAGCCACATAAAACATTGTCCAGCCACATAGCATATTGTCCATCCACGTTTTATATTGGCCATTCCACGTAGTCTATTGGCCAGCCACGTTACATTTTCACTAGTGCCATGTATATTGCCCATCCATTTTTTTTTTTTTTTTAATTTTACCGCGACAGCCCTTGTAGTCCACGACAGTTTCCGTTCCAAGCCAGGGTAGTTCTGATCGCAGGAACTGTGATGACGTCCCTGTCACATGTCACAGACGTCATGGCACGTCCTGCGATCATCGTAAAATCTGGCGGTCGGTCGTTTCAATAGCCAACAGAGGGCAACAATGTTTTTTTTCTAATCAAATTGTAAGTTTTCATTTTTAAATATTCATGCAGCATAGGCAGCGTCAATACTAAAGAGTTGCTGACACCTATGGTTTTATTTAGTCCAAAAAGTTTTTTTATGAATGCCGGCCGTTAGCAATGACAGTGGTGAGTATGCGGGCGACAGGCATTGACTGCGGGAAGGTTTCGCTCATTTTCTTCTGCAATCTGCCCGTCGCTGATTGGTCGTGTCAGCCATGACAGGCAGCTGGCGAGAACAATCAGCGAATTATGAGTTAAGACAGACAGAGTGACAGACACACGGAGTTATATTTTAAAAAATTTTACTGTAGAGTTATGTAATGTTAACTTTATTATATTACAGGAATTGGAGTATGTGATCTGTTTTTTGTAATTTTGTAATACTAATGTTTTCCTTATCTTTCCACAGAACACACAGCAGCACCCTCGAGCCTGTTGGCCCATCTGGACCGGTCCTTCATGAATCGCCATCTGACCCGTCACAGCCATCCCACAGCGAGAGCAGGCATGCACCACCATCTGGAGAACCGGCAGCCGGTCCATCAGGTGTTCCCCTGGCCGAGGCCACTGGCGCTCCTTCCTTCGGGTATTCCCGACAGCGCCAGCGGGCCTCGGACAGGCCGCTAATGCCCGAATTTTTGCATTTGAGCACGGTCTTCCAGAATTGTTTCAAGGCGCTGGGCGACAGAATGGACACAGCTCTGTCCAATATCGACCGGCGCCTTGAAACGATGGAATCCGAGCTCTCGAGGCCGGCAAAACATTTTTTTAGTGCCATTGCGAAGGGCATGGTGGAACATCTTATGCCGGAACTCCAGATTTCGGTGATGCAGGCCTGCAACAATGCCTACGTGAGTGCTCTGCAGCAGGCTCGGATCATGCAGTCAGCGACTACAATGCCCGTAGTGCCGTCGCTGGCTAGCATGACTCCGACTCCTGCTGCAGAGCCACTCTCCCGAGGTCCGGGGTGCCGAGGGACGCCGCCACCGACACCATCACACAGAGCCGCCGAGGCCTGCTCCTGCTAAGCCCTCAGCCTCCAGAACCCGTCCTGCTGGGGAAGGCGCAGAGGGAAAAAAAAAGAGGAGGAAGACTACAAGATCAGCAGCTGAGGCTCTGGCTGCTCCAACACAGACACCAAGATCTCGGCTAGGGTCGAGCCGGAGCAGGAGCAGCCAGAGCCAGTCAAGAACAAGTGGCAGGCTTGTGTGTTATGGTTCTCAATGGCAAGAGAACATAGCCCAGCAAACATAAGAACTAGCTCTTGGAAGGATGGAAACTAAACTGACCATGAACTAAACCTGCCGCACAACTAACAGTAGCCGGGTAGCGTAGCCTGCGTTTTATCCCTAGACGCCCAGCGCCGGCCGGAGGACTAACTAATCCTGGCAGAGGAAAATATAGTCCTGGCTAACCTCTAGAGAAATTTCCCCGAAAGGCAGACAGAGGCCCCCACAAATATTGGCGGTGATTTTAGATGAAATGACAAACGTAGTATGAAAAATAGGTTTAGCAAAATTGAGGTCCGCTTACTAGATAGCAGGAAGACAGAAAGGGCACTTTCATGGTCAGCTGAAAACCCTATCAAAACACCATCCTGAAATTACTTTAAGACTCTAGTATTAACTCATAACATCAGAGTGGCAATTTCAGATCACAAGAGCTTTCCAGACACAGAAACGAAACTACAGCTGTGAACTGGAACAAAATGCAAAAACAAAAAGGACTAAAGTCCAACTTAGCTGGGAGTTGTCTAGCAGCAGGAACATGCACAGAAAGGCTTCTGATTACAATGTTGACCGGCATGGAAGTGACAGAGGAGCAAGGCTAAATAGCGACTCCCACATCCTGATGGGAACAGGTGAACAGAGAGGATGATGCACACCAGTTCAATTCCACCAGTGGCCACAGGGGGAGCCCAAAATCCAATTTCACAACAGTACCCCCCCCCCTCAAGGAGGGGGCACCGAACCCTCACCAGAACCACCAGGGCGATCAGGATGAGCCCTATGAAAGGCACGGACCAAATCGGAGGCATGAACATCAGAGGCAGTCACCCAAGAATTATCCTCCTGACCGTATCCCTTCCATTTGACCAGATACTGGAGTTTCCGTCTGGAAACACGGGAGTCCAAGATTTTTTCCACAACGTACTCCAACTCGCCCTCAACCAACACCGGAGCAGGAGGCTCAACGGAAGGCACAACCGGTACCTCATACCTGCGCAATAATGACCGATGAAAAACATTATGAATAGAAAAAGATGCAGGGAGGTCCAAACGGAAGGACACAGGGTTAAGAATCTCCAATATCTTGTACGGGCCGATGAACCGAGGCTTAAACTTGGGAGAAGAAACCCTCATAGGGACAAAACGAGAAGACAACCACACCAAGTCCCCAACACAAAGCCGAGGACCAACCCGACGCCGGCGGTTGGCAAAAAGCTGAGTCTTCTCCTGGGACAACTTCAAATTGTCCACTACCTGCCCCCAAATCTGATGCAACCTCTCCACCACAGCATCCACTCCAGGACAATCCGAAGATTCCACCTGACCAGAAGAAAATCGAGGATGAAACCCCGAATTACAGAAAAAGGGAGACACCAAGGTGGCAGAGCTGGCCCGATTATTGAGGGCAAACTCCGCTAAAGGCAAAAAAGCAACCCAATCATCCTGATCCGCAGACACAAAACACCTCAAATATGTCTCCAAGGTCTGATTCGTCCGCTCGGTCTGGCCATTAGTCTGAGGATGGAAAGCAGACGAGAAAGACAAATCTATGCCCATCCTAGCACAGAATGCTCGCCAAAATCTAGACACGAATTGGGTACCTCTGTCAGAAACGATATTCTCCGGAATACCATGCAAACGGACCACATTCTGAAAAAACAGAGGAACCAACTCGGAAGAAGAAGGCAACTTAGGCAGGGGAACCAAATGGACCATCTTAGAGAAACGATCACACACCACCCAGATGACAGACATCTTCTGAGAAACAGGAAGATCCGAAATAAAATCCATCGAGATATGCGTCCAGGGCCTCTTCGGGATAGGCAAGGGCAACAACAATCCACTAGCCCGAGAACAACAAGGCTTGGCCCGAGCGCAAACGTCACAAGACTGCACGAAGCCTCGCACATCTCGAGACAGGGAAGGCCACCAGAAGGACCTTGCCACCAAATCCCTGGTACCAAAGATTCCAGGATGACCTGCCAACGCAGAAGAATGAGCCTCAGAAATGACTTTACTGGTCCAATCATCAGGAACAAACAGTCTACCAGGTGGGCAACGATCAGGTCTATCCGCCTGAAACTCCTGCAAGGCCCGCCGCAGGTCTGGAGAAACGGCAGACAATATCACTCCATCCTTAAGGATACCTGTAGGTTCAGAATTACCAGGGGAGTCAGGCTCAAAACTCCTAGAAAGGGCATCCGCCTTAACATTCTTAGAACCCGGCAGGTAGGACACCACAAAATTAAACCGAGAGAAAAACAACGACCAGCGCGCCTGTCTAGGATTCAGGCGTCTGGCGGACTCAAGATAGATTAGATTTTTGTGGTCAGTCAATACCACCACCTGATGTCTAGCCCCCTCAAGCCAATGACGCCACTCCTCAAAAGCCCACTTCATGGCCAAAAGCTCCCGATTCCCAACATCATAATTCCGCTCGGCGGGCGAAAATTTACGCGAGAAAAAAGCACAAGGTCTCATCACGGAGCAATCGGAACTTCTCTGCGACAAAACCGCCCCAGCTCCGATTTCAGAAGCGTCGACCTCAACCTGAAAAGGAAGAGCAACATCAGGCTGACGCAACACAGGGGCGGAAGAAAAGCGGCGCTTAAGCTCCCGAAAGGCCTCCACAGCAGCAGGGGACCAATCAGCAACATCAGCACCCTTCTTAGTCAAATCAGTCAATGGCTTAACAACATCAGAAAAACCAGCAATAAATCGACGATAAAAGTTAGCAAAGCCCAAAAATTTCTGAAGACTCTTAAGAGAGGAGGGTTGCGTCCAATCACAAATAGCCTGAACCTTGACAGGATCCATCTCGATGGAAGAGGGGGAAAAAATATATCCCAAAAAGGAAATCTTTTGAACCCCAAAAACGCACTTAGAACCCTTCACACACAAGGAATTAGACTGCAAAACCTGAAAAACCCTCCTGACCTGCTGGACATGAGAGTCCCAGTCATCCGAAAAAATCAAAATATCATCCAGATACACAATCATAAATTTATCCAAATAATCACGGAAAATGTCATGCATAAAGGACTGAAAGACTGAAGGGGCATTTGAAAGACCAAAAGGCATCACCAAATACTCAAAGTGGCCCTCGGGCGTATTAAATGCGGTTTTCCACTCATCCCCCTGCTTAATTCGCACCAAATTATACGCCCCACGGAGATCTATCTTAGAGAACCACTTGGCCCCCTTTATGCGAGCAAACAAATCAGTCAGCAGTGGCAACGGATATTGATATTTAACCGTGATTTTATTCAAAAGCCGATAATCAATGCACGGCCTCAAAGAGCCATCTTTCTTAGCCACAAAGAAAAAACCGGCTCCTAAGGGAGATGACGAAGGACGAATATGTCCCTTTTCCAAGGACTCCTTTATATATTCTCGCATAGCAGCATGCTCAGGCACAGACAGATTAAATAAACGACCCTTAGGGTATTTACTACCCGGAATCAAATCTATGGCACAATCGCACTCCCGGTGCGGAGGTAATGAACCAAGCTTAGGTTCTTCAAAAACGTCACGATATTCAGTCAAGAATTCAGGAATCTCAGAGGGAATAGATGATGAAATGGAAACCACAGGTACGTCCCCATGCGTCCCCTTACATCCCCAGCTTAACACAGACATAGCTTTCCAGTCAAGGACTGGGTTATGAGATTGCAGCCATGGCAATCCAAGCACCAACACATCATGTAGGTTATTCAGCACAAGAAAGCGAATAATCTCCTGGTGATCCGGATTAATCCGCATAGTTACTTGTGTCCAGTATTGTGGTTTATTGCTAGCCAATGGGGTGGAGTCAATCCCCTTCAGGGGTATAGGAGTTTCAAGAGGCTCCAAATCATACCCACAGCGTTTGGCAAAGGACCAATCCATAAGACTCAAAGCGGCGCCAGAGTCGACATAGGCATCCGCGGTAATAGATGATAAAGAACAAATCAGGGTCACAGAAAGAATAAACTTAGACTGTAAAGTGCCAATTGAAACAGACTTATCAAGCTTCTTAGTACGCTTAGAGCATGCTGATATAACATGAGTTGAATCACCGCAATAGAAGCACAACCCATTTTTTCGTCTAAAATTCTGCCGTTCACTTCTGGACAGAATTCTATCACATTGCATATTCTCTGGCGTCTTCTCAGTAGACACCGCCAAATGGTGCACAGGTTTGCGCTCCCGCAGACGCCTATCGATCTGGATAGCCATTGTCATGGACTCATTCAGACCCGCAGGCACAGGGAACCCCACCATAACATCCTTAATGGCATCAGAGAGACCCTCTCTGAAATTCGCCGCCAGGGCGCACTCATTCCACTGAGTAAGCACAGCCCATTTACGGAATTTCTGGCAGTATATTTCAGCTTCGTCTTGCCCCTGAGATAGGGACATCAAGGCCTTTTCCGCCTGAAGTTCTAACTGAGGTTCCTCATAAAGCAACCCCAAGGCCAGAAAAAACGCATCCACATTGAGCAACGCAGGATCCCCTGGAGCCAATGCAAAAGCCCAATCCTGAGGGTCGCCCCGGAGCAAGGAAATCACAATCCTGACCTGCTGAGCAGGATCTCCAGCAGAGCGAGATTTCAGGGACAAAAACAACTTGCAATTATTTTTGAAATTTTGAAAGCAAGATCTATTCCCCGAGAAAAATTCAGGCAAAGGAATTCTAGGTTCAGATATAGGAACATGAACAACAAAATCTTGTAAATTTTGAACTTTCGTGGTGAGATTATTCAAACCTGCAGCTAAACTCTGAATATCCATTTTAAACAGGTGAACACAGAGCCATTCCAGGATTAGAAGGAGAGAGAGAGAGAAAGGCTGCAATATAGGCAGACTTGCGAGAGATTCAGTTACAAGCACACTCAGAACTGAAAAAAAAAAAAAATCTTCAGCAGACTTCTCTTTTCTCTCCTTTCTCTGTCAATTAATTTAACCCTTTTTGGCCGGTCAAACTGTTATGGTTCTCAATGGCAAGAGAACATAGCCCAGCAAACATAAGAACTAGCTCTTGGAAGGATGGAAACTAAACTGACCATGAACTAAACCTGCCGCACAACTAACAGTAGCCGGATAGCGTAGCCTGCGTTTTATCCCTAGACGCCCAGCGCCGGCCGGAGGACTAACTAATCCTGGCAGAGGAAAATATAGTCCTGGCTAACCTCTAGAGAAATTTCCCCGAAAGGCAGACAGAGGCCCCCACAAATATTGGCGGTGATTTTAGATGAAATGACAAACGTAGTATGAAAAATAGGTTTAGCAAAATTGAGGTCCGCTTACTAGATAGCAGGAAGACAGAAAGGGCACTTTCATGGTCAGCTGAAAACCCTATCAAAACACCATCCTGAAATTACTTTAAGACTCTAGTATTAACTCATAACATCAGAGTGGCAATTTCAGATCACAAGAGCTTTCCAGACACAGAAACGAAACTACAGCTGTGAACTGGAACAAAATGCAAAAACAAACAAGGACTAAAGTCCAACTTAGCTGGGAGTTGTCTAGCAGCAGGAACATGCACAGAAAGGCTTCTGATTACAATGTTGACCGGCATGGAAGTGACAGAGGAGCAAGGCTAAATAGCGACTCCCACATCCTGATGGGAACAGGTGAACAGAGAGGATGATGCACACCAGTTCAATTCCACCAGTGGCCACAGGGGGAGCCCAAAATACAATTTCACAACACTTGTGTTGCCTCCTCCCTCCCCTGCAGAAGTGGCTTTATCTTCGCCGGCATACACAGAGGGCTTTGATTTGCCCTCAAGTCTCTTGGACTACGGCTCAACATCATCCTCCTCTTCCTCTCCCCACTCCCCCGCAGAGACTTACCACTCACCCATGGTAGCTGAGGTTGATACCCCATAGTTTTATTTCCCCCTTTTTTTCCTGTTTCCCCTATTAAAACTGTTATTTTGCAAACAATATGTGTTTTTATTGTGCAGTGTACTTCTCGGCAACTCACACCGTGCGCCGTCTACACATATTTTTTGTTTTAAACACCTCATATATATGCAATGTCAGACAGTATTTCAACAATTTTTATTTTGCCTTTTTTTGGCTGTCTCTCATTGCTCTATGAGGTGTTTACAAACACTAACTGACATAGATTGTATATATAGAATAAGGTCTGTGCTCCGGTAAGTGGTTGCAATGGTCACGTTGCAAAGTGTTGACACTATTTGAATAAGGATGTATTTCTGCATCCTGACTTCAATACTTTAGACTCGCAAGAGTGGAGCGAACAAGATCGGCTCCCTCGTTGGCAAGCTGAACACTTTCCAAATACTTCCATATGGACCCGGCTGTCTGGTGTGCGGTTGATGATCTTCTTTTTTCCGGCACCGCACACGCATGTTCCAAGGCTGCGTGAGTGGCACAACCCATGCACAACCGAAGCCTATTTGTTGGCCTCGCCATGGTGTGGTGCCAGTCACACTGCTGCGGCACATGCAGCTGCGGCGGGTGAAAATTGATGATCAGCCAGCGCGCTCAATGAAGCTATGTTCCACATGCAACTAGTCGGGAAACTTGACAGTGTGACAAGGAGGGAGCCGATCTTGTTCGCTCAAATATAGAACACATGGCCATGTGAACAAAAGTGGGGTTTTTTTGGGAGCTGGTGATCACCAGAGTACGTTTTGGGCGGTACACCGTTTTAGCACAGTTGGTAGAAAAATGGACTTTGGAGAAGTCTAGAAAACTGTAAACTATTTTTTATTAAACAACAACATTTTAAAAAAAGGGTAGCCAGTTTGTAGATAGGGCACATTAAAGTAAGTTTAGTCAAAACACAAACATTTATAAAGTATAGGTAGATGCCAAATTTGAAAGAACATTACATTACCCACCAAAACTTATGACATTTATTGCACATAATACTGCAGAAATATTTTATTATCATTATATTATATTTTTAGCACAGTCACAGTAGAGGTATTTATTGTTGTAGTTAAAACCATAATAAAGTACAACAGTAAAACATAAACACTACACCATGGTATCTTGCCATGACACACGGCCAACATCTGAAACAAAATAGGAAGCAAATCGATCCCTCATCTGCGCAATTTCAACACTTGTCCTCAGAGGATCATTTTGGTAATCGGGCAATGGGTTTGGTATGGGTTCATCGAGTTCCACGTTCAGTCTCTCTTTGGCCATAATATAATTGTGGAGAACCACACAAGCCTTCACCACCTCATCCACTGTCTCAAATTTCAGATTAATGGCGGATCCTAATATACGCCATTTGGAGACAAGGATGCCAAAGGCGCACTCCACAGTTCTTCTGGCCCTGGACAGTCTGTAATTGAAAATACTTTTTGTGTGGTCCAAGCCCCGACTGGAGTAGGGTTTCAGTAGGTTGGCACACATTTGAAACGCCTCATCCCCCACCACAACAAATGGCATTGCCGGGCCTTCGGTGTTGGGAAGAGGTCGTGGCTGGGGGAAATTAAAATTGTTCTCATATAATCTTCGCCCCATATCAGACTCCTTAAATGTCCGTGAGTCATTTGCACGGCCAAACGCACCAATGTCCACGGCGAGAAACCTGCAGTCCGCACCTGCAATTGCCATGAGCACTGTGGAAAAGTATTTTTTGTAATTAAAAAACAGAGATCCACTTCTTGCAGGCTTTGTAATCCTAATGTGCTTCCCATCCACCGCTCCAATACAGTTAGGGAAAGAACACTGTTGTTCAAATTTATTGGCGTTGGCCTCCCATATTTCAGTTGTAGGGACGGGTAAAAATTCATCACGGAGATTATCCCAC
This sequence comes from Ranitomeya variabilis, assembly GCF_051348905.1. Classification (NCBI taxonomy): domain Eukaryota; kingdom Metazoa; phylum Chordata; class Amphibia; order Anura; family Dendrobatidae; genus Ranitomeya; species Ranitomeya variabilis. Next base: position 777,984,626 of record NC_135232.1, read on the forward strand.
AAAGCACGACATGTGTCGGCAATAATTCCCGAAAGTGTGGAGACTCCAATCCTGAATTGGAAATGCAGGGATCTTAAGGTCTCTCCGGTAGCCAGGAAACTGCCAAGAAGAAAAATAAAGAGATTAAATTAAAGTACATTGTAATAAAAATAAATACATGTACCATACCCAACCCCGAAAACTTACCAAAAAAAAAAAAAAGGGCACAAGGGCAGAAAATATCACTGTCGTGCTACGTTACGTACCGTAGAGTCACTAGCAGCCGTTCCTCTGCAGAAATTGATCGCCGAAGCTGCGTGTCCTGCCTGGTAATGGCTCCTTCCACCAGACGCAGCAGATAGCGGAAGCTGTCTTGAGACATCCTGGTATATTCAAAATATTTGTCCAGGTTGTCATTTAGCTTCGCCAAATAAGCAATGGTAGGCTCCACGGCTCTCCCGGACTTCCACGATAGGGTGTAGCCAAAAGCGCCGATGAATCCTTCTCCGTTTATCCCTTTTCCTTTGATGGTAATAGGCGATAGCATAGGCATTAGCCAATGCAAAATCCATCTCCATATCCATGTCGATACTCGCCATAGGACTCGCCATCATGATGCTGGAAACACAAGCAAAATGGGAGGAATTCATCTCTGCCAGGGTATATATAGACAATTACATTTTATACCCACCCTCTTCTAGCCATTGGTGGTCTTTATCTAGTGTCTAGACACTATTTGGGTTGTTTTTTTTTGGAAGAATGACATCACTTTAGGAAAACGCATGCGTCGGAAAACGCTGCGTTTTTGGGTTAAAACGCAAAGATTTTACCAAAAAACGCCGCGTTTTCCGACGTATGCGTTGGGTGCATGCGTCAAAAAAACCATGCGTTTTTCCAAGCGTTTTCATGCGTCGTGCGTTGCATCGACGACGCTGCGCCCAAAGGCGCAAATGTGAACGTAGCCTTATGCGCGGTCTTCTGTGGAATTCAAACTCAGATGCTCTAGCATGGCAGACAGCAGATTTAGCAGTGAGTAACAAGCAGAACTGTTAAGTAGTAGAGTATTTTCTGTTCTTAACCCCTTAGTGACTGATACAATTTTGATCTTAACGACCAAGCCAATTTTTACAACTCTGACCACTGTCACTTTACGATAACTCTGGAACGCCTCAACGGATGCCACTGATTCTGATAATGATTTTTCTTGACATTGTACTTCCTGACAATGGTACAATTTCTTTGCCATGAATTGTGTTTATTTATGAAAGAAATGGAAACTTGGAAAAAAAAATTAAATTTTTCAATTTTCAAACTTTTCATTTTTGTGCCCTTAAATCAGAGAGTTATGTTGCACAAAATAGTTCATAAATAACATTTCCTACATGTCTACTTTACGTCAGCACAATTTTAGAAACATAATTTTTTTTAGGACGTTATAGGGGATAAAAGATGGATAAAGTTGAATATGCCATGTCTCATATGTATAGAAAGCTAAATCATGATAGGAAATTTGGTGTTATTATCTCCCACCTGGGACCTCCAAGGCAGGGCCGCCATCAGGGCATTACTGCCCTTACTGCTGTATGGGGCCTGGTGATCAGCAGAGGGGGCCCCAGGGCCTGCCTCTTATGCTTCTGCTCAGTGGCCTAAAGTGCTGTGTGTTCCAGCGCACATGTAACACAGGTACTTGGACGCAGTGACACGGAGGCGCGGAGCAGGGGTTAACTATTATTTACTTAACAGTAATGAAGTCTTCGCATGGAGATATCAGGGAAAAAGAGGATGCAGGGTAAACAGTATAAATGCTATTCAACTATACAGTCTTTATATCAGGTTTAACTTATCGTAGCTCTGATGTCTGTTACTCTCTGGAGGTGATGAGATACCGGAGGTTCGGACCCAGCGCTTCAGCAACAACACTTGCAGCCTGGTTCTCTTTCTACACCTGCACGCTCCTTTAGCTCGCCATTTCACGGGCGAGAGCTCTTTCACCAAGAGTCCACATTTCTGAACTTCTTGGATTTTTTGTTGCCAAATAAATTGATCTTGCTCATAACGGGTGGGAGGCACTCCAGTCATCTTTCGCTCTGATCGCCATAATCCGGGTTGACCGATGAGAAGTGGGGAGCTACTTTGGTCCAGTGGATGGTGCTGTTCATTCACAGTTCTCAGTCTCTCCCATCCATCTTGTCACACACACACGGCCGGCACTAGGGCCTGGGAGCTTCCTCAGAGCTGTGCATGCTTATCTAACCTTGACAGCTGCGCAGCTCCAGCTGGCTCCATCTTCTCTGGACTTCCGGTCAGGTGACCGCACATATGCAATGACGTAATCGACATGTACGAGGAAGCCAGAAGCAGAGCTGCGCCTGCAGGGTATCGTCTGTTAGGTAAGTATGAAAAATGTTTTGTTTTTCTTTGTAAAATTAGTTAAATGGGTGAGGGTAGAGGGAGGGAGACTGCCATGATGAAGTGTGTCTGGGGGGGCTGCACAAGATGAAGTGTGTTGGGGGCTGCACATGATGAAGTGTGTCTGGGGGGACCACACGTGATGATGTCGTGGGAGGGGACTGCAAATGATGAATTGGGGGAGGGGGCAGGGGACTGCAAATTTTGATGAGGGGGTGAGGGGAACTGAAAATGATGAATTGAGGGGGATAGGGGACTACAAATGATGAAGTGAGGGGGAACTGCAAATGAAGTGAAGGGGATGAGGACTGCAAATGATGAAGTGAGAGGGGATGGAGAACTGCAAGTGATGAAGTGGAGGCAGGGTGACTGCAAATCATGAAGTGAGGGGGGAGGGGGACTTCAAATGAAGTAGGGGACTGCAAATTATGAAGTGGGGGTTGATGGCGACTGGAAATGATGAAGTGAGGGGGGATGGGAGACTGCAAATGATGAAGTGAGGGGGACTGCAAATGATAAAGTGAGGGGGAATGGGGGACAATAAATGATGAAGTGAGGGGGATGGGGGGTGTCACGGGTTTACTGAGACAGTGTGGATCCAGAAGACCGCAGCATTTGATTGCTCCTACTCTGGAGCTGAGAAGAAGCACTTCTTCATTTTAAATGTGTTTATTACTTCTGGCAGAACAGGGGTTAATCGGCAATGTTGGAAATCTGTGCTCACAGCTGTGCTTGGTTAGCCACTCCTTTTCCCTTTATAATCTGGACTCTGATACTAACCCTTGTCAGAGCTAGCTTTATTGCTGCATGGCTAACGGAGGGAGAGGAGTTTGTATGAGAAGGAGAGTTGAAGGAGTTATTAGTGACTGTTGATTGGTTTGTATGCATCTTAATTCCTTATCCTTCTCTGTTTTTGCTTATTACCCCCCCACCTTCACACCCTGGTGCATTCATCTGTTATATGTGAGTGAATATTTTGTATACCTGGAGCTTTCTATTAACCCTTGTTTGTGTTGCCTTGTTTGTCGGGTTGGTGTACTACGGTCCACAGTAGCGCCCCCTCTTTCCTGTGTGGGGGAGGAGAACAGATGGAGGGCTAACTCAGGAGATGTATGAGTTTCACATCATGCAGGATAACAAACTTTGCAACACATGTCTCCCCACACATACTGCGCCAATGATGAAAGGTTCTATGAACCGAAATGTTGCCATTTGGGCTTAATAAAATCCACTTTTTTTCAAATTTCATATGTTTTGCAGTGCTGCCTTCTTCCTTTAATACCTACTATGGAACAAACTGAACATTTGTCTGGAGGCCTGACACCCACTGTGAGTAAATACTACACACCTACTGAAATTTATTTGATACTTCATACAAAAGCCTTTGTTGGTCATGACAGCTTCAAGATGCTTTCTGCATGGAGAAACTAGTCGCATGCATTGCTCAGTTGTGATTTTTTTGCCCATTCTTCCACACAACTGAAGTCTGCGGGTGACACCACTGACTTTTCCCTTATGTGCACTTCAATCCCCTGTCCATGAGGCCAGTGAAGGTGCCTCACTCCCTGCACCTGTCATTGCACACTAGCAACCACTGTCAGCAACAATGTCCCTCGGTACTTGGTCCCCAGCCACCACTATTTCTCCCGGTGTGCTGTCCCCACCTTGCATAATCACAAGTCCCATAACATCAGCCGTAAGCTGACCAATGCTGTTATTGGAAAGGTCCACTTAACCACAGATACGTGGACAAGTACTTGTGGCCAGCTAGGTTACATCTCCCTGATGGCACACTGAATGAACATTGTGGAATCTGGGACCCAGTCGGACCCTGGGATAGAATACATGCTACCAACACCAAGGATTGTGGGTCCTGTTCAATCATGGTTTCTCTCACCTTCTAAAGTAGTTCCTGCACCTCCTCCTCCACCTCCTCACCTCCATCTCTGAATTGTCAACATCAGTCACCAGCTGGAAGCACTGCCTCATCCAAACAGCAACAGGCTCTGTTGTAGCTAATCTGCTTATGTGACAAACAACACACCGCCTGCAGAGTTGTATAAAGGTATAACAGACCAGACTGATCTGTGTCTGTTGCCCCTGAACCTGCAACCAGTCATGGTCGTGTGTGCAAATAGCATTACTTGGTGAAGGTTGGCAACCTCACACATATACCTTGCCTGGTCCACTGTTATGATCCTTAGTGGTTGAGGATCACAAATTACTCCAGCTAAGTAACAAACATAGGACAAGCTCTAGGGAGGTGGCAAACTGGACTGACCGCAAATCTGAACCTATCCAAACACACTAGAAGTAGCCGGTGAACGTGCCTAAAAATCCTAGACGTCTCTAGCCAGCCTGAGGAACTAACTACCCCTAGAGAGAAAGAAAAGACCTCTCTTGCCTCCAGAAAAATAATCCCCAAAGATATAGAAGCCCCCAACAGATAATAACGGTGAGGTAAGAGGAAGGCACATACACAGGGGTGAAAGCAGATTCAGCAAATGAGGCCCACTAATACTAGATAGCAGAAAATAGAAAAGGGAATCTATGTGGTCAGTAAAAAACCCTTACAAAATATCCACTCTGAGATTTCAAGAACCCCCACACCAACTAACGGTGCGGGGGGAGAAACTCAGTCCCCTAGAGCAACCAGCAAGCGAGGAAATCACATTTTAGCGAGCTGGACTAAAAACATAATGAACACTGATAATCAAAAAATGATCAAACAAAAACTTAGCTTGTCTTGGAGAGACTGGGAGCAAGGTAGACACAAGGAATCTGAAGAGCACTGAATACATTGATAGCAGGCAAGGAACTGAGTCTCCAGGTGAGCTAAATAGGAAACCAACCAAGGATAACGAACCAGCTGATGCAGCCAACCTGCAGAAAGACAACACTACACAGTACCGCTTGTGACCACTAGAGGGAGCCCAAAAATAGAATTCACAACAGTACCCCCCCCTTGAGGAGGGGTCACCGAACCCTCATCAAGACTCCCAGGGCGATCAGGATGAGCCACGTGGAAGGCACGAACCAAATCGGCCGCATGAACATCAGAGGCGACAACCCAGGAATTATCCTCCTGACCATAGCCCTTCCACTTAACCAAATACTGAAGCCTCCGTCTAGAGATACGAGAATCCAAAATCTTCTCCACCACGTACTCCAATTCGCCCTCCACCAGCACCGGAGCAGGAGGCTCAACAGAAGGAACCACAGGTACCACATACCTCCGCAACAAAGACCTATGGAACACATTATGAATGGCAAACGATGCTGGGAGATCCAAACGAAAAGACACCGGGTCAAGGATTTCCAAGATCTTATAAGGACCGATGAAGCGAGGCTTGAATTTAGGAGAGGAGACCTTCATAGGAACATACCGAGAAGACAGCCACACCAAATCCCCAACACGAAGTCGGGGACCCACACCGCGGCGGCGGTTGGCAAAGCGCTGAGCCTTCTCCTGTGACAACCTCAAATTGTCCACCACATGGTTCCAAATCTGCTGCAACCTATCCACCACAGAATCCACCCCAGGACAGTCAGAAGGCTCAACCTGACCCGAGGAAAAACGAGGATGGAAACCAGAATTGCAGAAAAAAGGCGAAACCAAAGTAGCAGAACTAGCCCGATTATTAAGGGCAAACTCGGCCAATGGCAAAAAAGTCACCCAATCATCCTGATCAGCAGAAACAAAACATCTCAAATAAGTTTCCAACGTCTGATTAGTTCGCTCGGTTTGGCCATTAGTCTGAGGATGGAAGGCCGACGAAAAAGACAAATCAATGCCCATCTTAGCACAAAAAGTCCGCCAAAACCTGGACACAAACTGGTATCCTCTATCAGACACAATATTCTCAGGAATGCCGTGCAAGCGAACCACATTCTGAAAAAATAGAGGAACCAAATCGGAGGAAGAAGGCAACTTAGGCAAGGGCACCAAATGGACCATCTTGGAAAAACGATCACACACCACCCAGATGACCGACATTCTCTGAGAGACTGGAAGATCCGAAATAAAATCCATGGAAATGTGCGTCCAAGGCCTTTTCGGAACAGGCAAAGGCAAAAGCAAACCGCTGGCACGAGAACAGCAAGGCTTAGCCCGAGCACAAATCCCACAAGACTGCACAAAGGAACGCACATCCCGCGACAAGGAAGGCCACCAGAAGGACCTAGCCACCAAATCTCTGGTACCAAAAATCCCAGGATGACCCGCCAACACCGAAGAATGAACCTCGGAAATAACTCTGCTGATCCATCTATCCGGGACAAACAGTCTCTCTGGTGGACAACGGTCAGGTCTATCCGCCTGAAATTTCTGCAGCACTCGTCGCAAATCTGGGGAAATGGCAGACAAAATCACTCCCTCTCTGAGAATACCAGCCGGCTCAGAAACTCCCGGAGAGTCAGGCACAAAACTCCTAGAAAGTGCATCAGCTTTCACGTTCTTCGAACCAGGCAGGTATGAGACCACGAAGTTGAAACGGGAGAAAAACAACGACCAACGAGCCTGTCTAGGATTCAGGCGCTTGGCAGATTCAAGGTAAATCAGATTTTTGTGATCAGTCAAGACCACCACACGATGTTTAGCTCCTTCGAGCCAATGTCGCCACTCCTCAAATGCCCACTTCATAGCCAACAACTCCCGATTACCAACATCATAATTCCGCTCGGCAGGCGAAAACTTTCTTGAAAAGAAAGCACATGGCTTCATCACAGAGCCATCAGAGCTTCTCTGCGACAAAACAGCCCCTGCTCCAATCTCAGAAGCATCAACCTCGACCTGGAAGGGGAGAGAGACATCTGGCTGACATAAGACTGGAGCTGAAGAAAACCGGTGCTTCAGCTCCCGAAAGGCCTCCACGGCCGCAGGAGACCAATTAGTCACATCAGAACCCTTCTTGGTCAAATCCGTCAAAGGTTTAACCACGCTAGAAAAATTAGCGATGAAATGACGGTAAAAATTAGCAAAACCCAAGAACTTCTGAAGACTCTTAACAGACGTGGGCTGAGTCCAGTCATGAATAGCCTGGACCTTGACTGGGTCCATCTCCACAGTAGAAGGAGAAAAAATAAAACCCAAAAAGGAGACCTTCTGTACTCCGAAGAGGCATTTTGAGCCCTTCACAAATAAAGCATTAGCACGCAGGACCTGAAACACCATCCTGACCTGCTTCACATGGGACTCCCAATCATCAGAAAAGACCAAAATGTCATCCAGATAAACAATCATAAATTTATCCAGATATTCTCGGAAGATGTCATGCATGAAGGACTGAAACACAGAAGGAGCATTAGAGAGTCCAAAAGGCATCACTAAGTACTCAAAATGGCCTTCGGGCGTATTAAATGCTGTTTTCCATTTGTCTCCCTGCTTAATGCGCACAAGGTTATACGCACCACGGAGATCTATCTTGGTGAACCAACTGGCACCCTTAATCCGAGCAAACAAATCAGACAATAGTGGCAAAGGATACTGAAATTTGACTGTGATTTTATTCAGAAGACGATAATCTATACAAGGTCTCAAAGAACCGTCCTTCTTGGCCACAAAAAAAAAACCTGCACCAAGAGGGGAGGAGGATGGGCGAATATGTCCCTTCTCCAGAGACTCCTTTATATAACTCCGCATCGCGGCATGCTCTGGTATAGACAAATTAAAAAGTCATCCCTTAGGGAATTTACTACCAGGAATTAAATTTATAGCACAGTCACAATCCCTATGAGGAGGCAGGGCACTGGACCTGGGCTCATCAAATACATCCTGGTAGTCAGACAAAAACTCAGGGACCTCAGAAGGAGTGGAAGAAGCAATAGACACCAACGGAGTATCGCCATGAATTCCCTGACAACCCCAACTTGACACAGACATAGCTTTCCAATCTAAAACTGGATTATGAGCTTGCAGCCATGGCAGACCCAAAACGACAACATCATGCAAATTATGCAGAACAAGAAAGCGAATCACCTCCTGATGTACGGGAGTCATGCACATGGTCATTTGCGTCCAATACTGAGGCTTATTCTCAGCCAATGGCGTAGCATCAATTCCCCTCAGAGGAATAGGAAATTCCAAAGGCTCCAGGACAAAACCACAGCACCTGGCAAACGACAAATCCATCAGATTCAGGGCAGCACCCGAATCCACAAAAGCCATAACCGGGTAGGACGACAAAGAACAAATCAAAGTAACAGACAAAATAAATTTAGGCTGTATAGTACCACTGGTGACAGGTTTTGATTTCTTTTTTAAGCGTTTAGAGCATGCTGAGATAACATGAGTAGAATCACCACAGTAAAAGCACAACCCATTTTGACGTCTATGACTTTGTCGCTCAATTCTGGTCAGAGTTCGGTCACATTGCATAGACTCAGGTCTCTGTTCGGAAAATACCGCCAAAGGATGAGCAGATTTGCGCTCCCGCAAACGCCGATCAACCTGAATGGCTAAAGCCATAGAATCACTCAGACTTGCAGGGGTGGGAAACCCCACCATAACATTCTTAACGGCCTCAGAAAGACCTTCTCTGAAATTTGCAGCCAGGGCACACTCATTCCATTGAGTAAGCACCGACCATTTCCGAAATTTTTGACAATACACCTCTGCTTCATCCTGACCCTGAGAGATAGCCAGCAACGTTTTTTCTGCCTGATTCTCAAGATTAGGCTCCTCATAAAGCAGTCCAAGAGCCAGAAAAAATGCATCCACATTAAGCAATGCAGGATCTCCTGGCGCCAGAGAGAAAGCCCAATCTTGAGGGTCGCCGCGCAACAAGGAAATAACAATTTTAACTTGCTGAGCGGAATCACCAGAGGAACGAGGTCTCAGAGATAGAAATAACTTACAATTATTCTTAAAATTTAGAAACCTAGATCTATCTCCAGAAAACAACTCAGGAATGGGTATCTTTGGTTCTGACATAGGGCTATGAATAACAAAATCCTGAATACTTTGCACCCGTGCAGTAAGATGATCCACACTAGAAGTCAGAGTCTGAACATTCATGTCTGCAGCTGAGCTCAAAACCACCCAGAGTTCAAGGGGATGAAAGAAGCTAAACAGACTGCAGCAAAGGAAAAGCGGGAGGAAAAAAAAAAAAAAAAATGTACTCAGGTCTTCTTTTTATCCCACTTCAGCGATGCATTAAACACTTTTTGGCCTGCTATACTGTTATGATCCTTAGTGGTTGAGGATCACAAATTACTCCAGCTAAGTAACAAACAGGACAAGCTCTAGGGAGGTGGCAAACTGGACTGACCGCAAATCTGAACCTATCCAAACACACTAGAAGTAGCCGGTGAACGTGCCTAAAAATCCTAGACGTCTCTAGCCAGCCTGAGGAACTAACTACCCCTAGAGAGAAAGAAAAGACCTCTCTTGCCTCCAGAGAAATAATCCCCAAATATATAGAAGCCCCCAACAGATAATAACGGTGAGGTAAGAGGAAGGCACATACACAGGGGTGAAAGCAGATTCAGCAAATGAGGCCCACTAATACTAGATAGCAGAAAATAGAAAAGGGAATCTATGCGGTCAGTAAAAAACCCTTACAAAATATCCACTCTGAGATTTCAAGAACCCCCACACCAACTAACGGTGTGGGGGGAGAAACTCAGTCCCCTAGAGCAACCAGCAAGCGAGGAAATCACATTTTAGCGAGCTGGACTAAAAACATAATGAACACTGATAATCAAAAAATGATCAAACAAAAACTTAGCTTGTCTTGGAGAGACTGGGAGCAAGGTAGACACAAGGAATCTGAAGAGCACTGAATACATTGATAGCAGGCAAGGAACTGAGTCTCCAGGTGAGCTAAATAGGAAACCAACCAAGGATAACGAACCAGCTGATGCAGCCAACCTGCAGAAAGACAACACTACACAGTACCGCTTGTGACCACTAGAGGGAGCCCAAAAATAGAATTCACAACAGTCCACGTGCTCAACTTAGTGGTTCAGAGGTTTCTCAAAACCTACCCAGATCTGCCTGAGCTACTTGTGAAGGTGTGCCACGTGTGTGCCCATTTCCGCAAGTTGGCTACAGCTGCCAGTGCCCTGGCAGTGCTGCAGCAGCGTTTGCAACTTCCAGCTCACTAACTGGTGTGCAATGTCACCAGGCATTGGAACTCAACGTTACATATGTTGGCAAAGGTTTATGAGCAGCCGAGGCCAGTAGTTGAATACCAGCTGCAGCATGCCCAACGGTATTCCGGTCAGCCTCCGTACGTAAGAGCTGATGAGTGGGCATGGATGTCTGACATATGTGCACTTCTCCAAAACTTTGAGGACTTGACCAAGATTGTGAGTGGCGATGATGCCATAATCAGCGTAACCATCCCACTTCTCTGTCTACTGAAACGCTTGCAGCTCACAAAGAGGAGGTATTGCAGGCGGAACAAGTTGAGATGGAGCAAGAACATATAAAGGGTGATGCTACACAGGCCAACATCATCTCATTTTCTCAATGCAGATTGGGTGATAATGAGGAGGAGGAGGAACAAGAGCTGGTTGCCTGCACTATATGCTGTACTATCCACGCCACCTTTATTTCGTCTGTTCAACGTGGATGGCCGGAAGACGAGGAGCAGAGGGAGGATGAGGAGGAGAACGAGAATGAGGAGGAGATGAACAGTTGTCCTGTTGGTGGGGACAAGTAAGTCTTGGCTGTTGGCAGTCTGGCACATATGGCTGAGTTTATGTTCCGCTGCCTTTCCCATGGCCCTCGTGTTGTACGCATTTTGTCCAACACTAATTACTGGATGGTAACCCTTCTAGACCCACACTATAAGGAGAACTTTTCATATTGCCTTCCCATGGCGCAGAAGCCTAATAAAATGTTGCAGTACCAGAACGACCTAGTTGAAGAATCAGTAAAATAAAATCCAATCTTACAATGCTGGCGTCAGAGGTTATAGTTCCTTGGACAGCCAAGGAGTAGAGACAAGGGAGACACACTATCAAAGGTCTGGGACATTTCTCTTAGATCATCCCATAGCCCTGAACCTGATGCGTGGGGTAGTCTGACAAGTAGGGAAAAGTTTTGGAAGATGCTGAAGGAGGACCTTGCCGAATGTACCAGCATCCTCCGTGATTCCTATGTGCCTTTCAACTACTGGGTATCCAAGCTAGACATATGGCATAAACTGTCTCTGTACTAGAGATGAGTGCATTTGTTCAGAAAATGTTTGCCAATCTCAAATTCGGCACGCACGTAACACATTTGGCTTTGTGTTCGGTGACCCGAGCATTTTTACTCAAAGTCAGCAAAATTCAGTCACAGTTCGATAAATCATTGCGTTTCTACTAATGCTTTTGTTATGACTTTAGCTAGGATAGAGGTGCTGTATGATGAGTGGGGGGCACGGGGGTATGTGTTTGATGAGGGAGGGGGTGTGCATAGGTAAGAAGAGCAGCAGACTGTTTTTTTTCCCAAAAATTTATGTGTGGAGATTCCAGCAGCCAATCAGGGTGCAGAAGCCATCCACAATGTCCAGACACAAGGGCTTGTGACATTGGCTACTGAAGTCAAAAGGTCCCTCTCAATATAAAGAGAGGACATGTTAACAGTTTTGATGCCATTTTGTCAGTGTAGCAACATAGAGAGACCGCTCCTGCTACTGGATAGTCAGAAAGTTATGTAGGTGGTTTATTGTCAGTCAGGCAGTTCAGATACATAGGATACTGTGTAGCTGTGAAATCGACATTCCAGCAGATCAATCGTTTTTGCTCATTGTGTGTGACACCAGGGCAGATTTCAGCATATAACTCTTGTGCTGCTAATATTGTGCTTGAAGAGTCTACACTTGATAATATAATTTGTTTCTTGTAATACTGTGCTCCAGAAAGCACTCCACATTTCAGTATCTAATCATTTTGTGCTCATATTTGTGCTCCATCCAAAAGCTCACATTTGAAAATCTAATTTGTTAGTTCTAATACCATGCTCCAGAAAGCAGGGGATATTTCAGTATCTAACAATTTTGTAATGATATTTTTAGAGTCAAAATTGTTTGTTCAAATAGCATGCTCCAGAAAGCATGGCACATTTCTGTAGAAAAATATTTTGTGCTGGTTACAATTTGGCCTAGGCAAAAGTCCACATTAGAAAATATAAATTCTTTGTGCTAATACCATGGCCCTGAAACATGGCAATATTTCTGCAGAAAAATATTTTGTGCTGATAATATTATGGAAAAGACAGGAAGGAGTCCACATTTCAAAATATAAATTATTTGTGCTAATACCATTGTCCTGAAACTAGGCCACATTTCTGGAGAAAAATATTTTGTGCTGGTAATATTTTGGGCTGGGCAGGAGTCCACGTTTAAAAATATTAATTATTTGCGCTAATGCTGTGGTCCTGAAGCAAGGCCAAATTTCAGTATATAAATGTTTAGTGATGATAGTGTTTCTCCAGCCAGGAGTCCACATTTCTGAATCTAAATTGTTTGTACTAATAGTGTGTTCCAGTACATTTCACTACATTTCAGTATATAAATTATTTGCGCTAATTGTGTGGTCCAGTCAGCACGCCACATTTCAGCATGGGACAGGACCTGTGAAAGGGCTTGGACCAGCATTTATACCTTAAACATTGATTAGTAACAGATGGATGAGTGACAGTTGAAAGCCTGGTGCTCTGAGAGCTCTGTCAAATTCAGGCAAGACACATGAAGGAGACTCAACTTGGAGTCCAAACATTTTCAAAAATTAGGGGCAGACGCCACTAAAGTGGCATTAATTTATTTTATATATTTATTTTATTCAATTATATAGCACCTTTAATTCCACAGCGCTTTACAGACATTATCAATTTCCCCAGAGTGGAAATAGTATAATGAAGCTCTGACACACCTTCCATTACAGGCAGACCACCAGATGGAGACCTAACTTGTAGTTTCCACATTTCTTAAAATTGCTAGTAATATCAGCAGTAGCAACAGCAGCCATAGAAGCCAGGACAAAGGTGTGACAAACTGCAATAACGCGAGATCAATGCATGGCACTATAAACGACAATATCGCCTAGTCTGCCCAGTCTGTGACCAGGGTGGAAAAGACATTGAAGATCTATGTCTTGTTCATCTTGATGAAAGATAAGTGGTCTACACTTTCAGGTGACAGCCAGATGTGCTTTTCCATCATGACACCACCAGCAGTACTGAAGACAAGTTCTGAGAGAACGCTGGCTGCCGGACATGACAAAATCTCCAATGTGTGACATGCGAGCTCAGGCCACTCTTCTATTTTTGTGGTTGGTAACGGGGTAACACTCAAGCTGGCTTCCATCAACCCCTCCCGAAAGCCATTGACAACAAAGAGGGGATCATTATCCTCTTCATCTCCTGACTCTTGCACTCCCATCGCCTCTTCCTCCTCATCCTCCTCCATTTGTTCCTCGGCTCCTGCACCTTTAACTAACAGTTTTTCTGATACCATCATGCCATCACTGTAATGGCACCCGCCTGTGTGACGACTGTCCAGAACTTAGCGATATTATCACTTCCGCATCCTCGTCTGCTTCCTCCTCATCCTCTGGTACCACCACCTCCTCCAGCAGACTATTCAAAGTGTGCTCCAGCATGTAGATGACTGGAATACTCATACTGATGATGGCAATGTCAGCACTAACCATCTTCGTAGCCATTTCGAATCTGTGCAGAAGGGTGCAGAGGTCTTTCATCTGTGCCCACTCCACAAGCGTGATTTGCTACACATTCGTACTGCATTAGGCCAGACTATACAAAATCTCATACTTTATCAGGGCTCGAAGATGCTGCCACAGTCGCTGCAACATGTGCAGAGTGGAATTCCACCGTGTTGGCACAGCGCATATCAACCAGTTAAATGTTAGCCCGAAAGACCTCTGTAGTGCTTTCTGCAGAGCAATGTATCCAGGCCTGGATAATGGCTGAGAAATTGCTGTACCACCAGGTCAAGGACTTGAGATATGCAAGACACGTATGTGAGGTTGCCCTGGCATTGGTTCGCCACCAGGTTCGCACCGTTATCACACACAGCCTTCCCTGACTCCAGGTTCAGTGGTGACAGCCATTGCTCAAACTCGGCCTGGATAGCTGTACACAATGCTTGAGCTGTGTGACTGTGATCTCCAAGGCATATTAATTTAAACACTGCGCAGTATGGAGGTGAGGGGGGTTGTCTCTGAACTGTTTAAAAGTATGTCTCATTAAGGGAGAGGTTGAGGGCACAGGTGGAGGCCATTCAGAAGGTGGAGGAGGCAGAAGCAGTGGAGGAAGTGTTAGAAAGAGAAGTTTGTCCCGCCAGCCTTGGGGATTTCAAGATTTGCCATCTAGTGACACCTTGGTGTCTAGTGGTTTAGTTCTCTATCCTATGGTGTGTAGTGGTTTACTTCTCCACAACTAGGTGTTTAGTAGTTTAGTTCTCTTACCCCTGTGGTTTAGTAGTTTAGTTCTCCATCTTCTGGTGTGTAGTGGTTTAGTTATCCAATCCTAGGTGTTTAGTAGTTTATTTCTCCAACCCCTTTTGTCTAGTCGTTTAGTTCTCCATCTTCTGATGTGTAGTGGTTTATTTGTCCAACTCTAGATATTTAGTAGTTTAGTTTTCCAACCACTGTTGTCCAGTAGTTTAGCTCTCCAACTTATGGTGTGTAGTGGTTTAGTTCTCCATTCCCAAGCGCCCTGCAAACCTTGGGGATTCCAAGACTTGTGGAGCAGCCCCTTCCCTGCCTGATCCCACAGCCACCAGAGTCAACCAGGGCCCAGTCAGCGAGATTTACCACCCCTGGCCATGCTTGTTCGTCCAGGTTGTCAGTGTTGAAATACACTCTGTCAGACATAGATTTTTTTTAAATACATGTGATATTGTCTGTGACATGCTGGTGTAGTGCAGGCACATCTTTCTTACAGAAGTAATGGCGACTGGGCAACTGGTATTGGGGGATTGCGATGGTCATCAGATTTTGGACACCGACTGTTACCACCAGGCGGAAAGGCTACATTTCCATGACCAAAAGATTGGATTGTCCACCAATTTATGAAAGATCTCATCCCATTATCACAGAGATTACAGGCCAGAAGTCATGCAGAACCACCATGCCATCTGCTTGGTACTATACTTTAAAAACCCATTTACATCCTATAGCCTTTTTTTCCTTTTGTCAGCTCTGTCATTGTCATGTGTTTGAATCTTGCATGGATTTTATTTCAGTTTCTGTGGCCTTTATCCATTTGTTGGCCTCTTCTTCTGAAAGTTGAGATATGTCCTCCCAAAATGTAGGTTCATACATTTTATTTGTACTTGCCTTGTATGAAAGACGTTTAGGTGGTCTTCCCTTGTTTTGCAGTGGTACTGACATTTGTTTGGTGATAGTCCTAAACAAGCTCTGCACTGGAGATGCACCAATTCCATACCTGAATCGTCTCCAGGACATGGTCCTGGTACTTGCTGGACTTTCTTCGATGCCATGTACTCATCTTCACAGCTATTGAACATCTCACTTTGAAGTTCTTGATGCTCCGATAAATTGTTGATTTAAGGGCAATCGTACAGGCAGCAATGTCCTTGTCTGTAAAGCCCTATTGATGCAAAGCAATCATGACTGCACTTGTTTCCTTTGAAGTAACCATAGTTGACAGAATAAGACAGCAATTTAAAGCACCAGTACCTTTGCAATTCATTCAGTCTGCTCTTAAAATTCAATCAGAATTACATTGTGATATCAGCTGCCTATTCTTCATTAATGCGTTTTTTTTCTGAGCTAACGAAAAGATCACTGAAATTCTATAATAACGTCATTTTGGAATAGAGCAAAAATGTTGTGGTAATGTTCTCTTTGTGATTAAGCTAATTTTCATGCAAATAATGACTGCAATTTGTTTCAATTCATCACCTGAATCACCTAAATCATAATCACTTAAACCTAATGCAAGTGTCACTATAAAAACTAAAGCAGCAAACATTTGTGTCAGTCACAAAAATTTTAAGCTGATCTAGAATCACTTTCTTGCTGAATGCATAGGAAAAAATTTTTTTATTATTACACAACTTCTGATATATCAAAGAAAATAGCCAAAGGAGTAAAGCCTCTTTAATTCTAGCAAATTAAATTTAAGATATTCTTACCCATCTATATCTGCTGTCTCCACATAACACAGACTGTTTGGTTCAGAGGTGTACAGCAAAAATACATCTGCCTATAAAATAAAATATTAAATAGCTTAGTTGGATACATAAATTAGATTTTTTATTATATGAATAATATATAGATTATAGATTAAAATACAGCAGAGATTCATAAATGAAACATACATGATAATTACTGTTCACATTTTTGTCAACTTAATGGTTTTTCCAGGGGCCATCATATAGCAAAAACTCATTCAACTTACCAGTGGATGCCAAACATCAGGGGCACATTCCCTGGACCTCTTGCCAGATCTATGAGCCACTTTGAACTGTCTTGTCGTTAATACACTTTAACTTAATAACGTAAAGACTAGTGATGAGCACATTTTTTTGGAAATCGATTGACAAACATAAATTCGGAACGAATATGGCACATTCGGATTCGTGATCAGAAAATATATCCGCTGCCACAAAAGTATTTTCAGCACTTTGGCAACGATAATGATGGTGTATCATGAGCGTTTGGCATGTGTTTAATGAGGGGAGGGGGTTTGCAGAGATTAGAGGCACGGCGTTCTTGTTACCAGTATTTTTTTTCCCCTAACTTTATGCGAGCACATTGCTGCTAGCCAATCAGGGCGCAGGAAACATCCACAATGTCCTGACTCAATGGCATTTGTTGTTGGCTGCTGAAATCACATGTCCCTCTCCATATAAATAGTGAACATCTTGCTTTAGCGCCATTTTGACACTGTAACAGTGGAGAAAGGCTGCTCGTGACACTGGCACTGTTAGCAGCAAGATTTTAGCCAGTGTCCTGTGTGGCTGTGAAATTGACATTTCAGCATTTTTTTTGCCATTACTGAGATCCACAGGCAAAGCCAGCAGGGCACATGTCATACAAGTGTGTTGTGCACTGCTTTTGCTGTGCTCCATGCATGGGTATAGCGTTCTAAATCTATTTTTTTCACTAGCTAAATGTAAAACAGTCTGCTGTATCCCAACTTGTCATTTAGTGCTGTGGTGATATGAGACGGTCTTCAGACCTAACGCACATTAAAAAAAAATATCATTTTTCTGTTTCAAAACGTTATACAGCCCACCGTATCCCACTTTGTCATTTTGTTTGGTTGCAATAAGGCTGTCTGCAGATCTCACGCACATAACAAAAAAAAAAATTCTGTTACTAAACGTCATACAGCAGGACACCTGACTTTCAAATTTTTTGTAGCATCTAGTGTGTTATAGAGGCCTGTTGCAGAGGCCCCCCAAAATTATTCTGCTACTAACATCATACAGTAGGGGACATCTGACTTTCAAATTGTTTGTAGCATCTACTGTGTTATAGAGGCCTGATCCACAGGCCCCCCAAAAATTGTTCTGTTACTAACTTCATACAGTAGGGGACATCTCACTTTCAAATTGTTTGCAGCATCTAGATACAGGAAAGATATATATCTTGGTACCGTGTTAACCAGTGGATAGAAAAATATTTAGAATCGAGAGCCCTGTCTTATCCATGTTTTTTTTCTGTTTTTTTATGTGATGTGTTGTGCATAAATATGTGATTCTCCAGAAGTTCTTTTAGTCTATGCCTGATGAAGAGACCTGTGTAGTCTCGAAAGCTTGCAATTTGTTACCATCTTTTCAGTTAGCCATTAAAAGGTATCAACTGCTGAGGACTCTCAATTCTAAATATTTTGCAGCATCTAGTGTGTTAAAGAGGCCTGATCCAGAAGCCATCAAAAAATGTTTCTGTTACTAACGTCATACAGTAGGGGTCATCTCGCTTTCAAATTGTGTGTAGCATCTAGTGTGTTATAGAGGCCTGATCCAGAGGCCACAGAAAAATTTAGTCCCTATTATACTATTTCTACTGTGGTGAAATTGATGCCACTTCTTTGGTGTAAGGCCCTCATTTGTTTAAATGTGAACACTCCTGGTTGGGTGCGCATCTTCTGGATTGGACATAGTAGAAGACTGTTGGTCCCTATTGTACTATTTCTACTGTGGTGAAATTCATGCCACTTTGGTAGTGTCTGCCAATAATTTTTGAAAATGTGTAGTCTCCTTGTTGGGTATCCTTCATGCGTGTTGCCTATAGCAGTAGGCCTCCGAGACCGTCAGGCTTCCACTCCCTTAGACTCAACTGTTGTGAATTCCGTTCTTGGGCTCCCTCCGGTGGTTGTAAATGGCACTTTTGTGAGTTCTGCCCTTGGGCTCCCTCCGGTGGTTTTGAGTGGAACTGCTGCTCCTTGGGTTTAGCATTGCAGCTGTTTCCACTGATCGTCTCTCCTGGCTCTGCTATTTAGCCTGGCTCTAGTCTTCAGCCAGTGCCAGCTGTCAATGTTTCTTGGTTGGATTCAGATCTCTCCTTGGATTTCTCTGATAGCCTGTCCATTTCAGCAAAGATAAGTCATTGCTTTTCTTTTGGTTGTCCACTTGCTGTGGACTTAATCGTTCAGCTCATGTTGTTTTTTCTTGTCCAGCTTGTCTGTATGATATATTCAGCTTAGCTGGAAGCTCTGGGGAAGCAGATTTGCCCCTCCACTGTTATGATCCCAATGGCAAGGGATCTCAGAGATTAAAGCAAAGTCTAAAAACATAAATACCAGCTCATAGGGAAGTGGTAACTAAGCTGACCATATAGCTGATCCTAGCACAAACACTAACAGTAGCCGGGGAACGTGCCTACGTTGATCCTAGACGTCTCGCGCCAGCCGGAGAACTAACTAACCCTATCAGGGAAAATAAGACCTCTCTTGCCTCCAGAGAAAAGACCCCAAAGAAATACAAGCCCCCAACAAATAATAACGGTGAGGCAAGAAGAAAAGACAAACGTAAGAATGAACTAGATTTTAGCAAAGAGAGGCCCACTAACTAAATAGCAGAAGATAGTAAGATGACTTATATGGTCAGCAAAAAACCCTGCAAAATATCCACGCTGAATATCCAAGAACCCCCAAACCGACTAACGGTGAGGGGGGAGAAAATCAGCCCCCTAGAGCTTCCAGCGATATCAGGAATCACATTTTGTACAAGCTGGACAAAAATAAGAACAATGCAAATAAACAAAAGTAAGAAAGCAGGACTTAGCTTATCTTGCAAAGAACCAGGACCTGAAGACAGGAGCAAACAGAAATGAACTGATTACAACGATGCCAGGCACTGGACTGAGAATCCAGGAAGTTTAAACAGCAACACCCCAGGCCTAACGAAGCAGGTGAGTACCAACCTGGGAAAAGACAATCCAAGTGCCAAACCACAAGAGACCACAAGAGGGAGCCAAAAAGTATAGTTCACAACACTCCACACCGTGAGTCGGTGTGGAGATTCTTTGTAAACTCTGTGTGGATTTTTAGCTTTTAATACTGACCGCACAGTATCCTTTTCTATCCTGTCTATTTAGTTAGAATTGGCCTCCTTTGCTAAATCTTGTTTTCATTCTGTGTATGTCATTTCCCTCTCCACTCACAGTCAATATTTGTGGGGGGCTGTCTTTCCTTTGGGGTTTTCTCTGAGGCAAGATAGCTTTCTGTTTCCATCTTTAGGGGTAGTTAGTTCTCAGGCTGTGACGAGGTGTCTATGGAGTGACAGGAACATCCCACGGCTACTTCTAGTGTTGGTGTTAGTATTAGGGATTAGGAACTGCGGTCAGTACAGATACCACCTCCTCAGAGCTCATCCCATGCTGCTCCTTAACCACCAGGTCATAACAGTACAGCTGGCCTGCAATGTGTTGAATGCATCTCAAAAGAGGGAAAAAAAAAGTTCTGAGCCATTTTTTTTTTCTTTGCAGCCTGTTTTGTCTTTTTTTTCCCCTTACCTCTGGGTGGCTCAGTGGTTAGGTGCTAGCATGGATATTCAGGGATTGACGTCTCGTGTGGATCAACTTGCTGCCAGAGTACAGGGTATTTCAGATTATATCATTCAGACTCCTGTTTTAGAGCCTAGAATTCCTACTCCTGATTTGTTTTTTGGGGATAGATCCAAATTTTTGAACTTTAAAAATAACTGCAGATTGTTTTTTGCTTTGAGACCCCGTTCCTCTGGTGACCCAATTCAGCAGGTGAAGATTGTCATTTCTCTGCTGCGTGGAGACCCTCAGGACTGGGCATTCTCCCTTGAGTCAGGGGATCCTGCATTACTCAATGTAGATGCATTTTTTCAAGCGCTCGGATTGCTGTATGAAGAACCTAATTCTGTGCATCAGGCAGAAAAAACCTTGCTGGCTCTGTGTCAGGGTCAGGAAGCAGCAGAAGTATACTGCCAGAAATTTAGAAAGTGGTCTGTGCTCACAAAATGGAATGAGTATGCCCTGGCAGCAATTTTCAGAAAGGGTCTTTCTGAAGCCCTTAAAGATGTTATGGTGGGGTTCCCCACGCCTGCTGGTTTGAACGAATCAATGTCTCTGGCCATTCAGATTGATCGGCGCCTGCGCGAGCGCAAGGTGGTGCACCATATGGCAGTGTCCTCTGAGCAGAGTCCTGAGCCTATGCAATGTGATAGGATTTTGACTAGAGCAGAACGGCAGGAATTCAGACGTCAGAATAGGCTTTGTTTTTACTGTGGTGATTCTGCTCATGCTATTTCTGAGTGCCCTAAGCATACTAAGAGGGTCGCTAGGTCTGTTACCATTAGTATTGTACAGCCTAAATTTCTCTTGTCTGTTACCCTGATTTGCTCATTATCATCCTTTTCTGTTATGGCATTTGTGGATTCAGGTGCTGCCCTGAACTTAATGGACTTAGAGTTCGCCAGACGCTGTGGTTTTTCCTTGCAGCCTTTGCAGAGCCCTATTCCCTTAAGGGGGATTGATGCTACACCATTGGCCAAGAATAAACCTCAGTACTGGACACAGTTGACCATGTACATGGCTCCAGCACATCAGGAAGATTGTCGTTTTCTGGTGTTGCATAATTTGCATGATGTTGTTGTGCTGGGTTTTCCATGGTTACAGGCGCATAATCCGGTGCTGGATTGGAAATTTATGTCTGTGACTAGTTGGGGTTGTCAAGGGATACATAGTGATGTTCCTTTAATGTCAATTTCCTCTTCCCCCTCTTCTGAAGTTCCTGAGTTTTTGTCGGATTTCCAGGATGTATTTGATGAGCCCAGCTCCCTTCCTCCTCATAGGGACTGCGATTGTGCTATTAACTTGATTCCTGGCTGTAAGTTCCCTATGGGCCGACTTTTCAATCTGTCTGTGCCAGAGCATGCAGCCATGAGGAGTTATGTAAAGGAGTCTTTGAAGAAGGGGCATATTCGCCCGTCTTCGTCTCCGTTGGGAGCTGGATTCTTCTTTGTTGCCAAGAATGATGGCTCCTTGAGACACTGTATAGATTATCGCCTTCTCAATAAGATCACGGTCAAATTCCAATACCCTTTACCTTTGCTTTCTGATTTGTTTGCTCGGATTAAGGGGGCTAGTTGGTCTACTAAGATTGACCTTCGAGGGGCGTATAATCTTGTTCGTATTAAACAGGGTGACGAATGGAAAACAGCATTTAATACGCCCGAAGTCCATTTTGAATACCTTGTGATGCCATTCGGGCTCTCTAATGCCCCATCTGTGTTTCAGTCCTTTATGCATGATATCTTCCGGAATTATCTTGATAAATTCATGATTGTATATTTGGATGATATTTTGTTTTTTTCCGATGATTGGGAGTCTCATGTGAAACAGGTCAGGATGGTATTTCAGATCCTTCGTGCTAATGCTTTGTTTGTGAAGGGTTCTAAGTGCCTTTTTGGAGTTCAGAAGGTTTCTTTTTTGGGTTTCATTTTTTCTCCCTCGGCTATAGAAATGGATCCTGTTAAGGTCCAGGCCATTCATGATTGGATTCAACCCACATCTGTGAAGAACCTTCAGAAATTTTTGGGCTTTGCTAATTTTTATCGCCGTTTCATTGCTAACTTTTCCAGTGTGGTTAAGCCCCTGACCGATTTGACGAAGAATGGCGCTGATGTCATGAATTGGTCCTCTGCGGCTGTTGAGGCCTTTCAGGAGCTTAAACGTCGTTTTACTTCTGCCCCTGTATTGCGTCAGCCGGATGTTTCTCTTCCTTTTCAGGTTGAGGTTGACGCTTCTGAGATTGGGGCAGGGGCCGTTTTGTCTCAGAGAAGTTCTGATGGTTCTTTGATGAAACCGTGTGCCTTCCTCTCCAGAAAGTTTTCGCCTGCTGAGCGTAATTATGATGTCGGCAATCGGGAGTTGTTGGCTATGAAGTGGGCATTCGAGGAGTGGCGACATTGGCTTGAGGGAGCCAAGCATCGCATTGTGGTCTTGACCGATCATAAGAATCTGATTTACCTCGAGTCTGCCAAGCGGTTGAACCCTAGACAAGCTCGATGGTCCCTGTTTTTCTCCCGTTTTGATTTTGTGGTCTCGTATCTTCCGGGATCTAAGAATGTGAAGGCTGATGCCCTCTCTAGGAGTTTTTTGCCTGATTCTCCGGGAGTCCTTGAGCCGGTTGGCATTCTCAAGGAGGGGGTGATTCTTTCTGCCATCTCCCCTGATTTACAGCGGGTGCTTCGGGAGTTTCAGGCTGATAAACCTGACCGCTGTCCAGTGAGGAAACTGTTTGTTCCTGATAGATGGACTAGTAAGGTAATTTCCGAGGTTCATTGTTCGGTGTTGGCTGGTCATCCTGGGATTTTTGGTACCAGAGATTTGGTTACTAGGTCCTTTTGGTGGCCTTCCTTGTCGCGGGATGTGCGTTCTTTTGTGCAGTCCTGTGGGACTTGTGCCCGGGCCAAGCCTTGCTGTTCCCGTGCTAGTGGGTTGCTTTTGCCTTTGCCGGTCCCTGAGAGGCCCTGGACGCATATTTCCATGGATTTTATTTCGGATCTTCCTGTTTCCCAGAAGATGTCTGTTATCTGGGTGGTTTGTGACCGGTTTTCTAAGATGGTCCATTTGGTACCTTTGCCTAAGTTGCCTTCCTCCTCTGATTTGGTTCCATTGTTTTTTCAGCATGTGGTTCGTTTGCATGGCATTCCGGAGAATATTGTGTCTGACAGAGGTTCCCAGTTTGTTTCTAGGTTTTGGCGGTCCTTTTGTGCTAGAATGGGCATTGATTTGTCTTTTTTTTCAGCATTTCATCTTCAGACAAATGGCCAAACTGAGCAAACCAATCAGACCTTGGAAACCTATTTGAGATGCTTTGTGTCTGCTGATCAGGATGATTGGGTGACCTTCGTGCCGTTGGCCAAGTTTGCCCTTAATAATCGGGCTAGTTCGGCTACCTTGGTTTCGCCTTTTTTTTGTAATTTTGGTTTTCATCCTCGTTTTTCTTCAGGGCAGGTTGAGCCTTCTGACTGTCCTGGTGTGGATTCTGTGGTGGACAGGTTACAGCAGATTTGGACTCATGTGGTGGACAATTTGACGTTGTCTCAGGAAAAGGCTCAACGTTTTGCTAACCGTCGTCGGTGTGTTGGTCCCCGGCTTCATGTTGGGGATTTAGTCTGGTTATCTTCTCGTCATGTTCCTATGAAGGTTTCTTCCCCTAAGTTCAAGCCTTGCTTTATTGGTCCTTATAAGATTTCTGAAATTATCAATCCGGTATCTTTTCGTTTGGCCCTTCCAGCTTCTTTTTCCATCCATAATGTTTTCCATAGATCTTCGTTGCGGAGATATGTGGTGCCCGTGGTTCCCTTTGTTGATCCTCCTGCTCCGGTGTTGGTTGAGGGGGAGTTGGAATATGTGGTGGAGAAGATATTGGATTCTCGTTTTTCGAGGCGGAAGCTTCAGTATCTGGTCAAGTGGAAGGGTTACGGCCAGGAGGATAATTCTTGGGTTGTTGCCTCCGATGTCCATGCTGCCGATTTGGTTCGTGCTTTTCACTTGGCTCGTCCTGATCGGCCTGGGGGCTCTGGTGAGGGTTCGGTGACCCCTCCTCAAGGGGGGGGGTACTGTTGTGAATTCCGTTCTTGGGCTCCCTCCGGTGGTTGTAAATGGCACTTTTGTGAGTTCTGCCCTTGGGCTCCCTCCGGTGGTTTTAAGTGGAACTGCTGCTCCTTGGGTTTAGCATTGCAGCTGTTTCCGCTAATCGTCTCTCCTGGCTCTGCTATTTAGCTTGGCTCTAGTCTTCAGCCAGTGCCAGCTGTCAATGTTTCTTGGTTGGATTCATATCTCTCCTTGGATTTCTCTGATAGCCTGTCCATTTCAGCAAAGATAAGTCATTGCTTTTCTTTTGGTTGTCCACTTGCTGTGGACTTAATCGTTCAGCTCATGTTGTGTTTTTTCTTGTCCAGCTTGTCTGTATGATATATTCAGCTTAGCTGGAAGCTCTGGGGAAGCAGATTTGCCCCTCCACACCGTGAGTCGGTGTGGAGATTCTTTGTAAACTCTGTGTGGATTTTTAGCTTTTAATACTGACCGCACAGTATCCTTTTCTATCCTGTCTATTTAGTTAGAATTGGCCTCCTTTGCTAAATCTTGTTTTCATTCTGTGTATGTCATTTCCCTCTCCACTCACAGTCAATATTTGTGGGGGGCTGTCTTTCCTTTGGGGTTTTCTCTGAGGCAAGATAGCTTTCTGCTTCCATCTTTAGGGGTAGTTAGTTCTCAGGCTGTGACGAGGTGTCTAGGGAGTGACAGGAACATCCCACGGCTACTTCTAGTGTTGGTGTTAGGATTAGGAACTGCGGTCAGTACAGATACCACCTCCTCAGAGCTCGTCCCATGTTGCTCCTTAACCACCAGGTCATAACACTCAACTACCAGTGTTACTATCCTTACATTTTTATGACAATGGTAGTCTACGAAACTGATATTTGTGCCACCTGAATGTGGCTCAGCATGAAAGCAGGTAGAGGTGTTGCATGTGGTATCAGGGCTCCAGGCAAAGGAGGCCTACACTGAACCCTCACCCACCTCGTCTTACTGTGACATTCAATAAAGCTGTAAATGTTGACCCCAATATCTCATGCCTGGCTGACTGCTGAAGTGCCATTCTACAATTTGTACTGTGAGTGAATTGAGGCCACTTTCCTGGTGACTGTCACTCATTTGATGCGCTTTTGTAGCATTTGGGGCCGTTATAAGGTGTGCATGCATTTGTTTTTGCCTCCTATTGACTTGAATTGCGTTCAGTTATGTTTGGCGAATATTCAAATTAATTGGCGAATATTGCAAATTCGGCAATCATAATCCGAACCGAACACTGAAATATTCGCTCATCTCTATGCATGACTATTGTTGTGTTTCTTTAATCTGCAGGATATTTTTATATCAACATATATGTATATGGTCATATGTATTGACTGTCCATTGAGATCACAGGTATATATACTGTACTATGCTTATATGATTGTTCAGTACGCATATATTTCCCTATCAGAGGGATTTTTTCTGGGGTTCCTACCGTTACTCACCTACTTTGTGTCTAGAATTTGGGTTTTATTAATATTTTGTATCTTGTACCAAATAAAATTTGAATTTTTTACTCATTAGTTGCGATTTCAGTCCTGGAATCTTTTTTTTGGGGGGGGGTTTTGTGAAGATGGCACTGGAGAGATCACACAGAATCCCACCTCTGTCATCACATATGAAGAACTTGTAACTCGCCATTGCACCTGATGGCATTGTTACGTCAGATGGATCAAGTAATGTGGTCTCCCTAGTTTCTACAACGTGACATTCGGCACCCCCTGGGGACACCTAAAGTCGGCCTGATACAGTTTTACACAGACGCCCCCTGTGCTCAAGAGCCCAGGGAGGAACAGGGAGTGAAGATGTGGCCCATGTAGTCACTGATGTGGCAACACACTTGCTTAAAACACTGACAGGCCCCTTTCACTAGCTCAAGTGAAACAGAGCGCTGCTAGCCTGGAAGGACTGCAACCAGTTTCTCATGAAAGATAAGACTGGTCTGTTAACGGTATTATTTCGGGCCAGAAACCAGCCACAGTAGCATGGAAAGTTAAACCAAGAAACAGACGTGAGTTTCATGGATCGAGATAAAAGAGCAGCCCAGGGTTAAATTATATATATTTAATCACCGTATGAGCACACTAGGCAATACACTATATACACGATAGTGAATAGTTATAACAAGAAGAGAAGACATACCAATATGTGGTATGTATGGTATGTAACTGGATCCAATATCTACAGTTAGGTCCATATATATTTGGACAGAGACGACATTTTTCTAATTTTGGTTATAGACATTACCACAATTAATTTTAAACAAAACAATTCAAATGAAGTTGAAGTTTAGACTTTCAGCTTTCATTTGAAGGTATCCACATTAAAATTGGATGAAGGGTTTAGGAGTTTCAGCTCTTTAACAAGTGCCACCCTGTTTTTAAAGGGACCAAAAGTAATTGGACAATTGACTCCAAGGCTATTTCATGGACAGTTGTGGGCAATCCCTTCGTTATGTCATTCTAAATTAAGCAGATAAAAGGCCTGGAGTTGATTTGAGGTGTGGTGCTTGCATTTGGAAGGTTTTGCTGTGAAGTAAACATGCGGTCAAAGGAGCTCTCCATGCAGGTGAAACAAGCCATCCTTAAGCTGCGAAAACAGAAAAAAAAACATCCGAGAAATTGCTACAATATTAGGAGTGGCAAAATCAACAGTTTGGTGCATCCTGAGAAAGAAAGAAAGCACTGGTGAACTCATCAATGCAAAAAGACTTGAGCGCCCACGTAAGACAACAGTGGGGGATGATCGTAGAATAATCTCCATGGTGAAGAGAAACTTCTTCACAACAGCCAACCAAGTGAACAGCACTCTCCAGGAGGTCGGCGTATCAATATCCAAATCTACTATAAAGAGAAAACTGCATGAAAGTAAATACAGAGGGTTCACTGCACGGTGCAAGCCACTCATAAGCATCAAGAATAAAAAGGCTTGACTGGACTTTGCTAAAAAAAACAACTAAAAAAGCCAGCACAGTTCTGGAAGAACATTCTTTAGACAGATGAAACCAAGATCATCCTCTACCAGAATGATGGAAAGAGAAAAGTATGGCGAAGGTGCGGTACAGCTCATGATCCAAAGCATACCGCATCATCTGTAAAACACGGCAGAGGCAGTGTGATGGCTTGGGCATGCATGGCTGCCAGTGGTACTGGGTCACTAGTGTTTATTGATGATGTCACACAGGACTGAAGCAGCCGAATGAATTCTGAGGTCTTCAGACCCACACTGTGTGCTCAGATCCAGCCAAATGCAGCCAAACTGATTGGTCGTCATTTCATACTACAGATGGACAACGACTCAAAACATAAAGCCAAAGCAACCCAGGAGTTTATTAAAGCAAAGAAGTGGAATATTCTTGAATGGCCAAGTCAGTCACCTGATCTCAACCCAATTGAGCATGCATTTCACTTGTTAAAGACTAAACTTCAGACAGTAAGGCCCACAAACAAACAGCAACTGAAAACCACAGCAGTGAAGGCCTGGCAGAGCATCAAAAAGGAGGAAACACAGCGTCTGGTGATGTCCATGAGTTCAAGACTTCAGGCAGTCATTGCCAACAAAGGGTTTTCAACCAAGTACTAGAAATGAACATTTTATTTAAAATTATTTAATCTGTCCAATTACTTTTGGTCCCTTTAAAAACAGGGAGGCACATGTTAAGGAGCTGAAACTCCTAAACCCTTCATACAATTTTAATGTGGATACCCCCAAATGAAAGCTGAAAGTCTGAACTTCAACTGCATCGGAATTGTTTTGTTTAAAATTCATTGTGGTAATGTCTGTAACCAAAATTAGAAAAATGTTGTCTGTGTCCAAATATATATGGACCTAACTGTATGTAGGTAGACCCAGTGCAGGGCCACAGGAGGACACTCTAAACTATATTATACACTGAAGAACTGAAGCAAATGTCCAAAAGATATTGTATATAAAATACCATTTTATTGAATTCTCAGAGAAACAATCACATACATATAATACATATAAACACCAAGTAGAACAGTTACAGAGTTAAATAGAGAAGAAGGATCAGGTAGACAACAACATGTACATCACTAACTACATCTGAAGGGATTCAGATCAATAAAAAAGTGTACAGTGCTAATATGAATGTACAGATACCAAAGACAGAATAGTGGGGGAGAGCAAAGCTGCTATATTATAAGCCTGTACTTAGTATTGAATCTCATATGAACCCATCCCATCATGTCTGTGAAGGCTCTTACCCATGATCAGATGCAAGTGATGCCACACAGATGCCACGCACCTAGCCCCAATGCGCGTTTCGCCTCGGCTTCCTCAGGTGGCCATGTGACATACAGATAGTGGTAGGACAAAAGATATAAGCAGAATATACTTCAATTACCAGGTTGATGTTTGACCATGTGTGTGTGCTGGGCCACAGGGGGCATGGGCTGCCAGCTGTCTCCTTGGTCCCTTCTCAGCACGTTAATCCCATGCCACATAGGATACAAATGACTGACATAAAATTATATCTCCATTTTCTTCACACCTCCCCCCTTTAGAGGGCACTAGGGGAAAGCACTTTCCGGTGTTCCCCCATGCGCCTGTCGCAACCTCCCCTCTTCGGGATAATTTGCCGCGTTACCGTGGTCACAGCCCTTCTTGTGGCGAATGATGAAGCGGTACTGCTGGAGCACAGGGCTGTAGAGTAGCAACCTCCCATTTACTCCAGCTATGGTGTGAAACCAGCTGAGGGGGTTGTGGTCCGTTTCCATGATTTATTGGCACACGTACAAGTATTGCTGCAGACGCTGCATGGCTCACACAATTGTCAGACATTCCTTCTCCATGGTGGAGTAGGCCACCTCCTTTGGCAGGAGCTTCCAGTACAAAACGGGGTGTTTTTGACCCGTAGAGCCGACCTTGCTGAGCACAGCATCAAGGTCAAAGTCACTGCCGTAGGTCTGTTCTACAAATGACTGTGTAAAGTCGGCTGCTTGTAGCACCGAGAAGCTGGAAAAGGTGGTCTTCAGTGCTCGAAAGGCAGTCTCACAGTCCTTTGTCCAATCGACCAAAGAAGGCTGCTTCTTCTTGGTGAGGTCCATCAGGGGCATAACCAGGTTACTATAGTGAGGAACGAACCTCCTATAGTACCTGTCGTGACGAGAAAGGGCATCACCTGTTTTTTGGTCCTGGGAGTGTGCCAGGATGTGATGTCATCCACCTTCCCGGGCTCTGGCTTTAGAGTCCCCCGCCTACCTGGTGACCCAAATAGTGGATCTCACTCATATCTAGTTGGCACTTTTCCAACTTAATGGATAAGCCAGCCCGGCAGATACACCTGCGCCAGATGCTCTAGGTTAGGTGATCATACCAGGTGGGACTGAAAATGCAATGTCGTCCAGGTATGCAGCAGCATACCCTTCAAGTCCCTTGAGCAGTGTGTTAACCATCAGCTGAAAAGTGGCAGGGTTATTCTTCATGCCGAATGGCATCACTGTGACTCGTGGGTCATGGGAAGCTGCCAATATCCCTGGCTCAGATTCATTATGGTCAGATTCTTGGCCCCGGTCAACTGACTGAGCAGATCAACGATGAGTGGTGTTGGGTACGCATTGGTGACCGTTGCAGTGTTGAGCCCCCTGTACTCTACGCAGATCAGGGTTGTCTGGTCCTCCTGTGGGATGAGGACAACAGGCAAGGCCCAAGCGCTGCTGGATGGTTTGTATGACCTCTATGTTCAGCATCTTGTCAATTTTCTGGTGCATGTGCTTCTGCACTTCCAGGGAGACCCGATATGCTGAACGCTGGATTGGGGGGTGATCCCTGGTGTCATAGTGATGGACGTCTGTCTGTCCTTCCGGGCTTGCTGCTGAACAAACTCCTGAAGGGGTGGAAGGTTTGCCCACAGCTGGGACCTCTGATCCGACAAGACTTCTGGGGTTCTGCCTGCCGGCACATCACAACCAGGCACTGCTCCAGCTCCTGCAGTATTCTCAGGGGCATACCCCTTCCGTGCCATTCCGGATCTCAACATGCATTAACTATAGTCCGTACTGGGAATTTCTCAAGATTTCTCTACACTGTTTTACTATTCCTAACCTCTTTCAAGTGAGGTTTGACAAAGACCCACCACAGGGTTGAAACGTTACCCATTTACCTACTTTAAACCTACCATGGAGTCCCTCTCCTAATAGCCTTAACATTGTAGTGACTTGAATAAACTTTTTGCTCCTGCTATGCATTCAAAAAATCCAAACCCGAGTGCGGCTGTTTTCTCCTCAGTGCAAGACATAAGAAAGCCCGCATAGAGTTTGCTAAAAACCACACGAAGGACTCCCAGACTATGAGAAATAAAATTCTCTGGTCTGATGAGACGAAGATAGACCTCTTTGGTGATAATTCTAAGTGGTATGTGTGGAGAAAACCAGGCACTGCTCATCCCCTGCCCAATACAATCCAAACAGTGAAACATGGTGGTGGCAGCATCAGCATGGGGGGTGTTTTTCAGCTGCAGGGACAGGACGACTGGTTGTCATTGAAGGAAACATGAATGCGGCCAAATACAGAGATTTCCTGGATGAAAACCTCTTCCATAGTGCTCTGGACCTCAGACTTGGCCGAAGGTCCACCTTCCAACAAAAGAATGACCCTAAGCACACAGATAAAATAACAAAGGAGTGGCTTCAGAACAACTCTGTGACCATTCTTGACTGACCCAGCCAGAGCACTGACCGAAACCCAATTGAGCATTTCTGGGGATACCTGAAAATGGCTGTCCACCAACGTTCACCATCCAACCTGACGGAACTGGAGAGGATCTGCAGGGAAGAATTGCAGAAAATCCCCAAATCCAGGTATGAAAAACTTGTTGCATCATTCCCAAACAGACTCATGGCTGTACTAGTTCAAAAGGGTGCTTCTACTCAATACTGAGCAAAGGGTCTGAATGCTTATGACCATGTGATAGTTCAGTTTTTCTTTTTTAATACATTTGCAAAAATTACTACATTTCTAATTTTTCCAGCCAAGATGGGGTGCAGAGTGTACATTAATGTGAAAAAAATGAACTTTTTGAATCTTCCAAAAGACTGAAATGAAACAAAGAGTGCAAAATTTAAAGGGGTAGGAATACTCTCCGTACCCTCTGTAGTTCTCATCAGAGATTGGTCAGAGAGCATAGAGAGTTTGCTATAAAAGTTATAGTGTGTTTGATAACAAGATTGTGTATTGTATATTTCATACTGTGATTGTTCTGTTTTCATACCATATCCTTCCTGTTGAAACCACTTCTCCCTATCCCCGCGCAAGGAAAATAAACAGTTGAATTGTTTACTTCCGCCTTAACCTGGCTTGCGTGTTGCATCCCGTAACCTTCTTTTTAAATTTTGGGTTCCAGTTTCTCCTTGAGTAACTGAAATATTTGCAGCTAATAAAAATATTACAGTTTTACCACTAAAATGTTTCCATTTTAATAGTAGAACACAAACTCTGGAAAAGCGACACATCTCCCACCATTTCAAATTAAATCCAGTGAAAACTTGCGCTCCCAAATCCAAATACAGCCCTCCTTCTGAGCCCCACTGTGCCTAAACTGCAGTAAGCGATCACATGTTTGCCATTATTGTAGTGGAGAGAGAGAAATTAACAATTTATGAGGTGCCAAATATATGAGAGCGCTACAATCTATGGGGCACTACACTGTATGTGCACAGTATATAGGTACTAAACTGGCATATTTTCAATTCTCCAGACCAAAGCATGGCGTGGATGTTACAAAATAGTCACTGCAGGCATAGATTAATTCATTGAGAGGTGTAATTTCTGCAAGGTCACTTTTGGGATTTTTCTGCTGTTCTGGTATGTTAAGGGCTCTGCAAATGTTGCCCACGAACTATTCTAGGGCTCCAAAAGCCAAATAGCACTCCTTCCTTCTCAGACCAGGTATGTGGCCTAATACTAGTTTCCAATTACATATGGGGCATCATTGCATTTGGGAGAAATTGCACCATAAATTGTGGGGTGCACTTTCACCTATTAACTCTGGTGTAAATGACAAATTTGCAACAAATAAAAAGTTAATTTTTACTATTAAAATGTTATATTTCTATGTCCCAATATTATAAAATTCAGTGAGCCATTTGTGGGTTCAAAATACTCACTATACCCATAGATGATTTCCTAAAGCAGTGAAGTTTCTAATATGGGGTCACTTGTGAGTGTTTCTGCTTGTTTGGCACCTCATGGGTTCTCCAAGTGCAACACGGTGTCCAAATTTGCTTTCCAAAATCTAAATAGTGCTCTTTGCCATTCAAACAACATGTGGAGTATCATATTCGGAAGAAATTTCATAACAATTATGGAGTCCGTTTTCTCACATTACCCCTCATGGAAATTATAAATTTGGTGCTAAAATAGTATTTTATTGAAAAAATTAGATTTTTTTTGTTTTGTTTTCACATCTAAACGTTATAAAGTTTTATAAATTACCAGTGGAATCTACACTCACCGGCCACTTTATTAGGTACACCATGCTAGTAACGGGTTGGACCCCCTTTTGCCTTCAGAACTGCCTCAATTCTTCGTGGCATAGATTCAACAAGGTGCTGGAAGCATTCCTCAGAGATTTTGGTCCATATTGACATGATGGCATCACACAGTTGCCGCAGATTTGTCGGCTGCACATCCCAAAGATGCTCCATACAAGGCAGGATGGATCCATGCTTTCATGTTGTTTACGCCAAATTCTGACCCTACCATCCGAATGTCGCAGCAGAAATCGAGACTCATCAGACCAAGCAACGTTTTTCCAATCTTCTACTGTCCAATTTCGATGAGCTTGTACAAATTGTAGCCTCAGTTTCCTGTTCTTAGCTGAAAGGAGTGGTACCCGGTGTGGTCTTCTGCTGCTGTAGCCCATCTGCCTCAAAGTTCGACGCACTGTGCGTTCAGAGATGCTCTTAGGCCTACCTTGGTTGTAACGGGTGGCGATTTGAGTCACTGTTGCCTTTCTATCAGCTCGAACCAGTCTGCCCATTCTCCTCTGACCTCTGGCATCAACAAGGCATTTCCGCCCACAGAACTGCCGCTCACTGGATTTTTTTTCTTTTTCGGACCATTCTCTGTAAACCCTAGAGATGGTTGTGCGTGAAAATCCCAGTAGATCAGCAGTTTCTGAAATACTCAGACCAGCCCTTCTGGCACCAACAACCATGCCACGTTCAAAGGCACTCAAATCACCTTTCTTCCCCATACTGATGCTCGGTTTGAACTGCAGGAGATTGTCTTGACCATGTCTACATGCCTAAATGCACTGAGTTGCCGCCATGTGATTGGCTGATTAGAAATTAAGTGTTAACAAGAAGTTGGACAGGTGTACCTAATAAAGTGGCCGGTGAGTGTATATGCTCAATACACCTAGATACATTCAATGAGGGGTCTAGTTTCCAAAATGGGGTCATTCATGGAGGTTTCTGCAGTTTGGGCATGTCAGGAGCCCTGCAAATGCGACATTCACAATCAATTCCAGCTAAATTTACGCTCCAAAATCAAATAGAACTCTTTCCTTTCCAAGACCTTCCACATGCTAAAACAGCAGTTTTTGAACACATATGGGTTATCATTGCATTCAGGAGAAATTGTTTAACAAATTATGGGGTCAATTTTCTCCTATTATCCCTTGTGAAAATTACTTGGAGCTAAAACATTTTACCTGATTTTTTTTCCTTTTCCACATATAACTTGTAAATGTTTCTGTGCTTTCTGAAATCAACATGATTATGGACATATTCCTTCTCATGGGTAGCAGACAAAAAAGAAATGACCCTAAGTTTGATCTACTGTATTATGCATGTTTACATATCCACACACAAACGGACCGGTGCCTAGTGGAGTCACTTACAGGAACAAAGTCATCCTTTTGTAGGCGAATAATGTCTCCAACCTGGATGTCCATCCATTTCTCCAATAGGAAGCTAAAGATTAAAAAAAAATGTTTATGTATATGTTAAGAAAAAGTAAACTACAAGGAAAAACAAAATAACCAGCACCTCCTAACAGAATAAAGGAAGTGTGAACAGATGCAAGCAGCTTTGACTGCATATTATACAAACAAAAGAATACAGCAGCGCTCTGTAAGCACTAAGATGTATGAAAACATTGAATATATGGAAATTTAACGACATTACTGTTATCTAGATTATACTTATATATAAAATAAAGGTACTTAGAGCAAAAATTCCCATTTCATGAATAGAGATGAGCGAACCTTTTAAGGTTCTGTTTGGATCGGATCGGCAAACTTCCCTATGTTCTCTGAACAGTTCGCCGAACTTATCTGAACTCAACTAAATTCAATCGGAGGCAAAACCAAATGTATAGACAACACTATCAGGGGTCCAAAAGGTGCCAAAACAGCCCAAATTAGCGAAAGACACAAGGAAAAGTGGCATCAATTGACCCGGAGTACAAATAGTATAATTGCGCTGCATGAATGCATGGGACAACATTCATCAGCAACAGGTGGATGATTTACAGGTGTAGGCTTGGGGCTCTGGGAGCCCTGTCAATTTCAGGCAACACATGAAGCAGACCCAACTTAGAGACCAAACTTTTCCAAAAATTAGGTGTAGGCCTGCTGTGCTGGGAGCCCTGATACCTCATGCAACAGCTCAAACTGCTTTTCTGCTCATCCACACTCAGGTGGCACAAATATCAGTTTCGTAGACTACTATTGTTAGAAACATTTAAGGATAGTAACACAGGTAGTTGACAGAAAGCAAATGCAGGCCTGCTGGTCTGGGAGCCCTATTGCTACAGACAACACACACTAAGGAAATCCAACTTGGAGTCAAAACATTTCCAAAAATTAAGGGTCAGACATCAGGAAAAGTGGCATCAATTGACCCGCAGTAGAAATTTTGTAATTGCACAGAAGTCAGGCATGAGCTATGCACAGGCCCAGATTGGTAATCTGCCGAGGCGGGCATATTCCCGGTAGGCTGGCGGCTCTGAACTGTAAAATGGCAGCGGGCCCTTTAAACCTTTTGAAGAAGCCCCTGTTGAGCTCTGTCTCTCGTGCACGTGCTGAAAAGGCCACGCTGTGGCCGCGGCAGCCTTTACCATCACGAGTGAAAGTACGCATAGCAGCCCTTGTGATAATGCGTACACAGCAGCTGCGATGGCTCTTGTCATGAGGTGTGCACAGCGGCCGCGAAATCCCTCTGTGCAGGCAAGCAACATAATGTACGCACAAAGTGGCTTTATTCAAAAGTTTTTGGTTTCATAACTACGGTATCTAATGGCAACTTTTTGATCCCCAGAGCTTCAGCTAACCAACTATATTTCTGGCATTTTAGGTACTTTACTAGATGTAATTTATTCCTTTGAGACTTGAATGGCTTTTTTTAAAAAAGGGAAATTTCTATGGCTCTTCTGTTTTTCGAGATTACTGTAATTGATTCTTTGTTTGCTGATGTCAACCATCTTATGATTCTCAATAAATAAAACATTGAAAACAAACAAACAAAAGGTTTTTTTCTGCTCACCTTCGCTGGTAAAATTCAGTATCTGCTCCTCTGTATGTCCGATGCTGCAGGTGCTGCAGATCCTTATCAATTTCCTCCCTCATCTCAAGGATCTGGGTAAGTCCCAAGATAAATGTTTCCATGTACACTCACCGGCCACTTTATTAGGTACACCTGTCCAACTTCTTGTTAACACTTAATTTCTAATCAGCCAATCACATGGCGGCAACTCAGTGCATTTAGGCATGTAGACATGGTCAAGACAATCTCCTGCAGTTCAAACCGAGCATCAGTATGGGGAAGAAAGGTGATTTGAGTGCCTTTGAACGTGGCATGGTTGTTGGTGCCAGAAGGGCTGGTCTGAGTATTTCAGAAACTGCTGATCTACTGGGATTTTCACGCACAACCATCTCTAGGGTTTACAGAGAATGGTCCGAAAAAGGAAAAAAATCCAGTGAGCGGCAGTTCTGTGGGCGGAAATGCCTTGTTGATGCCAGAGGTCAGAGGAGAATGGGCAGACTGGTTCGAGCTGATAGAAAGGCAACAGTGACTCAAATCGCCACCCGTTACAACCAAGGTAGGCCTAAGAGCATCTCTGAACGCACAGTGTGTCGAACTTTGAGGCAGATGGGCTACAGCAGCAGAAGACCACACCGGGTACCACTCCTTTCAGCTAAGAACAGGAAACTGAGGCTACAATTTGTACAAGCTCATCGAAATTGGACAGTAGAAGATTGGAAAAACGTTGCTTGGTCTGATGAGTCTCGATTTCTGCTGCGACATTCGGATGGTAGGGTCAGAATTTGGCGTAAACAACATGAAAGCATGGATCCATCCTGCCTTGTATGGAGCATCTTTGGGATGTGCAGCCGACAAATCTGCGGCAACTGTGTGATGCCATCATGTCAATATGGACCAAAATCTCTGAGGAATGCTTCCAGCACCTTGTTGAATCTATGCCACGAAGAATTGAGGCAGTTCTGAAGGCAAAAGGGGGTCCAACCCGTTAATAGCATGGTGTACCTAATAAAGTGGCCGGTGAGTGTATATACACTTCCTAACAGAAGTTATGTCGCTTATCCATGTTATGTAAATAAAAGCTTATAACCTGACATTAAATTCATCCATTGGTTGTATAAATTATTCTTTTGAAAGCTGAAACCCTCTGAAATGTGGTTTAGGATAAGAAAATAAATTGGCATCAATGCAGAAATATTGATCAGTTAATGGACACAGAATGGTCAGATTTTGTCAAGACAAAAGTTTTGTCGTCCACAGAAAGTAATGTGATATTCAAACAAATAATTAACTTAAAATACAAATATACACTCACTGGCCACTTTATTAGGTACACCTGTCCAACTTCTTGTTAACACTTAATTTCTAATCAGCCAATCACATGGCGGCAACTCAGTGCATTTAGGCATGTAGACATGGTCAAGACAATCTCCTGCAGTTCAAACCGAGCATCAGTATGGGGAAGAAAGGTGATTTGAGTGCCTTTGAACGTGGCATGGTTGTTGGTGCCAGAAGGGCTGGTCTGAGTATTTCAGAAACTGCTGATCTACTGGGATTTTCACGCACAACCATCTCTAGGGTTTACAGAGAATGGTCCGAAAAAGAAAAAAAATCCAGTGAGCGGCAGTTCTGTGGGCGGAAATGCCTTGTTGATGCCAGAGGTCAGAGGAGAATGGGCAGACTGGTTCGAGCTGATAGAAAGGCAACAGTGACTCAAATCGCCACCCGTTACAACCAAGGTAGGCCTAAGAGCATCTCTGAATGCACAGTGCGTCGAACTTTGAGGCAGATGGGCTACAGCAGCAGAAGACCACACCGGGTACCACTCCTTTCAGCTAAGAACAGGAAACTGAGGCTACAATTTGTACAAGCTCATCGAAATTGGACAGTAGAAGATTGGAAAAACGTTGCTTGGTCTGATGAGTCTCGATTTCTGCTGCGACATTCGGATGGTAGGGTCAGAATTTGGCGTAAACAACATGAAAGCATGGATCCATCCTGCCTTGTATGGAGCATCTTTGGGATGTGCAGCCGACAAATCTGCGGCAACTGTGTGATGCCATCATGTCAATATGGACCAAAATCTCTGAGGAATGCTTCCAGCACCTTGTTGAATCTATGCCACGAAGAATTGAGGCAGTTCTGAAGGCAAAAGGGGGTCCAACCCGTTACTAGCATGGTGTACCTAATAAAGTGGCCGGTGAGTGTATGTTGCATAACATTGGTGAATGAAGTTGTGGTGCTATTAGAGTCATATTTAATATTTTGTGTGACTTCCATGAGCTTGAAGGACTGCATCCATGCAGTTCAACAATGATTCATACAATTTATTAGTGAAGTCATCAGGAATAGCAAAGAATGCAGTCTTACATGCCTCCCAGAGTTCATCTAGATTCTTTGGCTTTGTCTTCCAAGCTTCCTCTTTCATCCTACCCCAAACATGCTCAATGATGTTCATGTCTGGTGACTGGGCTGGCCAGTCCTTGAGCACCTTGATCTTTTTTGCCTGGAGGAACTTTGTTGTAGAGATGGATGTATGAGATAGAGTGTTCTGTCCTTCCAATAGGACAGTGTGGTTCATATTATCCATTAAAGAGTTTAGTACTATAGTTTTGGTTTTGCTGTGTTATAGCACCACCCAGTGGTGGATAAATTTATTACCTGTGTTTTTCTTAGTAATTATTAGTGTTGCATTTTGGGATTGCACCAAAGCATCATGGGATGGGGAAATTCCATTTTCTCTCTGTGTATCTCCCTGGACACACGTGTTATCTGATGTGTTGGAACTACTTCACTTACTTGCCACCCTGGTTAAGTTTATCCGGTAAGATTGCTATCCCTGTTCTTGCAATATAGTGTTCTACTGAATGTGATTTATTGCATAGCAGCTAGTACTTAGGAAATCTATTATCAGTCACTTGCTGTATGTAGTTATATGTAGGAGTTGCATCATCCTGTATACTTTTCTATTAGTTGTAAATTATCAGCTGTATTGTTATTTGGCTCAATACTTATACGTATCATTTATATTCTTATAGTTTTACCGCATTTCAATACCTGTTACCAATAAACAAGTTAGACTACAGAGAACAGTCTGCTTATTTTGGAAGACAGAAGTGGTTTATGCTGTATGTTGGATCACACACCGTATCAACGTGTATGAAGACAGAACAGTAAAACGGATGCTAGACGTCGGTGATGACAGTAAAGGAGGCTAGATGCCAGCGATAGCAAATACCACTTACGCAGCCGCTTGTACCACACCGCACTGCCTGCAGTTACCGCAGCGGCCGCCATACAGTCAAAAGTACCGAGAGCGCAGCCCACCAAGCACGACACGTCTCAGTCCACGCTGAAGTCATCCCTACCCGCTCTGAGACGTCCTACCGCATGCAAACAGACACAAAATGTCTGCAAGTCGAGCATCTTCACTCGGGACGAGGTCCCAAACAAGCCGCTCTAGCAAGTCTTCCTCGAAAAGGTCTGTCACCCTCGCCCGAGCAGAAGCTGAGGCGGCGAAAGTAAGATCCTCCTTCGCTGCACAAGAGATGCAGTTAAAGTTAAGACAAGCAGAGCAAGAAGCAGAAAGAGCTCGCCTGCAAGCAGATAGAGAAGCAGAAACAGCCTGCCAAGAAGCACAAAGAGCCCACCTGCAAGCAGAGCAAGAAGCAGAAAGAGCCCGCCTGCAAGCCGATAGAGACGCAGATACAGCACGCCTGCGAGCGACCTTAGAAAGGCTTTCCGCTGAAAAAGAAGCAGCAGCCGCAATAGCCAAAG
Organism: Ranitomeya variabilis; assembly: GCF_051348905.1. Lineage (NCBI taxonomy): Eukaryota > Metazoa > Chordata > Amphibia > Anura > Dendrobatidae > Ranitomeya > Ranitomeya variabilis. The sequence goes on from NC_135232.1 coordinate 778,024,345, forward strand.
CTGAGTTCTTAGAAGCCGTGGAGTTTCCGGAATCTGAGCGTGACAGCGACGTACGTGGACCAGACCTTGATCTCCAGGACCCTGCTCAACGCGTCTAAGAATACGTCCACCAACATCCCTGAATAGAAGACAACTTTGATCCGTTACACCAACCAGCCTATACAGATTACCAGAGATCTATCCTCCAAATACCGTACTGGAAGCAGGAAGGTACACCGTGAAACGACGTCGACCACCACTACCGTCTTACAGAACAGAAGGTACGGCCTCCTCCCAGACTGAGAGGGACACCCTTCGCTTCAGAACGGTTTTATACAGACTTTCCTAAGCCAGAAGCTCCTACCAGGTATGAGGATGCACCACACACACCGCATGACAACAGCACACCAGCTCATGTTGGCACTGACTCAGCCACTATGAACTTTGCAAGGTTCTTTACCCGCTGGGAGCTGGTGACCAAGGGACTTGTAAAGTTCACTGATCGAGCTGAAAGCTACAGATCATGGCAAGCCTCCTTCCAGAACGCCATCAGAGACTTGCATCTTTCCAGTAGTGAAGAGTTAGATCTACTGGTTAAGTGGCTTGGGAGCGAGTCAGCTGAACACGCCAAAAGAATCAGGAACATTAACATAAAGTACCCACACACAGGACTTCGCATGGTGTGGGAGAGACTCGAAGAATGTTATGGGTCAATAGAAGCTATAGAAAACGCTTTGTATAAAAGAATTGATGATTTCCCCAAGATAGCAAATAAGGGTAATCAAAAGCTCAGGGAACTGAGCGACTTGTTAATGGAGGTACATGCTGCTCAGGCAGAAGGTGACCTACCAGGGTTGGCATTCCTGGACACTGCCAGAGGTGTCAACCCGATTGTCCAAAAGCTCCCTTACAACTTACAAGAAAAGTGGGTCAGTCACAGGTCCGTTACAAACAGGCTCATAAGGTACCATTTCCTCCTTTCGGGGTGTTTGTAGACTTTGTTGCTCAGCAAGCTAAAGTTAGAAATGACCCCAGTTTCGATTTCACTATGTCATGTACCACTGCCTCTGGTGTAAAACCCAGTAAAACACCAGTGGCAGTACACAAAACGAATGTTACCTCCACAGGTTTTCCTTACAGGGCAAGTAAGTCCTCTCCAGAAGAGGACAAACCCCAGGATCTCAGCAAACACTGCCCCCTACACAAGAAACCTCATCCTCTGCTAAAATGTAGAGCCTTCAGGGAGAAGTCTCTAGAAGACCGTAAGAGTTTCCTAAAGGAAAACAAGATATGCTTCAGATGCTGCGCGACGACCTCACACTTCGCCAAGAACTGTGAAACCAGTGTGAAATACACAGAATGTAGTAGTGTGGAGCACAACACGGCCTTACATCCTGGACCACCCTCAGGGGTACCGTCGCGAGTAGAAGAGTCTGCTGAAAAACAGATGGACACTGACATGGACACCCCAGTGGTCACTTCTCAGTGTACAGAGATCTACAAGGAACTCGTAGCAGGAAGATCCTGCTCGAAGATCTGTCTTGTCAGAGTATTCCCAGCGAGCCAACGGGATAAGGCAATCAAGGTATATGCAATCTTGGATGATCAGAGCAACAGGTCTCTAGCTACGTCCTTTCTCTTCGACACCTTCAACATTGCTGGTCCCGGCTCTCCATACTCCTTGAAGACATGTGCAGGTACTGTCGAGACGGCGGGGAGGAAAGCAATTGGATTCAAAGTAGAGTCTATGGACGGTCAAACCTGCTTATCCTTGCCATGAATACTGGAGTGCAACCAGATTCCCGACAACAGGTCTGAGATACCTACACCAGAGGTAGCAGCTCATCACACCCACTTGAGATGTATAGCTCACCTGATACCAGAGCTTGACCAAGGAGCTCCTATCGTCTTACTCCTCGGAAGAGACATACTACGGGTCCACAAGGCTAGAGGACAGATTAACGGCCCACAAAACGCCCCATATGCTCAGAGACTTGACCTAGGATGGGTCATTGTGGGAGATGTCTGTTTGGGTGGAGCACACAGGCCGACTTCAGTCAACAGCATGCTCACCAATACCCTCGAGAATGGACGTCCGTCTCTCTTCCAGCCATGCGAGAGCAGTTTCCTGATTAAAGAATTGCCACACCACACCCCACCAACTTGTCCGTTAGCTGATCCTTCCTGTGAAGACCATGCATGCGACGGTGAGCAAGATCATATAGGGTGCACAGTTTTCCACAGGACAAGAGAAGACAACCAGGTAGCAACATCAATAGAGGACAGACTGTTCTTGGACATCATGGAGCGAGAGATAGTAAGAGATGAATCAAAGAGTTGGGTCGCACCTTTACCATTCAAACCACGGAGGCAACGCTTACCCAACAACAGAGAACTTGTCTACAGTTGATTTGTCTCCCTTACAGGCAAACTGCAGAAGGCACCAGAAACAAAAGAACACTTCTTTACCTTCATGGAGAGAATATTCCAGAGTGGCCACGCGGAAATTGCACCTGTACTTCAAGATTCCGAGGAATGTTGGTACTTACCTATTTTTGGCGTGTATCATCCGAAGAAACCAGGTCAGATAAGAGTGGTATTTGACTCAAGTGCCAGATACGAAGGTGTTTCTTTAAACGACATCTTCCTGTCTTGTCCAGACCTCAACAACAGACTTCTGGGAGTACTTCTTAGTTTCCGCAAAGATGCAGTAGCATTTATGGCCGACATACAACAGATGTTTCACTGCTTCCTTGTTAAAGAAGAACACAGAAACTACTTGAGGTTCTTCTGGTACCGCGATAATGACCCCTACAAGGACATCGTGGAATATCGTATGAAGGTACACATCTTCGGGAACAGCCCTTCCCCTGCTGTCGCTATCTATGGCCTTAGACATTCAGCCAGAGAGGTTGAAGCAAAGTATGGATCGGATGTAAGATCGTTTGTGGAAAAGGATTTCTACATAGATGACTGCCTGAAATCCACACCCACAGATGAGTCGGCAGTCAGTCTCCTGAAAAGGGCACAAGAAATGCTCGCTTCATCCAATTTAAGGTTACACAAAATTGCTTCCAACAGCCAAAAACTAATGGCAGCCTTTCCCTCTCAAGATTACTCAACCGATTTAAAAGACTTGGATTTAAGCACGGACTCCCTTCCTATGCAACGGAGCCTGGGTTTACTCTGGGATTTGAAAAAGGATGCATTCACCTTCCAGATCAGCGAAGAAGAGAAACCCTTCATGCGCAGAGGCGTCCTATCCGTTGTGAACAGCTTGTACGATCCTCTGGGATTTGTAACCCCTGTGACTATCCAAGGTAAAATGATGTTGAGAGACTTCACCCAAGAGACGTCCGATTGGGATGACCCGCTTCCCAGCGAGAAAAGAGAATTGTGGGAAAGATGGAAAAATTCTTTAGAAGCCCTGTCAAGTCTCTACGTGGCACGACCATATGCTTCTGTGCCATCAACAGAAATCAAGATGCAAAGGCTTTGTATCTTCTGCGATGCCTCAACCAAAGCAATTGCGGCAGTGGCGTATTTGAAAACTACTGACATCAACGAACAATGCCACGTAAGGATTGTTATGAGCCAGACAAAACTGGCCCCACTCCGTGAACACACAGTACCCAGACTGGAACTCTGTGCAGCTGTGCTAGCAGTAGAGTTAGCTGAGCTTATCTATACAGAAATGGACCTGGAAGTCAAAGAAGTCGAGTTCTACACTGACAGCAAGGTAGTGCTGGGGTACATTTGCAATGAAACTCGTCGCTTTTACGTCTATGTCAGCAATCGGGTGCTAAGGATCAGGAGATCCACCGACCCTAAACAGTGGCACTATGTGTCCATGCACCACAATCCAGCGGACCACGCAACCAGATCCATTGAAGCAAGACACCTTAAGGACACAACCTGGTTTACTGGCCCTACATTCTTATACCGTTCGACACCATACGTTGACGAGTCAAACATCTTTGAACTGGTAGATCCAGAGGCAGATGAGGAAATCCACCCTCAGGTATTCGTTCTACGTACGGTGACTAAAGACAATCACCTTAAATCCCACCATTTCAATAAGTTCTCAACTTGGAACTCGCTTGTTCGTGCCCTCGTTTGTTTGATTCATGTGGCTCGGTCCTATAAGTCAACGTCACCCACCATTCAGAAACCTTACAAGGGTTGGCATCACTGCAAGCTTGCCTTTACCGTTCCAAACATGGAAAATGCCAAGAACATTATAATTCGCACCATACAACGTGAGTGTTATGCCAAAGAATTAGATAACCTCAATAAAGGCCAACCTGTTTCTAGAGATAGTGTCTTGAAGAAGCTTGATACAATCATTGACCAGGATGGGCTGTTAAGAATTGGAGGTCGTCTTCAAGAAGCTGAAGTGGAATTTGGGGAGAAACACCCTATAATAATTCCTGGACATCATCATGTCACGACCCTGCTTGTGCAACACCACCACGTCTTGGTGAAACATCAGGGCCGACTGTTTACAGAAGGAAATCTACGAACTGCTGGACTATGGATAGTCGGAGCAAAGCGATGCGTGAGTAAACTCATTTACAATTGCGTGATTTGTCGCAAACTCCGTGGCGGGACTCAAAAGCCGAAGATGGCCAATCTCCCATCGGACAGACTTAGTACAGAACCTCCCTTTACCAACGTCGGACTGGACATATTCGGGCCATGGTCTGTGGTTGCACGGAACACTAGAAGAGTCCAGGCCAACGCCAAACGCTGGGCGGTTATGTTCACCTGTATGTCCATCAGAGCAGTCCACATCGAAGTAATTGAGTCCATGGACACTTCAGGGTTTATAAATGCACTCCGACGTTTCATCGCCATCAGAGGGCCTGTGAAGCACATACATTCCGATAGAGGCACCAACTTTGTAGGAGCAGTGAAAGAACTTCAAATTCCTTCCAACCTAGACACCACCAGTGTGGAAAGATACTTGAGTGAGCAGGGGTGTACCTGGACTTTCAATCTGCCACACTCTTCTCACATGGGAGGTGCTTGGGAGAGGATGATAGGAATGGCACGCAGAATCCTTGATTTCATTTTCTTGCAAGCAGGTAACGCAAGACTCACACATGAAAGTTTGACCACATTCCTGGCAGAAGTTTCGGCCATCATTAATGCCAGACCATTGACTTCACTTTCTAGTGACTCTGAGGATCCGACCATTCTCACTCCTGCCATGTTACTTACTCAGAAAGCCAGCGTTCTCAGCGCTCCACCTGGAGAATTTAGCAACAAGGACCTCTACAGACGACAATGGAGACAAGTGCAAAGTCTCTCCAATACCTTTTGGGACAGATGGAGGAAGCAGTACCTCTCCACCTTACAACCAAGGAAGAAGTGGCAGAAGGACAGATCAAACATCAAAACCGGTGATGTCGTTCTCATGAAAGACAGCCAGTCTCACTGTAATGAGTGGCCACTAGGCCTCATCACTAAAATATTCCCAAGCAAAGATAGATGGGAAGGTGCGTAAGGTTGAGGTCAAAGTAGGCAAGTCTGGGGAGAGTAAACTATTCCTCAGACCAGTTGCGGAACTTGTCTTACTGTTTTTGCCAAAAGAACCTGTAGGTGGCATCGGTTGATGCCAAGCGGGGAGTGTTCTGTCCTTCCAATAGGACAGCGTGGTTCATATTATCCATTAAAGAGTTTAGTACTATAGTTTTGGTTTTGCTGTGTTATAGCACCACCCAGTGGTGGATAAATGTATTACCTGTGGTTTTCTTAGTAATTATTGGAGTGTTGCATTTTGGGATTGCACCAAAGCATCATGGGATGGGGAAATTCCATTTTCTCTCTGTGTATCTCCCTGGACACACGTGTTATCTGATTTGTTGGAACTACTTCACTTACTTGCCACCCTGGTTAAGTTTATCCGGTAAGATTGCTGTCCCTGTTCTTGCGATATAGTGTTCTACTGAATGTGATTTATTGCATAGCAGCTAGTACTTAGGAAATCTATTATCAGTCACTTGCTGTATGTAGTTATATGTAGGAGTTGCATCATCCTGTATACTTTTCTATTAGTTGTAAAGTATCAGCTGTATTGTTATTTGGCTCAATACTTATACGTATCATTTATATTCTTATAGTTTTACCGCATTTCAATACCTGTTACCAATAAACAAGTTAGACTACAGAGAACAGTCTGCTTATTTTGGAAGACAGAAGTGCTTTATGCTGTATGTTGGATCACACACCGTATCAACGTGTATGAAGACAGAACATAGAGCACCATCCTGCTGCAGAATTTGACCCCTTTTATGATTTGGAATATAAGAGGTAGCTAATACTTCTTGATATTTTAGGCTATTGATATTGCCTTTGACCTTGCAAATGTTTTGCAAACCCCCATACTGAATGTAACCCCAGACCATGATCTTTCCACCACCAAATTTAACTGTTTTCTGGGTGTATTTTGGATCCATATGGGCTCCAGTAGGTCTCCTGCAGTATTTGCGGTGGCTGTGGTGTAATTCTACTGAAGATTCATCAGAGAAATCCACCTTCTGCCACTTTTCCAGCGTCCATCTGTTTAGCAGGCTGTCGGACTTTGCAAATGCCACATGGTTTTTTATTTGCCTTTTGTTTAGTGCTGGCTTCTGGGCACTGATTCGACCATGGAGGCCATTTCGAGACAGAATCCTACAAACTGTTCTAGTTGACACAGGGACTTGAGGTGACCAGGCCTGTTGGAGCTCTGCTGCAGTGGAAGAGGGACTTGCTTTGGATTTTCTAACCAACAAATGTTCCTCCTGAGCAGTTGTCTTGCGAGGTCTGCCGAACCTGGGCTTGTCAAACACATCTCCAGTCTCTTCAAATCTTTTTTAAATTCTTTGTACTTGATGCTGAGACACATTAAAGGTGCCAGCCACCTCTGCAGTGGATCTGGTATTCAGCCTCTTGATAATCCAGGCTTTGGTCGCAGGGTGGACTTTTGGCATGTTGTCACAGCTCAAGTTGCAGTTCAAGTGAAGGTCTGGGGTGCTGGGTTCTGGGGTGCTGGGTTTCTTTTTATACACACACACTAATTAACCAATCATTTACTGAGCACATGTGAGGATGTAAACTAGGATTGGGTGCATTATATGACCAGGCAACAAAACGTTTGTGTTGCCAAATTCGGACCATTCTGTGTCCACTAACTGATCAATATTTCTGCATTGATGCCAATTTATTTTCTTAACCTAAACCACATTTCGGAGGGTTTCAGCTTTCAAAAGAATAATTTATACAACCAGTGGATGAATTTAAAGTCAGGCTATAAGCTTTTATTTACATAACATGGATAAGCAACATAACTTCTGTCAGGGAATGTACAATATATGTGATACAGCTAGTGATGTATATATGTTATGTAGGTGATACTGTGATTATACACAACAGTAGCAGTATCACCTATGTATTGTATATAGAGCAGTGTTGTGAAATTGGATTCTGGGCTCCCCCGGTGGCCACTTGTGGAATTGTACTTGTGTGCATCATCCCCTCTGTTCACCTGCTCCTATCAGGATGTGGGAGTCGCTATATAACCTTGCTCCTCTGTCAGTTTCATGCCGGTCAACAATGTAATCAGAAGCCTTCTGTGCATGTTCCTGCTACTAGACAACTCCTAGCTAAGTTGGACTTTTGTCCTTGTGTGTTTTTGCATTTTGTTCCTGTTCACAGCTGCTGTTTCGTTACTGTGTCTGGAAAGCTCTTGTGAGCGGAAATTGCCACTCTGGTGTTATGAGTTAATGCTAGAGTCTTAAAGTAATTTCTGGATGGTGTTTTGATAGGGTTTTCTGCTGACCATGAAAGTGCCCTTTCTGTCTTCATGCTATCTAGTAAGCGGACCTCGATTTTGCTAAACCTATTTTCATACTACGTTTGTCATTTCATCTAAAATCACCGCCAATATATGTGGGGGCCTCTGTCTGCCTTTTGGGAAAATTTCTCTAGAGGTGAGCCAGGACTGTCTTTTCCTCTGCTAGGATTAGGTAGTTCTCCGGCTGGCGCTGGGCATCTAGGGATAAAAAACGTAGGCATGCTACCCGGCCACTTCTAGTTGTGCGGCAGGTTTAGTTCATGGTCAGTATAGTTTCCATCTTCCAAGAGCTAGTTCTCATATATGCTGGGCTATGTTCTCTCGCCATTGAGAATCATGACAGTTTGACCGGCCCAAAAAAGGGTTAAATTACTGGCTGAGAAAGGAGAGAAAAAAGAAGTCTGCTACAATTTTTTTTTTTTTTTTTTTTCCTCTAGTTCTGAGTGTGCTCTTAATTGAATCACTTGCTAGTTTGCCTATGCTGCAGCCTTCCTCTCTTTCTCTCCTTCTAATCTTTGAATGGCTCTGTGTTCACCTGTTTCAAATGGATCTTCAGAGTGTAGCTACAGGTTTGAATAATCTCGCCACAAAGGTACAAAATTTGCAAGATTTTGTTGTTCATGCACCTATGTCTGAGCCTAGAATTCCTTTGCCTGAATTCTTCTCGGGGAATAGATCTCACTTTCAAAATTTTAAAAATAATTGCAAATTGTTTTTGTCCCTGAAGTCTCGCTCTGCCGGAGACCCTGCACAGCAGGTCAGGATTGTAATTTCCTTGCTCCGGGGCGACCCTCAGGACTGGGCTTTTGCATTGGCACCAGGGGATCCTGCGTTGCTCAATGTGGATGCGTTTTTTCTGGCCTTGGGGTTGCTTTATGAGGAACCTCATTTAGAGCTTCAGGCGGAAAAGGCCGTGATGTCCTTGTCTCAGGGGCAAGATGAAGCTGAAATATACTGCCAAAAATTCCGCAAATGGTCTGTGCTTACTCAGTGGAATGAGTGCGCCCTGGCGGCGATTTTCAGAGAAGGTCTCTCTGATGCCATTAAGGATGTTATGGTGGGGTTCCCTGTGCCTGCGAGTCTGAATGAGTCCATGACGATGGCTATTCAGATCGATAGGCGTCTGCGGGAGCGCAAACCTGTGCACCATTTGGCGGTGTCTACTGAGAAAACGCCAGAAAATATGCAATGTGATAGAATTCTGTCCAGAAGCGAGCGGCAGAATTTTAGACGAAAAAATGGGTTGTGCTTCTATTGTGGTGATTCAACTCATGTTATATCAGCATGCTTTAAGCGTACTAAGAAGCCTGACAAGTCTGTTTCAATTAGCACTTTACAGTCTAAGTTTATTCTATCTGTGACCCTGATTTGTTCTTTGTCATCTATTACCGCGGACGCCTATGTCGACTCTGGCGCTGCTTTGAGTCTTATGGATTGGTCCTTTGCCAAACGCTGTGGGTATGATTTGGAGCCATTGGAGGCTCCGATACCTCTGAAAGGGATTGACTCCACCCCATTGGCTAGTAATAAACCACAATACTGGACACAAGTGACTATGCGTGTTAATCCGGATCACCAGGAGGTTATTCGCTTTCTGGTGCTGTATAATCTACATGATGTTTTGGTGCTGGGATTGCCATGGCTGCAATCTCATAACCCAGTCCTCGACTGGAGAGCTATGTCTGTGTTAAGCTGGGGATGTAAAGGAACTCATGGGGACGTACCTTTGGTTTCCATTTCATCATCTATTCCCTCTGAGATTCCTGAATTCTTGTCTGACTTTCGTGACGTTTTTGAAGAACCCAAGGTTGGTTCACTACCTCCGCACCGGGAGTGCGATTGTGCCATAGACTTGATTCCGGGTAGTAAATACCCTAAGGGTCGTTTATTTAATCTGTCTGTGCCTGAACACGCGGCTATGCGAGAATATATAAAGGAGTCCTTGGAAAAGGGACATATTCGTCCTTCGTCATCTCCCTTAGGAGCCGGTTTTTTCTTTGTGTCTAAGAAAGACGGCTCTTTGAGGCCGTGTATTGATTATCGTCTTTTGAATAAAATCACGGTTAAATATCAATATCCGTTACCACTGCTTACTGATTTGTTTGCTCGTATAAAGGGGGCCAAGTGGTTCTCTAAGATTGATCTCCGTGGGGCGTATAATTTGGTGCGAATCAAGCAGGGGGATGAGTGGAAAACCGCATTTAATACGCCCGAGGGCCATTTTGAGTATTTGGTGATGCCTTTTGGTCTTTCTAATGCCCCTTCAGTCTTCCAGTCCTTTATGCATGACATTTTCCGCGATTATTTGGATAAATTTATGATTGTGTATCTGGATGATATTCTGATTTTTTCGGATGACTGGGACTCTCATGTCCAGCAGGTCAGGAGGGTTTTTCAGGTTTTGCGGTCTAATTCCTTGTGTGTGAAGGGTTCTAAGTGTGTTTTTGGGGTTCAAAAGATTTCCTTCTTGGGATACATTTTTTCCCCCTCTTCCATCGAGATGGATCCTGTCAAGGTTCAGGCTATTGGTGATTGGACGCAACCCTCTTCTCTTAAGAGTCTTCAGAAATTTTTGGGCTTTGCTAACTTTTATCGTCGATTTATTGCTGGTTTTTCTGATGTTGTAAAACCATTGACTGATTTGACTAAGAAGGGTGCTGATGTTGCTGATTGGTCCCCTGATGCTGTGGAGGCCTTTCGGGAGCTCAAGCGCCGCTTTTCTTCCGCCCCAGTGTTGCGTCAGCCTGATGTTGCTCTTCCTTTTCAGGTTGAGGTCGACGCTTCTGAAATCGGAGCTGGGGCGGTGTTGTCGCAGAGAAGTTCCGACTGCTCCGTGATGAGACCTTGTGCCTTTTTTTCCCGTAAATTTTCGCCCGCCGAGCGGAATTATGATATTGGGAATCGGGAGCTTTTGGCCATGAAGTGGGCTTTTGAGGAGTGGCGTCACTGGCTTGAGGGGGCCAGACATCAGGTGGTGGTATTGACTGACCACAAAAATTTAATTTACCTTGAGTCTGCCAGGCGCCTGAATCCTAGACAGGCGCGCTGGTCGTTGTTTTTCTCTCGGTTTAATTTTGTGGTGTCGTACCTACCGGGTTCTAAGAATGTTAAGGCGGATGCCCTTTCTAGGAGTTTTGAGCCTGACTCCCCTGGTAATTCTGAGCCCACAGGTATCCTTAAAGATGGAGTGATATTGTCTGCCGTTTCTCCAGACCTGCGGCGGGCCTTGCAGGAGTTTCAGGCGGATAGACCTGATCGTTGCCCACCTGGTAGACTGTTTGTTCCTGATGATTGGACCAGTAGAGTCATCTCTGAGGTTCATTCTTCTGCGTTGGCAGGTCATCCTGGAATCTTTGGTACCAGGGATTTGGTGGCAAGGTCCTTCTGGTGGCCTTCCCTGTCACGAGATGTGCGAGGCTTTGTGCAGTCTTGTGACGTTTGTGCTCGGGCCAAGCCTTGTTGTTCTCGGGCTAGTGGATTGTTGTTACCCTTGCCTATCCCGAAGAGGCCTTGGACGCACATCTCGATGGATTTTATTTCGGATCTGCCTGTTTCTCAGAAGATGTCTGTCATCTGGGTGGTGTGTGACCGTTTCTCTAAGATGGTCCATCTGGTTCCCTTGCCTAAGTTGCCTTCTTCTTCCTAGTTGGTTCCTCTGTTTTTTCAAAATGTTGTTCGTTTGCATGGTATTCCGGAGAATATCGTTTCTGACAGAGGGACCCAATTCGTGTCTAGATTTTGGCGGGCATTCTGTGCTAGGATGGGCATAGATTTGTCTTTTTCGTCTGCTTTCCATCCTCAGACTAATGGCCAGACCGAGCGGACTAATCAGACCTTGGAGACATATTTGAGGTGTTTTGTGTCTGCGGATCAGGATGATTGGGTTGCTTTTTTGCCTTTGGCGGAGTTCGCCCTCAATAATCGGGCCAGCTCTGCCACCTTGGTGTCCCCGTTTTTCTGTAATTCGGGGTTTCATCCTCGATTTTCCTCCGGTCAAGTGGAATCTTCGGATTGTCCTGGAGTGGATGCTGTGGTGGAGAGGTTGCATCAGATTTGGGGGCAGGTGGTGGACAATTTGAAGTTGTCCCAGGAGAAGACTCAGCTTTTTGCCAACCGCCGTCGTCGTGTTGGTCCTCGGCTTTGTGTTGGGGACTTGGTGTGGTTGTCTTCTCGTTTTGTCCCTATGAGGGTTTCTTCTCCTAAGTTTAAGCCTCGGTTCATCGGCCCGTACAAGATATTGGAGATTCTTAACCCTGTGTCCTTCCGTTTGGACCTCCCTGCATCCTTTTCGATTCATAATGTTTTTCATCGGTCATTGTTGCGCAGGTATGAGGTACCGGCTGTGCCTTCCGTTGAGCCTCCTGCTCCGGTGTTGGTTGAGGGTGAGTTGGAGTACGTTGTGGAAAAGATCTTAGACTCTCGTGTTTCCAGACGGAAACTCCAGTATCTGGTCAAATGGAAGGGATACGGTCAGGAGGATAATTCTTGGGTCACTGCCTCTGATGTTCATGCCTCCGATCTTGTCCGTGCCTTTCATAGGGCTCATCCTGATCGCCCTGGTGGTTCTGGTGAGGGTTCGGTGCCCCCTCCTTGAGGGGGGGGTACTGTTGTGAAATTGGATTCTGGGCTCCCCCGGTGGCCACTTGTGGAATTGTACTTGTGTGCATCATCCCCTCTGTTCACCTGCTCCTATCAGGATGTGGGAGTCGCTATATAACCTTGCTCCTCTGTCAGTTTCATGCCGGTCAACAATGTAATCAGAAGCCTTCTGTGCATGTTCCTGCTACTAGACAACTCCTAGCTAAGTTGGACTTTTGTCCTTGTGTGTTTTTGCATTTTGTTCCTGTTCACAGCTGCTGTTTCGTTACTGTGTCTGGAAAGCTCTTGTGAGCGGAAATTGCCACTCTGGTGTTATGAGTTAATGCTAGAGTCTTAAAGTAATTTCTGGATGGTGTTTTGATAGGGTTTTCTGCTGACCATGAAAGTGCCCTTTCTGTCTTCATGCTATCTAGTAAGCGGACCTCGATTTTGCTAAACCTATTTTCATACTACGTTTGTCATTTCATCTAAAATCACCGCCAATATATGTGGGGGCCTCTGTCTGCCTTTTGGGAAAATTTCTCTAGAGGTGAGCCAGGACTGTCTTTTCCTCTGCTAGGATTAGGTAGTTCTCCAGCTGGCGCTGGGCATCTAGGGATAAAAAACGTAGGCATGCTACCCGGCCACTTCTAGTTGTGCGGCAGGTTTAGTTCATGGTCAGTATAGTTTCCATCTTCCAAGAGCTAGTTCTCATATATGCTGGGCTATGTTCTCTCGCCATTGAGAATCATGACAGAGCAGTCTGCATATAATATATAGGTGATACTGCTACTGCTTTATATAATTGCAGTATCACCTATATATTGTATATATAACAGTTGCAGTATCACCGATATGATGTATACAGACTGCTCTCTACACTTTATGTAGGTGCTACTGCTCTATATACATTATATACTTCTAGGTGATACTCCACAGTATTTTCCACATATTGTATATACAGCAGTAGCAGAATCAACTACATAATGTGTAGAGAGCAGTCTGTATACATCATATAGGTGATACTGCAACTGTTATACATACAATATATAGGTGATACTGCAATTATATAAAACAGTAGCAGTATCACCTATATATTGTATGCAGACTGTTCTATATACAATATATAGGTAATACTGCTACTGCTGTATCTACATTTTGTAGGTGATACTGTACAGTATTTACTATATATTGTATATACAGCAGTAGCAGTATCACCGATATATTGCATATACAGCATTCTGCATACACTATGTAGGCGATACTGCAATTATGCACAGTAGTTGCTGTAATATAGATACACTGCTGTGTAAAATTGCAGTGTCACTTACATAACATATATACACCAATCTATATACATTACGTAAGTGATACTGCTGTAAATATATTATATAAGTGACACTGCGACTATACACAGCAGTTGCAGTATTACCTATATAATGTACAGTATATACAGTAGTCTCAATGTGATTTATTTTCAGCACTTGTAGTGTCTCTTATGTGATATACTGTATACTGTATGTGTGTCTCCTATATGATGTATGCATCATAGTATAGTATAATACTGTCTTAATTATAATGTAGAGTTGTGTAAATTTAGTAAATTCAAAAAAGTTCATTTTTTCTCATTAAAGCCAGATCTGTGCCTTGCCACAATTCTGAGCTCCTTGGCCAGTTCCTTTGACCTCATGATTCTCATTTGGTCTGATATGCCTCTTTTTCTCATCTTTCAGGATACATCGGGGCCCGGGGCTTATCTACAGCATTACAGAATGCTGTAGATAAGCCCCTGATGCCGGTGGGCTTAGCTCATCTTCGATTTTGGGGGCCACAGGTTCCCTTTAATGTACACTCTGCACCCCATCTTGACTGAAAAAACTGAAATGTAGAAATTTTTGTATATTTGTTAAAAAAGAAAAACTGAAATATCTCATTGTCATAAGTATTCAGACCCTTTGTTCAGACACTCATATTTAAGTCACATGCTGTCCATTTCCTTGTGATCCTCCTTGAGATGGTTCTACTCCTCCATTGGAGTCCAGCTGTGTTTAATTAAGCTGATAGGACTTGATTTGGAAAGGCACACACCTGTCTATATAATACCTCACAGCTCACAGTGCATATCAGACCAAATGAGAATCATGAGGTCAAAGGAACTGGCCAAGGAGCTCAGAGACAGAATTGTGGCAAGGCACAGATCTGGCCAAGGTTACAAAAGAATTTCTGCATTACTCAAGGTTCCTAAGAGCAGAGTGGCCTCTATAATCCTTATATGGAAGAAGTTTGGGACCACTAGAAGTCCTCCTAGACCTGGCCGTCCAGCCAAACTGAGCAATAGTGGGAGAAGACCCTTGGTGAGAGAGGTAAAGAAGAACCCCAAGATCACTGTGGCTGAGCTTCAGAGATGCAGTAGGGAGATCGGAGAAAGTTCCACAATGTCAACTTTCACTGTAGCCCTCCACAAGTCGAGCCTTTATGGCAGAGGGGCCCGACGGAAGCCTCTCCTCGGTGCAAGACAAATGAAAGCCTGCATAGAGTTTGCTAAAAAACACATGAATGACTCCCAGACTATGAGAAATAAGATTCTCTGGTCTGATGAGACGAAGATAGACCTTTTTGGCGATAATTCTATGTCGTATGTGTGGAGAAAACCCAATACAATCGCAACAGAGAAACATGATGGTGGCAGCATCATGCTATGCGATATGTGTGGATAGTTTTTCAGGAAGCTCTGCACCACCAAATTCAGCACATGTGCCAGGCAAAGGATTTACATCAAACCAGCTAGACCCAGAGCTGCTAAAAGATTTTGCCAGTTGTTGCACATCACCAGGCAGAGTTTGAGATTCACTGGCACCAACCACTCATCTATCTGCTCTTGTATCCCAGTCCACAGCTCCTGTGCGGTGTGTGATCTGTCCCCCAAACAGAGGAGTTTTAGAACAGCCTACTGTTTCCCCCTGGCTGTGCTGATGTTGGTGGTGTAAGTATTACTGTGACTGGATGAGTAGGCGGTGGACGAAGCGGAGTAGGAAGAGGAGGCAATCTGGACAGATAAACATCAACAATCCTAGGTGGTTGAACATGAGCTAGAATGCCTTCCTCCTCTGTACCAGCCACCACTTTATTTACCCAGTTGGCAATTAGGGATGTAACATCCCTGATTGTGCTTACTTGTCCACGTATCGGTGGTTATGTGGGACTTGCCATTGATGGTGTTGCGCAGTGCACACTTGATTTGGTCTGCAACATGTCTGTGTAGGGCAGGGATGGCCCACCTGGAAAAGTAGTGGTGGCTGGGAACAAAATACTGCAGGACAGCCACCACCATCACTTTTTTTAAACTGTCCATCTCCACAAGCCTGAATGGCAGCATTTCAAAATCCATTTTGAAATGCTGTCATTCAGGACCATGACTCACGGGTGGTTAGGGGGGGTATCTCCTATTTCTCTAGAGGGTTTTGGAGATGGAAAGCTAAACACTTCCATCGGACGGTATGGAGATGCTCGGTGACACTGATGGTGGTGGTGCTGTCACATCCTCTCTTTGCGGGGAGGAAGGTGACTCTGTTGATTGTGAGCGGGAGGAAAAGGGTGAGACCGCAGCAGAAGAGGGTGCAGGAGGATACTCAGATCTGTCATGCTTTTTAAGGTGTGTACTCCACTGCACCTCATGCTTGTAATTCAGATGCCTTGTTATACAGGTCATGCTCAGGTTCAGAACATTTATGCCTCGCTTCAGGGTCTGAACACACAGCATGCAATCCACCTGTCGCTTGTTGGCAGCACATTCTCTGAAGAAATACCAAACCAGGAAGCTCTCTGGAGATGTCTCTGGTGAACTGATTTTAGCGGTGCGGTGAGCAGTAGCAGCTCATGTACTGGCTAGAGGATGTGCCTTTGCACCCTGCTCCCTCTTTTGCTGTGCTGCTGGGGCACCGTGACCACCTTCTTTTCCTCCAATCTGCACATGTCACTAGGATATCCTCCGCTCTATGTGGGGTCTAGAACCTCAACATCCCCTGCAGCATCTTCCACCGACTGCTCAACTCTGCCTTCCTTGATGGTCTGCACACTGCAGATAGACGATGCAGTTGGCAACTGAGTTTCATCATCATCTGACTTGTGCTGCGGTGGTCCACTGACCATTTGCGGTCATCTCTCACATGACCTTATCCTCCAACTCAACAATAAGTTGGGAATAAGTGCACTCAGTCTCTTCCACTTCAGGGGCAGGGCCAGGTGGAACCGAGCCAAGGGAGTCATAAAAAAGTCTGCTTGGCTGACTTGCAAGGAGGTGAGATGGAAGCCAAATAACCATGGACCTCAGGTACCAATTGTGCACTTTATGCAGTGTACCGGGTAGAAGGTAATGCAAAATGTGACTGTCAGCCATCCAATCTAACACCTTTTCAACATCTTGTGGCCTCACAATTTGTGCTGCATAATGACTTGTCACCTGTGTGCATCAGAGGAAGTTGTTGTATTTGGGTACACAGCAGGTACAGAATGTCTACACCACCACCATCAGAAGCTACACTAGCACCATCATGGCAATGTACACGTCCCCTATTTGATTCTCTTCTCATTTTTGGAAATGGTTTTTCCACACACTACTTGCAAAGAGATGTTGGAAGAGTAGATTTATTTATTTGCCACACTACTAGAAAACACACAGAGGTCCAGAAAAATTATTTTTTGGCCCTAGAAATGGCAAGGAGATGACTGATGCCAATTAATTATGTCCCAGAGTACTAGAAAACACAGAACTGTCCAGAAAAAAAATATTTCTTTGGTCTAGTAATTGGCCATTGGCAACAAGATGGCTTATGCTAGCTATTTATTTTCAAAAATAATAGAAAACACACAGCGTTCCAGAATAAATATTTTTTGGCCCTAGAAATGGAAATGATACGGCAGATGCCAATTATTTATTTCCCAGCATACTACAAAACACACACACCAGTCCAGAAAAATTATTTTTTGGCCATAGAAATGGCAACAAGATGGCAGATTCCAATTATGTATTTCCAAGACTACTAGAAAACATTCAGCAGTCCGGAAAAAAAATGTTGGCCCTAGAAATGGTAACAAGATGGTCGATGCCAATTATTTATTTCCCAGGCTACTAGAAAACACACACCGGTCCAGAAAAATTATTTATTTGGCCTACTAATGGAAATGGCTGAGATGGCTGATGTTAAATATTTATTTGCAACAGTAATAGAAAAGACACAGTGGTCAAGAAAAAATATTTTTTATCCCTAGAAATGGCAACGATATGGCAGATGCCAATTATTTCTTTCCCAGAATACTAGAAAACACACAGCAGTCCAGAAAATATATTTCTTAGACCTAGAAATGGCAACGAAATGGCAGATGCAAATAATTTATTTCCCAGATTAGGCTACTTTCACACTAGCGTTAACTGCATTCCGTCACAATGCGTCATTTTGCCGAAAAAACGCATCCTGCAAAAGTGTTTGCAGGATGCGTTTTTTCACCATTGATTAACATTAAGCGACGCATTGTGACGGATTGCCACACGTCGCACCCGTCGTGCGACGGATGCGTCGTGCAGTGGCGGACCGTCGGGAGCAAAAAACGCTACATGTAACGTTTTTTGTTCACGACGGTCCGCTTTTTCCGACCGCGCATGCGCGGCCGGAACTCCGCCCCCACCTCCCCGAACTTCACCGCACCTCACAATGGGGCAGCGGATGCGCTGGAAAAATGCATCCGCTGCCCCCGTTGTGCGGCGGAGACAACGCTAGCGTCGGGAACGTCGGCCCGAAACACAGCAACGGGCCGAGCCCGACGCTAGTGTGAAAGTAGCCTTACTAGAAAACACGTAATTCCAGAAAAAATATTTCTTTGGCCTACTAATGGCAGCGAGATGGCTGATGGCTGCAACTTATTTATTTGCAACTCTACTAGAAAATACACAGGGGTTTTTTGGAACAGTACTCAAACAGGCGGGGGGGGTGCAGAGTGCACACTGCGGCTTAAAGGCACAGTTCTCCCAAAAGCAGGGCTGTATTGTATACACAGCAGCTTAAAGGCACAGTACTCCCACCGGCAGGGACATGACTGCCAAGTAGAATTATTTTTTGATACACTACACATATTGACACAGCGGTGCAGTAAAATTATTTGTTTGACCTACAAATGGCAAAGAGACAACTGCAGAGTAGATTATTTTTTAGGCACTGATGCAGAGTATACACAGGCTTTTTGGCACAGTACTATCACAGGCGGGGTTGCAGAATCCACACAGCGGCTTAAAGGCATAGTATTCCAATGCATGTGGTTGCAGTGTACCCACAGTGGCTTTTTGGTACAGTACTCCCAAAGATATGCTTGCAGAGTGCACACAGTACAGTACTCCCACTGAGAAATGTGCACCCAGTGGCTTTCTTGCAGAGTGTGCAGTCTGAATCTGTACCACTCCAGCTGCATCCTATTCCTACACTAATGAGAGCATAATGGCGGTGGCACATGTGATCTGGCATTTATGGTCACGTGCTGCTCTGGCCAATCACAGCCATGCCAATGCTTGGCATGGCTGCAATGACTCCTGAAGTGCCCACAGTCTAAAAGCTTGTTGATTGGCTGCACTGCAGACTTTTAACAAGCTTTATTAGAAGTGCAAACCTGAAAAATAAATCAAACGTACAGTAAAAAGTCCGTGTTCAGGGTTCGGTACCGGACACTAGGTCAGCATCCAACTATTTAGAAAAATCAGACCCCTTCCTTGTCAAGTCAGTAAGGGGTTGGCTTCACCATTACTGAATAATTTTGAATAAACTTCCTATAAAAATTAGTAAAACCCAGAAAACGCTGTAATGCCTTCAGGTTCTCGGGACGGTCTCAATCAAGTACAGCACGAACCTTCTCCGGATCCATCTGAAAACCCAAAGATGACAACAGGTACCCAAACTGCACATCTTGGATGGCGAAAACACATATCTCTATTTTGGCATAAAGCTTCTTATCCCTTAATATCTGAAGCACCTGTCTCATATGCGCCCCGATGTGTTTCCAAATCAGGAGAATAAACCAAAATGTCATCCAGATAGACCACCACAAACCTGCCCACCAAATGATGTAAAATATAATTTATGAAATGCTGGAACACCGCCGATGTATTGGTCAGACCGAAAGGCATAACCAGACTCTCGAATTGTCCCTCAGGGGTATTGAATGCCGTCTTCCATTCACACCCTTCCCTGATCTTAACCAGGTTATAGGCCCCCTTAAATCCAACTTGGAGAAAACCTTGGCACCCACAACCTGGTTGAATAAATCTGGAATCAGAAGAAGAGGATATGGATTTCAGATAGTAATTGGATTCAATTGCCAGAAATGTAAACAGGGACACAGACCGCCATCTTTCTTTTTCAAGAAAAAGAACCCTGTCACTATGGGCGAAGATGAAGGTCTGAAATGTCCCTTCTGAAGACTCTTAGTAATGATATCTTTCATGGCTTGTCTCTCATTACCGGACAGTTTGTATAGTCTGGACTTGGGTAGATTAGCTCTGGGAGTCAGGTTAATAGGACAGTCATATCCACGATGGGGGAGCAAATCCTGACACCCCTTCTCCTCAAAATCAGACAAAAACGCTGGTATGATCCTCATAGATACTGCAGAAAGGGAAATGTTTAGGCAGTATTCATGACAGTAATCTCCCCACCTCCACAATTTCTCTGGATTGCCAATCCACTCTTGGATTATGCTTCACCAACTAGGGTAAACCCAGCACAATTGGAGTGGGGAGACCCTCCAGGACATAACAAGGAATTACCTCATAATGAAAAAACCCCACCCGCAGTTTTATGTTATGTACAATCTGTGTCAATGCTCTCTGTGCAAGTGGTGCTGTCTATGGCATAAATAGGAATGGGTTTAGCTAAGGTAGATCAAGCAAGCCCATGAGTTCTAGCAAACTCAGTATCAACCATGCTGACTTCAGTTCCACTGTCTACAAACACAGATATTCTCTCAGTCAGGCTCTCTAGCACCACCTCTGCTGTCAGGACAAACTGAGAATAACAGGTCGAAGACAAACATGTCCCTTGATTATCAAACTCCGGAGTCCATAAGGGTTAATTAAGTCTCTTTTTGTTTAGGAATCAAAGGACAAGCCCCAATAAAATTACCCTTCTTCCCACAAAAAAACACATAGCTTTTCTTGCGAATGTCAGGGGAGACATATAACCGAAAAGCACTGCCTAACTACTTGGGTTCTTCTAACTCCACAAGTATTGGTTCACCCTTGAACTGTCCCCCTGGCACAGAGGTATTGTCCCAGAAAGAGGTCTCAGGAGAAGGTGGTCTTACCCATCTATCCTGAAGGCTTCTTTCCACCAGTATAGCCAATGACACGGCAGCCTCCAAAGACTCTGGGATTTCATACTCTGAAAGGCCCAAAACGTCACTGCTTTAGAGGAGATCTGCATGTAGGAATGGGCCAACATGCCACCAACAGTGTGTGCCAACATTGTGAAGACTTACAAAAAATGTTTGACCTCTGTCATTGCCTAAAAAGGATATATAACAAAATATTGAGATGAACTTTTGTTAATGACCAAATACTTATTTTCCACCATAATTTGCAAAATAAATCTTGTCAAATCAGACAAGGTGATTTTCAGGATTTGTTTTCTCATTTTCAATTTCATGGTTGTGGTCTACAATGTCAATTACAGGCCTCTCTCATCTTTTTAAGTGGGAGAACTTGCAAAACTGGTGGCTGACTAAATACTTTTTCTCCCCACTGTACTGTATATACCCCCGTTATGGTCACTGCTAACTACACAATAACCTGAGAAAGATTATTAGCTGCCAAAACCAATCATTTCAGGATGATTGGACTCCTGATGGGTAGCATATGGCTTTAAGGAGTGTGGTTTACCGAACAATAGCAACAGAAATATTAAATTTTAAATTTAATCCTGAAAGATAGGTAGTTTTTATAAAAATACTAGATGGTGGCCCGATTCTAACGTATCGGGTATTCTAGAATATGTAGGTAGTATATAGCACAGGCTACATACTATATTGCACAGTGACGTAGTATATAACACAACCGACGTAGTATATAACATAGCTACGAAGTATATAACATAGCCACGTAGTGTATTGCACAGGCACGTAGTATATTGGTCAGCCACGTAGTATATAGCAGAGCCACGTAGTATATAACATAGCCACGTATAGACCCTACAAAGAAACCTTGCACAACACGGGATATAGTCAAACAGTAAACTTTATTAAAAACTACAATATTAAAAATGACAAATATTAAAAAAAAAAAAGAGACGGAATTGCTATTTGAAGGTGACAACTACACCATGGCCGCAGGTAAGAGGATAATGATAAGCTATACTCAAAGAAAAGAAACGGTCATAGCAAAGAGGGCAAGTGTGCTAGTAATATATGAACCTTCCCCCGGAAGAAGGCACACAAGCCGAAACGCGCGTAGGGGTGGTGCCGCAGGTCTGAGGTAATTATGCTTCAAATATGTTACTTAGTGTCTTGCATGTAGCTTGGATGTGCTTGCTGGATGTTTTTCACCAGCTGAATGTTATTTGGTTCATATATTACTAGCACACTTGCCCTCTTTGCTATGACCGTTTCTTTTCTTTGAGTATAGCTTATCATTATCCTCTTACCTGCGGCCATGGTGTAGTTGTCACCTTCAAATAGCAATTCCGTCTCTTTTTTTTTTTTTAAATATTTGTCATTTTTAATATTGTAGTCTTTAATAAAGTTTACTGTTTGACTATATCCCGTGTTGTGCAAAGTTTCTTTGTAGGGTCTATATGCTGTGGTTGCATGGGATTTCTTATTAGTAATCCCTTAATGGGCACAGGTGTTATTTGTGACACACTGTGTATTGTTTATCATTATTGGTTAACATAGCCACATAGTATATTGTAGAGCCTCGTAGTACATTGCACAGGCACGTAGTATATTGCACAGCCACGTAGTATATAACAGTCATGTAGTATATTGCACAGCCACGTAGTATATAACACAGTCACGTAGTGTATTGCACAGCTACATAGTGTATTGCACAGCTATGCAGTATATTGGTCAGCGACGTAGTATATAGCAGAGCCACATAGTATATAACATAGCCACGTAGTATATTGTAGAGGGATGTAGTATACTGCATAGCTACGTAGTATATTGCACAGCCACGTAGTATATATCAGAGCCACGTAGTATATTGCACAGTCGATGTAGTAAATAACAGAAACGACACAGCCACATAGTATATTGCACAGCTACGTAGTATATAACACAGAGCACGTACTATATTGGACAGTCACGTTGTATATTGCAGTCACGTTGTATATTGCCCAGCTACATAGTATATAGCACAGAGATGTAGTACAGTATATAACAGAGCCCACGCAGCATGTAACACAGCCCACGTAGTATATAGCAATGTGGGCACTATATGCGTGGTTAAAAAATACTTAAAATAAAAAATAAACATATATTCACCTTCCGAAGGCCCCTTGAAGTCCTGGCGCCTGTGTGCGGTGCACGCGGCAGCTTCCGGTCCCAGGGTTGGTATGAGCGCAGGACCTGTGATGACGTTGCGGTCACATGACCGTGACGTCATGGCAGGTCCTTCTCGCATAGCATCCTTGGCACCGGAACCTGCCGCTTGCACTGCAGAGGACATCGTGCGACGTCGGATGGTGAGAATAACCTTTTTTTAATTATTATTATTATTTGTAACATTAGATCTTTTTACTATTGATGCTGCATAGGCAGCATCAATAGTAAAAAGTTGGTCACACAAGGTTAATAGCTGCGTTAACGGAGTGCGTTACACCGCAGTCCGTTAACGCTGGCATTAACCCTGTGTGAGCGCTCAGCGCTGACTGCAGGGCAGTAAAGCAGCAGCCATTTTGCTGCCAGACTATGGCCATCGCTGATTGGTCGTGGCAATGGTCGTGGGCGTTTTGCCACGACCAATCAGTGATTGGATTTCCATGACAGACAGAGGCTGCGACCAATGAATATCCATGACAGACAGACAGAAAGACAGACAGAAAGACAGACAGACAGACAGACAGAAAAACCCCTTAGACAATTATATATATAGATACAAAAGATTTTACAAAGGGGACAAAACAATACAGCAAATACAATTACATAAAATAAACAGGATTAACAAAATAATTTACTAAACGGTGGTCACAGAGATGGCTTAGAAATTAGGGAAGAAGTGTACTTCGATTGGAAACGTCCAGTGAATGTGAATCATGCATTCACTGATATGTATCTCTCTGTATGGGACACAGATAAAAATTCATCTTGTCTCTTTATAAGCATCTAAGTTACACCCACACACCTCCCCTTGATGAATCATAACAGGGCAAGTCATGGGATGTGGCTTCAGTTTCATAAAATTATGATATTCCCAATATTCTTAATATCTTCTGCAACATCCGTGGCAGTGGAACAACTGTGTTGTGGCCCGAGGAGAGCTTGATGAGGGGAACACCTGACTCTTCACTATAGCCCCTGATGGGGGGGTAGACTTGGCACTCAATGGATGCCAGGTGCTACTCCAGAGCAGACCTCAGACACATGGCAGCTGACTACCAAAGGAGGCTTGACAAGTCAGGTAGGCACGGCAGGAATACGGGAAGGCAAGGCAGGAGTAGGCAGGTAAGGTTGGTACAGTATACAGACTGGCACAGCATTTGCAGGCAGGTACGGCTGGTATACAGACTGGCATAGCAGATGCAGGCAGACAGCTGGTATGCAGACAGACACAGTAGGTGCTAGCAGGTATGGCTGGTATGCAGACTGGCACGGCAGATGCAGGTAATCACAGCTGTTTTACAGACTGGCACTGCAGGTGCAGGCAGGTATGCTGAATGGCACAAACAGGAGAAGCAAGAACGAGCAAGAGCAAGCTAGTACTGGTGGGGACTGGTAGGTAAAGGTGGGTACTAGTGCGAACTAGCGAGTACTGGCAGGTACATACAGACAAGGGACCTGAAAAGTAGCAAGCGTGCAGACTAACTGACTAAACACATTGCTCAAGCACCTCCCAACATGTGGAGGTGACTTAAATAATAAGCATGTCCCAGCCATTGGCTGAGGAAACTTTAATGCAGCTTGCGCTGTCCCTTTAAGATGGTGGGAGCGTGCACCCTAAGCACAGTGCCTGGGGATCTGCAAGCCATGCGCAGACCCTGGGAAGCAGCAGGAGGAGAGGGAGGAAGTATGGGATTGGGCCGAGGCAGTAAGTCAGTGTCCCTGCCAGGAGAGGGAGGAAGTGTGCAGGAACACCGGCGATACATCTTCACTCCTAAGAATCACAGGCATTCGATATTGCCATCATATTTTTGTTAGAATTTTACCTTTCCATAGATAAGAAACATGGCATGGCTGTTGTCAGCGATCTGACCACTATTAATTTGGGTCTTATAGGCATGTGTCACAGTTATGGAAAAATGTGCATATTCTTTCCCTAATAGTCCTGAAGTTGAAAATGTATGTCCCATCAATATCGGATCTTTACAAACCCCAATATTTATAACTTTTGACCTTAGACACAAAGCTTGGCGAAGTTTTTTCATCAGAGGAACTCATCCTGGAGCAGAGCCCACTGCTCATCCCTTAATCTAACAAACCCTAGACTTCATGTCCATTGCCAGTAAATATACTTATCTTAAGGTACCGTCACACTAAGCAACGTCGCCAGCGATCTGTGACGTTGCAGCGTCCTAGGGAGCGATATCGCTGTATTTGACACGCAGCAGCGATCAGAATCCCGCTGTGAAATTGCTGGTCGCTGCTAGAAGGTCTGCACATTATTTGGTCGCTAGGTCGCCGTGTATCGCTGTGTTTGACAAGCAAAAGCAACCATACCAGCGATATTTTACACTGGTAACCAGGGTAAACATCGGGTTACTAAGCGCAGGGCCGCGCTTAGTAACCCGATGTTTACCCTGGTTACCAGCGTAAAATGTAAAAAAACAAACAGTACATGCTCACCTGCGCGTCCCCCAGCCTCTGCTTCCTGACTCTTACTGATCGCCGGCCCTAAACTGAAAGTGAAAGCACAGCGGTGACGTCACCGCTGTGCTGTTAGGGCCGGAGCTCAGTCAGTGTCAGGAAGCAGACGCTGGGGGACGCGCTGGTGAGTATGTACTGTTTGTTTTTTAACTTTTACGCTGGTAACCAGGGTAAACATCGGGTTACTAAGCGCGGCCCTGCGCTTAGCAACCCGATGTTTACCCTGGTTACCCGGGGGCCTCGGCATCGTTGGTCGCTGGAGAGCGGTCTGTGTGACAGCTCTCCAGCGACCAAACAGCGACGCTGCAGCGATCGGCATCGCTGTCGCTATCGCTGCAGCGTCGCTTAGTGTGACGGTACCTTTAGTTACCTGTCCACACCAGGAATCATAGATTGCAAGCTCTTTCTCCTTGAGAGATTCTGTGTGAGAAAGGATGGGGGTGAATGCCCCCTCCCTGGAGATGTGTTATGGATTTTCATATTTTCTATGACAGAAATAAGGGAAACCTCCTCACATGTCAAAAGAAGAGCTCAGACTCCAGTTTCTCTACTACATGATTTACTCTGTGCCCCATGATCTAATGCTGCAGCGTTCAATTCGATAGCAATGCAATGTGGAAAATCAGGCTAGGCTCAGATGCACCGCTCTGTTACTGGGTATTCTGGAGGCGGTGTTTCACCAAGTAAAAACTGATAAAGTGTCTCACACTCTTCTATTAGTGAGCACCACCTCATTCCATGGGATATATTTGGTTAAAAATGTGACAAGATCAAACTGAAGATATACACTGTGCAGCGACCATGTGTTACTTTGCCAAAATCTGTGGAAACTACGATATGTCTGACATTGTCGCTGATTAAGTTGTCGAGTTTTAGTTGAATAGGAGCCATCCAGCAAGACATTTCAAACAAAGTTCTTCTCTTCTATTGAGACAAGGAGATGTCCATTGAAAAGGATGTAGGGAAGGTGTATAAGCATTTCTTGGTGTGGAGGAGTCGCAGTCACCACCTGACCCAATTGGAGTGATGCATCATCATTGACTCAATGAGCCATGAAAACATGTAAGGTCCATGGCAGTAATTGTTGCTGTCAATGCTGGAATGCACCTTGCAGCACAATGACAATGCTAAGGAGTGCCTCACTGTCTCTGCCACATGAGAATAGAAAGTAGGGATTGTTTTCTTTAAAAAAATAGTGGTGGCTATGTATTCTCCATTAAATCTGAGCTCACACAAACATTTCACAAAGGGCAGTAAAATATACAGGATATGACATTGATTGTGATGAATTTGGACATATGGGAGTTGAGTTTTCACACAAACTGACTGGACGCATGCATCCTAGGAACACAAATGGCTAACTGACGATGTAATGGAGAAAGAAAAGGAGGAGCACAGAAAACAGTAGATGAGGAAGATGATGATGAAGTTGACAACAAACAGGTACAACTTGAGGATTTGGCCTGACCTTCTGAAAGACAATCACAAAGAGGAAGAAAACAGTTTGAGCCTTGCTCATATTGCTGGTCAATTTTCTTCTTCCATGTGAGTTGATGGTGAACATAGTTCCTAGTCGATTTGTGCCGGATGTCGATGGCTTATTTTCTACTTTAGAACCTGCAAACTGCAAAATAATGGTTCTGGTAATGTGTAAAGGAATTCCCACACCACAGATGCAGACACATACGTAGGATTTATCCACATCACCATCAAATGTTTCAGGTGCTGTTGAACTTCCTCCACTTGAAAAAGCTATATACCAACAGGCGAAATGTACGTTGGGGCGCTCTTGGATGCAATCTGGTGCCATCTACCTCATTGATTTTTTACTGGTAAGCGTTGCTCTGGAAATATATATGTATGTAAAGACCATTTGGTCATGATATGTTTGCACCTTATTTAGAGCACGCTTCCTTTACCTCAGAGACTTTGTGTGTTACTGGGGGGTGGGTGGCGCTTGTGATCTTGTACATCATCCTTTTTCTCTTTTACTTTTTGTATTGTATTTATGCCACTTGATAAGTTTATAATAAAGTACTCGTTTTATCCCTAAATACTCAACTTTCCTCCAATTTTTCCTTGATAAATCTTTTAAACATACATATATCAGCATTGCTCTTTATCGTCAACTATCTAGTTCCCAGGTCCTGTCCACCACACAATCACTAATCATCATTGTTATCCCTGGCTTGAGTGACAGATTTCTCAGTGTGAGAATTGTCCTGAGCTCCTTGCAACCCATATCCAATTTCCTCCTCTAGATTTGTCCTGACTCAGATCATATTGCCCAGTGCTTTACAGATATTTTCATCACTTTCTCCATTGGGGCTCTCAATCTAAATTCCACATCAGTATGTCTTTGAAGTGTGGTAGGAAACTGGAGTACCCAGATGAGACCCACACAAACGCATGGAGATCTAGCTATGAAGTTGATTTTTATTACGTGTTTCTCATATAACACCATCCTATTTCCCACAGGAAAGTTCAAAGCAAATTGTCTTTAATGTCCAAAAACTCACAAAATCAAAAGCAAACGGTATCCTCCGGATCGCAGTGGGGAGTCAAAACAGTCCATGTCTGAGACCGGTTGCCAGGGGCTACTATGCCACCGTGTCACACTGTGTTGACTGCACACATAAGCTGGATGTTGCCGAACCACATGCTCTGAGCTTGCAAACAAACTCTGACACACCCAACCCTTTGCTGCAGCATTTTAAATGGGATCTGTGGCCATGGGCCACTTGTAAGACCCGGCTGGAGAGAGTGAACTGCCCCACTACCATCCTGTAGTTCACTCCAAAAATAAAAGCCGTTAACGGGTTTTCCTAAGAATCTGACTGTGTCAACTACTTGGACCCAATCCACACTTTTTTTTATTTTCCCTTGTGATTCACAGTCGTCCTGCTGTGAACACAAGGCACTTAAGCGGGTTTAATAAGACTGCGTTCGCATCCTGGAGGACATATATCGACCCTCACATGTGATCCCTCTCACAACAGACATTTTCATCACTCTCTCCATTGGGGCTCACAATCTAAATTCCCCATTAGTACGTCTTTGGCAAGTGGTAGGAAACTGGAGAACCGAGGTGAATCCCACACAAACAAATGGAGAATATACTAACTCCTTGCAGATGTTGTCCTTGCATTGATTTGAACACAGGAACCCAGTGCTGCAAAGCAACAACACTAACCACTGAGCCACCGTGCTGTTATCTATTTATATCTAGGAAATATTTATCTGGCTATATGATCATTATTATCATTATGTTTATTATTACTGATGAGCAAGTAAACTCGTTGCTTGGGTTTTCCCGAGCACGCTCGGGTGATCTCCGAGTAATAGTGTTCGAAGATTTAGTTTTCATCACCACAGCTGAATGAATTACAGCTACTAGCCAGCCTAAATACATGTGGGGGTTGCCTGGTTGCTAGGGAATCCCCACATGTAATCAAGCTGTTTATCAGCTGTAAATCATTCAGCTGAGGTGATGAAAACTAAATCTCCGAACACTAACAAATACTAGGAGGTCACCCGAGCGTGCTCAGAAAAACCCGAGCAACGAGTATACTCGCTCATCTCTAATTATTATGTTTCTGGATGGTTTTTTGTACATCCATTGTGTATCCATTTTCACCAGCAGTCTGGCATCCATTTTTCTTGTGTGAAAAAAAATTCAAGCCTCTCCTACTCATTAATTAGTAAAAAAAATTTGCAGAGAAAGCTGTGCAGTAAGATGGGAGAGTTGTTGTAAGCACAGAAGCAGTGAGTGAGCTCTGCTAAATAGAGCTCCGCCAACCCACACAGCATGAAAGTTACATGATTGTAATGCCATGCCAGATTCCAGGAACTCAGAGGGCAATTGATGTAACATGAAAGGAAGTAAGGAAGTTGGAGGATTCTCAGTCAGAGATCATGTAACCAGGAGCAGGGGCGTAACTACCGCGGTCGCAGGGGTCGCAATTGCGACGGGGCCCGCAGTGCTTAGGGGCCCACCCAGTCCAGCAGACTGGGCGGGCTCCTAAGAACTCTAAGCTACAAAATGGGCCGCCGGCCCTTTAAATAATTCTTCCTTACAGGCCCTGCTGCGCGTGCACTCGCGATCACGGGTGGGACTGCACTTGACCCGCAGCAGAGCCCCTCCACCGCAGAGAGCCGCACACCACTACTATAGCTGCCACTGCTCTGTGCGCACAGGACCTGTGATGAGGTCACAGGAGGGGAGGAGTTGGAGTCACATGATCAAGGGCTTCCGTGTAGTGCAGGACAGTAGTGCAGTGCTGTTTGTCATCATGCTGGAGGAGGGTAAGCTTTTGTGTGAGGTCAGGAGGGGTTTGGGTGGATGTAGCAGAGCAGTGTGTGTATGAGGTGTACAGAGCGGAGCCGTGTGTGTATGAGGTGTACGGAGCGGAGCCGTGTGTGTATGAGGTGTACAGAGCGGAGCCGTGTGTGTACGAGGTGTACGGAGCGGAGCCGGGTGTGTACGAGGTGTACGGAGCGGAGCCGGGTGTGTACGAGGTGTACGGAGCGGAGCCGGGTGTGTACGAGATGTACGGAGCGGAGCCGGGTGTGTACGAGGTGTACGGAGCGGAGCCGGGTGTGTACGAGGTGTACGGAGCGGAGCCGTGTGTGTACGAGGTGTACGGAGCGGAGCCGTGTGTGTACGAGGTGTACGGAGCGGAGCCTTGTGTGTACGAGGTGTACGGAGCGGAGCCGTGTGTGTACGAGGTGTACGGAGCGGAGTCGGGGGT
This sequence comes from Ranitomeya variabilis, assembly GCF_051348905.1. Lineage (NCBI taxonomy): Eukaryota > Metazoa > Chordata > Amphibia > Anura > Dendrobatidae > Ranitomeya > Ranitomeya variabilis. The sequence goes on from NC_135232.1 coordinate 778,054,549, forward strand.
GTACGGAGCGGAGTCGGGTGTGTACGAGGTGTCGCATCTCTGCTTCAGGAAAATGGCCGCCGCGATCTCCATCTGGGCACGCGCGGCATCCTGCGGCCATTTTCCTGAAGCCGCGGCCAGCAGAGCGCCGCTTCTGCGCACGCGCGGCCAAAGGAAGATGGCCGCCCCACCGATCACCAATGAAATGTCGCACATCACGCTATTTTCACTTCCCTGTGCAGTGGATTCGGGACCTTGGGCATGCGCACACCACTACGCCACCAACGGAAAACTAAGCAAGATCTGGGGGAAGACACCACGCCCATCTGACCAGACCAGCCTGATTGACAGGCGAAAACGACTACTTTGGTAACGTATTTCGGCAGCATAGGTGGGGAATCGGGGTCCACAAAATACACTATTGTAATGCACAGCTCAGGCCCTATTTAACAGTATTTTTATCTCATACGGAAAAAACGGGGTGACAGGTTCCCTTTAAGAGAAAGCCAAAATAACCCCGGGACAGAAGGCGAGAGCAGGGGGGAGGTGCGGGACAGAGCCGCTTTAGGCTAGTTTCACACTAGCGTTAACTGCAATACGTCGCAAATGCGTCGTTTTGCCGAAAATACGCATCCAGCAAAAGTTCTTGCTGGATACGTTTTTTCGTCATAGACTAACATTAGCGACGCATTTGCGACGCATTGCCAAACGTCGCGTCCGTTTTGCGACGCTTGGGTGTGTGGTAGCGGACCGTCGGGAGAAAAAAACCTTACATGTAACGTTTTTTGCTCCCGACGGTCCACTTTTTCCGACCGCGCATGCGCGGCCGGAACTCCGCCCCCACCTCCCCGCACTTCCCCGCACCTCACAATGGGGCAGCGGATGCGTGGGAAAAATGCATCCGCTGCCCCCGTTGTGCGGCGGAGACCACACTAGCGTCGGGAACGTCGGCCCGACGCACAGCGACGGGTTGTTCCCGACGCTAGTGTGAAACTAGCCTTAGTCGCTAGTGTGAAACTAGCCTTAGTCAGGAGAAGCTGAGGAGCTGCAGCTGGTTTACATCAGCCACCCCTGTACCAGAGAGGAGATTGTGAGTTGTGTATATGAGCTGGTATCTCTGGTGTGTGTGTGTGTGTGTGTGTGTGTGTGGTATCTGTAGTGTGTGTGATAACTGTAGTATGTGTGTGATATCTGTAGTATGATGTGTGTGTGTGTGATATCTGTAGTGTGTGTATGTGTGTGTGTGTGATATCTGTAGTGTGTGTATGTGTGTGTGTGTGTGTGTGTTATCTGTAGTGTGTGTGTGTGTGATATCTGTAGTATGATGTGTGTGTGTGTGATATCTGTAGTATGTCTGTGTGTGTGTGTGATATCTGTAGTGTGTGTGTGTGATAACTGTAGTATGTGTGTGATATCTGTAATATGATGTGTGTGTGATATCTGTAGTGTGTGTAATAACTGATGTGTGTGTGTGTGTGTGATATCTGTAGTATGATGTGTGTGTAATATCTGTAGTGTGTGTGTGATATCTGTAGTATGTGTGTGTGAGGCAGCGGCGTAACTACTACGGTCGCAGCTGCAAGCGGCTCTGGCAGGTCAGGGGGCCGTGAGTCCCCTTGAGCCTGTCTCCCTTATGCTTGTGTCCCCGTGTGCCAGTCTCCCTTGCCCATTAGTCCCTGTGTGTCCCCATGTGCCTGTCTCCTATGTCCCCTTGTGCTTGTGTCAGTCTCCTTTGTCCCCTTGTGCTTGTGTCAGTCTCCTTTGCCCACTAGTCCCTGTGTGTCAGTCTCCCTTTCCCACTTGTCCCTGTGTGTCCCCTTGTGCTTGTATCCCTTGTCCCCTTGTGTCAGTCTCTTGCTCACTAGTCCCTATGTGTCCCCTTGTGCCTGTCTCCCTTGTCCCCTTGTGCTTGTCCCTTGTCCCCGTGTGTCAGTCTCCATTGCCCACTAGTCCCCTTGTATCAGTCTCCCTTGCCCACTATTCCCCGTGTGTCAGTCTCCCTTGCCCACTAGTCCGTGTCCCCGTGTGCCAGTCTCTCTTGTCCACTAGTCCCCGTGTGCCCTTTGTGTCAGTCTCCCTTGCCCACTTGTGTCAGTCTCCCTTGCCCACTAGACCCCTTGTATCCTTCTCCCCTGCCTCCTAGCCCCCATGTGTCCCCTAGTGCCTGTCTTCCTTGCCCCCTTGTTCCCTCTCCTCTGCCCCCTCGTCACCATTTGCTCGTGTCTTTGTCACTGCCCCTGTATGGAGGGGCTGCATTATACTATGAGGGGGGCTGCATTGTATTCTATGGGGCTTACATTGAATTTTATGGCGGGGGGGGCCCCATTTGGAAGTTCGCACCGGGGCCCATAACTTTGTAGTTACGCCACTGACCAGGAGAGAATATAAGGTTACAAAAGGATTTGGAAAGGGAAGTAGTTACAATGGAGCTTATCTATTGCAGTTAGTTCATATAAAAGGCACTTAACAAGTAGCAACAAAACCTTTTAATTATTGCATTACACATGCATTTGTGAACTAATTGTATGCTAATATGCACAAACTCGTATAATTTCAAACTTTGTTTTATTTATTATGCCATGCCATGCAGCACTCAAAACGTTCATTACAAATCATCCCACCACCTGCTCTTTCTGTTTTTTCTCCTTCTACTAGTTGCAGGTGACATCTCCCCGAACCCTGCCCCCCCCCCCTCCACCAGCATACATTACTCTCCTCCAGCTGCATATAGAAACCTGTTGTGAATTCTGTTCTCGAGCTCCCTCCTGTGGTTATGAATGGTACTTCGGCGAGTTCTGTTCATGGACTCCCTCTGGTGGCTGTGAGTGGAGCTGCTGGTTCTGAGGTTCCTTTCCCAGCTGATCTCGTTTAGGCCTTGGCTGGCTGCTCTATTTAACTCCACTCAGATCGTTACTTGATGCCAGCTGTCAATGTCCTAGTACTGGTTCAGTTCTCTTGGATCTTTCAGATGACCTGTCTACTTCAGCAAAAGCTAAGTCCCTGCTAGCTTATTTGTTACCACTGTTTTTGTCCAGCTTGCTATCATGATTTTGTCCTGTTAGCTGGAAGCTCTGGGGTGCAGAGTTTCACCACCGCGCCGTGAGTCGGTGCGGTGGTTTCTTTTGCACACTCTGCGTGGTTTTTTGTTAGTTTTTTATGCTGACCGCAAAGATACCTTTTCTATCCTCAGTCTGTTTAGTTAAGTCTGGCCTCCTATGCTGAAACCTATTTCATTCCTGTGTTTGTGATTTCCATCTTAACTCACAGTCAATATATGTGGGGGGCTGCCTATTTCTTTGGGGAATTTCTCTGAGGCAAGGTAGGCTGTATTTTCTAGTAGTTAGCTCTTAGGCTGTGAAGAGGCGTCTAGGCAGAGTCAGGAACGCTCCACGGCTATTTCTAGTTGTTGTGATAGGATTAGGGGTTGCCGTCAGCAGAGCTCCCACTTCCCAGAGCTCGTCCTGTATTACTAGTTTGCTCATCTGGTCATTTCTAGTGCTCCTAACCACCAGCTCAACATAACAGAAACCCTGCTAATCTTATTAACATTCAGTGCATGCCTTCTCTTATCGCTTTCCAATGTGCACTCTGGAATGCTCGGTCTGTGTGTAACAAACTAACTTACATTCACGATCTTTTCCTCTCTAATTCCCTTAACCTTCTGGCTATTACAGAAACCTGGATCCAGCATTCAGACACCACCGCTGCTGCCGCTCTCTCATTTGGTGGGCTGAAATTTTCACATACCACCAGACCTGAAAACAGACAGGGTAGGGGGGTTGGTTTGCTCCTTTCATCACAATGTGCTTTCCAGGTCATCCCCTCCCGCCTGTTTCTAGACCACTTTGCCACCTGGCTTACTCACTTTCTATCCGGTGACATCCCCACCCTCATCATGGGAGATTTTAACATCCCCATCAATGATCCCCTCTCCCAATCTGCCTCTCATCTTCTTTCTCTAACTTCTTCATTCGGCCTCTCACAGTTTACTAATTCTACGCATGAGGACGGGAATACTCTGGACCTGGTTTTCTCCCGCCCCGGATCGCTGCACGACTTTACTAACTCCCCTCTCCTGCTTTCGGACCACAACCTTCTTTCCTTCTCTGTCAAGAATTGTCTCCTCACTCGGGACACCCCCACTTACCACACTTATCGGAATACACGTTCCATTAATACCCAGCAGCTTATGGACAATCTCCACACATCTTTAGCCCCCATCTCCTCCCTCTCCTGTCCAGACTTAGCATTGTCACACTTCAATAATACACTGAAGAATGCCCTAGATGAAGCAGCACCTTCTACACGCAGAAAGACCTGACACAGACAATGGCAGCCCTGGCACACTATGCAAACACGCTTTCTTCAGCGTTGTTCAAGGTGTGCAGAGTGGCAGTGGAGAAAGTCTCTCTTAGCAGAAGACTTCATCCACTATAAGTTCATGCTCAAAACCTATAACTCTGCCCTTTATCTGGCCAAACAATCCTACTTCACCAACCTCATCACCTCACTATCCAACAACCCAAAACGACTTTTTGAAACCTTAAACTCCCTCCTGAAACCAAAGTACAGGCCCCCATCACCATCTTTGAGCCTGTCTCAGAAGAAGAAGTTTCCAAGCTCCTCGCTTCTGCTCAGCCTACAACCTGCAACAGTGACCCCATTCCTTCACCTCTCCTGCAGTCTCTCTCACCAGTGGTCACCACTCACCTGACTAAAATATTTAACCTCTCTCTTTCTTCAGGTATCTTTCCCTCCTCATTTAAACATGCCATCATAACCCCATTACTTAAAAAGCCATCCCTGGACCAGAACTGCACTGCTAACTACAGACCTGTATCTAACCTTTCCTTCATCTCTAAACTCCTGGAACGCTTGGTCCACTCCCGTTTAATCCGCTATCTTTCGGATAACTCTCTTCTCGACCCCTTACAATCTGGTTTCCGCTCTTTACACTCCACTGAAACTGCCCTCACTAAAGTCTTTAATGACCTACTAACAGCTAAATCCAAAGGTCATTGCTCTCTGCTGATTCTCCTGGATCTCCCTGCTGCATTTGACACTGTGGATCACCAGCTCCTTCTCACTATGCTCCGCTCCATAGGCCTCAAGGACACAGCCCTCTCCTGGTTCACCTCCTACCTATCTGACCGCTCCTTCACTGTATCATTTGCCGGCTCCTCTTCCTCTCCTCGTCCCCTTACTATCGGGGTTCCGCAGGGCTCAGTCCTAGGCCCCCTCCTCTTCTCTCTATACACGGCCCCTATTGGACAAACAATCAGCAGATTTGGGTTCCAGTATCATCTCTATGCTGATGACACCCAACTATACACTTCTTCCCCTGTCATCACCCCTACCTCAATTCAAAATACCAAGGATTGTCTGTCTGCTGTCTCTAACATCATGTCCTCCCTCTATCTGAAACTAAATCTCTCCAAAACGGAACTTCTTGTGTTTCTCCCTTCTACTAACCTCACTCTTTCCAACATCGAAATTACCCTGGAGGGTTCAACCATAACTCCCAAGCAGGATGCCCGCTGTCTTTGGGTCACAATCGACACCGATCTTTCCTTTACTCCCTATATCCGATCACTCACTCGCTCTTGTCACCTGCATCTTAAAAACATCTCCAGAATCCGATCTTTTCTCACCTTTGAAACTGCTAAGACTCTTACTGTCGCTCTTATTCATTCTCATCTGGACTACTGCAACTCGGTCTCCCTCTTAACAAACTTTCTCCTCTCCAATCCATCTTGAATGCGGCAGCCAGGGTCATATTTCTGTCCAACCGCTTCACCGATGCCTCCATCTTGTGCCAGTCATTACACTGGCTACCCATTCGCTACAGGGTCCAGTATAAACTCATCTCTCTCACCCACAAAGCCCTCCACAGCTCTGCACCGCCTTATATCTCCTCTCTCATCTCTGTCTATCGCCCTACACGTGCCCTCCGTTCTACAAATGACCTAAGGCTAACATCCCCCATAATCCGAACCTCGCACCTCCGTCTACAAGACTTCTCTCGTGCTGCTCCAGTTCTCTGGAATGCACTTCCCCAGACGATCAGACTGATACCTATCCCCGACCTATTCAAGCGCGCTCTAAAAACCCATCTCTTCAAACAAGCCTACCACATCAACTACTCAGTAAACTAACTTTGCCCTGTTCCCTCCTTCCAAATATTATTCTAAATCTGCACCCTACTATTCATCTGTCTCCACACCCTCCGTGCACATGATAACTGCACTTGATACTTGACTATTGCACTTAAACACACGGGCTGATGACCGGATCATGCAGCTTTATATGAAAATCCCTATTTATCATAATTGCCAGACCTGAAATAACAAGCACTTTTCACCTATTGTGTCCCCCCCCCATTTCCTTGTAGATTGTAAGCTTGCGAGCAGGGACCTCACTCCTAATGTCACTGTTTAAATTGTCTTAACTTGTATTGAATTTGTCTGTATATGTCCCCGCTTAATTGTAAAGTGCTGCGGAATATGTTGGCGCTATATAAATAAAGATTATTATTATTATTATTATTAATAAATAAAAATTAAAAGTTAAAAAACACTAACCGTTTTTCTTTAAGGATTTCACATTCTCTGTTGTTTATAGCCTTGTCACTTCTGTGGCGTGCCTGAAGAGATAAAAGTATTTTTTGTCTATTTATGTATTCTGTACTTTTGGTCAATTACCATATTTTTTGGACTATAAGACGTACTTTTTTCCTCCCAAAATGTGGAGGAAAATGGGGGGTGCGTCTTATAGTCCAGATGTATGGGCTCTGGCTAAGGTGGGGGAGTGGTTTCAGCAGAGCATCGGGTCACAGGAGGCTGGAGGCTTCATTTCTCTTAAGTATCAGCACACGTGACCGCCGGCCGCAGCAGGAAGCCGCTGGCTGACACTGCGCGCTACTGAAGAGGAATGGATGCTCACCACTCTCTCCGATGAATGGTTCCAGTGAGTATTCTGGCAGCTGTGCTCTGCTTGTGAGGAGCGCATGACGTCTCTGCCATGCGCTGCTTATAAGCATTAAGCAGCTGCTGGCACCAGAGCAGGAGGCTGCGAGGGAGCACCGTGTAGGTGAGTGTAATGGTTTGCTTTTTCTAATCTTACCTGATGGGGCCATGCATATCAGGAACAAGATGGGGCTAATTATAAAAGAAAAAGGATGGGACCAATCATGACAGAAACAGGATGGGGCCATTTATACCAGAATAAGGATGGGACCAATCAAACCAGGACCGGGATGGGGACAATTATACCAGAATAAGGATGGGACCAATCAAACCAGGACCGTGATGGGGTCAATAATACCAGGACTGGGATGGGGTCGTGCATACCAGTAACGGGATGGTCCCAATCATACCATGACAATGATGGGGGTATGCACACCAGGAAAGGGATGAGGGAGCCATGCATACCAGGATAGGGATGAGGGGCCATTTGTATCAGAATGGGGATGAGGCGAACATATATACCAGGATAGGGGATATTACAGTACAGAATTGACAATTTTTTTGCTTCAATTTTTTTTCCTAATTTCCTCCTCTAAAACCTAGGTGCGTCTTATGGTATATGAATTCATATTAATCAACATCTCATGGGTATGGAAGATGCCATGTAACGTAAACACCTTGTACAACGTTATACAGATTCACACTGGGGTAAATTTCTACTAATATTTACTTGTTTGCCTACCCCAATGGATCTCTGGACAAACATTGTTGTAGCACTCAGTGTGTAAGCATTAGCCAGATCAATTAGGATGATGGACATAATTGAATGCAGAATTGTGTCTTTCGCTATGAGCTGGTGTAAATTTCTGCAATAATTTACATTACTGTTGTGGCATAAATTACATAGTGAATATCGTGGGTCACGGTGGCGAAGGACCAGGACCTTACATTTGTTAGAAAAGTGGCGATACTGGTGTAAAGATGGAAGTAGATGTAAGAGGAAGAACAAAAACGGGGGTACCTTTCTCACGCTGGTTCCAAAACTGCCGGGCTGTCACCCATGTTGCAGGGGGGAAGACTTTCATTCCAGGATGAACCCTTGCATATGACTGTAGTAGGCGGGGCTGAGATAAATACCACTGCATGCGGGAAAAGAGCCAGAGCCCGGGCAGGGAGGCTGAGTGGTGAGACGGGTGGTGTGTCCGCTGTGAGGGCAGAGTGATCCGCTTGCGCAGGCCAACTCAACAGTACCCCAGCATACAGGTGCACCGCTGGTGGATGACTAACCAGCAATCCCCCGCTATCCTCCGATCCTGGAGGTGACTCAGACTTAACACCGGAGACTGCATCGGGTGAGTGACACCGTAAGAGACAGACGGCTAGGCCAGTGCCCTGCTAGCCAGGATTTGTGTACACCGCAGAGCGATGTCTTGTTGCGGCGGTTTCACACATTGGACTTAGTACCGTGCCTGACACACGTTGGCACAGGAAAGTTACTCTCTCCCCAAAGACTACATCAATAAGTCAGGTGCCGCTATTGTCGGTGCCACCATTGGATTCCCATCCATCACAGACTTCATCGAGACATCACTTGCTGCTATTGTAGGTGCCACCGTTGGAACCCTGAGACGCTGCACATAAGAAGACTACAGTCTGATAAGCCTCTTTAATTACTGAACTATCGTTCGTCCCTGTCCTAACCTTCCACTCTAAAAGTTCTGTCCCATTCCCCATCACTACCCTGATGAGGATGCATCCCATGCCTCCGGCCCTAGAAGCAGAGGTTGCTATGATGGCTTTAGACGGGGAGGCCAGTGACTCTGTCATGCTCCGTCCCCCACAGGCAAGAGACACCCTGGATAAAGTTCTACTAATACTTGATTCAGGAAAGATATATATCTCAGTACCGTGTTAGCCAGTGGATAGAAAAATATTTAGAATTGAGAGTCCTCAGTGGTTGTAGACTACATAGACCCGATGAAGAGACCTGAGTAGTCTCGAAAGCTTGCAATTTGTTACCATCTTTTCAGTTAGCCATTAAAAGGTATCAACCACTGAGGACTCTCAATACTAATACTTGAGGAGATGCATGGTGATCCTACGGACGTAGGAGAATTGCACATGCATCTGTACGGCTGGTTTCAAAGAGAGGGGGAGATGGTGAACCAATTTATGAATGCGCTGCAGGAACTCCATACTGCCATTGCTCGCAAAGACGGAATAGGCATAGAGTCCATAGACATAGACCAGCCTGTGACGGGCCTACATGATGTGATGCTAAAGCAGGTTTTGCGGGAATGCCTGAGAGTCAACCCAGTATGATCTTCTCTGAAATAGGAAGTAAGGCGCGCATGCGTGAGCAGGAACAGGGGATGACAGTTCCGGTGGGGAAGGTTCGGAGTGGGGAGGTGTCCGCCAACACAGTTACTGCACCCCAATGGGTAGAATATTTGCATAAGGAAATACAGTAGATGCGCAAAGAATTGGCTGAAACAAAAAACCCCAGCCATAGCTGTCAGCCCGCCTAAAAATCGTCGAGAGCCTGTTCCCTGGTGAGAGATAAGAATGGGTTGTGGGGGAGGACCCACCCGCGTCCACGTGTTATAACTGTGGAAAGTTAGGACATGTGGCCCGGGGGTGCACCCAAAGGGGAAGGTCTCTCCAGCACCATTCGTTAAACTAAGGGGCTCCGAGCCTGGGTGACGCTGCCCGGAGCCTGTTCCATTAAGAAGGAGTACTAGAAGTCCCACAAATCTTGTGTCTGTGTACCCCCTAGTCTGGGCCAAGATGAATGGACGAGCTGTACGCTGTTTAGTTGATATGGGCTCTCAGGTGACCACAATGCTCTGCACTTTACTGAAGCGATGGGGCCTGAATGGGGTCCGGTGATCAAGATCACGGCGGCCAATCAATTGCCCCTCCCGGTCACAGTGGTGGTATGGATGAATATAGTGGTCTGCGGAAAGACTTGGGAAGTAAAGGGGTGGTGCTGACAGCCAGAGAGGGCAGTAAGGAATATACAGTCACGTTGGGCATGAATGTGCTGAAGGAGTTTGGAAGTCTCCTTATCCATGAGTCCCCAGATAGATTCCTTAAACAGTGGAGTACTCAAACGCCCCAGAGAAAAATCTTTCAGCAGCTGATTAGAGCGGCCCAAGCTCAAGAGACCTCCAGTTGTGGAAAGTTGTTGGGGAAGATAATTGCCCCTACTTCGTTCAATCGAGTCATACCACCAGGTCAAACCATTTAATTGTAAAGTGCTGCGGAATATGTTGGCGCTATATAAATAAAGATTATTATTATTATTATTATGCTGACAGTGCCCATCTGGGATTGTACCCCACTGGAAAGTGTGGAAGTACAGATTGAGCCAAGCATTCCCGACCAGCTACCGCCAGGAATTCTTGCAGCACGAACGTTAGCTACGGTGCGAGCAGAGCAGTACTTGTGCGCTGCGTGAATTTGGGGAAGAAAGATGTAACCTTACCCCCCAGGAGTGAAGTGGCCCACGTTATGGGCATGCCAGAAGAGTTGGTGCCACCGCAGGCCGTACAACTAACCGTCAAAGAAGGAGATCCCTGGATGGTGAACGTGGACACGGCATTGTCACCTGACCCATGGCATTTGAAAGAGGAGTGTCGGATTCTAGAACAGATGAGAGCTGAACTGACTGAACTCGAGCCCCAGCAAGTACAGCAGGTGGATGCCCTGTTAGGAGAATACCAGAATGTGTTTGCAAAACATGAGAATGATTTTGGGTGCACCACGGCAATCACCCATGAGATTCCCACTGGAAATACCAGGCCCATAGGAGAGCGTTATCATCAGATCCCTCCCCAAATGTAACAAGAGGTGAAAGGTATGCTGTCCCAGATGCTCTAGAAGGGGGGTGTTTCGAGAAAGCCAGACCCCCTGGGCTGCCCCCATCGTGTTGGTGCGGAAGAAGGAAGGGACATTAGTAATTACGTTTCTGTGTGGATTACTGCAAGCTTAATGCATTACGGTGCGGGACTCGTACCCGCTGCCGAGAATTGTGGAGTCCTTGCTCGCTCTGGGGAATAAGTACTTTTCCACACTGGATATCGCCAGTGGCTACTGGCAAGTGCCTAAGTTCGAGCAAGACCGAGCCAAAACAGCCTTCATACTCTCAATGGGGTTATTCGAGTTTGATTGACGGCCATTTGGCCTAGCCAATGCCCCAGGCACGCTTCAGCGGCTCATGGAAAGATGCTTGGGAGATTTAAACTTTGAGGCCACCCTGATTTATCTGGATGACATCATTGTTTTTGCTCCCTCATTTGAAGGACATCTTCAGAGACTGGAACAGGTACTGAGTCGCCTGCAACAACATGGGCTGAAAGTGAAGCCTCAGAAGTGTCATCTGTTCTGCGCTCAAATTGAATATCTGGGACATGTTGTCTCTGCGGAAGGAGTAAGACCATCTCGTGAAAAGATTGCTGCGGTGCAAGATTGGCCAATCCCAAAGACAGATAGATGTGCGAGCTTTCCTAGGACTCATGGGATATTTCAGATGCTTCATAAAGAATTTCACCTTAATCGTGAACCCACTACTGGAGTTATTAAAGGGAGTGCCATATAGTGCAAAATACAGAACTGTACAATGTGGTGAATGACAAGAGGAAGCGTTTCAAGCCCTGAAATTTGCCTTGACGGAAGTACCAGTGCTGGCGTATGCTACCTTCATGCAGCCATTCATTCTGCATACAGATGGGAGTCTACACAGTTTAGGAGCAGTGTTGTCCCAAATCCAGATGGGAGAAGAGCGAGTGATCGCCTATGAGAGTCGTTACCTACATGTTTCTCAGAGGAACCTGGAAAACTACAGTTCCTTTAAGCTGGAGTTGTTGGCATTGGTGTGGGCCATGACGGAGAAGTTTGCAGAGTATCTGTCCGGTTCCGAAGTCCATGTGCGTACAGATAACAATCCATTGGCCCACTTGGAGAGAGCAAAACTTGGGGAGCTGGAACAGCGTTGGGCTGCCCGGATGGCGACCCAATGCTACAAAATCACTTACAAGTGAGGAGCAGAGAAAACCCATGCTGATGCCTTGTCCCGAGTGGACTATGGGAAACCCGGGCCCAACCCTAATGAAGAATTGGAGGCTGAGGAAGTTCATATATTCAAAGATTCTGCTAGGATAGTGGCAGCCATGTTGGAGCAGGTGCATACGGCGACTCGAGCCTGTCTACTGGGACAGTCCCGTATTGAATGGGTCCGAATACAACAGGACAAAGAACTGGCTCAATTTAGACAATGGGTGTCTTCAAAGACAGTTACCCAGTCAGCAAGAGAGAGATACTCTGTCCCTTGGTGTCCTGCGGATACTGCGACACTGGGAAAGTCTACAATTGAGTGATGGGATTCTGTACCGAAAGGTTCTACTGCCACGGGAACTGAGCGTCACCTGGCAAACGGTGATTCCTGAGACGCTGCTGTCTCAAGTGGCCACAGAGGCGCACGAAAGAGGGGCTCATTTTGGACAGGAGAAAACCTTTCAGTGGCTACAAGTACTGGTATTTCATCCTCATTTGAAATCAGCAGAGGAAGAAACCTGTCAACGTTGTCGGAGCTGCGAATTGGCCAAGCCACCTGAACAGAGGGCCCCCATACAAGCCATAGCGACATCTGCTCCGCTGGAGTTGCTAATGATAGATTATCTGACCATTGGCCCAGTACATCAAGGATAAGAACATTGCTTGGTGATAACAGATCAGGATGCAATTGTACAGCACACATCCTCCTTTCTGCAGCCGGACACCTCTCCCCACAGCAAGGGAAGGTAAACCACAGGCCTGAGAGGCAGGGATCACAGCAGCGGGGAAGCAGCGGTCAGTACACAGGCAGAGTAACTTTCACCTGACTCGCTGTCGCCCCCACTGCAGTCTGGCAGGAGATCCGGGGCTATGGGCAAAACATTCGGTGCAGGAGCCCAGAATGTTTGCGCTAGCGACACTCCTGTCTGATTAGACAGACCGGTTGATTATTGCTACAAACCGATCATTCTGTGCCCATCATTCTTCATCAGCCTGTGTAAAGAGGCCAGTAAGCAAGCAGCAAGTCACTTCAATATTGTCGATCATGCTTGTTTAGTGGTCTGAACTGAGACCATGTAAATGCAACCTAAATGTTTATTTGTAATGGTGCAATATGTTAGCATTTGGGGCTCCATTTTAAACTACTGCCCAGAGCCTCCTTTTGTCTTAAACTGGCCCTGCTTTGCGCTTATAGTAATCTGCTGTATTTTTTTGCTTGTATATTATGTAGTCATAGAAGTTTGCACCTGTCCACACTATTGTGTTCAGTGTTCTTGTAATTCTCTTTTTTACAGTATTGACAATAAGCCTAATGCCATGGGAAAGCAAAAATTAAATGCAGCATCATAGGGAACAAAATAGCCCAACAGTAATGGCTTTCATTGTCTCGATGTATGAAGGTTTTGTGACATTGTTTCAATTCTTCTACTAAAGCACTTGAAGACCTTCCCTTAAATAGCCTATGTGTGTCCCTGGGCTTGAGGTTTGTTAAGTAGCTGATAGCAAGATGTTTTCTAACAAAATGTTTTAAATTATTATTATTATTATAAAATACCTGAAAAGCAGTAAAATTATTTCGGAATTTCAGTTACTAATGCAGAAATGTTAAAATATTGAAAATGAGAAAAGGGAGACCATCTCACCAGGATCTTCAAGACAAAAAATGTGCTTCAAAAACCCATAAGAAAATCTTTATTCTCCTCAGTGGAATAATCTTTTTATACAGTGTATGGATAATATGATGCTGCATGGGGACTGATTGATCTACTAGTGATTTTTTATTGTATGGGTAATAAAGTAAATTACTTACAAAAAACAGTGCTTACTGCTTTGTTTATCATAGGTTTCATAGGGAATTCATCACCGGGTTTTTGCTACATCATCTGATAGCAACTTGATGGGCAGAGATATTTAACTTACTGGGCTGCTTACTGCAGTTTTGATAAGATCACTACTTTCTCTGCTACAGATCTACCATATCTCTGAGTGCTGAGCTCTGTATAACCCAGCCCACACCACTGATTAACTGCTTTATGTGTACACTGTGCATAGGCAGATAGCTATCTAACAGTGCATGGGACAGGGTTATACAGAGCTCATGAATATAGAGGACTACATAGCAGCAGGTATACTAGTCCTCTAGTGATAATCTGCTGCCACTAAAACAGTAGTTTTATTAAAACTACAGCAAGCAGTGACATGTTGCTAGAATCAGGGTCTCTGTCTCTACATGATGCTGCTCTCAGATTACGTGGCAAAAACCTGATCATAGATTATCTTGAAACATTTCTAATTTTAATTTGAGTCATTTTTCCCTAGCTGTTAAACTTTATTACTATTAAAGCTGAATATATGCCACAAATGTGATGTGCAAATTGCCTCTTTAAATTTGCATATTTAATTTCCCAGAGGAGCATTGCACGGCGAATAAGCCTCCTTACCTTAACAAGCCAGCTGGTATGTCACTCTCCATAAGGAGAAACGTTACCCCTTAGACAAATGTGATGGTAAGATATTAAAATCATGGTACTTACAATGTCATCAAGAAGGTCTTTGATCCCTCTTACAACCAGCAGAATAAGCAAGGGTATCATAATAGCGAACCATGGCAGCGTGGATATTACAGGAACAGTCTGTAAGTAAGGTAGTAATTTAGTAGTGTAAGAATATGCAATAACAAGTTCTGTTCTGCTCTCTGCTCTGGTTTAGTAGTTTTTATAGGACGCACTGCCATATATTTCGTTTCACAGTACTGTAACACACATTATTAATTCTCGTCAAACTGCAGTGTCTCCTTACAGAACTTTATAGGTTCAATTCATCAAACGTTTTATACCAGAAAAATTTGCATAAAAACCTTTGAAAATTTGCAACATTTTCTGTCATTCTCCAGCGAGGCCTTCATTAACACTTTTGTGTGCAACACTAGACTTTAAAGGGCTTTCCCACTAACAAAAGTCAATTTTAATTGTGGAATAATAATAACTTCCACAATTGGATGTGTTTAAATAAAATGTTACTGTGCTATATATATATACTCGAGTATAAGCCGAGATTTTCAGCCCAAAAAAATGGGCTGAAAGTGCCACTCTCGGCTTATACTCGAGTCATGGAAGGCGGGGGGGTCGGCGGGTGAGGGGGAGCGACGCCTGTCAAATACTCACCTGCTCCCGGCACTCCTGACGCGGTCCCCGCATGTACCACGGTCTTCAGGCGCTGCAGCTTCTTCCCCTGTTCAGCGGTCACTGGTACCGCTCATTAAAGTAATGAATATGGACTCCACTCCCATAGGGGTGGAGCCGCATATTCATTACTGTAATGAGCGGTGCCACATGACCGCTCACTACAGGAAGAAGCTGCCACTCCCTGAGACCGTGGGACATGCAGGGACCTCACCGGGAGAGTATTTCATATTCACCTTCCCGGGTTCCACCGCCGCTCCGTCTTCCGCGTCCTCTGCTGTGACTGTTCAGGTCAGATGGAGCAATGACGTATTAGTGTGCGCACCGCCCTCTGCCTGAACAGTCAGTGCGGAGAGACGGGACGCTGAGGAGCAGCTGGCAACGACGAGAGGTGAGTATGTCTTTTTTTTTTTAGTGCAGCAGCATTACATGTGGCACAATGCTATATGGAGCGTCTATGGGGCCCTAAAGAACTGCATGGAGCATTATATGGGGAATCTATGGGGCCATAACTGCATGGAGCATTATATGGAGCATCTATGGGGCCATAAAGAACTGCATGGAGCATTATATGTGGCATCTATGGGGCCATAACTGCATGGAGCATTATATGGGGCATCTATGGGGCCATAAAGAACTGCATGGAGCATTATATGTGGCATCTATGGGGCCATAAAGAACTGGATGGAGCATTATATGGGGCATCTAAGGGGCCATAAAGAACTGGATGGAGCATTATATGAGGTATCTATGGGACCATAAAGAACTGCATGGAGCATTATATGGAGCATCTATGGGGCCATAAAGAACTGCATGGAGCATTATATGGAGCATCTATGGGGCCATAAAGAACTGCATGGAGCATTATATGGAGCATCTATGGGGCCATAAAGAACTGTATGGAGCATTATATGGGGCTCCTGATTCAATATGGATATTCAAAAACACTTAACCTACTGATGTCTTAATTTATTTTACTTTTATTGGTATCTATTTTTATTTTTGACATTTACCGGTAGCTGCTGCATTTTCCCCCACAGGCTTATACTCGACTCAATAAGTTTTCCCAGTTTTTTTGTTGCAAAATTAGGGAGGTCGGCCTATACTCGGGTCTGCTTATACTTGAGTATATATGGTAAACCAGGAAGGTTCTTCACAGCGAGTGTGATTTTACATATGCAGCTCTGGCAAAAATTAAGAGACCACTGCAAAATGTTCAGTTTTATATATGAACAACATCCAATAGTGGACTTGCCACCTCCAAATATACTAAATATACCAAGGACACACCCAAATAATAAGAGGTGAAAAAGAGGCATAAGCAATAAAATTTAAGACATGATACTTTTATTGGACAAAAAACATAATATTTAAAAACACAAGACAAGGAGATTCAAACAGAATACTGATGAAACATACAAAAAAAGAGGAAAAAAGGACACAACTGCATGGCACTATAACACCTTCTTAGGATTAATTAGTATTTATGGGAACCAGCCCTAAAAAAAAAAAAAATTTTACATAAATATAAAGTGGCACATGCACACTAGAGAGTTTTTGACTGAAAAAAACGCATCATTATAATGCCAATAGCACCCAATGACTAACTTGCAGTTTAGTATCTATCAGATTACAAGCTACAAAGTGCCTAGTGCTACAATATTACATTACTCAAAAAGGTATTATTGTTTCGTATAATTATAATGATGATCTAAACTATAATGATATAAAAAATGCCAAGATGTCTGCACTACTTAGGCTAAACTACAAATGCTCAGTGTACACATATATCACAAATGCAATCCCAAGTAGTAGCAGTATACAAAGTGCTTAATGCTGCATTATTGTGGTAAATTTAAACAGAATCATTAACATAGTGATCTAAGCTCTCAAAAAGACAAAGTGTCAATGTGCCTATACCGCCTTAAAACACCTGAAGGTGTCTAGTGCAAGAGGTAGCTAATAATGAAATAGAAAATCGCAACAGCAGAGAACCTATTGTACTCACATATATATGTGCCTTTCTTTGTATGTCCATCAGTGACCCCCCTGGGGTCACTGATGGACATACAAAGAAAGGCACATATATATGTGAGTACAATAGGTTCTCTGCTGTTGCGATTTTCTATTTCATTATTAGCTACCTCTTGCACTAGACACCTTCAGGTGTTTTAAGGCGGTATAGGCACATTGACACTTTGTCTTTTTGAGAGCTTAGATCACTATGTTAATGATTCTGTTTAAATTTACCACAATAATGCAGCATTAAGCACTTTGTATACTGCTACTACTTGGGATTGCATTTGTGATATATGTGTACACTGAGCATTTGTAGTTTAGCCTAAGTAGTGCAGACATCTTGGCATTTTTTATATCATTATAGTTTAGATCATCATTATAATTATACGAAACAATAATACCTTTTTGAGTAATGTAATATTGTAGCACTAGGCACTTTGTAGCTTGTAATCTGATAGATACTAAACTGCAAGTTAGTCATTGGGTGCTATTGGCATTATAATGATGCGTTTTTTTCAGTCAAAAACTCTCTAGTGTGCATGTGCCACTTTATATTTATGTAAAATTTTTTTTTTTTTTTTAGGGCTGGTTCCCATAAATACTAATTAATCCTAAGAAGGTGTTATAGTGCCATGCAGTTGTGTCCTTTTTTCCTCTTTTTTTGTATGTTTCATCAGTATTCTGTTTGAATCTCCTTGTCTTGTGTTTTTAAATATTATGTTTTTTGTCCAATAAAAGTATCATGTCTTAAATTTTATTGCTTATGCCTCTTTTTCACCTCTTATTATTTGGGTGTGTCCTTGGTATATTTAAAATGTTCAGTTTGTCTGATTTTTCTCTTTATAGGTATATTTTTGAATAAAATGTAAATTGTTCTTTTATTCTATAAACTTGTGACGATGTCTTCGAATTTCCAAGCAATACATTTTGGATTTTTTTCTGACCAAGAAAAATAGTCAAACTTAAATAAAAAACCCAGTGCTTTCAGACCTCAAATAATGCAAAGAAAACAAGTTCATAATCATTTAGAAACAACAACACTAATGTTTTAACTCAGGAAGAGTTCAGAAATCAATATTTTGTGGAATAACCATGATTGTTAATCACAGCTTTCATGCGTCTTGGCATGCTTTCCACCAGTCTTTCACACTGCTTCTGGTGCAAAACTTTAAGCAATTCTTCTTTGTTTGATGTCTTGTGACTATCCATCATCCTCTTGATTACATTCCAGAGGTTTTCAATGGGGTTCAGGTCTGGAGATTGGGCTGCCCATGACAGAGTTTTGATGTGGTGGTCTCTTAATTTTTGCCAGAGCTGTATATTCCCTTGTGTGTTTCCACATGTAAATACAATAGCAGAAGCAAGATAGAAGTTATGAACATGTAACACCACTGGAGTTATGAATAGGGATGAGCAAATGAGCTTCTAGGCAGTGGACACTTTTGGAGCCATCATCACAGCAATTTCAAGTATTGGCAATGCTGTAATTGTCCATCGCACCACGTGACCCAGCCTGTATAAATGTCGGATCACGGGTGCTGCCGCCATTCTGCTCTATTTAAATGGAAATGGTTACTGTACTACCTCACAGCGCACCCAAGTGAGTAGCATTCAGACAATTGGTGTTAGAAGTGTGGACAGCATTCCCAGGGAACATGTGTAACTGCTACAGAGGTACTGCTAGTCCTGGTTGAAGGCGTCCATAAGCCAGCATGCAACCTCAGACAGCATGAAGGAACTGGTTAGACACCTGGTGCAAGCCCAGCGGCAGCAGCAGCAACAGCTACAGCAGCATCAGCCGGCACAACAGGAGACAAGTAAGCTGCTTATGCAACAGATCCAGCACCACTTCCAGCAATAGCAGCAGCAACAACATGTGCAGCACCAACAACAGCAGCAGATTTAATTGCTCAGATAAATGAATCGTGGCACAGCAGCAACTCCAACTCCAAGGTCTGCTGATGATTTTTCCATCCGGAAAGCTGTAAGGAGAGCGCTGCAGAAAATGACCAAGGGTGATGGAATAGAGGCCTTTTTGTGCGTTTTTAAAAAGGTCGCTATGAGGGAGAAAATCCCGTGGGAGCAATGGGCAGAAGTACATACTTTACGGGATAGCCCCAGAAGGCACAAAGCTGAAAACGTAAATTTTGGCGCTCTTGGGGGTAACAATGATTGTCAGGGCACAACTGGTCCACCACTGGACGTATCACTGGGACAAACCCCCTCGCTCCTAAATGTTTGATCTGCTGTACCTGGTCCAAAAATGGTTGCAGGAAGGGTCCTCTACCTTTGTGCAAATGGTAGAGCAAGTGGCAGTGGACCAGTTTGCGCACTTTCTTCTGAGGCCAATACAGACGTGGGTTGTCCAGGGCGATAACCGGAAAGCCAATGACCTGTTTGGACTGGTCAAAAAGGTATCAAGGGGTCGAGGGTTCCATGGGGAATCAACCAACTCCATACTGGGGTGTCCCAAAAGGGGGCGGAGGTTCGAAAGGGGGTGAGGTATCCAAGGTCCAAATAGGTGGTGAGGTTGTGCTGAATACAAATACAAATTATTACCATTAGGTACAAAATGAGTCCAATAAGGAGGAAAAAGGATGGAGAGCTGCACAAAAATCCTATGCATAAAGCAGCACACAATGTGCAAGACACAAAAACACCCAGTCTCAAGGAATCATGGATTACGTGAGACAAAAGGAAAATGTCAGGACTCTGAACATTTTTTACCTTTTGTGCATTACTGCCCTTTTCCAAGATGGCGTCTTTGGTCTCATGTGCACTGTGTCTTCCTGCTATAAAACTCCACCCCAGCCTTCAGTCTGTGCTAGAGTATTCTGCCTAGCATCCAGCTCCTGACCTCTGATTACTCCCTGGCTATACACCTGCTCCTGTGAACCTGTAATAATTATAGGGGGTAACTCAGGAGACTCTTTGCGTGGAACAAGACAACTACAGGACACAGTTTTATAAGTGGTAAAGTCTATATTATCACACGGTGATTCAAACAGGTGCAGAGAGAAACTCAAGTCCACAACACTTGGTGCAAATAATAAACGCAGCTTAACAGTCTATAGGAAACTTCAGAGGGAAATGCAATCAAGCAGAAAGTCTATGAAGCACAGTTATTCTTGAGGAAACTTGACACGAATAAATCCTTGTCTTAGTCCAAACACAGATAGATATGCTTATAAGGCAGTTCAAATCATATCTTAGCTCAACCAGGGAGGCCTGGTTAATAGTCTCAGGTTATTGCAGAGCAGCAGAAGCTTACATGTCCAGCAAATGCAGATGAAGTAAACACGAGCAGCAGATGAAGGAGGATTACTGGAAACTTGTGTATGCAGCAGGAACTCAGAGCAGAGTAGCAGGATCACCACACAGGTTCACAGGAGCAGGTGTATAGCCAGGGAGGAATCAGAGGTCAGGAGCTGGATGCAAGGCAGAATACTCTAGCACAGACTGAAGGCTGGGGTGGAGTTTTATAGCAGGAAGACACAGTGCACATGAGACCAAAGACGCCATCTTGGAAAAGGGCAGTAATGCACAAAAGGTAAAAAATGTTCAGAGTCCTGACATAAATTCATTAAATAAAGTGTTGCTTACCCATGGTGAGGAAGAGTTGAGCCCACCAGCAATGCCCCAAAGCATGTTTTATGTGTTGCTTTCTCAAGGGGAGGTATAATGTGATGGTGTACTATCCACTTTTTATGCTGTGGCCACGGGTGCCAATTACAACAGTGCATGGGCACTGCTGTTCGTGCTGTTAGGTAGCTACAGCCCACCAGCATCACGGCAGGCACGCGTGTTGGGCTAATCAGGCCTATGATGTCAGAAACACGTGCCTGTTGCCAAGTAGATAACCGCACAGAGCGGAACAGCAAACAGGTTTGCAAACGATGGCGCACATGCCTCACCCATGGCTGTCCTTTGTTTCTATAGATAGAACCTTTCCTTAAACACAGAATAAATTGCATAAGGATAAATTCAAGCAGTTCCAATATGAACTCACATATATCAACATTCCAGTTGGTCATTCCCAGGAAAAATTGAATTGTGCTGCTTCCCTGACGTCCATGTTTGGACGCACTATCTTTTCCCTGAGTTACGGTCTTTGGACCTTTATTTATTTATCTTTCCAGGGACTGAAGTGTATATGTGGGGTGGGGATAGGTGTGGGTGGGGTTCATAACAGTCTGCATTGTTTTTTGGTGTTCTATATATTGTTGTGACATTTTACCTTTTCTATGATATAATAAAATGATAGGATATCTTTTAGATATAATAAGTTTGCTCTTTTTTGTCCTCCCGCTGTTATCTGATACTGCAGACAGATATTCTCTACCACCCTGGTCTCTAAGTATGTACATGGGATTTTGGTTGCTAAAAATTGAATTGTCCATAAACCATTTTCATGGCGTATTGAGGTATAAAGAGACTCAGTGTCAATCGTAACAAGAATCATATTTGGCTAGAGGTAAATTACATTTACCTTTGTAAGGACATCTGTAGTGTCTCTGACATAGGAGTACAGCATTTCTTCTATTGATTTAAGGTAATGGTCAATAAATTTATGTGCCATATCGCACAGCTCACTAATGCCAGAAACAATTGGACGTCCAGGAGGATTAATAAAGTTCCTTACGGACCTTCGGGAGTAGATTTAAGGTGGTGTTCTTAGGGAATTTGGTCAAACGACCATCAAGGATTTTCTTGGGATTGACACCTGCGTCAAAAGCACCACATATGATTATGAGAAAGAGCCTGATACGTATCAGTTCAGCCCTCGAGTCCTCGCACTTATTCTTACAGTGGAGAGTAAGTTCTTGGCCAAATGGCAAGGCCCCTATTAGGTGGTGGAGAAACTCAGTGAAGTTAACTACAAGACTCATCAATTAGGAAGACAAAAACTATACCAAGTGTACCACATCAATCTTATCAAGCCATGGCAAAACAGGGATCACATTGAAAGTCTGTGTTTGCTGGTCAAGCCAGAAGCAGATGTTGAAGGAGCCGCAATAACGGAGACACTGCGAAAGCCCAAAAAAAGCAGTGTCAGGAGTTGCTGCAGCAGAACCTGTTTTCAGATTTGCGGAGGTGTACAAAGGTCATGGAACTCGAGGTTCTGATGGAACCACTTGTGCGTGTGAACTTGAAGCCCTATTGAATTCCCAAGGCCCAGCAAGAGCTGATCTCCAGAAAAGTAAGGCGCATGTTAAATCTCGGAGTCATTGAGGAATCAAAGAGTGGATTGTCTAGTCTGATTGACCTGGTTCCAAAACCCAATGGCAAATGGAGGTTCTGTAAAGATTATAGGAAGCTGACTTGGGCCGGCAAGGTAAATAACCACTTTGTATTTAACAAAGGGATGATGGCAAATACCCATGTCAAAAGAAGTCAAGGAGAAGACGGCTTTCTCTACGTCCGACGTATGCTTCAAATACGCTTGGATGCCATTTGGACTGCAGAGAGCCAGGGCCATAAGAATTATGCCGCAGCATACTTGATTGGTATTGTAATCTTCAGCCCGATTGAGGAAATCATCTGTGAAAGGCCCAGGTGGGAAAAAATGTGCCATGGGAAAAGAAGCCAAATACCTGAGATATGTAGTAGGTAGAGGTGAGATCAAATCCCAAATCCAGAAAAGTGAACGCAATAGAAAACTGACCACTCTCAAAGAAGCATGTTAGAGCCTTTGTGTGAATTGTGGGATCCAACAGGAGATTCATCCTAAACTTTGCCATGATAGACTCAACCCCAACTGATCTCCTGAAGGGGACAAAATCAACTATGGCCAAAAGGACTGCGGAGGTGGAGATGGACTTTCAAAAACTGATAGTAGCTCTGTGTAGGCAGCAGGTCCTGGTTGCCTCCGACTTTAAGAAGGAATTTGTACTTCAGACAGACACCTCAGTTGGTTTAGGTGCTGCTCTTTCTCAGGAGCTACACAGGGAGGAGCACCCCATGCTTTACCTGAGTAGGAAGCTGTAGGCATGTGAGAAGAATTATTTCATTGTAGAAAAGGAATGCTTGGTCATAAAGTGGGCGGTGGACACATTACGATACTATCTATTAGGGTGAAAATTTAAATCCGTATCAGACCATGCTCCACTCAGGTGGATGAGGGAGAAAAAGGGGACAAATGTTAGAGTTACCGGCTGGTTTTTAGTCCTGCATGAGTTCAGCTTTCATGTGGAACATAGAGCTAGGACGTTACATGGTAATACCAATGCCCTCTCAACAATCCAGTGTCTAGTAGTTGAAGGTGCTAAGCCCCACAGCTTTAGGCAAAGGGAGGAGGTATGTAAGGTGGCTGACAGACCCATAATTGATGGATGGTATTTATCACAAAGATGGTTGTCCTCTGTGATGTAAACCTGGAGTATTGCTCTAGTAAACATAGTATTAAGAGGCTTGTTTGTGCATCTGGGCCAGGTTTCATGAGAAACCTGAGAGATGGGCAGATTTGGCAGTCCACATACCCACCTCAGGGTGTGTTTCACTAGGTAAAATGGAGTCTGCTTGTTTGACACATGATCTGTACCTGGAGGTGAGAAGACCTTCTCTGTGATGTCTCCAGATTGAGGCAGTTTACTGGATGCTATCCAGCCTGGATGTCTTGGACTATCGCTAAAGTGACTTAGGTAAGAACAGTTTACTTCGTTTTGCCTGCACTGTCATTTATTTTCCTTTGCTTGTGGCATGGTTTATAAAGCACCAATAAAACAGCATGGACATTTAAATGGAAACGGTTTCTGCATTACCTTACTACGCACTCGAGTGAGTAACATTCCCACAGAGCGTAAAAAAAAATAAATAAATAATCTGCACCAATGTCTGTGGGAATACTGTGCACCTGTGACTGTGGGAGTAGAGTGTGTAAACATTTTTAAAAATAATCTGCACTCGTTTCTGTGGGAGTAATGTGAGTAAAAAAAATGTTCTACTCTGCAACCATGTCTGTGGGAATACTGTGCATAAAAACAAATTGTTCTGCTCTGGACCCGTGTCTGTGGGAGTACTGTGCATAAAAGCAAATTTTTTCTAGTCTGCACCCATGTCTGTGTGCATAATGTGTAGAAAAACACATTTTTCTACTGTGCACCGTGTCTGTGGGAGTACAGTGCTGTGAAAAATATTGGAGATATAATTCCATGCAATCATTTGTATCCTCTTTGGCATGGGATTATAACAATCATTTCAGTGTGCAGTTGTAACAGAACACCAAACTACAGTAGGGGGGGATGGAGAGTCAAAGGACTGCGAGTGACAGAATTGACACCTTTTCCAGCTCAGAGCAGAACAAAAGCTTGCTGTCCTGTGGAGACCATGCTGTCAAAATTGCTTTGTTCAAACTCCTAGGATTTCATAAGGAGAACATGGGCTTAATGTATGTCCTGGCCACACACTGGTTATATTTCTGAGATCCCCAGAAAATAGCAAGTGCCCGGCTGGATCTCGACCCATTCTAGCACCCAGGGCCATGGAGCTACCTAGAACACCAAGTAGAAACCCATTTGCAAAGTAGGATCTGATGACACCAGAACTGCCGACTTAGGACCGTCCAAAAAGGAGTTATGATTTTTCAAACCTTATGGGGAGGGGAGTTAGGGTCAACCCAGAGGGCAGGAGGGGAGTGACCCAGAGGGGTTAAGTGCTCCTGCAGAGCTCTGCCTAGTGGGTTTTTTTCTGGGGAGATCGCGACAACTTATCGTGTGAGGAGCAGTCAAGCCACAGAGGGGACCACAAGCCTCCGAAGTGGCAGCCCCTCCTCCGTAATACAGACCTTTCTTATGACTCTTAATACGTGCTTATATCTGTTGTACTTAACCTGTATTTGCATATCTGACCATTGTATATATGTAACCATTGTGTACATAGTATATTGTCTAGTGTGCCCATAAGGAAATTAAATATATAATTTAACCTTGGGCTGCTCTTTTACCTTGATCCATGAACCCACACGTCCGTGTATTGGTTTAATTTCCCATGCTACCGGTGCTGGTTTTTGGCCCGATATAACCCTGTTAATGGACCAGGCGTATATCGAATGAGGAACTGGTGCAGTCCTACCGAGTTAAGGTTCTCTTTCACTGGGGCTAGTGAAAGGGGACTCTCAGCCTGTCAGGGTTGTGGGTGAGTGTGGTGCCAAGTCAGTGTTTGCATGGGCCACATCCTCTCATTCCCCTGACTTCCTGTGCCCATGTGAACAGGGCAGTGTCAGTGAAACTATATAAATCTGACCTTATGTCTCACCAGGGAGTGTGGAAAGTCACGTTGGTGTAAGTTGGAAGACCGTATCACGTGATCCCGTTGACGTAATATTGAAGTCAGGTGGGGTGGCAAGGTGCAGATCCTTCACATGTGCCATAAAGCCTGTGTGTACACACTCTGCGGGGGATATTCTGCAAACCATCCTCTGTTGGAGTACTCTAATAATAGCCTCTATGGGGGTACTTTTCAAACCAACCTCTGCGGATTTACTCTGCCTAACAGCATGTGTCAGTGTATACTACAAAACTGCCTTGTCGGGGGTACTCTGAAAACAACCTGTGTGGGTGTACTCTGCAAAACACACTCCTTGTTGTTGTTTTTTTTTAAAAAAAATTTAATTTTAAATTGGGGATGCCCCAAAACATTTTGAAGGGCATATAGATTGAACAAACTGCAGTGGAGTCTAACAATGGCTGGATGTGGCTGGTACACTTTTCTATTCAGTCCTATGGGACCAACACATTGTTCATTTTAATGAATGTGAGCTTGCCCGTGCTGGATGTGGCTAGGAGCATGTGCCTGTGTGTGATCAAACCTCATGCTGTGCTAAAAACATGTTGCAACAGTATACTTGCCGTAGAGCAGGCCAGCACCTCCAAAGTGTAAAGGGCAAGCTCAGGCTATGTGTCCAATTTGGAGACCCAGAAGTTAAATTGTCTTGACCCATTGCTCAGTAAGTGGAGATGTGTGAACACATACTCTTCCACCACCATGTTGTTGAAACTGTCATGCTCCTGGATTCGATCTCTTCAGCTTTTGTTCTGTGGTCTGCTTCTCTTTCTGCCAAGCCACAGAAGAAAACTTTTCTCTGGATGTTTGGGTTCTAAATTCTGGCTGCAGTCTGTCTAGCTTTAACACAGGCGTTTTCGTTTGTCCACCTTTCACCTTTTGGGTGCAGCTTTATATTCTGTATCCTGCGGGTATTTTAAGCTGGTGATAGATTCATCGAGATGTTTTGACATTCTGTTGATGTTTGAAACCAGTCTATGAGCTTTGAGCTAAGGTTTTTTATCCATGCTGTTTCTTTCTTATACTTTTTACTAGTGATGGGCGAGCACTAAAATGCTCTGGTGCTCGTTGCTCGGGTCGAGCAAATTGGAATGCTCGGGTGCTCAATCTGAGCAACGAGCACGATCTGCAAAGGGGTCTGCAGAGG
The DNA here is from genome assembly GCF_051348905.1 of Ranitomeya variabilis. NCBI lineage: Eukaryota > Metazoa > Chordata > Amphibia > Anura > Dendrobatidae > Ranitomeya > Ranitomeya variabilis. The sequence continues at coordinate 778,081,176 of NC_135232.1, forward strand.
GACTAGAAAATGTGGAAATTAATGGGAACAGTGCTCAAATTACATAGGAACAGCATGGGGAAGACCTCTGGAAGTTTTTCTGAAATTTGGAGGCACTCCAATGCCCATTTGAAGAGACATAAAGGAGGGCCTTATGAAAAAATGTTCCCTTTATTAGGAAGTGGATCTCCCATGGTGTTTGCCTATGCAGTGAATGCAAGGGCTGCCCAAAAAATTTGGATGGGCTGACAAACATTTACCCCCAGGGGTTATGCATGAACATACTGTCTAACAAATTGTTTGTACGGGCATCATAAACACCCTTTTAAAAAATTGATGTGGGTGTTGCATCATAGCCCATGGTTACCCTGGTGATATGGGAGTGGAGGATGAGGATGAAGAGAAGGAGGAGCAGAACAGCAAATAGCCAAAATCAGGAAGTGTAAACCCTTGTGTGAGTATGAAGAGGTGCATGGGAATAGACCTCCCAAAAAAGACACAGGATTTGAGTTTATGTTACACTGCTATCATTCGGTGGTGTTGAGAAGTCTGTCCCAATCCAGCCCTTGTTCATTTGTATAAGAGTCAGTCTGTCAGCATTTTCAGTTGACAGGTGGATGCGCTTATAAGTTATAATTCCACCAGCAGCACTAAATAACCGCTCTGACAAAATGCTAGCGGCAGGGCAGGCCAGGACCTCCAAGGTGTAGAGAGCCAGTTCATGCCATGTGTCCAGCTTGGATACCCAATAATTATAAGGCAAAGAGGAATCACGGAGGACGTTGGTACGGTCAGCAACGTACTCCCTCAGCATCTTTGAAAACTTTGCACTCCTTGTGAGAGTACCCCGCGCCTCAGGGACTGTGCGATGGGAGAGTCTGAGAAAGCTTTCCCAGAACTTTGCCAGTGTTCCCCTGCCTCTGCTGGATTGAAGTTGTGTCTCTCTTGCCTGTACTCCTTGGTTGTCCAACGAAATGTGACATCTGCTGTAAGCATTTTCAGATGGGAATTTTTGTTAATAATTCTGCAACAAGAGCCTTCTGGTACTGCCCCATTTTGGTATACCTGTCCACCTCGGGAATAAGAGATAGGAAAGTTCTCCTTGTAGCATGGGTCTAGAAGTGTCACCAACCAGAAATGACTGTCACCCAAAATTTTGAGAACACAAGGGTCACGGGAAAGGCAGCGTAACAAACTCAGCCATGCGTGCCAGACTGCTAACAGGCAAGGCTTCCATATCCCCACCAAGAGGACAACTGAACATGCTCTCCTCCTCCTCCCTATCCTCAGGCCATCCAGGCTGAACAGACGGTATAACAGCTGTGCAGGTAGTACCATCTATAGCGCATGAAACTAGCTCCTGTTCTTCCTCCTCCTCTTCCTCGTTGTCACCCAATCCACGTTGGGATGAGATGAGGCTGGGCTGTGTGTAATCAACCTGTATGATTCCTTGCTCCATCTCATCGTGCTCCACCTGCAATGCATCCTCTTTGATTGTGAGCAGAAAGCATTTCAGAGCACAGAAAAGCGGGATGGTGACGCTAATTATGGCATCATCACCGCTCACCATCTTGGTGGAGTCCTCAAAGTTTTGTACTATGGTACATATGTCTGACATCCATGTCCACTCCTGAGATCTTATGTGTGGAGTCTGAACTGAATATCGATGGCTTTGTTGATGCTGGTAGTCAACAACTTCCCTATTCTGCTCACAAATCCTTTCCAACATCTGCAGTGTAGAGTTCCAACACGTGGGGACATCACACACCAGTCGGAGAGCCGGAAACTGCAAACGCTGCTGAAGCATGGCAAGGGCGGCAGAAGCTGCAGCTGACTTTCTAAAATGGGCACACAGGCGGCATACTTTGACAAGCAGATCCGGCAGCTCCAAGTAGGTTTTGAGAAACCGCTGAACCACGAGGTTAAGCACATGGGCCAGGCATGGTACGTGTGTGAGCTCGCCTTGCCTCAGAGCCGCCACCAGGTTCCGGCCATTGTTACACACAACTATGCCGGGCTGTAGGTTCAGCGCTGTCAGCCACAGATCTGCCTGCTCTTTCAGAGCTATCCACAACTCTTCAGCATTGCGCGGTTTGTCACCTAAGCATAGTAGCTTCAGCACAGCCTGTTGCTGCTTGGCTGAGGCAGTGCTGCAGTGTTTCCAACTTGTGACTGATGTGCTCATTTTGGAGATGGAGGATAAAGAGGATGAGGAGGAGGTGCAGGAGCTATAGACTGTGGGTCAACCCTGATTGACCTAGAGCCTGCTATCCTCAGTGTTGGGAGGACGTGTTCCATCCCAAGGTACGACTGGGTCCCGGCTTCCACTATGTTAACCCAGTGTGCCATCAGCGACATGTACCATCCCTTCCCACAAGCACTTGTCCACGTGTCCATGGTTATGTGGACTTTCTCAGTAATTGCATTGTTGAGGGCATGGGTAATGTTGTGGGACACATGCTTGTGTAATGCGGGAACGGCACAGCGGGAGAAATAGTGGCGGCTGGGGACTGAGTACCAAGGGATGGCTGCCACCATCAGGTTGAGGAAAGCTTCCATCTCCACAAGCCTAAAAGGCAACATTTCAAGCGCAAGCACTCAGGAAATGTGCGATTTTAGTAGTGTGGCCTGTGGGGCGTTGGCTGCATATTTGCACTTGCGTTCCAAGGACTGGGGTATGAACAACTGAATGATGTGCTAGGACAAGGACGTGGACGTGCTTGCTGATGGTCCTAGTTGAGTGTGTGCAATGACAGGTGCAGGGCAGGAGGCATCTTCACATGCACCATGGACAGGGGATTGGCTTGCACGCACAACAGCAGAAGAAGCAGTGGTGTCGCCCACAGACACTGTTCCTGGACCCTAGGGTTCAGCCCACAATGTTGGGGTGCTTTTCTGTCATGTGCCTGATCATGCTGATGGTGGTCAGGCTGGCAATTTTGCTACCCCTGCTGATGCTGGCCTGGCAGGTGGTGCACATGGCCTTTTTGGGGTTATCGGCAGAGTCTTAAACAAACAAAAAGACTTGGGAAGACCTAACAGTTGGACTGGCAAATTCAGTCGTGTTATTGTTATAGGGAATGGTGGCTGTGGCCACCACACTGCTTCTTCCTGCCTGTTGGGGTGCTACGCCTCCCTCCCCCTGTGTGCTGCTGTCCTTGCTCTGCATGTCCTCCTGCCAGCTTGGGTCAGTTATTATATCATCCACCACCTCATCTTCCACTTCCACATCCTGGTCCTCCTCCTGACTTTCTGGCAATTGTGTCTTATCATCTTTCACCTCTTGTGACACTTTCCTACCGTCGCCTTCATGTGACCATGGTTGCTCAAATATTTGGGCATCGATACATGCGATCTCCTATTGCTCCACTTCAAGTGGACCGGGCGAGAGGCCCAAATCTACAGGGTGGGCCATGTATGTGGATACACCTACTGTAAATAAAATGGGAATGGTTGGTGATATCAACTTCCTGTTTGTGGCACATTAGTATATGTGAGGGGGAAAACTTTTCAAGATGGGTGGTGAGCATGGTGGCCATTTTGAAGTCTGCCATTTTGGATCTAACTTTATTTTTTCCAATGGGGAGACACTCATGTGGCACATCAAACTTTTTGAGAATTTTGCAAGAAAAACAATGGTGTGCATGGTTCTAACGTAACTTTATTCTTTCATGAGTTATTTACAAGTTTCTCTTTGTTTACAGCCATTGCCATGTCACAGAGGTTAACACATGAGGGACAGATAGAAATTGTGTTGATGTCTGGTGAACGCAGTACCCGTGTCATTGCAGCAGATTTCAATGCAAGAAAACTGCCACCATTTCCATGTTATTTAGGTGTATCCATATAAATGACCCACCCAAAAATATTTGCCTCATCACTGTGCATAATGGTCTGAGTAAACTGAGGGTCCTGTTCCAATTTTTGTTTTGCCCATTCTGCAAATTCAGTGCTCCGATCTAGCATCATTCGAACATCCCTTCGGCGGATATTAGCTACTCATAAATGGCACCCTTACAAAATCCAGCTGCTGCAGCATCTCAAATATGATGACCCAGATCGGCGAGCTGAATTTGCAGAATGGGCATAACAAAAATTTGAACAGGACTCTCAGTTTACATGGAACATTATGTTCAGTGATGAAGCAAACTTTTTTGGATGAGCCGTTTATATGGAAACACCTGGCCTGTAGGTAACTATATTTACCAGCAAACTGGTGTCAATAACTTCATTAACACACTGCAACAAAATTTAAAAGGAGGCCAGAAATGGCAGCAATTTGGAGCGCACTTTTTTTTATCTCTGATCTGTGTGTGATGGACAAATCACAGTTTTAAATAGCTGGCCTGTAGGTAACTATTTTTACGAGCAAACTGGTGTCAATAAATTCGCTAACACACTGCAGCAAAATTTAAAGGGAGGCCAGAAATGGCAGAATTTGGAGCGCACTTTTTATCTCTGATCCGTGTGACGGACAAACCACAGTTTTAAATAGCTGGCTTGTAAAAAAAATATTCCTGGCCCCTGATACCTGGGGCTATGTCTAGAAATACCTGTAATAGCAGCAGCAGACAGAACTGTAATGGACCCTCTTGTTGCCACATACACTGCCTGTCTGCCTGCCTTGCACTGATATCTATGCAGCTTTATTAGTCCTCAGAAGGACTGTTAGTTGAGATGGGTATTTGTATATTATATGGTATACCCACACTAAGTAAGAACCAAGCAAATCTCTCCCTATCTCAGCAGCAACTCTCCCTACACGCTTGACTCCGCAGTAGACTGTGACGAGCATGGCGGCACCAGGTCTGATATAGACCTGGTGACGCTTTGCGGCCAGCCAATAAATGTAATGTCACAACCAACATGGCTGCTGTATTACAGTGTGTGGCTCTCCAAAGAGTGCCAAACATGCAGGTCGAGAACCCAAGCTCCCACCGAGCAACCCCAGAAATAAAGCTCCAAGCATCTCGAGCAGTGAGGCGCCGGGAACGATAATGCAACAAGAGGAGGCGGCGCCCAGCAAGCAAAGGCCCAGAGTGAAGGCTGTGCTCTGTCTGATTAGGAAGGAAAGACCCTCCTCCCAGACGGTTTCAGGGTATGAGGGGGCACATTTTTTAAGTGATTATTTCCGCGTGTGCAGGCATCATAACTAAAAGAGCCACCTTGTCAGAATGCAGCATTTGTGCTGCACAAGGTGGCTCTTTTAGTTACAAACCCCTGAAGGGGATGACAGGTTCCCTTTAAAACCCAAGGGTGGTTTGCACGTTAATAATCGGGCCAAATTTTACAATTCTGACCACTGTCCATTTAGGAGGTTATAACTCTGGAACGCTTCAATGGATACCAGTGATTCTGACATTGTTTTCTCGTGACATATTGGGCTTCATGATAGTGGTAAAATTTCTTTGATATTACCTCCGTTTATTTCTGAAAAAAACAGAAATTTGGCGAAAATTTTGCAATTTTCCAACTCTGATTTTTTATGCCCTTAAATCACAGTGATATGTCACACAAAATACTTAATAAGTAACATTTCCCACATGTCTACTTTACATCAGCACAATTTTGGAACCAAAATTTTTTTTGTTAGGGAGTTATAAGGGTTAAAAATTGACCAGAAATTTCTCATTTTTACAACACAATTTTTTTTTAGGGACCACATCACATTTTAAGTCACTTTAAGGGGTCCATATGATAGAAAATAACCAAGTGTGATACCATTCTAAAAACTTCACCCCTCAAGGTGCTCAAAACCACATTCAAGAAGTTTATTAACCCTTCAGGTGTTTCAGAGGAATTTTTGGAATGTTTAAAAAAAATGAACATTTAACTTTTTTTTACAAAAAATTTACTTCAGCTCCAATTTGTTTTATTTTACCAAGGGTAAGAGAAAAAATTGGACCCCAAACGTTGTTATGCAATTTGACCTGAGTATTATTTTTGCATTGCTTTATTCTGAGGACTATAACGTTTTTATTTTTTTGCTGATAATGCTGTATTGGACCCCAAACGTTGTTATGCAATTTGTCCTGAGTACGCTGACACCCCATATGTGGGGGTAAACCACTGTTTGGTCGCATGGCAGAGCTCGGAAGGGAAGGAGCGCCGTTTGACTTTTCAATGCAAAATTGACTGGAATTGAGATGGTATGCCATGTTGCGTTTGGAGAGCCACTGATGTGCCTAAACATTGAAACCCCCCACAAGTGACACCATTTTGGAAAGTAGACCCCCTAAGGAACTTATCTAGAGGTGTGGTGAGCACTTTGACCCACCAAGTGCTTCACAGAAGTTTATAATGCAGAGCCGTAAAAATAAAAAATAATATTTTTTCACAAAAATAATTTTTTCGCCCCAATTTTTTATTTTCCCAAGGGTAAGAGAAGAAATTGAACCCCAAAAGTTGTTGGGCAATTTGTCCTGAGTACGCTGATACCCCATATATGGGGGTAAACCACTGTATGGGCGCATGACAAAGCTCGAAAGGGAAGGAGCGCCATTTGACTTTTCAATGCAAAATTGACTGGAATTGAGATGGTACACCATGTTGCGTTTGGAGAGCCCCTGATGTGCCTAAACATTGAAACTTCCCACAAGTGACACCATTTTAGAAAGTAGACCCCCTAAGGAACTTATCTAGATGTGTTGTGAGAGCTTTGAACCCCCAAGTGTTTCACTACAGTTCATAACGCAGAGCCGTGAAAATAAAAATTATTTTTTTTCCACAAAAAATATTTTTCAGCCCCCAGTTTTGTATTTTTCCAAGGGTAACAGGAGAAATTGGACCCCAAAAGTTGTTGTACAATTTGTCATGAGTACGATGATACCCCATATGTGGGGGGAACCACCGTCTGGGCGCATGTCAGAGCTCGAAAGGGAAGGAGCGCCATTTGGAATACAGACTTTGATGGATTGGTCTGCAGGCGTCATGTTGCATTTGCAGAGCCCCTGATGCACCTAAACAGTAGAAACCCCCCACAAGTGACCACATTTTGGAAACTAGACTCCCCAAGGAACTTATCTAGATGCGTTGTGAGAATTTTGAACTCCCAAGTGTTTCACTACAGTTTATAACGCAGAGCCGTGAAAATAAAAAATCATTTTTTACCCACAAAAATGTTTTTTAGCCCCCCAAATTTTTATTTTCCCAAGGGTAACAAGAGAAATTGGACCTCAAAGTTGATATCCAATTTGTCCTGAGAATGCTGATACCCCATTTGTTGGGGTAAACCCCTGTTTGGGCATACGGGAGAGCTCGGAAGGGTTGGAGCACGGTTTTACTTTTTCAACGCAGAATTGGCTCGAATTGAGATCGGACGCCATGTCATGTTTGGAGAGCCTTGATGTGCCTAAACAGTGAAAACCCCCAACTGTAACTGAAACCCTAACCCAAACACACCCCTAACCCCAACCACACCCCTAACCCCAACACACCCCTAACCCCAACCCTAACCACACCCCTAACTCCCAACACACCCCTAATCCTAACTTTAGCCCCAACCCTAACCCTAGAACTAACCCTAGCCCTAACCCTAACCCTAGCCCTAACCCTAATGGGAAAATGGAAATAAATACATTTTTTTTATTTTAGTATTTTTTCCTAACTAAGGGGGTGATGAAGGGAGGTTTGATTTACTTTTATAGCGGGTTTTTTAGCAGATTTTTAGCTGTCACACACTAAAAGACGCTTTTTATTGCAAAAACTAGTTTTTGCATCTCCACATTTTGAGAGCTATAATTTTTCCATATTTTGGTCCACAGAGTCATGTGAGGTCTTGTTTTTTGCGGGACGAGTTGACTTTTCTATTGGTAACATTTTCGGACATGTGACATTTTTTGATCGCTTTTTACTCCGATTTTTGTGAGGCAGAATGACCGAAACCTGCTATTCGTGAATTTCTTTTGTGGGGGGCGTTTATACCATTCCATGTTTGGTAAAATGGATAAAGCAGCTTTATTCTTCGGGTCAGTACGATTACAACGATACCTCATTTATATCTTTTTTTATGTTTTGGCGCTTTTATACGATAAAAACTATTTTATAGAAAAAATAATTATTTTTGCATCGCTTTATTCTGAGGACTATAACGTTTTTATTTTTTTGCTGATAATGCTGTATTGCGGCTCGTTTTTTGCGGGACAAGATGACATTTTCAGCGGTACCATGGATATTTATATCCGTCTTTTTGATTGCGTGTTATTTCACTTTTTGTTTGGCGGTATAATAATAAAGCGTTGTTTTTTGCCTCGTTTTTTTGTTTTACGGTGTTCACTGAAGGGGTTAACTAGTGGGACAGTTTTATAGGTTGGGTCGTTACGGACGCGGCGATACCAAATATGTGTAGTTTTATTGCTTTTTTTATTTAGATAAAGAAATGTATTTATGGGAACAATTTTTTTTTTTTCTTTACTTAGGAATTTTTTATTTTTTTTTACACATCTAAATTTTTTTTTTTTACATTATCACATTGTCCCGGGGGTGACATCAATATATAGTGACAGATCGCTGATCTGACACTTTTGGAGCACTGTGTCAGATCAGCGATCTGACGTGCACTGCTGGAGGCTTGCAGGCACCTACTCTGAGCAGGCGCTTGTAAGCCACCTCCCTGCAGGACCCGGAAGTAGCCCCACGGCCATTTTGGATCCAGGGCCTGCAGGGAGGAGATGCTCGGTACAAGGTGAGCACATCGTCATGTACCGAGGGTCTCAGGGAAGCCCGCAGGGAGCCCCCTCCCTGCGCGATGCTTCCCTATGCCCCCGGAATGCTGCGATCATGTTTGATCGCAGTGTGCCAGGGGTTAATATGCCGGGGCGGTCCGTGACAGCTCCTGGCTCATGGTGCCGGATGTCAGCTGCGATAGTACTATCCTGTCACTGGGAATTAAGTCCCAGGTCACCTCGACTGGATAGTACGTCATATGGGATTAAGGGGTTAAAACTTTAGTTACAAGCTGTAAATTCTGGGCCAGACCCTGATACCTCATGCATGGCCCATGGCTGACTGCATTTGTGCCATTATAAAAAGGTTCTAAAGTAGGTCAATTGATCAGTCAACTGCCTCTGTTACTTTCCCTACATTTTTCTACCAATATTACCGTATGAAACTGATGTTTATGCCATCTGAATGTGACTGAAATAAAAAAGCAAAAAATTGGAACTGTTACATGAGGTATCAGGTCTCCCAGCTAAGAAGGCTTACACAGTTTCCTTAACCACCAATTCCTCATTGAAACTTCAATTCAAAGCTGTAAATGCTGTCTCAGGCTCTGTCTTATGCAAGGCCCATGCGTGACTGCTGCACCTTTACAAAATTTCTACTGTGGGTCAATTGATGCCACTTTTCATTTTGTCTGCCCCTAATTTGAGCTTTTTGGGCAGCCTTTTGCCCCCCTGAAGGTGTTGTCTATGCGTTTGATTTTGCATCCCATTGAATTCAATAAGGTTGTGACACGTTCGACGAGCCGTTCAGCGAACATCGGTCCGTTTGTGGAATCCAAACCGAACCTTGAAAGGTTCGCTCATCTCTACTTGTGACACTTACCTGCAAGATAATTATAAACAGGAAATAGAGGTTAGCTGCCGTGTGAAACTGCTCAAAAACATTGAGAGGAATAAATGTGAGGAAGTTGTATTTTCTGGTCCTAATACTGTTGTCCTTGAATGAAAAAAAAAAACAGATTTGTTAGTATGGTCTGCAACGATTTCTAAAAACAAAACTGATTCACTAAACAGTTTTCTGGTGATAAAAAAGTGACATCAATTATAGCATAATTATACATCAGTGTCCATGACTGTAGCACATTTTCTCACCCTGGTAGACGGGTAGCTGACAGCCAAATTCATTAAGAGGACAACACAGCAAAGGTAGGCATATATACTTTGAGGATTACCATTAAATAATAAGTAGTGTGTTCAATCAATACACAGAAAGAAAGCTTAAAAACACTTACAAATAGCCAACAACTAATTACTTGGCGAGCCCTTGCTAAGACAAACGTCCGTCTGCTCTGCAAAGGATAATGCAAATAATAAATGTATAATAAAAAAAACAGATAACGTTTTCTGCAGAAAATCAAAGAATATGTGCAGGATTACCAAACATCCAGAAAATCCAGGACAGTATGTAAAAATATGGCACTTTTTCACCCTGACCGTTAAAAAAATTTAAGGCGTCTGTGATCTTTCTTGAAGCTGAAGAAACTTATTTTGACTGTAATCATCATCATTTTACAGTTTACGGTGAAGGTAGCTGATATCTTCATATTAGTGATGTAGGCATTTATCACTAATAATCATAATGATTTAGTCTGGTTTTCTAGTGTGTCTGTAAAATAATATTGCTTGTCCATGATTTTTTGATAACCTGTCCAGAAAAAATGAAAGGTCAAGTTGGCAACCCTGAATATGTGCATGCAAATATCACAATCCTCTACCATAAAGGAAGTGATTAGAACACCAAGGCAGAAAATAGTTATGAGACCCTTAAATACTATATATCCTGTGTGATGCTAAAGAGACCAGAGAAAAGTGGCGCAGTACAGGGTCATAATTGCCCCTCTATTATTTGGTCACTCCATTTATCTCTTCGCCATCACACAGGTTATAAAATGTATAAGGGTCTCATAACATAATTTTCTTGTTTTTCTACTCTCCCTCCCCCTTCATCTTTTGGAGGCGATCATCTTATCTGCAAACACATATTCGCTGATTTCCTGCAGAAAACTTTATTCAGTTTTTTGCTCTCTATGTTTATTTCGTAAGAACACTGTTACAGTTTTTATTTATTGCATTTGTATACTGCTATCTTGCGATTTTATTGGGTTGGCTTAATGTCATCCTATTGCTTTGTGTCTGTTATTAGTGGGACCTTTTTACTATTATCCTTTGGCAGAACAGGTGGGTGTTTGTGTTATCAAGGGTACACCCACCCATTATTTTTAAGTATTTTTAACCTTTCTGTTCTTGTATTGATTGAATAAATGAATAGTTATTTGTGGTGATCCTCATAATCTTTGTATCTACTTTTGCTCTTTCTGCAATGTTACAATTTTTTGGTACGTTGTAAGTATATCCATTAGTGATGCCAAATTTTTTAATTTTTTGCACTTAGATTTAAGTACAATCCTTAAAGAATTTGTCACATTTTACTCTGGATTGAAACTGGCATGCTAAACGCCAATCTTAAAGAATTCCCCCTTTTTATATCTTTGTACTTTCATGGCCCCTTCAATCTATACAATATATATTTGAAGCAAGAGAATTGAAAGGTTCCATTGACAGAAGCTTTATACATGTCACGTGTAATGGAGTTACGATTACACAGGTCAACAAAAAAAAAAAAAATTTTCTGGTGTCCAAAATATTTTAATGAATTTGGGGTATTTTTGGGGTGCTGATTCTGAATATGCTATCAGTTTTGCCAGATTGGCTCAAGTTTTTGACATTTTTGGTATCTTATTTATAGCACTTGTTGGTAAATGCGACGCATCATCTCATTAATTTCTTTGGATTAGTACTTGAACTGAGCAGTTCTCAATATAGTTTTGTGTTAATTAGTGTTCTAAAAGTTTGTTCATAGCTTGATTTTTGCACTAACTTTATGTTGTTGTCTGTTTTCCAGTGAAAAGCATGAACTCATCAAGAAGAAGTTGTCTTAACGATCCAGACTCATTCTGTTACATTTGTGGTGAATACACACTGCCAAAACATAGAAGAAACATAACAGACTTCGTAAAAAAAGTGTATTTTGCCTATTTTGGGGTTATGCTTGGGGACCAAGACAAGTTTTGGGCACCACACATAGTGTGCAAAGCATGTATCGAATTATTACGAAAATGGAGCAAAGGACAAAGAAAAAGCTTCAAATTTGGTATTCCAATGGTGTGGAGAGAGCCAAAAAATCATCATGATGACTGTTATTTCTGTGCAGTGCAAGTGCAAGGATTCAATAAGCATAAGAAACGAAAATGGGAGTAACATGGAATCTGCAAGAAGGCCTGTCCCTCATTGTGAAGATGTGCCTGTACCTGTGTTTACCATAAATAACAGTCATCATGATGATTTTTTGGCTCTCTCCACACCATTGGAACACCAAATTTGAAGCTTTTTCTTTGTCCTTTGCTCCATTTTCGTAATAATTCGATACATGCTTTGCACACTATGTGTGGTGCCCAAAACTTGTCTTGGTCCCCAAGCATAACCCCAAAATAGGCAAAATACACTTTTTTTACGAAGTCTGTTATGTTTCTTCTATGTTTTGGCAGTGTGTATTCACCACAAATGTAACAGAATGAGTCTGGATCGTTAAGACAACTTCTTCTTGATGAGTTCATGCTTTTCACTGGAAAACAGACAACAACATAAAGTTAGTGCAAAAATCAAGCTATGAACAAACTTTTAGAACACTAATTAACACAAAACTATATTGAGAACTGCTCAGTTCAAGTACTAATCCAAAGAAATTAATGAGATGATGCGTCGCATTTACCAACAAGTGCTATAAATAAGATACCAAAAATCTCAAAAACTTGAGCCAATCTGGCAAAACTGATGACATATTCAGAATCAGCACCCCAAAAATACCCTAAATTCGATGAAATATCTTTGGCACCAAACATGCTGTTGACCAGTGTTATCGTTTAACATGCCAGGGCTTTTTGCCTATTCACTTGCTTCAAAAATGAAAAGTAAGGTGGCACATCCACTGAAATGGACTTTGTGTTTACCCATGCAACATCTCTGCTCTAACAAGCTTTCCTCAAATAGGTTGTACATAGAGATGAACAGATCTTTTGAAAATTTTGAATTCGCTGACATTGCCAACTGTTTCCCGAAAATTTGAAAGATAATTTGGGAGACGAGAAAGCGAGAACCTCACTGACCAAAAGGACTTACACTTTATAGGTGAAAGTCATGGAGAAAGGATCCTACTGACCGAAAGAGCTTACACTCTAGGGTATGTGCACACGTTGCGGATTCGTGTGCGGATTTTTCTGCGCAGATTCTGAAAAATCTGCAGGTAAAACGCCATGCGTCTCACTCTTCATATTTGTTGACTGCTGGTAACTACCGGATCAAGTCCATGGAGGCGTACACCCCCTCATTTAAATTTTCACTGCTACTGCTTTTCTTTCATTCACTTACTTCAATGCAAGTTTTCAAAGAATCCTTCAGCACTGTCATAGGGTTGTTCTAACCCTGTTTGCCATAGAGCGATGTGTTTCTGAAGTTTAACAGTTTGGGCTGGCGGCATGATCGCACCATTGGCCCTACCTCTGTGCTCCCCCATGTTGCAAGCAGACCCAGTTTTGCCTCTGCAGCAACAAAATAGCACAGGGACACTGAATTTTGCCAGATCCAGCAATCTGGCTAGCTTCAGAGCTGTTCTCTACAGCAAAGAGCTTGCAAGCGCATGATCGTTGCCTGTCAAATAGGCGATCTCTGGTGGACTCTCGAGGTGACTGGTACCTAGGCAATGGGCTGTAAATTATACAACTAAATACCCCTCCGTTCTTGAGAACTGAGAAGATTTTTAGTAAGAGCTAGATTACAAAGTTAAATGTTTTTATGAGAACTTTATATTTTTATCCGTTTAAAAAGATGAGAAAACCCTTTAAACTGGACAACAAGTATTTAATACGTTGAGAATTTTAACAAAACCTTACCGCATATTTCTTCTTAGTAAAGAAAAGAAAGCTCTTCTTTGTAAATAGGTTATTAAATGTCCTGTCATTTGCTTTAACTTCCCAAGTGTAATCTGGCATTTAAAAAAAACATAATATTAGACAGAGAAGGTAGCCCAGGTGTTTAAATGAATTTCACCCCAAAAGTTAAAATTAAACTATTTATACATTCATTTAGAGGACTTAGCCATTATAAAACTTATACCTGCGGTGTAGATTTTACTTGCTTCATTTCACATAAAAAATATTTTGTTGGATATGTAAATGAAGTTCTAAGTGCACCCATAGTGTAGCCAAGTTCACAGTGCACTGCTCAACCCCTTCAATTCTTTGCACCTCCCCTTATGTTGATTGACAGCACTCACTATGGAACATTACCTGAATTGTATCCTCAAACAAAATGACATTGCAGGAGCCAAGAGCGCACACAGTGTCATTGTGTGCAGGTGTGTTCTCATGCCCCCTCCCCTCTGCAGAAGCTGCTTGCTGTGCACAGGAAAACATGATTGCAGGCCGCCTATGCTGACAGGAGATGGGTACAGTGTGGGGGAACTGCATGATGAAAACCTCAGTCGTTTGATAGGTATAATCTATGTAAGAGGCACCAGTAGTTGGGGTTAATATACTGTACACAATGTTTTATTTATACATGGAGGCACACAGTGGCATAACTTGAAACTCATGGGCCCCGATGCGAAAGCTCCAACGGGGCCCCCAAGTATTTAAAATCTTTAATAGCAATAGTCTTTTTCTATAGGCCAAAGGGACTTTTAGGGCCCCCTAGGCGCCAGGGCTGGGTGCGATTGCAACCCCTGCACCTGTCGTAGTTACGCCCCTGGAGGAACACTGTCAGAGGCATACATACAAATCACGGGGCTCCATAGAAAACATTCAAATTGGGCCCCTACGCTCTCCCCAAACAAAATATTTGGGTCATATCTCCCAAATTTTATAAACAAGGAGGGACATGTAATATGGTATGTATACAGAAATGATGTCCTATAATAGAATATGATGTTCTCCAAAATGCCCCCACCCACACAGAGTATGATATCCCCAGTAGCACAGTATGTCATCCCCACAGTGCACCTAACACAATATACTACTCCACAACATAATGTTCTTAAAGTGACTAAGTTACATCACAGTATGAGGTTACACCACACACAGTATCATGCCTAACACACAATATGATGGCCTGTCACTATAATGGCTCCTGCTCAGTTTGACACCACCACAGCCCACCACACAGCATCATAGCCCACACAGCCCCCAATAAAGTATATTGGCCCCCCATTCAGAATGATGGCTTCCGCAGCAGGGGATGCCACCAGGAATTTCAGGGCCCCATACTGGCAAAATTTTAGGGCCCCCTTCAGACCCCATCACCTAATCTTGGAAAAACTCCACTTGTGCACCACGTCTTCACCAATCACACTGTCACGCACAGTGTAGGAAAAACTAAGTGCAACACGAAGGGATGACGGGAAGGGAGCCCAACACTAGAAAAGGGGGGAGTGGAGATCCCTACGCAGATCTAAAGTCATGCTGTCTGCCCTAAATGTCCCTATATATACAGGTTCTGCACCAATCACCGAGCAGGAACCTAATCCCTGCCTGACCCTGGCGATAAGCCCTAATTAGAGAATGATGGGGTGTTCAATAGTCAATCCCCACTACCACTAATGACAGCTGGGATTGATGAACAAGGGGAACACTTATCTTGACTCAGAGATGTCACACAGAAGTCCTCCAGCAACACCAAAGGGAAGACAGCCCACTGGTATAGCTCCAAGCCTCAACAGGGGGAAATGGAAATATAATCGGCAACTCCCGGCATAAGGTTGGGAGTCTATAAACGCCCAGGTCCAGGTGTGTCAATTAGAGCCGGAGAAAGGTTGCCACTGGGTCAAAGAGTCAGAAAGGTTAAGAAGGTGTCTGTAAGGCCAAGCACAGAGACCTCCTGTAGCTAGATGCAGTGCGAATGTCTGCAGCCTCTGAAACACCCAAGACACACACATTAACAGTTCCCATCTAACACCACATCATATACATAGCCATCAGCTTTTGCTTTGGCAAGCATATTTTTTTAATCCAGCACTATGCCCTGCTCTACTCTAACCTATTATAGATTTGTTAAAATATCCAATACTCTTTTTAGGTATATTTTTATTTATTTTTAAATTTTTAAAATGACCAAAAATGCCACATACAAGGCACAAATACCGTCACACCATGGCTGGACCACATATTACCACCATATAGTGATCGAATAATACCACATACAAGGGACAATATCTGTCCCATGATTCTGCCTCATGTGTCCCATGATCCTGCCCCATCTGTCCCCATCCTGCCCCATGTATCTCTTTCCTACCCCATGATCCTGCCCCATCTGTCTCCATCCTACCTCATGTGTCTCCATCCTGCCCCATCTGTCTCCATACTGCTCCATGATCCTGCCCCACCTGTCTCCATCCTACCCCATGTGTCTCCATCCTGCCCCATGATCCTGCCCTATGTGTCCCAGTATTGCAACTTGCCGCTTTCAGTTTTAAAAAAATTGTTAGCCAGTGTCGTTGTCTCCTCCATCCATTTGAAGAGCAGGCTCGCCGGTGCATGAAAGTGGTGTAATCTGCCGTTGACATGCGTGCTGACATCAGTTGCCAGCCTGTGATTTACTGGCAGCCTTTAACTATTGCCGTGTGAGCCCGAGGACTCACACTCAGTTACTGCACCTGCGGAATGGATCCTTCTGCCCCTGGGGCCCAGTGAGCAGAGGGGAGCTGTACTGGCCAGGGCCCCATAGGCCAGTAAGGACAGTAATGCCCTGATAGCAGCCCTGCCCGCAGCACCCCTTTCAGTTTGATGTCTCCAGAGCCATCACTCAGTATGATGCCCCCACAGCACCCCACTCAGTATGATGGCTTCTACAGCCCCTCTCTTGGTATGATTGCCTCCACAGCCTACCCTCCACTAAATATCATGCCCCCCACTCAGTATAATGCTCCTATAGCCCCCTACTCAGTATTAAGGCCCACTCACTCAGTATGATAATCCCACAGCCCCCCCACTCAATATGATGCCTCCCAGGCCCTCAGTATAATGACTCCCACAGTCCCCTACTCAGTAGAATGACCACTACAGCCCTCCTCTCGGTATGATGACCCCATAGTCTCTCACACAGTATGATAGACTCCACAGCCCCTCACTCAATATGATGGTCCCCACAGCCTCTCCTCCAGTATGATTCCCCAATAGCCCACCCTCCACTCAATATCAAGGCCTCCACTGCTTCTATGTAGTATGATGGCCCCACAGTCCGTCACTTAATATGATAACCCCCAAAGCACTCAGTGTGATGCAGGGCCGGTTTTAGGCAAAGTGGGGCCCTAGGCAAAAGTTTAAAATGGGGCCCCAAATGCTAACATATTGCACCAACAGAAACATTTTGGTTGTAGCTACATGCGCTGATTTCAGGCCACTAAACGAGCGTGATCAACAATATTGAAGTCATTCGCCACTTGTTTCCAGCCTCTTTACACTGGCTGGGGACAGAATGATCACTAGTAAATCAATCTGTCCCCATACAGTATCATCTTAGCAGAATATCTGCAGTTTTAACTGGGCGATGTGCTGATGAGAACAATGATTTTTGTTCCGGCATATACTGTACATACATACACCGTACATACACACAGATACACATATCGTACATACACAGACATACACCTTACATGCATACACACATACAGTTATATACACAGATAGTATACTCATACCGTACATACATATACCATACATACACACAAATACACATACATACACCGTACGTACACACAGATACACATACAAATACAGTATATGCAAACACATACATATACCATACATACACACAGATACACATACATATACCATCATACATACACATACCGTACATGCACACATGCATATACCGTACATTCACACAAATGCCGTACACACATATACCGTACATACACACAGATACACACACATATACCGTACATACACAGATACAGTTATATACATATAGTACACACATACCGTACATACATATAAAATACACCCAAATGCACATACCGTACATACATACATATACCGTACATGCATACACACACATATACCGAACATACAGATACACATACACGTACCGTACATACACACATACAGTATATACACATACCGTACACACATATACTGCATGTACATGCACATAAACATACATATATACCATATATCCATACAAATTTATTTCACATACACAGATACACACATACTGTACATGCATACACACACAGCCATACAACTATACCATATACATACACACATATACTGTACATACACAGATACACACACACAGATAGAAACATACACATAGATACACACAGATGCACACATACATATACAAGCATATACATACATACTAATCTTGTATAGGTGATCAGATGAGCCCTGCAGGTCAGTTCAGCTGGAGAGGGCTGCAGACCCCACTGTGGGGGATGGGGCACAGAGCAGACAGCACCTGATGATAAATTCCCAGTAAGGGAGGAAAAGACTCAAATTCAAAAAGTTCCATGACTAAAATTATAAAGAGATAAGTTATAAAGAGCACTATAACTGCACATTACGTTTCAGGTCACTTAACAGCATACATTTTGCTGCCGTGCTGCCCCTGCAGTGAGCTCCTCCCCCATCTCTTCTCTGTGAGGAGACGCTGCAGCCTGCTCTGAACAGAACAGTGGAGGGAGCAGAAGACCCCCTGTAAGTCCTGCTCTTCCTCCACTGCTGTCTCTATTTGCTGTGCAGCCGGGGCCCCTGACTGTAGGCGAGTACTCACCATTGGGACGCTCCATGCAGGGGGACAGACGGCAGCCAGTGAGCGCTCTCCTCAGTCTGGTCACTGTGAGGTAAGGAAAGCGTTCATTGGCCAGCGTCTCTCCCTGCATGACACGCCCCCTTTTTGATCTCCTGCACTTCGCGCCCCGCTCTCTCCCGGCACCCGGTGTTCCATGATTACAGGAGGGAGTGAGAGGGGCCCGACCCTGCATGATACCGGGCCTGCCTGCAGGGGCCCCCCTCCACCTCTGGGCCCTGGAGCAGTGCCATCAACAGTATGTATAGGGCAGCGGGGGCCCCAGGCAGCTGCCTAGACTGCCTGCCCCTAACGCCGGCCCTGGTGTGATGGCTTCCATGGCCTCTGACACAGTATAATGGACTCCACAGCCCTTCATTCAGTTTAATGGCCCCCCAGCCCCTCACACAGTGCGATGTTCCTCAAGTCCCTCACATAGTATGATGGCCCTCACAGACATTACTTTTTTTTTACTTCAGGGGCTGAGTAAAGGTTTATTAAAAGTCTTCTCTTAAAAAAATTCTCAGCAAAATGTTTATTCAATAATCAGTCTTTCTTAATTATGTATGCAATTGTGTGTAAATGTATGAAAATACTTACTGTTCGGAGTCTTCCTTAGTATTTAGTACAACTGTTCTCACCCTAATGACTTGAAAATATACTAACTGGCCCACACAGCGGTTTGTATGTTGCATAGAAGTCACTATGCCTACCATTCTGGAATATACAGGTGCATCTCACAAAATTAGATTATCATCAAAAAGTTTATTTATTTCAGTTCTTCAATCCAAAAATATAATAGTCATTATAAACGGAGTGATCTATTACAAGTGTTTATTTCTGTTAATGTTGATGATTATGGCTTACAGCCAATGAAAACCCAAAAGTCATTATTTCAGTAAATTAGAATACTTTATAACACCAGCTTGAAGAAATGATTTTAATATCTGAAATGTTGGCCTACTGAAATGTATGTTTAGTAAATGCACCCAATACTTGGTCGGGGCTCCACTTGCATCAATTACTGCATCAATGCGGAGTGGCATGGAGGCGATCAGCCTGTGGCACTGCTGAGGTGTTATGGAAGGCCAGGTTGCTTTGATAGCCATGTCATCTGCTGGTATAGGTACACTGTGTTTTATTAAGACCAAAGTCAGCGCAGCCGTCTTCCAGGAAATTTTAGAGCACTTCATGCTTCCTTCTGCTGACATGCTTTTTGGAGATGGAAATTTCATTCTCCAGCAGGACTTGGCACCTGTCTACACTGCCAAAAGTACCAAAACCTGGTTTAAAAACAACAGGATCACTGTGCTTGATTAGCCAGCAAACTCGTCTGACCTTAACCCCATAGAGAATCTATGGGGTATTGTCAAGAGGAAGTTGATAGACACCAGACCCAGACAAACTGAAGGCTGCTATCAAAACAACCTGGGCTTCCATAACACCTCAGCATTGCCACAGGCTGATCGCCTCCATGCCACGCCACATTGATGCAGTAATTGATGCAAAAGGAGCCCTGACCAAGTATTGAGTGCATTTACTAAATATATATATTTCAGTAGGTCAATATTTCGGATGTTAAAATCATTTTTTCAAGCTGGTGTTATAAAGTATTCTAATTTACTGAGATGACTTTTGGGTTTTCATTGGCTGTAAGCCATAATCATCAACATTAACAGAAATAAACACTTGAAATACATCACTCTATTTGTAATTACTGTAATATATGTGTCACTTTTTGTATTGAACTGAAATAAATTTACCTTTTGATGATATTCTAATTTTGTGATGCACCTGTATATCCCTCAACTTGGCCCCATTCTGATATATATAATATGAGCAAAAAAGGAAAACAGCACAAAAAAATGAAAAAAAGTGGGCTTTTTTTCATTTTTTTGTGCTGTTTTCCTTTTTTTGCTCTTATTATTGGAAGCCATTGGATCATTGGTTTGGAAAGCGCTGCACGATAACTGTGGTGGTATTGGATGCTGTTCCAATTTTGACTCTTATATATATATACCCTCTATCCTGCTACATATCACCCTCATCCTGACCCTATCCCGGAATACAGTGGCAAAAAATGTATATGATACACTGACGATTTTGCAAGTTTTCCCACCTATAAAGAATTGAGAGGTCTGTAATTTTTATAGTAGGTATACCTCAATTGTGAGAGACAGAATCTTAAAAAATCTAGAAAATCTCATTGTAGGATTTTTACATAATTAATTTGCATTTTATTGCATTAAATAAGTATTTGGTACAATGAAAAATCAGAACTTTATATTTGGTATAGAAACCTTTGTTTGCAATTACAGAGGTCAGACTTTTCCTGTAGGGCTTTACCAAGTTTGCAAGGATTTTGACCTACTCATCGATAGAGATCTTCTCCAGATATTTCAGGTTTCGGGGCTGTCACTGTGAAACATCGAATTTCAGCTCCCTCCAAAGATTTTCTCTTGGGTTCAGGTCTGAAGACTGGATAGGTCACTCCAAGACCTTGAAATGTTTCTTACAGAGCCACTCCTTAGTTGCCCTGGCTGTGTGATCCAACCATGACCCATTTTCAATGCTCTTACTGAAGGAAGGAGATTGTTGGCCAAAATCTTGCGATACATGACCCCATCCATGCTCCCTTCAACACAGTGCAGTCATCCTGCCCCCTTTGCAGAAAAGCACCGCCAAAGTATGATATTTTCCCCACCATGCTTCATGGTTGGGACAGTGTTCTTAAGGTTGTTCTCATCCTTCTTTTTCCAAACACAGCGAGTGGAGTTGATACCAAAAAGTTCTATTTTGGTCTCATCTGACCACATGACTTTTTCCTATGCCTCCTATGAATCATCCAGATGGTCACTGGCAAACTTCAAATGGGCCTGCACTTGTGCTGGCATGAACATGGGGACCTTGCGTGCCCTCCAGGATTTTAATCCATGACTGCATAGTGTGTTACTAACGGTAATGTTTGAGACTGTGGTCCCAGCAATATTCAGGTCATTGACCAAGTCCTTCCATGTAGTTCTGGGATGATTCCTGATCTTTCTCAGAATCATCCGATTCCTTACCCCATGAGGTGAGATCTTGCATGGAGCCCCAGACCGAGAAAGATTGACAAGTAATCTTGTGTTTCTTATATTTTCGAAGAATTTTGCCAGCAGTTGTTGCCTTTTCACCAGCTGCTTGCCTATTGTCCTATAACCCATCTCAGCCTTGTGCAGGTCTACAATTTTGTCCTCAGTGTCCTTAGACAGTGTCAGGAACACCACACTGCACTTGCTCACTGAGCCAGTGCGCGTGTCCTGAGTTGAAGAAACTATGCTCAAAGATACCTGTGGAGTGGGGGCGTCAGCAGTGGAGGTTCGTGCTTCAGGCAAACAGGACCTGAAGCATGTGAGTGCTGGGGAAGTGTCTGGGGGTGAAGACAAGCCCCGACACTCAAGAGACCGGCACTCGGGCTAGAGATGCCCAGAGAATAGTCGGACAGATGCGGGTCTAAACCAGGAGATGGCACAGGAGGGGCAAGACTGGAACATGGTCCGTCACAAAGCAGAGTCTGGAAACCAGAGATAACAGCATAGTACCGGCAGGAGCAACGGAACTGAAGGCCAAGGACAGGCAAAGGTCATAACAGAGAGGCAAAACAAGTACAGGGTCAGGCAGAAATATCAGAACATATAATCAACAAAGAAAAATGAAGCCAGCTCACCACTTTCCAGGTGCACAGAACCTCCGTCCTGATGAGACGATGTGCAACATAAGAAAAAAAAGGTGAACAGTTCATTACGTGGTGGAGATGTCAGACGCCGACTGATAACTCGAGAAGCGTACTGGATTTATTACTTAGGCACTAGATTTCCAGACGGACTAAATAGACGCAATGAAATCATGTTTCATTATTATTATTATTATTATTTATTTATATAGCACCATTAATTGAATGTTCATTGTATATATTTTTTGTGTTTTTTCCCTTTGTCATATATATGTATATATTTCTTTTTTCATGATTGTTCTTATTTGTTTGTTCACACTTTATATTGTAGGACCTTACACGTCATGTGATTTTTTTACCATGAAATGATTGGTCTGTCTTGTATTTAAATATCTGCTATTTGGAGCATTTAGCAGCTTTGATAAAGATCGCTGTTGCGATCGAAATGCGTCCCTGCTGTCTCTGTGTGCACGTTTGGTGCAGTCTTGGAGCATGTCTTGTCATTTTTAATTCATGAAATAAATTTGAAGATTTTACTCAAGGAGCTGGAACAAAGACCCTTTTTTTTCTTCAGAAATATCAGAAACAGGAAGGGACCGAGTCATACACGAGCAAGCATACACAGGCAGACAGTATCCACAGATAAACAGGGGTCAGGAACAAAGCCGAGGTCAAAAGTATAACTGAAAATGGACAGAGCTCAATTGAGGCTATTTACGGTAAAGCCCTCCTAGAACCAGAGAGAGGCCAAAAGCACTGACCCCTGCAGCACAAAACCAGAATTCACATACAGACCATCACAGTACCCGCCTCTTAATGGGGGGCCACTGGACCCCCAGGCTTCTCAGGATGTCTGGCATGAAACGCCCAAACCAAAGGATCAGCGCATACAGACTGAGCCGGGACCTACGACCGATCCTCTGGACCATACCCCTTCCAGTGTACCGACACTGCAAGGTGCGGCATACCAGATGAGAACCCACAATGTGTCCGACCTCATATTCCATGTGACCTTCCACCAACACTGGGGGAAGAGTTGACACAGAACCCTCCTCAACAGATCCCAAACGTTTTAAAAGGGATTTGTGGAACACATTGGAAATCTTGAATGAGGCTGGGAGATGTAACCTATAGGCTACAGGATTGACTACCTCCACAATTTCGTATGGACCAATGAATTTTGGCCCCAATTTTGCTGATGGAATCTTGAGCTTAATATTCCACGTGGAGAACCAAACCTTCTCCCCAACCTGAAAATTATGACCTGAGACCCTCTTCTTGTCTGCAAAAAACTTATATGTCCACTGAGACTTGGAGATGTTACGATGGACCGCAGCCCACAGATTTTTTAAACGCTGTACAGACTCCTCTGCCCCAGGACAACCAGAATCCAAACGAAAAAATTCTCCAAAGTGTGGATTAAGCCCATAGTTCACCAGGAAAGGAGACATACCAGTGGACTGACTCACACTACTGTTAAAAGCGAACTCAGCCAAAGGCAATGCATCACACCACTCATCCTGCCTAGTAGAGGCCAAACACGGAAGAATTTGCTCAAGGGACTGATTGCTGCTTTCAGTCTGACCACTACTCTCAGGGTGATACGCAGAAGAAAAGAACAAAGTAACATCCAATATTTACAGAATGCCCTCCAGAACTTAGCCACAAACTGCACACCTCTGTCAGACACCACATTCATGGGTACCCCATGCAGACGGACCACGTGTTGCACAGACAGCCTGGACAAGGTTTCAGCAAACGGTTATGCGGACAAGGGTACAAAATGAAGAAGCATCCACTTCTACAATAAAAGGTTTTTACGGATCTGGCTGCACCAATATCTGAGCAGATATAAAACACCTTTTCAACGTCAAAAAGGATTCTTTGGTAGACACAGGCCAATTTTTTATATCCGCACCCTTGCATGTAAGATCAGTAAGCGGCTTGACCACTTGTGTAAAACCCTCAATAAATTTTCGATAGTAATTGTCAAATCCCAAGAAGCGCTGGAGCCCCTAATGGTCTCGGGGTTGAATCCAGTCAATAATAGCCTGCACCTTCTTGGGATCAATGCAAAACCCCTCACTGGACACAATCAGGCCTAAAAAAGACAACTCCTGTACAAAAAATTAACATTTCTCCAATTTAGCAAGCAGTTGATTTTTCCTGAGTCTTTGGAGAACAGTACGTAAATGTTGCAGATGGGAATGACTATTAGGGGAGTAGATCAAAATGTCATCAAGGTAGATAACAACAAAATGACCAATAAGATCAGAAAACACCACATTAATAAAGTTTTGAAATATAGCAGGAGCATTAGTAAGACCAAACGACATAACAAGGTTTTCAAAGAGCCCCTCAGATGTGAGAAATGCAATCTTCCATTCATCCCTCTCCCAAACCCTTATCAGATTATAGGCTCCCAGAAGATCTAGCTTGGAGAACCACTTGGCTTCTGACAACTTGTTACATAAATCTGGAATAAGGGGAAGAGGGTAGGTGTTTCACGGTAATTTTGTTAAGTTCCTGAAAGTCAAGGCAAGGATGTAAACTGCCATCTTTTTTCTTTACAAACAAAAACCCAACGGGCACAAGAGAGACAGAAAGATGTATATGCCCCTTGCGGAGACTTTCTGCAATATACCCCTTCATGGCTAAGCGTTCAGGGCCAGACAGATTAAACAGACGGGCTTTAGGCAATTTGGCCCCAGGAGTCAATTCAATTGCGCAATCAAAGGGTCTATGTGGTGATAAGACCTCAGCCTCGCTTTCAGAGAACACATCTTGAAAGTTCTTTAGGTACTCTGAAATACCATCCAGACTGACATATGACACAGAAACAGATTTAACAGGTTGAGACAATAATGTACATTGGTGTTATGACCCCAATGGCGAGGGTCTCAGAGATATCAGCCAGTCTGCGAAGTACAAAAATCCAGCTCATAGGGCAGTGGTAACTGGGTTGACCATATATCTACTCCTAACGCCAACACTAGAAGTAGCCGGGGAACATGCCTACGTTGGTCGCTAGATGTCTCGCGCCAGCCGGAGAGCTAACTACCCCTAGAAGAGGAAAACAAAGACCTCTCTTGCCTCCAGAGAAAGGACCCCAAAAGTAGGATACAAGCCCCCCACAAATAATAACGGTGAGGTAAGAGGAAAATGACAAACACAGAGATGAACTAGGTTTAGCAAAGAGAGGCCCACTTACTAATAGCAGAATGTAGTAAGATAACTTATATGGTCAACAAAAACCCTATCAAAAATCCACACTGGAGATTCAAGAACCCCCGAACCGTCTAACGGCCCGGGGGGAGAACACCAGCCACCCTAGAGCTTCCAGCAAGGTCAGGATACAGATTATATACAAGCTGGACAAAAATGCAAACAAAAACAAATAGCAAAAAGCAAGAAAACAGACTTAGCTTAAACAAGCAGGAACCAGGATCAGTGGACAAGAGCACTACAGATTAGCTCTGATATCAACGTTGCCAGGCATTGAACTGAAGGTCCAGGGAGCTTATATAGCAACACCCCTGACCTAACGACCCAGGTGAGCATACAAGGGATGAATGACATACCCAGAGTCAAATCACTAGTAGCCACTAGAGGGAGCCAAAAGGTAAATTCACAACAGTACCCCCCCCTTAGTGAGGGGTCACCGAACCCTCACCAAGACCACCAGGGCGATCAGGATGAGCGGCGTGAAAGGCACGAACTAAATCGGCCGCATGCACATCAGAGGCGACCACCCAGGAATTATCCTCCTGACCATAGCCCTTCCACTTGACCAGGTACTGAAGCCTCCGCCTGGAGAGACGAGAATCTAAGATCTTCTCCACCACGTACTCCAACTCGCCCTCAACCAACACCGGAGCAGGAGGCTCAGCAGAAGGAACCACAGGCACAACGTACCGCCGCAACAAGGACCTATGAAATACGTTGTGAATGGCAAACGACACCGGAAGATCCAGGCGAAAGGATACAGGATTAAGGATCTCCAATATCTTGTAAGGACCAATGAATCGAGGCTTAAATTTGGGAGAGGAGACCTTCATAGGAACAAATCGAGAAGACAGCCACACCAAATCCCCAACACGAAGTCGGGGACCCACACCGCGGCGGCGGTTGGCAAAACGCTGAGCCTTCTCCTGTGACAACTTCAAGTTGTCCACCACATGATTCCAGATCCGCTGTAACCTATCCACCACAGAATCCACTCCAGGACAGTCAGAAGGCTCCACATGTCCCGAGGAAAAACGAGGATGGAAACCGGAGTTGCAGAAAAATGGCGAAACCAAAGTGGCAGGACTAGCCCGATTATTAAGGGCAAATTCAGCCAACGGCAAGAAGGTCACCCAATCATCCTGATCAGAAGAGACAAAACACCTCAAATACGCCTCCAGAGTCTGATTAGTTCGTTCCGTTTGTCCGTTAGTCTGTGGATGAAAAGCGGACGAAAACGACAATTCAATGCCCATCCTACCACAAAAGGATCGCCAGAACCTGGAAACAAACTGGGATCCTCTGTCCGACACAATATTCTCAGGAATGCCGTGCAAACGAACCACGTTCTGGAAGAACACAGGAACCAGATCAGAAGAGGAAGGCAGCTTAGGCAAAGGAACCAGATGGACCATCTTGGAGAAACGATCACATATCACCCAGATGACAGACATGCCCTGAGACACCGGAAGATCCGAAATGAAATCCATAGAGATGTGTGTCCAAGGTCTCTTCGGGACAGGCAAGGGCAAGAGCAACCCGCTGGCACGTGAACAGCAAGGCTTAGCTCGAGCACAAGTACCACAGGACTGCACAAATGACCGCACATCCCTTGACAAGGAAGGCCACCAAAAGGACCTGTCCACCAGATCTCTGGTGCCAAAAATTCCCGGGTGCCCTGCCAACACTGAGGAATGAACCTCAGAAATGACTCTGTTGGTCCATTTAGCAGGCACAAACAATCTGTCAGGTGGACAAGAGTCAGGCCTACCAGCCTGAAATCTCTGCAACACACGTCGCAGATCTGGAGAAATAGCTGACAAGATAACTCCTTCCTTAAGAATACCCACAGGTTCAGCGACTCCAGGAGCATCAGGCACAAAGCTCCTAGACAGAGCATCGGCCTTCACATTCTTAGAACCTGGTAAATACGAGACCACAAAGTCAAAACGTGAGAAAAACAATGACCAGCGGGCCTGTCTAGGATTCAGGCGTTTAGCAGACTCGAGATACATCAGATTTTTGTGATCAGTCAAGACCACCACACGATGCTTAGCACCCTCGAGCCAATGACGCCACTCCTCAAATGCCCACTTCATGGCCAACAACTCCCGATTGCCCACATCATAATTTCGCTCTGCCGGCGAAAACTTCCTAGAGAAAAAGGCACAAGGTCTCATAGTAGAGCAACCAGGGCCTCTCTGCGACAAAACGGCCCCTGCCCCAATCTCCGAAGCATCCACCTCAACCTGAAAGGGAAGTGAGATGTCAGGCTGGCACAAAACAGGCGCCGAAGTAAACCGGCGTTTCAACTCCTGGAAAGCCTCCACAGCAGCTGGAGCCCAGTTAGCCACATCAGAGCCTTTCTTGGTCATATCCGTCAACGGTTTAACAACGCTAGAAAAATTAGCGATAAAACGACGGTAGAAGTTAGCAAAACCCAAGAACTTCTGAAGACTCTTAACTGACGAGGGCTGAGTCCAATCATGAATAGCTCGGACCTTGACTGGGTCCATCTCCACAGCAGAAGGGGAAAAAATGAACCCTAAAAAGGGAACCTTCTGTACACCAAAGAGACACTTTGAGCCCTTAACAAACAAAGAATTTTCATGCAAAATCTTGAAAACCATCCTGACCTGCTCCACATGCGAGTCCCAATCATCAGAAAAAACCAGAATATCATCCAGATAAACGATCAAAAATTTATCCAGATACTTCCGGAAGATGTCATGCATAAAGGACTGAAAAACTGAAGGTGCATTAGAGAGCCCAAATGGCATCACCAAGTACTCAAAATGACCTTCGGGCGTATTGAATGCGGTTTTCCATTCATCTCCTTGCTTAATGCGCACAAGGTTGTACGCACCACGAAGGTCTATCTTGGTGAACCACTTGGCACCTTTAATCCGGGCAAACAAATCTGACAACAGCGGCAAAGGATACTGAAATTTGACAGTGATCTTATTTAAAAGCCGATAGTCAATACAAGGCCTCAAAGATCCGTCCTTTTTGGCCACAAAAAAGAATCCCGCACCAAGAGGGGAAGAAGAAGGACGGATATGCCCCTTCTCAAGAGACTCCTTGATATATGAACGCATCGCGGTATGTTCAGGTACCGACAGATTAAACAGTCTCCCCTTAGGAAACTTACTGCCAGGAATCAAATCTATTGCACAGTCACATTCCCTATGAGGAGGCAGTGCACTGGACTTAGACTCACTGAAGACATCCTGATAATCAGACAAATACGCCGGAACTTCCGAAGGCGTAGAAGAAGCAATAGACAAGGGCAGGGAATCTCCATGAATTCCATGGCAGCCCCAACTTGACACTGACATAGCCTTCCAGTCCAAGACTGGATTATGGGTCTGTAACCATGGCAAACCCAAAACAACCAAATCATGCATTTTATGCAGAACAAGAAAACGTATTACCTCCCGATGTTCGGGAGTCATGCACATGGTAACCTGTGTCCAAAACTGCGGTTTATTTTTTGCCAATGGCGTAGAATCAATACCCCTAAGAGGGATAGGATTTTCCAATGGCTCCAGAACAAACCCGCAGCGCTTGGCAAATGACAGATCCATAAGACTCAGGGCAGCACCTGAGTCTACAAACGCCATGACAGGATACGATGACAGTGAGCAAATCAAAGTTACAGATAGAATAAATTTAGGTTGCAAATTACCAATGGCGACAGGACTAACAACCTTAGAAAGACGTTTAGAGCATGCTGAGATAACATGTGTAGAATCACCACAATAGTAACACAAGCCATTCTGGCGTCTATGAATTTTCCGCTCATTTCTAGTCAGGATTCTATCACATTGCATTAAATCAGGCGTTTGTTCAGACAGCACCATAGGTGAATTTGCGGTTTTTCTATCACATTGCATTAAATCAGGCGCCTGTTCAGACAACACCATGAGGGAATTTGCGGTTTTGCGCTCCCGCAACCGCCGGTCAATTTGAATTGCCAGGGCCATGGAATCATTCAGACCTGTGGGAATGGGAAAACCCACCATCACATTCTTAATGGCTTCAGAAAGGCCATTTCTAAAATTTGCAGCCAATGCACACTCGTTCCACTGGGTCAGCACGGACCATTTCCGAAATTTTTGGCAATACACTTCAGCCTCGTCCTGGCCCTGAGACATAGCCAGCAAGGCTTTTTCTGCCTGAATCTCAAGATTGGGTTCCTCATAAAG
This sequence comes from Ranitomeya variabilis, assembly GCF_051348905.1. NCBI lineage: Eukaryota > Metazoa > Chordata > Amphibia > Anura > Dendrobatidae > Ranitomeya > Ranitomeya variabilis. The sequence continues at coordinate 778,110,860 of NC_135232.1, forward strand.
CAAACCGAGCGCCAGAAAAAACGCATCAATATCAGCCAATGCCGGATCTCCTGGCGCCAGCGAGAAAGCCCAATCCTGAGGGTCGCCCCGTAAAAAAGAAATAACAATTTTCACTTGCTGAGCGGAGTCTCCAGAGGAACAGGGTCTCAGGGACAAAAACAATTTACAATTATTCCTGAAATTTCTAAACTTAAATCGGTCTCCGGAAAACAGTTCAGGAATCGGTATCTTAGGTTCTGACATAGGATTTCTGGTAACATAATCTTGTATGCCCTGCACACGAGCAGCAAGCTGGTCCACACTTGTAATCAAGGTCTGGACATTCATGTCTGCAGCAATCACAAGCCACTCAGAGGTAAAGGGGAAAAGAAAAAAAAATGAGAGAGAGAAAAAAAAACTCAGAACTTTCTTTCTTATAATCCCGCTTCTGCAATGCATTTAACATTTAATACGGGCCTGGCAAACTGTTATGACCCCAATGGCGAGGGTCTCAGAGATATCAGCCAGTCTGCGAAGTACAAAAATCCAGCTCATAGGGCAGTGGTAACTGGGTTGACCATATATCTACTCCTAACGCCAACACTAGAAGTAGCCGGGGAACATGCCTACGTTGGTCGCTAGATGTCTCGCGCCAGCCGGAGAGATAACTACCCCTAGAAGAGGAAAACAAAGACCTCTCTTGCCTCCAGAGAAAGGACCCCAAAAGTAGGATACAAGCCCCCCACAAATAATAACGGTGAGGTAAGAGGAAAATGACAAACACAGAGATGAACTAGGTTTAGCAAAGAGAGGCCCACTTACTAATAGCAGAATGTAGTAAGATAATTTATATGGTCAACAAAAACCCTATCAAAAATCCACACTGGAGATTCAAGAACCCCCGAACCGTCTAACGGCCCGGGGGGAAAATACCAGCCACCCTAGAGCTTCCAGCAAGGTCAGGATACAGATTATATACAAGCTGGACAAAAATGCAAACAAAAACAAATAGCAAAAAGCAAGAAAACAGACTTAGCTTAAACAAGCAGGAACCAGGGTCAGTGGACAAGAGCACTACAGATTAGCTCTGATATCAACGTTGCCAGGCATTGAACTGAAGGTCCAGGGAGCTTATATAGCAACACCCCTGACCTAACGACCCAGGTGAGCATACAAGGGATGAATGACATACCCAGAGTCAAATCACTAGTAGCCACTAGAGGGAGCCAAAAGGTAAATTCACAACACATTGGCAACATAGATTGACATAGTTAGGACCCCATTGAACAATTTCTCCAGATTCCCGATCGATGATTGGGTTGTGGCATTGTAACCACAGCATCCCCAACACCAACCCAGCAGGTAGGTTTTCCAAAAAAAAACAATTTATTCTTTCAGCATGAGCTGGGCCCACCTTGAGTGAAAAGATCCCGAGACATAGAGAATCCCTTCTTTGGTGAGGGGAGAGGAGTCAATGGCCACCACTTTAACCGGTATCTCGAGCCTAACTATCCATATCTGGCATTGAGATATTAAATGAGAGTCAATCAAATTGATGGATGAACCGCAATCAACAAAGGCAGTAGAATGCGATGGACAACTGTCCACCAGCAGTTCCACCTGCAGCAGAATTTTCGAGAGCGAGGAAAAATGTACCTGAGGGTCTCCGTAGCCTCCTCAACAACTACCCAGACCTAGTCGTTTCCCGACATCTTGGCTGATGAAGGACAGGAGGGACAGTCCATCCTCCAGTGTCCCGATTCCCCCCAATAAATGCACAGCTGTTTCTCACGGCGGCGTCTTCTCTCCTTCTCCTTTTACAAGATACTACCAATGTCTCACTCTTGCTAGAGTATAATGGGGTCTCCAACTGCATCACCCCTCTAGCATGCAGCCTATGGTCCATACGGATAGCCAGAGTCATGGCGTCCTCCAGGGACGCTCAGACAGTCCTCTGCAAAACAAGCCCCTAGGGGCGTTTGCTGTGAACTCTATTTTTGGGCTCCCTCTAGTGGTCACAAGCGGTACTGTGTAGTGTTGTCTTTCTGCAGGTTGCAGCATCAGCTGGTTCGTTATCCTTGGTTGGTTTCCTATTTAGCTCACCTGGATACTCAGTTCCTTGCCTGCTATCAATGTATTCAGTGCTCTTCAGATTCCTTGTGGCTACCTTGCTCCCAGTCTCTCCAAGACAAGCTAAGTTTTTGTTTGATCATTTTTTGATTATCAGCGTTCATTATGTTTTTAGTCCAGCTCGCTAAAATGTGATTTCCTCGCTTGCTGGTTGCTCTAGGGGACTGAGTTTCTCCCCCCACACCGTTAGTTGGTGTGGGGGTTCTTGAAATCTCAGAGTGGATATTTTGTAAGGGTTTTTTACTGACCGCATAGATTCCCTTTTCTATTTTCTACTATCTAGTATTAGTGGGCCTCATTTGCTGAATCTGCTTTCACCCCTGTGTATGTGCCTTCCTCTTACCTCACCGTTATTATTTGTTGGGGGCTTCTATATCTTTGGGGATTAATTCTCTGGAGGCAAGAGAGGTCTTTCTTTCTCTCTAGGGGTAGTTAGTTCCTCAGGCTGGCTCGAGACGTCTAGGATTTTTAGGCACGTTCACCGGCTACTTCTAGTGTGTTTGGATAGGTTCAGATTTGCGGTCAGTCCAGTTTGCCACCTCCCTAGAGCTTGTCCTATGTTTGTTACTTAGCTGGAGTAATTTGTGATCCTCAACCACTAAGGATCATAATAGTATAGCAGGCCTAAAAGTGTTTAATGCATCGCAGAAGTGGGATAAAAAGAAGACCTGAGTACATTTTTTTTTTTTCCCTCCCGCTTTTCCTTTGCTGCAGTCTGTTTAGCTTCTTTCATCCCCTTGAACTCTGGGTGGTTTTGAGCTCAGCTGCAGACATGAATGTTCAGACTCTGACTTCTAGTGTGGATCATCTTACTGCACGGGTGCAAAGTATTCAGGATTTTGTTATTCGTAGCCCTATGTCAGAACCAAAGATACCCATCCCTGAGTTGTTTTCTGGAGATAGATCTAGGTTTCAAAATTTTAAGAATAATTGTAAGTTATTTCTATCTCTGAGACCTCGTTCCTCTGGTGATTCCGCTCAGCAAGTTAAAATTGTTATCTCCTTGTTGCGTGGCGACCCTCAAGATTGGGCTTTCTCTCTGGCGCCAGGAGATCCTGCATTGCTTAATGTAGATGCATTTTTTCTGGCTCTTGGACTGCTTTATGAGGAGCCTAATCTTGAGAATCAGGCAGAAAAAGCGTTGCTGGCTATCTCTCAAGGTCAGGATGAAGCAGAGGTGTATTGTCAAAAATTTCGGAAATGGTCGGTGCTTACTCAATGGAATGAGTGTGCCCTGGCTGCAAATTTCAGAGAAGGTCTTTCTGAGGCCGTTAAGAATGTTATGGTGGGGTTTCCCACCCCTACAAGTCTGAGTGATTCTATGGCTTTAGCCATTCAGGTTGATCGGCGTTTGCGGGAGCGCAAATCTGCTCATCCTTTGGCGGTATTTTCTGGACAGAGACCTGAGTCTATGCAATGTGACCGAACTCTGACCAGAATTGAGCGACAAAGTCATAGACGTCAAAATGGGTTGTGCTTTTACTGTGGTGATTCTACTCATGTTATCTCAGCATGCTCTAAACGCTTAAAAAAAATCGCTAAACCTGTCACCATTGGTACTATACAGCCTAAGTTTATTTTGTCTGTTACTTTGATTTGTTCTTTGTCGTCCTACCCGGTTATGGCTTTTGTGGATTTGGGTGCTGCCCTGAATCTGATGGATTTGTCGTTTGCCAGGCGCTGTGGTTTTGTCCTGGAGCCTTTGGAATTTCCTATTCCTCTGAGGGGAATTGATGCTACGCCATTGGCTGAGAATAAGCCTCAGTATTGGACGCAAATGACCATGTGCATGACTCCCGTACATCAGGAGGTGATTCGCTTTCTCGTTCTGCATAATTTGCATGATGTTGTCGTTTTGGGTCTGCCATGGCTGCAAGCTCATAATCCAGTTTTAGATTGGAAAGCTATGTCTGTGTCAAGTTGGGGTTGTCAGGGAATTCATGGCGATACTCCGTTGGTGTCTATTGCTTCTTCCACTCCTTCTGAGGTCCCTGAGTTTTTGTCTGACTACCAGGATGTATTTGATGAGCCCAGGTCCAGTGCCCTGCCCCCTCATAGGGATTGTGACTGTGCTATAAATTTAATTCCTGGTAGTAAATTCCCTAAGGGACGACTTTTTAATTTGTCTATACCAGAGCATGCCGCGATGCGGAGTTATATAAAGGAGTCTTTGGAGAAGGGACATATTCGCCCATCCTCTTCCCCTCTTGGTGCAGGATTTTTTTTTGTGGCCAAGAAGGACGGTTCTTTGAGACCTTGTATAGATTATCGTCTTCTGAATAAAATTACAGTCAAATTTCAGTATCCTTTGCCACTATTGTCTGATTTGTTTGCTCGGATTAAGGGTGCCAGTTGGTTCACCAAGATAGATCTCTGTGGTGCGTATAACCTTGTGCGCATTAAGCAGGGAGACGAATGGAAAACAGCATTTAATACGCCAGAAGGCCATTTTGAGTACTTAGTGATGCCTTTTGGACTCTCTAATGCTCCTTCTGTGTTTCAGTCCTTCATGCATGACATCTTCCGAGAATATCTGGATAAATTTATGATTGTTTATTTGGATGACATTTTGGTCTTTTCTGATGATTGGGAGTCCCATGTGAAGCAGGTCAGGATGGTGTTTCAGGTCCTGCGTGCTAATGCTTTATTTGTGAAGGGCTCAAAATGCCTCTTCGGAGTACAGAAGGTCTCCTTTTTGGGTTTTATTTTTTCTCCTTCTACTGTGGAGATGGACCCAGTCAAGGTCCAGGCTATTCATGACTGGACTCAGCCCACGTCTGTTAAGAGTCTTCAGAAGTTCTTGGGTTTTGCTAATTTTTACCGTCGTTCCATCGCTAATTTTTCTAGCGTGGTTAAACCTTTGACGGATTTGACCAAGAAGGGTTCTGATGTGACTAATTGGTCTCCTGCGGCCGGGGAGGCCTTTCGGGAACTGAAGCACCGGTTTTCTTCAGCTCCAGTCTTATGTCAGCCAGATGTCTCTCTTCCCTTCCAGGTCGACGTTGATGCTTCTGAGATTGGAGCAGGGGCTGTCTTGTCGCAGAGAAGCTCTGATGGCTCTGTGATGAAGCCATGTGCTTTCTTTTCAAGAAAGTTTTCGCCTGCCGAGCGGAATTATGATGTTGGTAATCGGGAGTTGTTGGCTATGAAGTGGGCATTTGAGGAGTGGCGACATTGGCTCGAAGGAGCTAAACATCGTGTGGTGGTCTTGACTGATCACAAAAATCTGATTTACCTTGAATCTGCCAAGCGCCTGAATCCTAGACAGGCTCGTTGGTCGTTGTTTTTCTCCCGTTTCAACTTCGTGGTCTCATACCTGCCTGGTTCGAAGAACGTGAAAGCTGATGCACTTTCTAGGAGTTTTGTGCCTGACTCTCCGGGAGTTTCTGAGCCGGCTGGTATTCTCAGAGAGGGACTGATTTTGTCTGCCATTTCCCCAGATTTGCGACGAGTGCTGCAGAAATTTCAGGCGGATAGACCTGACCGTTGTCCACCAGAGAGACTGTTTGTCCCGGATAGATGGACCAGCAGAGTTATTTCCGAGGTTCATTCTTCGGTGTTGGCGGGTCATCCTGGGATTTTTGGTACCAGAGATTTGGTGGCTAGGTCCTTCTGGTGGCCTTCCTTGTCGCGGGATGTGCGTTCCTTTGTGCAGTCTTGTGGGATTTGTGCTCGGGCTAAGCCTTGCTGTTCTCGTGCCAGCGGTTTGCTTTTGCCTTTGCCTGTTCCAAAAAGGCCTTGGACGCACATTTCCATGGATTTTATTTCGGATCTTCCAGTATCTCAGAAAATGTCTGTCATCTGGGTGGTGTGTGATCGTTTTTCCAAGATGGTCCATTTGGTGCCCTTGCCTAAGTTGCCTTCTTCCTCCGATTTGGTTCCTCTATTTTTTCAGAATGTGGTTCGCTTGCACGGCATTCCTGAAAATATTGTGTCTGATAGAGGATCCCAGTTTGTGTCCAGGTTTTGGCGGACTTTTTGCGTCAAGATGGGCATTGATTTGTCTTTTCCGTCGGCCTTCCATCCTCAGACTAATGGCCAAACCGAGCGAACTAATCAGACGTTGGAAACTTATTTGAGATGTTTTGTTTCTGCTGATCAGGATGATTGGGTGACTTTTTTGCCTTTGGCTTAGTTTGCCCTTAATAATCGGGCTAGTTCTGCTACTTTGGTTTCACCTTTTTTCTGCAATTCTGGTTTCCATCCTAGTTTTTCCTTGGGTCAGGTTGAGTCTTCTGACTGTCCTGGGGTGCATTCTGTGGTGGATAGGTTGCAGCAGATTTGGAACCATGTGGTGGACAATTTGAGGTTGTCACAGGAGAAGGCTCAGCGCTTTGCCAACCGCCGCCGCGGTGTGGGTCCCCGACTTCGTGTTGGGGATTTGGTGTGGCTGTCTTCTCGGTATGTTCCTATGAAGGTCTCCTCTCCTAAATTCAAGCCTCGCTTCATCGGTCCTTATAAGATCTTGGAGATCCTTAACCCGGTGTCTTTTCGTTTGGATCTCCCAGCATCGTTTGCCATTCATAATGTGTTCCATAGGTCTTTGTTGCGGAGGTATGTGGTACCTGTGGTTCCTTCTGTTGAGCCTCCTGCTCCGGTGCTGGTCGAGGGCGAATTGGAGTACGTGGTGGAGAAGATTTTGGATTCTCGTATCTCTAGACGGAGGCTTCAGTATTTGGTTAAGTGGAAGGGCTATGGTCAGGAGGATAATTCCTGGGTTGTCGCCTCTGATGTTCATGCGGCCGATTTGGTTCATGCCTTCCACGCGGCTCATCCTGATCGCCCTGGGGGTCTTGATGAGGGTTCGGTGTCCCCTCCTCAAGGGGGGGGTACTGTTGTGAACTCTATTCTTGGGCTCCCTCTAGTGGTCACAAGCGGTACTGTGTAGTGTTGTCTTTCTGCAGGTTGCAGCATCAGCTGGTTCGTTATCCTTGGTTGGTTTCCTATTTATAAATACCTACAAAGAAGGGCACCACAAACATAATATTAGAAAGTTTAACTTTATTAATGACACATAAACCACAAAGTGGTCATAAAATTGCCAAATCCGGCAAAGGTGAGACAGAACAAACACACGACAATGGTGGACAGAACAAGCCTGGAAATAACATTAAAACATATGTATACACTTAATGTGATATTATGCTAAACAGATGGGAACAAGGTGATTTAAACACATGGCATGGCAGCATAATCTAATATAATGGCAAACATGATAACTATAATATTGCACATAAGACCGATAAAGAAAGTGCAAGTCACAAGGCTTAAGTAAACCATACAAATCGGTCCAAAAGCAGCATGAAAGCCGCCATTGCTAAACATATAAGCCGCCAAAAGCTACCTAAGAAGCAAGTGTTTACCCAAATGTAAAGGGATCCAGGAGTCCACCACACCCAAGGATGACGAATTACTCCAGCTAAGTAACAAACATAGGACAAGCTCTAGGGAGGTGGCAAACTGGACTGACCGCAAATCTGAACCTATCCAAACACACTAGAAGTAGCCGGTGAACGTGCCTAAAAAATCCTAGACGTCTCGAGCAAGCCTGAGGAACTAACTACCCCTAGAGAGAAAGAAAGACCTCTCTTACCTCCAGAGAAATAATCCCCAAAGATATAGAAGCCCCCAACAAATAATAACGGTGAGGTAAGAGGAAGGCACATACACAGGGGTGAAAACAGATTCAGCAAATGAGGCCCACTAATACTAGATAGCAGAAAATAGAAAAGGGAATCTATGCGGTCAGTAAAAAACCGTTACAAAATATCCACACTGAGATTTCAAGAACCCCCGCACCAACTAACGGTGTGGGGGGAGAAACTCAGTCCCCTAGAGCAACCAGCAAGCGAGGAGATCACATCTTAGCAAGCTGGACAAGAAACATGATGAATGCTGATAATAAAAAAATGAACGGACAAAAACTTAGCTTGTCTTGGAGAGGCTGGGAGCAAGGTAGACACAAGGAATCTGAAGAGCACTGAATACATTGATAGCAGGCAAGGAACTGAGTATCCAGGTGAGTTAAATAGGAAACGAACCAAGGATAACGAACCAGCTGATGCAGCCAACCTGCAGAAGACAACACTACACAGTACCGCTTGTGACCACTAGAGGGAGCCTAAAAATAGAGTTCACAACAGCATGGGATCCATAATACCCCCGGTGAAATGAAGAGAAAAAAAAAAGGAAAAAACAGTGATAATGTCAGGAACAATGCACTGCACTTGCTCACTGAGCCAGTGCGGGTGTCCTGAGTTGAACAGACTATGCTCAAAGATACCTGTGGAGCGGGGCAGCAGCGGTGGAGATGTGTGCTTCAGGCTAACAGGACCTGAAGCAAGTGACTGCTGGGGGAGTGTCTGGGGCAGAAACAAGCCCCGGCATGCCAGAGACCGGTGCTTGGGCTAGAGATGCCCAGAGACTAGTTGGACAGACGCGGGTCTAAACCAGGAGATGGCACGGTACAGGAGGGGCAAGACAGGAACGTGGTCATTCACAAGGCAGAGTCTGGAAACCAAAGATAACAGCACGGTACAGGCAGGACAGGCAAAGGTCATAACAAAGATGCAAAACAAGTACAGAGACAGGCAGAAATATCAGAAGCAGGAACAGACTGGGTCATAAACGAGCAAGCATACACAGGCAGACAGTACCAAAGATACACAGGGGTAAAAAACTAAGGGGAAGTAAAAAAGGATCACTGACAACCGACAGAGCCCAATTGAGGCTATTTAAAGCCCTCCCAGAACTAGAGAGAGGCCAAAAGCATTAACCCTTGCAGCACAAAACCAGAATTCACATACAGACCATGACAGACAGCTCTTTGGTCTTGGCCAAGGTGGAGAATTTGGAATGCGATTGATTGAGTGCATGGACAGGTGTCTTTCATACAGATAAGGAGTTCAAACAGGTGCAATTAATACTGGTAATGAGTGCAGAGTAGAAGGGCTTTTTAAAGAAAAACTACCAGGTCTGTGAGATCCTGAATTCTTGCTGGTTGGTAGGTGATCAAATACTTATTTCATGCAAAAAATATGCTAATTAATTCTGAAAAAATTATATAGTGTGATTTTCTGGATTTTTTAAATCTGTCTCACAGTTGAAATGTGCCTACCATAAAAATTACAGACCTCTCGATTCTTTGTAGATGGAAAAAGTTGCAAAATCGGCAGAGTATCAAATACTTATTTTCCCCACTGTATTTATCTAGTGATGAGCGAATACATTCGGCACTATTCGTTACTCGTATGAATAGTACACTTTTCGGGGTATTTGTTACTTGGCGAGCAATTAGGTATTCACCTTGGTATATTCGAGTGACCCACCCAGCATGTTTGTCGCTTTATTTGCAGCCAATGAACATGCTGGGCTGGCTTGCCAATCATAGTAATGCCGGCACCATCTTTGGTGTGGCATTACTATGATTGACTGGCTTCCAACATCATAGGGGATATTTAAAGGCTGCAATTGCCATGTTGCACTCATTGCAGCTTCGAAACAGGGTAGGGAGAGCATAGCTTGAGGATAGGGATAGTGTAATGCAACTGGAAGACAGTTGCATTCAACCTCTGCCAGGGAACACAGGTAAGGGGAAAAAGGTAGAACTCACCGTGTAGCACCACAGAGCAAAGCGAGGAGCACCACTAGGAGGCGGCAGAGTAGTCAGACAGGCCAGTCAGAAACAAACAGGAAGACGAAGTACCAGAAGTCACAACAAAGCACGTGGTCAGAGACAAGCTGGAAATCAGAACCAGACGGGAGCGCGGGATCCAAAACGTGAGACAGAAGATGTAGTCAGGGTACGAGCCAAAGTGTCATAGCCAGACGGGAAACGTAGTAACAGAGACGGAAAGCAAGAGGCAGGGATCTGAATTCAAGCCGAGTCATACACTGTAGGAAACCACCAAACACACACTAAGTCAGGGATAGGGAATGGGTCAGGCAGAAATATGGGTAATCAGAGGCAGAAGGATCACTAGGGTATAGGGGTCAGCTGCTCAAGCCAGGGACTGAAACTATCACTGACAAGTACTACCAGGAGTGACACCAATAAATAGCCACCCACGAGCCGAAGAGAGGCAGGAAAGGTAAACCCTATCATATCCAGGCCGGGGAAAGAAAAGCAAGAAGCAAACCCTGACCTAGATAATGACAGATAGTGAATGGAGCATAGTGAGAGTGATAGGAGCTTATAGTAAGCGTTATTCATTGCAAAAAGCTATTTTAAGAGCTGAAGATTGTTAAGATTAGTTGTTTGTTAGGTTGGGATTTAGTAGGGAGAGATTTAATAGGAGGGAGAGTGAAAGGCAGGCACCTAGGTGTTCTCATCATTGCAAGTACATGCTGCAGATCTCTGCTATTTTCCACTGTGTTGTATAGTAGTTAGTATTAGGAACAGAGTGTGGAATTAGGATAAAATAGGGAGGGTTTCACCCACTACCAAAATATAAAAATCAGCTATTTGTAGAAGGAAATAATATTAGGTAGTAACAGCATATGCAAAACCATTATTTGGGGAGCTACATAATATTCCTGTGTAGCAGCCCATAGTTTTTTTCCCCGCAAAATAATATTCCTCAGTGGCAGCATATAGTAACAAACATTTTATAATTTAATTGCTAAGTAATATTTCTCGTCTATTGCTGAAATACCTAATTTTTGTCTATTAGTTGTGCGACTGGTGTAATCAGAGTAGAGATAATTTTACGTGACAATTTAGCAGGGGCAATAGTCTTCATTACTCCGCATTTGGAGTGTGTCAGCAAGGCAATCTTTAAAAAATCATAATTTTCTATTGATTTAAAAAATAGCGTATCTTTATCTAGCAGTTGTGCGACTGGCGCAATCTGGGTAGAGACATTCTTATGTGACAATTTAGCAGGGGCAATAATCTTCATTACTCCGCATTTGGAGTGTGTCATCAAGGCAATCTTTAAAAAATCATAATTTTCTATTGGTTTAAAAAATAACATATCTTTATCTAGCAGTTGTGCGACTGGCGCAATCCGGTAGAGATAATCTTAAGTGACTATTTAGCAGGGGCAATAATGTTTATTACTCCGCATTTGGAGTGTGTCAGCAAGGCAATCTTTAATTTCTATTGGTTTAAAAAGTAGTGTATCTTTATCTGGCAGTTGTGCAACTGGCGCAATCCGGGTACAGATAATCTTACATGACAATTTAGCAGGGGCAATAATCTTCATTACTCCGCATTTGGAGTGTGTCAGCAAAGCGATCTTTAAAAAAATCATAATTTTCTATTGGCTTAAAAAATAGCATATCTTTAGCAGTTGGGCGACTGGCACAAAGCCTTCAGACATACGCAAATGTGACTATTTACCTGTAATATAATCAAGCTGCTATCTCCAAAAAAATAACCACGCAATGCTAGATACAGTGAATTTGTACATAAGACCTCTGTAAGGGTACTTGTGAAAAATAAAGCAAGTATTTTTTTGTTTCATAAGCATAATGCACTCAAGATGAGAAAGGGTGATGTTAAGGACGTGGATATGGTGGTGACCACCAAGGCCGTGTGACAGATCCAAAGATGACTGCATTTCATTCTAGGTTCCTGTCAAAATTTGGTCAGTGCGCTACACCACTAATGAACCCAGACAAGTGCGAAGATGTTGTAGGTTGGATGGCAGACAAAGGCTCCAATATGTTTACAAGCAGCATCTCGAAGTATTCCATATGGTCCAGTATCAGTAGCCAAGAGGCTGGGCCTCTGAATCCTCAACCTGGTCCTCCTTTCTCTCCCCATGAAGAGTCCCAGGAGACATATGACCGCAATGCTGTCCACTCATGAGGAGGTGGAATGCAGTGATGCCAAACATTTGAGCACCCACGGCCAGAAGAAAGCCACGTAGGGGAAGGTCAATTCATGCCTGAAGAGGTAGACGATAACCATGATGCACAGTTGCCATTAAGACAGCCTCAAATCGCAACTCAGTAGGAGGATCAAATTGAGGAATTGGAAAACGACTTGGTCGATGATGAGGCCACTGACCCTACCTGGCACGGTGGCATGCCTAGTGAGCACAGCAGTGCAGAGAGGGATGGATCCATAGCAAGAAAACAGGCCCCCCACTCAGCTAGATAACAGGCCAAGGGTGTGTTGTTCCCCTTTATGAAAGTCTTTTCAGATAAAACAACTGGAATTTGCAGCACCTGCCAAACCAAGCAAAGAAGAGTCAAGAACACTGCCAATCTGAGCACCACCAGCATGCAAAAGCACATGGTAGCCAAGCACCCCAGTAGGTGGGCAGAATGCCAAAATCTGTTTCTGAAGGTCAAACCACTGCCACTTCCCCTGTATTACAGCCTTCCCAATCTGCTGATCATGAAGGAAGTGCAGATGCCTCCTGCCCACAACCAGCGGTTGCACACACAATAGTCAGCAACCAAGTCCAGTTCGTTGTCCCAGCACAGCTTTCAGTTGTCCCTGCCCAGACGGTTAACAGAAAGCAGAAATATCCAGCCATCCACCCACAGGCCCAAACACTAAACACTCACATTGCCAGATTGCTAGCCCTGGAAATGTTGCCGTTTCGACTTATGGGAACTGAGTCTTTCTGCAACCTCTTGGCAGTGGCAGCCTCACAGTATTCGATTCCTAGCCAACAACATTTTTCCCGGTGTGTCGTCCCTGCATTACATTAGCAAGTGTTACTCAATATGAGCCGTGCTCTGGCCAACGCAGGTACAGAGAAGGTCCACCTAACCACAGACCTGAACAAGTTCTTATGGACAGGGATAATACATTTCCATGACAGCACACTGGGTTAACCTGGTGGAGTCTGGGACAGAGTCAGAGGCTGGGACATCACACATCTTAACCACACCAACAATAGCAGGCCCAACTTCCATCAGGGTTTCAGTCTCCTCGCATTCCACTTCCTGCCTCTCCTCCTCCTTATCATCAGTGGAACAAGCCTCTCCATTAATCCCCAGGTGGGAAATCTGCAGCACTGCCTTGGCAATGCGGCAGCATTCTCTGCTGAAGCTCATCTGTTTAAGTGATAAAGCTCACAACACAGCAGAACTGTTGAAAGGGATAAAAGAACAGACCGATCAGTGACTCTCCCCACTGAACCTCCAACCAGATCTGGTTGTGGGCGATAATGGGCGTAACCTGGTGGCGGCTTTAAAGTTTGGCAAGCTGGTACACGTTCCATGCATGGCCCACGTGCTGAACATGGTTGTACAGCTGTTTTTAAAACATACCCTGACTTGCCTGACCTACTTGCCAAGGTACGCCGTGTCAGTGCACATTTCCTTCCGAAAATTCATCTCAGGCTTTCACCGGTCCAGCTTCGCTGCAGCAGAGTTTTAATTTGCCTGACTGATTTGTGACCTATCCACACGCTGGAATACAACCTTCCATATGTTGGCAAGGCTTAGTGAGCAGCAGAGGGCATTCTCTGAATTCCAGCTTCTCAATGCCCGTCAGAGTAACAATCAGCCCCAATACATAACAACTGCTGAGTGGGTCTGTATCACTGACCTATATGAGGTTCTTCAAAACTTTGAGTACTGCACCAAGGTGGTGAGCGCTGATGACGCTATTATGAGCGTACCATCCCATTGCTTTGCCCATTAAAACATTCGATGCAGAATCTCAAAGAGAAAGCTTTGAATGCTGAGCAGGTGGCTATGGGTCTAGATTGTACAATGGCTGATACCACAAAGCCCAGCCTCAAACAGTATTCTCATGCCACATTGAGTGATGACAAGGAACAGGAGGAGGAGGTGCAACAGGGAGTTTTTACTCTGCGCTACAGAGTGGACTCCCAATCCCAGCTTCATGCCTGTCTAGCATGGATGGCCTGAAGAGGAGGAGGTTATGCATCTTGAGCAAGAGAGGATGGTTAGTGTTCTTCCTGGTGAGGATACTGAAAATTTTACTCTTTGTAGTCTGCCACACATGGCAGAGTTCACGTTCAGATGTCTTTCCCAAGACCCTCATGTGAAACACATTTTGTCCACCATGAAATACTGTCTGTGTACCTTTCTTGACCCATGGCACAAGGAGAAATTTGCTTCTTTAATGTTGGAGGCATACGTGCCATTTTCAGTGCATGCATGGCCGTAGTGAGTGGAGGACTTGATCAAAAGATTACCCTCAGACAACACTGATGGTAGAGGTACCAGCAGATTACAGGGGAGGGCCACGCACATCAGGTGCAACTCAGGGTGGGGTGAAAAGTCCACCAACTGCGCCATTTTCATGAAATTGTCCCATCAGAAAGGGCTATCTGTTAGTGTAACTATGACAAGGAGGGAGAAGTTGACCAAGATGGTGAAGACTACTTAAGTGACCATACCAGCATCCTTACTGATTCTTCATTGCCCTTTAACTATTGGTTGTCCAAGCTGCACACTTGGCCCAACCTCTCCTTGTACGCCTTGGAGGTGCTGCCAAGCCCTGCCATGAGTGTGTTGTCTGAGTGAGTTTTTAGTTCGGCAGGTGCAATCATAACGAATAGGCGCACATGCCTGTCAACAGAAAATGCAGACAGGCAGACTCTTCTAAAATTGAACAAGGGCTGGATTTCCTCTGACTTTGTAAGCCCTACGGATGACAGCAACGTTATGTAAATTAAACCTTTTTTTTTAAACCTTTGCACATTGGGCAATGGTGAAACTTGTGCTCTCTATCACTACCTCTTGTAATAACTGCAAAGTGTATTGGGATATCCTCATCACGGCATCTTTCAGCTGTTTGAGAGAGACCCCTTGGCTAATTATTTGAAACCTTTGCACATTGTTCAATGGTGAAACTTGTACTCTCTGTCTCTACCTCTTGTAATAACTGCTAAACGTATTGTGAGGTCCCCATCATGACCTCTTTCAGTGTATATGATACAGGCCCCTAGGAATAGTTTTTGGAAAACTTTGTAATAACTGCAGAGTGTATTGTGATGTCCCCATCACGGCATCTTTCAGCTGGTCTAAGAGAGACCCCTTAGCTAATTTTTTTGAAACCTTTGCACATTGTGCAAAGGTCAAATTTCTACTCTCAATCACTATATATTCTATTATTATAATTTGTTTACTGTGTTGCTCTTCTCATGGTCTCTTTAAGCGTGTATCTGGTAGCCTGATGTTGATTTTTGGGTCTGCAGTTGCACATTGTGGAACATGAATGCATTGATATGCTCCACACAATTCTTCAGGTTTCAGCCTTACACAGAATAATAATATGAGTAATGAAACATGCTCTCTATATATGCTACTAGTTCAAAAATCTTTCCCACACATCTCTTTATAAAGGGAAATTTGACATAATACCTCTGTTAGTAGAGCGCCCCCACTGCCGCAGGGCCGAGGGGCACCCGGTACCGGGCCTCTGTGTCTCAGTTCTGGGGTTGTCACGGTGGCTAAGCCTGGTCCGTGACCCTGCTGAGGGGCGTCCAGTGGGAGTTGAGAAAGTGATGATGTTGTGGTGTGGTGCAGGTCGCGGTGAATAACGAGGACACCAGGTCTCTTTACCTCTTTACTGAAGGCTTCCGGATCCTCAGTCCGGAATACGGTTAACCGGGCTACCGGAGTCCGGCCGGTCCGATGGCACCTCCAGAGTTCCCTTTGCAGGTGGAAATCTGTGCCTACCTTCTAGCGCTTGTGTGTTGTAGTCCTTCCCTGCTGTGCTTACGGGAGAGTCCTCACAACTGTTGTGTCTGTTTCTGAAGTTCCCTCACAACTCGATTATGATGTTCTTCTTCGTCCCCCAGATGATATGGCTAGGACGCACCCGTATGACGGGTAGGCTCGGAGGTCTTCCGGGACCCTAGAGTCGCCCCTCTCCAAATGTTGCCCCCTGTGTCTGCTTAGGTGATTTTGGGTGAGACAGCCTGCCTAGAACTGACTTTCCTGCCGTAGGTTTGAAGTAAGGCCTGGAGCTCAATACTTCCTTGGCGTTTCCGGCCACCAGCTGCGCGCCTCAGTAGGATGTTGCCTCGTCTTACAGCACGACTCCTACTGGTGTTTCTCCTTTTTGCGTTGATCTCATTTCTCACTCAGCACAATAAACCTCGCTTCTTGTCCTTTCTTGGGGTACCGCCGCAATGAAGTGCAGGCGCGGTCCCGTAACGTTCTTTCTGTTCGCTAGGCCTCTGTCAGGATCCCACCCCTGACAGGGACCCCCCTGAATCTTCCCCTGCAACACCCTCTGCCACAGAATGTTGCCTGGTTCCAACCCAGTCAGCGTCTAACTAACTTCCTATCTAACCCCCAGTTTTACCAGATTGTGAGGAGTGGCCTAATACATAGCACCCTTAGCTCCCCCTGGAGGCCACTGTGAAGAGTATTGGTGTCTGTGATACCTGGTCAGGTGAACTCCTTCAGTGCCATCAGACGTACCATAGCCCCCCTTAGCGGCGGAGCATCAGTACTGCAACGACCAGGACTCTGGGGCGCTGCACTCCCCCCGGTTAAATCCAGTACTCCTGGACTGGGAAGAAAACAACAATACATGTCAGCAAAAAGACATACTATTTTTGAAATGCAACAATAAGTAAATTTGAACAGAGCTTCCCCTTATGGGAGGTGAGGACACTTGAACGTTACAAACATGGTTAAATATTTTAAATAACATACTATAAATAACTTCTCTTACCCAACCGGGTATTCTACTTAGTGCAATTTCTGAACAATAATTTAACATTGCCTTTAAGGATGTATGAGCTGAATCCACTAAAGACCTTCTTATAAACGCTATAAGGCTAATCAACTTTTCTTCATTTTCCACCTTTACATCTGCAGGACCGCCTGTCTATCTGCCCCAGGCCTACTGCCTCTCGCTCTGTTGCAGGACCGCCCCATTCTCGTCCGGGCCTACTGCCTTTCTGCTACTATACACAGTATAGAACTTATCAACCTTCTCTCAGTTTAGGATCGCTGAGCCATCTCTGTACGGCTCCTAGGAGGACTCACCGACTAACCCCGTATGGGTTCACTTCCTGTCCTCATTCTCTAACACATTATTAAACATTTCTTACAATTAACTAGCTAACTACATATAACTTCGACATGTAAGCATTATTCGACTTTAAGTGCTATTGGTGAACGTCCCCTTTAAGAGGGGACCAAGTCTCTTGGAGGTAGTGCAACTTCTCAAGCTGCAAGTTCGTATACAGCAAGGACTGCAGTGCTGTTTCCAAGAACAGTTTCTTCGCAAAGAGTCCTTTTCTTTGTAAAACCAGTAGAGGGCACCTTTAAGAAGGTGCGAACTATTTACAATAAGTTTGTAATCATGCAGTGTTCATGATCCAGCAGTTCTTTTCAACAATAATGAACGAGAAACAAAAACAAAAGCAAAAGTAGGGATCCCGGGTAAACTAAGGGATCCCTTTAAGAGTTAACCCTAGTCGGGTTGCAGCAGCAGAACAAAAAGATAAACAATCAACTATATACATTTCCGTGGTATCGAGGTTTATCCCTCTAAGTCTGGGGGTGGCTTCCGTGGGTACTGCCCACCACTGGCTACCACATAGAGTGCATCCGCACCCTTAATGGGGGTCTGTGTACTCACGGTTCACCTCGGGGTGATGGTCCGCAGGCATTTGGCACACAAGGAGATTGGAGCAATGACCGCCGGTCCCGGGGAATCGCAGGAAGGTAGCACAGTCACTTCTGGCTTGTACTTGCGCACGTGCAAAGCATACCACCCTTTGTCTCCCCAGTGGCGGGTGTACCGAACGCGGTCCCCCGGGTAAAGATCCCGGCCCGGGTGTCCCTCGATGAGGTGCGCCTCCACATCCCGCCGGTTCACGAATACCTCCAAAGCGAGACCGGGCTCTTTGATGAAGCCCCAACCTCCCTGCAGCCGGAAGGTGCTGATGATTCCATGGTGCTGTGGGCCCCAGTCCTCCTCAGCCGCCCGCCTAACCTGGATTTTGGCCTGGAGGTCCTTTTCCCGCTCGGCCCGTCGGCGGAGTTCCTTCTTACGGGCTCACTCCTCCTCCTGTTGGCGTAGCTGCTGGCGATATTCCCGTTGGTGGATAACCTCGATGCTCTCCCCCTCGGACTGAGCCTCTCCAGGGAACCCGATCAAGTTGGTGGTAGCGCGGGTCCACTTGAAGGTCATCCACTCACCCTGGAGGTTCACGGGCTGTGCAGTGGGCCGTAAGGGGACATCGGTGGTCTTTAGCGTCTCCCACGGCCTCTCGCATTCAAGGCGGCTACACACCCGTCCGGGTGGTCTGGGTGGAGGGGAGTTTATGTCCACAAGCAGGAGCTCTTCGGCCGCCTGGGCCGGGTTAATGGCGCCATCCGTCTCTGTGGTATCCCCGGCGTCAGCCCTCTTCTCCTCAGGTTGCGGTAGCAGCGCTTGGGGGTGGCGCGGCTCCTCAATGGTAGCGGGGCTCCTCAATGGTAGCGGCTTTTCGCCGACACAGACTCCGAAGCTGACGGCATAGCTCCTCCACTTCCGCCTGGTGAGAGTTTGCTCAGCTCCCATTGGCTGGGACTGGTGCGGGCCTTCTCCCCCTCTTCTGGGCGACCTTCGCTCGTCATCTTGCCAATCTGGCTCTGCCCCGCGTCGTCCAGGGCTTCTGGCCTTCCCCCATCCAGGGGGCGGTTCCTCTTCCTGCCGCCGTCCCAGACTAGGAGGCGGACCTCCCTCGTTGAGGGGCATATCTCCCGAACATAGTAGTACTTGTGAGGGGCTGGCTCAACCTTCGCGCCATTCTTCCAAGCTACTCCCACGACGACACGCCCCGCTCTTCCAGCACGCCACATGGTGCCACAATGGCGGCGGTTTTGGCGGGAACTTTTGGCAGCAAGTGGCAATGCACAGTCTTTGCAATAAGTCATAGTCCAAGTACAATAAATCACAGTTCCAAGGCACACATGACCTGATTCTTCAGGCTTAAGTAGATCCTATTCGTGACGCCAAGTTGGAGCGCCCCCACTGCCGCAGTGCCGAGGGGCACCCAGTACCGGGCCTCTGTGTCTCAGTTCTGGGGTTGTCACGGTGGCTAGGCCCGGTCCGTGACCCTGCTGAGGGGCATTCAGTGGGAGTTGAGAAAGTGATGATGTTGTGGTGTGGTGCAGGTCGCGGTGAATAACGAGGACACCAGGTTGCAGTCTCTTTACCTCTTTACTGAAGGCTTCCGGATCCTCAGTCCGGAATACGGTTAACCGGGCTACCTGAGTCCGGCCGGTCCGATGGCACCTCCAAAGTTCCCTTTGCAGGTGGAAATCTGTGCCTACCTTCTAGCGCTTGTGTGTTGTAGTCCTTCCCTGCTGTGCTTACGGGAGAGTCCTCACAACTGTTGTGTCTGTTTCTGAAGTTCCCTCACAACTCGATTATGATGTTGTTCTTCGTCCCTGAGATGATATGGCTAGGACGCACCCGTATGACGGGTAGGCTCGGAGGTCTTCCGGGACCCTAGAGTCGCCCCTCTCCAAATGTTGCCCCCTGTGTCTGCTTAGGTGATTTTGGGTGAGACAGCCCGCCTAGAACTGACTGTCCTGCCGTAGGTTTGAAGTAAGGCCTGGAGCTCAATACTTCCTCGGCGTTTCCGGCCACCGGCTGCGCGCCTCAGTAGGATGTTGCCTCGTCTTACAGCACGACTCCTACTGGTGTTTCTCCTTGTTGCGTTGATCTCGTTTCTCACTCAGCACAATAAACCTCGCTTCTTGTCCTTTCTTGGGGTACCGCCGCAATGAAGTGCAGGCGCGGTCCCGTAACGTTCTTTCTGTTCGCTAGGCCTCTGTCAGGATCCCACCCCTGACAGGGACACCCCTGAATCTTCCCCTGCAACACCCTCTGCCACAGGATGTTGCCTGGTTCCAACCCAGTCAGCTTCTCTCCCACTTCCTATCTAACCCCCAGTTTTACCAGATTGTGAGGAGTGGCCTAATACATAGCACCCTTAGCTCCCCCTGTAGGCCAGACTGTGAAGTGTATTGGTGTCTGTGATACCTGGTCAGGTGAACTCCTTCAGTGCCATCAGAAGTACCATAGCCCCCCTTAGCGGCGGAGCATCAGTACTGCAACGACCAGGACTCTGGGGCGCTGCATTAGCATACACCATATACTCCTCATATATGCAGCACCCCAGTAGGTGGGCGGAACACCTTGGTACAAAATCTGTGTCTGACGTACAACAACTCGTCCTTTACCTGTGTTACACCCTTCCCAATCTGCTGTCCAGGAAGGAGGCGCTAATGCTTTCTGTCCACAACCTGCAGTTGCACAGACACAACAGTCAGCAACCACGTCTAGTTCATTTTCCCAGCGCAGTGTTCAGTTGTCTCTTGTCAGCACAAATGTCTGTTCACAAATTGTTACTTAGATAGGGTATACATATTCATTAGCAATTTACATTGTCCAGTGCTGGGCAATGACCATTGATGAGTTTTCCACGATAATACATGAGACTTCTGTCTCTTTGTTAAATTGTTTCTTGCCTTACATTTTCTAAATTTGGGTCCGTACAAAAAAATGGTGGTGGGGTATTGGCCAGTTTCTGTATGTTTTAAGCAAGTCTAAGAGGCTGGGTTAATACAATCCACAGACCTATTCAGCCTTACACATATTGAAACATGGTCATTGCCAAACTAAGGCCTTTACTTGAGCTCTGTAGCATTGCCTGTCACCTCCACACTCCACAGACCTCGACACTCTCTGGGACATATCCTGTAATTACTCTATTGTTGCTCAAAACCATGCAAAAGATACATTCTGCCTGCTTGTGTAGTTTACAGAAGTGAGTAGACTTGTGCAGATTGGTCAATTGCACTCCTGTCTTTTTCCCTTGCTTCCAAGTAAAATGAGGCTTGTACACATTCCTGACATGGATTTCAGGCCTGAGTGACTGACATTAGAGGCCCTCGCTTGCATACACTGTATTCAGAATTTAATTTTAATGCTTTTGATGTCAGGTAGAATCAAATTTCCTGACATTGATCATACAGATCCCTCCACTCCTGTATTATATTCACCTTACAGCGGCTTCACCCACTATGACAGTTGTTCTATTGGGATCCGCTGGCAAAAATGAACTGTTGAGCTTACAAAATGCAGGTTTCATAACACCTGCTGGCCTTCTGAAAATGTGAAGTGAGCGCAGCGTAATGAGATGGTGGTGGACGTGGTGGTGGTGAAGCCCAAAATTCAAATGAGCATTTTTGAAATGGCATTGTAAAGGGATAAGGAATATGTATTCCACTATCTTGCTAACTATTTGGAATGAGGGAATGTAGGAGTAAGAGCTCTCCCAAATGTATGATACAGGGCCACCTGATGGCCCTTACCAAACTCAGGTTTCACATCACCTGTTGGCACTATGCAAATTGTAAGCAAGGGCCGCAAAATGACATGGCAGTGGACATGGTGGTGGTGGCAGGCAAAGACCAAAATTCAAGTGGGCATGTTTGAAATGGCATTGTAAAGGGACGGGGAAGATGTATTCCACTATCTCGCTAACTATTTGGCATGAGGGAGGGACCACCCAAATGTAGGAGAGCTCTCCCAAATGTGTGATACAGGGCCACCTGAGGGCCCTTACCAAACTCAGGTTTCACAGCACCTGCTGGCAGTCTACAAATTGTAAGCAAGGGCCGCATAATGTCATGACGGTGACATGGTGGTGGTGGAGGAGGTATCTTTTTTTTTGCGTTCTATACATGTAATTATGAAGGAAAAAATGTTTCTTAGCATTTTTCCCTTTAAAAAATTTTTTTGTTTTGGTATGGTAGGTCTTTTTAAAAATCCATAAAGTCGGCGCAATAGTCTGACAACATTATTCCCAAATACCAAATGTGAATCAGAAAGCATGCAGGCATCTTCTCCATGCTGCTCCCATTTAGTTTTAGCTCTTTCTCATCCATTTTAGCTTTTTTCTCAGGCTCTCTGACCTGTTTGTTGGTCCAGCAGAAAAATATTTGGCTTTCCCATTGACTTGCATTGGATTCATTATTTGGTAGGAATACACAGATATTAGAAGTTATGCAGAACAAATTTCCCGAATCCAAATATTTCACTATTCGATCATCACTATATATATCCCCTATCCTGGAATATATGTACCCTATCCGGGGCCCGATCCTGACATATATCCCTCATCCTGGAATATATGTTCCTTATCCTGGGCACCATCCTGGTATATACTGTATATATCCCCCATCCTGGAATATATGTCCCTTATCCCGGGCCGATCCTGGTATATATATAACCCATCCTGGTATACAGTTGTGTGAAAAAATGTTTACCCCTTCATTATTTCCTATTCTTTGCCACACTTAATTGTTTCAGATCACCAAACACATTTAAATATGAAACAAAGATAACACAAGTAAACTCAAAATGCAGTTTTTAAATGAAGGTCTTTATAATTAAGGGGAAAAGAAATCCAAATCTACAGTAAAATACTACAATATTCTGTAGACGGATGAGAAAAAACTTACTTTTTGGAAGGTGCATGTCCCATTACATCTAGTATTAAAGTAACACAGCTTTTCAAAAAACGAGCATCATACCAACAGTAAAATATGGTGGTAGTGGTGTGATGTTCTCGGGGTGTTTTGCTGCTTCAGGACCTGGAACCATGAATTCTGCTGTCTAACAAAATATCCAGAAGGAGAATGTCCGGCCATCTTTTCATGACTAGTAATGAGCGAATAAGTTTGGAAAACGATTGCCAAACATAAATTCAACACGAATATGGCACATTCGGATTTGTGATCGGAAACACAATCAAAATTGTATAAAATCAGAAAAAATCTGTAACATTCGGTAAAAGTGCGTGAAAATATTTGTGCTACCACAAAAGTATTTTCAGCACTTTAACCCCTTCATGACCTTGGGATTTTCCGTTTTTCAGTGTTTGTTTTTCGCTCCCCTCCTTCCCGGAGCCATAACTTTTTTATTTCTCCGTCCATATGGCCATGTGAGGGCTTATTTTTTGCGGGACGAGTTGTACTTTTGAACAACATCATTAGTTTTAGCATGGCGTGTACTAGAAAACAGGAAAAAAATTCCAAGTGCGGTGAAATTGCAAAAAAAGTGCAATCCCACACTTGTTTTTTGTTTGGCTTTTTTGCTAGATTCACTAAATGCTAAAACTGACCTGCTATTATGATTCTTCAGGTCATTATGAGTTCATAGACACCTAACATGACTAGGTTCTTCTTTATCTAAGTGGTGAAAAAAAATTCCAAACTTTGCTAAAAAAAAAAAAAAATTGAGCCATTTTCCGATACCCGTAGCGTCTCCATTTTTCATGATCTGGGGTCGGTTGAGGGCTTATTTTTTGCGTGCCTAGCTGGCATTTTTAATGACACCATTTTGGTGCAGATATGTTCTTTTGATCGCCCGTTATTGCATTTTAATGCAATGTCGCGGCGACCAAAAAAACGTAATTCTGGCGTTTCAATTTTTTTTCTCGCTACGCTGTTTAGCGATCAGGTTAATGCTTTTTTTATTGATAGATCGGGTGATTCTGAACGCGGCGATACCAAATATGTGTAGATTTGATTTTTTTTTTATTGATTTATTTTGAATGGGGCGAAAGGGGGGTGATTTAAACTTTTATATATTTTTTATTTTTTTCACATAATTTTTACTTTTTTGTTTACTTTTGCCATGCTTCAATAGCCCCCATAGGAGGCTAGAAGCTGGCACAACGCGATCGCCTCTGCTACATAGCAGCGATCTGATGTTCGCTGCTATACAGCAGAAATGCAGGTGTGCTGTGAGCGCCGACCACAGGGTGGCTCTCACAGCTACCGACGATCAGTAACCATAGAGGTCTTAAGGACATCTATGGTTACTCTGCAGAAGCATCGCTGACCCCTGATCATGTGACGGGGGTCGGCGATGACGTCATTTCCGGCAGCCCGGCCGGAAGCGCCGGTTAAATGCCGCTGTCTGCGTTTGACAGCGGCATTTAACTAGTTAATAGCAGCGGGTGAATCGCGATTTCACCACTGCTGCTATTGCGGGCACATGTCAGCTGTTCAAAACAGCTGACATGTCCCGGCTTTGATGCGGGCTCACCGCAGGAGCCCGCATCAAAGCGGGGGTTCTGACCTCGGACGTACTATCCCGTCCGAGGTCAGAAAGGGGTTAAAAACAATAATGGTGGTGTATCATGAGCGTTTGGCATGTGTTTGATGAGGGGAGGGTGTTTGCAGTGCTTAGAGGTGCGGCGTTCTTGTAAACAGTCATTTTTTTTTCCTAACTTTATGTGTGCACATTGTGGCTAGCCAATTAGGGTGCAGGAAACACTCACAATGTCCTGACACAACAGCTTTTTTCAGTGGCTGCTGAAATCACATGTCCCTCTCCATATAAATAGTGGACATCTTGTTTTAGCGCCATTTTGACACTGTAACAGCGCAGAGAGGCTGCTCCTGACTCTGGCACTGTTAGCAGCAAGTTTTAGCTAGTTAGTTAGGTGGTTGTATATCAGTCAGAGAGTGCACCTAGCTCGTGTCCAGTGTGGCTGTTAAATTTACCTTCCAGCACTTTTTTTGGGGGGGCTATTACTGAGGTCCACAGACACAAGTCAGCAGGGCTCATGTCATACAAGTGTGTTGTGCACTGCTTTTATTGAGCTCCATGCACGTGTATAGTATTTTAATTTATATTTTTTTCACTAGCTAAATGTGAAAAAGCCTTCTGTATCCCAGATTTTAGCTACTTAGCTATGAGGCTGTATATCAGTCAGACAGTATAGTTGGCTAGTGTCCAGTGTGGCTGTTAAATTTACCTTCCAGCCTTATTATTATAATGCTTCTATTGTTCTCCATGCACGAGTATAGCATTCTAATTACCGTACATACTCATCTATAAGCTGAGTTTTTCAGAACATTTTTTGTGCTGAAAACGCCCCCATCAGCTTATATACGAGTCACAGTACAGAAAGCCACATCATACTCCCCTACCTGTGCTGGCGCTGCATCTCATTCTGGCAGCCAGCGCCTGCCTGTAGCTCTTCCTGTGCTCAGTGGTCATGTGGTACTGCTCTTTAAGGTGATGAATATGGACATGTCTCCATTCCCATAGGCATGGAGCGCATATTCATCACCTTAATGAGTGGTACCATGTGACCGCTGAGCACAGGAAGAGCTGCAAACAGGCACTGGTGGCCGAAATCCAGTGCCAGCACCCAGGGAGGTGAGTATGATGTTTTTGGTTTTTTTTCAATAGGAAACATGCACACAGGGATAGGGGATAAGGAGGCATGCATACAGGGACGGAACGGGGAGGCATGCATACAGGGATGGAACGGTGAGGCATGCATACAGGGATGGAATGAGGGAGGCATTCATACCAGGACAGGGAAGGGGGAGGCATGCATACAGGGATGGAACAGGGGGAGGCATGCAGATGGGGCAGGGACGGGGAGGCATTCATACCAGGACAGGGAAGGGGAAGGCATGCATACAATGACAGGGACAGGGGAGGCATGCAGACAGGGATGGGGAGGCATTCCTACTAGGACAGGGACTGGGGAGCCATGCATAGCTCCCATGCATGAGGGGACAATGCATTTCCGGCTTGTACTCGTGTCAATAAGCTTACCCAGTTTTCCGTGGCAAAAGTAGGTGCCTCAGTTTATACTCGAGTTGGCTTATACTTGAGTATACAGTATATGGTAATAATTTTTCACTAGCTATTAAACAGCCTGCTGTATCCCACCTTGCCATTTATTGCTGTGGTGATATGAAACTGTCTGCAGACCTAAGGCACATTAAAATATTTATAATTTTTCAGTTGCAAAAAGTTAGACAACCCGTCATATCACACTTTGTCATTTTGTTGGGTTGAAATTAAGCTGCAGAGGCCTTATCCAGAGGCCACAAAAAATTCTTCTGTTCCTAGTGTCGTACAATTGGAGACATGACTTTAAATAGTTTGTGGCTTCTAGTGTGTTATAGAGGCCTGATCCATAGGCCACAACAAAATTCTGCTGTTCCTAGTGTCATACAGTAGTGTACCTGACTTTCAAATTGTTTGTAGCATAACTTCTTTGTCATACAGGCCTCATCCACACGCCAGCAATTCTTTTTTCTGTGTCTAACATGATACAGCACGCCGTATTTCAACTTGGAATTTACAGTCGTTGAAATTCAGCTGTTTGCAGAGGTGATGCAGAGTTTAAAATCGAATTTTTTGTTGCTATTACTATGCTCCTACCACACTATCTGAGCAACATGACTGTGAAAAAGCGAGGCCGTGGTGGAAGGAGAATTAGGCTTCGTGTTCAAGGTGTACGTGGGGTAGGTGGTAATGTTTGTGAAAGCAGACAGCTGGGAGCTGCAGGCCTCAGCTGTCTGCTTTACCTTAGCTGGCTATCAAAAGTATAGGGGCCCTCACACATTTTTTTAAACTTTATCTAAATTAATTATTTTTAAAAATGACCTTTTTTGATATCAAGCCAAGGTAAAGCAGATTGCTGGGGGCTGCAGATCTCAGCGGTCTGCTTTCCCTTAGCAGCTTATTAAAAATATGGGGTACCAAATGTTGTTTTTTAAATTCTTTTTTATTACTAATAAACAAATAAATTTAAAAAATGTGGCACCCCCTATTGTTAATAACCTGCCAAGTGATAGGTGTCAGCTGGTTTGGGACCAATATCCATGGATCATCCAAGCCTATTAATAGTAGTCCACAGCTGTCTGCTTTGCTGTCTGGGTTATAAAAAAGAATTGTGGGGTCCCCCTCATTTTTAATAAACTGTTAAGGCAAATCAGACTGCTAGGGGATAATATTAATAGGCTGGGATGGTCCATGGATATTGGTCCCTTTCCAGCCTAATAAGGCCAGCCATCAGCCGACCCAGAAATGGTGCATCCATTAGATGCATCAATGCTGGCGATTAGTCTTGTCTCTTCCTGATTGCCCTGATGTGGTGGTAATCAGAGTAATGGGCTTGTAAGGTTGATGTTAGCTGTGTAATGTCCGCTAACATCATGACCATGGTTTAGTAATGTCTATGAGACACCCCATCACTAACTTCGTAGTCAATAGAAATAAATACACACAGCGAAAAGTCCTTAAATTGTGAAAAGCACTCCCAAACTCTTTTACCCACTTATTGCTTTTAAAAGAATAAAATAATCAACAGGGGTCCACCGTAAATCTGTCCCACGTCCCATGACGATCCTCGACTCTGCTACAACCGGATGTAGCAATCAGCCATGTGACCGCTCAGCACAGCAGCTGGAACACAATGCCAGAAGCATCTGAATCCGGCTGCTGCAACGAGCGATGACTTCAGTAAGCATATTGCAAATCTCAGCCGAATAACTACAGTGACCTTACTGATGTCACTGTTCGTAACATGAGAAATTTCTGAGGCTGTGGTCGGTGATGTTAGTAAGTTTACTGCAGTTCATCAGCTATGAACTGCGATAATCATACTGACGTCAGTTCGCAACACAGCAGCCTGATTCACACGCTGTTGTCATTGCTTTCCGGCTGCCTTGCTAAGAGGTCACATCACTTGTGTCACCTCTCAGCACTGCATCTGGACGTAGCAGAGTCGGAGATCATCGTAGGATGTTTATTGTGCAGAATTCATCAAAATAATGAATATGGTTCATGATTTGGCTCAAAGTAAAAAATAGTTTTTTTTCCCATCACTTTTCATTCTAGTGACTTTTTGAGAAAAAGTTGCAACTTTTTCAAAGTGTCACAACAGATGCAATTTTAGGTGTAGAAAAACAAAAGATGAGGGGACCATAATAGAGTTATGCCAATTTTTGTGAATATTTAAAAAATCGCTTTTGATAAAAAAAGATGAAAACATCTGGAATCGCAAACTCCACCCACAAAACTGAAAAAAATTGAATTGGGTACAAAAAAAAGGTGAAAAGCACACAAAACTGTGAAAGAAACAGGCACAAAGGCAATAATGAATCTGGACCTACATCTGTTTCACACAAGCATGCAAATAAACAAATACAAACGGTGGTACAATAATTGAAGGAATACTGATGCAACTGCTTTTCTGATGGTTTTTGCACTCATAGGTTTAAATAGGCTTATGTAGCTCTAAAGCACCACTCCAGTGTGTTATCTTTTTCAGCACTGGAATGGTGCTTATAATTAGTGATGGGCGAACCCGTAGATGTTCAAGTCCAGCGAGCTTGGTCGAACATCAAAAAAAAGTTTGGTTTGGGTACCAGAACCTTACCCGAACCTGGACCCCATTCAGATGAATGGGGGGCCCTAACACCCATTGTTGCCACAATGTCATTACCGCCAGTCAAAGAGCTGTCAGATGACAGCATGGGTCAGCAGCTGTGAGTGGCGGTAAAAAGGTTACTGCTTGTCACAGTCATCAGCTGTTCAGAGAGTGCAACTCTTATCAGCGTACACCTGCTGTTACAGATAGCAGCAAGGCCAGGCGCCGCTGGTGGGGATATTCATCACCCGGTGTCCATACTAAAAATAAATACTGTAAAAAAATGAAGTGGGGAGTCTTCTATTTTTGATAACCAGCGCAGGCAAAACCAACAGCTGTGGGCTGCAACATTCAGCTGTCAGCTTCATCATGGCTGCTTATCAAGATTAGAGTGGTCTCATGCAGTTTTTTTCAATTATTTAAATAAATAATTTTAAAAAAGGAGTGGGGTCCCCCCCATTTTTGAGAAACAGCAAATCTAAAGCAGACAGATGGGTGCTGGTATTCTCAGACTGGTAAGGGGCCATAGATTTTACTTGGAATATAGCATAAAAATACAGCAGAATTAGATGTGTCAATTTTGGATCTTTGCCCAGCTCTTCCCACTTGCCTTGGTGTGGTGTCAAGTGGTGTAGTAGGTATGGGGTTGATGTTAACAGTATTATGGCTGCTGACATCAGGCCCAGAGGTTAGTAATGAAGAGGCATCTATAAGATGCCCCCATTACTAACCTCATAGTTAGATTGTAAAAAACACAGCCAGAATAAAATCCTTTAATTGAAATAATGACAGACTATTTTATTTGAAATAAAAATGAAAAAAGCCCAAGTATATTCACCTTTATACCTAATCCACTGAAGTCCATATCACCTGTTAAAGAAAGAAAATAATACACAACCATAATACTCATCTTTACCCCTAATCCCCCGATGCCTCTGTCCCCTGTAAAAGAAGGAAAATAATAAGCAACCATATCCCTCACCTGTCAGACATGAAGATAATCCATATCTGTCCCACGAAGATCTGGATTATTTGGGTAAAGGTCACATCAGTGATGAGACCGCTATCCACGGCAGTTGGCTCACACTGAGACACAAGCGTAATCACACTCCTGCAGTGTGTAGCACTTAGCTCCCGTGAGAAAGGTCACTGGAGTTCATAACTGATGAACCTCGGTGATCTCACTTATGGCACCGCTCACTGAATGAGAAAGTTCTGACACAGCGAGCGGTGCTGTAAGTGAGGTCACCGGAGTTCATCAGCTATGAACGCCAGCAAACTTTCTCACGTGGCCACTACACACTGAACGAGCATGATCAGCGGTACTTTCTCATCAGCCAACACCTGTGACTAGCGGTAACCTTTTTACCACAGGTCACAGCTGCTGACTCATGCTATCATAATCTTACTGCTGATCAGAGCTGCCATTGTTTCTCTCACTGTCAGATGACAGCATGGGAAACACTCAACGTTCGGGGTGTCGAACCCAAACAGTAACACAAACTTCCTGGAGATGTCCATGTTCGGGGTCCGTGCACGGACATTTGTTCAGTACGCATCCTGAACTTTACTGTTCCGGTTCAACCATCTCTACTATTAATCTAAGGTCTCTGATCATAGCCTTATACTCACCCTTTTTTCAGCACCATTTTGTGACCAGAAAATCTGACTGGCTGGAAAGAAGATACATCACAAGCTCTGAATATAAATCTATGAGAGCCAGAATGAGACTCTCATATACTTGTATTGAGTTGTGATCTCCAGTTCGCTTTATGAAACACTGGAGCGATCCGGCAGGTCACAATCTGCCAGAGACCAGTGGGAGCGGAGGGTGATAAAAGGCGAAGATGATGACAGGTGAGCATAAGAAAAAGATCAGGGACCCTCGATTAGAAGCATATTTTATACCAGCATTTGAAAGTCAAAACCATTAGTAGATGCAATGCAGAGAAAGTAAAATGGTATAAATGTCAAGACCCACAAGGGTATCTGTCGCTTTCTATTGACCTCTATCTCATTGTGACTTCTCTTATTCTTCCATTTCAGGACATTGATGTAGACTGTTTAGGCACGCCGATATTTAAGATAAGTTCACATGGGGCTGATTTTGCCCCAAATAAGTGGTGAGTACTCTACAATTACTTTATATTTAGTATATTCCTGGGGATATATATGATATAACATAAACATTTAACATGTTACCTGACTGATCACCATTTCCACTTATTCCCTTTTGTAGGTTCTTTTGTTGGCTCATCAGTGAATTTCAAAGTGATCTAAAATAGAAAATAGAGAGTTTGACATTACATACACAACCATCTACATGTGTCTATCTCCAACTTTAAATGAACTTAGAAAGGAAACCTGCCAGCAGTTTTGACCATGAAAAAGTCCTGACAGATAAAGACAGAGCTGTCAGTGGTCATAACCATACCTTTAAGCATGCTTAATAAAGGCTTCAGGTCAGAATATGAAATTATTTTTCACAATGACTATGGGGCACTGATCTAATGAAGTATTATACTATATGTTTATAGTACTGAGCTAAGATTTTAGGGAAGGGGTGGAAAAAATGCTGCAATTTAAGGGTATGTTCCCATGGTCAGTAAACACTGCGGGTTGGACGCTGCATACCTCCACAGCATACAACCTCCAGTGGCCAGATGTTACAGCATAGTGGATGGGATTTAAAGAAATCCCATGTCCACTATGCGTGTATGTGCACCTGCGGATCACTTGCTGAGATGGACGTGCAGCGCGTCTTTCCCGTCTGCAGCATGTCAATTTAAATATCACCTGTACAATGTATTGGACAGGCAGCGCTTTGGACGCAGTGGACATTTGCTACATCCAAAGCGCTGCCGATTACTAATGTAGCCTAAGAATGCTCTAAAAAGTGTTAATATTTATCAAAGAGCAAAATGAATGAACAGAATAGAAATCTTAATCAAACCAATATTGGGAGTGGAAGGGTTTACAGGGTAGCGGCGCTCGTGTAGATAAATAGGAATAGCTGCGGGTAATATTCTGAATGGAATGGATAATTATAAAAAAGTATACGTTATATGTTTTGCCTGCGCTATAGAGTAAAGTACATTAGTCAAACATCCGTAGTGCGTATTTACCTGTTTGATGGGAAGAGTACTCGAGTTGCTCTGTAAGGGTATGTGTCCACGTTCAGGATTGCATCAGGATTTGGTCAGGATTTTTCATCAGTATTTGTAAGCCAAAACCAGGAGTGGGTGATAAATGCAGAAGTGGTGCATATGTTTCTATTATTCTTTTCCTCTAATTGTTCCACTCCTGGTTTTGGCTTACAAATACTGATGAAAAATCCTGACCAAATCCTGATGCAATCCTGAACGTGGACACATACCCTTAGGGTATGTTTCCACGGTACGTAAACGCTGCTTGTTTGACGCTGCAGCGTCAAACAAGCAGCGTCCAGATGTTCCAGCATAGTGGAGGGGATTTTATGAAATCCCGTCTCCACTATGCGTGGAAACCCGCACGCGGTGGCCCTGCGACTCCGGACATGCTGCGCGTCTTTTCAGAACACAGCATGTCCGTACACCTTGCGGGGACGCAGCGTCCCCGCAAGGCATATCACAGGGCCCTATGGCGAGGGGTGCGATGATCCCGGATGTGTACTGTACACATCCGGCACCATCGCGTCCCAGAAAGGGGGCGGGGCTTAGCGCCGAGCGGCTTCGCCGCTGCGGCGATCCCGCCGG
This sequence comes from Ranitomeya variabilis, assembly GCF_051348905.1. Taxonomy (NCBI): domain Eukaryota; kingdom Metazoa; phylum Chordata; class Amphibia; order Anura; family Dendrobatidae; genus Ranitomeya; species Ranitomeya variabilis. The sequence goes on from NC_135232.1 coordinate 778,142,853, forward strand.
CAAGCCGTACCGTGGAGCCATACCCTTAGAATGTGTATCGGGTCAAAGAATAGATGGGGACAAGAACTATAGTGAGGAAAAGAAAAAGAGATACTTCTCAGTCACTACTACTTCAAAGTGTAACCAGATCGCTAGTGTGCCCCTTGTTTATTATACCTAAAATACCATAGCGCTAGTTGGCAGTAAAAAACAATGAAAATATTATAAAATATAAATGCGATCCAATGATTGAGGAGTGCTTTAGCTAATACCCCGCAGGTGGACTGCCCGAAAAGAACCCCAGTGCTTGTTTGAGCAGGTGAGTATAATTATGTACATAATTATAATATGTATAATATGTACAGTGTTTTTTTGACAGAGTATGTCACTTCTTTCAGCATTTTTCAGCGTGTTTGCAACATTTTTAACCCATTGACTTGAATGGATGGTGAAAAAATGCTGCAAATATGCAGGTTAACATATTTTTCAGCATATTTGTTGCAGAAAGGTCAAGGACAGCAGGATGTGACCTCACAGTCAGCTCCGCTACATCTAGGTGGCAGGTTGCATGGTTGCATGATGCGTCCATACAGTCCGTCATCCAGCAGAGACACTGAGCAGTGAACCCAAATCCCATTCACTTGAATGGGGGTCCCAGCAATACAGTGTTTGACACCCTGTCATATGTATGACAGCGAGGCAAATGTCGATTCTGATTGGCGGTGAAACCACCCCTGTCGGTCCGAGAGCCGTGGTTCCCTGTTGTGAATTTACCTTTTGGCTCCCTCTAGTGGCTACTAGTGATTTGACTCTGAGTATGTCATTCATCCCTTGTATGCTCACCTGGGTCGTTAGGTCAGGGGTGTTGCTATATAAGCTCCCTGGACCTTCAGTTCAATGCCTGGCAACGTTGATATCAGAGCTAATCTGTAGTGCTCTTGTCCACTGATCCTGGTTCCTGCATTATTAAGCTAAGTCTGCTTTCTTGCTTATTGCTTTTTGTTTTTGTTTGCATTTTTGTCCAGCTTGTATATTATCTGTTTCCTGACCTTGCTGGAAGCTCTAGGGTGGCTGGTGTTCTCCCCCCGGGCCGTTAGACGGTTCGGGGGTTCTTGAATCTCCAGTGTGGATTTTTGATAGGGTTTTTGTTGACCATATAAGTTATCTTGCTACATTCGGCTATTAGTAAGTGGGCCTCTCTTTGCTAAACCTAGTTCATCTCTGTGTTTGTCATTTCCTCTTACCTCACCGTTATTATTTGTGGGGGGCTTGTATCCTACTTTTGGGGTCTTTTCTCTGGAAGCAAGAGAGGTCTTTGTTTTCCTCTTCTAGGGGTAGTTAGTTCTCCGGCTGGCGCGAGACATCTAGCGACCAACGTAGGCATGTTCCCCGGCTACTTCTAGTGTTGGCGTTAGGAGTAGATATATGGTCAACCCAGTTACCACTGCCCTATGAGCTGGATTTTTGTACTTCGCAGACTTGCTGATATCTCTGAGACCCTCGCCATTGGGGTCATAACAGTTTGCCAGGCCAGTATTAAATGTTAAATGCATTGCAGAAGCGGGATTATAAGAAAGAAAATTCTGAGTTTTTTTTTCTCTCTCTCATTTTTTTTTTTTCTCTTCCCCTTTACCTCTGAGTGGCTTGTGTTTGCTGCAGACATGAATGTTCAGACCTTGATTACAAGTGTGGACCAGCTTGCTGCTCGTGTGCAGGGCATACAAGATTATGTTACCAGAAATCCTATGTCAGAACCTAAGATACCGATTCCTGAACTGTTTTCTGGAGACCGATTTAAATTTAGAAATTTCAGGAATAATTGTAAATTGTTTTTGTCTCTGAGACCCTGTTCATCTGGAGACTCCGCTCAGCAAGTAAAAATTGTTATTTCTTTTTTACGGGGCGACCCTCAGGATTGGGCTTTTTCGCTGGCGCCAGGAGATCCGGCATTGGCTGACATTGATGCGTTTTTTCTGGCGCTCGGTCTGCTTTATGAGGAACCCAATCTTGAGATTCAGGCAGAAAACGCCTTGCTGGCTATGTCTCAGGGCCAGGACGAGGCTGAAGTATATTGCCAAAAATTTCGGAAATGGTCCGTGCTGACCCAGTGGAACGAGTGTGCATTGGCTGCAAATTTTAGAAATGGCCTTTCTGAAGCCATTAAGAATGTGATGGTGGGTTTTCCCATTCCCACAAGTCTGAATGATTCTATGGCCCTGGCTATTCAAATCGACCGGCGGTTGCGGGAGCGCAAAACCGCAAATTCCCTCATGGTGTTGTCTGAACAGGCACCTGATTTAATGCAATGTGATAGAATCCTGACTAGAAATGAGCGGAAAATTCATAGACGCCAGAATGGCTTGTGTTACTACTGTGGTGATTCTACACATGTTATCTCAGCATGCTCTAAACGTCTTACTAAGGTTGTTAGTCCGGTCACCATTGGTAATTTGCAACCTAAATTTATTCTATCTGTAACTTTGATTTGCTCACTGTCATCGTATCCTGTCATGGCGTTTGTGGACTCAGGTGCTGCCCTGAGCCTTATGGATCTGTCATTTGCCAAGCGCTGCGGATTTGTTCTTGAGCCATTGGAAAATCCTATCCCTCTTAGGGGTATTGATTCTACGCCATTGGCAAAAAATAAACCGCAGTTTTGGACACAGGTTACCATGTGCATGACTCCCGAACATCGGGAGGTAATACGTTTTCTTGTTCTGCATAAAATGCATGATTTGGTTGTTTTGGGTTTGCCATGGTTACAGACCCATAATCCAGTCTTGGACTGGAAGGCTATGTCAGTGTCAAGTTGGGGCTGCCATGGAATTCATGGAGATTCCCTGCCCTTGTCTATTGCTTCTTCTACGCCTTCGGAAGTTCCGGCGTATTTGTCTGATTATCAGGATGTCTTCAGCGAGTCTAAGTCCAGTGCACTGCCTCCTCATAGAGAATGTGACTGTGCAATAGATTTGATTCCTGGCAGTAAGTTTCCTAAGGGGAGACTGTTTAATCTGTCGGTACCTGAACATACCGCGATGCGTTCATATATCAAGGAGTCTCTTGAGAAGGGGCATATCCGTCCTTCTTCTTCCCCTCTTGGTGCGGGATTCTTTTTTGTGGCCAAAAAGGACGGATCTTTGAGGCCTTGTATTGACTATCGGCTTTTAAATAAGATCACTGTCAAATTTCAGTATCCTTTGCTGCTGTTGTCAGATTTGTTTGCCCGGATTAAAGGTGCCAAGTGGTTCACCAAGATAGACCTTCGTGGTGCGTACAACCTTGTGCGCATTAGGCAGGGCGATGAATGGAAAACCGCATTCAATACGCCCGAAGGTCATTTTGAGTACTTGGTGATGCCATTTGGGCTCTCTAATGCACCTTCAGTTTTTCAGTCCTTCATGCATGACATTTTCCGGAAGTATCTGGATAGATTTTTGATTGTTTATCTGGATGATATTCTGGTTTTTTCTGATGATTGGGACTCGCATGTGGAGCAGGTCAGGATGGTTTTTGAGATTTTGCGTGAAAATTCTTTGTTTGTAAAAGGCTCAAAGTGTCTCTTTGGTGTACAGAAGGTTCCCTTTTTGGGGTTCATTTTTTCCCCTTCTGCTGTGGAGATGGATCCAGTCAAGGTCCGAGCTATTCATGATTGGACTCAACCCTCATCAGTTAAGAGTCTTCAGAAGTTCTTGGGTTTTGCTAACTTCTACCGTCGTTTTATCGCAAATTTCTCTAGCGTTGTTAAACCGCTGACGGATATGACCAAGAAAGGCTCTGATGTAGCTAACTGGGCTCCTGCTGCCGTGGAGGCTTTCCAGGAGTTGAAACGCCGGTTTACTTCGGCGCCTGTTTTGTGCCAGCCTGACGTCTCACTTCCCTTTCAGGTTGAGGTGGATGCTTCGGAGATTGGGGCAGGGGCCGTTTTGTCGCAGAGAGGCCCTAGTTGCTCTACTATGAGACCTTGTGCCTTCTTCTCTAGGAAGTTTTCGCCGGCAGAGCGAAATTATGATGTGGGCAATCGGGAGTTGTTGGCCATGAAGTGGGCATTTGAGGAGTGGCGTCATTGGCTCGAGGGTGCTAAGCATCGTGTGGTGGTCTTGACTGATCACAAAAATCTGATGTATCTCGAGTCTGCTAAACGCCTGAATCCTAGACAGGCCCGCTGGTCATTGTTTTTCTCCCGTTTTGACTTTGTGGTCTCGTATTTACCAGGTTCTAAGAATGTGAAGGCCGATGCTCTGTCTAGGAGCTTTGTGCCTGATGCTCCTGGAGTCGCTGAACCTGTGGGTATTCTTAAGGAAGGAGTTATCTTGTCTGCTATTTCTCCAGATCTGCGACGTGTGTTGCAGAGATTTCAGGCTGGTAGGCCTGACTCTTGTCCACCTGACAGATTGTTTGTGCCTGCTAAATGGACTAGCAGAGTCATTTCTGAGGTTCATTCCTCAGTGTTGGCAGGGCACCCGGGAATTTTTGGCACCAGAGATCTGGTGGCCAGGTCCTTTTGGTGGCCTTCCTTGTCAAGGGATGTGCGGTCATTTGTGCAGTCCTGTGGTACTTGTGCTCGAGCTAAGCCTTGCTGTTCTCGTGCCAGCGGGTTGCTCTTGCCCTTGCCTGTCCCGAAGAGACCTTGGACACACATCTCTATGGATTTCATTTCGGATCTTCCGGTGTCTCAGGGCATGTCTGTCATCTGGGTGATATGTGATCGTTTCTCCAAGATGGTCCATCTGGTTCCTTTGCCTAAGCTGCCTTCCTCTTCTGATCTGGTTCCTGTATTCTTCCAGAACGTGGTTCGTTTGCACGGCATTCCTGAGAATATTGTGTCAGACAGAGGATCCCAGTTTGTTTCCAGGTTCTGGCGATCCTTTTGTGGTAGGATGGGCATTGATTTGTCGTTTTCGTCCGCTTTCCATCCCCAGACTAACGGACAAACGGAGCGAACTAATCAGACTCTGGAGGCTTATTTGAGGTGTTTTGTCTCTTCTGATCAGGATGATTGGGTGACCTTCTTGCCGTTGGCTGAATTTGCCCTTAATAATCGGGCTAGTTCCGCCACCTTGGTTTCGCCATTTTTCTGCAACTCTGGTTTCCATCCTCGTTTTTCCTCGGGACATGTGGAGCCTTCTGACTGTCCTGGGGTGGATTCCGTGGTGGATAGGTTGCAGCGGATCTGGAGTCATGTGGTGGACAACTTGAAGTTGTCACAGGAGAAGGCTCAGCGTTTTGCCAACCGCCGCCGCGGTGTGGGTCCCCGACTTCGCGTTGGGGATTTGGTATGGCTGTCTTCTCGATTTGTTCCTATGAAGGTCTCCTCTCCCAAATTTAAGCCTCGCTTCATTGGTCCTTACAAGATATTGGAAATCATTAATCCTGTATCCTTTCGCCTGGATCTTCCGGTGTCGTTCGCCATTCACAGCGTATTTCATAGGTCCTTGTTGCGGCGGTACGTTGTGCCTGTGGTTCCTTCTGCTGAGCCTCCTGCTCCGGTGTTGGTTGAGGGCGAGTTGGAGTACGTGGTGGAGAAGATCTTAGATTCTCGTCTCTCCAGGCGCAGGCTTCAGTACCTGGTCAAGTGGAAGGGCTATGGTCAGGAGGATAATTCCTGGGTGGTCGCCTCTGATGTGCATGCGGCCGATTTAGTTCGTGCCTTTCACGCCGCTCATCCTGATCGCCCTGGTGGTCTTGGTGAGGGTTCGGCGACCCCTCACTAAGGGGGGGGTACTGTTGTGAATTTACCTTTTGGCTCCCTCTAGTGGCTACTAGTGATTTGACTCTGAGTATGTCATTCATCCCTTGTATGCTCACCTGGGTCGTTAGGTCAGGGGTGTTGCTATATAAGCTCCCTGGACCTTCAGTTCAATGCCTGGCAACGTTGATATCAGAGCTAATCTGTAGTGCTCTTGTCCACTGATCCTGGTTCCTGCATTATTAAGCTAAGTCTGCTTTCTTGCTTATTGCTTTTTGTTTTTGTTTGCATTTTTGTCCAGCTTGTATATTATCTGTTTCCTGACCTTGCTGGAAGCTCTAGGGTGGCTGGTGTTCTCCCCCCGGGCCGTTAGATGGTTCGGGGGTTCTTGAATCTCCAGTGTGGATTTTTGATAGGGTTTTTGTTGACCATATAAGTTATCTTGCTACATTCGGCTATTAGTAAGTGGGCCTCTCTTTGCTAAACCTAGTTCATCTCTGTGTTTGTCATTTCCTCTTACCTCACCGTTATTATTTGTGGGGGGCTTGTATCCTACTTTTGGGGTCTTTTCTCTGGAAGCAAGAGAGGTCTTTGTTTTCCTCTTCTAGGGGTAGTTAGTTCTCCGGCTGGCGCGAGACATCTAGCGACCAACGTAGGCATGTTCCCCGGCTACTTCTAGTGTTGGCGTTAGGAGTAGATATATGGTCAACCCAGTTACCACTGCCCTATGAGCTGGATTTTTGTACTTCGCAGACTTGCTGATATCTCTGAGACCCTCGCCATTGGGGTCATAACAGTTCCCACGCTGTCAAAAGATGAGCTGTGATCGGAGGTATACAGTTTATTTGCGGTCACTGGTGTCAGTTGATGGGACTACCATCAGTGAGGGCAGGAGCAGCTGATGTGAGTATTCATCCGCCGCTCCTACATTGTAAATAAATAATTTAAAGAAAAAAACCTGCAAGGCTGGTTATCAAGAATAGAGGGGTCCCATGTTGTTTTTTAAAATAATTTAAATAAATCATTTAAAAAAAACATGGTTCCCCCCCCCATTTTTGACAACCAGCCTTGCTAAAGCAGACAGCTGGGGGAAGGTATTCTCAGGCTGGTAAGGGGCTATGGATATTGGGCCCCCCCAGCCTAAAAATAGCAGCCCCCAGCTGCCCAGAAAAGGCACATCTATTAGATGCACATTCTGGCACTTTGCCTGGCTCTTCCCACTTGCCCTGTAGTGGGGTTCCTATTTGTTGGGTTGATGTCACCTTTGCATTGTCAGGTGACATCAAGCCCACGGATTAGTAATGGAGAGGTGTCTATAAGACACCTCTCCATTACTAATCCGATAGTTGTATTGTAAATAAGCACACAGCCAGAATAAAGTCTTTTATTTCAAATAAAACAAAACAGTTTTACTTTTTTATTTAAAAATAACAAACGCAGTTATACTCACCTAACGCCTAATTCCACCAAAGTCCTCATCTTCTGCACACACAATTCACTAATTGCATGTGTCCCTGACAGCTGTATCTATTCTATGTGTATTTACTGTATGTAATCCATTTCATCTATCCTGTCAGCTCCTACTGTGATTTCACTGTACATGGCAGATGAATTGCCAGCTTTTTATCTATCTATCTATCTATCTATCTATCTATCTAATATATAAATACATATATATAAGTGTGTGTCACTAACGGGGGTGCTGCAAATGATGAAGGGGGCTGCAAATGATGGAGGGGGTGCTGCAAATGATGGAGGGGGTGCTGCAAATGACGGAGGGAGGCTGCAAATGATGGAGGGGTGCTGCAAATGATGGAGGGGGTGCTGCAAATGATGGAGGGGGTGCTGAAAGTGATGGAGGGGGCTGTAATGATTAAGGGTGCAGCCAATTATGGAGAAGGTGTGCTGCCAGTGATGGAGGGGGTGCTGCAAATGATGGAGGGGATGCTACAAATGATAGAGGGGTGCTGCAAATGATGGAGGGGGTGCTACAAATGATGGAGGGGGCTGCAAATGATGGAGGGGTGCTGCAAATGATGGAGGGGGTGCTGAAAGTGATGGAGGGGGCTGTAATGATTAAGGGTGCAGCCAATGATGGAGAAGGTGTGCTGCCAGTGATGGAGGGGGTGCTGCAAATGATGGAGGGGATGCTACAAATGATAGAGGGGTGCTGCAAATGATGGAGGGGGTGCTACAAATGATGGAGGGGGCTGCAAATGATGGAGGGGTGCTGCAAATGATGGAGGGGGTACTGCAAATGATGGAGGGGGTGCTGAAAGTGATGGAGGGGGCTGTAATGATTAAGGGTGCAGCCAATGATGGAGAAGGTGTGCTGCCAGTGATGGAGGGGGTGCTGCAAATGATGGAGGGGATGCTACAAATGATAGAGGGGTGCTGCAAATGATGGAGGGGGTGCTACAAATGATGGAGGGGGCTGCAAATGATGGAGGGGTGCTGCAAATGATGGAGGGGGTACTGCAAATGATGGAGGGGGTGCTGAAAGTGATGGAGGGAGCTGTAATGATTAAGGGTGCAGCCAATGGTGGAGGAGGTGTGCTGCCAGTGATGGAGGGGGTGCTGCAAATGATGGAGGGGATGCTACAAATGATAGAGGGGGTGCTGCAAATGATGGAGGGGGTGCTGCAAATGATGGAGGGGGTGCTGAAAGTGATGGAGGGGGCTGTCAATGATTAAGGGTGCAGTCAATGATGGAGGAGGTGTGCTGCCAGTGATGGAGGGGGTGCTGCAAATGATGGAGGGGTGCTACAAATGATGGAGAGGTGCTGAAAATGATGGAGTGGGTGCTGCAAATGATGGAGGGGGTGCTGCAAATGTTGGAGGGGGTGCTGCAAATGATGGAGGGGGTGCTACCAATGATGAAGGGGTTGAAAATGATAAAGGGGGCTGCAAATCATGGAGGGGTGCTGCAATTTGCAAATGATGATGGAGTGGGGACTGCAAATGATGGAGGGGGCTGCAAATGATGATGTGAGGAAGGGGATAGGGAACTGCACATGATGAAGTGGGGGAGAATGGGGAGGATGAAGGACTGCAAATGATGAAGTGAGGGGGAAGGGGGACTGCAAATGATGAAGAGTTGGGGAGGAGGACAGCAAATGATGAAGTGAAGGGGACTGTAAATGATGAAGTGACGGACAAGGGCAGCAATTGAATTGAATTTGGGGGATAGGGAGAGCAGATGAGGACCTGGGGGAGAGCAAATAATGATGAATTTTCAGGGTGGTGGGAGTAAATGATGTATTCAATGTGGGGGGAGAGCAGTTGATAATGAATAGAGGGTGGGGGTGGAAGAGAGAGAAGACATGACAATGAATTGGGGCAGAATCAGCATGTAAATTTAATGAATCGGGAGAGAGGGAGGCTGTTATGATCCTGGTGGCAAGGACCACAAAACTGACCTGCTAAGTAAACCAAATAAAGACAAGCTCTGGGAATGTGGTAACTATACTGACCGCAACGCTGATCTATCGACACACACTATAGGCAGCCGTGGAGCGTACCTGAAAACCTAGACGCCTCTTCACAGCCTGAGAAACTAGCTACCCCTAGAGAGAAAGCAAAGCCTCACTTGCCTCAGAGAAATTACCCCAAAGTTTTAGACAGCCCCCCACAAATAATAACGGTGAGTTAAGGGGAAAACACAGACGTAGGAATGAAAACAGGTTTTAGCAAATGAGGCCCACTAAATCTAAATAGACTGAAGATAGCAAGGAATCTGTGCGGTCAGTATAAAATACTATCAAAATTATCCACGCAGAGAATACAAAAAACCCCCACACCGACTCACGATGTGAGGGGCGCAACTCCGCACCCCAGAGCTTCCAGCGAGCGACGAAATCACATATAAGCAAGCTGGACTGAACTCATCATATACTGAGAAACATTTTCAAGGAAATAATGAGCAAACATGAACTAGAAAAACTTAGCTTCCCCAGAAGGAGACAGGTCACAAGGGAAGTCCAAGAGAGATCCGAACCAGCACTGAATACAACGACAGCAGGCAACAAGTAAAGGTCCAGGTGGAGTTAAATAGGAGCCAGACTAGCAGAAAACGAGGCAGCTGAGCCCAGCTAGAGACCAGCCGTATAGCTCAAAGCCACCAGAGGGAGCCCAAGAACAGAACTCACACAGTACCAGTCATGACCACAGGAGGGAGCCCGAGAACGGAATTCACAACAGTACCCCCCCTTGAGGAGGGGTCACCGAACCCTCACCAGAGCCCCCAGGCCGATCAGGACGAGCCAAATGAAAGGCACGAACCAAATCGGCCGCATGGACATCAGAGGCAACAACCCAGGAATTATCCTCCTGACCATAGCCCTTCCATTTAACTAAGTACTGAAGCTTCCGTCTCGAAATACGAGAATCCAAGATCTTCTCCACCACATACTCCAATTCTCTCTCGACCAACACCGGAGCAGGAGGATCAACAGAAGGAACCACAGGCATAACATACCTCCGCAACAATGACCTATGGAACACATTATGAATGGCAAACGATGCTGGGAGGTCCAAACGAAAAGACACAGGGTTGAGGATTTCTAAAATCTTATAAGGACCGATGAAACGAGGCTTGAACTTAGGAGAGGAAACCTTCATAGGAACATAACGAGAAGACAACCACACCAAATCCCCCACACGAAGTCGGGGACCCACACAGCGACGGCGGTTAGCAAAGCGCTGAGCCTTCTCTTGAGATAACGTCAAATTGTCCACTACGTGGTTCCAAATCTGCTGCAACCTATCCACCACAGAATCTACCCCAGGACAGTCAGAGGGCTCAACCTGACCTGAGGAAAAACGAGGATGAAAACCAGAATTACAAAAAAAAGGAGAAACCAAAGTAGCAGAGCTAGCCCGATTATTGAGGGCGAACTCAGCCAATGGCAAAAAAGTCACCCAATCATCTTGATCAGCAGAAACAAAACATCTCAGATAAGTTTCCAAGGTCTGATTAGTTCGTTCGGTTTGGCCATTCGTCTGAGGATGGAAGGCCGACGAAAAAGACAAATCAATGCCCATCTTAGCACAAAAGGACCGCCAAAATCTGGACACAAACTGGGATCCTCTGTCAGACACAATGCTCTCTGGAATACCATGCGAACGAACCACATTCTGAAAAAACAGCGGAACCAAATCGGAGGAGGAAGGCAGCTTAGGCAAGGGCACCAAATGGACCACTTTAGAAAAACGATCACAAACCACCCAGATGACAGACATCCTCTGAGAGACTGGAAGATCCGAAATAAAATCCATGGAAATATGCGTCCAGGGCCTCTTAGGGACAGGCAAAGGCAAAAGCAATCCACTGGCACGAGAACAGCAAGGCTTGGCCCGGGCACAAATCCCACAGGACTGCACAAAGGAACGCACATCCCGCGACAAGGAAGGCCACCAAAAGGACCTAGCCACCAAATCCCTGGTACCAAAAATCCCAGGATGATCCGCCAACACTGAAGAATGAACCTCGGAAATAACTCTACTGGTCCATCTATCCGGAACAAACAGTCTCTCTGGTGGACAACGGTCAGGTCTATTGGTCTGAAATTCCTGCAGCACCCGCCGCAAATCTGGGGAGATGGCAGACAAAATCACCCCCTCTCTGAGGATACCAGCCGGTTCAGAAACTCCTGGAGAGTCAGGCACAAAACTCCTGGAAAGGGCATCAGCCTTCACATTCTTTGAGCCCGGAAGATATGAAACTACGAAATCGAAACGGGAGAAAAACAGCGACCATCGAGCCTGTCTAGGATTTAACCGTTTGGCAGACTCGAGGTAAGTCAAATTCTTGTGATCCGTCAAGACCACCACACGATGTTTAGCTCCCTCAAGCCAATGTCGCCACTCCTCGAATGCCCACTTCATTGCCAACAACTCCCGATTACCAACATCATAATTCCGCTCGGCAGGCGAAAACTTTCTAGAAAAGAAAGCACATGGCCTCATCACAGAGCCATCAGAGCTTTTCTGCGACAAGACAGCCCCTGCTCCAATCTCAGAAGCATCAACCTCGACCTGGAAGGGAAGAGAGACATCCGGCTGACGCAAGACAGGAGCTGAAGAAAACCGACGTTTCAGCTCCTGAAAGGCCTCCACGGCCGCAGGAGACCAATTCGTCACATCAGAACCCTTTTTGGTCAAATCCGTCAAAGGCTTAACCACACTAGAAAAATTAGTGATAAAGCGACGGTAAAAATTAGCAAAGCCCAAGAACTTCTGAAGACTCTTCACCGATGTAGGTTGAGTCCAATCATAGATAGCCTGGGCCTTGACTGGATCCATCTCGATAGTAGAAGGAGAAAAAATAAAGCCCAAAAAGGAAACCTTCTGGACTCCGAAGAGACATTTAGAGCCCTTCACAAACAAGGCATTGGCACGCAGGACCTGAAAAACCATCCTGACCTGCTTCACATGAGACTCCCAATCATCAGAAAAGACCAAAATATCATCCAGGTACACAATCATAAATCTATCCAAATACTCTCGGAAGATGTCGTGCATGAAGGACTGGAACACGGACGGGGCGTTAGAAAGCCCAAAAGGCATCACCAAGTACTCGAAATGACCTTCAGGCGTATTAAATGCTGTTTTCCATTCATCGCCCTGCTTTATACGCACAAGATTATAAGCTCCACGAAGATCAATCTTGGTGAACCAACTAGCCCCCCTAATCCGAGCAAACAGATCGGACAGCAGTGGCAAAGGATACTGAAATTTGACCGTGATGTTATTTAGAAGGCGATAATCTATACAGGGTCTTAGAGAACCATCCTTCTTGGCCACAAAAAAGAACCCCGCACCCAACGGTGATGAGGACGGGCGAATATGCCCCTTCTCCAATGACTCCTTTATATAACTCCACATAGCGGCATGTTCTGGTACAGATAAATTAAAAAGTCGTCCCTTAGGGAACTTACTACCAGGAATCAAATTTATAGCACAATCACAATCCCTATGAGGAGATAGGGCACTGGATTTGGGCTCATCAAATACATCCTGGTAGTCTGACAAAAATTCAGGGACTTCAGAAGGAGTTGAAGAAGCAATTGACACCAAAGGAGCATCGCCATGAATTCCCTTGCAACCCCAACTTGACACAGACATAGCTTTCCAATCCAGGACTGGATTATGAGCCTGCAGCCATGGCAGACCCAACACGACAACGTCATGCAAATTATGTAACACAAGGAAGCGAATCTCCTCCTGATGTGCAGGAGTCATACACATAGTCACTTGAGTCCAGTACTGAGGCTTATTCTTGGCCAATGGCGTAGCATCAATTCCCTTCAGTGGAATAGGAAATTGCAAAGGCTCCAAGATAAAACCACAGCGCCTGGCAAATGACAAATCCATCAAATTCAGGGCAGCGCCTGAATCCACAAACGCCATAACTGAGTAGGATGACAGGGAGCAAATCAAAGTAACAGACAAAATGAATTTAGGCTGTACAGTACCAATGGTGACAGATTTAGCGAACCTATTTGTGCGCTTAGAACAATCTGAGATAACATGAGCAGAATCACCACAGTAAAAGCACAACCCATTCTGACGTCTGTGATTTTGCCTTTCAATTCTGGTCAGAATCCTGTCGCATTGCATAGACTCAGGCTTCTGCTCAGAAAATACCGCCAGATGGTGCACAGGTTTGCGCTCCCGCAAACGCCGATCAATCTGAATGGCCAAAGACATTGACTCATTCAGACCCGCAGGCGTGGGGAATCCCACCATAACATCCTTAATGGCTTCAGAAAGACCCTTTCTGAAAATCGCTGCCAGGGCACACTCATTCCACTGAGTGAGCACAGACCATTTCCTAAACTTCTGACAGTAAATCTCTGCTTCATACTGACCCTGAGAGAGAGCCAGCAAAACCTTTTTCTGCCTGGTCTACTAGATTAGGTTCCTCATAAAGCAATCCAAGCGCCAGAAAAAACGCATCCACATTTAGCAATGCAGGATCTCCTGGCGTCAGGGAGAATGCCCAATCTTGAGGGTCACCACGCAACAAAGAAATAATAATTTTAACTTGCTGAACAGGGTCACCAGAGGAACGAGGTCTCAGAGAAAGGAATAATTTGCAATTATTTTTGAAGTTCAAAAACCTAGATCTATCTCCAGAGAAACACTCAGGAATTGGTATCTTAGGCTCTGACATAGGACTGTGAATTACATAATCCTGAATGCTTTGCACCCTTGCAGTGAGATGATCCACACTAGAGGACAGACTCTGAACGCCCATATCTGCAGCTGAATTCTGAACCACCCAGAAATTAAGGGGAGGAGAGAAGCAAGCCAAACTGCAAAGGAAAAAAAAAATGAGCTCAGGACTTCTCTTATCCCTCTTCTGCGATGCATTAACACTTTTCGGCCTGCTGTACTGTTATGATCCTGGTGGCAAGGACCACAAAACTGACCTGCTAAGTAAACCAAATAAAGACAAGCTCTGGGAATGTGGTAACTATACTGACCGCAACGCTGATCTATCGACACACACTATAGGCAGCCGTGGAGCGTACCTGAAAACCTAGACGCCTCTTCACAGCCTGAGAAACTAGCTACCCCTAGAGAGAAAGCAAAGCCTCACTTGCCTCAGAGAAATTACCCCAAAGTTTTAGACAGCCCCCCACAAATAATAACGGTGAGTTAAGGGGAAAACACAGACGTAGGAATGAAAACAGGTTTTAGCAAATGAGGCCCACTAACTCTAAATAGACTGAAGATAGCAAGGAATCTGTGCGGTCAGTATAAAATACTATCAAAATTATCCACGCAGAGAATACAAAAAACCCCCACACCGACTCACGATGTGAGGGGCGCAACTCCGCACCCCAGAGCTTCCAGCGAGCGACGAAATCACATATAAGCAAGCTGGACTGAACTCATCATATACTGAGAAACATTTTCAAGGAAATAATGAGCAAACATGAACTAGAAAAACTTAGCTTCCCCAGAAGGAGACAGGTCACAAGGGAAGTCCAAGAGAGATCCGAACCAGCACTGAATACAACGACAGCAGGCAACAAGTAAAGGTCCAGGTGGAGTTAAATAGGAGCCAGACTAGCAGAAAACGAGGCAGCTGAGCCCAGCTACAGACCAGCCGTATAGCTCAAAGCCACCAGAGGGAGACCAAGAACAGAACTCACACAGTACCAGTCATGACCACAGGAGGGAGCCCGAGAACGGAATTCACAACAGGAGGCACATAGTGGGGGACATTGAGGATGCAGTGACTGGTAATGAATTGGGGGAAGAGTACAGGGGCTAATTAATGTATATATTTATTAGGTGGGGAAAATTTATAGTTGGTTGGGGCACAGTGATGAATTATATTTAGAATGGTGGATTGCATATTAATCAATTATATATTAATGGTGGGTGCACGTCTGTATTCAGATATGTAGTGTAGAAGAAAGGGAAAAAGTGGGGAATGTGCTCTGGAAGCAGGGCTCTAGGTAACTATGTGTCCTTTTATGCAGAGATGAGTCCTGGCTGGAAGAAATGATAGCAGTCTGCTCTGGATGAAGAAGAAAAGAAAGATGAGGCATTCAGCTAGAGATTTCACTGGCGAGTCAGTGTGTTATCTGTACACTGACACTATACACTCTATTACCTGTTCACTGTACACTATATACAGAGCTCCTGTGTATAATTTCACTGGTAATCACTGTATTACACGTACACTGACACTATAAACAGACCTCCTATGTATAATATCACTGGTGATCTCCATATTACCTGTACACTGACACTATATACAGAGCTCCTGTGTATAATGTCACTGTTGATCACTGTATTACCTGTACACTATACACTATATACAGAGCTCCTGTGTATAATGGCATTAGTGTTGTGGTTTTTTTTTGTTAATGATCAGTATTGTAGTATTTGATCACTATGTGGTGGTAGTATGTGATCTGGTTATGATGTGGCGGTATTTCTCCCTGTATGTGGTATTATTTGGTCACTATTTAATGGTAATATGTGATCTGGTCATGGTATGGAGGTATTTGTTCCTTGTATGTGGTATTATTCGGTCACTATGTGGTGGTAATGTGAAGGAACAAATTATGAAAGGTTCTCCATTTTGTGTTAGATTCTCCATTTTGTGTTTTTGACTCCATTTTCTTGTTGCTTTAAGATAAATTCTGTTATTTAGTTAGGTAAAAGGTTACAGCTGCCATGAAGTAATTTTATCTTGTTGTTCACAAGCCTGGTATGCAACTAGGCTATGGTTCATAATTGGTATAAAGACCTTGAGTTTTCTGACTCAAGCCAGATAATAGATTCGGGGGTGTATCACTATACAAGACTGAGGCATCTGTTAGAAAAACACATACTATGCCAAAAAGACATGACCATATCTGTAGTTTCCATTTTTCCTGTATCCTCATGGGTTAAGTTTTTCCTGCATTCTTATAGGTTAAGAACTGTGAGCGTGTTCTTATGCTGATTGGTTGAAGTATAATTTCTATGACAATGAAAACTCATACACAAAATAAACGGGGGCCAGAGATCAGCTCGATCCCCCATACAGAGACACACGTCTCCGTCTGGTCATTTTCAGTTGCCGGCAACACCTTGTATATTAATTTGGAAATCACTGGGTTAACCGTGAAGAATCAATTTAAATCCTCCCTCAACAGTTGGCGCCCGGGAACGTGGGGCTCCAAGCAGGAACGCCTCTGCCCCCCGGAGGACAACAAGACAAAGGATCCTCGGACCGGACACAGGCACTGGAAAATTGGGACTGATCATCCCCCACAACAACCACGGTAAGTTGGCAGTTATACTGTCCAGACTGACCGTTTGGTGTGGTTTTCCTGTGTTTGTTGCTGCAAAAAGGATCTGAGGTTTGTCCCCGGAGGTGGGATGATTTTTGGGTGGAATCATATAGAGGTGTAGTTCCGTTGGAAGCCCAGTGCTCGAACCGTACCTCATAAGGGACGGACACCCCGGATTGACCAGTGATGTAATTCTCTTTACAGTCAAAATATCCTGAATTCCTGATCACTGTTAGAATCAGGCGCGGTGAGGTGATCGAAGATTGGGTAGGATGCGTAACTCAGGAATATATAGAAGTATACAGTATATATGTCCAGGGGTATCCGGAGGGAAGTCTAAGACGCCCTCCTCCTTTCACTGAGTACCGCGTTTTTGGGTTGTCCCAGCGGGGGACAGAGAGACCCAGTGGAATAAAACCGTAAGGCCGTCGGTATTATGCACAACTAAGAAGGATATTTAGTAGTGTTGAGCATTCCGATACCGCAAGTATCGGGTATCGGCCGATACTTGCGGGTATCGGAATTCCGATACCGAGATCCGATACTTTTGTGGTATCGGGTATCGGTATCGAAACAACATTAATGTGTAAAATAAAGAATTAAAATAAAAAATATTGCTATACTCACCTCTCCGACGCAGCCTGCACCTTACCGAGGGAACCGGCAGCGTTGTTTGCTTAAAATCGCGCTTTAACTTCCTTACGTGAAGTCCCGGCTTGTGATTGGTCGCGTGCCGCCCATGTGGCCGCGACGCAACCAATCACAGCAAGCCGTGACGTAATTTCAGGTCCTTCAGGATTTTAAAATTACGTTCCGGCGTTGTGATTGGTCGCGTCGCGGTCACATGGGCGACGCGACCAATCACAAGCCGTGACGTCACGGGAGGCAGGAGACGCGCGCATTTCAAAATGCGCGCGTGTCCAGCCTCCCGTGACGTCACGGCTTGTGATTGGTCGCGTCGCCCATGTGGCCGCGACGCAACCAATCACAGCAAGCCGTGACGTAATTTCAGGTCCTTCAGGATTTTAAAATTACGTTCCGGCGTTGTGATTGGTCGCGTCGCGGTCACATGGGCGACGCGACCAATCACAAGCCGTGACGTCACGGGAGGCTGGACACGAGCGCATTTTAAAATGCGCGCGTCTCCTGCCTCCCGTGACGTCACGGCTTGTGATTGGTCGCGTCGCCCATGTGACCGCGACGCGACCAATCACAACGCCGGAACGTAATTTTAAAATCCTGAAGGACCTGAAATTACGTCACGGCTTGCTGTGATTGGTTGCGTCGCAGCCACATGGGCGGCATGCGACCAATCACAAGCCGGGACTTCACGTAAGGAAGTTAAAGCGCGAATTTTAAGCAAACAACGCTGCCGGTTCCCTCGGTAAGGTGCAGGCTGCGTTGGAGAGGTGAGTATAGCAATATTTTTTATTTTAATTCTTTATTTTACACATTAATATGGTTCCCAGGGCCTGAAGGAGAGTTTCCTCTCCTTCAGACCCTGGGAACCATCAGGGATACCGTCCGATATATGAGTCCCATTGACTTGTATTGGTATCGGGTATCGGTATCGGATTAGATCCGATACTTTGCCGGTATCGGCCGATACTTTCCGATACCGATACTTTCAAGTATCGGACGGTATCGCTCAACACTAATATTTAGCCCTAAAGGAGAATCCGTTTCTGTGGAAGGAAAAGAAGACTTTGAGTTGTGTGATGAATCTGATATTGTTAGCCCAAAAATGGGGAAAATATTCTCAATCATAGGTTTTTCTAAGGTGTTCTGGTATGTGAATTGTGTGATGAAGGTTTTGTAGACTCCTTTCTCTGCGCTGAGGAATGCTGTGATTTTTCTTATCTCTGTTTCTGAAAAGGGAGGGGGCAGCAGCATGTGGCTGCGCTCTTGAGTCTCTATTTTCTTGGTGTAGTACACGCTGGTAGATCTGTGTTTTCTTTAAAGCGACAATATCGTTTTGAAGTACAAAGAAATATTATAATCTGGAAAATTGAATGTGAAATCTAGTGTCTAGTTTTAGAAGGAAATTTGTAAGTGATTGAAAGATTGGTAAAAGATTCACCTGCTTCAAGTTGAGTGGTTGATATATAGCAAATTGAGGATCAAAAGAGGAAGTGAATTCTGATGAATAATGTGTCAGAAAGACAAACAATTAAAAATGATGATCTGGAACAGGGGGTCTCCCTGCTTGATGATAAGGTCCCTCCCCAGGAAATCAAGCCTCTTCTCCCGACTGTAAGATCTGTGCCCCTCAATCCCAAAGCACCAATATATACAAAACTTAGTGCGCCTCCACGCTATGATCCTGACGGGTGGATTTGTGATGTATGCGGAGTTACTAATTCTCAGTGTAGAGAGGTCTGTTACAATTGTGGAGCGAGGAGATCCAGGGTCGTAGCCCCCACCTTTCCCTTGCTAAACGCTGACAGCAATTCCCCGCTCCAAATACAGCCCCCCTTTCACAGCTGCAAGGACGCTCATTATCAGTGGTTCATGTAACAGGCTCCTGCCCTCCCCACCTTACACAAATCTAGTCTCATACTAAAATATCCCTTTTAACTCTGTCTGGGAATCTCCCTCCCCATGTCAATTCTCAGATCAAGAGCTTGTTTTAATTAGAGTAGATGGCAGACCCAATAAATATACTCTTATAAAACCTATCCCTGTGGGACCTTTCCCTGAAGTTACTGCTCAGTTCGTAATCTCTCCCTCATGTCCGGTAAATTTACTGGGGGCAGATTTATTATCACAGTTCCGCTCCAGAATACAATTCCAAGATGATGGTCAGCTGATACTTACGTTATATAACCCCTATGCAGATGAATATAATGAGATCTGTATCCTACATGCCCTTCCCACAGTTATGATGGTCCTGATAGACCCAGATTCTCCCCCAATAATGCCTGTAGAACCAGTAAAAGTGTTTCTCAAACCTGGTGCCCCTTTTTCTAAAGTCCATCAATACCCTTTGAAACATGATCAGGAGCAGTGCCTCAAGGGGCAAATACAAACGTTACTCGATAATGGTGCCCTGATACCCTGTGTTTCCCCATGGAACACACCCTTGTTTCCCATTAAGAAAAAGACCCCACCCGGCCAACCCCCTGTGTACCGGCTGGTACAAGATCTACGGGCAGTTAATGCAGTTACTGTTCCAGAAACTCCGGTGGTGCCTAATCCACATACTCTTTTGTCCCAGATATCTCAGGAGGCTGCTTGGTTCATAGTTATCGATCTTGCCAATGTCTTTTTCAGCATTCCATTACACCCAGATTGCCAGTTCTGTTTGCATTCATTTATCAGGGATGACAATTGACGTGGACAGTTATGCCACAGGGGGCCCAAAAAGAAGTCCCAATCAGTTTGCAAAAAATATGGGAGAGTGTCTTTTACCCTGGCAGTTAGAACACCCCTATGTCACGCTGCTTCAGTATGTGGATAATCTTTTGTTGTGTGCACAAACAGAGCAGGAAGCCATTGTTGCCACTGTTCGTTTTCTCAAGTATCTGGCAGATCTGAACTGTCGGGTTTCGGCCTCGAAACTTCGGTTCTGCCTTGGTCAAGTGATATTTTTGGGTCACTGTCTCCTTCAGGGTGCCAGACACCTCACAAAAGAAAGAAAAATAGCCGTCAGCTCCCTTACTTTACCAAAAGATGAGACTGAACTCCAGCGTTTTCTTGGACTATGTACTTATTGTTGTCAGTGGATACCGGACGCATCCCGTATAATGCAACCTTTCTACAATGCCCTGAAAGACGGTTCAAGATGTGCTGATGATTTTGGCAGATTCCACACCGGATACGCTGTTACTACGGAAGATACTGTATTGCACGCAGCTGCACTCCCTCCCTCACTGTCAGCACAAGAAGCAGAACTTCAGGCTCTGTCTACTGCATGTGTTCTGGCCAAAGACAGGCGGGCTAATATTTACACGGACTCACAGTATGCATTTGGTATTACTCATGATTTCAGAGCCCAATGGGCCAATCGAGGGTTTATTACCACCGCCGGGACTCCAGTGAAGAATGCTAAAGCTGTTAAAACCCTCATGGACTCAATCAAATTACCCACCAGGTAGGAGCCATAGTGAACCCAGCTAATTCTACCCTGTCACATAGAGGTGGTTTGGCCCAACAGATAGCTAAAAAGGGGGGCCCAGTCATAGCCCAAGAGTGTCAGGCCTACCTTGCCACTTATGGCCCCTTGCATCCAGGAGACACTATGTCCACCCAAAGAGGGAATTTGCCCTGTGATATAGTGTTACACATTGCAGGCCCCGTATATGATTACAAGACACCCGAGCACTGCCGTACAGTATTGCAGACTGCTTTGCAGACAGAGCTCACCTATGCAGGACATGCTACAGGTGTGCTGACTCAGCTTCATGGAGACAAACAGAGACCTGTTGCTTATTACAGTGGACGCCTGGATACAGTGGCAAGAGGAAGTTCCTCCTGTGTTTGGGCTGTGTTGTCTGTCCAGCTGTTGCTACACAAGTCTTCAGAGATTGTTTTGGATCACCCACTGACGGTCCACACCCCACACGATGCATATAGTATCCCTAACCAAGTATAATCTATCCACATGTCCATGGCAAGACAGCTGCGACTTCAGTGTGCTATTCTCATGCCTACTAATGTGACTTTGAAAAGGTGCGCTGTCCTAAACCCCGCTACTCTTCTCCTAGTTCCCCTGGATCCAAAGGGGGGAAGGGTAGGTGACATGGAAAAGGACACTCTTTTTCTTTCTAGAATGGATCCAGAGGAACAAGCTTAGGTTTCCAAACCACATGATTGTCTAGAATTGATGTCTCAGGAAATGGCTGGTCTCTAGTGTGCCTATTCTAATGCTGATTTTGAGCTTTTTGTAGATGGATCCCGTCACCAAGATGACCAAGGACGCTACTGTACCAGATATGCTGTGGTCTCAGAACATGAGGTAATCAAGGCAGAGTCAATGCCAGCTCATATGTGTGCACAAGAAGCAGAGCTCAAGGTGCTCATAGAAGCGTGCAAACTAGCAGAAGGTAAGACTGTAAATATCTACACTGATTCCAGGTATGCCTTTGGCATTGCACACGGTTATGGGCCTATCTGGAGAGCCAGGGCTTTCCTGACAGCAAATGGCCACCCCTTTAAACATGCTGAGGCAGTCCAGCAACTTATGAATGCACTACAGCTTCCCACCCAAGCAGGCATCATAAAGGTAAAGGCACATACCAAAGGCACTGATGGACGGACAAAGGGTAATGCACTGGTAGACCAGGCTGCCAAGAAAGCAGCAAGCACTCCTGTAGCCTCTAAAGTACATCACCTAGACACCCCACCATCTCCACTTGTGTTGAAAGACATCTTAGTCCGGTTACAAGAACAGGCAAGTAAGGAGGAGAAAAATAGGTGGCAAAAGATAGGGTCTTGCTCTGATACCGTCACTGGACTATGGGGGAGGGGTGAAAAGGTCTGCCTACCACAGGTACTGTACCCAATGATGGCACAGGTTCTGCACGGGAATGTGCACCACTCGAAGACGGCCATGTGTGACACCCTACAGAAACAATGGATTGCCCCCGGGTTTTCCACCTGCGCAGAAAGGCAGGTACAGAGCTGCATGATATGTGCCACACATAATCAGGGTAGGACAGTGAAAACCCCATCCAAACACACTCCCCGGCCCCTTTACCTATTCCAGAGACTGCAGATTGATTAAATTCAGTTGCCCAGGGTAGGGACGTATGAGTATGTGTTGGTCTGCATTGATTTATTTTCAGGTTGGCCAGAAGCCTACCCAGTTGCCAAAGCTACGGCTAAGACAACGGTGAAGAAACTGATGGCTGAGATCATATGCAGGTATGGAGTTCCTGAAGTCATCAAAAGCGATCAGGGTTCCCATTTTACTGGAGAGATCATGTCAGAGGTAATGGCAGCACTGGGGGTAAGTCAAGCATTGCATACTCCATCCACAGAGCATTGGAAAAGTGGAGAGACTAAATGGAACTTTTAAGCTTAAAATCCAGAAGGCAATGACAGAGACTGATAAACCATGGACAGAATGCCTTCCTCTAGCTTTGTTTTCAGTAAGATATACCCCAAACAGGAAGACAGGACTGTCACCGTATGAGATTCTGTTTGGCAGGGGCCCCAATCTTGAATGTTTCTTTCCACAACAGTTGCAGCTCAAGTACCAGGACTTGACTAGCTATGTGCAGGCCTTACATGGACACCTTGCCAAAGTGCATTTAACCGTCTTCAGTTCTCTTCCAGACCCAGACAAGGCTCCTGGACACCATCCCTTTGTGCCAGGAGACCTGGTGTATGTGAAAAAGTTTGTGCGCAGAGATTGTCTCCAGACAAGATTTGAAGGACCCCACACGGTGATCCTGGTCACCCCCACTGCAGTAAAGCTGGAAGGAAGGCCGACGTGGATCCACGTATCGCACTGGAAGCTGGTCAAACAGACTAGTAGCAAATAAGGGGACATAATGTTTTGGTTTTCGCATTTTCTATATTATTATTGGTAACCACATGGGACAGCCTAAATTCCCCAATATCCTTGAATAATAAGTTTGTACAATATCATAAAAGATTAGTAGTACAGATGGGTATAGCCAATAGAATTGTCAGTTCTATCTCCATTTACCCTATGATTACATAAATGTGGGATACATTGGTTAGGGCCACAGATTATCTAGATGATCACATTTGGGATATATTGGATATACTTAATATTACTGTTGTTGTCCAAAGCTAATTTATCATAGTTACTAATCAATACACTGTAGTACTGGATTACTTAACAGCAGCACAGCGTGGTATGTGTCAGGTTATTGGACCCGCTTGCTGTCATTATATAGATCCCAATAGCACTATGAAGTTAAAGTTAGAGGATATTCAAAGACTCAGAGATTAATATGATAAAGACAATGATCGTAATAAGGACAGTTGGTGGGCAGACACCTTCTCCTTTCTTAATCCAGCAAATTGGTTTAAGGGATTTGGGGGCTGGATAGCTGGAATCTTGCAAAGTTTGTTATATATTGTTGCCTTTATTCTTGTTATATATGTAATACTAAAACTTGTTCTTTGGTGTATTTCTGTATGTATTAGGAAATTCTGCACTAGGACAACTAGTGATGAAACCAAAAGCGTTGCCACTCCTGCTCTTCTCTACACCGATTTCACAAAGATACCTGATGAAGATGTTGAAGCCAAGCGCATGGCTATCTTCAAAAGATCCCCACTACTGTTATCAATAATTGTTATTCGTAAATTCTAGTATACAGGGGGGACGGGTACGCCGCAACAGCCATGGCTGGTAACATGGCACCAGTCATGTGAAGACCAGTACCCCTCGAGCGTAGAGCTTGGGATAGTACCTCTGATGCTGGACATTAACAAAATTTATCTAGGGGGGAATGTGAAGGAACAAATTATGAAAGGTTCTCCATTTTGTGTTAGGCTGGTTTCACACTTGCGTTTTTGTCTGCAGCGTTTTTTGCAC
Organism: Ranitomeya variabilis; assembly: GCF_051348905.1. Lineage (NCBI taxonomy): Eukaryota > Metazoa > Chordata > Amphibia > Anura > Dendrobatidae > Ranitomeya > Ranitomeya variabilis. Next base: position 778,166,836 of record NC_135232.1, read on the forward strand.
AAAAAACGCATGCGTTTTTTTCCCCTATATTTAACATTGAAAACGCATGCGTTTTTTTGCACATGTGTTTGGTCGCGTTTTCAAACGCATGCGTTTTTTGTCTGCATGCGTTCATTTTCAAAAATGCTACCTGCAGTATTTTCTTGCACGTTTTTTTGCCGCGAAAAAACGCATGCGTTTTTTCGCGGCAAAAAAATGCATTGCTGTCTATGTAAACGCATGCGTTTTTAAGCACATGCGTTTGTTTGCGCTAAAAACGCATGCGTTTTTATAGAAAAAAACCAGAAAACACACTGAAAAGCCACCCACCACCATCAAGGTGATAAAGGGATCCAAACCCTAACCCTAATCTACCCCTAACCTCACCCCTAACCGTTTAATGAACATTTTCTGACAGTCATATTGCCACGTATTTAAGTGCCACGTATCACGTATTTCAGTGCCACGTATGCCACGTGCCACGTATTTAAGTGCCACGTGCCACATATTTAAGTGCCACGTGCCACGTATTTAAGTGCCACGTATTTAAGTACCACATATTTAAGTGCCACGTGCCACGTATTTAAGTGCCACGTGCCACGTATTTAAGTGCCACGTGCCACGTATTTAAGTGCCACGTATTTAAGTGCCACGTGCCACGTATTTAAGTACCACGTATTTCAGTTGCACGTATTTCAGTGCCACGTATTTCAGTGCCACGTATTTCAGTCACGTTTAGGGTTAGGGGTAGGGTTAGGGTTAGGGTTTTCTTGTTTTTTCTTGTGTTTTCTTGTGTTTTCTTGTGTTTTTCTATAAAAACGCATGCGTCTAAAAAACGCATGCGTTTTACCGCGTTTACATGCGTTTTTCACACATGCGTTTTTTTAAAAACGCATGCAGATAAAAACGCAAGTGTGAAACCAGCCTTAGATTCTCCATTTTGTGTTTTTGACTCCATTTTCTTGTTGCTTTAAGATAAATTCTGTTATTTAATTAGGTAAAAGGTTACAGCTGCCATGAAGTAATTTTATCTTGTTGTTCACAAGCCTGGTATGCAACTAGGCTATGGTTCATAATTGGTATAAAGACCTTGAGTTTTCTGACTCAAGCCAGATAATAGATTCAGTGGTGTATCAATATACAAGACTGAGGCATCTGTTAGAAAAACACATACTATGCCAAAAAGACATGACCATATCTGTAGTTTCCATTTTTCCTGTATCCTCATGGGTTAAGTTTTTCCTGCATTCTTATAGGTTAAGAACTGTTAGCGTGTTCTTATGCTGACTGGTTGAAGTATAATTTCTATGACAATGAAAACTCATACACAAAATAAACGGGGGCCAGAGATCAGCTCGATCCCCCATACAGAGACACACGTCTCCGTCTGGTCATTTTCAGTTGCCGGCAACACCTTGTATATTAATTTGGAAATCACTGGGTTAACCGTGAAGGATCAATTTAAATCCTCCCTCAACAGTAATATATGGTCTGGTTATGGTGTGACGGTATTTGTTGTTGTGAATTCTATTTTTGGGCTCCCTCTAGTGGTCACAAGCGGTACTGTGTAGTGTTGTCTTTCTGCAGGTTGGCTGCATCAGCTGGTTCGTTATCCTTGGTTGGTTTCCTATTTAGCTCACCTGGAGACTCAGTTCTTTGCCTGCTATCAATGTATTCAGTGCTCTTCAGATTCCTTGTGTCTACCTTGCTCCCCGTCTCTCCAAGACAAGCTAAGTTTTTGTTTGATCATTTTTTGATTATCAGTGTTCATTATGTTTTTAGTCCAGCTCGCTAAAATGTGATTTCCTCGCTTGCTGGTTGCTCTAGGGGACTGAGTTTCTCCCCCCACACCGTTAGTTGGTGTTCTTGAAATCTCAGAGTGGATATTTTGTAAGGGTTTTTTACTGACCGCATAGATTCCCTTTTCTATTTTCTGCTATCTAGTATTAGTGGGCCTCATTTGCTGAATCTGCTTTCACCCCTGTGTATGTGCCTTCCTCTTACCTCACCGTTATTATCTGTTGGGGGCTTCTATATCTTTGGGGATTATTTCTCTGGAGGCAAGAGAGGTCTTTTCTTTCTCTCTAGGGGTAGTTAGTTCCTCAGGCTGGCTAGGTCTAGGATTTTTAGGCACGTTCACCGGCTACTTCTAGTGTGTTTGGATAGGTTCAGATTTGCGGTCAGTCCAGTTTGCCACCTCCCTAGAGCTTGTCCTATGTTTGTTACTTAGCTGGAGTAATTTGTGATCCTCAACCACTAAGGATCATAACAATTTGTCCCTTGTATGTGGTATTAATGGTCATTCTAAAAAATATATGTGACTCATTCCCTTAAAGAAAAATGAATAAAAATAAACCCAAAAAGAGTATTGGATATTTTAGGAAAGTAAGTAAGAGTAAGAGTAATAAAGAAGAGTAAGGCCTAGTCAAAAGAGTCCACCTTGTCGTGGTGGTGGCTTAAAAATTCTTTTGGCCAAAACAAAAGCTGCTGGTTATGTATGTGATCTGGTGTTTGCTGGAGACTGTTAATATCAGATTGGTTTGGACGTGGTGTAGAAGATGAGTTTCTCTAAGAGAGGGCGGTGGGACTGTGGAAGGCTCGAGGCATGGAGGCGGAACTGGGGTGGCGCCTTCTGCAAGACAATGCACCAGTTCACAACTCACATGTTGCCCAAATGGAAGCATGCTCCTGTTGCTTTGAAATTCTACCGCATCCCCCTTATTCACCCAACATTGCACCATCGGACTTCCAGCTCTTTCCAACAATTAAGTTATTTTTGAAGGGCAAGCATTTTTCAGATGATGAGACTGACTTCCGCATTCACAACGTGGCTTTTGGAGCAACCTGTTGAATTCTACAAGCGAGGTGTTTACAGTTGCTTAAAGAGATGGGAGAAGTGTGTGTCCCTAGGTAGCAACTATGAACAGAAGGACTAATAACTGTGCCAAGGAAGTGGGTCAAGGGAAATCTTCAATGAACGCCCCTCGTACATGTGCTAATAGTATTAAACTAGCTGTTTCCAGCCAGCTAACGCTCGGCATACTCATTGCTATCTAATTAACGCTGCTGGTTATTAAACTAAAGTAAATAATGACAACATTCAATAGCGCTTACTCAGGTGGTAAATTAACTTAAAATGAAATTATTAACAATAATATCTCTCTCTGTCCTTATCAATCTGCTCAGGTGTTTGTTGTTGATAACCAATCCTGTGATTTAGTCGATATTCTTTTCGTCAATCAGCAACTGCATCGTTGTCCGGATTTTCCTGCGGCCTGTGAGATGGACCTGGCGACTCTTCTGGGCTCATTTTGTTTGGGAGAATGCAGATGCAATTAAATGTACGTTTACCTTGGCTGAAGTGGTTGAATTACATAGAAAGGAAGTGCTGTGTGTGGTAATGTGGGGGGGGGGGGGCGGCACCTCGTGTGGTAATGTGTGGGGATGGAGCCTCGTGTGGTTATTTGGGGGAAAAAGCCTCGTGTGGTAATGTGTGGGGGCAGAGCCTCGTGTGGTAATGTGTGGGGACGCAGCCTCATCTGTGGTAATGTGGTGGGGGGTCGGGATTATGTGTGGTGGGGGCGGGATTATGTGTGGTAATGTGGTGTGGGGCGGGATTATCTGTGTTAATGTGGTGGAGGGCGGAATTATGTGTGGTGATGTGGTGGGGGGATTATGTGTAGTGATGTGGTGGGGGCAGGATTATGTGTGGTGGGGGGGTGGGATTATGTGTGGTGATGTGGGGGGGCTTTATTTTGTGTGGTAATGGGGTGGGGGGCGGGATTATGTGTGGTGATGTGTTGGGGGCGGGATTATGTGTGGTGATGTGGTGGGGGGTAATGTGGGGCAGGGCGGGATTATCTGTTAATGGGGTGGGGCGGGATTATGTGTGGTGGGGTGCGGGATTATGTCTGGTGATGTGGTGGGGGGCGGGATTATGTGTGGTGATGTGGTGGGGGGGCTTTATTATGTGCGGTAATGTGGTGGGGGGGCGGGATTGTGTGTGGTAATGTGGTGGGGGGCAGGATTATGTGTGGTGGTGATGTGGTGGGGGTGGGATTATGTTTGGTGGGGTGCGGGATTATGTGTGGTAATGTGGTGGGGGGCGGGATTATGTGTGGTAATGTGGTGGGAGGTGGGATTATGTGTGGTAATGTGGTGGGGGTGGGATTATGTGTGGTAATGTGGTGGGGGGCAGGATTATGTGTGGTGATGTGGTGGGGGGGCGGGATTGTGTGTGGTAATGTGGTGGGGGGCAGGATTATGTGTGGTTATGTGCTGGGGGGTGGGATTATGTGTAGTGATGTGGTGGGGGCAGGATTATGTGTGGTGGGGGGGTGGGATTATGTGTGGTGATGTGGGGGGGCTTTATTTTGTGTGGTAATGGGGTGGGGGGCGGGATTATGTGTGGTGATGTGTTGGGGGCGGGATTATGTGTGGTGATGTGGTGGGGGGTAATGTGGGGCAGGGCGGGATTATCTGTTAATGGGGTGGGGCGGGATTATGTGTGGTGGGGTGCGGGATTATGTCTGGTGATGTGGTGGGGGGCGGGATTATGTGTGGTGATGTGGTGGGGGGGCTTTATTATGTGCGGTAATGTGGTGGGGGGGCGGGATTGTGTGTGGTTATGTGGTGGGGGGCAGGATTATGTGTGGTGATGTGGTGGGGGTGGGATTATGTTTGGTGGGGTGCGGGATTATGTGTGGTAATGTGGTGGGGGGCGGGATTATGTGTGGTAATGTGGTGGGAGGTGGGATTATGTGTGGTAATGTGGTGGGGGTGGGATTATGTGTGGTAATGTGGTGGGGGGCAGGATTATGTGTGGTGATGTGGTGGGGGGGCGGGATTGTGTGTGGTAATGTGGTGGGGGGCAGGATTATGTGTGGTTATGTGCTGGGGGGTGGGATTATGTGTGGTAATGTGGTGGGGGGTGAGATTGTGTGTGGTAATGTGGTGGGGGGCAGGATTATGTGTGGTGATGTGGTGTGAGGTGGGATTGTGTGTGGTGATTATTGTGTGTGGTGATGTGGTGGGGGCGGGATTGTGTGTCGTGATGTGGTGGGGGCGGGATTATGTGTGGTGATGTGGTGGGGGGCGGAGCTACTGTGCAGTGGGCAGGATTAGTGAGTAATCACGATGCCTCTTATATATATATAGATATCTACAGGCAAATGCAAGAAGTCTTGCAAACAAAATGAATTAACTGGCGACTCCTATGTCAGCCAAAGAATACGATGTGGTGGGCATTACGGAGACCTAGCTGGATGAAATCCATGACTGGATGACAAACATAAAGGGTTACACTACATTTAGAAAGGACAGGAAATACAGAAAATGTGGAGGGGCGTGTATTTTTATTAAATCTAACTTAAGACCAGCGCTCAATGACAACATTAGGGGGAGCTGCAACAATATAGAGTCAGTATGGGTAAATGTACACGGGGATGGCAATAATGGAAAGCTACTAATTGGAGTTTGCTACAAGCCTCCTAATATAGCTGAACAGGTAGAAGAGAAAATGCTGAAGCAAATTAAAAAGACAGCAAATAATAATAGGGTCCTTACTAAGGGAATTTTAGCTATCCAGACATTCAATGGGACATAGAATATGTGTGCTAAAAGCTGCAAATTCTTATCCACAATTGAGGACAACTATCTCTCTCAGCTAGTAGATGAACCAACCAGGGGAGGTAATCTGCTGGAACTAGTTCTGTCAAATAAACCAGATACAATTTCAGATCTACAGGTCAGGGAGCACTTGGGATGCAGTGACCATAATGTGGTAATTGTCAATCAGACATTAAAGCGTGAAATGCAAAAACCTGGAACTTTAGAAAAGCTGATTTCACCAAATTAAGGGAAGAGCTTAATCTTGTAGACTGGGACCATTTCATGGTAACTGGGGATACTGACCATAAATGGGGCATGTTTAAGGATATACTACTAAAATCCTGTAGAAAACGTATGCCCTCTGGTAATAAAATGTCCAGGAAAAAAGAAATCAATATGAATAAATAAACACACTACAGAGTTTAGTCAGACTAAAACAAAGGGCATTCAAAATCCTGAAAGGTGAGATTAAAGAAATAGCATTTCAGGAGTATAAAGATTTAAATAAGAAATTAAGCTAGCAAAATTATCCACAGAAAAACAAATTGTCAGTGACATTAAAATAAATCCCCAAAAATGTTATAAATACATCAATACAAAAAAAGAGATGGTATAGGCCCCTAAAAAGACTATAATATCATGTTAATAATAGAGGACAAAGAAAAGACTGAGATATTAAACAGGCTTTTTTTCATCCGTGTTCACCAATGAACTGTATGTTCCAGGGATCATTCAACAAGGCAAAAATCAAAGTTCACCACCTGATATAATAAATTTAACACAGGAAGAAGTATACCAGCATGTGAGCAAATTAAACATTGACAAATTCCCCGGCCCAGATGGAATTCATCCACGGAAACTGAGGGAATTTAGCTCTGTAACTGACAGACCATTGTATATTACATTCTTAGACTCTCTTGTAACATGTGCCACGAGATTGGAGGATGGCTGATATTTAAGAAAGGTAAGAAGGTAGAGCCAGGCAACTACCGCCCAGTAATCCTGACATCAGTAGTGTGTAAAAAATTTCAGAGCATTAAAAGAGATGACCTGCAGAGATATATTGCAGAGATAAATATAATAACTGACAGCCAGCATGGATTCATGAAAGATAGGTCGTGTCTAACTAACATGTTGGGTTTCTATGAGGAGGTAAGTTCAAGTCTGGATGTTGGTAATGCGGCTGATGTGATTTATCTGGACTTTTCGGAGGCATTTGATACTGTACCACATAACAGCCTTATACTGAAACGCCATACGCAGGGACTGGGGGAAACTATATGCAAATGGGTAAGGAATTGGCTAAAGGTACCTTCACACTAAGCGACGCTGCAGCGATAAAGACAACGATGCCGATTGCTGCAGCGTCGCTGTTTAGTCGTTGTGTGGTCGCTGGAGAGCTGTCACACAGACAGCTCTCCAGCGACCAACGATGCCGAAGTCCCCAGGTAACCAGGGTAAACATCGGGTTACTAAGCGCAGGGCCGCGCTTAATAACCCGATGTTTACCCTGGTTACCAGTGTAAATGTAAAAAAAAAACCCACATACTCACATTCCGGTGCCTGGCGTCCGCTTCCCTGCACCCCTCCTGCATCCTGTCTCAGCGCCGAACATCTCCGGCATCTCCCACAGAGCACAGCGGTGACGTCACCGCTCTGCTTTACGGCCGGCACTTACACAGGATGCAGGAGGAGTGCAGGGAAGCGGACGCCGGGCACCGGAATGTGAGTATGTGGTTTTTCTTTTTACATTTACACTGGTATTTGGACATGCGCAGTAGAATAAACAAGACGCTGAAGGATTAATGGCGTCCTCCACACACAACATGCTCTCTTGGGGTAAAGTAAAAGAATACAACATTTAAAATATAAGTTACAATCTGAGGAAATAAGTTTTAAGATAATATAAATGTAACTGCACGTATGCACTTTATTAAGATTAAGATAAATATAATGCACTTTATAACATATGATTATGCACATGAGGATTGTTAAATTATGTATAAATATAGAGCACATGGGCACACTCACTGCTTGAAAAAAGCTCAGTTAGAGTTGAAACGTTGCCTGAATATGTGGGTAAATTAAACCCTGCACGATTTTACATTGGAAATATGGAGTGCTGCCTCTTTTTTTGAAATTATATCTACTTGGACGATTGGTGGACTGGTTGTCTGGGGGCTCTGCACCCGAAGATACCGGTAAGTATATTTCTGTGCTGTTACCCTTTTTTTTGGTATATATATATATACACACATATACATACTATGACTTAGTGACCCCTGTTACAGGTAGGGGGCGCATCATGGTCTCCCCAGAATATGCATGGAGGCGTATTGAGGCCATAGGAATGCATCGCAGTCGCAGGCATAACTATGGTGATGAGATAAAGTCTGGCATTATTGTGAATGGCGGGTATGTGTGTCACAGAGGAAGATATTCTGCACTGTCAACCTGAAGTAAGATTGTTCTGGGACCTGCAGTCCCACAAGTAATTGTGTTGTTTTAGAGGGAGGCTGGCAGGGCTAGTTCTGAGAGCTGGGTGGGTTAAACTAGCCACACACACCTCCCACTTATGGGAGTGGTTACAAGTATGTAATGTGACCAGGGTGTGGGTCACATGGTTCCTGTGTATGGACCTGAATAGTTCTTGGCTGGAAGGTCCTGTGAGAGGAAACGCCTGGGTGTTGGAAGGTCTAGAGTGTATACTGGATCCCTGAAGAGCACCTGGTAAGGCCGTGATCCTGAGTGGCCTCTGTGTTGGGAGGTCCTGTGTGTGGACCGGAACCCTGAAGAGCACGAGGTGAGGCCAAGGACTTGCTGAGCCGGTGATGGCTACTGTCTTGGGGTAGCTACTGTCCTTCGGTGGGTCTGGACTGACTGAGGTGTGCCTGCCAGGCAAGTTGGTGATCCCCGTAAGGCAACTATCCCAGAGAGAGAGGACTGACAAGGAGCCAGTGTGTGGAGCAGGAGCTCCCGTAAGGTACCTCCACAGACTGTTAGTGCTTATTGTGTTACATGAACTAATGAACTGTTTGTGGTTGCAGTTTATGATACCTGAATAAACTGGATAGACTGTTTTGTGTTAAAAACCGTGCCCGTGTGCATTTATCTCGTTGCCAAGGGACTATTCCCCTACCCGTTAGTGAGCGCTATCTCACAATACATATGTCCATTGTCTATATCTCCTAACAGGCAAGAAAGAAGATTCCATAAATGCGCAGAAAACAGAATATGGATACCATAATCTGCAATCAGAGATACAGATTATAAAAAGTATTACATTCTGGCTTCAATTAGTTTAAAAGTGACACATTCCCTTAAAGAAAGACATGTCTAAAAAGAGTATTGGATATTTTAGGAAATGTTTAATAGGCTAGAGTAGAGTAGAGCAAGGTGAAAAGAGTCTACCTTGTTGTAGTGACAGCTTAAAAAATATTTTGGCAGTGATATGGTGTTCAATGGAAATTGTTAAGTGATCAGTGAGGACGTGGTGCAGAAGTGGAGTTTTTTCTAAGAGTGGGCAATGGGATTGTGATAGGTTCAAGAGTAAAGGTAGAGCTGTGTGGAGCCTGGGTGGAGTCTCAAGAGAGTGTAAAAATGTTGCCATAATCTGGCACTGAAATACCTGGTGGCAGCCCTGGGTGTATAACATGGCCAAGTGCTATCCAAAGTTTCATCGGATAGCACTCGGCCATGCTGATTTGCGATTTTTTTCTCATGTCGATTTGGCATGCGAAAACATTTGCAATGTGCTGCGAGTGCAGTCCGACATCTGCGGACTCAGACAAGGGACATGTGAGAGAATTGCAGTATAGTAAGATGACATTCAGCACAAACTCTGACAGAGTGGTGGATAACGAAGTCACAGACCTAACCAAGCAAACTGGCATGCAGGGCGAGGACAGCAGCGCTGAAGGAGACGTATTGGCAGCACCGAAACAGGTAGGAAGATGCAGTGGAGTGACCATAGAGAGAAGGCGGGCAACTGTTCCGCAGAGCACTGACACTCCTTAATTTCTCCATCAAAGAGGCTGGGGCCGAGTCTGACACTGCCACCGCAAATGTGCTACTGATGCCAAGGATTGCTGGCTCTACTTCTATCATAGTTTCCTCTACCTCTTATAGAAGTGCCCCTCCTGCGGCTCTTCATCCTCCATATCTGATTTTATCTCAGAGTATGCTTTCCACATCAGCCGGAAGCTCTACAACACTGTCTCAGCAAAGCAGCAGGCTTTGACTAGGAGACAAATCTCACAGCGCCGCAGAGATGTTGAAAGGAATAAAAGTCCAGACATATCACTGCTGAACCTCTAATCAGGCATGGTCATGTGTGATAATGGCCATAAAATGATGGTGGCAGTGAAGCTTGGCACTCTCACACACATACCCTACTTGGCCTACGTGCTCATCTTAGTGGTTCAGTGGTTTCTGAAAACCTACCAAAATTTGCCAGAACTACTTTTCAAGGTACACCGCTTCAGCCCCTATTTCCACTAAAAGCTACAGCTGCTGCCGCTATGGCAGTACTATATAAATATAGAAAAATGGGGCACCACGGTCAGTGGGATACACAACAAAACCTATAGAAAGATCAATATTAAAGTGCAAAGAGACAGAGTAGGTCTTAAACACGGGGATCACCACACAATGAAATATGGCAAAATAGAACACAGCTTTATTTTAAAAAATAAACAAACATGAGGCAAAGCACAAACATTTAAAACCATTTAAAAAATGGAGTACATGACAACCCTATACAAACAGCCCCAAATAACGCTAAAGCTCGCACATAACTCAAAGGTGTAATATAAACATTAGTGTTGAGCATTCTGATACTGCAAGTATGGTTCCCAGGGTCTGGAGGAGAGGAGACTCTCCTTCCGGCCCTGGGATCCATATTCATGTAAAAAATAAATAATAAAAATAAAAAATATTGATATACTCACCCCTCCGGCGGACCCTGGACCTTAGTGATGTAACCGGCAGCCTCCATTCCTAAGAATGAGTGAGTGTAGGGCCTGCGATGACGTCGCGGCTTGTGATTGGTCGCGTGAGTGGTCACATGAGCGGTCACGCGACCAATCACAAGCCGCGACGTCATCGAAGGTCCTTCACTCTGCATTCTTAGGGAACGGAGGCAGACGCTTGGACCGGTGAGAGCCGGGGCCGTCAGAGGGGTGAGTATATCAATATTTTTTACTTTTATTCTTTATTTTATACATGAATATGGATCCCAGGGCCTGAAGGAGAGTTTCCTCTCCTTCAGACCCTGAGAACCATTCCGATATTTTGTGTCCCATTGATATGCATTGGTATCGGGTATCGGTATCGGCGATATCCGATACTTTTCGGGTATCGGCCGATCCAATTCGATACCGATACCTTTGCATATCAGAAGGTATCGCTCAACACTAATAAACATGGCTAGCAATAAAATGCCAATATAGACAGCATGACCATCATGTAGGTGTAATGGGTGTGAATAGCCCATGTGCATGAACAGATAGCATACAAATGACTAGTTGCAGGCAGCGTAATAGCACACAGCAACCATAATCTGGTGAACTGTACAAGGAACATACAAATACAGTGCTAGATATTAAACAGACCTATAAATGGAACACCAGACTGCCACACTGAATAAACAGACTAATAATACCATAATCTCTGTGCCAGTCCTGTGTGTGGCATCTGTCTCTCATTGTGTGCCACCGAAAACCACTGTGTAATACTGGGCCTTTTTTTTTTTTTTCTTCTAAATTCTCCCTTTTCAAACAAAAATAATTAGTGGGAGATAAATATTGGCAAGTCTGCCTCTGTGCCAGTCCTGTGTGTGGCATCTGTCTCTCATTGTGTGCCACCGAAAACCACTGTGTAATACTGGGCCTTTTTTTTTTTTCTAAATTCTCCCTTTTCAAACAAAAATAATTAGTGGGAGATAAAGGTTGGCAAGTCTGCCTCTGTGCCAGTCCTGTGTGTGGCATCTGTCTCTCATTGTGTGCCACCAAAAACCACTGTGTAATACTTGGCCATTTTTTTTTTCTAAATTCTCCCTTTTAAAAAAAAAAAAAAATTAGTGGGAGATAAATATTGGCAAGTCTGCCTCTGTGCCAGTCCTGTGTGTGCCACAGAAAACCTAGTGTGTAATATTTTATTTTTTTTTTTTAATTCTCCCATAAAAAAAAAAAAAAAATTTGGGAGATTAAGATTGGCATTTCTGCTTGAGTGCTGGTCCTGTGTGTGCCATCTGTCTCAAATTATTGGGGCACAGAAAACCTAGTGTGTAACATTGGGCCTGATTTTCCTTTCAGTGTCAGGCACCTATAAAGGTATATATAAATCCTACAGAAGTTTGAGTTCACCTTATAAGTTTTACAGTAAAAAATACCGTTACTTTGGTTACGTTTTGCAAACAATGAGGAAGTCTAGTGGTAGAGGTCGTGGCCGTGGGCGGTCATTGTCAGCTGGTAATGATGGTAGTGGTGGTGGAGCATCAGGTGGTCGTGGTAAAAGCAGTACAGCACCTAAGTCTCGAGTTGTTGAGCCAGGTTCATTGTCTGGCTACACAAGGCCTCGAACGCTCTCTTTTCTGGGAGTAGGAAAACCACTTTTGAAGCCGGAGCAGGAGGAACAAGTATTGGCTTTCATTGCTGACTCTGCCTCTAGCTCTTTCGCCTCCTCCTCGGAAAGTGCAAAATGTCAGAGCAGTGCATCGTCAGTGGATGCTCCCGGTCAGGAACAAGTCGCTTCCTTGTGTCCTTCACCCAGAACAACAGTGAAGGATGCGTCAGTCGACACAACAGGTTACTCCATGGAGCTCTTTACACATACCGTTCCTGGGTTAGACAGTGAAACAGTTAACAGGCCATGCCCATTAGAAGTTGAATCGGACATGGAGTGCACAGATGCACAGCCACAGCCAGATTACTATGCTGTTCCTTTGACTCAGACCAGAACATTGCCCTCGCAGTGTACTGAGGCAGAATCAAACCCAGCGGAGACTATGGTGCCCCGTCACGAACGCAATACCACCGGCTTACACGGTGACACAGACGAAGTTGCACACGACATAGAAGAGGAGGTCATAGATGACCCAGTTGTTGACCCCGATTGGCAGCCATTGGGGGAACAGGGTGCAGGCGGCAGTAGTTCTGAAGCGGAGGAGGAGGAGCCGCAGCAGGCATCAACATCACAACAGGTTCCATCTGCCGGGCCCGTATCTGGCCAAAAACGCGTGGCAAAACCAAAACCAGTTGGAGGACAGCGTGGCCATCCGGTTAAAGAAGCTCAGTCTGCAATGCCTGAGAAGGTATCCGATAGTAGAAAGAGTGCAGTCTGGCATTTTTTTAAACAACATCCAAATGATCAGCGCAAAGTCATCTGTCTAAAATGTTCAACTACCTTAAGCAGAGGTCAGAATCTTAAAAGTCTAAATACAAGTTGCATGCATAGACATTTATCCACCATGCATTTGCAAGCCTGGACTAACTACCAAACGTCCCTAAAGGTTGCAGCACCCTCGGCCAATGAAGCTAGTCAGCAACGCTACATCCCTTCCCTCACTGTAAGCCCACCATTTCCCGCACCACCTGCAGTATCTGTGCAGCTTTCGTCGCCAAGCCAAAGCAGTCAGGGAATCACCAGGTTAGTAGTAGGAAACACTGCATGTAGGGCACCGGCAAGAATACCATCTCCAACCCTCTCTCAGTCACCCATGTCCACCGGCACCACCGCTAGTTCCACGATTTCCAGCTCTCCAGTCCAGCTCACCCTACATGAGACTCTTGTTAGGAAAAGGAAGTACTCATCCTCGCATCCGCGTACACAGGGTTTGAACGCCCACATTGCTAGACTAATCTCATTAAAGATGATGCCCTACCGGTTAGTTGAAAGCGAAGCTTTCAAAGCGCTGATGGACTACGCTGTACCACGCTACGAGCTACCCAGTCGGCACTTCTTTTCTAGAAAAGCCATCCCAGCCCTCCAACAGCATGTTAAAGACCGCATCGTCCATGCACTCAGGCAGTCTGTGACTACAAAGGTGCACCTGACAACAGATGCATGGACCAGTAGGCATGGCCAGGGACGTTACGTGTCCATCATGGCACACTGGGTGAATGTGGTGGATGCAGGGTCCACAGGGGACAGCAATATTGGGACAGTTCTGCCTAGCCCACGGTCAAGGAAACAGTTGGCTGTAGGCGTTCGCCCCCCCTCCTCCTCTTCCTCGTCCTCCTGCAGAAACGAGAGCTCATCCACAGACCGAAGTCGCACATCCACTCCATCCGCAACTGCCCCTGTTGCACACCAGGTGTGCCATTATGGGACAGCTAGTGGCAAGCGTCAGCAGGCTGTATTGGCAATGAAGTGTTTGGGCGACAACAGACACACCGCAGAAGTTCTGTCCGAGTTCTTGCAGAAAGAAACTCAGTCATGGCTGGGCACTGTACATCTTGAGGCAGGCAAGGTAGTGAGTGATAACGGAAGGAATTTCATGGCTGCCATAGCCCTTTCCCAACTGAAACACATTCCTTGCCTGGCTCACACCTTAAACCTGGTGGTGCAGTGCTTCCTGAAAAGTTATCCGGGGTTACCCGACCTGCTCCTCAAAGTGCGCAGACTTTGCTTGCATATCCGCCGTTCGCCCGTACACTCCAGCCGTATGCAGAACTATCAGCGTTCTTTGAACCTTCCTCAGCATCGCCTAATCATCGACGTTGCAACAAGGTGGAACTCCACACTGCACATGCTTCAGAGACTGTGCGAACAGAGGCGTGCTGTTATGTATTTGTGGGAGGATACACGGGCAGGCAGTTGGATGGCAGACATGGAGTTGTCAGGTGTGCAGTGGTCAAAGCTACAAGACCTGTGTCAAGTCCTTCAGTGTTTTGAGGAATGCACACGGCTGGTTAGTGCAGACAACGCCATAATAAGCATGAGCATCCCCCTAATGTGTCTGCTGATGCAAAGTTTGACACACATAAAGGAGCAGGTGTCTGCAGCCGAGGAAGAGGAAAGCCTTGATGACAGTCAGCCATTGTCTGGTCAGGGCCGTGTAGAGGACGCGGTAGCGGGCGAAGAGGAGGAGGAGGACGAGGAGGATGATGGGGATGAGTACTTTTTTAATGAGGAAGCTTCTCCTGGGCCAACTGAAATTAGTGGCGTTGCAAGGCCGGGTTCTGTTTTTTTAAGGGAGACAAGTGACGTAGATTTGCCTGTAACTGCCCCTCAAACCAGCACAACCGCAGATTTGACAACTGGAACTTTGGCCCACATGGCGGATTATGCCTTACGTATCCTCAAAAGGGACACACGCATTATTAAAATGATGAGCGATGAAGATTACTGGTTGGCCTGCATCCTTGACCCTCGCTATAAAGGCAAATTGCAAAATATTATGCCACATGAGAACCTCGAACAAATATTAGCAACCAAACAAGCTACTCTTGTAGACCGTTTGATTCAGGCATTCCCAGCACACAGCGCCGGTGATGGTTCTCACACAAGCTGCAGGGGGCTACAGGGCAGAGGTGTTAGAGGTGCACAGATCAGAAGTGGCGTTGGACAGAGGGGTTTTCTGACCAGGTTGTGGAGTGATTTCGCAATGACCGCAGACACGACAGGTACAGCAGCCTCCATTCAAAGTGACAGGAGACAACATTTGTCCAGTATGGTTACTAACTATTTTTCAGCCCTTATCGATGTTCTCCCTCAACCGTCATTCCCATTTGATTTCTGGGCATCCAAATTAGACACCTGGCCTGAATTGGCAGAATATGCATTGCAGGAGCTTGCTTGCCCAGCAGCTAGTGTGCTATCAGAAAGAGTATTCAGTGCTGCTGGTTCAATATTAACCGAAAAAAGGACTCGTCTGGCTACCCAAAATGTGGATGATCTCACCTTCATTAAAATGAACCACTCCTGGATTTCAAATTATTTTGCCCCACCTTTCCTATAAAAAGGTCTTGCTTGTGGACTGGTCTTACTGAGTGTTCCAGTCTCTTAATTTGCAGCAGCTGTTTGTCCAGCATACGACATGTTTACACCTCCCTCAATGGGAAAACTCCCCCCACGGGGCCGTGGTCTCGCCACTTGGCGCAAGCACCCGTTACAGTGCTGTTTGTCTGAAGAGGTGGGTGTGCCCGCTTTTGGTCGACGGCACTGCCACTGGGTCCCTCATAGTACAATGAAGTGTCTCTGGCGGTGGTGGTGCGCACCCAACGTCAGACACACCGTTGTAACATGAGGGGCCCTGGGACGGTACCGCCGGCCACAAGAGAGTTCCCCCCCCCCAGCTCAAACTGTGCTCTACCACGTGCAAAATTATCTCGCACAGCTCCACCAATGTTTAGTCTATGCGCTGACATCATTCAATGCCTGGCACTGACAATACCAATTTGTTGACATCTATGATGCTAGTTAAAGTAGTCTTGGTCAGTGTCCTATATTGACACCAGTAAATACTTACTGCCAAATTACTTTGTCAGAAACTCAGCAGATGAGCCCACCCCTGTACCTAAGTATGCCACCCTTTTTTTTTGTTTGTTTAGCGAGACATTAACATCTATTTATTTTTTGTGAGTACTAACTGTGTCAGACACTCCTTGCAATACTCCTCCACTGACCACAATGCTGCCTGTGTATCCATGTAACCGATTTAAAACTGCCATGAGCCTATTTTTTGTTATTTTAGGCCTTCGTTAGCTTGTCTGCGGGCCTTCGTTGCAATACTCCTCCACTGACCACAATGCTGCCTGTGTATCCATGTAACCGATTTAAAACTGACATGAGCCTATTTTTTGTTATTTTAGGCCTTCGTTAGCCTGTCTGCGGGCCTTCGTTGCAATACTCCTCCACTGACCACAATGCTGCCTGTGTATCCATGTAACCGATTTAAAACTGCCATGAGCCTATTTTTTGTTATTTTAGGCCTTCGTTAGCCTGTCTGCGGTTCCTCATTGCAATACTCCTCCACTGACCACAATGCTGCCTGTGTATCCATGTAACCGATTTAAAACTGCCATGAGCCTATTTTTTGTTATTTTAGGCCTTCGTTAGCCTGTCTGCGGTTCCTCATTGCAATACTCCTCCACTGACCACAATGCTGCCTGTGTATCCATGTAACCGATTTAAAACTGCCATGAGCCTATTTTTTGTTATTTTAGGCCTTCGTTAGCCTGTCTGCGGGCCTTCGTTAGCCTGTCTGCGGTCCCTCCTTCCAATACTCCTCCACTGACCACAATGCTGCCTGTGTATCCATGTAACCGATTTAAAACTGCCATGAGCCTATTTTTTGTTATTTTAGGCCTTCGTTAGCCTGTCTGCGGGCCTTCGTTGCAATACTCCTCCACTGACCACAATGCTGCCTGTGTATCCATGTAACCGATTTAAAACTGCCATGAGCCTATTTTTTTGTTATTTTAGGCCTTCGTTAGCCTGTCTGCGGTTCCTCATTGCAATACTCCTCCACTGACCACAATGCTGCCTGTGTATCCATGTAACCGATTTAAAACTGCCATGAGCCTATTTTTTGTTATTTTAGGCCTTCGTTAGCCTGTCTGCGGGCCTTCGTTAGCCTGTCTGCGGTCCCTCCTTGCAATACTCCTCCACTGACCACAATGCTGCCTGTGTATCCATGTAACCGATTTAAAACTGCCATGAGCCTATTTTTTGTTATTTTAGGCCTTCGTTAGCCTGTCTGCGGGCCTTCGTTGCAATACTCCTCCACTGACCACAATGCTGCCTGTGTATCCATGTAACCGATTTAAAACTGCCATGAGCCTATTTTTTGTTATTTTAGGCCTTCGTTAGCCTGTCTGTGGGCCTTCGTTGCAATACTCCTCCACTGACCACAATGCTTCCTGTGTATCCATGTAACCGATTTAAAACTGCCATGAGCATATTTTTTGTTATTTTAGGCCTTCGTTAGCCTGTCTGCGGTTCCTCATTGCAATACTCCTCCACTGACCACACCAATGCTGCCCGTGTACCCCTGGAACCTATTTAAAAGTTCATAGAGCCTATTTATATATTTTTTTTAATATTAATAAAGCCATGATGGACTACGCTGTACCACGCTACAAGCTAACCAGTCGACACTTCTTTTGCGAGAAAAGCCATCCCAACCCTCCACCAGCATGTAAAAGACCGCATTGTCCATGCACTCTGGCAATCTGTGAGTACAAAGGTGCACCTGACAACAGACGCATGGACCTGTAGGCATGGCCACGGAAGGTTACGTGTCCATTACGGCGCAATGGGTTAATGTGGTGGATGAATGGTCCACAGGGGACAGCCTACTAAGTCTGTCTGCAGTCCCTAATTCAAATTGTCCTCCACTGTCTAAAGCTGAGCTTCAACCTTCTGGCTCTCATTAAGTGCTGTTTTTTTTTAAATTGGTGGTTAGGGCCTACTAACGGTGTCTGCCCCTCCCTGGTGTTTGTCCTCAACTGAATAAAGCTGAGCTTCAACCTTCTGGCTCTCATTAAGTGCTGTTTTTTAAAAAATTGGTGGTTAGGGCCTACTAACGGTGTCTGCCCCTCCCTGGTGTTTGTCCTCAACTGAATAAAGCTGAGCTTCAATCTTCTGGCTTTCAGCCTATAGTATCAGATATTAAACTGCATTTGGCCTTCAACTTTGGTTACGGCCTACTAACGGTGTCAGCCCCTCCCTGGTGTTTGTCCTCAACTTAATAAAGCTGAGCTTCAACCTTCTGGCTCTCATTAAGTGCTGTTTTTTAAAAAATTGGTGGTTAGGGCCTACTAACGGTGTCTGCCCCTCCCTGGTGTTTGTCCTCAACTGAATAAAGCTGAGCTTCAACCTTCTGGCTTTCAGCCTATAGTATCAGATATTAAACTGCATTTGGCCTTCAACTTTGGTTATGGCCTACTAACGGTGTCTGCCCCTCCCTGGTGTTTGTCCTCAACTGAATAAAGCTGAGCTTCAACCTTCTGGCTCTCATTAAGTGCTGTTTTTTAAAAAATTGGTGGTTACGGCCTACTAACGGTGTCTGCCCCTCCCTGGTGTTTGTCCTCAACTGAATAAAGCTGAGCTTCAACCTTCTGGCTTTCAGCCTATAGTATCACATATTAAACTGCATTTGGCCTTCAACTTTGGTTACGGCCTACTATCGGTGTCAGCCCCTCCCTGGTGTTTGTCCTCAACTGAATAAAGCTGAGCTTCAACCTTCTGGCTTTCAGCCTATAATATCAGATAATAAACTGCATTTGGCCTTCAAGTTTGGTTACGGCCTACTAATGGTGTCTGCCCCTCCCTGGTGTTTTTCCTCAACTGAATACAGCTGAGCTTCAACCTTCTGGCTCTCATTAAGTGCTATTTTTTAAAAAATTGGTGGTTAGGGCCTACTAACGGTGTCAGCCCCTCCCTGGTGTTTGTCCTCAACTGAATAAAGCTGAGCTTCAACCTTCTGGCTCTCATTAAGTGCTGTTTTTTAAAAAATTGGTGGTTAGGGCCTACTAACGGTGTCTGCCCCTCCCTGGTGTTTGTCCTCAACTGAATAAAGCTGAGCTTCAACCTTCTGGCTTTCAGCCTATAGTATCACATATTAAACTGCATTTGGCCTTCAACTTTGGTTACGGCCTACTATCGGTGTCAGCCCCTCCCTGATGTTTGTCCTCAACTGAATAAAGCTGAGCTTCAACCTTCTGGCTTTCAGCCTATAATATCAGATAATAAACTGCATTTGGCCTTCAACTTTGGTTACGGCCTACTAATGGTGTCTGCCCCTCCCTGGTGTTTTTCCTCAACTGAATACAGCTGAGCTTCAACCTTCTGGCTCTCATTAAGTGCTATTTTTTAAAAAATTGGTGGTTAGGGCCTACTAATGGTGTCAGCCCCTCCCTGGTGTTTGTCCTCAACTGAATAAAGCTGAGCTTCAACCTTCTGGCTCTCATTAAGTGCTGTTTTTTAAAAAATTGGTGGTTAGGGCCTACTAACGGTGTCTGCCCCTCCCTGGTGTTTGTCCTCAACTGAATAAAGCTGAGCTTCAACCTTCTGGCTTTCAGCCTATAGTATCAGATATTAAACTGCATTTGGCCTTCAACTTTAGCTACGGCCTACTAACGGTGTCAGCCCCTCCCTGGTGTTTGTCCTCAACTGAATAAAGCTGAGCTTCAACCTTCTGGCTTTCAGCCTATAGTATCAGATATTAAACTGCATTTGGCCTTCAACTTTGGTTACGGCCTACTAACGGTGTCAGCCCCTCCCTGGTGTTTGTCCTCAACTGAATAAAGCTGAGCTTCAACCTTCTGGCTTTCAGCCTATAGTATCAGATATTAAACTGCATTTGGCCTTCAACTTTGGTTACAGCCTACTAACGGTGTCTGCCCCTCCCTGGTGTTTGTCCTCAACTGAATAAAGCTGAGCTTCAACCTTCTGGCTCTCATTAAGTGCTGTTTTTTAAAAATTGGTGGTTAGGGCCTACTAACGGTGTCTGCCCCTCCCTGGTGTTTGTCCTCAACTGAATAAATCTGAGCTTCAACCTTCTGGCTCTCATTAAGTGCTGTTTTTTTAAAAATTGGTGGTTACGGCCTACTAACGGTGTCAGCCCCTCCCTGGTGTTTGTCCTCAACTGAGTAAAGCTGAGCTTCAACCTTCTGGCTTTCAGCCTATAGTATCAGATATTAAACTGCAATTGGACTTCAACTTTGGTTACGGCCTACTAACGGTGTCTGCCCCTCCCTGGTGTTTGTCCTCAACTGAATAAAGCTGAGCTTCAACCTTCTGGCTTTCAGCCTACAGTATCAGATATTAAACTGCATTTGGCCTTCAACTTTGGTTATGGAATACTAACGGTGTCAGCCCCTCCCTGGTGTTTGTCCTCAACTGAATAAAGCTGAGCTTCAACCTTCTGGCTTTTGGCCTACAGTAGCAGATATTAAACTGCATTTGGCCTACTAGTGTGGTTGGGCCCTTAAAACAGTGTCTCCTGCTCCTGGGTTTGCTACTCCACTGAACAAAGCAATGCCGCCTGTTTAGTCCTGTTACCAATTTTGAACTGCATTTAGCCTACTTTATTCTTTGGCCCTATATCTGTTTCCTCCTCATCCTGCCCATTGCCCAGCCACTGCTAGATGAGTCTGCTGGTACATTGACCTAGACCACTACATTCCCCTTGCACTCTACACAGCCAGAATCTGACCCTGCTGAAAGTAAGGTTCCCCTTCCCACATGTTATACCACCTTACACAGGGACAAAGAGGAAGGTGCAGATGAAAGTGCAGGTTCCTTCATCAGGTGGGGGGGCATACTCGTTGGCGACGTCACTGGCACAGGGCCCCTCAGAGTACGCAAAAGTGTCGCTGCTGGTGGGAGGCGCCCCCGCCGTGCAAACACACCGCTGTACTTTGAGGGGCCCTGTGCCAGTGCCAATGCGAATGAGTGGGCCCCCCTGCTTGCTCAGGATCACAGCACTTGCAACGTTGAAATACTTACCTCTCCCTGCTCCACCGCCGTGACGTAGTCCACGTTTCCTGGGCCCACTAAAACCTTGAACCAGCCCTACCCCCCACAACTTTTGCCAAATGACCCCCAAGTTCCAATGCCCAACTATTATTATAAAGTTAATTAAGATTGACAAGCTTCAGAAACAAGAATGGATGTTTTTGGCATTAAAATGGGCAGTGTAGGTGTTTTCCTGGCCTCCACTCACTGCCGACTATGCTTCCCCATTGACTTGCATTGGGTTTCGTGTTTCGGTCGATCCCCGACTTTTAGCGATAATCGGCCGACTGCACTCGACTCGACTCTGGACAAAGTCGGGTTTCACAAAACCCGACTCGATCTTAAAAAAATGAAAGTCGCTCAACCCTACCCATTACACCTACATGATGGTCATGCTGTCTATATTGGCATTTTATTGCTAGCCATGTTTATATTACACCTTTGAGTTATGTGCGGGCTTTAGCCTTATTTGGTGCTGTTTGTATAGGGTTGTCATGTACTCCCCTTTTTAAATGGTTTTAAATGTTTGTGCTTTGCCTCATGTTTGTTTATTTTTTTAAATAAAGCTGTGTTCTATTTTGCCATATTTTATTGTGTGGTGATCCCCGTGTTTAAGACCTGCTCTATCTCTTTGCACTTTAATATCGCTATGGCAGTACTGCAGCAGCACATGCAAGTGCCAGCTCACCGACTGGTGTGCAACGTGATCACGCCCTGGAACTTCGCACTGCACATGCTGAAAGGCTTTGTGAGCAGCAGAGGTCAGTTGTTGAACACCAGCTTCAACACGTCGGTATTCTGGTCAGCCTCTGCACATAACAACTGAAGAATGGGCATGGATGTCTGACACTCCTGCAGTTCTCCAAGACTTTGAGGACTTTACAAAGATGAAGAGCGGTGATCACGCCATAATCGGCTCAATTATCCCACTTTTGTGCCTACTTAAACAGTCGCTCCTCACAATTAAAGATGATGCTTTGCATGCGGACCAGGTGGAGATGGAGGAAGGCATGAGATAGGGAAATATTACCCATCCCAGCCTTTTCTCATCTGCTCAGCTTGAATGTGGTAACAGTGAGGAGTAGAAGGATGAGGAGGAGGAGGAACAGGAGCTGTGTTGTGAATTTGGATTCTGGGCTCCCCCGGTGGCTACTGGTGGAATTGAACTGGTGTCTTCATCTTCTCTGTTCACCTGTTCCCATCAAGATGTGGGAGTCGCTATATAACCTTGCTGCTCTGTTGTTGCTTGCCGGTCAACAATGTTATCAGAAGCCTCTCTGTGCTTGTTCCTGCTCCTAGACAACTACTAGATAAGTTGGACTCTTGTCCATGTTTGTTTTTGCATTTTGTTCCAGTTCACAGCTGTAGTTTCGTTACTGTGTCTGGAAAGCTCTTGTGAACGGGAATTGCCACTCTGGTGTTATGAGTTAATGCCAGAGTTTTAAAGTAATTTCTGGATGGTGTTTTTGATAGGGTTTTCAGCTGACCATGAAAGTGTCCTTTCTGTCTTCTGCTATGTAGTAAGTGGACCTCAAATTTGCTAAACCTATTTTCATACTACGTTTGTTATTTCATCTCAACTCACCGCCAATACATGTGGGGGGCCTCTGTCTCCTTTCGGGGTATTTCTCTAGAGGTGAGCTAGGACTAATATTTTCCTCTGCTAGCTTTATTTAGTCCTCCGGCTGGGCTGGGCATCTAGAATCAACGTAGGCATGCTACCCGGCCACTGCTAGTTGTGCGTTAGGTTTAGTTCATGGTCAGCTCAGTTCCCATCTTCCAAGAGCTAGTTCCTATATATGCTGATGCTATGTTCTCTTGCCATTGAGATCATGACAGTTTGACCGGCCCGCAAAGTGTTAATTGTTTGGGCTGAAGCAGGAGAAAAAGAAGTGTTGAAGGGAAATTTTTTTTTTTTTCCCCTCAGAGTTTTGCTGCCTATAGTCCATGAGCCAAGAACCAAATTTGACGATATCGGTACCAAGCGGAGTGACTAATTCTCTTTGGTATTTTTAGGTAGATGCATGTCTGTAGTTTATTTTTTGATATGATAGCCCTTACATATACGTAGCTTATTAACCCCTTCAGCCCTAGGCCTATTTGTACCCAAGTGCCTAAGCCAATCTGACCTGTGCCACTTCATGGGCTAATAACTTTGGAACGCTTTCACCTATCCAAGCCATTCTGAGATTGTTTTCTCGTGACATATTGTACTTCACGTCAGTGCTAAATGGGAGTTAATATATTTTACCTTTCTATATAAAAAAATGCTAAATATTCGGAAATTTTGGAAAAATCGGCAATTTTTTAACTTTGAAATTCTCTGCTTTTTACAAAAATACTGATACCCCCCATAATAGTTATTAATTTACACTCCCCACATGTTTACTTCATATTGGCATCATTTTGAAAATGAAACCTTATTGTTTTACGACGTAATAGGGCTTATAGTTTTATGCGCAATTTTTCACATTTACAGCAAAACCCACTTTTCAAAGGACCAAGTCACTTCTGAAGTCACTTTAAGGGGCTTACATAACAGAAACCACCCATAAATTACCCCATTTTGCAAACTACACCCCTCAAGCTGTTCAAAACTCATTTTTAAAAACTGTTAACCCTTTAGGTGTTCCACAGGAATTTTAGCAGAATGAAGGCGAAATTTCAAAATTTCATTTTTTTTCCAGATATTACATTGTAATCCAATTTTACCTGCAACCTAGCAAGGGTTAACGGCAAACCCAAACTTGGTTACCCTAATTCTGCAGTTTATAGAAACACCCCACATGTACTCGTAAACTAAAGTATGGGCACACAGCACAGCTCAACACGGAAGGAGCGCTATGTGGTTTTTGGGTGGCGGATTCACTGGAAGAAATCTAGGGGGCCATGTCACATTTGAAGGCTGCCTGAGGTACCCCCACAGTGGAAACCCCAAAAAGTGACCCTATTTTGGAAACTACACCCCCAAGGAATCTTTTAGGGGGTATAGTGACCACTTTGACCCAACCAGTGTTTCACAGTAGTTGGAAACACTTGGTTGAGAAAATGGAAAAAGTGCATTTTTTACATGAAGGTGTCATTTTAGGCTCATTTTTTTATTTTTAAGAGGTGTACCAGCAAAAAATGCACCCCACTATTTGTTCACCAATCTCTCCCGAACACAACAACACCCGATATGTTGTCGTACACTGCAGTATTGGGGAACGGCAGGCCTCGGAAGGGAAGGAGCGCCAAATGACTTTTGGAGTGCAAATTTTACTGGAAGAAATCTAGGGGGCTATGTCACATTTGAAGACACCCTGAGGTGCCCCAACACACGCACACACACTGACACATACACGTTCTGTGCTGAACAGGACTCTCCGGTCTTCTCTGCAGAGCTCCTATCTCCCTCTGTAGAGGCTGACACCTCCCAGGCTTGTGACTGATCACATGGCCGTGACATCACCACAGGTCCTGTAGTCCTGTACTGTGTGCTGCTGCTGGTAAGGAACTTGTGGAGAGAGGGGGAACAGTCACCTAGCACCAGCGCTCCCAGCTCTAAGAACGAGCGCCTCATGAAGGTGGGCCCCTGCCTCCTCCTTCCCTGCGCGGCGGCCTTTCCCCCCGGCGGCTGTATTCGGCGTATAAGACAACCGCCCTCTTGGAGCCATGTTTTTCATGGCTAAAAAGTCGTCTTATACGCCAGGAAATACGGTAAATAAAATTTTAATGTTTTTCTTTGTGTTTGCAGGTGTTTACTGACTATCTAACGGCATGATGGAAGTACCAGCAAGGAAGAAATCACGGCTCGACTGTATCATACACTGCTCTAATGATGACAGCGATGATCTGGCGTCCCTTAAGGATTTGGACTCCTGGAAAACATTGCTTAGGGCTGCAGAGATCAGGCAGCATGAATCAGTCCTGGTAGCAGCTAAGGGCCTTGAAGAAGGAGAAATACCACACATACAATATCACCGTAAATGTCGTAGTATCTTTACAATGAAGAAGTCACTGGATTCTATCCTTGGCAAGGGTGTCAATGTCGAAACAGCAAGCAAAATCTCCATGAGGAAGCTACCGAGGGGTGCCCCCAGTGATAGCAGGGTGTCAAGATAGCAAGAATCCTTTTGGACGAATTCCTGTGGACCAGACCATTGAAGAGACATTCAACAAAGACACCCAGACACCAGGGGGCACAAAAGGCTTCAGCCTCAAAGTTGGAGCTGTTTCCAGGTTCTACCTGACATCAGAGTACCGCAGTATGTACTTGAGGCAGCTGAGGGCCCTGGTAGGCCAACAATATACTGACTTCAGCCATTCAGACCTACAGGTGTCTAGGATTAGAAGAGATGAAGCCGATGTCCAATCTTTCGTTCAACTGCTGGAGACAGGTTGGGTGAACCCCTTCAACAAAGAGCATAATGGTGAACTTATCAGTTTGTCAACAGCGACTGTAGCACCACCAGATGTAGCCAAAGACCTTCAAGGGGCATACAGTATAGGAGAGGATGCATATCAAACATTCAAGGATGAGCGTTTGGGTACCGATAAGCCAACTACATTGTTTCATGACAAGATGACGAAGAACAAACTTAAAACGTTCTCTAACATCCAAATGAAGACACGCAGACAAGGTCTTGGCAAGGAGGTAATTTTGAAGGCTGACAGAAACCTATTTGGCCAGATGATACTTGTAGCTGAGAACAGAAAGCTACAAATGAGTGATGTCTTGACTCATCCCCTGGGTCCATTGCCATGGGCACTTGCCAATGGTGATGGGTCTATCCGCAAGACCAACAAGGCTGCCCTCGCAAGGGAGTTGGAGAGGAATGCTCGTCCTGCAGAAGTGATCCCCGAGCCCTCTGCAACCATCATTGATGGGATGAGCCTGGTTCAGAAACTGAAGGGAAACAATGCAACATTTGGCCAGCTAGCAGGCACAGCAATGAGTCGCGCTATCCATGAGGGTGCTAAGAGCAAGCGCATTGATATTGTCTTTGACGTCTACAAGGAGACATCCATCAAAGATACAGAAAGAGTCAACAGATATGAAGGCACAGGGATCCATTTCAAGAACATTCAACATGGGCACAACATCCAGCAGTGGAAAAAGCTTCTAAGTAGTTCCTCCAACAAGGCAAGTCTCATAAAGTTTCTGGTAGAAGAATGGAAGGCGAAACACCACAGGGAGAAGCTTGAGGAGAAGGAGCTGTATGTCACATGTGAGCAGCTCTGCTTTAAGATCACCAAAGAACAGTGGGAAGAGGCTGCTGACCTTAAGTCAAATCAAGAAGAAGCAGACACACGCCTCCTTCTCCATGCTCTTCATGCAGCAGAATCTGGTTACAAGTCGGTCATCATCACTTCGGAGGATACTGATGTCATGGTCCTGTGTCTGGGCATGTGCCACAAAATCCCATCCCACCTGTTCCAGAAATGCGGTACACAGAACCGGACAAGATTCCTGGATATCACCACTCTGAGCCGAACATTGGGAGGCAGCGTATGTGATTCATTGATTGGTATGCATGCATTTACAGGCTGTGACACCGTCAGTGCATTCGCTGGCCGTGGGAAGATGACGACACTCAAGCAGTTGAAGATGAACAAGACATACCAGGATGCCTTTCAGGAAGTTGGTCGTTCATGGGAAGTGTCTACCGAACTTTTTGAGAAGTTACAGGAAATCACCTGCCACATGTACCTGCCAACTACCCAAACAACTGAGGTAAACAGGCTCCGTTATCAGCTGTTCTGTGCCAGACGTGGAGTGGTAGAGTCAAGTCAACTCCCTCCTTGCCAGGACTGCCTTTTCATGCATGCACTGCGTGCAAACTACCAGGCTGCGATCTGGAGGAGAAGTCTGCAGAGCCAGCCATGGGTTGCAAACCCAACAGACTGCGGTTGGATGATAGATAACGACGGAAAGCTTGTTGTCAAGTGGATGCAAGGGGCACCAGCACCAGAAGCTATTATACAGCTACTGTCCTGCAAGTGTGTGCGGTCATGTGAACTTCCTCAGTGTACTTGCCTCAGCAATGGCCTGAAGTGCACAGACATGTGCAGATTACAGACATGCCAGAACAAGGGTACTGAAGACGAGCCAGTAGAACAACAGTCAGATTCAGAGTCCGATGTTGAAGATATTATGGAGTAACATATATATATATATATATATATATATATATATATATATATATATATATATATATATATATATATATGCACATGACATGTTCAGTGTGTATTTACATAACTTGGATTAAATTTTGTTACAAATACTACATCTAGTCACTCCGGGTGGTACCGATATCGTCATATTTGGTTCTTGGCTCATGCTAAAATTCCTGTGGAACACCTAAAGGGTTAACAGTTTTTAAAAATGAGTTTTGAACAGCTTGAGGGGTGTAGTTTGCAAAATGGGGTAATTTATGGGTGGTTTCTGTTATGTAAGCCCCTTAAAGTGACTTCAGAAGTGACTTGGTCCTTTGAAAAGTGGGTTTTGCTGTAAATGTGAAAAATTGCGCATAAAACTATAAGCCCTATTACGTCGTAAAACAATAAGGTTTCATTTTCAAAATGATGCCAATATGAAGTAAACATGTGGGGAGTGTAAATTAATAACTATTATGGGGGGTATCAGTATTTTTGTAAAAAGCAGAGAATTTCAAAGTTAAAAAATTGCCGATTTTTCCAAAATTTCCGAATATTTAGCATTTTTTTATATAGAAAGGTAAAATATATTGACTCCCATTTAGCACTGACGTGAAGTACAATATGTCACGAGAAAACAATCTCAGAATGGCTTGGATAGGTGAAAGCGTTCCAAAGTTATTAGCCCATGAAGTGGCACAGGTCAGATTGGCTTAGGCACTTGGGTACAAATAGGCCTAGGGCTGAAGGGGTTAATAAGCTACGTATATGTAAGGGCTATCATATCAAAAAATAAACTACAGACATGCATCTACCTAAAAATACCAAAGAAAATTAGTCACTCCGGGTGGTACCGATATCTGGCCCGGCTCATGGACTACTAGCCCTTAATTGCTGTCTAGCTGCTTCTTACCTCCTCTTAACCCTTGAATGGCTCTGTGTCCACCTGTTTGTAATGGATCTTCAGAGTGTAACTGCAGGTTTGAATAATCTCGCCACGAAGGTACAAAATTTGCAAGATTTTGTTTGTCATGCACCTGTATCTGAGCCGAGAATTCCTTTGCCGGAATTTTTCTCGGGGAATAGATCCGGGTTTCAGAATTTTCGAAATAATTGCAAATTATTTTTGTCTCTGAAATCTCGCTCTGCCGGAGACCCTGCACAGCAGGTCAGGATTGTGATTTCCTTGCTCCGGGGCGACCCTCAAGACTGGGCTTTTTCATTGACACCAGGGGATCCTGCGTTGCTCAATGTGGATGCGTTTTTTCTGGCCTTGGGGTTGCTTTATGACGAACCTCATTTGGAGCTTCAGGCAGAAAAAACTTTGATGTCCCTATCTCAGGGGCAAGATGAAGCGGAAATTTACTGCCAAAGATTCCGTAAATGGTCTGTGCTTACTCAGTGGAATGAGTGCGCCCTGGCGGCGACTTTCAGAGAGGGTCTCTCTGATGCCATTAAGGATGTTATGGTGGGGTTCCCTGTGCCTGCGGGTCTGAATGAGTCCATGACAATGGCTATTCAGATCGATAGGCGTTTGCGGGAGCGCAAACCAGTGCACCATCTGGCGGTGTCCACTGAGAAGTCGCCAGAGAGTATGCAGTGTGATAGAATTCTGTCCCGAAGCGAGCGGCAGAATTTTAGACGGAAAAATGGGTTGTGTTTCTATTGTGGTGATTCTACTCATGTTATATCAGCATGCTCTAAGCGCACTAAAAAGCTTGGTAAATCTGTTTCCATTTGCACCTTACCGTCTAAATTTATTCTATCTGTGACCCTGATTTGCTCTTTGTCATCTATTACCACGGACGCCTATGTCGACTCTGGCGCCGCTTTGAGTCTTATGGATTGGTCCTTTGCCAAACGCTGTGGGTATGATTTAGAGCCTTTGGAGACTCCTATTCCTCTGAAGGGGATTGACTCCACCCCATTGGCTAATAATAAACCACAATACTGGACACAAGTAACTATGCGTATTAATCCGGATCACCAGGAGATTATTCGCTTTCTGGTGCTGTATAATCTACATGATGATTTGGTGCTAGGATTGCCTTGGCTGCAATCTCACAACCCAGTCCTCGACTGGAGAGCTATGTCTGTGTTGAGCTGGGGATGTAAGGGGGCTCATGGGGATGTACCTGTGGTTTCCATTTCATCATCCATTCCCTCTGAAATTCCTGAGTTCCTGTCTGACTATCGTGACGTCTTTGAAGAATCCAAGCTTGGTTCGTTACCTCCGCACCGTGAGTGCGATTGTGCCATAGATTTAATCCCGGGGAGTAAATACCCAAAGGGTCGTTTATTTAATCTGTCTGTGCCTGAACATGCTGCTATGCGAGAATATATAAAGGAGTCCTTGGAAAAGGGACATATTCGTCCATCGTCATCTCCCTTAGGAGCCGGTTTTTTCTTTGTGTCAAAAAAAGACGGCTCTTTGAGACCATGTATTGATTATCGGCTTTTGAATAAAATCACTGTTAAATATCAATACCCATTGCCGTTGCTGACTGATTTGTTTGCTCGCATAAAGGGGGCCAAGTGGTTCTCTAAGATTGACCTTCGTGGGGCGTATAATTTGGTGCGAATCAGGCAGGGGGATGAGTGGAAAACCGCATTTAATACGCCCGAGGGCCACTTTGAGTATTTAGTGATGCCTTTTGGTCTTTCTAATGCTCCGTCAGTTTTCCAGTCCTTTATGCATGATATTTTTCGCGATTATTTGGATAAATTTATGATTGTGTATCTGGATGATATTCTGATTTTTTCGGATGACTGGGACTCTCATGTCCAGCAAGTCAGGAGGGTTTTTCAGGTTTTGCGGTCTAATTCTTTGTGTGTGAAGGGTTCTAAGTGTGTTTTTGGGGTACAGAGGATTTCCTTTTTGGGATATATTTTTTCCCCCTCTTCCATTGAAATGGATCCTGTCAAGGTTCAAGCTATTTGTGATTGGACGCAGCCCTCTTCTCTTAAGAGTCTTCAGAAATTTTTGGGCTTTGCTAACTTTTATCGTCGATTTATTGCTGGTTTTTCGGATATTGCTAAGCCATTGACCGATTTGACTAAGAAGGGTGCTGATGTTGCTGATTGGTCCCCTGATGCTGTGGAGGCCTTTCGGGAGCTTAAGCGCCGTTTTTCCTCTGCCCCTGTGTTGCGTCAGCCTGATGTTGCTCTACCTTTTCAGGTTGAGGTCGACGCTTCTGAGATCGGAGCTGGGGCAGTGTTGTCGCAGAAAAGTTCTGACTGCTCCGTGATGAGGCCTTGTGCCTTCTTTTCCCATAAATTTTCGCCCGCTGAGCGGAATTATGATGTTGGGAATCGGGAGCTTTTGGCCATGAAGTGGGCTTTTGAGGAGTGGCGCCATTGGCTTGAGGGGGCCAGACATCAGGTGGTGGTATTGACTGACCACAAAAATTTGATTTATCTTGAGACCGCCAGGCGCCTGAATCCTAGACAGGCGCGCTGGTCATTATTTTTCTCTCGGTTTAATTTTGTGGTGTCATACCTACCGGGTTCTAAGAATGTTAAGGCGGATGCCCTTTCTAGGAGTTTTGAGCCTGACTCGCCTGGTAACTCTGAGCCCACAGGTATCCTTAAGGATGGAGTGGTATTGTCAGCCGTTTCTCCAGACCTGCGGCGGGCCTTGCAGGAGTTTCAGGCGGAGAGACCTGATCGTTGCCCACCTGATAAACTGTTTGTTCCTGATGATTGGACCAGTAGAGTCATCTCTGAGGTTCATTCTTCTGCGTTGGCAGGTCATCCTGGCATTTTTGGTACCAGGGATTTGGTGGCAAGGTCCTTCTGGTGGCCTTCCCTGTCACGAGATGTGCGAGGCTTTGTGCAGTCTTGTGACGTTTGTGCTCGGGCCAAGCCTTGTTGTTCTCGGGCTAGTGGATTATTGTTGCCCTTGCCTATTCCTAAGAGGCCTTGGACGCACATCTCGATGGATTTTATTTCAGATCTGCCTGTTTCTCAGAAGATGTCTGTCATCTGGGTGGTGTGTGACCGTTTTTCTAAGATGGTCCATTTGGTTCCTCTGCCCAAGTTACCTTCTTCTTCCGAGTTGGTTCCTCTGTTTTTTCAAAATGTTGTTCGTTTGCATGGTATTCCTGAGAATATCGTTTCTGACAGAGGGACCCAATTCGTGTCTAGATTTTGGCGGGCATTCTGTGCTAGGATGGGCATAGATTTATCTTTTTCGTCCGCTTTCCATCCTCAGACGAATGGCCAGACCGAGCGGATTAATCAGACCCTGGAGACATATCTGAGGTGTTTTGTGTCTGCTGACCAGGATGATTGGGTTGCTTTTTTGCCATTGGTGGAGTTCGCTCTCAATAATCGGGCCAGCTCTGCCACTTTGGTGTCCCCGTTTTTCTGTAATTCGGGGTTTCATCCTCGATTTTCCTCTGGTCAGGTGGAATCTTCGGATTGTCCTGGAGTGGATGCTGTGGTGGAGAGATTGCATCAGATCTGGGGGCAGGTGGTGGACAATTTGAGGTTGTCCCAGGAGAAGACTCAGCTTTTTGCCAACCGCCACCGTCGTGTTGGTCCTCGGCTTTCTGTTGGGGATTTGGTGTGGTTGTCTTCTCGTTTTGTCCCTATGAGGGTCTCTTCTCCTAAGTTTAAGCCTCGGTTTATCGGCCCGTATAAGATATTGGAGATTCTTAACCCTGTTTCCTTCCGTTTGGACCTCCCTGCATCCTTTTCTATTCATAACGTTTTTCATCGGTCATTATTGCGCAGGTATGAGGTACCGGTTGTGCCTTCCGTTGAGCCTCCTGCTCCGGTGTTGGTTGAGGGTGAGTTGGAGTACGTTGTGGAGAAAATCTTGGACTCTCGTGTTTCCAGACGGAGACTCCAGTATCTGGTCAAGTGGAAGGGATACGGCCAGGAGGATAATTCTTGGGTGAATGCATCTGATGTTCATGCCTCCGATCTGGTTCGTGCCTTTCATAGGGCCCATCCTGATCGCCCTGGTGGTTCTGGTGAGGGTTCGGTGCCCCCTCCTTGAGGGGGGGGTACTGTTGTGAATTTGGATTCTGGGCTCCCCCGGTGGCTACTGGTGGAATTGAACTGGTGTCTTCATCTTCTCTGTTCACCTGTTCCCATCAAGATGTGGGAGTCGCTATATAACCTTGCTGCTCTGTTGTTGCTTGCTGGTCAACAATGTTATCAGAAGCCTCTCTGTGCTTGTTCCTGCTCCTAGACAACTACTAGATAAGTTGGACTCTTGTCCATGTTTGTTTTTGCATTTTGTTCCAGTTCACAGCTGTAGTTTCGTTACTGTGTCTGGAAAGCTCTTGTGAACGGGAATTGCCACTCTGGTGTTATGAGTTAATGCCAGAGTTTTAAAGTAATTTCTGGATGGTGTTTTTGATAGGGTTTTCAGCTGACCATGAAAGTGTCCTTTCTGTCTTCTGCTATGTAGTAAGTGGACCTCAAATTTGCTAAACCTATTTTCATACTACGTTTGTTATTTCATCTCAACTCACCGCCAATACATGTGGGGGGCCTCTGTCTCCTTTCGGGGTATTTCTCTAGAGGTGAGCTAGGACTAATATTTTCCTCTGCTAGCTTTATTTAGTCCTCCGGCTGGGCTGGGCATCTAGAATCAACGTAGGCATGCTACCCGGCCACTGCTAGTTGTGCGTTAGGTTTAGTTCATGGTCAGCTCAGTTCCCATCTTCCAAGAGCTAGTTCCTATATATGCTGATGCTATGTTCTCTTGCCATTGAGATCATGACAGAGCTGGTTGCTAGTGCAATAGAGGCTAGTACCCACACAAGCTTTGTCCCTGTCTCTCCTACATGCATGGGATGAGGAGAAGAATGAGGACGAAGAGATGGATGAGGAATATGAGATTGAAAATCGTCAACATGATGGAGACAGTGAAGTGTTGGATGTAGGGAGCTTGGCACATATTGACGACTTTATGTACTGCTGCTTTTCCTGCGACAACTGCGTTATATTCATCTTGGCCAAAAAAGAGTACTGGTTGTTCACCCTGCTAGGCCCTCTTCTAGAAGAAGAAACTTGCATTTATTCTTCCTGAGATGAGAGGTCTATTATAATATTGCTATACTAGAAAGCCATTGTGGAAAATATGTTGAAATAATTCCCATGAGGCGCAAGCGGCAGGGCGGCAAACTTCCTTGCTCAACCAAGGAGGAGAGGCGAGGGAGACACACAACTGGGTACAGCAGAGGCAGGGGTGCACTGTCAAAGGCCTGGGCCAATTTCATAACACCCTCCCAACGTCCAGGGTAGGGGAGACAGAGTTAAGCGCAGTGCAATGGAGGCAAGTATAGATTTTTATTTTTACCTTCTGCAGCACCCTGAGGCTATTAATAAGCGGTTGCCCAGTTCTGTACAATCCCTTTAAATTTGATACAGAACATGTTGGCAGTACTAAGATAACATTTCTCTTAATTAGGGAGCACTTAGCTTAAAAAGGTTGAGAAACACTGCTTATATGATACCTGGGGAAAACAATGCCAGCAGTACTTGGAATTCTGTGCTTATTATTATAGGAAGAAACAAAGGATCTTGGCAACATGAAATGTGATATTTACCTTTGGGAAGAAAGGTCCCATGACACTTTGTGTTTTACTGCTCTAAAGAAGTTACTACAGTACTCTTTACAGAAATGACATATTAAAGTGTTTAAAAAAGAAAAAAACATTCTGGGAAAATGATGGAGATCTAAAAATGACACTTAAAGTTTATCTGTCAGTATGTTGAAACTGTTATATGGCTATGTTGCTCCATGAAAGAAGGTCATCCACACTAGATTCAATCTCTTCTGCTCTCTGAATGAAAAACCACTCATCATTTTCTTCTGCTTGATTGACTGTTCACTGTCTTGATCACACAGCCAGTGAGCTGCCAGTCAAGCAGAGGAAAGTGGGGATAGCTAAAAGCCAGGGAGGTATAGACGTGGGAAGTTCTTTAATATGCCCAGAGCACTAGAGCCTCATTTGCATATGAATTAAAACAGCAGTTTTTCAGTCAAGAGCAACTAATAGTACCGAATGTGTAAGTAAAGGTCTGAATGGCACTATGTTTAGAGAGCAATATGACCATATAAACATTATTAGGAAGGATTAATCAGCTGTTAGGTTCACTTTAACAGTTTACTACTTGTTTAGCCTTTTCTTGTGCCTCAACTGATTGCAACTGATGCCATAACTGATATAAAAATAAATCGGTTGTAATCTGGCTTTTTTTCTTCATCCTTCCATTGGATTGGATTGTTAATGAAACCAGAATAAATAATGTCCCATCAAACATTGTAACCTGGCACCTACATATGTCCGCCTGGAAAACTGATGTGCCAGACAGAAGGGAATAGTTCCACTGAGAAACATTGGGATCAGTTCTTTCATTAGTGTCAATGGAAAAACCTACAGAAGGAAGGCTATCAGCCCTTACAGTGAACATTTGACCACTGATAATTTGGCCGAAACTTCTACCCCAGAAATAAGAGTAAAAGCATATTAAAATAAATCTCAAATAAATCTCAAATACGCTGCTATTGTTTCCATAATGTGAGTTTTGCTTAATTTGCAGTGATTGGTTTTTGTGCATTTCTATTTTTCCTCCAATTATTCAATTCTATATCCTATGACTACGGGCGACTGTGTGCATCAGAAACGCGTTAACATTTGTTTTTAAATATAAAGTTTTATCTAATTAAATTATTGAACTTTATTGTTTGGATGGACGTGCTGGATACAATCCCCCTTTTTTCTCTAAATGTCAAACACCTGACTTTTGATTTAGTTTTGTAAACAAAGTAGCAAATTTTGCAATTTTTTTTAATATGCAGCATCCTCTTGGGAGCTATTTGTTAGGAATTTTTCCCATAGTAAATATTGAAGCTAATTTACACATAGTATGCACATGTTGTAGCACCGGCAACTGTGCATGCTTTTCTCCTCCCCTGGCAGGGACGCGGACTCACTCTCTGCCGTGGCCCTCATCTTGCACTTCCTCCTCCTGCAGCTGCTCAGGATCTGTGCACAGCTCTCAGATCGCTAGGCACTGTGCTTACGGTGCATGCTCTTCCTACTTCTTAATGGGACAATGGCTGGGAGTCACTTATTATTTAAGGCACCTCCACCTGATGGGAGGTACCTGAGCAACGTTCATACTCATACTTGTTTGCATGCTTGCTAGCTGTCAGGTTCCCTGCTCTATTTTATCTTCCAGTACCTGCCTGTACCTGCTGTGCTCACTTGTATACCAACCGTACTAGCCTACACTTGCCGTGCCCACCTGTTTACCAGCCATACCTGCCTGCACTTGCTGATCTCACCTTCATTCCAGCTGTACCTGCCTGCACCTGCCGTGCTCATCTATATACAGCTGTACCTGCCTACATCTGCCTGTGCCTGCCTGTATATCAGCCGTATCTGCCTGAACCTGCCAGCACTTGCCTGTATACCAGCTGTACCTGACTGCACCAAGCAGTGCTCACCTGTATACCAGTTGTA
This sequence comes from Ranitomeya variabilis, assembly GCF_051348905.1. Taxonomy (NCBI): domain Eukaryota; kingdom Metazoa; phylum Chordata; class Amphibia; order Anura; family Dendrobatidae; genus Ranitomeya; species Ranitomeya variabilis. Next base: position 778,202,520 of record NC_135232.1, read on the forward strand.
CCCACCTGCAGGTGCCAGTGACTGCCTGTATACCAGCCATATCTTCCTGCACCTGCCAGTGCATGCCTGTATACCAGCCCTACCTTCCTGCACCTGTCAGTGCCTGCCTGTATACCAGCCGTACCTTCCTGCACCTGCCAGTGCCTGCCTGTTTGCCAGTCGCACCAGTCTGCAGCTGTTATTCCCATCTGTATACCAGCCATTCCTGTCTGCACCTGGCAGTACCTTCCTGTATACCAGCCATTCCTGCCAGCACCTGCCATTCCTGTAATCCTGCTGTGCCTGCCTATACCAGCGGTGCCATAAGTGAGAGCACGAACTCTGGTGAACTCTCAGTGATACACTGCAGGAGAGCAGTCACATCTCCTGATGTGACTGTTCTACACGCGAGATCATCGTGGGACACTAGGTAAATGGACTACGTCGGACAGGGAGTATTTATGTTGGTCTATTATTTTATTTTTGTTGCAGGACATCGAGGGAGTCGGGGTTTATGCGATGCTTAAGTATGGTAAATTAAGATTTAAATAAAGGAGTCTGTGTGAATATTTCAATTAAGGAACTTTTTTCTAGCTGTGTATTTATTTTCCATGCAACTGTAGGATTAGATAGGTGTCTTATTGACGCTTCTCCATTACTAATCCTTGGGCTTGATGTCACTGGACAATACAAAGGTGACATCAACCCCACAAATATTACCCCACTTGCCACCGCTACAGGGCAAGTGGGAAGAGCGAGGCTAAGTGCCAGAATTGGCGCATCTATAAGATGCGCCATTTCTGGGGCAGCTGAGATCTGATGTTTTTAGCCTGGGGGATGCCAATATCCATGGCCCCTTCCCAGGCTATTAATATCAGCCCGAAGCTGTCTGCCTAGCCTTTGCTGGTTTGATTTTATAAGGGGACCCCATGTTAATTTTTTTCTGGGGTTCCCCTGTAAATTAGCCAGTAAAGACTAAGCAAACATCTGTGAGCTGATATTAATAGCTTGGGAACCTTTATGGCTATTGGCTTCTTCTCAGAATATTAACATCAGCCGTCGGCTTTACCTCTGCTGGTTAAAAAAAATTACGCAGGAGCTCACGCAATTTTTTTTAAATTTTTTTTTGAAAAATAAACATATTGCGTTTCACGTGTGTGTGTATTTTATTTAACTCTTTATGTACCATTTTATTAACCCCTTAATCCCATATGATGTACTATCCCGTCGAGGTGGGGTGGGCCTTAATTCCCACCGACGGGATAGTACCTTATATGCGAACGGCCGCGCTCACGTGGCCGGGTGTCAGCTGACTATCGCAGCTGACATCCGGCACTATGTGCCAGGAGCGTTCACGGACCGCCCCTGGCACATTAACCCCCAGCACACTGCGATTAAACATGATCGCAGTGTTCCGGTGGTATAGGGAAGCATCGCGCAGGGAGGGGGCTTCCTGAGTGCTTCACTGAGACCCTCGGAGCAACGCGATGTGATCGCATTGCTCCGAGCGTCTCCTACCTCCTATCCTTGCAGGCCCCGGATCCAAAATGGCCGCGGGGCTGCATCTGGGACCTGCAGGGACTACTTCCGGGTCCAGAGCAGGCGCTGGTAAGCCTGCAGCGCTGTAAGTCAGATCACTGATCTGACAGAGTGCTGTGCAAACTCTCAGCTCAGCGATCTGTGATGTCCCCCCCTGGGACAAAGTAAAAAAGTAAAAAATAAAAAAAATTCCTAAATAAAGAAAAAATATATATATATTATTCCCATAAATACATTTCTTTATCTAAATTAAAAAAAAAACAATAAAAGTACACATATTTAGTATTGCCGCGTCTATAACGACCCAACCTATAAAACTGTCCACTAGTTAACCCCTTCAGTGAACACCATAAGAAATAAAAAAAAAAAAAACGAGGCAAAAAACAACGCTTTATCATCATACCGCCGAACAAAAAGTGGAATAACACGCGACAAAAAAGACGGATATAAATAACCATGGTACCGCTGAAAACGTCATCTTGTCCCGCAAAAAACTAGCCATGATATAGCATCATAAGCAAAAAAATAAAAAAGTTATAGTCCTCAGAATAAAGCGATGCCAAAATAATTATTTTTTCTATAAAATAGCTTTAATCGTATAAAAGCGCCAAACATAAAAAAATGATATAAATGAGGTATCGCCGTAATCGTACTGACCCGACGAATAAAACTGCTTTATCAATTTTACCAAACATGGAACGGTATAAACGCCTCCCCCAAAAGAAATTCATGAATAGCTGGGTTTTGGTCATTCTGCCTCACAAAAATCGGAATAAAAAGTGATCAAAATGTGTCCGAAAATGTTACCAATAAAAACGTCAACTCGTCCCACAAAAAACAAGACCTTACATGACTCTGTGAACCAAAATATGGAAAAATTATAAGTCTCAAAATGTGGAGACGCAAAAACTTTTTTGCTATACAAAGCGTCTTTTAGTGTGTGACAGCTGCCAATCATAAAAATCCGCTATAAAAAACGCTATAAAAGTAAATCAAACACCCCTTCATCACCCCCTTAGTTAGGGAAAAATAATAAAATTTAAAAAATGTATTTATTTCCATTTTCCCATTAGGGTTAGGGCTAGGGTTAGGGTTAGGGTTAGGGCTAGGGTTAGGGCTAGGGTTAGGGTTAGGTTTAGGGCTAGGGTTAGGGTTAGGGTTGGGGCTAGGGTTGGAGCTAAAGTTAGGGTTAGGGTTGGGGCTAAAGTTAGAGTTAGGGTTGGGGCTAAAGTTAGGGTTAGGGTTGGGGATAAAGTCAGGGTTAGAGTTGGGGCTAAAGTTAGGGTTAGGGTTGGGGCTAAAGTTAGGGTTAGGGTTTGGATTACATTTACGGTTGGGATTAGGGTTGGGATTAGAGTTAGGGGTGTGTCAGGGTTAGGAGCGTGGTTAGGGTTACCGTTGGGATTAGGGTTAGGGGTGTGTTTGGATTAGGGTTTCAGGTAGAATTGGGGAGTTTCCACTGTTCAGGCACATCAGGGGCTCTCCAAACGCGACATGGCGTCCGATCTCAATTCCAGCCAATTCTACGTTGAAAAAGTAAAACAGTGCTCCTTCCCTTCCGAGCTCTCCCGTGCACCCAGGGGTTTACCCCAACATATGGGGTACCAGCGTACTCGGGACAAATTGGACAACAACTTTTGGGGTCCAAGTTCTCTTGTTATCTTTGGGAAAATAAAAATTTGGGAGGCTAAAAATCATTTTTGTGGGAAAAAAAGGATTTTTATTTTCACGGCTCTGCGTTGTAAACTGTAGTGAAACACTTAGGGGTTCAAAGTTCTCACAACACATCTAGATAAGTTCCTTAAGGGTCTACTTTCCAAAATGGTGTCACTTGTGGGGGGTTTTAATGTTTAGGCACATCAGGGGCTCTCCAAACGCAACATGGCATCCCATCTTAATTCCAGTCAATTTTGCATTAAAAAGTAAAATGGCGCTCCTTCCCTTCCGAGCTCGGCTATGCGCCCAAACAGTGGTTTACCCCCACATATGGGGTATCGTCGTACTCAGAACAAATTGCACAACAACATTTGTAGTCTAATTTCTTCTCTTACCCTTGGGAAAATAAAAAATTGGGGGCGAAAAGATCATTTTTGTGAAAAAATATGATTTTTTATTTTTACAGCTCTGCATTATAAACTTCTGTGAAGCACTTGGTGGGTCAAAGTGCTCACCACACATCTAGATAAGTTCCTTAGGGGGTCTACTTTCCAAAATGGTGTCACTTGTGGGGGGTTTCAATGTTTAGGCACATCAGGGGCTCTCCAAACGCAACATGGCGTCCCATCTCAATTCCAGTCAATTTTGCATTGAAAAGTAAAATGGCGCTCCTTTCCTTCCGAGCTCTGCCATGCGCCCAAACAGTGGTTTACCCCCGCATATGGGGTATCAGCGTACTCAGGACAAATTGTACAACAACTTTTGGGGTCCATTTTCTCCTGTTACCCTTGGTAAAATAAAACAAATTGGAGCTGAAATAAATTTTGTGTGAAAAAAAGTTAAATGTTCATTTTTATTTAAACATTCCAAAAATTCCTGTAAAACACCTGAAGGGTTAATAAACTTCTTGAATGTGGTTTTGAGTACCTTGAGGGGTGCAGTTTTTAGAATGGTGTCACACTTGGGTATTTTCTATCATATAGACCCCTCAAAATGACTTCAAATGAGATGTGGTCCCTAAACAAAAATGGTGTTGTAAAAATTAGAAATTTCTGGTCAACTTTTAACCCTTATAACTCCCTAACAAAAAAAATTTTTGTTCCAAAATTGTGCTGATGTAAAGTAGACATGTGGGAAATGTTACTTATTAAGTATTTTGACATATCTCTGTGATTTAAGAGCATAAAAATTCAAAGCTGGAAAATTGCGAAATTTTCTAATTTTTCATTTTTTTCACAAATAAACGCAAGTTATATCGAAGAAATGTTACCACTATCATGAAGTACAATATGTCACAAGAAAACATTGTCAGAATAGCTAAGATCAGTTGAAGCGTTCCAGAGTTATAACCTCATAAAGGGACAGTGGTCAGAATTGTAAAAATTCGCCCGGTCATTAACGTGCAAACCACCCTCGGGGCTTAAGGGGTTAATGAGGGTATCTGCGCAGAATTTTACAATAGCAAATCCACAATGTACGCACATAGCCTAAGAGGAAAAAATGTTGTTGTAATTTCTGCTGAGTATGCCGATATCCTGTATGTGGTGTAAAACTACTGTTTGGGTGCACGACGGTTCGGAAAGGAAGGAGCACCTTTTGACTTTTGGAGCGCAAAATTGCCTGGAATCGATAGTGGACACCATGTCGTGTTTGAAGAGCCCCAGATGTGCCTACAAAGTGAAAACTAAAGGTACCTTCACACTAAGCGACGCTGCAGCGATACAGACAACGATGCCGATCGCTGCAGCGTCGCTGTTTGGTCGCTGGAGAGCTGTCACACAGACAACTCTCCAGCGACCAACGATGCTGAGGTCCCCGGGTAACCAGGGTAAACATTGGGTTGCTAAGCGCAGGGCCGCGCTTAGTAATCCGATGTTTACCCTGGTTACCAGAGTAAAATGTAAAAACACAAACACTACATACTTACATTCCGGTGCCCGGCGTCCGCTTCCCTGCACTGACTGAGCGCCGGCCCTAACAGCAGAGCGGTGACGACACCGCTGTGCTGTGCTTTCACTTTACGGCCGGCGCTCAGTCAGTGCAGGAAGCGGACGCCCTGGGACGCGAAGGTGAGTATGTACTGTTTGTTTTTTAACATTTTACACTGGTAACCAGGGTAAACATCGGGTTACTAAGCGCGGCTCTGCGCTTAGTAACCCGATATTTACCCTGGTTACCATTGTAAAACATCGCTGGTATCGTTGCTTTTGCTGTCAAACACAACGATACACGGCGATCTGACGACCAAATAAAGTTCTGAACTTTAACCAACGACCAGCGATATCACAGCAGGATCCTGATCGCTGCTGCCTGTCACACTCAACGATATCGCTAGCCAGGACGCTGCAACGTCACGGATCGCTAGCGATATCGTTTAGTGTGAAGGTACCTTAACAAAAAATGGCCCAATTTGGAAACTAGATCCCTCAAGGAATGTGTCTAGATGTGTGATAAGCAACTTAAGCTCTCTGGATTTATAGAATTTCATAATGCTGAGGTGTGAAAATTAAAAAACATTTTTTCCACAAAAATGCTTTTTCAGCCCCAAATGTTTCATTTTCACAAGAGTAACAGGAGAAAATGGACAACAAAAATTTGTTGTGCAGTTTCTTCTGAGTACACTAATGTATTGGAAATCTACTGTTTTGGTGCACGGCACAGCTCGGAAGAGAAGGAGCGCTATTTTGCCTGGATAGGTTGTGGACGTCATGTCACATTTAAAGAGCCCCTGACATGTCAATACAGCAGAAAACCCCAACAAGTGACCCCATTTTGGAAACTACAGCTCTCAAGGAATTTTTCTAGGGGAGTAGTGAATATTTTTAATCCTCATGCGAATCACAGAATTGTATAACATTAAACTGAGTAAACAGTGCAATTTATATCTCAATTACAGTGCAGATTTTGCTGTTATGGTTTGCTGGTGCAATGTCATATTGGCATAGCCCCTCAGGTGCCAGGACAGCAGAACCCTTCCACAAGTGACCCCATTTTACAAACTATACCTCTCGATGAATTCATTGTTGGAGTGCAGTGATCATATTGACACCACAGGTGTGTCACAGAATTTTACACCATCGGGCAGTGAAGAAATAATAATTACATTTTTACCACAAAAAAATTGTGTTAGACCCAGATTTTACATTTTCCCAAAACAAAATTGGTAAAAATTACACTAAGATTTGTCACACAAAAACACAGGAATACCCCATATGCGTCTGTACAGTATTGCTTATCCACACGGTGAGACTTGGGAGGGAAGGAGCGCTATTTGTCTATTGAAGAACAAATTATTGTAGCATTGCTTGCAGACTCCATATACAGAGCCCCTAAATGCCAAAAGAGCAGAACCCCCCTCAAGTGCCCCATTTTGGAAATTGCATTCCTCTTGGAATTTATCTACAGGTATAGTGACGATTTTGACTCCAGGGGTGTTTTCCAGAAAAAAACAGCCATGGATGTGGCAGAGTGAAAATTGCAAATCTGCCAGTGTGCACCCCATAATTTAGGCAGGCTATCATCGCTACAGATAATTTTTTTTGGCCTATATAACATTATCTAAAGAAAATGATTGTTATAGCACAAATTATATACACAGAAATATACAATGAGTTTAAAAATTAAGGAAAGGGCTGCCTCACCAGAGGGAAAAAGGGATTGTATGTATCTGTGGCACCCCAGGAGTTTGGGTACCACAGTAGTGCTGCCTTCCTCTCAGGGAGGGTAGTGCTATGTCCGGAGACAAGTGAGATTTCCTTTGGTAGGTTTACACACACACAACACCTTCCAATTCCAGGCCAGGAGGGGCAGCTCAAAACCCTGTTTTAGGGCAGCTTCCCTCAATAAAGATCCTGGTTTGGAGGCGGAGTGAGTTGAATCTGGAGTAGGAGTCTGTGTGCGAGGACAGACAGGAGTGGAGCACAGAGGGAAGTGAGAGCTCCAAGAGGCCATGAGCAGGCCTCTGAAGAGTTACAGCGCAAGAATCCGGGAACCGGTAGCCCGAGGCTCACGTGGACTCTACGACACGGAGCAGAAGCGGAGGGCATTGTATTACCAAAACTTTGCCCACAATTATCTGTGGCACAGCAGCACTTAGGAGCCCAGAGTCACAAAGAATGGACCCCAGAACCTACGGCCCGAGCTGCCTTCCAGGTACCTATCCTAGGACAGCAGAACGATTAAAGACCTTGTTGAGACATTTAGTGGCAGCAGGGACTTAGAGACAGAAAGCGCAGAGTGGTAGGCTCCCACCTGACTTACCCAGGGGAACTTGCTTGTCTCTGGACTGCCTGGACTTCTCTGCCTGCCCTGTGGTCTGGTGCACTGGACTATGGCTGCTGAAACTAACAGTAAACAAGGTAAAGAGACTGCAATCCTGTGTCCTCGTTCTTCTCTGCACCTCTCACCATACCACCATCTACACACCGGGAGCCCTGGGGATATACTTCACCTGTGGGAAGATATACCATATAGCTGCCATAACATCACCCCGGTGGACCCCTTAAAGCAGCGTCGGTCCCCGCTGACTGAATACCACAGATGGCGTCACGAACATAAACTTTATCCCTTCAAAGACCTTCCCCCCTTTTACATGGGTGCCCAGGGCCACGGACCGGGACACAGCCACCGTGACATCCCCCTGTGAAACAGCAGGACCCGGTACCGAGTACCCCTAGCCCGTGGGGCGACTCACATCCGTTCAATAAAGATATATTCATACGCACATGAACTTTGCATCAGATTTACGTTAACCCTGTTTTTGTTTGAAGGTTAAGATTTAGCTTTTAAAGGCGAGTAAATGGTATCATGTGTTACATAATAGGCATTCAATGTTTGTCTGCCATCTAGTTATGTTAGTGGAGATTACATCAATTGATTATCTTGATTTTGACAATTTGGTGTGCTTAGCACCTATGTGAATTGATGACTCTGATGTCATCATCTATAAGACAGAATTCACATTTCCGTGCTTCAAGGTCTGATTGTAAACCATAATGCACAGACTAGCTGCAGGTCTCCTGACTTGAACTTGATAGCCTCATACATGCCTTTGAGGCTGTCAACTATAGGTGAGATACCCATGGCCAGTTTGTGTATCGCAGTCCGTATTCAGACTGTGATACATAGAAGTCTCAATTTGGCCTTAGTGTACTCAGGACTGAATGATGTCAGAGAATACGGACAACTATGGTTTGACTACTTTGCCTTTGTGGATTGCATAGGTTGTTACAGACATCTGGTGAGAATTTCATGTCAATAGCACCTTTCGCAATATATTTACTTAGAAAATTGGTGGTGTTCGTGTTCAAAAGCTATTTTATCCTCTATATTGGGGCCACAAAGGGACAGTAGATCATCAGTATGTAAAGGTAACAAACTGAAGGTATTAATCATATGCAGAGACAACAAATGAACAGAGAGGAATTATTCATATATATGCATCCACAAATGGAGCATTATTCATATATGTGGGCTACGAAGGGGGCATCATAAAAGAGAACCTGGTCAGAGATTCATGCTGCCTAACCTTGGGCAGCAGGAATCAGGCATTAGCTGGGTTATCACAGTCATGCATGTTTTAAGCTGGCTGGGGACCACGCATCTTGAATGACAAGTCGAAGAGGCAGATTCCCAGGGGCTTCTACCCACCTCACTCCCTTAGACTAATAGGTCTTTCCCTATACACACAAAGGGAAAGACCTGACAGTCCTTCGAAGTAGGGTGGAGAGAAGCCACCTGGGACTAGACATCCAAGGCATGTCCCCACACAACTTTTGAAAGTATACTTTCTCTGAAAAGCCACAGCATTTCAGAGTAAAACATACACAACTTTGATAATGCAGCCGGTGTCAGATTCATGCTGCTCATTGTTCCGGAAGCAGCTGACATGTTTCCTTTAAGGTGAGTTCATACCTACAGAAATGACAACTACTTCACTCCTCTTTCAGTCCTATGAGAGCAACCCCATGCTTGTTTTTTTCTTTCTATATAAATACCTAGCACGAAGGGAGAACATAGCTGGTTGATAAAGCTACACTCACACTTTTTATCTTCACTAATTAATTATTTTAAAAAATGTATTATATAAAGGGAAAATAAATAAAGTTTGTTTAATAATGCAGAGCAAAATTTGACATAAAACACTGACCAGGCTACAAGCTGGAAAAGAGCAGACAACCTGCTAATCGGCATCTAACAATGACATGTAATTGTCATGATAGGATCCACATGAATCTTATTATTTCTTGCTAAGATTTTTTGGAAAGAAGAAAGATTTTCTTACCTTGGATGATAAGCTGCTGAAGTTTAGGCAACTTGCAATCAGCAAAACAAGGAACGATGCAGTGCGTAGATTTTACCAAGCTGGCTCCACCCTATAGACCAGTTCCCAGGTTTCCCACAGTGATGTTTCTAATACACCTGTTTTCATTGTTAAGTGAGGTCTGCAGTGTACACGCAAAGCTATGCAAAGCTATTTTCCTTTTCAATACTCCACAAAAACGGCATTTGAGAAGTGGGAAATCTGATACTGGATAATAGTGGAGTAATACAATACTGTAGGAGTGGAAGACTTTTTATCTTTACAGAACTTAGGAAATTGAAATACAAGGTAAATATGTTGTTGAGGACAAATGAAATTGTGGAGTGTGGTGAAAAACAATTTTTTAACATACAGCAAAGATGAAGAGAAATTTAGTTTATAGTTTTTAAGGTTTAGTAGCCGCAATGTGGCTTCCTACTCACAATTATTATGCCCCCATAAAGGTGCACTCCAGTGATTTTTGTTGTCCCTTTTATTAGTAAATAGTAATGTGTATGCAGAGTGTGTATTGCAATAGTCACCAGTCTCTGTCTGATTCCAGCGCCACTAAGGCTACTTTCACACTAGCGTTAACTGCAATACGTCGCAAATGCGTCGTTTTTGCGAAACGCCGCATCCAGCAAAAGTTTTTGCTGGATACGTTGTTTCGTCATAGAGTAACATTAGCGACGCATTTGCGACGCATTTGCGACGCATTTCAAAACGGTGAATGCGTTTGGCGGCGTTTGGGCGTATGGTAGCGGTCCGTCGGGAGAAAAAAACGTTACATGTAACGTTTTTTGCTCCCGACGGTCCGCTTTTTCCGACCGCGCATGCGCAGTCGGAACTCCGCCCCCACCTCCCCGCACTTCCCCGCACATCACAATGGGGCAGCGGATGCGTGGGAAATATGCATCCGCTGCCCCCGTTGTGCGGCGGAGACCACACTAGCGTCGGGAACGTCGGCCCGACGCGCAGCGACGGGTTGTTCCCGACGCTAGTGTGAAAGTAGCCTAAGATGTCACTTGAAAATATTTGTGTGTTGCTGTTCACACAGTATCTGCTGTGTCGAGTGGAACTTTCTAGTAGAGATCAGCGAACGTGTTCGGAAAACGTTCACCAATCTCAAATTTCGGCACGAACGTAGCACATTCATGTTCACTTTCATGAGCATTTTTACTCAATGTCGATCACAGTTCAGCATTTCAGAAGTCGACATTTGAAAATATAAATATCTTGTGCTAATACCGTTGTTCTGAAACAATGCCACATTTTGGCAGAATTATATGTTGTACTGGTAATATTTTGGCCTGGGCAGGAGTTCACATTTAAAAATATAAAATATAAATTCTTTGTGATAATATTGTGGTCCAGAAGTAAGGCCACATTTCTCCAGAAAAATATTTTGTGCTGGTAATATTTTTAGTCATTGAAAATACAAATTGTTTGTGCTAATAGCATGTTCCTGAAACAAGGCTATATTTAAGTATATTTAATGTATTTAAGTATATAAATATTTAGTGCTACTAGTTTTTCTCCAACCAGGAGTCCACATTTGTGAATCTAAATTGTTGTGACTAACAGCGTGCTCCAGAAAGCAGGCTACATTTCAGTATAGAAATCCTTTGTGCTAATTGTGTGCTCCAGCCAGCAGGCCACACTTCACATTGCAGTATGGGACAGGGCCTGGGACAGAGTGTGGAGCAGCATTTCTAGCTTACACATTACTAACAGGTGGATGAGTGACAGGTGTAGGCCTGGTAGTCTGAGAGCCCTGCCAAATTCAGGCAAGACATGTGAAGGAGATCCAATTTGGTGTCCAAACATTTTAAAAAATTAGGGGCAGACACCACTAAAGTGGCCAAGAATCACTGCACTCATCCAGTTCAGAGAAAACAAAAGTTCTTTGCTGAAGTGAAAAATTTATTTTTAGAAAATGGTGATGCAGATGAAACGGAAAGTGGTTATGGCAGTTTTAACGTTTCGACCACACAGTGGTCTTGATCACAATACAGTGCCTTATAGGTTATTCGTTTCAAGTATAATATGCTGCATCATTCGTGTACACACGAAGAAGGAGATAGAGAAGTTTCAAGCCACAATTTTTAGGGAAGCAAAATCTGTGAAACAAACCAAGAGCGCCTGGAAAGGTGAGTCTATGCCCAAAACCATCAATTTGCGCATACGATTGGTTCAATCGTATGCGCAAATTGATGGTTTTGGGCATAGACTCACCTTTCCAGGCGCTCTTGGTTTGTTTCACAGATTTTGCTTCCCTAAAAATTGTGGCTTGAAACTTCTCTATCTCCTTCTTCGTGTGTACACGAATGATGCAGCATATTATACTTGAAACGAATAACCTATAAGGCACTGTATTGTGATCAAGACCACTGTGTGGTCGAAACGTTAAAACTGCCATAACCACTTTCCGTTTCATCTGCATCACCATTTTCTAAAAATAAATTTTTCACTTCAGCAAAGAACTTTTGTTTTCTCTGAACTGGATGAGTGCAGTGATTCTTGTATACCGAATGTTTATGGGACCATTGGTTCCTTTCACATGCACCTCCGAACTCTACAATTAGTCGAGTGCTAGCTCTTTGTTTTCTGTACCACTAAAGTGGCATCAATGTATTTATTTTGCTCACTTATTTAGCATCATTAATTCCACAGCTCTTTACAGACATTATCAATTTTCCCAGAGGAGAAATAGTATAATGGGGCTCTGACACCCCTTCCACTACAGGCAGCCCACCAGATTGAGACCCAACTTGGAGTCTCCACATTTCTTAAAATTGTTTGTAACATCAGCAACGGTAGCAATAGCAGGCACAGAAGCCACGACAAAGGTGTCACAGACTGCAATAACGTGAGATCAATGCTTCACACTGAAAACAACACCATCGAGATCCATGACTTGTTCATCTTGATGAAACTTAGGCAGTCTACACTTTCAGGGGACAGGCTGTTAGGTGTCAGGATTCTCCTGCTGCGTGGGATTGATCCCAAGCATTATCTGCTACTGTGGTCTCCCATTCAGGTTTGGCCGCTGCGATTGCTGCTCAGCACAGACGTCAGACCCAGTGTCTTGCTCAGGCTTGTGGTATACATATCGTTACTGCTGGCTCTTCTGCTAAGTCTATGGTAACCAGCAGTGGCGTATCTAGGGGGGGGGGCAGCCGGGGCATGTGCCCCGGGCGCAGCCGGCAGTGGGGCGCAGTCGGGCCGCCTAATTCGGCGGTCCGCAGTGTCTCCCCCGGCGGCTGCATTCTGCCGCCCCCGGTCTGGGAGTCAGCTGTTCTCTGTGCCGACTGTCAAGCTGACAGCCAGCACAGAGAAGCTGCAGAGTCCCGGCTCCCAATGTGTGCAGAGGGGGAGGGGAGCCCCTGCAGAGTGGCTGCGGCGGGCAGGGAGAAATCCCTGCAGCTCCGCTGCCCAGCGATCTGTCTTCCTGCTTCCTCTTGCTTCCTCTCACACAGACGCGCCGCTGGATGACGTCATCATTCAGCGGCCGGCTGTGTCAGAGGAAGGCGATGGAGCTGCTGCGGCAGAGCGCGAGGAGAGGTGAGAGGTGTGTGTGTGAATGCGTTTGTATGTGAGTGTGTGTGTATGTGAGTGTGTGTATGTGTGTGTGTGAATGTGTGTGAATATGTGTGTGTGTGTGTATGTGAGTGTGTGTATGTGTGTGTGAATGTGTGTATGTGTGTGTGTGGCTCAGTATTGGGTGTGTGTGTGTATCGCGCTGCAGGGGAATGTGCAGAAGTGAATGGTGTGTGTGTGGGGGAGGGGAGGGCAATGATGGGGCTGATGGGGAGAGAGCAATGATGGGGATGGTGGAGGAGGAGAGGACAATGATGGGGCTGACGGGGGGCATATGTCCTTAGGGGGGGCGCCAAAATGAACTCTTGCCCCGGGTGCCAGAAACGCTAGATACACCTCTGGCAACCAGTGATATGCAGGTGCAGCCTTGGGCTCTGGAGTCTAAGTCCAGAGATCACCTTGCTGAGCATGTCCGTGATGTAGCGTCTTCTTATTGGTGGTTGCACATTAGTTGCTCTGGTGATGTGGCAGTTCCAGATTGGCCCATGGGTGATGTCTCGGCCGACTGGGTATGAGCGTATGTGCAGCGCCCCAGAGTCCTGGTCGTTGCAGTACTGACGCTCCGCCGCTAAGGGGAGTGATGGTACGTCTGATGGCACGTCTGATGGCACTTAAGGAGTTCACCTGACCAGGTATCACAGTCACACTTTACACTTCACATTCTGGCCACCAGGGGGAGCAAAGGGTTCTATGTATTAGGCCACTCTGTTATGATCACAATGGCAGAGGATCTCTGATATTCCGGCAAGATAGCAAAAATATAAATACTGCTCTAGGGAGGTGGAAACTGGGCTAACCGCATACCTGATCCTAACACAAACAACTAAAAGTAGCCGGTGAACGTGCCTACGTTGTTTCTAGACGTCTCGAGCCAGCCGGAGAACTGACTACCCCTAGAGAGAAAAAATAAGACCTCACTTGCCTCTAGAGAAATTGAACCCCAAAGATATAGAAAGCCCCCAACAAATAATAACGGTGAGGCAAGAGGAAAACACAAACGTAGAGATGAACTAGATTCAGCAAAGTGAGGCCCAATAGTCTAAATAGCAGAAAATAGATAATGGACTATGCGGTTAGCAGAAAACCCTACAAAAACATCCACGCTGAACATTCAAGAACCCCCACACCGACTGACGGTGTGGAGGGAGAAAATCAGCCCCCTAGAGCTTCCAGCGAGTCAGAAAATCAAATGTAAAGCAAGCTGGACAAAAACACTGAATAATGCAAACGATCCAAATTGTACCAAACAGACTTAGCTTTTCTTGCATGAGGCAGACTGAAAGGAATCCGGAGGAGACCATATAGATCTGGATACAACGATGCCAGGCAAGACACTGAGTCCAGAGGAGACTTAAATAGGGAACACCCGCTGCTTAACGACACAGCTGGAGCTCAGGCCTGCAACAAGACATGCCTAACACAATACCGTTAGTGACCACCAGAGGGAGCCCAGAAACACAGTTCACAACGCCACTCCTCACAATCTGGTAAAACTGGGGGCTGGAAAGGAAGTTAGTCAGAAGCTGACTGGGTTGGATCCAGGCAACATCCTGTGGCAGAGGGTGTTGCAGGGGAAGATTTAGGGGGGTCTCTGTCAGGGGTGGGATCCTGACAGTGGCCTAGCGAACAGAACAGAACGTTACGGAGCCGCGCCTGCACTTGAATGCGGTGGCATCCTAAGAAAGGAAAATAAGCGAGGTTTACTGTGGAGAAGTGAGAAACGAGATCGCAGCAAAAAGGAGATAAAGCCAGTAGGAGTCGTGCCTTAAGATCGAGGCAACATCCTACTGAGGCGCGTAGCCGGTGGCCGGAACGCCGAGGAAGTATTAGGCTCCAAGCAATACTTCAAACAGCGGCAGGACAGTTAATTTTAGGTTGGCTGTCTCACCTAAATCACCTAAGCAGACATAGGGGGCAATTGTGGGAGAGGGGCGACACTAGGGTCCCGGAGGAACTCCAGGCCTACCCGTTATACGGGTGCGTCCTATCCATATCATCTGGGGGACAGAGAAAGAACATCAGAATAGATACGAGTTGTGAGAGAGAAGAATACAACAGTTGTGAGGACTATCCCGTGGTCCTCAGCAGGGAGGTACTACAACACACAGGCGCTAGAAGGTAGGCTGTTGTGAATTCCGTTCTCGGACTCCCTCCTGTGGTCATGAATGGTACTTTGGTTAGTTCTGCTCTTGGACTCCCTCTGGTGGCTTCGAGCAGAACTGCTGGTCACTGAGGTTGGCTTTATCAGCTGCTCTCGTTTATTTCTATGCTGGCTTCCTATTTAACTCCACTCAGATCGTTACTTCATGCCAGCTGTCAATGTTCCAGTATTGGTTCAGATCTCTCTTGGCCTTCTCTGAGGACCTGTCTACTCTAGCAGAAGCTAAGTCTTTGCTAGTTCATTTGTTGTTACTGCTTCCTGAATATATTTCTTAGTACTGCTATTTCTAGTCCGGCTTGCTATCATGATATTCCTTTGCTAGCTGGAAGCTCTGGGGGTGCAGAGTGGCACCTCCACACCGTGAGTCGGTGTGGGGAGTTTTTTTGCTTACTCTGCGTGGTTTTTTGTAGTCTTTTGTGCTGACCGCATAGTTCCCTTTTCTATCCTCTGACTATTTAGTGAAATCTGGCCTCCTTTGCTAAAACCTGTTTCATTCCTGTGTTTGTGACTTTCCTCTTAACTCACAGTCAATATATGTGGGGGTCTGCCTTTACCTTTGGGGAATTTTTCTGAGGCAAGGTAAGGCTTCTATTTCTATTTTTAGGTGTAGTTAGCTCTTAGGCTGTGAAGAGGCGTCTAGGGAGAGTTAGGTACGCTCCACGGCTATTTCTAGTGTGTGTGATAGGAGTAGGGTTTGCGGTCAGCAGAGTTCCCACTTCCCCAGAGCTAGTCCCGATTTTGAGTTTACTCATCAGGTCATTCCGGGTGCTCCTAACCACCAGGTCCATAACAGTACAGCTGGCCCATAAAGTGTTAATGCATCTCAAAAGAGGGATAAGAGAAGTTCTGAACCCATTTTTTTTTCTTTGCAGTGTGTTTTGTCTCTCTTTTCCCCTTAACCTCTGTGTGGATCATCTCACTGCAAGGGTACAAAGCATTCAAGATTATGTAGTTCAGAATCCGATGTTAGAGCCTAGAATTCCAATTCCTGATTTGTTTTCTGGGGATAGATCTAAGTTTCTGAATTTCAAAAATAATTGTAAACTGATTCTTGCTTTGAAACCCCGCTCCTCTGGTGACCCCATTCAGCAAGTAAAAATTATTATTTCTTTGTTGCGTGGCGACCCTCAAGACTGGGCATTCTCCCTTGCACCAGGAGATCCTGCATTGCTTAATGTAGATGCGTTTTTTCTGGCGCTTGGATTGCTTTATGACGAACCGAATTCAGTGGATCAGGCAGAGAAAATCTTGCTAGCTTTGTGTCAGGGTCAGGATGAAGCGGAGATATATTGTCAGAAGTTTAGAAAATGGTCTGTGCTTACTCAATGGAATGAGTGTGCCCTGGCAGCAATTTTTAGAAAGGGTCTTTCTGAAGCCCTTAAGGATGTTATGGTGGGATTCCCCACGCCTGCTGGTCTGAACGAATCAATGTCCTTGGCCATCCAAATTGATCGGCGTTTGCGCGAGCGCAAAACTGTGCACCATTTGGCGGTGTCCTCTGAGCAGAGGCCTGAGCCTATGCAATGTGATAGAACTTTGACCAGAACTGAACGGCAAGAACACAGACGTCAGAATAGGCTGTGTTTTTACTGTGGTGACCCCACTCATGCTATCTCTGATTGTCCTAAGCGCACTAAGCGGTTCGCTAGGTCTGTCACCATTGGTACTGTACAGCCTAAATTTCTTTTGTCTGTTACTCTGATTTGCTCTTTGTCATCCTACTCGGTTATGGCATTTGTGGATTCAGGCGCTGCCCTGAATTTGATGGACTTGGAGTTTGCCAGGCGCTGTGGTTTTTTCTTGGAGCCTTTGCAGAATCCTATTCCATTAAGGGGAATTGATGCCACGCCTTTGGCCAAGAATAAACCTCAGTACTGGACTCAGTTGACCATGTGCATGGCTCCTGCACATCAGGAAGATATTCGCTTTTTGGTGTTGCATAATTTGCATGATGTGGTCGTGTTGGGTTTGCCATGGCTACAGGTTCATAATCCAGTATTGGATTGGAAATCAATGTCTGTGTCTAGTTGGGGTTGTCAAGGGGTACATGGCGATGTTCCGTTGGTGTCAATTTCTGCTTCCACTCCTTCTGAAGTCCCTGAGTTTCTGTCGGATTACCAGGATGTATTTGATGAGCCCAAATCCAGTGTCCTACCCCCTCATAGGGATTGTGATTGTGCTATAAATTTGATTCCTGGTAGTAAGTTTCCTAAGGGCCGACTTTTTAATTTATCTGTGCCAGAGCACGCCGCTATGCGGAGTTATATAAAGGAGTCCTTGGAGAAAGGGCATATTCGACCGTCTTCATCACCGTTGGGAGCAGGGTTCTTTTTTGTGGCCAAGAAGGATGGTTCTCTGAGACTCTGTATAGATTACCGCCTTCTCAATAAAATCACGGTCAAATTTCAGTACCCTTTGCCTCTGCTGTCTGATTTGTTTGCTCGGATTAAGGGGGCTAGTTGGTTCACCAAGATAGATCTTCGAGGGGCGTATAACCTTGTGCGTATTAAACAGGGCGATGAATGGAAAACAGCATTTAATACGCCCGAGGGCCATTTTGAGTACCTGGTAATGCCATTCGGGCTTTCAAATGCTCCATCTGTGTTT
Organism: Ranitomeya variabilis; assembly: GCF_051348905.1. Classification (NCBI taxonomy): domain Eukaryota; kingdom Metazoa; phylum Chordata; class Amphibia; order Anura; family Dendrobatidae; genus Ranitomeya; species Ranitomeya variabilis. The sequence goes on from NC_135232.1 coordinate 778,220,363, forward strand.
CAGTCCTTTATGCATGACATCTTCCGAAAGTATCTGGATAGATTCATGATTGTATATTTGGATGATATTTTGGTCTTTTCGGATGATTGGGAGTCTCATGTGAAACAGGTCAGAATGGTATTCCAGGTCCTTCGTGCTAATTCCTTGTTTGTGAAGGGGTCTAAATGTCTCTTCGGAGTTCAGAAGGTTTCCTTTTTGGGCTTCATTTTTTCCCCTTCTACTATCGAGATGGATCCTGTTAAAGTTCAGGCCATTTATGATTGGACTCAACCTACATCTGTGAAGAGCCTCCAGAAATTCCTGGGCTTTGCTAATTTTTACCGTCGCTTCATCGCTAATTTTTCTAGTGTGGTTAAACCTTTGTCTGATTTGACAAAGAAAGGTGCTGATGTGGTGAATTGGTCCTCTGTGGCCGTTGAGGCTTTTCAGGAGCTGAAACGTCGTTTTTCTTCGTCCCCTGTGTTGCGTCAGCCAGATGTTTCGCTCCCTTTTCAGGTCGAGGTTGATGCTTCTGAGATTGGAGCAGGGGCTGTTTTGTCTCAAAGAAGTTCTGATGGCTCTGTGATGAAGCCATGTGCCTTCTTTTCTAAAAAGTTTTCGCCTGCTGAGCGTAATTATGATGTTGGCAATCGGGAGCTGCTAGCTATGAAGTGGGCATTCGAGGAGTGGCGACATTGGCTTGAGGGAGCCAAGCACCGCGTAGTGGTCTTGACGGATCACAAAAATCTGACTTATCTCGAGTCTGCCAAGCGGTTGAATCCTACACAAGCTCGATGGTCGCTGTTTTTCTCCCGTTTCGATTTTGTGGTCTCATACCTTCCAGGTTCTAAGAATGTGAAGGCGGATGCTCTTTCTAGGAGTTTTGTGCCTGATTCTCCGGGAGTCCCTGAGCCGGCTGGTATTCTCAAAGAGGGGGTAATTCTGTCTGCCATCTCCCCTGATTTGCGGCGGGTGCTGCAGGAGTTTCAGGGTGATAGACCTGACCGTTGTCCAGCGGAGAAACTGTTTGTCCCTGATAGATGGACTAGCAGAGTTATTTCTGAGGTTCATTGCTCGGTGTTGGCTGGTCATCCTGGGATTTTTGGTACCAGAGATTTGGTGGCTAGGTCCTTTTGGTGGCCTTCCTTGTCATGGGATGTGCGTTATTTTGTGCAGTCCTGTGGGACTTGTGCTCGGGCTAAGCCCTGCTGTTCTCATGCCAGTGGGTTGCTTTTACCCTTGCCAGTCCCGAAAAGGCCTTGGACGCATGTTTCCATGGATTTTATTTCAGATCTTCCTGTCTCTCAAAGGATGTCTGTCATCTGGGTGGTTTGTGATCGCTTTTCTAAGATGGTCCATTTGGTACCCTTGCTTAAATTACCTTCCTCCTCTGATTTGGTGCCATTATTTTTTCAACATGTGGTTCGTTTGCATGGCATTCCGGAGAACATTGTGTCGGACAGAGGTTCCCAGTTTGTCTCTAGGTTTTGGCGGTCCTTTTGTGCTAAGATGGGCATTGATTTGTCTTTTTCTTCGGCTTTCCATCCTCAAACAAATGGCCAAACTGAACGAACCAACCAGACTTTGGAAACCTATCTGAGATGCTTTGTTTCTGCTGATCAGGATGATTGGGTGACCTTCTTGCCATTGGCTGAGTTCGCCCTTAATAATCGGGCTAGCTCTGCTACTTTGGTTTCTCCTTTTTTTTGCAATTCTGGTTTTCATCCTCGTTTTTCTTCGGGGCAGGTTGAGCCTTCTGACTGTCCTGGTGTGGATTCTGTGGTGGACAGGTTGCAGCAAATTTGGACTCACGTAGTGGACAATCTGACGTTGTCCCAGGAGAAGGCTCAACGTTTCGCTAACCGCCGTCGTTGTGTTGGTCCCCGACTTCGTGTTGGGGATTTGGTTTGGTTGTCTTCTCGTTATGTTCCTATGAAGGTTTCTTCTCCTAAGTTTAAGCCTCGTTTCATTGGTCCTTATAAGATTTCTGAAATTCTCAACCCTGTGTCATTTCGTTTGGTCCTTCCAGCTTCTTTTGCCATCCATAATGTGTTCCATAGGTCGTTGTTGCGGAGGTACGTGCTGCCTATGGTTCCCTCCGTTGATCCTCCTGCTCCGGTGTTGGTTGAGTGGGAGTTGGAGTATGTGGTGGAAAAAATTTTGGATTCTCGTATTTCGAGACGGAAGCTTCAGTACCTGGTTAAGTGGAAGGGCTATGGTCAGGAGGATAATTCCTGGGTTGTTGCCTCCGATGTCCATGCTGCCGATTTAGTTCGTGCCTTTCATTTGGCTCGTCCTGATCGGCCTGGGGGCCCTGGTGAGGGTTCGGTGACCCCTCCTCAAGGGGGGGGTACTGTTGTGAATTCTGTTCTCGGACTCCCTCCTGTGGTCATGAATGGTACTTTGGTTAGTTCTGCTCTTGGACTCCCTCTGGTGGCTTCGAGCGGAACTGCTGGTCACTGAGGTTGGCTTTATCAGCTGCTCTCGTTTATTTCTATGCTGGCTTCCTATTTAACTCCACTCAGATCGTTACTTCATGCCAGCTGTCAATGTTCCAGTATTGGTTCAGATCTCTCTTGGCCTTCTCTGAGGACCTGTCTACTCCAGCAGAAGCTAAGTCTTTGCTAGTTCATTTGTTGTTACTGCTTCCTGAATATATTTCTTAGTACTGCTATTTCTAGTCCGGCTTGCTATCATGATATTCCTTTGCTAGCTGGAAGCTCTGGGGGTGCAGAGTGGCACCTCCACACTGTGAGTCGGTGTGGGGAGTCTTTTTGCTTACTCTGCGTGGTTTTTTGTAGTCTTTTGTGCTGACCGCATAGTTCCCTTTTCTATCCTCTGACTATTTTGTGAAATCTGGCCTCCTTTGCTAAAACCTGTTTCATTCCTGTGTTTGTGACTTTCCTCTTAACTCACAGTCAATATATGTGGGGGTCTGCCTTTACCTTTGGGGAAATTCTCTGAGGCAAGGTAAGGCTTCTATTTCTATCTTTAGGTGTAGTTAGCTCTTAGGCTGTGAAGAGGCGTCTACGGAGAGTTAGGTACGCTCCACGGCTATTTCTAGTGTGTGTGATAGGAGTAGGGTTTGCAGTCAGCAGAGTTCCCACTTCCCCAGAGCTAGTCCTGATTTTGAGTTTACTCATCAGGTCATTCCGGGTGCTCCTAACCACCAGGTCCATAACAGTAGGCACTGATTTCCACCTGCAAAGGAAACTCGGGATGTGCCTTCGGACCGGCCGGTCTCAGCCAGCCCTGTTAGCAGCACTCTGGATTGAGGATCCGGAAGCCTTCAGTAAAGAGGTAAAGAGACTGCAACCCTGTGTCCTTGTTATTCATCGCGACCTGCACCACACACCATCATCACATCTTTCATTGGACGCCCCTTAGCAGCGTCACAGACCGGGTCTAGCCACCGTGACAACCCCAGAACCGAGATAGAGAGGCCCGGTATCGAGTACCCCGCGGCCCTGCGTTTGGGGGCGCTCCATATGGGGTGGAGCCTAGAGTTTAAAAGGCTCTCAGAGGTGCACGTGGATGTGCTATTGTCATTTATGTTTTGGTGTGTGTGTGTGTGTGTGTGGTTACTCTACCACTCTGTCTGCTCGTTTGTGTGGGTCTGTCTATGCTCAAAGACTGTACACATTGGCAGGCAGGTAGCACACTTATGCGGTTTCATATCCATGGCTCAACGCCTGAGTCTCTCGTCTGCTACAAGCTTAGGGTGACGGTTAGGCACAAGTTCAGGGGATGACGTATATAGTTGTGTGTCATCAACATAAAGATGGTACTGAAAGCCAAATCTGCTGATGGTCTGTCCAATTGGGGCCATGTAGAGGGAGCAGAGAAGTGGGCCAAGGACTGAGCCCTGAGGTACCCCAACAATGAGAGGAAGAGGGGACGAAGTGGAGCCAATGAACGATACACTGAAGGAGCGGTCAAAAGATAGGAAGAGAACCAGGAGAGAGCAGTGTCCTTAATGCCTAGTGACTGGAGCCTAGAGAGTAGGATATGTGTCAAAAGCTGCAGAGAGGTCAAGAAGAATGAGCAGAGAGTGGTCACCATTACACTTTGCTGTTAGGTCATTGGTCACTTTGATGAGTGCAGTTTCTATTGAGTGTAGGGGGCGGAAACCGGACTGTGAAGGGTCTAGGAGGGAGTGAGTGGAGAGGTAACGGGTAAGGTGGGAGTAGACCAGGCGCGCCAAGAGTTTAGAGATGAAGGGGAGGTTGGAGACTAGTCTGTAGCTATTTGTGCAGGATGGATCGAGAGAGGGTTTCTTTAATAGTGGAGTAATGATAGAGGGTTTGAAGGAGGATGGGAAGATGCCCGAGGAGAGGGAGAGATTAAAGATTTTAGTTAGGTGAGTTGTGATGACCGGAGAGAGCGACTGGAGGAGGTGTGAGGGAATGGGGTCAGTAGTGCATGTAGTCAGAGAAGAAGAAGAGAGGAGCCTGGAGACTTCTTCTGTGATGGGATCAAATGTGGAGAGTGAGCCAGGGGAAATGCAGGGAGGGATGTGAGTCACAGCACTCAGTGGCTGGGAGCTGATTTCCTGACGGATGTTATCTATTTTCTTTATAAAGTGGAAGGCCAGGTCATCAGCACAAATGTCTGTGATAGGGGCTTGTGCTTTTGGCCTGAGGAGGGAGTGAAAGGTGTCAAAAAGTTTCTTGGGGTTGTTGGATAGTGAGGCGATCAGGGTAGTGAAGTAGGTCTGTTTGGCGAGGTGAAGGGCAGAATCGAACAGATTAAAGAGTTCTGACCTTGCTAGTGATCAGTTGCTCTAATTGTCCAGGATGTAATACACCTTTACGGCCTTCTCTGGGTGACCCTTGGGATATACCTTTACCAGACAAATCTTCACACAAGACTTGTCCCAAAGACTTTCTCCGCAAACTTCTGTGCATGAAGAAGATGCTGCGAGATGACTTGCTGCTTGGCCTGCACTCTCCCCGTCATGGCTTGTGGTGGGAGAAGGCGTAGGGTTAAGCTGGGATGGATGGAGAGCTTGTGCAGCGCCCCAGAGTCCTGGTCGTTGCAGTAATGTCGTTCTTCCACCAGGGGGGTGATATTACGTCTGAAGGCAATAAAGGAGATCTCTTTACCAGGTATCACAAACCACACAACACACTTTACACTCCAGACCACCAGGGGGAGCTATGCTCCTATTTATTAGGGCACTCCTCACAATTAGGTAAAACTGGTGGGCTGGATAGGAAGTTAGGCAGAAGCGAGCTGGGCTTCACCCAGTAAGCTGCTATCTGAGCTCCACTCAGGTAGTGGGTCCCTGACAGGGGTGGGATCCTAAATAGAAGTGAAGGACAGCATCCAATCTGGGTGAAAAACGTGTCACTTTATTTGTGCCAAATGCGACGTTTCGACCATGGCGGTCTTTATCAAGCTTGATAAAGACCGCCATGGTCGAAACGTCGCATTTGGCACAAATAAAGTGACACGTTTTTCACCCGGATTGGATGCTGTCCTTCACTTCTATTTATGGTATGTACTCCTCCACTTGGGTCCAGTGGAATTAGGACGGGCATCCCACCATTCAGTTGTGCTGTCAGCTAAACTTTTATCTTAGGGGTGGGATCCTGTCAGAGGCCTAGACAGAAGGCCACGGAGCTGCGCCTGCCCCACGTGTGGCAGAATCCTAAGACAGAGACATTAGAAGGCAATTGTATTGTAGCAAGTGAGAAACGAAGTCATAGCAAGAAGGAAAGGAATCCAGAAGGAGTTCTGCCCTGCAAAAGGCTGCCTCCTTTCTGAGGTGCAGGATCCAGTAGCCGGAACACCGAGGGAGTCATCGTCTCCAAGCCTGGCTCCAGAGACTGGCAGGACAGCTAGTTCCATATTAGTTGCCCGACCTTATGCCTAGGAGGCACGGTGGCAACTTGTGGGGGCCGGGGTGTGATAGAGTCCCTGTAAAAAGCCTCAGGCCACCAGTCATACGGGTTTGTCCTATCCATTCCATCAGGGGGACAGAGAGAAAGAGAAATAACATCTAGAACACTAACCTCAGTTGTGAGGACCTTACCGAGAAGCTCAGCAAGGAGGTACTACAACACCCAGGCGCTAGAGGAAGGCTACTGATTTCCACCTGGATAAGGGGACTCTGGATTTGCCTTCAGACCGGCCAGACTCTGCCTACCCTGTGGTCCGTACCCTGGACTGTGGATGCTGAAGCCTTCAGTAAAGGTAAAGAGACTGCAACCTTGTGTCCTCGTTCTTCACTGCACCTCACACCATCCACCACCTACACTCTGGGAAGCCCTGGGGACACACTTCACCTGTGGGAAAGTATACCATCTAGCTGCCATCACATCACCCCAGTGGACCCCTAAGCAGCGTCGGTCACCCTGACCGAATACCACAGGTGGCGTCATGAACATTATCCCTTTAAAGACCTTTCCCCCATTTTACAATGGACGTCCCTAGGGCCACGGACCAGGTCAGCCACCGTGACATCCCTGCCGAGAACCGAAGGACCCGGTACCGAGTACCCCATAGCCCTCTGGGGGCGCTCCAATCTTTTGGCGTCACGAACATGATCTACTTAAGCCTGAAAATCAGGTCATGTGCACCTAAGAACTGTGCCAGAACTGTATTTGAGCTGTGATTTACTAAAGACTGTGTATTGCCATTTACCGCCAAAATTCCAGCCAAAACCGCCACCATTATAGCACCATGTGGCGTGCAGGAGGAGTGGGGCATGTCATCGTGGGCGTAGCCTGGAAGAACTGCACGAAAGTGTAGCCAGCCCCCCACCGATACTACTATGTCCGAGAGATATGCCCATCAACGAAGAAGGTCCGCCTCCTGGTCTGGGATGGTAGAGGAAGAAGAAGAAACCGCCCCCCGGAAGAGGAGGAGCGAGAGCCACTGGATGCCATTAGGCAGAACCTGGTTGGCAACATGGCGAGTGGAGGTCGCCCGGAAGAGGGGGAGAAAACCCGCAGCTGTCCTGGCCAATGGGAACAGAGCAAGACCTGTTATGATCCCAGTGGCTGGGGATCACAGGAAATACTAGCTAAGTAACTAAACATAGACACGAGCTCTAGGGAGGTGGTAACTGGACTGACCGCAAAACCTGATCCTATCCAAACACACTAAAGGTAGCCGGTGAACGTGCCTAAAATCCTGGACGTCTCGATGCAGCCTGAGAAACTGACTACCCCTAAAGAGAAAGCAAGACCTCACTTGCCTCAAGAGAAATAATCCCAAAGATATAGGAAGCCCCCAACAAATAATAACGGTGAGGTAAGGAGAAAAGACACACGTAGGAATGAAAACAGATTCAGCAAATGAGGCCCGCTAATACTAGATAGCAGAAGACAGATAGCGAACTGTGCGGTCAGTAAAAAACCCTACCAAAATATCCATGCTGAGAATTCAAGAACCCCCACACCAACTAACGGTGTGGGGGGAGAAACTCAGCCCCCCAGAGCTACCAGCAAGCTGGGAAATCACATATTAGCAAGCTGGACAAGAAACATATAGAACACTGATGATCAAAAAATGAACAAAACGGAAACTTAGCTTCTCTTGAAGAGACTGGGAGCAAGGTAGTCAGAAGGAATCAGAATAGCACTGAATACATTGACAGCAGGCATAGACTGAGAGTCCAAGTGAGCTTAAATAGAAAACCAGCCCACAGATAATGAGACAGCTGATGCCAGTCACAAACCTGCAGAAAGACAGCACTCACACAGTACCACTTGTGACCACAAGAGCGAGCCCAGAAATAGAGTTCACAACAAAGACCCTACTAGGCTGTATGAACCAGGAGGTTTTTGGGGCGGAGGTGGACGAGCTGTGTCGGCAGCTCCAGAGCTTGTGGCATCCTGCGACCACCGGCAACGAGGAGCAGCGACGCAGCCAGCCACCAGAGCCCCAGCCTGCAGAGGAGGAGACCGGCACTGGAGACGCTGGGGAGGCAGGTAATGACGTCAGCCCTGCCCCGTTGGCCGAGGAACCCCTGCTAGTGGCCATAGACTCGCCCCCACCACCACCACCCGGCCGGGTGTGTAGTCACTTAGAGTGTGAAAGGCCCTGGAGACCCTGAGAACCTCCGACGTCCCGCTGCAGCCCACTAAGCAGACTGTGAACGTCCAGGGAGAGTGGGTGACATTTAAATGGACCCGCGCCACCACCAACCTAATCGGGTTCCCTGGAGAGGGCCAGGCAAAGGGAGAGAAGATTGAAGTGGTCGGGCTAGCGGAATATCAACACCAGGAAACCCTCCGGCAAGAGCAGAAAGAGAGGGAGGCGGAGAGCCGACGCCAGGCTGACAGCGAAAAAGATCTACAGGCCAAAACCCGGGCCAGGCAGATGACTCAGGAGGACTGGGGCCCACAGCGTTATGGAACTGTTGTAACATTCCGCCTACAAGGATGTTGGGGCTTTATAAAAGAACCAGGCCTCTATCCTGAGGTGTTTGTGAACTGGCGTGATGTGGAGGCACACCTCATGGAGGGACACCCAGGCCGGAATCTGTACCCTGGTGACCGTGTCACATATACGCGACATTGGGGAGACAAGGGTTGGTACGCACTCCATGTTCACAAGTACAAACTTGAAGCCACTGCATTGTCACCTCACAGCCCTGATCTCGCACCAAAAGAAACACTACAATCTCCACCCGAACAGGTGACCTCTGCACCGGTCACTATGTGTTCCAAGTGCACCCAAACTACAGTGGCACAGAGGACTGTCAGCACGCAGACTCCCTTTAGGAGTGCAGATGCACTCTACGTAGTACCGGGTAGTCGTCAGTACCCTAGAGGACTACCTCCGCCGGTACTACCTCCAGAACTGTTCCAGTAACCGTAAACCGACAAGAATGTAAATAGTTCTTAAAAACATTTCTTTCCTGCCTTTAAACCCATCCAGGGTTAACTTTAAAGGGATCCCCTGTTTAAAGGGATCCTATGTTTTGTTTGCACAAGTTCATCATGGCCTTAAAGACTGTAGGATCATGGACGGTGAATGATTCCTGAACTGCTTGTAAATACCGTATTTTTCGCTTTGTAAGACGCTCCGGATTATAAGACGCACCCCAAATTTTGAGGAGAAAAATAGGAAAAAACTTTTTTTTAATAAATTGAGGGGGCTTCTTATAATCCATGCGTCTTATTGCTTACCAGGGGTTGTGGCTGCGGTGGATCAGGGTCCCAGGGTCGTTGCTGGAGGCAGGAGTGGAGCATTGCTGCAGGCTGGGATGATGGGGTCTGCAGGGGGGCTTCGGTGCTGCATGGGGGCTGCTGTGCTGCAGGCTGGGATGAGGGGTGCTGCAGGGGGCTCTGGTGCTGCAGGGGGCTCTGGTGCTGCAGGGGGCTCTGGTACTACAGGGGGCTGTGGTGCTGCAGGGCTGTCTCCAGTGCTGCAGGGCTGTCTCCAGGGCTGTCTCCGGTGCTGCGGGGGGCTCTGGCAACATTTTGTGAAAGACCAGAGCCCCCAGCAGTTCGTCCATGCGTTCCTGTATGACTGACTCCGGGAAAATGGCCGCCGGAATCTCGAGAGATGAGATCTCAGTGCTGAAATCTCATCTCCCGAGATTCCGGCGGCCATTTTCCAGGAGTTAGTCATACTAGAACGCATGGACGAACTGCCGGGGGGCTCTGGTCTTTCACAAAATGTCGCCAGAGCCCCCCGCAGCACCGGAGCCTCCAGCATCACCCGGGGCAGCAGCGGACAACCCCGGCAGTGGCGGCGGGTGACAGCGGCGGCGGGCGACAGCGGCGGCGGGCGGTAGCAGCGGCGGACACCCCCTCATCCCAGCCTGTAATGGTAAGCGGTATATCCGCTTTGTTAGACGCACCCACATTTCCCCCCCAAATTTGGGGGAAATAAAGTGCGTCTTACAAAGCGTAAAATACGGTAGTTTGCACCTTCTTGAAGGTGCTTCCTACTGGTTTTACAAAGGAGGCTTTTACAGAGACTGCCTCTTATCAGAAACTGATGTTAATTTTGCTGTAAAGTAACTTTGCCTTACAGACCTGAAGAAAAACCCGTTGGTGTGGCAGAATTCCACAACGTTGGGGGTTCGTCACGGGTCCCTCGCATCACGTCACCTTTAAATTGACTTGAATACAGATGATGTGATTGATATGCTGCTCTACCTCAGAAAAGACTTGAATGTTGTTGCACTGTGCCAAAAAGTTATAATGTTTACATAGTTGATAGTATGTAGTCCGAAAGTTAGATAATAGTAAAATATTTGATAATGCACTGTTGACTAAAATTGAAGGAAGATACAGTGAGCTTGTAGGGGGGGAGATAAGCTGTTCTGCATTTCAATAAAGTGAACCCGTGGGGGTTAGCGAAATAGTGAACTAGTGAGTTCGTGAGCTAGTTGGTTAGTCCAAAGTTTGCACTTAGGGAAGAATACAGTTTTGCACTTAAATAAAATGTTGCATTAAATAGATAGTATACCTGTACAGGTAGTTATATAATTAGTTATATTTCAGATGAAGCAAGCAAATGTAAATATGTTCTCACCTCCCATAAAGGGAAGCTTCGCATATTAACTTGCTTTATAGCATTACAAAAAAATGTTTGCATGTCTATTTGCTAATGTATTGTTGTTTTCTTTTCCCAGTCCGGGAGTACTGGATTTACCGGGGGGGAGTGCAGCGCCCCAGAGTCCTTTCCCCCATTTTACAACGGACGTCCCTAGGGCCACAAACTGGGTCAGCCACCGTGACATCCCCGCCGAGAACCGAAGGACCCGGTAACGAGGACCCCATAGCCCTACTGGGGGCGCTCCACTTGTACATAGTCCTCGCTGTCACAATCCATAGACTTGAGTGTAACCTTACAGTCCTTAGCAAGGTGTTCGGTAGAAGCACAACATCTGAAGCATACGCCAAACTTCTTTAGACGCTCCTTGCACTCTTGGAGTGGTTTCTTTCTGAAGCCAATACATTTCTTCAGCGATGTGGCTTCTTGTGGATGGGACACTGATGGTTTGGATTCTCAAATCTTTCACCCTTGTCGTCCTCGGCAGGAGCCGATGCTGTTGTGGGAAGAAGTCTTTTTCACTGATACAGGGTCTCTACGGTTACTGTCAATTTGACGAGGTCTCTCATATTTGGCTGATGAAGGTGTGCTGATGGGTTCTCCACAGGTGAAGCTTGGGTTGACCTTACGCTCTGCAATGTCTTTGATGAACTCGCTGTTATGATCCAGTCCGGGTATTAAGTCCTGTCTTCCCTTTTTCTGATCTGATCGAGTCAGGGGTTAACTTTTCTCAGGCTCAGTCTGGTCTCAGGTTTGCTATTTATCTCCACTGCATCCTGCAGGCAGTGTCAGTTATAGCTTCTGCCTACGGCGTGAGTAGCTGACTGATTTGTCCTGCTGCGATTCCTGACTTTTCCCATGTCTGTTCATTCCCCTTCCCCGATTCCTACTCAGTGTTTAACTTTCGTGTTGGACTCTCTGGTACTTAACTTGGCTTTGTCTCTGATCTGTCTCTGTCTTAAGCTCCTGATACTTCTGCTTCCATCTGGTATTGACCCTCTGGCATGTCTCTGACTGAGTTTGTTTCCCCTTTGTACTACGTTTCTCTCCTGGTTTTGACGTGGCTTGTTTGACTATCCTGTTGCCACCTGGTGGTGGCCTTGCTGCAGCGCTGCAGGTCTGCTCTGGCAAGTGTTGCAGTCTTTCCTCCACTCTACTGCCATCTAGTATAGGCGTGCATCTACTTGCATAGCTGCGTGTGACACTTGCAGAAGTAGGACAATGGAAGAAAGGACACCTGGTATTAATTTTTGTAATTTGTCCCTAGCATAGCCCACCTTTCTTGAACGTTATATGGCAGCTTGGCGACTCTGGGTTTCCACCATGTGCAGTGTCCAGGTAGCTAAGACCAGGTAGATGTGTGTTTGTCTTGGCCAGCTGGAGATCGAACAGCAGGTCGCTGAGGTCCTGGAATTTTGAAGCATAGATGCTGAATATTTTAGGAAATTCCTGTAATTGGTTGAACACTGTGTCTTCTATAACTTCAGGACTGCCGAAACCTTTCTCTAGTCTGTCCCATGCAGTCATGAGACCAGCCACTGGATCGCTGATGTAAACGCATCTGAGTCTCTTGATTTGCTCTGTGGAACATGGTCCCAGCCTCCTGATCAACAGGTCCAGCTCTTGTGCAGCAGTAATGCCAAGGTCACTAGTTGTGGTTTAAAAGGCACACTTCCATCCCCAGTTTTCCGGTTGGTCGTCGAACCTTGTGAGACCGGTGTTAGTGAGTTCTCGGCGAATCATACACCTCACGAAGTTGGACATGTCTGTTCTTTCTGACTTTGGGCGCACACTTGTTGGCTGTGTAGTGTTGTTCACTTTGGCTGTAGCTTCTTGTTTCAGAAACATGGGAAGGTATGAAACGGCATAAGCGTTTAACCCAGCAACCGCTTTGGTGTATACAGTCTCTGCCATATGCGAGACTGGAGTCATGCGGTTGTCAAAGGTATAGTGACTTGTTGTCATGTTAGGTTGTAGACGTTGGCATATGGAGTTTGCTGAGGTGCAGTGTTCGGCTGCGTGTTGGAGCATGAATGAGATTCAGGTTTGGACATTGGTTGTGCATTGGACTGACCTTGAAAGCTGGGAGCTGCAGGCGGATCAGCATCTTGGTGCCTTGGAGAAGTGTCAGAACTGACAGGAACGTTAATGGTGGTTGGTGGTTCATTGTTTTGGCTTAGTACATAGTCTCTTGTGCGCTCGCTTAAGGGGGAATGTATCGAAATCATAAAAGCTGATACTGTCTCCTTGACTCTCACTTAGAGCTTATTCAAAGACCTTTAACCTTGCCATGGCTGTCGCATGTTCATATTTCTTCTCTAGGACTTCTATTCCCGCCTTCTTACGTGCAGCCTCGTCTTCTGCCCTTGCTGTCAACGCATTCATGGGGCTTCCATCTCTGCTTTCTTTTGAGCAAAGAGGGCTTGCACTTTCGCAGTTTCCGCTTCAGCACTTGTTCTTATAAGCTGTTCACTAAGAGTAGAGAATTTTGATGCACTTGAGCTTGATAAGTGCTTTGAGTACTTAGCGGAAATGGATTTGTGAGATGACACTTCCGACATCTGTGCGATTTTTGCTTCTGTTTTATTTATGATGTCGCGCACAGTGCAGTCTCGTTCAGAATTGACTTGTTGAAAGCTCTGAAGTTCCTTTAGAGACTCTGGAATGTTTAGTCTCACCAAGACAGAGGTATATTTCTCACAAGTGTCCTTGAAAGACTGGTATGCTGAGCACAATCGTTCCAGGGCTCCCTCTGGTGGTAACTCATGAGCATCAGGCATAGATAAGACAGTCACTTGATTCTGCATCCTTTGCTATAGGGAAGATACACTGGAAAGTAATTCATATTTGGCGATTTCTAGATTGTCTTTAACCTTCCATGTAGGTTTAGTCAAGCGTTTGGATCTTTCACTGAAGGCTGAATGAGATCCTATGTCTTTTTTTTGCTGTTGTAAATCAGGCAGAGAAGTAGAGATCCTTCCTGTCTTTGCCATTGTACACAGGAATGCAAAGCTAGGGGCTGTTCTGCTCCTAGCTGCAGAGGAACTCACATACAATGTTGCCGCTTATAAGCACAGGCAGTGTCTGCAGAATGTATATAAGCCGCTGTGTCTTCACAATTAGCTTGATAGATGTTCCTTTCTCTGGATTGTAAGCTGTATACTGTTCTTGGTGGCAGGTTACTCTTTCCACTCTTCTGACTCTTCAAGGCAGTATGAGTCTCTAAATCCTTAAGCCATCAATCTCTTAGATAATTGTATGATTATTTTACTCACATGCGATCTGTCCTCAGATAGTTCCAACTCAGCCACACTGACTTGTAATAAGAGTCCAGGAGAAAGAGTTGATTTTCTCTGAAATCTTGTATTTAAGCACAATGCAGCAGGCGGAAAGAGTAATCCAAACAGAGAAGTACACATGTACATCCAAAAATGGCTACAGCACACTAATAATGAAAAAGAAGGGAGGAGCAAGGCTAACATCATCAACTACTTAAGAGAAGAAGGGAAAACTTCAAGGGGCAGGGCTTCTCCCTAGCAACAGCAGAATGCAATGCATAACATAGAAAGTACATAACAAGTTGTTTCATTCATGGGACACAACAGAAGAGATCTGAACCGGCCTTGAAAATATATTTTTATGTATGTGGCAGCAACAAACTCTAGTGGATCACAAGTAACACTGCCAGTTTTGATGAATTTGTTAGTTCATATCATGGTCAAAAACATGAATTGGTCAATGAGTGCATAGAAAAAACAGCAGCAAGGCTTACAATTTCTAAGGCAATAATCCCTGACTAGATGTCTGTCATACACTAAACCTACTGCCACACCTCCTCACCGTAGACGAGTTGCAGATAAGAGAGGTAGTATTGTAAAATACAGAAGGAATCTGAACTGGCCCTGAAAAGATATTTTCTTGTATGTGGCAGCAATAAACTTAGGTGGATCGCAAGTAACACTGCCAGTTTTGATGAATTTATTAGTACATATCACGGTAAAAAAAACATGAATGGATCAATGAAGGTATGGAAAAAGGCTTAGAATTTATAAAGCAATATTCGCTGACTAAATAACAGTCATATGCTATACCTACTTCTACATCTCACCCTACACTAATGGCAGATAAGAGGGGTTTACTATAACAGAACTGAATCTATTTTAATTAGACATGAAAAAAGTGATTAGTTTAACGTAAAAGCATGTGACAACTAAAGATGAGAGAACTTGTTTGGAAAACGTTCGCCAATCTCAAATTCAGCACAAATTTTGCAGGGATTTTGTTCCAAGTCTGTCTGTGAGCACTCTAGCATTGTTGATGTCTCATTGCACTCTCCTGAACCTACGGTCAGACTCCCAGATACCTTCTCTAGGGAAAAGGAGAGGTTCCGTATGTTTAAGGAGAGTTTTAAGCTATTGTTTTCTCTTAGACCCCGATCTTCTGGAGATGAGAGTCAGCGTGGGGATAATCATTTCCTTACTGTGGGAGGGAACTCAGTCATGGGCTTTCTCTTTACCGGCTTCTGCCCCTGAACGTGTGTCTATGGATAGATGCTTTGAGGCCTTAGGACTTATTTTTGACAAGCCTGACCGGGTCAGAGTGGCGGAGGACACTATCATGAGTCTCTTTCAGGGGAAGCTCTCGGTTGATTGGTATTGTTCCGAGTTCCGTCGATGGTCCACTGAGGTGTCCTGGGATGATTCTGCGCTGAGAAGTCTGTTCAAGAGATGACCGTCGGATCACCTGAAGGATGCTCTGGCTCTCCATCCACCACCCAGCTCATTGGAGGCGGCTATGACTCAGGCTATCTGGATAGATCAGAAGCTAAGGGAAAGATGTGTTACACCGCGAGGGGTTCCGTTACTCCCTGCTAATCCTAATGTCTTGCCACTGTCTGAACCCATGGAGGTGGGGGTCACCAACCTCAAGGAGAAGGAGAGGAGATGGTGACAAGAAAGAAAGCTGTGTGTGAAAGCCAGGTGTTTCTTTAAGTTGGACCTCAGGGGAGCAAATAATCTTATCCGTATGCGGGAGGGGGATGAGTGGAAAACTTCATTTCTCCCCTCTGAGGGTTTGCTTGAGTATTTGGTTATGCCCTTTGGCCTGACTTAAGCGTCAGCAGTATTTCAGAATTTAATTAATCATGTTTTCTCAGATTTTATTGGGCGCTTCATGGTAGTTTATCTGGATGATATCCTTATATATTCTTCTGATAAACAGAGCCACATGGGTCACCTCCATGCGGTTCTCCAGCGGCTCAGGGAGAACTCACTCTTTGCTAAACAGAAGAAGTGCTAATTTTTTGCTCAAAAATTGTCCTTTCTAGGGGTGATTTTGTCTGCTGAGGGGTTCCACATGGACCCCAGAAAGGTACGGGCTATTGTGGATTGGGTGTAGCCCAGAGATCTCAAGGGTCTTCAGCGTTTTCTGGGTTTCGCTAATTACTATAGAAATCTCAATCCGCCTGCGCCCATTAACTAGTTAAATGCTGCTGTCAAACGCTGACAGCGGCATTTAACAAGCGCTGCCGGCAGCGCGGCCAGAAGTATGCGCACCGCTGACCCCATCACGTGATCGGGGGTCATCGGTGCATTTCCATCACAATCAGAGGTCTCCTCGAGACCTCTATGGTTGTTGATGGCAGATTGCTATGAGCGCCACCCTGTGGTCGGGCTCATAACAAGCCAGTAATTCTGCTGCATGGAGGTGATCTGTGCATCACCTCTATATAGCAGAGGTGATCGAATAGAGCATGCTTCTAGCCACCCATGGAGGCTATTGAAGCATGCCAAAATTAAATAAAAATGTGTTTAAAAATATAAAAAAATATAAAAGTTCAAATCACCCCCCTTTCGCCCCAATCAAAATAAAGCAATAAAAAAAATCAAACCTACACATATTTGGGTATCGCAGCATTCAGAATCGCCCAATCTATCAATAATAAAAAGGATTAACCTGCTCGCTAAACGGCGTAGTGAGAAAAAAATCAAAATGCCAAAACTACGCTTTTTTGGTCACTGCGACATTGCATTAAAATGCAATAACGGGTGATCAAAATAATGTATCTGTACAAAAGTGGTATAATTATAAACGTCAGCTTGGTTTGCAAAAAATCACGAAAAATGGAGACACTACCGGTATTGGAAAATTGCGCAATTTTTTTTAAGCAAATTTTGGAATTTTTTTTACCACTTAGATAAAAGAGAACCTAGACATTTTTGGTGTCTATGAACTCGTAATGACCTGGAAAATCATAATGGCATGTCACTTTTAGTATGGGATTGCACTTTTTTTGCAATTTCTTCGCACTTGGAATTTTTTTCTCATTTCTCATTTTCTGTTACATGGCATGGTAAAACCAGTGGTATAGTTCAAAAGTACAACTCGTCCCACCATATTGACAGAAAAATAAAAATGTTACGGCTCTGGAAAGAAGGGGAGCGAAAAATGAAAATGAAAAAAGCTCCAGGTTAAAAAACTGTTTCATGTCCGCCCCGTGCTAATTCAACATAATTTGTCTAAACCGTTTATTGTGGAGGTGGATGCCTCGGAGGTGGGAGTGGGGGAGGTGTTGTCCCAGGGGTCCACCACATTAACTAATTTGAGACCCTGTGTCCTGAGTTATTGGCCATTAAATTTGGAATTGATAGTCCTCAGTGGTTGATACCTTTTGGGCTACTTTCACACATCTGTCAGTACGGGGCCGTCGCAAACAGTCGGCCTGACATACCGACGGACGTTGTGCACAATTGTGCACATCGTGGGCAGTGGATGCAGTTTTACGACGCATCCACTGCCCATTGTGAGTTCCTGGGAGGAGGGGGCGGAGTTCCGGTCGCGCATGCGCAGTCGGAAATGGCGGAGTCGATGGACAAAAAAACGTTACATTGAATGTTTTTTTGTCACGACGGACCGCAAAAACACGACGCATCCGTCGCACGACGGATGCGACGTGTGTCCATCCGTCGCACTCCGTTGTTAGTTAAAGTCAATGGCAAAAAACGGATCCTGCGGGCACATTTGCAGGATGTGTTTTTTTGCCATAATGAGGGATTGCGACGGAGGAAAAAAGACGGAAGTGTGAAAGTAGCCTTAATGGCTAACTGAAAAGATGGTAAGAAATTGCGAGCTTTCGAGAATACTCAGGTCTCTTCATCAGGCATGGACTAATACAAAATCTGAAGAATCACATATTTATACACAACACAGCACATGACTGTCATTATGGGAGAGTGATAAACACTTGTGACTATAAATATTGGAACATTTCGTAGATAAGGAGTGAAAGTTTTATAGTCCTCTGAGTGGGGTCTGTGTTGTGATGCCCCCACAAGGTCAGTTAGCCATTAAAAGGTATCAACCTCTGAGGACTCTCTCAATTTTTCTATCTACTGGCTAACACGGTACAAAGATATATATCTTTCCTGGCCAGTAAATTGCCGTTTGAAGAATGGAAGCATTTTTTGGAGGGGACTGTCCATCATATCACTGTCATTACGGATCACAAGAACCTGTCTTACATCGAGTCTGCCAAACGTTTAACCCCAAGACAGGTGAGGTGGTAACTTTTTTTTTTCTCAATTTCAGTTTTCAATCACTGAATGATGCCTTATCTCGCAGCCTGGATCCAATATCACCTCCTGAACCTCCTTCCTCTATTCTTCAGTGCTGAGTGGTGGTGGCTGCAGTTTCCTCAGCATTGGAGCGGGAGATTAGTGAGGTCCAATCTCTTGTTCCTCTGTCCGTACCTAATAATATGTTCTTCATGCCTGCCCAGTATCGGTTAAGGGTGCTTCAGGAGTTCCAAGACTCGGCTCTGAGTGGGCATCCTGGGATGTTGGCCACGTGTAAAGCCATCGCTAGGCTGTTTTGGTGGCCCTCGTTGGCTTTTGACGTCACTGGGTTTGTGTACTCCTGCAAAACTTGTGCACGCTCAAATACCTCCCATAACCATCCGGCCGGGGAATTGGTGCCACTGCCAATTCCAGATAGACCATGGACTCATCTGTCCATGGATTTTATCACTAATCTTCCCCCCTCTAAAGGCAAAACCGTGATCTGGATAGTTGTGGATTGATTTAGTAAACAGGTGCATTTTGTACCATTGGCAGGACTTCCTAATGCTGAGACTCTACCAAAACTATTCATTGAGCATGTGGTCCGATTGCATGGTGTGCCTGTCAGTGTGGTGTCTGATAGAGGGGTGCAATTTGTGTCGAAATTCTGGAGGGCTTTTTGTAAAAGGCTGGGTATCAGTCTGACCTTTTCGTCAGCCTATCATCCCGAGACCAACGGTCAGACTGAAAGGACCAATCAGTCATAGGAGCAGATATTACAGTGCCTTGCCACATCTAGACTGGATGATTGCTGCTCTTTGGTACCCATGGCAGAATTCTCTTTCAATAATCATGTCAATCAATCCACTGGTACTTCCCCGTTCTTTTGCAACTATGGTTTTCACCCTCACTTTGGTAAGTTTTTCCCAGCTGGATTCGGGATGTTCAGGGGTTGATTCGGCTTTTCAGCGATTGGGGGAGGTATGGAGGGAGGTTCAAAGAAACATTGGGGACGCTCAGGTCAAGTACAAATTTTTTGCAGATAAATGACGTTTGGTGGGGCTGGCTTTTCAGGTGGGGAATAAGGTATGGTTGTCCACCAATAATATAAGGTTGAGGATTCCTTCTGTTAAGTTGGGTCCCAAGTTTAAGTCCTTATGAAATTTTAGAGGTGATTAATCCGGTGACCTTTCGCCTTCGCCTGCCTTCATCGTTGTGGATCCCCAATGTGTCCATAAGGCGCTTCTGAAGCTGTCGGTGTCTTCCTCGGGTGAGTCCCCCTTGCACTCGAGTAAGAGGTGGAGCAGGTTGTGGATTCCCATATGCTCCGCCATTCTCTTCAGTATTTGGTCCATTGGAAGGGTTACGGTCCTGAGGACCGGTCGTGGTTTCCGGCGCATTCGGTCCATGCGGATCGGTTGGTCTGGGCATTTCACGCTCGCTATCCAGGTAAACCTGGGGGTCCGGTGGCCCCCATTGAGGTGGCCTGTTTTACTGTCTCTCATCTCGGTTATATTTGCTCCCATCTGGCTCTGACTACTGGCTTGTATTTGACCATGTGCATTGCTGTGACCTCTGGTACTTCTTGTCCTGACTGTTTTCTGATTCGGCTTGTTTGACCACTCTTTCGCCACCAGGTGGTGATTGTGCTGCTGCTTAGTGGTGTTACGCTGTGTGTGCAACCTCTCTTCCCTCACTAGCATCCCCTGGTGGAGGTTGCGCTATACTGCACTGCAGCAGCATTACAAGGAGTCTGTGACATTCTTTCAATTTAAGAACTTTATTCTTAGTGTGTGGTTTTTTTTCATACACTATCAATATGGCATTAGAAATAGAGGAGTCTTATAGGCGCCTCTCCATTACTAACCACTGGGCTTGATGTCACCTGACAATACAAAGGTGATATCCATCTCCCTAACTATCATGTCACTTGCGAAGACAGGGCAAGTGGGAAGAGCCCGGTAAAGCACCAGAATTAGCGCATCTAATAGATCTGCCTTTTCTGGAGCTACTGCGGGCTGCTATTTTTAGGCTGGGGGGCCAAAATCCATTGCCCCTTATCAGCCTGACAATACCAGCCCCCAGCTTTTTTTTATTAATTATTTAATTAATTTAAAAAAAAAACACGTGTGATCCCTCTATTCTCGGTAACCACCTTACTAAAGCTGACAGCTGAGAGTTGCAGCCGGCAGCTGTCAGTTTTGCATGGCTGTTTTTCATAAATACAGGGGAACCAATAAAAAATTTTTTTAAATTACTTTTGTTTATAGTGCAGGCGGCTGCTGATGAATACTCCCATCAGCAGCAGCCTTCTCTTGCTGTGAACAGTTGAATACAACTCTCATCATTCTCCCCTGCTAGCGCTGATAGCATCACAAGCAGGGGACATTGATGAGAGCTGTCTCAGCACTCAGCGCCTGGGAAGAGTGCGAACAGTACCACTGATTCCCAGGTGCTGGAGTGTGTGATACTGATGTGGCACACAATTTCCACAAGTATTAAACACATGGACACATAGACATTGATATCTCGGTACTGGTTTTTCCAGTACTGGAAATATCAGGACGTGGAAAAAGACCTAATGCTTTTGTTAGGACTTTGGCTAGCATAGTGGTGCTGTATGATGAGCGGGGGGGGGGACTTGTTTGATGAGGGGAGGGGATGGGGAGAGGTTAGAGTAGTGGCGGACTGTATTATTTTTTCTTAGCTTAATGTGTGGAGATTCTGTTATTGGCGGCCGAAATCACAAGTCCCTCTCCAATTTAAAAAGCAAACATGTGGTTAAAAGAGGGGTAGGGTACATCCAACATAACTGGCAAAAAGAAAGGTAATGGTGGAAGGAAGAATAGACTTTGTGTTCAAGAGCATGTGTTTGAGTGGATGGAGAGCGCTTAATCAAGTGGCCTCTCTTCCTCTTCCTTCACCTTAGCATCACACATAGTACAATCCTCAGAGGTGGCACTCCAATTAACCATGTTTCCCTGAGCGTCACAACTCTCCAACCGTCCAACTGACTGTGGGGAACCACGGAACCACAGATGGGAGAGTCTGCAGAGCTGTTCACACATTCCACTCCATGGGCATGAGAGGTCTGCTCCAAAGATTCACAGAATCAAGGAAAGCATCTCCACCAATGCCCCAAATTTTTTTGCATTGGATCCGGGGCAGGACAAGGTATGGTCCAAGCAGAATCCAGACCCTCGTCAGTAGACGTTAACCCCCAGGGGTGGAGGTGATCCTGATTAGACTCAGATACCTATGGCGCACATAACCTATACTGTGCTGTCAGGGCAGAAAAACAAAGGAGGGTGACTCTCAGGGAGAGGAGTGGGAGAACAGAGAGGATGACGATGAGGTTGTAGATCACACTTGGTGGGAACCCAGAGGCACACAACTAAGTAGATCAGCAGAGAAGGTGGAGGAGAAGGAAGATGAGGTTACATTGTGACTTGCTGCACAGACACAGAGTGGCCAGCAGCAGTCATGGGTCTGTAGTTTGTAGTGGCGGCAAGGGTTGCCTAGCCTGGGCCTTTTTTGAGACCGCAAAGGATGACCCAACTCACGTTATCTGCTGACTTTGCAAAAAATTACTCAGTAGAGGCAAAAATTGCAACAATTTGACTACTACATGTATGAATCGGCACATGCGAGATCAACATGCGATAGTCTGGGACTCTCACTGCGCTAAAATGCTGACTGGTGGGACTCGCCGTCCACTGGCCATCCCATCAACCTCATTTGCTGCTTCTTCCACTTCCATCACTGTGGCAAGCGTTCTCACACAGGTCTCTGGCTACAGAACCTCCACCTATTTACCCCCTACAGTTGGGATGAGTGAGAGTCCATCAGCTGTTACAGAATTGGACATGACTAGAGTTGAGCTACTTTTATTTTTTTTGGATCGAGTCAGGTTTCGCAAAACCCGACTTTGTCAAAAGTCGGGTCGGGTGAAATCGGCCGATTATTGCAAAAAGTCGGGGGCCGACTGAAACACGAAACCCAATGCAAGTCAATGGGGAATCAAAGTCGGCAGTGAGTGGAGGACAGGAAAACACCTACAATGCCCATTTTAATGCCAAAAACCAATTCTTATTACTTAAGCTTGTCAATCTTAATTTACTTTATAATAATAGTTAGGTGTTGTGAATTTGCTTTTTGCTCCCTCTAGTGGTTACTAGTTTTTTGACTCTGGTTTTTCTGTCTTTCCTTTTATCCGCACCTGGGTCGTTAGTTAGGGGTGTTGCTATATAAGCTCCCTGGACCTTCAGTTCTATGCCTGGCAACGTAGTTATCAGAGCTAGTCTGCTGTGCTCTTGTCTACTGATCCTGGTTCCAGTTATATCAGCTAAGTCTGCCTTTTGCTTTTTGCTATTTGTTTTGGTTTTGTATTTTTGTCCAGCTTGTTCCAAATCTATATCCTGACCTTTGCTGGAAGCTCTAGGGGGCTGGTGTTCTCCCCCCGGACCGTTAGACGGTTCGGGGGTTCTTGAATTTCCAGTGTGGATTTTGATAGGGTTTTTGTTGACCATATAAGTTACCTTTCTTTATTCTGCTATCAGTAAGCGGGCCTCTCTGTGCTAAACCTGGTTCATTTCTGTGTTTGTCATTTCCTCTTACCTCACCGTCATTATTTGTGGGGGGCTTCTATCCAGCTTTGGGGTCCCCTTCTCTGGAGGCAAGAAAGGTCTTTGTTTTCCTCTACTAGGGGTAGCTAGATTCTCCGGCTGGCGCGTGTCATCTAGAATCAACGTAGGAATGATCCCCGGCTACTTCTAGTGTTGGCGTTAGGAGTAGATATATGGTCAACCCAGTTACCACTGCCCTATGAGCTGGATTTTTGTATTCTGCAGACTTCCACGTTCCTCTGAGACCCTCGCCATTGGGGTCATAACAGTTTGCCAGGCCAGTATTAAATGTTTAATGCATTGCAGAAGAGGGATTATAAGAAAGAAGATTCTGAGTTTTTTTTTTCTCCTTCCCCTTTACCTCAGAGTGGCTATGCTTGCTGCAGACATGAATGTCCAGACCTTGATTACAAGTGTGGACCAGCTGGCTACTCGTGTGCAGGGCATACAAGACTATGTTATCAGAAATCCTAGGTCAGAACCTAAAATACCGATTCCTGAACTGTTTTCCGGAGACAGGTTTAAGTTTAGGAATTTCGTGAATAATTGTAAATTGTTTTTGTCCCTGAGACCCTGTTCATCAGGAGATTCTGCTCAGCAAGTAAAGATTGTTATTTCGTTCTTACGGGGCGACCCTCAGGATTGGGCTTTTTCGCTGGCGCCAGGAGATCCGGCATTGGCTGATCTTGATGCGTTTTTTCTGGCGCTCGGTTTACTTTATGAGGAACCCAATCTTGAGATTCAGGCAGAAAAGGCCTTGCTGTCTATGTCTCAGGGGCAGGACGAGGCTGAAGTGTATTGCCAAAAATTTCGGAAATGGTCCGTGCTGACACATTGGAACGAGTGTGCACTGGCCGCTAATTTTAGAAATGGCCTTTCTGAAGCCATTAAGAATGTTATGGTGGGTTTTCCCATTCCCACAGGTCTGAATGATACTATGGCACTGGCTATTCAAATTGACCGGCGGTTGCGGGAGCGCAAAACCGCAAATTCCCTCATGGTGTTGTCTGAACAGACACCTAATTCGGTGCAATGTGATAGAAAAACCGCAAATTCCCTCATGGTGTTGTCTGAACAGACACCTGATTTAATGCAATGTGATAGAATCCTGACTAGAAATGAGCGGAAAATTCATAGACGCCGGAATGGCTTGTGCTACTACTGTGGTGATTCTACACATGTTATCTCAGCATGCTCTAAACGTATAGCTAAGGTTGTTAGTCCTGTCACCGTTGGTAATTTGCAACCTAAATTTATTCTGTCTGTAACTTTGATTTGCTCACTGTCATCTTATCCTGTCATGGCGTTTGTAGATTCAGGTGCTGCCCTGAGTCTCATGGATCTCTCATTTGCTAAGCGCTGTGGATTTACTCTTGAACCATTAGAAAATCCTATTCCTCTTAGGGGTATTGATGCTACACCATTGGCAGCAAATAAACCGCAGTATTGGACTCAGGTTACCATGTGCATGACTCCTGAACACCGCGAGGTGATACGTTTCCTGGTTTTACATAAAATGCATGATTTGGTCGTTTTAGGGCTGCCATGGTTACAGACCCATAATCCAGTCCTGGACTGGAAGGCTATGTCAGTCTCAAGTTGGGGCTGTCGTGGTATTCATGAGGATTCCCTGCCTGTGTCTATTGCTTCTTCTACGCCTTCGGAAGTTCCGGAGTATTTGTCTGATTATCAGGATGTCTTCAGTGAGTCTGAGTCCAGTGCACTGCCTCCTCATAGGGACTGTGACTGTGCTATAGATTTGATCCCGGGCAGTAAATTTCCTAAGGGAAGACTGTTTAATCTGTCGGTACCTGAACATACCGCTATGCGTTCATATATCAAGGAGTCTCTGGAAAAAGGACATATTCGTCCGTCTTCTTCCCCTCTTGGTGCGGGATTCTTTTTTGTGGCAAAAAAGGACGGATCTTTGAGACCTTGTATTGATTATCGGCTTTTAAATAAGATCACTGTCAAATTTCAGTATCCTTTACCGCTGTTGTCTGACTTGTTTGCCCGGATTAAGGGTGCCAAGTGGTTCACCAAGATAGACCTTCGTGGTGCGTACAACCTTGTGCGCATTAAGCAAGGTGATGAATGGAAAACCGCATTCAATACGCCCGAAGGTCATTTTGAGTACTTGGTGATGCCTTTTGGGCTCTCCAATGCGCCTTCAGTTTTTCAGTCCTTTATGCATGACATTTTCCGGAAGTATCTGGATAAATTTTTGATTGTTTATCTGGATGATATTTTGTTTTTTTCTGATAATTGGGATTCGCATGTGGAGCAGGTCAGGTTGGTCTTTAAAATTTTGCGTGAAAATTCTTTGTTTGTCAAGGGCTCAAAGTGTCTCTTTGGTGTACAGAAGGTTCCCTTTTTGGGGTTCATTTTTTCCCCTTCTGCTGTGGAGATGGACCCAGTCAAGGTCCGAGCTATTCTTGATTGGACTCAGCCCTCGTCAGTTAAGAGTCTTCAGAAGTTCTTGGGCTTCGCTAACTTCTACCGTCGTTTTATCGCTAATTTTTCTAGCATTGTGAAACCTTTGACGGATATGACCAAGAAGGGCTCCGATGTAGCTAACTGGGCTCCTGCTGCCGTGGAGGCTTTCCAGGAGTTGAAACGCCGGTTTACTTCGGCGCCTGTTTTGTGCCAGCCTGACGTCTCACTTCCCTTTCAGGTTGAGGTGGATGCTTCGGAGATTGGGGCAGGGGCCGTTTTGTCGCAGAGAGGCCCTGGTTGCTCTGTTATGAAACCTTGTGCCTTTTTCTCTAGGAAGTTTTCGCCTGCCGAGCGAAATTATGATGTGGGCAATCGGGAGTTGTTGGCCATGAAATGGGCATTTGAGGAGTGGCGTCATTGGCTCGAGGGTGCTAAGCATCGTGTGGTGGTCTTGACTGATCACAAAAATCTGATGTATCTCGAGTCTGCTAAACGCCTTAATCCGAGACAGGCCCGCTGGTCATTGTTTTTCTCCCGCTTTGATTTTGTTGTCTCGTATTTACCAGGTTCAAAGAATGTGAAGGCCGATGCTCTTTCTAGGAGCTTTGTGCCTGATGCTCCTGGAGTCGCTGATCCTGTTGGTATTCTTAAAGATGGAGTTATCTTGTCAGCTATTTCTCCGGATCTGCGACGTGTGTTGCAGAGATTTCAGGCTGATAGGCCTGAGTCTTGTCCACCTGACAGACTGTTTGTTCCGGATAAGTGGACCAGCAGAGTCATTTCCGAGGTTCATTCCTCGGTGTTGGCAGGTCACCCGGGAATTTTTGGCACCAGAGATCTGGTGGCCAGGTCCTTTTGGTGGCCTTCCTTGTCAAGAGATGTGCGGTCATTTGTGCAGTCCTGTGGGACTTGTGCTCGAGCTAAGCCTTGCTGTTCTCGTGCCAGCGGTTTGCTCTTGCCCTTGCCTGTCCCGAAGAGACCTTGGACACATATCTCCATGGATTTCATTTCTGATCTTCCGCTATCTCAGGGCATGTCCGTTATCTGGGTGATATGTGATCGCTTCTCCAAGATGGTCCATTTGGTTCCTTTGCCTAAGCTGCCTTCCTCTTCCGATCTGGTTCCTGTGTTTTTCCAGAACGTGGTTCGTTTGCACGGCATCCCTGAGAATATTGTGTCAGACAGAGGATCCCAGTTCGTTTCCAGGTTCTGGCGATCCTTTTGTAGTAGGATGGGCATTGATTTGTCGTTTTCGTCTGCTTTCCATCCTCAGACTAATGGACAGACGGAGCGAACCAATCAGACTTTGGAGGCTTATTTGAGGTGTTTTGTCTCTGCTGATCAGGACGATTGGGTGACATTCTTGCCGTTGGCTGAGTTTGCCCTTAATAATCGGGCTAGTTCCGCCACCTTGGTTTCGCCTTTTTTCTGCAACTCTGGTTTCCATCCTCGCTTTTCTTCGGGTCATGTGGAGCCTTCTGACTGTCCTGGGGTGGATTCTGTGGTGGATAGGTTGCAGCAGATCTGGAATCATGTGGTGGACAACTTGAAGTTGTCACAGGAGAAGGCTCAGCGCTTTGCCAACCGCCGCCGCGGTGTGGGTCCCCGACTACGCGTTGGGGATTTGGTGTGGCTTTCTTCCCGCTTTGTTCCTATGAAGGTCTCCTCTCCCAAATTTAAACCTCGTTTTATTGGGCCTTACAAGATATTGGAAATCCTTAATCCTGTATCTTTTCGTCTGGATCTTCCTGTGTCGTTTGCTATTCACAATGTATTTCATAGGTCCTTGTTGCGGCGGTACATTGTGCCTGTAGTTCCTTCTGCTGAGCCTCCTGCTCCGGTGTTGGTTGAGGGCGAGTTGGAGTACGTGGTGGAGAAGATCTTGGATTCTCGCCTCTCCAGGCGGAGGCTTCAGTACCTGGTCAAGTGGAAGGGCTATGGTCAGGAGGATAATTCCTGGGTGGTCGCCTCTGATGTTCATGCGGCCGATTTAGTTCGTGCCTTTCATGCCGCTCATCCTGATCGCCCTGGTGGTCGTGGTGAGGGTTCGGTGACCCCTCACTAAGGGGGGGGTACTGTTGTGAATTTGCTTTTTGCTCCCTCTAGTGGTTACTAGTTTTTTGACTCTGGTTTTTCTGTCTTTCCTTTTATCCGCACCTGGGTCGTTAGTTAGGGGTGTTGCTATATAAGCTCCCTGGACCTTCAGTTCTATGCCTGGCAACGTAGTTATCAGAGCTAGTCTGCTGTGCTCTTGTCTACTGATCCTGGTTCCAGTTATATCAGCTAAGTCTGCCTTTTGCTTTTTGCTATTTGTTTTGGTTTTGTATTTTTGTCCAGCTTGTTCCAAATCTATATCCTGACCTTTGCTGGAAGCTCTAGGGGGCTGGTGTTCTCCCCCCGGACCGTTAGACGGTTCGGGGGTTCTTGAATTTCCAGTGTGGATTTTGATAGGGTTTTTGTTGACCATATAAGTTACCTTTCTTTATTCTGCTATCAGTAAGCGGGCCTCTCTGTGCTAAACCTGGTTCATTTCTGTGTTTGTCATTTCCTCTTACCTCACCGTCATTATTTGTGGGGGGCTTCTATCCAGCTTTGGGGTCCCCTTCTCTGGAGGCAAGAAAGGTCTTTGTTTTCCTCTACTAGGGGTAGCTAGATTCTCCGGCTGGCGCGTGTCATCTAGAATCAACGTAGGAATGATCCCCGGCTACTTCTAGTGTTGGCGTTAGGAGTAGATATATGGTCAACCCAGTTACCACTGCCCTATGAGCTGGATTTTTGTATTCTGCAGACTTCCACGTTCCTCTGAGACCCTCGCCATTGGGGTCATAACAGTTAGGCATTGAATACTGGGGGTCATTTGGCTAAAGTTGTGGGGGGTAGGGCTGGCTCAAGATTTTCGTGGGCCCAGGAAACGCGGAATACGTCACGGCAGTGGAGCAGGGAGAGGTAAGTATTTCAACTTTGCAAGTGCTGTGATCCTGAGCAAGCAGGGGGGCCCACTTGTTGGCACTGGCACAGGGCCCCTCATAGTAGGCGGTGTGTTTGATGGTGGGTGGCGCCTCCCACAGGCAGAGACACTTTTGCGTATTATGAGGGGCCCTGTGCCAGTGACGTCGCCAACGAGTATGCCCCCCCACCTGATGAAGGAACCTGCACTTTCATCCACCTTCCTCTTTGTCCCCGTGTAAGGTGGTATAGTATGCGGGAAGGGGAACCTGACTTTCAGCAGGGTCAGATTCTGGCTGTGTAGAGTGCAAGGGGAATGTAGTGGTCTGGGTCAATGTACCAGCAGACTCATCTAGCAGTGGCTGGGCAGTGGGCAGGATGAGGAGGAAACACAGATATAGGCCCAAATAATAAAGTAGGCTAAATGCAGTTCAAATGTGGTAACAGGACTAAACAGGCAGCATGACTTTGTTCAGTGGAGGAAAACTGTAATGAGTGGCAGACACAGATAGTAGACCCAAATAATAAAGTAGGCTAAATGCGGTTCAAATGTGGTAACAGGACTAAACAGGCGGCATTGCTTTGTTCAGTGGAGGAAAACTGTAATGAGTGGCAGACACAGTTAGTAGGCCCAAATAATAAAGTGGGCTAAATGTCTGCCAAAAAATTGTTCATAAACAAACAGGCGACATTGCTTTGCTCAGTGTCGGAAAATTGTAATGAGTAGCAGACTAAGTTAGTAGGCCCAAAAAATAAAGTGGGCTAAATGTCTGCCAAAAAATTGTTCATAAATAAACAGGTGGCATAGCTAGGTACAGGGGTGGGCTCCTCTGCTGAGTAGCAGACAGTGGTAGTAGGCGCAAAGTATTAACTGGTCTAAATGGAGTCCAGGGGCCCTGTATATTTTAACTATCATCTATCATTTCAACAAATTTGTATTGGCAGTGCCATTGAAGGATTTAACAGCACAGACTACACAGGTGGTGGAGCAGGGAGAGGTAAGTATTGCAAGTGGTAGAGCACTGTTCGAGCTGGGGGGGAACACTCTCTCGTGGGCGGCGGTACTGGCACAGGGCCCCTCATATTACGACGGTGTGTCTGACGTTGGTTGTGCACCACCACCGTCAGAGACACTTCCTTGTACTATGAGGCACCCTGTGCCAGTGCCGTCGCCCAAGAGTGGGCCCACCCACCTGTCCAGGCAAACGGCACTCTCATGGGTGCTTGTGCCAGGTGGTGACCACGGCCCTGTGGGGGGAGTCAGCCCATTTAGGGAGGTATAAAAATGGCCTATGGTGGACATTCAGCAGCTGCAAATGGAGGAATTGTAGAAGTCAGTAAGAGGAGGCCAAAAGCAAGACATTTTTCAGGCAAGCTACGTGTCAGCAGGGGAAGGTGGGGCAATATAATTTGAAATCCATGATTGGTTCATTTTAATGAAGATTAGATCATCAACATTTTGGGTAGCCAGACGTTTCCTTTTTTCAGTCAGTATTGAACCAGCAGCACTGAAGACTCTTTCTGATAGCACACTAGCAGCAGGGCAAGCGAGCTCCTGTAATGCATATTCTGCCAATTCAGGCCAGGTGTCTATTTTAGATGCCCAGTAATCAAAGGGGAATGACCTGTGAGGGAGAACATCGATAAGGGAGGAAAAGTAGTTTGTAACCATACTGGACAAATGCTGTCTCCTGTCACTTTGAATCGATGCAGCAGTACCTGTCGTGTCAGCGGTCATTGCGAAATCACTCCACAACCTGGTCATAAAACCCCTCTATCCAACGCCACTTCGGATTTGTGCACCTCTAACACCTCTGCCATGTTGCCCCCTACGGCTCGTGTGAGAACCATCACCGCTGCTGTGTGCTGGGAATGCCTGAACCAAACGGTCTACAAGAGTTGCTTGTTTGGTAGCCAATATTTGCTCAAGGTTCTCATGTGGCATGATATTTTGTAATTTTCCTTTTATATCATGGATCCAGGAGGCAGGCCAACCAGTAGTCGTCATCGGTCATCATTTTGATAATGCGGGGGTCCCTTGTTAGGATAGGCAAGGCATACTCAGCCATGTGGACCAATGTTCCAGGTGTCAATTCACTGCTTGTGCTGGGTTGAGGAGCACTTTCTTGCTAATCAACATCACTTGTGTCCCGCAAAAACCCTGTACCTGACCTTGCAACGCCACCAGTTTCTATTGCCCTCTGAGAAGAATCCTCCTCCCATAAATATTCATCCCCATCATCCTTCCCAGAGCGGACAATGGCTGACTGTCATCAAGGCTTCCCTCCTCCTCGGCTGCAGATGCCTGCTCCTTAATGTGCGTCAAACTTTGCATCAGCAGACGCATTAGTGGGATGCTCATGCTTATGATGGCGTCATCTGCACTTACCAGCTGTGTGCATTCCTCAAAACACTGAAGGACTTGACAGAGGTCTTGTAGCTTCGACCACTACACACCAGACAACTCCATGTCTACCATCCAAGTGCCTGCCCGTGTATGTGTATCCTCCCACAATTAATTATAGCACGCCTCTGTTCGCACAGCCTCTGAAACATATGCAGTGTGGAGTTCCACCTTGTTGCAACGTCGATTATTAGGCGGTGCTGGGGAAGATTCAGCGATCGCTGATGGTTCAGCATACGGCTGGAGTGTACGGGCGACTGGCGGATGTGCGAGCAAAGTCTTCGCACCTTCAGGAGCAGGGCTGGTAACTCCGGATAATTTTTGAGGAAGCACTGCACCACCAGGTTCAAGGTGTGAGCCAGGCAAGGTATGTGTTTCAGTTCTGAAAGGCTATGGCAGCCATAAAATTCCTTCCGTTATCACTGACTACCTTGCCTGCCTCAAGATGTACACTGCCCAGCCATGACTGAGTTTGTTGCTGCAAGTACTTGGCCAGTACTTCCGCGGTGTGTCTGTTGTCGCCCAAACACTTCATTTGTAACACAGCCTGCTGACGCTTACCACTAGCTGTTCGATAATGGGACACCTTGTGTGAAACACTGGCAGCTGCGGATGGAGTGGTCGTGCGACTGCGCTCTATGGATGAGCTTTTGGAAGAGGAGGAGGAGGAGGAGGAGGGGTGGCGAATGCCAACAGCCAACTGTTTCCTAGACCGTGGGCTAGGCAGAACTGTCCCACTATGGCTGTCCCCTGTGGACCCTGCATCCACCACATTAACCCAGTGCACCGTGATGGACACGTAACGTCCCTGGCCATGCCTACTGGTCCATGCATCTGTTGTGAGGTGCACCTTTCCACTGACTGATTGCCTCAGTGCATGGACAATGCGGTCTTTGACATGCTGGTGGAAGGCTGGGATGCCTTTTCTCACAAAGAAGTGCCGACTGGGTAGGTCATAGCGTGGTACTGCGTAGGCCATCAGGTCTTTGAAAGCTTCTCTTTCAACCAACTGGTAGGGCATCATCTCTAACGAGATTAGTATAGCAATGTGGGCGTTCAAACCCTGTGTACGCGGATGAGAGGATGAGTACTTTCTTTTCCTAACGAGAGTCTCTTGTAGGGTGAGCTGGACTGGAGAGCTGCATATGGTGGAACTAGCGGTGGTGGTGGATATGGCGGATTGAGAGTGGGTTGGTGATGGTATTCTTGATGTTGGCCTACATACAGTGTGTCCTACCAATAACCTTGTGATTCCCTGACTGCTTTGGCCTTGCGACGATACATTTGCTGCTGGTGGTGTCCTAACCGGTGGGCTTACAGTGAGGGAAGCAATGTAGCATTACTGCTGACTACCTTCATTCTGAGCAGGTGCACCAACGGTACGGGACGTTTGGTAGTTAGTCCAGGCTTGCAAGTGTATGCTGGTTAAATGTCTACGCATGCACGTTGTATTTAAATTTTGAAGATTCTTCCCTCTGCTAAAGGTCTTTGAGCATTTCTTACAGATAACTTTTGACTGATCATTTGGATCTTGGTTAAAAAATTGCCACACTGCACTCTTCCTACAATCGAATACCTTTTTAGGCATTGCACGCTGTGCTACTTTCACCGGATGGCCACGCTGTCCTAAAACTGATTTTGTTTTTGACACATGTTTTTGGCCTGATATGGGCCTGCCAGATGACAGCTGTTGCGATGTAGAGGGCTGCTGCGGATCATCCTCCTCCACTTCTGAGCTACTGGCAGCGGCACCCTCTTCCCCCAATGGCTGCCAATCTGGGTCAACAACTGGGTCATCTATCACCTCCTCTTCAATGTCATGTGCACCTTCCTCTGTGTCACCTTGTAAGGTGCTATAGCATTCGGAACGGGGCACAATAGTCTCATCAGGGTCAGATTCTGGCTCAGTACACTGCGAGGGCAATGTAGTGATCTGAGTCAATGGAACAGCATAATAATCTAGCTGTGGCTGTGCATCAGTGCACTCCATGTCCGATTCATCTTGTAATGGGCAGTTAACAATTTCCCTTTCTAACCCAGGCATGTTATGTGTAAAGAGCTCCATGGAGTAACCTGTAGTGTCACCTGACGCATCCTTCACTTTTGGTTTGGGTGAAGGACACAAGGAAATGTCTTGTTCCTGACCGGGAGCATCCACTGACGACTCGCTGCTTTTATATTTGGAACTTTATGAAGAGGAGGCGAAAGAGCTAGAGGCAGAGTCAGCAAGGAAAGCCAAAAATTTTTCCTGCTTCTCCGGCTTTAAAAGCTGTTTTTCTACTCCCAGATAAGGCCGGTTTCACACTTGCGTGTGGAGCAGCTGCGGAGGGCTGCGGACTTCCTCCGTGAAGCCCCACCCTCCGCCGCTAGCTCCGCCTACTTCTGCATGCCGCCCGCATACGGCATGCGTACCTATCTTTAACATTAGGTACGCAGGTCGTGCGGCTGTATGCAGAGGCTGCCGCGTGCGTCGTTTTGACGCTGCAGATAAAAAAAAATGCTACAGGCAGCGTCCTACGCTGGTCGCCGCAGCGTCAAAACGACGCATGCGGCAGCCTCTGCATACAGCCGCATGACCTGCGTACCTAATGTTAAATATAGGTACACAGGCCGCATGCAGAAATAGGCGGAGCTAGCGGCGGAGATCGGGGCTTCACGGAGGAAGTCCGCAGCCCTCCGCAGCTGCTCCACACGCAAGTGTGAAACCGGCCTAAGGGAGCCTTTGAGGCCTTGTGTAGCCAGACGATGACGCTAGCTCAACGCCTCCAGCCTTAGGTGCTATTGTGCTTTTGCCACTACCACCAGATGCACCACCACCATCAGTACCAGCTGGCAACCACCGCCCACGGGCTCTTCCACCAGACTTCCTCATTTTTTGGAAAATCTAACCAAAATAACAACCGTTATATGGTACTGTAAAACAAGGTAGAAGGTGTATATTAACTTGTTGAGAATTTAAATCTCCCTTTTTTGGGGGGAGACTTAACGAAAACTCAGGCCCTGTGCATAAAACAACACAATGTAAGTGGCAGAAAGTGGCTGGCTGATATACGACAAACTAACAGGACTGAAGTATATCCACTTTGTGAGAATTTGAATCTCACTTTTTTTTTTTGGAGACTGAACCAAAACTCATGCCCAGTGTATAAAACAACACAATATAAGTGGCAGAAAGTGGCTGAAAGATATATGAAAAAATACAAGGACTGTAGTACAATTTCAATCTCCCTAAAATGATCTCAGGACAAGTATGGCAGCAATAAAAAGGACTGCTGCACACAAAAGTGTGGACAAATAAACAAGATAACTGTGCAGAAAGGAGCAACAGGATTTTTGCTTTAAAAAAAAGCAGTTGGTTTGTACAGCAGCATGCAAACAGCAATGCAGCTATCAGGGAGCCTTATAAGGCAGCCTAATAAGCTACAGAGCTGATGCACAAAAATATAGCCTCCACTGTCCCTGCAAAAAAAAGTGATGTTGGACAGTCGAAATCGCTACAGCACAAGCAGTTTGGGGGTTAATCTTCCCTCCCTAACTATATCCCTTCTTCTGATGAAGCTGCAGCAACCTCTCCCTATGCTAAGATCGGCAGAAGTAAGATGGCGGTCGGCGAGCACGCCCCTTTATAGCCCCTGTGACGCCGCAGAAAGCAAGCCAATCACTGTCATGCCCTTCTCTAAGGCTAGGTTCAGATTGCGTTAGTGCAATCCGTTTAGCGCGAGCGCTAGCGGATTGCGCTAACGCAATGTCTTTTTCGGGGCTGCGTTCAGGGGTCGCGTTAACGTCCCCGCTCTCGCAGATCCCCGATCTGCGAGAGCGGGGAACGGACCTCTGGAGCGCCGCGGACGCTGCAAGCAGCGTCCGAGGCGCGCTACAAAAGACCGGCACATCGCTAGCGCGTGCCGAAAATTACACGCGCTAGCAATGCGCTCTAACATTGCCGGCAATGGGAGCGCTAACGGACGCGGTGCACGGCGTTAATTTCGCCGTGCAACGCTGTCCGTTAGCGCTATCCCATTAACGCAATGGGAACCTAGCCTAAGATGGTGGGGACCGAGACCTATGTCATCACGCTGCCCACACTCTGCATCCTCCTTCATTGGCTGAAAAATGGCGCTGAAAGCGTCATATGAAACGCGACTTTTGTGCGCAGATCGGCGACCTCATAGCTGATCCCACACTAGGATCGGGTCGGGTTTCATGAAATCCGACTTTGCCGAAAGTCGGCGATTTTTGAATTTGTCCGATCCGTTTTGCTCAACCCTAGACATGACTGCTGTTTCTGCCTGATCACAGACACCAAGTGGAGTGCCCCCAGATGCAGGGCCGTGGGGCACTCGGTACCGGGCTTCTCTATCTCAGTTCTGGGGTTGTCACGGTGGCTAGACCCGGTCCGTGACCCTGCTAAGGGGCGTCCAGTGAAAGGTGTAGGTGATGCGTGGTGCAAGTCGCGGTGAAAAACGAGGACACAGGTTTGCAGTCTCTTTACCTCTTTACTGAAGGCTTTGGGATCCGCTATCCAGAGTACTGTTAACAGGGCTGGCTGAGACCGGCGGTCCAAAGGCACATCCAGAGTTCCCTTTGCAGGTGGAAATCAGTGTCTACCTTCTAGCGCCTGTGTGTTGTAGTACTTCCCTGCTGAGCACCACGGGATAGTCCTCACAACTGTCATGTATATTTCTATTCTTTCTCTTTCTCTCTCTTCGTCCCCCAGATGATATGGCTAGGACGCATCCGTATGACGGGGTAGGCCTGGAGCTATTTTATAGGGACCCTAGGGACGCCCCTCTCCCACAGTTTGCCTCCGTTCTCTTCGTTAGGTGTAATGGTGAGACAGCCAACCTATAGTTAACTGTCCGGCAGTAGTTTAAAGTAATGCGTGGAGTCTCTTACTTTCTCGGCGTTCTGGCCACCGGCTACGCGCCTCAGAAGGATGTTGCTATTCTTGAGGCACCACTCCTTCTGATATTATCTCCTTTTTGCTGTATTCCCGTTTCTCACTCTTCACAAAAAACCTCGCTTCTTGTCCTTTCTTAGGAGTCTGCCAGGATCCCACCCCTGACAGGTCCTCTCGAGCTCTTCCCAGCTACTTTCTCCCCAGCTTCCTGTCCAACCCCCAGTTTTTACCAAAGTGTGAGGAGTGACCTACTAGATAGAACCACCCCCTGGTGGCCGGAGTGTGACGTGTAATGTGTGTCTGTGATACCTGGTCAGGTGAACTCCTTTAGTGCCATCAGACATACCATCACTCCCCTTAGCGGCGGAGCGACAGTACTGCAATGAACAGGACTTTGGGGCCCTGCACTCCCCCCCCCCCCCGGTTAAAATCCAGTACTCCCGGACTGGGAAAAGAAAAACAACAATACATGTTAACAACAAACATACCAAATTTTTAAATGCAATAAACAAGTAATAATAACAGTGCTTCCCTTTATGGGAGGTGAGGACTCTTGAACGTTGCGAAAGTTTGGTCATGCACAGTTTATGACTCTCAGTCCAGTGGCTATAACTTTAAAACAGCAGGGACCCCGGGTAAACAAAGGGGTCCCTTTTGAAAGTTTTGGAGCAATTCACTGTCCATTGCCCCGTTGTCCATTTTTAAACTTGTAACAAAGATATTTACACAAACACAATTAGCAACTTTTGTTAATACCTCCAAGTTTTGTAGCGAAGGGGAGTTTGATTCTTGGTGCTACGTGTAGACCTCCGTAGTACAGGGGTTGCTATTGGCCTAGCAGGGCTCGCTATGTTTGCTACCACTGGTGTAGTGCACTGCCTTCTAGCTACGCTTCTAGTGAGTCTGGGTAGCACTGGCATGCTGGATCTCTCAGAGCTGCTGCTAGCAACAGTGGGTATGGCAGACTCGCCGATAGCAGAGGGAGGCTCCGCTGGTCCAACGGTGGGCATGGCATCGTCCGGCGGGGTCTGTGGTGATGGCGGGTCCGGAGGCTCTGGCACCACGTTTAGTTCAGGCGGGTTCGGTTGATGAAACGTTAACACAGGTACCACGATGGCCTGATTTATTTGAGTCCACGACTGGGGAAAATCACCAAGAACAGTGTGTATCATCTTCTCTTCTTCAAGAGGTGGAGAGGTTCTTGGATCTGTTTCCTTCTCTCTCAACTTGTCAGGGCATACCTTAAGGTGGTCTCTGGATATTGCCCTTGAGGTTTCCCCCCCATCTTTGCTGATGAGGCAGACTTTAGTATTGTCGAAATCGGATGGCAGGATGGTATATGGTTCCGCTTCCCATTGGTCGTCAAGCTTGTGTAGCCTTCTCTTCCGCTTGAGTACTTGCTCACCAGGTGGCAAGGGAATCGCAGGAGCATGCTGGTTGTAGTCCCTTTCCTGTTTTTGCCTGGCCTGAGCGAGGCTTCTTTCCACGCACTCCTGTACCTTGCTGTACCTTTGCTGCCTCTCTGTATCCCAATCGGCATCCGGCGAGGTATCTTCGGGGGTTAGAACCCCCATGTCCAGATCAACAAGCAACTTGCTAGGCCTTCCTCGCATCAGGTAAGCCGGAGTGCAGTTGGTAGAGTTCACTTGGATGTGGTTGTACATGTCTACCAGGTCGGGCAATTTTGTAGGCCACAAGTTCCGTTCTTCTACGGGCAAGGTCTTCAGTAAGTCGATCACCACTTGGTTCATCTTTTCACACATCCCGTTGGTTTGTGGATGGTACGGTGTGGTTCTGATCTTCTTACACCCGTACAGATTGCAGAACTCCTGGAACACCTCCGCCTCAAATGCTGGTCCCTGATCGGTCAGTACCTTCTCCGGGTACCCATGGGGCCTACAGAAGTACTGTTGGAAGGTTTTGGCAGCCATCCTGGCTGTTAGATCCTTGACAGGTACAACCATCAGGAACCTGGAGTAGTGATCCACTATGGTGAGAGCATAAATATAGCCCGACCGGCTAGGCGTCAGCTTCACGTGGTCTAGCGCGACCAGTTCTAGCGGCCGTTTGGTGATGATGGGCTGCAAGGGAGCCCGTTGGCTGTCACGGTCCTTCCGGTGTAGGCTGCACGGGCCACACTCCCGACACCACTGCTCAATGGCTCTTTTCATGCCAATCCAATAGAATCTCCCTCGGAGTAGTCTCTCCAACTTCCTCCACCCGAAGTGTCCAGCCCCATCGTAGTACGCTCCCAGGACCATGGGCGCATCTTGCCTTGGAACCACTATCTGCCATACCAATTCATGGGTGCGGGGGTCGATACTCCTTCGGCACAGCTTACCATCGTGAATAAACAGTTTGCTTCTCCCCTTCCACAGTTGTTGGGTTTCTTGTGGATCATCCGGGCCGGGATGCAAACCTGCCTGCGTCAGGAGCTCTTTCACCCGACGGACCGCAGGGTCACCATCCTGGGTCTCTGCCCACCCGTGGTGGGGCAGGGGATTCAGCGTGGCACCTTGGTTGTTTTTGTGCCTGTTCTTCACATGATGGGCACATTGAGTGGCTTTGGGGCGATGGAAAGCGGGCAGTTCTACTTCTTCAAGTGCCTCCGGGTCCTCCCCCGTTTCTGGCAAATTGGGCATCCGGGACAAGGCATAGGCATTCGCATTCTTGCGTCCTGCCCGGGACTTGATGGTGAAGTCGTAATTGGACAGTCGGGCCATCCACCGCTGTTCCAAGGCCCCGAGTTTTGCTGTATCCAAGTGCATTAGTGGATTGTTATCCATGAAGACGGTGAATTTCGCTGAGGCCAGGTAGTGCTTGAACCTCTCCATCACTGCCCAAACTATGGCGAGGAATTCCAGCTTGAAGGAACTGTAGTTGTCAGGGTTCCTTTCCGTGGGACGAAGTTTCCTGCTGGCATAAGCGATTACCCTCTCCTTGCCTTTCTAGACCTGGGACAACACAGCTCCCAGTCCTACGTTGCTGGCATCCGTATACAGTACAAACGGTTGATCATACTCAGGGTAGGCTAGTACCTCGTCTCCCGTCAGCGCCATCTTCAAGCAAGTGAATGACCCTTCCAGTCCTTCTTCCAATCAAATGGGGTGCTCTTCCCGTTGGTCTTCTTGGATTGGCCCACCAATAGATCTTGCAATGGCGCGGCCTTCTTGGTGAAGTCCTTGATGAACCTCCTGTAATAGCCTACCAACCCGAGGAACTGCCGGACTTCATGGAGGTTGCTGGGTTTCGGCCAGTCCTTAATCACTGTAACCTTGTCGGGATCTGGGGCCACTCCTTCAGCACTCACCTCATGGCCGAGATACTGCACTTTGGGTTTCAGCAGGTGGCATTTGGATGGTTTCACCTTCAAGCCAAAGTTGGACAGGGCTTCGAACACCTCGGCCAGGTGCTTCAGGTGGTCTTCATAGGTCTTGGAGAAGACAATGACATCGTCCAGATACAGCAGCACGGTTTCAAAGTTCTTGTGCCCCAGACAGCACTCCATCATCCTCTGGAACGTCCCCGGGGCATTGCACAATCCGAAGGGCATGTAGTTGAATTCACAGAGACCCATCGGCGTCGTGAAGGCTGTCTTCTCCTTGTCCGCCTCCGCTACAGGAACCTGCCAGTACCCACTGGTGAGATCCAAGGTAGAGAAGTAGTTAGCAGATTTTAACGCAGCCAGTGACTCCTCTATCCTGGGCAGTGGGTATGCATCTTTATGTGTAATGCGATTTAACTGCCTATAATCCACACACATTCTCATTGTGCCATCTTTCTTCTTAATGAGGACTAATGGAGCTGCCCAGGGGCTACAACTGTCTCTCACTACCCCAGCCTCCTTCATCTCCCGCAACATGTCCTTGGCACACTGATAATGAGCTGGGGGTACAGGACGGTATCTCTCTTTTATGGGTCGATGATCCCCTGTGGGGATATGATGTTGGATCCCTTTCACCTGCCCAAAATCTAGGGGGTGTTTGCTAAAGACCTGTTCGTACTCATGAACCACCCTGTAGGCCCCCTGTTTCTGGTGAGGTGGGGTAGAGTCAGTGCCCACGTGTAATTCCCGACACCAATCTTTCGGTTGCCCTGCAGAACCGTTGTTCTCCGCCGGATTGGACAGGACCAAGGGCCCAGGTGCCTGTATCACACTACTATTAACAGTAAACAGTTTGGCAAGTGTGGCA
The DNA here is from genome assembly GCF_051348905.1 of Ranitomeya variabilis. NCBI lineage: Eukaryota > Metazoa > Chordata > Amphibia > Anura > Dendrobatidae > Ranitomeya > Ranitomeya variabilis. The sequence goes on from NC_135232.1 coordinate 778,259,920, forward strand.
TATTTGGTTAGCTGGACTTCTTCCTCCCCACAATTGAGAACACGTACTAGCACCCTCCCCTTGCGGACGTCAACCACCCCTCTGGCTGTCAGGAGGGTAGGCCTATTATCTGAATATACAGGTTCTACCAGGGCCTGATAGTCTTTACTCCTGAGGCCTATGGCTGCCCGACACCATATTAACATTTCACTCCTGGGGGGTATCGCAATGGGGTTTGAATCACTCACTGTGACACGACCAATTTCACCACCAGTCAGCTCTACCTGCTGTCTTTGCATTAGGGCCCTGATTTTTTTTTGCAGGACACGTTGTTCACTGTAGCCAGCTGTTTCTGCGACCTGTTGTAATAGGACAATAACTTCTGCAAGACAATTTTCTATAACATTAGTACCAATAGTCATCATGGGATTACACTCACGGCGGTCAATATCAACAATTACAATCCCTTGGGCCTTCAATTCCACCCGCCCCACTTTGATGGTGACCTCTTTATACCCCACTTGTGGCAATGGCTGATCATTACTGGCTATTATGGTGAAATCGTCATCGGGGCCACGAGTAATATCGGTGTCCTCCCAATACCGTCTATAAAGCACGTAAGGCATAGTCGTCACCTGAGAACCGGTGTCCAGCAGAGCGTTCATGGGGATACCGTCGATCACAACAGGAAGAACTGGTTGCCCTCCAACGTATTTGGCTCTCCAATGCTGCGGGCCTGATCGTCCTACTCCTGGGGGTTGGCCCTTTGCCCCAGGGGTTGCTCGTTTAAAGGACAGTACCTTGCAAGGTGGCCCACCTGGTGGCAGCGGCGGCAGATAGGTCGTCCGTCCCGATGGAAGCGATTGTCGTCCCTGCCTCTGGTCGGCGGAGCCCTCCTCTGTCGCATCCAGGGGACATCCTCTGGTCTGGAGGCCAGCTGGATCTTCTCCTTGGGGGCCTCCTGTAGGGACTGCACGGTCCGGGCTAGGGCAGCAACGCTCTTGGTCATCTCCAGCATCTGGAGGTGGAGTCCTGCGGGGGAGTCATCCTCTAGGCTCTGGGCATTGGCCTCGGCGGCAACTGGGGCATCCGACGCCACCTCCTGGTGGTATGTGAGAGAGGGACGCCTGGGAGGCACTGCACGGCTGGGCTGTCGCTCTTGTAGCGCCTGGATGGCTTTATCCTTGAATTGCGCAAAAGTCAGGTCTGGATTATGCATGGCCAGGAAGTGCAGTTGACCCCTTTGGTGGCTGCACAGGAGCCCCTCAATGAATCGCTCCTTCAGGAGTTTATCTTCATCTTGGATGCTGCCGGGGTCACTCTGCTTGATGGCCCGCAGCGCTGTTATGACCCCAATGGCAGAGGGTCTCAGGAATAATGCTAAGTCAGTAAATACAGAAAAACAGCTCATAGGGCAGTGGTAACTGGGCTGACCATATAACTAATCCTAGCACCACAAATACCAGCAGCCGGGGAACGTTCCTACGTTGATCCTAGACGTCTCGCGCCAGCCGGAGAGCTAACTACCCCTAGAAGGAAAAAGAAAGACCTTTCTTGCCTCCAGAGGAAATACCCCAAAAAGTTGGATAGAAGCCCCCCACAAATAATAACGGTGAGGTAAGAGGAAAAGACAAACATAAGAATGAGCTAGGAATTTAGCAAAGAGAGGCCCACTAGCTAATAGCAGAATATAGAAAGATAACTTATATTGTCAGCAAAAAATCCTATCAAAAATATCCACACTGGAAATTCAAGAACCCCCGAACCGTCTAACGGCCCGGGGGGAGAACACCAGCCCCCTAGAGCTTCCAGCAAGGTCAGGAATCACATTTAGTACAAGCTGGACAAAAATGATAGCAAACAAATAACCCAAAAAACAAAGAAGCAAGACTTAGCTTAATTTAACACGAACCAGGACCAGCAAACAGGAGCAAACAGAATGTGTCTGATAACACCGATGCCAGGCACTGGACTAAGGTTCCAGGAGGTTTATATAGCAACACCCCTGAAGTAACGACCCAGCTGGGTGCAGACAGAGGGAAGGAAATCCCAGAGTCATATCACTAGTAACCACTAGAGGGAGCCAAAAAAGTCTAATTCACAACACAGCGCCTCCTGGAGGTTAAGAGCATAGTCCCGTAAGCTATCCTGCGGCCTCTGCTTGCACCCATAGAAAGTCAACTTAATTTCTGTAGCGGTGCGGGTGTCAAAGGTGGCTTTAAGCTTTGCAAAGACCTGCTGTGCAGTTCCCTTATCCGCGGCGGGCCAGGACTTCACTTCTCTCAGAGCCGCCCCAAAGAGTTGGTTCGTTATCATATGAACTTTCTGAGGCTCTGTCAGGGGATAGAACTCGAGCAGGCTGCAGATCCCCTCTTTAAAGTCAGTTAATGTATGGGACTCTCCAGAGTATCGCGGGAGCCAGGCTTCTCCGGGTAGGTATGGCATGGAGAAGGGCATTATGGCTGTTGTAGCCGCAGCAGCCTCCGGCTGACGGATAGGGGCGGCGAGCTCTGCGGCAACCGGCTGTGGTGCAAGGCCCGCGGCTGCGTCTACTGCGGGGGCCGGAGATGCCTCTGGGTCTACGGCTGCGACTGTCACCTCTGCTCCCCCCGACTCACACATGGTCGCTCCTTCCCCTTGCTGACCTGCTGGAAGTTGGTGTTCCTCCTCCGGGATCGCCGGTTTACCGCGTCTTCTAGTTCCGAGCTCTTTTTGACCGGCTCCGCCCACGAAGCTATGGCTCCTCCCTTTGAGCGCGGCGATGGCAGATTTTGGCGGCAAATAGCAACACACAGTCTTTGCAATAAATCACAGTTCCAAGGCACACATGACCTGATTCTTCAGGCTTAAGTAGATCCTGTTCGTGATGCCAAGTTTGGAGCGCCCCCAGACGCAGGGCCGCGGGGCACTCGGTACCGGGCTTCTCTGTCTCAGTTCTGGGGTTGTCACGGTGGCTAGACCCAGTCCGTGACCCTGCTAAGGGGCGTCCAGTGAAAGGTGTAGGTGATGCGTGGTGCAAGTCGCGGTGAATAATGAGGACACAGGTTTGCAGTCTCTTTACCTCTTTACTGAAGGCTTTGGGATCCGCTATCCAGAGTACTGTTAACAGGGCTGGCTGAGACCGGCCGGTCCAAAGGCACATCCAGAGTTCCCTTTGCAGGTGGAATTCAGTGTCTACCTTCTAGCGCCTGTGTGTTGTAGTACTTCCCTGCTGAGCACCACGGGATAGTCCTCACAACTGTCGTGTATATTTCTATTCTTTCTCTTTCTCTCTCTTCGTCCCCCAGATGATATGGCTAGGACGCACCCGTATGACGGGGTAGGCCTGGAGCTATTTTATAGGGACCCTAGGGACGCCCCTCTCCCACAGTTTGCCTCCGTTGTCTTCGTTAGGTGTAATGGTGAGACAGCCAACCTATAGTTAACTGCCCGGCCGTAGTTTAAAGTAATGCGTGGAGTCTCTTACTTTCTCGGCGTTCCGGCCACCGGCTACGCGCCTCAGAAGGATGTTGCTATTCTTGATGCACGACTCCTTCTGATATTATCTCCTTTTTGCTGTATTCCTGTTTCTCACTCTTCACAATAAACCTCGCTTCTTGTCCTTTCTAAGGAGTCTGCCAGGATCCCACCCCTGACAGGTCCTCTCTCGAGCTCTTCCCAGCTACTTTCTCCCCAGCTTCCTGTCCAACCCCCAGTTTTTACCAAAGTGTGAGGAGTGGCCTACTAGATAGAACCACCCCCCCTGGTGGCCGGAGTGTGAAGTAATGTGTGTCTGTGATACCTGGTCAGGTGAACTCCTTTAGTGCCATCAGACATACCATCACTCCCCTTAGCGGCGGAGCGACAGTACTGCAACGACCAGGACTCTGGGGCGCTGCACTAGCACATCACATCTTTCTCAATCAACCATAACATCTCTGCCTGAGCAGTCAAGCAGTTTGTCTTGTTCACCCTACTTCACCCTCTCTCAACCAAGCATTCAGCCATTGGTCCTGCAGTTGTGAGTACAGAAATGAGTGTTTCCTCCTACACATATCAAAGCACAGACGAAGGCTCTCTGCACCCTTCTGCACACTTTTGAAAAAACTATTAGATGGTTAGTGCTGAAGATGCCATCATCAGCATCACTATTCCAGTCATCTACTAGAGCACACTTTGAATGGTCTGCGGGAGGAGCTGGTGGTCCCAGAGGAAGAGGTGGAAGAAGAGGAAGATGCAGAAGGAATAACAATATCTCTAAGTTCTGTACTGTCGTCGCACTACAGCGATCGAGGGGTGCTCATGGTACCAGACAAACTGATAGTGAAGGTGCAGAAGCCGAGAAACAAAAGGAGGAGGACAAGGAGGAACAAGTGATGGGTGTGCAACAGTCAGGAGATGAAGAGAATAATGATCCCCTCCCTGTTGTCCGTGATTGCTGGGAGGGGATGGAGAAAGCAGGCTTCAGTTTTATCCTGCCACCAACACACCATGGACTTAGACATGGAAGTGCCCATATTGTTAGGATTAGAAATAGTGCTGACTCTGTTAGACCCACTGTACAAGAGTAAATTTTGTGAAATCTAGAAAGGGACGTGTGCATGCAGAAGTATCGAAGCATGCATGGAGACAATCTTAAGGTTGTTTTTTCACAAGACAGCAGTGATAAACACAGTGTGGATCGCAGTTATAAACTTCCAACTCAGGGAACGTCGAGTTGACAATGCAAAAACATTAACAGTAGCAGTGTAAGTGGCAGAAGCAATTTCGGAGTTGTTTCACACATTTTTTAGACCAGTCAGTACACCAGCAGAACAGAGTACAAGTCTGACATGCTGTGAACAACTGGAGAGGATGGTACAGGAGTATCTCGAGCTCAGTATCAATGCCATATGGGGGTATTTGTACACTTATACATTTTGGTCTTCAAAAATGGAAGAGTGACCTGAGCTCTCCTGTCACAAGTTGAAGATTTTGTCATGCCTGGCAACCAGCGTTCTCTCAGAATGTGTCTTAAGCGCTGTTGCCTGTGCTAGTGTCCTGACAGATAAGCACTTCCGGAAGTCCCCCGACAGTGAAGACCACCTAACTTTCATCAAGATGAACAAGTCATGAATCTCCAATGACTTTTGCACCACAGTCAATGACAGAGCAGACTAGGCGATGATGTAGTTTTTAGTGTGCTGCATTGATCTCACGTTATTGCAGTCTTCTGTGGCTGTTGTTGCTACTGCTGCTGATTTTACAAACAATTTTTGGAAACATGGAGATTCAAAGTTGGGTCTCAATCTGGTGGGTTGCCTGTAATGGAAGGGGTGTCAGAGCACCATTACACTATTTCTGCTCTGGGTAAATTGATGCCACTTTAGTGGTGTGTGGCAATAATTTTTTCAAATGTGGAAACTCCAAGTTGGGTCTCCTTCATGTGTGCTGCCTGTAGCAGTAGGGCTGCGATACCAGCAGGCCTGTACTTACTTTAAGTCAACTACCTGTGTTACTATCCTTAAATTGTTCTCACATTAGTGGTCTACCAAGCTGATATTTGTGACACCTGAGTGTGGCTGAGCAAAAAAGCAGTTTGAGCTGTTTCATGAGTTATCAGGGCTCCCAGCACAGCAGGCCTACATCGAACTCTCACCCATCATATCTTAATTTAAACTTAAATTCAAAATTGTAAATGCTGGCCCAGACCCTGATACCTCATGTTTGGCCCATGACTGACTGCTGCTGTGCCTTTATCAAATTTCTACTGTGGGACAATTGATGCCACCTTTCATGGTGTCTGCCCCTAATTTTTACAAATGTTTGGACTCCAAGTTGGGTCTCCTTCATGTGTATTGCATGAATTTGTCAGGGCTCTCAGAGCACCTGTCACTCATCTGCAGCGCCCCAGAGTCCTGGTCGTTGCAGTACTGTGGCTCCGCCGCTAAGGGGGGCTATGGTACGTCTGATGGCACTGAAGGAGTTCATCTGACCAGGTATCACATACACCAATACATTTCACAGTCGGGCCTCCAGGGGGAGCTAAGGGTGCTATTTATTAGGCCACTCCTCACCGTGTGGGTAAACTGGGGGTCAGGCAGGAAGTTAGACAGAAAGCTGACTGGGTTGGAACCAGACAACACCTGGTGGCAGAGGGTGTTGTAGGGGAAGATTCGGTAGGGCCCCTGTCAGGTTTGGGACCCTGACAGAGGCCTGGCAACAAGAAAGAACATCACGGGACCGTGCCTGCTCAGCATAGCGGCGGTGCCCTAAGAAAGGATCAGAAGCGAGATATATTGTGCTGAGTGAGAAACGAGATCAAAGCAAGAAGGAGAATACCAGTAGGAGTCGTGCTGTAAGACCGAGGCAACATCCTACTGAGGCGCACAACCGGCGGCCGGAACGCCGAGGAAGTATTCATATATCTAGCTCCAAGCAATACTTCAAACCAACGGCAGGACAGTCAGTCACAGGCGGGCTGTCTCACCTAAATCACCTATGCAGACATAGGGGGCAACCTGTGGAGAGGGGCGACTCTAGGGTCCCGGAAGAGCTCCGAGCCTTACCAACCATAACACCGGGAGGGACGGAGGATTAGCAGAACATCATCTAATCGAGTTGTTGTGAGGGAACACGAGAAACAGACACAACAGTTGTGGGGACTATCCCGTAAGCACAGCAGGGGAGGACCACAACACATAGCGCTAGCAGGAAGGCACAGATTTCCACCTTCAAAGGGAACTCTGGAGGTGCCATCGGACCGGCCGGACTTGCGCAGCCTGGTGAACCGTATTCCGGACTGAGGACCCAGAGACCTTCAGTAAAGAGGTAAAGAGACTGCAACCTGGTGTCCTCGTTATTTACTGCACCGCACCACCACCACTATCCACATCTATTACTGTACGCCCCCCCCTCAGCAGGGTCACGGACCGGGTCTAGCCACTGTGACAACCCCAGAGCAGATACTCAGAGGCCCGGTACCGGGTACCCCTCGACCCTGCGGCAGTGGGGGCGCTACACATCCACCTATTACTAATCAACGTTTAATCTAGAAATGCTGGTCTACACCCTGTCTCAGGCCCTTTCACATGCATCCATGCTGCGCAATTATACTATTTAATATTACAGTCATGAAGCACCAATATACTCTGTATAACTGAGTGGTAAGTACCAACTCTCTCTAGGCACTCCTCAGGTGCCCTTCTGGGACTACTCCAAATCAATACATAGACAAAAACACGGAGGAAAAAAGTCCACTTCAACATATTTAGAAAACAATATACAAAAGATTTATTAAGTAATCAATACAAATACAAATATGTAAAATACAAAACATGGGTGTATTGTTAATACCGCCATATAGCAGAAGACACATAGGAGGAAATGTGGCAATGACCAAGTCAGGGGGGGGAGTTCACATATACACCTTTTAGGTGGCAGCGTCAGCTCAGAAAGTAAAGAGAATGTACGACCAAATGCAATCACTACGTCTAATTCACATGGCACAAGTAGCCCAAAGTGCAAAGGTCATATCTTCATAGGCACATATAATTGCTGCTTACCCATTATGGATCAGGTGTGTTCTCCCCACCTCACTCGGTCCCCCCGGACGCGCGTTTCGCGTGGCTTTTTCAACAGGGTGTATCCATAGTGTGTCTCATTGTGTTTAAATATCATAGACCCGGAAGTAGAATCAATTGATTACACATTTCCTGGTGTCTGACTATAAAGCTAGCACACGCTGCTCAGTGTTACTGCTGGATGGCAGGCTGTAGAGTCGCATCTTGCAACACTGCAGACTGCCCTCTAGATGTAGAAGAGCTAGACCCATTCCAGGACAAATGGATTATTATATTCTCTAAGGACAGGTAAGGAATATTGTTGTTTATTATTTTAATTCAGTTACAGGAGACATTGGCTTCTGTGGACTTGGTGATGATGTTAGTATGGTTTAACTTAGATTCATTAATGTAGTCTATTTTGTTCTTTCGATTAAATGATTTTATTCTGGGTGTGTGTTTACTTACAATATAACTATAGGATTATTAATGGATAGGCGTCTTATAGATGCCTCTCCATTACTAACCTCTGGGCATGAAAATACAAAGGTGACATCAGCTCCACAAATATGAACCCCAATTGCCACCGCAACAGGGCAAGTAGGAAGAGTTGGGCAAAGGGCCAGAATTGCTGCATCTAATAGATGTGCCATTTCTGGATGGCTGTGGGCTGCTATTTTCAGGCTGAGGGGGACAATATCCATGGCCCTTTACCAGCCGGAGAATACCAGTGTTACGACTCTGTTGCCGGTGTCCCGGAATCAGGGGTTCCTTCCCTGTCCCTAACACTAGGGGCACCTTAGCTCACCCTGTTCCCCGAATTACTTCTGATGGAGAAGACGCCGGGGCCATGTACCTTGCCTTAGCTCCTGAATTCACCCTCACTCTGTACCCTTCCCTCATCCAGGGAAGAGGGAAGTAGTAGTGTACTTTAATACACTAATCAGACTAACCATGTAATACGAAGAACAGGGATATCGAAGAATACCAAACATACAAATATACTCACACATACAACAAAGGAATACAGAGAGGATTGGAGGATGGGGTAAAAGCAAAGTAGGAGACAAAACGGAATTATCCCACACTCAAAACCTAGCAACAGCCACAGATAAATTAATCAAACTCCTTTCTCCATTAATAACCAACAGCAATAGCAATGTAGCATAAGCCTCTCTGACAATGAGTGCTAGACAGGACCCACTTTACATAGGAGATAGGAGGGGCAAACAGTACACAGTTTTGAGTCTTAACGCAGGAAGTCCTCCAGAAGCTCCCAACTGAGCAGATTAACCCCTGCACTGCTAAAATAAATTTACACCATTAAATACTAAGGTGAAGTGCTTCTAAACAGTGCAGGAGAAGGAGAAATCAGATGCTGCTCTCTTCTAGCTACTCTCGCGTAAACCCATGACAGCCAGCCCCCAGCTCTCAGCTTTAGCTTGACTGGTTGTAAAAAATGGGGAGAAGTCCAAGCCATTTTTTTATTATTATTTATTTAAATAATTAAAAAAAGTGGACCCCTCTATTCTTAATAGCCAGCCTTGCTAAACCTGATAGCTAAGGGTTACAGCCTACAGCTGTCAGTTTTGCCTGGCTGGTTATAAAAAATACAGGGGAACCCATGGCAATTTTTTTCAATTACTTATTAATAGCACATTTGATGGGTTAATTGACTCCAGTTTTCCTGGTGTCTGCCCCTAATTTGAGCTGTTTCGGCAGCTTTTGGCCCCGCCTATGCATTTGGTTTTGCCTCCCATTGAATTGAATGGTGTTCGACGTACAGTTCGGCAAGCTTGTTCAGTGAACATTGAGAAGTTCAGTGAACATAGCTGAACTGAACCTTAAAAGGTTTGCTCATCTCTACTGATGATCACCTGACAGCTCACAACAAGGCTCTGGATCATATATTACGAATATAATCCACTGGCTCTTTTGGTTTCCAAAAATGTTCCCTCAACTATGATGGGGGAACATCAAAAAAGCATTTTTTTTCCATTACTAAGGAGTGGGTCTCCTACACTGGTAATGTAACATTCCAGGTTCCTGGTTGTTACAGTGGCATTGCTTTCCTTACGGGAGAGTGATGCCATGCTTGGAAGCGAGGAAGGATCCCTTTTATCAGGTATTCACAAACATTAATTCTTTATTTTACACATTAATATGGATCCCAGGGCCTGAAGGAGAGTTTCCTCTCCTTCAGACCCTGGGAACCATCAGGATACCTTCCGATACTTGGTGTCCCATTGACTTGTATTGGTATCGGGTATCGGTATCGGCGATATCCGATACTTTTCGGGTATCGGCCGATACTATCCGATACCGATACTTTTAAGTATCGGACGGTATCGCTCAACACTATATCTAACACTTCTAAGGCACAGGGGAATCACGGGTGATGCTAGCACAGTTGACAAAGTACTTCTTCAGTATCCTCAAAAACATTTTCCTTCTTGTCAGAGTACCCCACACATCAGGGCCTGGGTGCTGAAAGGGTTCGAGAAAGCTGTCCCAGATCTTTGATAGCATTACCCTGCCTCTGCTGTATCTGGTGTGTGTCTCCCTCATCTCTACTCCTTAGTTGTCCAAGGAACTGTGACCTCTGCCGCCAGCATTGTCAGATGTGAATTATTTAATAATTCCTCTACTAGGGCCTTCTAGCACTGCAACATTTTATTAGACTTCTCTACTACGGGAAAGAGAGATGTTGAGTTGTCCTTGTGGCGTGGGTCTAGAAGGGTGACCAATCAGTAATTAGTGTTGGCCAAAATGCATACAATGTGAGGGTCACAAAAAAGGCAGCGGAACATAAACTCAGCCATGTGTGCCAGACTGCCAACAGCCAAGACTTCTTTGTCCCCACCAAGAGGATGACTGTCCATGTTCTCCTCATCCTCCTCCTCGTCCTCCCCCTCTGCCTCATCTTCAGGCCATTCACACTGAACTGATGTTATGTAGGTGGTTTGAGTACTATCATCTGTAGCGCAGGCAACCAGCTCCTGTTCCTCCTCCTCCTCCTCATTATCACCCAATCTGCGTTCAGAAGATGATATGTGGCTGGGCTGAGTAGTATCACTCTGTATAGTTTCTTGCTTCATCTCAACTTGCTCTGCCTGCAAAGCCACCTCCTTAATTGTGATCAGCGAGTGTATCAGTAAACATAGAAGTTCAGACAGATCTGGGCAAGTTTTGGGAAACCGCTTAACTACTCAGTTGAGTATGTGGGCCATGCATGGGCCATGTGCGAGGTTGCCAAGCTTCAGACTTGCAACCAGGTTACAGCCATTGTCACACACGACCAAGTCTTACTGTAGGTCCAGGGGAGAGGGCCACAGATTAGTCTGGTCTGTTAGACCTTTCAACAATTCTGCAGCGATGTGTAGTTTGTCATAAGCAGATTAGACTCAGTAGAGCCTGTTGTCGCTTGGCCTAGGCAGTGCTGCTGTGCTTCCAGCTTGCGACTGATGTTGACGTTTCGAAGAGAGAAGCAGAGGAGGAGGAGGTGCAGGAACTGCTGTAGAAGGTGGAGACAACCCTGATTGAACTAGGTCCCGCAATCCTTGGAGTAGGTAGCAAGTGTTTCTTCCCAGGGTCTGACTGGGTCCCAGGTTCCTCAATATTCACCCATTGTGCCGTCATCAAAATGTAGCTTCCCTGGCCACAAGCACTTGTCCATGTGTCGGTGGTTAAGTGGACATTCCCAGGGACAGCTCACCGGGAGAGATAGTGGCGGCTAGGCACCGAGGGAGAACCCCCACCATTTGATTGCAGAAAGCTTCTGAGTCGCCCATCAGGGCCCTGGGGTACTCGGTACCGGGTGTGGTCGCAATTAAAGGGGTGGCCACGGTGGCAGCGACCCGGTCTGTGGCCCTGAGTGCCCAAGTAAAAGGTACGGTCTTTAAAGGGGTGTGTGAATAATAAAAGTTAGTTCGTGACGCCACCTGTGGTATTCGGTCAGTGTGGACCAACGCTGCTTAAAGGGGTCCTCTGGGGTGATGTTATGGTAGCTAGATGGTATAACTTCCCACAGGTGAAGTAGGTCCCCAGGGCTCCTGGTGAATAGATGGAGGATGGTGAGTGGTGCAGCAAAGAATGAAGGACACAGGTTTGCAGTCTCTTTACCTGGTTTACTGATGGTAGCAGGCAGCCACAGTCCAGGGCACCAGATCACAGGTACAGGCAGGGTCCGGCCAGCTTGGAAGTGAGTTTAGAGTCCAGCTTTACCAGGTGGAGTTAAAAGCCTTCCTTTTAGCGAGGTGGTATTATAGTCCCTTACTGCCTTTAGCTTCTTAGCAAGGTCCTCTCAGTTATCTCTGTCCTTTATTGAAGTGGGACACAAACCCATATGAGAGGTGACTCGAGCCTTTTTACAGGTTCTCTTTCATGACCCGGGCTCTATGTGTCACTGTGTCTCCTGGGTGTTAGGGCGAACAGGTGATGTATAATCCAGCTGTCCTGACGGTTTCTGCTATGTGTCTTAGAGTCCCACAAAAGCCTCAATCTTCCGGCTACCGGTGTCTGTGCTCAATCAGGGATGTAGCCCAGTCCCAGTTATTCTCCCCTGTTGTCACACTCCTGTGCTTCACTCTCCGGCACGTTAGCTAAAGGCTGTTCTTCCTTCTGTATCTCGCTATCTAGGAGCGTCCTTCTGCCTCAGACTGCTCCAGTCTGCTGTCCGGCACCAACTGTCTAATTCTTCCCAACTGCCTAGCAACTGCCTAGCAACTAACTCCTCCTCCCGACCAGAGAGAGAGCAGCTCCCCTGAAGTGGGTGTAGAGCTCCCCCTTCTGGCCTGGTGTCAGAACAGTGTTGTATGTGCTGACTACCAGTCATCCTCAAGGAATCCTCCATCGCTTCCAAGCATGACAACACTCTCACCGTGAGGAAAGCAATGCCACTGTGGCAACCAGGACCCTGGGGCGTCACTCCCCCCCCACCCATTAAATCCAGTACTCCCAGACTGGGAAAAGAAAACAACAGTTACAGGTTATTAAAAGATATGCAACATTTTTGTAAATGCTGATCAACATGTTAAACATATGAAAACTTGAGCTTCCCTTTATGGGAGGTAATTACTTCTTGAACATTACAGGAACATATTTACATTGATAACATTTTTAATTCTTGTTCTCGGGAAGATCCTCAGGCCTGCATCCTCCTGGACTGGAGGCCAGCTGGATCTTCTCCTTTGGGGGCACTTACATGGACTGCACAATTTTGGTTAAGGGCATAGTCCCGTATACTATCCTGTGTTCTCTGCTTGCGCCCGAAAAACTTCATTTTGATTTCTGCAATGGTGCGGGTGTCAAAGGTGATTTTAAGTTTGGCAAAGATTTGCTGCACAGTCCCTTTTTCTATATCTGGCCAGGATTTTACCTCTCTTAGGGCTGCGCCAATTAGTTGGCCAATTAGAATGCTGACCTTTTGATGCTCTGTCAGAGGATATACTTCAAATAGGCTGCAGGGCCTTTCCTTAAAGTCACTGAGTGTATGGGACTCCCCAGAATACTGTGGAAGCCAGGCCGTTCCTGGTATATAGGGCATGGATAACGGCATTATGGGAGCAGTTACTGCGGTGCTGGCAGGAGCTGTGGGTACTGCGGTGCCTGGTGGCATTATGGGACCTGCGGCTGCGTCCACCGCGGGGTTTGGGGGCATCATGGGGCCTGCGGCTGCGACTGCCGCCAATTTTTCTCCCGGGTCAGACATGTCCCCATGCTAACCTTATAGAGGCCTGGCGTTTCTCTTCCGGAGACTGTAGCAGTTCCTCCGGTGCGTGGTCTGCAGCGTTCCTCTTGTCAGCGGTCGGGCTCTTCTCCGGGCCCTCCGTCCAGGGCTGTGATGCATCTTCACTTGCGGTGTTGCTTTACGGCATCCTCACTTGTGGCTCTCACTTCAGGCTCCGCCCACAATGGCACACCCCTCTTTTCCTGCACTCCTCACGGTGCTCCTTCTGGTAGCTGCTGGCAGTTATTTTTAAAACAAAGTGCGCGCACCGTGTGACACAGAGATGGCGGCAGTTATGGTGTGACGCAGTTATGGCGATGTTTTGATGGCGATGTTTTAGAAACCAATTAAAGTCTCTGGCATACAACTTATTAAAGTCTCTCTTTTAAGTACAGTCGCTTAGGCGCACAAGACCCGTTTTCTGGATCGGTTCATCCTGTTTGTGACGCCAAGTTGAGTCGCCCGTCAGGGCCCTGGGGTACTCGGTACCGGGTCCGGTCGTCATTAAAGCAGTGGTCACAGCGGTAGCGACCCGGTCCGTGGCCCTAGGCACCAAGTAAAAGGGAAGGTCTTTAAAGGGGTGTGTGAATAATAAAAGTTAGTTTGTGATGCCACCTGTGGTATTCGGTCAGTGTGGACCAACGCTGCTTAAAGGGGTCCTCTGGGGTGATGTTATGGTAGCTAGATGGTATAACTTCTCACAGGTGAAGTAGGTCTCCAGGGCTTCCGTCCTTCTGCCTCAGACTGCTCCAGTCTGCTGTCCGGCACCAACTGTCTAATTCTTCCCAACTGCCTAGCAACTGCCTAGCAACTAACTCCTCCTCCCAACCAGAGAGAGCAGCTCCCCTGAAGTCGGGTGTAGAGCTCCCCCTTCTGGCCTGGAGTCAGAACGGTGTTGTATGCGCTGATTACCTGTCAAAAAGGAATCCTCCATCGCTTCCAAGCATGGCAACACTCTCCCTGTGAGGAAAGCAATGCCACTGTGACAACCAGGATCCTGGGGCGTCATACTTCCATCTCCACAAGCCTAAACAGCAACATTTCCAGGGCTGGTGGCTGAGTATTTACACTTGCGTTCCAGGGACTGGGGAAGTGACAACTGAACGTTGTGCTGGGAGAAGAACGTGGACATGGTTGCTGACGGTGGTTGCAAGTATGCAACAAAAAGTGCAGGGTGGGAGGCATCTACGCTTGCGTCATGGACAAGGGATTGGTGCAGACATAGAACAGTGGAAGAAGCAGTGATGTCACTTGACGACACTGTTTATTTACCCTCTCTAGTCGGGTGCTTCACTCTCATGTGCCTGAGCATGCTGGTATTTGTCAGGGTGGTATTTATTCCACCTCTGCTGATGCTGGCATGGAAGATGTTGCAAATGGCCTTGTTTAGGTCAACTGGACTGTCTTTAAAAAAGGCTCCAGACTCAGGAATACCTAAATCTTGGCCTGGCAACTTCATCCGTGTTGGTGCTCTGGGGAACACTCCCCAGAGCCCGTCTTGTGTCTCTGACCACCCTACTGCCTCTTCCTGACTGTTGTGGTGCTGCAGATCCTTCCCCCTGTGCAGTGCTCTTGTCAGGACTCTGAACATTTTTTATTACCTTTTTGTGTATTACTGCCCTTTTCCAAGATTGCGTCTTTGGTCTCATGTGCACTGTGTCTTCCTGCTATAAAACTCCACCCCAGCCTTCAGTCTTTGCTAGAGTATTCTGCCTTGCATCCAGCTCCTAGCCTCTGGTGACTCCCTGGCTATATACCTGCTCCTGTGAACCTGTGGGATTATCATGCTACTCTGCTCTGAGTTCCTGCTGCATACACCAGTTTCCAGTAATCCTCCTTCATCTGCTGCTCGTGTTTACTTCCATCTGCATTTGCTGGACATGTAAGCTGTTGCTGCTTTGCAAGAATCTGAGACTATTACCCAGACCTCCCTGGTTGAGCTAAGATATTATTTGAACTGCCTTATAAGCATATCTATCTGTGTTTTGACTAAGCAAGGACTTATTCGTGTCAAGTATCCTCAAGAATAATTGTGCTTCATAGACTTTCTGCGTGATTGCATTTTCCTCTGAAGTTTTTTATAGACTGCTGAGATGCATTTGATATTTGCACCAAGTGTTGTGGACTTGAGTTTCTCTCTGCACCTGTTTGAATCACCGTGTGATAATATAGAATTTACCACTTATAAAACTGTGTCCTGTAGTTGTCTTGTTCCATGCAAAGAGTCTCCTGAGTTATCCCCTATAATTATTACAGCTCTCCTCACTCTGCATGTCACCTCCAAGGTTTGGTCAGTGACTTCATCATCCACCACCTCGTCTTCCACTTCTGCACCCTTATCCTCCTCCAGACTTGCTGACGTAACAACATCACTTGTTGGCAATTGCCTCATCATCATCCACCTCTAGCGACAGTAATTGCATTTTCCCAACTTTACCTTCATGTGAGCGTGGCTGCTCAAAAATTTGGGTATCACTACATGCCATCTTTTCATGGCTCACTTGAAACAGACAGGGCGAAAGGCCAGAATCTATAAATGGAAACGTGAGCAGTTCTTTAGAGTGTCCAAGTGTGGGATCACTTGTCTCCTGGCACTCATCATAGTGGGAGGAAAGAGGATCATGGTGAGGATTATATGGTCCAGTAGCATGGCTACTGAGACTGGACCGTATGGAAAACAGGGTGGTGCTGGCAAAGTGACTGGAAGCATTATCTGGTATCCATCCAACAACCTTTTCACACTGGCCTGGCTTCAAGGGTGGTGTTCCACGCCCCCCTACAAAGTGGGACAGGAAGTTAGGTTGACATGATGTGTGTTTACTGTGTTCCCATGGCAGGCACAGTTTCACCTTGCCCACAGCCTCAGCCTCTGCTATCAACATCAGCATCACATACACTTCCCCATCCCTTACCACGCGCCTTGCTAATTTTAAATTATGTTTGATATATCTGTGTTGAGAAAACTTTGCAGTATCACTATCGCAGGAAAATATGCCCACCTCACAAGGAATACTCAGACTACAGTATCAATATAGTGATGCTATTTCTAACCAATCAAGTCTGGCTTTTTGTCAGGACTGTGAACATTTTTTACCTTTTGTGCATTACTGCCCTTTTCCAAGATGGCGTCTTTGGTCTCATGTGCACTGTGTCTTCCTGCTATAAAACTCCACCCCAGCCTTCAGTCTGTGCTAGAGTATCCTGCCTTGCATCCAGCTCCTGACCTCTGATTACTCCCTGGCTATATACCTGCTCCTGTGAACCTGTGTGGTGATCCTGCTACTCTGCTCTGAGTTCCTGCTGCAAACACCAGTTCCAGTAATCCTCCTTCATCTGCTGCTCATGTTTACTTCCATCTGCATTTGCTGGACATGTAAGCTGTTTCTGCTCTACAAAAACCTGAGACTATTAACCAGGCCTCCCTGGTTGAGCTAAGATATTATTTGAACTGCCTTATAAGCTTATCTATCTGTGTTTGGACTAAGACAAGGATTTATTTGTGTCAAGTATCCTCAAGAATAATTGTGCTTCATAGACTTTCTGCATCATTGCTAGTGTTGAGCATTCCGATACCGCAAGTATCGGGTATCGGCCGATACTTAGTGGTATCGGAATTCCGATACCGAGATCCGATACTTGCCGCGTATCGGATACCGGAATCGGAAGTTCCCAGATTCAAACTGCACAAATTCAGCCAATGAGAATGATTCCAAGTGTGGGCACATCCTGTTCAGCATGGAGGGCATGAAACTACTGGCATGGCTGTGATTGGCTGCTGAAATGATGTCATGATGCAGTTTAAAAGTCGCTGGTGCCATTTTGCGCTCACTCTGCTGTGAATTCAGTTAGTGACAGGACGCTGTTTACTGACTGAGGGCCAGTTTAGAGATAGCGATTTGCTTCTTTGTGCTTTTCACAGGCTAATTTAGCAACCGCTGTGTTCACCTACTATTCACCTTGCTTTTGCCTTGTAGCGCTGTTTTCACAGCGATCTGCAAGGTCTGTGTGTGTGTGTGTGTGAGTGCAGCCCACTCTCTAGTCTGAGTGCAGCCATAGGCCATCCATAGCTGGTTGTATTCAGTTCAGGGAGGGTGGTTCATTGCCTCATACTGTTTTTTTTTTTTTTTTTTTTCAAGTAGTGTAGTCTGATGCTCATTTTTTCAAAAAATTCCTATTAGTGTCTTTCCACCCGTCTCCAGCTAACTTGTGGAAAAACACTACATAGGATAATGTAGAGGAGGGTTTTTGGGCCTTGCAGCGCCGTTTACGGCTGTCTGCACGGTCTCCATGTGACTGCAGCTCGCCCTGTAGTCTGTGAGCAGCCATAGCCTGGTTGTCTCCAGCTCAGGGTTCTTCACTGCGTCATACCGTAAAATCAATTTTCCTTTTGTTTTAAGTAGTGCAGGCTGCTGCACATTTTTTCAAAAAATTCCTATTAGTGTCTTTCCACCCGTCTCCAGCTAACTTGTGGAAAAACACTACATAGGATAACGTAGAGGAGGGTTTTTGGGCCTTGCAGCGCCGTTTACGGCTGTCTGCACGGTCTCCGTGTGACTGCAGCTCTCTCTGTTGTCAGTTCAGTCCCCAAAAAATAAATAAATAATAAAGTTCACCAAACACACCAGTGACACCACTTAACATTTGTGTAGGCCACATTAGCTCATATTAAAGTCTAGTCCACACTTTATAAAATTAGTGTTTCTTATACCTGTTAGGAGTTGTTCAGGAATAAGCACACAAAGCCGTTAGTACTTTTCTGCTTATCTTTATCAGTCAACCAAGATGAAGAAGGCAGTGAGTAAGGCACGTGGGCGTGGGCGCGGAGCAGGGAGAGGACGTGGGAATTCTGTGCCTGCTGCGGGCACCGGTGACTCATCAGCACCCACTTTCACCAGGGAACAGTCCTTCACGCGCAGCTTTGTCGCAGAGCGCCGTACACCGCTGCTGCGTGAAGAACAAATTGAAGCCGTTGTCGGATGGATGGCAGCTAATGCATCAACTTCAATTAGTGCCACATCCTCTCAGACACAGAGCACTGGAGAGCAGCCATCTGTCTCTTCACCACCTGCCAAATTGCCCAGGCAGACAGAGAGCCCAGGACAGGAGCCGTCTCTACTTCTGTTCTCTGAATCTCTTGGCTTGGAAACAGGGGGCCAGCCAAGCAGCATTGGAGAAATGGAAGAAGAGGCAGGGTGCAGTGATGCCCAACAGCTTTTTCTCTCTTCCTCTGAAGAGGCGGGTGGGCCAGTGCTTCCGGTCACCACATCGCAGGCCGCATCCGCTGATGATGACACTCAGGTGCCACTTTCTGGTGCGTGCTCTGCTGCTGAGACTACCCAGGAGGAGCATTTGGGGGCAGAGGGTAGTGTAGATGATGAGGTCCTTGACCCATCTTGGCGTGAGGGACAGGAAGGTGGTGGGAGCAGCTCTGAGGAAGAGATTCCCCATACGGCCCAAAGAGGGAGAGGGAGGGGGAAGACTGCGGATCCTGCAGCCTCCGCTTTGGCACCCGTTAGGAGCATGTCTCTTCCAAAAGCCAAAAAGGGCGCTCCCAAGACTTGCAGTGCCTGGTCCTTTTTTGACACAGTTGCAGATGACATTTGCTATGTCAAATGCAAGGTGTGTCATCACAAAGTAAAAAGAGGTCGAAATGTCAGCAACCTCAATACCTCCAACATGTGGAAACATGTGCGCAACAGGCACGCGGCGGAGTTAGAAAAACACACTGAAGAGCTAGGCCAACCAACAGCGGCAGCTACCACCTCTTCAGCTTGTGTTGCCTCTTCCTCCAGCTCACACGCAGCTGGTTCGGCTTCCTCCCAGGATCGCCGTGGAAGAACCTCTGGCCCTGTTGTCCAGAGACCCGCTGTAATTCCACCCGCAGCACCACGTTCCCAGTCATCCACACACTCCCAGCCCAGTCTACAGCCATCGGTAGTACAGGCATGGGAGAAAAGGCGGCCTTTCTCGTCAAACCACCCACGAGCACAGGCTCTGACTGCAGGCATTGCCAAACTTCTGTCACTGGAAATGCTGTCATTCAGGCTGGTGGAGACTGACAGCTTCCGTGACTTGATGTTATTGGCAGTCCCACAGTACAATGTGCCCAGCCGCTTTTACTTCAGCAGGCAAGCCGTCCCTGCCCTGCACAAGCATGTGGAGGGACACATAAAACACGCGCTACTGAATGCCGTCAGTAGCAAGGTCCACCTCACCACCGATGCATGGACCAGTCAACATGGACAGGGGCGATACCTTTCCCTCACTGCCCATTGGGTTAATGTCGTTGAGCCGGGTACAGATCGTGCGAGTGGCGCAGGACGTGTCCTGCCCACTCCAAGGATTGCAGGAATCCATTCTGTACGCATTGACTCCTCCTCTTACACCAGTTCCTCAGAATCATCGCTGCAGGAGCCGTCACAGTCCACCTCCACATGGACCCGTGATGAACGTTTACCTGTTACGACCGACATGAGCACAGCCGTGGCCAAACGTCAACAGGCCGTCTTGAAATTAATTTCTTTGGGGAATCGAAAGCCACACAGCGCAGGAGCTCTGGAATGCCATCAAGCAGGAGAGCGATGTGTGGTTTGTGCCAGCGAATCTCCAGCCAGGCATGGTAGTGTGTGATAATGGCCGAAATCTGGTGGCAGCTCTGGGCCTCGGCAACCTCACTCACATCCCATGTCTGGCACATGTGCTCAATTTGGTCGTGCAGAGTTTTTTGAGGGACTATCCGGATCTTGATGCACTGCTGCACAAGGTCCGCCTAGAGTGTGCTCACTTGCGGCGTTCCAGCACGGCAAAAGCGCGCATTGCGGCTCTGCAGCGCCGACACCACCTGCCGGAACATCGCATCATATGTGACCTACCTACCAGGTGGAATTCCACGTTACATATGTTGGAGCGGTTGTGTGAGCAGCAGCAAGCTGTAATGGAGTACCAGCTGCATCAGGCGCAAAGAAGTCGCACTCCGTGCCGTTCAGACTTCACAACCACAGAGTGGGCCACTATGAATGACGTCTGCCAGGTTTTGCGTCCCTTCGATTATTCCACGCGGATGGCGAGTGCAGATGATGCACTAGTCAGCATGACTGTCCCCCTTATCTGCCTGCTTGAAAAATCACTGCAACCGCTAAGGGATGATGTTGTGGAAGAGGTGGAGGATGAGGATTCAGCATTTCCATCATCTTCTGGACAGTCAGCGCCACGTGGTTCCTCACAAACGCGTAGGCAGGGGACAGTTTGTGAGGAGGATGAGGAGGAGTCAATGGAGGAGGAAGACATCCGTCCAGAGGAGGGAGTTACACAATTGTCCAGTACTCAGTGTGTACAGCGAGGGTGGGGTGATGACGAGCGGGCAGAGATCACGCCTACAGCAGGGGACAGCGTTTCTTGGGCAGTTGGCAGTCTGCAGCACATGGTGGATTACATGCTGCAGTGCCTGAGAAACGACCGCCGCATCGCCCACATTCTCAACATGTCTGAATATTGGGTGTTCACCCTCCTCGATCCTCACTACCGGGACAACGTAGAAAGCCTCATCACACCGTTGAACCGGGAGCGAAAAATGCGGGAGTACCAAGACACACTGGTGAATTCCATCATCTTCTCCATTCCAAGTGAGAGAAGTGCTGCTAGTGCATTACAAAGCAGCTCAGTGCGTCCAGGCAGTGGTGGAGGCTCTGCACAAAGAGGGAGCAGAAGCAGTGCCTCTGCCCAAGGCAAGAGCAGTATGGCCCAACTGTGGCACAGTTTTCTATGCCCGCCACAAAAGTCAACACCATCACAGACGGCTCCAGTCAGCAGGAGGCAACGGTTCCGTCAGATGGTGACAGACTACATGTCTTGCCCTCTTGCTGTACTCCCAGACAGCTCTTCACCTTTCAAGTTTTGGGTCTCAAAGCTGGATACATGGCCAGAGCTAAGCCAGTATGCATTGGAGGTGCTGGCTTGCCCTGCGGCTAGTGTATTATCGGAACGCGTCTTTAGTGCTGCAGGTGGTGTACTAACTGACCGTCGCATGCGACTATCCCCTGATAACGTTGACTGGCTTACTTTCCTGAAAATGAACAAGGCCTGGATCTCGCAGGAATTTGCCACTCCTCTTCCTGATTAAATAATTAGGTGACTGTCTACGTTATCCAGGTCTCCTGTTGTGTTCATCTTTCTACCACCTGAACTTAAATTCCTGGGCTCCAACACCGCCAGTTGAGGCTCAGAAGTGCCGTCTGCACAGTCAAAACATACGACCCAGTGTTATTGGGTTTCAGTAACGTCAGCTGATCCCCAGCTGTGTAGCCGGCAATGTGTCCTGCGACCGCCACGCTGACACAACAACTGAAATGTAAGGGAACCTGTCCCCCCCCCCCAAGGCGTTTGTTACTGAAAGAGCCACCTTGTGCAGCAGTAATGCTGCACAAGGAAAAGGTAGCTATTTTTGTTTAGCTCCTTGCACACGCAGAACTTAACACTTATAAAATGTGTCCACTGATACCGTAAAACCGTCCCGGAGGTGGGACTTTCCTTCGTAATATGACGCAGCACAGCTGTCATTCCTACCCCCTTGGCGCCGTGCCCCAGCTCCTCAGCGTTGTTTAAATCTGTCCCGGAGCCTGCGCTGTTATGTTATCCCTTGGCCAGGCACACTTAGCGCTGCCCATCTTCTGACATCAATTGGTGTCAGGCTGGCTGCGCCTGTGCGGCCGCGCTGGCTGAGAGCCCGCCTCGCATTGTCTTCTGATTTCATCCCACTGGGGGCCTGAGATCCATGGACATGCGCAGTGCATATCTGAACCTCCGCCTCTCACTCATCTCCCTACGCCTTCTTCAGACTGTGCGCCGTCAGCTGATCCCTAATAGCATGCCACGGCCGTGACGCCGCACAGTCTGAAGAAGCCGTAGGGAGGGGAGTGAGAGGCGAGGATATGCACTGCGCATGGCCACGGATCCCAGGCCCGCGGTGGGATTACATTAGACGACACTGCGAGGCGGGATCTCGTCCAGCGCGGCCGCACAGGCGCAGCCAGCCTGACACCAAATGATGTCAGAAGATGGGCAGCGCTAAGTGTGCCTGGCCAAGGGATAACATAACAGCGCAGGCTCCGTGACAGATTCAAACAACGCTGAGGAGCCGGGGCACGGCGCCAAGGGTGTAGGAATGACAGGTGTGCTGCGTCATATTACGAAGGAAAGTCCCACCTCCGGGACGGTCTCACGGTTTCAGGGGACACATTTTATAAGTGTTTAGTTCTGTGTTTGCAAGGAGCATAATGAAAAGAGCCACCTTTTCCTTTTGCATCTTTTGTGCTGCACAAGCTGGCTCTTTCAGCTACAAACGCCTTGGGGGGGGTTAAAGGTTCCCTTTCGACTTTCTCCAATCAGGCTTCGGCCTACATTGTGTTCCTCTGCTTCTCCTGCTGTCCCTGGGCTACAACACCGCTAGTTGTTGCCTGGTAGTGCTGTACGCACAGTCCCAACAGTCCCTCCTCTGTTATTGGGGTTCAGTAACGTCAGCTGTTCCCCAGCTGTGTGTGTGGCAATCCCTCCTATCTCCTCCACCTCCTCCTCCTCCTCCTGTCCCTGGGCTCCAACACCGCTAGTTGCTGTCCAGAAGTGCTGTACGCACAGTCAACAGTCCCTCCTCTGTTATTGGGGTTCAGTAACGTCAGCTGTTCCCCTGCTGTGTGTGTGGCAATCCCTCCTATCTCCCCCACCTCCTCCTCCTCCTCCTGTCCCTGGGCTACAACACCGCTAGTTGTTGCCTGGTAGTGCTGTACGCACAGTCCCAACAGTCCCTCCTCTGTTATTGGGGTTCAGTAACATCAGCTGTTCCCCAGCTGTGTGTGTGGCAATCCCTCCTATCTCCTCCACCTCCTCCTCCTCCTCCTGTCCCTGGGCTCCAACACCGCTAGTTGCTGTCCAGAAGTGCTGTACGCACAGTCAACAGTCCCTCCTCTGTTATTGGGGTTCAGTAACGTCAGCTGTTCCCCAGCTGTGTGTGTGGCAATCCCTCCTATCTCCTCCACCTCCTCCTCCTCCTCCTGTCCCTGGGCTACAACACCGCTAGTTGTTGCCTGGTAGTGCTGTACGCACAGTCCCAACAGTCCCTCCTCTGTTATTGGGGTTCAGTAACGTCAGCTGTTCCCCAGCTGTGTGTGTGGCAATCCCTCCTATCTCCTCCACCTCCTCCTCCTCCTCCTGTCCCTGGGCTCCAACACCGCTAGTTGCTGTCCAGAAGTGCTGTACGCACAGTCAACAGTCCCTCCTCTGTTATTGGGGTTCAGTAACGTCAGCTGTTCCCCTGCTGTGTGTGTGGCAATCCCTCCTATCTCCCCCACCTCCTCCTCCTCCTCCTGTCCCTGGGCTACAACACCGCTAGTTGTTGCCTGGTAGTGCTGTACGCACAGTCCCAACAGTCCCTCCTCTGTTATTGGGGTTCAGTAACGTCAGCTGTTCCCCAGCTGTGTGTGTGGCAATCCCTCCTATCTCCTCCACCTCCTACTCCTCCTCCTGTCCCTGGGCTCCAACACCGCTAGTTGCTGTCCAGAAGTGCTGTACGCACAGTCAACAGTCCCTCCTCTGTTATTGGGGTTCAGTAACATCAGCTGTTCCCCTGCTGTGTGTGTGGCAATCCCTCCTATCTCCCCCACCTCCTCCTCCTCCTCCTGTCCCTGGGCTCCAACACCGCTAGTTGTTGCCTGGTAGTGCTGTACGCACAGTCCCAACAGTCCCTCCTCTGTTATTGGGGTTCAGTAACGTCAGCTGTTCCCCTGCTGTGTGTGTGGCAATCCCTCCTATCTCCTCCACCTCCTCCTCCTCCTCCTGTCCCTGGGCTCCAACACCGCTAGTTGCTGTCCAGAAGTGCTGTACGCACAGTCAACAGTCCCTCCTCTGTTATTGGGGTTCAGTAACGTCAGCTGTTCCCCTGCTGTGTGTGTGGCAATCCCTCCTATCTCCCCCACCTCCTCCTCCTCCTCCTGTCCCTGGGCTCCAACACCGCTAGTTGTTGCCTGGTAGTGCTGTACGCACAGTCCCAACAGTCCCTCCTCTGTTATTGGGGTTCAGTAACGTCAGCTGTTCCCCTGCTGTGTGTGTGGCAATCCCTCCTATCTCCCCCACCTCCTCCTCCTCCTCCTGTCCCTGGGCTCCAACACCGCTAGTTGCTGTCCAGAAGTGCTGTCCGCACAGAGCCAAACACCTCGCCAATGTGTTCGTGGAGTTCAGCACCGCCAGCTGTTCCCCTGCTGTGTATACGGCAATGTGTACTGCGACCTCCACGCAGGCACAACAAGTTAAATTTAAGGGAACCTGTCCCCCCCCCCAGGCGTTTGTTACTGAAGGAGCCACCTTGTGCAGCAGTAATGATGCAAAGGGAAAAAGTGCCTCTTTTCGTGGTGTTCCTTGCACATGCTGAACCTAACACTTATGAAATGTGTCCCCTCCTACCGTGATACCGTCCGGTAGGTGGAACTTTCCTTTGTGATGTGACGCAGCACAGCCGTCATTCTTACCCCCTTGGCGCCGTGCGCCGCCTCCTCAGCGTTGTTTGAATCAGTCCCGGAGCCTGCGCTGTTAGGTTAGCCCTTGGCCATGCACACATTTTGCGCTGCCCGTCTTCTGACATCATTTGGTGTCAGGCTGGCTGAGCCTGTGCGGCCGCGCTGGACGAGATCCCGCCTCGTAGTGTCTTCTGATTTAATCCCACTGGGGGCCTGAGATCCATGGACATGCGCAGTGCATATCTGAACCTCCACCTCTCACTCATCTCCCTACGGCTTCTTCAGACTGTGCGGTGTCAGCTGATCCCTAATAGCATGCCACGGCCGTGACACCGCACAGTCTGAAGAAGCCGTAGGGAGGGGAGTGAGAGGTGAGGATATGCACTGCGCATGGCCACGGATCCCAGGCCCGCGGTGGGATTACATTAGACGACACTGCGAGGCGGGATCTCGGCCAGCGCAGCCGCACAGGCGCAGCCAGTCTGACACCAAATGATGTCAGAAGACGGGCAGCGCAAAATGTGTGCATGGCCAAGGGCTAACCTAACAGCGCAGGCTCCGGGACTGATTCAAACAACGCTGAGGAGGCGGCGCACGGCGCCAAGGGGGTAAGAATGACGGCTGTGCTGCGTCACATCACAAAGGAAAGTTCCACCTACCGGACGGTATCACGGTAGGAGGGGACACTTTTCATAAGTGTTAGGTTCAGCATGTGCAAGGACCATAATTAAAAGAGCTAAGTTTACCTTTTCCAGCATTAGTGCTGTACACGATGGCTCTTTCAGCTACAAACGCCTGGGGGGGGTTAAAGTTTCCCTTTCAACTTGCTCCAGTGCAGGCTTCGGCCTACACTCTGCTCCCTCTCCTCCTCCTGCTGACCCTGGGCTCTAACACCGCCAGTTGGGGCCCAGATGTGCTAGCTGCACAGAGAAAAACACCAGCCAATGTGTCAGTGGGGTTCAGCACCGCCAGCTGTTCCCCTGCTGTGCAGCCAGCAACGTGTCCTGCAACAGCCACGCAGACACAAGAACTGAAATTGAAGGAAACCTGTCCCCCCTCCCCCAGGTGTTTCTACGTTTTACAGCCACCTTGTACGACAGTAATGCTGCATGTGTGCAAGGTGGCTCAGAAACTTATTCTCCTTGCCCATGTTGAACTGAACACGTCTAAAATGAGTCCTCTGCGACCATTAACCCCTTTCTGACATCTGACGTACTATCCCGTCGAGGTGGGGTGGGCCCGTATGACCGCCGACGGGATAGTACGTCATCATCGATCAGCGGCGCTCACGGGGGGAGCGCGGCCGATCGCGGCCGGGTGTCAGCTGCATATTGCAGCTGACATCCGGCACTATGTGCCAGGAGCGGTCACGGACCGCCCCCGGCACATTAACCCCCGGCACACCGCGATCAAACATGATCGCAGTGTACCGGCGGTATAGGGAAGCATCGCGCAGGGAGGGGGCTCCCTGCGGGCTTCCCTGAGACCCCCGGAGCAACGCGATGTGATCGCGTTGCTCTGAGGGTCTCCTACCTCCCTCCTCGCCGCAGGTCCCGGATCCAAGATGGCCGCGGCATCCGGGTCCTGCAGGGAGGGAGGTGGCTTACCGAGTGTCTGCTCAGAGCAGACACTTCGTAAGCCTGCAGCCCTGCACAGCAGATCGTCGATCTGGCAGAGTGCTGTGCACACTGCCAGATCAATGATCTGTGATGTCCCCCCCTGGGACAAAGTAAAAAAGTAAAAAAAAAATTTTCCACATGTGTAAAAAAAAATAAAAAAAAAAATTCCTAAATAAATAATAATAAAAAAAAATATATTATTCCCATAAATACATTTCTTTATCTAAATAAAAAAAACAAAACAATAAAAGTACACATATTTAGTATCGCCGCGTCCGTAACGACCCAACCTATAAAACTGCCCCACTAGTTAACCCCTTCAGTAAACACCGTAAGAAAAAAAAAAAAAACGAGGCAAAAAACAACGCTTTATTACCATACCGCCGAACAAAAAGTGGAATAACACGCGATCAAAAAGACTGATATAAATATCCATGGTACCGCTGAAAACGTCATCTTGTCCCGCAAAAAACAAGCCGCCATACAGCATCATCAGCAAAAAAATAAAAAAGTTATAGTCCTGAGAATAAAGCGATACCAAAATAATTATTTTTTCTATATTTTAGTTTTTATCGTATAAAAGCGCCAAAACATAAAAAAATGATATAAATGAGATATCGCTGTAATCGTACTGACCCGACGAATAAAACTGCTTTATCAATTTTACCAAACGCGGAACGGTATAAACGCCTCTCCCAAAAGAAATTCATGAATAGCAGGTTTTTGGTCATTCTGCCTCACAAAAATCGGAATAAAAAGCAATCAAAAATGGTCACGTGTCCGAAAATGTTACCAATAAAAACGTCAACTCGTCCCGCAAAAAACAAGACCTCACATGACTCTGTGGAGCAAAATGTGGAAAAATTATAGGTCTCAAAATGTGGAGACGCAAAAACTTTTTTGCTATAAAAAGCGTCGCTGGTTTCACACTTGCGTTTTTGTCTGCAGCGTTTTTTGCACAAAAAAACGCATGCGTTTTTTCCCTATATTTAACATTGAAAACGCATGCGTTTTTTTTGTACGCGTTTGGTCGCGTTTTCAAACGCATGCGGTTTTTTTCTGCATGCGTTCATTTTCAGAAATACAACCTGCAGTATTTTCTTGCGTTTTTAAGCACATGCGTTTGTTTGCGTTAAAAACGCATGCATTTTTATCGAAAAAAAACAGAAAACACACTGAAAAGCCACCCACCACCATCAAGGTGATAAAGGGATCCAAACCCTAACCCTAACTCTACCCCTAACCTCACCCCTTACCGTTTAATGAACATTTTCTGACAGTCATAGTGCCACGTATTTCAGTGCCACGTATTTCAGTGCCACGTATCACATATTTCAGTGCCACGTATTTCAGTGCCACGTATTTCAGTGCCACGTATTTCAGTGCCACGTATTTAAGTGCCACGTATCACATATTTCAGTGCCACGTATTTCAGTGCCACGTATTTCAGTGCCACGTATTTCAGTGCCACGTATTTCAGTGCCACGTATTTCAGTGCCACGTATCACATATTTCAGTGCCACGTATTTCAGTGCCACGTATTTCAGTGCCACGTATTTCAGTGCCACGTATTTCAGTGCCACGTATTTCAGTGCCACGTATTTCAGTGCCACGTATCACGTATTTCAGTGCCACGTGTTTCAGTGCCACGTATTTAAGTGCCACGTATCACGTATTTCAGTGCCACGTATTTCAGTGCCACGTATTTCAGTGCCACGTATTTCAGTGCCACGTATTTCAGTGCCACGTATTTCAGTCACGTTTAGGGTTAGGGTTAGGGTTAGGGCTAGGGTTGGAGGTAAAGTTAGGGTTAGGGTTTGGATTACATTTACGTTTGGATTAGGGTTGGGATTAGAATTATGGGTGTGTCAGGGCTAGGGGTGTGGTTAGGGTTACCGTTGGGATTAGGGTTAGGGGTGTGTTTGGGTTAGGGTTTCAGGTAGAATTGGGGAGTTTCCACTGTCCAGGCACATCAGGGGCTCTCCAAGCGCGACATGGCGTCCAATCTCAATTCCAGCCAATTCTGCGTTGAAAAAGTAAAACAGTGCTCCTTCCCTTCCGAGCTCTCCCGTGCGCCCAAAAAGGGGTTTACCCCAACATATGTGTTATCAGCGTACTCGGGACAAATTGAACAACAACTTCTGGGGTCCAAGTTCTCTTGTTATCCTTAGGAAAATAAAAATTTGGGGGCCTAAAAATCATTTTTGTGGGAAAAAAAAGATGTTTTATTTTCACGGCTTTGCGTTATAAACTGTAGTGAAACACTTGGGGGTTCAAAGTTCTCACAACACATCTAGATAAGTTCCTTGGGAGGTCTAGTTTCCAATATGGGGTCACTTGTGGGGGGTTTGTACTGTTTGGGTACATCAGGGGCTCTGCAAATGCAACGTGACGCCTGCAGACCAATCCATTTAAGGCTGCATTCCAAATGGCGCTCCTTCCCTTCCGAGCTCTGTCATGCACCCAAACAGTGGTTCCCCCCCACATATGGGGTATCAGCGTACTCGGGACAAATTGGAGAACAACTTTTGGGGTCTAATTTATCCTGTTTCCCTTGCGAAAATACAAAACTGGGGGCTAAAAAAATCATTTTTGTGAAAAAAAAAAAGAATTTTTATTTTCACAGCTTTGCGCTATAAACTTTAGTGAAACACTTGGGGGTTCAAAGTTCTCAAAACACATCTAGATAAGTTCCTTGGGAGGTCTAGTTTCCAATATGGGGTCACTTGTGGGGGGTTTGTACTGTTTGGGTACATCAGGGGCTCTGCAAATGCAACGTGACGGCTGCTGACCAATCCATTTAAGTCTGCATTCCAAATGGCGCTCCTTCCCTTCCGAGCTCTGTCATGCGCCCAAACAGTGGTTCCCCCCCACATATGGGGTATCAGCGTACTCAGGACAAATTGGAAAACAAATTTTGGGGTCCAATTTATTCTGTTACCCTTGTAAAAATACAAAGCTGGGTGCTAAAAAATCATTTTTGAGAAAAAAAATAAAAATTATTTTCACGGCTCTGCGTTATAATCTGTAGTGAAACACTTGGGGGTTCAAAGCTCTCAAAACACATCTAGATAAGATCCTTAGGGGGTCTACTTTCCAAAATGGTGTCACTTGTAGGGAGTTTCAATGTTTAGGCACATCAGGGGCTCTCCAAACGCAACATGGCGTCCCATCTCAATTCCAGTCAATTTTGCATTGAAAAGTCAAATGGCGCTCCTTCCCTTCCAAGCTCTGCCATGCGCCCAAACAATGGTTTACACCCACATATGGGGTATCAGCGTACTCAGGACAAATTGTCCAACATTTTTTGGGGTCCAATTTCTTCTCTTACCCTTGGGAAAATAAAAAATTGGGGGCGAAAAGATCATTTTTGTGAAAAAATATGATTTTTTATTTTTACGGCTCTGCATTATAAACTTCTGTGAAGCACTTGGTGGGTCAAAGTGCTCACCACACATCAAGATAAGTTCCTTAGGGGGTCTACTTTCCAAAATGGTGTCACTTGTAGGGAGTTTCAATGTTTAGGCACATCAGGGGCTCTCCAAACGCAACATGGCGTCCCATCTCAATTCCAGTCAATTTTGCATTGAAAAGTCAAATGGCGCTCCTTCCCTTCCAAGCTCTGCCATGCGCCCAAACAATGGTTTACACCCACATATGGGGTATCAGCGTACTCAGGACAAATTGGCCAACATTTTTTGGGGTCCAATTTCTTCTCTTACCCTTGGGAAAATAAAAAATTGGGGGCGAAAAGATCATTTTTGTGAAAAAATATGATTTTTTATTTTTACGGCTCTGCATTATAAACTTCTGTGAAGCACTTGGTGGGTCAAAGTGCTCACCACACATCTAGATAAGTTCCTTAGGGGGTCTACTTTCCAAAATGGTGTCACTTGTAGGGAGTTTCAATGTTTAGGCACATCAGGGGCTCTCCAAACGCAACATGGCGTCCCATCTCAATTCCAGTCAATTTTGCATTGAAAAGTCAAATGGCGCTCCTTCCCTTCCAAGCTCTGCCATGCGCCCAAACAATGGTTTACACCCACATATGGGGTATCAGCGTACTCAGGACAAATTGGCCAACATTTTTTGGGGTCCAATTTCTTCTCTTACCCTTGGGAAAATAAAAAATTGGGGGCGAAAAGATCATTTTTGTGAAAAAATATGATTTTTTATTTTTACGGCTCTGCATTATAAACTTCTGTGAAGCACTTGGTGGGTCAAAGTGCTCACCACACATCAAGATAAGTTCCTTAGGGGGTCTACTTTCCAAAATGGTGTCACTTGTAGGGGGTTTCAGTGTTTAGGCACATCAGGGGCTCTCCAAACGCAACATGGCGTCCCATCTCAATTCCAGTCAATTTTGCATTGAAAAGTCAAATGGCGCTCCTTTCCTTCCGAGCTCTGCCATACGCCCAAACAGTGGTTTACCCCCACATATGGGGTATCAGCGTACTCAGGACAAATTGTACAACAACTTTCGGGGTCCATTTTCTCCTGTTACCCTTGGTAAAATAAAACAAATTGGAGCTGAAATAAATTTTGTGTGAAAAAAAGTTAAATGTTCATTTTTATTTAAACATTCCAAAAATTCCTGTGAAACACCTGAAGGGTTAATAAACTTCTTGAATGTGGTTTTGAGCACCTTGAGGGGTGCAGTTTTTAGAATGGTGTCACACTTGAGTATTTTCTATCATATAGACCCCTCAAAATGACTTCAAATGAGATGTGGTCCCTAAAAAAAAATGGTGTTGTAAAAATGAGAAATTGCTGGTCAACTTTTAACCCTTATAACTCCGTCACAAAAAAAAATTTTGGTTCCAAAATTGTACTGATGTAAAGTAGACATGTGGGAAATGTTACTTATTAAGTATTTTGCGTGACATATGTCTGTGATTTAAGGGCATAAAAATTCAAAGTTGGAAAATTGCAAAATTTTCAAAATTTTCGCCAAATTTCCATTTTTTTCACAAATAAACGCAAGTTATATCGAATAAATTTTACCACTAACATGAAGTACAATATGTCACGAGAAAACAATGTCAGAATCGCCAAGATCCGTCAAAGCGTTCCAGAGTTATAGCCTCATAAAGGGACAGTGGTCAGAATTGTAAAAATTGGCCTGGTCATTAACGTGCAAACCACCCTTGGGGGTGAAGGGGTTAAAACGTCCCTCAGGTGTGATTTTCCTTTGTATTGACACGCAACAAGCTCCTTGGTAGCGCTGCCCGTCTTCTGGCATCATTGTTTGGCTGCCTGCGCCTCTGCGGCCGCCTTGCCCCACACAACGCCCCTCGGTGTCTTATTTATTTGGACTGCGAGGGTGTGATTGATGGTCATGAACGGTGCATTTCTTCGCCTGTCCCTCATCTCCTTCCGCCTTCTTCGGACTGTGCGTCTTCATGGCCGTGGCATGCGATAAGGGATCAGCTGACGCCGCATAGTCTGAAGCGGGTGTAAGAACCCAAGCGAGAGGCGAACATATGTACTGCGCCAGGCCATGAATCCCAGCCCCGCAGTGTTTTAACAATGTTAAGACACTGCGGGGCTGGGATTCATGGTCATCGCAAACCGCAACGGCCGACATTACATGATGTCAGAGGATGGGCAGCGCTAACAGCGCAAGGCCAAGGGATAACACGACAGCGCAGACTCCTGTGCAACAAATAACGATGCTCAGGAGGCCGCGCCAAGCACCAAGGTGGTATTTTTGCCAGCTGTACTGCGTCTCTTTACGAAGGAAACTCACGCCTCAAAATCAGTTTGACTGTGTAAGGGCCTAAATGTTATACGTGTTCCTTTCAGCGTGTGCAAGGAGAAAAATTAAAAGAGCAACCTTTGACTTGTGCAGCACTACTGCTGCATAAGGCGTGGCTCTTCTAGTTTGTAACACCTGAGGGGGGGTTAAAGGTTACCTTTAAAATTGGTTCAATTAGGCTTCGGCCTACACTCTGCTCCCCCTGCAGAGCCTGGGCTCTAACACCGCCAGTTGGTGCCCCGAAGTGCTGGCTGCACAGAGAAAAACACCCGCCAATGTGTCAGTGGGGTTCAGCACCGCCAGCTGTTCCCCTGCTGTGTAGCCGGCAACGTGTCCTGCAACAGCCACGCAGACACAAAGCTGCCGCCAGTGCAGGCTTCGGCCTACACTCTGCTCCCCCTGCTGACCCTTTGCTCCAACACCGCTAGTTGGGGCTCTAGGAAGATAAGCTTGAATAGGTCCCCATCCTGGTTCCAGCACCGTCAGCTGGTTCCGGGCAGAGCCTTTGGCTTAGGTGCCTCCTTCTGGGTATCCGAGTTCCACCAACGTCAGGTGGTCCTTGGTAGTGCTTTCAGGCACGGGTACCTCCTGCTTAGTAACCAAGTTCCAGTAACGTCAGCTGGTCCTCGGTAGTTCCATTGGCTCTTGGACCTTCGGCTACCCATCCGGGTTCCAGTACCGTCAGCTGGTTCTCGGCAGTGTCTTTTGCTCTTGTACCTTCTGCTCCCCATCCTGGTTCCAGTACCGTCAGCTGGTTCCGGGCAGAGCCTTTGGCTTAGGTGCCTCCTTCTGGGTATCCGAGTTCCACCAACGTCAGGTGGTCCTTGGTAGTGCTTTCAGGCACGGGTACCTCCTGCTTAGTAACCGGGTTCCAGTAACGTCAGCTGGTCCTCGGTAGTTCCATTGGCTCTTGGACCTTCGGCTACCCATCCGGGTTCCAGTACCGTCAGCTGGTTCTCGGCAGTGTCTTTTGCTCTTGTACCTTCTGCTCCCCATCCTGGTTCCAGTACCGTCAGCTGGTTCCGGGCAGAGCCTTTGGCTTAGGTGCCTCCTTCTGGGTATCCGAGTTCCACCAACGTCAGGTGGTCCTTGGTAGTGCTTTCAGGCACGGGTACCTCCTGCTTAGTAACCGGGTTCCAGTAACATCAGCTGGTCCTCGGTAGTTCCATTGGCTCTTGGACCTTCGGCTACCCATCCGGGTTCCAGTACCGTCAGCTGGTTCTCGGCAGTGTCTTTTGCTCTTGTACCTTCTGCTCCCCATCCTGGTTCCAGTACCGTCAGCTGGTTCCGGGCAGAGCCTTTGGCTTAGGTGCCTCCTTCTGGGTATCCGAGTTCCACCAACGTCAGGTGGTCCTTGGTAGTGCTTTCAGGCACGGGTACCTCCTGCTTAGTAACCGGGTTCCAGTAACGTCAGCTGGTCCTCGGTAGTTCCATTGGCTCTTGGACCTTCGGGTAGCCATCCGAGTTCCAGTTCCATCAGCTGTTTCTCGGCATTTTCTCAGCCTTCTTGTACCTTCTGCTACATTTCCAAGTTCAAGACCCTAAAGACGACGACCCGGAAGACCACCCCTAAGATGACGACGACACCAGAGACGACGACCACTGAGATGACGACGACCCTGGAGACGATGACCCTGAAGACCACCCCGATGACGACGACCCCGGAGACGACGACCCTGGAGACGACGACCCTGGAGACGACGACGACATGGGAGACCGAGAAGCAGAAGAACAAGAGGCTGCAGAACAAAGAGCAGAAGAACATTAAGCATAACACTAAATATCAGAGCAAAAGATATTATCTAAATTATAAGCAGAAGAAGACTAAGCAGTGTATGGGGGTGAGTCCGTTCCTCCTCGTGGTGCCCCTGGATAAAGCCTGATGCTGCAGGCCAAACTGAACGCGGACAAATGTAACTCTTTTGTGACAGGCAGAACGGAAGGTGTAATCTTCAAACTTTTATAGATAACAACTTTGGGAATGCCTGCCACAAATAAGAATATGATGAAGAAGTTGAACATGAAGAAGATAATAGTTAAATAAAAAGAATATGAACAATGTAAAAAAAAAAAATTATAGGTAGAAGAAGAAGAAGATGAATAAGGTGAAGATAGTTGATGTCAAAGAAGCTGATGATGAGGATAATGAAGAAGAAAGTGTGGGAGAAGTAAAAAAGAAGGTGAAGGGCGTGGAAGTAGTGAAACATCAATATCTGACAAAATAAAAAAAAAAAATAACATAGTCAAAATCTTTCTAACGCCGAACGTCATAAAAAAAAAAAAAAATCCTGCTATTCTATTTGTTTGGGCTAAACCTCTGTGCCTTTAATGTCTCCGCCACCTTCCCCAATACATCCTACATTATTCTTAGTTGTTTTCCTTCATGTAGAATTAACCTACAAGGAAAGAAAGGGTTTATTTTAATTCCGATATTTTCGTCCCATTGACTTGCATTGGGATCGGGTATCGGTATCGGATTAGATCCGATACTTTGACGGTATCGGCCGATACTTTCCGATACCGATACTTTCCGATATCGGAAGGTATCGCTCAACACTAAATTCATTGCATCTTCCTCTGAAGTTTCCTATAGACTGCTAAGCTGCGTTTAATATTTACACCAAGTGTTGTGGACTTGAGTTTCTCTCTGCACCTGTTTGAATCACCGTGTGATAATATAGACTTTACCACTTATAAAACTGTGTCCTGTAGTTGTCTTGTTCCACGCAAAGAGTCTTCTGAGTTATCCCCTATAATTATTACACTTTTTTTCTTTTTATGCACAACTGGAGCAGTATAAATGCCATATAATATTTCACTGCTGATAGAACTTAACAGTATTCCTAACGCAGGAAAATTAGCCCATCTTAGACGGACTTCTTACACTGCAATATCAATATAGTGATGCTATTTCTAACCAACCAAGACTAGATTTTTTGTTTTGAGGCACATGTGGCACAGTATAAATGGGGTATAATATTTGTCTGCTGAAAAAAATGTCAGGAATACTAGCACAGGAAAATTTGCTTACTGTGCCGGAGCAATATAGCTATGCTATTTATAAAACAACTCTGGCTTTTTTATTTTGATGCAAAACTGGTGCAATATACAGTACAGACCAAAAGTTTGGACACACCTTCTCATTTAAAGATTTATCTGTATTTTCATGACTATGAAAATTGTACATTCACACTGAAGGATCAAAACTATGAATTAACACATGTGGAATTATATACTTAACAAAAAAGTGTGAAACAACTGAAATTATCTATATATATAATTGTCTAAGGGTTTTTCTGTCTGTCCTGGAAATCCCGCCTGGGCCTCGACCAATCAGCGACGGGCACAGTATTGACGTAGATGTCATAATGGAAATCCCGCGTCTCTGATTGGTCGAGGCCACCAGGAAAAGTCAAGAAAATACAGAAAAATCTTTAAATGAGAAGGTGTGTCCAAACTTTTGGTCTGTACTGTAAATGGCGTATTATATTTGTCTGCTGAAATAAATGATTGGAGAAACTGTAAAGGGTAGCGCCACGGTCATTTACAAGTAACTAGTCCCAGTCTTTCATACATCTTTTAGCCCACGGTTATTTCTCTGTATGACCCTTTTGGGTACTCCTCATTGCACTATGCACCTGCACTTTTGAGCTGACCAATGCATTTCCACTAACTATGCCTGTGGTTACTATTTGCCTCATTACCTAAAATGTGACTCCACTCGGTTTTTTGGTGTTCCATTGTCATTCCCTGTCAATCTTTCTGATTTTATATCATGTATTTATTATCACAGTAATAAAGATTTGTACTTTTGGTACTTTGGTTCTTTTGGTACTATTTCTTGATTTGATCTCTTCTTTACTTTACTGAGGGAGTACTGTTTCCATTATGGGACTTTGCTTTGGGGCTATGTGATAACCTTTACATATTGGTTTATTCTTATTATTATTTATCTTATAAACATATCAAGATCAATGCATATAATACACTACCTTACCCTGTTTGTTCTGTCCTCTCTAATGCTTTTGTAGAGCACTTTGAAGAATTTTCTTTCTATTATCAACAGCCTTTTTTCATACAAGTAATATACAGTATTTATTTCTCTGTGCCTACTCCTTTGGGAGTTATTAATCTCCAACTATTAATAATGCCAGGTGTATTATATGGATACATGTTCTAACCTATTAATGACCACGATATGACATTTTTTGCTTATTTTATTGGTTTTTAATCATCTATAATTCAATAAAAGTAACTTATTACCATGGTTCTCTTCTCCATTCGATCCTTATTTTGGGTTAGAGTTTTTGCTATTGGTTCAGGATTTTGGAATTACCACTAAAAATTGCTTTGATGCACCTTTATAAGTGTCAATTAAAATTTCCACCTGTCTTATCAGCTCGCAGAGTCAATAAATTCCTCATACTTTCTGCTGCTGTAAAGGACAAAAGAGAATAATTTCATTTAATTTTCAAATATAATGTGTTTCACTTTAAATCATGACTATACATGCAGATTAAAATATCAAATATGAATAGCTTGCAGCTCCATGCTTAGGAGACATTCAAGCTTTTACTTAGGGTGTTTTCACATTGCGTCTAGGGACACATTCGCTGGTGCCGCCTGGGCATACATCCGACCCTCCCCCTTAGAACGAGATCCAGATGTATGTACCAAGGCAGCCATTAACTATAATGGTTCCAAAAGAGCGAATGTGCATCATTTTCGGGAATGTATGTGTGACGCCCCAGGGTCCTGGTCGTCACAGTGACATTGTTTTCCTCACAGGGAGAGTGATGTCATGCTTGGAAGCGATGAAAGATAACTCTCACCAGGTAACACAAACATGCAACTGGTTCACACTTCAGGCCACAAGGGGGAGCTTTTGATCTAGGTGACTCCCCTGCATATAGAGATATATTGTGGTTTGGAGGGAAAGTTAGTCAGATAGTACCGGAGAGCAGACTTGAGCAGTGTGAGGCAGGAAGAACGTATGAGGAGATAATACTGAAAGCCGAACAGATTGTAGTGAGCGTGTGGGAGAGCGAGGCACAGGAGAGAAACACCAGTGGAGCAGAGCAATGAATTAGCTACCTCCCTGGCTGGTGCAGATTACCGGTAGCCGGAACACCGAGGTTGTGAGGGACTCTAAGACTGACAGCAGAAACCGTGAGGAGAGCTGGATTACATATCACCTGTCCTCCCTAATACTCAGGTGGCACAATGACACATAGAGCCCGGGTCATGATAGAGATCCTGTAAAAAGGCTCGAGTCATCTGCCATACGGGTTTATGTCCCACCTTTATGGAGGACAGAGAGAACTGTGAGGACCTTATCAGAAGCCATAGGCAGTAAGGGACTACAACACCACTTCGCTATGAGGAAGGCTTTTAACTCCACCTACTAAAGGGGACTCTGAATTTGCTTCCAAGCCGGCTGGACCCTGCCTGTCCTGTGATCTGGTGCCCTGGACTGCTGCTGCCTGAAGTCTTCAGTAAACCAGGTAAAGAGACTGCAAACCTGTGTCCTCGTTCTTTACTGCACTATTCACCGTCTTCCATCTAGACACCGGGAGCCCTGGGGATATACTTCACCTGTGGGAAGTTATAACATCTAGCTGCCATAACATCACCCCAGCGGACCCCTTAAAGCAGAGTCAGTCCCTTCTGACCGAATACCACAGGTGACATCACAAACACAAACTGTAATCAATACCCCTTTTACATGAGCTCCCAGGGCCACAGACCGGGTTGCCACCGTGACATCCCCCTGTGAATACCAGACCAGGTACCGGGTACCCCACGGCCCTGGCGGGCGACTCATACGCCTTCAGAAGGAAAAGACTCAGATGTAGTAGGCTGTGTCAGTCAGTTATTGATGGTTTTCTGGAGAGAAGTGATTTCTTTGCTACCATTCTTGGTGCAAGTGCAGCGCACCAGGGTCCTGGTCGTTGCAGTAATATCATTCTCCTCAAGGGGGGAGTGATGTTACGTTTGGAGGCAATAAAGGAGATCTCTTTACCAGGTATCAAAAACATACAACACATTTCATACTCCAGTCAACCAGGGGGAGCTATGCTCCTATTTATTAGGGCACTCTTCACA
Organism: Ranitomeya variabilis; assembly: GCF_051348905.1. Taxonomy (NCBI): domain Eukaryota; kingdom Metazoa; phylum Chordata; class Amphibia; order Anura; family Dendrobatidae; genus Ranitomeya; species Ranitomeya variabilis. The sequence continues at coordinate 778,298,130 of NC_135232.1, forward strand.
CTAGGTAAAACTGGTGGTCTGCAGAGGAAGTTAGGCAGTTGCTGGCTGAGCTTTGCTCAGGTAGTTGGTCTCTGACAGGGGTGGGAGCCTGTCAGAGATCTAGACAGAAGGACACAGAGCTGTGCCTGCGGCAGTTCCTAAGAAAGGACACAAACAGAGAACTGTATTGTAGAGAGGGTGAGAAAAGAAGTCATAGCAAAAGGAGTGGATACCAGAAGGAGTTCTGCCCTGCACAGGCTGCCTCCTTCTGAGGTGCAGGTTCCCAGTAGCCGGAACACCGAGGGAGCAACAGTCCTTTATGCCTTGCTCCAGAGACTGGCAGGACAGCTAATTTCACATTACTGATCCGCCCCATACCCAGGAGGCAAGGTGGCACCCACGAGAGGCTGGGGCATGATAGAGTCCCTGTAAAACGCCTCAAGCCACAGGTCATACGGGTTGTCCTATCCATCTGGGGGACAGAGAGAGAGACATAACATCTAGAACATCTACAACATGTGTGAGGACCTTATGAGAGGCTAAGCAATAAGATACTACAACACTAAGGTGCTAGAGGAAGGCTGCTGATTTCCACTTGGATAAGGGGACTCTGGATTTGCCTCCAAACCGTCCGGACACTGCCTACCTTGTGGTCTGGTGCTCTGGACTGTGGATGCTGAAGCCTTCAGTAAAAGGTAAAGAGACTGCAACCTCGTGTCCTCGTTCTTCACTGCGCCTTTCACCATCTACACACTGGGAAGCCCTGGGGATACACTTCACCTGTGGGAAGGTATACCATCTAGCTGCAATAATATCACCCCAGTGGACCCCTTAAAGCAGCGTCTGTCACCCTGACCGAATACCACAGGTGGCGTCACGAGCACTTCCCCTTTAAAGACCTTTCCCCTTTTACACGGACGTCCCTAGGGCCATGGACCGGGTCACCCACCATGACATTCCCCCCTGCGAACCCCATGGGGGCGATCCACAAGTGTTAAACAAACCAAAAGTTAAACAAATCCTATTCCTCTGAGTCCTTACTAAACTAAATGACTTCCTTTTTTGTTTTACACACAGAGCAGTAGCGATCTGCACCTATTGTTCAGCCACTAGATACCTAAGACTCCCACCCCTGCATTAGTCAGTTGCATTTATAAGACTGGATAGCAGGCTGGTTTATACATGCTGTTTATAAACTGTTCAGCCATTTGCCTCATGTATTTCTGTGTTATCTGTATCCATGCACTGATGCAACACCCGCAGGTGGCGCACGTGGATCGTGGACCCACTGTGCCACAGGGCTGAGCCTGCCTAGGAAGGGGCGTAGAAAAGCAGCTACCTAGTGTTCACTGGAGCTCCTGATGGTAGAGACAGGCTGGGATGCAGGTAACCGCCAGCTACCACCCATAGGTATTTGGGTTCAGGACACTGGCCGTACTGGGACCAGAGATTCTGGTTCAGGACACTGGCCACACTAGGACTAGGGAACTTCACAATTCACTAATAGGAGAAACTACACACTAATGAAAACTGTTGCTAAGGGGGAGGGAGTTATTAATACAGGATGACGCCCAGCTGTAGGCAGAGAGCCATCTTGCAAGTGAATTTGTTACTGTAAATGCCTCTCAGCGACAGGCTGAGGGCATTTTACTATGTGTGTGTGCTGCCCCTTTAGGAGCAAGGGAGCGTGCACACTAGGCACCGCCAGAAACGGTGGTGCGCACTACAGCAGAGGGCAGTAAATTCTGTATTCCAGCATCCTTGCATAGAATGGTAGCCCCCCTAATGAGAATTAGGAAAGAAAGGGGGGGTCACATGGCCACACAGGCGATGAATAGTATTGTGGCTGAAGTTTCAGTAAAGGGTTAATATTAGGGCGAAATGCCGGCTGATCTGGTGCTATTTTTGGATATTCTGGCTTAGACCAGTTTGTTTGGCGCTCTTTTTAACGGCTGTTCATTGGTGGACAGTGCATTGCTGGGCCGTTACTATAGTATTTAAGACAGTTTCTGGCTAATCTCACTCATTCTTAGGTGAGGTACTGAAGAAAGAAGATACCTGCGTCATGGAGAACCTACTTCAGCAGATCCTAGCCAGGGCTGGGGAAGAGGATGGAGCGGAATGGCTGAGAAGCTGTCTCGCTGTAAAACCTATATCAGCAGCTTCAGAAGCCTTCCCTCCTCCTGCTGATCTGTGCTCACCGCCACTTCAGCCTACCCCTTCTTCGGTGTCACCGCCGAGATCCCACAGAGGCAATAGAAGGAGGAAGCCCAGGACCGCATACTCCCCGTCGTCAGTGACATCGCGCTCCAGCCTACTGCAGCCGGAGTCGAACAGGAAGTCCCGCCCACCTTCTTCTCGGAAGTCTCGCAGTCCGGCACGAGACTTCCCGCAGCGAATAGAGGATGTGCCGGTTCTGTCATCAGGAGCCGCCGCCAAGACAGGCATGCACCGTGGCCGTAAAAGCGCCGCGGCTGCGGCACCGGATTTGAATCCTCGGGCGGCTCCTTCTTCTGCAGCGAGCGCCCACCACACAGCACCTTCAAGACCACGAAACAGCCAGGTCAGCGACGAAGACATCATTCCTTCAACCAGCACGCAGATGCGCTCGCTTAACATGGAGGGCTTGAGTGCAGGCTGCACCACTGAGGTACCTCCTGAGGACAGAAGACCTGGCAGGGGTGAGAACTTTCCTGTGCCGGTATCTTTTTGTGATTATGATTTAAAGCACATGCTAAAAAATGTCCTTTCTCAGGCTTTAGGGGAAGCTTTTAAGTCTACTTCCCCTTTAAATCCTTATAGATTTATCTAATGATTCTCTATTGGTTTCTTTGCCTCCTAGAAATACTTTTAAAGAGGCCCTCATATGTGAACTCTCCCCTCTTGGCTTCCATCTGAGTCCTTCTACGAAGGAGCTTATATGGAACAATCATTATGTGGACTTATTCTCACTTCTCCCTCGCCGAGAACAGCTGGGTAGAATGGATAAGAAGGATGATAAACCAGAGCCTGATGATAATAAGCGCGGTTCGGTCAAATCCTTCAATAATTGGATTCAGGCATTCTCTATATATTCGGTGGTTCTTGGCGAGAAATCCCCACATTTGTGTAGCAAATTATATCAGCATGTTGAAATTATTTTGGAGGCTTACCAGAATTTTGGCTGATTTGCTTGGCTGAATTATGACGAAGCTTTCCGTCAAGAACTGGCAGTACATCCCGAAGTACATTGGGGTAGCAAGGATGTGGGATTATGGCTCAATTTGATGCTTCCTCAAAGAAACTTTTCTAGTAGATCATATCCACATCCCTCCCTAAAAAAGGCTTCTGCTTTGCTTTTAATGACTCCGTTTGTAAATGGGGCAGTAGTTGCAGGTTCCGTCATGAGTGTTCCTTTTGTGGAAACTCACACCCAGTTTCCAAATGCTTTAAAAAGCAAGCAGCTCAGTCCTTATCTAAAGATGCTAATGCAAAAGGCTCAGACCCCGGTGATGGTGGAAAGAATGGCTTCTTGGCTAAAACGTTACCCAGATCAAATGATTAGTGATTTGCTTTTTCGTGGATTTTTGCAGGGGTTTTTCATTCCTCCATTCCAGGGGTCTGGCTGCAAGATCATTAAAAATTTACATTCTGTTTTCATTCATCCTGAGGTAGTTAGGGAAAAAATCTATGGTGAATTGGTGTTGGGTAGGGTAGCTTGTCCTTTTACTTCACCTCCCTTCCCCAATTTCAGAAATTCGCTATTGGGAGTAGTTCCTAAAAAGAGGCTGGTTTGTTTCGCCTTATTCACCACCTGTCATATCCATTTGGTGCTTCATTAAATGATGAAGTAGATAAAGCCACTTGTTCGGTAACTTACTCATCATTTGATGTTGCAATTGACATATTATGAAATTTTGGTCGCGGGGCTTTAATGTCAAAATCTGACATTAAATCCGCTTTTAGGCTTCTTCCAGTGCACCCTGACTGATTTTCTTCATTGGGTTTTCATTTTGAGAATAATTTTTTCTTTGATAAATGTCTTCCCGTGGGATTTTCTCTTTCCTGTTTTTATTTTGAAAGCTTCTCCTCTTTTTTACATTGGGTTCTGGACTCGCAATCTTCTGATGTTGGTATATTGCACTACCTCGATGACTTCCTTTTTATAGGTCCCCCTTCCTCTTCAAAGTGTCTGCAAACGCTGAATATTTTTATTGGCATGTGCAGATACTTTGGTGTCCCAATCACTGATGAAAAAACTGTTTTGCCATCTACAGTTATTGAGTTTTTGGGGATCACTTTGGATTCCTCTACAATGGAATGTAGGCTCCCTGAAGAAAAAATTATTAGATTGCGTGCTGCTTTGCTTAATTTTCTCACAAAAGAGAAAATTACTTTAAAAGAGTTACAGTCTTTATTAGGTTTATTGAATTTTGCATTAAAGATTATCCCAATTGGCTGCGCTTTTTCACGTCGCCTTTATGATGCTACAAGAGGTTTTTCTTCCCCAAACTCATATATTAGAATTGGTTTGGATTTAGAGGAGGATGCCAAAATTTGGCTTTCTTTCCTTTCCAATTTTAATGGCAAATCTTATTGGCAGTCTCCTTTTGTTTTCTCTGACTCTTTTCCATTTGTTTTTTCAGTGCAAAGTTTTTCCGGTTGCGGTATTCTTTTTTCATCCCATTGGATCTCTCAGAGATTGCCCAATTCTTGGGTTACCGGCGGGGTAACTAAGAATACGATGGTTTTGGAACTTTTTCTATTTTTGTAGCCGTGGCCTTATGGGGGTCATCCATGCAAATTTCGAGAACAAATATTTTATGAGCGGACCAAGGTATTTTTTCAGTTAACACATTATCATCAAAAAACAAATGGGCTTCTGGCATTTTAAGACAACTGCTCTTGAAATGTCTTTACTTTAACATTTGGCTTAAAGCAAGTTTTGGCAAGAGCAAGTGGAGCTGTGCAACAGATGCCCTCTGTGAAAGTCATTGGTCGATCTTTCATTTGCAGGTACCCGATGCGGATCCGGAGGAGACGCTGTTTCCCCAGTCTATTTGGGAAGTCATTCCGATTTGATCCCTCATTTTATTCAAAACTCCTTATCCGTAAGATCATGGGCCTGTTATTCGGCTGCATGGAAGCTTTGGCTTAATTTTTGTACATTAAATAATTTTAATCCCAAGGTAGCTAGCCCCATTTCTGGTTTGAAATTTGCGGAGTCTTTAATTGTGCAAGGCCTATTCTATTCTGCTGTTACTAAATACTTAGCAGGCGTTTCATTTTTTCTTAGGCTTTTTGGTGAAGCGTCTTTGGCTTCTCTTTTTCCGATTAGGCAATTTCTGAAAGGTTTCAGAAAAGGTAGTTTTCATCCAGACAACAGGCGCCTGATTTCTTTTTCACTTTTGAAAGACCTTTGCTCGGCCTTAAGCCAAGTTTGTTTAAATTCGGATGAGGTTTTATTATTTTATGCGGCTTTTTGCTTGGCATTTTTTGGGGCCCTCCTCATAGGAGAATTGGTTTCTTGTAAGAAATCTCAGCCCTCTGGGTTGATAATTTCAGATTTAAAGGTCTATGACGATTTTATCATTTTGTCAATTACAAGATCCAAAACGGATCAATTAGCACGGGGATCGAGTTTGAAGATTCTTTCTTTTTCCGACCTTGTTATATGTCCAGTTGCAAACATCAAAAAGTGGTTGCGTGTTAGACCTAATTTTGATGGCCCTTTATTTCTGCATAAAGATGGTTCACCGGCTACGGTTTTTTAATTTAACTTTATTTTAAAGAACTATTTGAGAGTTTTAGGGAAACAGCATCTTCGAATCACTTCTCACTCCTTTAGAATTGGAGCTGCTACTGAGGCTTCTAGGGCCGGCCTTTGCGATCATCAAATTAGGCAATTAGGTAGATGGGAGTCGGGGAGATTTAAGTTGTATGTTCGACATGATTTATACGATGATTAATCTCCATTTCGTTTTCAGGTCCAGTCATAATTTGGGTCATCGGACATTCTTTTATTTATTGGGCCCAGAAGAGAGCTTTACAACGTTGCTATTCTGAGAATTTGTCCTTCGATCTTGCCAAGGCACAGATGTTCTGGCATGGAGTTCGTGGTTTAGGATGGTTTAATTTGGTTTCAGAATTTAATAAATGTTTTAGACAATTTCCATTCCCGGACCTGGTAGTGTTTCATGCAGGTGGGAATGATCTTGGAAAATTGAAAACCCTGGATCTGTTAGCCATTATGCGTTCTGATATTGTTAATCTTAGACAATCTTTCCCTTATCCGGTTTTGTCTTTTCTGAGATTGTGCCTCGGCTTATGTGGAATACACCTGAATTCAGATTCCTGGACAAAATTCGTAAGAGGGTCAATAAAAGCATGGAGAAATTCTTACCATTAGTCAATGGATTTTCCTTTAGGCACGATGACCTTGAGGGCTTCTTACCTGGGCTTTATCGCCAGGATTTGATTCATTTATCTAACATAGGATTAGATATTTTTAACCTGTGTGCTTTTGGGGGGCCTCAACTCTTTGAGTTGAGGCTCGTGGGAAAATCACCCAGTTTCTGGGTGGATTGTTTAATGGAGTTATGGAGTGTTTGGATATTTATAATAATCGTTCATTTGGTTTTTATGCTGTTTTTATTATAAAGTTACCCTATAATAAACATCACGGCCAATTTTATTCCACAATAATTTGTTGTGTCTTTATTTTGTATGAATGAGCCTTGTGTTGCCATGGTAGCCCCCCCTAATGAGAATTAGGAAATAAAGGGGGGGGGGGGTGACATGGCCACACAGGCGATGAATAGTATTGTGGCTGAAGTTTCAGTAAAGGGTTAATATTAGGGCGAATTGCCGGCTGATCTGGTGCTATTTTCGGATATTCTGGCTTAGACCAGTTTGTTTGGCACTCTTTTTAACGGCTGTTCATTGGTGGACAGTGCGTTGCTGGGCCGTTACTATAGTATTTAAGACAGTTTCTGGCTAATCTCACTCATTCTGAGGTGAGGTACTGAAGAAAGAAGATAAAAAATGTGTCTTTATTTTGTATGAATGAGCCTTGTGTTGCCATGGAAAAAGGACATCGTGCAGGAGCGCCGGCCATTCTGTTATAACTGATACCCTGTTATTTCATTGCTCCTAGTTTCACTGAATGCATTTACTAATGTTCAATTAACTACACAGACTTCAAGATTACGTCTTCTTATCGGACTATAGTAGATCGGTTTAGCTGCCTGTCAGACTACACACACCTCAGGGGAACGTGTAGCGAGGACCGGACACCTAAAACTTGAGAGCAGCCACTCTACTCTGTCCAAACTAGACTGTGTGACCCCTATAGGTACAGATGAGAGCTACCCTTAAGGAGGACATGTCACCATATCAAAAGTGTCCCATTTTTCTTATTAAATTCCTACTGCTCCCCTGATAAAACTTTTTATTATTAAATCAACCATACAGTTCCAGAGATATGGGTCTTATTATTTAGTGCTCATTTTTGGGGTCTTTACCAAAGGGACCTTGCTTACAAGGTAATAATGCAGAGGAGCCTAAAGACATGACCCCAGAGAATTCTGTCAGCAACACCCCCTTGGTAAAGGCCATAAAATTTGTACAACAGAATGTAAAAAAAAAAAAGAAAAAAGCAGAATACTTAGTAAAACAAATAGTCAACTAGGAATGGAAGCTTCATTCCAGCCAGTACAATGAAAGCTCCGTCAATGTTGAAAATCGAAACCTTGAGCCTTACACCATGAACAGTGAAGAATCCTAGTTAAAACATATGCCATCCATAAGGTTTTTTCTAACACTGTCTTACAATCCCTTTGCAATATTGTGCTTGCAAATTAAAATGCATTTTCATGGTGACAGGTTCCCTTTAACAGTCGTTCTTTGCCTTTCTCATATTACTTCTGACCTTTCCCTCCCTCCAATTTTCTGTAGCTCTTATCTTTTTTTCTAAATTATTAGTTGCTATTTACCTTGCTCAATCCTCTTTCATAACAGTCTTTCACTCAGCATTGTGCAATTCCACCTTTTATTTCTCTGTACTGCCGCAGAGAGTAGGCACAGGCATCATGGTGCCATGGGAACAAGCTCTGAATGTTGTAACACTACCTTCTCCAATACACAATCTCCAGAGATCAAGTCCTGTCTCCATAGCAATCTCCACTTGTTTCCATCTCTCCACCTTATTTTATTTATTATATATTGCGGTCTCCTTACATTGTGTATGTGTATTGTGTTCCAAGTAGAGTTGAGCGAATTTGTTCGGGTTCCCTCTTAGGCTATGTTCACATTAGCGTTGTGCGACACAGCGTCGGGCGCCGCTGCGGCGACGCATGCGTCATGCGCCCCTATATTTAACATGGGGGCGCATGGACATGCGTTGCACTTGCGTTTTGTGACGCATGCGTCACTGCGGCGCACGCGTCAGGGCGCAGAGGACGCAGCAAGTTGCATTTTTTGTGCGTCCAAAATCAAGCAAAAAAAGGACGCATGCGTCACAAAACAATGCGTTTGGCATGCGTTTTGCAGGCGTTGTGCGTTGCGTCACCGACGCAACACACAACAACGCAAATGTGAACGTAGCCTTATTCGGCAAGTTATAGCGCTTACCGAATAAGCTGCAGAGGGAACCCGGATACCTGGATCGCTCCCGATAACCAGCTGTTCGGCGCCGCAGGTTCATGTGTCACGGTTGTGTGACACTCACAGCACATGCATGGAGAGGCTGTTTGTTGGGTTCTCCATGCATGTGTCATGACTGTCACACAACCTCAACACATGCAGCTGCGGCACCGATCAGCTGATCAGTAGGAGCGATCCAGGTATCCGGGTTCCCTCTGCAGCTTATTCGGTAAGCACTATAATTCAACTTTAACTACAAGACTCTAATTACGTACAAGACCTCCTAACTGAAAAACAATCTGAACTGTCATCAGCCTGTAGTCATGTGAAAACAATAAAGCAGAACGAGATTTGTTATCTGCAGCAAATTCACTGATACAAAAGGTACCAAAATAACTGATCCACGTGTCTTCAAAAGATTAGTTTGCTCATCAGCATAGCGACTCAGAAATATTTATTCAAAAAGGGAGAACCATGAGTCTATAAAGCTACTGTATATAACAATATAAATTTTTATTGAAAATAACATTAAAAAGATCATATATGAAAATTGAGTGAATAATCCCAGTACAATTGCCTTGGGAGCTGCCTCAAACAACATGTAAAAAATACCTTACATATATTTATATGTTTTGTTTTGCACGTTGTATTTTTTGCAGGGTGCAGTTGGGCCCAAATGGTTCTGTACACTGTGGCCTCTATTCACACAGGATGCATTATAGTTATCACTGGGCAGCCCGCCATAGGGCGTCATTAATAGGCTGAGAACCAGATGCTCTGCATTCCTTGTGTGAACACGCCACATACAGAGTATGTATCTTAGTGCATTGGTGTACCACACGGCCAATCCCTGATTGAAGGCTGGCTGTTTCATTAGGTATTGCACCTGTGCATTTGCTATTTTATTTGGGTCCGCTGCACCCTGCTCGTGCATTTGTATTGAGGCCTATTTAGACAGGTAAGCATCTCTGGCTGTTTTTGGTGTGTTAACATGTAAAAAATAGTAGGCAATTCCCACATGTGTTGTAGCTCTCTAACAGCTGCAACATTCATATGTAGCCGCAGGGACTCGAACATATGCTAGTTATCCGATCCCGATCGCTCATCACTAATATCATTAATGTGCAATGACTTGCCTGCGCAGTAGCAGGATGAAGACACTGCCATTACAAGGGTGAATAACGTACCTATAACCGCACGAGTGCATGGCGCATGCGTGGGATTATGGCTCCTCATCAGGTTAGTGTGACATGCATAGGAGGAGGTGCTGGTATTGTAATTGAGAGAGGAGGCAAGAATTTCTTCAAGGCACCGCACGCCCCGGAGCCTGGAAGAAATCTTTAACATAAAAGATTAAAAGTGCATTTCTCGACATCTAGACCACAGCTATGAGGCATGCACGTAAGGGCTCTTGCACACATCAGTGTGTCCAGTACGTGTGGTGACAGTTTTCACACGTACCGGAAACACTTGCACACATAAACCCATTCAACTGAATGGATCTGTGCACGTCAGTGTCTTTCCATGGACCATGTGTCTACGGGCAAAATGCGCTGACAAGTCCATTTTTTAACAGAAGAAAACAGAAAAAAACACTTGTGCCCCAGGATGAGACGGGGAAGTCATTATTACCACATGTACCGGCAGCTGGGAAGCAGCGGTACAGTTAGCGCTGCTTCCCGGCGCCGGGTGCTGACTCTCATCATTCTCCTCTACTCTGCCGTCGATGAGCGCGAGCAGGGGAGAATGATGAGAGTTGTTTTCAACTGATATCAGCAGCTGATGAGACTATTACTCCTATCAGCCCACACCTGCTGCCACTAATAACAGTGAGAGCAGGCGGCAGCTAATGGGAGTATTCATCAGTCACCGCTTGCGCTATAAATATAACGCTCAACATTCTCACCTGCTCACTCAGATTGCCAGCAGATCAAGGAAGAATGATGAGAGCCGTCTTTGGCACCCAGCGCCGGGGAACAACACTAACAGTACCGCTGCTTCCCTGTCTCTGGTACATGTGGTACAGATGCGGCACATGGTTGCCACACATATGTCACAAGTATTACACATACGAACACTGATATCTCCGGTACGAGTGGAAATCTTGTGTTGGCGCCATTTTGACATGGTAACAGTGCAGAGATGCTGCTCCTGACACTGGCACTGTGTGTAATTTTGTGACAGTGATATGAAGCTGGCTGCAGACCTTAGCACATTAAAAAAAATATTTTTTCTTTTTGCTAAACGTGATACAGCCCGCCATATCCCACCTTGTCATTTAGTGGCATCGATATTGTTCTGTGTGCAGAGATGTTGCACATTAACATTTTTTTAATTTTTTTTTTACGAACGTGAAACAGCAGCCGAGATCCGAGTTTGAAATTGTTTTGAGCCTATCTTCTACATTATACAAGCCTCATCCACACAAAAAAAATCTCCTGTTACTAATGTGATACAGTAGGGGATATCTAATTTTAAAATTGTTTATAGCATCTAGTCCATGTTATATAGGTGTCATCCACACTCCAAAAAAAGTCTTCTGTTACTAACATCATACAGTAGGGGAGATCTCAGTTTGAAATTGTTTGGAGCATATCTTTTTTGTCATACAGCTCTCATCCACACTTAAACAATTCTTTCTTCTGTTACTAACATCAATTAAAATTGACTGGAGCTTCTAGTCTATGCTATAGAGGCCTCATCCACAGGCCTAAAAAATCTAAAAAAAAAATTAATCAGTTACTAACATCATACAGTAGGAGAGATCTAATTTTAAAATTGTTTGGAGCATATTTTCTTTGTCATACAGCTCTCATCCACACTTAAAGAATTCTTTCTTCTGTTACTAACGTCATACAGTAGGGGAGATCTCACTTTGAAATTGTTTGGAGCATCTAGTCTATGTTATACAGAACCAAAATCCAATAGTGGACTCACCACCTCCAAACACAATTCTCATACACATACACCACACCAATTGTAGGTGAAAGAGAGGCATAGGCACATATGGTATATTCAAACAATAATAATTTTATCAAACACTAATTTAAAAACAAGTCAAGGAAATTCATGAAAAAATACTGATGGCAAAACAACCAGAAAAAAGGAAATGGATATAGCCGCGTAACACTGCAACACCCTCAAGCTTTTATATTATAGGCATAAGGACCTGCCTTATAATCAATGAAGTGGCCTAGACAAGCAGGGCATATTGCTGGATAACCTTATCCCTGGGAAAGAAGCGATTCACAATAATTGTGTTATAATACTTCATATTTCATATGCATATACTACTGAAAAAAACATATACGGTACAGATGCTTCAAAAACCCAAATTTAGTCAAAAAAGTGCATAGTGCTAAGAATTGCGGTTATCAAAATACAAGCCTGTTACAGCTTTTCACCTCTCAGGGCGATATGTCCATCTGCATACAATGCCACTAATAAGTGTGCTGAAAGTGCCTAGTGCAGGAATTTTAACAGATCTAAATTTAACTCTAGCAGCTGAAATCCTATTTTACTCACATAAGTGTGTGTCCTTTCCTGTGTGTCCATCAGTGACCCCGACAGCGCCGTTTCGCCATAATGGCGAATATACAATGTAGCGGTAGTACGCCAGAGGCCTGATGGGACATGAGAAAAAAAAGTCGCTTTCAAGCTTGGCCATGAAAAGATTTGCATACTGTGGGGCCATAGGCCTCTGGCGTACTACCGCTACATTGATGACATTTTAATCATCTGGACGGAGTCTGAGCCACAGGTAAAGACGTTCCATGAACAGTTTAATCAATTTCATCCCACCATCAACTTGACACTCAACTACTCCTGCACTGAAATTAACTTTCTGGACACCATCATTAAGCTGCAGAACAATAAAATAGAGACATCACTGTATCAGAAGCCAATCGACCGTCCAACATACCTTAAATGGGACAGTTTCCATCCAAAACACATAAAAAACTCCATTGTCTACAGCCAAGCCATCAGATACAATCGTATATGTTCCAACCCAATGGATAGAGATGAACACCTTGGTCGCCTCAGAAAGACCTTTTTGAATCAGGGCTACCATCCAAGAACAATTGAAAACCAGATTACAAGAGCCACCAGAATATCAAGGAATCACCTGCTACATTACAAAACTAAAGAAGAAAATAACCGGGTACCTCTAGTAGTTACCTACAATCCAAATCTGGAGGCGCTAAGGGGAGCTGCACGGAAATTACAACCTTTACTGCAAAAAGATGCCCGACTACAAGCAATTTTTCCAGACCCCCCACTACTGTGTTTTAGGCAGCCCCCAAATCTAAGAAGCATCATTATCAGAAGCTCCCTGTCCTCTCCAACAGCTGCAGGTACCTTTCCTTGCAATCAGAAAAAATGTAAAACCTGTCCATTTATAATGACCACGGACAAGATAAAGATCCCCAATTCACATCAGGACTACAAGATACCAGGTACATTCAGCTGCGTCACTTCTAATGTGGTGTACTTAATTATTTGTACTAAATGTCCAACTGGGGGTCTGTATGTGGGGGAGACAGGGCAGAAACTGAGAACAAGGATGAACTCTCATCGCCATACAATAAGAGAAAAAAGAATGGATATACCTGTGGCAATACATTTCTGTCTCCCAAATCATAACATTATGGACATGAAATTACTTGTATTAAAGGGTAACTTCAAATCGCAGAAAGACAGGAGAGTCTGGGAATATAAACTGATGACGACCTTTGACACTCTAAATGCAGGAATGAATGTGTCACACGGATTTATGTCTTTTTACATCAACTAATGAACTTGCCCATCAGACCATGTGGGGTCATCACAACAGAACCAGACCCTAATCACAGGACAATAAAACAATCCTTATCTAAGAATTGGCCCAATATTTATGGACGTAACTGTTTATCACCCATGGTAATTCTGCTTCATGTCACCTGGCTTATCCATGGTTTTTTTCCCCTCTCCCTTTTTTTTTTTTTTCTATACTATGTTGTGCATAAATATGTGATTCTTCAGAATTTGTTTTAGTCTTTGCCTGATGAAGAGACGTATGTAGTCTCGAAAGCTTGCAATTTGTTACCATCTTTTCAGTTAGCCATTAAAAGGTATCAACCACTGAGGACTCTCAATCTAATATATAAAGCTGAATGTGTGTATGTGTGTATGTCCGGGATTGGCATCTGAACCGTCGCAGCTACAGCCACAAAATTTTGCACAGTCACACGTCTGGACCCCGAGAGCGTCATAGGCTATGTTGTGAGGTGAAATTTTAACCCCGCGCTTTCCAATTCACCAAACAATTTTGCCCCTATCTACATAATGGGGAAAAAGTGAAAGGAAAAGTGTTGGAGGCGTCGCAGCTACAGGCACAACATTTTGCACAGTCACACGTCTGGACCCCGAGAGCGTCATAGGCTATGTTGTGAGGTGAAATTTCAACCCCGCGCTTTCCAATTCACCAAACAATTTTGCCCCTATCTACATAATGGGGAAAAAGTGAAAGGAAAAGTGTTGGAGGCGTCGCAGCTACAGGCACAAAATTTTGCACAGTCACACGTCTGGACCCTGAGAGCGTCAAAGCTATGTTGTGAGGTGAAATTTTAACCCCGTGCTTTCCAATTCACCAAACAATTTTGCCCCTATCTACATAATGGGGAAAAAATGAAAGGAAAAGTGTTGGAGGCAAATTAACAGCTGCCAGATGTGAACAAGGGGGACTTAAAGAATGACAGCGATGGCGCCAAAGAGTATATACTGTACAGTTGCTAAGGTGGGGCCCCAACATGGGATAATCACCACACCACCACGGGGATATGAACACACACATAAAATGCGCCACACACTACCACGTGCTCGAACACATATACCACCCTCAGCGCACATTTCACCACACATACACCAACCTCGCCACATAAAAGTCGAAACACAAAAGTCGCCGCTCAAAACTCGCCACGCGCAAAACTCTCCACATGCAAAACTCGCCACACGTGCAAAACTCACCTCATGGAAAACTCGCCACATGCAAAACTTGCACACGCAGAAAAATTGCCACACGCAGAAAAATTGCCACATGCACAAAAGTTGCAACACATGCAAAAGTTGCCTCACACAAAACTTGCACATACTCAAAGGGCACCACACATAAAACTCGCCACGCGCAAAACTCGCCATGCGCAAAACTTGCTGCACACAACTTGGTACACTAACCTGTCACATGCAACTCGACACACAAAAAGTTGCTACACGCATGTCGCCACACAAAACTCATCTCACAAAAGTCCCTACATGCATGTCGCCACACGCAACTCAACACACACAACTTGACACATGAAACTCGCCCTAAAACACACACAAGTCTGGTATTATCCTTCAAAAATAAAAATCTGATTAATAAGCAGACAAACTACAAGAGCAACAAATGTACCATATAGGAATCCGGCAGCTGTCAGTCACATGACCAGTCTATTATGTGTATGTGTGAGCTAATATATACTGCCAGGGGGTGGGCTTACTGTTGGCTGGGGATTTATCAGGCTGCCAATAGCAACCAATCACAGCTCAGCTTCTATTTTGCTACAGTTAATTAACCTGAGCTCTGATTGGTTAATATAGGCAACAAAGACATTCTCAGTATAACAAAGCTAATATATGTTGTGAAATTCTTCTATTAGCTTAGTTTTTGCCTTTTAATAATTACATTTCTTTCTATTTGTTTTGTGGTTTTTGTGTGCAGAATAAATTTTTGTTAACACATTCTATTTTGCTAACAGCAGTCATTAACCCGGGCGAAGCCAGGTAGTACAGCTAGTTCTAAATATTTTTCTATCTACTGGCTAACACGGTACCAAGATATATTTCTTTCCTGTAACTTCTGTTACTGGATTTTTCTGTGCCTGCTCTTGCTGCTGCTGCAGATGTTAACACTGATTTGTGGAAAGGTGAGCACTGCAGTCCTGCTTGAGGGTACATCTGCTGGGTTGGCTGTAGTGGAACACATGTTGGTCCCAATTATACTATTTCTACATTGGTGAAATTGATGCCACTTTGGCGGTGTCTGCCACTAACTTTTGGAATGTGAACAGTTCTGGTTGGGTGTCCATCTGCTGGGTTGGGTGCAGTGGAAGATGTGTCGGTCCCTATTATACTATTTCTACTGTGGTGAAATTGATGCCACTTTGGTGTCATCAGCATCACTATTCCGGTCATCTATATGTTGGAGCAGACTGTGAATACCATGTGGGAGGAAATGGTGGTCCCAATAGAAGAGGAGGAGGCAGAAAAGGATGCAGAAGGGATAACATTGTCTCTAAGTTCCAGACTGTCGTCACACAGACAGGTGCCAAAGGAGGATGGATTACTGCGATCGAGGGGGACTGGTGATAACAGACAAACTGTTAGTGAAGATGCAAGATCCAAGGAACAAATGGAGGCGGAAGATGTGATGGGGGAGCAACTGTCAAAAGATGAAGAGGATAATCCTCCCCTCTCTGTTGTTCATGGTTGACGAGAGGGGACGGAGGAAACAAGCATCAGTGTTACCCAGCCATAAACACTGCATGAGATTTTACCTCATGGCAAAGCCCGACATATGAGTGCCTTCTTGCTGCACTATGTGCAACATGATCCCCATATAGTTATGATTAGAAATAGTGCTGACTACAGGGTTGCCAGTCTGTTAGATCCATGTTATAAAACCAAATTTTGCCAGATGCTTTCCACCCTGGAAAAAGACCCGCAAATGCTGGAGTATCGAAACATGCTCTTACATAACCTTAAGAGAGCATTTCCCCAAGACATCAGTGAAGCCCACAGTTCACGTCGCAGTTCTAGACTTCTAACCTCCGACACATCAAATCGTCAATGCCAAAACATTAGCAGCAGTAGTTTAAGTGTAAGAAGCCATTTCTGTGAGTTTTGACTTTTTTTTTAGACCAGCTCATGCACTAGTACAGCAGAGTCCAAGTTTTACACGTGGTGAATGATTGGAGAGGATGGTGCAGGAGTATCTAGAACTGAATATGAACACCATCAGGCAGGGTTTGGATCCTTTCACATTTTAGTCTTCCAAAATGGATGAGTGGCATGAGCTCACCTCATACGCCTTGGAGATGTTATCGTGCCCGGCAGCAGCGTTCTCTCAGAACGTGTCTTCAGCATTGCTGGTGGTATCCTCATGGATAAGTGCAGCTGGCAGTGCCCTGAAAATATAGACCGCATAACTTTCATCAAGATGAGCAAGTCATGGATCTCCAAAGACTTTTGTACCCCAATCGCAGACTGTACAGACTAGGCGATATTGCATTTTTTAGTATGCTGCATTAATGTTGTGTAACTGTACTCTGTTATATCTTTAGTGTGCTCCTGTGCCTTCTGTTGCTGATGCTGCTTCAGATGGTAACACAAATGTGTGGAAATGTGAACAGTAGTGTTCAGCGATACCTTCCGATACTCAAAGGTATCGGTATTGGATGGTATCGGCCGATATCCAAAAAATATCGGATATCGCCGATACCAATACCCGATACCAATGCAAGTCAATGGGACACAAGTATCGGAAGGTATCCTGGATGGTTCCCAGGGTCTGAAGGAGAAGAAACTCTCCTTCAGGCCCTGGGATCCATATTAATGTAAAAAATAAAGAATTAAAATAAAAAATATGGATATACTCACCCCTCCGGCGGCCCCTGGACCTTACCGATGTAACCGGCAGCCTCCGTTCCTAAGAATGAGGAGTTTAGGACCTTCGATGATGTCGCGGCTTGTGATTGGTCGCGTGACCGCTCATGTGACCGCTCATGCGACAAATCACAAGCCGCGACGTCATAGCAGGTCCTAAACTCCTCATTCTTAGGAACGGAGGCTGCCGGTTACATCGGTAAGGTCCAGGGGCCGCCAGAGGGGTGAGTATATTCATATTTTTATTTTAATTCTTTATTTTTTACATGAATATGGATCCCAGGGCCTGAAGGAGAGTCTCCTCTCCTCCAAACCCTGGGAACCATACACTGGAAACTTCCGATTCCGATGTCCGAAATCACAAAAATATCGGAACTCGGTATCGGAATTCCGATACAGCAAATATCGGCCGATACCCGATACTTGCGGTATCGGAATGCTCAACACTAGTGAACAGTCATGGTTGGTCTACATCTGCTGGGTTGGCTGTAGTGGAAGACGTGTCGGTCCCAATTATACTCGTGGTCTCGTGAAATTTATGCCACTTCAGTAGTGTCAGGCCCTCATTAGTTTAAATGTGAACACTCCTGGTTGGATGTCCATCTGCTGGTTTGGATGTAGTGGAAGACCTGTCGGTTCATATTATACTTGCTATACAATGGTGAAATTGATGCCTTATTGGTGGTGTCTGCCACTAATTTTTGGAAATGATACAAACAGCTGCAAAAAAGCTGCAGACCAAAAATTGGGGATAACCAAACACAAATACAGAAATAATTTTATTGAATACAAAGCCAACACACATGTTAAAAATAATTAAAAGTTAAAAAGACTTGACATCAGAAAACCCAAACAGCTTATAATAAAGCCTAAGACTACCCCTCCCAAGGCCAATGGAAAAACATAGTTAAGGTACCTTCACACTGAGCAACTTTACAACGAGAACGACAATGATCCGTGACATTGCAGCGTCCTGGTTAGCGATCTCGTTGTGTTTGACACGCAGCAGCGATCTGGATCCCGCTGTGATATCGCTGGTCGGAGCTAGAAGTCCAGAACTTTATTTGGTCGTCAGATCGGCGTGTATCGTCATGTTTGACAGCAAAAGCAACGATGCCTGCAATGTTTCTTCATGGAGCGAACTGGAGCGAACAACCAGCAAGAACGATAAGTACATCACTGGATCGCTCCTGCATCGTTCTGCTGTTGCCGGTGTCTGACGTCTCCTAGCGACCTAAACAGCGACGCTGCAGCGATTGGCTCGTTGTCTATATCACTGCAGCATCGCTTAATGTGACGATACCTTTAGTATAATAAACAAAAATGTTAATTGCTAATGAAGGTCAAAGTAATATGTGCAGGCATCAACAGTGACTCAATGTAAATCCCAATAATGCATATGAATAAATGAACATACACCATCAACATAGCAACCAACCAAAGTATACTATTATTCCACTGCACTGATTCTACCTGATGGTGGGCAAGAAGCCTCTGAATAATCTATCTGCAAAGTGCAGGTATCACTAATAGCACTCACACAAGCCAGAGAACCATGCTGTGCACGATAACACAGTGGCTAATGCAGACCCAAAACAGCGCATGGTACAAGTAAAAAGCCTGGGAGCAGGGAAGCCCATGGAGATGCCCGATGCGTGTCGCCACCGCAAGGTGGCTTCGTCAGGGGCTGGAGATGTGGTTAGCCAGGTATTCTTAAATACAACATCAAATAATGAGGAATAAACAGCAGCTGCGGTAATTACCTCAGATTGTAGAGCTTGCTAGGGACCTACTTCCGGGACGCTGAAGAGAAGGCATGCTGAATTCACCTTCCGGTCACAAACAAACTGTTTTCCAAGTCCTGAATGGAGGCCACTGAGCATGATCAACAACGTCATGCTGGTGCTGCTGCGCAGTGAGGACAAGCCTTCACCCTGGTAAAGTGCACCGCTCGCAAATGCAAGCCACTGCGCATGATCCTTAGCTTCATGCTAGTGCAGCTGCGCAGTGAGGACAAGCCTTCATCATGGTAACGTGCACTGCTCGCAAATGCAGGCCACTGCTCATAATCATAGGCGTCATGCTGATGCAACTACGCAGTGAAGGCGAGCCTTAACCCCAGTAACGTGTACCGCCCACAAATACATTGAGTCTGCGCACTGAAAACCGAAACAGCCTGAAATAGGGCTGAAATTGTAAATATATAAACGCGCACCCTTATACGGCGGTATACATAGCTGGTGTAGATGAGCCCATACATGCAAATTCTATCCCAAGTCCAGTTTGAAAGCCACTGCGCATGCTCAATAACATCATGCTGGTGCCGCTGCACAGTGAAAGCTAGCCTTCACCATGGTAACATGCACAGCTCACAGCTATATTAAGTCTGCAAACCGGAGTCCAACATAACCCAAAGTGAGGCTGATACTATGAAATACACAGACACACACACTTTTACAGCGGTATACACAACTGATATGCAAAAGCCTAAGAGGTTTATGCCGGATGGCAAGATCTTAATAAGAGCAGGCATACACAAATCCCCCATGTAGGAGATTTAAATGTAAGATATTCTATCACTGTGTGCATATTAGCGTCATGAAAATATTACATTCCATATGCGCATCAGAGCGCGCTACATCCAAAAGTAAGACTATTTCTATAGAAATAAAAGATACTGAAAGTTAAGCGGCGGTGTATACAGCTTGTGTAGGAGGGCCTGTCGAGTTTGTGCCAAAAAGACGAAAGTTAGTGAGAATGAATGTACGCATACCCCGTCAGTAATCAAACATAGAAAATTCAGCAGCAATATACACTCACCGGCCACTTTATTAGGTACACCATGCTAGTAACGGGTTGGACCCCTTTTGCCTTCAGAACTGCCTCAATTCTTCGTGGCATAGATTCAACAAGGTGCTGGAAGCATTCCTCAGAGATTTCGGTCCATATTGACATGATGGCATCACACAGTTGCCGCAGATTTGTCGGCTGCACATCCCAAAGATGCTCCATACAAGGCAGGATGGATCCATGCTTTCATGTTGTTTACGCCAAATTCTGACCCTACCATCCGAATGTCGCAGCAGAAATCGAGACTCATCAGACCAAGCAACGTTTTTCCAATCTTCTACTGTCCAATTTCGATGAGCTTGTACAAATTGTAGCCTCAGTTTCCTGTTCTTAGCTGAAAGGAGTGGTACCCGGTGTGGTCTTCTGCTGCTGTAGCCCATCTGCCTCAAAGTTCGACGCACTGTGCGTTCAGAGATGCTCTTAGGCCTACCTTGGTTGTAACGGGTGGCGATTTGAGTCACTGTTGCCTTTCTATCAGCTCGAACCAGTCTGCCCATTCTCCTCTGACCTCTGGCATCAACAAGGCATTTCCGCCCACAGAACTGCCGCTCACTGGATTTTTTTTCTTTTTCGGACCATTCTCTGTAAACCCTAGAGATGGTTGTGCGTGAAAATCCCAGTAGATCAGCAGTTTCTGAAATACTCAGACCAGCCCTTCTGGCACCAACAACCATGCCACGTTCAAAGGCACTCAAATCACCTTTCTTCCCCATACTGATGCTCGGTTTGAACTGCAGGAGATTGTCTTGACCATGTCTACATGCCTAAATGCACTGAGTTGCCGCCATGTGATTGGCTGATTAGAAATTAAGTGTTAACAAGAAGTTGGACAGGTGTACCTAATAAAGTGGCCAGTGAGTGTATATATAGCTAGTAAAACAAGGTTTTAGAGGGCTATGTCTACATGTAAATTTTAGTGAACAGAGGCAATGCTGTCTGGTGGTGTCTGCCAAAAATTCTGGTTGGGTGTCCATCTGCTGTCGGTCTCTATTATACTATTTCTAATGTGGTGAAATTGATGCCACTTTGGTTGTGTCTGCTAATAATTTTTGGAAATGTGAACACTCCTGATTGGGTGTCAATCTGCTGGATTGGGTGTAGTGGAAAACCTGTCAGTCCATATTATACTATCTATACTGTGGTGAAATTGATGCCACTATGTTGGTGTCTGCCACTATTATTTTTTAAATGTGTAGACTCCTGGTTGGGTCTCCTTCATGTGTGTTGCCTGTAGCAGTAGGCCTCCGAGACCATCAGACCATCACTTCCTTTGAGGCAACTACCTGTATTACTATCTTATTCTGACAATAGTAATCTACGAAACTGATATTTGTGCCACCTGAGTGTGGATGAGTATGAAAGCAGGTTGAACGGTTGCATGTGGTATCAGGGCTCGTATCAGGGCTCCCAGCACAGTAGGCCTACACCAAACCCTCACCCACCTCATCTTAATTTGTCGTTCAATTCAAAGCTCTAAATGCTGACCCAGACCCCGATACCTCATGCCTGGCTGATTGCTTCAGTGACATGCTACAATTAGTACTGTTGGTGAATTGAGTCCACTTTCCTGGTGTCTGCCCCAAATTTGATGTGTTTTGGCAGCATTTGGGCTGTTATAAGGTGTTGTGCATGTGTTTATTTTTACCTCCCATTGAGATGAATGGCGTTCAGTTATGCTCAGAGAATATTCAACGAAATAATCGGCGAATATTGCAAATTCGGCGATCGTAATCCGAAGCGAACATTGAAATATTCCCTCATCTCTACTTACAAATGCTGTGCACCTCCATCACAAATGTTACTTTAGTCATCAACTAGAGTACATTTCTTGTATAATTTACGCTACTAAAGCAGCAGAACTTTTGATGAACTTGCTTTCCGAGCTTCGCCATAGCCTGTCCGGCTTAAGCTCCAGCCACTTTGATGGAGCTGGCCGAGACTGGCATAAAAAAGACAAATGTTGCAAAAATTTTGCAAAAGTTTTAGAATTTTTGAGCAACTTAAAAATTTTTTTCAATGTTTCATGTTTACGTCAGAAAATTAGCGAAAACATTTTTGATAAATTGATCCCAAATTTTAAACTTTCTTCAACATTTGAAGCATTGCTGCTAATTATGAAAGGTATCTGAGAAAAATGGTAACTTAAAATTCTAGATGCCTTTAATCCTAACTACATGCTTCTCTTTCCCACTTATTAGCCTTCAGCACTGTATAGGCCCTTGTACATGATAATAGTAAAACTTGTTCCCAATTATCGCCAATGCAAACATGCCAGCAATCTCCCCACGAATGAGAACAACGTTACTTCATCAAGTACGGTAATTGGATTTTTGTGCATGTATAGAAATCTGCTCCACATTGCCCCGTGTAACCAGCTGATCTGTTACCGATAACATGTGCTGTGTATGGAGACAGAACAGTTGTACTAGTGATCGTACTGTGGCCATCATTGCTTTTCTGCCTGTGTAAATCATTCAGAAACTAATGGAACAGAAATCCCGCAGTCATTAGATGTTCAATTATTGATTTATTAAGGAAAGATTATTTTTATCTTTTGGAATAGAATTGGGAAAATTTGGGGGAGATTTTTCTGGGGGAAATTACAGAAAGAAGAGTCTTTGGGAATATCTTTCTTATTTGTTATGATCAGACAGTTTGATGGAATCGCTTTTGACTTTCTGTCTTCTGTCCTGGGTCTTTGTCCAGAGCCGTTCTCTGTTTCATTTTTCTAATCAGCTTTATGCAGATGAAAATTCTGAAAAAAAAACGTATATACTTTGTTACATCAGCTATTTACATGTAGCTCTAAGATCTCTCCTACAAATACAGAATTATTATTTGTTGGTTATAAAGGATACATACCATATTACAACAATCAGTATGATGATGAATAAGCCGACCGCCAAGAATATTGTCAGGTATTTTTTGTTAGTTGTTATGGCCTTCATAAAAGTCGGCTCAGGCTTAGTGAGGTCAAGCACATGAGGTAGTGTAGGACGAGGCTTGTATTTTTGGGTCGTCCTTCCAGATCCTGTGATTACTAAAATAACAAAAATCTTTATTAGTTTATTCCATCTAAAGAATAGGACATTAACCCTTTCCCGACATAGGATGCAATTGTACCTCCTACTTTGGGTCTCCTTGTATGTAACAAGTTCAGGAGCTGAAGGCACTAGACCATAAACGCAAGCATCCATGCCAGAAGTAGGAAGGTGGTCCCTTTTTGGAATAGCATAATGATTCCTACTTCTGGCATGGATGCTTGCATTTATGGTCTAGTGCCTTCAGCGCCATAAGGGGTTTTCCAACAAATATCGGAGATCCTACCGTCTACTGCTATTGGGTGAGATTGTTCCTATTTTCACTATATGGATCTCTATTGTACTTTTGGAGCATAGTTGGCAGAGCGTCAGTGGTACTGGCATGTCCTCAGGCTTCTTATGTCTCATTAGGGCTATTTTACTGCATTGCCAGTGGTTCTGGTATTGGTAGCTTATGATAGACAATCAATCCCCTGATTGAGCAGATTTACCGTAGGTCTTTGCTGCCTCTTTGGGAGTTTTGATTTTATATTTGTTGTGTCTACATTTTAATAATTACGATTAAATGTTATGTTTTAAAGTTCCCTATTTTGCTACCTTCTTCAGTGATAATTGTATTTCCTTACCTTTCACATGATATGTGATCCTACTGACTGGCACATCAGTTATCAGAGTGGTGGAGCACTGGTACATGCCGGAGTCAATCATCTGTGCGCCCTTGATCTCTACATAGGGCTCCTCGATGACTTTTGATTCAAGTTCAATCAGCTGTGGAAATGGCAGACTGACGGGCATAAGCTGGAAAGATAAATGTCAGAGTCTTAGAAGTCACAATGATTTGCCATTAAGATTATTTCTAGCATTGTTATTATCAATGTGGCAATTAATGTATAATGATAAAATCATTATTATAATCTTATCTATGATTTTTAACCATATCCTTTAGATAATCTGCCTTATACTTACATTAGTGAACTTGGTTTTATGTGACTGCTCCAGCCTGGCATACCATTCAAATTTACAGTCCAGGATTAGATCTTCATCCTCTGGCTCCATACAATATCAGAACTATAATACAGGAACTATGTGCCCTGGTGTGAGGATGGCACACAGCAGTGTCCGTACATTGCCAACACTATAATACCGGACTATGTGCCCTGGTGTAAGGATGGCACACAGCAGGCTCGGTGCAATGCCACTACTATAATACAGGATTATTTTCTCTGGCGTGAAGGTGGCACACAGCAGGCTCCATACAATGCCACCTCTATAATACAGGACTATGCGCCCTGGTGTGAGGATGGCACACAACAGGCTCCGCACATTGTCATTACTATAATACAGGACTATGTGCCCTTGTGTGTGGGTGGCACACAGCACGCTTCGCACAATGTCGTCACTATAATACAGGACTACGTGCCCTGGTGTGTGGGTGGCACACAGCAGGCTCCGTACAATGCCACCACTATATTACTGGATCATGTGACCTGGTGTGAGGATGGCACACAGCAGGCTCTGTACAATGTCGCCATTATCATACCGGACTATGTGCCCTGGTGTGAGGATGGCACACAGTGGGCTCCGTACAATGCCAGTACTATAATGCCGGACTATGTGCCCTGGTGTGAGGGTGGCACACAAGAGGCTCCGTACAATGCCAGCACTATAATATCGGACTATGTGCCCTGGTGTGAGTGTGGCACACAGCAGGCTCTATACAATGCCACCACTATGATACAGGATTATGTGCCCTGGCGTGAGGGTGGCACACAGGGGGATTAATACAATGTCACCACTTTAATACAGGAATATGTGCCCTGGTGTGAGGGTGGCACACAGGAGGCTCCGTACAATGCTACCTGTTGTGAATTCTGTTCTCGAACTCCCTCCTGTGGTCATGAATGGTACTTCGGTGAGTTCCGTCTATGGACTCCCTCTGGTGGCTGTGAGTGGAGCTGCTGGTTCTGAGGTTCCTTCCTCAGCTGACCTCGTTTAGTCCTGGCTGGCTGCTCTATTTAACTCCACTCAGATCGTTACTTGATGCCAGCTGTCAATGTCCTAGTATTGGTTCAGATCTCTCTTGGATATTTCAGATGACCTGTCTACTCCTGTCATGATTCCCAATGGCAGGGACACGGGCAAAAACGGACTAGCTCTAGGAAGATGGTATCTCAGGTAACCGCGATGCTGAACCTAACACGCAAATAAAAGTAGCCAGGGGGTGTGCCTATGATTTATCCCTAGACACCTCGCGCCAGCCGGAGATCTAGCTGCCCCTAGAAGAGGAATACACAGACCTGGCTTGCCTCCAGGGAAACCCCAAAAGTTATAGTAGCCCCCCACATATAATAACGGTTAGGCAAGAGGAAAACACAAACGCAGTATGAATATAGATTCAGCAAAGTGAGGCCCTCTGACTAGATAGATGAAAATACAAAAGAGGACTTCGCGGTTACCTCAAAACCCTAAGGAGCCATCCTGAAACTACCTTGACTCCGTTATCAACTCATGACACCGGAGTAGTAATTTCAGATCACTAGAGCTTCCAGCAGCACGAGAAATACAAATGCATGCTGGACAAAACAAACACAAAAAATGCCAAAAAATTCAACTTAGCTGAATTGCAGACTTGGAGCAGGTAGCAAGCAACAGAGGTGCTCTGGTAACATTGATTGCCGGCGCTAGAGTGACTGAGAAGCCAGACTAAATAGGAAACTCCCAATTTCCTGATGAAAACAGGTGCACTGGAAACACAAGACAAAAGTCAACCAGTACCACCAGTAGCCACCAGAGGGAGCCCAAAAACAGAATTCACAACAGTACCCCCCCCTTAAGGAGGGGTGTTATGACCCCAGTGGACAGGGTCTCAGAGGAACGTGTAAGTCTGCGAGATTCAAAAATCCAGCTCATAGGGCTGTGGTAACTGGGTTGACCAAATAGCTACTCCTAACGCCAACACTAGAAGTAGCCGGGGATCATGCCTACGGTGATCGCTAGATGACTCGCGCCAGCCGGAGAATCTAACTACCCCTAGGAGAAGAAAACAAAGACCTCTCTTGCCTCCAGAGAAAGGGACCCCAAAGCAAGATACAAGCCCCCCACAAATAATAACGGTGAGGTAAGAGGAAATGACAAACACAGAAATGAACCAGGTTCAGCAAAGAGAGGCCAGCTTACTAATAGCAGAATATAGCAAGATAACTTATCTGGTCAACAAAAACCCTATAAAAATCCACGCTGGAGATTCAAGAACCCCCGAACCGTCTAACGGTCCGGGGGGAGAACACCAGCCCCCTAGAGCTTCCAGCAAAGGTCAGGATACAGATTGGAACAAGCTGGACAAAAATACCAAACAAAACAAAAGCAAAAAGCAAGGAAGCAGACTTAGCTTGAAATACAGGAACCCGGATCATAGGACAAGAGCACAACAGATTAGCTCTGATTTCAACGATGCCAGGCATTGAACTGAAGGTCCAGGGAGCTTATATAGCAACGCCCCTGAACTAACGGCCCAGGTGAGGATATAGGAAAAGACAGAAGCTCCAGAGTCAAATCACTAATGACCACTAGAGGGAGCAAAAAGCAAAATCACAACAGTACCCCCCCCTTAGTGAGGGGTCACCGAACCCTCACCACGACCACCAGGGCGATCAGGACGAGCGGCGTGAAAGGCACGAACTAAATCGGCCGCATGAACATCAGAGGCGACCACCCAGGAATTATCTTCCTGACCATAGCCCTTCCACTTGACCAGGTACTGAAGCCTCCGCCTGGAGAGACGAGAATCCAAGATCTTCTCCACCACGTACTCCAACTCGCCCTCAACCAACACCGGAGCAGGAGGCTCAGCAGAAGGAACCACAGGCACAACGTACCGCCGCAACAAGGACCTATGAAACACGTTGTGGATAGCAAACGACACAGGAAGATCCAGGCGAAAGGATACAGGATTAAGGATTTCCAATATCTTGTAAGGACCAATAAAACGAGGTTTAAATTTGGGAGAGGAAACCTTCATAGGAACAAAGCGGGAAGAAAGCCACACCAAATCCCCAACACGTAGTCGGGGACCCACACCGCGGCGGCGGTTGGCAAAGCGCTGAGCCCTCTCCTGTGACAACTTCAAGTTGTCCACCACAAGATTCCAGATCCGCTGCAACCTATCCACCACAGAATCCACCCCAGGGCAGTCAGAAGGTTCCACATGACCCGAAGAAAAACGAGGGTGGAAACCAGAGTTGCAGAAAAACGGCGAAACCAAGGTGGCGGAACTAGCCCGATTATTAAGGGCAAACTCAGCCAACGGCAAGAAGGTCACCCAATCGTCCTGATCAGCAGAGACAAAACACCTCAAATAAGCCTCCAAAGTCTGATTAGTTCGCTCCGTCTGTCCATTAGTCTGAGGATGGAAAGCAGACGAAAACGACAAGTCAATGCCCATCCTACTACAAAAGGATCGCCAGAATCTGGAAACGAACTGGGATCCTCTGTCTGACACAATATTCTCAGGGATGCCGTGCAAACGAACCACGTTCTGGAAAAACACAGGAACCAGATCGGAAGAGGAAGGCAGCTTAGGCAAAGGAACCAAATGGACCATCTTGGAGAAGCGATCACATATCACCCAGATAACAGACATGCCTTGAGACACCGGAAGATCAGAAATGAAATCCATGGAGCTATGTGTCCAAGGTCTCTTAGGGACAGGCAAGGGCAAGAGCAACCCGCTGGCACGAGAACAGCAAGGCTTAGTCCGAGCACAAGTCCCACAGGACTGTACAAATGACCGCACATCCCTAGACAAGGAAGGCCACCAAAAGGATCTGGCCACCAGATCTCTGGTGCCAAAAATTCCTGGGTGACCTGCCAACACCGAGGAAGGAACCTCGGAAATGACTCTGCTGGTCCACTTATCAGGCACAAACAGTCTGTCAGGTGGACAAGAATCAGGCCTATCAGCCTGAAATCTCTGCAACACACGTCGCAGATCTGGAGAAATAGCTGACAAGATAATACCATCCTTAAGAATACCAACAGGTTCAGCGACTCCAGGAGCATCAGGCACAAAGCTCCTGGAAAGAGCATCGGCCTTCACATTTTTTGAACCTGGTAAATACGAGACAACAAAGTCAAAACGGGAGAAAAACAATGACCAGCGGGCCTGTCTAGGATTCAGGCGTTTAGCAGACTCGAGATACATCAGATTTTTGTGATCGGTCAAGACCACCACACGATGCTTAGCACCCTCGAGCCAATGACGCCACTCCTCAAATGCCCATTTCATGGCCAACAACTCCCGATTGCCCACATCATAATTTCGCTCTGCAGGCGAAAACTTCCTAGAGAAAAAGGCGCAAGGTCTCATAACAGAGCAACCAGGGCCTCTCTGCGACAAAACGGCCCCTGCTCCAATCTCTGAAGCATCCACCTCAACCTGAAAGGGAAGCGAGACATCAGGCTGGCACAAAACAGGCGCCGAAGTAAACCGACGTTTCAACTCCTGGAAAGCCTCCACGGCAGCAGGAGCCCAATTAACCACATCGGAGCCCTTCTTGGTCATATCCGTCAAAGGTTTCACAATGCTAGAAAAGTTAGCGATAAAACGACGGTAGAAGTTAGCGAAACCCAAGAACTTCTGAAGACTCTTAACTGACGAGGGCTGAGTCCAATCAAGAATAGCTCGGACCTTGACTGGGTCCATCTCCACAGCAGAAGGGGAAAAAATGAACCCCAAAAAGGGAACCTTCTGTACACCAAAAAGACACTTTGAGCCCTTGACAAACAAAGAATTTTCACGCAAAATTTTAAAGACCATCCTGACCTGCTCCACATGCGAGTCCCAATTATCAGAAAAAAACAGAATATCATCCAGATAAACGATCAAAAATTTATCCAGATAGTTCCGGAAAATGTCATGCATAAAGGACTGAAAAACTGAAGGGGCATTAGAGAGCCCAAAAGGCATCACCAAGTACTCAAAATGACCTTCGGGCGTATTGAATGCGGTTTTCCATTCATCCCCTTGCTTAATGCGCACAAGGTTGTACGCACCACGAAGGTCTATCTTGGTAAACCACTTGGCACCTTTAATCCGGGCAAACAAGTCAGACAACAGCGGCAAAGGATACTGAAATTTGACAGTGATCTTATTTAAAAGCCGATAGTCAATACAAGGCCTCAAAGATCCGTCCTTTTTAGCCACAAAAAAGAATCCCGCACCAAGAGGGGAAGAAGACGGACGGATGTGTCCTTTCTCCAGAGACTCCTTGATATATGAACGCATAGCGGTATGTTCAGGTATCGACAGATTAAACAGTCTTCCCTTAGGAAATTTACTGCCTGGAATCAAATCTATTGCACAGTCACATTCCCTATGAGGAGGCAATGCACTGGACCTGGACTCGCTAAAGACATCCTGATAATCAGACAAATACTCCGGAACTTCCGAAGGCGTAGAAGAAGCAATAGACACAGGCAGGGAATCCTCATGAATACCACGACAGCCCCAACTAGACACTGACATAGCCTTCCAGTCAAGGACTGGATTATGGGTCTGTAACCATGGCAGCCCCAAAACAACCAAATCATGCATTTTATGTAGAACGAGAAAACGTATCACCTCGCGGTGTTCAGGAGTCATGCACATGGTAACCTGTGTCCAATACTGCGGTTTATTTTCTGCTAATGGCGTAGCATCAATACCCCTAAGAGGGATAGGATTTTCTAATGGTTCAAGAATAAAACCACAGCGCTTAGCAAATGAGAGATCCATAAGACTCAGGGCAGCACCTGAATCTACAAACGCCATGACAGGATAAGATGACAGTGAGCAAATCAAAGTTACAGACAGAATAAACTTAGGATGCAAATTACCAACGGTGACAGGACTAACAACCTTAGATATACGTTTAGAGCATGCTGAGATAACATGTGTAGAATCACCACAGTAGTAGCACAAGCCATTCCGGCGTCTATGAATTTTCCTCTCATTTCTAGTCAGGATTCTATCACATTGCATCAAATCAGGTGTCCGTTCAGACAACACCATGAGGGAATTTGCGGTTTTTCTATCACATTGCATCACATCAGGTGTCTGTTCAGACAACAACATGAGGGAATTTGCGGTTTTGCGCTCCCGCAACCGCCGGTCAATTTGAATAGCCAGGGACATGGTATCATTCAGACCTGTGGGAATGGGAAAACCCACCATAACATTCTTAATGGCCTCAGAAAGGCCATTTCTAAAATTAGCGGCCAGTGCACACTCGTTCCAATGTGTCAGCACGGACCATTTCCGAAATTTTTGGCAATACACCTCAGCCTCGTCCTGGCCCTGAGACATAGCCAGCAAGGCTTTCTCTGCCTGAATCTCAAGATTGGGTTCCTCATAAAGTAAACCGAGCGCCAGAAAAAACGCATCAATATCAGCCAATGCCGGATCTCCTGGCGCCAACGAAAAAGCCCAATCTTGAGGGTCACCCCGTAAGAATGAAATAACAATTTTTACTTGTTGAGCAGAGTCTCCAGACGAACAAGGTTTCAGGGACAAAAACAATTTACAATTATTCCTGAAATTCCTAAACTTAAATCGGTCTCCTGAAAACAGTTCAGGAATCGGAATCTTGGGTTCAGACCTAGGATTTCTGGTAACATAATCTTGTATACCCTGCACACGAGCGGCAAGCTGGTCCACACTTGTAATCAAGGTCTGGACATTCATGTCTGCAGCAAGCTTAAGCCACTCTGAGGTAGAGGGGAAAAGAAAAAAAAAAAAAAAAAAAATGAGAGAGGGAAAAAAAACCTCAAAATTTTCTTTCTTATAATCCCACTTCTGCAATGCATTAAACATTTAATACTGGCCTGGCATACTGTTGTGACCCCAGTGGACAGGGTCTCAGAGGAACGTGTAAGTCTGCGAGATTCAAAAATCCAGCTCATAGGGCTGTGGTAACTGGGTTGACCAAATAGCTACTCCTAACGCCAACACTAGAAGTAGCCGGGGATCATGCCTACGGTGATCGCTAGATGACTCGCGCCAGCCGGAGAATCTAACTACCCCTAGGAGAAGAAAACAAAGACCTCTCTTGCCTCCAGAGAAAGGGACCCCAAAGCAAGATACAAGCCCCCCACAAATAATAACGGTGAGGTAAGAGGAAATGACAAACACAGAAATGAACCAGGTTCAGCAAAGAGAGGCCAGCTTACTAATAGCAGAATATAGCAAGATAACTTATCTGGTCAACAAAAACCCTATAAAAATCCACGCTGGAGATTCAAGAACCCCCGAACCGTCTAACGGTCCGGGGGGAGAACACCAGCCCCCTAGAGCTTCCAGCAAAGGTCAGGATACAGATTGGAACAAGCTGGACAAAAATACCAAACAAAACAAAAGCAAAAAGCAAGGAAGCAGACTTAGCTTGAAATACAGGAACCCGGATCATAGGACAAGAGCACAACAGATTAGCTCTGATTTCAACGATGCCAGGCATTGAACTGAAGGTCCAGGGAGCTTATATAGCAACGCCCCTGAACTAACGGCCCAGGTGAGGATATAGGAAAAGACAGAAGCTCCAGAGTCAAATCACTAATGACCACTAGAGGGAGCAAAAAGCAAAATCACAACAGAGGGGGCACCGAACCCTCATGAGAACCACCAGGGCGATCTGGATGCGCCCTATGAAAGGCGCGAACCAAATCAGAGGCATGAACATCAGAGGCAGTCACCCAAGAATTATCCTCCTGACCGTATCCCTTCCATTTAACCAGATATTGAAGTCTCTGTCTGGAAATGCGAGAGTCCAAAATCTTCTCCACAACATACTCCAATTCACCCTCCACCAGCACAGGAGCAGGAGGCTCAACAGAAGGAACAACCGGTACCTCGTACCTCCGCAACAACGACCTATGGAAGACATTATGAATGGTGAAAGATGCTGGAAGGTCCAAACGAAAAGATACAGGATTAAGAATCTCCAAAATCTTATAAGGACCTATGAACCGAGGTTTGAACTTAGGAGAAGAGACCTTCATAGGGACAAAACGAGAAGACAACCACACCAAGTCTCCAACACGGAGACGATGACCCACACGACGACGACGATTAGCAAACTGCTGAGTCTTCTCCTGAGACAACTTCAAATTGTCCACCACATGACTCCAAATCCGGTGCAGTCTATCCGCCACAGAATCCACTCCAGGACAATCCAAAGATTCCACCTGACCAGATGAAAAACGAGGGTGAAACCCAGAATTGCAAAAGAAAGGAGAAACCAGAGTAGCAGAACTGGCCCGATTATTGAGGGCAAACTCTGCCAACGGCAAAAAGGTGACCCAATCATCCTGATCAGCAGACACAAAACACCTCAAATAAGTCTCCAAAGTCTGATTAGTTCGCTCCGTCTGGCCATTAGTCTGAGGATGGAACGCAGATGAAAAAGACAAATCAATGCCCATCCTGGCACAGAACACTCGCCAGAACCTAGACACAAATTGAGATCCTCTATCAGACACGATGTTTTCCGGGATACCATGTAAGCGAACCACATTCTGAAAAAATAAAGGAACCAACTCCGATGAAGAAGGCAATTTGGGCAAGGGTACCAAATGAACCATCTTAGAAAAACGGTCACACACCACCCAAATGACGGACATTTTCTGAGAAACCGGGAGATCCGAGATAAAGTCCATAGAGATGTGCGTCCACGGCCTCTTCGGAATAGGCAGGGACAACAACAATCCACTAGCCCGAGAACAGCAAGGCTTGGCCCGAGCGCAAACATCACAAGACTGTACAAAGGTACGCACATCCCGAGACAGGGAAGGCCACCAGAAGGACCTGGCCACCAAATCTCTGGTACCAAAAATTCCAGGGTGGCCCGCCAACACAGAAGAATGAACCTCTGAGATGACTCTACTGGTCCACTCATCTGGAACAAACAATCTCCCAGACGGACAACGATCAGGCCTATCAGTCTGAAACTCCTGCAAAGCACGTCGCAAGTCTGGGGAGACAGCAGACACAATCACTCCATCCTTAAGGATACCCGTAGGCTCCTCAAACACATCACAATAATCAGACAAAAATGCCGGAATTTCAGAGGGAGTAGATGAAGCAATGGAAACCAAAGGTAATTCCCCATGAGCCCCCTGACATCCCCAACTTAACACAGACATTGTTTTCCAGTCAAGGACTGGATTATGAGTTTGCAACCATGGCAATCCAAGCACTAAGACATCATGCAAGTTATGCAACACAAGGAAGCGAATCACCTCCCGATGGTCAGGAGTCATACACATAGTCACTTGTGTCCAGAATTGTGGTTTATTCCTAGCCAAAGGTGTGGAGTCGATACCCTTCAGAGGAATAGGAACTTCCAAAGGCTCTAGGCTAAACCCACAACGTCTGGCAAAGGACCAATCCATAAGACTCAAGGAAGCGCCAGAATCCACATAGGCATCCACAGTAATAGTTGATAATGAACAGATCAAAGTTACAGACAAAATAAACTTAGACTGTAAGGTGCCAATTGCAAAAGACTTATCAACCTTTTTTGTGCGTTTAGAGCATGCTGATATAACATGAGCAGAATCACCACAGTAGAAGCACAACCCATTTTTACGCCTATAATTCTGCCGTTCACTTCTGGACAGAATTCTATCACATTGCATAATCTCCGGTGCCTGCTCAGAAGACACCGCCAAATGGTGCACAGGTTTGCGCTCCCGTAAACGCCGATCAATCTGAATAGCCATAGTCATGGATTCATTCAGACCTGTGGGCGTAGGAAACCCCACCATGACATCTTTAACGGCGTCAGAGAGACCTTCTCTGAAATTCGCCGCCAGGGCGCACTCATTCCACTGAGTAAGCACCGACCATTTTCGAAATTTTTGACAATATATTTCAGCTTCATCATGCCCTTGAGAGAGGGCTATCAAGGCCTTTTCAGCCTGAATCTCCAAATTAGGTTCCTCATAGAGCAACCCCAGTGCCAGAAAAAACGCATCCACATTGAGCAGCGCAGGATCCCCTGG
This sequence comes from Ranitomeya variabilis, assembly GCF_051348905.1. Lineage (NCBI taxonomy): Eukaryota > Metazoa > Chordata > Amphibia > Anura > Dendrobatidae > Ranitomeya > Ranitomeya variabilis. The sequence goes on from NC_135232.1 coordinate 778,332,338, forward strand.
TGCCAATGCAAATGCCCAATTCTGGGGGTCACCCCGCAACAAGGAAATAACAATTCTAACCTGCTGAGCGGGGTCTCCAGCGGAGCGAGATCTCAGAAAAAGATACAATTTACAATTGTGCTTAAAATTCAGAAAACGAGATCTATCTCCAGAAAAGAACTCAGGTATAGGGATCTTGGGTTCAGACATAGGAGCATGTATAACATAGTCTTGGATATTTTGAACCTTAGAGGCAAGAGTATCAAGATTTGAAGCCAAACTCTGGATATCCATCTCTCAACAGCAGAGATCTGAGCCATTCAGGGGTTAAGAGGAGAAAAAAATAAAATAAAACAGCAGATGGCAATTATGGCTAGACAGAACTTCTGAGTAAAAAAAAAAAAAAAAAGTGTCAGAAACTTCTTTTTTTTTTTTCTCCTTCTTTAGCCAATACCTTTAACACATTATGGCCGGCAATACTGTCATGATTCCCAATGGCAGGGACACGGGCAAAAACGGACTAGCTCTAGGAAGATGGTATCTCAGGTAACCGCGATGCTGAACTTAACACGCAAATAAAAGTAGCCAGGGGGTGTGCCTATGATTTATCCCTAGACACCTCGCGCCAGCCGGAGATCTAGCTGCCCCTAGAAGAGGAATACACAGACCTGGCTGGCCTCCAGGGAAACCCCAAAAGTTATAGTAGCCCCCCACATATAATAACGGTTAGGCAAGAGGAAAACACAAACGCAGTATGAATATAGATTCAGCAAAGTGAGGCCCTCTGACTAGATAGATGAAAATACAAAAGAGGACTTCGCGGTTACCTCAAAACCCTAAGGAGCCATCCTGAAACTACCTTGACTCCGTTATCAACTCATGACACCGGAGTAGTAATTTCAGATCACTAGAGCTTCCAGCAGCACGAGAAATACAAATGCATGCTGGACAAAACAAACACAAAAAATGCCAAAAAAATTCAACTTAGCTGAATTGCAGACTTGGAGCAGGTAGCAAGCAACAGAGGTGCTCTGGTAACATTGATTGCCGGCGCTAGAGTGACTGAGAAGCCAGACTAAATAGGAAACTCCCAATTTCCTGATGAAAACAGGTGCACTGGAAACACAAGACAAAAGTCAACCAGTACCACCAGTAGCCACCAGAGGGAGCCCAAAAACAGAATTCACAACATACTCCATCAGAAGCTAAGTCCCTGCGAGTTTATTTGTTTATTTGTCCAGCTTGCTATCATGATATTGCCTTGCTAGCTGGAAGCTCTGGGATGCAGAGTGGCACCTCCGCATCGTGAGTCGGTGCGGGGTCTCTTTTGCGCACTCTGCGTGGTTTTTTATAGTTTTTTTGTGCTGACCGCAAAGACACCTTTTCTATCCTCAGTCTGTTTAGTGAAGTCTGGCCTCCTTTGCTGAAACTTGTTTCATCCCCGTGTTTGTGACTTCCATCTTAACTCACAGTCAATATATGTGGGGGGCTGCCTATTTCTTTGGGGTATTTCTCTGAGGCAAGCTAGGCTTTATTTTCTATCTTTAGGGGTGGCTAGCTCCTAGGCTGTGAAGAGGCGTCTAGGCAGAGTCAGGTACGCTCCACGGCTATTTCTAGTGTGTTGTGATAGGATTAGTGTTGCGGTCAGCAGAGCTCCCACTTCCCAGAGCTTGTCCTGTATTACTAGTTTGCTCATCAGGTCATTCCGGGTGCTCATTACCACCAGGTCATCATAACAGCTACCATTATAATACCGGAATATGTGCCCTGGTGTGACAGTGGCACACAGCAGGCTCCGTACAATGCCACCACTATAATACCGGACTATGTGCCCTGGTGTGAGGGTGGCACACAGCAGGCTCCATGCAATGCCACAACTATAATACAGGACTATGTGCCCTGGTGTGAGGATGGCACACAGCAGGCTCCGTACATTGCCACCACTATAATACAGGACTTTTTACCTGGTGTGACAGTGGCACACAACAGGCTCCGTACAATGCCACCACTATAATATCGGAATATGTGCCCTGGTGTGAGGGTGGCACACGACAGGCTCCGTACAATGCCACCACTATAATACAGGACTATGTGCCCTGGTGTGAGGGCGGCACACAGCAGGCTCCGTACAATGTCACCACTATAATACAGGACTATGTGCCCTGTTGTGAGATTGGCACACAGCAGGCTCCGTACAATGCCACCACTATAATACAGGACTATGTGCCCTGGTGTGAGGATGGCACACAGTAGGCTCCATGCAATGCCACCACTATAACACAGGACTATGTGCCCTGGTGTGAGGATGGCACACAGCAGGCTCCATACAATGCTTCCACTATAATACAGGACTATGTGCCCTGGTGTGAGGGAGGCACATAGCAGGCTCCGTACAATGCCACCACTATAATACAGGACTATGTGCCCTGGTTTGAGGGTGGCACACAGCAGGCTCCATACAATGCCACCAGTATAATACAGGACTATGTGCCCTGGTGTAAGGGTGGCACTCAGCAGGCTCCATACAATGCCACCAGTATAATACAGGACTATGTGCCCTGGTGTGAGGGTGGCACACAGCAGGCTCCATACAATGCCACGAGTATAATACAGGACTATGTGCCCTGGTGTGAGGATGGCACACAGCAGGCTCCGTACAATGCCACCACCATAATATACCGGACTATGTGCCCTGGTGTGAGGATGACACACAGCAGACTCCGTACAATTCCACCAGTATAATTCCAGACTATGTTCCCTGGTCTGAGGGTGGCACACAGCAGGCTCCATACAATCCCACTACTATAATACAGGACTATGTGCCCTGGTGTGAGGGTGGCACACAGCAGGCTCCTTACAATGCCACCACTATAATACAGGACTATGTGCCCTGGTGTGAGGGTGGAACACAGCGGGCTCTGTGCAATGCCAGCGGTATAAACCGGACTATGTGCCCTGGTGTGAGGGTGGCACACAACAGGCTCTGTACAATGCCAGCACTATAATACCGGACTATGTGCCCTGGTGTGAGGGTGGCACACAGCAGGCTCTATACAATGCCACCACTATGATACAGGACTATGTGCCCTAGTGTAAGGGTGGCACACAGCCGGCTCCGTACAAAGCCCCCACTATAATTATGAACTACGTGTCCTGGTGTGAGGGTGGCACACAGTGGGATTAATACAATATCATCACTTTAATACAGGACTATGTGCCCTGGTGTGAGGATGGCACACAGCAGGCTCCATACAACGCCACCACTATAATACAGGACAAAGTGCTCTGGTGTGAGGGTGGCACACAGCAGGCTCCGTAAAATGAGACCAATATAACCCCAGACTATGTGCCCTGGTGTGAGGGTTGCACACAGCAGGCTCCATACAACGCCACCTGTTATGAACTGGTGGTTTAGGAGCAACATGGGACGTGCTCTGGAGGAGGTGGTACCTGTACTGACCGCAGTTCCTGAGCTTAACACAACACTAGAAGTAGCCGTGGGATGTTCCTGTCACTCCCTAGACACCTCGTCACAGCCGGAGGACTAACTACCCCTAAAGATAGAAACAGGAAAGCTATCTTGCCTCAGAGAAAATTCCCAAAGGACAGACAGCCCCCCACAAGTATTGACTGTGAGTGGAGAGGGAAATGACATACACAGAATGAAACTAGGATGTAGCAAAGGAGGCCAATCTAGCTAGATAGATAGAACAGGACAGAATGCTGTGCGATCAGTATTAAAAACTAGAAAAATCCACCACAGAGTTTAAAAAAATCTCCACACCTGACTAAAGGTGCGGAGGGTAAATCTGCTTCCCAGAGCTTCCAGCTTAACTGAATAAATCCATACTGACAAGCTGGACTAGAAAAAAAAACATAGAATGTGCTGAACGATTAAGTCCACAACAAGTGGAAAGCAAAAGAACAAAGCAAGGGTTAGCAAAACGTTGAGCCTTTTCCTGAGACAACGTCAAATTGTCTACCACATGAGTCCAAATCTGCTGTAACCTGTCCACCACAGAATCCACACCAGGACAATCAGAAGGCTCAACCTGCCCCGAAGAAAAACGAGGATCAAAACCAAAATTACAAAAGAAAGGCGAAACCAAAGTAGCCGAACTAGCCCGATTATTAAGGGCAAACTCGGCCAACGGCAAGAAAGCCACACAATCATCCTGATCAGCAGACACAAAGCATCTCAAATAGGTTTCCAAGGTCTGATTAGTTCGCTCAGTTTGGCCATTTGTCTGAGGATGGAAAGCCGAAGAAAAAGACAAATCAATGCCCATCCTAGCACAAAAGGCCCGCCAAAACCTAGAAACAAACTGGGAACCTCTGTCAGACACAATATTCTCCGGAATGCCATGCAAACGAACCACATGCTGAAAAACCAATGGAACCAAATCAGAGGAGGAAGGCAATTTAGGCAAAGGTACCAAATGGACCATTTTAGAGAACCGGTCACAAACCACCCAGATAACAGACATCTTCTGGGAAACAGGAAGATCCGAAATAAAATCCATGGAAATATGCGTCCAGGGCCTCTCAGGGACCGGCAAAGGCAAAAGCAACCCACTAGCGCGGGAACAGCAAGGCTTGGCCCGGGCACAAGTCCCACAGGACTGCACAAAAGAACGCACATCCCGCGACAAGGAAGGCCACCAAAAGGACCTAGCAACCAAATCTCTGGTACCAAAAATCCCAGGATGACCAGCCAACACTGAACAATGAACCTCAGAAATTACCTTACTAGTCCATCTATCAGGAACAAACAGCTTTCCCACTGGACAGCGGTCAGGTTTATCAGCCTGAAATTCCTGAAGCACCCGCCGCAAATCAGGGGAGATGGCAGAAAGAATCACCCCTTCTTTAAGAATGCCAACCGGCTCAAGGACTCCAGGAGAATCCGGGAAAAAACTCCTAGAGAGGGCATCAGCCTTAACATTCTTAGATCCCGGAAGATACGAGACCACAAAATCAAAACGGGAGAAAAACAGGGACCATCGAGCCTGTCTAGGGTTCAGCCGCTTGGCCGACTCGAGGTAAATCAGATTCTTATGATCGGTCAAGACCACAACGCGGTGCTTGGCTCCCTCAAGCCAATGTCGCCACTCCTCAAATGCCCACTTCATAGCCAACAACTCCCGATTGCCAACGTCATAATTGCGCTCCGCAGGCGAAAACTTTCTGGAAAAAAAGCACACGGTTTCATCAAAGAACCATCAGAATTCCTCTGAGACAAAACGGCCCCTGCCCCAATCTCAGAAGCGTCAACCTCAACCTGAAAAGGAAGAGAAACATCCGGCTGACGCAACACAGGGGCAGAAGTAAATCGGCGTTTAAGCTCCTGAAAGGCCTCAACAGCCGCAGAGGACCAATTCGTCACATCAGCGCCTTTCTTCGTCAAATCGGTCAGGGGCTTAACCACACTGGAAAAGTTGGCAATGAAACGGCGATAAAAATTAGCAAAGCCCAAAAATTTCTGAAGGCTCTTCACCGATGTGGGTTGAATCCAGTCATGAATGGTTTGGACCTTAACAGGATCCATTTCTATAGACGAGGGAGAAAAAATAAAACCCAAAAAAGAGACCTTCTGAACTCCAAATAGGCACTTAGACCCCTTCACAAATAAAGCATTATCACGAAGGATCTGGAATACCATCCTGACCTGCTTCACATGAGACTCCAAATCATCGGAAAAAATCAAAATATCATCCAAATACACAATCATGAATTTATCAAGATAATTGTGGGAAAATATCATGCATGAAGGACTGAAATACAGAAGGAGCATTAGAAAGCCCGAAAGGCATCACAAGGTATTCAAAATGGCCTTCGGGCGTATTAAATGCAGTTTTCCATTCGTCACCCTGTTTAATACGAACAAGATTATATGCCCCTCGAAGGTCAATCTTAGTAAACCAACTAGCCCCCTTAATCTGAGCAAACAAATCAGAAAGCAAAGGTAAAGGGTATTGGAATTTGACCGTGAACTTATTAAGAAGGCGATAATCAATACAGGGTCTCAAGGAGCCATCCTTCTTGGCAACAAAAAAGAATCCCGCTCCCAATGGTGACGAGGACGGCCGAATATGCCCCTTCTCCAAAGACTCCTTGACATAACTCCGCATGGCGGCATGCTCTGGCACAGACAGATTGAAAAGTCGGCCCTTAGGGAACTTACAGCCAGGAATCAAGTTAATAGCACAATCACAGTCCCTATGTGGAGGAAGGGAACTGGACTTGGGCTCATCAAATACATCCTGGAAATCTGACAAAAACTCAGGGACTTCAGAAGAGGGGGATGAGGAAATTGACATCAAACGAACGTCACAATGTACCCCTTGACAACCCCAACTAGTCACAGACATAGATTTCCAATCCAGCACCGGATTATGTTCCTGTAACCATGGAAAACCCAGTACAACAACATCATGCAAGTTATGCAACACCAGAAAACGGCAATCTTCCTGATGTGCTGGAGCCATGCACATGGCCAGCTGAGTCCAATACTGAGGTTTATTCTTGGCCAATGGTGTAGCATCAATCCCCCTCAAAGGAATAGGGCTCTGCAAAGGCTGCAAGGAAAAACCACAGCGCCTGGCGAATTCCAAGTCCATTAAGTTCAGGGCAGCGCCTGAATCCACAAATGCCATGACAGAAAAGGACGATAATGAGCAAATCAGGGTCACAGATAAGAGAAATTTAGGCTGTACAGTACTGATGGTAACAGACCTAGCGACCCTCTTAGTACACTTAGGGCAATCAGAAATAACATGAGCAGAATCACCACAGTAAAAACACAGCCCATTCTGAAGTCTGAATCCCTGCCTTTCTGCTCTAGTCAAAATCTTATCACCTTGCATAGGCTCAGCACTCCGCTCAGAGGACACTGCCATATGGTGCACAACTTTGCGCTCGCGCAGGCGCCGATCAATCTGAATGGCTAGAGACATAGATTCGCTCAAACCAGCAGGCGTGGGGAACCCCACCATAACATCTTTAAAGGCTTCAGAAAGACCCTTTCTGAAAATTGCTGCCAGAGCATCCTCATTCCATTTAGTGAGCACAGACCATTTTCTAAATTTCTGGCAGTATAATTCTGCCGCTTCCTGACCCTGACATAGGGCCAACAAGGTTTTTTCTGCATGATCCACAGAATTAGGTTCGTCATACAATAATCCGAGCGCTTGAAAAAATGCATCTACATTAAGCAATGCCGGATTCCCTGATTCAAGGGAGAATGCCCAGTCCTGAGGGTCACCACGCAGCAGAGAGATGACGATTTTAACCTGCTGAATGGGATCACCAGAGGAACAGGGTTTCAAAGCAAAAAACAATTTGCAGTTATTTTTAAAGTTCAAAAACTTGGATCTGTCCCCAAAAAACAAATCAGGAGTAGGAATTTTAGGCTCTAAAGCCGGAGTCTGGACAACATAATTTTGGATACTCTGTACTCTTGCAGCAAGTTGATCCACACGAGAAAACAAACCCTGAACATCCATGCCAGCGCCAAAATCCTGAACCACCCAGAGATTAAGAGGAAAAAAAAGACAAAACAGACTACAGAAAAAAAAATGGCTCAGAATTTTTCTTTTTTCCTTCTTTTGAGATGCATTTAATTCATTTTTGGCCAGTTGTACTGTTATGAACTGGTGGTTTAGGAGCAACATGGGACGTGCTCTGGAGGAGGTGGTACCTGTACTGACCGCAGTTCCTGAGCTTAACACAACACTAGAAGTAGCCGTGGGATGTTCCTGTCACTCCCTAGACACCTCATCACAGCCGGAGGAATAACTACCCATAAAGATAGAAACAGGAAAGCTATCTTGCCTCAGAGAAAATTCCCAAAGGACAGACAGCCCCCCACAAATATTGACTGTGAGTGGAGAGGGAAATGACATACACAGAATGAAACTAGGATGTAGCAAAGGAGGCCAATCTAGCTAGATAGATAGAACAGGACAGAATGCTGTGCGGTCAGTATTAAAAACTAGAAAAATCCAACACAGAGTTTACAAAAATCTCCACACCTGACTAAAGGTGCGGAGGGTAAATCTGCTTCCCAGAGCTTCCAGCTTAACTGAATAAATCCATACTAACAAGCTGGACAAGAAAAAAAACCAGAATGTGCTGAACGATTAAGTCCACAACAAGTGGAAAGCAAAAGAACAAAGCAAGGACTTATCTTTGCTGAACTGGTCAGAATATCAGGGAAATCCAAGAGAGATGTGAATCCAAGCAGGAACCATTGTCAACTGGCACTAGCTGAAGGATAGTGCCAGGATAAATAGCCGAGCCAGAATAGACGATCAGTGGAAGCAGCTGCTGACTGCTAAATCCAAGGAGCAGCAGTTCCACTTAAATCCACCGGAGGGAGCCCAAGAGCAGAACTCACAAAAGTGCCACTTACAACCACCGGAGGGAGCCCAAGAGCGGAATTCACAACAGCCACCACTATAATACAGGACTAAGTGCTCTGGTGTGAGGGTGGCACACAGCAGGCTCCGTACAATGAGACCAATATAACCCCGGACTATGTGCCCTGGTGTGAGGGTTGCACACAGCAGGCACCATAAAACGCCACAACTATAATACACAACTATGTGCCTGTTATGACCCCAGTGGACAGGGTCTCAGAGGAACGTGTAAGTCTGCAAGATACAAAAATCCAGCTCATAGGCTGTGGTAACTGGGTTGACCAAATAGCTACTCCTAACGCCAACACTAGAAGTAGCCGGGGATCATGCCTACGGTGATCGCTAGATGACTCGCGCCAGCCGGAGAATCTAACTACCCCTAGGAGAAGAAAACAAAGACCTCTCTTGCCTCCAGAGAAAGGGACCCCAAAGCAAGATACAAGCCCCCCACAAATAATAACGGTGAGGTAAGAGGAAATGACAAACACAGAAATGAACCAGGTTCAGCAAAGAGAGGCCAGCTTACTAATAGCAGAATATAGCAAGATAACTTATCTGGTCAACAAAAACCCTATAAAAATCCACGCTGGAGATTCAAGAACCCCCGAACCGTCTAACGGTCCGGGGGGAGAACACCAGCCCCCTAGAGCTTCCAGCAAAGGTCAGGATACAGATAGGAACAAGCTGGACAAAAATACCAAACAAAACAAAAGCAAAAAGCAAAGAAGCAGACTTAGCTTGAAAAACAGGAACCAGGATCAGAGGACAAGAGCACAACAGATTAGCTCTGATTTCAACGATGCCAGGCATTGAACTGAAGGTCCAGGGAGCTTATATAGCAACGCCCCTGAACTAACGGCCCAGGTGAGGATATAGGAAAAGACAGACGCTCCAGAGTCAAATCACTAATGACCACTAGAGGGAGCAAAAAGCAAAATCACAACAGTACCCCCCCCCCTTAGTGAGGGGTCACCGAACCCTCACCACGACCACCAGGGCGATCAGGATGAGCGGCGTGAAAGGCACGAACTAAATCGGCCGCATGAACATCAGAGGCGACCACCCAGGAATTATCTTCCTGACCATAGCCCTTCCACTTGACCAGGTACTGAAGCCTCCGCCTGGAGAGACGAGAATCCAAGATCTTCTCCACCACGTACTCCAACTCGCCCTCAACCAACACCGGAGCAGGAGGCTCAGCAGAAGGAACCACAGGCACAACGTACCGCCGCAACAAGGACCTATGAAACACGTTGTGGATAGCAAACGACACAGGAAGATCCAGGCGAAAGGATACAGGATTAAGAATTTCCAATATCTTGTAAGGACCAATAAAACGAGGTTTAAATTTGGGAGAGGAAACCTTCATAGGAACAAAGCGGGAAGAAAGCCACACCAAATCCCCAACACGTAGTCGGGGACCCACACCGCGGCGGCGGTTGGCAAAGCGCTGAGCCCTCTCCTGTGACAACTTCAAGTTGTCCACCACAAGATTCCAGATCCGCTGCAACCTATCCACCACAGAATCCACCCCAGGGCAGTCAGAAGGTTCCACATGACCCGAAGAAAAACGAGGGTGGAAACCAGAGTTGCAGAAAAACGGCGAAACCAAGGTGGCGGAACTAGCCCGATTATTAAGGGCAAACTCAGCTAACGGCAAGAAGGTCACCCAATCGTCCTGATCAGCAGAGACAAAACACCTCAAATAAGCCTCCAAAGTCTGATTAGTTCGCTCCGTCTGTCCATTAGTCTGAGGATGGAAAGCAGACGAAAACGACAAGTCAATGCCCATCCTACTACAAAAGGATCGCCAGAATCTGGAAACGAACTGGGATCCTCTGTCTGACACAATATTCTCAGGGATGCCGTGCAAACGAACCACGTTCTGGAAAAACACAGGAACCAGATCGGAAGAGGAAGGCAGTTTAGGCAAAGGAACCAAATGGACCATCTTGGAGAAGCGATCACATATCACCCAGATAACAGACATGCCCTGAGACACCGGAAGATCAGAAATGAAATCCATGGAGATATGTGTCCAAGGTCTCTTAGGGACAGGCAAGGGCAAGAGCAACCCGCTGGCACGAGAACAGCAAGGCTTAGCTCGAGCACAAGTCCCACAGGACTGTACAAATGACCGCACATCCCTAGACAAGGAAGGCCACCAAAAGGATCTGGCCACCAGATCTCTGGTGCCAAAAATTCCTGGGTGACCTGCCAACACCGAGGAATGAACCTCGGAAATGACTCTGCTGGTCCACTTATCAGGCACAAACAGTCTGTCAGGTGGACAAGAATCAGGCCTATCAGCCTGAAATCTCTGCAACACACGTCGCAGATCTGGAGAAATAGCTGACAAGATAATACCATCCTTAAGAATACCAACAGGTTCAGCGACTCCAGGAGCATCAGGCACAAAGCTCCTGGAAAGAGCATCGGCCTTCACATTTTTTGAACCTGGTAAATACGAGACAACAAAGTCAAAACGGGAGAAAAACAATGACCAGCGGGCCTGTCTAGGATTCAGGCGTTTAGCAGACTCGAGATACATCAGATTTTTGTGATCGGTCAAGACCACCACACGATGCTTAGCACCCTCGAGCCAATGACGCCACTCCTCAAATGCCCATTTCATGGCCAACAACTCCCGATTGCCCACATCATAATTTCGCTCTGCAGGCGAAAACTTCCTAGAGAAAAAGGCGCAAGGTCTCATAACAGAGCAACCAGGGCCTCTCTGCGACAAAACGGCCCCTGCTCCAATCTCTGAAGCATCCACCTCAACCTGAAAGGGAAGCGAGACATCAGGCTGGCACAAAACAGGCGCCGAAGTAAACCGACGTTTCAACTCCTGGAAAGCCTCCACGGCAGCAGGAGCCCAATTAACCACATCGGAGCCCTTCTTGGTCATATCCGTCAAAGGTTTCACAATGCTAGAAAAGTTAGCGATAAAACGACGGTAGAAGTTAGCGAAACCCAAGAACTTCTGAAGACTCTTAACTGACGAGGGCTGAGTCCAATCAAGAATAGCTCGGACCTTGACTGGGTCCATCTCCACAGCAGAAGGGGAAAAAATGAACCCCAAAAAGGGAACCTTCTGTACACCAAAAAGACACTTTGAGCCCTTGACAAACAAAGAATTTTCACGCAAAATTTTAAAGACCATCCTGACCTGCTCCACATGCGAGTCCCAATTATCAGAAAAAAACAGAATATCATCCAGATAAACGATCAAAAATTTATCCAGATAGTTCCGGAAAATGTCATGCATAAAGGACTGAAAAACTGAAGGGGCATTAGAGAGCCCAAAAGGCATCACCAAGTACTCAAAATGACCTTCGGGCGTATTGAATGCGGTTTTCCATTCATCCCCTTGCTTAATGCGCACAAGGTTGTACGCACCACGAAGGTCTATCTTGGTAAACCACTTGGCACCTTTAATCCGGGCAAACAAGTCAGACAACAGCGGCAAAGGATACTGAAATTTGACAGTGATCTTATTTAAAAGCCGATAGTCAATACAAGGCCTCAAAGATCCGTCCTTTTTAGCCACAAAAAAGAATCCCGCACCAAGAGGGGAAGAAGACGGACGGATGTGTCCTTTCTCCAGAGACTCCTTGATATATGAACGCATAGCGGTATGTTCAGGTATCGACAGATTAAACAGTCTTCCCTTAGGAAATTTACTGCCTGGAATCAAATCTATTGCACAGTCACATTCCCTATGAGGAGGCAATGCACTGGACCTGGACTCGCTAAAGACATCCTGATAATCAGACAAATACTCCGGAACTTCCGAAGGCGTAGAAGAAGCAATAGACACAGGCAGGGAATCCTCATGAATACCACGACAGCCCCAACTAGACACTGACATAGCCTTCCAGTCAAGGACTGGATTATGGGTCTGTAACCATGGCAGCCCCAAAACAACCAAATCATGCATTTTATGTAGAACGAGAAAACGTATCACCTCGCGGTGTTCAGGAGTCATGCACATGGTAACCTGTGTCCAATACTGCGGTTTATTTTCTGCTAATGGCGTAGCATCAATACCCCTAAGAGGGATAGGATTTTCTAATGGTTCAAGAATAAAACCACAGCGCTTAGCAAATGAGAGATCCATAAGACTCAGGGCAGCACCTGAATCTACAAACGCCATGACAGGATAAGATGACAGTGAGCAAATCAAAGTTACAGACAGAATAAACTTAGGATGCAAATTACCAACGGTGACAGGACTAACAACCTTAGATATACGTTTAGAGCATGCTGAGATAACATGTGTAGAATCACCACAGTAGTAGCACAAGCCATTCCGGCGTCTATGAATTTTCCTCTCATTTCTAGTCAGGATTCTATCACATTGCATCAAATCAGGTGTCCGTTCAGACAACACCATGAGGGAATTTGCGGTTTTTCTATCACATTGCATCACATCAGGTGTCTGTTCAGACAACAACATGAGGGAATTTGCGGTTTTGCGCTCCCGCAACCGCCGGTCAATTTGAATAGCCAGGGACATGGTATCATTCAGACCTGTGGGAATGGGAAAACCCACCATAACATTCTTAATGGCCTCAGAAAGGCCATTTCTAAAATTAGCGGCCAGTGCACACTCGTTCCAATGTGTCAGCACGGACCATTTCCGAAATTTTTGGCAATACACCTCAGCCTCGTCCTGGCCCTGAGACATAGCCAGCAAGGCTTTCTCTGCCTGAATCTCAAGATTGGGTTCCTCATAAAGTAAACCGAGCGCCAGAAAAAACGCATCAATATCAGCCAATGCCGGATCTCCTGGCGCCAACGAAAAAGCCCAATCTTGAGGGTCACCCCGTAAGAATGAAATAACAATTTTTACTTGTTGAGCAGAGTCTCCAGACGAACAAGGTTTCAGGGACAAAAACAATTTACAATTATTCCTGAAATTCCTAAACTTAAATCGGTCTCCTGAAAACAGTTCAGGAATCGGAATCTTGGGTTCAGACCTAGGATTTCTGGTAACATAATCTTGTATACCCTGCACACGAGCGGCAAGCTGGTCCACACTTGTAATCAAGGTCTGGACATTCATGTCTGCAGCAAGCTTAAGCCACTCTGAGGTAAAGGGGAAAAGAAAAAAAAAAAAAAAAATGAGAGAGGGAAAAAAAACCTCAAAATTTTCTTTCTTATAATCCCACTTCTGCAATGCATTAAACATTTAATACTGGCCTGGCATACTGTTGTGACCCCAGTGGACAGGGTCTCAGAGGAACGTGTAAGTCTGCGAGATTCAAAAATCCAGCTCATAGGGCTGTGGTAACTGGGTTGACCAAATAGCTACTCCTAACGCCAACACTAGAAGTAGCCGGGGATCATGCCTACGGTGATCGCTAGATGACTCGCGCCAGCCGGAGAATCTAACTACCCCTAGGAGAAGAAAACAAAGACCTCTCTTGCCTCCAGAGAAAGGGACCCCAAAGCAAGATACAAGCCCCCCACAAATAATAACGGTGAGGTAAGAGGAAATGACAAACACAGAAATGAACCAGGTTCAGCAAAGAGAGGCCAGCTTACTAATAGCAGAATATAGCAAGATAACTTATCTGGTCAACAAAAACCCTATAAAAATCCACGCTGGAGATTCAAGAACCCCCGAACCGTCTAACGGTCCGGGGGGAGAACACCAGCCCCCTAGAGCTTCCAGCAAAGGTCAGGATACAGATTGGAACAAGCTGGACAAAAATACCAAACAAAACAAAAGCAAAAAGCAAGGAAGCAGACTTAGCTTGAAATACAGGAACCCGGATCATAGGACAAGAGCACAACAGATTAGCTCTGATTTCAACGATGCCAGGCATTGAACTGAAGGTCCAGGGAGCTTATATAGCAACGCCCCTGAACTAACGGCCCAGGTGAGGATATAGGAAAAGACAGAAGCTCCAGAGTCAAATCACTAATGACCACTAGAGGGAGCAAAAAGCAAAATCACAACAGAGGGGGCACCGAACCCTCATGAGAACCACCAGGGCGATCTGGATGCGCCCTATGAAAGGCGCAAACCAAATCAGAGGCATGAACATCAGAGGCAGTCACCCAAGAATTATCCTCCTGACCGTATCCCTTCCATTTAACCAGATATTGAAGTCTCTGTCTGGAAATGCGAGAGTCCAAAATCTTCTCCACAACATACTCCAATTCACCCTCCACCAGCACAGGAGCAGGAGGCTCAACAGAAGGAACAACCGGTACCTCGTACCTCCGCAACAACGACCTATGGAAGACATTATGAATGGTGAAAGATGCTGGAAGGTCCAAACGAAAAGATACAGGATTAAGAATCTCCAAAATCTTATAAGGACCTATGAACCGAGGTTTGAACTTAGGAGAAGAGACCTTCATAGGGACAAAACGAGAAGACAACCACACCAAGTCTCCAACACGGAGACGATGACCCACACGACGACGACGATTAGCAAACTGCTGAGTCTTCTCCTGAGACAACTTCAAATTGTCCACCACATGACTCCAAATCCGGTGCAGTCTATCCGCCACAGAATCCACTCCAGGACAATCCAAAGATTCCACCTGACCAGATGAAAAACGAGGGTGAAACCCAGAATTGCAAAAGAAAGGAGAAACCAGAGTAGCAGAACTGGCCCGATTATTGAGGGCAAACTCTGCCAACGGCAAAAAGGTGACCCAATCATCCTGATCAGCAGACACAAAACACCTCAAATAAGTCTCCAAAGTCTGATTAGTTCGCTCCGTCTGGCCATTAGTCTGAGGATGGAACGCAGATGAAAAAGACAAATCAATGCCCATCCTGGCACAGAACACTCGCCAGAACCTAGACACAAATTGAGATCCTCTATCAGACACGATGTTTTCCGGGATACCATGTAAGCGAACCACATTCTGAAAAAATAAAGGAACCAACTCCGATGAAGAAGGCAATTTGGGCAAGGGTACCAAATGAACCATCTTAGAAAAACGGTCACACACCACCCAAATGACGGACATTTTCTGAGAAACCGGGAGATCCGAGATAAAGTCCATAGAGATGTGCGTCCACGGCCTCTTCGGAATAGGCAGGGACAACAACAATCCACTAGCCCGAGAACAGCAAGGCTTGGCCCGAGCGCAAACATCACAAGACTGTACAAAGGTACGCACATCCCGAGACAGGGAAGGCCACCAGAAGGACCTGGCCACCAAATCTCTGGTACCAAAAATTCCAGGGTGGCCCGCCAACACAGAAGAATGAACCTCTGAGATGACTCTACTGGTCCACTCATCTGGAACAAACAATCTCCCAGACGGACAACGATCAGGCCTATCAGTCTGAAACTCCTGCAAAGCACGTCGCAAGTCTGGGGAGACAGAAGACACAATCACTCCATCCTTAAGGATACCCGTAGGCTCCTCAAACACATCACAATAATCAGACAAAAATGCCGGAATTTCAGAGGGAGTAGATGAAGCAATGGAAACCAAAGGTAATTCCCCATGAGCCCCCTGACATCCCCAACTTAACACAGACATTGTTTTCCAGTCAAGGACTGGATTATGAGTTTGCAACCATGGCAATCCAAGCACTAAGACATCATGCAAGTTATGCAACACAAGGAAGCGAATCACCTCCCGATGGTCAGGAGTCATACACATAGTCACTTGTGTCCAGAATTGTGGTTTATTCCTAGCCAAAGGTGTGGAGTCGATACCCTTCAGAGGAATAGGAACTTCCAAAGGCTCTAGGCTAAACCCACAACGTCTGGCAAAGGACCAATCCATAAGACTCAAGGAAGCGCCAGAATCCACATAGGCATCCACAGTAATAGTTGATAATGAACAGATCAAAGTTACAGACAAAATAAACTTAGACTGTAAGGTGCCAATTGCAAAAGACTTATCAACCTTTTTTGTGCGTTTAGAGCATGCTGATATAACATGAGCAGAATCACCACAGTAGAAGCACAACCCATTTTTACGCCTATAATTCTGCCGTTCACTTCTGGACAGAATTCTATCACATTGCATAATCTCCGGTGCCTGCTCAGAAGACACCGCCAAATGGTGCACAGGTTTGCGCTCCCGTAAACGCCGATCAATCTGAATAGCCATAGTCATGGATTCATTCAGACCTGTGGGCGTAGGAAACCCCACCATGACATCTTTAACGGCGTCAGAGAGACCTTCTCTGAAATTCGCCGCCAGGGCGCACTCATTCCACTGAGTAAGCACCGACCATTTTCGAAATTTTTGACAATATATTTCAGCTTCATCATGCCCTTGAGAGAGGGCTATCAAGGCCTTTTCAGCCTGAATCTCCAAATTAGGTTCCTCATAGAGCAACCCCAGTGCCAGAAAAAATGCATCCACATTGAGCAGCGCAGGATCCCCTGGTGCCAATGCAAATGCCCAATTCTGGGGGTCACCCCGCAACAAGGAAATAACAATTCTAACCTGCTGAGCGGGGTCTCCAGTGGAGCGAGATCTCAGAAAAAGATACAATTTACAATTGTGCTTAAAATTCAGAAAACGAGATCTATCTCCAGAAAAGAACTCAGGTATAGGGATCTTGGGTTCAGACATAGGAGCATGTATAACATAGTCTTGGATATTTTGAACCTTAGAGGCAAGAGTATCAAGATTTGAAGCCAAACTCTGGATATCCATCTCTCAACAGCAGAGATCTGAGCCATTCAGGGGTTAAGAGGAGAAAAAAATAAAATAAAACAGCAGATGGCAATTATGGCTAGACAGAACTTCTGAGTAAAAAAAAAAAAAAAAAGTGTCAGAAACTTCTTTTTTTTTCTCTCCTTCTTTAGCCAATACCTTTAACACATTATGGCCGGCAATACTGTCATGATTCCCAATGGCAGGGACACGGGCAAAAACGGACTAGCTCTAGGAAGATGGTATCTCAGGTAACCGCGATGCTGAACCTAACACGCAAATAAAAGTAGCCAGGGGGTGTGCCTATGATTTATCCCTAGACACCTCGCGCCAGCCGGAGATCTAGCTGCCCCTAGAAGAGGAATACACAGACCTGGCTGGCCTCCAGGGAAACCCCAAAAGTTATAGTAGCCCCCCACATATAATAACGGTTAGGCAAGAGGAAAACACAAACGCAGTATGAATATAGATTCAGCAAAGTGAGGCCCTCTGACTAGATAGATGAAAATACAAAAGAGGACTTCGCGGTTACCTCAAAACCCTAAGGAGCCATCCTGAAACTACCTTGACTCCGTTATCAACTCATGACACCGGAGTAGTAATTTCAGATCACTAGAGCTTCCAGCAGCACGAGAAATACAAATGCATGCTGGACAAAACAAACACAAAAAATGCCAAAAAAATTCAACTTAGCTGAATTGCAGACTTGGAGCAGGTAGCAAGCAACAGAGGTGCTCTGGTAACATTGATTGCCGGCGCTAGAGTGACTGAGAAGCCAGACTAAATAGGAAACTCCCAATTTCCTGATGAAAACAGGTGCACTGGAAACACAAGACAAAAGTCAACCAGTACCACCAGTAGCCACCAGAGGGAGCCCAAAAACAGAATTCACAACATACTCCATCAGAAGCTAAGTCCCTGCGAGTTTATTTGTTTATTTGTCCAGCTTGCTATCATGATATTGCCTTGCTAGCTGGAAGCTCTGGGATGCAGAGTGGCACCTCCGCATCGTGAGTCGGTGCGGGGTCTCTTTTGCGCACTCTGCGTGGTTTTTTATAGTTTTTTTGTGCTGACCGCAAAGACACCTTTTCTATCCTCAGTCTGTTTAGTGAAGTCTGGCCTCCTTTGCTGAAACTTGTTTCATCCCCGTGTTTGTGACTTCCATCTTAACTCACAGTCAATATATGTGGGGGGCTGCCTATTTCTTTGGGGTATTTCTCTGAGGCAAGCTAGGCTTTATTTTCTATCTTTAGGGGTAGCTAGCTCCTAGGCTGTGAAGAGGCGTCTAGGCAGAGTCAGGTACGCTCCACGGCTATTTCTAGTGTGTTGTGATAGGATTAGTGTTGCGGTCAGCAGAGCTCCCACTTCCCAGAGCTTGTCCTGTATTACTAGTTTGCTCATCAGGTCATTCCGGGTGCTCATTACCACCAGGTCATCATAACAGCTACCATTATAATACCGGAATATGTGCCCTGGTGTGACAGTGGCACACAGCAGGCTCCGTACAATGCCACCACTATAATACCGGACTATGTGCCCTGGTGTGAGGGTGGCACACAGCAGGCTCCATGCAATGCCACAACTATAATACAGGACTATGTGCCCTGGTGTGAGGATGGCACACAGCAGGCTCCGTACATTGCCACCACTATAATACAGGACTTTTTACCTGGTGTGACAGTGGCACACAACAGGCTCCGTACAATGCCACCACTATAATATCGGAATATGTGCCCTGGTGTGAGGGTGGCACACGACAGGCTCCGTACAATGCCACCACTATAATACAGGACTATGTGCCCTGGTGTGAGGGCGGCACACAGCAGGCTCCGTACAATGTCACCACTATAATACAGGACTATGTGCCCTGTTGTGAGATTGGCACACAGCAGGCTCCGTACAATGCCACCACTATAATACAGGACTATGTGCCCTGGTGTGAGGATGGCACACAGTAGGCTCCATGCAATGCCACCACTATAACACAGGACTATGTGCCCTGGTGTGAGGATGGCACACAGCAGGCTCCATACAATGCCTCCACTATAATACAGGACTATGTGCCCTGGTGTGAGGGAGGCACATAGCAGGCTCCGTACAATGCCACCACTATAATACAGGACTATGTGCCCTGGTTTGAGGGTGGCACACAGCAGGCTCCATACAATGCCACCAGTATAATACAGGACTATGTGCCCTGGTGTAAGGGTGGCACTCAGCAGGCTCCATACAATGCCACCAGTATAATACAGGACTATGTGCCCTGGTGTGAGGGTGGCACACAGCAGGCTCCATACAATGCCACGAGTATAATACAGGACTATGTGCCCTGGTGTGAGGATGGCACACAGCAGGCTCCGTACAATGCCACCACCATAATATACCGGACTATGTGCCCTGGTGTGAGGATGACACACAGCAGACTCCGTACAATTCCACCAGTATAATTCCAGACTATGTTCCCTGGTCTGAGGGTGGCACACAGCAGGCTCCATACAATCCCACTACTATAATACAGGACTATGTGCCCTGGTGTGAGGGTGGCACACAGCAGGCTCCTTACAATGCCACCACTATAATACAGGACTATGTGCCCTGGTGTGAGGGTGGAACACAGCGGGCTCTGTGCAATGCCAGCGGTATAAACCGGACTATGTGCCCTGGTGTGAGGGTGGCACACAACAGGCTCTGTACAATGCCAGCACTATAATACCGGACTATGTGCCCTGGTGTGAGGGTGGCACACAGCAGGCTCTATACAATGCCACCACTATGATACAGGACTATGTGCCCTAGTGTAAGGGTGGCACACAGCCGGCTCCGTACAAAGCCCCCACTATAATTATGAACTACGTGTCCTGGTGTGAGGGTGGCACACAGTGGGATTAATACAATATCATCACTTTAATACAGGACTATGTGCCCTGGTGTGAGGATGGCACACAGCAGGCTCCATACAACGCCACCACTATAATACAGGACAAAGTGCTCTGGTGTGAGGGTGGCACACAGCAGGCTCCGTAAAATGAGACCAATATAACCCCAGACTATGTGCCCTGGTGTGAGGGTTGCACACAGCAGGCTCCATACAACGCCACCTGTTATGAACTGGTGGTTTAGGAGCAACATGGGACGTGCTCTGGAGGAGGTGGTACCTGTACTGACCGCAGTTCCTGAGCTTAACACAACACTAGAAGTAGCCGTGGGATGTTCCTGTCACTCCCTAGACACCTCGTCACAGCCGGAGGACTAACTACCCCTAAAGATAGAAACAGGAAAGCTATCTTGCCTCAGAGAAAATTCCCAAAGGACAGACAGCCCCCCACAAGTATTGACTGTGAGTGGAGAGGGAAATGACATACACAGAATGAAACTAGGATGTAGCAAAGGAGGCCAATCTAGCTAGATAGATAGAACAGGACAGAATGCTGTGCGATCAGTATTAAAAACTAGAAAAATCCACCACAGAGTTTAAAAAAATCTCCACACCTGACTAAAGGTGCGGAGGGTAAATCTGCTTCCCAGAGCTTCCAGCTTAACTGAATAAATCCATACTGACAAGCTGGACTAGAAAAAAAAACATAGAATGTGCTGAACGATTAAGTCCACAACAAGTGGAAAGCAAAAGAACAAAGCAAGGGTTAGCAAAACGTTGAGCCTTTTCCTGAGACAACGTCAAATTGTCTACCACATGAGTCCAAATCTGCTGTAACCTGTCCACCACAGAATCCACACCAGGACAATCAGAAGGCTCAACCTGCCCCGAAGAAAAACGAGGATCAAAACCAAAATTACAAAAGAAAGGCGAAACCAAAGTAGCCGAACTAGCCCGATTATTAAGGGCAAACTCGGCCAACGGCAAGAAAGCCACACAATCATCCTGATCAGCAGACACAAAGCATCTCAAATAGGTTTCCAAGGTCTGATTAGTTCGCTCAGTTTGGCCATTTGTCTGAGGATGGAAAGCCGAAGAAAAAGACAAATCAATGCCCATCCTAGCACAAAAGGCCCGCCAAAACCTAGAAACAAACTGGGAACCTCTGTCAGACACAATATTCTCCGGAATGCCATGCAAACGAACCACATGCTGAAAAACCAATGGAACCAAATCAGAGGAGGAAGGCAATTTAGGCAAAGGTACCAAATGGACCATTTTAGAGAACCGGTCACAAACCACCCAGATAACAGACATCTTCTGGGAAACAGGAAGATCCGAAATAAAATCCATGGAAATATGCGTCCAGGGCCTCTCAGGGACCGGCAAAGGCAAAAGCAACCCACTAGCGCGGGAACAGCAAGGCTTGGCCCGGGCACAAGTCCCACAGGACTGCACAAAAGAACGCACATCCCGCGACAAGGAAGGCCACCAAAAGGACCTAGCAACCAAATCTCTGGTACCAAAAATCCCAGGATGACCAGCCAACACTGAACAATGAACCTCAGAAATTACCTTACTAGTCCATCTATCAGGAACAAACAGCTTTCCCACTGGACAGCGGTCAGGTTTATCAGCCTGAAATTCCTGAAGCACCCGCCGCAAATCAGGGGAGATGGCAGAAAGAATCACCCCTTCTTTAAGAATGCCAACCGGCTCAAGGACTCCAGGAGAATCCGGTAAAAAACTCCTAGAGAGGGCATCAGCCTTAACATTCTTAGATCCCGGAAGATACGAGACCACAAAATCAAAACGGGAGAAAAACAGGGACCATCGAGCCTGTCTAGGGTTCAGCCGCTTGGCCGACTCGAGGTAAATCAGATTCTTATGATCGGTCAAGACCACAACGCGGTGCTTGGCTCCCTCAAGCCAATGTCGCCACTCCTCAAATGCCCACTTCATAGCCAACAACTCCCGATTGCCAACGTCATAATTGCGCTCCGCAGGCGAAAACTTTCTGGAAAAAAAGCACACGGTTTCATCAAAGAACCATCAGAATTCCTCTGAGACAAAACGGCCCCTGCCCCAATCTCAGAAGCGTCAACCTCAACCTGAAAAGGAAGAGAAACATCCGGCTGACGCAACACAGGGGCAGAAGTAAATCGGCGTTTAAGCTCCTGAAAGGCCTCAACAGCCGCAGAGGACCAATTCGTCACATCAGCGCCTTTCTTCGTCAAATCGGTCAGGGGCTTAACCACACTGGAAAAGTTGGCAATGAAACGGCGATAAAAATTAGCAAAGCCCAAAAATTTCTGAAGGCTCTTCACCGATGTGGGTTGAATCCAGTCATGAATGGTTTGGACCTTAACAGGATCCATTTCTATAGACGAGGGAGAAAAAATAAAACCCAAAAAAGAGACCTTCTGAACTCCAAATAGGCACTTAGACCCCTTCACAAATAAAGCATTATCACGAAGGATCTGGAATACCATCCTGACCTGCTTCACATGAGACTCCAAATCATCGGAAAAAATCAAAATATCATCCAAATACACAATCATGAATTTATCAAGATAATTGTGGGAAAATATCATGCATGAAGGACTGAAATACAGAAGGAGCATTAGAAAGCCCGAAAGGCATCACAAGGTATTCAAAATGGCCTTCGGGTGTATTAAATGCAGTTTTCCATTCGTCACCCTGTTTAATACGAACAAGATTATATGCCCCTCGAAGGTCAATCTTAGTAAACCAACTAGCCCCCTTAATCTGAGCAAACAAATCAGAAAGCAAAGGTAAAGGGTATTGGAATTTGACCGTGATCTTATTAAGAAGGCGATAATCAATACAGGGTCTCAAGGAGCCATCCTTCTTGGCAACAAAAAAGAATCCCGCTCCCAATGGTGACGAGGACGGCCGAATATGCCCCTTCTCCAAAGACTCCTTGACATAACTCCGCATGGCAGCATGCTCTGGCACAGACAGATTGAAAAGTCGGCCCTTAGGGAACTTACAGCCAGGAATCAAGTTAATAGCACAATCACAGTCCCTATGTGGAGGAAGGGAACTGGACTTGGGCTCATCAAATACATCCTGGAAATCTGACAAAAACTCAGGGACTTCAGAAGAGGGGGATGAGGAAATTGACATCAAACGAACGTCACAATGTACCCCTTGACAACCCCAACTAGTCACAGACATAGATTTCCAATCCAGCACCGGATTATGTTCCTGTAACCATGGAAAACCCAGTACAACAACATCATGCAAGTTATGCAACACCAGAAAACGGCAATCTTCCTGATGTGCTGGAGCCATGCACATGGCCAGCTGAGTCCAATACTGAGGTTTATTCTTGGCCAATGGTGTAGCATCAATCCCCCTCAAAGGAATAGGGCTCTGCAAAGGCTGCAAGGAAAAACCACAGCGCCTGGCGAATTCCAAGTCCATTAAGTTCAGGGCAGCGCCTGAATCCACAAATGCCATGACAGAAAAGGACGATAATGAGCAAATCAGGGTCACAGATAAGAGAAATTTAGGCTGTACAGTACTGATGGTAACAGACCTAGCGACCCTCTTAGTACACTTAGGGCAATTAGAAATAACATGAGCAGAATCACCACAGTAAAAACACAGCCCATTCTGAAGTCTGAATCCCTGCCGTTCTGCTCTAGTCAAAATCTTATCACCTTGCATAGGCTCAGCACTCCGCTCAGAGGACACTGCCATATGGTGCACAACTTTGCGCTCGCGCAGGCGCCGATCAATCTGAATGGCTAGAGACATAGATTCGCTCAAACCAGCAGGCGTGGGGAACCCCACCATAACATCTTTAAAGGCTTCAGAAAGACCCTTTCTGAAAATTGCTGCCAGAGCATCCTCATTCCATTTAGTGAGCACAGACCATTTTCTAAATTTCTGGCAGTATAATTCTGCCGCTTCCTGACCCTGACATAGGGCCAACAAGGTTTTTTCTGCATGATCCACAGAATTAGGTTCGTCATACAATAATCCGAGCGCTTGAAAAAATGCATCTACATTAAGCAATGCCGGATTCCCTGATTCAAGGGAGAATGCCCAGTCCTGAGGGTCACCACGCAGCAGAGAGATGACGATTTTAACCTGCTGAATGGGATCACCAGAGGAACGGGGTTTCAAAGCAAAAAACAATTTGCAGTTATTTTTAAAGTTCAAAAACTTGGATCTGTCCCCAAAAAACAAATCAGGAGTAGGAATTTTAGGCTCTAAAGCCGGAGTCTGGACAACATAATTTTGGATACTCTGTACTCTTGCAGCAAGTTGATCCACACGAGAAAACAAACCCTGAACATCCATGCCAGCGCCAAAATCCTGAACCACCCAGAGATTAAGAGGAAAAAAAAGACAAAACAGACTACAGAAAAAAAAATGGCTCAGAATTTTTCTTTTTTCCTTCTTTTGAGATGCATTTAATTCATTTTTGGCCAGTTGTACTGTTATGAACTGGTGGTTTAGGAGCAACATGGGACGTGCTCTGGAGGAGGTGGTACCTGTACTGACCGCAGTTCCTGAGCTTAACACAACACTAGAAGTAGCCGTGGGATGTTCCTGTCACTCCCTAGACACCTCATCACAGCCGGAGGAATAACTACCCATAAAGATAGAAACAGGAAAGCTATCTTGCCTCAGAGAAAATTCCCAAAGGACAGACAGCCCCCCACAAATATTGACTGTGAGTGGAGAGGGAAATGACATACACAGAATGAAACTAGGATGTAGCAAAGGAGGCCAATCTAGCTAGATAGATAGAACAGGACAGAATGCTGTGCGGTCAGTATTAAAAACTAGAAAAATCCAACACAGAGTTTACAAAAATCTCCACACCTGACTAAAGGTGCGGAGGGTAAATCTGCTTCCCAGAGCTTCCAGCTTAACTGAATAAATCCATACTAACAAGCTGGACAAGAAAAAAAACCAGAATGTGCTGAACGATTAAGTCCACAACAAGTGGAAAGCAAAAGAACAAAGCAAGGACTTATCTTTGCTGAACTGGTCAGAATATCAGGGAAATCCAAGAGAGATGTGAATCCAAGCAGGAACCATTGTCAACTGGCACTAGCTGAAGGATAGTGCCAGGATAAATAGCCGAGCCAGAATAGACGATCAGTGGAAGCAGCTGCTGACTGCTAAATCCAAGGAGCAGCAGTTCCACTTAAATCCACCGGAGGGAGCCCAAGAGCAGAACTCACAAAAGTGCCACTTACAACCACCGGAGGGAGCCCAAGAGCGGAATTCACAACAGCCACCACTATAATACAGGACTAAGTGCTCTGGTGTGAGGGTGGCACACAGCAGGCTCCGTACAATGAGACCAATATAACCCCGGACTATGTGCCCTGGTGTGAGGGTTGCACACAGCAGGCACCATAAAACGCCACAACTATAATACACAACTATGTGCCTGTTATGACCCCAGTGGACAGGGTCTCAGAGGAACGTGTAAGTCTGCAAGATACAAAAATCCAGCTCATAGGCTGTGGTAACTGGGTTGACCAAATAGCTACTCCTAACGCCAACACTAGAAGTAGCCGGGGATCATGCCTACGGTGATCGCTAGATGACTCGCGCCAGCCGGAGAATCTAACTACCCCTAGGAGAAGAAAACAAAGACCTCTCTTGCCTCCAGAGAAAGGGACCCCAAAGCAAGATACAAGCCCCCCACAAATAATAACGGTGAGGTAAGAGGAAATGACAAACACAGAAATGAACCAGGTTCAGCAAAGAGAGGCCAGCTTACTAATAGCAGAATATAGCAAGATAACTTATCTGGTCAACAAAAACCCTATAAAAATCCACGCTGGAGATTCAAGAACCCCCGAACCGTCTAACGGTCCGGGGGGAGAACACCAGCCCCCTAGAGCTTCCAGCAAAGGTCAGGATACAGATTGGAACAAGCTGGACAAAAATACCAAACAAAACAAAAGCAAAAAGCAAAGAAGCAGACTTAGCTTGAAAAACAGGAACCAGGATCAGAGGACAAGAGCACAACAGATTAGCTCTGATTTCAACGATGCCAGGCATTGAACTGAAGGTCCAGGGAGCTTATATAGCAACGCCCCTGAACTAACGGCCCAGGTGAGGATATAGGAAAAGACAGACGCTCCAGAGTCAAATCACTAATGACCACTAGAGGGAGCAAAAAGCAAAATCACAACAGTACCCCCCCCCTTAGTGAGGGGTCACCGAACCCTCACCACGACCACCAGGGCGATCAGGATGAGCGGCGTGAAAGGCACGAACTAAATCGGCCGCATGAACATCAGAGGCGACCACCCAGGAATTATCTTCCTGACCATAGCCCTTCCACTTGACCAGGTACTGAAGCCTCCGCCTGGAGAGACGAGAATCCAAGATCTTCTCCACCACGTACTCCAACTCGCCCTCAACCAACACCGGAGCAGGAGGCTCAGCAGAAGGAACCACAGGCACAACGTACCGCCGCAACAAGGACCTATGAAACACGTTGTGGATAGCAAACGACACAGGAAGATCCAGGCGAAAGGATACAGGATTAAGAATTTCCAATATCTTGTAAGGACCAATAAAACGAGGTTTAAATTTGGGAGAGGAAACCTTCATAGGAACAAAGCGGGAAGAAAGCCACACCAAATCCCCAACACGTAGTCGGGGACCCACACCGCGGCGGCGGTTGGCAAAGCGCTGAGCCCTCTCCTGTGACAACTTCAAGTTGTCCACCACAAGATTCCAGATCCGCTGCAACCTATCCACCACAGAATCCACCCCAGGGCAGTCAGAAGGTTCCACATGACCCGAAGAAAAACGAGGGTGGAAACCAGAGTTGCAGAAAAACGGCGAAACCAAGGTGGCGGAACTAGCCCGATTATTAAGGGCAAACTCAGCTAACGGCAAGAAGGTCACCCAATCGTCCTGATCAGCAGAGACAAAACACCTCAAATAAGCCTCCAAAGTCTGATTAGTTCGCTCCGTCTGTCCATTAGTCTGAGGATGGAAAGCAGACGAAAACGACAAGTCAATGCCCATCCTACTACAAAAGGATCGCCAGAATCTGGAAACGAACTGGGATCCTCTGTCTGACACAATATTCTCAGGTATGCCGTGCAAACGAACCACGTTCTGGAAAAACACAGGAACCAGATCGGAAGAGGAAGGCAGTTTAGGCAAAGGAACCAAATGGACCATCTTGGAGAAGCGATCACATATCACCCAGATAACAGACATGCCCTGAGACACCGGAAGATCAGAAATGAAATCCATGGAGATATGTGTCCAAGGTCTCTTAGGGACAGGCAAGGGCAAGAGCAACCCGCTGGCACGAGAACAGCAAGGCTTAGCTCGAGCACAAGTCCCACAGGACTGTACAAATGACCGCACATCCCTAGACAAGGAAGGCCACCAAAAGGATCTGGCCACCAGATCTCTGGTGCCAAAAATTCCTGGGTGACCTGCCAACACCGAGGAATGAACCTCGGAAATGACTCTGCTGGTCCACTTATCAGGCACAAACAGTCTGTCAGGTGGACAAGAATCAGGCCTATCAGCCTGAAATCTCTGCAACACACGTCGCAGATCTGGAGAAATAGCTGACAAGATAATACCATCCTTAAGAATACCAACAGGTTCAGCGACTCCAGGAGCATCAGGCACAAAGCTCCTGGAAAGAGCATCGGCCTTCACATTTTTTGAACCTGGTAAATACGAGACAACAAAGTCAAAACGGGAGAAAAACAATGACCAGCGGGCCTGTCTAGGATTCAGGCGTTTAGCAGACTCGAGATACATCAGATTTTTGTGATCGGTCAAGACCACCACACGATGCTTAGCACCCTCGAGCCAATGACGCCACTCCTCAAATGCCCATTTCATGGCCAACAACTCCCGATTGCCCACATCATAATTTCGCTCTGCAGGCGAAAACTTCCTAGAGAAAAAGGCGCAAGGTCTCATAACAGAGCAACCAGGGCCTCTCTGCGACAAAACGGCCCCTGCTCCAATCTCTGAAGCATCCACCTCAACCTGAAAGGGAAGCGAGACATCAGGCTGGCACAAAACAGGCGCCGAAGTAAACCGACGTTTCAACTCCTGGAAAGCCTCCACGGCAGCAGGAGCCCAATTAACCACATCGGAGCCCTTCTTGGTCATATCCGTCAAAGGTTTCACAATGCTAGAAAAGTTAGCGATAAAACGACGGTAGAAGTTAGCGAAACCCAAGAACTTCTGAAGACTCTTAACTGACGAGGGCTGAGTCCAATCAAGAATAGCTCGGACCTTGACTGGGTCCATCTCCACAGCAGAAGGGGAAAAAATGAACCCCAAAAAGGGAACCTTCTGTACACCAAAAAGACACTTTGAGCCCTTGACAAACAAAGAATTTTCACGCAAAATTTTAAAGACCATCCTGACCTGCTCCACATGCGAGTCCCAATTATCAGAAAAAAACAGAATATCATCCAGATAAACGATCAAAAATTTATCCAGATAGTTCCGGAAAATGTCATGCATAAAGGACTGAAAAACTGAAGGGGCATTAGAGAGCCCAAAAGGCATCACCAAGTACTCAAAATGACCTTCGGGCGTATTGAATGCGGTTTTCCATTCATCCCCTTGCTTAATGCGCACAAGGTTGTACGCACCACGAAGGTCTATCTTGGTAAACCACTTGGCACCTTTAATCCGGGCAAACAAGTCAGACAACAGCGGCAAAGGATACTGAAATTTGACAGTGATCTTATTTAAAAGCCGATAGTCAATACAAGGCCTCAAAGATCCGTCCTTTTTAGCCACAAAAAAGAATCCCGCACCAAGAGGGGAAGAAGACGGACGGATGTGTCCTTTCTCCAGAGACTCCTTGATATATGAACGCATAGCGGTATGTTCAGGTATCGACAGATTAAACAGTCTTCCCTTAGGAAATTTACTGCCTGGAATCAAATCTATTGCACAGTCACATTCCCTATGAGGAGGCAATGCACTGGACCTGGACTCGCTAAAGACATCCTGATAATCAGACAAATACTCCGGAACTTCCGAAGGCGTAGAAGAAGCAATAGACACAGGCAGGGAATCCTCATGAATACCACGACAGCCCCAACTAGACACTGACATAGCCTTCCAGTCAAGGACTGGATTATGGGTCTGTAACCATGGCAGCCCCAAAACAACCAAATCATGCATTTTATGTAGAACGAGAAAACGTATCACCTCGCAGTGTTCAGGAGTCATGCACATGGTAACCTGTGTCCAATACTGCGGTTTATTTTCTGCTAATGGCGTAGCATCAATACCCCTAAGAGGGATAGGATTTTCTAATGGTTCAAGAATAAAACCACAGCGCTTAGCAAATGAGAGATCCATAAGACTCAGGGCAGCACCTGAATCTACAAACGCCATGACAGGATAAGATGACAGTGAGCAAATCAAAGTTACAGACAGAATAAACTTAGGATGCAAATTACCAACGGTGACAGGACTAACAACCTTAGATATACGTTTAGAGCATGCTGAGATAACATGTGTAGAATCACCACAGTAGTAGCACAAGCCATTCCGGCGTCTATGAATTTTCCTCTCATTTCTAGTCAGGATTCTATCACATTGCATCAAATCAGGTGTCCGTTCAGACAACACCATGAGGGAATTTGCGGTTTTTCTATCACATTGCATCAAATCAGGTGCCTGTTCAGACAACACCATGAGGGAATTTGCGGTTTTGCGCTCCCGCAACCGCCGGTCAATTTGAATAGCCAGGGACATGGTATCATTCAGACCTGTGGGAATGGGAAAACCCACCATAACATTCTTAATGGCCTCAGAAAGGCCATTTCTAAAATTAGCGGCCAGTGCACACTCGTTCCAATGTGTCAGCACGGACCATTTCCGAAATTTTTGGCAATACACCTCAGCCTCGTCCTGGCCCTGAGACATAGCCAGCAAGGCTTTCTCTGCCTGAATCTCAAGATTGGGTTCCTCATAAAGTAAACCGAGCGCCAGAAAAAACGCATCAATATCAGCCAATGCCGGATCTCCTGGCGCCAACGAAAAAGCCCAATCCTGAGGGTCACCCCGTAAGAATGAAATAACAATTTTTACTTGTTGAGCAGAGTCTCCAGACGAACAAGGTTTCAGGGACAAAAATAATTTACAATTATTCCTGAAATTCCTAAACTTAAATCGGTCTCCTGAAAACAGTTCAGGAATCGGAATCTTGGGTTCAGACCTAGGATTTCTGGTAACATAATCTTGTATACCCTGCACACGAGCGGCAAGCTGGTCCACACTTGTAATCAAGGTCTGGACATTCATGTCTGCAGCAATCACAAGCCACTCTGAGGTAAAGGGGAAAAGAAAAAAAAAAATGAGAGAGGGAAAAAAAAACCTCAAAATTTTCTTTCTTATAATCCCACTTCTGCAATGCATTAAACATTTAATACTGTCCTGGCATACTGTTATGACCCCAGTGGACAGGGTCTCAGAGGAACGTGTAAGTCTGCAAGATACAAAAATCCAGCTCATAGGCTGTGGTAACTGGGTTGACCAAATAGCTACTCCTAACGCCAACACTAGAAGTAGCCGGGGATCATGCCTACGGTGATCGCTAGATGACTCGCGCCAGCCGGAGAATCTAACTACCCCTAGGAGAAGAAAACAAAGACCTCTCTTGCCTCCAGAGAAAGGGACCCCAAAGCAAGATACAAGCCCCCCACAAATAACAACGGTGAGGTAAGAGGAAATGACAAACACAGAAATGAGCCAGGTTCAGCAAAGAGAGGCCAGCTTACTAATAGCAGAATATAGCAAGATAACTTACCTGGTCAACAAAAACCCTATAAAAATCCACGCTGGAGATTCAAGAACCCCCGAACCGTCTAACGGTCCGGGGGGAGAACACCAGCCCCCTAGAGCTTCCAGCAAAGGTCAGGATACAGATAGGAACAAGCTGGACAAAAATACCAAACAAAACAAAAGCAAAAAGCAAAGAAGCAGACTTAGCTTGAAAAACAGGAACCAGGATCAGAGGACAAGAGCACAACAGATTAGCTCTGATTTCAACGATGCCAGGCATTGAACTGAAGGTCCAGGGAGCTTATATAGCAACGCCCCTGAACTAACGGCCCAGGTGAGGATATAGGAAAAGACAGAAGCTCCAGAGTCAAATCACTAATGACCACTAGAGGGAGCAAAAAGCAAAATCACAACATGTGCCCTGGTGTGAGGGTGGCACACAGCAGGCTCCGAACAATGCCACCACTATAATACCGGACTATGTGCCCTGGTGTGAGGATGGCACACAGCAGGCTCCGTACAGTGAGACCAATATAACCCCGGACTATGTGCCCTGGTGTGAGGGTGGCACACAGCAGGCTCCGTACAATGCCACCACTATAATACTGGACTATGTGCCCTGGTGTGAGGATGGCACACAGCAGGCGCCGTACAATGCCACCACTATAATACAGGACTATGTGCCCTGGTGTGAAGGTGGCACACAGCAGGCTCCGTACAATGCCACCACTATAATACAGGACTATTTACCTGGTGTGACAGTGGCACACAGCAGGCTCCGTACAATGCCACCACTAGAATACCGGACTATGTGCCCTGGTGTGAGGATGGGACACAGCAGGCTCCGTACAATGCCACCACTAGAATACCGGACTATGTGCCCTGGTGTGAGGATGGCACACAGCAGGCTCCGTACAATGCCACCACTATAATACAGGACTATGTGCCCTGGTGTGAGGGTGGCACACAGCAGGCTCTGTACAATGCCACCACTAGAATACAGGACTATGTGCCCTGGTGTGAGGATGGCACACAGCAGGCTCCGCACAATGTCATCACTATAATACAGGGCTATGTGCCCTGGAGTGAGGGTGGCACACAGCACGCTCCGCACAATGTCGTCACTATAACACAGGACTACGTGCCCTGGTGTGTGGGTGGCACACAGCAGGCTCCGTACAATGCCACCACTATATTACTGGACCATGTGACCTGGTGTGAGGATGGCACACAGCAGGTTCCGTACAATGCCACCACTAGAATACAGGACTATGTGCCCTGGTGTGAGGATGGCACACAGTGGGCTCCGTACAATGCCAGCACTATAATGCCGGACTATGTGCCCTGGTGTGAGGGTGGCACACAAGAGGCTCTATACAATGCCACCACTATGATACAGACTTATGTTCCCTGGCGTGAGGGTGGCACACAGTGGGATTAATACAATGTCACCACTTTAATACAGGAATATGTGCCCTGGTGTGAGTGTGGCACACAGCAGGCTCTATAGAATGCCACCACTATGATACAGAATTATGTGCCCTGGCGTGAGGGTGGCACACAGTGGGATTAATACAATGTCACCACTTTAATACAGGAATATGTGCCCTGGTGTGAGGGTGGCACACAGCAGGCTCCGTACAATGCCACCACTATAATACCTGACTATGTGCCCTGGTGTGAGGATAGCACACAGCAGGCTCCGTACAATGCTACCACTATAATACCGGACTATGTGCCCTGGTGTGAGGGTGGCACACAGCCGGCTCCGTACAATGCCACCACTATAATACTGGACTATTTACCTGGTGTGACAGTGGCACACAACAGGCTCCGTACAATGTCACCACTATAATACAGAACTATGTGCCCTGGTGTGAGGGTGGCACACAGCAGGCTCCGTACAATGCCATCACTATAACACAGGACTATGTGTCCTGGTGTGAGGGTGGCACACAGCAGAATCCGCACAATGCCAGCAGTATAAACCGAACTATGTGCCTTGGTGTAAGTGTGGCACACAGCAGGCTCCGTACAATGCTACCACTATAATACCGGACTATGTGCCCTGGTGTGAGGGTGGCACACAGCCGGCTCCGTACAATGCCACCACTATAATACTGGACTATTTACCTGGTGTGACAGTGGCACACAACAGGCTCCGTACAATGTCACCACTATAATACAGAACTATGTGCCCTGGTGTGAGGGTGGCACACAGCAGGCTCCGTACAATGCCACCACTATAACACAGGACTATGTGTCCTGGTGTGAGGGTGGCACACAGCAGAATCCGCACAATGACAGCAGTGTAAACCGGACTATGTGCCCTGGTGTAAGTGTGGCACACAACAGGCTCTGTACAATGCTACCACTATAATACCGGACTATGTGCCCTGGTGTGAGGGTGGCACACAGCAGGCTCCGTACAATGCCACCACTATAATACTGGACTATTTACCTGGTGTGACAGTGGCACACAACAGGCTCCGTACAATACCACCACTATAATATTGGAATATGTGCCCTGGTGTGAGGGTGGCACACAACAGGCTCTGTACAATGCAACCTCTATAATACAGGACTATTTGCCCTGGTGTGAGGGTGGTACACAGCAGGCTCCGTACAATGCCACCACTAGAATACTGGACTATGTGCCCTGGTGTGAGGGTGGCACACAGCAGGCTCCGTACAATATCAGAACTATAATACCGGACTATGTGCCCTGGTGTAAGGATGGCACACAGCAGGCTCGGTACAATGCCACTACTATAATACAGGATTATTTTCTCTGGCGTGAGGGTGGCACACAGCAGGCTCCATACAATGCCACCTCTATAATACAGGACTATGTGCCCTGGTGTGTGGGTGGCACACAGCACGCTCCGCGCAATGTCGTCACTATAATACAGGACTACGTGCCCTGGTGTGTGGGTGGCACACAGCAGGCTCCGTACAATGCCACCACTATATTACTGGATCATGTGACCTGGTGTGAGGATGGCACACAGTGGGCTCCGTACAAAGCCAGCACTATAATGCCAGACTATGTGCCCTGGTGTGAGGGTGGCACACAAGAGGCTCCGTACAATGCCAGCACTATGATACAGGATTATGTGCCCTGGCGTGAGGGTGGCACACAGCGGGATTAATACAATGTCACCACTTTAATACAGGAATATGTGCCCTGGTCTGAGGGTGGCACACAGCAGGCTCCGTACAATGCTACCACTATAATACCGGACTATGTGCCCTGGTGTGATGGTGGCACACAGCAGGCTCCGTACAATGCCACCACTATAATACCGGACTATGTGCCCTGGTGTGAGGGTGGCACACAGCAGGCTCCATGCAATGCCACAACTATAATACAGGACTATGTGCCCTGGTGTGAGGATGGCACACAGCAGGCTCCATACAATGCCACCACTATAATACAGGACTATTTACCTGGTGTGACAGTGGCACACAACAGGCTCCATACAATGCCACCACTATAATATCAGAATATGTGCCCTGGTGTGAGGGTGGCATACAACAGGCTCCGTACAATGCCACCACTATAATACAGGACTATTTGCTCAGGTGTGAGGGTGGCACACAGCAGGCTCCATACAATGCCACCTCTATAATACAGGACTATGTGCCCTGGTGTGAGGGTGGCATACAGCAGGCTCCATACAATGCCACCACTATAATACAGAACTGTGTGTCCTGGTGTGAGGATGGCACACAGCTGACTCCGTACAATGCCAGCAGTATAAACCGGACTATGTGACCTGGTGTAAGTGTGGCACACAACAGGCTCTGTACAATGCTACCACTATAATACCGGACTATGTGCCCTGATGTGAGGATGGCACACAGTGGGCTCCGTACAATGCCAGCACTATAATGCCAGACTATGTGCCCTGGTGTGAGGGTGGCACACAAGAGGCTCCGTACAATGCCAGCACTATAATACCGGACTATGTGCCCTGGTGTGAGTGTGGCACACAGCAGGCTCTATACAATGCCACCACTATGATACAGGATTATGTGCCCTGGCGTGAGGGTGGCACACAGTGGGATTAATACAATGTCACCACTTTAATACAGGAATATGTGCCCTGGTGTGAGGGTGGCACACAGCAGGCTCCGTACAATGCCACCACTATAATACCGGACTATGTGCCCTGGTGTGACGGTGGCACACAGCAGGCTCCGTACAATGCCACCACTATAATACCGGACTATGTGCCCTGGTGTGAGGGTGGCACACAGCAGGCTCCATGCAATGCCACAACTATAATACAGGACTATGTGCCCTGGTGTGAGGGTGGCACACAGCAGGCTCCATGCAATGCCACAACTATAATACAGGACTATGTGCCCTGGTGTGAGGATGGCACACAGCAGGCTCCGTACAATGCCACCACTATAATACAGGACTATTTACCTGGTGTGACAGTGGCACACAACAGGCTCCGTACAATGCCACCACTATAATATCGGAATATGTGCCCTGGTGTGAGGGTGGCACACAACAGGCTCTGTACAATGCAACCTCTATAATACAGGACTATTTGCCCTGGTGTGAGGGTGGTACACAGCAGGCTCC
This sequence comes from Ranitomeya variabilis, assembly GCF_051348905.1. Taxonomy (NCBI): domain Eukaryota; kingdom Metazoa; phylum Chordata; class Amphibia; order Anura; family Dendrobatidae; genus Ranitomeya; species Ranitomeya variabilis. Next base: position 778,367,667 of record NC_135232.1, read on the forward strand.
GTACAATGCCACCACTAGAATACTGGACTATGTGCCCTGGTGTGAGGGTGGCACACAGCAGGCTCCGTACAATATCAGAACTATAATACCGGACTATGTGCCCTGGTGTAAGGATGGCACACAGCAGGCTCGGTACAATGCCACTACTATAATACAGGATTATTTTCTCTGGCGTGAGGGTGGCACACAGCAGGCTCCATGCAATGCCACAACTATAATACAGGACTATGTGCCCTGGTGTGAGGATGGCACACAGCAGGCTCCATACAATGCCACCACTATAATACAGGACTATTTACCTGGTGTGACAGTGGCACACAACAGGCTCCATACAATGCCACCACTATAATATCAGAATATGTGCCCTGGTGTGAGGGTGGCATACAACAGGCTCCGTACAATGCCACCACTATAATACAGGACTATTTGCTCAGGTGTGAGGGTGGCACACAGCAGGCTCCATACAATGCCACCTCTATAATACAGGACTATGTGCCCTGGTGTGAGGGTGGCATACAGCAGGCTCCATACAATGCCACCACTATAATACAGAACTGTGTGTCCTGGTGTGAGGATGGCACACAGCTGACTCCGTACAATGCCAGCAGTATAAACCGGACTATGTGACCTGGTGTAAGTGTGGCACACAACAGGCTCTGTACAATGCTACCACTATAATACCGGACTATGTGCCCTGATGTGAGGATGGCACACAGTGGGCTCCGTACAATGCCAGCACTATAATGCCAGACTATGTGCCCTGGTGTGAGGGTGGCACACAAGAGGCTCCGTACAATGCCAGCACTATAATACCGGACTATGTGCCCTGGTGTGAGTGTGGCACACAGCAGGCTCTATACAATGCCACCACTATGATACAGGATTATGTGCCCTGGCGTGAGGGTGGCACACAGTGGGATTAATACAATGCCACCACTTTAATACAGGAATATGTGCCCTGGTGTGAGGGTGGCACACAGCAGGCTCCGTACAATGCCACCACTATAATACCGGACTATGTGCCCTGGTGTGACGGTGGCACACAGCAGGCTCCGTACAATGCCACCACTATAATACCGGACTATGTGCCCTGGTGTGAGGGTGGCACACAGCAGGCTCCATGCAATGCCACAACTATAATACAGGACTATGTGCCCTGGTGTGAGGATGGCACACAGCAGGCTCCGTACAATGCCACCACTATAATACAGGACTATTTACCTGGTGTGACAGTGGCACACAACAGGCTCCGTACAATGCCACCACTATAATATCGGAATATGTGCCCTGGTGTGAGGGTGGCACACAACAGGCTCTGTACAATGCAACCTCTATAATACAGGACTATTTGCCCTGGTGTGAGGGTGGTACACAGCAGGCTCCGTACAATGCCACCACTAGAATACTGGACTATGTGCCCTGGTGTGAGGGTGGCACACAGCAGGCTCCGTACAATATCAGAACTATAATACCGGACTATGTGCCCTGGTGTAAGGATGGCACACAGCAGGCTCGGTACAATGCCACTACTATAATACAGGATTATTTTCTCTGGCGTGAGGGTGGCACACAGCAGGCTCCATACAATGCCACCTCTATAATACAGGACTATGTGCCCTGGTGTGTGGGTGGCACACAGCACGCTCCGCGCAATGTCGTCACTATAATACAGGACTACGTGCCCTGGTGTGTGGGTGGCACACAGCAGGCTCCGTACAATGCCACCACTATATTACTGGATCATGTGACCTGGTGTGAGGATGGCACACAGTGGGCTCCGTACAAAGCCAGCACTATAATGCCAGACTATGTGCCCTGGTGTGAGGGTGGCACACAAGAGGCTCCGTACAATGCCAGCACTATGATACAGGATTATGTGCCCTGGCGTGAGGGTGGCACACAGCGGGATTAATACAATGTCACCACTTTAATACAGGAATATGTGCCCTGGTCTGAGGGTGGCACACAGCAGGCTCCGTATAATGCTACCACTATAATACCGGACTATGTGCCCTGGTGTGACGGTGGTACACAGCAGGCTCCGTACAATGCCACCACTATAATACCGGACTATGTGCCCTGGTGTGAGGGTGGCACACAGCAGGCTCCATGCAATGCCACAACTATAATACAGGACTATGTGCCCTGGTGTGAGGATGGCACACAGCAGGCTCCATACAATGCCACCACTATAATACAGGACTATTTACCTGGTGTGACAGTGGCACACAACAGGCTCCATACAATGCCACCACTATAATATCAGAATATGTGCCCTGGTGTGAGGGTGGCATACAACAGGCTCCGTACAATGCCACCACTATAATACAGGACTATTTGCTCAGGTGTGAGGGTGGCACACAGCAGGCTCCATACAATGCCACCTCTATAATACAGGACTATGTGCCCTGGTGTGAGGGTGGCATACAGCAGGCTCCATACAATGCCACCACTATAATACAGAACTGTGTGTCCTGGTGTGAGGATGGCACACAGCTGACTCCGTACAATGCCAGCAGTATAAACCGGACTATGTGACCTGGTGTAAGTGTGGCACACAACAGGCTCTGTACAATGCTACCACTATAATACCGGACTATGTGCCCTGATGTGAGGATGGCACACAGTGGGCTCCGTACAATGCCAGCACTATAATGCCAGACTATGTGCCCTGGTGTGAGGGTGGCACACAAGAGGCTCCGTACAATGCCAGCACTATAATACCGGACTATGTGCCCTGGTGTGAGTGTGGCACACAGCAGGCTCTATACAATGCCACCACTATGATACAGGATTATGTGCCCTGGCGTGAGGGTGGCACACAGCGGGATTAATACAATGCCACCACTATAATACCGGACTATGTGCCCTGGTGTGAGGGTGGCACACAGCAGGCTCCATGCAATGCCACAACTATAATACAGGACTATGTGCCCTGGTGTGAGGATGGCACACAGCAGGCTCCGTACAATGCCACCACTATAATACAGGACTATTTACCTGGTGTGACAGTGGCACACAACAGGCTCCGTACAATGCCACCACTATAATATCGGAATATGTGCCCTGGTGTGAGGGTGGCACATAACAGGCTCCCTACAATGCCACCACTATAATACAGGACTATTTGCTCAGGTGTGAGGGTGGCACACAGCAGGCTCCATACAATGCCACCCCTATAATACAGGACTATGTGCCCTGGTGTGAGGGTGGCACACAGCAGGCTCCATACAATGCCACCACTATAATACAGGACTGTGTGCCCTGATGTGAGGCTGGCACACAGCAGACTCCGTACAATGCCAGCAGTATAAACCGGACTATGTGCCCTGGTGTAAGTGTGGCACACAACAGGCTCCGTACAATGACAGCACTATAATACCGGACTATGTGCCTTGGTGTGAGGGTGGCACACAGCAAGCTCTGTACAATGCCACCACTATGATACAGGATTATGTGCCCTGGTGTGAGGGTGGCACTCAGCAGTCTCTATACAATGCTCCCACTATGATACAGAACTATGTGCCCTAGTGTGAGAGTGGCACACAGCCGGCTCCATACAAAGCCCCCACTATAATTACGAATTACGTGTCCTGGTGTGAGGATGGTACACAGTGGGATTAATACAATATCGCCACTTTAATACAGGAATATGTGCCGTGGTATGAGGGTGGCACACAGCAAGCTCCGTACAATGCCACCACTATAATACTGGACTATTTACCTGGTGTGACAGTGGCACACAACAGGCTCCGTACAATACCACCACTTTAATATTGGAATATGTGCCCTGGTGTGAGGGTGGCACACAACAGGATCTGTACAATGCCACCTCTATAATACAGGACTATTTGCTCTGGTATGAGGGAGGCACACAGCAGGCACATACAATGCCACTACTATAACACCGGGCTATGTGCCCTGGTGTGAGGGTGGCACACAGCAGACTCCGTACAATGCCACCAGTATAATTCCAGACTATGTGCCCTGGTTCGAGGGTGGCACACAGCAGACTCCATGCAATGCAACCACTATAATGCAGGACTATGTGCCCTGGTGTGAGGATGGCACACAGCAGGCTCCATAAAATGCCACCACTATAATACAGGACTAAGTGCTCTGGTGTGAGGGTGGCACACAGCAGGCTCAGTACAATGAGACCAATATAACCCTGGACTTTTCGCCCTGGTGTGAGGGTGGCACACAGCAGACTCCGTACAATGCCACCACTTTTAAAAAAAAGTATTTAGTCAGCCACCAATTGTGCAACTTCTCCCACCTTAAAAGATGAGAGAGTTCTGTAATTGACATCATAGGTAGACCACAACTATGAGAGTCAAAATGAGGAAACAAATCACCTTGTCTAATTTGGCAAGATTTATTTAGCAAATTATGGTTGAAAATAAGTATTTGGTCACCTAAAATCATGCAAGATTTCTGGCTCTCACCAACCTGTAACTTCTTCTTTGAGAGGCTCCTCTGTCCTCCACCACTCAATACCTCTAGTAATGGCACCTGTTTGATCTTGTTATCAGTATAAAAGACACATGGCCACAACCTTAGACATTCACACTCCATACTATATTATGGTGAAGACCAAAGAGGTGTCGAAGGACACCATAAACAAAATTGTAGCCCTGCACCAGGCTGGGAAGACTGAATCTGCAATAGGCAAACAACTTGGTGTGATAAAATCAACTGGGGGAGCAATAGTAAGAAAATGGAAGACATACAATACCACTGGTAATCTCCCTCAATCTGGGGTTCCACGCAAGATCTCACCCCGTGGGGTCAAAATGATCACAAGAACGGTGAGCAAAAATCCCAGAGCCACACTGGGGACCTAGTGAATGACCTGCATAGAGCTCGAACCACCATAACACAGGCTACCATCAGTAACACACTACGCCGCCAGGGACTCAGATTCTGAAGTGACAGGCGTGTCCCCCTGCTTAAGCCAGTACATGTCCGGGCCCATCTGAAGTTTGCTAGAAAGCATTTGAATTATCCAGAGGAGTACTGGGAGAATGTCATATGGTCTGATGAAACCCAAGTAAAACTGTTTGGTATAAACAAAACTCATCATATTTGGAGGAGCAGAATGCTGAGTTGCATCCAAAGAACACCATACCTACTGTGAAGCATGGGGGTGGCAACATCAAGCTTTAGAGCTGTTTCTCTGCGAAGAGATCAGGACAACTGATTAGTGTACATGAAAGCATGAATGGGGCCATGTATCGCGAGATTTTGAGTGCAATCCTCCTTCCATCAGCAAGGCCATTGAAGATGAAACGTGGATGGGTCTTTCAGCATGATAATGATCCCAGGCACACAGCCAGGGCAACGAAGGAGTGGCTTCGTAAGAAGCATATGAAGGTCCTGAAGTGGCCTAGCCAGTCTCCAGATCTCAACCCCATAGAAAACCTTTGGAGGGAGTTGAAAGCCTGTGTTGCCCAGCGACAGGCCCAAAACATAACTGCTCTTGAGGAGATCTGCATGGAAGAATGGGCCAACATACCACCAACAGTGTGTGCCAACCTTGTGAAGACTTTCAGGAATCTTTTGACCTCTCTCATTGCCAACAAAGGATATATAACAAAATATTGAGATGAACTTTTGTTAATGACCAAATACTTATTTTCCACCTGTGTGGTAGTGACCATTTTTACAGCTAGGGGGAGCTGTTTGTTCTCTTCAGGATGCACATAGAGGCATAGTGAGGCCATGAGGGGGCGTTGCAGTCGCAGGTGTAGCTGTGATTACAGTTGTTAAAAGCCCTGTAGTATAGAGAGGTTGAGGTGAGTCTGAGGAGTCTCAGGTGTGTCAGGGCCAGAGTGAAGCATCACAACCCACAGCATACACAGTGGTGCTGCTGTCCACGATGACTGATCACGTATGTGGACAGGTGTTGTGTCCGGAGGTAGACTGTCTTGTGCCCGAAGGAAGGACCAGCATGTGTCACAGCTGCAGACAGGAGGATGTCAAGGTCTGTGTACCGCTGTGAGTAGAGACTGTGATACAGTGGTGCAGGAGACCCACGGAACTAGTCAGAGGAGGACTAGCATGTGTAGTGACTGCAATATAAAGGTTGCTGTGTACTATGAAGTGCTATGAAATGGTGTGAATTGAACACTGGATAATATGCACTGAACTTATATGCTTGGAACCTTTTCTGTGTGAAGATAACACATTAAAGAGACTTTTATGTTTGAACTTTGTGGGTCACTGCCTCTTCACTGCGTCAGTGTGCTACCGCAGCACTGTGTTATAGCAGGATCCATTTTATCTTGTTTGCCTCCATTTTGTATAAGTGTTACTAAAAGGTCAGGAAAACAAGACATAATTCACTATTCTTCATTGTGCTGTTATTGCTGATTCCTAAGAACTAATTGTAGCAGGGAATGTCCTTGGTAAGATAACGAATAATGTTCTGTGTAAAAATATGTTTTCGAAACCATAGGGAGACTAGGGAGTAAAACACTCCGACGCTTAGCCAATATATGGAGAATCCGCCTCCGACATAAGAATGCATAAAAAGTGTGTGTAAGCTTAATAAACTAGAGATATTTCAGATACAGCCCTGGTGTATTGTGTCTTATCTCTCCGGTGCCGTGACGTCATCTCTACAGTGGACTCATCAGAGAGTAGGTCGAGACGTGCGACAACAATTCTGGCTGCCCGAACAGGGACCTGAGTGCTACATCTGAGACCCGGCCGACTCCAGTAATGGACCAGGGGACTTCCCGGGACTAGTGGCATCACACAGCGCTGGGGTAAGAATACTGATTATATTCTGCCTACGTCATTCCACTTGTGGATGGGTTTTCCCCTTCTTCTAGTTGACCAGGCTCAGGTAAAATCATGGGCTTGCCCGGCTCAGGTACCCTTGAACCCAGATACTGACCCTCATTGTGTGGTTACTGATGACTCCACTGTTAGACTAAAATGATTGACTCCATGATCTTTGTATGGTGTGCTTGTGGAGTCTTTGTTGTTTGTCTGTTCATATACCTGTGTTATCAATCTAGGAAGCAAGCTAATGCAGTAACCTTCAAGCACAGTAAACCTATAGTTTAGGACTAAGGCAGGAGGACATAGCCTACTCTAGGTGAGGAGGAAAGGTCCGTCTGATAAGTTTTCAGCCTGCATGTATAGGACTAAAGCAGGATGACATAGCCTACTCTAGGTGAGGAGGAAAGGTCCGTCTGATAAGTTTTCAGCCTGCACGTATACTAGCAATAGAATTGGGAACTAAGTACAGGGTTCCATAGTGCTAGAGAATTAGTCCAGAGAATAGTCCAGAAGGGAAGGAATCCCAGAAGCAGGTTAGTGTGCTCTTGAAGGCAGGAGGCTTCCACCCCTCAGGGGAATTAGATTCAGGTAAATGGCATGACTTCATGAAAACCCACATGGTGCAACTGACAGTGGACCTCCGACTTACCATGTTGCTAGTAGGTATCAGCCATGGTCTCCCACAGAACAGATGTCTTTGACTGCCCAGCTGCCAGACAGTGTGGGGTGATACAGCACACTTACCAGGCAACCAGACAGGACGTGCAACAGTTAGTGCGTTCAGCCCTGGGGGAAGCACCTTCCACCCGACTGACAGCTGAGACATTTAAAATGTACCCAGGGGGAAATGGTCCCAAGACGGAGAACCTAACAATACCAGGTCAGGGTCTGACTTTGTTGAGGCACTAGAAAAAGCCTGTAAGATTAAACAGGAGGAAGTATAGGTGCATTTAGAAGACTGTATACAGGACCCGAAGGAGCTCCCCATTGATTATTTCTACAGGTTGCAACAACGGTGGTCTGATATGGGTTATGGTGAAGGTGATAGAACAGCGACACGTTTGTTAAGTCATGCATATATGCAAGGGATTGATAAGTATGTGAGACAGAAGGTGGTGGAAAGTAGACCAGATTGGAGATCCTGCCCCCCAGGCGATCTTGCCAAGATTGCACATGGAGTCAGTTTGGACTCGCAGAAGCAGAAAACTAAGGTTCACTTTCAGAGGAGTGAACCCTCACAGAGAGGTGGAGGACGTGGAGGACCCACTATGGGTCCTAGATTGTGTTACGGATGTAAGAAACCAGGACATTTTAGGAAAGATTGTCGCACAAACCCATACCCAGATAAGGTTCCCACCCCTCCTACCCCCCAGACCGACAAATAGGTAACTGGCAGCCTGCAACTGTGTCCTCTAGTCACTCTACCCCCCACCCCCGACTGTACAGTACAGGTGAGCCTGCCAGGAGGAACTACAGCTGACTTTCAGGTTGACACAGGAGCTGACAACTCAGTTATCACGCTTTCAGACTGTCCATTACCCTTCCGTAACACCACCGACTTTGTCATGGCCACACCTTTCAATGCGCCGACCCAGACCTTGGGACTGACAGAACCCATTCCCCTCTCCATTTGTGGGAAGACCATTCTGACTTAGTTAATGGTAGCCCCCAGGGGACAATGTAATTTGCTAGGTGCCGACGTTTTACGGAAACTACAGGCGGTTATTACTTACCATGATGACGGAACAGTGACTATGACCCCTCAACTTAAACCCAGTACCCTCTGCAAGATTATGGCCCTGAATGCAGCTGCAAGTACTGCAGAAAGTGATCCATTCACTGCACCTGCCCTGGATTAACTCCCCACTGATCTGTGGGCAAAAGGCAAAACTGATGTGGGAAAACTAAAAGTTCCTCCCATAATAGTTAAATTGAAACCAGGGGCAGCACCACCCCTATTGCGTCAGTACCCCTTGAGTGCTGCTCAGGAGGCGGTAATAGACGCACAGTTACAAAAATTGCTGGAATCAGGGGTTGTTGTGCCTACACAGTCCGTTCGCAACACTCCCCTGTATCCAGTAAAGAAGAAGGTTAGGCCTGGGGAGCCGGTGAATTATAGAATGGTCCATGACCTCAGAGCAGTCAATGCCGCAACAGAACTGCTTGCTCCCTTGGTTCCTAACCCACACACCTTGTTGGCACACATACCTGTTAACAGTATTTGTTTTTCAGTGATTGACTTAGCAAATGCCTTTTTCAGGGTTCCATTGCACCTAGATTGTCAGTATTACAAGGCTGGCATATTAAAGGAGTAGTTCTCATTCAGTATGTTGATGACCTATTGCTGTGTGCTCCTTCTCGTTCTCTGTGTAAAATGGCCACAATCTCTTTACTCTTTTTTCTCCATGAACAGGGGTGCAAGGTATCCAAACAAAAATTACAGTTTTGCTTAAGTACTGTTGTGTTTCTAGGACATTGTCTCTCTCCAGGGAAAAAGCACCTCATCCCTGAGCGAAAACAGGCTATCATGGACATGCAGCCCCCACGGAATTTGCAGGGCCTCCGTGTGTTTCTAGGACTAACTTCCTACTGTCGTCCATGGATTCGTTCTTCCTCCATCTTAATGCAACCTCTATATGACTGTATGCAACCTGTCCCCTTCTGTCTTACACCAGAGGCACTTGACTGTTTTTACTCTCTGAAATTATGCATTGTTTCTTCTCCAGCTTTGGGCATCCCCAATTATGCCCTTCCTTTTAACCTCTTTCTTCATGAAAATGCAGGACATGCCACGGGTGTGATGACTCAGCTTCATGGAGACAAACAGAGACCTGTTGCTTATTACAGTGGCCGCCTGGATACAGTGGCAAGAGGAAGTTCCTCCTGTGTTCAGGCTGTGTTGTCTGTCCAGCTGTTACTACACAAGTCTTCAGAGATTGTTTTGGATCACCCACTGACGGTCCATACCCCACATGATGTACATAGTATCCTTAACCAAGTACATCCTAGCCACCTGTCCATGGCCAGACAGCTGCGACTTCAGTGTGCTATTCTCATGCCTACTAATGTGACTTTGAAAAGATGCACTGTCCTAAACCCTGCTACTCTTCTCCCAGTTCCTATAGATCCAAATGGGGGAGAGGTAGGTGATAAGGAAAAGGACACTCTTTCTAGAATGGATCCAGAGGAACAAGATCAGGTTTCCAAACCACATGATTGTCTAGAATTGATGTGTCAGGAAACGGCTGGTCTCCCTACTGTCTCTAGTGTGCCCATACCTAATGCAATGCTGATTTTGAGCTTTTTGTAGATGGATCCCGTCACCAAGATGACCAAGGACGCTTCTGTACCGGATATGCTGTGGTCTCAGAACATGAGGTAATCAAGGCAGAGTCAATGCCAGCTCATATGTCTCCACAAGAAGCAGAGCTCAAGGCGCTCATAGAAGCGTGCAAACTAGCAGAAGGTAAGACTGTAAATATCTACACTGATTCCAGGTATGCCTTTGGCGTTGCACACGATTATGGGCCTATCTGGAGAGCCAGGGCTTTCCTGACAGCAAATGGCCACCCCATTAAACATGCTGAGGCAGTCCAGCAACTTATGAATGCACTACAGCTTCCCACCCAAGCAGGCATCATAAAGGTAAAGGCACATACCAAAGGAACTGATAGACAGGCAAAGGGTAACGCACTGGCAGACCAGGCTGCCAAGAAAGCAGCAAGCACTCCTGTAGCCTCTAAAGTATGTCACCTGGACACCCCACCATCTACACTTGTGTCAAAAGACATCTTAGCCCAGTTACAAGAACAGGCAAGTAAGGAGGAGAAAGATAGGTGGCTAAAGATAGGGGCTTGCTCTGATACCGTCACTGGACTATGGGGGAGGGGTGAAAAGGTCTACCACCTACCACAGGTACTGTACCCAATGATGGCACAGGTTCTGCACGGGAATGTGCACCACTCGAAGACGGCCATGTGTGACACCCTACAGAAATAGTGGATTGCCCTTGGGTTTTCCACCTGCGCAGAAAGGCAGGTACAGAGCTGCATGATATGTGCCACACATAATCAGGGTAGGACAGTGAAAACTCCATCCAAACACACTCCCCAGCCCCTTTACCCATTTCAGAGACTGCAGATTGATTATATTCAGTTGCTGTTATGGACTGGTAATTTAGGAGTGACATGCGACTAGCTCTGGGCAGGTGGTAACTATATAGACCGCAGTTCCTGATCTTAACACAACACTAGCAGTAGCCATGGGATGTTCCTGTCACTCCCTGGACACCTCGTCACAGCCGGAGAACTAGCTACCCCTAAAGGTAGAAACAGGAAAGCTATCTTGCCTCAGAGAAAATCCCCAAAGTATAGGACAGCCCCCCACAAATATTGACTGTGAGAGGAGAAGGAAATGACATACGTAGTATGAAACAAGATTTAGCAAAGGAGGCCAATTCTAGCTAGATAGACAGTAAGGAAAGAAACACTGTGCGGTCAGTAATAAAAACTAGAAAAAGTCCACTGCAGAGATATGGAAAAATCTCCACACCTGACTAAAGGTGTGGAGGACAAAATCTGCAGCCCAGAGCTTCCAGCTTAGCTAAATAGATCCATACTGATAAGCTGGACAAATGAGCAAAACATAGAATGTGCTGAACAATAAAGTCCACAACAAGTGGACTGCAAAAGGACAAAAGGACTTATCTTTGCTGAACTGGACAGAGTGTCAGGGAAATCCAAAAGAGCAGTGGCTCCAAGCAGGAACAATTGACAACTGGCATTGATTGAGGAATAAGGCCAGACTAAAATAGCCGAGCCAGAAAGACGATCAGTGGGAGCAGCTGCTGATGCTAAATCCAAGAAGCAGCTATACCACTGCAAACCACAGGAGGGAGCCCAAGAGCAGAATTCACAAAAGTGCTACCTACAACCACCGGAGGGAGCCCAAGAGCGGAATTCACAACAGTACCCCCCCTTGAGGAGGGGTCACCAAACCCTCACCAGAGCCCCCAGGCCGATCAGGACGAGCCAAATGAAAAGCCTGAACCAAATCGGCAGCATGGACATCGGAGGCAACCTGTTGTGAATTCCGTTCTCGAACTCCCTCCTGTGGTCATGAATGGTACTTCGGTGAGTTCTGTCCGTGGACTCCCTCTGGTGGCTGTGAGTGGAGCTGCTGGTTCTGAGATTCCTTCTCCAGCTGCCCTCGTTTAGGGCTAGGCTGGATTCTCTATTTAACTCCACTCAGATCATTACTCCATGCCAGCTGTCAATGTTCTAGTACTGGTTCAGATCTCTCCTGGATCTTTCTGTGGACCTGTCTACTCCAGCACAAGCTAAGTTCCTGCTTGTTCATTTGATACATATGGTTTTTCTTGCTAAGTTTTAGTCCAGCTTGCTATCATGAAACTATCTGGCTAGCTGGAAGCTCTGGGGGTGCAGAGTGGCACCACCGCATCGTGAGTCGGTGCGGGGGTATTTTTTGCACACTCTGCGTGGTTTTTGTAGCTTTTTGTGTTGACCGCAAAGATCCCTTTTCTGTCCTCAATCTGTTTAGTTAGACTGGCCTCTCTTTGCTAAAACCTATTTCATCCTGTGTTTGTGATTTCCTCTTATCTCACAGTCAATACTTGTGGGGGGCTGCTTTTACCTTTGGGGAAATTTCTCTGAGGCAAGTGAGGCTTTGTTTCCTTTCTTTAGGGGAAGTTAGCTCTTAGGCTGTGAAGAGGCGTCTAGGCAGAGTTACGCACGCTCCACGGCTATTTCTAGTTGTGTTGATAGGAGTAGGGTTTGCGGTCAGCAGAGTTCCCATTTCCGCAGAGCTCGTCCCGATTCCGTGTTTAACTATCAGGTCATTTCTGGTGCACCTAACCACCAGGTCCATAACAGCAACCACCCAAGAATTATCCTCCTGGCCATAACCCTTCCACTTAACAAGATACTGAAGCCTCCGCCTCGAAAAACGAGAATCCAAAATTTTCTCAACTACATATTCCAACTCCCCCTCAACCAACACCGGGGCAGGAGGATCAACAGAGGGAACAACGGGTACCACATATCTCCGCAACAAAGATCTATGGAAAACATTGTGGATGGCAAAAGAGGCTGGAAGGGCCAAACGAAAAGACACTGGATTGATAATCTCAGAGATCTTATAGGGACCAATAAACCGAGGCTTGAACTTAGGGGAAGAAACCTTCATAGGAACATGACGAGAAGATTACCAGACTAAATCCCCCACACGAAGCCGAGGACCAACACACCGACGGCGGTTAGCAAAACGCTGAGCCTTTTCCTGAGACAACGTCAAATTGTCTACCACATGAGTCCAAATCTGCTGTAACCTGTCCATCACAGAATCTACACCAGGACAATCAGAAGGCTCAACCTGCCCTGATGAAAAACGAGGATGGAAACCAAAATTACAAAAAAAAGGCGAAACCAAGGTAGCCGAACTGGCCCGATTATTAAGGGCAAACTCGGCCAACGGCAAGAAAGCCACCCAATCATCCTGATCAGCAGACACAAAGCATCTCAAATAGGTTTCCAAGGTTTGATTAGTTCGCTCAGTTTGGCCATTTGTCTGAGGATGGAACGCCGAAGAAAAAGACAAATTAATGCCCATCCTAGCACAAAAGGCCCGCCAAAACCTGGAAACAAACTGGGAACCTCTGTCAGACACAATATTTTCCGGAATGCCATGCAAACAAACCACATGCTGAAAAAACAATGGAACCAAATCAGAGGAGGAAGGCAATTTAGGCAAAGGTACCAAATGGACCATTTTAGAGAACCGGTCACAAACCACCCAGATAACAGACATCCTCTGGGACACAGGAAGATCCGAAATAAAATCCATGGAAATATGCGTCCAGGGCCTCTCAGGGACAGGCAAAGGCAAAAGCAACCCACTAGCGCGGGAACAGCAAGGCTTAGCCCGGGCACAAGTCCCACAGGACTGCACAAAAGAACGAACATCCCGCAACAAGGAAGGCCACCAAAAGGACCTAGCCACCAAATCTCTGGTACCAAAAATCCCAGGATGACCGGCCAACACCGAACAATGGACCTCAGAAATTACCTTACTTGTCCATCTATCAGGAACAAACAGCTTCCCCACAGGACAGCGGTCAGGTTTATCAGCCTGAAATTCCTGAAGCACCTGACGTAAATCAGGGGAGATGGCAGAAAGAATCACCCCTTCCCTAAGAATGCCAACCGGCTCAAGAACTCCAGGAGAATCAGGCAAAAAACTCCTAGAGAGGGCATCCGCTTTAACATTCTTAGATCCCGGAAGATAAAAACCACAAAATCGAAACGGGAGAAAAACAGGGACCATCGAGCCTGTCTAGGGTTCAGCCGCTTGGCCGACTCGAGGTAAATCAGATTCTTATGATCGGTCAAGACCACAATACGGTGCTTGGCCCCCTCAAGCCAATGTCGCCACTCCTCAAATGCCCACTTCATAGCCAACAACTCCCGATTGCCGACATCATAATTGCGTTCCGCAGGCGAAAACTTTCGGGAAAAGAAGGCACATGGTTTCATCAAGGAACCATCAGAATTCCTCTGTGACAAAACGGCCCCTGCCCCAATCTCAGAAGCGTCAACCTCAACCTGAAAAGGAAGAGACACATCCAGCTGACGCAAGACAGGGGCAGAAGTAAATCGGCGCTTAAGCTCCTGAAAGGCCTCAACAGCCTCAGAGGACCAATTTGTCACATCAGCGCCTTTCTTCGTCAAATCGGTCAGGGGCTTAACCACACTAGAGAAGTTGGCAATGAAACGGCGATAAAAATTAGCAAAGCCCAAAAATTTCTGAAGGCTCTTCACAGATGTGGGTTGAATCCAGTCAAGAATGGCTTGGACCTTAACAGGATCCATTTCTATAGACGAAGGAGAAAAAATAAACCCTCATTCCATTTAGTGAGCACAGACCATTTTCTAAATTTCTGGCAGTATAATTCTGCCGCTTCCTGACCCTGGCACAGAGCCAACAAGGTCTTCTCCGCATGATCCACAGAGTTAGGTTCGTCATACAATAATCCGAGCGATTGAAAAAATGCATCTACATTAAGCAATGCCGGATCCCCTGACTCAAGGGAGAATGCCCAGTCCTGAGGGTCACCACGCAGCAGAGAAATAACTATTTTATCTTGCTGAGTGGGGTCACCAGAGGAACGGGGTTTCAGAGCAAAAAACAATTTGCAGTTATTTTTAAAGTTCAAAAACTTAGATCTATCCCCGTAAAACAAATCTGGAGTAGGAATTCTAGGCTCTAAGGCTGGAGTCTGAACAACATAATCTTGGATAGTCTGAACTCTTGCAGCAAGCTGATCCACACGAGAAAACAAACCCTGAACATCCATGTCCGCGCCCAAATCCACCCAGAGATTAAGAGGAAGGAAAAAGACAAAACAGACTAAAGAAAAAAAAAATGGCTCAGAACTCTTTTTCTTTTCCTTCTTTTGAGATGCATTCAACTCATTTTTGGCCAGTTGTACTGTTATGGACTGGTAAGTTAGGAGCGACATGCGACTAGCTCTGGGCAGGTGGTAACTATACAGACCGCAGTTCCTGATCTTAACACAACACTAGCAGTAGCCGTGGAATGTTCCTGTCACTCCCTGGACACCTCGTCACAGCCGGAGAACTAGCTACCCCTAAAGGTAGAAACAGGAAAGCTATCTTGCCTCAGAGAAAATCCCCAAAGGATAGGACAGCCCCCCACAAATATTGACTGTGAGAGGAGAAGGAAATGACATACGTAGTATGAAACAAGATTTAGCAAAGGAGGCCAATTCTAGCTAGATAGACAGTAAGGAAAGAAACACTGTGCGGTCAGTAATAAAAACTAGAAAAAGTCCACCGCAGAGATATGCAAAAATCTCCACACCTGACTAAAGGTGTGGAGGGCAAAATCTGCAGCCCAGAGCTTCCAGCGTAGCTAAATAGATCCATACTGATAGGCTGGACAAATGAGCAAAACATAGAATGTGCTGAACAATAAAGTCCACAACAAGTGGACTGCAAAAGAACAAAAGGACTTATCTTTGCTGAACTGGACAGAGTGTCAGGGAAATCCAAAAGAGCAGTGGCTCCAAGCAGGAACAATTGACAACTGGCATTGATTGAGGAATAAGGCCAGACTAAAATAGCCGAGCCAGAAAGACGATCAGTGGGAGCAGCTGCTGATGCTAAATCTAAGAAGCAGCTATACCACTGAAAACCACAGGAGGGAGCCCAAGAGCGGAATTCACAAAAGTGCTACCTACAACCACCGGAGGGAGCCAAGAGCGGAATTCACAACAATTGCCTAGAGTAGGGACGTATGAGTATGTGTTGGTCTGCATTGATTTATTTTCAGGTTGGCCAGAAGCCTACCCAGTTGCCAAAGCTACGGCTAAGACAACGGCGAAGAAAGTGATGGCTGAGATCATATGCAGGTATGGAGTTCCTGAAGTCATTGAAAGCGATCGGGGTTCCCATTTTACTGAAGAGATCATGTCAGAGGTAAAGGCATCACTGGGGGTAAGTCAAGCATTGCATACTCCATACCATTCGCAGAGCAGTGGAAAAGTGGAGAGATTAAATGGAACTCTTAAGCTTAAAATCAAGAAGGCAATGGCAGAGACTGGTAAACCATGGACAGAATGCCTTCCTCTAGCTTTGTTTTCAGTAAGATATACCCCAAACAGGAAGGCAGGACTGTCACCGTATGAGATACTGTTTGGCAGGGGCCCCAATCTTGGATGTTTCTTTCCACAACAGTTGCAGCTCAAGTACCAGGACTTGACTAGCTATGTGCAGGCCTTACATGGACACCTTGCCAAAGTGCATTTAACTGTCTTCAGTTCTCTTCCAGACCCAGACAAGGATCCTGGATACCATCCCTTGGAGCCAGGAGACTGGGTAGTGATAAAGCGGCACGTCCGGAAGAGCCTGGAACCAAGATTTGACGGACCATACCAAGTGCTCCTGACCACAGCCACAGCTGTCAAGCTCGAAGGAAAACCTAGTTGGATCCACGCATCACACTGCGAGTTAAAGAACCCGACAGCCAATAAAGGAAACATAATGTTTTGGCTGGTTTCGATTTCCATGATATTATGCGTAATCGCATTGGACAGTCTGAATTCTCCAACATCCTTGAATAATAAGTTTGTGCAACATCACCGAAAACTGATAGATGACTTGTTGAGAAATTCCCAGCCCTTATCAGACTGTTGGATCTGTACGCATTCACCGACGTCAGCCACAAGTATCCCCTTCCTAGCTATCCCTGTGTCACCTGAGGAACTGCTTGCCTTGACTGATTGTTCTAACACACTTGCCAACAATGCCACGAACAATGTTCAGTTGTGGAACACTACTGTCGGACAGCTGGTGGTCAGATACTTTCTCTTTCCTAAACCCAGCCAATTGGTTTAAAGGGATCGGGGGCTGGGTAGCTGGGGTTTTACAAAGCCTATTGCATATAGTTGCGATTGTCCTTATTGCATATATAGTGTTCAAAATAGTTTTTAAGTGTATCTCTGTATGTACTGGGAAATCCTGCACTCACACAACTGATGATGATATATACTAACAAATCCTACAGCCAGGAAAAAGTACAGCTTATTCAGAATAGTGAATAAAATGGGGGAATTTGTTATAGCAGGATCCATTTTATCTTGTTTGCCTCCATTTTGTATAAGTGTTACTAAAAGGTCAGGAAAACAAGACATAATTCACTATTCTTCATTGTGCTGTTATTGCTGATTCCTAAGAACTAATTGTAGCAGGGAATGTCCTTGGTAAGATAACGAATAATGTTCTGTGTAAAAATATGTTTTCGAAACCATAGGGAGACTAGGGAGTAAAACACTCCGACGCTTAGCTAATATATGGAGAATCCGCCTCCGACATAAGAATGCATAAAAAGTGTGTGTAAGCTTAATAAACTAGAGATATTTCAGATACAGCCCTGGTGTACTGTGTCTTATCTCTCCGGTGCCGTGACGCCATCTCTACAGTGGACTCATCAGAGAGTAGGTCGAGACCTGCGACAACAACTGCACACTATAATTTGCAAAATAAATCTTGTCAAATCAGACAAGGTGATTTTCTGGATATGTTTTCTCGTTTTGACACTCATAGTTGTGGTCTACCTATGATGTCAATTACAGACCTCTCATCTTTTTAAGTGGGAGAACTTGCACAATTGGTGGCTGACTAAATAATTTTTTCCCCACTGTATGTGGATGCAATACCTGATATATGGACAAAAACTGGTGTTTGTGTCCATGGCAGACCACTGAATGGAAAGAGCACTATTTGAATTTTGTAGTGGCAATTTTGCAGAACAGATTGTGAATTCCGTGTCACATTTGCAGGAGTAAGCTCACACAAGTGAACCCCTCAAAGAATTCATATAGCATATGTTGAGCATTTTTTACTCTGAGGTGGTTTACAGAATTTTTTTACATTTTATAATTTGGATGTGAAAGTGAAAATGAATTTATTTAAGTCAAAATGTTGTTTTAGCACCAACTTTTTATTTTCACAAGGGATAGTAGGAGGAAATGGACCCCATAATTTTTCAGCAATTTATCCTGAATGTGACGATGCCCGAAAATTGCTGTTTGGTCACATGGCAGGGCTTGGAAAGTAAAGTGCGCAGTTTGATTTTTGTAGGTTTGGATGGAACAAATTATGCCTGGAATTCTGCATATGCAGAGCCACTCAAATGCCAACACCCCTTAGAAAAGAACCAAGTTTGGAAACTATAGCCCTCAAGAAATTGTGTCTAGTGTGGTGAGATTTTTTAACACACAGTTGATTCACAAAACTTTATAACATTTAGACGTGAAAAAAAAAATTCCACTAAAATACTGTCGTAACACCAAATTTATAAATTACAGAAAGGGTACTAGGAGAAAATGGACCCCATCGTTTGTTAAGCCTTTTCTTCTGAATGCTTGCCCATGTCCACTAAACAGTGGATGAAGCTCTGCTGTTCTGCTCCACAACTGACAATATCCGTCTAATGGTGGTGTGAGATCAAAGTCATTTAACCCCTGAAAAACATCAGTTACTTATTCAAATATGTCAAAATTGGCTACTTGCCCACTTTGATGCCAGTTCTGATGCCGAGAACAAGCTTGGGCCAGGGTGGACTGACCTGGGTTTGATGTGGGCCATCACTATGTATGTAATGGTGGTGTGAGATCAGTAGCCTAGTCATTTAACCCCTTAAAAACATCAGTTACATACTCAAATCTGTGAAAATTGTCTGCCTACTTTGATGCCAATTCTGATGCCCAGTACCCATGTGGGCCTAGCTGTAAGGAGCTGTGTTTGATGCAGGGCATCAATGTCTGTGTATTCTTTTTGTGTGAACAGTGACCCAAAGTTATTTAAGCCCTTAAAAACATTAGATGCTTATTCAAATCTGTGAAAATGGGCTGTTTGCCCACTTTGATGCCAATTCTTATGCCCAGAACTCATTTGGGCCAGGGTGGAGTGACCTGGGTTTGATGTGGGGCATAACTATGTATGTAATGGTGATGTGGAATCAGTGGCCCAAAGTCATTTAACCCCTTAAAAACATCAGTTACTTATTCAAATCTATGAAAATGAGCTGTTTGCCCACTCTGATGCCTCATCTGATGCCCAGAACCCATTTGGGCCAGACTGGAGGTACTTGGGTTTGATGCGGGCCATCAATGTCTGTGTATTCTTAGAGTGAGATCAGCAGCCCAAATTCATTTAACCCTTTCATTAAAGCCCTTTGGTGCCCACTTTGATTCCCATTTTTTGTGCCAGGTTTATAATTTTTGCGGCTGTTTTGAAGTGTATTCACATCAGGGCACCTCGCTGCATTGTGTGTTATTATTGTGATGCTTATTTCTTGTTGTTAAACCTATAAAAAAAACTGAAAAAAAAAAATGCAGAATAAGAAACCAACTCCAGCCTCGTCCTCCCCATGTAGAGAAACTTTCAGCTCAAGTCTAGCAGTCAGCAATGTCTAGAAATAGTTAAATGAAACCAGAGTCAGTCTTCGCGTGTGCACGAGTCACATGACTCCACAGTGTCACATGACCTCGGAAGGTCCTTTTCGTGCATAATATTTAGCCTCTACACAGCTTTGTTTGGGGCTGCATATAAACAGCACACTTCCGGCAGCTCATAGCATGGCTCCTCCCACACAAGAGTCTGGTCGCAGGATGGTGACGTCACTGGAGGTCCTGTCGCCCACTAAGCTCTAAACCTTATCTCCTGGCCGTGGCAGAGGCCGCATAGAATGCTGAAGAATACCGGGTATTTCCGGGGGATTACGTGCCCGTTCAGTGAGAGTTGCCTGCGGCCGCACTGTGTCTTCAGGCATGGAGGAAGAAGCGCCGGGAGTGTTAGGAGTGAAAAGGGCCGGAGTGGGGCGGGTGAGCCTTCCTCTTTGTTGTAGTCCTCGGCCGTGCAGTGTGCTGCTCTCCTCACTGTCAGCCATGGTGAATGCTGTGCTGTAGGGCTTGTGTTCACACTGCACGGTCTCCAGATGCAGGGTCAGCTGAGTCTCCATGAGAAGAACAGTGTCCTGGAACAGCCTTGGTGTTGTGTGTAAGAAGGAGAGAGTCCAGTAACTGGTGTCTAAAGCTGACGCTGTGCCCCCGCGTCTCGGGGCTTCTCTCAGAAAATCTGCATTTGTCCAAGCAAAGTTCAAGTGATTTTTCAGAAGCCTCCTGTTTTTGTTTTTTTTTTCGTAGTAAAGTGTTTAAAGCAGCTTTTTAAACGTAGAAAAAACACATTAGAGCAGATTATTGAGTATTATGGTAGAACCGCCTGCAGCAACAACACAGTGCTTATGTTGGATGTGAACACAGCCCAAGAGGCTTTTTCCGAGATCCATTATGAAAATATGATCTAAATTGACACGCTGTGGATGTGAAATCCAGTGATCCGTGGCGATCAGCCTCCCCCCCCCCCCCTTCACACACCGCCTCTTCTAAGTAACTGCATGGGAGTGGATCACGTCTCTCTGTCACCCGCATAGTGCCCGAAGTCTCGCTCCTGTGCAGTGGATTCACTGGCGGTTAAGTAGGCACAGTGAGGCGCCCCTGCTCAGATTCCACTGCACTGGCACCATGTGGTGCTATATTCCCTTTATGCTAAAGAGGAGGCTTCCGTCCAGCTGCCAGAGACTAATGGCCTGGCCACAAGGCTGGGTCGTCTATTTGCAATAACTCTACTAACAACTGTGCTTGTGTTTCTTATTCTTTGCAACCGCCTCTCTCCTGGCTTCATCCGCAGCTCTTCATAGGTGCAGGCATGACCCACCTGTGACATTGCACCACAGCTATAATGTTGTGCTTGAAAAGAAGAGCTGTGGATCCTGTCGTGTAAGAGCTGGTTTGCCCGTGGCCACAGACCATGGGTTGTTTTTGCTTTGCTTATATAAGCTTTAGTAAGTGCAAATGAATGAGCACATCCCAGTCTCTCTCTCACTTGATTCGATTAACTATTCATTTATGTGGTAGAGAACATGATCTGATTTACAGGACACTTCACTCTGATTTTATATCTTTTTTAATCATAGCTACCTTGCATTGTGTGCAGATTTCTTTAACTCCTTCACAGTCGGGAAGGAGCTCCTGATCCTTGACGTATAGGTACATCATGTCGATTGCATGCAGCACAGGAACTGTATCTCTGCGATCGCTGCCTGGAGCTCCGTTTACGTGACAGCCGAGCCTAAGCTGTCACAGCTGGGAGCTTTGCCTGCACTGCCGGCAGTTGTTTAACCTTCTAAATGCTGCAATGAGAATCGATCACAGGAAAGGAGCATGGTCTAAGATGCTTCTGTTCAGTGTAAGGCTACTTTCACATCCGTTGGTATGGGGCCGTCGCAATGCGTCGGCCTGACGTACTGACAGACGTTGTGCAAATAGTGCACAACGTGGGCAGCAGATGCAGTTTTCCGACACATCCGCTGCCCATTGTGAAGACCGGGGAGGAGGGGGCGGAGTTCCGGCCGTCGGAAATGGCGGATCCGATGGACGAAAAAACGTTTCCTTGAACGTTTTTTCGTCACGACGATCCGCCAAAACACGATGCATCCGTTGCACGACGGATGCGACGTGTGTCCATCCATCGCAATCCGTCGTCTTTAATAGTCTATGGCAAAAAAACGGATCCTGCGGGCACATTTGCAGGATCCTTTTTTTTACCAAAACGACGGATGGCAAAAAACGCAAGTGTGAAAGTAGCCTAACACTGACAGGTATAATGCATTATACCAGAGATCAGAATAGTAAAAGTTGAAGTCCCATAGAGGGACGAAGTATATAGTACATACATATTATATACAGTACAGACCAAAAGTTTGGACACGCCTCATTTAAAGATTTTTCTGTATTTTGATGACTATGAAAATTGTATATTCCTTTCACACTGAAGGCATCAAAACTATGAATTAACACATGTGGAATTATATACTTAACAAAAAAGTGTGAAACAACTGAAATTATGTCTTATATTCTTGGTTCTTCAAAGTAGCCACCTTTTGCTTTGATGACTGCTTTGCACACTCTTGGCATTCTCTTGATGAGCTTCAAGAGGTAGTCACCGGGAATGGTCTTCCAATAATCTTGAAGGAGTTCCCAGAGATGCTTAGCACTTGTTGGCCCTTTTGCCTTCACTCTGCGGTCCAGCTCACCCCAAACCATCTCGATTGGGTTCAGGTCTGGTGACTGTGGAGGTCATGTCATCTGGTGTAGCACCCAATCACTCTCCTGTTTGGTCAAATAGCCCTTACACAGCCTGGAGGTGTGTTTGGGGTCATTGTCCTGTTGAAAAATAAATGATGGTCCAACTAAACGCAAACCGGATGGCATAGCATGCCGCTGCAAGATGCTGTGGTAGCCATGCTGGTTTAGTATGCCTTCAATTTTGAATAAATCCCCAACAGTGTCACCAGCAAAGCACCCCCACACCATCACACCTCCTCCTTCATGCTTCACGGTGGGAACCAGGCATGTAGAGTCCATCCGTTCACCTTTTCTGCGTCGCACAAAGACACGGTGGTTGGAAACAAAGATCTCAAATTTGGACTCATCAGACCAAAGCACAGATTTCCACTGGTCTGATGTCCATTCCTTGTGTTCTTTAGCCCAAACAAGTCTCTTCTGCTTGTTGCCTGTCCTTAGCAGTGGTTTCCTAGCAGCTATTTTACCATGAAGGCCTGCTGCACAAAGTCTCCTCTTAACAGTTGTTGTAGAGATGTGTCTGCTGCTAGAACTCTGTGTGGCATTGACCTGGTCTCTAATCTGAGCTGCTGTTAACCTGCGACTTGAGGCTGGTGAGTCGGATAAACTTATCCTTAGAAGCAGAGGTGACTCTTGGTCTTCCTTTCCTGGGGCGGTCCTCTTGTGAGCCAGTGTCTTTGTAGCGCTTGATGTTTTTTGCCACTGCACTTGGGGACACTTTCAAAGTTTTCCCAATTTTTCGGACTGACTGACCTTCAATTCTTAAAGTAATGATGGCCACTCGTTTGTCTTTACTTAGCTGCTTTTTTTCTTGCCATAATACAAATTTTAACAGTCTATTCAGTAGGGCTATCAGCTGTGTATCCACCAGACTCCTGCACAACACAACTGATGGTCCCAACACCATTTATAAGGCAAGAAATCCCAGTTATTAAACCTGACAGGGCACACCTGTGAAGTGAAAACCATTCCCGGTGACTACCTCTTGAAGCTGATCAAGAGAATGCCAAGAGTGTGCACAGCAGTTATCAAAGCAAAAAGTGGCTACTTTGAAGAACCTAGAATATAAGACATCATTTCAGTTGTTTCACACTTTTTTGTTAAGTATATAATTCCACATGTGTTAATTCATAGTTTTGATGCCTTCAGCGTGAATGTACAATTTTCATAGTCATGAAAATACAGAAAAATCTTTAAATGAGAAGGTGTGTCCAAACCTTTGGTCTGCACTGTGTGTGTGTATGTATGTATGTATGTGTGTGTGTGTGTATATATCTCTACTATATAATTGTCTAAGGGTCACTTCCGTCCGTCTGTCACGGATATTCATTGGTCGCAGCCTCTGTCTGTCATGGAACCCAAGTCGCTGATTGGTCGTGGCACAATGCCCACGACCATGCGACGACCAATCAGCGACGGCCACAGTCCGGCGGCAATATGGTTGCTCTTTCCTCCCCGCAGTCAGTGCCCGCTCCATACTCCCCTCCAGTCATCCAGTCAGCCCTCACTCAGGGTTAATGCCAGCGTTACCGGAGCGCGGTGTAACGCACTCCGGTTATGCAGCTATTAACCCTGTGTGACCAAGTTTTTACTATTGATGCTGTGTATGCTGCATCAATAGTAAAACGATCTAATGTTACTAATAATAATAATAATAAATAATAATAAGAAACAACCTTATTCTCACCCTCCGACGTCGCATCCTGTCCGCCGGCAGGTTCCGGTGCTAAGGGAGAAGGACCTGCCATGATGTCACGGTCATGTGACCGCGACGTCATCACATGGCCTGCGCGAGAAGGACCTGCCATGACGTCACCGTCATGTGACCGCGACGCGATGTCATCACAGGTCCTGCACTCAGTCATACCAACCCTGGGACCGGAAGCTGCCGCGTGCACCGTACACAGGAGCCAGGACTAAGGTGAGTATATGTTTATTTTTTATTTAATGTCACTGGCCAATATACTACATTACTGGGCAATATACTACGTGGCTGACCAATATACTACATACTACGTGGCTGAGCAATATACTACGGGGGCTGGGCAATATACTACGTGGGCTAGGCAATATACTACATGCTGCGTCACTGGGCAATATACTACGTGGCTGGGCAATATACTACGTGGACATGCATATTCTAGAATACCCAATGCGTTAGAATCGTGCCACCATCTAGTGTATGTATGTATATGTATGTATGTATGTATGTATGTATATATGTGTGTGTGTGTGTATATACATACATACATACATACATACATACATACATACATACATACATACATACATACATACATACATACATACATACAGTGGGGCAAAAAAGTATTTAGTCAGTCAGCAATAGTGCAAGTTCCACCACTTAAAAAGATGAGAGGCGTCTGTAATTTACATCATAGGTAGACCTCAACTATGGGAGACAAACTGAGACAAAAAAATCCAGAAAATCACATTGTCTGTTTTTTTAGCATTTTATTTGCATATTATGGTGGAAAATAAGTATTTGGTCAGAAACAAACAATCAAGATTTCTGGCTCTCACAGACCTGTAACTTCTTCTTTAAGAGTCTCCTCTTTCCTCCACTCATTACCTGTAGTAATGGCACCTGTTTAAACTTGTTATCAGTATAAAAAGACACCTGTGCACACCCTCAAACAGTCTGACTCCAAACTCCACTATGGTGAAGACCAAAGAGCTGTCAAAGGACACCAGAAACAAAATTGTAGCCCTGCACCAAGCTGGGAAGACTGAATCTGCAATAGCCAACCAGCTTGGAGTGAAGAAATCAACAGTGGGAGCAATAATTAGAAAATGGAAGACATTCAAGACCACTGATAATCTCCCTCGATCTGGGGCTCCACGCAAAATCCCACCCCGTGGGGTCAGAATGATCACAAGAACGGTGAGCAAAAATCCCAGAACCATGTGGGGGGACCTAGTGAATGAACCGCAGAGAGCTGGGACCAATGTAACAAGGCCTACCATAAGTAACACACTACGCCACCATGGACTCAGATCCTGCAGTGCCAGACGTGTCCCACTGCTTAAGCCAGTACATGTCCGGGCCCGTCTGAAGTTTGCTAGAGAGCATTTGGATGATCCAGAGGAGTTTTGGGAGAATGTCCTATGGTCTGATGAAACCAAACTGGAACTGTTTGGTAGAAACACAACTTGTCGTGTTTGGAGGAAAAAGAATACTGAGTTGCATCCATCAAACACCATACCTACTGTAAAGCATGGTGGTGGAAACATCATGCTTTGGGGCTGTTTCTCTGCAAAGGGGCCAGGACGACTGATCCGGGTACATGAAAGAATGAATGGAGCCATGTATCGTGAGATTTTGAGTGCAAACCTCCTTCCATCAGCAAGGGCATTGAAGATGAAACGTGGCTGGGTCTTTCAACATGACAATGATCCAAAGCACACCGCCAGGGCAACGAAGGAGTGGCTTCGTAAGAAGCATTTCAAGGTCCTGGAGTGGCCTAGCCAGTCTCCAGATCTCAACCCTATAGAAAACCTTTGGAGGGAGTTGAAAGTCCGTGTTGCCAAGCGAAAAGCCAAAAACATCACTGCTCTAGAGGAGATCTGCATGGAGGAATGGGCCAACATACCAACAACAGTGTGTGGCAACCTTGTGAAGACTTACAGAAAACGTTTGACCTCTGTCATTGCCAACAAAGGATGTATTACAAAGTATTGAGATGAAATTTTGTTTCTGACCAAATACTTATTTTCCGCCATAATATGGAAATAAAATGATAAAAAAACAGACAATGTGATTTTCTGGATTTTTGTTTTTCTCAGTTTGTCTTCCATAGTTGAGGTCTACCTATGATGCAAATTACAGACGCCTCTCATCTTTTTAAGTGGTGGAACTTGTACTATTGCTGACTGACTAAATACTTTTTTGCCCCACTGTATATGTATGTATGTCTGTCTATCTATCTATCTATCTATCTGATTTGAACATCGCTTCACGTTTTACTATTGATGCTGCCTATGCAGCATCAATAGTAAAAACATAGAATGTTAAAAATAATAATAAAAAAAGCAAAACATTATATTCTCACCTTCTGATGTCCACCGCAGCCTTTCCCGCTCCGGTCCCAAGAATGCATTGCGACTCGAAATCACGTAGCGGTCTCGCGAGATGATGACGTAGCGGTCTTACGAGACCGCTACATGATCTCGACTCATTGCCGCAATGCATTCTTGGGACCGGAGCGCGAGGAGCATCGGTAAAGGCCTCGGCTGGATTCGGGGGCCGATGGAAGGTGAGTATATAACTATTTTTATTTTAATTGTTTTTTTTTTTAACAGGGATATGGTGCCCACATTGCTATATACTGCGTGGGCTGTGTTATATACTGCGTAGCTGTGCATTATAGAATACCCGATGCGTTAGAATCAGGCTACCATCTAGTAATATATATATTACTAGCTATTGAACCCGTTCTACGCCCGGGTGGCGAGCATTTATATTGGTATATGGTCTCCATCCTGGTATGTGCTGCTCCCATCTTGCTCTCCCATCCTGTCATGTGCTGCTCCATCCTGCGCCCCCATCCTGTCATGTGCTGCTCCACCGTGTCATGTGCTGCTCCATCCTGCATCCCCATCCTGTCATGTGCTCCCATCCTGCGCCCCCATCCTATCACGTGCTGCTCCATCTTGCGCCCCCATCATTGCGGGCGGCTGTGCTGAGTGCGGGCGGCTGTGCTGAGTGCGGGCGGCTGTGCTGAGTGCGGGCGGCTGTGCTGAGTGCGGGCGGCTGTGCTGAGTGCGGGCGGCTGTGCTGAGTGCGGGCGGCTGTGCTGAGTGCGGGCGGCTGTGCTGAGTGCGGGCGGCTGTGCTGAGTGCGGGCGGCTGTGCTGAGTGCGGGCGGCTGTGCTGAGTGCGGGCGGCTGTGCTGAGTGCGGGCGGCTGTGCTGAGTGCGGGCGGCTGTGCTGAGTGCGGGCGGCTGTGCGTGGCGCTGCTGGGTGCAGCAGCTGTGTGTGGCTTTGGGCGGCTGCTGTGGGCGTCTGTGCTGGGTGCGGCGGCTGTGCTGGGTGCGGCGGCTGTGCGTGGCTGTGCTGGGTGCGGCGGCTGTGCTGGGTGCGGCGGCTGTGCGTGGCTGTGCTGGGTGCGGCGGCTGTGCGTGGCTCTAGGCGGCTGTGGGCGGCTGTGCGTGGCTGTGCTGGGTGCGGTGGCTGTGGACGGCTGTGCTGGGTGCGGCGGCTGTGCTGGGTGCGGCGGCTGTGCTGGGTGCGGCGGCTGTGCTGGGTGCGGCGGCTGTGCTGAGTGCGGCGGCTGTGCGTGGCTGTAGGCGGCTGTGCGTGGCTGTGGGCGGCTGTGCTGGGTGCGGTGGCTGTGCTGAGTGCGGCGGCTGTGCTGAGTGCGGGCGGCTGTATGTGGCGCGGCTGTGCGTGGCTGTGCTGGGTGCGGGCGGCTGTGGGTGGCTGTGCTGGGTGCGGCGGCTGTGGACGGCTGTGCTGGGCGCGGTGGCTGTGCTAGGTGCAGCGGCTGTGCTGGGTGCGGCGGCTGTGCTGGGTGCGGCGGCTGTGCGTCGCTGTGCTGGGTGCGGTGGCTGTGGTGGGTGCGGCGGCTGTGCGTGGCTGTGCTGGGTGCGGTGGCTGTGCTGGCTGTAGGCGGCTGTGCGTGGCTGTGGGCGGCTGTGCTGGGTGCGGCGGCTGTGCTGGGTGCGGCGGCTGTGCTGAGTGCGGTGGCTGTGCGTGGCTGTAGGCGGCTGTGTGTGGCTGTAGGCGGCTGTGCGTGGCTGTGCTGGGTGCGGCGGCTGTGGACGGCTGTGCTGGGTGCGGTGGCTGTGCTGGGTGCGGCGGCTGTGCGTGGCTGTGGGCGGCTGTGCGTGGCTGTGCTGGGTGCGGCGGCTGTGCTGGGTGCGGCGGCTGTGCTGGGTGCGGCGGCTGTGCGTGGCTGTAGGCGGCTGTGCGTTGCTGTGGGTGGCTGTGCTGGGTGCGGCGGCTGTGCTGAGTGCGGCGGCTGTGCTGCGTGCGGCGGCTGTGGGCGGCTGTGCGTGGCTGTGCTGGGTGCGGCGGCTTTGCTGGGTGCGGCGGCTGTGCGTGGCTGTGGGCGGCTGTGCGTGGCTGTGCTGGGTGCGGCGGCTGTGCTGGGTGCGGTGGCTGTGCTGGGTGCGGTGGCTGTGCTGGGTGCGGTGGCTGTGCTGGGTGCGGTGGCTGTGCTGGGTGCGGTGGCTGTGCTGGGTGCGGCGGCTGTGCGTGGCTGTGCTGGGTGCGGCGGCTGTGCTGGGTGCGGTGGCTGTGCGTGGCTGTAGGCGCCTGTGCGTGGCTGTGGGCGGCTGTGCGTGGCTGTGCTGGTTGCAGCGGCTGTGCGTGGCTGTAGGCAGCTGTGCTGGGTGCGGCGGCTGTGCGTGGCTGTGCTGGGTGCGGTGGCTGGTGGGTGCGGCGGCTGTGGGTGGCTGTGCGTGGCTGTGCTGGGTGCGGCGGCTGTACTGGGGGCGGCTGTGCGTGGCTGTGGGCGGCTGTGCGTGGCTGTGCTGGGTGCGGCGGCTGTGCTGGGTGCGGCGGCTGTGCTGGGTGCGGCGGCTGTGCTGGGTGCGGCGGCTGTGCTGGGTGCGGTGGCTGTGGGCGGCTGTGCGTGGCTGTGGGTGGCTGTGCTGGGTGCGGCGGCTGTGCTGGGTGCGGCGGCTGTGCGTGGCTGTGCTGGGTGCGGCGGCTGTGCGTGGCTGTGCTGGGTGCGGTGGCTGTGCCGGGTGCAGCGGCTGTGCGTGGCTGTGCTGGGTGCGGCGGCTGTGCGTGGCTGTGCCGGGTGCGGCGGCTGTGCGTGGCTGTGCTGGGTGCGGCAGCTGTGCGTGGCTGTGCTGGGTGCGGCGGCTGTGCTGGGTGCGGTGACTGTGCGTGGCTGTAGGCGCCTGTGCGTGGCTGTGGGCGGCTGTGCTGGGTGCAGCGGCTGTGCGTGGCTGTAGGCGGCTGTGCTGGGTGCGGCGGCTGTGCGTGGCTGTACTGGGTGCGGTGGCTGTGGTGGGTGCGGCGGCTGTGGGTGGCTGTGCTTGGTGCGGCGGCTGTACTGGGTGCGGCGGCTGTGTGTGGCTGTGCGTGGCTGTGCGTTGCTGTGCGTGGCTGTGCTCGGTGCGGCGGCTGTGCTCGGTGCGGTGGCTGTGCTGGGTGCGGTGGCTGTAGACGTATGTGGCGTAAGTAACTCATGGCACAGCAATTTGTTACTTGCGGAGGGTGAGTATACTTACCTGTCCCGTTCCACCGACGCCATTCCGGGCCATGAATATCCCCCTGCTCCCGGAATCGGCGCCTGCGCAGTCCGCGCTTTCCGGCGTCATTTTCTTGAAGACACATTGCAGTGTGTCTTCAAGAAAATGGCGCCGGAAAGCGCGGACTGCGCAGGCGCCTTTTCCGGCACCAGGAGGACAGATTTTCTGTGTCCTCCTGGTGCCGGAAAAGGCGCCTGCGCAGTCCGCGCTTTCCGGCGCCATTTTCTTGAAGACACACTGCAATGTGTCTTCAAGAAAATGGCGCCGGAAAGCGCGGACTGCGCAGGCGCCGATTCCGGGAGCAGGGGGATATTCATGGCCCGGAATGGCGTCGGTGGAACGGGACAGGTAAGTATACTCACCCTCCGCCTCCTGGCTCGTCTCTGTTGGAGATCGCGGTGTGCGTTCAGCGCTTACGCATACCGCGATCTCCTGGGAGCGTCGCTCTGTGGGGTCCAGACTGCGCCGGCGCTTGCGCTTGCGCAGTCTATAAAGGCTTCGGACAGAGTGACGCTCCCAGCGTTATATTATAGATGTAGCATAATGTAGCATTTTTTATTTTTTTTATTTTTTTTTTAAGTGAGACTACTTCTGTTTGGTTGTTGTGATGCCACTTTCCTTGTGATTAATTGAAAGTGCATGAAGTTGTCATCATGCAAGACCTTAAAGTGAACCTGTTAGCAGGATTGTGCTCAGTAAACTACAGACTCTGTCAGGTTGGCTCCGTTGTACTGATTACAATGATACCTTGGTTGATGAAATTCATCTTGTGGTTGTTGTTTAATCTTTATTTGTAGTTTTCAGTTAGAGATTGTCATGCTCTGGGGCGGCCTATGGGGGGTGTCTTTGTCGTGCTCTGCTTACATATTCATCTGTGTGGGCTTATGTCAGGTCACTGACCCCCTCAGTGGCCTGCCCCATATTCTACATACTGCATATTTTGTTATGTAAAATAGGGGGCAGGTCACTGAGGGATCAGTGACCTGCTATACGCCATACAGATGAATACCTAATCAGAGCACCATATGAAGATTCCCCCCCCCCCCCCCCCATGGTCGCCCCAGAGCACGAGAATATCATTAACTCAAAACTCCTAATTGTAGTGTGAATATAAAAATGGATATTTTGAGTCCATATTGAAATATACAGAATGCATTCAGACCATGACAGAGCAGTATTGCTGGTCATATATTTACAGACAGACAATGCTCATAGTGACACAGTCTTGAGAACTGTTTACTTTATTATTTGAAGTTTTTACCTCACAAATAGTTCTTTGTTATTCTATGTTTGTTATTGTAAAACATGGAGGTTTATTTTAACCTCTGTCTGCTGTGGATTTATGTTGTCTTGGGAGTCTTTTTGTATTGTGTGGCTTTATTGCCCCATATTCTGATGTTTGCCTGGTATCTCTCATTCATCTTATCCCGAAAGTGTAAATCTCTATATAAGGCTAATGACTAAAGGTACCTTCACACGAAGCGACGCTGCAGCGATAGCGACAACGATGTCGATCGCTGCAGCGTCGCTGTTTGGTCGCTGGAGAGCTGTCACACAGACCGCTCTCCAGCGATCAACTATGCCGAGGTCCCCTGGTAACCAGGGTAAACATCGGGTAACTAAGCGCAGGGCCGCGCTTAGTAACCCGATGTTTACCCTGGTTACCAGCGTAAAATCTAAAAAAAACAAACAGCACATACTTACATTCACGTCCCCCTGCGTCCACTTCCTGACTGACTGAGCGCCGTACAGTGAGAGCAGAGCGGTGACGTCACCGCTGTGCTGCTTTCACTTTCACTTTGCGGCGCTGAGTCAGAGGAGGAAGCAGACTGCAGGGGACGCAATGTGAGTATGTGCTGTTTGTTTTTTTTACATTTTACGCTAGTAACCAGGGTAAACATCGGGTAACTAAGCGCGGCCCTGCGCTTAGTAACCCGATGTTTACCCTGGTTACCAGTGTAAAATATCGCTGGTATCGTTGCTTTTGCTTTCAAACACAACGATACACAGCGATCGGACGACCAAATAAAGTTCTGGACTTTATTCAGCGACCAGCGACATCACAGCAGGATCCTGATCGCTGCTGCGTGTCAAACGAAACGATATCGCTAGCGAGGACGCTGCAACGTCACGGATTGCTAGCGATATCGTTATAATGTCGTTTCGTGTGAAGGTACCTTAAGACAGGAGCAGAAAGCTGGGTACCTGTACTTCGACGTGTACAGTGTTGTGATACCTGCATAAGTGGGGACGCCCATGCAGTGGTGTGAATTTCCCAGGAGTTCAGTTCTCTGTCTTGGTGTTGCTTCTCTGATATTCCAGACAGATGATTTTTAAAAGCTCCTTGGTGATGATGTGAGTATATGTATTTAATCTTTACATATACTTACTTTTGTATATTTTAACATACAAAGGTTATCGTTAAAAAAGATGCTCCAATTGGCGAAATAGTGTAAAGAAACTTTAGTGAGCCACACCAGTTCCAATTGAGCTCTATGAAACACACATACACTTGTGAATCTACATTTGAAGCTAGAGGACATGCTTTTTCGGAAGCATACAGAGGTTAAGGGTATGTGCACACGTTGTGTATTTTTCCCGCGTGGATTCTGCAGAATCCGCAGGTAAAATGACCTGCGGATTTTGCCTGCGTTTTTACCCCTGCGGATTCCTATAATGGAATAGGTGTAAAACGCTGTGGATTATGTACAAAGAATTGATTTGTTGTGGAAAATAAACCGCAGCATTCCTGCACGGAATTTTCCGCAGCATGTGCACAGCGGATTTGGTTTTCCATAGGTTTACATGGTACTGTACACCACATGAAAAACAGCTGCGGATCCGCAGAGCCAAATCCGCTGCGGATCCACAGCCAAATCCGCAACATGTGCACATAGCCTTAAGGGAACCGGTCATGATGAAAACAAAGTCCAATTAGCAGTCATCATGCTACAGAGCAGAGGAACTGAGCAGACTGATATATAGTCCTGTGAGACAAGGCTTTACTAATTGTTTTCCCACAATCATAGGTTATACTGAATCTTGTCTCACAAAACTATCAATCCTCCCAGCTCCTCCTGCTCCAGAACATGACGGCTGCACATCGGTCCGCACCCTCATGGTGAAAGATTCCCTCTAAGCTTCCAAATGCTCTTGACCCATCTACAGAATTCAGTGGA
Organism: Ranitomeya variabilis; assembly: GCF_051348905.1. NCBI lineage: Eukaryota > Metazoa > Chordata > Amphibia > Anura > Dendrobatidae > Ranitomeya > Ranitomeya variabilis. The sequence goes on from NC_135232.1 coordinate 778,400,606, forward strand.
TTTTTAAATAGGACCTGTCACTTTACATGAATATGTATTGTTGTTTTTTTTTAACCTGATGTAAATGCCACTGTTGTCCTGAATCTGGCATGATTATTTTGTTCCGGACATAGGATACCCCATTATTGACATCCATTATGTCTGATGTCTTCATTGAGTTATCCTCCGAAAAACACGGCCAACGCAATGTGAAAGAGCCCAAAGGTGTGATATTGCGCTAGACCTGTAGCAATAGTTTGCATAGTTGCTGTGTACTTCTTATATAGGGTCATTCCATGGTAACTTACGTTACAACACAATAAAGTAACTTGCGTTACAAAGATGATGGTAACTTTACAATAAGTTTAATCCACATTGGATGGTAACATATTGTAACGCAAGTTACCATCAGCTTAGTAACGAAAGTTACTATGCTGTGCGGTACTGTAAGTTATCTATATTTCTTGTAATAAGAACTGTTGCTTTTAACTTGAGAGGTTAAAATACATTTTACAATACAATAAAAATAGTACTTCTCCCCTGTTTACCAGAAAAGAAAATTTGGCAGTCTCATGAAGGACAATTGCCTTTCCTTTCTTTGTAACGGAAATTACCAAGTAATAACACTCTATTTTGTATTTAATTTTACTGTTGAAAAATCAAACTGTGTGTGTGTTGAAATCTATTGAGAATAGTTTAATGTATAATATACATCCACTCCTTTTTGTGCTTGCCTTCAAAGAACAGTCTGTAGCCAGTTTTTGGCTATGTATGTACAATAAAGTATTAGTATTGATGGAATGTTATTGACACAATAATGTTGTGCAGTCTCATTCTTCCTTGAGCGCTCAAAATACTCAGTCTTATTGGGAGCGGCCACAGCACACACAGGGATAAATTTATCCAACCCAAAAATTTCCATATCATGAATGTAACGTAGGCTACCATGGAATGACCCTATAATCTAAAGTGATATTCCAATAACAAAATGTACTTTAAGGGGTGGAATTCCATTGTCAGATGTACACATTCATAGTGAATTAGATGGTAGAAAACTGCTTACAGACTGACCCAAATGCTGTGTGCAACGCTATTTACGTAGCCATTGCTCAGACAGATGACCAAACACCAAGACAATGCACCAACACCACAATTTTGTTCATTTCTCTAGTGTTGCTTTGATGCAGTATTGTACATTCACATTCTCTGAATTGTGTGTATCATTTTATTTATTTATTTTGCTATTATAGTCGGGTGTGTGTATTATGGCCAACTGGGCATTTCCGGGGGTGGGGGGGAGGAATCTGTGACTTTGTTGTGCCTCTGTTGTCGTGTGCATTAAATATAGAGATTATATGGGTGGAGAATACATCTTTAAGCTATTCCTGTTTCAATTCCATTTTTGGCTCAGTGTAGAGCTCTTTATTTTTTCTCATTCCATACCTCTTTATATTCCATCTATAAGATTATTAATGCAAATAAAATGAAAAGTGATTAAAAAAAATGTATACAAAAGTGTACGCAATCATACTATCCCTTTAATTTAATACTTTGAAATAAAATTGCATTACATCGCAAGTAGTAGCCTTCTTTTAAAGCCGTATCTGAACCTTAGTATTAGAAACTCGTCAATACACTAATAAAGATTAAACAACAACCACAAGATTGATTTAATCAACCGAGGTATCATTTTAACCCCTTTCTGCCATTGGACGTACTATTCCATCCATGTGGGGTGGGCCTAACTTCCCAAGGATGGAATAGTACTTCCAGCACGATCAGCCGCGCTCACGGGGGGAGCGTGGCCGATCGCGGCACATTAACCCCCGGCACACTGCGATCAAACATGATCGCAGTGTTCCGGCGGTATAGGGAAGCATCGCGCAGGGAGGGGGCCCCCTGCGGGCTTCCCGGAGACCCCCGGAGAAACGTGATGTGATCGCTTTGCTGCGAGGGTCTCTTACCTCCTCCTCGCTGCAGCAGGCCCGGATCCAAAATGGCCACGGCATCCGGGTCCTGCAGGGAGGTGGCTTCACAGCTCCTGCTCAGAGCAGGCGCCGGGAAGCCTGAATCTGTGCACCTCAGATCGCCGATCTGACACAGTGCACAGCAAAGTGTCAGATCGGAGATCTTACACTATAACATGATACCCCCCCCCCCCCCCGGGGCAATGTTATAGTGTAAAAAAAAAAATATTCACGTGTAAAAAAAAAATAAAAAAATACCCCCCCCCCAAAAAAAAAAATAAAATAAAATAAAAAAATATATACTATTCCTATAAATTCATTTCTTTATCTAAAAAAAAAACAAACAAAAAAAACAAAATAAAAAATAAAAGTACACATATTTAGTATCGCCGCGTCCGTAACGACCCGACCTATAAAACTGTCCCACTAGTTATCTCCTTCAGTGAACACCGTAAGGAAAAAAAAAAAAGCCAAAAAACAACGCTTTATTATCATACCGCCAAACAAAAAGTGTAATAACACGCGATCAATAAGACGGATATAAATAACCATGGTACCGCTGAAAACGTCATCTTGTCCCGCAAAAAACGAGCTGCCGTACAGCGTCAAAGAAAAAAAAGTTATAGTCCTCAGAATAAAGCGATGCAAAAATAATTATTTTTTCTATAAAATAGTTTTTATCGTATAAAAGCACCAAAACATAAAAAAGATATAAATGAGGTATCGCTGTAATCGTACTGACCCGACTAATAAAACTGCTTTATCCATTTTACCAAACGTGGAACGGTATAAACGCCTCCCCCAAAAGAAATTCATGAATAGCTGGTTTTTGGTCATTCTGCCTCACAAAAATCGGAATAAAAAGCGATCAAAAAAAGTCATGTGCCCGAAAATGTTACCAATAAAAACATCAACTCGTCCCGCAAAAAACAAGACCTCACATGACTCTGTGGACCAAAATATGGAAAAATTATAGGTCTCAAAATGTGGTAACGCGCAAAATATTTTTTGCAATAAAAAGCGTCTTTCAGTGTGTGACGGCTGCCAATCATAAAAATCCGCTAAAAAACGCTATAAAAGTAAATCAAAGCCCCCTTCATCACCCCCTTAGTTAGCGAAAAATAACAAAATTACAAAAATGTATTTATTTCCATTTTCCCGTTAGGGTTGGGGCTAGGGTTAGGGTTGGGGCTAGGGTTAGGGCACACAGCCGTCACTCAAGTCTTCTTGGCGCCGGGCGCTGCCTCCTCAGCGCTGTTTTGAAATGAGCCGGTGCCTTCGCTCTTTTCTCCTGCCTTGAGCACGCGCAGTGAGCGCTGCCCGTCCGTCCTCATATGCAGTCTAGCTGACTGCGCCTGTGCGTCCGTCCTGCCTGCGAATCCCAGCCCCGCAATGTGAATAAATCAGAAGACACTGCGGGGCGGGGATTTACAGGCAGGGCAGCCGCACAGGCGCAGTCAGCTAGACTGCATATGAGGACAGACGGGCAGCGCTCACTGAGCCTGCCCAAGGCAGGAGAAAAAAACGCAGGCGCCGGCTCATTTAAAAAAGCAGTGAGGAGGCGGCGCTCGGCGCCAAGAAGACATGAGTGACGGCTGTGTGGCGTCTGCAGCAGGGGGGAGAAAGGCCTGCCTCCAGGACTGAAGAAAGGTATTTAGGACAAATTACAAAACTGATTTATTTCGGCAGTTACAGCACCCAGAACTAAAAGAGCCACCTTGTCAGAATGCAGCATTACTGCTGCACAAGGTGGCTCTTTTAGTTAAAAACGCCTGGGGGTGTTCTATGTTTTAGAATATAGGTATGGTCATTTAATTAAAGAAAACTGATTGCTTGCATATACTATTTATTGCTCACAACATAGAGAGTAATTCATTCTTTACAATGCCATACCTTAATATGTTGTAGCATAACCTTTTGCTTTAATTACTGCACTACGCCAATGGGGCATTGAAGCCACTCGGGTACTCAAGACATCCTGAGGGAACTTGTTCCATTAAATTTGCAAACAATTCCTCCTTACTGCTATGGGTACACATCCCAAAGGTGCTCTATAGGGTTTAAATCGGGTGATTGTCTTGGCCATTGCAACAGGCGGACATTTTTCTTTGCTAACCAATTTTTTACTAAATTGGACGTGTGCTTAGGAATATTATCTTGCTGGAATTTCCAGCCCCCGCCTACTTTGGTTTTACCATGTGGCAGCATTACATTCTCCAGCATATCCTTGTACATGGTGGCATACATATTTCCATGAATTCTATGGAGAGGGCCAATGGCAGATGTAGAAAAGCAGCCCCAAACCATGACCTTGCCACCACCATGTTTCACTGTAGGTGTTTTGTACTTATTACGTTTTCCAATTGGGCAGTAATTATATATATATATATATTATAATATGTGCTTGCCATCACTACCAACAGATTGAACTTGGATTCATCTGACCGCAACGCCTTAGACCAATCTGACTCTTTCTGTTGGCTGTGTTCTTTGGCAAACTCAAGTCGGACCTTCCAGTTCCTTGCAGAGATGGAAGGCTTCTTGACTACAACTCTTGCATGCAAGCCTGCTGCTCTTCGCTGTCTCACCAGTTTAGTGACTCACTTTGACCCTATATTCTTCATTTGGTGTGAAATCTGTGCAGCACTTTTATGGACATCAGATACTGACTTATTTGATCAACTTTGGAGGAAGTTTTTCTTGGTCATCCACTTCTAGGTTTCAGCTGTTCCATAACCTTCTTTCTTTATTATAACTGACACGTGACTCTGAGAGCAGGTGAATTCCATAGCTATAGCTATTTTGGGCTTTTGCCTGACTTCACTCTCAGAATAATGAGCTTCCTGGCATCTGGTGATTAAATTTTGTCTTTGTCATGTTTTAACCAAAAAACACACAAGCAAAAAATAAAAAATTTAGGCAAAATTTGACTACCCATGACAAAATATGCAAAACATTTTGCCAAACTGACACATAAAGGGATAAAATATTGTTGAACACAATTTTAGTCCTTATAGTGGACAACCACTTGCTTCTGGTTTACTAAAATCACCAGGAAAATGGCATCACAACAACCACACAGAAGTAATCACATATGTATTAAAAAAGCCACATTTTTGGTGGATACATATATACATACCAATGAATAGGTGTATTTATATAAAAGCAAAAATAAGCACATTTGGTATCCCTGTCTCTGGAATGACCTTGCCTATAAAACTGTTGCACTGGTTAACCCCTTCAGTGAATACTGTAAAAAGAAAAGTCAAATGGGGGAAAAAAATTGTGTCCCTGAAAATGTCGTCTTATCCCACAAAAAACAAGCTACCATACAGCACTGTCATCAGAGAAATTTAATGCAGTGGACTTCGGAAAAATGGCCTCTGGAAATGGAGCATGTGCAGACTGAGGTTTCGGCACCGAGATCTCGTCTCTCTACGAGATTATGTAAACTTGTTGTTTGACTAAATAGTACTGTATCGCTACGTGTGGGGGGTTTTGCCACGTTCAGCAGAAATTGTGGGACCAATTTTGGTGCCATTTTTTTTACCCGTGTGACAATGTAAAATCTGGGGATAAACAATTTTTGTAATATGAATGTAATTATTTTTTTTCTTTACTGCCCAATGGAATAAAATTCTGTGACCCACCAGTGGTGTCAATATGATCACTACATTGACAGGTGTAGTTTGTAAAATGAGGTCACATATACGAGTTTCTGCAGTTCTGGCACCTCAGGGGCTCTGCCAATGTAACAGGGCACCCTGAAACCAGTCCAGCAAAGTCTGCGCTCCAATGTGACTCTCCTTCCCTTCTGAGCTTTGCACTGTACCTCATATGGGGTATCTGTGAACTCAAAAGAAATTGCACAACAAATTGGCCCATTTGTGTTTTTTTTTGTTTTTTTTTCTTCCCTTTTGAAAATTGAAAACTTGAAGCCAAAGCATCATTTTAGTGGGAAAAATGGAAATTTTCCGTTGACTCAGCTCAGTGTTTAACAATTCTTTAAATCTCATTTTGTTTAAAAATGCTCACTACACCCCTAGGTGAGTTCCTCAAGAGGTGCAGTTTCCAAAATGGTTTCTACTGTTTTGGCATGTCAGTGGCTCTTGAAATGTGGCATGGCGTCTGCTATCTGTTCTAGCCAAAATTGCTCTCCAGAATTTAATTGGTGTTCCTTCTCTTCTGAGCCCTGATGTGTGCCCAAACAGAAGTTTTTAGTGATAAGCGACCATGCTTGGATAAGGTGTTTTTGCAGCATGTTCGTGTGCTAACCGAGTAACTTCGGCGCGCTCGAATAATATGTTCGGGTCCCCGCGGCTGCATGTCTCAAGGCTGTTAGACAGCCACAACACATGCAGGGATTGCCTGTTTGTTGTGGCTGTCAGTCAGCCGCGAGACAAGCAGGTGAGGGGACTTGAACATATTATTCGAGCACGCTGAAGATACTCGATTAGCACCCGATCATTCCAAGATAATACCTTATCAAACCATATTGGCTCATCACTAGTAGTGTTCCAACATATGGGGTATCTGTGTACTCAGGACAAATTGTTTGGTCCATTTCCTCCTGTTACTGTTGAGAAAATTAAAAATTTGTGGCTAAAGCAACATTTTTGTGGTTGTAAAGCATTATTTTTCATTTTTTTCTTCCTTATTGTTTTAATTCCTGTGAAGCACAGGTTTTGAACACCTTGAGGGGTGCAGTTCTTAAAATGAATTTAGTTGGAAAAAAGAATAATTGCCGTTTAACTTTTAACCCTTCTAACTTCCTAACAACAAAAAACAAATGTTTAAAAAAATGATGCTGATGTGATGAAGACCTGTGGTAAATTATTGATTAACTATTTTGTGTTGTAGTTATGAGCATAAAAAATGAACTTTGAAAATTGTGACATTTTCACATTTTTCTTTTGTCAATTTTTCGATATTTTCATAAATGAACGCAAAAAATATCAACCTAAATTTATCACTAGCATCAAGTACAATCTCAGAATCGGTGGGATTCGTTGAAGCGTTCCAGAGTTAGTTCCACATAAAGTGACAGTGGTCAGAATTGTAAAAATTTGGTTTGGTCAGGAAGGTGAAAACAGGCTTGGGGGAGAAGGAGCTAATGGAGGTAATGTAACAGAGAAGGAGCTGTGCTGCAGTAGCCAGCCAACGGATCGGCAGAGGCCAGTACGCTTTGAACGGAGATCCTGAGTACAGCTCCATTCGAAGTGTTTACATCTAGCCACAAAAAAAGAAAAATTATTGGTAAGGGCGATGGTTGTCTGACCACCACCAATGTGCTATTGATGACATCCTGCAGTAAGGTCATCACTTGCCTATGAGCAGACAACTCCTTAATCTTTTTGGGTTCTTGACAGGAATTAACAAACATCACTACATATGGCTGACTTTGATGCGGACTTGCAAGCCGAGCCCACATCTTTCCCGGCTGATGGCTGAAGTGTCCACCCGCAGCTGTTAACCTGTAAAATTCTGCTCTCCGTCTCATTCAATCTCATTCATATCAATCTGCATTTAACACGCGCTGGCATGGGGGCACGTCAATCGACACACACCTGTGATTTGATCGCGGGGCACCAATGGGTTGCAATGGCAGGTGGGAGTCTGCTGAAGACCTCCGTGTTTTGCCATGACGATTCTCCTGTGAAACCAGCCTGTGGCCGGCGTTCATAGACCCTTTTTTTTTTTTTCCCCTCATTATATAGCACTGATTTTATATGTTTGTGTGTATGTTCAGTTATGGCTCTTGGAAGAAGAGAAGGAGAAAATGGGGGGAGAGAAATGGAAATTTGCTTCTGTGTGAAGGGTTAAAGGGCATATGTCAGAAGGTTTTTGCTATGTAATTCGAGCGTGACATAATCTACGGGGAAAGCGCTTGATTCCAATATTGCTTGGCTGTTTGAACTTCTGAAAGAATTCTTGTATCTTCTGGTATAGATGTGGTAGTGGTGAGAAGGCTGAGCTGTGTATAGCCCTGCCCGTAACCCTCATTGGCAGCTTACTGACAATCTCTTCTGGGGGAAGTGTTGCACAGAATATCCGTACTGACATGTGAGACCTAGTCAGGCAGTGATGATCTCCTGCTAATAAAACACTGATTGTATTGAAACTATAACACTTACTAGGCTATAACACAGCCTAGTAAGTGACACATTGCTGTAATCGGGCTTTCTTTCTCTATATTATGCTGCTGTCACATTACATTTGTAAAACCTGCTGACAGGGAGACAAAATTAGTGGTATTCTATATATCTTTCCACTGCTATCCTGTCTAGAACCTAAATGAGGAAAATTGTAGTTGGACAGAGAAAATTTAGGGAATGATTCCAATATATATTAAACATACTAACAGGGTTAGAAGATTCCACTAATGTTTCAGCCTATATATGTGGATTTTTATGCCAAGCTTGGCAGGTCACTCTCCACAAGGAGAAAAGTTAGGCTACTTTCACACATCAGGTTTTTGGTTTCAGGCTAAATCCGGCAAATTTGCAAAAAACGGATCCGGCGTAAATTGTGAAAAACAATAGAGAGAGAGATTTTCCCATGCCAGAAACCAAGCTTCTGGGCATGCTCAATGTATAAAAAAAAAAAAACGGATTCGGTAGCCGGAACCGTTCATTCACACACCCGTTCCATGCGTTCATTGGCAGAAACGTCTCTTCAGGCTTTTTCGCCGCACTGGAAAAAACGTTGCAGTGGACGATTTTTGTGTCCGGCAAAATAGCCTGAAGGGACGGATCCGGCACAGTCTGGCACCAATACAACTGTATGGGGAAAAAACGGATCCAGCGTGTAAAAAAAAAAAAAAAAAAGTATCCGTTTTTTAAAAAAACTGCCGGATTGTGCCTGAAACAAAAAACCTGATGTGTGAAAGCAGCCTTAAGGTACCTTCACACGTAACGATTTCGTTAACGATATTGTTGCAACGTCACGCTTTTTGGTGACGTAGCAACGATCCCGCTAACGATCTCGTTGTGTGACAGCGACCAACGATCAGGCCCCTGCTGGGAGATCGTTGGTCGTAGGGAATGATCGGGACCTTTTTTTGGTCGCTGATCACCCGCTGTCATCGCTGGATCCGCGTGTGTGACGCCGATCCAGCGATGTGTTCACTTGTAACCAAGGTAAACATCTGGTTACTGAGTGCAGTAACCCAATATTTACCCTGGTTACCATTGTAAAAGTTAAAAAAAACAAAAAAAATACAGTACATACTCACATTCCGAGGTCTGTCACGTGCCCCGCCGTCGGCTTTCCTGCACTGACTGTCAGCGCCGGCCGTAAAGCAGAGCACAGCGGTGACGTCACAGCAGGAAGCTGACGGCGGGGGACGTGACAGACATCGGAATCTGAGTATGTACTGTTTTTTTATTTTTTTAAACTTTTACAATGGTAACCAGGGTAAATATCGGGTTACTACTAAGCGCGGCCCTGCACTTAGTAACCAGATGTTTACCCTGGTTACCCGGGTGCTGCAGGGGGACTTCGGCATCGTTGAAGACAGTTTCAACGATGCCGAAGTCGTTCCCCTGATCGTTGGTCGCTGGAGAGAGCTGTCTGTGTGACAGCTCCCCAGCGACCACACAACGACTTACCAACGATCACGGCCAGGTCGTATCGCTGGTCGTGATCATTGGTAAGTCGTTTAGTGTAACGGTACCTTTACCCCTCGGATCCCTGCCGGACGCCTCTTGCCCAGCCAAATCTAATCTCACACTTTGTGTTTTGCGGTGTAGCCCATCAGCAATGCAGTGTCTGCAAATGGAGATTGTTTTAAAGTCTCTTCACATTGGCATGCCAGACATGTCCCTCTCCACAAGGAGAAATGTTACCTCTCGGATCCCTATATCTTTGCCAGTTTCCGTGGGAGAGATTTTTCACCCATTAGGCAAATATCTATCCAGAAAAAACAGCAGCACTGACTAAGTGAGTTCAAATCTCCCCTAAGGAAACTGGAAAAGTTTATTATCAAAGGTGTGAAAATCTCAAAAATGAGGCCTCTCATCCAAAATGGTGAAAAGTAAGGATCCTTCATTCACAAACCCCAGCGTTTCAGCTCTATATGGCTTGATAAAGGCTCCGTGTAGAAAGCTGAAATGTAGCTGGTGTTGGTCAATGAAGGATTATTACTTTATTGGATGTTCTGTTGCCTCCTTTGGATATATAGAATAGATTTTTTTTTTTTGCTAGGTGGCTCAAAAGTGAGAATATCAGTGATGCGATTTAAAAAAGTTGTAGTAATATTTCAGTAAAGAGGTGTTGCTGGTACACATGAAATATATGGGCAATTTGGTTAAAAGGAATTAAGTTGTTATGCGCAAGCATTAGGCTGCAACTACTTGCCAGGCAATGCATTTTACTGGCTGGTCATACTGGTCAGCCATTGCAACTGGTGTACCAGGCACAGTGATGGGCGAGGTTGCTGGGCATGGATGCTTCTCTCCATTTACTGCTATGGAGCGTTCTGAATGCAGCCAAGCTACTGCACTTGTATTGAACAGTTATGGCAGATCTCCCAGATGTGCCATAAACCTATGTAGTTGGACAACCCTTCTAATGAGACCCAAAATGGAGCCTTGTTGCATTTAACCAAACTCTCGACCACACTACAGAATTGTCCAGAGAATTTAAAGAATCTTCTTCTGTACGTGTGTGTGTGTGTGTGTGTGTATGTATGTATCCGTATGTGTGTGTATGTGATATATATATGATATCTATATCTTCCATATATAATTGTCTAAGGGGCACTTCCGTCTGTTTGTCTGTCTGTCATGGGAATCCTGCGTCGCTGATTGGTCGCGACCAATCAGCGACGGGCACAGCCCGGCCGAGAATTAGTCCCTCCCAACTTCCGTCCAGTCAGTGCTCGGCGCCCGCTCCATACTCCCCTCCAGTCAGCGCTCACACAGGGCTAACGGACCGCATTATACCGCGGTGTAATGCACTCCGTTAACGCTGCTATTGCGAAATTACCCAGAAGACTTGGCGGTCTTGCGAGACCGCTAAGTCATCTGGGTAATTTCGCAATGCATCTCTGGGAATGGGAGCTGGCGGACGCCGCCCGCACATCGGGACAGCTTCGCCGGAGGGTGAGTATATAACTATTTTTTATTTTAATTATTTTTTTTTTTTAACAGGGATATGGTGCCCGCTGTGATGTACACTGCGTGGGCTGTGTTGTACACTGCGTGGGCTGTGTTGTACACTGCGTGGGCTGTGTTGTACACTGCGTGGGCTGTGTTGTACACTGCGTGGGCTGTGTTGTACACTGCGTGGGCTGTGTTGTACACTGCGTGGGCTGTGTTGTACACTGCGTGGGCTGTGTTGTACACTGCGTGGGCTGTGTTGTACACTGCGTGGGCTGTGTTGTACACTGCGTGGGCTGTGTTGTACACTGCGTGGGCTGTGTTGTACACTGCGTGGGCTGTGTTGTACACTGCGTGGGCTGTGTTGTACACTGCGTGGGCTGTGTTGTACACTGCGTGGGCTGTGTTGTACACTGCGTGGGCTGTGTTGTACACTGCGTGGGCTGTGTTGTACACTGCGTGGGCTGTGTTGTACACTGCGTGGGCTGTGTTGTACACTGCGTGGGCTGTGTTGTACACTGCGTGGGCTGTGTTGTACACTGCGTGGGCTGTGTTGTACACTGCGTGGGCTGTGTTGTACACTGCGTGGGCTGTGTTGTACACTGCGTGGGCTGTGTTGTACACTGCGTGGGCTGTGTTGTACACTGCGTGGGCTGTGTTGTACACTGCGTGGGCTGTGTTGTACACTGCGTGGGCTGTGTTGTACACTGCGTGGGCTGTGTTGTACACTGCGTGGGCTGTGTTGTACACTGCGTGGGCTGTGTTGTACACTGCGTGGGCTGTGTTGTACACTGCGTGGGCTGTGTTGTACACTGCGTGGGCTGTGTTGTACACTGCGTGGGCTGTGTTGTACACTGCGTGGGCTGTGTTGTACACTGCGTGGGCTGTGTTGTACACTGCGTGGGCTGTGTTGTACACTGCGTGGGCTGTGTTGTACACTGCGTGGGCTGTGTTGTACACTGCGTGGGCTGTGTTGTACACTGCGTGGGCTGTGTTGTACACTGCGTGGGCTGTGTTGTACACTGCGTGGGCTGTGTTGTACACTGCGTGGGCTGTGTTGTACACTGCGTGGGCTGTGTTGTACACTGCGTGGGCTGTGTTGTACACTGCGTGGGCTGTGTTGTACACTGCGTGGGCTGTGTTGTACACTGCGTGGGCTGTGTTGTACACTGCGTGGGCTGTGTTGTACACTGCGTGGGCTGTGTTGTACACTGCGTGGGCTGTGTTGTACACTGCGTGGGCTGTGTTGTACACTGCGTGGGCTGTGTTGTACACTGCGTGGGCTGTGTTGTACACTGCGTGGGCTGTGTTGTACACTGCGTGGGCTGTGTTGTACACTGCGTGGGCTGTGTTGTACACTGCGTGGGCTGTGTTGTACACTGCGTGGGCTGTGTTGTACACTGCGTGGGCTGTGTTGTACACTGCGTGGGCTGTGTTGTACACTGCGTGGGCTGTGTTGTACACTGCGTGGGCTGTGTTGTACACTGCGTGGGCTGTGTTGTACACTGCGTGGGCTGTGTTGTACACTGCGTGGGCTGTGTTGTACACTGCGTGGGCTGTGTTGTACACTGCGTGGGCTGTGTTGTACACTGCGTGGGCTGTGTTGTACACTGCGTGGGCTGTGTTGTACACTGCGTGGGCTGTGTTGTACACTGCGTGGGCTGTGTTGTACACTGCGTGGGCTGTGTTGTACACTGCGTGGGCTGTGTTGTACACTGCGTGGGCTGTGTTGTACACTGCGTGGGCTGTGTTGTACACTGCGTGGGCTGTGTTGTACACTGCGTGGGCTGTGTTGTACACTGCGTGGGTGATTATATATATATATAGAGAGAGAGAGATATATCTTACCTATGTATTAAAAACATAGTTTATATATCTACAATAGTCTTTTGAATGTTGTGTGTTTCCATGAATATGTTTAACGTTTTACCTTTAATGTATTTTTCAGAGTATGATCCATACAGTCCTGATCTTCCAGTGGTTTCCCCTTGCATGGATAATGACTTTTTGGGGAGTTTTTCTAAGCCTAGCCAGCATATACGAGAACTGGAAAAGGTCAACAAAGAGATTGAAGAAGTCAAGGGTCAGATGGAAAAAGAGCGAAGAAAGTATGAAGAACTGCTTGAATCACAAAATACAAAAAACTCTTTGCCATCTGAAAGCCATTCTTCTTTTGAGTATGATCCAGGTTGTTCTGGAAGCAGTGCTTTATGCTACAACCCAAACCCCAAGGCTCAGTTGGTAAAGCCGTGTAAATATAATTTAGCTAAGGAGGAAAATGTTAAAAGTAATAAACGTCACTTGGAGTACGTTCCAACAACAGTAACTAATTTCTCTAGGTACAGAACTAATAAGTATGTCATTGATAATTCCAAACCTTGCACAGACTTGGAATATGATCCAATGTTAAATTACTCTGCTCGACATCTAAGCAAGGTTAAGCCTGAAAAGGCGACTAAAAGATGTCGAACAAATAGTCAGGATAAAAGTGATGCTCACTTTTCCAAAAAGTTGTGCAATCGGACGCCTAAGATTATGGTTGAAGCTACATTTTCAGACTCTGAAGATGAATCCCCATTACAGTGTTCCCCTAACGTAGGAAAACCCCTAATTTCTGATAAAAAGAGCAGCTCCTTTACTTTGTTAAAATCTTTAGTGTGTGGAACTGAACAATCCTCTGTAAGAACAGGAAAAGAAATTTCAGCTCAGCATGATATTGGAAACTCCTTAAACGACAAAAAGCCCTTTAAAAAATTACTTAACCCTTTAGAGCCAAAAAATGAGAAGACTGAATCTAAAAAAGAACATAAATCGGCAGTGGTCTCCAGTAAAAAGCCGTGCATCAGTAAAGAACAAAAAAAAACATCTTCAAAAAGCCACAATAAAAAGAAATGTGAAAAGGTAGGTGATAAAGACCTAGACAAGCTAAAGAAGTGTAAGCCGAAAGAAGAGAGACCATCTGAACAGACTGAAAATAAAAAGAATAGTTCAGAGTCTTTATCAAAAAATCCAATTATCAGACAAAATAAAAAGGATAATGAAAATAAATGTTGTAAAGAGTCGTCTAAAAAGAATGACCCAAGTAGTAAAGATGGCGATGAGAAAAATAGAAAGCATAAAGCTAAAAAAATGAAATTGGTGTCTTTGGAGAAACCTAAGATGTCTTGCAATGCTAAAAAGAAGCAAAAAGCATTAAGTCATGCGGATTTATTTGGGGATGAGACAAGCGATGAGGAAGAAAACAGAAAAGCTGGTAATCAAAGTAAAGATGGAAAGTCTACAACTAAAAGCAAAGTGGCCCCCAGAAGAAATTCTGTCTCCTCTGTGGAATCTCTTGATATTGAGACTTTTGTACTCGAGAACAATTTGGATTCTGAATCTGATGTAGATCCAATGGAAGAGTGTCTCAGAGTCTTCAATGAGTCCCATGAGATTAAGACTGAAGACAAGGGGAGAATGGGAAAACAGGTAACTAAGTGTGTATCAAATCATCAGATTCTTAGATTGTATGCCGCTATAGTTATCAAACTAACAAAGCGTTGAGAAATAAGAATGTCATCGAAACATTGGGCTCCTGTTCTGCTTGGCTACAAGCGCAGAATATTGACTAGTCACATTTATGTAAGTTGTCAAAATCTGGCAAAGACTTGGGAGAGTTATTACTTTTCTTAAATTTGTTATGTTACCGAAATTCCTGTGTGCTTTAAGTGGACTCACTGTAAATAAATAATTGGCATCTGTAATTATTCTCTGCAGAGATTGAAGTGTTAAAATTAACGTATATTTGATGCTTTTTTTTTTTTTTTCTATTAAATTCGTAAAGGACATCTGACTGGTTGCAACATAGATGTAACCCTAAGGAGTTAATGCATTTGTGCATCAAGTAGATTGCACAGCATAATACCTACAGAGTTTTGGTCTCACAAGTACCGAATACTTCAAACACATACAAGTAGCCTAAGGCTTTGTTCACATTACTTCAAGCCTTCTGCTGTAAGGTACAAATGGAGGATTTGAGGTGGAAGGCATACAGGAGCATGCGAAAAATAGAATCCTGGGCCATGTCACTTGTTATCGTGGGCAATGGGCTTCTCGGGTATCCAACAGAGCTGAAACAGAAACCTGTGTTTGTAATGTATACTCAACATTGTAAGTGCAACACCAAGAAGGAAAAGTTGCAGAATTATGGAAATCACAGGATTGACATGCTAATTATGTGCAAATGATGGGGGGGGGGGGGGGGAAATGGAGACTTAATTTTTCAAACATCTGAAATGTATTCAGTTTGGTGTATGGGTGCCACACACGCCCTTACTTGCTTTGGCATGCTATAAATGAGGCTATCAATAGTTGTTTGAATGTTCTGCCTTGCTGAATGCATTTTGGCATGCAAATCTTCAAGATCTACTGCTGCCCTCTTCCATTGCAAATGCCGACCAATGACATCCCAGAAGTACTATGTGGGAAACAAGTTTTCTATCGATCCTGCAATTTTAATGATATCATGACTTTTTCCGGGTGTGTGAGATATACATTAAAGGGACTCTGTCACCTCAAATTGGCGGGATATTTATATGACTTTTTACCTGTCCGATGGGCGGCCTTTCCTCTTCATTTCTCCACCCCATCCGTCCTTGTTGTCTGCAATATGTTAGTGAATTAGAGTATTTGTGCTCCATAGTTGGCGCATGCGCAATGCAGTCTTCGGTCACGCACGCGCAGTGTGCTTTGCCCAACTGCGGGCAAAGCAGAAAAGCATTACTGCGCATGCGCCTGCGCACTATGTCCCGGAAGTATTTCGCTATGTTGCGCGTGCGTGACCGAAGATTGCATTGCGCACGCGCCAACTATGGAGCACAAGTACTCTAATTCACTAACATATTGCGGACAACAGGGACGGATGGGGTGGAGAAATGAAGAGGAAACGCTGCCCATCAGACAGGTAAAAAGTCATTTAAATATCCCGCCAATTTGAGGTGACAGAGTCCCTTTAAAGTGCAAAAGTTAAAAGGAACCGGTCACCAGGTTTGTCCCATACGAGATACCTGTCAGCCCTGATAAATACAGCATTCTGATATGCTGTTTATATGCCACCAATCCGGCCTGCGTGGCAGTTGGGTACGGTGCCTCCCTTCTTTTTTCAATGCTGTCGTCCTTCTTTATTCATATGGATGATGTCCCTACGTCAACCACTCCTACGCAGGCGTACTTCTTTGCCCTGTGGAAGGTAGAGCAAAGTACTTCAGTGCTCATGTGCCGGGAAAGGCCAAAGAAGCCCGGCGCATGAGCACTGCAGGACTTTGCACTGCCCTAGTCATTGCAGTGAAGTACTCCTGCACAGGAGCGCAATGCTGGGGAGACTGTGTGTATGACGTTGCGTGCGTCATCCACACGAAGCACAGAAGTAGGATGTTATTGAAAGCGAGGCGTCGGACAAAGACCAGCGATACCCGACTGTGCCTGGCAGTATAATAAAAGGTGTTTTACTTTTGGTGCAAGCCGGATCGGGGGCGTATACACAGCATATTAGTATGTTGTATATTACTGCTGAAAGGTGGTGGCTGTATCTCATGTGGGGCAAACCTGGTGACAGGTTCCCTTTGAAACAGGTGTAAAGACAAAAATGATGCATAGCAAGAATGCTTTTAAACATAGAAATATTAAATAGTTTTTTATTTATTAGGGAACAATATTCAAAGTACATGAACAAATGAGAAAGCTAAATCAAATCAATATTTGGTGTGACCCACTTTTGGCCTTCAAAACCACATTCATTCTTCTAGTTACGCTTGCACGCAGCTTTTGAAGGAACTCTTGTAGAACGAACCACAGATCTGTGGATGTAGGCTTGTGCAAATCCTTCTCGCTACATGTTTTTCCAGAAAGACTCCTATGTTTAGATCAGGGCTCTGTGGGGCCATATCACATTCATGACTCCTTGATCTTTATGTTGACGATGGCTCTAAATGGCTTTGGCTGCATGTCTGTTTACTTTGCTGCTGAATAAATTTGGAGCCAATCGGACCCCTCCCTAATGGTATTGCATGTTGGCTATGTATCTTCTGTATTTCTCAGCATTTGAGGGCGCCATTGATTCTAAACAAAGTCTCAGCTCCATTTCCTGGCACGCAGTCCCAAACCTCCACCATGCTTCACTCTTGCCTTTATGTACACATTATTGTACCACTCTTTAGTCCTTTGGTTAACAAACTGTTAGTCAAATAATACACATTTTGAGTCAAGTAAAAGCACAAAAAAAACCCATTTTTTTTTCGTTCTTCGTTGAATCAATTAGCCGTGTTTTCATGTTGAGGTTATTCCTTTTTGGCAGTAATTACTTCATGAAGAGCACTTCTGACCAGACTTCTCTCAACAGTAGATGGATATTGCTGGATCTCATTGTTTGCTTCCAGTGCTAACTTGATGTCACTGCTGGATATCTCCCAATTTTGAAGGGACGTAAGCATTATGTCTTTCATCTGTTGCACGGTTTCCTTGGTTGATCACTGTGTTAATGCCCTTCATTGTTGCCCATTTATTGCTGCTGCTTTAAAAGATCTTGAACAGCACATGAATCCCTAGTCTGTTTAGAAACCTTTACCTGGGAGAGACTTTAATGCTTTATAACTACCGTACCTTGCCTTTTTTGTTGTCCTCATTTTTGTCATGATGACCTGTGACGTGAAACTGTTTTCGATATGCTCCCCTTGTATCAGTTTGGCTTTTCCATACCTTGTTTAAGCCTCCTACACACTTTTTGTGTTGGCTTCGGTTTTAAACCTATATGTAAAAATGATGATCATATCATTTTTGGTATAATTTGTTCCACTTGATTATAATCCTACAAAATCCCTGACTTCATGCAAGTTTACGTAGGAGAATTGATGCTTTTATGTTTTTTTTTTTGTTGTTTTGAAGACCATGGTCACACAAAGTATTGGCTTTGATTTAGATTTCTCTTTGGTTCCTTCACTGTGCATTTTGTAAATTTTACATTTTGAGCTTCCCTTCTCCACCCTCCAGCCCAAGCGTATAGTTGTTTTTATATTCATGGCTTCTGACCAGCACTACCTTGGATGATCCAGACTGCGTTAACCATGATTCATTGAGTGGCACACATCTGCCTCCCTTCCACTAGTTCTAGACAGCTGTTGATCTGTGGCCCAGGCACTACTCACTGACTCCTTGAGATTATGCAGTCTCCAAAATTGTTTTTTTTTTCCCAGAGTGTGGACCACTGTGACATGATCCACAGTCACACTCAACTGCAGCCCCAATTTAAGAGCTGTCCCTAGTTGGCCTCCTTTTTCTCCGCAGTCTCTGTCCACCATCTCTTCCTAACCATCTCAGCACTACTCTCCTCCTACATCACCTCCACAGTGGTTTGTGTATCTATTCTGTGAACAGTGCATTTGAAGAAGGGGGAGCATGGAGGCTGGGAGCAGTGCTGTGAATTTGGAGAGACGGCAGTTTTGGTGGGAGGATGTGGAGAAGGAGGTAGTTTTATATTGCAGCTTCTGGTGAACTGTTTAATGGTCCTCACTTCTTCTTTTTCTCTCGCTTCCCTTCTAACGTTGTGATTCATAGCCGGCTCCTTCCTCTGATGAGTGAACACCTATTTAATCTGGTACATCTTGTCAGCCGAGAGATGAGTTCCTATATAATTTACCCCAATTTCTGGCGTTAAATTACTAGTAAATATTTTGGGCCATAAATATCCCACTAATATATATTTATTTATTTATTTATTTTTTGTGTGTGTATGTAGTAAGGATGTAATGGTTTATAGGTTATTATATGGCTTAACATTGCTATAAAGAATTGTTTTTTTTTTTAACAGTTCTATGGATCTCATTTGACAGAATGGATGTTTTTATTGTATTTTAATAGCTCAATGACAGTGAGGAGAAATTGCAGCAAAATTCGCCTACACTGATTCCTGGTCAGAAGAGGAGGATTTCTCATTTACCTAGCACAAATAACGTGAGTGCATTCTTTATGATCCGTCTACTAGTTAACAATTGAGGTTTTCCCTTTTACTAAAGACTAATGTAGTATCGTGATGGTGGATTCTAGTTCAGCAATGTATTTTTGAGGGCATGTCTAAGTGTGAAATTTTATGCTATGATTTATAAAGGAAAAATAAATGGAAAACATGCACAAAATATCACCTTCTCAGTGATCTAATGTCCTATATGGAATAATTCTGATTTGTTTTGAAATATACAGTCATAATTGTGACAGCAAATTACCTCTTGGGATCGCCATCCTCTGGATTCAGAATTTGGTGCAAGACCATCTTTCACTGTAACATAGTGGAGTGGAGCTTTATTACACTTATGAAAAAATGTGTAAGTGCCTAAAATAGATCGGTCCTTATAATAAATAGAAAACTCCCAAAAAGTAGAAGTAAATGCAACTAAAATATGTACTTATTCATTTTTATTGAGCCCATATATCAATATAAAGACCTCATAACTAGAGAACTGGAAGAGAGTGGCTATGAGCAGCTCTCTACTAGAGGGAGCACAAGACGTACAGAGCCACGTGTCCACCAATGTACAAAATAGTCAATAAATTGTATAGTGGGGTATTCAAAACCCTCATTATAAAATACAATGAATATAACTCTATAATAGTCACCCTATGGGATGGGTAGTGTTCCAAACTACAAATGGTCAAAGGTACTCTGTACAAAAGATAGGTGTGCTGAGATATGTAGTAAAAACCTTACAATCGTAAATACATACAGAATTGTAGTGTACAGTAGAGTCACAACAAAGTCTGAAAAATATTATGACTTATTTAACCCCTTTCTGACACTGAATGTAATATTCTGGCCATATGACCTGGGCCTGTTTGACCATTGATGAAATCTTACGTCATTGCGATCGCCCGCTCTAACGGGGGGTGCGCGGGCGATCACTGACGGGTGTCGGCTGATTCTGGCAGCTGACACCTGGCACTAGGTGCCAGAAGCGGTCACAGACTGCTCCCTACACTTTAACCCCCTGAAATACTTTGATCAAACACGATCGCAGCATTCCGGAAGCCGACAGAGGGCTGACAGCCCCTCTGCCTTTGGATCAGATACCCTGCAGCGTGACGCGTGGTCCCAATTGTTGCCATGATGACCTGATTTCTTCATGACGACATCCAGGTCACCAGTGCTAGGAAACTTGCTGATCATGTGCGGTGCATGATCAGCAAATCTGTCAGTGCAGAGCTGACAGTTTCTATAGCATGCAGATGCTGCTTCCTCTATATGCTATAGAAGCGATCAGCCTTCAAAAAAGGATTGTCCCATAGTGGGACAAAGTAAGAAATAATAAAAAAAACAACATATATTCTATCTCTAAATAAATATTTGAATGAAAAATACAAACAATAAAAGTACACTTATTTGGTATTGCCGCATCGACAGCGACCTGACCTATAAAACTGTTCCAATAGTTAACTCCTCTAGTGAACACCATAAAAAAGGCAAAAAGCAATGCTTTATCATCATACCGCTGAACGAAAGGTGTAACAAAAAAAGACAAAATTTCTTGAATTTCTGGTTTTTGTTCATTCTGCCTCCAAAAATCGGAATAGAAAGCGATAAAAAAAATGGTACCAATAGAAACGTCCGCAAAAAACGAGACCTCACATGACTGTGGGCCAAAATATGGAAAAATTATAGCTCTCAAAATATGGTGATGCTAAAATTATTTTTTGCAATAAAAGGCGTCTTTAGTGTGTGACAGCTGCCAATCATAAAAACCCGCTATGACACTTTCTACACTTTCTACAGAGAATGTGTGACCAATTATGGGTATACCGAGGAGGTATATCGGAGCGCGTTACCCATGTCCTCGGGACTTTCCTACCTGCTGGATCTATTACTCTCCAATCTCCCATCTCCATGGATACATAAAATACACATGTGCGACTAACCCTGATGTACACATCCTAGATCTGACCGTCTCGCCCGGGAGGAAAACCTCCCTTTGTAGCTGGACTTTGACAAGCAGGTCAGATCCTACTCTGTCCCTAACTGTCTAACAAGTTTATAATGTGAGAGATGGATCCAGGAGGCGCTCAGCAACCCTGACCCGAAGTAGGAGTAGTCAGGAGCACTTAGTAGGGACCCTCAAATCTCGACTCCAGGGATGTCTTTCTGATGAACTTCTTTACCAGCATGTAGTCACCAGGTTGGAAAGTATGGGTACCTTCACTGGAATCTGGACCTGGAATAGATGATAAAACTTTTACATGTGTTACTGACAGTTCTTTAGTAACAACAACTAAATAATTTACAAGAGTATCACTTCCTAAGGCTAGCTGTTGTGGAAAATATTGACCCAACCTTGGAGGCCCCCCAAAAAGAATCTCGTATGGTGTGAGTTTAGTGGGACCCCTTGGAGTGTTTCTGACTGAGTATAAGGCAATGGGCAAAATGTCTGTCCAAGTCTGACCTCCTGACTGGCTTTCAGTATTTTATTTTTCAAGGTGCCATTCAATCTTTCCACTTTCCCACTGCTCTGGGGGTGATATGGAGTATGTAAACCCAAATCGGCTCCCACCAATGTCCATAGTTCCTTAGTCAGTGCTGCAGTGAACGCAGGTCCTTGGTCACTCTCAATTACCTCTGGGACCCCATATCTGCATACTACTTCAGTCATCAGTCTCTTAACAGTCACTCTGGCATTCATGTTGGTTACTGGATAGGCTTCAGGCCATCTTGAGAACATGTCAGTCACTTCCAGTACATACTCGCACTTCCCTACTTTTGTCATTTGATTGTGATCTATCTGAATTCTCTGAAAGGGATAGAGTGGTTTAGCCAAATGTTTCTGAGTAACCTTCTGAGGCGGTGCTGGATTGCATGTTGCACACACAAGGCAGGACTTGAAATATTTTTGGGTGACAGAGATACCAGGTGCCATATAAGTCTTCCAAATCAGGTCATTCATCCGATTCTTGCCTCTGTGGGTGATACTGTGTGCCCACTCTGTCACCGAGGGGTACAGTTTACGGGGTAGACAGACCTTTTTGTTCATCCTCCAGACTCCATCTTCATCCTTTTTCGCTCCTGCTTCTTGCCATGACTTCTTTTCATCATCTGATGCCTTGTCTTGATGTAGATGGATAATCCTCATAAGAGAGCCTTTAGTCCCTTCTTCAGTGTCTTCTGACACGTACACCGCTGCTTTCTCTTTCCCAAATGGATCCGCAGCATAGGTTTTTGCTGTTTTGTCAGCAAAGAAGTTCCCCTTTGCTTCTGGAGAATCCAATCTCCCGTGAGCTTTGATCTTGATAACTGCAACCTTTGAAGGTAGATCCAGAGTGACCACAAGTTCTTGCATGGTAGCAGCATGTTTTACAGGAGTTCCACTGGACGTTATGTACCTCTGGCTGCCCAGATACTGCCGAAATCACGAGCCACTCCGAAAGCGTATCTTGAATACGTGTGGATGTTAACCACCTTCTCCGTCGTTTCCTGACAAGCCAACGTCAAAGCTTTAAGTTCCGCTCCTTGTGCAGACATGTGCGGTGGTAGCGATCCAGCTGAGATGACCTGGTCATGTGTAACCACGGCATATCCCTTATGGAGTCTTCCTGTTTCATCTGCAAATCTGGAACTATCAGTGAAGAACGTCAGGTCAGCATGTGGGAGTGGGTCTTCAGACACGTTTTTCTTGGAGGCTGCTTCTTCCTGCATTTGTTCGAGACAGTCATGATCCTCTGAGTGTGTAGAGGCATCTTCTCCGAGAGCATCAGTATCATCATCCACATCCCCCCTGGAAAGAGGAAGCAGCGTGGACGGGTTGAGGATGCTGCAGCGGACAAGAGTGACATTATCCGGACCAAGAGGGAACATTGGAGTCTCATATGACACTGTAGCGACAGGTGTTTAGGTTGCAAGAATAGCAATTATGTCGTGTGGAGCCATTAAGAGAACTGGATGTCCTCGGATGATATCAGAATTTGGGATTCCAAGAGCTGGTGCAGACTGTATGGCCTGTTTAAGAGCGTTGGAAGCTTCCACGGATTTGGTACATAGTGGAAACGCTGACGTCTTGAGGTCATCGTACAATGGCTGCATCAGCTTGGAGGCATCTGGAATCCATTGGCGACAATAAGTGATAGGTCAGCCAGCTCATCCGAGGCCCATGTCTTAGGTTCTTGGCAGAACTCAACACCAGAGTCCCATGTAGTGTCACTGGCAAGTGAGGCATCATTGAACACGATATCCATAACAGGCCAATATGCATCGCCTGCTTTAAGATTTGCCAGGGAAATGAGATCTTGCCACGTGGCTGAGTAATTCCTTTGGATTTTAAGCATGCTTCTGTAGAAAGGCATCGGCTGTTTTTCCTAATCTGGAACTTGGTTCAACAGAATAGCAGCTTGTGGGGTGTAAACTTGACATAGAGGGTGGGCTCCTCAGACATAAGCATTGGCACAGTTGGTGGTGGCACCTGAGGCGGGAGTAGAGATGGCACCGGGAGTACAGATGTAATCACTTGTGTATGAGGAGCAGGAGCAGGTAAAGGCCCCGTCTCACTAAGCGATTTACCAACGATCACGACCAGCGATACGACCTGGCCGTGATCGTTGGTAAGTCGCTGTGTGGTCGCTGGGGAGCTGTCACACAGACCGCTCTCCCCAGCGACCAACGATCAGGGGAACGACTTCGGCATCGTTGAAACTGTCATCAACGATGCCGAAGTCCCCCTGCAGCACCCGGTAACCAGGGTAAACATCAGGTTACTAAGCGCAGGGCCGCGCTTAGTAACCCGATGTTTACCCTGGTTACCAAAAAAAACAAACAGTACATACTCGCCTTTCGGTGTCCAGGTCCCTTGCCGTCTGCTTCCTGCTCTGACTGAGCCGCCGTACAGCGAGAGCAGAGCGCAGCGGTGACGTCACTGCTGTGCTCTCAGCTCTCACTGTACGGCTGCTCAGTGAGAGCAGGAAGCAGACGGCAAGGGACCTGACGGACATCAGAAGGCGAGTATGTACTGTTTGTTTTTTTTTACATTTACGCTGGTAACCAGGGTAAACATCGGGTTACTAAGCGCGGCCCTGCGCTTAGTAACCCGATGTTTACCCTGGTTACCAGTGAAGACATCGCTGGATCGGTGTCACACACACCGATTCAGCAATGTCAGCGGGGCCTCAACGACCAAAAAAAGGTCCAGGCCATTCCGACACGACCAGCGATCTCGCAGCAGGGGCCTGATCGCTGGTACGTGTCACACATAGCGAGATCGCTATGGAGGTCGCTGTTGCGTCACAAAACTTGTGACTCAGCAGCGATCTCGCTAGCGATCTCGCTATGTGAGACGGGGCCTTAAGTCTTGGAATGAGGGGCTCTATTTGGGCAGCTCCAGTATCATGGTGTGGGATCCAGGTGACACAGGCAGTCTTAAAAGCTTTAACAGTCCTGTCCTCATTAATGCGAGTTATTGCTGCACGAAGTTGTTGAGCACTAATGTCTGGATGAATAGGGTCAACAGTAGGGGTCACAGCGTGTATGATCATTCTACATGGAAGATTGCCAGCTTTAGTCACCGCTATGTCCCCAACAGCTATCTGAACACGTGACTCAACAATGATTCGACTGTCAGCTTGAATAGTCGCCCCTCCTGCTTCCACTATAGCTCTAACTACACCTCCATTGTGCTCTAACCGAGAATTGGCAGCATTAACAATAGCGTCTGTCTCCACTGTTATGTCACCCTTTCCTACCACTAACAAGGGTCCCTCAGGAAGTTCTTTTTCAAAAATAGGTTGCCAACATTCCCTCCCCTTTGTGCTTCCTGTGCTATT
The DNA here is from genome assembly GCF_051348905.1 of Ranitomeya variabilis. Lineage (NCBI taxonomy): Eukaryota > Metazoa > Chordata > Amphibia > Anura > Dendrobatidae > Ranitomeya > Ranitomeya variabilis. The sequence continues at coordinate 778,425,471 of NC_135232.1, forward strand.
GGTATCCCCCTCCCAGATTGGGCCCCCCCCTTGATAGTCACCACCGTCCCATAAAGGTGTGCGCTTGGCTGCGAGACAGCCTGTGAGGTACAGGGTTAGGTAGACTGTGTGAGAGTGCTGTTGTAGTGGGAGCATTGGGAGGAGAGGCCGTTGCTTGGAGCATCTCATGTGGGTGTGCAGCTAAATTGGCAGTGGAAGTGACAGTAGAAAGGGTCGGTGCCGGGGACAATCCAGGTGGGAGGATTGCTGGATTCAAGACAGGAGTGATAGGGGAAAGGGTCGGTGCATCATTGGAAACCTCTGAGACGGGAAACATGGGTAAAGCCTGTTCACTTCCCGAAGGAATATAGTATTGGCCGTTAGTGGTCATTACTGGGTAACAAGGATTTAGTGATGTGGTGTGTAGCCTTAGTCTGAGATGCTCACCACCAGGAGCAGCACATTTGCCATCCACAAAATGGCCGCCGCCAGAATTAGTTGCCATCCACAAAATGGCCGCTGCCAGCATTAACACATTTGCCATCCACAAAATGGCTGCTGCCAGCATTAACACATTTGCCATCCACAAAATGGCTGCTGCCAGCATTAACACATTTGCCATCCACAAAATGGCTGCTGCCAGCATTAACACATTTGCCATCCACAAGATGGCTGCTGCCAGAATTACATTTGCCATCCACAAAATGGCTGCTATTACATTTAGCACATGGCTCATCCACAAAATGGCTGCTATTACAATTAACACATTTGCCATCATCAAAATGGCTGCTATTACATTTAGCACATGGCTCTGGGCCACCATTATACGGTGGTGGCCGCTCACAGGATATATTTTTGTAATACACATAAGTCAAAACTATACCCTTTTATTCCTTTCCTCTTCTACCCAATTTCCAATTTTTTTTTTTTCTACAGACTTCCAGAGACTTTCTCCTGCCCTAGCAATAGACAACAATCCATTATCTTCTAGGATACCTTTTCTTTCTTTCAAGACAAGCTTCCACTCCAGGGGCTGCAACCTTCCTCCTTCTGGCATTCCACACAACTTCATAAGCTTTTTACATTGTTTAACATGACTTCCCTTCACGAGTCGCTACTAATGTGCACGGGTCTAACTTGCCATCTGAATCTGGCTTAGTGCCAATACGGCAGAACTGCATTAATTTCTCCATCTTTCTATAGATACACAGTATATATATATCTATCTATCAAGATAACAAACATCAAACAAACAATAAGACGGGGGAGATGACTCAAACCTGAGATTCTAAAGGGAACTGAGTCTGCAGCACTCAGTTCCTATTCCTTCTTGTCACGTGGTCCCTGTCTGACTTCCGTGTTCCATACTTTACAAACCAATTATTCCCTACTTAATCAAATTGCTCCCTAACTTACCAGTCCCCGTGCAGAGTCAATTCACTCGATGTCACGAGGCAAAAATTATAAATTTATTTATTTGGCTCAAACTGAGTCATCTCACTCCAAGTTAACGGGCCCCTCCTAGGTCGAGTCAATCACTCAAGGTCCTAGTCTCTCCTATACAGAACTGAAAATCTTATCACAGGCGACAACCGTATACCACAGACAAATTTTTTCTTTTTTTTCTTCTTACACTTGCTTGCTTCTCCTTCTCTAAAAAAAAACTTGCTTTTCCTTCTCTAAAACTTGCTTTTCCTGTTTTAACACTTGCTTCTCTTAACTACCAGTCATCTCCCGTCTTCACAACATGTAACAGGCAGTAGGCAACAAAAATATGTGACGGTTCTTGCAATTAAATGACCAGCAGCGGAGAGACCCTTCTGCCGTCTTACAGATACCAAGAAAACCGGACACGGTCAGGCAATCTGCACAGGATACCCCGAAGGACACAAGGGAAAGACTACAGATTATAAAAATCAGCAGACTTACCGTGTTCTGATAAGGAGGTGATCAGTCTCCAGGTTCGGGGTATTCAGCGCGTCCTGCTGTTCCACTCGCCGGTCCTCAGGGTTCAGGGCTCTCCTCTGCTGGCCCCAGGTTGGGCGGCCAAATATGTTGGGTTGAACAATTAATAAAATGTTCAATTCTCTAGTTGCCTACTCCTGGCCTAATGGATATTGATCATGTGCGCACTAAAGAAATACACCAGACAGACACAGTCAAATGTATACTCTCCTTGATCAATCTGTGGCTCAGCTCCAAGAAGGACTTTTTATTAGTCAGACACAAGTTTATATAGTTCCTGTAAGGGGGTTCGGTTAGCTCTAAAATGGGAGTGATCGGATGTATTCCATTGGTTAGTGGGTTGGGCAATGAACAAGTCCATGGGCGGATCCATGAGGTCATCAGGGTGGGTTGGTCCATGAGGTCATCAGGGTGGGCGTCACTGTGGGTGGATCAATGAGGTCATCAGGGTGGACGTCATCTTGGATACCAGCACATGGTGTGCTGATACAGGAAATGGCAGCCATCTTTAGGTTCTCACTTTGATCTGAGAAAACTTATGTAAGGTTAAACAATACACGTTATGGGTTGCTTCTCTCAATCTCTTATGTCTTATGTCTTGAGGTTAATTAAGTATTTGATCTTATGGCTCTCAACACCAGCAAAGCCTATGAGATTTCAGAAATCTCATGCACACACATTGGGTTTTTGTTTGATCAGTATTTTGTGCTCTGCTGCGTTTTTTGGACATGGAGCATGTCACTTCTTTCAGCGTTTGTGCTGCGTTTTTTCACCTATTGACTTGAATGGGTGTTGCAAAAAACGCAGGTATCATTATTTGCTGCGTTTCTGCTGCTGAAAATCCAAGGACATTAGCATGGACAAAGAGAGAGAAAAAAATAAATAAAAAAAAATGCACATAAACTTGCGTTTTTAACGCAGCTTCTTTCCTGCCAAGAAGATCAGGTTTTGCTGCAGAACCCCCCCCCCCCCCAGAAAAAACGCCGTGTGTGAACTTACCCTTACATGGTTTATTTGGCGAATGGCTTAACCCCTTAGTGACAGAGCCAATTTACAGCTTAATGACCAGGCCAATTTTTACATTTCTGACCACTGTCACTTTATGAGGTTATAGCTCTGGAACGCTTAAACAGATCCCGCTAATTCTGAGACTGTTACTTTTTCGTTTATTTATGAAAAAAAAAATGACAATTTTTAAAAATGTCACAATTCTCAAACTTTTAATTTTGACCCCCTTAAATAGGAGAGATATGTCACACAAAATGGTTAATAACATTTCCCACATGTCAACTTTACATCAGCACAATTTTGGAAACAACTTTTTTTTTTTTTTTTGTTTGGAAGCTATAAGGGTTAAAATTTGACCAGCGATTTTTCTCATTTTTACAACAAAATTTACAAAACCATCTTCTTTAGGGACCACCTCACATTTGAAGTCACTTTGAGGGTTCTATATGGCAGAAAATCGCCCAAAGTGACACCATTCTAAAAACTGCACCCCTCAAGCTGATCAAGACCACATTCCAGAAGTTTATTAACCCTTTACGTGCTTCACAGGAACTGAAGCAATGTGAAAGGGAAAAAATAACTTTTTTTTTTTCACAAAATTTTTACTTAAGAACCAATTTTTTTTTTTAATTTTCATAAGTGTAAAAAGAGAAAATGAACCACAAAATTTGTTGTGCAAATTCTCCTGAATACGCCAATACCCCATATGTGGGGGTAAACCACTGTTTGGGCGCACGGCAGAGCTTAGAAGGGAAGGAGCACAGTTAGACTTTTTCAATGCGGAACTGGCTGGAATTGAGATCGGATGCCATGTCGCGTTTGAAGAGCCCCTGATGTGCCTAAACAGTGAAACCCCCCACAAGTGATACCATTTTGGAAACTAGACCCCCTAAGGAGCTTATCTAGATGTGTGACAAGCACTTTGATCCCCCAAGTGCTTCACAGAAGTTTATAATGTAGAGCCGTAAAAATAAAAAATCATGTTTTTTTGACAAAAAGATCTTTTCACCCCCAATTTTTTATTTTCCCAAGGGTAGCAAGAGAAATTGGACCCCAAAAGTTGTTTTGCAATTTGTCCTGAGTACGCTGATACCCTATATGTGGGGGTAAACCACTGTTTTGGTGCACGGCAGAGCTCAGAAGGGAAGGAGCGCAGTTTGACTTTTTAATCTCAAAATTGTGAGAGCGGATGCCATGTCAGGTTAGGAGATGTGCCTAAACAGCAGAAACCCCCAAAACCGACCCAATTTTGGAAACTAAACCCCTCAAAGATTTTATCCAGGGATATATTGAGCAAATTCAACACAGGTACGACACAGAATTTGATAACATTAGGTCGTCATATTGAAAAAGCTAATTTTTTCACAAAAATCTTGTTGTAGACCTGAAATTCTCACTTTTGGCGGAGTCTACACCAAAAATTGGACCCCAGAATTTGTCACCCACTTTCTTATGAGCGCGGCGATATCTCATATAGAGTCAAAAAGTTCTGTTTGGACAAACGGCAGGGCTCAGACAGGAAGGGGCACAATGTGACAAATTTGGCTTTATTTGAAATAGATTGTCATACTGGCAGAGCCTGTGTGGTTCAAGAGCAACAGAAATCCCTCATAAATGTCGTCGGTTTTCTTTTTTTTTTTTTTTTTTTTTAATAAATTGTACCCTCTAATCCAGGGGTCAGGAACCTTTTTGGCTAAGAGAGCCGTAAACGCCACATATTTTGAAATATAATTCCGCGAGAGCCGTACAATATGTTTAAAGGGCCATTGACAGATCAATCGCTCCAATGTTCACTTAGTACAGCAAGGAATGCTCCTCCCTGCTGTATAAAGCCACAACTGGACTGAAACAATGGTAATTAGCAGTAAAAAAAAATTAAATAAATAACTTACATTGTGAGCTTGCGATGCATGACATCAGTCCAGCAGTCTGGCTTCTTCTTTTTCCTGCGCATGACTGGAAGCTGGCATTCTTCCCACCTGATGTTGAGAGAATGCCAGCTTTGAGGGATTCGCAGAAGAAAGAAGCTGGAATGTTGGACATGTCACACAACGCATTGTCAGTTATGTCAATTATCTATTTTATTATTTTACAGCGAATTATTGTTTAGGTCCAGCGGTGGCTTAGTGCAGCAGAGAGGAACACTCCTTTGTGTACTAAGTGACCGCTGGAGCAATTGTATCTGTCAGTGGCCCTTTTAAAAGTGTTGGTCTTACAGAAAATGAACAAAAAAGAGAGGCTCAGACCCATAGGGAACTAAAGCATTTACTACTTAAAGTGGTACATACAAGCAGGCACACCCAGCGTAAGTTCTGGCGTCGGCACATTGGAGCGGAGCTGTGCAGCTCCATGTGTTCCTATGCGGCCGCACACTCCGCTCTGGAGTGCCGACGCCAGAACTTGGTTCCCACATGCGAGACACGGACGTGTTTCTCGCATGTGGAAACAAGCCCTAAGTGCCATTATACACAGGAGATCTGTACTTAGTATGCAGCGTCTGTGTATAGGTAATACAGTGATCACCGGTGACATACACAGGACCTCAGTATATAGTATACAGTGTATAGGTAACACACTGACTCACCAGTGACGTCTCTAAGTGAAGTCCTTCATCTTTCATCCCGCACAGACCGCCATCACTTCATCCAGCCAGGACTCGTCTCTGCAGGAAATAACAGTTATCACGAGTTCCACTTGCAGAACACATTACTTAATTTTCCCAACTTCTACATTACACCACATGAAGAAGGCGACATAGTGTCAATCTACACAGTAATAGGACCGCCCCGCCATTTAAAACAGTACACTCAAAAAATAAAATAAATACATCCCTGCAGTAATAATATCCCTTAATTAGCCCCTGTGGTAATAATATTCGCCATCCTGGCCCCCGTGTGTCTCATTCCTGGCTCCAGCCATATGTTCTTCCATCCTGCCCTCATGAGTATCCATCCTGCCCCATATGATCTTCCCATCCTGCCCCATCTGTCTCCATCGTATCCATCCTGCCCCATGATCCTGCCACATCTGTCTCCAATCCTGCCTCCAGTGTCTCCAATCATGCCCCGTTTCTCCATTCTGCCCCTGTGTCCAGCTTTCTGCCCCTGTGTCCAGCTTTCTGCCCCTGTGTCCAGCTTTCTGCCCCTGTGTCCAGCTTTCTGCCCCTGTGTCCAGCTTTCTGCCCCTGTGTCCAGCTTTCTGCCCCTGTGTCCAGCTTTCTGCCCCTGTGTCCAGCTTTCTGCCCCTGTGTCCAGCTTTCTGCCCCTGTGTCCAGCTTTCTGCCCCTGTGTCCAGCTTTCTGCCCCTGTGTCCAGCTTTCTGCCCCTGTGTCCAGCTTTCTGCCCCTGTGTCCAGCTTTCTGCCCCTGTGTCCAGCTTTCTGCCCCTGTGTCCAGCTTTCTGCCCCTGTGTCCAGCTTTCTGCCCCTGTGTCCAGCTTTCTGCCCCTGTGTCCAGCTTTCTGCCCCTGTGTCCAGCTTTCTGCCCCTGTGTCCAGCTTTCTGCCCCTGTGTCCAGCTTTCTGCCCCTGTGTCCAGCTTTCTGCCCCTGTGTCCAGCTTTCTGCCCCTGTGTCCAGCTTTCTGCCCCTGTGTCCAGCTTTCTGCCCCTGTGTCCAGCTTTCTGCCCCTGTGTCCAGCTTTCTGCCCCTGTGTCCAGCTTTCTGCCCCTGTGTCCAGCTTTCTGCCCCTGTGTCCAGCTTTCTGCCCCTGTGTCCAGCTTTCTGCCCCTGTGTCCAGCTTTCTGCCCCTGTGTCCAGCTTTCTGCCCCTGTGTCCAGCTTTCTGCCCCTGTGTCCAGCTTTCTGCCCCTGTGTCCAGCTTTCTGCCCCTGTGTCCAGCTTTCTGCCCCTGTGTCCAGCTTTCTGCCCCTGTGTCCAGCTTTCTGCCCCTGTGTCCAGCTTTCTGCCCCTGTGTCCAGCTTTCTGCCCCTGTGTCCAGCTTTCTGCCCCTGTGTCCAGCTTTCTGCCCCTGTGTCCAGCTTTCTGCCCCTGTGTCCAGCTTTCTGCCCCTGTGTCCAGCTTTCTGCCCCTGTGTCCAGCTTTCTGCCCCTGTGTCCAGCTTTCTGCCCCTGTGTCCAGCTTTCTGCCCCTGTGTCCAGCTTTCTGCCCCTGTGTCCAGCTTTCTGCCCCTGTGTCCAGCTTTCTGCCCCTGTGTCCAGCTTTCTGCCCCTGTGTCCAGCTTTCTGCCCCTGTGTCCAGCTTTCTGCCCCTGTGTCCAGCTTTCTGCCCCTGTGTCCAGCTTTCTGCCCCTGTGTCCAGCTTTCTGCCCCTGTGTCCAGCTTTCTGCCCCTGTGTCCAGCTTTCTGCCCCTGTGTCCAGCTTTCTGCCCCTGTGTCCAGCTTTCTGCCCCTGTGTCCAGCTTTCTGCCCCTGTGTCCAGCTTTCTGCCCCTGTGTCCAGCTTTCTGCCCCTGTGTCCAGCTTTCTGCCCCTGTGTCCAGCTTTCTGCCCCTGTGTCCAGCTTTCTGCCCCTGTGTCCAGCTTTCTGCCCCTGTGTCCAGCTTTCTGCCCCTGTGTCCAGCTTTCTGCCCCTGTGTCCAGCTTTCTGCCCCTGTGTCCAGCTTTCTGCCCCTGTGTCCAGCTTTCTGCCCCTGTGTCCAGCTTTCTGCCCCTGTGTCCAGCTTTCTGCCCCTGTGTCCAGCTTTCTGCCCCTGTGTCCAGCTTTCTGCCCCTGTGTCCAGCTTTCTGCCCCTGTGTCCAGCTTTCTGCCCCTGTGTCCAGCTTTCTGCCCCTGTGTCCAGCTTTCTGCCCCTGTGTCCAGCTTTCTGCCCCTGTGTCCAGCTTTCTGCCCCTGTGTCCAGCTTTCTGCCCCTGTGTCCAGCTTTCTGCCCCTGTGTCCAGCTTTCTGCCCCTGTGTCCAGCTTTCTGCCCCTGTGTCCAGCTTTCTGCCCCTGTGTCCAGCTTTCTGCCCCTGTGTCCAGCTTTCTGCCCCTGTGTCCAGCTTTCTGCCCCTGTGTCCAGCTTTCTGCCCCTGTGTCCAGCTTTCTGCCCCTGTGTCCAGCTTTCTGCCCCTGTGTCCAGCTTTCTGCCCCTGTGTCCAGCTTTCTGCCCCTGTGTCCAGCTTTCTGCCCCTGTGTCCAGCTTTCTGCCCCTGTGTCCAGCTTTCTGCCCCTGTGTCCAGCTTTCTGCCCCTGTGTCCAGCTTTCTGCCCCTGTGTCCAGCTTTCTGCCCCTGTGTCCAGCTTTCTGCCCCTGTGTCCAGCTTTCTGCCCCTGTGTCCAGCTTTCTGCCCCTGTGTCCAGCTTTCTGCCCCTGTGTCCAGCTTTCTGCCCCTGTGTCCAGCTTTCTGCCCCTGTGTCCAGCTTTCTGCCCCTGTGTCCAGCTTTCTGCCCCTGTGTCCAGCTTTCTGCCCCTGTGTCCAGCTTTCTGCCCCTGTGTCCAGCTTTCTGCCCCTGTGTCCAGCTTTCTGCCCCTGTGTCCAGCTTTCTGCCCCTGTGTCCAGCTTTCTGCCCCTGTGTCCAGCTTTCTGCCCCTGTGTCCAGCTTTCTGCCCCTGTGTCCAGCTTTCTGCCCCTGTGTCCAGCTTTCTGCCCCTGTGTCCAGCTTTCTGCCCCTGTGTCCAGCTTTCTGCCCCTGTGTCCAGCTTTCTGCCCCTGTGTCCAGCTTTCTGCCCCTGTGTCCAGCTTTCTGCCCCTGTGTCCAGCTTTCTGCCCCTGTGTCCAGCTTTCTGCCCCTGTGTCCAGCTTTCTGCCCCTGTGTCCAGCTTTCTGCCCCTGTGTCCAGCTTTCTGCCCCTGTGTCCAGCTTTGTGCCCCTGTGTCCAGCTTTGTGCCCCCCCTGTGTCCAGCTTTGTGCCCCCCCTGTGTCCAGCTTTGTGCCCCCCCTGTGTCCAGCTTTGTGCCCCCCCTGTGTCCAGCTTTGTGCCCCCCCTGTGTCCAGCTTTGTGCCCCCCCTGTGTCCAGCTTTGTGCCCCCCCTGTGTCCAGCTTTGTGCCCCCCCTGTGTCCAGCTTTGTGCCCCCCCTGTGTCCAGCTTTGTGCCCCCCCTGTGTCCAGCTTTGTGCCCCCCCTGTGTCCAGCTTTGTGCCCCCCCTGTGTCCAGCTTTGTGCCCCCCCTGTGTCCAGCTTTGTGCCCCCCCTGTGTCCAGCTTTGTGCCCTGGGCCCCCCCCCCCGATCGCCGCTCTCAATAAAAAAAAAAAAACAAGTTTTACCTGACCGCGATCCTGCTCTGTCTGGTTATCGGTGGGGGCGGCCATCTTCCTGAGGCCGCGCGTGCGCAGGTGGAGCGCTCTGCTGCCTGGGGCTTCAGGAAAATGGCCGCGGGATGCCACGCATGCGCAGATTGAGATCGCGGTGGCCATTTTTCTGAAGCCGAGATGCGAACAGGTAAATTCTGCGCCGCCGGCGCCGGATTATGTGTGGTGATGTGGTGGGGGGGGGGCGGGATTGTCTGTGGTAATGTGGTGGGGGGCGGGATTGTCTGTGGTAATGTGGTGGTGGGCGGGATTATGTGTGGTGATGTGGAGGTAGGATTGTGTGTGGTAATGGGGTAGGGGGCGGGATTATGTGTGGTGATGTGGTGGGGGGCGGAGCTACTGTGCAGGGGGCGGGATTAGCGAGTAATCACGATGCCTCTTATATATAGATGGCTTTTTTATCAACAGTATTTACACAAAATCCCATGGCAGACAATATGATCAGCGATAACAAAATTCCCCATCAAATGTCACCTGCTTAACCCAGCAGGAAGTACAGCGGCGTCTAAAAATCACTAAAATTGACAAATCTCCGGGCCCGGATGGGATACACTCCAGAGTACTGCAGGAATTAAGTACAGTCATTGATAGACCATTATTTTTCATCTTTAAATACTCCATAATAACAGGGTTTGTACCACAGGACTGGCATACAGCAAATGTGCCAATATTCAAAAAGGGGACAAACACTGAACTCGGAAATTATAGGCCAGTAAGCTTAACCTCTACTGTGGGTAAAATCCTGGAGGGCATTCTAAGGGATGCTATACTGGAGTAGCTGAAGAGGAATAACCTCATGACCCAGTATCAGCATGGGTTTACTAGGGACCATTCCTGTCAGACAAATCTGATCAATTTCTATGAAGAGGTAAGTTTCGGACTGGACCAAGGGAACGCAGTGGACATAGTGTATATGGACTTTACAAAAGCTTTTGATACGGTGCCACACTAAAGGTTGATGCATAAAATAAGAATAATGGGGATAGGGGAAAATATGTGTAAGTGGGTTAAGAGCTGGCTCAGGGATAGGAAACAAAGGGTGGTTATTAATGGAGCACACTCGGAATGGGTCGCGGTTAGCAGTGAGGTACCACAGGGGTCAGTATTGGGCCCTCTTCTTTTTAACACATTTATTAATGACCTTGTAGGGGGCATTCAGAGTAGAATTTCAATACTTGCAGATGACACTAAACTCTGCAGGGTATTCAATACAGGGGAGGACAATTTTATATTGCAGGATGATTTGTGTAAACTAGAAGCTTGGGCTGATAAATGGCAAATGAGCTTTAATGGGGATAAATGTAAGGTCATGCACTTGGGTAGAAGTAATAAGATGTATAACTATGTGCTTAATTCTAAAACTCTGGGCAAAACCGTCAATGAAAAAGACCTGGGTGTATGGGTGGACGATAAACTCCTATTCAGTGGCCAGTGTCAGGCAGCTGCTACAAAGGCAAATAAAATAATGGGATGCATTAAAAGAGGCATAAATGCTCATGAGGAGAACATAATTTTACCTCTATACAAGTCACTAGTTCGACCACACTTAGAATACTGTGCACAGTTCTGGTCTCCGGTGTATAAGAAAGACATAGCTGAACTAGAGCGGGTGCAGGGAAGAGCGACCAAGGTTATTAGAGGACTGGGGGGTCTGCAATACCAAGATAGGTTATTACACCTGGGGCTATTTAGTTTGTAAAAACGAAGGCTAGGGGTGATCTTATTTTAACCCCTTCATGACCTTGGGATTTTCCGTTTTTCCGTGTTCGTTTTTCGCTCCCCTCCTTCCCAGAGCCATAACTTTTTTTTATTTTTCCGTCAATATGACCATGTGAGGGCTTATTTTTTGCGAGACGAGTTGTACTTTTTAAAGAAATTATTGGTTTTACCATGTAGTATACTAGAAAACGGGAAAAAAATTCCAAGTGTGGTGAAATTGCAAAAAAAAAGTGCAATCCCTCACTTGTTTTTTGTTTGGCTTTTTTGCTAGGTTCACTAAATGCTAAAACTGACCTGCCATTATGATTCTCCAGGTCATTACGAGTTCATAAAAAAAAAACCTAGACATGTTTGGTGTCTATCTAAGTGGTGGAAAAAAAAAAAAATTTGCTAATTAAAAAAAAAAAAAAAAAACCAATTGCGCAATTTTCCGAGACCCGTAGCGACTCCATTTTTCATGATCTGGGGTCGGGTGATGGCTTATTTTTTGCGCACAGAGCTGATGTTTTTAATGATACCATTTTGGTGCAGATACGTTCTTTTGATCGCCTGTTATTGCATTTTAATACAATGTCGCGGCGACCCAAAAAACCCCGTAATTCTGCCGTTCTGAATTTTTTTTTATTTATTTATTTATTTTTAATTGATAGATCGGTCGATTCTGATCTCGGCGATACCAAATATGTGTATGTTTGTTTTTGTTTTTTTTATTGTTTTATCTTAAATGGGGTCGATCTAATTTTTTTTTATTTTTTTCACTTTTTTTTTATTTTTTTGCTTTTGCCATGCTTCAGTAGCCTCAATGGGTGGCTAGTAGCTCCGACTCCTTCATAAATGGCCAATTCGTAACAATAAATTTACTGTTGTAAAATATTAACATCGTGCTTATTCAGTTTCTCACCATCATGTAAGTAATCAGACCACTTAGAGCAAAAACTATATTTATTAGAATACAATTACGGTAGAATATAGCAAATAACTTTTATAAACTTTTCTAAACTCTTGTAAGTAAATATGCAATAAACACTGTTATGCAGTTAATAAGAAATCTATAAATTTGTCCTCAGAAAAAGTATTGCCTCTGTCAGATCCTCCTTCTTGGATGCCCTCAAATCTGATCTAATTATTTTGAGAGCAGAGAACAACCTCTCTACACTAACTTGGGTTGGTGGCAAAGCAGTAACCACTCGGGCAACATCTCTGACAATGTCAGGATACAGAGGAATCGCTTGTTGCACTGTTATTATTGATGAACGGTCAGATTTCTCAATTTCTTTTAGTGCACATGAAAAATTCTGCTGAAATGTACTGGCTGTGTTCTTTGATGGGGATGACTCTTCTATGCGGGAACGCTTTGCACGGTCCTTGTGATCCAAATATTTTTCTAAATTAAATTCTTCATCAGTTGATAAAGGGTGAAGATGTGGCAGGACGACCAAATTCTTCTTGTTCCTCCTGACTGTTCTGCAACCCTTTCATCCTCACTATTTCAAACAGAGCTTCTTTTCTTTTAGTTAGCTGTTGATCATCATAAACAGCTGCCAAAAGAATGCTATTTTGTAATAGTAGCTCCTCTCTCCGTTTCATTGATGTACCAATGCCACTTGCAATTAACCCTCCTCTTTGGGACAGGCGGAACATCAGGTTCTTCCACTCCTTTAAGAAAATACCTGGAGTTAAGTCCTCTGCTTGTAATTTTTTAGTCACTGTAAGTGGGTGCTCTAGCAATTTTTCCAGCTCAGTCACCTGATTCCACTGACTTTCATTTAGCGTCAGTTGAGGGTTAGCCATGTCTACAAGAAAGGTTTTCAGTTCAACCAAGCGCTGAATCATTAAGTAAGTACTGCCCCATCGTGTGGCTTGATCAATAATTGCCCCTTTTCCAGCACGTCTCTTCAAAATTTAGTCAACTTTAGGGGTTCTGTCAACAGTAGCCAATTTTCTCACCTTACCAGTCAGTGCAGCAGCATGTCCTTCTTGCAAACTGTCTCTTATAGCCAGATGTAGCGCATGCACAACACAGCGCATGTGATGAATGAAAGAACGTACTGACACAGTTTCAACAAGATCATGTAAACTATCATGTTGCTGTTCATCTGAAGCAAATTCAGTTTGCGCCTCAGTTACAATACTGTGTTCCTCTATTTCAAACATTTGTGTCTGTGGACCCAGAATGTTCTTCTAGCTGTTGGTCACCATCATTACTCTCATTCATTAGCTTAATAGTACTTATATTTGAAGCATTGTCAGTTACGACAGAAAGAACTTGCTCTTTTTTTAAGTTCATAGTCTTGCAGAACCTTTTCCACCAAGATCTGGAGAAACTCACTGGTGTGATGAGCTTTGGTGTCTTTTACTGCCAATGTCTTGGTAACTATTTCATTTTTGTCACAAACAAATCGGACATTGATGGAAAAATAGTTCACTCTGTGACGTGTGCAGGCATCCATTTTAAGAAACAGAAAGCATCCCTTGAGAGTTTTTTTAAGTTCTTCCTTTTGTTTAAAAGCTTCTCCGATTACTAATTTTCTAATACTCTCTCTCTCCAGAGGCTTGCGGGCCGTTTCCCCATTCAGACACAAAAGCTGGTCGTGAAAATAATGAAATAGGCACACTATCCTTTACAACAAGCTCTATGATCTGTTTTTAAAATGTATCTACTGTCATTGTCACAGTAACTTTGTCACTGACAAAATATCTTGCAACTGATGGCTGCAAAGTTCTCTGCTCCTTTGTTTGGCTGGAAGAGCTGGGCACTGGTTCATTGGTTTGGATGCAGTCTTTCTCATCCACTTCTTTCAATAATTCTGGATTAAAGCGCTGTAAATGTCTCTTTAGATTAGAAGCTCTGGTAGGAGCATTTTTATCTTTGCCTGAATATGCACTGATCTTGGCTTCACAGCATTTGTTTTTGTCTGGATCATTTGTCATACACTGACAGACATAATGTTTTCTATCTTGAGTGATGGTGAAATGTTCAAATACAGCTGATTTAATGTGACGCTTCTTTGACATTCTCAGGTTTTTAATTCTGCATTCACAATCCAAATGACAATTGTTTTTCCTAAAAACAATTGTACAAAATTGCCAGGTCGTACAACTGATATAGTGGTCAGTAATACTGTTATTCCTCATGTACTCAGTTAACTGATGCAAAGTTTGTTGAAAGGATAATACTTCTTACAATCTTCCTCTTCTGAGTATCAGCTGTGAGATGCTTGGAAGACGCACACCTAGTAAACATCTAGTCTAGAGGAGGAGCTTTACTACTAAGAATTTGCAACACATTTTCACTTTCAGTTTCATACATTGTAAGTTGTGGGGTTGGGGCAGCATGAGGTTAACCAAGTATAAGATTAGATAAGGGCAGTGGAGAACAGTGACACACAAGAAGTAAAGCCTAAGTCACACTAAACGACTTACCAACGATCACGACCAGCGATACGACCTGGCCGTGATCGTTGGTAAGTCGTTGTGTGGTCGCTGGGGAGCTGTCACAGACAGCTCTCTCCAGCGACCAACGATCAGGGGAACGACTTCTGCATCGTTGAAACTGTCTTCAACGATGCCGAAGTCCCCCTGCAGCACCCGGGTAACCAGGGTAAACATCGGGTTACTAAGTGCAAGGCCGCGCTTAGTAACCCGATGTTTACCCTGGTTACCCGGGTGCTAATGCACGCGCTGCTGCCGAGAGCTTCCCTGCACTGAATGTGTCAGCGCCGGCAGTAACAGCGGTGACGTCACCGCTGTGCTCTGCTTTACGGCCGGCGCTAACAGTCAGTGCAGGGAAGCTCTCGGCCGGAGCGTGTGCATTAGCAGCGCTCCTGCCGAAAGCAGTTTTAACCCTGTGGACGCCGGGGGACGTGACAGACATCAGAATGTGAGTATGTACTGTTTTTTTTTTTTACACTTACAATGGTAACCAGGGTAAATATCGGGTTACTAAGCGCGGCCCTGCGCTTAGTAACCCGATATTTACCCTGGTTACAAGTGAACACATCGCTGGATCGGCGTCACACATGCCGATCCAGCGATGACAGCGGGTGATCAGCGACCAAAAAATGGTCCTGATCATTCCCCAACGACCAACGATCTCCCAGCAGGGGCCTGATCGTTGGTCGCTGTCACACATAACGAGATCGTTAGCGGGATCGTTGCTACGTCACCAAAAGCGTGACGTTGCAACGATATCGTTAACGATATCGTTATGTGTGACTCAACCTTTAGAAATGTTTCTTATCTCCAGCAGAACTGCTTATCACTGTTGTTCATAGTTTGATAGAACATATATATTTGAGTAAAATTTATAAAATTCATATGAAAGTTCAATTATGAAATATTAAAACATTTTTTTTAAAGCTGGAGTCGGTACATTTCTACCGACTCCAACCAAAACTATCTCCGACTCCACGACTCCGACTCCACAGCCCTGATCAGTACCACACGGACAGGCTCCAGGGAATAAGCTTTACAGTAGGCGCTGTTCCCCGGCGTCGGGTGCTGAACACGTTTCTCGTCACTCTCCCCTGCTCTGCCGGTGATCGGAGCGAGCAGGAGAGAATGATGTGTTAGTTAAAGGGAACCCGTCACACCCCCCCCCCCCCCCCCCTCAGGCATTTGTAACTAAAAGAGCCACCTTGTGCAGCGCTAATGCTGCCTTTTGACAATGATTTTTTTGTTGTTTTTTTTTACTGCTCTACATTATAAACGTCTGTGAAGCACTTGGGGGTTCAAAGTTCTCGCAGCACATCTAGATAAGCTCCTTAGGGGGTCTAGTTTCCAAAATGGTGTGACTTTTGGGGGGTTTCCACTGTTCAGGCACATCAGCGGCTCTGCAAACAAGACATGGCGTCTGATCTCTGTTCCAGCCAATTTTGCGTTGAAAAAGTAAAATGACACTCCTTCCTTTCTGAGCTCTGTCATGCGCCCAAACAGTGGTTTACCCCCACATATGGCGTATTGGGGTCCAATTTCTCCTGTTACTTTTTTTTTTTTTTTTAAAGTTACCGTATATACTCGAGTATAAGCCGAGATTTTCAGCCCAAATTTTTGGGCTGAAAGTGCCCCTCTCAGCTTATACTCGAGTCACGGTCGGCGGCAGGGTCGGCGGGTGAGGGGGAGAGGGCGCTGAGGCATACTTACCTGCTTCCGGGGCTCCTGGCGCTGTCCCTGCAGTCCCACGGTCTCCGGGTGCCGCAGCTCTTCGCCTGTTCAGCGGTCACGTGGAACCGCTCATTAGAGAAATGAATATGGACTCCACTCCCATAGGGGTGGAGCCGCATATTCATTCCTCTAATGACGGTAACGGTGACCGCTGATAGAGGAAGAGGCTGCGGCACCGAAGACCAGCTGTCCGGGGGAAGGAGCGGGACGCCGGGAGCAGGTAAGTATTACATATTCACCTGTCCGCGTTCCACACGCCGGGCGCCGCTCCATCTTCCCGGCGTCTCTCCGCACTGACTGTGCAGGTCAGAGGGCGCGATGACGCATATAGTGTGCGCGCCGCCCTCTGCCTGATCAGTCAGTGCAGAGAGACGCCGGGACGGGACGCTGAGGAGCTGCAAGCAAGAGAGGTGAGTATGTCGTTTTTTTTTTTATTGCAGCAGCAGCAATGGCACCGCTTTCTATGGTACATCTATGGGGAAATAATGAACGGTGCAGAGCACTATATGGCACAGCTATGGGGCAATAATGAACGGTGCAGAGCACTATATGGCACAGCTATGGGGCAATAATGAACGGTGCAGAGCACTATATGGCACAGCTATGGGGCAATAATGAACGGTGCAGAGCACTATATGGCACAGCTATGGGGCAATAATGAACGTGCAGAGCCCTATATGGCACAGCTTTCTATGGTACAGCTATGGGGCAATAATGAATGGTGCAGAGCACTATATGGCACAGCTATGGGGCAATAATGAACGGTGCAGAGCACTATATGGCACAGCTTTCTATGGTACAGCTATGGGGCAATAATGAACGGTGCAGAGCACTATATGGCACAGCTTTCTATGGTACAGCTATGGGGCAATAATGAACGGTGCAGAGCACTATATGGCACAGCTTTCTATGGTACAGCTATGGGGCAATAATGAACGGTGCAGAGCACTATATGGCACAGCTATGGGGCAATAATGAACGGTGCAGAGCACTATATGGCACAGCTTTCTATGGTACAGCTATGGGGCAATAATGAATGGTGCAGAGCACTATATGGCACAGCTATGGGGCAATAATGAATGGTGCAGAGCACTATATGGCACAGCTTTCTATGGTACAGCTATGGGGCAATAATGAACGGTGCAGAGCACAATATGGCACAGCTTTCTATGGTACAGCTATGGGGCAATAATGAACGGTGCAGAGCACTATATGGCACAGCTATGGGGCAATAATGAACGGTGCAGAGCACTATATGGCACAGCTTTCTATGGTACAGCTATGGGGCAATAATGAATGGTGCAGAGCACTATATGGCACAGCTATGGGGCAATAATGAACGGTGCAGAGCACTATATGGCACAGCTTTCTATGGTACAGCTATGGGGCAATAATGAACGGTGCAGAGCACTATATGGCACAGCTTTCTATGGTACAGCTATGGGGCAATAATGAACGGTGCAGAGCACTATATGGCACAGCTATGGGGCAATAATGAACGGTGCAGAGCACTATATGGCACAGCTTTCTATGGTACAGCTATGGGGCAATAATGAATGGTGCAGAGCACTATATGGCACAGCTATGGGGCAATAATGAACGGTGCAGAGCACTATATGGCACAGCTTTCTATGGTACAGCTATGGGGCAATAATGAACGGTGCAGAGCACTATATGGCACAGCTATGGGGCAATAATGAACGGTGCAGAGCACTATATGGCACAGCTTTCTATGGTACAGCTATGGGGCAATAATGAATGGTGCAGAGCACTATATGGCACAGCTATGGGGCAATAATGAACGGTGCAGAGCACTATATGGCACAGCTTTCTATGGTACAGCTATGGGGCAATAATGAACGGTGCAGAGCACTATATGGCACAGCTTTCTATGGTACAGCTATGGGGCAATAATGAACGGTGCAGAGCACTATATGGCACAGCTATGGGGCAATAATGAACGGTGCAGAGCACTATATGGCACAGCTTTCTATGGTACAGCTATGGGGCAATAATGAACGGTGCAGAGCACTATATGGCACAGCTACGGGGCCATAATGAACGGTATGGAGCATCTATTTTTATTTTTCAAATTCACTGGTAGCTGCTGCATTTTCCACCCTAGGCTTATACTCGAGTCAATAAGTTTTCCCAGTTTTTTGTGGCAAAATTAGGGGGGTCGGCTTATACTCGGGTCGGCTTATACTCGAGTATATGCCTTAAATGATCTTTTTTTTTTTTTTTTTTTTTTTTAAAGATTCCAAATTTTCCTGTGAAGCACCTTGAAGGGTTAATATACTTCTTGAATGTGGTTTTGAGCACCTTGAGGGGTGCAGTTTTTAGAATGGTGTCACTTTTGGGTATTTTCTATCATATAGACCCCTCAAAGTGACTTCAAATGTGATGTGGTCCCTTAAAAAAAAAAAAAAAAAAAAAAAATGGTGTTGTAAAAATGAGAAATTGATGGTCAACTCAGAATTATCGGGATCTGTTGAAGCGTTCCAGAGTTAATACCTCATAAATGGACAGTGGTCATTAACATGCAACCACCCTTGGGGGTAATATTAATTGCATTACTAATATTGAGCAGAATTATGTATGCTGACATACTTCCCCCCCCCCCCCCCCCCCATCCCTCTGGTGCTTCACGAGAACTAAAGCAATGTTCTTTATACAATATCAAGCATGTAAAGTTATCATTGTTTGGGTTTTTTTTTTTTTTTTTTTTGTTCCTTCAGGTAGATTCGCCTAGTTCAGCCTCTATTCAGCCTTACAGACGCCTAAACCCTCAGGAAATTTGCTATCAGAGAATCCAGAAAGCCCAGGAGCAAGCTGCACAACTGATTGCTCAACAAAAAGCATCTCTCTTGCCCAGTATTACTCAGGAGACGGAGCCCATGAAAAGGATAGCAAAACTGTCTGGTTCTCTTTCTTCTATTATTTGTAAGTAATTAAATATGTACTATATTAAAGAAAAAAATATCTAAATTGTCCGCAACTGTTGATAAATGCATACATGTTAGTTCATTTTGATGACAGAGGGATCTGGATATTTCATGGCGCTGGTAGCCAGAATAATCTTCATGTCTGTGACACTACATGTACTAATAAAAACTGAATGATTAAATTATAAACCTGGTACATTATCAAAATGTCACCTATTACTTTAATCACTTATTGTCACACATCATACCTCTACATGGAGCCAGCACCCAAGAGTAACTGCTTAACATTTTAACCTCCTAAATATTGCTGTTAATTGGATTTGTAGCATTTAAATGGGTTAACCCCTTTACCCCAAAACCTGATTTCACCTTCTTGACCAGGCCAAATTTTTACAATTCTGACCACTGTCAGGGAATTGGGCTGCAAGCTTAAATCAAGGACTTCTAAGGTGGTATTTTCTGAAATACTGCCTGTACCATGTGCCACGAAGGAGAGGCAATGGGAGATTAGGGAGGTTAATAAGTGGCTCAAGAATTGGTGTAGGAAGTAGGGGTTTGGGTTCCTGCAGAACTGGGCCGACTTCTCAGTTGGCTACAGGTTCTACGCTAGGGACGGGTTAGAAGGTTGGAGGAGTGTTTAAACTAGGGATTGGGGGGGGAGGGTAGTGCAGATAGAGACCTGGGCACAAATAAAGAAATTGGGGGTGGGGTTAGAACAGCTAATAATTTAAAAAAGAATAGAGGTACGGAAAGATACGTAAAGTGCATGTATACTAATGCCAGAAGCCTCGCCAACAAAATGGACGAATTAGAATTAATGTTGTTGGAGCATAATTATGACATGGTGGGGATATCTGTAACATGGCTGGATGAGAGCCATGACTGGGCTGTTAACTTACAGGGCTATAGTCTGTTCAGAAATGACCTAACGGATAAGCGAGGGGGAGGTGTGTCTATAGGTAAAATCATCCTTAAAACCCATCCTGCGTGATAATATAGGTGAATCTAATGAAAATGTAGAGTCCCTGTGGGTGGAGATAAGGGGAGGGGGGGAAATAACAAATTACTGATAGGGGGATAGCTTTTGATACATAAAATGAGAATAATGGGGATAGGGGAAAATATGTGTAAGTGGGTTAAGAGCTGGCTCAGGGATAGGAAACAAAGGGTGGTTATTAATGGAACACACTCGGAATGGGTCGCGGTTAGTAGTGGGGTACCACAGGGGTCAGTATTGGGCCCTCTTCTTTTTAACATATTTATTAATGACCTTGTAGGGGGCATTCAGAGTAGAATTTCAATATTTGCAGATGACCCTAAACTCTGCAGGGTAATCAATACAGGGGAGGACAATTTTATATTACAGGATGATTTATGTAAACTAGAAGCTTGGGCTGATAAATGGCAAATGAGCTTTGAGGATAAATGTAAGGTTATGCACTTGGGCAGAAGAAATAAGATGTATAGTTATGTGCTTAATAGTAAGGCTATGTGCACACGTTCCGGATTTTTCGCTTTTTTTTCCGGCGGTTTTCCACTGCAAAAAATGCTTAAACGCTTACATTAAGCATCCCATCAATTTAATGCATTCCGCAATTTTTGTTCCCATGCTTTCACGGAAAAAAACGCATCGTGGGAAAAAAACCCAGCATGTTCATTAATTTTGCGGATTTTTTCGCAGATTTGCCGCTATATTATTGCATTGGGAATCTCCAGAAAAATCCTCAAGAAACGCGAGCGGATTTCCTGCAAAAGTAGTCCGCATTTGGAAACTTTCCTGAACGTGTGCACATAGCCTAAAACTCTGGGCAAAACTGTCACTGAAAAAGACCTGGGTGTATGGGTGGACGATAAACTCACATTTAGTGGCCAGTGTCAGGCAGCTGCTACAAAGGCAAATAAAAGAGGCATAGATGCTCATGAGGAGAACATAATTTTACCTCTATACAAGTCACTAGTTAGACCACACTTAGAATACTGTGTACAGTTCTGGTCTCCGATGTATAAGAAAGACATAGCTGAACTAGAGCAGGTGCAGAGAAGAGCGACCAAGGTTATTAGAGGACTGGGGGGTCTGCAATACCAAGATAGGCAATTACACTTGGGGCTATTTAGTTTGGAAAAATGAAGGCTTAGGGGCAATCTTATTACAATGTATAAATATATGAGGGGCCAGTACAAAGACCTTTCTAATGATCTTTTTAATCCTAGACCTGAGACGGGGACATGGGTGCATCCTCTACATCTGGAGGAAAGAAGGTTTAACCCCTTAAGCCCCGAGGGTGGTTTGCACGTTAATGACCGGGCCAATTTTTACAATTCTGACCACTGTCCCTTTATGAGGTTATAACTCTAGAACGCTTCAACGGATCTTGGCGATTCTGACATTTTCTCGAGACATATTGTACTTCATGATAGTGGTAAAATTTATTCGATATAACTTGCGTTTATTTGTGAAAAAAATGGTAATTTGGCGAAAATTTTGAAAATTTCGCAATTTTCCAACTTTGAATTTTTATGCCCTTAAATCACAGAGATATGTCACGCAAAATACTTAGTAAATAATATTTCCCACATGTCGACTTTACATCAGCACAATTTTGGAACCAACATTTTTTTTTGTTAGGGAGTTATAAGGGTTAAAAGTTGACCAGCAATTTCTCATTTTTACAACACCATTTTTTTTAGGGACCACATCTCATTTGAAGTCATTTTGAGGGGTCTATATGATAGGAAATACCCAAGTGTGACACCATTCTAAAAACTGCACCCCTCAAGGTGCTCAAAACCACATTCAAGAAGTTTATTAACCCTTCAGGTGTTTTACAGGAATTTTTGGAATGTTTAAATAAAAATGAACATTTAACTTTTTTTCACACACAATTTATTTCAGCTCCAGTTTGTCTTATTTTACCAAGGGTAACAGGAGAAAATGGACCCCAAAAGTTGTTGTACAATTTGTCCTGAGTACGCTGATACCCCATATGTGGGGGTAAACCACTGTTTGGGCGCATGGCAGAGCTCGGAAGGGAAGGAGCGCCATTTGACTTTTCAATGCAAAATTGACTGGAATTGAGATGGGACGCCATGTTGCGATTGGAGAGTCCCTGATGTGCCTAAACATTGAAACCCCCCACAAGTGACACCATTTTGGAAAGTAGACCCCCTAAGGAACTTATCTAGATGTGTTTTGAGAGCTTTGAACCTCCAAGTGTTTCACTACAGCTTATAACGCAGAGCCGTGAAAATAAAAATTCTTTTTTTTTTTCACAAAAATGATTTTTTAGCCCCCAGTTTTGTATTTTCACAAGGGTAACAGGATAAATTGGACCCCAATAGTAGTTGTCCAATTTGTCCTGAGTACACTGATACCCCATATGTGGGGGGGAACCACTGTTTGGGCGCATGGCAGAGCTCGGAAGGGAAGGAGCTCCATTTGGCATGCAGACTTAGATGGATTGGTCTGCAGGCGTCACGTTGCATTTGCAGAGCCCCTGATGTACCCAAACAGTAGAAACCACCAAGAAGTGACCCCATATTGGAAACTAGACTTCTCAAGGAACTTATCTAGATGTGTTGTGAGAACTTTGAACCCCCAAGTGTTTAACTACAGTTTACAGCGCAGAGCCGTGAAAATGAAAAATCTTTTTTTCCCACAAAAATTTTTAGCCCCCCAAATTTTTATTTTCTCAAGGATAATAAGAGAACTTGGACCCCAAAAGTTGTTGTCCAATTAGTCCCGAGTACGCTGATACCCCTTATGTTGGGTAAACCCCTGTTTGGGCGCACGGGAGAGCTTGGAAGGGAAGGAGCACTGTTTTACTTTTTTAACGCAGAATTGGCTGGAATTGAGATCGGACGCCATGTCGCGTTTGGAGAGCCCCTGATGTGCCTGAACAGTGGAAACTCCCCAATTCTACCTGAATCCCTAATCCAAACACACCCCTAACCCTAATCCCAACGGTAACCCTAACCACACCCTTAACCCTGACACACCCCTAACTCTAATCCCAACCCTAATCCCAACTGTAAATGTAATCCTAACCCTAACTTTAGCCCCAACCCTAATCCTATCTTTAGCTCCAACCCTAGCCCTAACCCTAACCCTAGCCCTAACCCTAACCCTAATCCTAATGGGAAAATGGAAATAAATACATTTTTTTTATTTTATTATTTTTCCCTAACTAAGGGGGTGATGAAGGGGGGTTTGATTTACTTTTATAGCGTTTTTTATATCGGATTTTTATGATTGGCAGCTGTCAGACACTAAAAGACGCTTTTTTATAGCAAAAAAGTTTTTGCATCTCCACATTTTGAGAGCTATAATTTTTCCATATTTTAGTCCACAGAGTCATGTGAGGTCTTGTTTTTTGCGCGACAAGTTGATGTTTTTATTGGTAACATTTTCGGACACGTGACAGTTTTTGACCACTTTTTATTCCGATTTTTGTGAGGCAGAATGACCAAAAAACAGCTATTCATGGATTTCTTTTGGGGGAGGCGTTTATGCCGTTCCACGTTTGGTAAAATGGATAAAGCAGTTTTATTCGTCGGGTCAGTAAGATTACAGTGATATCTCATTTATATCATTTTTTTATGTTTTTGCGCTTTTATACGATAAAAGCTATTTTATAGAAAAAATAATTATTTTGGCATCGCTTTATTCTGAGGACTATAACTTTTTAATTTTTTTGCTTATGATGCTGTATGGCGGCTCGTTTTTTGCGGGACAAGATGACGTTTTCAGTGGTACCATGGTTATTTATATCCGTCTTTTTGATCGCGTGTTATTCCACTTTATGTTCGGCGGTATGATAATAAAGCGTTTTTTGGCTCGTTTTTTTTTTTTTTTCTTACGGTGTTCACTGAAGGGGTTAACTAGTGGGACAGCTTTATAGGTTGGGTCGTTACGGATGCGGCGATACTAAATATGTGTACTTTTATTGTTTTGTTTTTTTATTTAGATAAAGAAATGTATTTATGGGAATAATATATATATATTTTTTTTTTAATTTAGGAATTTTTTATTTATTTTTTTTTTTACACGTGGATTTTTTATTTTTTTTTTACTCTTTTACTTTGTCCCAGGGGGGGACATCACAGATCACTGATCTGACAGTTTGCACAGCACTCTGTCAGATCGGCGACCTGTCTTAGAGCGCTGCAGGCTTACCAGAGCCTGGTCTGCACCCGGAAGTAATCCCTGCAGGACCCGGATGCAGCCCTGCGGCCATTTTGGATCCGGGGCCTGCAGGGATAGGAGGTAAGAGACCCTCGCAGCAACGCGATCACATCGTGTTGCTCCGGGGGTCTCAGGGAAGCCCGCAGGGAGCCCCCTCCCTGCGCGATGCTTACTTATACCGCCAGGGTTAATGTGCCGGGGGCGGTCCGTGATAATCAGCTGACACCCGGCCGCGATCGGCCACGCTCCCCCCGTGAGCGCTGCCGATCGCGCTGGACGTACTATCCCGTCACTGGGAATTAAGTCCCAGGTCACTTTGACGGGATAGTACGTCCAATGGGATTAAGGGGTTAAGCATAATAACAGACGCAGATTCTTTACTGTAAGAGCAGTGAGACTATGGAACTCTCTGCCGTATGATGTTGTAATGAGTGATTCATTACTTAAATTTAAGAGGGGACTGGATGCCTTTCTTGAAAAGTATAATGTTACAGGTTATATATACTAGATTCCTTGATAGGGCATTGATCCAGGGAACTAGTCTGATTGCCGTATGTGGAGTCAGGAATTTAATTTTTTCCCTCAGTGTGGAGCTTAGTGTTTGCCACATGTTTTTATTTTTTTGCCTTTCTCTGGATCAACATGTTGGGGCATGTTACGTTAGGCTATGGGTTGAACTTGATGGACTTAAAGGCTATGTTCACAGGCTGCGGATTTTGCTGCGGATCCGCAGCGTTTCCGCAGCAGTTTCCTGTGCGTTTACAGTACAATGTAAACCTATGGGATACACAATCCGCAGTGCACATGCTGCAGAAAAAAAACGCGCGGAAGCGCTGCGGTTTACATTCCACAGCATGTCAATTCTTTGTGCGGTATCCGCAGCTGTTTTACACCTGCTCCATAATAGAAAACTGCAGTGGAATCCGCACAAAAACCTTGGTAAATCCGCAGTAATTCTGCAGGAAATCCGCAGGTAAAATGCAGTGCATAAAATCCGCAGACCTCAAGAATACGTGTGCACATACCCAAAGTCTTCCTTCAACCTTAATAACTATGTTACTATGTATGTATGTTACTTTGAGGTAATAGCTCTAAAATACTTCAACAGATCCTATAGATTGAGATTTTTTTGTGACATATTGTACTTCATGCTAATGGTAAAATGTTTTCGATATAACTTGCATTTATTTGTTAAAATATCGGAAATTTGGTGAAAATTTTTAAAGTTTTTGCGATTTTCAAACTTTTTCATTTTTATACCCTTTTAGCTCTGGTTTTCTGACTATGCACCAAAAAGTCAAAATCTTCTGCATTTACAGGGGTCCATCTGGCGTATGAGGATGTGGGACTATGGGTGAAAAATTGGTGGGCATGCAAATTTGCCTGGGCCACCATAAGACTTATTATTTCCTTGCTGAAAAAGAATTTTAAAGTCAATTTCAGTCAGACCTGTAATGTCAAATTGGATTCCTGACCTGCCCATGAAATGCAGAATAACGGGCTAATAATTTTCGGTTGGTGGAATCTATATGGGATCGATTGCTGAGGGGGTTGCCTGGGTCTTGGAGCGACTTGCTGGGGTCCCTCCTCACTAGATAAGGAGGAGGAAGAACAATAGAGGAATGTGGGGATCTTTCTTACTTCCTGAATCCGTGTCAGTAAATACTGAAACGGGGATTTGGGAACTGCTGCTGTGATCACAGATCAGTCACATAGCAGGCAGCACACAGCACAGGAAATGGCTGGAGACAGATCACAGGAGGATCACACTGGCCCCCAATGATATTCTTTCTCTCGGTAACACGGAATATACAACCGCTCTGCACGCCAACTCTGAGGTATAGTAAAGATGTTGTGCACAGCATTGATCGTCATTTTAGATTAATCCTTTTAATGCTGGTTGGCCAGTAACTATTTTTCAGAGCACCAATCACAGCATATTGCATGTTTGTGTGTGTGTGTGTGTGTGTGTGTGTGTGTGTTTATATTTTTTCATACAATGTGTGCAGAATTAATAGGCACGTGAATATTTTGACAATATCATTTTTATGCAGATTTTCCATCTCCAAGCTGTATAAACTTGAGGTTATTGGATGAAGCCGGTGATGTGTAAT
Organism: Ranitomeya variabilis; assembly: GCF_051348905.1. Taxonomy (NCBI): domain Eukaryota; kingdom Metazoa; phylum Chordata; class Amphibia; order Anura; family Dendrobatidae; genus Ranitomeya; species Ranitomeya variabilis. The sequence continues at coordinate 778,451,731 of NC_135232.1, forward strand.
GAGGGTGGGTGCAGGTTAACCGCCGGAGCGACTTTCGTTTTTCACTCCCCTTCTTTCCAGAGCCTTAACTTTTTTTTTAATTTTCCATCAATATGGCCATGTGAGGGCTTATTTTTGCAGGAGCAGTTGTACTTTTGAACGATACCATTGGTTCTACCATGTTGTGTAACAGAAAACGGGAAAAAAATTCCAAGTACAATGAAATTGCAAAAAAAGTGCAATCCCACACTTGTTTTTTGTTTGGCATTTTTGCTAGTTTCTCTAAAATCCTAAAAGTGACCTGCCATTGTGATTCTCAGGGTCATTACGAGTTCATAGACACCAAACATGTCTAGGTTCTCTTTTATCTAAGTGGTAAAAAAAAATCCAAAGTTTGTTAAAAAAAACAAAAAAACAATTGCGCAATTTTCCGATACGACTCCATTTTTTGTGATCTGGGGTCGGTTGAGGGCTTATTTTGTGTGTCGAGCTGGCGTTTTTAATTATACCACTTTTGTGCAGATGCGTTCTTTTGATCGCTATTTTGGCAGTTTGATTTTTTTTCTGCTCTCTACGCCGTTTAGTGATCAGGTTAATCCGTTCTTTTTAATTGATCGGGCAATTCTGAACTCGGCGATACCAAATATGTGTAGTTTTTTGTTTTTTTTTTTACTTTTTTTTGGTTGGGGCGAAAGGGGGGGTGATTTGAACTTTTTATATTTTTCTTACATTTTTTTTTTTTAGATTTTTAATCACTTTTTTTTTTTTTTTTTTTTAAAGTTTTGGCATGCTTCAATAGCCTCCATGGGAGGCTAGACACACCCACTACTGGATCGCCTCTGCTACATAGAGGTGATGCACAGATCACCTCTATATAGCTGAATTACAGTATTGCTGTGAGTGCGGACCACAGGGTGGGGCTCATAGCAACCCGTCAACAACCATAGAGGTCTTCAGGAGACCTCTGGTTGTGATGGCAACGCACCGAAGACCCCCTATTACGTTCCCATTGCGGTCACATGTCAGCTGTTGAAAACAGCTGACATGTTGCAGCTTTATGGTGGGCTCACTGCCAGAGCCCACCTCAAAGCGGGGGGGGGGGGGTGATACTTCCAGCTGGTGTACTATTCCGTCAGCTGGCAGAAAGGGGTTAAGTATATAACACCATTGATCAAGGTGTGCAGAAATTATTAGGCAGCTTGTTTTCCTCTGGCAATATGGGCCAAAAAAGTGATTTAAAGGACTATGAAAAGGCAAAAATTTCTTACAGAAGCCTTAGAGGGATGCAGCAGTATTAAAATCACTAAGTTCTTGGGGCGTGATTACAGAACCATCTTTTAAAAGTTTTTTGTTGCAAATAGTCAACAGTCGCCCAAAAAATAAACGTGTTGAGAAAAAGACACACATTAACTGCCAAAGATTTGGGAAGAATCAAATTTGAAGAGACCAGGAAGCCATTATCCTCCAGTCAAATTCCAGAACTGCAACCTCCCTGGAGAGCCCAGAAAAAAAAAGGTGCTTGAAGGCATGGCCAAAGTATGGAGGCTGAAACCTGACCATCACTAAATAAAACACAAGAAACTTCACTGAATAAGACACAAGAAACTTCAAGACTGGGCCAAGAAATATCTGGGGACAGGTTTTTCAAAGATTTTATGGACTGACGAGATGATGGGGACTCTTGACGGACCAGATGGATGGTCTGTGGCTGGATCAGTAACTGGCACAGTCCTCCACTTCAGAAAAAAAGTGTCTATATTGGTCACGGATCATTATTTGTTAAATGGCAGAGATGTGTTTTGAGGAGTTTGCTTATTCTCATTTTACCAGGTGAAAATAAACAATTGAGATGGGAAGATTTACATTTTTTCATTTTGTTGCATAATAATTCTGCACACATGAAGATTCTCCTAAGAAAGACAAAATCTCACTTTTTTACTTTTTTAAATATTCAGGTTTATTAACCCTTTTGTATTAACTAATAGCACTGTAGTTGTCCAATAATTAAAATTGTTGAATACAAATTGTGTTATTGTGTGCACAGTGTCGTTTTTGTCAATATTTTTGTTGAGGAATGAAAAAATAAAAAGGCAGCCTCAACATTTTGTTAGGTTACTTTTGCAGGATGAACACCCATTTTCCAGTTTGAGGATGCATAACATTTTTTTTTCTTGTTTGCTGATTTTTCGATATTGTGTTTGCAAAACCATTCTAACATGGTGTGTTTATTTTCATGTGTTCTGAGAGCTATAACTATTTTTATTCTTTTTTTTTTTTTCTCGTTGCATTTATGGACCTGAGTGGGGTTTGTGGGTTTTTTTGATACTTGGTTCCACTAGGGGACTTGATTAGGCTGATCTCTGCTCTATCCAATTAGACCTGTCCATTTCAGGCCCAGCGACAAACAAGCATATATTGCCCAAGGTTTCATCCACATTACTTGGATGATTTTCTTCCATGTAACCATATTTTACACCAGTGTACGATCTGTTTTCTAACACATTTTAAAAAATGTACATGATATAGTTTTCCAGGTTTATAACAAAGATGTCTGTAAAAATCAGATGCCATGTGGCTACTCTGTCTTATCCGACATTTATTTATTTTTTTTTCATAAAGTTCCGTCAGCGGAGAGATATGTTATACCTCGGAGAATATACTGATACAAAACCAATTGTTTTTTTCTATAAAATGTTTTTTATTGTGTAAAAGCAACAAAACATAAAAATTGGTATCGCTGTAATCGTACTGACCCGAAGAATAAAACTGTTCACTTTTACCACACAGCGAACTGCACAACTGTTGCTTTCCCCTCTGCACTTTTACTTTCACCTTCACATTTCTCCATTATATGTATAGGGCCTAACTTCGGGGGCCCCAATCTCATGACGGGGGGATGCTAGCGAGCTGTAACATGCACAGTATTCTGCTCCTGTGGGTGGAGAGGGGGTGTGCCAAATTTCACCCAAATCGGGTGAGAACTGTGGATTTGTATAGAGCGGGCTACAACAGATTTTGAGATAGAGAGATATATATATATATATATATATATATATATATATATATATATATTAGTATTACGTGCACAAAAAGGGTACTAATAAACGTCAACTCGTCCCTCAAAAAAACAAGAAATTAAAATTTGCAGCGCTATATTTTGAGAGCTATAATTTTTCTTTATTTTTTGGATAAAAATAATCACACTGTCCTGAAGAATAAAGTTGTCAAGTCACTTATACCGCACTAGGAACAGCATAAAAAATAAAACCCAATATTTCACCTCTTGATTTGCTCATTCTTCCTCCCAAAGATCGCAGTAAGCGTGTGGAAGATTCCCTATAATGAGGCAGATGGAGACGCTTTGGGTGTTGTCTGGCCTGTGTTCTGGCAGTGTCTGCCTTTTTTTAAGCAACATAAATTCCCGGACCACCACAGTTGTGTGCATCTCCTGGGGGGAAAAAAACAAAACACTGCTGAACAGAATGCCTCATTATAGTGAATGGCTCCTTCTGGGGTTTTATTTGAATCCCGTCATTTGGCGATTTAGTTGTAAACCCGATGTAAGTGCTCAGCATAGAGTTCAGGCTAAATGTGATCCCAATTATTTTGTAAAATGTTCCCAATAAAAGCTTCAACAAAATCCACAAAAAAATCAAGTTTCCACTCAGGTCCGTCATCTGTCAGTGGAAATATAGGGGTCTTCCCCATTACTGGTAGCGCAAAGGCTCTGGAAAAGCGCAATGGCTCTCCCTCACTAAAAATAAACAAATTCCAGAAAATTCTGCCCTCCCAAATCCAAATGCCCCTCCCTTCTGAGCCCCACAGTGTGCCTAAACCACACTTGGCGCCTATATGTTTGGCATTTCTGTAATGATGAGAGCCTACTTAATTTACAGGGTGCATTATGGTGACAATTTGTTCTATAGAAAATATAAAAATCAGTCTGATTCATAGTCTCGCCCCCTATAATTGTTACACATAAGCTGTAGTATCCTTTTTAAAAAAAAAAAAAAAAAAAAATAGTTTTGGTTGTGTTTAAAAGGTGGCTCAATGTCAGTCCTCGAACACTTAAATGGAACCTCCAGGTTCCCCCCAGGGCATTTTTAAGTAATAAAAGCCACCTTCAGCAGCACTAAGGCTGGATTCTGTGAAGGTGGCTCTTATGTTTAGCATCCCTAGGAAATAATCACTTTTATAAATTTGGCTTCATACCTCTATTGAGTCGGGGAGGTATGATTTGTCCCTGACTCAAGCGCCTCGCAGCCGTCCATCATCCCACCCGGCGCCGCCTCCTCTCTGTCGTGATGTTACCGGCACCTTCGTGTAGCCGAGGCCCCAAATCCCGTCATGCAGTGTGTTGTGGTGTATTCACACTGCGGATCTGGGAGTCTGACGCCTGCACAGTGGAACGGGTCATCGTGCTCCATTAAACATTGTGCCAAAGTCTCACGAGATTCGGCACGGTCTTCAATAAAGCACGGTGACCCGCTTCACTGCACAGGCGCCAGATTCCCAGCCCTGCACTGCGGGGCAGGACCTGGGGCCTCCGCTGTGCGCAGGTGTGATCTACTTATATCACTTGATGTAAGTTCCAGGACAACGCGCACGGCGCATGCCCGAGAAATAATTGCGGAGTGCGGGTGACGGCACAAGACAGGAGGCAGCGCCCGGTGGGATGATGGACGGCTGTGAGGCGACAAATCATACCTCCCTGACTCAATAGAGGTATGATGCCAAATTTATAAAAGTCATTATTTCAGCGTTCCTAGGGATAATAAACATAAGAGCCTCCTTGACAGAATGCAGCCTTAGTGCTGCTGAAGGTGGCTCTTTTACCTAAGTAGGCCCGGGGGTGTGTGACAGGTTCCCTTTAATATCTTTTAAAAATAGGATTTGGCTAGTTTTAATATAGAGCAGCAATAAGGGCCCCACCACTCCTTGAAACTCTTTCCAAATTACTTATTTGTAAAGAATATTTTTTTATTTTTTTTATTTCCGGTTTCAAAGTAAACTTGCCAGATTACAGACAACATTCAGTATTCACGGTTTTAGATAAGTTCTAATCTAAATATTTACGCAGCACCCACGCCTGAGATTCACTTACTTTAATTGATAATAATAATAATTTGCAAGTGTTGATGACTGATATTTGGGTGATTTGCAGCAACTTTGGATGAGCAAATCTCTGTGTATTCGGCTTCAGCCGCTGTGCAGCACGCACTGTAAGTGAATGGAACTGAGTAAGAGTATGAGCATGTGCTGTAGCGCTCATTCGCTCTCCATTCACTATCCCGGTCAATAAAGTTTGTCTGTCCTGCACTTGGCCAATCAACAAACTGTGTGTGGAGCCACTACCTCAGTCATTAGCATAGGTTGCTAATGAGAAGGTGCGCAGCCGAATACACAGGGATTTGCTCATCCCTAGCAGCAACCTATCAAACCTTAATGAAATGAGGTTTTATGTTTGTTATTTAGGTTTCCCACAGGTTCAGTCATTGTTGCCAGAAAAAAGTGGCGACTTCACATTGCAGAGGAATGTGCTCAATTGGAGGGACAGTAGGCAGTATTACCGGTTCAAAGCTGCTGTCAAATTGACAGGTGATGGCCAGGTTTTATTTCCTGCACTGTACAGAATCCCAACCAACATGTACCAGTGCTACTGTCGCAGCTAACAAAATATGTTTGGTTTTGATGAAAAAGCACGAACTCTGACAAGGCAATAATATCATGTGCTCAGTAAGGTGAAGTCTGAAGAAGAATGCTAAACTGAAAACCAACAGCAAGTTTCCAAGGAGTTTAATAAACTTGATTTGTTTGTGTCTCATGCTGATGCCATGAAACTTATAAAGTTGCAGGAAGACCTTAACTAATTGCTTGCTCAAAGAGAAAAAGGTCGTCTTGGAAGTTATGGGACAATTTGGACAGAAAGCTGGCCAAGGATGAGGAAAGAAGATTTATGAAAGAATTGCAGGCAGAGAAACCGAGAAAGAAGAAAGCTGAGCTAATTTGGCAGTCCACCGCATTGGCTGAACTTTGCAGTAGTCGCTATTATTGCTACTAAAACGGTGCTTTCGATACTGATAGTGATGAGGGCGAAGGGCATTTTATTCCCAAGAAACATAAATCTGTAAGATCTGTCAACATTGTGACTACGGAAGTTGCTGCAGCTGTAGACAGAACTAATATCAGTGATAGAAAAGTGACCTATCTGCTTGCTACTTCTTCTGTGTCTTGTCCATGATCTAGACAGTCACGTTGAATAGGGAATCTGTCAGACAGGCTCTTTGCCGGCATCAAGAGATTGCAGCAAAGGCTACCAAAGCTTCTTTCGTTAGCAGTGGTCCACTGACTGTGCACTGAGACAAGAAAAGGTTTGCAAGCCAGACTCACAATGAAACTGCTGAGCGACTGGCAGTACTAGTGTCAAGAGGAGGAACTGAGAAGTTGTTGGTCCCGAAGATCCCTAACAGCACAGGAGGGACACAAACAAAGGCTGTATTCAAGGTTCTGCCGGACTGGTGTGATTCTAAGTCACTTCTCACTGCAAAGCCCTGAGACTGGATAGTCAGGTGTCCAAGGTCAAAAGCAAGGAAAGTACATCCTAAACAGAAGGAAGAGATAAAGGCGTAGTCAGGTAACATTCTGAGGTCAGACTACAAGGAGGATAGTGGGTCAGAGCAAAAGGGGTTAAACAGACAGATGGACAGAATGAGGTCCAAGGTCAGGCAACAAAATATCTATAAACAGGATGTAAAGCACAGAGAGACAACCCACACAGCTGAGTGTATGTTTGGCAGAGGTCTGGGAGTAGCAGCCTAGTTAAGTAGCCTGGCAATCACATAGGACAGTGAACACATGGAGACAGCAAGCGCCCCCAAGTCTCGGATTGGATGGCCAAGCTGTGAATCAACACACTGAAAGCTCAGCACGCAATAGACTGGACGACTGAGCTGTCTGTAACTGCATCCCAAACACACTGAGGGATGGAACTGTGACAGTTGACAGCTCTTGGATAAAGTGAAGTTTGTCATTCGACACGACCATTAGAAACACTGGTAAAAAGGCTGGTGCGTGCGTCCTCTTGCAACAGAAACTGCAGAAAACTACTGAGCTTGTGGCTAACATCAATTGGTCCAAATATAAAGTTGTTAGAGATTTTCGGCTGCCTGGAATCAACTGGTTAAATCCAAGTTTTCGGCTGGAATGGAAGATAACGTAGTTTTAACTAAGCTAGGTCCACTTAAGGAGTGTCTACTTGAATTTTGCACCACCCAGCTTGCACAATGCGATCCAAGAGATGATTACAAGAAATTAACACTGGCACTCCTGTTCCTTGGTTAGTGGGCAAACCCAGACGTACACATCAATACTCCATGCCCCTACCGTCGGGCCCGATGGATGGCGAAAATGATCTACGCTCTAAGATCTTCATTACATTTAACTTTGACAGAGTTAAAAAAAAAAAAAAATCTCCATTGATTTTTGCACTTTTACTGTCCGCATATACCAGGCTTTGTACCTTTTGTCAGATCCTAGCTACATCACCGCAAAATGACTTGACATTACTGCACGAACTTGTGGCATACGAAGGAATCCACATGCCTGTTCCTGAGGCAGCAATAAAAACTTTCAAAAGACGCCTGTGGTACCTCAATAGGATTATGGTGGGTCTGGCTTTTTTTTAACCGTGAAGTTCCAACATCAGAAAGGTTTGAGCTTGTACTGCCTCTGCAGAAGGAAGGCATCGATGTCTGCTCAACTCACGTGCAGCTTGCCGCACAAGATGCCTCATTAGTTCATGTTGTCCAATACAAAAAAAAAAAAACTGTTTGTTGCACTGAAAATAAACCAAGATTTTCTTCATCAAGATCCAGGCCTGTGGTACACTAATGCAAGTGGCATCGATGCATCCTCAAAAGTCGCCGGATTGAAAATCGTGACTGATTCCACGGAACACTCCATTGCACCCAACCCATGAGTACATTCAATTCGTCACTGAACACTCAAGAAAATCAGAAACCGTTTATTCTCCAGTGTGTGGAGAAGCATCACCATGACTCTCCTGAACCAAATAAAGTGTGAAACTACTGTAAAATTGTACATTTACTTTGCTGCAAGACATTTATTACAAATAATTGTTTACCGGTGGCTCAATTATCACAAAACTATGTTGCAGTGTTATGAAATTTTGTGTATGTTAGTCACACCAAAGGCAATTCTTCCCAGGGGGTGAGACCTAAAAATTTGCACACATTTTTGACTCACCCTAGTGTGCATATGTCCAGCAGCACAAGCTGGGCACAATGTAGGGGCACTCTCATGTATGAGGGTATTCATCAGCTGCTGCCTGCGCTAATAAATAAATGAAAAAAATGGCATGGGTTTTCCTGTATTTTGTATTTTCTATAGCCAGCCAGGCAAAACTCACAGCTGGGGGCTGCAACCGACAGCTTCAGCATGGCTGGCTATCAAAAATATAGGGGTCCCCATGCTGTTTTTTTTTTTTTTTTTTTAATTTTAAAAAACCGACATGGGGTGCCCCCATTTTTGCTAAAGCTCACAGCTGGGAGCTGATATTCACAGGCTGGTAAGGGGCCATAGATATTGACACCCCCCAAGCCTAAAAATAGCAGCCTGCTACTACCCAGTACAGGCACATCTTTTTGATGAATTCTGGCGCTGTGCCCGACTCTTCCACTTGCCCTGTAGCCGTGGCAAGTGGAGTTCATATTTGTGGGGTTGATGTCACCTTTGTATTGTCAGGTGACATCAAGCCCACGGCTTAGTAATGGAGCGGTGTCTATAAGACACCTATTTATTGCTAATCCTATAGTTATATGGTAAATAAAGACACAGCCAGAATAAAGTCTTTTAATTGAAAAAAATGACACTCCTTTAATATTCTCCATTAAACCATACTTACGACCTTGCCTAATTCCACCGAAGCCCTCGATCTCCTGAAATAAAAATAAAATTAAAAAAACAACAATATACCATACTTGTCCGTCGTTGTCCCATGCCGTAATCCATATCTGGGGGATAATTAGTTTTCAACCTGGACGATGCCAAGATGTGACCGTCCCGGCTGAAAACCACTGTTGAATGAGATCTTCATTTCAGCCAATTTTGTGTTGAAAAATTAAAAGGCTATGTGCACACGCTGCAGATTTTGCTGCTGCAGCATGCCAATTCTTTGTGTGGATTCTGCAGCGGTTTACACCTGCTCCACAATAGAAATCCGCAGGTGGAATCCGCACAAAAAACCACGGTAATTCCGCGGTAAATCTGCAGTGCGGTTTACCTGCGGATTTACCAAAAACAGTGCGGAAAAAATCGCACACCATTCCGCACCGTGTGCACATAGCCAAACTGTTCTCCTTCCCTTCCGAGCTCTGCCATGCGTCCAAACAGTGGTTTACTCCCACATATGGGGTATCTGCATACGCAGGACAAATTGCACATCAACTTTTAGCTTCCAATTTCTCCTGTTACCCTTGGTAAAATAAACATTTGGGGGCAAAAAGATCATTTTTGTGGGGAAAAAAGATTTTTTTTTTTTTTTTTAAATTATACGGCTCTACGTTATAAACTTCTGTGAAGCACTTGGGGGTTCAAAGTGCTCACCTCACATCTAGATAAGTTCCTTTGGGAGTCTAGATTCCAAAATGGTGTCACTTGTGGGGGGTGTCCACTCTTTAGGCACATCAGGGGCTCTACAAATGTGACATGGTGTCGGATCTCAATTCCAGCCAGTTTTGGCCCTGCTTCCCTACTGAGCTCTGGCATGTGCCCAAGCAGTGGTTTACCTGCTCATATGGGGTATAAGCATACTCAGGACAAATTGCACAACTTATGAGGTCCAATTTCTCCTGTTACCCTTGGTAAATTGAAAAAAATTGGATCTAAATTAATTTTTTGGGAAAAAAAGTTAAATCTTTTTTTTTTTTTTTTTTTTTTTTAGACATTAAAAAAATTCCTGTGACTCACCTGAAGGGTTAATAAACATCTTGAATGTAATTTTGAGCACTTTGAGGGGTGCAATTTTTAGAATGGTCACTTTTGTGTATCGTCTATCATATAGACCCCTCAGTGACTTCAAATGTGACGTGGTCCTTTTTTTTAAAAAAAATAAATAAATAAATAAAAAGTCGTTGTTAAAATGAGAAATCGCTGTTCAACCTTTAACCCTTAACTTCCTAACAACAAAAAAAATTAAAGTAGTAAAGTAGACATTTGGGAAATGTTACTTATTAAGTATTTCGTGTGACGTATCTCTGTGGTTTAGGGGCATGAAAATTCAAAGTTGGAAAATTTCAAAATTTTCACCAAATTTCAGTTGTTTTCACAAATAATCGCAGTTCATGTCAAAGAAATTTTACCACCCTCGGGAGTTAAGTGGTTAAAAATGATTTTGTCACAATAGAGAAATTTTCACACTAGGTGGTATGTGAAAATAGCCAGATTCGGCTTAATAATGTAATCAGACATGCTAGTGTAGCCTATGGTGAATGTTGTGTCTAAAACCTTTTGACCACCATATATAGTTATCATATGGAGGCTACATTCACGATACAGGGCAAAAAGATATGGAAAGATCTCACCAAGTACAGGTGGTGATATGTCTCTCAAAGGATTCGTCCTTCCTAAAGGTATACAATGGTGGACACTCTCCCCTGTGCTTTAAAACATTCTTTCTCTCATTATTCTAGCATTTGGCAAATATAAATAATTATGGTAATCCTAATTGACCTAAAACGGGAAAGGTTTATTCTGATTTAATGTCAGATATCGAGAAAAACGTGCATGTATTTTTATATAGTGTATGTAAAATTATAGTTTAAACTGTAGGTCATAAATATATTACATATATTATATTTTTATGACAAAAAATTATATAAACAATGCAATTTAAATATTTGGTACCGCCGCATCTGGAACGACCTGACCTATAAAATTGTCCCACTAGTTAACCCTTTTAGTAAACGCCTTAAAACAAAAACAATGTTTTTATCATCATGCCGCCAAACAAAAAGTGGAATAAAACGTGATCAAAAAGACTAATATAAAAATAGTACCACTGAAAAGTCATCTTCTCCAAAAAAACAAGCCATCATACAGCTCGATCAGCGGAAAAATAAAAAAGCTGTCCGAATAAAGCGATGCAAAAAAATGTTTCTATAAAATTAGTTTTAATTGTGTAAAAGCACCAAAACATAACAAAACTATATAATTGTGATATCGCTGTAATTGTATTGACTCCAAGAATAAATATGCCTTATCAATTTTGCCACACGCTGAGTGACATGTAAAAAAAGAAAAATTCCTGAATTTTTTTGTTTTGTTTTTTTGTTCATTCTGCCTCCTTCACAAAATTTGGAATAGAAAGCGATCAAAAAATGTCATGTGCCCGAAAATTGTACCAGTATCGTCAGCTTGTCCTGCAAAAATGGATTCCTCACATGACGGTCAGCAGAAATATATGTAAAAACTATAGCTCCTAAAATATGGCAATGCAAAACTTAGAGGTCTGGTATCGCTGTAATCGCACCTACCTGAAGAATAAAGTTGTCTAATCACTTATACTGCACGAGGTACGGCGTAAAAAATAAATAAAACCAATTCTTCACCTGCTGTTGATTTGTTCATTCTGCCTCCCAAAGTCACAGTAAGGCTCGGCGCACATTTATTCTACGCTATGCTCTTACACCGGGGTTTCCATGTAAATCTCGGAAATACGTGATTCAGACGGAACTCTCATTGGAAGTTTCCCTATAATGAGGCAGATGGAATCACTGTGGACACAGTCTGGTCTTTGATCCAGCACTGTCTTTCTTTTTAGGATTGCATAAAAGTGCAGTCGGCCATAGTTTTGTGCACTTCTGAAAAAACACTGTTGAATAGAGGTCAAACTGAGTCCAGAGTAACTAACTGCTTCCTCATTATAGTGAATGGATCCCTCGGGGGTTTCATCTGTATCACGTCACTCAGAGATTTAGATGGAAACCTCAAAGTAAGTGGTTAGTGTCGGATAAATGTGATCCCAATCGTTATGTAAAATGTTCCCAACAAAAACTTCAACTCAATCCACAAAAAAAAGGAAGTCCCCATTCAGCCACGTCATCTGTTAACGGAAATATTTATGGGTGCGCTTCTCCAAAAGCATGTAGATGGGCATAGCGTACTAGTCACTACAACGGCAGTTTGCAATTGTAGATGGGCATAGTGTACCAGTCACTACAACGGCAGTTTGCAATTGTAGATGGGCATAGCGTACTAGTCACTACAACGGCAGTTTGCAATTTTCACTCTGCAACATCCACTGTTGCTTGTTTCTGGAAAACGCCCATGGAGTCAAAATGGTCACTACATCTGTAGATAAATTTCCAAAGGGGTCACTTGAGCAGAGATTCTGCTCTTCTAGCACTTAGGGGCTCTGCATATGGAGTCCCCAAACTATTCTAGGAAAGTCTGCACTCCAGAAATTATGGTGCCATTTTTACCCATTTATTGTGTGAAAATATAAAATCTGGGGCGAAAACAAAATTTTGGTTGCAAAAATGTAATTTTTTTTTCTTCACAGCACAATGGTGTAGAATTTTGTGACACACTCGTTGTCAATATGATCACTGCACCCCCAGATGAATTCGCTGAGAGGTGTGTGTTTTTTTTTGTTTTTTTTTAAATAGGGTCACTTATAGGGGAGTTGTGCTGTTCTGGCACCTCAGGGGCTCTCTCAGTGGGCCATGGAGCCTGCAAACCATAACAGTAAAATCTTTACTATAGTATGGCGCTCTTTCCCTTCTGAGCTTTGCATTGTGCCTGAAAAATATTTCCAGATTCCATGTAGAGTATTGTTGCATTCAGGAAAAAAATGAACCTTAGTTTGTTATAAAAATTTCTCCTATTAGCCCCTAGAAAAATTAAATATTTGGGGCTAAAACAACATATTAGTAGTAAAAATTTAATCCATTCTTCACCGCTCAATGGTATAAAATTCTGTTAGGCACATATGGTGTCAATATGATCACGGCACTCCTAGATGAATTCATTGGGGAGTGTGGTTGGTAAAATGAGTTCACATACGGGGGGTTTCTGTTGTTCTGGCACCTTGGGGGCTCTGTCAATGTGACATGGCACCATCCAACCATTCCAGCAAAATCTGAACTCCAATATGGCGCTTCTTCCCTTCTAAGCTTTGCACTGTGCCTCAAAAGCAGTCACCCCCCCCACATATGAGGTATCTTTTTACTCAGGGGTCTAGTTTGTGAAAATAAATAAATTGGGGCTAAAATACCTCAAGATGTTTGTGATTGAAAATGTGATTTTATTTTTTTCACGGCTCGGTGTTCTAAACTTCTGTGAAGCATCTGGGGGTTCAAGGTGCTCACCACACATCTAAATACATTCTTGAGGGGTCTAGTTTCCAAAACGTTCTTTTTCTTTTCCTCACATTACAAAAATTCATGTGAAGCACTTGAAGGGTTAATAATCTTTTGAATGTAGTTTTTTAGCACTTTAAGAGGTGCAGTTCTTAGAATGGTGTCACTTTTGGGTATTTTGTCATATAGACCCCTCAAAGTTACTTCAAATGTAATTTGGTCCCTAAAAGATATATAATTAAAAAAATTGTAAACTTTTGTTGGAAAAATGAGAAATCGCTGGTCAACTTTTAACCCTTATAACTTGTTTCAAAAATTGTGCTGATGTAAAGTAAACCTGTGGAAAATTTTATTTATTAACTATTTTGTTAAATATATCTCTGATTTAAGGGCATGGGAATAAAAATTTTTTTTTAATGAATAAATGCAAGTCATATTGAACAAATTTTTACCATGGACAAAATGACATGGACTGTCTGAGATAAATCATTGCAAATGGTGAAATTTCGCACTACAATTGACCATTATGTTTACATAGACTATTTATTACTCTATTTGTAGGTAACCCTTTATAATATTGGACTTGTGATTTTTGGATGGTGATATTTAACCATGACCTATTATTATGCACAGGTGAAAAAAATACACAGTTGGGTACTGGTGAAACTTGTAATGGCTCATCTGCAATAAAATTGAGAACACCATCTGGCATGGCTTCAAAGACTAGCTCTGTTACCTTAAAACGACGATCACATGTTCCTACCCTGCAGGTAAGTTGTTTTGTAATGAAAGCTGTGAAGACTCATTGTTAGTTTTCAACTTGGACTATGCCAAGATGCTGGTCTTGGCTATAAACCACGGGAGAATGAGCTGCTGCGAGCGCAGCATCAATGACTAACCGTGATGTAATCGAGGTTACCGCGTTCGTAGCCTGGCCAATGAACTGCGGTGACCTTCGCAAGCTCAGTGAGTTCACCACGGTCCACCGTGAGAAATTTCTGTGGCGGCAGCAGGCCGCTATTTTTAGGCTGAAAGAGGCAATATCCATTGCCCCTTACCAGCCTGAGAATGTCCCCAGCTGTCTGCTATAGCTTGGCTGGTTGTCAAAGATGGGGGTAATGCCATGCCATTTAAAATAAAATAAAAAAGCGTAGGGACTTTTCTGTTCTTGATAACCAGCCATACTAAAGCTGACAGCTGATGATTGCAGCCTGCAGCTGTCAGCTTTGCCTGGCTGGTTATCAAAAAAATACAGCGGCAACCCACACCATTTTTATTATTTTTTTTTTTGTTGTTTTAATCTATTTATTTATAGTGCAGGCAATGGCTGATGAATACTCCCATCAGCCGCCGTCTGCCCTCTCTATAGTACTTCCATCAGATGACACCTCTATGACCGGAGGTTAACTTTTTACCTCCAGTCACATCTGCAGGCTCGCGCTGTCAACTGACAGTGTGGGGAGCTGCAGCTCTCTGACCGGTGGTAATAATCTGATAAGAGCTGCTGTAGTTTCTCGTGGGGCTGAACCTAAACGGTAACATAGACTTCCTGGAGAAGTCCGTGTTCAGGGTCCGTCACCGAATAAAAGGTGTTTGGTAAGGACCCCAAACTGTTTGGGTACACCCATCTCTACGCTTTGTAGCTAACTTCACGAAAATATATTATTCTGTTCTTGACATGTATTTTTATATACGTCACCCAGAAAAGCTTTTACACTTACGGTACTTTTTTTGAGTGTCTATATATAGTGCAGTGAGTAATAATTATTTACCAACAGCATCATAAATTTATAACAAAGTGCTTGTATATAATATACAGTACCAGTCAAACGTGCGGACACACCTGTTCATGCAGTGGTTCATTGTTCTTAGTGGAATATGCACATTGTAGAATAAGACTGAAGGCAGTAAAACTGACGTAAGTATGGAAACCAGGAGTAAAGAAACACATGTGAAGCAAACTAGTATGTTTTAAACCTTAGATTTCATAGAATGTTAGAGTTGTTAGGGACCTCCAGGGTCATCGTGTCCAACCCTCTGCTCAATGTAGGATTCACTAAACCATCTTGGACAGACGTCTGTCCAGCCTCTGTGTGAAGACTTCCTTTGAAGGAGAACTCGCCAGCCTGTTACATTCATTGATCATCTTTACTGTCAGTTTTATCTAATATGGATCTTTTTCACTTTCAGTTTCACTCCATTACTTCTAGTGTTTCCATGTGCAAATGAGAATAAGGATCATCAATCTACACTGTGACATCCCTTCAGATATTTGTAGGCAGCTATTTTTTCCTCTTATCCTTTTTTTTTTTGCAACATTCCCAATCCTTTATCCGTTTCTTTGTACGACAGTCCATCCTGGTAGCTCTTCTCTGAAGTTGCTCCAGTTTTTTTAATGTCTTTATCTTAAAATGTAGTGCCCAGAACTCGACACAGTTTTCCAGATGAGGTCTGACCAAGGCAGAGTAAGGGTATGTGCACACGCTGCGGGTCCGCAGCGTTTTCCCATGAGTTTACAGTACAATGTAAACCTATGGGAAACGAAATCTGCAGTGGACATGCTGCGGAAAAAAACGCGCGGAAACGCAGCAGTTTATATTCCGCAGCATGTCAATTCTTTGTGCGGATTCCGCTGCGGGTTTACACCTGCTCCAATAGAAAACTGCAGGTGTAAACCCGCAGCGGAAACCGCGATAAATCCGTAGTAAAAACCACAGCAGTTTTGCACTGCAGATTTATCAAATCCGCTGCGGAAAATTCCGCAATGGAATCCGCAGCGTGGGCACAAGCCTTAAGGGCTTAAGTACTTCATGTGATCTATACTATACTCTATACTTCTCTCACTAAATCCCATAACTGTTTGCTTTTTTTTTACAGCTGCACTGCTAACTTATGTGCAGTCTGTGATCTATTAATGAAGTCTTTTTCACACGTGCTGTTGCTTAGTTCTATTCCTCCCATTCTGTAGATGTACTGTATTTTTCGGACTATAAGACGCACTTAGGTTTTAGAGGAGGAAAAAAAAATTGAAGCAAAAAATGTGGTAAATTTTGTACTAATATCCCCTTATCCTGATATATACAGTGCGGAAAAAAAGTATTTAGTCAGCTACCAATTGTGCAAGTTCTCCCAATTAAAAAGATGAGAGAGGCCTGTAATTGACATCATAGGTATACCACAACTATGAGAGTCAAAATGAGGAAACAAATCCAGAAAATCACCTTGTTTGACTCTGCAAGATTTATTTTGCAAATTATGGTGGGAAATAAGTATTTGGTCACCTAAAAACATGCAAGATTTCTGGCTCTCACAGACCTGTAATTTCTTCTTTAAGAGGCTCCCATTACCTGTAGTAATGGCACCTGTTTGAACTTATGAGTATAAAAGACACCTGTCCATAATCTCAGTCACACTCCAAACTCCGCTATGGTGAAGACCACAACTGTTAAAGGAGACCACAAACAAAATTGTAGCCCTGCACCAGGCTGGGATGACCGAATCAATAATAAGAAAATGGAAGACATGCAAGACCACCAATAATCTCACTTGATCTTTTGCTCCACGCAAGATCTCACCCTGTGGGGTCAGAATAATCACAAGAACATTGTGCAAAAATCCAAGAACCACACGCGGTGACCTACTGAATGACCTGCATAGAGCTGGGACCACCGTAACAAAGTCTACCATCAGTAACACACTACGCCACGAGGGACTCAGATCCTGCAGTGCCAGACGTGTCCCCCTGCAATACATGTCCGGGCCTGTCTGAATTTTGCTAGAGACCATTTGGATTATCCAGAAGAGTATTGGGAGAATCTTACACCATGTTCCAAATTATTATGCAAATTACATTTTTCTCGGCTTTTCCTAAATGGTCGGTGCAAATGACAGTCAGTCTAATGAAAGTCATCACCGGTTAGAGTATACATCGAATTTTATTGAAGAAACCTCCCAAGGATAACAGTATATTCTCCAAAATGACTACAAATGCAAAATGCACTGTTCCAAATTATTAGGCACAGTAGAATTTCTAAACATTTGATATATTTTAAAGAACTGAGTGAAAATGCTCATTTGTGGAATTTTCAGTGCAGGGTTGTTCCATATCAAGTGATCCAAATATGAATATTTTTTTTACCTTACGTCTTTAGATTTTTTGTATTTTTTGTTTTTATGAAGTACAACTTTAGTTAATTTACAAATTAAAAGTTTAGAATTTTTTTCTTCATCAGTTAATTTTTCACAGATTTTTAAAGTTTTGAAAAAGCGCGGATTTTGGCCTGGTATGGCTTTACACTTTTTATCATATCTCGGGCTAGAATTAAGATATAGAGGTGGGAGAGGCATCATTTTTCTCAGAACGGTACCGGCTTTCATGTGATATGTCACAAGACTATGTTTCTTTATATTTTGTTTTGGAGAAATCAAATTAAAAATTTTGATGCGCAATTCTGAAAAAAAAACGTATGTTTTAAAATTGTGAAAACATGCATGTGTGTTACTTGTGTCCTTACTTATATTTGTACAGGGATTCAACTTGGGATCTATCAAATTTGTATTTTTTTTTTTTTTTAAGCCTTGAATCATCTGATTTTATGTTTGTGTGAGTTTCTTCCTTTTTTCTTTTCAAATTACAACTTATTGCATTTAACATTTATATGCAACAATAAACACAAAAAACAACTACTGAAGTGCCAGAATAAATACATCTTAATCATCATAACAACTTGCTCAGGATTTTCAACCTGAATTCCTTGAACAAGCCAAAAGATAAAAGGTGATCACATCCTCAAGTGTGGTTTTCTAAATACAGTCTCATCCTAATTATATGTTAAAAACAAGATTAAAAGAACCAATATTTCTACCACCTATTTATACATGGAACAATTTTTTTCTATTATCACTAAACATGTCATTTCTGAAGTGTTTAAGAAGAATAGTCCAGTAGTTAAATCCTCGTTCTATAAAATATGAACTAATCAAACAATTAATAGTAGGTTTTTACACTGGCCTTCTATCATCAATGTGTCCCTTCTAGTGGGTGAAATGTCATCTTGTCCATAAGCGCTCACTAGCAATGGCCGTTTCCTTTTGTGTCAGAGCATTTGCGGCTGTCATGGTGCTCGGCTCCACCTGAGTTAATATCTGATTTTTGTTCACTTTTACAATGTCTGGTTTTCTTGGATACACAAAGGACGGCGCTGGACCAGAAGGTGCAGAAGAGTCACTTCTACGTCTTCATTTTCACAATCTTTGGAGAGTCCAGTAGCCGCCAGCGCCGAAAATATTCACAGGTCACATCACCAGTTGTGTCATCCATTGCCGATCTTGTGCCACCTTCTACCACTTCATGCACGTCACTGTCTTTATTTCCATTACATGGAATGAAAGTGTGGTATTGCTGAGTCCCTGTGATGGGTTCTGCTTCCTGTAACCGATGTTATAAAAAACGCTCCTCCTCCCCGTAGTGGTTCGTACAATACATGAACTGGATGTTAAGAGTATTTTTCTCCCTCCATTTGAGGAGTTGCCTGGGTGATAAGATTTGGTGTGAATACGGCCTCTGGAGGCCCGAGCTGCCGGTCTGTCATCTGCTCTGCAGTCACCGTCTACCCCTGGTCATTCTCAGCCCTAACAAAGCTTCTCCTCTGTCCTCTCCTGCTTCTAAGCTGTAACATAATAAAATAATACAGGAATATCTAACAATCATGGATTATTTGGTAAATATAGACCCCACACTGTTAGACCACAGGCTGAACAGATCTGAAATCAAGATTTTTGAACTGACAGTTTAGTTTAGTTTTATTTTTTAAAATATGATCCCATCACGATCCCAGCTTGTGTTTTGGTACAGATGTGGCTAGGAGCATAGCAGGGACATGTGCAGTTTTTGAAATTTTTAAATTAAACGTTTTTTTTTCGGAAATGCGTTTTAAAGTTTTGCGCTTGCGTTCACATAGGTAAAATATTATCAAAGATACTCTTGTGACATATCTGGTGAAAGCCTGTACAGTTCTGAGTAGAATGGTGTTTATTTTGTTTCTCTATCTCTTTTCTAGCCTGAGTTATGGGGAGAAATGTAAAGGCAGGCAACACAGAAATTCGCACTTTTTCCGAACTTTGAAAATCAATAAAAAATAAAAAAAAAAAATATCTAAAATTTTTTCTTCTTCACATTTTGCATTCTCTGACACACTATTACCAAATAACAAAATCTCAAAATAATTAAAAATATAGTGGTAAAAATCATTGGTTCACTTGACATGGAAAGACTGAGCATTAGGAGGTCACATTCACTGAACAGAAAAGCTATTTAACGCCAAAACATCCTAATAGGCCAAGTTACATGTTAACATAGGCACCCTTCTTTGATATCACCTTCACAATTCTTGCATCCATTGAACTTGTGAGTTTTTGGAGAGTTTCTGCTTGTATTTCTTTGCATGAAGTCAGAATAGCCTCCCAGAACTGCTTCTTTGATGTGAACTGCCTCCCACCCTCATAGATGTTTTGCTTGATGATACTCCAAAGGTTCTCTATAGGGTTGAGGTCAGGGGAAGAAGGTGGCCACACCATGAGTTTATCTCCTTTTATGCCCATAGCAGCCAATGACTCGGAGGTATTCTTTGCAGCATGAGATGGTGCATTGTGATGCATAAAGATAATGTTGCTCCTCAAGGCATGTTTCTGCTTTTTATACAATGGAAGAAAGTTGTCAGTCAGAAATTCTATATACTTTGCCGAGGTAATTTTCACACCTTCAGGAACCTCAAAGGGCCCTACCAGCTGTTTCCCCATGATTCCGGCCCAAAACATGACTCCTCCTCCTCGCTGACGTCACAGCCTTGTTGGGACATGGTGGCCATCCATCAACCATCCACTACTCCATCCATCTGGACCATCCAGGGTTGCTCGACACTCATCAGTAAACAAGACTGTTTGAAAATTAGTCTTCATGTATGACTGGGCCCATTGCAACCATTTCTGCTTGTGAACACTGTTTAGGGGTGGCCGAATAGTAGATTTATGCACCACAGCAAGCCTTGGAAGGATCCTACACTTTGAGGTTCGAGGGACTCCAGAGGCACCAGCAACTTCAAATAACTGTTTGCTGCTTTGTAATGGTATTTTGGCAGCTGCTCTCTTATTCCAATGAATTTGTCTGGCAGAAACCTTCTTAATTATGCCTTTATCTGCATGAAATCTGTTTGTGCTCTGTTTCAGTCACAAATCTCTTCACAGCATGATGATCACTTTTAAGTTTTCCTGAAATATCTAATGTTTTCATACCTTGTCCAAGGCATTGCACTATTTAACGCTTTTCAGCAGCAGAGAGATCCTTTTTATTTCCCATATTGCTTGAAACCTGTGGCCTGCTTAATAACGTGGAACATCATTTTTAAGTAGTTTTCCTTTAGTTAGAATCACCTGGAAAACTAAATATCACGTGTTTAAGATTGATTTCAGTGATCCATTGAGCCCTGAGACACAAATCCATCCACGAGTTTATTTGAAAAACAAAACCATTAAATCTTTGTGACACTGAAATCCAATGTGCATAATAATTTGGAACACAGTGTATATGGTTTGATGAAACCAAAGTAGAACTGTTTGGTAGAAACAAAACTTGTTGTGTTTGGAGGAGACCGAATTCAGAGTTGCATCCAAAGAACACCATACCTACTGTGAAGCATGGGGGTGGCAACATCATGCTTTGGGGCTGTTTCTCTGCAAAGGGACCAGGACGACTGATCCTTATACATGAAAGAATGAGTGGGGCCATGTATTGTGAGATTTTGAGTGCAAATCTCCTTTCATCAGCAAGGGCATTGAAGATGAATTGTGGTTGGATCTTTCAGCATGATAATGATCCCAAGCACACCGCCAGGGCAACGAAGGAGTGGCTTCGTAAGAAGCATATGAAGGTCCTGGAATGGCCTAGCCAGATCTCCAGATGCCAGCAGCTGATTTCAGCTTGTAAGTAGCGCATGGCAGTGGCATCATGTGCTGCTTCCACACTGAGGACAGCTGTCGGAATACTCACTGCGGACAGCTGTCGGAATACTCACTGCAGTGAATATTTGTCTTTTTAAAAGCAGGCACGCTGTTAGCCGCAGCCTTCAGCTTCCTGCAGTGGCTGGGTGATCCCGTTTGCCCACTATTAAAGAGATTGAATATTCACTGCTCTCTACTCATATGGGGGCGTGGGGAGCAGTGATTATGAATTTTCTTTAGTAGCAGGCACACATGTGCGCGCTATTAAACAGAAATCAATATTCACTGCTCCCCACGCCCAGATACGAACATATGCTGTGTCCATAGCGCTGCCACATACCCTTAGGGTTTTTTTGTTTTTTATTTTTATTTTACATCACAAAATGTGCTTTTCAATGGTCTTATTTTTATTTTTTATTACTCTTTCACCTCCCCAAAAATCAAGAGTAATTCTGGAACACTGCTCACTATTTCAATTTACGGTAATTGACATTGATTTTATTTTGCAGGTTGATACCATAATGATTATAAAATTGTTCTATTTTACTGTTTATACACAAATACGAATACAAAAATGGGGGGTTGCCTTATTCTGAAACCCATAACTTTTTTATTTTTCTGAATACCGTTGTATGAGGGATTATTTTTTGTGGGACAAGCTGTAGTTTACACTGGTGCAATTTTGGGTACAAGATACTTTTATTTTTATTTTTTTTATTATAGTATTGTGGTATCACTGTAATTGTATTTATTAATTTTTTGTTTTACTATTTTTGCACAAAATGATCACTTATCAATGATTTTTTTTTGTTTACAGACTCTGAATGCTTTTTTTTTTTTTCTTTTTCTCTTGACAAACTGTTTTTTTCATTGGTACCACTTTTAGATCCAACGTTGTCACTTTTTTTTGTAAGGTTGGGTGGAGAAAAGCAACAATTCTGACTCTATTTTCAAATTTTCTTGCATCATTGACCATGTAAGATAATTGATGATAGTGTCATAGTACACATCGTTAAGGGTGAGGCGATGGCAAATATTATGTATTAGTTTAATAGTTTAAATATATATAATTCTGGATAAAATCATATTTTTTGTTACCCCATGGGGGGACTTAAACATGTTATCCAACAATTTCATATGTAGTGTAATGTTTTATCTAGCTTGTCTTGGTAGCTTACAAGAGCCCACTTCTAACTGGATCTGGTAGGCTGTAGTGCATTGTGATAATTCACGGATGCAAAAAAAAAAAAAAAATGGTGATGTCTAAATTAGGCTTGACCTAGTAACAGAAAGTTGTTGCACACAATGCCAGTCACCCTACTTGCCAAGACATGCCTATTCGAGAAAGAGAAAGTGTCTACAACAAACAAATATGGTTCAGGTCATGAAACTATTTATTTGGCACATATTTCATCCAGCACATTTAGCTTGCTAAATCTCCCCCAGAATGTAAGTACAGACTTTAGGCTATGTGCACACGTTTCGGAATTGCAAACTAACAATCTGCAGCGTGTTAGAGGCACTCAGGCGAATGCCAAAAGAAACTCTATTGAAACCTTCACAAAATGTTAGAAGTCAAATGGCCCCTTTACAGCTTTCTTTTTTTACAGTCTGCAGCCTTGAAGAGACCTGTCCTACCTACTGAATTTGGTGCAAAAGTGCCTACCACTATTAGACAGCGTTATCTGAACTTATTTATTGATGAATGCCTAAAGTTCTGTCAGCTACAAGAAGAAGCGTTTAACAAGGTAAGGTAAATATTAGAACTTCTTTTTAAATTGTTGACCATTTAGTGTCTTACCCCTTCAAACTGTTTTTTTTCTTCTTTTAATTAAAACATTTTTTTTTTTTTGTGCATCTTGCTTCATGTTTTAAAGGCACCAATTTTTGATACGTGTAATGTTATTGATTAACTTTCATAAACTCTGGATGGATGGAAAGTTGTGTTTTTTTTTTTTGTGTTTTTTTAAAGTTTTATTATTAATATACAAAAAAATGGCATAGTACTTCCCATATTCTATTACATTGTCCAGATGTGTCCGGGTCCCAGAATTCCAAGCTGCAGAAGTTCACGCCGTACGCAACCTCTTGTGCTGTACCACCAGCGGAACACAGTCGCCAACACGCCGCCGCCGGGATCAGCTGAATGATTCACTGACCGCCGCCATCTTTGTACAGGAGGAGCGCATGCGCAGTTTTAATGTGGCTGCTGCTATCTGTCGGCACAAAGATGGCGGCGGTCTGATTTACTGCGCCTGCGCGAATTCCACGCAGGTGCAGTGAATCATTCGGCTGATCCCGTCGACAGATGCGTGACGTGTCTACAGGCAGAGGAATCCGGTCACATTAAGGCTTCTTTTACACTTACCATGGTTTTGCATCCTGTTTCTCCGGCCCCAATAGATTTCTAGACAGGTCAAAGCGACAGGAGAAGTCAGCACATGGGGAAAGAGAGAGTGGATATGTGGGGGAGCACATGGGTGGGAGAGATTCTCAACGCTGCAAAGCCTGCCCCCATCGAGACATTACCGCCTTTCCGATGCAATAGCATCTGGCCTCCATCTAGTATACATATAAATGGATAAAACACAAAAATTGGGCTTGGATTAAGTTGGTATACATGCTTTACATAAACGCATGTTCACATTGGCCATAAAGCACACAAAA
This sequence comes from Ranitomeya variabilis, assembly GCF_051348905.1. NCBI lineage: Eukaryota > Metazoa > Chordata > Amphibia > Anura > Dendrobatidae > Ranitomeya > Ranitomeya variabilis. The sequence goes on from NC_135232.1 coordinate 778,475,751, forward strand.
CCTACTAGAAACAAAATGAGCAAAAACCCTGCTGTAACTAGATAAATAAAAAGCAAAAGTGCGTTTAAATAACTCGGGTTCTTAGTAATACTGTTTTTGATCAAAAATAGCATAAAAGCCATTCCACCGTTGACAAGGTGACCCTGATTTATATCCATATAAATAGATGTATAAATAAAAACTTCAGACCCAGTAGAGAGGCAAACAGAGTTGTTACCAATAGGATGAAATAGGAAGGCTTGGGATAATAAATACATGAAAGGTAAGTGGCACCGAGAGAGTACACAATGAATAAACACCCTCAGAGGGGAACAGGTGCCAATTAACAATCTGTGTGCATAAGGTATCAAAGTAAGAAATGTAGTGCCAGTGGCTAATGCATTTGTAGATAATGTGAAGGTACTAAAGAGATCCACCAAGTGGTGCAAATTGCAAAAGGAAGGGGCAACAAATATTGCAATTTTATATACTAGAATTGCTCGCGCTGAGTGCCGGAGCGTTGGAACGGTGCTACTAATCGAAGTTCCCTCACCCTAGTAATGTGCATACCAGCCGCTGTCTTCATCTTTTCCCAGCGCCGTTCCGGTCCCATGCCACCATATTGTGACCGCAACTTTTGACTGACTGTATGTCAGAGCTAAAGGTCACAACTCCATGCAAGACTGAAAGCCTCGTTCTGGCTCTCATAGACTTACATTGAGTTGTGACTTTCGGGTCGGACAGCAAACACTGGAGCGATCGGGCAGATCACAACCAGCATAAGGCGACAATAGCAGATGAAGACGGTGGCTGGTAAATATATGACTAGGGTTAGGGACCTTAGATTAGTAGTGCCACTATAGCACTGCAATAAAAAACCATTGGGGTGGTGCTGTAACAGTCGCCATGCAGATTCAATAACTGAATATAGTTTTCTAGCACAAACCAGTTAGGCTGGAGTCACACTCAGCGTAAGACAATACGGTCCGTTTTTTACAGCCGTAATACGGTGAAATGTTCCCAAAATAGTGGTCCGTATGTCCTCCGTAGGCAGGATGTGTCAGCGTATTTTGGCATGGCATCCTCCGTATGTAATCCGTATGGCATCCGTACTGCGAGATCTAAATCCGACATCTAATGGATTTATGTGCTCAAATGTTCGGTAAAACATATATACAGTATATATATATATGTATGTATGTATGTATGTGTGTATGTATATATATATATATATATATATGTAGATATATGTCATTGAGACACATACATATGTATATGTGTATATATATATATATATATATATATATATATATATATATATATATATATATATATATATATATATATATATATATATATATTCTGTATTTATATTTCATTCAGCGCGATATCTGTGAAAAGCCGGTAATTCAATTGCCGGCTTTTCATTTCTCCTGCCCAAACCCGACAGGATATGAGACATGGTTTACATACAGTAAACCATCTCATATCCCCTTTTTTTTTGCATATTCCACACTACTAATGTTAGTAGTGTGTATGTGCAAAATGTGGGCGCTGTAGCTGCGAAAATAAAGGGTTAAATGGCGGAAAAAATTGGCGTGGGCTCCCGCGCAATTTTCTCCGCCAGAATGGTAAAGCCAGTGACTGAGGGCAGATATTAATAGCCAGGAGAGGGTCCATGGTTATTGGCCCCCCCGTGGCTACAAACATCTGCCCCCAGCCACCCCAGAAAAGGCACATCTGGAAGATGCGCCTATTCTGGCACTTGGCCACTCTCTTCCCACTCCCGTGTAGCGGTGGGATATGGGGTAATGAAGGGTTAATGCCACCTTGCTATTGTAAGGTGGCATTAAGCCAGATTAATAATGGAGAGGCGTGAATTATGACACCTATCCATTATTAATCCAATAGTACGAAATGGTTAATAAAATTTGGTAATGAATTACCGACTTTTCACTAACACCGCTGCGTATTTCTTGCAAGTCACACTGCTGGTCCGTGTGGAATCCGTATTTTTCTCGCCCCCATAGACTTTCATTGGCGATTTTTTTGCGCAATACGCTGACAAACGCAGCATGCTGCGATTTTGTACGGCCGTAGAAAGCCGTATAATACTGAACCGTAATATACGGCTGATAGGAGCAGCCCCATTGAGAATAATTGTGCCGTTTGTTTGGCGAGTTTTACGGACGTATTTTCTGCGCTCTTACGTCCGTAAAACTCGCTAGTGTGACGCCGGCCTTACTGATGCGCTATGGGGCTTGAACATGCAATCTGTGAAATGCATACATAATGTACTACATCACTTATGTATTCTACTCTACACCACCACTCATTCAATGAGAACAGATCACCTCTGAGCTTTACACAAAAACAATTCCTTTTATTTTCTATAAAATTAAAAAGCAATCTGCGGTACATATTTGGTCCCAACATGGTATTCCATAATGCATCAACTGCAAAGCCACCTGGTGGGGGGGGGGGGGGGGAGAGAAAGAAAATCACAATTTGTCATCTGCCACACATTAATTTTGCCTGTTTTCACCTTCACGAGCAGGCCAAATTTTTCAATTCTGACTAGTATCACGTATATGATAATAACTTCTGGAAAACTTCAATATATCTGTGATTCTGAGATTTATTTTTTGTGACATTGTACTTTTATATTTGTGGTAAATTTTGACAAGTATTTTTAAAAATGTTCAATTTTTGTGCCCTTAAAACAGATAGTCATGCCACTCAAAATAGTTAATAAATAATATATACCACACGTCTACATTACATAAATATCATTCTAGAAAAAAAAAAATTAACTCTTAACCCCTTTACCCCCAAGGGCTGGTTTGCACGTTAATGACCGGGCCAATTTTTACAATTCTGACCACTGTCCCTTTTGAGGTTATAACTCTGGAACGCTTCAACGGATCCCAGTGATTCTGACATTAATTTTCCAACTTTGAATTTTCATTCCCTTAAATCACACAAATATACCACACAAAATACTTAATAAGTAACATTTCCCACATGTCTACTTAACAAAAAAAAGATTTTGGTACCAAAATTGTGCTGATGTAAAGTTATAAGGGTTAAAAGTTGACCAGCGATTTCTCATTTTTACAACACTTTTTTTTTTTTTTTTTTTTTTTAAAGTCGCTTTGAGGGGTCTATATGATAGAAAATACCCAAAAGTGACACCATTCTAAAAACCGTACCCTTCAAGGTGCTCAACCACATACAAGAAGTTTATTAACCCTGCAGGTGCTCCACAGGAATTTTTGGAAGGTTTTTTTTTAAAAAAAAAAAGAACATTTAACTTTTTTTTCACCAAAAAATGACTTAAGATCTAATTATTTTTATTTTCCCAAGGTTAGCAGGAGAAATTGGACCCCAAAAGTTGTGCAATTTGTCCTGAGAACGCTGATACCCCATATGTGGGGGGGAACCACTGTTAGGGCGCATGGCAGGGCTCGGAAGGGAAGGAGTGCAGTTTGATTTTTTCAACACAAAATTGGCTGGAATAGAGATCGGACGCCATGTCGCGTTTGGAGAACCCCTGATGTGCCTAAACATTGGAAACCCCACACAAGTGACCCCATTTTGGAAATTAGACCCCAAGGAACTTATCTAGGTGTGTGGTGAGCACTTTAAACCCGCAAGTGCTTCACAGAAGTTTATAACGTAGGGCCGTAAAAATAAAAAATCTTTTTGCCCCCAATTTATTTTCCCAAGGGTAACAGGAGAAATTGTACCTGAGTTATTGAGCAATTTATCCTGAGTACACTGATACCCCATATGTGGGGGTAAACCACTGTTTGTGCACATGGCAGAGGGGAAGGAGCGCCAGATTTTACTCTTATTGTCCATGGGCAAAACATGGTGACGTGTCAGGTTTTTTTTTTTTTTTTTTAATGTCCGCACGGGCCACAAAACATCCAGCACACGTGAATACGCATAACATACATGGATGTCATCTATGTGACACGCATCGGTGCCGGGGAAGAAGCGTTACAGTATGCGCTGTTCCCTGGGGGTGGGTGCTGAACACTTCTCTTATCATTCTCCCCTGCTCTGCCAGCGATCGGCACAAGCAGGGGAGAATGATGAGAGCCGTGTTCAGCGCCGGGGAACAGCGCTTAATGTAACGCTTCTTCATTGGCTCTCGTCCTTGTGATACTGATGCGGCACACGTGTGCCGCAAGTATTACACACACATGGACACTGACCGCTCCGGTACCAGAAATATCAGGACGTGTTAAAGAGGCCTTATAGCAGGTTTTTATGTTTGGCTTCTGTCACACGCCAAAAAGATGCTTTTTATTTGAAAAAATTGTTTTTGCATCACCACATTTTGAGAGCTATAATTTTTCCATATTGTGGCCCACTGAGTCACGTGAGGTCTTGGTTTTTGCTGGACGAGTTGAAGTTTTTACTGGTACCATTTTCAGGCATATGACCTTTTTTGATCGCTTTTTATTCCGATTTTTGTGAGGCAGAATGAACAAAAACCAGCAATTCATGAATTTCTTTGGAGTGAGGGGGGAAGGCGTTTATACCGTTCCGCGTGTGGTAAAATTGATAAAGCAGGTTTATTCTTCGGGTCACTACGATTACAGCGATACCTCATTTATATAATTATTTTTTATGTTTTTCTGCTTTTATACAATAAAAACTATTTTATATAAAAAAAAAAAATTATTATTTTTGCATCGCTTTACTCTTAGAGCTATAACTTTTTTATTTTTCCGGTGATGGAGCTGTATGGCGGCTTGTTTTTTGCAGGACAAAATGACATTTTCAGCGGTACCACGTTTATTTATATCCGTCTTTTTGATCGCGTGTTATTCCACTTTTTGTTCCTGCGGTATGATGCAGCATTCTCTTTTGCCTTGTTTTTTTTGTTTTTTTTCCCTTTAATGGTGTTCACTAAAGTGATTAACTAGTGCGACCGTTTTCTATGTTGGGTCGTTACGGAAGCGACGATACTAAATGTGTACTTTTATTGTTTAGATTTTTTTTAATTAAAATATTTATTGATGGAATAAATATTGATTTTGTTTTTTGTTTTTTTTGTTTTACAATTTAATTTTTTTTTTTAAATTAATTCTAACTTTTACACTATGTCCCACTATGGGACACTCATTTTGTGCAGGCTGATCACTTATATGGCATGCACATCTGACCGTAGAGACTTCCCGACATGCACTGCGTAAGACAGGAAGTCTCTCTGCTCTGGTAACCCGGATGTCATCATGATGACATCGGGTTACCATGGGAGCGATCGGGGTCTCCGAAGGCAGAGGGGTTGTCAGCCCCTCTGCCGGCTACAGAACACTGCGATCATGTTTGATCGCAGTGTTCTGGGGGTTAAAGTGCCGGCCGCGATCAGCCGTGCTCCCCCCGGAGCGCGGCTGACCGCATTTTACGTACTATCCATTCATGGGAATTAAGTCCCAGGTCACATAGTCGGAATAGTATGTCTAATGGCAGAAAGGGGTTAACATCTAAAAAAATAAATTTAGAAAAAAATTTTCGATGAAATTTCCCAAATCTATATTTTTAGAGATTCCTTTACTTTTGAAGTGAATTTAACCCCTTAACGACCACCGATACGCCTTTTAACGGCGGTAGTTAAGGGTACTTAAACCACATCGCTGTAATGTACAGCGCCCTCCCAGAGTCGGATTTTCTCCAGGGTCTCGGCTTGCCCCAGAGAACATGATTCGGGTCGGTTTTTACCGACCCCCGGGTTGCAATCGCCGTTATTAACCATATAACGGCGACTGCAAAAAAAAAAAAGCGTGATTTGCCATTTCATTCGCACATCAGAGGACAGAGAAATAGGGTCCCCGATTTCCCCCCCCCCCCCCCCCGATAATTACCAGTGTCCCTGGGTCCTCCAGCTTCACCCCATGGCCCCTGGCGTCTTCTTCCGGTAACTGCTTCACCCCATGGCCTTCTTCCCGTAAGAGAATGGCGGGCACATGCTCAATGCGCCTGCCGAGATCTGCCGGCCGGCACCTGGCAACCATAGGAAGATTTTTTCTATTGGTTCATTTTGGTCACTGTGACCAATAGGTCATAAGGGTCTACAATTTACCTAATGTAAAATTCTTGTTTTTTTTTACAGGCTCTAGAAGAGGAAAAAATGGTGTACAGCCGAAGCAGCAGTCGTAACATTTATCTTAATGTGGCAGTCAACACGCTGAAGAAACTCAGAAGCCAAGGATCAGAGAAAAAAACTGCATTTCCCAGTGCGTAAACAAGTTTTCTTTAAGAGTATGTTAAGGTTGTAATGGAATTTTTTATTTATTTTACCTTCCAGTAAAAACTGACTTGACTAGTCCTGTTGAAAGGAGATATTATCATACTTTTCTACTTTATGTAAAAAGCATGGAATTCAAGGGAAGCCAACATCAAAAATTAACTATTGTTTAATGTGAGCCCATCACTAAAATTTGTATTATTTAATTTAAAAATGGAGGGTAATAACATTAATCATTTGACAATAACATTCTAAACAAAGCATATACCAAGTGGGAGATGAGCTCCCTTCCTTGGCAGGAGCCTCTCATTCTACTGAGCAGACCTCAGCAGAAGCTGCCTCCAGGGAGGGGACTTCCCACTTTCCCCTGCTCTTCTGACATCCCTCTCCCATGATGCAGTGCAGCAAGGAAAGTGAGCAGCTGTCTTCAGGTCTGTTCACTGCCCAGGCACTGTGGCTGATGCTGGATGTGCTCAGTGTTGCTGACATGTACTGTATGTGAAGGGTAAGTGCTCCTCCAGTTGCAGAGCAGGGTCACTGTGCAACTATTGTCCTGGTGAATCAGGAAAACCCTAGCGACCGTGCTCTGCAGCTGCTTGGTAGATCAATCAGGGTGCAGCTCTGTGTCTATACAGGATCTGGACTGCTGCCCTTGCACTTTTTCCTTTCACCTCTCTTTTCTGTATAGCCCTGCTCTGATGTCCTTGCTGTGGCTTCTATTTTTAAGACACATTTAACACAAGAAAACTAATTAAAATAATAGTTAATTTGCTGATGATACATCCCCTTTAATGCATTGTTGGAGAACACAAACTGATATATAAACTTAATGGATTTGTATCAATATTAATAGTTCTTCTAGACACAGTATAATGCACCCACACAGTACACTGACGCCTTAGTAGCCCCAACCGGTTTGATAGCCCCAACACTGTATAATGGACCCCACACTGTACAAAGACCCCACTTTAGCTCCCACAGTGTATGATGGCCCCCTACATGGCCTCCATATAGTAGAATGCACCCCATAGTCCTTCATATAGTATAATGAAGTCCCCATAGGCCTCTATATAGTATAATGCACTCCCTGTAGGCATCTATGGAGTATATTGCACTTCCTGTAAACCTCTGTTTAGTATAATGCACTCCCGTAGGCCTCTATGTAATATAATGCACTCCCTGTAGGCCTCTCCATAGTATAATGCACTCCCCGTAGACCTCTCTATAATATAATGCACTCTGTAGGCTTCTCTATAGTATGATGTACTCCCTCTAGGCCTCTCCATAGTACAATGCACTCCCTGTAGGCCTCTCCATAGTATAATGCACTCCCCATAGGCCTCTATATAGTGTCATTGTCTGCGGACTCCCGGCTCATGGGCCCCATAGCGGCTGTGTAGCAGTGTAGGAAGACTGTGGTTTCCCTGCTCTGACGCAGAGTTAACAGTAGCGTAGCACCGGGTGGGGCCTGGGGCAACCACATCCTCTGCTCCTCCTGGTAGCTATGCTACTGACTACACTGAACACATTTCCACTGCCCCAGAGTCCAGTAGCGGCGTGCTTTACACCACGCCATCTGATGCTAGGCATTGTAATGGATGCAGATGCTCAGCAATGGAAAACCATGCCATTGTACTCCTGAATCTCACATTGTTTGTGCTGATGTTAATAACTGTAGAATTCCTATCCTGCTGTGGCATTGAGCAAGTAAGATGTTGCAACTTATATGCTCCACAGCACTCCGCATCCCTGCTTTGACAGGTTATCTGCAGACAAAGTTTTTTGACAAGTTCATAATTTAATTTTTTCAAGTGGAAATTGCCGAATTAAATGATGTTTGGCAATTTTTGCGGTGTGTTTGGAGCAGATCTGGTAAAAAAAAACAAAAACTAATTAGTGGGCGTGGCCTTGCTCCATACACTAAGGCTGCTTTCACACTAGCGTCGTACGACGCACGTCGCAGTGCGTCGTTTTGGAGAAAAAAACGCATCCTGCAAAATTGCCTGCATGATGCCTTTTTTTCTCCATACACTTGCATTACCGAAGCATTGCGACGGATTGCCACACGTTGCATCTGTCGTGCGACGGATGCGTCGTGTTTTGGCAGACCGTCTGCACAAAAAAAGTTCCATGTAACTTTTTTTTGTGCGTCGTGTCCGCCATTTCCGACCGCGCATGCGTGGCCGGAACTCTGCCCCCGCCTCCCCGGACATCACAATGGGGCAGCGGATACGTTGAAAAACTGCATCCGCTGCCCCCGTTGTGTTTTTTTTCCACTGCATGCGTCGGTACGTCGGCACGTTGCATTGCGACGTGCGTCGTATGACGCTAGTGTGAAAGTAGCCTAATATAGAGCAATGCCACACTCTTGTCTAGTAATGCGGCTGTCCAGTGGGGCCTCCTCACTCAACACAAGTGTATGGATCAAGGCCCCGCCGACTAGTCAGGCCCTAGCCGGCAGTATGCATAACACATACGTACCTGTTGGTCCCGGCTCAGATACCCTCGAATATTCGCAGCACACATTAAGTGTCCTGAGGGTATTCAGAAGTCTGCAATCACACAGAGTGACTGCAGACCTATCAATTAGACCGGGCAACTCCTTTAAGTGCAGGGATTTTGCTTTGGTAGCACCTCTCCAGAGCTGCAATAAAAAAAAAATGTTGGAGTGGTACTTTAGAGGAGCACTCTGTTTTTTTTTTGTTTGTTTATTAGTTTTTTTTCCCCTGTAGCCGCACCAGATTGTCTATTGCATGCTGCATTGCTATTAAATAGACTTGCTACTGTGTACTTCAAACCTCTTCACAATTGTTTCAATTGTTTGACTGCTTTTAGGCTTTTTAATCTCCTTCTGAGAGCTGAGATGCACCTTTCCCTAATGTGAGTTTATACACTGCTCAAAAAAAATAAAGGGAACACTAAAATCCCACATCCTAGATATCACTGAACGAAATATTCCAGTTGTAAATATTTATTCATTACATAGTGGAATGTGTTGAGAACAATAAAACCTAAAAATTATCAATGTAAATCACAACTGATATCTCACGGATGTCTGGAGTTGGAATGATCCTCAAAATCAAAGTGGAAAATGAAGTTACAGGCTGATCCAACTTCAGTGGAAATGCCTCAAGACAAGGAAATGATGCTCAGTAGTGTGTGTGGCCTCCACGTGCCTGTATGACCTCCCTACAATGCCTGGGCATGCTCCTGATGAGGCGGCGGATGGTCTTCTGAGGGATCTCCTCCCAGACCTGGACTAAAGCATCTGCCAACTCCTGGACAGTCTGTGATGTAACGTGATGTTGGAGGGTGGTGCGAGACATGATGTCCCAGATGTGTTCAATCGGATTCAGGTCTGGGGAACTGGCGGGCCAGTCCATAGCTTCAATGCCTTCATCTTGCAGGAACTGCTGACACACTCAAGCCACATGAGGTCTGGCATTGTCCTGCATAAGGAGGAACCCAGGGCCAACCACACCAGCATATGGTCTCGCAAGGGGTCTGAGGATCTCACCTCGGTACATAATGGTAGTCAGGCTACATCTGGCGAGCACATGTAGGGATGTGCAGCCCTCCAAAGAAATGCTTCCCCATACCATTACTGACCCACTGCCAAAACAGTCATGCTGAAGGATGTTGCAGGCAGCAGATCGCTCTCCACGGTGTCTCCAGACTGTCACATGTGCTCAGTGTGAACCTGCTTTCATCTGTGAAGAGCACAGGGCGCCAGTGGCGAATTTGACAATCCTGGTGTTCTGTGGCAAATGCCAAGCGTCCTTCACGGTGTTGGGCTGTGAGCACAACCCCCATCTGTGGGCATCGGGAACTCCGAAACCGACTCCATGAGGATGGTCTAAGCGTTTGTGCAGACACATGCACATTTGTGGCCTGCTGGAGGTCATTTTGCTGGGCTCTGGCAGTGCTCCTCCTGTTCCTCCTTGCACAAAGGCTAAGGTAGCGGTCCTGCTGCTGGGTTGTTGCCCTCCTACGACCCCCTCCACGTCTCCTGGTGTACTGGCCTGTCTCCTGGTAGCACCTCCAGCCTCTGGACACTATGCTGACAGACACATCAAAACTTCTTGCCACAGCTCGCAATGATGTGCCATCTTAGATGAGCTGCACTACGTGAGCCACTTGTGTGGGTTGTAGAGTCCGTCTCATGCTACCACGAGTGTGAAAGCACAGCCAACATTCAAAAGTGACCAAAACATCAGCCAGAAGGCATTGATACTGAGATGTGGTCTGTGGTCCCCACCTGCAGAACCACTCCTTTATTGAGTGTTTATTGATAATTACCAATAATTTCCATCTGTTGTCTATTTCACTTGCACAACAGCATGTGAAATTGATTGTCAAACAGTGTTGCTTCCTAAGTGGACAGTTTGATTTCACAGAAGTTTGATTTACTTGGAGTTATATTCTGTTTCCCTTAAAGTGTTCCCTTTATTTTTTTTGAGCAGTGTATATACTGACTGTGGATACATTGTATGAAGTACAGGTGATATACCTTTGTTTTATCTTGTTGTCCGCCTTAATTCTGTATCTAGGTACAGTTGTATCTGGTCACATGTAGTGTTTTGGTATTTGTTCAAAAGTAGTTTTTTCTTATTTCTAGTGATGTCGTCATATTGTGTTTTTGGATTATTTGTCAAATTTGTTTTTTTTTGCAGCTCCTAAATGCTTTCTAGAGTGTGTTCAGACCTCCATTGCATGCCTGGATATATTCATTGTGTCCATGTCTGCAGAACCTCTTCCTTTACATCGTTGAGAAGATATAAATGCTTAGCCTCTTTGGCAGTGGCTATCACTCTGGAATTTTACAGTGAGACACTTGGCTGTCATGCACTTTAGAAATAACAATCCTCTTTCTTGACTGGGGGCATATAACATGTCTGTTACTGGTCTGGCTACCTTCTGTCTGTTTGTACAGTGGCACATGAGGACTCCATGTCCTATACTGCATTTATTCAACATCCATCAGCAAGATAGAATGTTTCCTTGTTATTTACGTCAAGTTCTGAGAAAAATCTTCTATCACTATTCATGTGACTCATTGCTCCAAAGTCAGTGCACCAACCTTTTAATGTCTGATTATTTGCCACTTTTAATTGTGGAATTCCCATGGATCAGAGATTGTTTTCTTTCACCTTTGCTTGGACCCTATTGGAAATTGTTTCTCGAGTTCTTCTCCCCAAACAATCTTTTTTTTTTTTTTTTTTTTTTTTTAACTCTTTTCTATTTGTTGCATCTGAAACATACCGTACCCTGGCTTCTTTCTTGTGTAACCCTGTATCCTTTACAGGAAGATAATTTCTAATGTCACCTTCAGTGGAGTTGTGCACAGATTCCTTGCTCGTCTGGCATCCATCCACTAGCCTGGATTTCTAAAGTCGCCCTCCATGACAGCACCACAGGAGGTTAGTCCCCACTCTAATAGGGACAGGGAACAGAAGTCAAACGGCCCACCCCTCTTCCTCTCTGCACTGTTTTTCCTGTCTTTTTGGGGCATGCAGAGGTCATCCTGAGTAGCTCCGGTGGCCGGCAACAGGCACTATCCTACATAGAAGAAAATCCAGCTCACCACCTACAATTTCACACTTCTGGAGCACGGATAACACCTGGGCAGGGTGCAACATCCAATGGAGAAAGCCGAAGAATCCAGCTGACAGATTACATCCAAAAAGTGCATTTTATTATCCAAGGTACATGAAGCAAAGATTAAAATTGAGTGTTCACAAAAAAAGAGAATACAGGCATCTTTCGATGTGTTTCGAGCGACATGCGCTCTTTGTCAAGACTATCCTACATACCTTAAGGCCTGGCTGCTGAGGACAATTACTTTGGCCTTCCTCCTTTGGTAGCTGAGCCTGTGTCTTCTGGACACAGGACCTCACCGCTCTTCCTGTTCTCCTGGGTAAAGCACAGCGGTTGTGAGCCGGAGGCCTGCCAGAGCTCCCAAGGTCTCTTCCTCCCCTCTCTAAATTCAGCTTGTGAATACCGGAATTGACATCAGACAAGGTCGCAGGTCTTCCAGCGTCCCTTCCGGTTGTGTTCCACGCTGAATACAACACGCACATGTATCTTTCAGGGTTATGGCAACCTTATTACCTTATGCAAGAGTCTTTCCCTTGCTAGAGCTTATCAGACCACAGGAAGGAGAATCGTCCAATCAGACGCCCGGACTGAAGACTCCATTACGTAGAATCTTTCCTATAATGGAGGTTGGTCGATCGTCTCTCACTCCATCTGTAGAACCCATTGCTAACCTAGTAAGTACCTGATATAGTAGGTATCTATATCTTTGGAGCAGGATTTTTTTAGATACTTGCTTGGCTCCCAACTCTCCTCTTTCTGGCAGACAAGGATCCTGTTCCAAAAAGTAAAGACAAGATGTCAGCCCACAAGTGTGCCATCTGTGTAAAAAAAAAAAATTGCAATCTTTCCATAAAAATATCTGTCAAAGCTGCACACATAAAATTGAACAGATGAACATCCATCCTTGATGGAGGAATGAAGTGGGATTGTCTGCTAGACAGTTCAGTTAAGGTTGATCGAATAGCTTCAGATAAGAGCTTATCCGAATAGCTATAGCGCTTGCCGAATAGCTGCCTCGGAAACCTGGATACCTGGAGCGCTCCGGATAATTAGCTGTTCGGCTCCCCAGCTGCATGTATCACGGCTGTGTGACAGTCACAACACATTCATGGAGAGACTGTGACTGTCACACAACCGTGACACATGCAGCTGTGGCACCGAACAGCTGATTATCGGGAGCGCTCCAGGTATCTGGGTTCCCAAGGCAGTTATTCAGGAAGCGCTATAGCTATTCAGATGAGTTATCCAAAGCTAGTTGATCATCCCCAAGTTCAGTCATCCCTAGTCTCATTCTCCCAGTCATTTTCAATGACCACATCAGGAACCAAAAAACAGAAAATGTGTATAGGGGGCAATCAAATTCAGACTTGCAGGAAGATCAGAGAACCATCACTGGCGAGTGTTCTGAAGAAGGCGAGTTAGCTGCAGGCATAGACCCAACTCAGAGAAATAAGGAATATTATTTCTCATTGCAAGACATGGAGAAACTCCTCACAGCAGTGAGAACTACTATGGATGTGGAGGAATAGAAAACTACCCAGACAGTCCAAGATGAGATGTTTAGGAGTTTTAAGACAACAAGAGAAAGGTATTCCCAATACACGATAATATCCAGAGTCTAATATTAGAGAAGTGGAAGCTTCCAGAGAAGCGCTTACTTGGGGATACCTACAGAACTAAAAAAATAGATTCACACTAGAGGAAGAAATATAGTGTTGGTCAGAAATACCAAAAGTAGATATCCAGGTGGTTAAAGTGGGGGAAAAAAAGACAACCGTGCTGTTTGAACATTCCTCACAACCGAGGGACCCAGTGGATCATAAAATGAACAGCCTGATAAAGAACATGAAAAAACTTGGCACTCAAAAATGATAGATATTCTTGATTTTAATTGCAGTCCATATAAACAAGTACAAAAATAAACGTTTCGGTCTCAAACGACCTTCATCGGTGTACTATAAAATAAACAACAATAAATATTTCTAAATAATGTAATTTTCTTAAAAAAAAATTAGTGATTTATTACATTTGGATACATCAATTATAAATAATAATATTCTAAATAATGTCATTAGGAAGTTTATTTTTATATAAAACATCTTATTAAATGACCCTACTTGACTGCACAAATAGAGATGGAAAAAAAGTTAAGGATACAGTGTCCAGTGAAGTAAGTGTTCTGTGAAATTCAATAGATATAGATAAGTAACCCTGGAAGACTTCAGCAGCCCTGTTGAACACCAATGAGATGTCTACTTGTATAGCAAGGTAGATCAAATTATCCCCAAGAGCGGAATCGTTTATCATAAGGTAATTACTTCTCAAAGTATATAACAACCACTTATAACCCATTCCGTTAGTTAAACACCAGAAAAAAGGTCAGAGTATTTATATTAAAAATCTTACAAAATGTATTAATCAAAATGATGAAATAGAAATATCGATCAGAGTGACACTAATAGCAGGAATATTAGGGGATATTAGAAAAATTATTATATCTGTTACAAAAATGGAATATATTATACATGCAGTGTATATATATTGTGCACTGTAAAGATATCAATAAATATCAATCAAACCTGAAGTAAAGTGCAATAGTGCATGCTGTATGATTAAGCCTGAGATAAAGTGCAATGGTGCATACTATATATGTAGACTATAAGTGCTCATGTGTAGACGTAACTAACACATGATAAGCAATGTAACTTACATGAAATGTAGATTGTAAATCCCCACCTGCTGCCTCTCAGCAGACAACATATATGTCCATAATTCAAACTCAATAGTAGTGACTCAGAGACTAATAATAAGAGTCACAGGTAGAGATAACACCGGCGATCAAACACTATATGTGGCTAAAGCCATTGCAGAAGAGGTCTTACCCATAGTCTCCACAGAGGGTCTGGTGCTGGCAGCCTCAACGTGCGTTTCGTGTGGGTTTCCTCCGGGGGAGCTGTCCCCAGTAGTATACCTGTTTGCAACCTGTCAAAATACAAAGAATGAATACTTCTCTCTAAAATCAAACTCTGTAGATGCTTACGCACACTGCTGGGATTTCAATCTGGCATATTCTTTCCCACCAATTGCTGTTCTGCCAAGACCATCGCAGAAAATCAGAACTGGCAAGATGACGACAATCCTAGTGGCACCTCTCTGGCCAAAGAGAAGTTAGTTAGAAACATTTAACAGCCTAAAAATAGAAGGTTCCCCGATTCTCCCATCAATAAGCAACCTTCTTCACCAAGGGCCAATTTATCACCCAGATCCTCAGTCTGAGTCCTTCATTCTAAAAGCTAGGGGTCTCTCGGACAAAGGTCATAGATAGGCTTCAGAAAAATAGAAAGCCGATGACCAATTCCATCTATAGCAAAATATGGAAAACCTTTTTATCCTAGTGTGGCTCTACCCCTCTGAATGTTTTATGTCCAAACATGGCCCAGATTCCAGACTCCCTACAGAGTGGGCTGGAAAAGGGATTAAAGGCTATCACTCTAAAAGTCCAAGTGGCAGCCGTTAGTTCACATTTTGACTAAAGTCTGGCAGATCATCGTTGAATCAGAATGTTTATCATCATTGTGTTTCAATTACAACCAACCAGCTTGGTCCCGACCTGGTAACTGAATGTAGTCTTCAAGGGCCTATCACTTCCACCATGTGAGCATATAGACTTAGGGTACCGTCACACATTGAAATTTCCATCGCTACGACGTTACGATTCGTGACGTTCTAGCGATATCGTTACGATATCGCTGTGTCTGACACGCTACTGCGATCAGACACCCTGCTGAGAATCGTACGTCGTAGCAGATCGTTTGGAACTTTCTTTCGTCGCTTGATCACCCGCTGACATCGCTGGATCGTTGTGTGTGACAGCGATCCAGCGATGTCTTCGCTTGTAACCAGGGTAAACATCGGGTAACTAAGCGCAGGGCCGCGCTTAGTAACCCGATGTTTACCCTGGTTACCCGGGGACTTCGGCATCGCTCCAGCGCCGTGATTGCACCGTGTGACCGCAGTCTACGACGCTGGAGCGATGATTATACGACGCTGCGACGTCACGAATCGTGTCGTCGCAGCAATGAAAATTTCAATGTGTGACGGTACCCTTAGACTAACCGTCCTGGAAAGCAGCTTTTATTTTTATCTGTTGACTAGAGAACCTTAATTAAGAACTCTAGAAGATAGGATCATTTTCCGATCGAATCCATCTTTCCTACCTAAAGTAACTTTAGAGTTCCATATGTCTCGAGATCATTTTTACATTTTTGCCAAAATCCATCTGACAGTAGATAAATGGAGTTCCACATGCTGGACATATGTAGAGCTATCTTTCATCATCTCCAACGATCAAAAACCTGGAGGAAGAATGCTTCAGAATTTCTTCATCCAACAGTATGGACATTAACTAAGGGAAAAAGGCTTCAAAAAGCACTAGTGCAAATTGTATTAAAAATACCTCCAGAGAAGTTCACAGTGTACTCCACCAGAGCTGTATCCGTGGATCATGGGCTGAAAGAGCAAGCGCGTCCATCGAGCAGATCTATAAGCAGCTACCTGGTCCTCTGTCCATACCTTCTCTAAACATTTGTAGACTCGCCCTAATATCTGATACAGATTTGGCTTTTTGGGAGAAAGTTCTCCAGGCCATCGTCCCTCTCTGAAGCTTGCTTTTTGGCATTCCTTCTGTAGTGCTGTTGTGGATGGAGACTTGAGAAAATAGAATTAGACATAACAGTAATTCGGTTTCTAGGAACCCTCCTCGACAGTAATTTCCACTCCAATATTTATTTGTACCAAGTGATGCCAACAAAAATAAAGTATTCCTGTTGGTGTGGTCCTTTAGAAAAACACTGGAGAGAGGAAGTGGGGTGAGCCATTTGACCTTTTTGTTTTTCCTGTCCCTATCAGGGCTTGGAATAACCTTGTGGATCTGTCGTGGAAGGTTCCTAGAAATCCAGTGTAGATGAGTCTAATTCTATTTTTACAAATCTTAGGCTGGGTATACACCTGATACTTTGAACACAAAACTTGTTGCCAACTTTCCTATATGTCCCTGCTACATCGCAATACAATGCAGTACTGGTGAATGGGGTTGCATTGCACTCCCCGAGGGTACTGGTGAATGGGGTTGCATTGCACTCTGAGGGTACTGCAACCACAGCAAGCAAAACACAAAAATTCAAAATAATGTCCATTTTTTTGCAACATTCTTGTCGCAATGCTACCCCATTCAGTCGTATTGTCCTGCAATGTTGCAGTGACACCTAGCTAACTGTTTGTGCGACAGTTGCTGCTACCAAATTCTCCATAGCCTAAGTGTCAAGTTTGTCTCAGGACTCCTCTCTTGTACATTAAGCAGTGCATATTATAAGTGAAAATACTTTCATACAGTAATCTCTTCACTGATTAAACAAACCCAACACGTGTTTCATCAACAGCTTTGTCATGGGATGGCTGTTAGTTGGGTAGTCCTATATATTTAAACTTGCAAAAGTCTGTCATTGTGATGCTATTGTCACAGAACACAGGAGCGATACCATGAGATACTCATACTCCCGCCTCATGTAGAAGAATTAGCTGAGAGGAGCGATCAGTAGTAACAAAATGCTGGCTCATGCACCTTATAGTTAAAGCTAGTAACCATGGTCATTTACTCATTAAAAGCACAGAAAAGGGAGCACAATGACTAAGAAGAAGAAAACAGACACAGAGCTTAGAGCAAAAAGGAGCACATTTGTTAAAATAAAAAAAAGATGCCAATGCCTTTAAAGAAGCAGTTCTATACAGATATTTTTTAATAAATCTGTGCATGTAGTGTAGTGTTTGCGTGAATATACTCACTTACCGCAATTTTCTCTGTGATCCAGTGCCATTCTGCTTCTTTTCTGAGCGACATTACCAGTCTTCTGACTCTCCAGGTCACACTGCTCTACTTCTTTTACAATGTAATCCTATTGAGTGTTAGAACGAGGCTCAATGAACTTACAATGTGAGAGAGACTTCCGGCTCACACAAAGTGATCTGGAATAGTCTGGAGTGTGGTGACATCACTGAGAGGAGGAGTGGGACGGCACTATATCCTACAGAAGGTGGTGGCAGCGGTAGGTGCGTATATTAACATGCACGCACACACTACATTACATGCACATACGCACAGATTTAGTTACAAAAAATCTTCGTTGGAGGGCTTCTTTAAGGCTGGTTTCACATTTGCGGATGAGGGCTTTGCGGAGGACTGAGTAGTTCCTCTGTTAAGCCCCGCCCACTACCGCACCTTTTCATTCAGCTCCGCCTACGTCGGCATGCGTCCTGCCTACCCTATCTTTAACATTGGGTACGCAGGCCATGCGGATGTATGCGGATGCCTCCGCATGCGTCGTTTTCACGCTGCACCGACCTACGTCGAATGCAACATGTTGCATTTTGTCCTGGTCAGTGCAGCGTGAAAACGACGCATGCGGAGGCATCCGCATACATCCGCATGGCCTGCGTACCCAATGTTAAAGATAGGGTACGCAGGACACATGCCGATGTAGGCGGAGCTGAAGGAAGAGGTGAAGAGGTGCGGCAGTGGGCAGGGCTTAACGGAGGCACTACACAGTCCTCCGCAAAGCCCTCGTCCGCAAATGTGAAACCAGCCTAATCTTATCTTTAAAAAAAAAAAAAAAAAAATCTGCATTAAGTTGCTAAGTTAACACTAGGCTAAAAAGGCTATATATGCAATGATGTTGTACACCATTTTCTCTTACAGAATTTGCTAACAAGAAAGTGGTTTCCCATGAGTCTATCCTCGGTGGAAAATTGGCAGCCAAGATCAGTTTCTCTATGCAGCGTAGCAATCATCAGGATGAAGAATTGACAGGTATTATGATGGTACACTATATGAGCATCTTTGCCTTTATTATCATCTAGATTTTAGGTGTCTTATTAATTACAATATTTAGTAAAAATACACATCTGAAGCCTGCAGTGTGTTTATAGATTTGTGAGCTAGAGTAACTCAGAATATGTAGATCAAAACAGTAGCAGGCAGTCTTTTGTTCGGAGTAGAAAAATACATGAAAAATGTACTGCTGGTATTTATATTTGATATGCATGACCTGCTTTGGGACCAGATTGTCAGTCTAAAGCTGGGATGGGGAACCTTTTTCCTGCTGGGGGCCATTTGGATATTTATACCATCATTGGGAGCTGTAGAAAATTATCAACTTTATAATTCTATTGATGTTGCTACTCGCAACTGATCTTCTAGATTTGTGTCCGTCCGTAGCACAGTTGACTCTTTGCAATGAATAGTGAAAAGACACTGGTGACATATATGTCACAGGAGGGGCCGAAGCCATACACGTCATAGGAGGGGCTGGGTGCATTCACGTTACAGGAGGGGCTGGTCCTGGGCTATATACATTACAAGAGATGCTGGAGCTGTTGTCTTCATTGGTGGGACAGGAGTGCAGAGCACACTGACTCTGCCAACAAAGTACTGGCCAGCGTGAGGACGTAATCCTCTTTGCATGACCGTAACTGCAAGGAGTAAATAAAGGGCTTGCAGCCCCAGCACTCCCACCCCTGGGAGCCGGAGGGAGGCTCTTTACGGCTCACGGACTCTAGGTTACTTGTCTAAAGGAATGGATATTGCTTGTTTGTTTGGAAGGCTATTTCTATCTTTGCGACTGTGCTTTTCTTTTCTTATTAACTATGGTTGTATTGTAGATGCTACTACTGTTCCTTTTAAAGTTTTTCGCAGACTGGTGAATGTAATTTATTTAGACTGCAGCCAGCTGTAACTAAATTTAAATTCTGGTGTAAATTATGGCATATTTCTGCCATCATTTTGTGGCATGGCTCTTGGTTTGTTTTTAGTTTATGAAAACACATGGAAGAAATTTTACACATACAATTCATTGCTGCAGTCTAAATCTCTTCTGCCTGTGCCTTTTAAAAGATAAATTAACACTTTGTGGAATATTTTAGGATAAACTAAAGATTTATTTATTTTTTTAAAGTCTGTACTTATGACTTCCCACTACCATTCACAATAAACTTGATACTTTGCAGCAAGCGATTTATGGCTCGCAGATAATCCGCTTCAGTTGGCTCCAGTTCCGGGTTCCATACTGACACTTAAATGAATAAAATGGGAGTTGAACCATGCACCTTAACCCCTTCCCGACCTGTGACACAGCGTATGCGTCATGAAAGTCGGTGCCTTCCCGACCTGTGACGCATATGCTGTGTCACAGAATGATCGCGTCCCTGCAGATCGGGTGAAGGGGTTAACTCCGATTTCACCCGATCTGCAGAGACAGGGGGAGTGGTGCTTCAGCCCAGGGGGGGTGGCTTCACCCCCCCGTGGCTACGATCGCTCTGATTGGCTGTTGAAAGTGAAACTGCCAATCAGAGCGATTTGTAATATTTCACCCAAAAAAACTGTGAAATATTACAATCCAGCCATGTCCGATGCTGCAATATCATCGTCCATGGCTGGAAAACCTAATCTGCCCCCACCCCACCCCACCGATCGCCCCCCCCAGTGCTCCGGTGCGCGGTCCGCCCCCCTAATAAGTTCTGTCCGCTCCTCCGTCCTCCTGTACGCTCCCCCCGTGCTCCGGTGCCCCCTCCCTGTGCTCCGGTCCCCCCCCCCTGTGCTCCGGTCCCCCCCCCGTGATCCGATCACCCCCCCTTCATACTTACCGGGCCTCCCGATGTCCGTCCGGCTTCTCCATGGGCGCCGCCATCTTCCAATATGGCGGGCGCCTGCGCACTGCGCCCGCAGAGTCTGCCGGCTGGCAGATTCATTTCAGAAGTATTTTGATCACTGCGATATAGCCTATCGCAGTGATCAAAATGAAAAAAAAGTAAATGACCCCCCTTTATCACCCCCATAGGGACAATAATAAAAATAAATAAAATATATATATTTTTTTTCTGCTAGGGTTAGGGTTAGAACTAGGGTTAGAATTAGGGTTAGAATTAGGGGTAGGGTTAGGGTTAGGGGTAGGGTTAGGGCATGTGCACACAGTGCGGATTTGGCTGCGAATCCGCAGCGGATTGCCGCGGATCCGCAGCGGATCGGCCGCGGATCCGCAGCGGATCGGCCGCGGATCCGCAGCGGATCGGCCGCGGATCCGCAGCGGATCGGCCGCGGATCCGCAGCGGATCGGCCGCGGATCGGCCGCGGATCCGCAGCGGATTGGCCGCGGATCCGCAGCGGATCGGCCGCGGATCCGCAGCGGATTGGCCGCTGAGAATTCGTAGCAGTTTTCCATCAGGTTTACAGTACCATGTACACCTATGGAAAACCAAATCTGCTGTGCCCATGGTGCGGAAAATACCGTGCGGAAACGCTGTGTATTTTCAGCAGCATGTCAATTTTGTGTGGATTCCGCAGCGTTTTACACCTGTTCCTCAATAGGAATCCGCAGGTGAAATCCGCACAAAAAAACACTGGAAATCCGCTGTAAATCCGTAGGTAAAACGCAGTGCCTTTTACCTGCGGATTTTTCAAAAATGGTGCGGAAAAATCTCACACGAATCCGCAAAGTGGGCACATAGCCTTAGGGTTAGGGTTGGAATTAGAGTTAGGGTACCGTCTCACAGTGGCACTTTGATCGCTACGACGGTACGATCTGTGACGTTCCAGGGATATCCATACGATATCGCTGTGTCTGACACGCAGCAGCGATCAGGGACCCTGCTGAGAATCGTACGTCGTAGCAGATCGTTTGGAACTTTCTTTCGTCGCTGGATCTCCCGCTGTCATCGCTGGATCGTTGTGTGTGACAGCTATCCAGCGATGCGTTCACTTGTAACCAGGGTAAACATCGGGTTACTAAGCGCAGGGCCGCGCTTAGTAACTCGATGTTTACCGTGGTTACCAGCGTAAAAGTAAAAAAAAAAAAAAAACGTACATACTCACATTTCGGTGTCCTTCAGGTCCCTTGCCGTCTGCTTCCCGCTCTGACTGTCTGCCGGCCGGAAAGTGAGAGCACAGCACAGCAGTGACGTCACCGCTGCGCTCTGCTCTCACTGTACGGCGGCACTCAGTCAGAGTGGGAAGCAGACGGCAAGGGACCTGAAGGACACCAAAATGTGAGTATGTACGTTTTTTTTTTTACTTTTACGCTGGTAACCACGGTAAACATCGGGTTACTAAGCGCGGCCCTGCGCTTAGTAACCCGATGTTTACCCTGGTTACCCGGGACCTTGGCATCGTTGGTCGCTGGAGAGCGGTCTGTGTGACAGCTCCCCAGCGACCACACAATGACTTTCCAACGATCACGGCCAGGTCGTATCGCTGTGGTTAGGGTTAAGGATAGGGTTAGGGTTGTGTTGGGGTTACAGTTGTGGGTAGGGTTGGGATTAGGGTTAGGATTAGGGTTGGATTTAGGGTTACGGGTGTGTTGGGGTTAGGGTTGTGGTTAGGGGTGTGTTGGGGTTAGGGTTGTGATTAGGGTTATGGCTACAGTTGGGATTAGGGTTAGGGGTGTGTTGGGGTTAGTGTTGAAGTTAGAATTGAGGGGTTTCCACTGTTTAGGCACATCAGGGGTCTCCAAACGCAACATGGCGCCACCAATGATTCCAGCCAATCTTGCGTTCAAAAAGTCAAATTGTGCGCCCTCCCTTCCAAGCCCCGACGTGCGCCCAAACAGTGGTTTACCCCCACATATGGGATACCAGCGTACTCAGGACAAACTGGGCAACAACTATTGGGGTCCAATTTCTCCTGTTACCCTTGCAAAAATTAAAAAATACTTGCTAAAACATAATTTTGAGGAAAGAACAATTATTTTTTATTTTCACGGCTCTACGTTATAAACTTATGTGAAACACTTGGGGGTTGAAAGTGCTCACCACACATCTAGATAAGATCCTTTTGGCGTCTAGTTTCCAAAATGGGGTCACTTGTGGGGTGTTTCTACTGTTTAGGCACATCAGGGGCTCTGCAAATGCAACGTGACGCCCGCAGACCATTCCATCAAAGTCTGCATTTCAAATGTCACTACTTCCCTTCCGAGCCCTGACGTGCGCCCAAACAGTGGTTTACCCCCACATATGGGGTACCAGCGTACTCACAACAAACTGGGCAACAAATATTGGGGTCCAATTTCTCCTGTTACCCTTGTGAAAATAAACAATTGCTTGCTAAAACATCTTTTTTGAGGAAAGAAAAATGATTTTTTATTTTCACGGCTCTGCGTTGTAAACTTCTGTGAAGCACTTGGGGGTTGAACGTGCTCACCACACATCTAGATAAGTTCCTTGGGGGGTCTAGTTTCCAAAATGGGGTCACTTGTGGGGGGTTTCTACTGTTTAGGCACATCAGGGGCTCTGCAAACATAACATGATTCCCGCAGACCATTCCATCAAAGTCTGCATTCCAAACCGTCACTACTTCCCTTCCGAGCCCCGCCATGTGCCCAAACAGTGGTTTACCCCCACATATGGGGTATCAGCGTACTCAGGAGAAACTGGACAACAACTTTTGGGGTCAAATTTTTCCTGTTACCCTTGGGAAAATTAAAAAATTCTGGGCTAAAAAAATATTTTTGAGGAAAGAAAACACATTTTTTATTTTCACGTCTCTGCGTTATAAACTTCTGTGAAGCACTTGGGGGTTCAAAGTGCTCACCACACATCTAGATAAGTTCCCTTGGGGGTCTAGTTTCCAAAGTGGGGTCAATTGTGGGGAGTTCCTACTGTTTAGGCACATCAGGGGCTCTGCAAACGCAACGTGACGCCCGCAGAGCATTCCATTAAAGTCTGCATTTCAAAACGTCACTACTTCCCTTCCGCTCCCCGATGTGTGCCAAAACAGTGGTTTACCCCCACATATGGGGTATCAGCGTACTCAGGAGAAACTGCACAACAACTTTTGGGGTCCAATTTCTCCTGTTACCCTTGGGAAAATAAAAAATTGTGGGTTAAAAAATCACTTTTGAGGAAAGAAAAATAATTTTATATTTTCATGGCTCTGCGTTATAAACTTCTGTGAAGCACTTGAGGGTTCAAAGTGCTCACCACACATCTAGATTAGTTCCTTGGGAGGTCTAGTTTCCAAAATGGGGTCACTTGTGTGGGAGCTCCAATGTTTAGGCACACAGGGGCTCTCCAAACGCGACATGGTGTCCGCTAATGATTGGAGCTAATTTTCCATTCAAAAAGCCAAATGGCGTGCCTTCCCTTCCGAGCCCTGCCGTGTGCCCAAACAGTGGTTTACCCCCACATATGGGGTATCATCGTACTCAGGACAAACTGGACAACAACATTTGGGGTCCAATTTCTCCTATTATCCTTGGGAAAATAAAAAACTCCGGGCTAAAAATCATTTTTGAGGAAAGAAAAATATTTTTTTATGTTCATGGCTCTGCGTTATAAACTTCTGTGAAGCACCTGGGGGTTTTAAGTGCTCACTATACATCTAGATTAGTTCCTTGGGGGGTCTAGTTTCCAAAATGGGGTCACTTGTAGGGGAGCTCTAATGTTTAGGCACACAGGGGCTCTCCGAACGCAACATGGTGTCCACTAACGATTGGAGCTAATTTTCCATTGAAAAAGTCAAATGGCGCGCCTTCCCTTCCAAGCCTTGCCGTGCACCCAAACAGTGGTTTACCCCCACATATGAGGTATCGGCGTACTCAAGAGAAATTGCCCAACAAATTTTAGGAGCCATTTTATCCTGTTGCCCATGTGAAAATGAAAAAATTGAGGCTAAAAAATTTTTTTTGTGAAAAAAAAGTACTTTTTCATTTTTTACGGATCAATTTGTGAAGCACCTGAGAGTTTAAAGTGCTCACTATGCATCTAGATAAGTTCCTTGGGGGGTCTAGTTTCCAAAATGGGGTCACATGTGGGGGAGCTTCAATGTTTAGGCACACAGGGTCTCTCCAAACGCGACATGGTGTCCGCTAACGATGGAGATAATTTTTCATTCAAAAAGTCAAATGGCGCGCCTTCCCTTCCGAGCCTTGCCGTGCACCCAAACAGTGGTTTACCCCCACATGTGAGGTATCAGTGTACACAGGAGAAATTGCCCAATACATTTTAGGATCCATTTTATCCTGCTGCCCATGTGGAAATGAACAAATTGAGGCTAAAGAAATTTTTTGTGAAAAAAAAAGTACTTTTTCATTTTTACGGATCAATTTGTGAAGCACCTGGGGGATTAAAGTGCTCACTATGCATCTAGATAAGTTCCTTGGGGCGTCTAGTTTCCAAAATGGGGTCACTTGTGGGGGAGCTCCAATGTTTAGGCACACGGGGGCTCTCCAAACGCGACATGGTGTCCGCTAAAGATTGGAGCCAATTTTTCATTGAAAAAGTCAAATGGCGCTCCTTCGCTTCCGAGCCCTGCCGTGCCCACAAACAGTGGTTTACCCCCACATATGAGGTATCAACGTACTCAGGACAAATTGGACAACAACTTTTGTGGTCCAGTTTCTCCTTTTACCCTTGGGAAAATAAAAAAATTGTTGCTAAAAGATCATTTTTGTGACTAAAAAGTTAAATGTTCACTTTTTCCTTCCATGTTGCTTCTGCTGTTGTGAAACACCTGAAGGGTTAATAAACTTCTTGAATGTGGTTTTGAGCACCTTGAGGGGTGCAGTTTTTAGAATGGTGTCACTTTTGGGTATTTTCAGCCATATAGAACCCTCAAATTGACTTCAAATGTGAGGTGGTCCCTAAAAAAAATGGTTTTGTAAATTTTGTTGTAAAAATGAGAAATCACTGGTCAAATTTTAACCCTTATAACTTCCTAGCAAAAAAAAAATTTCTTTCCAAAATTGTGCTGATGTAAAGTAGACATGTGGGAAATGTTATTTATTAACTATTTTGTGTCACATAACTCTCTGGTTTAACAGAATAAAAATTCAAAATGTGAAAATTGCGAAATTTTCAAAATTTTTGCCAAATTTCCGTTTTTTTCACAAATAAACTCAGAAATTATCGACCTAAATTTACCACTAACATGAAGCCCAATATGTCACGAAAAAACATTCTCAGAACCGCAAGGATCCGTTGAAGCGTTCCTGAGTTATTACCTCATAAAGGGACACTGGTCAGAATTGCAAAAAACGGCAAGGTCATTAAGGCCAAAATAGGCTGGGTCATGAAGGGGTTAAACTAGCAGTAGTGACTACCATTTAGTGTAAATATACTGTTAGTGAGCTAAGGGGAGCCAAACTCCCATCCCAGTGCACCTTACATCAATGCTCCTTTCAGATGATCCACGCTCTTCACTCCCCAGAGTTAGCACATAAGGGCTTGGATTCATAGATAACAAAGGTCTGCGACTAAAAAGCTGTTTGATTATTTTCATATTATTTCATATAATTTCCATGTATTTTGGTGTTTTGATATTAAAAAAAAAAATCGTAAACTTCAGGACTTGCCACAAGCCTATAGGTTCTTCTGGAAACTCTAGTGTGAATCAGCTTATTTTTTTTCAACATTAACATGAATAGGAACTGCGTGATTGGCTGGTGGTAGTCAGGTCATTAGTGACATAATGAAAGGTCCTAATGCTTGCAAGAAACTTGCATTGGAATTTCATTCATGGAATTTCATTCATTAACTGTGTTTCCCCAAACTAGCGTTATGGCTTTGCGGAAGTGTATTAATTTGCCTGACCGTTTTTGTTTCATTTGTGGTGAAGATGCACTGTTGAATCAACAGCTGAATATTACAGACTTTGTGAAAAAAGTATACTTCGCATACTTCAGACTAAAACTTGGAGATCAAGATAAAGTTTAGGCGCCTCATAAAGTGTGCATGTATTGCATGCATGTCTTGTGACTGTCACATAGCCGTGACACATGCTGCTGCAGCGACGAACTGCTGATTATCAGGAGTGCTGCAGGTACCCAGGTTACCGAGGCAGCTGTTCGGTAAGCGCTATAGCTGTTTGGATAAGTTTTTATCCGAAGCTATTCGATCATCCCTAACCAGTACCTAAGACCCCTGCTACCTTGGGAGAGATACCTAGCTCCAATGAAGGTGAATTCATACCTGTACCAGATGACGAATCAAGTTCTGACTTTGAAGATGATACAAGACCAACATTTTTTTCCCATGAGGAAATGAAGGATTTAGTAAGAGACTTGAATCTTCCCAAAGATGCCGCTGAGTTACTCGGATCAAGGCTCAAAAGCAGGAATTTAATGTTACCAAGAGTGTCTTTTTCATGGTTCAGACATCGTGAAAAGGAGTTTGTTTCTTACTTTGCCCAAGTTGGTTTATTGAATCGATGTCGAAGGTTTGAAGGGTCAATGCAAAATCCAATGAGTCAGCGCAATGGCGTCTTTTTATAGATTCTTCAAAAAGATGTCTCAAACCAGTTTTACTCCACAACGGCAGATTTTACGCTTCATTCCCTTTAGGTCACCCCTTACGCTTGAAGGAAACCAACGAAAACTTGGAATTGGTTCTTTGTAAACTTAAATATGAAGACCATGGTTGGCAAGTGTGTGGTGGTTTGAAGGTTTGTGCATGTTGCTCGGGCAACAAGATTTGTATACCAAATTCCCTTGTTTTCTGTGTCTGTGGGACAGTCGAAACCGACAAAATCACTGGATCAAGAAGAGTTGGCAGCTGATGGTGCTCGCATTCAGTGAAAAAAATGTCCTCCGAGAAACCTTGGTACCTCCCTATAAAGTTCTTCTACCACCTCTCCACATAAAATTGGGCTTGATTAAGCAATTCGTAAAATCACTTCCAAGAGATGGGGAATGTTTTAAATATTTGGTCACCAAGTTTCCAAGCCTCTTGGAGGCAAAATTGAAGGAAGGTGTGGTCGTCGGACCAGACATTAGAATGCTTGTAGCTGATAAAGTGTTTGTCAATGCCATGACACATCCTCAAAAAGAAGGGTGGATTGCATTTAAAGAGGTCATAGGATCTTTTTTATTGCCTAAAAATTTCTCTGACTACAAAAAGACCGTCGGACGAATGCTGAAAGCATTTCAAGCTTTAAGTTGTCTGATAAGTTTGAAAGTGCATTTCCTCCATTCCCACCTTGACTACTTTCCAGAAAATTTGGGAGCTGTGAGTGAAGAGCACGGTGAACGATTCCACCAGGACATTAAAGAGATGGAAAGAAGATACCAGGGAAAATGGAGCATTACAATGATGGCAGACTACTGTTGGATGCTTCAGAGAGACATTCCATATGCTACTCACCAAGAGGAGCTACTACCAAGAGGAGCCTCACAGGGAAAAAAAAAAAATCGATTTTAGTGAGTGTTAGTGAGCTTATTTCAGTTCAAAAAATGGTTTTCATGAAAAATTTGTAATAAAAAATTAATTTTATAAGTCTATTTTCATTTATTTCGTGGTATTGCCTTATTTAACATAGTTACCTAAATTGTCAGGAAACATGATGTCCTATGACAAAACGGAGGTCATTTTCGGATTTAGCCCACCAAAAAACATAAAGATTACATGGAATAACCAAAACAGCTCTTGAAATGTTATTTTTTGCAGACCTGTGTAATCAAAGTGCTGGATATACATAAATTAATCTATCTAAGTATGAAAGTGGCAAAATACTACTGATTAAATATAAACTCCATTGGGCATGGCTCCAAGTATACCTGAAAAAGATAAAGCACTCCCATGCACTAAAGAATGACCTAACCAAAAAAATACTATATAGATACAATAATGTCATGTAGTTGGTATCACGCCACCTCTGTGACATTATTCCATCCATATAGTGTACACATGGGTTTCCTGATTTCTGACTATTCTTTAGCACATGTGAGTGCTTTATCTGTCTGTGGTATACTTGATGGGCATTATATTTAGTCAGTAGTATTTGTGTTTTAGCACTTTTATACTAACCCAGACTAATATATGCAGCACAGTGGTGATCATCAATTCTGTCATTGAATTTGATGCACAAATCAATGTACGGTAACTCTTTTTTTTTTACTTAGAGACAACAATATACAACAAACTGAAAAAATATGTCCTGACACCTGAACAACTAAAGGAGAATAGCTACCCACTGGTGCACCCTGAAAAATCTGAAAGTGCTGTGGTATTTACTGAAGATGAAAACAAGAACTTGGACAGTAAGTATTAAAAGTTCCAAAAAATGTGATATTCCATGTAAAAAGTGAGCATAGTGGATATTCTCAGATTCAAATCCAAGTGTATATTCTGACTATTAAAAGGGATGTCCTCGGGCAACCCCTTTTCAATCAGTAGATTTCCCCCATGTAAAATAACAACAGCAATTCTCTCTTCCGGTGCGGAAATGTTCCAGATGTCAGCGCCTGTTCTTCCGGGGATCTTGTGACGTTCCTATGTCAGGCAACTCCTGCAGTCATTCAGTGGCGCTTCACTCACACTTTAGATGAAACTGAGATCCGTAAAAAGTGAGAATTTCTGCTGCTCTCTGACTTCCTCCGATTCTATGTTTCGTCCAAAGGAAGTGGTTGTTGATTGGCTGCAGGACTTGTGCAGATACAACAGTGTCACACGAGCATCAGGAGACCAATGGAACCGACCTTTCTAGAATGTCACCAGCACAGGAGGTGTGTATAGGCTAACATTTTTCATGGGGGAAATACAGCGTTTGTGGCGGTTATCTGTGTGCTATATTAAAGGAGTTTCCACTACTTGGTTATATTTCCAATTTCTTTTTTTCTAACTATAGCTTCTTGTAAAATATGCTGTCGCTGTGGAGCAGAGTACCTTGTGACACCTAAAGGAAACTGTGTGCGCAAAGAGGAGTGCGTTCACCATTGGGGTCGTCTCCGCAGGCTGAGAGGTGCTGTATCACATGGGAAGGGGCACTGATAAACTTAGAGCGGTTGCTAATGAGTGTGTGTGTGTGTGTGTGTAATAGAGTCAGATTTAAAAAAGGAAGTAAACAATATATATTTTTTAATGTTACATTTTAGTTGCATTATGTTGGCTCCTTATCTTGATGCTTAAAGATACCGTTGGATATCCCTGTAGTAGCGACATATATGGTTATCTCCTTATTCTTCCTTTCTCAGTACCGGGAGGTTGGGAAACCCATTATAGCTGCTGCTCTGGTGCTGTTGGATCATCTGGTTGTCAAGTAGCTAAGGTTGGTGGAACTTTCTTCTACTATATTTAAAACGTGATTTTGACAGATGTGATTAAATTTCTAATGTCAGCATTTCTGATGTCAACTTGTAAGGTTTTATCCTGAGGAAGAGGTCCTGCCTGACCTCGAAAAGCGTTGACTATATAACCAATTTTGAAATAAAGCTTTGAAGAATATTGTCTGCCATCCATCTTTATCAGCAGAGCAGATTTGGGCACATACACCCGGTTTAACTATAAGTTTAATAAGCATACGGAAAATGTGAAAAAAAAAAAATGCTGCTAAAGTTTGTTTCAGAAACCAATTTTTTAAATTGCCCTCTTTCAAAAACAGCTGCCCAGTATTCATATTGGCATTAGGAAGTTTGGTCATGTGCTTCACAGCAATATATTAATTATAACACCCATTTGGAAAATATGAATCAATCAATGTCAAATTCTTTTACAAGCCTCACAAAAATATTTTTCTACTGTAAGAGTAGTGATCCTGGATGCCTTTCTTGATAAATACAATATTACACATTTTGGGTATTAAATTCGGTGATGTGATTGTTGATCCAGGCAACTAGTCTGATTTACATATGTGGAGTCAGAAAGGACATCCCCCCCCCCCATGGGATTTTTTGCTTTCTTGGTTATGTTCTAGGTTGAACTAGATGGACTTATGTTTACCTTCTTCCATAAAATCGAAGAAACTATGAATATGTGGCCCCTGTGTCCTATGTAACTCAAATACAGGCCTTAGAAATAAGGGATTCAAATGTTCAGATTGCATTTTTTTAGGATGTATTGCAGGCACAAGTATAGGTTTAGAAAGGCCTTGAGGTGCTAAAAAAACTAAGAAAAACAATCAAAGGACTTACCGGTAACAACTACACCACTTAATGAATCCATCTCATGAGCAATTTGACCCCATACATGTGGGCCATAAAAGTGAAAAAAAATTTTTTGCCAATAATTTGGTTCTGTATGAATTTTTTTTTTTTTTACTTTCACAAGAGATAATAGGAAAAATGGTCTGCTCTAAGCGGTACGCATTTTCTCTCTCTGATACTACTCTATATGGACAGACAAGCTCCTAATAGAAAGTGTGGCATTCTGCTTTTGTAGCAAAGATTTAGCTTCAGTGGTTTTCAGGCACCATGTTACATTTCTAGAACCCATGACGTCCCAGTAAAAACCTTTGAAAAGTGCCCACCATTTTAGATCCTACACCTCTAAAGTATTCATTTAGCTAGCATTTTCTAATCAAATGTGGTTTTGCCCACAACGACACCCCATATGTGGTTGTAAACTTTTGTTTACAGTAGAGCTTAAAAGGGAAGGAACGCGTTTTGATTTATTTATTTTTTTTAGGGCATGGATGTTGCTGAAATGTTCAGAGCTCTGTACGGTCAACTTCCTCTCTCATGAAAATACCTAATCTTTTTCTTTGCAGCACTAGGGTCCTGGGTTCAAATCACACCAAGGACAACATTTGCAAGGAATGTGTATGTTCTCTGAGTGTTTGCGTGAGTTTCCTCCATATAGATAGTGAATTTAGATTGTTGGCTTGATGTGGACAGTGATAACAAGATCTGTAAAATGCTGTGGAATATGATGGGGCTATATAAATAAGCATAATAAATACTCTTTTATATAGCAACTTTCAATGACACTTCTATCCATTCAGCCCCTTAGTCCCCCTAACCTTCAGCTCCCCAGGGTGAAAGGAAAATATTTCACAAGCAATTTCTTCCAGCTAATTGATTGTCGAGGTGAGGAGACTTAAAGCCGCAATGCTCCTCTGGGAAATATGAAAATTGTCTCTTCAGAGAGGAAGAGGACTAGAACTCTAGTACCTCCTATAGGAAGTAGCAATCCCATAGCTGGCACTAGAGTTCGAGTCCTCTTTCTCTCTGAAGAGACAATTTGCATATTTCCCAGAGGAGCATTGCAGCTTTAAGTCTCCTCACCTCGGCATGCTTAACATGTCACTCTCCGTAAGGAGAAACAATACTTCTTGAATCCCGGTCAGACGCCTCACATTCAGCCAAACCAGATCTTCACTTTGCACTGACGAGGGGCCGTACCCCAAAACACAGTGTCTGCAAATTGAGATTCTGGTTTGGCTATTATCCTAAGTCATGTGACAAGGGTCGTTATAGGGTCGACATTGACTGGTAGGATTGTTACTTCCAATAGGTGGCACTAGAGTTCTAGTCCTCTTCCTCTCTGAAGAGACAATTTGCAGCTAATTGATTAAAATGGAAGTCAACCTTTTGTACTCTGATGCACGGGGGCATGAAGAGACTTTTCAAATGCCTAGTTGTATTGCAGCATTTGAAAGCTATTTTACTAGGGGCAGTGGTAGTGGGAAATATAGAGGTGGTAATCGGGTGTGGAGGCAGTGAGCTCAGGACATTTCCCCCAGTGAGACAACTGTGAGCCTAGTCCAGGATAATACTGATGGTAATTGAGAACCAAATTATGCAGCTGAGGAAGTGATTTAGTCAGAAGGGGGAGGGTGATCTAGTCTGTCCAGGTGGTATATCTAAAGCCTGGGCAAAAGATAATCTGGGAGTTAATCGGCTGTTTCTATGGTAAGTTCTGGAGCAGGTGATGTCTCGACTGATGTTAGGTTTGGCTCAACTGTGCCTGAAAGTTATGCTGTGGTCGTGGGGATGATGATTCCTACATGTGGGTATTTTGGGTATGGGAATTCTTTTCCATGTTGCCAGAGTAAAAAATCTATTTCAGCACGCAGGTTCGGCTAATGGAAGATTACCTATGTACATCCTATAACACATTGCCTAGTGTTAGAGGGGTATGGCAAATATTAATTATTTTTTTAATAACTTTTTTATTTATTTTTTAAAAAATACAACTTTAACAAAATGTAAATTTACAATCATGTTAAAGGATTTAAGATAAACATAAGTTCACAACACCCCACACTTCCCCTCACCCAATACCTTTCAAATGCAAAAGATTACTTATTCATAAATATCAAGTTGCCATATGGATATATTCACCCTAATGATTAACATACGAGTTATGATATGTTTTTAGTTCCCTGTCAATGCTTCAGGGGCCTTCCCATCCCAACCTTAAAGGTATGTGCACACGTTGTGGATTTGGCCCTGTGGATCCGCTGCGGATTTGGCCCTGTGGATCCGCAGCAGTTTTCCATGCGGTGTACAGTACCATGTAAACCAATGGAAAACAAAAACCACTGTGCACATGCTGCAGAAAAAAGTGTATGGATTCTTAGCTTTTTTTTTCCCCGCAGCATGTCAATTCTTTATGCGGAACTGCAGCGTTTCTGCACCCATTGACTGCCATTATGTCATGCCAATCCGCAGCAAACCCGCATATGTAAAAAAAGATCTGCAGTTAGGCTGCGGTTGTGGGTGCGAGAAACGCTGCGGCCCGGGAGGAGAGGAGTGTGTGGGCGGTGACTGTGTGTGCGGGCAGGGTCTGTGTTTGTGTTGGTCGGGCGGGCTGTCCGTGGGTCTGGGGGAGTCTGCCGGGGCTGTGAGGGGGGTCTGTGGGCTGTCTGGGGGTCTGCCGGTGCTGTGTGTCTGTGTGCAGGCATCGTCCAATGGGACTACAAGTCCCATCCGGCTATGCCTGCTACAGTGACACTGATTAACACATTAGCCAATGATGGGACAGTAGTAGTCCCATCATCCGGCTTATGTGTTGAATGTAAAAAAAAAAAAAACCACATACAGTACATATATAGTTCATACTCACCATCTGCACCTAATCCCCGAAGCCATCACTCACCTGAAAAAAAATTAAAATAGTAAACCAACAATATACTCCCTGTGTCTGCCGTAATCCAATTAATACGATTGTCCCACGACGATCTCCCGTGGAGAGCTGTAACATCAACTGATGCGACCGCTCTCCAGGGGCTCCGGGATACAATGACTGAAGGTATCCGTCCGCACTGTGTCCCTCTGCCGCTGTGAGTACAGTATAGTTCATACTGTCACTTGCGGCACAACTGCGTGGGAAAATTCTCACTCAGCAGTGCTATAAAGTGAGAGCAAAGAACTAAAGTAACCTCATCAGTGATGCACTGCAAGAGCCATTGTCTCCTATCAGTGTGTCACTGGAGGCCGATAGAGCTGTCACATCTCCTGATGTGACAGCTCTATAGGGGAGATTGTCTTGGGACACTCGTTATTAATTGGACTACGTCGGACAGGGAGTATTCGGTTGGTTTATTTTATTTTTTTCAGGCAATCGAGGGCGTCGCAGTAATTAGGCGTGGTTGTAAGTAATGGTGAAATTGAGAATATTAAAAGAGGCTCTCACTACTACTAAACTCTCACTACTATAGGATTAGTAATGGATAGGTGTCTTATTGACACCCCTCCATTACTAACCGGGCTTAATGTCCCCTTACAATACAAAGGTGATATTAACCCGTTATTACACCATATCCCTACCGGGCAGTGGTAAGAGAGAGGCTAAGTGCCGGAATTGGCACATCGTGCAGATGCGCCATTTCTGGGGCGGCTGCGGGCTGGTGTTTGTAGCCTTCGGGGGGGGGGGGGGGGTGTCAATATCCATGGCCTCTTCCTAGGCCATGAATATCAGCCCGCAGGTGTCTGCGTAGCCTTTCTGGCTATAAAATATAGGGGGACCCCACTTCATTTTTTTGGGGGGGTCCCCCTATTTTAATAGCCAGGAAAGGCTATGCAGACAGCTGCGGGCTGATATTCATAGCGTGGGAAGGGGTCATGGGTGTTACCCCCTTCCCAGGCTACAGATATTGCCCCCCGGCCGTTGGCTTTCCCCTTCTGGGGAACCTTTTTTTTTTTTTTTTTAATTAAACATTGTTCATTAATAAACATTGACCTTGCTATTATATATCTATGGATATATCTATCTATCGATATATTTATAGATAGATACATAGATATATCCATATATCTATCTAACTATCCATATATCTAGCTACATCTATCCATAGATGTATCTATCCATAGATGGATCTATTCATATATCTATCTATAGATATATCTATATATACTGCAGATCTATCTATATATACAGCATAATAAATATATATATATATATATATATATATATATATATATATATATATATATATACATATATATACATACATATACACCGTATATATATAAATATATAAAATATATAATATCATTCCTTCTATCTATCCCATATCTAGCTATCTATCTATAGCTATATCAAATCCTCAACGTGTGCACATACCCTTAAAGTGCTGACATTGTGCTGCTAAATAGTACAACCATGGGTTTGGTAGGGCTAAGCCTACATCATCTTTATTCCTCTGCAGTATCTCAAGTTTCATTCTGGGATGGTCCCGTTCTCCAAATAAGATCTCTAAATAAGCCGTTGATGTAATGAAATTTGAGTGGAATCCATACAGGTGCATTATGTAATTCAAAGCTCAATTGAGACATCAGAACCATTTTAATAAGTTTAACCCTTCCAATTAATGAAAGGAACAGTTTGGACCAAGCACAAAAAAAATTTAGACCCAGCAAGTAGGGGTGTTGGCTTCAAATCTAGAAAGAGATCAGCTTTATTAGAGATGAGAATATCTAATATTTAAATTCATCTACATAAGTGATTTACACCTCATTAAACATTAACGGGCCTGTTATTGTGTCCATCGGCATTGGGACTGACTTGTGCCAATTAACAGTGAGTCATGATAGATAGCCAAAATCATGAAATAATTCCATAATCTCTTCCAAAGATAGACCTGTATCACCTAAAAAGAGAATGTCATAATTCACATACAGAACTTTTTTTTTTTTTTATAAAGTATCTTTATTGAAGTTTTTTTCCACAATTTTTAAATGAGCATATTACCCACATCAGGTAAACACCGACATTTAAGAACAACTGGGAAGGGGGAAATGGGACATGGAAAGGGAAAGTCCAAATTAGATTAAAAACAAAAGTTCCATTGTTAAAAAAAAAAAGTGACAAAACAGTCATCACCACTGTAATGCCTAGAAAGAAAAAAAATCTCCTTTTGGAGCTTCTAGCTGTGTAATCATTATTATTGCTCATGGGATAAACATGGATCATATCTCTCGTAATCCTCTTTATTAAATCAAGCCCAATCTCTGTCTCACTAATTCCCTCTACGGGAGCCCTTGTTCATCCATCCAGGCATCCCAAAGCTGTTCAAATTTATTAATATTGCCTCTTTTTTTTTTTGTACACACCTTTTTCCAAACTTTAAAAAAGTTTATTTTGTTGATATATTCCTTTTTTGTTGGGCTCTCAGTATCCAACCAGTATTGCGCTATTAGTTTCCTTGCTAAATACAGCATTCGTGCTATAGCCGGAAGAAGCTGGCGGCGAAACGCACGTCGGGGTGAGGGGACGCCAGGAGCATTTCTGCCACAGGTATACAACAATATTTTGATGATCACTTGTACTTAGGCTAGAGACTTTACCGTGTTCCCTCTTGAACCTGGGTTAGATTGGTCACGAAACATTTTTTTCTCTAGGCTTAGCAGAACCTAGGGCATTATGTATAAGCTGACATAATTACATTGTTTTTGTGATCTTATAATATATGGTACTGCGCAGTAATGTGTTATCTATCCTGTTAAAGGCTCTTTTCGTTATCTTTCTAGGGCATTTTGTCAGCATTGTCTACAGCACTAGCTATCATTAGACATAATCTTTAGTAGCTATTTTAGCCATATATTTTGGTGTTCTTCTATGCTGCAGTGTTTGACCCTCTTAATACTTTGGTTGGCGTCCCCTATTATGGTTATTCTTGCTATTTTTTTAACTGTTTTTATAGTTTATGCAATAAAATTCTTGTTTTTAATTTCATTGTTATTTGTGGGATCTCTTCTTTGTCTCATAAGGACACATATGGGACCAGTTTTGCAACTGTGTTAGAAGGATAATGGACGGTTAGAATACCCTTGAAATACCCCTGTATAAAGAAGGCACAAAATGTTCCAGGTTGTCCGAGAGTTCACTCTGGACTTGCGTATGTGCTCGGGCAAACTGAACTTAGTTGCAGGTCTCGTGGAAGTGCAAGACATTCTAAATTTCTTCCATAGAGCCGAAGATAGAGAGGTAGTGGCATCAATATGCATCTGCTGTAAACCCTCTAAAACGTGGTTTACATTAAGCAGAACCCTGTGCAACATGCTGGGAAATGTTCCCAAGTTTACTTCTTGAGACTTCCATATCCATAAGTGCTCAGGGCACCCACTCCCAAAGGACCTCCGCCTAATCCCATGACTATTAAATCTTTCCTACCTTGAATCAGGTTTTTTCACCTCTTGCCCTGCCTCTACCTATCCTCTTGTCATGTCAATTTGGTTCCTCACTAACTCCTCACATCTGTGATCCCAGTGGTCAACTCTGAAGTCATCTATGAAAATTTAGCCAGGTGTATTGGATGAATTTTGTTTTTCACCATTACCTTTTCCCCTACAGAGGACATTTGTTGTCTCCCTTTATAGGTACAATTTGTGCAACCGTAAAGCTGCATGAGGCATCAATTCCTTCATGTTCTGTTGGAAGAATGTCTCTGGCAATGGCATTTTTCATGGGTTTCGATACTGGGGGCTCATTAGGTACACAGGCATTTTGTGTCTGGTCATCCGCTCGAATGGCGTTATACCGGTACTTGTCGCCTTTGTTGCTCAGATACCCATCAGCACTGTCGGAAGGGATATTACCCCTCTCCAGCAGTGCTTTAGAAAGCCATGTTTTGAGGATAATGTTTATTAGCTCCACGATGCCCACTGACTTGAAGATGGTAAGAGGTTTTATGTCCAGAAGTCCACAAAGCGCTTTCAATGTGTCCCTCTGTCTCATTCTATCAGTCGGGGAATACCCCATCGTGACAGAACGTGTTCCCAGAGACCCTGGGTAGTAGTTGTAGCCGATTTATTGACTGTGGGGTTGTCTTCTACCCATTTGGAGAACACATCCACAAGTGGGTAACAGCAATTAAAGACTTAAAATACTAATAAAGATCACACTGGTGCTTAGCTTAATGCACACTTGTTAAAAGCCGCTGGCACCCTGGCAGGTAGTGTGCGACCCTGCCTGAAAATCAATCAGCACAGGAATAACAAACTCCGCTACCGCGCTAGTAACAAGTTGTGAATGCTGCTCCAAAATCACTGAATCCCCGTGCAGTACAGAGAATGGCACTTACTTGTACAGTCATGGCCAAAATTTTTGAGAATGACACCAAAATTATATTTTCACATGATCTGCTGCCCTCTGGTTTTTATTAGTGTTTGTCTGATGTTTATATCACATACAGAAATATAATTGCAATCATATTATGAGTACCAATAGGTTATATTGACAGTTAGAATGAGTTAATGCAGCAAGTCAATATTTGCAGTGTTGACCCTTCTTCTTCAAGACCTCTGCAATTCTCCCTGGCATGCTCTCAATCAACTTCTGGACCAAATCCTGACTGATGGCAGTCCATTCTTGCATAATGAATGCTTGCATTTTGCCAGAATTTGTTGGTTTTTGTTTGTCCACCCGTCTCTTGATGATTGACCACAAGTTCTCTATGGGATTAAGATCTGGGGAGTTTCCAGGCCATGGACCCAAAATCTCTATGTTTTGTTCCATGAGCCATTTAGTTATCACCTTTGCTTTATGGCAAGGTGCTCCATCATGCTGGAAAAGGCATTGTTGGGCGCCAAACTGCTCTTGGACGGTTGGGAGAAGTTGCTCTTGGAGGACATTCTGGTACCATTCTTTATTCATGGCTGTGTTTTTAGGCAAGACTGTGAGTGAGCCGATTCCCTTGGCTGAGAAGCAACCCCACACATGAATGGTTTCAGGATGCTTTACAGTTGGCATGAGACAAGACTGGTGGTAGCGCTCACCTCTTCTTCTCCGAATAAGCGGTTTTCCAGATGTCCCAAACAATCGAAAAGGGGATTCATCAGAGAAAATGACTTTGCCCCAGTCCTCAGCAGTCCACTCCCTGTACCTTTTGCAGAATATCAGTCGGTCCCTGATGTTTTTTCTGGAGAGAAGTGGCTTCTTTGCTGCCCTCCTTGAAACCAGGCCTTGCTCAAAGAGTCTCCGCCTCACAGTGCGTGCAGAAGCACTCACACCAGCCTGCTGCCATTCCTGTGCAAGCTCGGCCCTGCTGGTAGTCCGATCCCGCAGCTGAAACAGTTTTAAGATACGGTCCTGGCACTTGCTGGTCTTTCTTGGGCGCCCTGGAGCCTTTTTGACAACAATGGAAGCTCTCTCCTTGAAGTTCTTGATGATGCGATAGATTGTTGACTGAGGTGCAATCTTTGTAGCTGCGATACTCTTCCCTGTTAGGCCATTTTTGTGCAGTGCAATGATGGCTGCACGTGTTTCTTTAGAGATAACCATGGTTAACTGAAGAGAAACAATGATACCAAGCACCAGCCTCCTTTTAAAGTGTCCAGTGATGTCATTCTTACTTAATCATGACTGATTGATCGCCAGCCCTGTCCTCATCAACACCCACACCTGTGTTAATGGATAAATCACTAAAACGATGTTAGCTGCTCCTTTTAAGGCAGGACTGCAATGATGTTGAAATGTGTTTTGGGGGTTAAAGTTCATTTTCTGGGCAAATATTGACTTTGCAAGTTCAGTAATTGCTGTTAAGCTGATCACTCTGACATTCAGGAGTATATGCAAATTGCCATTAGAAAAAATGAAGCAGTAGACTTTGGAAAAATTAATATTTGTCTCATTCTCAAAATTTTTGTCCATGACTGTACTTGCCTGAAGTTACTGGTTACAAGGTTGTTCAGTCCATGCAGATGAAGATGAATGTAGTCCAGAACAAGGGAGCGTCCTCCTATTCTCAGAACATTCCCCTTTATCTCGTGGCTGTAAGATCCGTCGGTCAGCATCGGCCAATGGCGACGCCGTGTAGTAGCGTAGTGTAGTAATGGGCACACAAAGGGGCCAATCCGACGCATTTCGAAGGACCCATCCCTCTTTCTCAAGGTATGGTTCCTATGCTATCGCTTTCTTAATATAACCACGATCTCCTTCATCACTGCATGCTATTGGACCACCCGGTACAACTGCAAATAGACTCCAGAAAAAATACTTGTACACCCAAAATACTATTTTGCTATACCGTGTTGTTGATAGTTAACACTCCATTAGCACTGCCCTGCTTATTAATTGAATAAATGAGAATATAAATGAATAAATAAATGGGAGGGGGAAACGCTGTTGAATTGGGCTAATGCCGACAATGCATATGGCTGTGTGTTCCCTACTATGTCAAGAGAAAATTGCCAGTTACCAAGTGAGCAATCCTAAAAAAAAATGTATTTTTACATTTTTAAAAATCTTTATTAATCATTAAAAATATCTATGAATGAAATAACCAATTTTAAAGGGAAAGAAATTTGATAGAATAAATTATTTAAAACCCTTTTAAAAATAAGGTTTTACTGATAATTTTTTTATTTTCATAATAAAATAATGCTAAGTGGATCTCTATTTACAGGTACTTAGGGCATCCTTACATATTTAAATTGACGAAAGATGCTACTACCTCAGTATCCCTTAACCCCTTAATCCCGTATGACGTACTATCCCGTCAAGTTGACCTTGGACTTAATTCCGGGTGACGGGATAGTACGTCATACGCGATCGGCCGCGCTCACGGGGGGAGCGCGGCCGGGTGTCAGCTGCCTATCGCAGTCACGGACCGCCCCCGGCACATTAACCCCCGGCACACCGCGATCAAACATGATCGCAGTGTACCGGCGGTATAGGGAAGCATCGCGCAGGGAGGGGGCTCCCTGCGGGCTTCCCTGAGACCCCCGGAGCAACGCGATGTGATCGCGTTGCTCCGAGGGTCTCCTACCTCCTTCCTCCCTGCAGGTCCCGGATCCAAGATGGCCGCGGCATCCGGGTCCTGCAGGGAGAAAGGTGGCTTACCGAGTGCCTGCTCAGAGCAGACGCTGGTAAGCCTGGACCGATGTAAGTGAGATCGGCGATCTGACAGAGTGCTGTGCACACTATCAGATCATCGATCTGTGATGTCCCCCCCCTGGGACAAAGTAAAAAAGTTTAAAAAAAATTTCTTTATCTAAATAAAAAAAACGAAACAATAAAAGTACACATATTTAGTATCGCCACGTCCGTAACGACCCAACCTATAAAACTTCCCCACTGGTTAACCCCTTCAGTAAACACCGTAAGAAAAAAAAAAAAAAAAAAAAAAAACGAGGCAAAAAACAACGCTTTATTACCATACCGCCGAACAAAAAGTGGAATAACACGCGATCAAAAAGACTGATATAAATAATCATGGTACCGCTGAAAACGACATCTTGTCCCACAAAAAACAAGCCGCCATACAGCATCATCAGCAAAAAAATAAAAAAGTTATAGTCCTGAGAATAAAGCGATACTAAAATAATTATTTTTTCTATAAAATAGCTTTTATCGTATAAAAGCGCCAAAACATAAAAAAATGATATAAATGAGATATCGCTGTAATCGTACTGACCCGTCAAATAAAACTGCTTTATCAATTTTACCAAACACGGAACGGTATAAACGCCTCTCCCAAAAGAAATTCATGAATAGCAGGTTTTTGGTCATTCTGCCTCACAAAAATCGGAATAAAAAGTGATCAAAAACGGTCACGTGTCCGAAAATGTTACCAATAAAAACGTCAACTCGTCCCGCAAAAAACAAGACCTCACATGACTCTGTGGAGCAAAATGTGGAAAAATTATAGGTCTCAAAATGTGGAGACGCAAAAACTTTTTTGCTATAAAAAGCGTCTTCTAGTGTGTGACAGCTGCCAATCATAAAAATCCGATATAAAAAACGCTATAAAAGTAAATCAAACCCTCCTTCATCACCCCCTTAGTTAGGGAAAAATAATAAAATTAAAAAAATTTATTTATTTCCATTTTCCCATTAGGGCTAGGGTTAGGGTTAGGGCTAGAGTTAGGGTTAGGGCTAGGGTTCGGGTTGGGGCTAAAGTTAGCGTTAGGGCTAGGGTTAGGGTTAGGGTTGGAGGTAAAGTTAGGGTTGGGGCTAAAGTTAGGGTTAGGGTTGGGGCTAAAGTTAGGGTTAGGGTTTGAATTACATTTACGGTTTGGATTAGGGTTGGGATTAGAATTATGGGTGTGTCAGGGCTAGGGGTGTGGTTAGGGTTACCGTTGGGATTAGGGTTAGGGGTGTGTTTGGGTTAGGGTTTCAGGTAGAATTGGGGAGTTTCCACTGTCCAGGCACATCAGGGGCTCTCCAAACGCGACATGGCGTCCAATCTCAATTCCAGCCAATTCTGCGTTGAAAAAGTAAAACAGTGCTCCTTCCCTTCCGAGCTCTCCCGTGCGCCCAAAAAGGGGTTTACCCCAACATATGGGTTATCAGCGTATTCGGGACAAATTGAACAACAACTTCTGGGGTCCAAGTTCTCTTGTTATCCTTGGGAAAATTAAAAATTTGGGGGGCTAAAAATCATTTTTGTGAGAAAAAAAAAGATGTTTTATTTTCACGGCTCTGCGTTATAAGCTGTAGTGAAACACTTGGGGGTTCAAAGTTCCCACAACACATCTAGATAAGTTCCTTGGGAGGTCTAGTTTCCAATATGGGGTCACTTGCGGGGGGTTTGTACTGTTTGGGTACATCAGGGGCTCTGCAAATGCAACGTGACGCCTGCAGACCAATCCATTTAAGTCTGCATTCCAAATGGCGCTCCTTCCCTTCCGAGCTCTGTCATGCGCCCAAACAGTGGTTCCCCCCCACATATGGGGTATCAGCGTACTCAGGACAAATTGGACAACAAATTTTGGGGTCCAATTTATTCTGTTACCCTTGTAAAAATACAAAGCTGGGGGCTAAAACATCATTTTTGTGAAAAAAAAAATATATATATTTTCACGGCTCTGCGTTATAATCTGTAGTGAAACACTTGGGGGTTCAAAGCTCTCAAAACACATCTAGATAAGTTCCTTAGGGGGTCTACTTTCCAAAATGGTGTCACTTGTAGGGGGTTTCAATGTTTAGGCACATCAGGGGCTCTCCAAACGCAACATGGCGTCCCATCTCAATTCCAGTCAATTTTGCATTGAAAAGTCAAATGGCTCCTTTCCTTCCGAGCTCTGCCATGCGCCCAAACAGTGGTTTACTCCCACATATGGGGTATCAGCGTACTCAGGACAAATTGTACAACAACTTTGGGGGTCCATTTTCTCCTGTTACCCTTGGTAAAAT
Organism: Ranitomeya variabilis; assembly: GCF_051348905.1. NCBI lineage: Eukaryota > Metazoa > Chordata > Amphibia > Anura > Dendrobatidae > Ranitomeya > Ranitomeya variabilis. The sequence continues at coordinate 778,518,922 of NC_135232.1, forward strand.
AAAACAAATTGGAGCTGAAATAAATTTTGTGTGAAAAAAAGTTAAATGTTCATTTTTATTTAAACATTCCAAAAATTCCTGTGAAACACCTGAAGGGTTAATAAACTTCTTGAATGTGGTTTTGAGCACCTTGAGGGGTGCAGTTTTTAGAATGGTGTCACACTTGGGTATTTTCTATCATATAGACCCCTCAAAATGACCTCAAATGAGATGTGGTCCCTAAAAAAAAAATGGTGTTGTAAAAATGAGAAATTGCTGGTCAACTATTAACCCTTATAACTCCGTCACAAAAAAAAATTTTGGTTCCAAAATTGTGCTGATGGAAAGTAGACATGTGGGAAATGTTACTTATTAAGTATTTTGCGTGACATATGTCTGTGATTTAAGGGCATAAAAATTCAAAGTTGGAAAATTGTGAAATTTTCAAAATTTTTGCCAAATTTCCATTTTTTTCACAAATAAACGCGTTATATCGAATACATTTTACCACTAACATGAAGTACAATATGTCATGAGAAAACATTGTCAGAATCGCCAAGATCCGTCAAAGCGTTCCAGAGTTATAGCCTCGTAAAGGGACAGTGGTCAGAATTGTAAAAATTGGCCCGGTCATTAACGTGCAAACCACCCTCGGGGCTTAAGGGGTTAAAAATACTCACAGGGCATAAAGTTCTATTTCATAATTTAATCCCTTTGGGGCCAAACTATCTAATGTAAAAATCTATTTGGATTACATTTTTGACATGTTTTTCAAACCGTCACCCCCTCTTGGATTTTTTTGGACAGTTTGGACACCACAGAACGAAGTTCCAATGCATGACTGACCATTTTTGTCTTAATGGCGTGGCAAGGGATGTCCCATAAACTCCTTAGAGTTATCTAAATGTCCCTTTACCCTATCTCTGAGCCATCTCTTAGTGCGGCCAATGTAAAGTTTAACACAGGGGCACCTAACTGTGTAGATGACCCCTGTTCAATGGCAAGAGATTGGTTCTATCAGAGACACTATCATTTACTATCTGCATTCCAAAATATCGTTTGAACCGACTTCTTACATCTTTTACGCACACAACATGGGCAATTTCCACATGGAGTAAAGCCCTTGCTCATGGATCGTTGGGAATGGGCAGCATTAATCCAAAACCAATATTGAACCATTTTATTAGTAGGGGCTACAATATTCCCAATATTTTGAGCTTTTCTATAGATGAATCTCGGGTTGTAGTTCTCCTACAATTATATCTTTCTTTAGAATGGGCCAATATTTTTGAATTATATTAGTAAATCTTTTTTGATTTATATGGCACTGAATAATAAAAGGTACGGTAAATTCTCAATTTCCTATACTATACTAGAAGGTCCAAGTGATGGTTTTGTTCCATGAATCAAATTTGTTCTTGACAAGGCTTTTGCGTCTTGCCTTTTCAAGAAATTGCAGGTGATACCCTCTTTCCAAAAATAGATTCTTCAGATAATTTAAATGGAAGGTGCCGCAATTTTGTTTTTGTATTAAAAATGATTGTTTATATAAACAATTATTTTTAATACAAAATACATTTTTTTAACTTTAATATCTTTTTTATTATTAATTATTTTTGCAGCCACTGGGCGCCGCCATTTTGCTTTGCAGGAGTGTAAGTGTAGCTGCACGACACTTAGACTCTGCAAATACGGCAGCCCTGGGCATAGGAGGCTGCGGTCGGTGTCCGACCCCATACCTATCATTGAGCTGCTCCCTGCTGTGCTCTGGCCACGCCCCCTGGGCTGTCTCCACATCACAGCAGAGGCAGGAGATCGGCGCCATCTTTCTTTAGCCCACAGTGGAGCGTACCTGTGAGCTCCACTGAGACTTGAGAGCCGTGCTGTTATGAGGGGCAGCTCCATCTGTCTCCCCCTTCACACTGTCAGCAGCCGTTCCCTGTCCTCCGCTGCCTGTAATCTCTAGAATCCCTAGAGAAGCTGAAGTGCTGCGGTCTGATGTCCTCTTATCACGAGCTGCAGAGGTAACACGGGGGAGGGGGAGAGTCTCTCTGTGCTGCTTCCGCTCTGCCTCTCACTGCAGCCACTGATCAAGGACATCAGACCGTGGTGTATCTATTACTATACTGTGTGATACTGTCTGCTAAACCATGTATGTAATCCTCTGCTCTGTGATACTGTCTGCCGGCCGTGTATCTAATTCTCTCCTGTGTGATACTGACTGCTGAACCATGTATGTAATCCTCTGCTGTGTGAATACTGTCTGTCGGCCGTGTATCTAATCCTCTCCTGTGTGATACTGTCTGCTGAGCTGTGTATCTAATCCTATCCGGTGTGATACTGTCTGCTGAGCTGTGTATCTAATCCTATCCTGTGTGATACTGTCTGCTGGCCCATGTATCTAATCCTATACTGTGTGATACTGTGCTGAGCTGTGTATCGAATCCTATCCCGTGTGATACTGTGCTGAGCTGTGTATCTAATCCTATCCTGTGTGATACTGTCTGCTGGCCCGTGTATCTAATCCTATACTGTGTGATACTGTGCTGAGCTGTGTATCTAATCCTATCCTATGCAGTTCTCTCCCCCCTGCATGTCTTTCCCCATTGCACACACAGCTCAGTGCGTGCAATAACAGGATATGCTGCGGTCATGCTGTATTATGGCATTATGTGTGATCTGACTGTATTATATGTGATCTATATGGCAGTATTATTTTGATCAGTATTGTGTAATGATGTAAAACTTATACGACGGTATATGAGAACTAGATTGTGGGATTATGTGTGATATGTGGCGGTATTATGTGAAAATTATATGGTGGTATTGTGTGTGATCTATGTGGCGGTATTATGTGAGACGTATGTGGCGGTATTATCTGAGGCGTATGTGGTGGTATTATGTGTGATCTATGGCGTTATTATGTGAGATGTATGAGGCAGCATTATGTGTGATCTATATGGCAGTATTATGTGAGATGTATGAGGCGGCATTATGTGTGATCTATATGGCGGTGTTTTTTGAGAACACTATGGCGGTATTATGTGTGATCTATATGGTGGCATTATGTGAGAACACTATGGCGGTATTATGTGAGAACACTATGGTGGTATTATGTGAGAACACTATGGCAGTATTATCTTCACAAAGGGGACCCATTCTATGGTGGCCCTGGCTGAGCACCTGCACACGGGTCTGGGGTAATAGAGGGGGTAGCATGACCTCCAGTAAGGTGCAGTCAGGGGAGGGCTGGTGAGGCAGCTGAAGAGAGGGGTCTCATTTTTATCATTACTATATGGCTACATTTCCTTCCCAGCGTCACCCCGACTGCGCCTGTCATCTCTTTCACACATCGCCAGGTCAGGATCTGAGGAGGGGAATGGGGTCTTTGCATGCAAAGTCTGGTTCAGAACAGGCCATCAATCCGCAGAAATGTTTCCTGGATTTCTGTGGAGCACACGGTCCATCCATGTGTATAAAAGACAGCGCTCTATGTACATACAATCCCTGGCTGCTCCGCGCAATGAACATGGTGCCTGTTATGGCTGGACCTGCTGGTTAGGAGCACGGGGAATGACCTGATAGTCAAAACTGCAAAATAGAGCGAGCTCTGGGAAGTGGGAGCTCTGCTGACCGCAGCCCTAATCTATTATCACACACACTAGAATTAGCCGTGGATCGTACCTGACTCTGCCTAGACGACTCTTCACAGCCTGAGAGGTAACTACTCCTAAAGAGAAATATAGCCTCACCTTGCCTCAGAGAAATACCCCAAAGGAAAAGAGCAGCCCCCCACATATATTGACTGTGAGTTAAGAGGAAGGCACAAACACAGGAATGAGACAGGTTTCAGCAAAGGAGGCCCGACTTACTAAATAGACAGAAGATAGATAAAGGGATCTTTGCGGTCAGCACAAAAAACTACAAAAAGCCACGCAGAGTGAGCAAGAAACCCCCCGCGCCGACTCACGGCACGGTAGGTGCCACTCTGCAACCCAGAGCTTCCAGCTAGCGAGACAATATCATGATAGCCAGCTGGACAAAACTTAGCAGGTACTCAGAAATATATTCAGCACACAAATGAACAACAAATGAGCTTAACAGGGACTTAGCTTCTGCTGAAGTAGACAGGTCATCAGGAGATCCAAGTGAGATCTGAACCAGTACAGATACATTGACAACTGGCATTAGGTAACGATCTGAGCAGAGTTAAATAGAGGAACCAGCCTAGTCTTAAACGATGCAGCTGAGGAAGCCACCTCCAGACCAGCAGCTCCACTTTCAGCCACCAGAGGGAACCCACGGACAGAACTCACAGAAATACCATTCCTGACCACAGGAGGGAGTTCCAGAACAGAGTTCACAACAGTACCCCCCCCCTTGAGGAGGGGTCACCGAACCCTCACCAGAACACCCCGGCCGATTCTGACGAGCCAAATGAAAGGCACGAACCAAATCGGCAGCATGGACATCGGAGGCAAGAACCCAGGAATTATCTTCCTGACCATAGCCCTTCCATTTGACCAGATACTGAAGTTTCCGTCTCGAGATACGAGAATCTAAAATCTTCTCCACCACATACTCCAATTCTCCCTCGACCAACACCGGAGCAGGAGGGTCAACGGAAGGAACCATAGGCGCCACATATCTCTGCAACAACGACCTATGGAACACATTATGGATGGCAAAAGAAGCTGGAAGGTCCAAACGAAATGACACAGGATTGAGGATTTCAGAAATCTTATAAGGCCCAATAAAACGAGGCTTAAACTTAGGAGAAGAAACCTTCATAGGAACATAACGAGAAGACAGCCAAACCAGATCCCCAACACGAAGTCGAGGACCAACACGGCGATGGCGGTTAGCGAAACGTTGAGCCTTCTCCTGTGACAATGTCAAATTGTCCACTACATGAGTCCAAATTTGCTGCAACCTGTCCACCACAGAAACCACACCAGGACAGTCCGAAGGCTCAACCTGCCCTGAAAAAAAACGAGGATGAAAACCAGAATTACAATAAAAAGGTGAAACCAAAGTAGCCGAACTGGCCCGATTATTAAGGGCGAACTCAGCCAATGGCAAGAAGGTCACCCAATCATCCTGATCAGCAGAAACAAAGCATCTCAGATAGGTCTCCAAAGTCTGATTGGCTCGCTCAGTTTGGCCATTTGTCTGAGGATGGAAAGCAGAAGAAAAAGACAAATCAATGCCCATCTTAGCACAAAAGGACAGCCAAAACCTCGAAACAAACTGGGAACCTCTGTCCGACACAATGTTCTCCGGAATGCCATGCAAACGAGCCACATGCTGGAAAAACAACGGGACCAAATCAGAGGATGAAGGCAACTTAGGCAAGGGTACCAAATGGACCATCTTAGAGAAGCGATCACAAACCACCCAGATGACCGACATCCTTTGAGAGACAGGGAGATCTGAAATAAAATCCATGGAAACATGCGTCCAGGGCCTCTTCGGGACCGGCAAGGGCAAAAGTAACCCACTGGCACGAGAACAGCAGGGCTTCGCCCGAGCACAAGTCCCACAGGACTGCACAAAAGCACGCACATCCCGGGACAAGGAAGGCCACCAAAAGGACCTAGCCACCAAATCTCTGGTACCAAAAATTCCAGGATGACCAGCCAACACCGAACAATGAACCTCCGAGATAACCCTACTAGTCCATCTATCAGGGACAAACAGTCTCTCTGCAGGACAGCGGTCAGGTCTATCTGCCTGAAACTCCTGCAGAACCCGCCGCAAATCAGGGGATATGGCAGACAAAATAACCCCCTCTTTGAGAATACCAGCCGGCTCAGAAACTCCCGGAGAATCAGGCACAAAACTCCTTGAAAGGGCATCAGCCTTCACATTCTTAGAACCCGGAAGGTATGAAACCACGAAATCGAAACGGGAGAAAAACAGTGACCATCGAGCCTGTCTGGGTTCAACCGCTTGGCAGACTCGAGATAAGTCAAATTCTTGTGATCCGTCAAGACCACCACGCGATGCTTGGCGCCCTCAAGCCAATGACGCCACTCCTCGAATGCCCACTTCATGGCCAACAACTCCCGATTGCCAACATCATAATTACGCTCAGCAGGCGAAAACTTTCTAGAAAAGAAAGCACATGGCTTCATCACAGAGCCATCAGAACTTCTCTGAGACAAAACAGCCCCTGCTCCAATCTCAGAAGCATCAACCTCGACCTGAAAAGGGAGCGAAACATCTGGCTGACACAACACAGGAGCCGAAGAAAAACGACGTTTCAGCTCCTGAAACGCCTCAACAGCCGCAGAGGACCAATTCACCACATCCGAACCTTTTTTGGTCTCATCATTCAGTGGTTTGACAACACTAGAAAAATTAGCGATAAAGCGACGGTAAAAATTCGCAAAGCCCAGGAATTTCTGAAGGCTCTTTACAGATGTAGGCTGAGTCCAATCATAAATGCCTGGACTTTAACTGGATCCATCTCGATAGTAGAAGGGGAAAAAATGAAGCCCAAAAAGGAAACCTTCTGAACTCCGAAGAGACACTTAGACCCCTTCACAAACAAGGAATTAGCACGAAGGACTTGGAACACCATTCTGACCTGCTTCACATGAGACTCCCAATCATCCGAAAAGACCAAAATATCATCCAAATATACTATCATGAATCTATCCAGATACTTTCGGAAGATGTCATGCATAAAGGACTGGAATACAGATGGCGCATTAGAAAGCCCGAATGGCATCACCAGATACTCAAAATGGCCCTCGGGCGTATTAAATGCGGTTTTCCATTCATCGCCCCGCTTAATACGCACAAGATTATACGCTCCTCGAAGATCTATCTTGGTAAACCAACTAGCCCCCTTAATCCGAGCAAACAAATCAGACAATAGAGGCAGAGGGTACTGAAATTTGACCGTGATTTTATTAAGAAGGCGGTAATCTATACAAGGTCTCAGAGAACCATCCTTCTTGGCCACAAAAAAGAACCCTGCTCCCAACGGTGACGACGACGGGCGAATATGCCCTTTCTCCAAGGACTCCTTTATATAGCTCCGCATAGCGGCGTGTTCCGGCACAGATAAATTGAAAAGCCGTCCCTTATGAAATTTACTACCAGGAATCAAATTAATAGCACAATCACAATCCCTATGAGGAGGTAGGGCACTGGATTTCGGCTCATCGAATACATCTCGGTAATCCGACAAAAACTCAGGGACTTCAGAAGGAGTAGAAGGAGAAATTGACAACAACGGAACGTCACCATGTACCCCTTGACAACCCCAACTGGACACAGACATTGATTTCCAATCCAATACTGGATTATGGACCTGTAGCCATGGCAAACCCAACACGACCACATCATGCAAATTATGCAACACCAAAAAGCGAACATCTTCCTGATGTGCAGGAGCCATGCACATGGTCAATTGAGTCCAGTACTGAGGTTTATTCTTGGCCAAGGGCGTAGCGTCAATTCCCCTTAATGGAATAGGATACTGCAAGGGCTCCAAGAAAAAAACACAACGCCTGGCAAACTCCAAGTCCATCAAATTCAGGGCAGCGCCTGAGTCCACAAATGCCATAACAGAGTAGGACGACAAAGAGCAAATCAGAGTAACGGACAAAAGAAATTTAGGCTGTACAGTACCAATGGTGACCGACCTAGCGAACCGCTTAGAGCGCTTAGGACAATCAGAGAGAGCATGAGTGGAGTCACCACAGTAAAAACACAGCCCATTCTGACGTCTGTGCTCTTGCCGTTCAGTTCTGGTCAAAGTCCTATCACATTGCATAGGCTCAGGCCTCTGCTCAGAGGACACTGCCATATGGTGCACAACTTTCCGCTCCCGCAAACGCCGATCGATCTGAATAGCCAAGGACATTGATTCATTCAGACCAGCAGGCGTGGGGAACCCCACCATAACATCCTTAAAGCCCTCAGAAAGACCCTTTCTGAAAATCGCTGCCAGAGCACACTCATTCCATTGAGTAAGCACAGACCACTTTCTAAACTTCTGACAATAAATTTCAGCATCATCCTGACCCTGACATAGAGCCAGCAAGATTTTCTCTGCCTGATCCACAGAATTTGGTTCGTCATAGAGCAATCCAAGCGCCAGAAAAAACGCATCTACATTAAGCAATGCAGGATCTCCTGGCGCAAGGGAGAATGCCCAGTCTTGAGGGTCACCACGCAACAATGAAATAATGATTTTTACTTGCTGACTAGGGTCACCAGAGGAGCGAGGTTTCAGGGCAAGAAACAGTTTACAATTATTCTTGAAATTCAGAAACTTTGATCTATCCCCAGAAAACAAATCAGGAATTGGGATTCTAGGCTCTAACATAGGATTCTGAACTATATAATCCTGAATGCTTTGTACCCTTGCCGTGAGATTATCCACACAAGAGGACAGACCTTGAATGTCCATATCTACACCTGAGTCCTGAACCACCCAGAGGTTTAGGGGAAAAAAAAGACTAAACACACTGCAGAGAAAAAAAAAATGGTCTCAGAACTTCTCTTATCCCTCTATTGAGATGCATTAACACTTTCTGGCCAGTTGTACTGTTATGGCTGGACCTGGTGGTTAGAAGCACCGGGAATGACCTGATAGTCAAAATTGCAAAATAGAGCGAGCTCTGGGAAGTGGGAGCTCTGCTGACCGCAGCCCTAATCTATTATCACACACACTAGAATTAGCCGTGGATCGTACCTGACTCTGCCTAGACGACTCTTCACAGCCTGAGAGGTAACTACTCCTAAAGAGAAATATAGCCTCACCTTGCCTCAGAGAAATACCCCAAAGGAAAAGAGCAGCCCCCCACATATATTGACTGTGAGTTAAGAGGAAGGCACAAACACAGGAATGAGACAGGTTTCAGCAAAGGAGGCCCGACTTACTAAATAGACAGAAGATAGATAAAGGGATCTTTGCGGTCAGCACAAAAAACTACAAAAAGCCACGCAGAGTGAGCAAGAAACCCCCCGCGCCGACTCACGGCGCGGTAGGTGCCACTCTGCAACCCAGAGCTTCCAGCTAGCGAGACAATATCATGATAGCCAGCTGGACAAAACTTAGCAGGTACTCAGAAATATATTCAGCACACAAATGAACAACAAATGAGCTTAACAGGGACTTAGCTTCTGCTGAAGTAGACAGGTCATCAGGAGATCCAAGTGAGATCTGAACCAGTACAGATACATTGACAACTGGCATCAGGTAACGATCTGAGCAGAGTTAAATAGAGGAACCAGCCCAGTCTTAAACGATGCAGCTGAGGAAGCCACCTCCAGACTAGCAGCTCCACTTTCAGCCACCAGAGGGAACCCACGGACAGAACTCACAGAAATACCATTCCTGACCACAGGAGGGAGTTCCAGAACAGAGTTCACAACAGGTGCCCCCCCATACACCAGCACACTGCTCTCCTGGAATACTCTGTGCTGCTGTCACCCTGCTCCCTCCACCATATATCTCCAGAATCCTTGCTGCCTGCCATCCTCGGTGACTATCTACTTGTCAGTATAACTTTGCAATCACCAACAAAATGGCTGCTCACTGGGTTCCTGAATATCATCCTCTCTTATCCCTTAGCAAACACCTAGAAGGGGAGGAGAGGAGACATCACACAAGTCAGCAGACTCCGCCCATAATTACTGCAGTGCTGTAATGTGAGCTAGTTGTACACTAGGTTTTTGTCAAATTTCAGCAGCTGCTCCCCCTAGTGTTTAAAAGTGGAAATGCCAAACCTTTTCAAATTATTTTTCATATTTTACTAAATTATAAACAAATGATAATGTTTTTTAAGAAAATGTGAACATTAATTCTTTACATTTTTTCAATCGCTGGAAAAACATTTTTTGATGGCACCTTCCCTTTAACTCCAGATCGTAATCACTGTCTTTAGTACAATTTCGTTTTATAAGTGTAAATTGACTCTTTGGAATATTTAAAAGCCACATAGATTTCAGCAGTCAGTGTGAATGTAGCTGTTACAGTCCACCTCCTTGTGGTAACACTTGGTGATTAGAGTGTTATCTACGTATATATTTAAATAAAAAAAATTGACATTAGTAGTGCTCGTGGTAGGTGTAAACTCCAAGCCGTACGAGTTATCCTTAAGTCCAACTAAAAAATCATTGAGGTTTGCATGTGCCACATTATAAGGCCTTTGCGTAATTGGCCATTATTGTAGATGTGTGACTCCCCCACTTTCCCACGTGTAACTTTGCATAGCTTGGGGCAAATTTCATCCCCATTGCTGTTCCCCAAGTCTGCAAATAGAACTGATTGCCGTATATAAAATAACTATGTTTAAGAATAAACTTAATAGTTTCCACAATATAAAATTTGAGTGGGATTATATACGTGGAATAGACGTAGAAAGTTTTCAGAAGATTCGCACCCTTTATCATGGTTGATAACTGTGTATAAAGACCTAATATCTAAAGTGCCCAATATATAGTTTAGTCCACCGTATTGTTTCCAAAACTCGAATGGTATCACGTGTGTCTTTCAAGTTGGCTGCTGCTTGTCTTAAAGGTATGTGGACTCCGTCGAAAGTGTCTAAAACTACTCTAATGAAAAATAAAAAATGAGGTGGTTTTGGACTACCCAACATATTAAGCTACTATATAACAAATCTACTGAATCAATCTCAGAACTGGTTAATCAATAATTTAAATAATAGTTTGGTGGGAATTGAATCCTCTCTTAATGTCTCTTAAATTGTTATTGATAAAATACATAAAAAATCTCCTTAAACTCCAGTATACCCAACTATTAAATCTACCGTATTTTTCGTATTATGAGACACACTTTTTCTCCTTACCTTACCAGTCGCAATGGAGCAGGGTCCCAGGGTCGCTACTGGAAGAGGTAAGAGTGGCACGTTGCTGCAGGCTGGGATGAGGGGGGGTGTTTGGAGGTGCAACACTGCGGGTGTTCGGTGGTACGGGGGCCCGCCGACATTTTGTGAATGCCTAGGACCTTCGCACTTCCATGATTTACATTGCGGTGGATGGAAGTACGGGAGTTCCGGGCTTTCACAAAATGTCAGTGGAGCCCCCGCACCACCGAACACCTGGAGCGTTGCACATCTGAACACCCCTTTCTCCCAGTCTGGGGTCCGCAGCATTGCCCCACTCCTTCCTCCGCCAGCAGCAACCCTGGGACCCCACTTTACAGCAGCCACATCCCCATTTTATTTTTTAAAAAATTCCTATTTTTCTCCTCAAAATTTGGGGTGCATCTTATAATCCGGTGCGTCTTATAAACCGCAAAATACGGTAATCTAATGGCATAGAAAAGTTTAGCCAATTTACATAAGAAACTGAAACCAATATGACCATTTTAAAAAAACATTAACCCCTTTCCGACATTGGGCATAATAGTGCGCCGATGTCGGAATCCCCCTTTCCAGGCACATGACAGCTGATATATACAGCTATGTGCCCGCAACAGCCGCTGGTGGAATCTCGATCCACCCACATCTGATAACTAGTTAAATGCCGCTGTCAATCTCTGACAGCGGCATTTAACTCGTGCTTACCGGAAGCGCGTCACTAAACCCGCCCATCGGTTAATCCGTCACATGTTTGCGGGTCACAATGGGTCGGCATGACAACCAGAGGTCTCCAACAGACCTCTATGGTTATATAAAAAATAAATGATTTTATTGAAACATATCATTAAGCAAAATTTTTCTTAAAAAAGATGCAAACAGAAAAAGAAAACAAGGCAACACTGAGCAGATAAATAAATTTTGTCCAAAATTATGTATAGAAAATACAGTAACCTGCCCTGATAAACCCTAAATATATATAAAAGCAAATATATTGATCTCACGGTAGGGCACTTTCGAGACCTCTATGGTTGTCTTAGCCAGATTGCTATGAGCGCCGCCCGATCTGATCATCGCCTGAGTGTAGCACAGACGATCGAAGTACTGCAGTTTCTAGTCTCCCATGGAGACTATTGAAGCATGCAAAAAGTGATGGAAAAAAATAATTGTTTTCAAAATGTTACAAAAATAAAAAATATAAAAGTTCATATCCCCTCCATTTCGACCCATTCAAAATATAACAATAAAAAAAATCAAATTTACACATATTTGATATCTCCACCTTCAGAATTGCCCGTTCTATCAATATAAAAAATAATTAACACAATCGTTAAACTGTGTAACGAGGAAAAAAGTTAAAACCCCAGAATTATGTTTTTTGCAATAACGAGCAATCAAAAGATCGTATCTGCACTAAAATGGTATAATTAAAAACATCAACTCAGCAGGCAAAAAATAAGCCCTCACCTAACCGGAGATCACGAAAAAATGGAGACGCTACGGGTATTAAAAAATGACAATTTTTTTTTACAAAATTTGGAATTTTTTTCACCACTGAAATTTAAAAAGAACCTAGACACATTTGCTGTCTATGAACTCGTATTGACCTGGAGAATCATATTGACAGGTCAGTTTTAGCATTTAGTGAACATGGTAAAAAAAAACAAAACAAAAAAACCTGTGGGATTGCACTTTTTTTTGCAAGTTCGCCGCACTTGGAATTTTTTCTCCCATTCTCCAGTGCACGATATGTTGAAACCAATGGTGTTGTTCAAAAGTACAACTCGTCTCGCAAAAAAAAAGCTTTCACATGGCCATTTTGACCAAAAAATGGCAAAAAACGAAAACTCAAAAAGAAAATTACTTCTGGTTGTTAACCGTGGCCATTTTTTGAAATTCTGACCAGGGTCCCTTTGAGGTAATAACTCAAGAACGATCCAACGGATCCTAGCGATTCTGATATTGTTTTTTCGTGACATATTGGGCTTCATGTTAGTGGTAAATTTGTCAATAATTTTTGCGTTTATTTGTGAAAAAACACTGAAATTTTGCGAAAAGTTTGAAAATTTTGCAATTTTCAAATTTTGAATTTTTTATCTGTTAAACCAGAGTTATGTGACACAAAATAGTTAATAAATAACATTTCCCACACGTCTACTTTACATCAGCATAATTTTGGAAACAAATTTTTTTTTTTTGCTAGGAAGTTATAAGGGTTAAAATTTGACCAGCGATTTCTCATTTTTACAACAAAATTTACAAAACCATTTTTTTTAGGGACCACCTCGCATTTGAAGTCAGTTTGAGGGGTCTATATGGCTGAAAATACCCAAAAGTGACACCATTTTAAAAACTGCACCCCTCAAAACCACATTCAAGAAGTTTATTAACCCTTCAGGTGTTTCACAGCAGCAGAAGCAACATGGAAGGAAATAATGAACATTTAACTTTTTAGTCACAAAAATGAACTTTTAGCAACAATTTTTTTTTCAAGGGTAAAAGGAGAAACTGGACCCCGAAAGTTGTTGTACAATTTGTCCTGAGTACGCCGATACCCCATATGTGGGGGGGAATCACTGGGCGCACGACAGGACTTTTTGAATGAAAAATTGGCTCCAATCTTTAGCGGACACCATGTCGCGTTTGGAGAGCCCCTGTGTGCCTAAAGATTGGAGCTCCCCCACAGGTGACCCCATTTTGGAAACTAGACCCCCCAAGGAACTCATCTAGATGCACAGTGAGCACTTTCAACCTCCAGGTGCTTCACAAATTGATCCGTAAAAATGAAAAAGTACTTTTTTTTTTTTTTTTTTTACAAAAAAATTCTTTTAGCCTCAATTTTTTTCGTTTTCTCATGGGCTACAGGATAAAATGGATCTTAAAATGTGTTGGTCAATTTCTCCTGAGTACACCGATACCCCACATGTGGGGGTAAACCACTGTTTGGGCACACGGCAAGGCTCGGAAGGGAAGGAGCGCCATTTGACTTTTTGAATGAAAAATTAGCTCCAATCGTTAGCGGTCACCATGTCGCGTTTGGAGAGCCCCTGTGTGTCTAAACATTTGAACTCCTCCACAAGTGACACCATTTTGGAAACTAAACCCTCCAAGGAACTTATGTAGATGTGTGATGAGCACTTTGAACTCCCAAGTGCTTCACAGAAGTTTATAACGCAGAGCCGTGAAAATAAAAAATCATTTTTTTTTCCTCAAATGATTTTTTTAGCCTGCAATTTTTTATTTTCACAAGGGTAACAGGAGAAACTGAACCCCAATAGCTGTTGTCTAGTTTGTCCTGAGTACGCAGATGCCCAATATGTGGAGGTAAACCACTGTTTGGGCACATGTCGGGGCTCGGAAAGGAAGTAGTGACGTTTTGAAATGCAGACTTTGATGGAATGGTCTGCGAGCGTCACGTTGCGTTTGCAGAGCCCCTGATGTACCTAAACAGTAGAAACCCCCCACAAGTGACCCCATTTTGGAAACTAGACCCCGAAGCAACTTATCTAGATGTGTGTTGAGCACTTTGAACCCCCAAGTGCTTCACAGAAGTTTATAACTCAGAGCCGTGAAAAAAAATATATCATTTTTTTTCCCCACAAAAATAATTTTGTAGCCCCCAATTTTTTATTTTTCCAAGTGTAACAGGAGAAATTAGACCCCCAAAATTGTTGTACAATTTTTCCGGAGTACGCTTATGCCCCATATGTTTGGGTAAACCACTGTTTGGACGCACATCGGGGCTCGGAAGGGAGGGAGCACCATTTGACTTTTTGAATGCAAGATTGGCTGGAATCAATGGTAGCGCCATGTTGTGTTTGGAGACCCCCTGATGTGCCTAAACAGTGGAAACCCCTCAATTCTAACTCCAACACTAAACCCAACACACCCCTAATCCCAACTCTAACCATAATCACAACCCTAACCCCAACATACCCCTAGCCACAACCCTAACCCCAACATACAACCAACCCTAATCCCAACCCTATCCATAACCCTAACCACAAGCCTAACCCTAACCTCAACACACCCCTAACCCTAGTTCCAGCCCTAACCCTAAGGCTATGTGCCACCTTGCGGATTTATGTGCGGATTTTTCCGCACCGTTTTTGAAAAATCCGCAGGTAAAACGCACTGCGTTTTACTTGCTAATTTAGTGCAGATTTCCAGTGTTTTTTGTGCAGATTCCTATTGAGGAACAGGTGTAAAAAACGCTGTGGATTCCACACTAAGAATTGACATGCTGCAGAAAATACAACGCAGCATTTCCACACGGTATTTTCCGCACCATGGGCACAGTGGATTTGGTTTTCCATAGGTTTACATGGTACTGTAAGCGGGATGGAAAACTGCCACGAATCCGCAGCGACCAATCCGCTGCGGATCCGCAGCCAAATCCGCACCGTGTGCATATAGCCTAATTCTAACCCTAACCCTAGTTCTAACCCTAACCCTAGTGGAAAAATAAAAATAAATATATTGATACCCCCTTTATTTACTCAACACATAACATTTTATGACCTCTTCAATGATTTGGTCAAAACAAACAACATAAATAATTGGGAGAAATACCTTAAACTTAAAACTACTATTGAACAATGGAAAAAGTCGTAGTCTTACCTATTCATCTGATCTTTGTTCGAACTTATCGTATACACACCAAATTTTGGGGAGGAAAATAGGGAAAAAAAATATATAATAAAATGATGGTACGTCTTATTATTCACTTTCACTGTAGCTTAAGGGGAAAGCAGCTGTGGTGGATCAGGGACCCAGGAGGCAGGGTCATTGTTGCAGGAAGCTGGTGGTGGCAGGAGTGGGGCGATCCTGCGGGCCCCAGGATGAAAGCAGGGGATGTTCAGCTGTGCGAGGCTGCTGCAGGTCCCGTGCTTTCGCAAAATGTCGGCAGGGCCCCCGTACTTCCTATGGTTTTCCATTTGAGAAAATGGACTCCGGAGTTGGCGCATTTGCAAATTAAGATTTCGGGAGATTAGACCTCTTTATATGTGAAAACTAGAATGGCCTTTCTGTTGGGAGGCATTTTATGTTTATTAGGTTTAGGAAATATTTTTGCTTATTAGATCTGTTTTTGTATTTTTTTTTTTAAAGCAACATGTACAAGATGGACGTAAGGATAACCTGGTTGGCTTTGTGAAGACTTTTGAGAAGTTAAATACATCTGAAGGAAGTCCCGGTGTGTTTGCTTTAGACTGTGAAATGGTAAGTGGTTTTGGTTACATCAAATTCTTCAATGCTAACATTTCTGTATAAAAAGCTTGTACATTTGTATATCTGCTTATTCTGATGCAAAATAAACAAGTACTGTATTTTGCGGATTATAAGACGCATCTGTTTACAAGACGCACCCCACATCTTGGGGAGGAAAATGGGATTTTATTTTTTTTAATAAAATGGTGTGTTTATAATTTTATAATCTTTTTTTTTTTTTTTTTTTTTTTTTTTCAGTAGTGGGGAACAGCAGTGATGGAGGAGTGGGGTCCCAGGTGGCATGTTCGCTGCAGCATGAACTGGTGGAGGCAGAAGATGCTGCGGGCCTCAAGCTGGTGGGATGAGGTGTTTGGCAGTGACAGGAGTGGTGCGATGCTGCAGGCCCCAGGCTGGTTAGATGGGGTGTTTGGTGGTGCAAGGGTACTGCTGACATTTTGTGAAAGCCCAAAGCCCCGCATCTTCCATACTTTTTAATGCGGTAGACTACGGGAAAATGTCCGCCGGAACAGGTGCATGCCCAATTGATTTCAGGAGATGTATCTCGGTGCCGAAATCTCAATCTGCTCATGCGCCACCTCCGGCAGCCATTTTCCTGGAGTCCACCGCATTGGAGATTATATAAAGTGCAAGTTCTGGGCTTTCACAAAATGTCTGTGGAGCCCCTGAAGCGACTAACACCTCGTCTTACCATCCCTGGGGCCTGTGGCATCGCCCCGCAACTGCCTCCGCTGCAGCCAGAAGATTCCTGCAGCAGCGACCTTGGTATCCCGCTCCACCGCAGCTACAGTTCAGATTATAAGACCCCGAAACCCCTCCCCGGTAAGCTGAATTCGGACTGTAAGACGGACCCCCATTTGACACATTTTTTTTTCCCCCCCCCTATTTTCCCTCTGAAAACTTGGTGTGCGTCTTATGGTCTGAAAAATATGGAACGTTATCACGCAAGTAAGATTGCCAAATATTCCAGTAGCCTTGAAAATTATTAAGAACTTCAAGTGTTTCCACAATTTTGGCCACTAGTTGTACATACATTCACACACCTTAATATAACGACTAACTTGTGCCAAAATTTGAATAAGAGCTCCCCATACATAAGCTTTGTCAAATGAGGCACTGTCGTCATGATTTTTCATTTTGTTCACCATTAAAATTAATAACATTTTTTCAGCTGATGTATAAGAAATTCTCATGTAATAACGCCTCCTTCCTGGAATAAGAGCTTGTGAAGGCGTTATGACCGTGTTATAGGAATGATAAAATACAACAAAACACCCAGTCAAATAAAAATGTCTGCTCTTAAAGGGAACCTGTCACCTGAATTTGGCGGGACCAGTTTTCAGTCATATGGGCGGGGTTTTCGGGTGTTTGATTCACCCTTTCCTTACCCGCTGGCTGCATGCTGGCTGTAATATTGGATTGAAGTTCATTCTCTGTCTTCCGTAGTACATGCCTGCACAAGGCAAGATTACCTTGTGCAGGCATGTACTACGGAGGACAGAGAATGAACTTCAATCCAATATTGCAGCCAGCATGCAGCCAGCGGGTAAGGAAAGGGTGAATCAAACACCCCAAAACCCCGCCCATATGACTGAAAACTGGTCCCGCCAAATTCAGGTGACTGGTTCCCTTTAAATAAAGGACTTGAATGTTAATGTCTCAATACGGCCCTTTGGTGCTACTGTATTGAGAACTATGATCCATTCAGTTTCGTTTTTAACATTACCCTGTCTGATGCCATGTCTAACTATCTATTTTTTTCATTTTAAATACACTAGCATTGCAAAGTGAAGTTCTTTGAAATGATAAAGGATTGCTTTCAACTCGATATTTGTAGTTACATAGTGCAGCTAATCACTCATACACGTTCCAAAACTCTAACTTTTAGTTGCCTAGTTGTCATGCCAATATATGTTATACTGCAGGGGCAACTTTCAAAACCAATTACCATTTCAGTCTTGCGGGTAATGTTGGCATTTTTTTATTTAGATTTTTTTTTTTACCTTTTTAAGAGATTTTGAAATAAATTAATTTCCTTCCATATATTTGCATGCTGCAAAATCCCTACATTAAACTGATCCCATTCTGGAATCTCTCAACCTAAGGGGTAAAGGTTGAGGTGTGTGGACATAATGGCTTTTTGTCGAGATCTTTCACATTTTCGGATCTCCAGATTATACAGGGATGGTTTAGGAAAGTATTGAGATAAGTCTTCATCTGTTAGAAGTACTGGTCAATGTTTTTAAAAAGCTTGTCATATCTCAGCCTATAAAGAAAAAAACACCAGCTCACCCTTTCTGTTCCGAATAGTAATGAAGCATGAGGCCACACCATCGCCCAGTAGTTATTGATGCTAGTTCAAGGATAAAAAAAGGTCCAGCTTCCAGATCCAATTACAGATAAAATTATCATTTTATTGGTAATCTGTTTAGAAGATATGATACATATTGCAAAAATAAAATAAATCAACTGGAAGACCTCCCCGAAACGTAACCGTTTTGAACGTCAAACATTCTTGTATCTCAGCTGAACAAGTTGTTGCTTATTAATTGTATCACTCTTCCTACTTGACATTAATTTCTTAATGAATGTTTGGTTCTTCCACATCCTATTTTGATCAACTTGCAATCATATCCTCTTGGTTTAAATTTTTCAGTCAAAGTTTCAGCAGTTTTTTTGAATGATCGGAGCTAATTCTTTCCATGTGCAAGAACACTGTCCCTTCGGGATGTCTCGTTTTGTCTGCGAATGTTGAGATGTTGCATATAACAATGTATTGTTGGCAGCAGCTTTTCACAATAAATATTTTTTAAAAACTCTGCAGAATCTTTCAATCAGTAATATTCAAAACTTCAGCTCCTGATTTACTGTACTCCCAAGTCACTTTTATATTTAGATGATTGTAATTTAATCTCCCAAGGAAAATATTCAATGATAACATGGAGCTCTGCCATATAAAGAAAATATCATCAATGTAACTGGACCACGAGATTACCTCATCAAAACCACATATGTTCTGGAGCACCTCCCTTTCTCACAAACTCAGGAATAAATTTGCATATGAGGGCATGCAAGTCGCCACTGGAGCTGTAGGAAGAAGTGGCCGTAGTTAAAGGGAATCTGGCAGCAGTTTACTATGTAATCTGAAGATAGCATGAGGTACAGGCTAAAGCGCAGATTTCAGCGATGCCTGTCATATCAGGTTTTCTTTACTTCCAATGATTGTTTTAGCACCAGAAATGTATCATTGCTGTGACACAGCAGTGCGTGCCTCCTGGTCAAGCAGCACCCCCTTCTTTTATAAGCAGTTCACTGTCTATAGAAATTGTATATACAGAGACTGGTGTGGGAGGGGGCAGCTTTCTCAGCTCTGCTTCATGCTAAATCTAAAATCTCTGATTGGGTGAGAATGGCTGCACCCAGTAATCTAAGTAATCCATCTTTGCATTCAGCTTCTCTTTGCTTACACCATGCTGCTTTCAGATGTGGTAGCAAAAACCTGCTGACAGATTCCCTTTAAATGTCTGGTTTGTGGATTATACAAAAAAATGTAAAAACTCAGTACAGTTACTTGTTACAAACACACTTTCTTTGACACTGGGCTCATATTATTTTTCTTTGAAAAATATTTTGTTTGCATGATGATATCTCAAGCTTGAAGACTTAACCCCTTTCCAGACGTATAGTTACGTCTAAGGTGGCCTCCCCCTTTTTGCTGCTGGCAACTTTTCCAGCACATGTCAGCTGATTTCTTCAGCTGACATGTGACCTTAACAGCCGCAGTTGGATCGCGATCCACTCATGGCTGTTAACATGTTACATGCCGCTGTCAATCTCTGACAGCGACATTTCACACGATCGCGCCAGAATTGCGTCACTAATCCTGCCCATCGGCACCCATGACACATGACGGTGGGTCGCCGATGGATTGGCATCATAACCCGGGGTTTGCAGCAGACCCCTGTGGTTGTCATTGCCGGATTGCTATGAGCGCCGCCCAGCGGTCGGCCTCAAGTGAGCATTTGTTACACAGAGCAGAGCTGAAGCCCTGCTCTGTGTAGCACAGGCAATTGGATTACTGTATTTTTCTGACCATAAGACGCACTTTTTTTCCTCCAAATTTGGAGGAAAGTGTGGGTGCGTCTTATGGTAGGGATGTAACGTGGGGAGGGGGCAGCAGCGAGTGGGATGCACTGGGAGGCAGGAGGCAGAAAAATGTCCCTGCCTGGCTCCAGGAATCAGCACTGGGGAAACCACATGGTTCGATCATTAAAGTGCAGTGAATATTCATTAGCTGCTTCCCCGCCCACCTGTTAGCTGAGTGGTGAGCAGGGAACAGCAAATGAATAGTCCTTCACAGGGACACACATGGTTTCCCCAGCACTGGATTCCTGCAGCAGCTGGGGAGATCTGTGTGTCTGGTGGAGGAGGCAGCAGCAGGGGCCAGAGGGGAGACACAAGATCGCTGCATACCTGCCTGCCGGGGCTGTGCTGAATGCTGAGTGCTCCAGCACAAGGATCTGTGTGATGTCATGAAGAGGGCGGGCTGGAGCATCACATGGCAGCACAGAGCCCTCCCTCTTCTGATGTCATCACAGGTCCTGCAGACACCACACTACAATCTGCAAGCTTCCTCCTGTGCTGTGGAGAGGCAGCAAGAGGGAGCGCTCTGTGATGTCATGGGATGGGATGCTACAGCATTTTACCTCACCACAGCTGGCTGGCTGCCACAATTAAAAGGTTAGTCAGTACAACACACAATAAAGTACTCTGCCACTTCTGTGGTGAACTATAACTCCCAGCATGCCATAGGATCTGCAGGACATGCTGGGAGTTATAGTTCTCCCAATGGGATCTCAAAGCAGCACTCCAGTGTTATTTTTCAGTGCTGGAGTGGTGCTTTAAATATAAGCCCTGTGCCCCCATTCTTATACTCACCCTCCAGCGTCTTCCTATAGTACTTTACAGCACCACACTGGTCCTGCAGCTCCATCTTCTACCTGCAGCTTCCAACCTAATAACATACTATTATATATAATAACAACACATATAATAGTATGTTTATGTTATTAAATATTTTACCACCTTTTTTTGCTTCAAATATTATTTTCCCCTATTTTCCACCTCTAAAACCTGGGTGCGTCTTATAGTCCGGTGCGTCTTATAGCCGAAAAATACTGTATCTCAGCTCCTAGTCTCCCATGGAGATTATTGAAGCACGTAAAAATTTAAAAAATATATAAAATCACCCCTTATTTGCCCTATTCAAAATAAAACAATGACAAAAAAAAAACATGATTATTGCCGCCTTCAGAATCGCCCGATCTCTCAATGTATAGAAAGAATTAATCCGATCGGTTAACGTAGTAGCAAGAAAAAAACTAAACGTTAGAATTAAGTTTTTTGTTTACCACAACAATACATTAAAATGTAATAACGAGCGATCAAAAGATCGTATCAACAACAAAATAGTATCAATAAAAAACGTCAGCTCAGCATTCAAAAAATATACCCTTACCCAGATCACGAAAAATGGAGACACTACGGGTTTCGGAAAATGGCAACTTTTTTTTTTTTTTGAGGAACCAACACTTAAATAAAAAAAAAAAGCCAATACATGTTTGGTATCTACGATCTTGTAATGACCTGGAGAATGAAAATGGCAGGTCAGTTTTAGTGGACATGGTAAAAAAGCAAAATAAAAATTAATTGTGGAATTGCAATTTCACCACACTTTCAATTCAAGGGACATATTATTACTGCATGACAATCGTACATGCACACTGGCTGTGTGCTCGTGTGATCGCCACCAGGTGTCAGCTGTCAACTAAGTGCCAGAAACGGCTCACGGCACTTTAACCCCCTAAATACTGCAATCGAACTCAGTTGTAGATTGCAGCATTCTGGAAGCCGGCAGAGGGATGACAGCCTCTCTGTCCTTGCATCAGAGACTCCACGGCATGACGTGGGGTCTCGATTGTTGCCATGGTGACCCGATGTCATGACAACATCCGGGTCACCAGAGCTAGGAAAGTTGCTTGATCATGCACAGTCTCCATGCTATACATGCAATCAGCTTGAAAAAAAATTGTGACAAAGAAAAATAATAATAAAATCTTCTTTTTTTTTACATAATTGTAAAAATATAAAATAAAATAAAAACATAAGAAAAATCAAGATATTGTATCCATAAATAAATATTTGTATGAAAAAAAGCTATAAACCATAAAAGTACACATTTGGGATCACCGTGTCCGGAATGACCCGACCTATAAAACTGTCTCGCTAGTTAACCCCTTTGGTGAACATCATATAAAAAAAAAAAAAAAAAGAGTAAAGCAATGCAAAAATTATTTTTTCTGTAAATAGTTTTTATTGGGTAAAGGTGCCAAAACATAAAAAAATAAATGTGGTATCGCTGTAATCGTACTGCCCCGAAGAATAAAACTGCCTTGTCAATTTTATCACGCAGAAAGGCATAAACCTCTAACCCCCACCCCCAAAAACAAAATTCCTGAATTGTTTTTGTTAATTCTGCCTCCCAAAAGTAGGAATAGAAAGCGATGAAAAAATGTCTGAAAATGGAACCAATAAAAACGTACGTAGCTTTCAAAATATGCTGGTGCAAAAAACATTTTTTTGCAATACAAAGCGTCTTTTAGTGTGCGACAGCAGCCAAACATAAAAACCCGATACAAGGAACGGTTTAAAAAATAAAACCAATGCTTCACCTGCTTTTTTACATTTTGCCTCCCAAAGATCACAGTAAGGCTCTGCGCACATTTATCCTGTGCTCTTCGTTGACCGCGTACACCAGAGTTTCCGTGTAAATCTCTTAAATATGTGGTTCAGGCGGAACCTCTGGCAGAAAATTCCCTATAATGAGGCAGATAGAGGCACTGTGGAGGCCATAGGACCTGTGATCTGGCGGTATCCGTCTTTTTAGGATTGCATAAAAGTGCCATCGGCCACAGTTTTGTGCACTTCTGAAAAGGACACCACTGAACAGAGGCCAGACGGAGTCCAAAGTAACTCTGCTGCCTCATTATAGTGAATGGATCCCTCAGGGGTTTCATCTGAATCACGTCGCTCAGAGATTTAGATGGAAACCCCAATGTAAGTGCTCAGCGTAAAGCGCTGGATAAATGTGTTCCCAAACATTATATAAAATGTTCCCAATAAAAGCTTCAACTCAATCCACAAAAATAGCAAGTCCTCACTCAGGTCTCATCTGTTAATGGAAATATAGGGGCTTCCACGTTACCGGTAGTACAAAGCCCCACAATATACCTAAACCACATATAGCATCCACACATGTTTGGCATTTCTGAAGCGATGAGAGCCCGCCTAACTTACGGGTGCATGTCTCCAGAATCACCAGCTGGGCGTGACTAAGCAGCTACCTTGGTGTTCACTGGAGCCTCTGATGGTGAGGTCAGGCTTGTGCGGCAGGTAGCTGCCAGGTACCACTCCAGAGTGGAGTCTGGCTGTTTCTCCTGATCCTACTGGTGGATGGAAGACTGACAGGCAGGCGGGCACGGCTGAGACACTGACAGGCAGGGGGGCACAACTAAGACACTTGACAGGCAGGCGGGCACGGCTGTGACACTGGCAAGTGTAAGTGGTATATGGGAACAGGTAGAGACCAATACACACTGGAGGAGCAGGGACTGACTCGGGAAGGACAGGAACACGGACAAGTTCGAGTGGAATATGGGAACAGGTAAGGACCTGTTTAGACTGTAAGGACAAAGACCCAGGAGGTGCAAAACGAGAGCGGAGCAGGGAAGAACCGCTAGGAGCGGAGCAGGGCGGAACCGCAGAGCAAGAGCAGGATGGAACCACAGAGCGAGAACAGAGCGGAGCCGCAGAGCATACAGAGAAGACACAAGGATACACACAGCAGGGAAAGGAAGCCACTGACACGGAAACAAACACATAGGTTTGGATTGAGTTCAGACAAGATCAGGGACAGGATATAAGATGCAAGAATAGGACACCGTACAGACAAGGACTGACATGGAAAGAGATACTGGATAAGGACACAGGCCTGAGCATGCAGCCCTCAGAGAGGCGGAACATAGGATACAAAGCGCAAGGTAACAGGTCTGGGAATGTTGCCCCCAGAGAAGGCGGAAACAAGACAGGACCTGGCACCTCAGCAGCAAGACACTGACTGAGGGAGATAGTTGCTCGGGCATTCCTCTAAGGTTGGGAATGCTTTAAGTACCTGAGGCCTCTTGGCCATTGACCGGGGACACCTTAGGAAGGTGCTCACTGACTATAAAAACCAGGAACTGCCGGCGCCACCCCCTATGCACACCGCCAGGAAGCATGCACAGAGCAGGCAGGAGACATGAGGCACACAGCATGGAGCGGGCGAAAGACAGAACTCACAGCATGGCCCGGAGTAGTGAATAAGTTTGTGTGTAAGGGTCCCTTTCCACTTGCGAGGAAAACGGACGCGTGCAATCCGATAAAAAATCGGATTGCACTCGGACCAATGTTAGTTAATAGGTGTCTTTTGATTTGCGATTTTTTTCTCAGCCGAAATCGGACTGAGAAAAATCTGGATCGGCTGAGAAAAAAATCGCAGCATGCTGCGTATTGCTGCGATTCTCGGACGAGACTCGCCAATGCAAGTCAATGGGTGCGAGAAAAAAATCGCACAGCACTCGCACCATGCGAGTTCTGTCCTATTTTTACGCACCGGTGTCCTTTGAAAAGCCGGTAATTCAGCGCGGTGTACAGTAAAATCACACTGACAGGTTAGAATAGAGTAGATATATACACATAGAATGTGTATATATACATATATATATGTCAGTGAGACACCTATATATGTATATTTATATTTAATGCAGCACTAGATAGCATTAAAGCCGCTAATTCAATTGCCGGCTTCTCATTTCTCCTGCACAAACCCGACAGGATATGAGACATGGTTTACATACAGTAAACCATCTCATATCCCCATTTTTTTTGCATATTCCACACTACTAATGTTAGTAGTGTGTATGTGCAAAATTTCAGCGCTGTAGCTGCTGAAATAAAGGGTTAAATGGCGGAAAAAATTGGCGTGGGCTCCCGCGCAATTTTCTCCGCCAGAGTGGTAAAGCCAGTGACTGAGGGCAGATATTAATAGCCAGGAGAGGGTCCATGGTTATTGGCCCCCCCCGTGGCTACAAACATCTGCCCCCAGCCACCCCAGAAGAGGCACATCTGGAAGATGCGCCTATTCTGGCACTTGGCCACTCTCTTCCCACTCCCTGTAGCGGTGGGATATGGGGTAATGAAGGGTTAATGCCACCTTGCTATTGTAAGGTGACATTAAGCCAGATTAATAATGGAGAGGCGTCAATTATGACACCTATCCATTATTAATCCAATTGTAGGAAAGGGTTAAAAAACACACACACACACATGATTTAAAAGTAGTTTAATGAAATAAACACAGCGGTTGTTGTAATAATTTATTGTTCTCTCAATCCATCAGGAAACCCTCGCTTGGCAAAATAATAACCGCACAAGATACATACCTTCTGATGTCCGATCATGTCCCACGAGGTAATCCATCTGAAGGGGTTAACTAATATTACAGGCACGAGCTGCGATAAACCACTCACTGGTGCCTGTAATCCCCCGGGTGCTGAAAGGAAAGCAGGATCTGTACTTACATTGAGTCGCGGTGAGGCGCCCTCTGGTGGATGTTCTCATAAACTGCAGCCTGGGAACTTTTTCCCACGCTCCAGGTCATATGAGGACATCCACCAGGGGGCGCATCACCGCGACTGAAGGAAATGTAGGTCAATGACCTACATTTCATTCATTCGCAGGGGAATTACAAGCACGGAGCACAGCTGCATTTAGCAGGGCTCCTGCCTGTAATATTAGTTAACCCCTTCAGATGGATTACATCGTGGGACGTGATCTGACATCTGAGGGTATGTATCTTGTGCGGTTATTATTTTTCCAAGCGAGGGTGTTGCTGATGGATTGAGAGAGCAATAAATTATTACAACAACCGCTGTCTTTATTTCATTAAACTACTTTGTAATCATGTGTGTGTGTGTTTTTTAACCCTTTCCTACAATTGGATTAATAATGGATAGGTGTCATAATTAACGCCTCTCCATTATTAATCTGGCTTAATGTCACCTTCCAATAGCAAGGTGGCATTAACCCTTCATTACCCCATATCCCACCGCTACAGGGAGTGGGAAGAGAGTGGCCAAGTGCCAGAATAGGCGCATCTTCCAGATGTGCCTTTTCTGGGGTGGCTGGGGGCAGATGTTTTTAGCCACGGGGGGGCCAATAACCATGGACCCTCTCCTGGCTATTAATATCTGCCCTCAGTCACTGGCTTTACCGCTCTGGCGGAGAAAATTGCGCGGGAGCCCACGCCAATTTTTTCCGCGAGTTAACCCTTAAATTTAATAGCTACAGCGCTGAAATTTTGCACATACACACTACTAACATTAGTAGTGTGGAATATGCAAAAAAAAGGGGGATATGAGATGGTTTACTGTATGTAAACCATGTCTCATATCCTGTCGGGTTTGGGAAGGAGAAATTAAAAGCGGCTTTTATGCTATCTTGCGCTGCATTAAATATAAATATACATATATAGGTGTCTCACTGACATATATATATGTATATATACCTATTCTATGTGTATATATCTACTCTATTCTAACCTGTCAGTGTGATTTTACTGTACACTGCGCTGAATTGCCGGCTTTTCAAAGGACACCGGTGCGTACAAATCGGACAGTAATACGGATGT
Source organism: Ranitomeya variabilis (assembly GCF_051348905.1). Classification (NCBI taxonomy): domain Eukaryota; kingdom Metazoa; phylum Chordata; class Amphibia; order Anura; family Dendrobatidae; genus Ranitomeya; species Ranitomeya variabilis. Next base: position 778,545,757 of record NC_135232.1, read on the forward strand.
CATACGGATGATGCGATTATAAAAAACGGATGGTGCGATTAAAAATCGCATTGTACTCGCATGCCACTCGCATGAAAATCGCATACGTTCCATCCGTTTTTTCGGTCCAGATTACGGACCGTTTTTTATCTCGCAAGTGGAAAGGGACCCTAAGGCAGGTGGAGGATGGGAGGCCTTGCAGTGATGCCGGCAGCGTTGTTACAGGGGCTTTGTATATGGAGTCCTCAAATTGTTCTAGGAAAATCTGTGCTCCATGAGGCAAATGGCACTTCCTTCCTCCCAAGTCTCTCTGTATGGCTAAGTAGTACTGTACAGACACATATGGGGTATTGCCACGTTCAGTAGATATTGTGGGACAAATTATGATGCCATTTTTACACACTTCATGTGTGAAAATGTAAAATCTGGCAGTAGAAGAAAATGTTTGTGTTAATATTTTAGTTATTTTTCTTCAGTGCCCAATGATATCAAATTCTGTGACACCTGTGGTGTCAGTATAATCACTGCACCCCTAGAGGAATTCATTGAGAGGTTTAATTTGTAAAATGAGGCCACTTATGGGGGGTCCTGCTGTTCTGGCACCTCATGGGCTCTCCCAGTGGGTCATGGCACCTGCAAGACATAACAGTAAAATCTGGCGCTCCTTTACTCCTGAGCTTTGCACTGTTTCTGAAAAATATTTCCCGATTACATGTAGGGTGTTGCCGAACTCAGGAAAAAATGGACCTCAGTTTGTTGTAAAAAAAAATCCTATTGGCTCTTAACCCCTTTCTGCCAGCTGGCGGAATAGTACGTCAGCTGGCAGATCCCCCGCTTTGAGGTGGGCTCCGGCGGTGAACCCACCTCAAAGCCGCGACATGTCAGCTGTTTTGAACAGCTGACATGAGCGCGAGCGGAATCGCGATCCGCTCGCACCCATTAACTAGTTAAATGCCGCCGTCAAGCACTGACAGCGGCATTTAACTAGCGCTCCCGACCGCACGGCCAGAACTGCTCGCACCGCTGACCCCCGTCACATGATCGGGGGTCAACGGTGCATTGCCATAACAACCAGAGGTCTCCTTGAGACCTCTATGGTTGTTGATGGCCGATTGCTTTGAGCGCCACCCTGTGGTCGGCGTTCAAAGTACACCTGCCTTTCTGCTACATAGAGTTGATCTGTACTTCACCTCTATATAGCAGAGCCGATTGTGTAGTGCATGCTTCTAGCCTCCTATGGAGGCTATTGAAGCATGCCAAAATAAAAAAAAAAAGTGTTTAAAAATATAAAAAAAATAAAAAATATATAAAAGTTTAAATCACCCCCCTTTCGCCCCAATCAAAATAAAACAATAAAAAAAAATCAAACCTATACATATTTGGTATCACCGCGTTCAGAATCGCCCGATCTATCAATAAAAACAAAGGATTAACCTGATCGCTAAATGGCGTAGCGAAAAATAAAATCAAAACGCCAAAATTAAGTTTTTTTGGTCGCCGCAACATTGCATTAAAATGCAATAACAGGCGATCAAAAGAACGTATCTGCACCAAAATGGTATCATTAAAAACGTCAGCTCGGCACGCAAAAAATAAGCCCTCACCCAACCCCAGATCATGAAAAATGGAGACGCTACGGGTATCGGAAAATGGCGCAATTTTTTTTTTTTAAGCAAACTTTGGAATTTTTTTTCACCACTTAGATAAAAAATAACCTAGACATGTTAGGTGTCTATGAACTCGTAATGACCTGGAGAATCATAATGGCAGGTCAGTTTTAGCATTTGGTGAATCTAGCAAAAAAGCCAAACAAAAAACAAGTGTGATATTGCACTTTTTTTGCAATTTCATCACACTTGGAATTTTCTTCCCGTTTACTGTTACACGGCATGGTAAAACCAATGATGTCGTTCAAAAGTACATCTCGTCCCGCAAAAAATAAGCCCTCACATGGCCATTTTGACGGAAAAATATAAAAGTTATGGCTCTGGGAAGGAGGGGAGCGAAAAACGAAAACGAAAAAAAAAGGAAAAAGCTCCGGGGGTGAAGGGGTTAAAAAAAATTAAAAACTTGCGGCTACAACAACATTTTAGTGGTAAAAATTTAATTTATTCTTTCTTCACTGCTCAATGGTATAAAATTCTGTGAGGCACGTGTGGTGTCAATATGATCACTGCACCTGTAGATGAATTCATTGGGGAGTGTTGTTTGTAAAATTAGTTCACTTATAGGGGGTTTCTGTGGTTCTGGTACCTTAGGGCCTCTGTCAATATCACATGGCACCCTCAAATATGGTACCTCTTCCATTCTGAGCTTTGCACTGTGCCTTAAAAGTAGTATTCCCCCCCATATGGGGTATCTGCGTACCCAGGAGAAATTGCACAACAAATTGTATGGTGCAATTTATCCTGTTACCCTTATGAAAATGGAACTTTTGGGGCTAAAACATATTTGTGGGGAAAATGTGGTTTAATTATTTTCATGGTTCAACGTTAGAAACTTCTGTGAAGCACCCGATGGTTCAATGTATTCGCCACACATTTAGATCAGTTCCCTGACGGGTTTAGTTTCCAAAATGTTTTCACTTGTGGGAGATTTTCATTGTTGGGCACACCAAGGGCTCTCCAAACGCAACATGGTGTCCGCCAATGGTTCCAGCACATTTTGCCTTCAAAAAGTCAAATGGCGCTCCTTCCCTTCTGAGCCCTGCCCTGCGCCTAAACAGTGGTTTTCTCCCTCATGTGAGGCATCGAGATGCTCAGGAGGAATTACACAACAAATTTTGGGGTCCATCTTTTCCTGTTACCCTTGTCAAAATAAAAAAGTTTGGATCCGCCGTAAATTTTCTGTGAAAAAAGTTACCGTAAATGTTCATTTTTTTTTTTCCACATTCCAAAAATTTCTGTGAAGCACCTGAAGGGTTGATAAAAATCTTGAATGTGGTTTTGAGCATCTTGAGAGGTGCAGTTTTTAGAATGGTGTCACACTTGCGTATTTTCTATCATATAGACCCCTCAAAGTGACTTCAAATGTGATGTGGTCCCTAAAATAATGGTTTTGTAAATTTTGTTGAAAAGATGAAAAATCAGTGGTCAATTTTTAACCCTTCTAACTTCCTAACAAAAATAGCTTTGGTTCCAAAATTGTGCTGATGTAAAGTAGACATGTGGGAAATGTTATTTATTAACTATTTTGATTGACCTATCTCTGTGATTTAAGGACATGAAAATTGAAAGTTTGAAAATTGCAAATTTTTTCAAATTTTAGCCAAATTTAGTTTTTTTCACAAATAAATGCAAGTCATATTCAAGAAAGTTTACAACTGTCATGAAGTTCACTATGGCACGAGAAAGGATTCTCAGAATCACCAGGATTAGTTGAAGCTTTCCAGAGTTGTTACCACATACAGTGACAGTGGTCAGAATTGTAAATATTGGCCTGGTCATTAACCTGCAAACCACCTTTGGGGGGTAAAGAGTTTAAAGTCCTCTATTGGGCCAAAAATGCTGACTACACCATCATATGAATTTCTTGAAGGGTGTAGCTTTCAAACTTTGGTCACTGTTCCGGGGCTTCTACTGACCTCATATCCCTGGAGTTCCACGAATGCAACATGGTACCTGAAACCATTCAACAAAATCTGCTCTCAGAAAATTGTTCTCCTTCCCTTCTGAGCTCTCCCATATGCCTAAGGGTATGTGTCCACGTTCAGGATTGCATCAGGATTTGGTCAGGATTTTACGTCAGTATTTGTAAGCCAAAACCAGGAGTGGGTGATAAATGCAGAAGTGGTGTATATGTTTCTATTATACTTTTCCTCTAATTGTTCCACTCCTGGTTTTGGCTTACAAATACTGATGAAAAATCCTGACCAAATCCTGATGCAATCCTGAACGTGGACACATACCCTTAAATGGTAATTTTTGATGACATGTGCAGTAGTAGTGTGCTCATGAGAAACCTTTTACAAATTGTGGGGTTATCTTCTTTTCATTACCTGCAGATAAAAATATTGAAGCAAAAACAACAGTTTAGTGGAAGAAAAATGTAATTTTTTTTGTTTCAATGTTCCAGCATTATAAAATTCTCTGAAACACCTGTGAGTTCAGAACGCTCTATGCACCCAAAGTTGAATACTAGGGGTGTAGTTTCCAAGGTAGGGTTACTGTTAGGGGATATTTTGTTGTTTTGTCGCATTTGCAAAGCTTTGAGGTGCCAAAGTATCTGTAATATTTTCCAGACAACATATGTATGTGTGTGTGTGTGTGTGTATATATATATACATATATATATATATATATATATATATATATATATATATATATATATATATATATATATATATATAGCATCGTGATTACTCGCTAATCCCGCCCCCTGCACAGTAGCTCCGCCCCCACACAATCCCACCCCCACCACATTACCACACACAATCCTGCCCCCCACCACATTACCATACATAATCTCGCCCCCCACCCCATTACCACACATAATCCCGCCCCCCCACCACATTACCACACACAATCCCGCCCCCCCACCACATTACCACACACAATCCTGCCCCCCACACATTACCACACGAGGCTCCGTCCCCCACATTACCACACGAGGCTCCGTACCCACACATTACCATACGAGGCTCCGTCCCTCCACATTACCACACGAGGCTCCGTCCCCACACACTGCCACACGAGGCTCCGTCCCCACACATTACCACATGAGGCTGCGTCCCCACACATTACCACACGAGGCTCCATCCTCACACATTACCACATGAGGCTCCGTCCCCACACATTACCATACGAGGCTCCGTCCCTCCACATTACCACACGAGGCTCCGTACCCACACATTACCACACGAGGCTCCGTCCCCCACATTACCACACGAGGCTCCGTACCCACACATTACCATACGAGGCTCCGTCCCTCCACATTACCACATGAGGCTCCGTCCCCACACATTACCACACGAGGCTCCGTCCCCACACATTACCACATGAGGCTGCGTCCCCACACATTACCACACGAGGCTCCGTCCTCACACATTACCACATGAGGCTCCGTCCCCACACATTACCATACGAGGCTCCGTCCCTCCACATTACCACACGAGGCTCCGTACCCACACATTACCACACGAGGCTCCGTCCCCACACATTACCACATGAGGCTCCGTACCCACACATTACCATACGAGGCTCCGTCCCTCCACATTACCACATGAGGCTCCGTCCCCACACATTACCACACGAGGCTCCGTCCCCACACATTACCACATGAGGCTGCGTCCCCACACATTACCACACGAGGCTCCGTCCTCACACATTACCACATGAGGCTCCGTCCCCACACATTACCATACGAGGCTCCGTCCCTCCACATTACCACACGAGGCTCCGTACCCACACATTACCACACGAGGCTCCGTCCTCACACATTACCACACGAGGCTCCGTCCCCACACATTACCACACGAGGCTCTGTCCCCACACATTACCACACGAATCCAGTTTGCTTTTGATTTTACACTGTGAATAAAATGTATTAGTATTATTATGATTTTTAATTATTATTATTATTATTATTATGAACTTCATTTTAAGTTAATTTACCACCTGCGTAAGCACTATTGAATGTTGTCATTATTTACTTTAGCTTAATCACCAGCAGCGTTAATTAGATAGCAATGAGCGTGCTGAGCGTTAGCTGGCTGGAAACAAATAGTTTCTCTCTATAAGTCAAAAAGCAGTCTTTCCCTTCCATACTCTGTTGTGTGCCTAAACTGTCATTTCAGTCACATAAGGTGTATTTCCACATTAACCCCTTCCCGACATTTGACGTACTATCCCGTCGAGGTGGGGTGGGCCCGTATGACCGCCGACGGGATAGTACGTCATCACCGATCAGCGGCGCTCACGGGGGGAGCGCGGCCGATCGCGGCCGGGTGTCAGCTGCATATCGCAGCTGACATCCGGCACTATGTGCCAGGAGCGGTCACGGACCGCCCCCGGCACATTAACCCCCGGCACACCGCGATCAAACATGATCGCAGTGTACCGGCGGTATAGGGAAGCATCGCGCAGGGAGGGGGCTCCCTGCGGGCTTCCCTGAGACCCCCGGAGCAACGCGATGTGATCGCGTTGCTCTGAGGGTCTCCTACCTCCCTCCTCGCCGCAGGTCCCGGATCCAAGATGGCCGCGGCATCCGGGTCCTGCAGGGAGGGAGGTGGCTTACCGAGTGTCTGCTCAGAGCAGACACTTGGTAAGCCTGCAGCCCTGCACAGCAGATCGTCGATCTGGCAGAGTGCTGTGCACACTGCCAGATCAATGATCTGTGATGTCCCCCCCTGGGACAAAGTAAAAAAGTAAAAAAAAAAATTTTTCCACATGTGTAAAAAAAAAAAAAAAAAAAAAAAAAAATCCTAAATAAATAATAAAAAAAATATATATATTATTCCCATAAATACATTTCTTTATCTAAATAAAAAAAACAAAACAATAAAAGTACACATATTTAGTATCGCCGCGTCCGTAACGACCCAACCTATAAAACTGCCCCACTAGTTAACCCCTTCAGTAAACACCGTAAGAAAAAAAAAAAAACGAGGCAAAAAACAACGCTTTATTACCATACCGCCGAACAAAAAGTGGAATAACACGCGATCAAAAAGACTGATATAAATATCCATGGTACCGCTGAAAACGTCATCTTGTCCTGCAAAAAACAAGCCGCCATACAGCATCATCAGCAAAAAAATAAAAAAGTTATAGTCCTGAGAATAAAGCGATACCAAAATAATTATTTTTTCTATATTTTAGTTTTTATCGTATAAAAGCGCCAAAACATAAAAAAATGATATAAATGAGATATCGCTGTAATCGTACTGACCCGAAGAATAAAACTGCTTTATCAATTTTACCAAACGCGGAACGGTATAAACGCCTCCCCCAAAAGAAATTCATGAATAGCTGGTTTTTGGTCATTCTGCCTCACAAAAATCGGAATAAAAAGCGATCAAAAACGGTCACGTGTCCGAAAATGTTACCAATAAAAACGTCAACTCGTCCCGCAAAAAACAAGACCTCACATGACTCTGTGGAGCAAAATGTGGAAAAATTATAGGTCTCAAAATGTGGAGACGCAAAAACTTTTTTGCTATAAAAAGCGTCGCTGGTTTCACACTTGCGTTTTTGTCTGCAGCGTTTTTTGCACAAAAAAACGCATGCGTTTTTTCCCTATATTTAACATTGAAAACGCATGCGGTTTTTTTGTACGCGTTTGGTCGCGTTTTCAAACGCATGCGTTTTTTTTCTGCATGCGTTCATTTTCAGAAATACAACCTGCAGTATTTTCTTGCGTTTTTAAGCACATGCGTTTGTTTGCGTTAAAAACGCATGCATTTTTTCGAAAAAAAACAGAAAACACACTGAAAAGCCACCCACCACCATCAAGGTGATAAAGGGATCCAAACCCTAACCCTAACTCTACCCCTAACCTCACCCCTAACCGTTTAATGAACATTTTCTGACAGTCATAGTGCCACGTATTTCAGTGCCACGTATTTCAGTGCCACGTGTTTCAGTGCCACGTATCACATATTTCAGTGCCACGTATCACGTATTTCAGTGCCACGTATCACGTATTTCAGTGCCACATATTTTAGTACCACGTATTTCAGTTGCACGTATTTCAGTTGCACGTATTTCAGTTGCACGTATTTCAGTGCCACGTATTTCAGTGCCACGTATTTCAGTGCCACATATTTCAGTGCCACGTATTTCAGTGCCACGTATCACGTATTTCAGTGCCACGTATTTCAGTGCCACGTATTTCAGTGTCACGTATTTCAGTGCCACGTATTTCAGTGCCACGTATTTCAGTGCCACGTATCACATATTTCAGTGCCACGTATCACATATTTCAGTGCCACGTATTTCAGTGCCACGTATTTCAGTGCCACGTATTTCAGTGCCACGTATCACGTATTTCAGTGCCACGTGTTTCAGTGCCACGTATTTCAGTGCCACGTATCACGTATTTCAGTGCCACGTATTTCAGTGCCACGTATTTCAGTGCCACGTATTTCAGTGCCACGTATTTCAGTGCCACGTATTTCAGTCACGGTTAGGGTTAGGGGTAGGGTTAGGGCTAGGGTTGGAGGTAAAGTTAGGGTTGGGGCTAAAGTTAGGGTTGGGGCTAAAGTTAGGGTTAGGGTTTGGATTACATTTACGTTTGGATTAGGGTTGGGATTAGAATTATGGGTGTGTCAGGGCTAGGGGTGTGGTTAGGGTTACCGTTGGGATTAGGGTTAGGGGTGTGTTTGGGTTAGGGTTTTGTTGTGAAATTGGATTCTGGGCTCCCCCGGTGGCCACTTGTGGAATTGAACTTGTGTGCATCATCCCCTCTGTTCACCTGCTCCTATCAGGATGTGGGAGTCGCTATATAACCTTGCTCCTCTGTCAGTTTCTTGCCGGTCAACAATGTAATCAGAAGCCTTCTGTGCTTGTTCCTGCTACTAGACAACTCCCAGCTAAGTTGGACTTTTGTCCTTGTGTGTTTTTGCATTTTGTTCCTGTTCACAGCTGCTGTTTCGTTACTGTGTCTGGAAAGCTCTTGTGATCGGAAATTGCCACTCTGGTGTTATGAGTTAATGCTAGAGTCTTAAAGGAATTTCTGGATGGTGTTTTGATAGGGTTTTCTGCTGACCATGAAAGTGTCCTTTCTGTCTTCCTGCTATCTAGAAAGCGGACCTCGATTTTGCTAAACCTATTTTCATACTACGTTTGTCATTTCATCTTAAATCACCGCCAATATATGTGGGGGCCTCTGTCTGCCTTTTGGGAAAATTTCTCTAGAGGTGAGCCAGGACTGTCTTTTCCTCTGCTAGGATTAGGTAGTTCTCCGGCTGGCGCTGGGCATCTAGGGTTAAAAAACGTAGGCATGCTACCCGGCCACTTCTAGTTGTGCGGCAGGTTTAGTTCATGGTCAGTATAGTTTCCATCTTCCAAGAGCTAGTTCTCATATATGCTGGGCTATGTTCTCTCGCCATTGAGAATCATGACAGGGTTTCAGGTAGAATTGGGGAGTTTCCACTGTCCAGGCACATCAGGGGCTCTCCAAGCGCGACATGGCGTCCAATCTCAATTCCAGCCAATTCTGCGTTGAAAAAGTAAAACAGTGCTCCTTCCCTTCCGAGCTCTCCCGTGCACCCAAAAAGGGGTTTACCCCAACATATGTGTTATCAGCGTACTCGGGACAAATTGAACAACAACTTCTGGGGTCCAAGTTCTCTTGTTATCCTTAGGAAAATAAAAATTTGGGGGGCTAAAAATCATTTTTGTGGGAAAAAAAAGATGTTTTATTTTCACGGCTCTGCGTTATAAACTGTAGTGAAACACTTGGGGGTTCAAAGTTCTCACAACACATCTAGATAAGTTCCTTGGGAGGTCTAGTTTCCAATATGGGGTCACTTGTGGGGGGTTTGTACTGTTTGGGTACATCAGGGGCTCTGCAAATGCAACGTGACGCCTGCAGACCAATCCATTTAAGTCTGCATTCCAAATGGCGCTCCTTCCCTTCCGAGCTCTGTCATGCACCCAAACAGTGGTTCCCCCCCACACATGGGGTATCAGCGTACTCAGGACAAATTGGACAACAACTTTTGGGGTCTAATTTATCCTGTTACCCTTGTGAAAATACAAAACTGGGGGCTAAAAAATCATTTTTGAGAAAAAAAATAAAAATTATTTTCACGGCTCTGCGTTATAATCTGTAGTGAAACACTTGGGGGTTCAAAGCTCTCAAAACACATCTAGATAAGTTCCTTAGGGGGTCTACTTTCCAAAATGGTGTCACTTGTAGGGAGTTTCAATGTTTAGGCACATCAGGGGCTCTCCAAACGCAACATGGCGTCCCATCTCAATTCCAGTCAATTTTGCATTGAAAAGTCAAATGGCGCTCCTTCCCTTCCAAGCTCTGCCATGCGCCCAAACAATGGTTTACACCCACATATGGGGTATCATCGTACTCAGGACAAATTGCACAACATTTTTTGGGGTCCAATTTCTTCTCTTACCCTTGGGAAAATAAAAAATTGGGGGCAAAAAGATCATTTTTGTGAAAAAATATGATTTTTTATTTTTACGGCTCTGCATTATAAACTTCTGTGAAGCACTTGGTGGGTCAAAGTGCTCACCACACATCAAGATAAGTTCCTTAGGGGGTCTACTTTCCAAAATGGTGTCACTTGTAGGGGGTTTCAGTGTTTAGGCACATCAGGGGCTCTCCAAACGCAACATGGCATCCCATCTCAATTCCAGTCAATTTTGCATTGAAAAGTCAAATGGCGCTCCTTTCCTTCCGAGCTCTGCCATACGCCCAAACAGTGGTTTACCCTCACATATGGGGTATCAGCGTACTCAGGACAAATTGTACAACAACTTTGGGGGTCCATTTTCTCCTGTTACCCTTGGTAAAATAAAACAAATTGGAGCTGAAATAAATTGTGTGTGAAAAAAAGTTAAATGCTCATTTTTATTTAAACATTCAAAAAATTCCTGTGAAACACCTGAAGGGTTAATAAACTTCTTGAATGTGGTTTTGAGCACCTTGAGGGGTGCAGTTTTTAGAATGGTGTCACACTTGGGTATTTTCTATCATATAGACCCCTCAAAATGACTTCAAATGAGATGTGGTCCCTAAAAAAAAATGGTGTTGTAAAAATGAGAAATTGCTGGTCAACTTTTAACCCTTATAACTCCATCACAAAAAAATATTTTGGTTCCAAAATTGTACTGATGTAAAGTAGACATGTGGGAAATGTTACTTATTAAGTATTTTGCGTGACATATGTCTGTGATTTAAGGGCATAAAAATTCAAAGTTGGAAAATTGCGAAATTTTCACAATTTTCGCCAAATATTCGTTTTTTTCACAAATAAATGCAAGTTATATCGAATAAATTTTACCACTAACATGAAGTACAATATGTCACGAGAAAACAATGTCAGAATCGCCAAGATCCGTCAAAGTTTTCCAGAGTTATAGCCTCATAAAGGGACAGTGGTCAGAATTGTAAAAATTGGCCCGGTCATTAACGTGCAAACCACCCTTGGGGGTGAAGGGGTTAAGGGGTCCAGCGTTTAAAGCGAACCTCTCAGCAGTTTTGGCCGATATAAGGTACGGCTACCGCCTTTCAGGGCTTACCCACAGCATTTGTAATGCTGTAGATAAGCCGCCTGGCCTGGCCTGAAAGATAAGAAAAAAAGTTTTATTATACTCTCCCGGGGGGGGGGGGGGGGGACCCGGGCCAATGTGTGTCGCAGGTCCGGCGCCTCCCATCTTCGTGCGATGCCGCCCTCCTGTTGCTTCATCGCTCCCCGGCATCACGCTCCTGCACAGGCATACTTATCTAACGGTGCTTGGGCCTCTCTGACCTTTCCCAGCATCTGCAGTATTTTGCTCTGCCCTCAACAGGGCAGATAAGTACGCCTGCGCAGGAGTGCAATGCTGGGGAGCGATGAAGCAACAGGAGGGCGGCGATCATAAGAAGATGGGTGTTGCAGGTCCGGCGCCTCCCATCAGAGCATTATAGAATGCTGTAGATAACCCCTGAAAGGCGGTGGCCGCATCTTATATCGGCCAAAACTGATGACAGGTACCCTTTGAATCAAACATTTGTTTAGGAGTTATCTGGCATTTAGGCATCTCCATCACTTCAAAAGTGAAGTGTTGCCTAAAAGTTAATAGGTTTTGTAAATTTTGAAAAAAAAATGGGAAAAAATTCCTGCTAACCTCTTTTTTTTTTTTTTTTTTTTTTTTAGCATTCTACCTTCCTAACAAAATAAAAAGAACATTTCAAAAATTGTGCTGCCGTTAAGTAGATCTATCTGTCTTAAAGGCATAAAAATGTTTGAAAAAAAAAAATCTACATTTTTGACAAACTTCTATTTTTCATTCCAAAGTTATTACCACGTAGAGTAACTTGTTACTTTTAACATATCTCGCCTGTCAGGAAGGTGAAAATATTCTATGGCGGTAAGGGGTTAATATTTACTCTGGTTGAACAATAAGATTACCATTAGCTCAACAGAGTATTTGGTGTTTGCTAAAACTTTAGAATTTTATATTTCTGCATTTAATAATTTATAATTAATGTTATAACTTTTTTCTTTTACAGTGTTACACTATAAAAGGACTGGAGTTGACTCGTGTTACTGTTATAAACTATCAGCTTAAGGTTATTTATGACACTTTTGTAATACCAGACAACAAGATTGTGGACTACAATACCAGGTGACTGTGACATTGCTCGCTTATAAGGATTTATTAATTTAATTTTTTTTTTTACATGCAAGCCTTGTAAGGTTTTGTTGTTGGTCAATCCTGAAAGGTTTGATGTAATGATGTAATGTACAACCATCTAAAGTTTATATGTTCCAATAGAAGAATACTCTGAGTCAGGACACTTTTAACCTCTTTGCGGCTTTGGAAATCTGAAGCTCCAAAAGATGATACATGTGCACAGCAAGTCGGTTTTACATTGCTGTGCATGTGTCTATTTTTTTTTAGCATTGATTTTGCTCTTTTGTCAGGCGGGCTTTGTACCATACCCATAAAGAAAAAGATGCTATGTGCACATAACCTAATTCTTCATTCGCATCTGCGTCAAATACATTTTTCTAATGGAGAGCACACAAACACGTTAAAGTCAACTGATCCTTTTACATAATTTTTTTTGGTGGGGGGGGGTTATTTTGGGAGTCTGATTCACACATTAAAAAAAAAAAAAACACAGAAAAAGATACAGCCTTATCAACACCAAATCTAATAAATGCACGAACACGATGCAGCAGATTCTCATAAGGCGGGGGCATCACAGGTGCAAAATATTGATGAAAACAACCACTGAGAAACCTACCAATTCATGGAGGGGATGGCTGCCTAGTAAAAAATACACACAGATGAATCTTGTATAGATCGTCAGTCACACAGGTATGTGTGATGCACAGTGTCTGGCTAAGGCTAAATTCACATTAGCGTATCTGTGCGCAGCGTATCATCTGCATGCCAAAACGCATTTAAACGCATTCTTACACTTCATTTTTTATCCATCGAACTCATGTTCTTGTATACCAATGCTTTCCCATAGACAGTAATGCGTTGTTTTGACGCACGCATGCGCATTCCTAAGCATATTTTACGAGACAAAAAATGCAACCTGTTGCGTGCGATGGGCGCGCCGAAACAACGCATGCGGATGCATCCGCATACAAACTGATGCCAGTGCATGTCCCTGTGTACACAATGTTAAATATAGGTACGCAAGATGCATGCTGATCTATGCGGATCTGTACACTGCGCACAGTTACGCTAATGTGAACCCGGCCTAAGAGCCTACACTGTGTGCAGAATTATTAGGCAAGTTGTATTTTAGAGGATTATTTTTATTATTGATCAACAACTATGTTCTCGATCAACCCAAAAGACTCCATAAATATCAAAGCTTAATATTTTTGAAGTTGGAGTGGGGTTTTTTAGATTTGGCTATCTTAGGAGGATATCTGTTTGTGCAGGTAACTATTACTGTGCAGAATTATTAGGCAACTTAATAAAAACCAAATATTTTCACCAGGTAAACCAATATAACTGCACAAAATTTAGAAATAAACATTTCTGACATGCAAAAACAAAACCCCAAAAAATTAGTGACCAATATAGCCACCTTTCTTTATGATGATACTAACCGCCTTCCATCCATAGATTCTGTCAGTTGCTTGATCTATTTACAATCAACATTGCGTGCAGCAGCCACCACAACCTCCCAGACACTGTTCCGAGAGGTGCACTGTTTTCCCTCCCTGTAGATCTCACATTTTATGAGGGACCACAGGTTCTCTATGGGGTTCACATCAGGTGAACAATGGGGGCCATGTCATTATTTTTTCTTCTTTGAGACCTTTACTGGCCAGCCACGCTGTGGAGTAGTTGGAGGCATGTGATGGAGCATTGTCCTGCATGAAAATATTTTTTTTTATTTGAACGATACCGACTTCTTCCTGTACAACTGCTTGAAGAAGTTGTCTTTCAGAAACTGGCAGTAGGTCTGGGGTTGAGCTTCACTCCATCCTCAACCCAAAAGGTCCCACAAGTTCATCTTTGATGACACCAGCCCATACCAGTACCCCACCTCCACCGAGTCGGAGTGGAGCTCTCTGCCCTTTACTGATCCAGCCTTTGGCCCATCCATCTGGCCCATCAAGAGTCACTCTCATTTCATCAGTCCATAAAACCTTTGAAAAGTCAGTCTTAAGATATTTCTTGGCCCAGTCTTGATGTTTTATCTTATGCTTCTTGTTCAAAGGTGGTCGTTTTTCCTTACCTTGGCCATGTCCCTGAGTATCGCAGACCTTGTGCTTTCTGTTAATCCAGTAACGTTGCAGCTCTGAAATATGACACAACTGGTGGCAAATGGCATCTTGGCAGATTCACGCTTGATTTTCCTCAATTAATGGGCAGTTATTTTGCGCCAATTTCAAGACTGCTGCATCCCTCTGCAAGACATCTCACAATTTTGGACTTTTCAGAGCTTGTCAAATCTCTCTTCTGACCCATTTTGCCAAAGGAAAGGAAGTTGCCTAATAATTAAGCACACCTTATATAGGGTTTTGATGTCATTAGACAACACCCCTCCTCATTACTGAGATGCACATCACCTGATTTACTTAATTGGTAGTTGGCTCTGAAGCCTGAACAGCTTGGAGTAGGACAACATGTATAAAAAGTATCATGTGATCAAAATACAACTTGCCTAATAATTCTGCACACAGTGTATTAATGACGCCCATACTATTAGATCAGGCGGGCTCCTCAGCATTTTGTAAGTGCACATCAAATGGACTAACAACCCAGTGCACACACACAATAAAGTGGGTCAGCAAAAAAAAAGAATGGCACACAGATGTCATCATTACTACATCTGTGCACTATTCTTTTTAATGACTGGTAGTCATTTAAGTTAGGAAGGAGGAGGAGTTTGAAAACATCCTCTTGAGAAAGCAGCCAGTGAAATGTGCGTTGGAGTGTGTTCATTCTTATGGTTTTTGGAAAATATGCACCATACGTTATACCTGTGATAATGACTTTACTATTATACATATAGGGGTATATCATATACATCCTTTTTATCCCATTGTTTATTTAAGATTTATTATTGGCATAGATCCCTGTGCTCACAATTTGATGCCCTTACCTATGTACAGTGGGTACGGAAAGTATTCAGATCCCTTTACATTTTTCACTCTGTTTCATTGCAGCCATTTGGTAAATTCCAAAAAGGTTCATTTTTTCACATTACTGTACACTCTGCACCCCATCTTGACTGAAAAAAAACCAGAAATGTAGAAATTTTAGCAAATTTAATAAAAAAAGAAAAGCTGAAATATCACATGGTCATAAGTAGTGTTGAGCGATACCGGTATCGGTATCGGATAGTATCGGCCGATACCCGAAAAGTATCGGATATCGCCGATACCAATACCCGATACAAATACAAGTCAATGGGATACCAAGTATCGGAAGGTATCCTGATGGTTCCCAGGGTCTGAAGGAGAGGAAACTCTCCTTCAGGCCCTGGGATCCATATTAATGTGTAAAATAAAGAATTAAAATAAAAAATATTGATATACTCACCTCTCCGGAGGCCCCTGCACCTCACCGCTGTTAACCGGCAGCCTTCTTTGCTTAAAATGAGCGCGTTTAGCGCCTTCCATGACGTCACGGCTTCTGATTGGTCGCGTGCCGCTCATGTGACCGCCAGGCGACCAATCACAAGCCGTGACGTCATTCTCAGGTCCTAAATTTAGGAATTTAGGACCTGAGAATGACGTCACGGCTTGTGATTGGTCGCGTGGCGGTCACATGAGCGGCACGCGACCAATCAGAAGCCGTGACGTCATGGAAGGTGCTGAACGCGCTCATTTTAAGCAAAGCAGGCTGCCGGTTACTACCAGGGCGCGTCAGAGGGTGAGTATATCCCTATTTTTTATTTTAATTCTTTATTTTTTACATGGATATGGATCCCAGGGCCTGAAGGAGAGTTTCCTCTCCTTCAGACCCTGGGAACCATACACTGGGAACTTCCGATTCCGATTCCCGATACCACAAAAGTATCGGATCTCGGTATCGGAATTCCGATACCGCAAGTATCGGCTGATACCCGATACTTGCGGTATCGGAATGCTCAACACTAGTCCTAAGCATTCAGACCCTTTGCTCAGACACTCATATTTAAGTCACATGCTGTCCATTTCCTTGTGATCCTCCTTGAGATGCTTCTACTCCTTCTTTGGAGTCCAGCTGTGTTTAATTAAATTGACAGGACTTGATTTGAAAAGGCACACACCTGTCTATATAAGACCTCACAGTTCACAGTGCATGTCAGACCAACTGAGAATCATGAGATCAAAGGAACTGGCCAAGGAGCTCAGAGACAGGATTGTGGCAAGGCACAGATCTGGCCAAAGTTACAAAAGAATTTCTGCAGTACTCAAGGTTCCTAAGAGCACAGTGGCCTTCATAATCCTTAAATGGAAGAAGTTTGAGACCACCAGAAGTCTTCCTAGACCTGGCCGTCCATCCAATCTGAGCAATTGTGGGACAAGAGCCTTGGTGAGAGAAGTAAAGAACCCCAAGATCACTGTGGCTGAGCTCCAAAGATGCAGTAGGGAGATGAGAGAAAGTTCCACAAAGTCATTGCAGCCCTCCACCAGTCAGGCCTTTATGGCAGAGTGGCCCAATGGAAGCCTCTCCTCAGTGCAAGACATATGAAAGCCCGCATAGAGTTTGATAACAAACACATGAATGACTCCCCTGACTATGAGAAATAAGATTCTCTGCTCTGATGAGACGAAGATAGACCTTTTTGGTGATAATTCTAAGCGGTATGTGTGGAGAAAACCAGGCACTGCTCATCACCTGCCCAATATAATCCCAACAGTGAAACATGGTGGTGGCAGCATCATGCTATGGGGGTGTTTTTCAGCTGCAGGGACACGATGACTGGTTGTCATTAAAGGAAACATGAATGCGGCCAAGTAACATAGTAACATAGTTAATAAGGTTGAAGGAAGACTTTAAGTCCATCTAGTTCAACCCATAGCCTAACCTAACATGCCCTAACAAGATGATCCAGAGGAAGGCAAAAAAAAACCCATGTGGCAAAGAGTAAGCTCCACATTGGGGAAAAAAATTCCTTCCCAACTCCACATAAGGCAATCAGACTAGTTCCTTGGATCAACGCCCTATCAAGGAATCTAATATATATAACCTGTAACATTTATACTTTTCAAGAAAGGTATCCAGTCCCCTCTTAAATTTTAAGTAATGAATCACTCATTACAACATCATACGGCAGAGAGTTCCATAGTCTCACTGCTCTTACAGTAAAGAATCTGCGTCTGTGATTATGCTTAAACCTTTTTTCCTCCAGACGTAGAGGATGCCCCCTTGTCCCTGTCTCAGGTCTATGATTAAAAAGATCATTAGAAAGGTCTTTGTACTGTCACCTCATATACTTATACATTAAGATAAGATCACCCCTTAGCCTTCGTTTTTCCAAACTAAATAGCCCCAAGTGTAATAACCTATCTTGGTATAGCTGACCCCCCAGTCCTCTAATAACCTTGGTCGCTCTTCTCTGCTCCCACTCTAGTTCAGGTAAAATGATGTTCTCCTCATGAGCATCTATGCCTCTTTTAATGAATCCCATTATTTTATTTGCCTTTGTAGCAGCTGCCTGACACTGGCCACTAAATGTGAGTTTGTCACCCCCCATACACCCAGGTCTTTTTCATTGACGGTTTTGCCCAGTGTTTTAGCATTAAGCACATAGTTATACATCTTATTACTTCTACCCAAGTGCATGACCTTACATTTATCCAAATTAAAGCTCATTTGCCGTTTGTCAGCCCAAGCTTCTAGTTTATATAAATCCTCCTGTAATATAAAATTGTCCTCCTCTGTATTGATTACCCTGCAGAGTTTAGTGTCATCTGCAAATATTGAAATTCTGCTCTGTATGCCCCCCAATAAGGTAAAAAAACAGGACTGGAAATCAGGTAGATGACAAAAGTAATAATATACCATATAGAATCAATCAAGGCCAAAATATATATATATATATATATATATATATATATATATATATATATATATATATATATATATATGTATATGTGTGTATGTATATGTATAAAATTACCTTTATATATTTTTAAATGTTCCAAGTACAGGCACATTTTATAGTGCCGTTTGCCAAAAAATGAATAAATACTTTAACAATAAGTAAATAACAGGACGGTCGAAGATAAAAAATTCAAAATTCAAGGTTAATGTAGGGCTTGGAATGGAAAGCATAGAATACCCTAAAAAAAAAATATAACTACGTCTATAAGTACACAATCTTGTAGAAAAATGATGTGCAAATGTGCAAAAAGGGATGTAAACATACAACAAAGAGAGATATATAAATGTTTATGTATAACAATCACTTAAGGATTATGTGAATACTGAATAAAAGATTTAGTTCATAATACAATTGAGGTGTGAATAAGGCCAAAGAAAAACCACAATATTCAGACTGGAAGCTATCCAATGAAGATGGAAAGATGTACAGTAGAGACCAAAAGTTTAGACACACCTTCTCATTTAGAGATTTTTCTGTATTTTCATGACTATGAAAATCGTACATACACACTGAAGGCATCAAAACTGTAAATTAACACATGTGTAATTATATACTTAACAAAAAAGTGTGAAACAACTGAAATTGTCTTATATTCTAGGTTCTTCAAAGTAGCCACCTTTTGCTTTGATGACTGCTTTGCACACTCTTGGCATTCTCTTGATGAGCTTCAAGAGGTAGTCACCGGAAATGGTTTTCACTTCACAGGTGTGCCCTGTCAGGTTTAATAAGTGGGATTTCTTGCCTTATAAATGGAGTTGGGACCATCAGTTGTGTTGTGCAGAAGTCGGGTGGATACACAGCCGATAGTCCTACTGAATAGACTGTTAGCTGCTTTTTTCTTCAAATAATACAAATTCTAAGTAAAGAAAAACGAGTGGCCATCGTTACTTTAAGAAATGAAGGTCAGTCAGCCTGAAAAATTGGGAAAACTTTGAAAGTGTCCCCAAGTGCAGTGGCAAAAACCATCAAGCGCTACAAAGAAACTAGCTTACATGAGGACTGACCCAGGAAAGGAAGACCAAGAGTCACCTCTGCTTCTGAGGATAAGTTTATCCGAGTCACCAGCCTCAGAAATCGCAGGTTAACAGCAGCTCAGATTAGAGACCAGGTCAATGCCACACAGAGTTCTAGCAGCAGACACATCTCTACAACAACTGTTGAGAGGAGACTTTGTGCAGCAGGCCTTCATGGTAAAATAGCTGCTAGGAAACCACTGCTAAGGACAGGCAACAAGCAGAAGAGACTTGTTTGAGCTAAAGAACACAAGGAATGGACATTAGACCAGTGGAAATCTGTGCTTTGGTCTGATGAGTCCAGATTTGAGATCTTTGGTTCTAACCACCGTGTCTTTGTGCCACGCAGAAAAGGTGAACGGACTTGGCACCACATTTGCTATACGCCAGTCCTGTGGTGCAGACCCTGTTATTATGGAGTCTTTAAAGGGAACCTGTCACCCCGTTTTTTCCGTATGAGATAAAAATACTGTTAAATAGGGCCTGAGCTGTGCATTACAATAGTGTATTTTGTGGACCCCGATTCCCCACCTATGCTGCCGAAATACGTTACCAAAGTAGCCATTTTCGCCTGTCAATCAGTGTTTTTCCTGTCCCACTGCGGATAGGAACTGCAAGACGTAGCCTCCGACGGTGCTGTGCAGATGGTGGGGATCGGGGGGCCCAGCCTTTCCCTTCCCCGCCGCAGGATATCTGCGGCTGATACCTGCGATGGGGGGTCCCTCAGCCTCCCCAGTGTAGCGCTGCTCCTGGGGCTAAGGTCCGTTTCTCCAGGCTGGAGCTCTCGGTCCGGGCGCTGTCTGCTGGAGCGGCGGCCGTTCCCGCATGCGGCCACGGCCATTCTCGGCGAGGGTTCTCTGTGCGGCGGCCGCTGCCAGCTCCAGGACACGCGGCCGCGTCACTTCCGGTCGACGGCCGCGTCACTTCCGGTCGCGGCGAGCATGGGCCCGGGGGACGCCAGCGGCGGCGCCGGCCTTCAGGAAGGCCCCTTTCAGCACGGTCGACTGCGCGGCGCGGTAAGGAGGCAGGATCAACCAGGTAAAAACCTATATAAACATATTATGGGGGTCGTTATTCCGCTGGCTATCCTGACAAAGGTGTACACGGCTATATTGTGTTATTATCCTCATGGAGGACACTACCAGACCTGAGGGGACTGACCAGCTTCAGGGGCACGTGAGTAGGCTATGTAAAAGCCATACCACAAAGCCCACCCCTCCCCCCTGCTCCTCTACTTACAGCCACGTATGTCTGTTTACCCTAGGCTGAGCCTCCCATCCCCACAACTGAAAGGAAAAAGTCGGGGAAGAATAAATGCCCGATTTGTGCCACTAAGTTTCCAGAAAATTGGCGGAAACCATTGTGCAGATCGTGCACATCCAAAATTGTGGGTGATGAGCAGACGGCACTACTATCCAACATGAGGACCATGATTCGACAGGAGGTTCAGGCTTCTATCTCAAACTTGAATCTTTCCCAGGCTCAGTCAGAACCGCAGACTTCACGGAAAAGGCCAAGGGAGTCTAGCCCCTTCTCCGAGGGTGAGGTTTCGGAGGGTTCTGACCATGAAGAAAGAGACAAATCTGTGGGCAAGGGGAAGAGATATCTCTTCTCCGCAGCAGACACAGATGAACTTCTTTATGCTGTACGTAACACCATGCAGCTACAAGATACACCAGAGGAAACCTCGATCCAGGACGAGATGTTTGGCGGATTACATGCCCAGGTGACAAAAGTCTTCCCCGTCAACAACCACATCCGTTCCATGATCCTGGAAGAGTGGCAGGAAGCGGAGAAGAAGCTAGTGATTCCCAGGGACTTTAGACTTCGTCTGCCCTACAACCCTGAGGACATTAAAGTGTGGGATGAAGTTCCCAAGATTGATGTCCCACTAGCAAAGGTTTCAAAGAAGACCTCAATTCCATTTGAGGACTCTTCCGCATTAAAAGATCCTATGGATCGTAAAGCAGACGGTTTGCTAAGGAGAACTTGGGAGTCCTCCGCAGCAATAATACGGGCCAATATAGCGGCAACCTCCGTAGCCCGGTCAATGCACTTATGGATTGACTATTTAGAGGATCACCTCAAAGCCAAGACTTCCAGAGAGGTTATCCTTAAATCATTGCCATTGCTCAAACTCGCAACAGGCTTTATGGCAGACGCTTCTGCCGAATCTGTACGGTTTGCGTCCAAAGCGAATCCCTGTCTAACGCGGCCAGAAGAGCCATATGGCTAAAGACCTGGTCGGGGGATCTCCAGTCGAAAAATAAATTGTGTGGAATCCCATTCTCAGGAAATAAAGTATTTGGACCAATTCTAGACGATATTCTAGAAAAGGCCTCAGATAAAAAGAAGGGTTTCCCTGAGGAGAATACCAAAAAATATCAGCCCTTTCGTAGGTCCCGACCTGGTCAGAGGACAGACTACAAGGGGAAAGGGAAGACTGGGAGGTGGTCTTATCCCAAGGGTGGAAAAGGTAGAGACTCCATCTTCCCTAGTGCAGGTACACCAAAGTCAAATAAATGACATAAAGGTGGGAGGTCGATTACAGAAATTTCTAGGGGGTTGGCAGAAGGTGTCCCAGAATCCTTGGATTCTACAAGTAATTGCACAGGGATACAAATTAGAATTCTCCGGCAGTCCCCCAGAAAGATTTGTAGTAACCCGACCTTGCCCGCTCTCCGACTTCTCCATGTGGGCAAACATCCAGGAGCTGTTGGAATTAGAAGCGATTGTGCCAGTTCCCATCTCAGAAAGAGGCGAAGGCCATTATTCCCATTTATTTTCAATAAAGAAACCGTCCGGGGACTCCCGGACGATTATAAATTTAAAACCATTAAACAAATGGGTCCGGTACAAAAGATTCCGGATGGAATCTATAAGATCCACGACGCCTCTAATAGACAAAGACATGGTAATGTGTACCCTAGACCTAAGCAACGCATACTATCATGTCCCGATACACATCTCCTACCAAAAATTCCTGAGGTTTGCCATAATGAACAGGGGGATTGTACATCACTTTCAGTTCAGATGTCTCCCCTTCGGGCTTGCTTCAGCGCCCAGGATCTTTACCAAGCTGATGTCGGAAGTGGTGGCCTATCTGAGGAATCAGAATGTGACCATAGTCCCATACCTGGACGACTTCCTGATAATGGCAAAATCACAGAAACTCTTCAAGTTAGACTGCACTTTCACCCTTTCCATCCTACAGGAGCTGGGGTGGATTGTGAACTGGAAAAAGTCCTGCCTGGTCCCAAATTCCAGAATAAAATTTTTGGGGGTGATCTTGGATTCCAATCTAAGAACATCTTTTTTACCAGAAGACAGACAAGAGGCCTTGATCAGGCACATCCATCACTTCAGAAGAAGTACCCCCTCCATAAGGGAGGCAATGAGGATACTCGGCTTCATGACAGCATGCATACCCTGTGTGAAATGGAGCCAATTCCACTCGCGGGAGTTGCAAAGAGAAGTCCTAGGATCCTGGAACAGGAAACAGAGTTCCCTAGACAGGAAGATGCTTGTGTCTCCGTCGGTGAAGAGATCCCTAACCTGGTGGACCACACCGAGGAACCTGAGAGAGGGAGTACCGTGGGTACTCGATCCCTGTGTTACGGTTACCACAGACGCCAGTCAATACGGATGGGGCGGTCATATAGGAAGAACATACTACCAGGGAGAATGGACTCCTCAGATTGCGGCAAGATCATCGAATTTCAGAGAGCTGTATGCGATCTGGAAAGTGTTGGGCCAGGCCCAGTCATTGGTCCGGGACAGACACGTGAGAATATTGTCCAACAATGTCACAGCAGTGGCATTTCTGAGACACCAGGGAGGTCTGAGACATCCACCACTGCAACACTTAGCAGACCAGATTTTCAGGTGGGCAGAAAGATCTGTCAAATCCATCTCGGCAGTTCACCTGGAAGGTGCCAAGAATCAGCTAGCAGATTTCTTGAGCCGAAAGTCGGTACATCCCGGAGAGTGGGAACTGAACCCGGAAGTATTCAGCGGTCAATGCCAGAAATGGGGCACACCTCAGGTGGTCCTCTTTGCCACCAGGTCAAACGCAAAGATCAGAGCATTTTTTTCTCTGAATCCTCTAGATGGAGCCACAGGAGTAGATGCCTTGTCTCAGTATTGGGGAGAAGGTCTCCTGTACGCATTTCCACCTCTTCCTCTGATACCGAAGACACTCAGGAAGATACGAGACGAGAGAGCAACCGTAATCCTGGTGGTTCCTTTTTGGCCGAAAAGAAGCTGGTTTTCTCTACTGTCCAGGATGTCAACAGAAGAACCAGTCTTTCTACCGAACAGGCAGGACCTTCTACTTCAGGGTCCGGTGTTCCACAAGAATCCAGACACTCTGCACCTATCTGCTTGGATCCTGAACGGCAAACCCTAAGATCCAGAGGCCTGTCAGAGGAAGTCATTACCACACTCCAGGCAAGCAGAAAGCCGGTGACTTCGGCGATTTACAACAAGATCTGGAAGCGGTATTGTTCCTTTCTGGGAAAAGGTCATGCGGATACTTCAAAACCAGATATCCCTAAAATCCTCGATTTCCTGCAACTCGGATTTGACAAGGGCCTTCGGCCTAGTACTCTAAAAGTACAGATTGCAGCACTTAGTGTATTTTTTGATACATCACTAGCCTCTCATCCCTGGATAGCGAGATTTTCCAGGGCCACACAGAGAATGAGGCCACTTGTGAGGAAATCGACTCCTACTTGGGACCGAAACCTGGTCCTTAACACTTTGTGTAAAACCCCTTACTTACTGTCAGAAGATATGGACATAGCCAGTCTCTCCTTTAAAACCGCCTTCCTAATTACCATCACATCGGCTAAAAGGCTAGGGGAGATGCAGGCTCTTTCTATCCAGAACCCATATCTTCAAATCTTTGATGACAGAATAGTCTTCAAACATAACCCAGCTTTCCTCCCCAAAGTAGTATCATCTACCAATATAAATCAGGAGATAATCCTTCCTTCTTTCTGCCAACACCCTAAAAACGCAAAAGAAGGGGTCTACCATAACCTTGACGTTAGGGAGACTGTTCTAAAATACCTGGGGGCGACAGAAAGCTGGAGACGGGACACTAACTTATTTATACAATACGGTGGTCCAAATAGGGGTTGCAAGGCAGCAAAATCAACCATTGCTAGGTGGATTAAAAACATGATTAGCCTAGCATATACAAACCAAGGGAAAGATCCCCCGGACACTCTTGGGGCCCACTCAACACGAGCCATTTCTACATCATGGGCAGAGAAGGGGGGTGCCTCAGCTGAGCAAATCTGTAGGGCGGCGACTTGGACTAGTCTTTCTGCCTTTGCTAGACACTATAAATTAGATGTCGTATCAGACCAATTAGCCTTTGGTAGAAAAGTCTTACATGCAGTAGTCCCACCCTAGCTAAACATCCTTTGGTATTCTCCAATGGTGCTGTCAGGTGGTGGACTGGAGAACGGTAATTAGTTCTTACCGGTAATTGTATTTCCAGGAATCCACCTGACAGCACTACTAGTTCCCTCCCACTGCAAGCTTTTACTACTGACTAATGTGATGTAACATTGGTGTGTAATTGTAAATAAACTCTCTTTTTTGCATCCATCCAGATGTGGTACTTAGAAAATCACTGGTGGGTGGAGTGGGGAGGGTCCTTTTAACTTGTGGTTCCTGTCCCACTGCGGATAAGAAGGACATCCTCCAATGGTGCTGTCAGGTGGATTCCTGGAAATACAATTACCGGTAAGAACTAATTACCGTTTTCGGCAGAATAAGTGGGGAATCGGGGTGCACAAAATACACTATTGTAATGCACAGCTCAGGCCCTATTTAACAGTATTTTTATCTCATATGGAAAAAACGGGGTGACAGGTTCCCTTTAAAGATTAAAAATAATGGTATATCAATGACTGTACTTAACTCCTGCAGTACTTGGGGGTGTATCCCATCCAGGCCCGGAGATTTGTCAATTTTAGTGATTTTTAGACGCCGCCGTACTTTCTGCTGGGTTAAGCAGGTGACATTTAATGGGGAATTTTTGTTATCACTGATCATATTGTCTGCCATGGAATTTTCTTGTGTAAATACTGATGAAAAGAAGTCATTTAGCATATTGGCTTTTTCCTCATCCACCATTTCACCCAGACTATTTTTAAGGGGGCCAAGTGCCAACACTATCATTTTTTAGTTTCTTACTATTTACGTAGTTAAAGAATATTTTGGGGTTATTTTTACTCTCTTTGGCAATGAGTCTCTGTCTCAATTTTTGCTGCCTTGATTTGCTTTTTACAGAATCTATTTAATTTTCTGTATTTATTTAATGCCTCATCACTACCTACTTTTTTAAATTCTCTAAATGCTTTCTTTTAGTCCCTTATTGCACCCCTTACAGCTCTATTTAGCCATATTGGTTCCCTCCTATTTCTAGTATGTTTATTCCCATACGGTATATAGTGTGCACAGGTCCTATCCAGGATGCTAATAAACGTCTCCCATTTTCTTTGTATATTTTTATGTCTCAGGATATCGTCCCAGTTAATTGCACCAAGATCATTTCTCATCCGTTGGAAATTTGCCCTCCTGAAGTTTAGTGTCCTTGTAATCCCCCTACTACACATCTTATTGTAGGATACATGAAAACGTATTTTGTAATCGCTATTCCCCAAGTGACCCCCAACCCTTATATTTGCTATGCGGTCTGGCCTGTTGGTAAATATTCGGTCTTGCAGTGCCCCCCTTCTTGTTGGGTCCTGAACCAGTTGTGAAAGGTAATTGTCTCTCATAGTTGTCAAAAACCGATTACCTTTGCTGGAACTGCAGGTTTCTATTCCCCAATCTATTTCAGGGTAGTTGAAGTCCCCCATAATAATGACTTCTCCTTGAGTCGCAGCTTCATCTATTTGCTTTAGGAGTACAGAGATATCCTGGATGAAAACCTCTTCCAGAGTGCTCTGGACCTCAGACTTGGCTGAAGGTTTACCTTCCAACAAGACAATGACTCTTAGCACACAGCTAAAATAACAAAGCAGTGGCTTCAGAACAACTCAGTGATCATTCTTGACTGGCCCAGCCAGAGCCCTGACCTAAACCCAATTGAGCATCTCTGGAGATACCCAAAAATGGCTGTCCACCAACATTCACCATCCAACCTGACGGAACTGGAGAGGATCTACAAGGAAGAATGGCAGAGGATCCCCAAATCCAGGTGTGAAAAAACTTGTTGCATCATTCCCAAGAAGACTCCTGGCTGTTCTAGCTCAAAAGGGTGCTTCTACTCAATACTGAGCAAATGGTCTGAATACTTCTGACATGTGATATTTCAGTTTTTCTTTAATAAATTTGCAAAAATTACTACATTTCTGTTTTTTTCAGTCAAGATGGGGTGCAGAGTGTACATTAATGTGAAAAAAATTAACTTTTTTGAATTTATCAAATGGCTGCAATGAAACAAAGCGTGAAACATTTAAATGGGTCTGAATACTTTCCGTACCCACTCTATGTAGACAGTTATTTTTTGTATTACCCAAATTCCTTTTAGTATTTGTCATAATGTAAACTTTTAATATTCTTTAATAAAGTTATTTTATTCCTTGGAGGTGTGACCATATTTGATTTGTAGGGGTATACGTAAAAAAAACCCCACTAACAAATTCTTCAAAGAACTTATGTTCTCGATGAGTCAGTACGTCTTCAAATATGCCATATTTTAACGGGTTGTTACAGTTTTGTTTAACTATTTCTGCATACTTTACGGTATTAAGTTATGCTCTTTCTATTCCATCTCTTCAGAGAGGTGGTGACAATTTTGGTAGCATAAGTTAACCAAGACAGCGAACTGTAGTAATTATTATGGCTCATGGTCAGGTCAATACAAATTGTGTGTGTGTGTGTGTGTGTGTGTGTGTGTGTGTCTATATATATATATATATATATATATATATATATATATATATATATATATATATATATATATATATATATATATATATATATATATATATATATATATAATTAGAAAAATATTTGGAATTGAGAGTCCTCAGTGGTTGATACCCTTTAATGGCTAACTGAAAAGATGGTAACAAATTGCAATATTGGACCAATATTTATGGACATAACTGTTTATCACTCATGGTAATTCTGCTTCATGTCACCTGTCTTATCCATGGTTGTTGTTTTTTTTTTTGTCTGTGCCATGTTGTGCATAAATATGTGATTCTTCAGAATTTCTTTTAGTCTTTGCCTGATGAAGAGACCTGTGTAGTCTCGAAAGCTTGCAATTTGTTACCATCTTTTCAGTTAGCCATTAAAAGGTATCAACCACTGAGGACTCTCAATTCTAAATATTTTTCTATCCACTGGCTAACACGGTACCAAGATATATATCTTTCCTGTATGTGTATATATTCTGTTCAGAGCAAAAGTTTGGACACACCTCATTTAAGGATTTTTCTGTATTTTCATGACTCTGAAAATTGTAAATTCACACTAAAGGCATCAAAACTATGAATTAACACATGTGGAATTATATACATAGTTTTGATGCCTTCAGTGTGAATTTACAATTTTCGTAGTTATGAAAATACAGAAAAATTTTAAATGAGAAGGTGTATCCAAACTTTTGGTCTGTACTGTACTTAACAAAAAAGTGTGAAACAACTGAAAATATGTCTTCTATTCTAGGTTCTTCAAAGTAGCCACCTTTTGCTTTGATGACTGCTTTGCACACTCTTGGCATTCTCTTGATGAGCTTCAAGAGGTAGTCACCGGAAATGGTTTTCACTTCACACGTGTGCCCTGTCAGGTTTATTAAGTGGGATTTCATGCCTTATAAATGGGGTTGGGACATCAGTTGTGTTGAGCAGAAGTCTAGTGGATACACAGCTGATAGTCCTACTGAATAGACTGTTAGAATTTGTATTATGGCAGGAAAAAAGCAGCTAAGTAAAGAAAAACGAGTGGCCATCATTACTTTAAGAATTGAAGGTCAGTCAGTCAGAAAAATTGGGCAAACTTTGAGTGTCCCCAAGTGCAGTTGCAAAAACCATCAAGCGCTACAAAGAAACTGGCTCACATGAGGACTGACCCAGGAAAGGAAGACCAAGAATGACCTCTGCTTCTGAGGATAAGCTTATCCGAATCACCAGCCTCAGAAATCACAGGTTAACAGCAGCTCAGATTAGAGACCAGGTCAATGCCAGACAGAGTTCTAGCAGCAGACACATCTCTACAACAACTGTTGAGAGGATACTTTGTGCAGCAAGCCTTCATGATAAAATAGCTGCTAGGAAACCACTGCTAAGGACAGGCAACATGCAGAAGAGAATTGTTTGGGCTAAAGAACACAAGGAATGGACATTAGACCAGTGGAAATCTGTGCTTTGGTCTGATGAGTCCAAATTTGAGATCTTTGTGTCCAACCACCGTGTCTTTGTGCGACGCAGAAAAGGTGAACGGATGTACTCTACATGCCTGGTTCCCACCGTGAAGCATGGAGGAGGAGGTGTGATGGTGTGGGGGTGCTTTGCTGGTGACACTGTTGGGGATTTATTCAAAATTGAAGGCATACTGAACCAGCATGGCTACCACAGCATCTTGCAGCGGCATGCTATTCCATCCGGTTTGCGTTTAGTTGGACCATCATTTATTTTTCAACAGGACAATGACCCCAAACACACCTCCAGGCTGTGTAAGGGCTATTTGACCAAGAAGGAGAGTGATGGGGTGCTACGCCAGATGACCTGGCCTCCAGTCACCAGACCTGAACCCAATCGAGATGGTTTGTGATGAGCTGGACCACAGAGTGAAGGCAAAAGGGCCAACAAGTGCTAAGCATCTCTGGGAACTCCTTCAAGATTGTTGGAAGACCATTCCCGGTGACTACTTCTTGAAGCTCACCAAGAGAATGCCAAGAGTGTGCAAAGCAGTCATCAAAGCAAAAGGTGGCTACTTTGAAGAACCTAGAATAGAAGACATATTTTCAGTTGTTTCACACTTTTTTGTTAAGTATATAATTCCACATGTGTTAATTCATAGTTTTGATGTCTTCAGTGTGAATTTACCATTTTCATAGTCATGAACAGAAAAATCTTTAAAAGAGGTGTGTCCAAACTGTTGGTCTGTATGTATGTGTGTGTGTATATATGTGTATATATATATATATATATATATATATATATATGTGTGTGTGTATATAGTATATGTATGTGGGTGTGTATATAGTATATGTATGTGTGTGTGTATATATATATATATATATATATATATATATATATATATATATATATATATATATATATATATACTCTCTCTCTCACGCGCGCGCTCACGCTCACACACACTCACGCAATTTGTATTGACCTGACCCATAATAATTACTACAGTTCGCTGTCTTGGTGAACTTTTATGACTGTAATTATGATGTTTAAAATCTGATTAGAGTCCCCATCTTCAGTGGAGCAGTATACAGTACCAATCACTGTCTCCTGTGGCTGGATTTCACACAAGTACCAAGATGGAAGTAATGGGGCCTTCAGCAGGCTTTCGATGGCAACCTAGTGACGCAGTGATCATATCACAGGTGGTGCTATGGGCACCTGCATTGATGCCCAAGCAAGATCACTTGCCTTAACCCCTTTACGAACTTAGACGTATCCGTACATCCAGGTTGGCTGGTACTTACCGATCTTGTACGTTTGGATACATCATGGCGATTTTCCACGCCCAGACAGCTCACACCCGGTACAAAGTGCAGGAGCAGTGCCCACAGCGCTCCTTGCACTTTAACCTTCTAAATACTGGGATCACAGCATTTAGCATGCATGCAGAGGGAGGGTGCACACGTAACATCATTGAGGGGCCCCGATCGTTGCCATGGCGACCCGGTGTCGTTATGACGACATCCGGGTCACCAGGCGCTAGCAAGTTACTTAGATCATGCGCAGTGCATGATCTAACTAACTTGTCAGTCCAAATAGAAGAAAAAAAAAAATGAATGGCACTGAGATAAATGTAATGAGTTACTTACTGGTATAGAGGGACACACTCTGAATCATTGGCACATTATGGGAGTAAAGTCACTTGGTGGAGGGTGCTTGCCAAGAAGAAACATGTAGATAAATCCAAACGAAGAGAAAAGCAGCAACACTTCCGTTTTGTGACGAAGAAACCTTAGTCCTTTATTTCCAATATAAATTTATGGACAAGGTAAGCAGGGCAGGGACAGTGCAAGTAAAAAGGACGATGGCCGTTTTGCGTTAACCACGCTTCCACGGGTCCAGATAACTATCCATATCTGGACCCGTGGAAGCATGGTCAACGCGAAACGGCCGTCGTCCTTTTTGCTTGCACTGTCCCTGCCCTGCTTACCTTGTCCATGAATTTATATTGGAAATAAAGGACTAAGGTCTCTTCGTCACAAAACGGAAGTGTTGCTGCTTTTCTCTTCGTTTGGATCTAACTAACTTGTGTCTGCAGAGCTGACAGCTGTAATTGAATTGCAATTCTGGTGCATTAGAACTGCGATAAGACTGCAGTTAGTGAAAGTCCCACAGAGGGACTTGGTAAAAAAAAAATAATTTTCAAAATAATAGTTAATATATTGTGCCCATAAATATTTTAATGGGAAAATAAAGTACACATTTGTTATCGTCGCGTTCGGAAGAACCAACCTATAAAACTCTCCCACCAGTTAACCCCTTCAGTGAGCACTGAAAAAAAATCCTTTTTTTTATCATATCACCGATCAAAAAGTGGAATAAAATGCGATCAAAAAGACAAATGTAAATAAAAATGGTACCGCTGAAAACATCCTCTTGTCCCACAAAAAAACTAGCCGCCATACAGGTCAATCAGTGGAAAAATAAAAAAAAGTTATAACTCAGAATGAAGCGATGCAAAAAAAAAAAGCATAAAAGCACTAAAACACGAAAAAACTATATAAATGTGGTATCGCTGTAATTGTACCTGAATTGCTGGTGTTTGTTCATTCTTACTCCCAAAAAATTGGATTAGAAAGCGATCAAAAAATTCAATGTGCCCTAAAATGATACCATTAAAAACATTAAACGAGTCACATGACTACTGGAAGAAATATGGAAAAATTATAGCTCTCAAAATATGGCTATGCAGAAACTTGTTTATGCAAAAAGAAAGCGTCTTTTACTGTGTGACAGCAGCCAAACAGGAAAACATTTGCTGACAGAGCAGTATAAAGGATTGCTTTTAGCATGACTAGTTGACATTTTCAATGATACTGTTTTGGTGTACATATGACTTTTTGATCACATTTTGTTCCTTTTTTTGCGTGTCATCCTGATGAAAAAGCTGCATTTCGGCATGTTTTTCTAATATGTTCTAATACTTGAGCAGTAGTGGTTCATTGTGGAAGTATAACAGTTTTCTTTTCTTTTAAGGTTTTCTGGTGTTACAGAAGAGGATCTACAGAACACCACCATTACTCTGAGAGATGTTCAGGCAGTCTTGCTCAGCATGTTCAGCTGTGATACAATATTAATCGGCCACAGTTTAGAAAGCGACCTCTTTGCACTGAAGGTAAGGCAATCTGACCTTAGAAGTAAGAAGAAAAAAAAAACACTAAATAGAAGACAGGGTAAAATATGTTTTTAATTTGCCCTGCGTATCCCCTTTCCCTCCTGACAAGGATGCCAAACACTGACTGCCTCGGACATGCGGCGGAGTCTCCGCTCTTGGCAGTGTTTTCTGCTGCTGTGGTTTCCCTGGGCCTCCGCATGCCGCGCAGATCTCCCGGCGGCACGACTAGTGTGCAGTCATGCTCCCCGACTCTGAAAGGGGTAGTGCACGCACCTCTCAATGCCCCCAGCCAATAGCTGCAAGGCATAGAGTACAAAAGGCAAGCTGTCCAGTAGGAAAGTGCCTGTGTTTCTTACTTGTATGTTGCCAGGTCCCAGTCCTTGTGTTGGTGTATGTACCTGAAGTTGCTGCAGTGGTGCCCGAGCCTGAAACCGTTCTGGCAGCACTTTAACCTGCACCAGTCCCTGTCCTGGTTAGCATTTCAGAGTCTGTACAATCAGAGCTTGTTCCAGTATCTGAAGCCTGTCCTGCTAATGACTAGGAGTCCGTGTTCGTCCTGTCCAATGACCCTGAACCCGTGCTGTCTGAACAATCCTGTCCTGCCTGTGACTCCAAGCCCTTGTCTGTGATCCTGACCCCTGGGGTCGGCAACTGCAGTACCGGGACTTCCTATAAGTGGTACCTGGTGGCTACCTGCAGTTCAAGTCTAACTCCACCATCAGGAGCTCTAGCGATAATCGAAGCTTTTATTAATAAATAACTTCAAGTCCATGGGATGAGTAGTGCTCTTTTCAGACCAGTTTGTTTTGTCCACATGTATGTGTACGTTCTCAAGACTCCACGTTGAAAAAGTGTGCTTGTATGCAAAACTGTTGTTTTAACATCAATAAAAGCTTGGATTGTAAGATAGTGAATGATGCAAATTATCTTCTTGAGGCTTGCTGAAAGTTTTCTGCACTTTTAAATAAACTGTGATATATAACAGCTGGTTGAGGTATCACAGGGACCTGTTTATCTTGCACATGGTCCATGTGTGGAGGTGTGCAAAACGCCAGGATTGTGCACCTTTGCCAAAGGACTATGAAGCTGGCCTCTAACACAAGTGATCGAACCCGCACTATTGTATGGACTTTTTTACTTTATATTTCACTTTGTGCCTAACAAGGGCTGTATTTGAGTTTTCCTGTGATGTGGTTTATGAGGAGTGAAATAGAACTGGTTCCTGTGATACCTCAATCAGTTGTTATATATCGCTGGTTGACTGGATACACTCCTGCACATTGTTTTTATATTAAAACAGCATAAAATTTATTGTCAATTATAAACTTTACAGCTCCAAAACTAAAAACACTTTTCTCATGTACAAATGAATAAAATGAACAGTCCTTTTTTCATGCACAATGAAACAAAGTAAATGTACCAGCCTATGGTATGGTAATCTATGTATTCCAGGCAGTATCAGTTCAAGCAGTTTAAACATGTTCACCAAACACACACCTCTCTTCAGCTCCAGCTCAAACTAGACCCTGCTGAGCTAATCCAGTTGTCTGTTATTAGGCCTGCAAGCTCCGGGCTGGATTATGGTAACGACCTTTCCCACCCAGACTCTTTTGGTTGTTCCTGAATCCCAGACAACAAATCCAGTCAAATTAATCCTCTCAGTACTCTAGTGTAACTGGGATAGATTTTTACATTACTGAGGCCAATTATCTCGGTAGCACTTATCTGCCATCCAGGAGCTTACCTACTGCTTTCTTACACATTATATACATATAATGTGCATGTAAATAAAGTAATGTGACTTTGTCTTCTTCTTTGCTTGCTAAAATGTGATATTAGATATAAGAAAGACCTAAGGAAAAGCGTCACCAACAAAAATGATTTACTTTTGGATCAATGAAAGAAAAACTTTCTGAATGTTGATAAGACACTGGATTCTGCAATTTATTTCAAAGCCAAGTCAGGTAGTTTATGGAGTTTGAACTTGAGCTCAATGGAGAAAGCGCTAGTATTTTTTTTGAGGCAAGAAAGCTTCCAAAAATGTTAGCAAAATGCTAAAAAATTTCATCCAGTTCTTACTCTTAAACTCTTTCTAAGATCCAGGATGGGGTCCTATCCTAAACTGAAGACCTAAGAAAGAGTCGGGTGGTCTCCGAGTATTTGTGACTGCTCGGAGATTTAGTTTTTGTTGACGCAGCTGCATGATTTACAGCTGATAGACAGGTTGACTACAGTTGAGGATTCCCTAGCAACCAGGCAACCCCCACATGTACTCGTACTCAGGCTGGCTAGCAGCCGTAAATCATGCAGCTGCGTCAACAAAAACGAAATCTCCGAGCAGTTGCAAATACTCGGAGACCACCCAAGTGTGCTCGGGAAAACCCGAGCAACGAGTACACTCGCTCATCACTAATGAAGAGCTGAAGCCCTTCACTAATCTTGCCCACATTAATTTAATACCCAAGCTCGATAAAGACCACTCTGACTGAGAAAATTGTTTCATTTCATTAACAATGGTCTTAAAGAACTTGCCAAAATATTAGCCAGTCACTTGAATTCCTTTTATACCAAAATATATTTGCACCAATCAGGTGTGTTATAAAACTCATAGAGAAGCTAAAAATAATGTTCACTACATTTTTAATGTTGTCTCTATGATGTCAGGATGGGATGTGGGTCATGCTAGACAGCATATGTTAAATATGGATCTTCAAAAGACTTCAGTCTTATGATTAAATGTGCAAATTACCTCTTCAGAGGGGAAGAGGACTAGAACTATTGTGCCACCTATTGGAATTAACAAAAAGTCAATATCGACTCTTTAACCCCTTAACCCCCAGAGGTATTTTTATTTTTACGTTTACGTTTTTTGCTCCCCTTCTTACCAGAGCCATAACTTTTTTATTTTTTGGTCAAAATGACCATTTGAGGGCTTTTTTTTTTTTTGCGGGACGAGTTGTACTTATGTTAAAACCAATGGTGGTGTTCAAATCATGTACTGGAGAACGGGGGAAAATTTTTAAAGTGCAGTGAAATTGCAAAAAAAAAGTGTAATCCCACAGTTGTTTTTTGTTTTGCTTTTCTACTATGTTCACTAAATGCTGAAACTGACCTGCCATTATGATTCTCTAGGTGATTACAAGCTGACTTTTTAATTATACCATTCTGGTGCAGATACGATCATTTGATTACCTATTATTGCATTTTAATACAATATCGCAGCCACCAAAAAAAAACGTAATTCTGGCTTTTTTTTTCTCGTTACGTCGTTTAACGATCAGGTTAATCCTTTTTTTTTTTTTGATAGATCTGAACACGACGAGACCAAATGTGTTTTATTTTTTTTGTTTGTTTGTTTTATTTTGAATGGGGCGAAAGGGGGTATGATTTTAACTTTTTTTTTTTTTTTTTTTTACATTTTTAAAAACAATTTTTGTTCCTTTTGACATGCTTCAATAGTCTCCATGGGAGACTAGAAGCTGCCATAACCCGATCGGCTGTGCTTCATACAGGTGCTGTTCAGATTGGCTATATGTAACAGAGTTACTCACTTTTTATGAATGCCAACCACCGGGCAGCATTCATCCTATCTTCCTCTTGACATTACCTTATAGATTCTCTATGGGGTTAAGGTCGGGCGAGTTTTCTGGCCAATCAAGCACCATGATACTGTTGTATTTAAACCAGTACTTTTGGCAGTGTGGACAGGTGCCAAGTCCTGCTGGAGAATTACATTTCCATCTCCTAAAAGCTTGTCGGCAGAGGGAAGCATGAAGTGCTCTAAAACTTCCTGGTAGACGACTGTGCTGACTTTGGTCTTGGTAAAACACAGTGGACCTACACCAGCAGATGAAATGGCTCCCCAAACCGTTACTGATTGTGGTAACTTCACACTAGACCTCAAACAGCTTGGATTGTGTACCTCTCCTCTTTTCCTCCAGACTCTGGGACCTTGATTTCCAAATTAAATGCAAAATTTACTTTCAGCTGAAAACACTTTGGACCACTGTCCAGTTCTTTTTCTCCTTGGCCCAGGTAAGACGCTTCTGGCGTTGTCTATTGGTCATGAGTGGCTTGACACAAGGAATGTGACACTTGTAGCCCATGTCCTGAGTGTGGTGGCTCTTGAAGCAATGACTCCAGCAGCAGTCCACTCCTTGTGAATCTTCCCCAAATTTTTGAATGGCCTTTTCTTAACAATCCTTTCAAGGCTGCGGTTATTCCAGTTGCTTTTGCACCTTTTTCTACTACTCTTTTTCCTTCCACTCAACTGTCCTTTAATATGCTTGGATACAGCACTCTGTGAACAGCCAGCTTCTTTAGCAATGACCTTTTGTGGCTTACCCTCCTTGTGGAGTGTGTCAATGACTGCCTTCTGGACATCTGTCAAGTCAGCGGTCTTCCCCATGATTGTGGAACCTACTGAAACAGACTAAGGGATCTTTTTAAACACTTAAAAAGCCTTTGCAGGTGTTTTTTTAATTATTCTAATTTACTGAGCTAATGACACTTGTGTTTTCATTGGTTGTAAGCCATAATCCTCAACATTAACAGAAATAAACACTTGAAATAGATCACTGTAATGACTCCGTATAATATACGAGTTTCACTTTTTGCATTGAAGTACTGAAATAACTTAACTTTTTGATGATATTCGAATTTAGTGAGAAGCACTTGTACCATATGGGTCATGCAGTAGTACTAAATTGGGATTTACTTTCTTCCTGTTCCCCGCCATGCTACTATGTTAGAAAGTCACTCAGGTCACTGCTGCAGCCTGTAAACCACCACTGAGAGCAGCGGCAAAGAGTCGACACTGGTGATGAATAATGCTGATTTTATTATTTTTGACATGAGTTTACAAAAAACACTCTTTTTATTGAAAGGTTCCACAGGATAAGGTTACAAACCTATAACAGCGCAGTGTAAGGTCAGAATGATCCATACTGTCTGGGAAATCATCTTTCATGAGTGGCCATTTATTTTGTCCATTTCCATCTCCGCATTTCAGGAGGCATAACTTAAATTTTTTTTTTTTTGGTTGTTAAACTGCTTTATGCAGAAGAATTCTATGTTTTGGCACTGTTTTGTAATATTTATAAATTTCTGTATATAATGCGCTTCGTTTTTTTATTTTTCCATGATGTTTTTATTTAAATAGCATTTGTTTAACTTAAATTTGTTCATTATGTTTATGTATGATTTATTTTTTTCATAATTTGTCCCAAAAAGAGAGATCATAAAAGTTCTCTGGGAAGCATCACTATTTTTTTCTTTATTATGCTTATTTTCCACTCTAAATGGGGTGTCCACAGGAGCCCAAGTTATAGGGAAAACAGACAGTGAATGAGGTCACTGGCAGAGCTGATCTGGGTCTTAGAGGACCCATCAGCTCTCTTGTACATGGCAAACCTCCAGCAATTTTGTCATCACTGGGTCTAATAAAAACATAGTCAGCGCCAATTGTTCTATTTATTACATAGTGTTATGTGTCTGCAATAGGGATGTCAAAGGTGGTGATAAAATGCTTAGGTCTTCTCCTCAGAATCCTGGACCTTATATTAACAGTAGACCGCAAAGCCCTAAACAGTTAAATGAAGAAGCCACCATACACAGGGACTCAACTCAGGAGGGGCCGAGCAAAGCACATAAGATAAATAAGTATCCTCTTATGTGCATGATATTCAGCAGACCGCCAGGACAGTGGGGCAGAGACCTGAATTTGGGACTATCCCACTGTATTTGAGACAGTTGGCTATCTATGCCACCCTGTGTAAGTGGTTTGTATTGAATTTCTAGATTACATATACCGGTATGTACCTTCATACGGTCTTACCTGCCTTCTGCTTGTAATAAGAGCTGGCAGGTAGAAATTTCTCACAAGTAGGAAGACTGAAGCTGCATCCCATAAACTTACAAGTATAAATGAAGTTTACACAAGAGCCTCTACATTACATCTTTGCTGTACTGTGTAACCTCAAAATAGCTGGAGTGATGTTTTAATTCCTGTAATGTTCATTCATGTTACTCATCATGTATTGATGACCAATCAAAGGTGAAAAGGAATGATGATTCATGTGTTGTTTTTTTTTTTTTTTTTTTAAAAGCTTATTCACCCGACTGTAGTGGACACAGCAGTTGTTTTTCCACACCGACTTGGACTGCCTTACAAGCGTGCGCTTCGTTCGTTAATGGCTGACCATCTTAAGCGTATTATCCAAGACAATGGTAAGCATGTGTATACAGAATTCAAATGTACAGTATTAATTTATAACCTATAACCATGTAAATGCATAATCTGTGTAGGAGCTAAAATTGCAAAAAGTTGGGACCTTTTTAATCAAAATCATTACAAAGTTTCTTCATTTTTTTTTTTTCTATGTCCGTTCAGTAGTTGGAAAAGTAGACATAGCTGTTCCATTCCCGCACTGAAAAGTGCATATACATTTGTCATCACTAGTCACCTTAGCTGTTGCCCTCTATCTGCCTCCCATTCCCTGCTCTGCTGACATTGGTGTTCCAGCTCTCCTGCCTTCAGGAAGTGAGGTTCAGACTTAGCCCATGCAGTACCATAGGGAGCAGTGTTATATTAACTGCAGGAGGACTCCAACTCCAAACTTCACAGCAGGTGCAAATAAATGGCACCAGGTTACATGATGAATGTATGGTCACTTTTCAGTACCAGGGATATGGGTCACTTTAATTACTTTATGAAATGATAGATTAAATTATGTGCAGTGTTGCTTGAAAGATTGTGAACCCTTCAGAAATCATTATTTTTGTTTTTCCAGATTTCTGCAGAAATTTGACCTAATACTAAATCGGATTTTTTTACACAAGTCCTAAAATGACATAAAGAATGAGGCAAAAATATGTTACTTGTATTTTTATTGTGGAAAATGATCAAATATGAGGTGTCTGTGAGTGTCAAAAGTATGAGAACCTTTGCTTTCAGAATCTATCCTTTTTGCAGCAATAAATGCATCTACGTTTTTGGTAATTGTTGATTTGGTTTCAAATGTTTACTTTTAATGTATGTTCACTGTTCAAGCAAAAAGGTAGTCGACAATAACGACCCAAAGCAGTCCTTCTCAACAATGCCCACGCAGCGGGAGAATGTTCATACAAAAAGATTAAAAGAACAGATGTATAAAGGAAACAAAGTAGGGAGAGGAGTAGCAAAAAAAATGGAGATCGAGTGGAAAGGGAATCAAGAACATAATTGACGGTCTAGAAGAGTATATTTGTCAATTCAAGAGTATCTGTCTCTCTTCTTCTGAGGTCTGCAAAAATCTCCTTTGTTCGTGCGGAAAAAAAATGATTGACTTTGATAAAGCTCTGTTCTTTAACCCCTTCATGACCTTGGGATTTTTCGTTTTTCCGTGTTCGTTTTTCGCTCCCCTCCTTTCCAGAGCCATAACTTTTTTATTTTTCCGCCACTTTGGCCATGTGAGGGCTTATTTTTTGCGGGACGAGTTGTACTTTTGAACGACGACATTGGTTTTAACATGTCGTGTACTAGAAAACGGGAAAAAAATTCCAAGTGTGGTGAAATTGCAAAAAAAGTGCAATCCCACACTTGTTTTTTGCTTGGCTTTTTTGCTAGGTTCACTAAATGCTAAAACTGACCTGCCATTATGATTTTCCAGGTCACTACGAGTTCATAGACACCTAACATGACTAGGTTATTTTTTACCTAAGTGGTGAAAAAAAATTCCAAACTTTGCTTAAAAAATAATAAAAATATTGCGCCATTTTCCGATATTTTTTGCGTGCCGAGCTGGCGTTTTTAATTATTCCAATTCGGTGCAGATGGTCGCCGCCCCCTTCGCGCTGTTTCTGCTTAAATCCAGCGCCTGCGCTGTGCGTGCCTGCCTGGGACAGGCGCAGTCTTCATTGTCCGTCATAGGTCAGATGCCTGAACAGCGCAGTGCGCATGCCCAGGAATGCCAGCCCGCACTGTGCGTAATGAATAACACAGTGCGGGGCGGGGATTCAGCAACAGGGTGGCCGCACTGCCCGCACAGGCGCAGTCAGGCACCCTGCATCTGAGCTGTGACTGACAATGAAGACTGCGCCTGCCCCAGGCAGGCACGCACAGCGCAGGCGCCGGATTTAAGCAGAAACAGCGCGAAGGGGGCGGCGACCATCGCCCCTGAAGAGAAGAGTGACGGCAGTTGGGAGATTCATAGAAGAGGCTTCGGACCGCCTCCAGGTACAAAGTCAGGTATATGTGGCAAACTATAAAACGCCTTATTGAGGGATTAATTGAATCAAAAACTAAAAGAAGCCGACCTCATTCAATACCGAGAGTCCATCAGTGAGACTGTTCTTATAGTCTAACAGGAAAGTTTGTAATTGTGTTTTTTTGTTTTTTACTTTTTTTGAGCTCCGGTCAGCTGATTTAGGTAGTCCTGGGCTTTTAGAGATCCTCCTGTCTCTCTAAGATATCAAATTACTTTTTAAAGGGAATCAATCACCTGCTACCTAATCAGAGAGCAGCATATTGTAGAGACAGGAATGCTGATTCCAGTGATGTGACACACTGGGCTGCTTGCTGTAATTTTGATAAAATCACTGTTTTATCGGCAGAAGATTCACTAAAGGAATAAACCTGCTGCCATATAGTCTTCTATATTCATGAGCTCTGTATAACCCTGTCCATACCACTGATGGGCAGTTTTTTGCCTATGCACAGTGTACACATAAAGCTGCCAATCAGTGGGTGGGCTTATGCAAAGCTCAGCATTCAGAGATCTGAATGCAGGAGATAGAGCTAAATTTTATCAAAACTACAACAAGATGTCCAGTAAATGAAACCTGTTATATAGTGATCAAAGACCTCTACTGGCTAACATGGTGCAAAGTTGTTTTTTTGTTTAGTTTTTTTCTTTTAACAAAATATTTAGTCATTGTTCTATTCAGTCAGGTGTATTTATTTATTAGTTAAGACTGTGCCTTTTCCATTAATTTTGGAATGACCTTTACTTTGTTTTTCTTCCAAGTGGATGGACATGATTCTTCTGAAGACGCCTGCTCTTGTATGGAACTAATGATCTGGCGTTTAAAGGAGGATGCTAAAGTGAAACGATGATCCACCCTACTGTGGTTACAGCTTCAAGTCAATTTAGCCACAAGTGAAACAGTCGTTGAAAAATCACACAGTAACAATTTTTCTTTACGAGCACACTGTGGGTACCTTTTGGGCTTCACCCATTTAGGTCCAGGTAATATACTTACCTTGCCAGTTATTGAACATTCCTGCACTGTCGGTCCACTTTTTTTTTTCCATATAGTTTACGTAACGTCCATGCCTGTACATCAAGTGACCACAGCCACCATGTGATGTAATGCCACATCGCAATAATTTAATCGGCACTACAGAAGGTGCTGATCAACTGCAATGGCCATTTGTCTTTACAAGGACTAGTGAAAGCAGCAGCACTGGACAGGAGTATAAAGTACAAACGTCATTATTTCTGTTCTTAAGGGTTCCAGTGGAGGTACACCACTCTTTTAACTGGTTCTCTGGTTTAAAGGACTTGATAATGACTTGTTTAAAGGCTATGTCTCACTTCGCAAACAATTTTTTTTTTGTTTATTGTGCCTGTTTATCATGAAATAATAAAGCAACTTTGCAGTAGGCTTTGGTTTAAAACCTTTTTATCATGGTTTTCATTATATGGTCCGTACTCTTGGTCGCAGACAAGTTCTACTGCAAACGTACAGTTGAGTTGGTAGGTTAACAAGGAGTAGAGATGTAAGAAAGTCAGACAGCAGAGTGCAAGGGTCTATGGTTGTCTGTAGATGTAAAATGTTAAGACATTTTCAATTCCTTCAGGACCAGTCTATTTTGATCCTTTGGGTCAAAGCCTTTTTGTTGTCTTCATCTTCTTTTCCTTCCATGACTTTTATTGTTCTTTCAATGTATCCCCATGAGGGCTTATTTTCTTCATTGGCACCATTTTATGGTACATATAACTTATTAACTAAGTTCTATTAAAGGGATTGTCTGGTCTTAAACTACAAGTCTGCAGTCACTTTTTGTGGCTGCAGACTTGTGAATCTTCGCATCATGTGCACTGTGAGGATTCTCTGATGCCAGAAGTGGCGGTCATGTGACTGCAAGTTTGAAATATGCATACTCCCGGCCACATGTTGACTACATGGGTGCGGCCTTGCTCAATGCAAGTTGATTGAGGCCGGAAACTACTTGTGGTCACATGACCGTTGACGCTGAAGATTTCTCACATTACAAAGTGCACACAATGTGAGGATTCACAAGACTTGTACTTTAAGATCGGACAACCACCTTATATATCTTTACAGTGAGGGATAAAGGAAAAATAGCAATTCTATTATTTTTTTTTTTATTTTATGCTATTTGTCGTGTTGCACAAATAAAGTGTTCACTTTCCTCTGTGGGTCTTTATGATTACAACAATACCACATTTCTAGTTTTATTTATGTTTGACCAATTTTGTACAATAAATACCCTGAAAAAAAAAAAAAGATAATTTGTGTCGGCATCATTTTTTCTGTGAATGGAGCTCTGGCAAGGCCTACTTTTTGTGGGACAAGCTGTAGGTTTTATTGATACCATTTCTTTGCTACATACTACCTATTTTCATAAGAAAAAAAAGTGGTGTAGGAAAAAGCGGGTACAATCACTTATAAAATGTAAAAATATTTCTATACTCGGTAAACATTAAGAAGCTTCATCAACACATCTCTGCCGTGTTTCCGGCATTAGAATACGCCCTTAGTCATAGAGGTATCACCAGAGTCTCATCCGAATTTATTTAAGATCACTGCAAACCAATCAGAACATAGATTACACAGTTCATATTATATACATAAAAAAAATTATATATAAGTATCTTACGTCAATTTCATATTATCAGTACACATACATTGAGTCATTAAGAAAATACAAGCCATTAGGCTGTTTAGTATTCACTTTAAGGATCCAGAACATTTCCCTTACAACCACCTTTTTCTTCCCGTCTCTGCTTCTTTCAGGAAAAAATTGTGTGCGCTCAACACCACAGCATGTAAGTCCTTATATACTACCTTCATGTACATCTATAAAGTGTTTAGTGACTCCAGAATGAGTGTTATCACCAT
Organism: Ranitomeya variabilis; assembly: GCF_051348905.1. Lineage (NCBI taxonomy): Eukaryota > Metazoa > Chordata > Amphibia > Anura > Dendrobatidae > Ranitomeya > Ranitomeya variabilis. Next base: position 778,588,686 of record NC_135232.1, read on the forward strand.
TTGTGATGTTATAAATGTTCTGACACTTCCTCATTTTTCTCGTCATGATATGCTGTAATTTGCATATAATGCATTCTACACAGTATACCAAATGATGGGTGTCACCATTTATAAATGTATCTATGAGATATTCTTTATTTTTAGGTAGTATTATGGATTTTTCTTTTGCTACAGTTTTTACAGCAAATAAAAAAATCATTTGTGTCAGCCACATCTTATTTGCAGTTTTTCCGATGTATAAACTAGGAGAAAGCACATTTCCCAGTTTCCCAATGATTTCCCCAAATCCACATATGTCATCATACGCCAGATGGACCCCTGTAAATCCCGCAGAGATGATGACATTTTGGGGAATTGTGCTGCATATGGTTCTTGTCAGAAAACCAGAGCTTCGGCAATACTGGAGTACTGATATTCTCTACAACACACCGGTATTCTGTATGACCATGACAGGACACGATTTGGAGCAATCCAAAAATGTTTGCATTATAATGATAATGTGCAGTGTCTTGTCCAAGACAATCCTAAGTTTGATTTTCTGTACAAAATTCGGCCAGTAGTTGACCACTTCAGCAGATAATGTGCTGAGGCATACAACCCCCAAAGGGACTTCGCTTTGGATGAATCTCTGCTTCATTTTAAACGGAGGCTAAAATTCCAAAAATACCTGCCTAGAAAGAGGGCCAAGTATGGAATTAAACTATACAAACTACGAAAATACCTCAGGGTACACCCACAGATTTAGGGTCTACGAGGGGAAGGACACCCAGATTGGCCCACCTGTCCTGGGAGTGAGTGGGAAAATTGTGTGGGAACTGCTGCACCCACTGCTGGATAAGGGTTATCACCTCTATATTGCAAATTGTCACTTCAGAGCAGAAGAGGACTAGAACTCTAGTGCCACCTATTGGAAGTAGCAATCCTAAAAGTCAATGTCAACACTTTAACAAGCCTTGTAACATGACATAGGATAAAGGCCAAATCAGAATCTCAGTTTGCAGACACTGTGTTTCGGGGTAGTGCCCCTCGTCCGTGCAAAGTGGAGATCTGGTTTGGCTGAGTGAGAGGCATCTGACCGATATCCAAGAAGTCTCGTTTCTCCTTGCGGAGATTGACATGCTAAGCATGCTGAGATGAGGAGACTGAGAGCCGCAATTCTCCTCTGGGAAATATGAAAATTGTCTCTTCAGAGAGGAAGAGGACTAGAACTCTAGTGCCACCTATTGGAAGTAGCAAACCTAAAGTCAGTGTCAACCCTTTAACGAGGCTTGTCACATGACTTAGGATAAAGATCTCTACTTTGCACTATGCACTTTGCATAGGAAAGGGTGCAGGAAACGTTCCTTCATGCCAACAGTCACTATCTCAAACATACCATAAAAGGCATTCTAGTAGAAGAACGAATCCATGCAAAACTGAACCCTTATTTAAAAAAGAATTCTTGACAATTGTTCTCCATTCTTTGTAGGTGGGAAAACTTGTAAAATCGCAGTGTATCAAATACTTATTTTCCCCACTGTATACCATCCTAAGAGGGATTATTGAATGAAAAATGTTTATTACTTACAGGTAATCAGATTTTTCACAACCCAAGACCGCATCACGGAGAGAGAGGATCTGCCCCCAAGGACAAGAAACCCTACAGCTTTAAAAAGGAGGAGCCTATCTAGTAGGCTTCAGTAGTTTACAGAGCATCAGTGGAACTCTGGTTAGTTTAATAGACACAAATTTCTCAGTACAGGACACTACGGAAATATACCACCACACTCCCGTATGCATATAAATATAAATATATATTATATTCTATTATACACATTTTTTTTTTTTTTTTGCAACACCCTGTGAGTCAAATGTGCATCATGTCACCACAGAAAAAAATAGGAAGGGAGGGAATAAAAGACGGTGGTGTTGTAGGTTATGGAATATCTGATTACTGGTAAGTAATCATCATTTTTCCCTTCCTGCAACCACATCATAGGGAGAGATTACAGAGGAATCCCCTAAGGAGGGACTACCGTTTGCAAAGCTCACCCCAAAGCATCTCGATTGGGTTCAGGTCTGGTGACTGTGGAGGCCAGGTCATCTGGCGTAGCACCCCATCACTCTCCTTCTTAGTCAAATGGCCCTTACAGAGCCTGGAGGTATGTTTGGGGTCATTGTCCTGTTGAAAAATAAATGATGGTCCAACTAAACGCAAACCGGATGGAATAGCATGCCGCTGCAAGATGCTGTGGTAGCCATGCTGGTTTAGTATGCCTTCAATTTTGAGTAAATCCCCAACAGTGTCACCAGCAAAGCACCCCCACACTATCACACCTCCTCCTCCATGCTTCATGGTGGGAACCAGGCATGTAGAGTACATCCGTTCACCTTTTCTGCGCCGCACAAAGACACGGTGGTTGGAACCAAAGATCTCAAATTTGGACTCGTCAGACCAAAGCACAGATTTCCACTAGTCTAATGTCCATTCCTTGTGTTCTTTAGCCCAAACACGTCTTTTCTGCTTGTTGCCTGTCCTTAGTAGTGGTCTCTTAACAGCTATTTTACCATGAAGGCCTGCTGCACAAAGTCTCCTCTTAACAGTTGTTGTAGAGATGTGTCTGCTGCTAGAACTCTGTGTGGCATTGACCTGGTCTTTAATCTGAGCTGCTGTTAACCTGTGATTTCTGAGGCTGGTGACTCTTGGTCTTCCTTTCCTGGGGCGGTCCTCATGTGAGCCAGTTTCTTTGTAGCGCTTGATGGTTTTTGCCACTGCACTTGGGGACACTTTCAAAGTTTGCCCAATTTTTCGGACTGACTGACCTTCAATTCTTAAAGTAATGATGGCCACTCATTTTTCTTTACTTATCTACCTTTTTCTTGCCATAATACAAATTCTAACAGTCTATTCAGTAGGACTATCAGCTGTGTATCCACCAGACTTCTGCACAACACAACTGATAATCCCAACCCCATTTATAAGGCAAGAAATCCCACTTATTAAACCTGAGAGGGCACACCTGTGAATTGAAAACCATTCCCGGTGACTACCTCTTGAAGCTTATCAAGAGAATGCCAAGAGTGTGTAAAGCAGTCATCAATGCAAAAGGTGGCTACTTTGAAGAACCTAGAATATAAGACATAATGTCAGTTGTTTCACACTTTTTTGTTAAGTATATAATTCCACATGTGTTAATTCATAGTTTTGATGCCTTCAGTGTGAATGTACAATTTTCATAGTCATGAAAATACAGAAAAATCTTTAAATGAGGTGTGTCCAAACTTTTGGACTGCACTGTAAGTAATCATCATGTTTCCCTTCCTGCAACAGCATCATAGGGAGAGATTACAGAGGAATCCCCTAAGGAGGGACCACCATTTGCAAAAATTTCCTCTCGATAGTAAGGTTAGCAGAGTCCCAAGTTTAACCTGTAGTGATTAAAAAAGGTGGAAGGTAAAGACCTTGTGGCTGCCCTTCAATTTTGCTCTAAAGAAGCGTTAGCCCTCTCTACCCAAGATGTGGAAATCGTGCTTGTGGAATGTGCTTTTACATTTTTAGGGGGAGAAATGGCCCCCTGACGTGTAGGGCAGGGAAATTCCCATTTTGACCCATCTGACTACAGATCCTTTAGATATGGACTGGCCTCTGTTGGGACCCTGAAAGAGAACAAAAAAGGAGGTAGACTTCCTGAAACCTCTTGGTGATTATATATACTTAAGGAATATTTCCTAACTACTACAGAATTAAGGCAAAATTATTTCCTGGGACCTGTAAAAAGTTCAGGCCACTTTAGGGAGAAAAGCTGGGTCAGGTCAATGTATTTGGCAGAAATTGTGTAAATGTTGGTTTACCGACAGGGACTGTAACTAACCAATCGTCCTAGCTGATGTAAGGGCAACTAAGAGGGCAGTTTTGATACTTAAAATTCTGATCAAGCATTCTGGTAATGGTTCAAATGGAGCTCTTGTTAAGGCCTTTAGGAACAAGGTTGAGGTCCTAAGTAGGGGTTTGATGCTGAGGCAGTATTCTGGAACGACCCATTGCTTTAAAAAAAAATCTAATTAAGGAGTGATCAGCAATTTTACAATCAAAAGGAACCCCAGAGCTGCGACATGGACTTTAAAGGGTGTTCTTTTTTTAAACCTTTCTCCTACCCTCTTTGTAGAAATTCTACAATGACAAACCAGTTTAGGCACATCAGGGGCTCTCCAAACGCGACATGGCGGCCAATCTCAATTCCAGCCAATTCTGCGTTGAAAAAGTAAAACTGTGCTCCTTCCCTTAGGAACAGTGGTTTACCCCCATGCAACTGCAACTTTTGCAGTCCAATTTCTCCTGCTACCCTTGTGAAAATAAAAATTTGGTGCTAAAAAATCATTTTTGTGGGGAAAAAAACAGTAATAAGACCTACTGGTAATTGTATTTCCAGGAATCCATCCTGACAGCACACTGGAGGACGTCCTTCTTATCCATCATGGGACAGGAAACACGAGAGGTTAAAAGGACCCTCCCCCTACCACCCTTCAGTGCTTTTCCAAGGTACACATCTGGATGGATGCAAAAAAACAAGATTTATTCCAACAAAATAATCAATCATACAAATGTTACATCACAGAAGTATAAAGATCATACAATAGGAAGGGAACTAATAGTGCTGTCAAGATGGATTCCTGGAAATACAATTACGAGTAGGTCTAATTACTGTTTTCCAGGTCACCACCTGACAGCACACTGGAGAAATACCAAAGGAGAATGGTATTTAGGGTGGGACCACTGCTTGAAGTACCTTTCTACCAAAAGCCAACTGAGGCGATACCACATCTAACTTATAATATTTAGAGAAGGTACTAAGATTAGACCATGATGCAGCCCTGCAGATCTGATCTGCCGTAGCCCCCCCCCCTTTCTCTGCCCATGACGTGGCCATGGCCCTAGATGAATGGGCTTTAATGTTAACTGGGGAACTCTGCCCTTTAGCTTTATAAGCTAAACTGATTGTGGATTTTATCCACCGTGCAATAGTCGCTTTAGATGCTTTTTTCTTCTTTTTCGGACCCCTGAACTGAACGAACAAGTTATCTTGTCTCCAGGGCCTAGATGAATCAAGGTACATGAGTACCATCTCTCTCACGTCCAGATTATGATAAAATCTTTCTTTTTGGTTTTTAGGGAACTGGCAAAATGACGGTAATACAATCTCCTGATTCATACTAGTATCTGAGACGACTTAAGGGAGAAAAGCCGGATCGAGTCTTAGCACTAGTTTATCCTCAAAGATCTGTAAATATGGGCCGACGTGATTGCTACTAAAAACGAGGTTTTAAGGGAGAGTTTGTTAATATCTATACCCCGTTATGTCCCACACCTGTTCACATAGAAAATTCAGGACCAAATTAAGATCCCACGGCGGGACCGATCTAATTAACGGTTTTAGCCTCTGGGCTGCTCTAGAGAACCGACTAATCCAGGGGAGGGTAGATAGAGGAAAATCGAAAAACACACTCAGGGCCGCTATTTGGACTTTCAATGTACTAGGCCTAAGGCCTTTTTGGAATCCTGACTGCAGGAAGTCAAGGATCTTTGGGATATTTGGATGGTCAGTATCAACTGTCATCTCCCCGCAAAACCCACAAAATCGTTTCCATATTTTTGTGTAGATAGCTGATGTCACAGGTTTTCTGCTGGCTTGGAGGGTAGAGATGACGTCATCTGAAAGACCTTTTGCCTTCCAGACCTTCCGTTCAGGATCCAGGCCATCAATTGAAGAGCTCCTGGATTCTGGTGTAGAACTGGACCCTGTAGAAGATGATCCTCTCTTCCTGGTAACCGTAGGGGTTTCTCTACTGATAGCCTTCTTAACAACGGAAACCAACTCCGTTTTGGCCAGTGAGGAGCTATGAGAATGACATTGGCCTTGTCCTCGCTAATTTTCCTGAGTGTTCTTGGACTCATTGCCAGAGGAGGAAACGCATACAGAAGACCGTTGTTCCAGGGTTGTGAGAAGGCATCGATCGCAGCTGGGCTTTCCCCGGGATTTAGGGAGTAAAAGATTTTGACCTTTGCATTTTGTTTGGTAGCAAACAGATCCACAGCCGGCTTCCCCCAACGGTGACAAAGACTTTTGAAGACCTCGTTGTTCATCCCCACTCTGTCGGAGATACTCTTTTCCTGCTGAGGAAATCCGCCAACTGGTTCTTGGACCCCTCCAAATGCACCGCCGAGATTGACAGTACCGACTTTTCTGCCCATCTGAAGATCTGTTCCACCAGACCTTGCAACGCCATATGTCTTGGGCCTCCTTGATGCCGAAGGAGGGCTCCAGTTGTTGTATTGTCTGAAAAGACTTTTACATGTTTTTCTCTCAGTAGGTGCTGCGCAGCTGTTAAGACCTTCCAAACTGCGTGTAGTTCCCTGTAGTTCGATGACTTCTTGCTGTCCTTCCTTTCCCAACGACCTTGGAAATATCTTCCTTGAACATGACCTCCCCAACCTTGCTGACTTGCATCTGTCGTGACTGACACACTCGGGGTTTGAAGCCATGGTACCCCTAGCCAAAGATTCCTGCAGAGAGTTCACCATTTCAGGCATCTTTGGATCTGGAAAGAGAGTTTCAGCCTCCGATTTAGTGAGTTCTGTTTTCTGTTCCAGCTCATCAGAACTCCCTGCTGAAGCTGCCGAGAATGAAACTGGCTCCAGCTCACACAAGGGATGCAGGCCGTCATTAATCCCAAGATTTTCATCCCGTCTCTGATAGAATTCCGGCCCTGGGAAAAGTGATGGACTTTTTCTATTATGCCCTTTAGCCTGTCTTCTGGTAGGTAAGACATTCTTGTCTCTGAATCCAGCATGACTCCTAAGAATTTTATTTTTGACTTTGGTATTAGGTTTGACTTTTCCCAATTTATGATCCACCCTAGAGTCTCTAGTGTGGAAATGAGGGATTGACAGTTGATCCTGAGCTGGCCTATGGAGTCTGCCACTATTAAAAAGTCGTCTAAATAAGGAATTACCATTATATCCTGATTTCTCAGATAGGCGACCACCTCTACCATAAGTTTTGTAAAAACTCTGAGAGCAGATGCCAGGCCGAAGGGGAGACAGCGAAATTGAAAATGGTAGATTTTTCCTTCCATATTTACCGCAAACCGCAGGAACTTCTGGTGATTTAGATGAATGGGTGCATGGTAATATGCACTCTTTAGATCTAGAGTGCACATTAGCATAGCCCTTCCTAACAGAGGGATGGACCGAATTGACTCCATTTTGAATCTCTTGTATAACACCTAATTGTTTAGATGTTTTAGATTTATTATTGTTCTCGATTCTCCCGATGGTTTTATTTTTGAGAAGAGATTCGAGTAATGACCTCTGTACTCTTCCTGATTGGGTACCGGAACAATTGCCATTTTTAGGAGGTCCTGTATATCTGACCACATGGAGGATGACGATTTTAGATGGGAGCTGGAAACTAGGAACCTTTCGGGAGGGAGAGATATAAACTCTATTTTGTACCCCTGGGACACAACCTGTAAGGCCCAAGGACTCGTCGTTATCTCCCGCCATCCCTCTAGGAATTCGGCTAGACGACCCCCGACTCTGATGGTGTCATTTTCTCCGGTAGCTAGAACCCGAACCCGAGTAGCTCAAGTCTTTGGTTTTAAGCCTGCTATCCCCTCCTTTTTGGTAACTCCATCTACCTTGTTTCCCTTTACCCCTGTAATCTGGTTTTTGATTATAGCGGGGTCTATGAAAGGGCTGGAATTTTTTAGGCTTTTCTTCAGGGAACGCTTTCTTTACGTCTGAGGCTTTCACTAAGATATCATCGAGGACCGGTCCGAAGACCCTGCCCCCGGAAAAGGGTATCGAACACAGCTTATTCTTAGAATGCATATCTCCCGACCAGCTTTTGACCCAGATAGCTCTTCGGGCTGCATTAGATAGGGATTGACCCCTAGCTGCGAACCTAACAGATTCTGCGGACGCATCTGCCAGAAAGGTAGTTGCCAATTTTAACAGAGGCAGGGATTTCAGAATAGTTTCCCTAGGAGTTTTAGCTGTTAATTGATCCTGAAGGTCATCTAACCACAGGTGCATGGAGCGAGCAACCGATGTCGCTGCTATATTAGCTCCAATAACTGCTGATGAACTCTCCCAGGCCTTTTAAAAGGCCGTCTGCCTTTCTATCAATGGGCTCTTTTAGGTTGGAAGAGTCCTCAAAAGGAATTGCAGTCCTTTTGGACACTTTAGCCAACGGTATGTCTATTTTAGGAATGTCGACCCATTCTTTAACTTCATCTGGATCAAACGGCAAGCGGAGTCTGAAGTCCTTAGGAATAGTTAGTCTTTTCTCCGCTTCCTCCCATTCCTCCAGAATCATGGATCAGATATGGTAATTTACCGGAAAAACCTTAGAGGTTTGAGAGCGTAAGCCACCAAACATCTCATCCTGAACAGAACAGGATGGCTGAGGCTCCTCGATCTGCATAGTATGACGCACAGTCTCTAAGGGCTTGTTTCCATTTGCGAGAAACACGTCCATGTCTCGCATGTGGAAACCAAGCTCTGGTGCCGGCACTTGGGAGCGGAGCATGCGGCCGCATAGCAACACATGGAGCCGCACGCTCCGCTCTGGAGTGCCGGCGCCAGAGCTTGGTTTCCACATGCGAGACACAGACGTGTTTCTCGCAAATGGAAACAAGTCCTAACAGTTCTCCCGTGTCTGCAGCGGAAAATAAATATTTTCTCCCTTTCTCCGGAGGTTCTTTACTTTCTTCTTCCTCTTCTAGGTCTGACATGGAAGATGATGAGTCTCCTGATGAGTACTCTTCCCTCGGCCTTTTCCTAGATTTTTCTGGAAGTGAGGCCTGAGGAAGTACCAGGCCTGATACGGAAGCCTGAACCTCCTCTCTTATAATAGCTCTCATGTTTGTCATGAGAGAAGCCTGCTCCTCTCCTATGATCCTGCAGGTGCATGCTTCACACAGGGGTTTCTGCCAGGTATCCTTCATATTAGCCACACAGATAGGACACTTTTTATTCCTGCTGGGCTTCTTTAAGGATTTCTCAGGCAAGGAGGCCGCCTATAAGGAACACATAGCAATCGCTAGTATAGTACTTTTTTTTTTAAGGGAATCCATATAATACAGGGCTCCTGCCCCACTTACTGGTGCTATGGTCTCCTGCCCCTCTGATCTAGCTGCGTCCTCCATGTTCCTCTGGAGATCGCTAATGCCCCAGCACATACCTTTTTATCCTGTTCTTCTTGGAGCGTTTCGTGCTATCTGACCGCTCCAAACCTTCTGCAGCTGCAGAGATGCCGCCCGCCCCCCTCGGCAGCAAACCGGAAGTGACACGCGGCCGGAAACAGTGCGGTACAGCGTGCTTTGGCTTCCCCGATGGCCACATGGAAACGCTGACATCACCAGAGGCTGCCGCCGGGATCGCATGCACCAGGGGGCACGACGGAAGGATCGAGAGCCCCTGGCAGGGAGAAGCGATCCTCATACCAGGAGCAGCGCTACACTGGTAGGCAGAGGGACCCTCGAGCGGGTGTCGGCCAGCGGGTGCCTCATGGTAGGAAGGGTGAGGCAAAGCCCCCCGATCCACACCTCCCGCACAGAACGGTCAGACCTCTCGTCCGTTCCTATCCATAATGGGACAGGAAAAACACTGAAGGGTGGTAGGGGGAGGGTCCTTTTAACCTCTCGTGTTTCCTGTCCCATGATGGATAAGAAGGACGTCCTCCAGTGTGCTGTCAGGTGGTGACCTGGAAATGATTTTTTATTTTCACGGCTTTGCCTTATAAACTTTAGTGAAACACTTGGGGATTCAAAGTTCTCACAACACATCTAGATAAGTTTCTTCGGGGGTCTAGTTTCCAAAATGGGGTCACTCATGGGGGGGTTTCTACTGTTTAGGAACATCAGTGGCTCTGCAAATGTAACATGATGCCCGCACACCATTCCATCAAAGCCTGCATTCCAAAACTGTGCTCCTTCCCTTCAGAGCTCTGCCATGCGCCTAAATACTGGTTCCTCCCACATATGGGGTATAAGTGTACTGAGGAGAAATTGCACAACAACTTTTGGGGTCCAATTTCTCCTGTTACCCTTGGGAAAATAAAAAATTGGGAGCGGAAAGATCATTTTTGTGAAAAAAAAAAAAAAGATTTTTTAGTTTTACAGCTCTACATTATAAACTTTTGTGAAGCACTTGGGGATTCAAAGTGCTCACCACACATCTAGATAAGTTCCTTAGGGGGTCTACTTTCCAAAATGGTGTCACTTCTGGGGGGTTTCCACTGTTTAGGCACATCAGGGGTTCTCTAAATGCGACATGGCGTCCGATCTCAGTTCCAGACAATTTTGCAGTGAAAAGTCAAACGGCGCTCCTTCCCTTCCCTTCCAAGCTTTGCCATGCACCCAAACAGTGGTTTACTCCCACATATGGGGTATCAGCGTACTCAGGACAAATTGTACAACAACCTTTGGGGTCCAATTTCTCCTGTTACCCTTGGTAAAATAAAACAAATTGGATATGATGTAAATTTTTTGTGAAAAAAGGTTAAATGTTCACCTTTTTTTAACCCCTTCATGACCCAGCCTATTTTGACCTTAATGACCTGGCCATTTTTTGCAATCTGACCAGTGTCCCTTTATGAGGTAATAACTCGGGAACGCTTCAACGAATCCTAGCGGTTCTGAGACTGTTTTTTCGTGACATATTGGGCTCCATGTTAGTGGTAAATTTAGGTCGATAATTTTTGCGTTTATTTTTAAATTTTGAATTTTTATTCTGTTAAACGAGAGAGTTATGTGCCACAAAATAGTTAATAAATAACATTACCCACATGTCTACTTTACATCAGCACAATTTTGGAAACAAAAATTTTTTTTTGCTAGGAAGTTATAAGGGTTAAAATTTGACCAGCGATTTCTCATTTTTACAACGAAATTTACAAAACCATTTTTTTTAGGGACCACCTCACATTTGAAGTCAGTTTGAGGGGTCTATATGGCTGAAAATACCCAAAAGTGACACCATTCTAAAAACTGCACCCCTCAAGGTGCTCAAAACCACATTCAAAAAGTTTATTAACCCTTCAGGAACTTCACAGCAGCAGAAGCAACATGGAAGGAAAAAATGTACATTTAACTTTTTAGTCACAAAAATTATCTTTTAGCAACAATTTTTTTTATTTTCCCAAGGGTAAAAAGAGAAACTGGACCGCAAAAGTTATTCTACAATTTGTCCTGAGTACGACGATACCCCATATGGGGGGGAACCACTGTTTGGGCGCACGACAGGGCTCGGAAGGGAAGGAGCGCCATTTGACTTTTTGAATGAAAAATTGGCTCCAATCTTTAGCGGAAACCATGTCTTGTTTGGAGAGCCCCTGTGTGCCTAAACATTGGAGCTCCCCCACAAGTGACCCCATTTTGGAAACTAGACCCCCCCTCCCAAGGAACTTATCTAGACATGTGGTGAGCACTTTGAACCCCCAAGTGCTTCACAGAAGTTTACAACGCAGAGCTGTGAAAATAAAAAATCATTTTTCTTTCCTCAAAAATTGTTTTAGAAAGCAATTTTTTATTTTCACAAGGGTAACAGGAGAAGTGGACCCCAGTATTTGTTGCCCAGTTTGTCCTGAGTACGCTGATACCCCATATGTGGGGGTAAACCACTGCTTGGGCACACTTTGGGGCTCGGAAGGGAAGTAGTGACGTTTTGAAATGCAGACTTTGATGGAATGGTCTGCAGGTGTCACATTACGTTTGCAGAGCCTCTAATGTGCCTAAACAGTAGAAAACCCCCACAAGTGACCCCATTTTGGAAAGTAGACCACCCAAGGAACTTATCTAGATATGTGGTGAGCACTTTGAACCCCCAAGTGCTTCACAGAAGTTTATAACGCAGAGCTGTGAAAATAAAAAATCATTTTTCTTTCCTCAAAAATTATGTTTTAGCAAGCAATTTTTTTATTTTCGCATGGGTAACAGGAGAAATTGGACCCCAATAGTTGTTGCTCACTTTGTCCTGAGTATGCTGGTACCCCATATGTGGGGGTATACCACTGTTTGGGCGTAAGTCAGGGCTCGGAAGGGAGGGAGCACCATTTGAGTTTTTGAACGCAAGATTGGCTGGAATCAATGGTGGCGCCATGTTGCGTTTGGAGACCCCTGATGTGCCTAAACAGTGGAAACCCCTCAATTCTAACTCCAACACTAACCCCAACACACCCCTAACCCTAATCCCAACTCTAGCCATAACCCTAATCACAACCCTAACCCCAACACACCCCTAACCACATCCCTAACCCCGGCACACCCCTAACCCTAATCCCAACCCTAACCCTAATCCCAAACCTAACCCCAACACACCCCTAACCATAACCACAAGCCTAATCTTTACCCTATTTCCAACCCTAGCCCTAATTCCAACCCTAACCCTAAGGCTATGTGCCCACGTTGCGGATTCATGTGAAATTTTTCCGCACCAATTTTGAAAAATCCACAGGTAAAATGCACTGCATTTTACCTGTGGATTTACCGCAGATTTCCAGTGTTTTTTGTGCAGATTTCACCTGCGGATTCCTATTGAGGAACAGGTGTAGAACGCTGCGGAATTCGCACAAAGAATTTACATGCTGTGGAAAGTACAATGCAGCGTTTCCGCGCTGTATTTTCCGCACCATGGGCACAGCAGATTTGGTTTTCCATAGGTTTACATGGTACTGTAAACCTGATGGAAAACTGCTACGAATCCGCAGTAGCCAATCCGCCACGGATCCACAGCCAAATCCGCACCGTGTGCACATAGCCTAATTCTAACCCTAACTCTAACCCTAACCCTAGTTCTAACCCTAGTGGAAAAATAAAAGTAAATATATTTTATTTTATTATTGTCCCTACCTATGGGGGTGATAAAGGGGGGGGTTCATTTACAATTTTTTTTTTATTTTGATCACTGTGATCGGTTTCATCACAGTGATCAAAATGTACCAGGAACGAATCTGCCGGCCGGCAGATTCAGCGGGCGCACTGCGCATGCGCCCGCCATTTTGGAAGATGGCGGCGCCCATGGAGCAGACGGACGGACACCGGGAGGCTCGGTAAGTATGAGGGGTGATCGGAGCACGGGGCTGGGATCGGACGGGGGAGCGGACAGGTGGACGGAGGGGAGCGGAGCACAGGACGGAGGACTGGGGAGGCGATCGGTGGCGATGGGGGGCAGATCAGGGTTTCCAGCCATGGCCGATGATATTGCAGCATCGGCCATGGCTGGATTGTAATATTTCACTAATTTTCATAGGTGAAATATTACAAATCACTGATTGGCTGTTGAAAGTGAAACAGCCAATCAGAGCGATCGTAGCCACGGGGGGGTGAAGCCACCCCCCCGGGCTGAAGTACCACTACCCCTGTCCCTGCAGATTGGGTGAAATTGGAGTTAACCCTTTCACCCGATCTGCAGGGACGCGATCCCTCCATGACGCCATAGGCGTCACAGGTCGGATTGGCACCGACTTTCATGACGCCTACGTGGCGTCACAGGTTGGGAAGGGGTTTTAAACATTCCAAAAATTCCTGTGAAGCACCTGAAGGGTTAATAAACTTCTTGAATGTGGTTTTGAACACCTTGAGGGGTGCAGTTTTTAGAATGTTGTCACTTTGGGGTATTTTCTATCATATAGACCCCTCAAAGTGACTTCAAATGTGATGTGGTCCCTAAAAAAAATGGTGTTGTAAAAATGAGAAATCGTTGATCAACTTTTAATCTTTAACTTCCTAACAAAAAAAATGTTGGTTCCAAAATTGTGCTGATGTAAAATAGACATGTGGGAAATGTTACTTATTAGGCATTTTGTGTGACATATCTGTGTGATTTAAGGGCATGAAAATGCAAAGTTGGAAAATTGCGAAATTTTCACCAAATTTCAGGTTTTTTTCACAAATAAATGCAAGTCATATTAAAAAATTTTTATCACTATGATGAAGTACTATTCACGAGAAAACAATCTCAGAATCACCGGGATCTGTTGAAGCATTCCAGAGTTATAACCTCATAAAGGGAAAGTGGTCAGATTTTTAAAAATTGGCCTGGTCATTAACATGCAAACCACCCTTGGGGGGGTAAAGGGGTTAATGGGTCAGTGATATGAAACTAGAGTATTTTCCTCCAGCACACTACGTGTTGTGAAGATTAAGTTATGTTATGGGCTGGACCTTCATAGAGCGGGTACGAGGTGGTCCATCATCTCTCCACATGAAGAGTCCTGACAGGACCTGTGTGATGTCAAGATCATGTGATCAGTCACATGATGGACAATTCACATGGTCTTGGGTTTAAATAACTGGGCTCTAGAAGCAGTCTTTGTTGAGCTAGACTGGAGAGAGGATTCTCCAGTGGTTTTGTGTCCTGAAGAGAGTGTGGACCTGTATTGCTAGAGCGGGGTGCTACCCGCACACGTATGGATTGTGTTGCAGTGTTTTGTTGTTTTCTTTTTTAGCCAGAAAAGCTGCGTTTATTTTCCCTTTTTTTTGGTTTATGCCGCATAACAATAAACAAACCGAAGATTTAAAGAGACTGTGTTTCGATTTTTTTACCTCCATATACTGCCACAATAATAAATATCAATAGGTTAGAAAGAGTTTGTGGATAGTCTCCGCACTGCCGACAGGATTTAAGACATATATCCCAGTGTAGTAACATGATTGGTTTATTTAGAAGTACACTGTAACTTCTTCAGGAAAACCACATGTATACCAAATAGCGCTCCATCCCTCCCCAGTCTCTCCGTATAGCTAAGCAATACGGTACAGCCACATATCAGAAATTTCAATGTTCAGCAGAAATGTCTTCATTGCCCAATGGTATAAAATTCTGTGACACATCTGTGGTGTCAATGTGATCACTGAACGCTTATATGAAAGCATTGAAAGGTGTAGTTTGTAAAATGGAGACACTTGGGGGGGTCTGCTGCTCTGGCACCTCAGGGGCTCTCCCACTGGGTCATGGCACTGGCAATCCATAACAAAATCTTCACTGTAATATGGCAATCTTTCCCTTTTGAGCTTTGCAAAACTAGTTCCCAATTACATGTAGGATATTAGCGCAATCAAGAGAAATTGCACAACAGAGGTCCATTTTTTTCCTATTAGCCCTTGTAAAAATTTAAAACTTGGGGCTAAAACATTTTAACGGTAAAAATGTAATTATTCTCTATTAACCGTCCAATGGTATAAATTTCTGTGAGGCACAAGTGGTGTCAACATACCCACTGCACCCCTTGATTAACTCATTGAGAGGTGTAGTTTGTAAAATAGAAAACAAAAAAGTTTCTCCAGTGATAACAGGCAAGATGCTCCCGTGCAGTTGTTGCAACACGTGACGCAGGCACCCAATCAGCGCCGACGTCACTGTCCCCGTCTCCTGTCGAATTGAGCATGAAGAGGAAGTCTGAGATCAGCTGCAGCCCTGATTTTCTCTTCATGTTCGATTTGTCCAAAGGTGGGGACAGGGATACTAGTGGTATTTGGGCGCCGGCGTCACAACCAAAGCGCGGGAGCACAGGAAGAGCAAGTGCCGACAATGCGGGAACGGCACTGGCATGGGAGGTGAGTATAAGTTTTATTATTTTATGGGGTCAAACATTTTCATCAAGAAAGTATTGTCCTAGTAGTGGGCAACCCCTTAAACTGCTGTGGAACTAATTGCATCAGATAGATCTCCCCTTCTGATGTATTTGTGAGCAGACCTGATGTGCATCCCACGCATTAGATCTTGCACTCTATACATTCAATCAGATATAAATGGTAACTCCATGTGTAGCAATTAATGAAGCTCTGTATAGAAAACTGTTGTTTTGTTGTAATTTAACAAAAACTAGAAGTTTTATCAAAATGATTGCATACCACATTTAACCCCTTTCTGCCAGCTGGTGGAATAGTACGTCAGCTGGCAGATCCCCTGCTTTGAGGTGGGCTCCGGCGGTGAGCCCACCTTAAAGCCGCGACATGTCAGCTGTTTTGTGTGCGCAATGAGCGCGAGCGGAATCACGATCCGCCCGCGCCCATTAACTAGTTAAATGCCGCGGTCAAGCGCTGACAGCGGCATTTAACTAGCGCTCCCGGCCACACGGCCGGATGTGCTCGCACCGCTGACCCCCGTCACATGATCGGGGGTCAGCGGTGCATTGCCATAACAACCAGAGGTCTCCTTGAGACCTCTATGGTTGTTGATGGCCGATTGCTTTGAGCGCCACCCTGTGGTCGGCGTTCAAAGTACACCACCATTTCTACTACAGAGGTGATCTGTACTTCACCTCTATGTAGCAGAGGCGATCGTGTAGTGCATGCTTCTAGCCTCCTATGGAGGCTATTGAAGCATGCCAAAATTAAAAAAAAAAAGTGTTTAAAAATATAAAAAAAATAAAAAATATATAAAAGTTTAAATCACCCCCCTTTCGCCCCAATCAAAATAAAACAATTTTAAAAAAATCAAACCTACATATATTTGGTATCGCCGCGTTCAGAATCGCCCGATCTATCAATAAAAACAAAGGATTAACCTGACCGCTAAATGGCGTAGTGAGAAAAAAAAATCAAAACGCCAAAATTACGTTTTTTTGGTCGCCGCGACATTGCATTAAAATGTAATAACGGGCGATCAAAAGAACATATCTGCACCAAAATGGTATCATTAAAAACGCCAGCTTGGCACGCAAAAAATAAGATCACGAAAATTGGAGACGCTACGGGCATCAGAAAATGGCGCAATTTTTTTTTTTTTTGCAAAACTTGGAATTTTTTTCCACACTTAGATAAAAAATAACCTAGACATGTTAGGTGTCTATGAACTCATAATGACCTGGAGAATCATAATGGCAGGTTAGTTTTAGCATTTGGTGAACCTAGCAAAAAAGCCAAAAAACAAGTGTGAGATTGCACTTTTTTTGCAATTTCATCACACTTGGAATTTTTTTCCCGTTTTCTGTTACACGGCATGGTAAAACCAATGGTATGGTTCAAAAGTACATCTCGTCCCGCAAAAAATAAGCCCTCACATGGCCATATTGACGGAAAAGTATAAAAGTTATGGTTCTGGGAAGGAGGGGAGCGGAAAACGAAAAAAGCTCTGGGGGTGAAGGGGTTAAAGAAACCTTTATAGGATAGCCATGTTGGATTATTATATTTTTTATTATTTTCTTGAAAAAGACTGGGTGAAGGAATTGTACCTATTGTAGATGCATTTCTGGCTACAAATCTGATTTCTTAAAAGAAAAACCAAGCACACTACCATATAAAAAATGCCTTATTACAGGGGTTCCCAACCTGTAGCTCGGGAGCCACATGTGTCTCCCAGTCCCATGAATTGTGGCTCGCGGCTGTCTGTCAGCTTGGTGCATTAGCTCCAGTTATAGCAAACAGGTATGAAGAGCACATCTGAAAATTGAGAATTTTGTGAGCAGCCCTGCACAGAAGAACAGATCTGGATGCATGTATCTTGGTGTTAGGGGTTTCGAGACGATTTAAGTATGGTACACTGGAGACCAGATGACACCACCTGTCAGAGGAGGTGTTTGAAGCTGGATGTGACAGTGTCTTGGGAGTACTTTATAGGAGAATACTGAATGGGGGGTATTGTAGGAACCCATGGAAATTTGTATACTGCTTTGGGGTGGTTGATTTTTATGGAAAAGCTTTGGTTACCATTATGCCTGTAATAGAGGCTTTAGGGGGGCAGGAGCTGAATGTGGCTCGTGACCCTCTCTCAAGGCTGGATGTGGCTCGTGACCCTCTCTCAAGGCTGGATGTGGCTCGTGACCCTCTGTCAGAGTTGAATGTGGCTCTCAAAATCAGAAGCGTTCAGGACCTCTGCCTTATTACAATAGGGGTACAAAGTCAGTGGTAAATAAGACATGACCAAGAGAGAAAAGCACCACTGCAAATTATGCACACCACAAAGAATATATATATATATATATATATATATATATATATATATATATATATATATATATATATATATATATATACTAGATGGCAGCCCGATTCTAAAGAATCGGGAGTCTAGAATCCATGTATACTTTATTTATTCAAATGTAAGAATAATACAATTAATAAATAATAGTAAGAAAGAACAAAAAATGGCTGCACTCACCAGCTCTTGACAATTCTTGTTATTTAACCCCTTCATGACCTTGCCGTTTTTTGCAATTCTGACCAGTGTCCCTTTATGAGGTAATAACTCAGGAACGCTTCAACGGATCCTAGCGATTCTGAGATTGTTTTTTCGTGACATATTGGGCTTCATGTTAGTGGTAAATTTAGGTCGATAATTTCTGAGTTTATTTGTGAAAAAAATGGAAATTTGGCAAAAATTTTGAAAATTTCGCAATTTTCACATTTTGAATTTTTATTCTGTTAAACTAGAGAGTTATGTGACACAAAATAGTTAATAAATAACATTTCCCACATGTCTACTTTACATCAGCACAATTTTGGAAACAAATTTTTTTTTTGCTAGGAAGTTATAAGGGTTAAAATTTGACCAGTGATTTCTCATTTTTACAACAAAATTTACAAAACCATTTTTTTTAGGGACCACCTCACATTTGAAGTCATTTTGAGGGTTCTATATGGCTGAAAATACCCCAAAGTGACACCATTCTAAAAACTGCACCCCTCAAGGTGCTCAAAACCACATTCAAGCAGTTTATTAACCCTTCAGGTGTTTCACAGCAGCAGAAGCAACATGGAAGTAAAAAATGAACATTTAACTTTTTAGTCACAAAAATGATCTTTTAGCGAAATTTTTTTTATTTTCCCAAGGGTAAAAGGAGAAACTGGACCACGAACGTTGTTGTCCAATTTGTTCTGAGTACGCTCATACCTCATATGTGGGGGTAAACCACTGTTTGGGCGCACGGCAGGGCTCGGAAGGGAAGGAGCGCCATTTGACTTTTTCAATGAAAAATTATCTCCATCGCTAGCAGACACCATGTCACGTTTGGAGAGCCCCTGTGTGCCTAAACATTGGAGCTCCCCCACAAGTGACCCCATTTTGGAAACTAGACCCCTCAAGGAACTTATCTAGAAGCATAGTGAGCACTTTAAACTCTCAGGTGCTTCACAAATTGATCCATAAAAATGAAAAAGTACTTTTTTTTCACACAAAATTTCTTTTAGCCTCAATTTTTTCATTTTCACATGGGCAACAGGATAAAATGGATCCTAAAATTTGTTGGGCAATTTCTCCTGAGTATGCCGATACCTCATATGTGGGGGTAAACCACTGTTTGGGTGCACGGCAAGGCTCGGAAGGGGAGGCGTGCCATTTGACTTTTTGAATGGAAAATTAGCTCCAATCATTAGCGGACACCATGTCGCGTTTGGAGAGCCCCTGTGTGCCTAAACATTGGAGCTCCCCTACAAGTGACCCCATTTTGGAAACTAGACCCCCCAAGGAACTTATCTAGATGCATAGTGAGCACTTATAACCCCCAGGTGCTTTACAGAAGTTTATAACGCAGAGCCGTGAAAATAAAAAATAATTTTTCTTTCCTCAAAAATGATTTTTAGCCCAGAATTTTTTTTTTTCCCAAGGGTAATAGGAGAAATTGGACCCCAAATGTTGTTGTCCAGTTTGTCCTGAGTACGATGATACCCCATATGTGGGGGTAAACCACTGTTTGGGCGCACCGCAGGGCTCAGAAGGGAAGGCACGCCATTTGGCTTTTTGAATGGAAAATTAGCTCCAATCATTAGCGGACACCATGTCGCGTTTGGAGAGCCCCTGTGTGCCTAAACATTGGAGCTCCCGCACAAGTGACCCCATTTTGGAAACTAGACCTCCGAAGGAACTAATCTAGATGTGTGGTGAGCACTTTGAACCCCCAAGTGCTTCACAGAAGTTTATAACGCAGAGCCATGAAAATAAAAAATAATTTTTCTTTTCTCAAAAATGATTTTCTAGCCCACATTTTTTTATTTTCCCAAGGATAACAGGAGAAATTGGACCCCAAAAGTTGTGCTCTGCGGGCGTCAGGTTGCGTTTGCAGAGCCCCTGATGTGCTTAAACAGTAGGAACTCCCCACAAGTGACTCCATTTTGGAAACTAGACCCCCAAGGGAATTTATCTAGATGTGTGGTGAGCACTTTGAACCCCCAAGTGCTTCACAGAAGTTTATAACGCAGAGCCGTGAAATTAATAAATGTGTTTCCTTTCCTCAAAAATATTTTTTTAGCCCAGAATTTTTTATTTTTGCAAGGGTAACAGGAGAAATTTGACCCCAAAAGTTGTTTTCCAGTTTCTCCTGAGTACGCTGATACCCCATATGTGGGGGTAAACCACTGTTTGGGCACATGCCGGGGCTCGGAAGGGAAGTAGTGACGTTTTGAAATGCAGACTTTGATGGAATGGTCTGCGGGCATCATGTTACGTTTGCAGAGCCCCTGATATGCCTAAACAGTAGAAACCCCCCACAAGTGACCCCATTTTGGAAACTAGACCCCCCAAGGAACTTATCTAGATGTGTGGTGAGCACGTTCAACCCCCAAGTGCTTCACAGACGTTTACAATTCAGAGCCGTGAAAATAAAAAATCATTTTTCTTTCCTCAGAAAAGATGTTTTAGCAAGCAATTTTTTATTTTCACAAGGGTAACAGGAAAAATTGGACCCCAATATTTGTTGCCCAGTTTGTTGTGAGTACGCTGATACCCCATATGTGGGGGTAAACCACTGTTTGGGCACACGTCGGGTCTTGGAAGGGAGGGAGCACCATTTGACTTTTTGAACGCAAGATTGGCTGGAATCAATGGTGGCGCCATGTTGCGTTTGGAGACCCCTGATGTGCCTAAACAGTGGAAACCCCTCAATTCTAACTTCAACACTAACCCCAACACACCCCTAATCCTAATCCCAACTGTAGCCATAACCCTAATCACAACCCTAACCCCAACACACCCCTAACCACAACCCTAACCCCAACACACCCGTAACCCTAATTCTAATCCTAACCCTAATCCCAACCCTAACCCTAATCCCAACCCTAACCACAACTGTAACCCCAACACACCCCTAACCCTATCCGTAACCCTAACCACAAGCCTAATCTTAACCCTATTTCTAACCCTAGCCCTAATTCCAACCCTAACTCTAATTCCAACCCTAACCCTAAGGCTATGTGCCCACGTTGCGGATTCGTGTGAGATTTTTCCGCACGATTTTTGAAAAATCTGCAGGTAAAAGGCACTGCGTTTTACCTGCGGATTTACAGCAGATTTCCAGTGGTTTTTTTGTGCGGATTTCACCTGCGGATTCCTATTGAGGAACAGGTGTAAAACGCTGCGGAATCTGCACAAAGAATTGACACGCTGCGGAAAATACAACGCAGCGTTTCTGCACGGAATTCTCCGCACCATGGGCACAGCGGATTTGGTTTTCTATAGGTGTACATGGTACTGTAAACCTGATGTAAAACTGCTACGAATTCGCAGCGGCCAATCCGCTGCGGATCCGCAGCCAAATCCGCACTGTGTGCACATGCCATAACCCTACCCCTAACCCTACCCCTAACCCTAACCCTACCCTTAGTTCTAACCCTAACCCTAGTGGAAAAAGAAAAAAAATATTTTCTTTATTTTATTATTGTCCCTACCTATGGGGGTGATAAAGGGGGGGGTTTATTTATTATTTTTTTTATTTTGATCGCTGTGATAGAACCTACCACAGCGATCAAAATGTACTTGTAACGAATCTGCCAGCCGGCAGATTCGGCGGGCGCACTGAGCATGCGCCCGCCATCTTGGAAGATGGCGGCGCCCAGGGAGAAGACGGACCGACTTCGGGAGGCTCGGTAAGTATGAGGGGGTGGTGGGGGGGTGGATCGGAGCACAGGGGGGGGGGAGCGGAGGACGGGGGGAGCGGACAGGAGCACGGGGGAGCGAACAGGGGGACGGAGGGGGGTACCGGACAGAACGGAGGACTGGGGAGGAGATCGGGGGCGGTGGGGAGGGTCAGAACATGATTTCCAGCCATGGCAGATGCTATTGCAGCATCGGCCATGGCTGGATTGCAATATTTCACCATTTTCATAGGTGAAATATTGCAAATTGCTCTGATTGGCTGTTGCACTTTCAACAGCCAATCAGAGCGATCGTAGCCACGTGGGGGCAAAGCCACCCCCCTAGGCTGAAGTACAACTCCCCCTCTCCCTGCAGATCGGGTAAAATAGGAGTTAACCCTTTCACCCGATCTGCAGGGATGCGATCATTCCATGACGCCACATGGGCGTCATGGGTCGGGAAGGGGTTAAGGTACAGTTACACAGGATCCATGAACATGCTTATGAGGGGAGTGATGAAAGACATCAGACAACAACTTTGTGTGTTGTGGCAAATGCCACAACAATGGTTCTTTGCTTAAGAACAATAATGTAAATAATAAATAATATGTATCAATAACTATGTATATTGGTATGTTCTATGACATTTTAAAATATTTCATTATTATGTGGAAAAGCTCTTAGTACCCATACTGGCGCATACTTGTGTGCCCATCAGGTATTTTCACAGTAATTTTACATCTGATGGGTTGGTATGAAACGTTTTTAATCATCTCTTGGGCTTAGCTAAGCCTTCATTTTAAATAATTCTAATAAGTACAACAGAAATAAAAGCCTTTTTGTGTATCCAAATTTTTTGTGTTTATTTTTACAGAAGTGTAAAATTTAAGAAATCAACGTTCATAGTACACCGATGGGTTAATATAAGCATGCCCATCAACCACGTCACGGTAGCCTTTGAACTGATGGGTCCTAACTAACTGATTCCTATTTCTTAATACTCAAACCTCTTTCACATCTGCATGTTTCTGATATTTGCAGAAGTAATGTTAAAAACAATACAACTTCCACACTTGGCACCAAAGAACTGACCTACAACACACTTTCAGCAAGTGCCATGCAATGTAGATGAAGCTTGGAGTTAACTTGCAGTAAATGCGGCAAACGCGGCTTCGACAATTGCATTAAATGCAGCCACAACAAAAACACTGGTAAGTGGAGATTTTGTGGCGAAAACTGCAGAAACCACATGTGCCGCACCTGCCGCAAGTGAAGTACAAATTCCGTATACATTGCATGCAACTTACAGCAAGAGTGGCGTGGGTCAGCCCTTAGGCAGGAAGTGCAGAAATAGCCTTTTTTCCACCATAAATTCTCCAAATAGCAGAAAAATGTTGATGTGAAAGCAAAATCTCTATTCTTTCCCTATCTATCTAAATATGTACCTATCTATATATCTATTTCTATGTACAGAACACACCTGGAGATAGAGATGTGTGTGAACAGCCATCCCACCCGTCTCTTACCTGTTCACAAAAACCTCACCCTTTTTAAAAACAAAATGAAATCTCTCAGCAGCTATACTGCTGGAGCTTCAAATACAGGTTCCTATCACCAAATACAGGCATTTGGATGATACACATCTTACATCTTGTACTTAATGTGTGTTCTACTTACCTATAAAAATATGTATTGATATATCATATTTCTAAATTTATGTAGATATGATATAGAGTTATTAACCCTATATGCTATGTACGTATGTTATATACGTATTTCCTACATAAGTACTTAAAATCTATATGTCTATGGCTACACTAATTTTTTTTTGTTTTTGTTTTTTTTCCTTATCTCTATGCATAGAATTTGCCTATTGCTGTCTGTTATTAGAAAAACTGAATAATGAAAAAAAAGAAAAGTAACTTTAAACTAAAATATTTTTGTAGATAATATTACGTGTGAAGACTTTAGTACTATCAGCCAATAATTGTCCTTGAAGTGGTGTATTAACCACTTTAACCCTCACATTGCAACATTGCTTCACCCTGGAAAAACCAACATACAATTGACCATGGGCAAAAGCAGGTTCTGGTAGATAAATGCCAACTCGATGGAGGGTCTGGCCTTGAGATTTATTTATGGTCATTGCAAATGCGGGCTTGATGGGAAATTGTCTCCGTCTTAATTTAAAAGGTAATCCAGTCTCTGATGGACACAAATCAATTCGTGGAATGAATACCACATTTCCTGCTGCTGACCCACTAATTACTTTAGCCAGTATGATATTGGCATGTAAGGCAGTGACAATGAGCCGCGTACCATTGCAGAGACCTTTGTTCGTGTTCAGATTACGTAATAACATGACAATGGTGCCAATTTTAAGTTTCAGCCGATGTGAAGGCATTCCAGTTGGTGTTAGTGAATTCAAAAACTCAAGTGGGTATTGATCGAGGTCATCAGCTTCATCAGGATCGATGGAATCATCACTGATATATTCAGTATAGTCACCTATCAATAAATCCATGACTTGGGAATTGACTTTCTCAACGTCCTCATTTTTTGGACATAAAATTGCATGAGATGCAGCTGTATTTATGCTTTCGGTGTCATTCACATCAATACAAAGATTATCTCCAAAAATTTCAATTATTAAAGAGCCAGTGCATACCATGTCTGGAGGAATTTCAATTACATCATCTCCAAGATTATGTTCATTAGATAGTTCACCATTTCCCAGTTGAAGCAACCAACTGCTGTAGTGAGGATCAATGGAGCGCATGTTGTTAATAAGTGGCAGGCGAGTAAAATGTTGCCAGTGTTGTGAATATTTTATACAGCTCTCTACAACATCAGTTCTTGTCCCATGAGGGATGACAGGAAGACATTGTCTAAAGTCGCCTCCAAAAACAATCACTTTACCTCCAAACGGTGTTTTTTCTTTGTGAGCTACATTTGTTGTCATGACATCACGTAAAACTCTATCAATGACATGCAATGCATATTTGGATAGCATTGTGCACTCATCAATAATAAAAAGTTTAGTGCTGTGCAAATCTTTTGCTGCATCGGTATCATTCTTAATCCTGGAAACAGATGTTTCATTCACAGGAATTGGAATCCCATAAAGAGAATGAATGGTTCGTCCACCTTGTAGCAAGTTGGCGGCAATTCCAGTAGTGGCAGCAGGTGACACAATGTCTCCTTGTCCTCTTAGCTGATGTAGGAGTAGATGATATAGGTACGTTTTTCCACTGCCACCAGGACCATCAAGGAAAAAACACTTTGCTGTAGAATTAGTGTCTTCTAAAGCTTGAGTGATAGCATCAAAAGCAAAAAGTTGGTCCTCATTTAGAGTAGCTTTCATTTCAGCAGCTGCTGATAACTCATAATCTTTATCATACTGTGGGAGGAGGTGTTGTTTCTTGACTGGACGTGGCAAATTAAAATCAGTATAAGTTTTGCCATGAGCTTTAAGAACATGTTGGACATCTGTCATAGCATAGCCTTCACAATTGACACACTCCAGAGTGTCGGAGTGGTATGCATAGCAGTAGTCTTCTACAAAGTGTTCCTTAAATTCATCCCATAAGTCCCGAGGTTTAGCTGGAGGACCAAAAATACAAATGTAGGCAAACATGTCACGTAGCTGTGCTGGAATGTTGAGAATACTGGCATCAAGTAATGTATTTCTCCACAGACTATCATCAAATAGTAAGCCAAGAGCTAATGCCGCATCTTTGAAGGTTTCATGTGTGACTCCATGTACAGTTTTTATGCTGTCAAAACTGGTTGCACCTTTGACATGTAACAATAACAATCTTAAATAGTAGCGTTCTTGGTCTTTCACACTGACAGTATACATTCGTCCAATCACAGAACCACCTGCTCGCTTTCTAACTTCCCAAGAACCTTCTTTCCAAACATAGTTTTCGGGAATTTCACGGTATAAATAAATATGAGCATGATGGTCGTTCTGATTAAGCTTGAAGTAGGCCATAAGTGTAGAATTTTGATGGAGCTTTTGTTTGATGTTTCCAATAGAGTCATCCTCATGAAAATAGAGTGGCTGAGAATGCGGTAGATGTACAGCAAGGCGAATGATGCTATGAGATTGTTTATGCATTGGATATGAGAATATTCGCCAAGCTGCCTCTGGTGCACTGACATATCTTGAATCCATGAATTGGTGTGTTTCATCATGTTGGATGTTAGTCTGGCAGATTTCAAGATTGGCTTTATCATGTCCTTTGTAGACGTATTTAAATAAATATTTCACAGCCTGAATGGAACCACAAACTTCGACATTTATATGGCACTTGTATTTTAATAGCAGGAACGGATTATATGGAACCACCCACGAATTGTCAATCATGTTAGAATGGTGTTGAAAAGATGGGCCAAAGTGTCTGCGATAAGTAGGATAGGCGTCCTTAGCTATGATGGTTCTTCGTTGCAAATCTTTAGGGAAACCTTTTGTACACTTCCCCAGATCCATACAGGGAGAATTTGGGTTGTGTTCTCCACACGGACCATGAATCATATGTTGGAGAACAATTTTATGGAGCTGACGGTAGTGGGTAGGATTGGGAATTTCAGCCCACACTGTATTGTATGTCCTCCTCAGTCCTTAATTTGGAGTTGCTGTCCAGAATAATCAAAATGTGAGCGTGTGGAAGGTCACGTTTTTGAAATTCAATTACATGAACCATAGCGCAAACTTTCCCAAATAATCCGTTGTTAATGTCTTTTAAGAGTGCTTCCAGTTTTATTTTGAAAACACGTGCCACCAAATCAGGTCTATGTTCCACACGCTGCCAAGGTTCCAAATTCTCAGTAATCTCATTCCATTTCGGATTACAGGTCATGGTGATTAATAGATCAGGACGACCATATTTAGTCACAATAGCCATGGCATCCTGGTACCGCTGCTGCATATTCCTGGGACTGCCTTCAAACGAAGATGGTAAAATGACCGTTTTTCCAATGGGGATGCCCTTCTCAATGGATTTTTTCTGGAGATGTTCCTGGAGTACACAATAATCCTCTACTTTCAAATCCTTTTGGTGTTGACGGATATAATTTAGGCGATTTGCCTCGATTTTCACATAAGCATCCACTAAGTACTGCTGAGTGAGTTTGCCACCATTCAGGAGTGGATTAAACTGATTACGGACAGACAGCACATAGCAGTAATATTGCAGTTGTGTAACTCTGCGTGGACTTTGCCCTTGTTGCTTGAGGCCATCATGCCAGCCCTGGTCTCCGTAAGGGAAAAATAAAGGATAGAGTAAAGCATCTAAATTACTGTGTAGAATGCTGACCTGTTGTGTTCTTGGCGCCAAAGGATTTTTGGGGTCCGGTTGTAAATGTATTAAAATATCACGATTAAATGGTGGCTCTCCATTGTCATTTTCAAATACGACAGCAACTTCATTGACAGTTGGATTATTATATCGGCGAGGGTCTTGATTCCGATCTTGTTTAAGGGCCATGATGATATTTGGCATGAGAGTGCCATTAGCTTCAGCTTTAAGATGTTCTTCATGTTCCACATCTCGTAACATTTTGTAGGCAGCAACAAAGGGATTCACATTGTCTAACTGAAGAGCAATTATACTCATCAAAGTGGGATGACATTTTTGATTTTGTTCACAGTTTAAACGTTGTTCATTCGCAGTAGCGGTATCCAAAATATACAGTTGGGCATAAGCTGGAACTTGATCATCACTGGGATGTAGGGTTCCAGTACGATGATATATTTGTCCATGTATACGGAAACAGTAAGGGCCATGTCCAGGTGGAGGGGATATATTGGCACCCATGGAGGCGAAAGCAAATGAGCTGTTAATACTACGAATATTTTCCATGAGATTCTTACTGAACTCACTCTCCCCTGTCAGCAATCGTTTAAAGACCTCGGGATATTGGGGTATAGGTATATGCACTTTACTCTTGTGACAACACAGAGTAAAATTTTTATCTGCTGGTATCTCAGCATTAAAATGTAATGCTTGACAATGTTCACATAAATAGTTCATAGGACCACAGGAGTGTTCTACTATGGTACTGTCATCATTAGTAAAACCTGTAGGATGTTGAGGTACAGGTTGTGGTAACGGAGCATTGGAATGTTTCTTTAAGCCAACATATATAAAGCGTGGACCTGGTAGAGGATCTTCACTGTCCACAGATTCAATCACTGAGGAGTTGGAAGGTGTATCGTGGTCAGGGTTTATTAATATGGAGGTGCAAGCGGTTTTTTTGCGCCGTTAACGGCGTGCACCAGCTGCATTTGGTAATGGTTTGTTTGTTGCCTTAGAAGAGTCAGGTGTGAAGCATGTCTTATAAGCAGACTTAACGGTGTACAGGCGACGGCGTTTATCATTTGGAGTGTAAGTAGGACAGTGTTTGCGCTTACGTGCAGATTTACCAACGGTTAAAGGAGCTTCAGGCTGCACACATTCTATGAATGGAGACAAAGAAGCTGTATTGTGGGCAGAATCTATGACTGAGGACGTGGAAATATTATGTTTGCAACGTTGAGAGCGTGCAGCAGCAGCTTTATTACTTAATCGATTAGTTTTGTCCTCAAAAGACTCATTAGTAATGCGTTTATTGCAAGCAGCATTAACAGTGTCCAAGCGCTTCTGTCTGTCCTCTGTAGTCTCGTTAGCACGCTGTTTGCGCTTACGTGCGGCATCGGCGGCTTTTCGCTCTGCGTCATTGGTATACTTATTATCAGACCTGATGTTACGTGCGCCATCAGCAGCTTTGGGCTCTGTGTCATTAGTATACTTAACAGTGTCCAGGCGCTTGCATCTATCCTCTGTACTCTTGTTAGCACGCTGTTTGCGCTTACGTGCAGCATCGGTGTCTTTTCGCTGTGCGTCATTGGTATACTTATTATCAGACCTGATGTTACGTGCGCCATCAGCAGCTTTGGGCTCTGTGTCATTAGTATACTTAACAGTGTCCAAGCGCTTGCATCTCTCCTCTGTACTCTTGTTAGCACACTGTTTGCGCTTACGTGCAGCATCGGCGGCTTTTCGCTCTGCATCATTACCATACTTTATATCAGACCTGATCTTACGTGCGCCATCAGCAGCTTTGGGCTCTGTGTCATTACTATACTTAACAGTGTCCAGGCGCTTGCATCTATCCTCTGTACTCTTGTTAGCACGCTGTTTACGCTTACGTGCGGCATCGGCGTCTTTTTGCTCTGCATTATTAGTATACTTTATATCAGACCTAATCTTACGTGCGCCATCAGCAGCTTTGGGCTCTGTGTCATTAGTATCCTTACTATTAGAGCTCATGTTGGCTAAGCTAAACAGCTTTAAGCGTGGTGGTGGCAAACAACAGGTTAATAAGAGGCAGTGTCAGGTAGTAGGAAAATAGCCAGTTAATAATAGGCAATAGTTCTTTGCAGGAATACAGATATTAATAAATAGGCAGTTTATATTGCAGAGAAATTGCTGGGCAATAATGGACAATGTCCTTATGTGGCAAATAATAGAGCAATATACCCAGTGTGGCAAAGAAGAGGTTAATAAACGGCAGTCTCTCAGTATAACAGTCAGTGAATAATAGGCAGTATATGGAGAAAACACCAAACAAAAGTTCAAAATTGTTGTGAAAATGTCACTGAACCACTTCACAACTAAATATATATAGTTTTGGTAAATGGTATTATCATTTTTTTGACGAAATTCGGCAGGAGCTTGAAGAGCGACGTCACTGGGACCGCCTCCACGCAGTAGAAACTTGCTGTGAGGTAAAAATTCAAAAATCACACCAAAATGGCGGGCGGAGTGTGTCACAGTACGGCACATTTCTGATTGGTCGCTCGCGGCAGGCGGCAACCAATCAGAAAAGTGCCGCGCACCACGAAGGCATATATCTTTGTCCACCCTGAGCGGGTGTAGGACGCTGGTGACGTCACTTATCTCCGGACATTATCTCCGGACAAAGCCACGGAAGTTGGCACAAATTGCCGGAAGTAGTATTCTAGGCAATTATATATTAGATTTTAATGTTATCAGTGTTTACCTTTGAACGTTTATATTGTATTGTCCTGTCACCAGCCATGTGTACGATTATCGGCCGAAAGCCTCTCTGGAACCAATAATCACCCCATGTAAAGGTATCTTTATAAGTTAAAGATTCAGAATACTATGACTTTTATCATATCCTGAACAGTCAAGTTTTTTATGAACCGTTAAGGTTTTCTGGTTGAAGTAAAAAAAACTCTGAGTGTTTACAGTTTGAAACCATAAAATGTTGAAAAATTATGTCATTCTTGAGTATATCACTCAATGGTGCTCATAAACGTGTCAAATTTGATCTATAATATACTTTAATATACGTTACTTTAATCTTTAATATACTTAAGAACAGGGCCCCAGACATCACACAGGGGGTCTGAAACACCGCACAGTGGTCCAAAATATCGCTGTGCTCTGCCTGTGGCCCCATATGCTGCCTGGGGCCCCTGTGCTCTGCCTGGGGCCCCATAGGCTGCCTGGGGCCCCATAGGCTGCCTGGGGCCCCTGTGCTCTGCCTGGGGCCCCTGTGCTCTGCCTGGGGCCACTGTGCTCTGCCTGGGGCCCCATATGCTGCCTGGGGCCCCTGTGCTCTGCCTGGGGCCCCATATGCTGCCTGGGGCCCCTGTGCTCTGCCTGGGGCCCCATATGCTGCCTGGGGCCCCTGTGCTCTGCCTGGGGCCCCATATGCTGCCTGGGGCCCCTGTGCTCTGCCTGGGGCCCCATATGCTGCCTGGGGCCCCTGTGCTCTGCCTGGGGCCCCTGTGCTCTGCCTGGGGCCCCATATGCTGCCTGGGGCCCCTGTGCTCTGCCTGGGTGTAGGACACTGGTGACGTCACTTATCTCCGGACATTAGCTCCGGACATTAGCTCCGGAAGTTGGCACAAATTGCAGGAAGTAGTATTCTAGGCAATTATATATTAGATATATATATAATAAATAGAAAAAAGGTTTTTATTGGCACACCACACAATGTATTAAAACATACTTAAAAGCAACAAAAACCTTGTCCACTCAGAACAATATACATATATGTTTTTCTTGTAGGGCTGCACACTAGCCTAATGAGCCAGTAGGTTTAAAGGGAACCTGTCACCACGTTTTTAGAAGATGGGATAAAAATAGCGTTAAATAGGGGCAGAGGTGGGCATTACATTAGTGTGTTTGTTATGCGTTTATTACCCACCTAAGTTGCCGAAATACCTTTGCAAAGTCTCCGTTTTCGCCTGTCAATCAGGCTGGTCTGGTCAAAAGGGCGTCTTGTCTTCCCCCAGATTTTGCGTAGTTTTCCGTTGGTGGCGTAGTGGTGTGCGCATGCTCAAGGTCCCGAATCCTCTGCCAGGGGATTTAAAAGAGCGCGCTGTTCGTTTTCATTGGTGATCGGTGGGCGCGGCCATCTTCCTTTGGCCGCGCGTGCGCAGAAGCGGCGCTCTGCTGGCCGCGGCTTCAGGAAAATGGCCGCCGCGATATCCATCTGCGCACACGCGGCATCCCGCGGCCATTTTCCTGAAGCCGCGGCCAGCAGAGCGCCGCTTCTGCGCACGCGCGGCCAAAGGAAGATGGCCGCGCCCACCGATCACCAATGAAATAACGAACAGCGCGCTCTTTTAAATCCCATGGCAGAGGATTCGGGACCTTGGGCATGCGCACACCACTACGCCACCAACGGAAAACTACGCAAAATCTGGGGGAAGACAAGACGCCCTTTTGACCAGACCAGCCTGATTGACAGGCGAAAACGGAGACTTTGCAAAGGTATTTCGGCAACTTAGGTGGGTAATAAACGCATAACAAACACACTAATGTAATGCCCACCTCTGCCCCTATTTAACGCTATTTTTATCCCATCTTCCAAAAACGTGGTGACAGGTTCCCTTTAAAATTGAATTGTTCGTGCATTGCAGTGTATATTGGGCATTATAATATGTATATTGTTCTGAGTGGACACGTTTTTGTTGCTTTTAAGTATGTTTTTAATACATTGTGTGGTGTGCCAATAAAAACTTTTTTTTCTATTTATTATATATATCTTTGTGGTGTGCATAATTTGCAGTGGTGCTTTTCTCTCTCGGACAAATGATTTCTTTGAAATTTCTGAGTTTATAACTTGGTTCAAAATTGGTAGATATTTTTTTATGATCGTTATAATTTCTTGATATTGTGGACTGCACTGTCTAGAGAAGGTAGTAAATGTTTTGGTTTCATTATTATTTTGATTTTTATTTCTTTGAAAGTATTACCGTATGTTGCAATAAGCTATGCCTATCAATGTCATCCACATGGACTTAGCTTTCTTTAAGAGTCCAGTGTGACTAGCCTCTCTGCTTTAACCCATTTAGAACATCAGGATCTGTAGTATAATTCTCATTGTAGATTAACAATGTATATTGGTTCTTATAACAAAAATATCCCAGTTAGAAAATTAATATGTAAAGGATGACCTGAATGTGCCACTAGAATCGAATTACTGTCTGTAGGTTTCCAATATGGAGAAATAGTTATTGTGCCTGTGGTAGTATTCCTGAATAACAAAATATCAAGAAAGTTACGGCAATTTTTTGTGAAGTCACAGAATGTGTAGATGTCAAACTGAATGTATTATTATTAATGTAAGAAATAAAATACTCTGCTTCCTCATCTGTACCTTTCCAAATAATAATTAAATTCTCTATGTAATGACCATAAAACTCTAGCCTCTCAAAAAAATGGATTCATCTCGTTGAAAAGTAATTTCTCTTCCCAAACTGCTACCACTATGTTGGCTAGCGAGGGTAAGCAAATCTTATCGAACAAATTTTATCACCATCATGAAGTACAATGTGCCATGAGTAAATGTTCTCAGAATCAGTGGGATCCGTTGAAGCGTTCCAGAGTTATTACCACATAAACAGACAGTGGTCAGGATTGTTCAATTTTTGCCTCATCATGAAGGTGAAAACAGGCTTGAGGGTGAAGGGATTAAAAATAAAGAAAGAACTTTAAAAAAAAAAAAAACACATTTGGTATTGTTACGTCCGTAAAAGTTTGATCCATCAAAATATAAAATCCATTGGCAACATTGCAATAAGCGGCAATCAAAACATTTTATCTCCTCCAAAACAGTATCAGTAAAAACATCAGGTCACGGCGCAAAATAATAAGCCCTCAAATGAAAATGTTAAGGGTCTCGGAAAATGGTGACAAGAGCAGATTTATTTATTTTTTCTTCATTTCTGCATTTTTTTTTTTACATCATTTAAAAAAAAAAAAAGCAAACAAAATTAAATGATTGGTATCTGCAAAATTTAATTAACCTGGAGAATCCTATTTCTAGGTCAGGTTTACCATACAGTGAGCATGGCAAATTTAAAAAAATAAAGCCTCACACCGCTCTATAGATGTAGAAATTAAAGTGTTACATTCTTTGAATATGGCGACAAAATCTATTTATTTTTTACAATATTGAATTTTTTTCCTTTTTCGCCACCTGAAAAAAACAAACTGAAAGTCTATGTACAGTAAGTACTAAGAAGAAGGAGTACCAACGGAGCATAGGTTTGTAAAAAATAGTAAATTTTATTTAAATTACAAACATGAAGTGCATAATAATCATAATTTAAAGTGCCAAAGGATGGTGCAGAAGTGGTGAGTTACCTCCGGTGCACAGTGCTGCTACATGCATCATGTACAAGGGAACGGGCAGCCATAAGTAAAAGCTCAGCCCGTGGTAACACAATGTACCAAAGCCCAAGGGAACAATAAAAAACAACGCTTACCAAGATGCTGCAGCAGGGCAGAGTGCACCGGATCGGTTCCTCCCAAGGAAAGGACCCCCGACGCATGTTTCGCCTTCTAGTTCATAAGCTTTCTCAAGGGGAAGTGGCACAATACTGGACAAAGACCTTAAAATAGGGCGGGCGGTGGAGCACGTGACCAATCACATGGTACATACGGGCCAATAGCAGATGAATCCACGGCGCGTGCGCGTATGGGTTGCCATACCATCGCACCGGAGAAGGCGTCATGCATCACACAGCCGCCTAGGGCAATGAAGGACCACAGCGCATGCGCGAGGCAGTGTAAGACGCCGCTCCGGACCGAAGGAAGAGGCCCACATACAGCGCACGCGCACCATCACTGCGGGGAGACTGAGTAAGTCCCAAATAAGGGATATATCTCATATAAATTAAAGGGGCCATGGCTGCGTAAAAATAGCCATCACAATAAATAGAGACAGTGCATTACATATACAAGCAGAAGATATACAGATATACCACAACTAAGTACTGAACAATTTAAATGCAATAAAGAGTATAAAACAGGTACTCTACTCAGAGCAAAATCAATATATCACATTATTACTGTAGAGCAGAAAGTCCATACATGGCAACTGATTTTGGTGGAAGGCAGTGGAAGGTAATGATGTCAAATCCCCAGCAGAGGGAAAGAGTCCATGATTATCCAAGGTCTTTAAAGGTAAAGGTCACTTTAAAGGTGAAATTAAAACTAAAGAAAAATAAGAAAAGAAAAACAATAATGAATAAAAAACATTAAAATGCACAGGGAAGGATCCAAAAGGGACCCACACACAAAGGGGATCATTAGATGGGAAATGGGGACTTACAAGAGAATACTAGGATACAAAAATTATACCTAAATACCCTACAGGGATCAGATGAAAATGCCCATCTCACAAAAAGGAGGAAAAACTAAGAGGTTCGTTGAGTCCCCTAGGGGTCATAGTCTCAAGACGGACGATCCAGGCGGCCTCACGTTGAGCTAGCATCTTTTTATAATTACCGCCCCTTATTCCAAGATGGACATTCTCAATGCCTCTGACCTGAAGAGTCCCCACATCACAACCATGAAACTGTTTAAAGTGTCTGGGGAGTGTCTTCAGGTCAGAGTCATCATCCACTGTTGATGCTGCGCGGATGTCCCTGACATGTTCACGGACACGTACAAGAAGTTCTCTAGACGTAAGTCCAACATATATCAGGGAACATCCGCAAGTAGCATAATATATGACATTGGAAGTACAGTAAGTGTTGTATCACCATAATCCTGCTGACCTGGAGAATCTTATTGCCATATTTGGTATCATTATAAAGCAATTGGATAGAAAGGAGTTGGCATACAAGATTTACACTTTATTTGACAATCATATAAAATACACACAAGTGATTAAAAAAGGACGGCAATCAAAAAAAAAAAAAAACCTGAGTGACAGATGCATGAACAAGTATATAATGTGACAATCGTAGGTCCCAATGGAGGAAAATGCAAAAAATATATTATAGGCATGAAAAATACATAATGGGCATGGTCTATAGTATAAATATAACTATCACTGTGGATATACACATACCATATCCAAAAAATGTATGCTGTAATTATCAAGAAGTCATATCCCTAATATTGCACCCTTACCCATTTGGAGCCAATTAGCAGTCACCAAGACAAAAGAACACAGCTCCTACGCACGTTTTGCATGGTGTTTACAGCATATTTGTGGGGATATTGAAGAAAAAGGACCTTTCATGCTTGTTTTATCTTCCAGGACCTGCGGTCAACCAATACTAACCCGATTCGTCGGCGCATTTACACCGCGCTGTGCTCACCACCCACAACCATCAAAATGGACAGTGCACGTCATGGAAACCAGGAGGCGTTGCCAGGGTTCCCGGGAATGTGCATACCCCATACAGATGCCAGGAGAAGTGGAGGGACACGGAGCAGCATTGCACGCCACGGGCTATCATATAGATGGATAAAACAGTATATTTATTAGAAATATATATATACAAATGCGAGCCATTTCATCTGTGTATTAGTAAACATATAATCCTATACAATGCAGAATACAGATATTTACACATAGTGTTATCAAGAGATGACTAGTTGCTCAGATACAGTAACGTCCATACATTCCAATCTTGATTTGTATTAATGGTTGTCATTATAGTATAGATGACCAAAACAAGCAGAGAAAAAGAAAAAAGTCAAGATGACAAAAGAAAAAAAATTAATCATCACAGATAAACAACACAATTAGAAAATACCACAAGAGTTACATATTTAAAGAAAGGAGGTGAAACTCAAAGTCTCATTAAGACAATTCGGAGCCCTTGTTCCTCCTGTCCGCTCCCCCCGTGCTCCGATCCCAACCTCCGTGCTCCGATCCCACCCCCTCATACTTACCGACCTCCGGTGTCTCTCCCGGTGTCCGTCCATCTTCTGCATGGGCGCTGCCATCTTCCAAAATGGTGGGCACATGCGCAGTGTGCCCAACAAATCTGC
Organism: Ranitomeya variabilis; assembly: GCF_051348905.1. Classification (NCBI taxonomy): domain Eukaryota; kingdom Metazoa; phylum Chordata; class Amphibia; order Anura; family Dendrobatidae; genus Ranitomeya; species Ranitomeya variabilis. The sequence goes on from NC_135232.1 coordinate 778,624,835, forward strand.
CAGCCGATTCGTTTATTCATTTTGATCACTGTGATAGATCATATCACAGTGATCAAAATAAAAAAAATAATAACCCCCACCTTTATCACCCCCATAGGTAGGGAACATAATAAAATAAAGAAAATATATTTATTTTTATTTTTCCACTAGGGTTAGGGTTAGAACTAGGGTTACGGTTAGAATTAGGGTTCAGATTAGGCTATGTGCACATGGTGCGGATTTGGCTGCAGATCCACAGTGGATTGGCCGCTGCGGATTCGTAGCAGTTTTCCATCACGCTTACAGTACCATATAAACCTATTGAAAACCAAATCCGCTGTGCCCATGGTGCGAAAAATACTCTGTATTTTCCGCAGCATGTCAATTCTTTGTGCGGATTCCGCAGCGTTTTAGACCTGTTCCTGTATAGGTATCCGCTGGTGAACTCCGCACAAAAAACACTGGAAATCCACGGTAAATCCGCAGGTAAAACGAATTAGGGGTGTGTTCGGGTTAGAATTGAGGGGTTTCCACTGTTTAGGCACATCAGGGGGTCTCCACACGCAACATGGCGCCACTATTGATTCCAGCCAATCTTGCGTTCAAAAAGTCATCTGATGCTCCCTCCCTTCCGAGCCCCAACGTGCGCCCAAACAGTGGTTTACCCCCACATATGGGGTACCAGCATACTCAGGACAAACTGGACAACAACTTTTGGGGTCCAATTTCTCCTATCACCCGTGTGAAAATAAAAAATTGCGGGCTAAAAAATCATTTTTGAGGTAAGAAAAATTATTTTTTTATTTTCACGGCTCTGCGTTATAAACTTCTGTGAAGCACTTGGGGGTTCAAAGTGTTCACCACACATCTAGATAAGTTCCTTGGGGGGTCTGCGTTATAAACTTCTGTGAAGCACTTGGGGGTTCAAAGTGTTCACCACACATCTAGATAAGTTCCTTGGGGGGGTCTAGTTTCCAAAATGGGGTCACTTGTGGGGGAGCTCCAATGTTTAGGCACACAGGGGCTCTCCAAACGCGACATAGTGTCTGCTAACAATTGGAGCTAATTTTTCATTCAAAAAGCCAAATGGCGCTCCTTCCCTTCCGAGCCTTGCTGTGTGCCCAAACAGTGGTTTACCCCCACATCTGAGGTATTGTGAGAATGTGAGAAATTGCCCAACAAATTTTAGGATCCATTTTATCCTGTTGCCCATGTGAAAATGAAAAAATCTGCGCTAGAGGTGACGGACCTGGAAATGCTGCAGCCCGCGTCCCAGGGTCCGTCACTCAATGAGGCGCCCGAAATAGAGCTTAATGGCAGCATTAATGGACTGCATTACACCGCGTTATGCGGCGGTGTAACGCAGTCCGTCCAATGGACTTTTAAAACATAATGTGAACCCAGCCTAAGGGGTTAAAAAATAAAACTATTACAGTGTAAATTCGATAATCTTGAATTCAGATCTGTTCAGCCTGTGGTCTAAAAGTGTGAGGTCTACATTTACCAAATAATCCATGCTTTTTAGTTATTACTGTATTATTTTATTATGTTACAGCTTATAAGCAGGAGAGGACAGAGGAGAAGCTTTGTTAGGGCTCAACCTGAGAATGAACAGGGGTAGACAGTGACTGCAGAGCAGATGACAGGCCGGCAGCTCGGGCCTCCAGAGGCCATATTCACGCCAAATCTTAACACCCAGGCAAATCCTCAAATGGAGGGAGAAAAATATTCTTAACATCCAGTTCATGTATTGTACTAACCAGGACTACGAAGAGGAGGAGAGTTTGTTAAAACATCGGTTACAGGAAGCAGAACCCATCAAAGGGACTCAGCAATACCACACTGTCATTCCATGTAGTGACACAGAAATAAAAACAAGGGTTTTTTCATTCAGCAAAGACAGTGAAGTCCATGAAGTGGTAGAAGGCGGCACAAGATTGGCAATGGATGACATAACTAGTGATGTGACCACCGCTGGTGGCGGCTACTGTTCTCTCCAAAGATTGTGAAAATGAAGTAGAACTGACTTTTTTGCACCTTCTGGTCCAGCGCCGTCCTTTGTGTATCCAAGAAAACCAAACATTATAAAAGTTAACAAAAAAAAGTTATTAACTCAGGTGGAGCCGAGCACCATGACAGCCGCACATACTCTAACACAAAAGGAAACGGCCACTGCTAGTGAGCGCTTATGGACAAGATGACATTTCACCCACTAGGAGGGACACATTGATGATAAAAAGCCAGTGTGAAAACCTACTATTAATTGTTTGATTAGTTCATATTTTATAGAACGAGGATTTAACTACTGGACTATTCTTCTTAAACACTTCATGAATGACATGTTTAGTGATAATAGAAAAAAAATGTTACATGTATAAATAGGTGGTAAAATATTGGTTATTTAATCTTGTTTTTAATTTATAATTAGGCTATGTTCACACGATCCTTTTTTGGATCCTTTTTTTTTCAGGTCCTGTTTTGGAAATTCCGCAGTGCAAAACTGCACTGCTGATTTTCCGACTGTTTCTTCTGCGGATTCCTCTGCGGGTTTTCAACAGCACTTTCCTATTGGTGCATGTTGAAAACAGGAGCGGAATCCGCAGCAAGAATTGACATGGTACTTCTTTTTTTCCGCAGAAAATCCGCGCGGATTTTCCAGGGGAAAAAAGGATCGTCAGCACAGCGGGTTTTGTTTTCCATTGGGTTACATTGTACTGTAACCTGCATGGAAAAAGGATGCGGATCCGCAGCTGCAATTCCGCTGCGGATCCGCACCAAAAACCGCACCGTGTGAACATGGCCTTAGGATGAGACTGTACTTAAAAAAAAAAAAAAATCACTTGTGGATATGATCACCTTTTTTCTTTTGGTTTGTTCAATGCATTCAGGTTGAAAATGCTAAGCAAGTTTGTTATGATGATTAAGATGTATTTATTCTGGCACTTCGGTATTTGTTTTTTTGTTTCTTTATTGTTGCATATAAATGTTGAATGCAATAAGTTGTAATTTGAAAAGAAAAAAGGAAGAAACTCACACAAACATAAAATTAGATGATTCAAGGCTTAAAAAAAAATAAATTATTTGATAGGTCCCAAGTTGAATCCCTGTACAAATATAAACAAGAACACAAGTAACACACATGCATTTTTTTCGCAATTTTTTTATTTTTATTTTGAATTTGATTTCTCCAAAACAAAATATAAAGAAACATAGTCTTGCGACATATCAAATGAAAGCCGGTACCGTTCTGAGAAAAATGTTTCCTCTCCCACCTCTTTATCCTCATTCTAGCCCGAGATATGATAAAAAATGTAATGCCATACCAGGCCAAAATTCGCGCTTTCAAAACTTTAGAAGTCTGTAAAAAATTAACTGATGAAGAAAAAAAATTTCAAAACTTTGAATTTGTAATTAACTAAAGTTGTACTTCATAAAAAAAAAGAAAAAAAAATCTAAAGAAATCAGGTAAAAAAAATATTCATATCTGGATCACTTGATATGGAATGACCCAGACACAACAACCATAGAAATCGGAACCCTCAAATACCAGCAAGAAACCAAGTCTGCACAGTTAGGGCACCAACGGCCTATAATATGCCACCAATCCCAGTACCACTGGTGGAGCAGTAAACAGACCTAATGAGGTATAGCAAGCATACAATCATGCCAGTACCACTGACACATTGCCAGTTAAGCCCCCAAAAACGTATTAAAGATCCATAAAATTAAAACTAGAAAGGTCTCACCCAAATCTGGTTGATGTTTGGACCTCAGGCATTTGTTCAAAAAACCTCATGTGGAGCTGAAAGCACTAAGCCACTGAGTAGAGCATCCACGTCAAGAGTAGGAATCATCATGCCATTTCAAGAAGGGACCACCTCACAACGCATTTCATCCAACCAAGATATTGTTTTCCTGCAAGTATTGTTCTCTGATTCCGAAAGTATTATGTGCGCTCCACTGTCTAAGCGGTTCACTCATGTGCCCATTTGTGAGCACACCAGAAGCACTGTATGTATCTTACTGCACTTGCGGTTCAAGCATGTGCCCAGTTATGGGCACACGATGGGAAATAGAAAGAGTTCCCATGCTGGAATTTTGGCGTGCGTTCCATGATACCTGCGTTCCACTAGCGGCACCAATGTGGTGAGTTTTATGGTCACATGAACCGGCACAAACACTGCTACACCTTCTTGACTGGGTGAAGGATTGTCTGGCTTTTTTGCACTACATTTTCATTGGATATTTGGCAAACAGGTAACCGACATCATGTGAATTTTTTTCTGTTATGCAAATGCTTAAACAACCCCCTGGCAAAAATTATGAAATCACCAGCCTTGGAGGATGTTCATTCAGTTGTTTAAATTTTGTAGAAAAAAAAGCAGATCACAAACATGGCACAAAACTAATTTCAAATGGCAACATTCTGGCTTTAAGAAACACTAAAAGAAATCAAGAACAAAATATGTGGTAGTCAGTAATGGTTACTTTTTTTAACCAAGCATAGGGGAAAAATTATAGAATCACTCAATTCTGAGGAAAAAATATGAATCAGGCTATGTGCACACGTCAGGATTTCTGGCAGAAATTTTCCTGACAAAAAACGGACATTTCTGCCAGAAATCCGCATGCGATTTTACCGCGTTTGACGCTTTTTTTGTGCGTTTTTTTCCAAATGCATAGAATTGCGGGAAAAACGCGGAAAATGCGCAAAATTAATGAACATGCTGCTTTTTTTTACCGCGATGTGGTTTTTTTGCGGAAAAATGCACCATGTGCACAAAGCATGCAGAATGCATTCTAAATGATAGGATGCAGAATGTATGCGTTTAATGAGTTTTTATCGCGAAAAAACCTGAACGTATGCACATAGCCTTACCCTGTAAATTTTCATTCACAAAACTAACACCTGCATCTAGTTAGATCTGCTCCTTAGTCTGCATCTAAAAAGGAGAGATCACACCTTGGAGAGCTGTTGCACCAGGTGGACTGACATGAATCATGGCTCCAACACGAGAGATGTCAATTGAAACAAAGGAGAGGATTATCAAACTCTAGAGGGTAAATCATCACGCAATGTTGCAAAAGATGGTTGTTCACAGTCAGCTGTGTCTAAAATCTGGACCAAATACAAACAACATGGGAAGGTTGTTAAAGGCAAACATACCGGTAGGCCAAGGAAGACAGCAAAGCGTCAAGACCGGAAACTTAAAGCAATATGTCTCCAAACCAGGAAATGCACAACAAAACAAATGAGGAACGAATGGGTGGAAACTGGAGTCAACGTCTGTGACCGAACTGTAAGAAACCGCCTAAAGGAAATGGGATTTACATACAGAAAAGCTAAACGAAAGCCATCATTAACACCTAAACAGAAAAAAAACAAGGTTACAATGGGCTAAGGAAAAGCAATCGTGGACTGTGGATGACTGGATGAAAGTCATATTCAGTGATGAATCACGAATCTGCATTGGGCAGGTTATGATGCTGGAACTTTTGTTTGGTGCCGTTCCAGTGAGGTTTATAAAGATGACTGCCTGAAGAGAACATGCAAATTTCCACAGTCATTGATGATATGGGTCTGCATGTCAGGTAAAGGCACTGGGGAGATGGCTGTCATATCTTCAATAAATGCACAAGTTTATGTTGATATTTTGGACACGTTTCTTATCCCATCAATTAAGAGGATGTTTGGGGATGATGAAACTTTTCAAGATGATAATGCATCCTGCCATAGAGCAAAAACTGTGAAAAAATTCCTTGAAAAAAGACACTAAGGTCAATGTCATGGCCTGCAAATAGTCCGGATGTCAATCCAATTGAAAATCTTTGGTGGACGTTGAAGAAAATGGTCCATGACAAAGCTCCAACCTGCAAAGCTGATCTGGCAACAGCAATCAGAGAAAGTTGGAGCCAGATTGATGAAGAGTCCTGTTTGACACTCATTAAAGGGAACCCGTCACCCCCAAGATCGAAGGTGAGGTAAGCCCACCAGCATCAGGGGCTTATCTACAGCATTCTGTAATGCTAGATAAGCCCCCAATGTAGCCTGAATGATGAGAAAAAGAGGTTAGATTATACTCACCTGGGCGGGCGGTCCGATCCAATGGGTGTCGCGGTCTGGTCCAGAGCCTCCTATCTTCTTACGATGACGTCCTCTTCTTGTCTTCATGCTGCGGCTCCGGCGTACTTGGTCTGCCCTGTTGAGAGCAAAGTACTGCAGTGCGCAGGTGGTGGGCCTCTCTGACCTTTTCCGATGCCTGCGCACTGCAGTTCTTTACTCTGCCCTCAACAGAGCAGAAAATGTACGCCTGTGCCGGAGCCGCAGCATGAAGAAAGAAGAGGAAGTCATCGTAAGAAGATAGGAGGCCCCAGACCGGACCGCGACGCCCATCGGACCGGACCGCAGCGGGAACGCCCCTGGGTGAGTATAATCTAACCTCTTTTTCTCATCTTTTAGAATACATCAGGGGCTTATCTACAGCATTACAGAATGCTGTAGATAAGCCCCGATGACGGTGAGCTTAGCTCACCTTCAATTTTGGGGGTGACAGGTTCCCTTTAAACGAAATCACTTTTGCTAGGATTTCTAGGAGACAGGTAACAATTCTTGTTACCTGACCCGTCGGAGAGCAGGTGTGTTAGGGGTGCTGCTCCCTTACTCTCTGACCTACCAGGGAGGTGGTGGGAGTTGCACCATGTCCAGGTACTGACCTGACTGGAAAACGCAAGAGTCCGTTTTAAGGCTACTTTCACACTAGCGTCGGTACGGGGCCGTTGCCATCGACAGCGGATGCAGTTTTTCAACGCATCCGCTGCCCCATTGCATTGTCCGGGGAGGAGTTTCGGCCACGCATGTGCGGTCGGAAATGGCGGACACGACGCACAAAAAAAAATGTTACATGTAACTTTTTTTGTGCTGACGGTCCGCCAAAACACGACGCATCCGTCGCACGACGGATGCGACATGTGTGCATATGTCGCAATGCGTCGCTAATGTAAGGGTACTTTCACACTAGCGTTAACTGCATTCCGTCACAATGCGTCGTTTTGCCGAAAAAACCCATCCTGCAAAAGTGTTTGCAGGATGCGTTTTTTCACCATTGATTTACATTAAGCGACGCATTGTGACGGATTGCCACACGTCGCATCCGTCGTGCGACGGATGCGTCGTGCAGTGGCGGACCGTCGAGAGCAAAAAACGTTGCTTGCAACGTTTTTTGCTCCGTCGTAAATGTCTTTTCTGACCACGCATGTGCGGCCGGAACTCCGCCCCCACCTCCCCGCACCTCACAATGGGGCAGCGGATGCGCTGGAAAAATGCATCCGCTGCCCCCGTTGTGCGGTGGAGACGCTAGCGTCGGGAACGTCGGCCCGACGCACAGCGACGGGCCGAGCCTGACGCTAGTGTGAAAGTAGCCTAAGTCTATGGGGAAAAAACCGCATCCTGCAGACAACTTTGCAGGATGCGTTTTTTCTCCTAAATGACACATTGCAACCGACGCTAGTGTGAAAGTAGCCTAACGCTGCTTTCACACTAGCGTCGGTACGGGGACGTCGCGCTGCGTCGGGCCGACGCATACTGTGAAAAAAATGCCCGACGTGGGCAGCGGAAGCAGTCTTAGGACGCTTCCGCTGCCCCATTGCAAGGTCCGGGGAGGAGGGGGCATGGTTTCGGCCGCGCATGCGCGGTCGAAAATGGCGGTCTCGACGCACAAAAAGGTTACGTCACTTTTTTTGTGGCGGCGGTCCGCCAAAGCACGACGGTTGCGACGTGTGGCACTGCGTCACTAATAAAAGTCTATGGAGAAAAAAACGCATCCTGCAGACAACTTTGCAGGATGCGTTTTTTTATCCACAACGACACATTGCGACGTGCAGTGCACAGCGCTAGAGTGAAAGTAGCCCACCACCCTCCCTGGTCCAAACCCCCCTGGTCCAAACCCCCCTGGTCCAAACCCCCCTGGTCCCATATCCCGTCACGTGTGCGCTCTGCAGGCAGCACCAGGTGCCTCAGGACATCACTCTCCCGCCACTTCCTCACCACAGGACGTCCCGTGACAGTTGCTGTCCTCGGGGTGCTCGGGCGGGCAGCTCACTCAGTCCTGTAAATACATTCAGCCCGTGCTAGTCACATGACTTGAGAACGTCAGGTGACCCGGTGACGTCAGAGTCTGCCGTTTTTCCTCTACCGTTGCTGTATCTGGCCTCCGTTTCTGTGCGCCGGTGCTCTAACGTGCATAACGGACTGTTGTCTGCCCCATGCGCCACTGCTGCCCGGTGCTGTTTATAAACAAGTGTGGGAAGCCTCAATTCCCCTCCGCTTTCTTCTGCACCCGCCCACCGGAGCTTCCCCCATCCAAGATGGCGGCTGGAGGGAGCGGCGGCCTGTCGTTCCCTGGGGTAGTGGGTAACAGCACCCCGAGCAATCGCGTCGGGTCGTCCGCGTCATCGTACAACTATAGCGGTGGAGCCGCGGCGTCGTCCCCCGGTAACCAGGCGGCGTCTATGGTCTCGTCCAGTGGGGCTTCCCCCCCTGCGGCCCCGCCTCCTCCCCCTCCAGCTGTGGCTGGCCTCCTGCACCGGGAGCCCGTGTATAACTGGCAGGCCACCAAGACCACGGTGCGGGAACGCTTCACGTTTCTCTTCAACAACGAGGTGCTGAGTGACGTGCACTTCCTGGTCGGGAAGGGAGTGGGCAGCCAGCGGATCCCCGCACACAGGTACTGGCGCCGCACTCGGCACACCCACCGTCACATCGTGCTGCCTGCGGCACGGAGCCATGACGGCTGCCGACCCTCCGCGCGGTGCGTGGCCCTGCTGCGGGCTGCCAGGACGGTGCTGTGGTGCGGATTGGTGGGAGCCCTCCTCAGTGGGGGCTGCGGTGCACCCAGTAGGCTGGCATTTATTGGGCGAAGACCTCCCACATGTACAGATATGGCCGGCAATAAGTAGCATCAAAACAAGCACACCTGTCACTTATCACATGGAGAAGGTAGATCACAGCTGCGGGCACTGCACCTATTTATATGGGGTGATCCCCTGCTGACTGCTGTAGGATCGGGGTCTTGCAAGCTTATCTCATGGGGAAGGTAGATCACAGCTGAGGGCACTGCACCTATTTATATGGGGTGATCCCTAGCTGCCTGCTGTAGGATCGGGGTCTTGCAAGCTTATCTCATGGGGAAGGTAGATCACAGCTGAGGGCACTGCACCTATTTATATGGGGTGATCCCCTGCTGACTGCTGTAGGATCGGGGTCTTACAAGCTTATCTCATGGGGAAGGTAGATCACAGCTGAGGGCACTGCACCTATTTATATGGGGTGATCCCCTGCTGCCTTCTGTAGGATCGGGGTCTTGCAAGCTTATCTCATGGGGAAGGTAGATCACAGCTGAGGGCACTGCACCTATTTATATGGGGTGATCCCCTGCTGACTGCTGTAGGATCGGGGTCTTGCAAGCTTATCTCATGGGGAAGGTAGATCACAGCTGAGGGCACTGCACCTATTTATATGGGGTGATCCCCTGCTGCCTTCTGTAGGATCGGGGTCTTGCAAGCTTATCTCATGGGGAAGGTAGATCACAGCTGAGGGCACTGCACCTATTTATATGGGGTGTTCCCCTGCTGACTGCTGTAGGATCGGGGTCTTACAAGCTTATCTCATGGGGAAGGTAGATCACAGCTGAGGGCACTGCACCTATTTATATGGGGTGATCCCCTGCTGTAGGATCGGGGGTCTTACAAGCTTATCACATGGGGAAGGTAGATCACAGCTGAGGGCACTGCACCTATTTATATGGGGTGATCCCTAGCTGACTGCTGTAGGATCGGGGGGTCTTACAAGCTTATCACATGGGGAAGGTAGATCACAGCTGAGGCCACTGCACCTATTTATATGGGGTGATCCCCAGCTGGCTGCTGTAGGATTGGGGGTCTAACAAGCTTATCTCATGGGGAAGGTAGATCACAGCTGAGGGCACTGCACCTATTTATATGGGGTGATCCCCTGCTGTAGGATCGGGGGTCTTACAAGCTTATCTCATGGGGAAGGTAGATCACAGCTGAGGGCACTGCACCTATTTATATGGGGTGATCCCCAGCTGACTGCTGTAGGATCGGGGGTCTTACAAGCTTATCTCATGGGGAAGGTAGATCACAGCTGAGGGCACTGCACCTATTTATATGGGGTGATCCCCTGCTGCCTTCTGTAGGATCGGGGTCTTGCAAGCTTATCTCATGGGGAAGGTAGATCACAGCTGAGGGCACTGCACCTATTTATATGGGGTGATCCCCTGCTGACTGCTGTAGGATCGGGGTCTTACAAGCTTATCTCATGGGGAAGGTAGATCACAGCTGAGGGCACTGCACCTATTTATATGGGGTGATCCCCTGCTGCCTTCTGTAGGATCGGGGTCTTGCAAGCTTATCTCATGGGGAAGGTAGATCACAGCTGAGGGCACTGCACCTATTTATATGGGGTGATCCCCTGCTGACTGCTGTAGGATCGGGGTCTTGCAAGCTTATCTCATGGGGAAGGTAGATCACAGCTGAGGGCACTGCACCTATTTATATGGGGTGATCCCCTGCTGCCTTCTGTAGGATCGGGGTCTTGCAAGCTTATCTCATGGGGAAGGTAGATCACAGCTGAGGGCACTGCACCTATTTATATGGGGTGTTCCCCTGCTGACTGCTGTAGGATCGGGGTCTTACAAGCTTATCTCATGGGGAAGGTAGATCACAGCTGAGGGCACTGCACCTATTTATATTGGGTGATCCCCAGCTGGCTGCTGTAGGATCGGGGGTCTTACAAGCTTATCACATGGAGAAGGTAGATCACAGCTGAGGGCACTGCACCTATTTATATGGGGTGTTCCCCAGCTGGCTGCTGTAGGATCGGGGGTCTTACACGCTTATCTCATGGGGAAGGTAGATCACAGCTGAGGGCACTGCACCTATTTATATGGAGTGATCCCCAGCTGACTGCTGTAGGATCGGGGGTCTTACACGCTTATCTCATGGGGAAGGTAGATCACAGCTGAGGGCACTGCACCTATTTATATGGGGTGTTCCCCAGCTGGCTGCTGTAGGATCGGGGGTCTTACAAGCTTATCTCATGGGGAAGGTAGATCACAGCTGAGGGCACTGCACCTATTTATATGGGGTGTTCCCCAGCTGGCTGCTGTAGGATCGGGGGTCTTACACGCTTATCTCATGGGGAAGGTAGATCACAGCTGAGGGCACTGCACCTATTTATATGGGGTGTTCCCCAGCTGGCTGCTGTAGGATCAGGGGTCTTACAAGCTTATCTCATGGGGAAGGTAGATCACAGCTGAGGGCACTGCACCTATTTATATGGGGTGATCCCCTGCTGACTGCTGTAGCATCGGGGGTCTTACAAGCTTATCTCATGGGGAAGGTAGATCACAGCTGAGGGCACTGCACCTATTTATATGGGGTGATCCCCTGCTGTAGGATCGGGGGTCTTACAAGCTTATCACATGGGGAAGGTAGATCACAGCTGAGGGCACTGCACCTATTTATATGGGGTGATCCCTAGCTGACTGCTGTAGGATCGGGGGGTCTTACAAGCTTATCACATGGGGAAGGTAGATCACAGCTGAGGCCACTGCACCTATTTATATGGGGTGATCCCCAGCTGGCTGCTGTAGGATTGGGGGTCTAACAAGCTTATCTCATGGGGAAGGTAGATCACAGCTGAGGGCACTGCACCTATTTATATGGGGTGATCCCCTGCTGACTGCTGTAGGATCGGAGGTCTAACAAGCTTATCTCATGGGGAAGGTAGATCACAGCTGAGGGCACTGCACCTATTTATATGGGGTGATCCCCTGCTGACTGCTGTAGCATCGGGGGTCTTACAAGCTTATCTCATGGGGAAGGTAGATCACAGCTGAGGGCACTGCACCTATTTATATGGGGTGATCCCCTGCTGTAGGATCGGGGGTCTTACAAGCTTATCACATGGGGAAGGTAGATCACAGCTGAGGGCACTGCACCTATTTATATGGGGTGATCCCCAGCTGGCTGCTGTAGGATCGGGGGGTCTTACAAGCTTATCCCATGGGGAAGGTAGATCACAGCTGAGGGCACTGCACCTATTTATATGGGGTGATCCCCAGCTGACTGCTGTAGGATCGGGGGTCTTACAAGCTTATCTCATGGGGAAGGTAGATCACAGCTGAGGGCACTGCACCTATTTATATGGGGTGATCCCCAGCTGGCTGCTGTAGGATCGGGGATCTTACAAGCTTATCACATGGAGAAGGTAGATCACAGCTGAGGGCACTGCACCTATTTATATGGAGTGATCCCCAGCTGACTGCTGTAGGATCGGGGATCTTACAAGCTTATCACATGGAGAAGGTAGATCACAGCTGAGGGCACTGCACCTATTTATATGGAGTGATCCCCAGCTGACTGCTGTAGGATCGGGGGTCTTACAAGCTTATCACATGGAGAAGGTAGATCACAGCTGAGGGCACTGCACCTATTTATATGGGGTGATCCCCAGCTGGCTGCTGTAGGATCGGGGATCTTACAAGCTTATCACATGGAGAAGGTAGATCACAGCTGAGGGCACTGCACCTATTTATATGGGGTGATCCTCTGCTGTAGGATCGGGGGTCTTACAAGCTTATCTCATGGGGAAGGTAGATCACAGCTGAGGGCACTGCACCTATTTATATGGGGTGATCCCCAGCTGACTGCTGTAGGATCGGGGGTCTTACAAGCTTATCACATGGGGAAGGTAGATCACAGCTGAGGGCACTGCACCTATTTATATGGGGTGATCCCCAGCTGGCTGCTGTAGGATTGGGGGTCTAACAAGCTTATCTCATGGGGAAGGTAGATCACAGCTGAGGGCACTGCACCTATTTATATGGGGTGATCCCCAGCTGACTGCTGTAGGATCGGGGGTCTTACAAGCTTATCACATGGGGAAGGTAGATCACAGCTGAGGGCACTGCACCTATTTATATGGGGTGATCCCCAGCTGGCTGCTGTAGGATTGGGGGTCTAACAAGCTTATCTCATGGGAAAGGTAGATCACAGCTGAGGGCACTGCACCTATTTATATGGGGTGATCCCCTGCTGACTGCTGTAGGATCGGAGGTCTAACAAGCTTATCTCATTGGGAAGGTAGATCACAGCTGAGGGCACTGCACCTATTTATATGGGGTGATCCCCTGCTGCCTGCTGTAGGATCGGGGTCTTGCAAGCTTATCTCATGGGGAAGGTAGATCACAGCTGAGGGCACTGCACCTATTTATATGGGGTGATCCCCTGCTGCCTTCTGTAGGATCGGGGTCTTGCAAGCTTATCTCATGGGGAAGGTAGATCACAGCTGAGGGCACTGCACCTATTTATATGGGGTGATCCCCTGCTGCCTGCTGTAGGATCGGGGTCTTGCAAGCTTATCTCATGGGGAAGGTAGATCACAGCTGAGGGCACTGCACCTATTTATATGGGGTGATCCCCTGCTGCCTGCTGTAGGATCGGGGGTCTTACAAGCTTATCTCATGGGGAAGGTAGATCACAGCTGAGGGCACTGCACCTATTTATATGGGGTGATCCCCTGCTGACTGCTGTAGGATCGGGGTCTTACAAGCTTATCTCATGGGCTATGTGCGGACCGCCATACCGTACGTCTCCGTGCCCAGACACATGTATAAGACGTTCTGCAGCCACCATACTGGGCCGTGAAAGGCGCTTGTGTGAACCTGACCCTCAGATCATCGGTTGTCACCAGGGGAAGCCATGTGTAGCCACCCCTTCCTATTCCTACACACATCGGTCTTTCGTTTAGGGGTTGTCTAGCTTTAAGAACATTTCTTGTAGGCAGTGTCGGCACAATCCGCCCTGCCCCCACCCCGTATACTGTTTATTTGTTCATGTTTCTCTGTTTCAGGGGTGGCTAATCCTTTTCTGCCAAGGGCCATTTGGATAGTTATACCATCCTTTGGGGGCTGTATAAATTTGCCTAAGCAAAGTTGTAGACCATGTCAATAGTGGGTCAATGATGAATCGGGGTAATAGTTTGAAGAGCCGGCTGAGTACTATAGGCAGAGACCTATCTAGTCCTGGGAGGCCTCTGAATGGCTTCTACACACCCCTCTCCAGTTGATTGACAGGTCTGTTTGTTACACATGTCCATCATCTGCAGTGGGGTGGGACTATTCAAACTGTGTAGTGTTTCACAGGAAAATCTACCTGGCTTGCAATCCCATGGATAGGCTGATTCGTGCTGCTAGTGCTTTGGGCAGCATAACTCTTGTGACAGATGCATGTTTTAAAGGATACCTATTTCCACATGGGTCCATAATGCCCCTTTGAAGGATCTGACTTTCCAAGAACTTTGTTCTGAAATTCCAGTATGTGTGATCTCTGCATACTGAGCAAGATCTCTCAGGTTATTGCAAGGTCTCTCTTTGGGCTAACCCATCACTGATCTGTTACAAAGTTGTTTCTGAAGGATAGCCACTGTAATGTTCATTAACAATTTGGTAGAGTACACAGCGATGCTCTGTTAGTGCAAACTGCAAGATGTCAGCGAGGAAGGCTTTGGAGGGTTGTAGGATCCTGTGCTGCATGTTAGGATCCCTGAGCCCAAAATTTGGACCCTACTTTTGCTAAACAAGGGACTCCTTGTTTTTTGCTAATGGAAAAAAAATCACCAGTCTGGTGCTGCCCAGTCTTCTCTTAAATAGGGCAGCCCGAAACTACTGGTCCGTCCTTGTAAAACCTCTTTTGAATTAAACCAGCTTTTTTTCAGTCAGGAGCAACAGATAGCATAAGTAAAGGTGTGTATGACATTATTTTTAGAGGGCAACATGACCATATTGGCCGCTTTTTTTTTTTTTTTTTTTGCAGGGGTGGGGACATAATTCTGACTCCCTTTTAATAGGTGAAAGTCCCACGTGAGGGAATGCCCTTTTATAATGTCCATATAAATTATTTTAGAGCACCATTGTTTCCATGGTGCGGTACATGAGGGTTCCAGAAGGCCAGATTCTAGCTTGTAAAAGAGTGAGCGGGAGGAAAGTTAAGCATGGACATGTGCTGTTCAAGGCATTTACAGGCAAACGGGAGCAAGGATACGAGGTGATAGCTGGATATAGAGGTCAGGTTGAAGTATGGTTTCTTCAGGATAGATGAGATTGTGGCATGCTTGAAAGGAGAAGGGAAAATAAGTTACTGCTGGGCTGAAGATGTGGCTTAAGACTGGGATAAGCATGGTTGTGAGGTTAAAGGGTATATCTGACTTTTCAAAAAAACAAAAAAAAGTATCTAGGCACTAACAAGCAGGTATTTGCAACTTACCTACCTGTTGTGCACAGCGCCTTTCTTTCCAGTACAGAGCGATCACATACCTCTCCTGACGGGGCTTCAGCTGCCTCTGCTGACATGACGAGCCAGGACTTCCAACGTCCGTTTGACAGCTGGCTCCTCCAGTAAGGAAGCTGGGATCTGGCTGTCAATCAAAATAACCTCCGAAGTCCTGCCCTGTCGACAGAGCGGAGCGGAAAAGAAGCCTCCGCTCTGTAGACGTGTCAGCAGAGGCTTCTGAATCCCCAGCAGGATGTGCCGGAGAACGGTGCCGCGCACAACAGGCAGGTAAGCGGCAATTACCTGCCTGTTAGTGCTTGGGTACATTTTTTTTTTTTTTAAAAGTCCCAGTTACACTCTTATTAGGGGGAGATGGGATGGGGGTCAGGTGTGATTTGGAGCGAAGATGAGTAAGCTGTCCTTAAGTGATGGTGGGGATGAAGGTTATAGAGGTCTGTTATCCACAGGGGTTGTGGTGATTGAACAGTAAAGACTTATATGCCGATCTCTTTTTTTTTTTTTTTTTAAATGAGCGGCATAGTCTTCTGCAGAGATGAGGGAGGTCGGAGGAAGGAGTTAAGTGTTCAATAACTGGGGATGTGGAATAAAGGAAATATGAGGGTAGTGAAGTAGTCCTGTTAAATTAGTAGAGCATATGGACAGGGGTTGTATTTATGAAGAAACGGCCAAAATAGATTATTTTTTTCAGTCTGTTCACAATATGATTTACTTTACATTTTTTCATGTATTCCTGGAAATCTTGTAGACTTGCACATTAAACGTGTTCATAGGGCTCAAATAGTTACAGAAATGTCAATGTATTGCAAAAAATACAAACGTGTAACAGTTTATTAACTGTTATGTTAAAACATATAAACGCTACATTCACACATCCATTGTGGACATATATGTGCTGTCCGTTTGTTTTTTTTTTTAAATGACTAGCACGTGGTCCCATAGTTATATTGATGCACACCATACATACCCTGTTTCCCCGAAAATAAGACACCGTCTTATATTAATTTTTGCTCCGAAAGTTGCACCATGTCTTATTTTCAGGGGGGGGGGGTCTTATTTTCTCAAGAAAACGAATTGACAAATTTTTTTCCAACCTTGCGCTTTTTAGCGTTTCCGCTGTCCACTTGTTGCCTGAGGTTACCGTAATCTGCTCGCCATTTTTGGACCAATCGGACACTCAACATTTTCTCTTTGCAGAATTCAGTAAGATTTTTGCCGCAAAAATTCCTCCACAAATCCTTTTTTGTACTCGACGGAATAGCTTTCTTTTAGCACTCATGTCTAGGGGTAAAAATATATCGTATCACTATTGTTTACTTTATTTCTTTTACAGTACGGTACTTACGGTAGACCATTCAGTAGAAAAGCAGACAACAAATCAAAGTAACACACTACGGTACGGTACTGTAATTGCCTGACTCCCACACAGGGCCACAAAACATAAGGGCTCTAAAATGGCTCTCACACACTTTCTGGACACTGTACTACTACCGTAACAATCACCCACAGCAGTTTTTACCGTAGCAGCCCCATCATCATTTTGCAGCCCCAAATATTCCCATCATCCCTCTACAGTCCCCAGTACAGCACCCCCATAATTCCATTGCAGCCTCCCGTCATCCCACTGCAGCCTCCCATCATCCCATTATCACAGTATTCCATTGCAGCCTCCCATGTGTGTAACACACACACACACACACACACACACACACACACACACACACACACACACACACACACACACACACTTTCTTACTAGTTTCCTCCGCGGTGCTGCTTTCAGTGCTTTGTTGGTGCAGGAGCCCTGGGCCAATCACAGCCCAGGAACAATCAGAGGCTATGGATTGACGTCAGCTGGCCCATGGTTCCTGCGCTGTTATTGGCGCAGGGCTCACGGGCAGAGATCGGCACACAACTCCGAGGCTGTGATTAACTCCTGCGAACAGCGTGGCTGCAGTGGCGGGCACGGGAGCGAGACACAACTGCATGCCCCATGCACAGAACAAGGTATGCCTTATTTTCGGGGGGGGGGGGGGGTGCCTTATATTAGCAGGCACAGTGCTCCCCCTAGCATGCCTTACTTTCGGGGGGTGACCTATTTACGGGGAAACACGGTACATCAGTTTAAAAAAAAAAAAAAAAAAAAAATCGTGTCTCCAGTCCATGAGATTCAGAGCATGTCCTATTCTCATCCGTTCAGTAGATCAGACTATGACATTAAAGTCTATGGAGATCCTTTCAAGATTGATGAAACAAGGAAGACATACTTTATATTTCTGTTTTTCACTGAGCCATTAAGTCAGTGGTAAAATAAAAGGTCAGTCTACTTCCCTTAAATTCTTTAAAAGTGGATGAGCAAAAAAATGCAACACAGATGGAAAATGGAAGCAATGTGGGTGACCTGAGCAATAAGTGGTTAGTTGTACACGGATGTAAATAATGACAGTTGTGTGATTGTGTCCTTTGGTCCAGTGCACACTTGGTCTGTGTTCTTAGCCAAAACTTTTAATGTCAGGAGCTGTTTGAACTTATATTTTAAAGTGTTGTCCAGTGAAATCCAGTGGTCCCCTATCCACAGAATAGGTGATAACTAGTGATCAGTGGGGGTCAACTTATTATTTTAATCAAGTGCCTAGCAATGGGTTAAGAATGCTATATATCTCCTGCAAACCCCTTTAAAAGGAAATCATTGCCTAAATTGTGTTAATAATTAGTCAGATGCTGATATTATGGGTCACCTGGCAAAATGGATCTTCAAAACAACGTTTACAGAAGAGGAGATCTTAAGCAACAGTGCAGATGAATCGGTACACAGCAATGTCAGAGATTTATGGAGCTGAAGTAGCAGAACTGGGAAGTGAAGACTTGATGTAACCGCACTGGAACAGTGGAGTTGTAGTGGAAGCCAGATGTAGAGCTGGAACACTGGAGTTGTAATGTCACACACTGTCATGATTACCCTGTATGCCCTTTCTGAGAGGGTGGTCACTGCATGTATACAGCTTGCATATAAAAAATAAATTGTACCACGAAGAATCATTTTATATTGTGAGCCCTAATGAGGAAAGTTATAATGTCCATAAAGTGCTGTGGACTATGATGGCGCTATATAAGTAAGCATAATAAATTTCAGAACTTTTTTCCATCTTTAGTGTTACCCATAGTCTGTACAGTTCAATTGAAAAATAAACTGTAATCTTTTTGGGTCTAAAAAGGAAAATAAAGAGCGAATATATAACGTCGTAGAAAAAACTTTTTAGAAGTACTCTTTGAATTTGATAGCATTCAGTCTATCAGCATGGCACATGTAGAATTAGCATCTTTGCCCACTCTTCTTTGCAGTAGCTCTGTAAATCTGTCAGATTGTGAGGGAATCTTCTGTGTACAACGCCCTTTTCAGGTCACCCACACATTTTCAATAGCATTCGGGTCAGAGCTCTAGCTGGGCCCATTCCAAAACTTTCATCAGCTTCTGGTAAAGCTATTATTTTGTTGATTTGGAGGTATGGTTAGGGTTGTTGTAATGCTGTAATGTGAAATTCGTCTTCAGCTTTAAAGAAGAAGCCTTAACGTTTTGTTGTAAAATTGACCAAAATCTGGAACTGTTCATAATTGTCTCCACTTTGACTAAAGAATCAGTTGCAGCTGCCGAAAGACAGCAACAAAGCATAATACTGCCTCTACCGTGCTTCACTGTGGGTATGGTGTTCTTTTGGTAATGTGCATTGTTGGCTTTGCGTCAAACTTACCTTTTGGAATTATGGCCAAAAAGCTTAAATTTTGGTCTCATCAGACCGTAATACATTTTCACACATACTTGTAGCAGACTTGAAGTAGGTTTTTGCAAAATCTAGCTGGGCTTTGGTGTTTTTATTTGTAAGAAAAGGCTTGTATCTTGCCAATCTCTACCACAGGCCACACATGAAGAATACAGGAGATAGTCACATGCAGTACTTTAAGAAATTCCTGCAGTTCATTCAGTGCTGCTGTACACATCTTGGCAGCCTCCCGGACAGATTTTTTTTTAATCCATTTTTGAGGGACATTCAGCTTTGTAATGTCACTGTTGTCAATTTTTTTTTGTAAATTCTTTATGTAAAGTAAAGACTGGGAACGTTACATACAATTTGTGATAGAGTAAGTAAACCATAGCCATTTCAATAATAACATTATGTAGACCCAGACTGACACTGTTGTCAATTTTAAGGCACCCATTGATACACCGTGGAACATAGTGAGGACTATCTAATGCTTTACAAAATATTTTTGTACCCTTCGACTGATATATTTCAACAATGTACCTTTGCTGTGTTTTTAAAGGGAACCTGTCAGCAGGATTGTGCTCAGTAACTAAAGATAGTGTCAGGTCAGCGCAGTTATACTGATTGAAAATGATACCTGGGAGATGAAATTCATCTTGTGGTTGTTTAATCTTTTTTTTCAGTTTTGAGTTAATGATATGTTCTTGCTCCGGGGAGGCCATCTGTAATGTGTATTTAATACATTTTCTTTGATGGTATCCATAAAAAAAAAAAATATATAAATCAGTTTGAAAATGGCGCTGGCCGCACCTGCACAGTAGCAGCTATCGGCAATTCGATAGTAGCTACTGCACATGCGGTGCCATCTTGCTAGAGGAAAAAAAGCCTCCTCCAAGATGGCGCCTATACAGTAGCATCGCCGACAGATGCTACTACGCAGGTGCAGCCGGTGCCATCTTGTAAAGACAATTTTTTTTCCTCTTCTAGCAAGATGGCGCCATTTTCGAACTGATTTTTTTTTTGAAGGGGGGGACGGGGATGAATTTTCGGATACCATCAATGAAAACAATTCAATACACATTTTACTGTAGATGTGATCGTGCTCTATATATCTATATCTTTATCTTTTCCTTCTGCAGGAGGCGGCGCCTGTGCTTAAGCATGATTGCATCTACAGTATAATGTGTATTCATTTTCTTTGATGGTATCCATAAATTCATTAACCCCTTACTAACATACTAACATCAGATGTATTAGTACGCCGATGTCAGTATCCCCCGCCTTGATGTGGGCTCACCGCCGGAGCTGTTTTAAACAGCTGACATGTGCCCGCAATAGCCGCGGGTGGAATCGCGATCCACCTGCGGCTATTAACTAGTTAAATCCACTGTCAAACTCTGATAGCCTCATTTAAATCACGCTTCCGGCCATCATTTTTTCCTTCCACATTGCTTCAGTTCCTGTGAAGCATTTAAAGGGTTAATAAACTTCTTGCATGTGGTTTTGAGCACATAGAGAGGTGCAGTTTTTAGAATGTTTCACTTTTGGGTATTTTCTATTATGTACACCCCTCAGTGACTTCAAATGTGAGGTGGTCCCTAAAAAAAAATAAAAAAATATGGTTTTGTAAATTTTGTTGTAAAAATGAGAAATCGCTGGTCAACTTAACCTTTATAGCTTCCTAACAAAAAAAATTTGCTTCCAGAATTGTGCTGATGTAACGTAGACATGTGGGAGATGTTACTTATGAACTATTTTGTGACATCTCTCTGATTTAATAGCATAAAAATTCAAAGTTTGAAAATTGCAAAATTTTCGCCATATTTCCATCTTTCTCAAAAATAAACGCAAGTCATATCGAAGAAAGTTTACCACTAACATGAAGTACAATATGTCTCTGGAATATGGGTCGGAGATCAGCCCCAATTTTCCTTAGGATGCTCATGTGGTGGTTGTTGTCCTCTGTAATCCAGGAGGCTGCTTCTGGGATCCTTGTAGCTCTGTGGATCTGTGCATCTATTCCCAGTGGCTGGTATCTTGTAGGAATGTATTCCTCAGTGATAGTAGGTGTAGTTTTCTCTTTGCTGCGTGAACAGATCCAACTTTACCTCAGAGCTTGACCGTAAATAGTTTTTTGGGTTTTTTTCTTGGATGAAAGCTGTTCCATCTAAGATATGCTGGACGTCCTGTGGGCTTATGGTAAATTGATGTTTGTATGGCATTGTCCTTGATGTATATGGTCGTGTCCAAAAAATGTATTTGGGACTTTGAGAAGTTGCGGGTGAGCTTGATGGTTGGTTGGAACTTGAAGTTATTGTGGAAGCTATGCAGATAATCTTTTGAGCCTGTCCAGATTATTAGCAGATCATCAATGTAGCGGAAGTATGAAGAAGAAAAAGGGGAGGGAGTTTCTCCGTCACACCAAACCATGAGATAAAATCAAAAACCTTTATTTGGCATGTCAAGCCAAATAATTTAAGAAAGGTTCTTTTAATCATGGCATGACGTGCCGAATAAAGGTTTTTGATTTTTATCTCCTGGTTTGGTGTCCGGGGAAACTCCCTCCCCTTTTTTTCTTTATTGTGGCTGTGCTTACCAGTGGGACCGGCACTCGCCTGCTACGCATTAAACTTGGCCTCATTTGGATTAATTTGCTATGTTGCAAGCTCCCTAACCCCCTCTCGTCTCCTCCGTAGCGGAAGTGTGCTATAGATTTAGTAGAGCAAGATGACAAAAACTCCTCCTAGTATAGTCCTAAATAGATTAGCATATTGTGGGGACTTATTGTTATCACTTTTCTCCACTGATCCATTATGAAAAGTGAATGGATAAAGTTCAGAGTTTACCTATTTCCGTATTTAAAGACTGATTAGAAAAAACGGAGGCTATACAGATTACACAAGAGAGACTAAAGGTACCTTCACACGAAGCGACGCTGCAGCGATAGCGACAACGATGCCGATCGCTGCAGCGTCGCTGTTTGGTCGCTGGAGAGCTGTCACACAGACCGCTCTCCAGCGACCAACGATGCCGAGGTCCCCGGGTAACCAGGGTAAACATCGGGTTGCTAAGCGCAGGGCCGCGCTTAGTAACCCGATGTTTACCCTGGTTACCAGCGTAAAAGTAAAAATAACAAACAGTACATGCTCACCTGCGCGTCCCCCAGCGTCTGCTTCCTTACACTGACTGAGCTCCGGCCCTAACAGCAGAGCGGTGACGTCACTGCTGTGCTTTCACTTTAGGGCCGGCGCTCAGTAAGTGTCAGGAAGCAGACGCTGGGGGACGCGCAGGTGAGCATGTACTGTTTGTTATTTTTACTTTTACGCTGGTAACCAGGGTAAACATCGGGTTACTAAGCGCGGCCCTGCGCTTGGTAACCCGATGTTTACCCTGGTTACCAGTGTAAAACATCGCTGGTATCGTTGCTTTTGCTTTCAAACACAACGATACACGGCGATCGGACGACCAAATAAAGTTCTGGACTTTATTCAGCGACCAGCGACATCACAGCAGGATCCTGATCGCTGCTGCGTGTCAAACTAAACGATATCGCTAGCGAGGACGCTGCAACGTCACGGATCGCTAGCGATATCGTTACAAAGTCGTTTCGTGTGAAGGTACCTTAAGGGTGCGTGTCCATGTTCAGGATGGCCGGCGGTATCGCCGCAGCGGCGAAGCCGCTCGGCGCTAAGTCCCGCCCCCTTTCTGGGACGCGATCATGCCGGATGTGTACAGTACACATCCGGGATCATCGCACCCCTCGCCATAGGGCCCTGTGATATTACCTGCGGCGACGCAGCGTCGCCGCAGGTAGCACGGACATGCTGCGATCTGAAAAGACGCGCAGCATGTCCGGAGTCGCAGGCCCGCCGCGTGCGGGTTTCCACGCATAGTGGACACGGGATTTCAAAAAATCCCCTCCACTATGCTGGAACATCTGGACGCTGCGTGTTTGACGCTGCAGCGTCAAACAAGCAGCGTTTACTTACCGTGGACACACGGCCTAATACAGTCTGTTTTACATGCATATAAATATAGACACGGATGTGTGATCATGGCGTAACTCTGTGATCTGTCGGCATTGATTGTTCAACTCGAGCACCGTTTAGAGCATCTCCTCACAACCTACTGTACTTGGTTTCCATCTATCTCTGCCATTTTCTGGCTCCTGTAAAGCCAGAGCTGTCTATGGAGGAAGAGGGGGCAGGAGACTTCCCTCCCCAGGTCCATATAGTGATTGTGAGTGCAGCCATCTGTGCTTGCCTAAAAGGAAGGCTAGATAGCATATTTTTCTTTAAGGGTGGAGAGGCATGTGCAGAACAAGATAATAGTATCTGTTGATATTGGACAGTTCAGTAGCAAATGGAGGTGAAAGATAGTCATCACAAATGCATCTGAAACTTCCTACTACTGGTGTTAGAGAGGTCTACAGTTAATACTTAAAAGGGTATTCTGAAGTATGGAGCTATTCCCTATCTATAGGGCTTTTCAGAGCTTCGGTTCCCTGGATCATTGGGGGGTCTTTGTGATTGGACCACCAGCAATTGACATGTTATCCTCTATTCCACGCATAGGGTAGAACTTCCATACCTGTGACTATTTCTCTAAAGCGTTATTCAGCCTTTAATAATTGGCATTTGGGGCTGTAAGTTGGTATCTGGAGTTGGTATATAAATAATAACAACAATAATTATTATTATTATTTATTATTATTAGGCCTTGGGCAGCCCAGGCATTGCAGTATTTATACAGACCATGAAGTAAGCCATCAGCATTAGATGAGTGTCACAATCAGCTGAATAGACTGCATGTGTAGATGCATGTGCCTCCAAAAAAAATAATAAATAAAAATATATAGAATTTTAGTGTCCATTCAAGATTTTGAGTAATTATCCCATTGAAGCAAATAGAACCATAACACAATGCCATGAATAGCTACTAAAGAGTATACAACCTCTAAAGCCAGCAGATTGGGTTCCTTGCAACTCAATATGTTCTGTGTGGACTGAAGGTGTAGCGCACTAGTTGAAGGGAACCTGTCGGGTCCCCCGTGGCCCCAGAACTACCAGCAGTTGTCTGCATTTATACGGTAAATTGCCTGCCTAACAGTCCTGTATTAACCCCTTAGTGACTGGGCCGGATTTTTTTAAATCTGACTAGATTCACTTTGTGGTAATAACTCTGGAACTCTTCAGTATATCCCAGTGATATTGAGATTGTTTGGGTTATTTTTCATAACATATTGTAGTTTATGATGGTAAATTTAAATTTCTGCATTATAAAAAAAAAAAAAAAAAAAAAAAAATTTACAAAAATCTAGAAAAATTAGCAATTTTTTAACTTTGAATGATTATCCCTCTAGTCCACAGTCACACCACACAAAAACATGAATACATTTCCTTCATGTCTGCTTTACATCAGCACCATTTGTAAATTGTTTTATTTTGTTAGAATTTTTGTAGGTTTAAAAATGTAGCAGCAATTTTTTTTTCCATTTTTTTTCAAGGAAATTTAAAAACCTATATTTTTAGGGACCTATTCAGTTTTGAAGTTATTTTGGGGGTCCGATATATTGGAAACCCCAAAAGTGATTCTATTAAAAAAAACAAACAAAAAAAAACCCCTTAACATATTTAAAATTGCTTTCAGATAGCTTATTAACCCTTCAAGTGCTTTTCAGGAATTAATACAAAGTGGCATAACAGGAATGGAGACATTTATTTTTACCACCTGTTTCTAACTTCTGAACGCTGTAGCCGGCAGACTCTAAAGCCATTATTTGGCAATGAATTGCCATTGCAAACATCATTATCATGCGATCAAGATCTTAGGGTGCCTATGGTGTTAAAGAGGAAGCCCCCACACAATATTAACCATCTAGACGCTGTAGTCTTTGACACAGCATTTAATGAGTTAAACAACTATAGCCAGTAGCCACACTAATCTTGGCTGATGCAGCAAGTTGTCAGCTATACTAAAGTTTCTGAAGTCCGTTTGATATGTAAATGAGGGCTGTGACTAGTCGATGGGGTGTTGGTGTCGCTGGCGCTATACTTGCCTTGCGCTTTTTCTCGCTTCTTTGTTCCTCTGAAGTCAGGTGTACTTGTGCCGGCCTCTGAAGCGCACTGCTTATGATCGGAAGTGCAGAAGACTACCAATCATGCATAGTGCGCCTCTTTACAGCCAGCAAGCCTACATCTGGCTTCAGAGGATCAGTGATGCGAGGAGGAGAAACCGCGCACATGCGAGAGGTAAGTATAGCGCTAACGATGGGTTCACAAGGGACCTGACAGGTTCCCTATAAAGGGGTTTTCCCACAAACAAATTAAATTTTAATAAATAGATCATTTGAATAATGTGTCTGACCATACAGGAACATGGTCTGATCATTCCACAGCTCCTTAGTAGGGGAGGAAGCAAGAGAGTATACATAGAGGTGCTCCTCACAAAATTAGAATATCATCAAAAAGTTAATTTATCTCAGTTCTTCAATACAAAAAGTGAAACTCATATATTATATAATCATTACAAACAGTGATCTATTTCAAGTGTTTATTTCTGTTAATGTTGATGTTCCCACAATTATGGGGAAGACTGCTGACTTGACAGGTGTCCAGAAGGCAGTCATTGACACACTCCACAAGGAGAGTAAGCCACGAAAGCTCATTGCTAAACAAGCTGCTGTTCAGAGTGCTGTATATATTAATGGAAAGCTGAGTGGAAGGAAAAATTGTAGTAGAAAAAGCGTGCACAAACAACTGGGATAACCACAGCCTTAAAAGGATTGTTTGGAAAAGGCCATTCAAAAATTTGAGGGAGATTCGCAAGGAGTGGACTGTTGCTACATCTATGGGCAGTTGTCAAGAGGAAGATGAGACACCAGACCCAACAATGCAGACGAGTTGAAGGCTGCTATCAAAGCAACCTGGGCTTCCATAACACCTCAGCAGTACCACAGGCTGATCGCCTCCATGCCTCGCCGCATTGCAGTAATTGATGCAAAAGAAGCCCTGATCAAGTACTGAGTTCATTTACTGAACATACATTTCAGTAGGCCAACATTTTGGATTTTAAAATTTTTTCAAGCTGGTGTTATAAAGTATTCTAATTTACTGGGATAATGACTTTTGGTTTTTCATTGGCTGTAAGCCATAATCATCAACATTAACAGAAATAAACACATGAAATAGATCAGTCTGCTTGTAATGACTCTATATAATGAGTTTCACTTTTTGTGTTGAAGAACTGAAATAAATTAAGTATTTGATCTAATTTTGTAAGAAGCACCTGTATATTTGTGAGGGATCACGGCTGATTATATCACTAAATCTAAAATGTTTTA
Source organism: Ranitomeya variabilis (assembly GCF_051348905.1). Taxonomy (NCBI): domain Eukaryota; kingdom Metazoa; phylum Chordata; class Amphibia; order Anura; family Dendrobatidae; genus Ranitomeya; species Ranitomeya variabilis. The sequence goes on from NC_135232.1 coordinate 778,651,286, forward strand.
CCTCACAGAAAGTCAGCTGCAAACCCGTGTTGTCCTGTCTGTATACTCTTTTCTTCCCCTACCCAGGAGCTGTGATATGACCAGGCATGATCCTGTCCGGTCAGTCACAGCCATTACACAGCGGGGGCACATTTATTTGGAATAAGCAGTCCTGTGTGTACATGAGGAATAGCGCCCCTTCTGGCCATTTTCTCCAGGCTTCCTCTTGCAGTTGATCTCTAGTTTGCCTTTGATTCAGAGTTGGTGGAGGAGACCAAATGCTATGATCTCTCCAATACAGAACACAAGTAAAAGGGGAGGACAAACAAAAGTGAGCCCCATTAGGAGGGAGCTAAAGTGGATTCTGTGCCTGCTTTTAATTGAGAATTGTCTACTACCAAATACAATTCAGACATTCTTGTTTTGTATTATGAGCAAATATTTCTTCATGTAACTTTACATCTTCAAGCTGAACTTAGATAAAAAACGTTAGAAAATCTTTTTGCTATTGAACATAATCCAAAGACAATGTGATTTATGGTTTCACTTATTTAGCTATATTTGCACACTTAAATGAGTTGCCTACTACTTGGACACCTTCTTAAATATTGCATTCCCCTGTGTAAAATGGGGGGAAAAAAACAGATTAATCTCACACACCAATGCTTTTCCAGCAATGTTGTCATCGGATTTCCTGGTGCTCCAGTCACACAGCATTCAGTGGCTACTAATGGGATCCAGCCTTCCTTCAGAAGGAACTGGAGGAAGGTGTGAACGCTGCAGCCAATCAGTGGCTGAATGTCATTTCTTGTGAGCACTGGTGTCATAGTTGAGGGACCCAGCGCCCGCATTGCTGAACAGCCACTGGTTTGGCAGGTCGGCATCTATTTTTTTTATTTTATTTTTTTTAACTCATACAGGGGGACATGGCATTGTCGGTGTTAAAGTATTGTACAATCCCTCCCCCTTTTTTTTGGTTTGTTTTTTTTATTTTCTGGAGCCAATGATTATTCTTGATGAGGGCTTTTCTCTGTGAGATGAGTTGTTGCTTTTATTCATGTTTTAGGCAACGTGACTTTTTTTTTATTAGTTTCTTTTTTTGGCAAAACGATGATTCTTTTGTTTTTCTTTATGGCGTCAGTGAGATAAATAGCTTGCTAATCTTTTAATTTTGGTCTTTCACAGACCCTGTAATACAATGTGTGTAGTTTTAGTTTAGTTTTATTTTTCTACTTTTTTTTTTTTTTTTTTTTTTTATGATAAATCCCACTTTTCATAACAATTATGTATATTTTTATGACCTTCTGTTTGCACAATAAAATTCCTTTAAAAAACTTCTATTGTATTGAGCCACTTCTAGGGAGAGTCCTGTCACTGGATGAAGCCAGTGAGATTTTGACACCAGTCGCTGCCACTGATCAGCTGTTCTCAGTGCTGACAGCTTCCTTATGTATATAGGTTCGGCCTGCAGTACTCGGCAATGGCCTCTACACTGTTGAAGTGTATCACCGACATTGATCGGCGGCAGTGACTGGTGTCTGAACCTCATCGATCAGATTGATGACCTATCCAAAATGGTGGGGGTCATCATTATAAAAGTACAACAACCATTTAATGAAGTGTTCAAAAATGGTTACTACTTGGTCAAAGAGACATCTGCAACAGCTTTTTGCCATTTCTGAAGACAGACATACCATGTGCTTGAATAGTTTAAAAAGATAAATAGTTACTATTTCCCAAATGAAAGCAGGGTACTTTTCACCTTGTGGGCATGTAAACCTTTGCATATGTGTGATTGTGTGCTGTCTGTTTAAAGGGAAACTGTCACCAGACTTTTGCCACCTAATCTGATAGTGGCATAATGTTGAAACAGAGACCCTGATTCCATCAATGTATCACTTACTGGGCTAATTGCTGTAGTTTTTAATAAAATCAGTTTTATGAGGAAGAAATGATCACTAGAGGACTAGTAAACCTGCTGCCATATAGTCCTCCATATTCATGATCTCTGTATAGCCCCCCCCCCCTACTGATTGGCAGCTATCTTTGTGCACTGTGCATAGGCAGAAAGCTGCCAATCAGTGGTGTGGGTGGAGTTATACAGACCTCAGCATTTAAAGAATTGCTTGATGTGCTGCAGAAAAAAGTGATTCTATCAAAACTGCAGCCAAGTAAGTCAATGGAATCTGGGTCTCTTTCCCTAGATCATGCTGCTAATAGATAACATTTCAAAAACCTGGTGCCAGATTTCCTTTAGTAGGTTTTAACATGCAAATCTCTTTTGGATGTGTATTAATCTGCATGTTTTGTATCTCTTAGGTTTGTTTTGGCAGTGGGAAGTGCAGTCTTTGATGCCATGTTTAATGGTGGCATGGCTACAACCTCAACAGAAATTGAATTGCCAGATGTTGAACCTGCTGCTTTCCTTGCTTTGCTGAAGTAAGTTCTTGGGACAGCTTTATACTTCATCCAACTCTAAAATTTGAAGCAGGATCTATGATTTTTCCTACTTTTATCTTAAAGTGCTTAGTGTGTAAACACAAAATAAAATGGCAGTTCACGAACATCACACTTTTCGTGTAAGGTGAAACATCAGAATCCGATTTGCTTATCCAATCAAGGGGTAAAGATAAATATTTAAAGGAGTTGTCCAGGAATATATTTTCTTTTTCATAGACTTTTTTACTGGATTAAAATTACAAACTAATATATATATTTCATATTCTATCTAAAGCGCTTTAACGGGAACCTATCGTCCATCGGGAGGTATATGACCTATTGACATGGGCATACAGGTAATATGAATGTTAAGCAAGCCCTACCTGTATGCCTCATATTAATGTTCTTGTTGTGGAGAAATGTTATACTCTGTCTTTATGCTAATGATTTCCTGGCCTCCTGTCTTTGTTGTAATACTTACACCTCCCATTAGTGTCAGTTACGGCCCCGAAATACTGTACCCTGCACTCTCTCATCTTCCCATCTGTGGGCACTGCATTCAGGGATCTTCTGCACAGGCAGTGGAGAGTCACTGTGACCTCCGGTGTGCGCCCCCATAATGTGCTTTCCCCACTTCCTCCATGCACAGTCATGGCTAGGAACCATGTGTACATGGCGATGACTGTGCACGAGCTAAAGTTGCTGGCGCAGAAGATCCCTGAATGCAGTGCCCACAGAAGGGGGGATGAGAGGGTGCAGGTGTGGGATTCCGGGTTCGTAACTGATGCTGATGGGAGGAGGTAAGTATTACAATGAAGACAAGAGGCAGCGATTTCTTACAGCACTGCACGCCCCGGAGCCTGGAAGAAATCATTAACATAAAGACAGAGTATAACATTTCTCAGCAACAAGACCATTAATATGAGGCAGACAGGTAGGGCCAGTGTAACATTTCTATCACCTGTATGCCCATATTAATAGGTCATAAATGTCCTGGAGGGTGACAGATTCCATTTAAAGAAAATGTAACGTTTTCATAGGATTGTACATGCTTTTCTACAGCAAATATATAAAATTTAGCAGTCCATGTAATCTGCAAGGGTTGAACAGTAAAATCCAGCTACAGTAGTAAAATGCTCACTTTAATATCTGTATCTTACACTGTTTTGACATGGATTTTTAAAGTAAATATATGAAATCTTTTTCTATCTTTACATCTTCATTGTACTAGGAGTAAGCTCAATATTAGAATTGCATAGTATGAGTTTCTGCATAGAGGCTATATTTGCATACAGTGGGTATGGAAATTATTCAGACAACTTAAAATTTTTTACTTTGTTTCATTGCAGCCATTTGGTAAATTCAAAAAAGTACAATTTTTTTTTTCCTCATTAATGTAGACTCTGCACACCAACTTGACTGAAAAAAAACCAAATGTAGTAATTTTTGCAAATGTATTAAAAAATAAAAACTGAAATATCACATGGTCATAAGTATTCAGACCCTTTGCTCTGACTTATATTTAAGTCACATGCTGTCCATTTCCTTGTTATCCTCCTTGTGGTCACGTGTGCCGCTACTTAAGAGAAAATGAATATTCATTTCTCTTAAGTAGCGGCACACGTGACCATCGGGCAGCAGCAGGAAGCCAGTTCCTGACACTGCGCGCTACAGAAGAGGAATGAATACTCCGTGCTTTTTGTGCGCACAGTCCCTTTGAGTATTCCTGCAGCTGTGCTCTGCTTGACGTCCCTGCCATGCGCTGCTTACAAGCATAAAGCAGATGCTGCGAGGGAGCGCTGTGTAGGTGAGTGTAATGTTTATTTTTTTAATGTGTTGTGATGGAGCCATGCATTCTAAGTTGGGGATTGGGGGGTAAATCATACCAAAATAATATTATTAAAGCGAAATTAATATTCACTCCATGGGCGTGGAATGTACTGAATATTTCTCTTTAGCAGCGGGAACAGGAGTTGGCTCCAGCCTCCTGTGACCTGCAGCTCCGCCAATGCCGTTCCCCTACCTCCCCACCACAGCCAGACTATACACCGTACCCCACCGTACATCCGGACTGTAAGACACACCACCCATTTTCCTCCACATTCCTTTTCCTTCCATATTTCATTAATTCCTGTTAAGCACCTGAAGGGTTAATAAAACCACCAAAGTCACTTGAAATGTGATGTGGTCCCTAAAAAAGAAGAAACATTTTTGTAAATTATGTTGGAAAAATGAGAAATTGATGACCAACTTTGAACCCTTCTAATTTCCGAACACAAAAATTCTTTAAAAAAATGATGCAAATGTAAAGTAGACGTATGGGAACTGTTAGTTGTTAGAGCTGGGTTTTCATTTTTTTTTTTTTTTTTTTAACTGTTAGTTGTACCACACAAAATTATTAATATCTCATTTAAGGTCCTAAAAAGTTTAAAAATTGCAAAATTTTCAAACTTTTCGCCAAACGGATTGAATATGAAGAGAAAGCAGTGTAAGAAAGCGGAGACAGTGGCGCCAGCACTGAAGGGTCGCCGGGCTTCAGATGTCACAACACTTCAAGAGAACTCCGGGACCGCGAGTGCTGGAACCACGCCAGCATGGGAGGGGAATATAGTTTGTTTTATTGGGGCCAAACATTTAGTTCAAGAAGGGCTTGTCCTAGTAGTAGACAACCCTTTTAAGTTGTATTTCTCTAGTCACCTTCCACGACGGCATATGGAGGTTGTCTCTTTGCCCTAATGGGGAACAGGAAACAGAGAGGTTAAAAGGACCTCCCACTTGCCAGTGTCTTTCCTGTTCCCCTTGGGACAAGGAGAGGTTTTTTTCATATGCTGTAGTGGCCGGTGAACTGCAGTGTTTTTAGCAGGTTTTACCTGCTTAGCCGGGCAGCTGGTGTCGCTCCGTGCCTCCCCTTATGCTGCTCCCGTCGTCCTGTACTCCAGGTACCTCGGGACCCCCTCCAGGCCTTCCTGCGCCCCCACGAGGGTAAAGCAGGCCTGGATCCCCAGCCGGGATCCTCTTTGAGCTTCCCGGCTTCTTCCCCTCCATGCGGCTCGACGTTCCGGAAGTGACGTCAGCGGTCGCGCGTGCGTCACTTCCGGTTTTCATATGCTCCCTGAAGCCGGTACTTCTGGGTTTCGCCGGCCGGCGTTGTCGGAGCAATGGCGTCCCACACATGGATACCGGAGGGGGAGATTCGGCCGCTGGAGGCAGGTGCTGGGAGTGCTCTCCATAAAAGCCTGCTGAACCACCACTGAGGTAAGACCAAATTCTTCTGTATGGACGGTTCCTTATGCCCTGTGTCTGCAGAGCCCAGCGCTGCCCCTGCTACTGTGAGTACGCAGGGACGGGATCCGGGAGGTAGTTCCCTTAGGGGGTTTAGCTCCTCACTCCTCTCTCCCTCTTTATTTCAGGGAGAAAGGTCTACCCCTAAAGCTAACTATAGGAAGAAGTGCCCGGTCTGTGCTGCTAAATTCCCTCCTAACTGGGATAAAAAGCTCTGTCAGCCATGCACTGACAAGATAATTAAAGCGGAGCAACCATCGCTACTAGATGAGATTCGCTCTCTTGTTAAACAGGAGGTACAATCTTCCTTGGCAGCTTTCACACCTCCACCTCCGCCACCACACTCCCCAGCTAAGAAAAGGAAGATACAGGTCATTGAATCGGACTCTGATTCAGACCACTCTCAAACTTCATCTGTTGGCTGGGAAGATCCTGCATCCCCTAAAGCTGAGGTCAGGAAATACCTCTTTTCCTCAGAGTATATTGAGGACCTAGTCTCTGCTGTACGTAACACGATGGGACTTGAAGAGGAACCTGTACCTCAGTCCATACAGGATCATATGTTCGGTGGGCTCAGATCGGAGAAGAAAACAGGGTTTCCCGTTCACGCTAATGTGGTTAACATGATTGAGCAGGAATGGGAACTCCCTGAAAAGCGCTTTAGCATGTCTTCAGAGATGAAACATAGATTTCCTCTAGAAGGTGATTTTGACAAACTTGACATTCCCAAAGTTGACGTGCAGGTAGCCAGAGTCGCCAAAAAAACAGCACTCCCCTTTGAGGACTTTTCGCAATTGAGAGATCCTATGGACAGGAAGATTGAGAGTCTCCTGAAGAAGTCTTGGGAATCCTCTACGTCTGTCCTGAAGGCTAATATCGCCTCTACCTGCGTAGCCAGGGCCCTCTCCTGTTGGCTAGTAAAACTGGAGTCTCACATATCGCAGGGTACCCCTAGAGGTGAAATGTTAGATTCACTTCCTATACTACTTAGAGCTACTGGTTTCCTGGCGGACGCTTCCCTGGAATCCGTTAGGATTGCTGCCAGGTCTCTAGTACTCTCCAACTCTGCCAGAAGGGCTCTCTGGCTCAAACTATGGAGTGGCGATATCACCTCTAAAGCTAAATTGTGCGCCATTCCCTTTAAAGGAGACTATGTGTTTGGCCCAGCATTAGACGACATTCTTGACAAAGCGACTGACAAGAAAAAGGCGCTCCCGGAGCAAAAGCAACCGAAAAAACGTTTTTTTCGTGCCCCAATGTCGCAGTCCTCTCAACCGAGGGGTAAAGGCAAGACCGGCAGGTGGAGCTATGCAAAAGGGAGAGGGAAAAATATTTTTGTCCCTCAGCAACAACAGCAGCAGCAGTCGTCATCCCAACAAGATAAACAATGACTCCGACCCGGTGGGGGGTTGACTCTCAAAATATGTGGATCAGTGGGAAAACATCACCAGTTCCCACTGGGTCCTCAATGCTATCAAGCAGGGCCTTTTGATTGAGTTAATTTCTTTCCCCCCCCCCCTCAGGGTCTAAAAATTACTTCCCTTCCGGCAAGACATCACAATTTGTTAACGTTGGGTCTCAGAGATCAAACGTGATTTCCCCGGTTCCACAGTCAGAACAAGGTCTGGGACATTATTCCCGATTATTCCTGGTACCCAAACCATCGGGGGAAGTTCGGATTATTATAAATTTAAAGGGTCTGAATCAGTACGTGAAATATCGAAGATTCAAGATGGAGTCTGTAAAATCAGCCATCCCTTTAATAAATCAACACTCCTTTATGGCAACTATCGATCTAAAGGATGCGTATTTCCACATTCCTATCCACCAGAGACACAGAAAATATCTCAGGTTTGCGATACAGGGAAATCACCAGGTGGAGCACTATCAGTTTGGAGTCCTCCCATTCGGCATTTCATCAGCCCCGAGGGTGTTCTCCAAAGTGATGGCAGAAACAGTGTCCTTTATCCGGAGACAAGGGGTTTGTATAGTGCCCTATTTGGACGATCTGCTGATAGTAGCTCCCGCCGAGGCAACCCTGATGTCCCATGTGTCAGCAACATTAGAGATACTGAAGTCTCTGGGTTGGATTCCGAATATGAAGAAATCTCAGCTTCAACCCTCAAAAACCAGAAAGTTTTTAGGAGTGGTTCTGGACTCGGTAAAACAAATGTCCTTTCTTCCAGACGATCACAGACTACCATTAGTAGTAAAGATCAGGAAATACAAGGAGATGAGATCTCCTACACTCCGAGACGGAATGTCGCTGTTAGGCTCCATGACAGCCTGCATTCAGTCGGTGGCTTGGGCTCAAGCCCACTCAAGAATTCTTCAAACCCATGTCTTAGACAATTGGGATGGTCGTCCCAGCTCACTGACCAAAATGATTCGCACACCAGGTCGGGTGAAAGCATCCTTAACATGGTGGATGAGATCGAAAAATCTTCTCAGAGGTGTGAGTTGGGTTCAGTCCCCAATAACTACAATCAAGACAGATGCCAGCAAGAGGGGCTGGGGAGCCATGATAAATCATGTTCCCTATCAGGGTCTCTGGGACCAGACGATCAGAGGGAGATCTTCGAATTTCCGGGAACTCAAAGCGGTGGAAGAAGCCCTCTTAGCAGCAGATCGTCAGATTTCTGGCCAACATGTTCTGATACACTCAGACAACATGACCACGGTGGCTCATATCAAACACCAGGGCAGCACAAAATTCGCCAGCCTAAAGAAGGCCTCAAACGTTCAATCTTTTAGTAAGCAGGTGGGGTCTCCCGGATGTCGACCTCTTTGCCTCCCATCAAAATGCAAAAGTCGAAACATTTTTTTCCCTGAACCCAACAGGCAATCCCAGAGCAGTGGATGCTCTAGTTCAAGATTGGCACTTTCATCTGGCCTACGCATTCCCACCAATCCCAATCCTTGCAAAGGTGCTGAGGAAAATTCGGATGGAAGGGACTCCAACTATTCTGATTGCTCCTTTTTGGCCCAAAAGAAGTTGGTTCAACTTGATCATCCAACTACAAGTGGACGGGCCGGTTATGTTACCAATAAAAGACAATCTCCTCTCTCAGGGGCCAGTTCTCCACTCAGACCCTCAGAAATGGAATTTAGCGGCGTGGTTTCTGAAGCCCAGGTTTTGAGAGCAAAAGGGCTATCAATCCCTGTCATAGCTACCTTACAAAAATCCAGGAAGCCAGTAACAAACGCCATTTACAATAAAATTTGGAAAAAGTTTTCATCTTTTTGCCTACCTATTCTTCCAGACCCTCTCAGGCCGGATATACCTAAGATATTAGATTTCTTACAGAAAGGCTTGGAAATGGGCCTGAAACCCAGTACGCTGAAGGTCCAGATTTCTGCGCTCAGTTCTATGTTCGATCAAGATCTAGCAGGCCATCGCTGGATCAAAAGATTCATGACCTCAGCAATCAGAATAAACCCTAGGCAACAAATCATAGTTCCTCCATGGGATCTTAACATTGTACTTCAAGGTCTTACGGGTCCACCCTTTGAACCTCTGTCTTCCTGTTCCCCACAAAATCTTGCTTACAAAACTGATTTTTTGGTGGCTATAACTTCAGCCAGAAGAGTGGGTGAATTACAGGCCTTATCAATAAGAGAACCTTATTTACTGGTTAGAGATGACTCAATAGTACTCCATCTGGATCCTTCTTTCCTTCCTAAAGTGGTCTCTGAATTTCATCGTTCTCAAGAAATCGTTCTACCTACCTTTTGCAACAAACCTGCAAACTCAGAGGAAAGGAAATTTAACACTCTGGACGTTCGTCGTATCCTGCTTCATTACCTGGATCAAACTCGAGATCTTAGAATTCATCATAACCTTTTTGTCCATTCCTCGGGACAAAATAAGGGGAAAAAGGTAGCCAAAAATACCATTGCTACATGGATTAAAAAAGCCATAACAGAATCCTACCTTGCTCAAAATAAAATACCTCCGGTAGGGATCAAGGCCCACTCAACCAGATCTACGTCAGTTTCCTGGGCAGAAAGAGCAGGCGCATCTCCGGAGCAGATCTGCAGGGCAGCTACGTGGTCCTCACTTCACACCTTCTCCAAACATTATAGGTTGGATGTGTTATCCAATAAGGATTTGGTCTTCGGCCGCAAGGTTCTTCAGGCCGTTGTCCCTCCCTAGTATCAAATTAGTTGGTATTCCTCCATATGCCGTCGTGGAAGGTGACTAGAGAAAATAGAATTATTCTTACCGTTAATTCGGTTTCTAGGAACCTTCCACGACGGTGCTAATTCCCGCCCTCTATATATTCCTGGATTAATTCTGGGATTCAGAAGGTAAACCGGTGCTATGGTCTCAGTTGTAAGTCACTGGCAAGTGGGAGGTCCTTTTTAACCTCTGTTTCCTGTTCCCCATTAGGGCAAAGAGACAACCTCCATATGCCGTCGTGGAAGGTTCCTAGAAACCGAATTAACGGTAAGAATAATTCTATTATCTGGGATCGTTGGGGAGAAAAATCACAATTTATTATTCCTTCTGCAATTTAACACACTACTCCGGTGTCACTGCTGGAGGAGACGAGTGGAGTGTTGCTGCAGGCTGGGATGAGGAGGTGTTCGGATATGCGCCGCTGCGGGTGTCTGGTGATGCCGGGGCTCTGCTGACATTTTGTGAAGGCCCAGAACCCTCGCACTTACATGGTTTACTATGCGAAGGACCCTGGGAAAATGGCTGCCACGGTGGCGCATTTACAGATGGAGATCTCAGCATCTAAGCTGCTGGAGGTCTAGTGTGAAGTTTCCACAATCAGTGATGGTTTGGGGAGCCATGTCATCTGCTGGTGTAGGTCCATTGTGTTTTATCAAGACCAAAGTGAGCACAGGTGTCTACCAGGAAATTTTAGAGCACTTCATGCTTCCCTCTGCCGACAAGATTTTTGGAGATTTCATTCTCCAGCAGGACATGGCACCTGTCCACACTGCAGAAAGTACCAATACCTGGTTTACAAACAGTATCACTGTGCTTGATTGGCCAGCAAACTCGCCTGACCTTAAACCCCATAGAGAATCTATGGGGTATTGTCAAGAGGAAGATGGGACACCAGACCCAACAATGCAGACGAGCTGAAGGCTGCTATGAAAGCAACCTGGGCTTCCATAACACCACAGCAGTGCCGCAGGATGATCGCCACCATGCCACGCTGCATTGGATGCAGTAATTGATGCAAAATGAGCCCCAACCAAGTATTGAGTGCATTTACTGAACATACATTTCAGTAGGCCAACATTTCGGATTTTAAAATCCTTTTTCAAGCTGGTGTTACAAAGTATTCTAATTTACTGAGATAATGACTTTTGGGTTTTCATTGGCTGTAAGCCATAATCATCAACATTAACAGAAATAAACACATGAAATAGATCACTCTACTTGTAATTACTCTATCTAATATGAGTTTCACTTTTTGTATTGAAGAACTGAAATAAATTAACTTTTAACCCCTTCATGACCCAGCCTATTTTGGCCTTAATGACCTTGCCGTTTTTTTGCAATTCTGACCAGTGTCCCTTTATGAGGTAATAACTCAGGAACGCTTCAACGGATCCTAGCTTCTGAGATTGTTTTTTCGTGACATATTGGGCTTCATGTTAGAGGTAAATTTAGGTCGATAATTTCTGAGTTTATTTGTGAAAAACACGGAAATTTGGCGAAAATTTTGAAAATTTCCCAATTTTCACATTTTGAATTTTTATTCTGTTAAACCAGAGAGTTATGTGGCACAAAATAGTTAATAAATAACTAATTTCCCACATGTCTACTTTACATCAGCACAATTTTGGAAACAAATTTTTTTTTTGCTAGGAAGTTATAAGGGTTAAAATTTGACCAGTGATTTCTCATTTTTACAACAAAATTTACAAAACCATTTTTTTTTTTAGGGACCACCTCACATTTGAAGTCATTTTGAGGGTTCTATATGGCTGAAAATACCCAAAAGTAACACCATTCTAAAAACTGCACCCCTCAAGGTGCTCAAAACCACATTCAAGAAGTTTATTAACCCTTCAGGTGTTTCACAGCAGCAGAAGCAACATGGAAGTAAAAAATGAACATTTAACTTTTTAGTCACAAAAATGATCTTTTAGCAACAATTTTTTTTATTTTCCCAAGGGTAAAAGGAGAAACTGGACCACGAACGTTGTTGTCCAATTTGTCCTGAGTACGCTGATACCTCATATGTGGGGGTAAACCACTGTTTGGGCGCACGGTAGGGCTCAGAAGGGAAGGAGCACCATTTGACTTTTTGAATGAAAAATTGGCTCCAATCTTTAGCGGACACCATGTCGCGTTTGGAGAGCCCCCGTGTGCCTAAACATTGGAGCTCCCCCACAAGTGACCCCATTTTGGAAACTAGACCCCCCAAGGAACTTATCTAGAAGCATAGTGAGCACTTAAAACCCCCAGGTGCTTCACAAATTGATCTGTAAAAATGAAAAAGTTTTTTTTTTTTTTTTCACACAAAATTTCTTTAACCTCAATTTTTTCATTTTCACATGGGTAACAGGATAAAATGGATCCTAAAATGTGTTGGGCAATTTCTCCTGAGTACGCTGATACCTCATATGTGGGGGTAAACCACTGTTTGGGTGCAAGGCTCGGAAGGGGAGGCGCGCCATTTGACTTTTTGAATGGAAAATTAGCTCCAATCGTTAGCGGACACCATGTCGCGTTTGGAGAGCCCCTGTGTGCCTAAACATTGGAGCTCCCCTACAAGTGACCCCATTTTGGAAACTAGACCCCCCAAGGAACTTATCTAGATGTGTGGTGAGCACGTTCAACCCCCAAGTGCTTCACAGAAGTTTACAACGCAGAGCCGTGAAAATAAAAAATCATTTTTCTTTCCTCAAAAATTATGTTTTAGCAAGTAATTTATTTTTGCAAGGGTAACAGGGGAAATTGGACCGCAACAGTTGTTGCCCAGTTTTTATTATTGTCCCTACCTATGGGGGTGATAAAAGGGGGGGGGGGGGTCATTTACTATTTTTTTTATTTTGATCACTGTGATAGGTTATATCACAGTGATCAAACTATACCTGGAACAAATCTGCCGGCCGGCAGATTCGGCGGGCGCACTGCGCATGCGCCCGCCATTTTGGAAGATGGCGGCGCCCATGGAGAAGACGGATGGACACCGGGAGCCTCGGTAAGTATAAGGGGGTGGAGATCGGGGCACGGGGGGGGCGTCGGAGCACGGGGGGTGGCATAGGAGCACGGGGGGAGCGGACAGGAGGACGGGGGAGCGGAGCACAAGACGGAGGGGAGCGGACCACAGATCGGTGGCTTGGGGGGGCGATCGGTGGGGTGGGGGGGGGGTCACATCAGTGTTTCCAGCCATGGCCGATGATATTGCAGCATCGGCCATGGCTGGATTGTAATATTTCACCAGTTTTTTAGGTGAAATATTACAAATCGCTCTGATTGGCTGTTGAAAGTGAAACTGCCAATCAGAGCGATCGTAGCCACGATCAGCCCCCCCACCCCCCCCCCCCCCCCCCCCCCGGGCTGAAGTACCACTCCCCCTGTCCCTGCATGTTGGGTGAAATGGGAGTTAACCCTTTCACCTGATCTGCAGGGACGCGATCATTCTGTGACACAGCATATGCGTCACAGGTCGGATTGGCACCGACTTTCATGACTCATACGCTGTGTCACAGGTCGGGAAGGGGTTAAATGATAGTCTAACTTAGTGAGAAGCACCTGCATAAGTAAATGTAAAAGATGGTGGAAATCAGCTGGACTATATTAGTCAGTGCGGTCTGTCTGCTGCTGTTGGTGCCCATCTTGTGATGTATTCAGCACTGCTGTCCCTTTCCTTACTTTGCTCTCATGATTGAGCAAGTAATTTGAGCAATAGTTTTTATTTGCATTTTCTGTCTGCATTCTTTAATTCCGTTTGAAGCCGATTTCATACTGGGGATGAATCCGTTACCTGATGCAAATGGCGCCTAAAGGACCATATTACCTAAAGTGGATATTTGTGAGGCTTAAAAGCGATGCACTTGTCCACTGTTTTGTGAAATGTTCCATATGTAGGAAACCTGTAGAAGTGGGTTAATGGTTTAGAATCAGCTGAAGGGGTCAAGCTTAACTAAGAGGGGTGGGGGCTCCTGCTGCAGCCAGTTGTCTTGTAGCTAGGCATAGGACTGTGGGTAGGAGAGACTATTTTTTTTTTTTGTGTGTGTAAATAGGTTGTGTGAGCAAAATAGAACATTATTTAGAGGTAGAACCAGAAAAAAAACAAAAAAGAAAAAGTATCAACTAAATACCCTGTTTTCTTTACATCTTTTGACTAGCACTTGCTGATTACTGTGATTTTTTTTTTTTTTGATTTTTTTTTTTTGATTTTTTTTACAACAGAGTATTTTTGACCTCACTGTGCTCTTTTGTGTCTTCATTATTTAGAGGTAGCAGAGTGCTGCCCTCAGTTTTCTTCTGTAGAGTAGAGAGTGACTAGGGTGGTGGGGTCTATGCCTGGCACTGCTCCATTCAGTGGGGATTTGCAGAGACCCATTCTGATGAGTGGTGAGGTACCCAGAAGTATTACTGCCACCAATCAGTTATAACCTATCCTATAGCCTGTCTTTTTTTTTTTTTTTTTTTCAGTTTTTTTTTTGTCCTTTTTTAATAGAGGAACACCCCATGCTACACAATTTCCTCAGCTTCAGAACAGTTTTTTAAATACCATAGCAAATTTACGGAGAGCCAACCTCCTTTTACTGCAACAAACAGTATTCATTATTTTGTCAATACAAGTGGGGTTGCTTTCCATTTGTGCCAAGTGTAACCAATTTTCAATTTTGCTCCCTCTTTTCTGAATCAGACCTGATGCCAAAACTGTGTAACCTGACAGTATTATGCTAGTGCTTGAGCGCTCTGTCTTGTAATTTTCCCCAATAAGAAAAATCACAGCATTTGGCAAGTCTTATTAGGCTTATTCAAAACACCCTGCTCAAAACCAAAAGGACCTTATGATAAGAGCCATTATGTCAGTCATATGATAGATCTGTTTGTTTGTTTTGTTTTTTTAAAGGGAATTGTTTTCTTTTACTATAATGAAACTAAAAAATTTGGCCGCAAGTGTGAATAATTCTGTATTAGCCAAATACTAGGCAGAAAGAGCAAAATTAGTCTTTAAATATATTATACCTAGACTTAGTAACTTCAGGGGTCCATACCTCCTCTGGCATTAACATCCACATGAAAACTGTGCACCAGCAACTTCATAGCATGGGTTTCCAGGATCGAGGAGATATGTGCATGCCTTACATCAGGCACAATCGCAGCTCTATAGAGCCTGTATGTATTGGCACACAATTAAATTGCAGATTTTCATTGTCCTATTGCCATAAGTGAAATACAGCACACAGCCATGTTGTCTGCCTTGACAAACGTTCTTGAAAAGAATAGGTTCTTAATAAGTAGAAATAAAAAAAAACTCTTCATACATGCGTTTTTAAAAAAGCATAAAAACCTACAATGCCAGACAGACGCAAAAATAATCCCCTAGCTAAGTATGTAAAGTCACAGAAAATGAGTGACCAAGAGGTACCATAAGTACAAACATTTAGCCTGAATTGGAGCATTATCCAATTCTGTCTCTGCATTAGAGATGGAGGCTCAAAGATGGTCAAAAGCCCAAAGCTTACAATATATAAGCATGAAAGGAGGAATTATAAATATCAAGTGCATAAACAGGGCTATTAGTACATTCTCCTCTAGAGAAAACGCACCTGACTCGTGTTTCGCATCAGTTTTTGTCAGGGGCTACCTGTACGACTCATTTGTTTCAGTTGGTTCTCGATCTACTTTTAGGACTTGTGTTGTAATTGTAGGTCAAATTAATGCAGAAATACAGAAAATTCTGAAGGGTGCCCAAACTTCCAAGCACCACTGCATAGGGGTATTTGTGCACTGTTTGTCACTTTCCTGAAATCCTTGTGGGAAGCCTGTAAAGGATTGATCTCCAGTGTTCTGGAATACTGTTCCATGAGTAAAAGCCATTACGGTCCTTGACGCTACAGATTTTAAGCATAGTAGAGGGGGCTGGTCTTTATTTCCTTTCTGGACATTTTTCACTGTTACTGCAAAATTGTTCTGTGCTGCCCCATAACCTAATCCTTTCATATCTGTCCAGGCCATAATTTTACTGTCTTGCACTTCATGGTTTTATAGGAGCCATGTGTTCTTACGGGGTTCAGGTGGCCCATTGGCTATTCGGAGTTTTTTTGCGCCTCTACACATTCATTCTCTAAGATTTCCTGCATCTTTACCACTTTCTTTTAACCCCTCAGTGACTGGGCCACATTTTTAAAAAACTGACGTGTCACTTTATGTGGTAATGACTCTGGAACGCTTCAACGTAACCCAGTGATTCTGAGATTTTTTTTTTTTCGTGGCACATTATAATGTATAATAATGGTGAATTTAGGTCCATTATGTTTTGTGTTAATTTATTAAAAAAAAAAATTGAAAAATTAAAAAAAAAAAATTAAAGTGCCATTTTCAAACTTTTGAATAACTATCTCTTCAATCCAGATAGTCATACCACAGGAAAGCATGACTAAATAACATTTCCCACATGTCTGCTTTTCATCAGCACCGTTGTTAAAATGTTAATTAATTTTGTTAGCATTTCAGGAGGTCTAAAAATGTAGTAGTCATCATCCATTTTTTTTTTCTAAGGAAATTTACTAAATGTATTTATTTGTGGTATTTATTTTTTTAAGGACCTAGCCAAGTTTAAAGTGACTTTGGGGTCCTGTATATTGGAAGACCCCCAAAAGTGATACCATTTTAAAAACTGCACCCCTCGACATACTGAAAAATGTCAGGTAGTTTATTAACCCTTCATATGAATTTCAGGAATTAGTGCAAAGTGGCATAACAGAAGCAGAAAAGTGTATTTTTACCACCTAAATGTTGGTAACTTCTGAACAGGTTACAACAGCCGGCAGACTCTAAGGCCACTATTTGGCTGTGAATTGCCATTGCAAACATCAGGACCACACAATCGTGATCTCTGGGTGCCGATGAGGTTAAATCGGAAGCCCCCACACTCTGTTAACCATTTATATGATGTAGTCACTATTTACAGCAGCATTTAAGGGGTTAAACAGTTATGGACGGTGCCAACTCTGATTATGGCTGATGCAGCAAGTTGTCCACTATAGGGTACAGCTGACAGCTACAGGATTGTCACCCAATGGGGGATGCTATTCTTTTATATCTCATGTCAGTAAAAAGGCGTATTGTGATCATTAAGGGGTTAAGCAATCTGTTGCTCATGCCCCCTAATTTTCCTTCAGTGTCTACAGTACTTGCTTTCTGTGGGTTACCCACTCAAATCTTCCTTACCAGTTAGTGAGCCCATGAGCCCTCCTATAAGGTAGCTAGTCGTATTCTGGGGAAGTATTTTATTAGGACCTCCTTGCCCTTTCTGAAGAATTAGGTTATTAAACACTCCCTGTATACGTTGATATTCCGTGCTCTAATCCTTGAGCACACAGAAAACAAAATCACTGCTGCAAGAAGGCCAGTTTTATCACCTCACCCTGTCCCAAGTCACCATCTGTTTTAGTCAATGCAGATGTGATGTGGATCCCTGAATGACTCCCCATTTAATGTTAGATTCTTTGCTTCCCTTTTGCAAAAAAAATAAATAATAATAATTAAATAATAATTGTATAGTTTTCTGAAGGTCTCCTGGATGACAAAAAAAATAAGCAGAGATGTGGAGCGTATTGTGAAAATCGGAGGGAGGGTCTGTTATATTGTGTGTGTGTGTACACACACACACACACACACACACACACACACACACACACACACACACACACACACACACACACACACACACACACACACACACACACACACAGTTCTACATCAGGGATTTAGCTCATCAGCTAGTAATGTTATTTGAATTTAACCTAGACATTTATTAAAAAGAAACATCTCCGACAAAAGCAGGTGGCTAAAAATCTTGAACCTTCCCATAGATAACTACTTTGGAGCCAAGGTCTGTAAAATACTAAAAATGCTACAAAATGAGTTTTTGAATGGAACATTAGCATATTGGAACTACTTATAATATGTTGCGATTTAACCCATGAAGATTCTGCAGATTTTACAATTCTTTTTTTGAACTCTGTGATTATGCCAGTCTCATGGTTCACCACACCTTAACCTCATCCTGTTATGTGAGACGGTTCTCTAGCACCATAATGTACATCTAATATAATAGATACGTTATATATCAGATGGATAGGTTTCATCCTTGCACACATTTCCAAACTGCTTGAGATAGATATGTCTGTTTATCTTTTTTCTTTTCTTTATTTTTTTTTTATTTCCATTTGAGATTAAAGGGAATCTCTCAACAGGATATCTAACCCCTCACCCCCCATAATATATCTGCATGTAGCTTCTTGAAAAACGAGTCAAGCAATATTTTTATATAGCCAGTAGGTTTCTCAGTTACTGAGAATTCAGGGTATGAATTGATATGTAAATGGATATATTAGATTTTTACGCCTCTGTCACTCCACCTCTATTCCCTGCCCTGTGCTGCCTCCGCCTGCTTCACTGATGACTGTTGCCTCATGTCACACAACACAGAGGCTGTCAGTCAAGAAGGAGGAAAATAGAGCTGGAGTGACAGAGGCTTCAGAGCTACAGCATCATTTACATATCAATTCATACCCTAACTTCTCCGTAACGGAGGAGCACACTGACCATGTAAAGGTGTTGCTGGACTTGTCTGTGGAAGAGCTACATATACAAATAATTTGAGGGGGGAGGGGGAGAGGGAATCCTTCTGACAGATTCCCTTTAAACCATAAAAACATTAACAAAACATCACGTATCTCACTGAGTCATTGGGTTATGTCTGTTATCTTTTGGCTTCTTCATGAATGGAAGCCGTTTGACTAATTGATATGGTGCAAGTTCACACATTGAATGTTTTACCTTCGCATTAGTATGGGTCAAATTCACATGTAATGCATGCAGATTTTGTAAGGGACTTACTGCAGTGAAGTATCGGTGTGTGGTTTCAAATGTTCCGCCTGTCAATCCCAGGTAAATTAGGCTGGGTTCACATTGCATTTACAGCAGTCCGTTCAACACATACGGTAACGGGCTGCTGTTAACGCAAGTGCCGGTATGGCAGCATGCTAGCACAGATATAGCTCTATCTGCGCTAGCAGTGACGGACCCGGAAACGCTGCAGCCCACGTCCCAGGGTCCGTCACTCAATGACGGCACATCCCTAGCACACCCATTGTGGGCGTGCGCTAGCGATGCGTCCGACATTGGAGTCAATGGCGGCGTTAAACAGACTACGTTACACCGCGTTATGCCGCTGTGTAACGTAGTCCGTCTAACGGACGCCACTAACGTAATGTGAACCTGGCCTTACACTGTTGGTAGGTTTGATGCAAAGTGATCTAGGATCATACCCTGCTCATAGATATCATAAAGTTGTATATTGTTAGCTTGGATCTACGTGAAATGCACTAATTTTATGTATTTTTTTTTTTATACTTTCAAACTAATGTGAAAAATCAATGTTGTTTAAGGTTCCTGTATTCTGACGAGGTTCAGATTGGACCCGAGACCGTCATGACTACTCTGTACACTGCTAAGAAATACGCAGTGCCCGCCCTGGAGGCGCACTGTGTAGAGTTTCTGAAGAAGAACCTTCGTGCTGACAATGCTTTCATGTTACTTACTCAGGTATGTGCAAAATGCAGCTAATGTTTGTGGTCTGCGTGCATAAATGGTCTGAATTCTTCATGTACTTCTGTCACTTGTAGGAGGTAACTTTGGCTTTTCTCAGTTTTTAATCCCCTCCTATTGGGTCCTGTTTATCTTTTTTTCAGGCTCGCTTATTTGATGAACCTCAGCTAGCAAGCCTCTGCTTGGAAAACATAGATAAAAATACTTCAGATGCCCTGAATGCAGAAGGTTTTACAGATATTGATCTAGGTATTGTGTTCATAGATTATAAGCACATTTTTTTTTATTTGACTAATGTCTTGTAAGTGCCATACATAGATTATAAATACACACAATTTGCCATTTCTTTTGATTGAGTGCATGTCCACACGATGTTTTTAGATGCCTGACGAGTTTTGCTAGAATGACGTGTTTTCAAGTACAAGCCGGCGTTTTTTCCTTAAGCGTCTTTTTCTTAACGCCCAACCCCCACCCCACGTGATGTATACAGTAGTAAGAGGTTTCTAAGCAGGAGCCTCGTGAAGTGTGGTGAGCTACCATAAGGTATTATCTGAGCATGCCTATGTACTAACCAAGTGCCTTCGGTGTGCCACCTTATCCAAGCACTACTCGTGCAGAATGGTTGTTTTGGTTTTGGCCGCATAATAGCTTTTGAAGCCTGAAGCAGTTAAAAGACAAAACCTATGCACAGTAAATCATTTTACTTCATGTGGAGCTCTGCTTACATAGTCATCTGTGTTGGATTATGACAGGTCGCTGATCCCTCAGTGACCTGCCCCCTATTTTACATCCTGCGTAGTAGCGTCTATCGCGTTCCGAGTTATGCTACTGTGCAGGAGCAGCCAGCGCAATTTTAAGAATTTTGACTTTCTGAAAAAACTTATATCCCTAAATAAAATAAATATTATAGATCCGATCATGCTGCAGCGCAAATGCCACCGCCTGCATTATGAATGTAAATTTTTATTTTTTACATCCTATTATATTCACGATGTAAAATAGGGGGCAGGTCATTGAGGGACTAGTGACCTCTCATAAGTCATACAGATGAATATGTAAGCAGAGCACCACATGAAGACCCCCACAGGCCACCCCGGAGCACGAGCATATCATTAACTGATAACTACAAATACAGATTAAACAACAACTACAAGACGGATTTCATCACCCAGGTATCATTGTAATCAGTGTAAGGGGCCTGACCTGACACTGTCTGTAGGTTACTGTGCACAATCCTGCTGACAAGTTCCCTTTCATTACGAATCGTATGATTTTAATGTAAAGAAAAATTGTCTGGAAAACCTCATTCGTGCCTACAAGCCTGTTGAAGGTGAGACTATTAGCATATGTTTTACAACTACAGTGCCTTGCGAAAGTATTCGGCTCCCTCGAACTTTTCCACCTTTTCCCACATATCATGCTTCAAACATAAAGATACCAAATGTAAATTTTTAATGAAGAATCAACAAGTGGAACACAATTGTGAAATTGAATGAAATTTATTGGTTATTGTCAGTTTTTGAATTTCCACAAAAATGTAAAGGTTTTGCGTGCAATATTATTCGGCCCCTTTAACTTAATACTTTGTTGCGCCACCTTTCGCTGCGATTACAGCTGCAAGTCGCTTGGGGTATGTCTCTATTAGGTTTGTACATCGAGAGACTGAAATCCTTGCCCATTCTTCCTTGGCAAACCGCTCGAGCTCAGTGAGGTTTGATGGAGATCGTTTGTGAACAGCAGTTTTCAGCTCTTTCCACAGATTCTCGATTGGATTGAGGTCTGGACTTTGACTTGGCCATTCTAACACCTGGATACGTTTATTTGTGAACCATTCCATTGTAGATTTTGCTTTGTTTGGGATCATTGGAAGACAAATCTCCGTCCCAGTCTCAGGTCTTTTGCAGACTCCAACAGGTTTTCTTCAAGAATGGTCCTGCAGTTGGCTCCATCCATCTTCCCATCAATTTTAACCATCTTCCCTGTCCCTGCTGAAGAAAAGCAGGCCCAAACCATGATGCTGCCACCACCATGTTTGACAGTGGGGATGGTGTGTTCAGGGTGATGAGCTGTGTTGCCTTTACGCCAAACATATCCTTTGGCATTGTTGCCAAAAAGTTCGATTTTGGTTTCATCTGACCAGAGCACCTTCTTCCACATGTTTAGTGTGTCTCCCAAGTGGCTTGTTGCAAACTTTAAATGACACTTTTTATGGATATCTTTGAGAAATGGCTTTCTTCTTGCCACTCTTCCATAAAGGCCAGATTTGTGCAGTGTACGACTGATTGTTGTCCTATGGACAGACTATCCCACCTCAGCTGTAGATCTCTGCAGTTCATCCAGAGTGATCATGGATCTCTTGGCTGCATCTCTGATCAGTCTTCTCCTTGTTTGAGATGAAAGTTTAGAGGGACGGCCGGGTCTTGGTAGATTTGCAGTGGTATGATACTCCTTCAATTTCAATATGATCGCTTGCACAGTGCTCCTTGGGATGTTTAAAGTTTTGGAAATCATTTTGTATCCAAATCCGGCTTTAAACTTCTCCACAACAGTATCACGGACCTGCCAGTTGTGTTCCTTGGTCTTCATGATGCTCTCTGTGCTTCAAACAGAACCCTGAGACTGTCACAGAGCAGGTGCATTTATACGGAGACTTATTACACACAGGTGGATTATATTTATCATCATTTGGCATTTAGGTCAACATTGGATCATTCAGAGATCCACAATAAACTTCTGGAGTGAGTCTGCTGCACTGAAAGTAAAGGGGCCGAATGATATTGCACTCCCCACTTTTCAGTTTTTTAATTTCCATAAAAATTTAAAATAACCAATAAATTTCGTTCAACTTCACAATTGTGTTCCTCTTGTTGTTGATTCTTCACCAAAAATTTACATTTGGTATCTTTATGTTTGAAGCTTGATATGTGGGAAAAGGTGGAAAAGTTCCAGGGGGCCGAGTACTTTCGCAAGGCTCTGTAGATTGCTTGGGACATAAGTACTTTTAGTTGCATTGTTTTTTAGTTACAAAGTACGGTGTCTTTTTGATGGTAGAGGCCTCAAGGTTGTCTGAGATAGACCTACCCATTCACTCCAAAAGTTGCTCTCATTTAGCTTTGCTTAGCAGACAAGTCTAATTTAGTGAATAATTATTCTAAACAATAAATCTTTTTATTAGTACCACAGAAAAGGAGAAAGCATTGTCCAGCTTCATCCAAGATTTAAATCACAATTTTGTTAAATTCCAGGTAAAATCCATAGTAAGCAACCAGCGCGTTTCTAAAGCAACTTGCAATTTTAATATCCTAATGTTACTAGTGTCTGTTTGGCTACGCTAAATAACATTTCCGTTTAAGTACTGCTCCCAAACACACGTGTAGTATAAATGGCAAGTAATTTTAATTCTTATTTCATAAATCCCATAGGACACAGGAAATTAAGCAAATTTGTAATATATCTTATCAGAGAAATCTGCTTCTTTCTACTGAACTGATCTTTCAATCTCAATTCATAGATGAAATCGGTCTTCGAAAACAAAGATTTTCCCATTACTTTAAAAGGAGATGAGTCGGTGTTTATAAAATTCTATGGAGAACTGAGTGCTTCTGGAAGACTTGCAGCTAAATATCTGCATCTTCAGCTCCTCCCCCTCCATAGAATTTTAAAAGCACCAACTATCATCTCCTATCTTAGTAATGGTAAAATAAGAGTTCAGTAAAGGTTGTTTTTGTTTTGTTTTTTTACTCATAAATTGAGTTAAACTTCAGTCCTGGAGGTGAAAGAAGCAAATTTCTCTGGTAAAATAAATTACAAAGTTTATTACATGTACTTTTGATTTATGAAATAGAAATTAAGGATGGTGGCTCATTAAGATGTATAAAACAGACTAAACACCCAAAACAGAACTGATCCTTACGGTGCTGATCTGGAACATAGAAATTGAATTTTAATAATGAAAATATAGATAGTAATTACTTTTCTTAACTCATTCAATAGGTTTAACAAGAAAGATGCAAAAAATGCAGACACACAGCTGAAAAATAGCCTTAAAATCTTACAAGACTGCTTTACTGGAGCAGCAACTACAGAGAGAAAATGAACTTCTAAGGCTACTTTCACACTAGCGTTAACTGCAATACGTCGCAAATGCGTCGTTTTTGCGAAACGCCGCATCCAGCAAAAGTTTTTGCTGGATACGTTGTTTCGTCATAGAGTAACCTTAGCGACGCATTTGCGACGCATTTGCGACGCATTTCCAAACGGTGAATGCGTTTGGCGGCGTTTGGGCGTATGGTAGCGGTCCGTCGGGAGAAAAAAACGTTACATGTAACGTTTTTTGCTCCCGACGGTCCGCTTTTTCCGACCGCGCATGCGCAGTCGGAACTCCGCCCCCACCTCCCCGCACTTCCCCGCACATCACAATGGGGCAGCGGATGCGTGGGAAATATGCATCCGCTGCCCCCGTTGTGCGGCGGAGACCACACTAGCGTCGGGAACGTCGGCCCGACGCGCAGCGACGGGTTGTTCCCGACGCTAGTGTGAAAGTAGCCTAACTCCTTGTAGATGCTCACTTCCATTAATTGGGGTGGTCTCCCACGCTCATTGATTGTCAGCCATGCCAGTCTATCAGTGTGCTGAGACGGGATTTCAGCACGCTCGCTGTTTAGTGAGCAGGGACTGTATATTGGATATGGTAATATATTGGTATAATATATTTATTATAAGAAGCACTCCCATCAGTTTTTATCCTGTTAATAAATTAGTCATATTATATAGCACTATGTACTTGTATTTGTTCATTTTGTCTTTCTATTCAGTTAATCTATATTTAATTAGGTCTACGACATCACATGATTAAAGGGAATCTGTCACCTACTTTTTCGTATATAAGCTGCGGCCACCGCCATTAGGGGCTTATCTACAGCATTCTGTAATTCTCTAGATAAGCCCCTGATGTATCCTGAAAGATAAGAAAAGCAAGTTAGATTATACTCACCCAGGGGCGGTCCGGTCCAATAGGCGTCGTGGTCCAGGTCCGGCACCTCCCATCTTCACGCGATGACGTCCTCTTCCTTGCTTACTGTTGTGGCTCCTGCGCAGGCGCACTTTATCTGCCCTGTTGAGGGCAGAGCAAAGTAAGGCTACTTTCACACTAGTGTTTGTAGCAGCTGCGGACTTCCTCCGTGAAGCCCCGCCCTCGGCCACACCTCCGCCGCTAGCTCCGCCTATTTCTGCACGCGGCCGGCATGCGGCCTGTGTACCTATCTTTAACATTAGGTACGCAGGTCGTGCCGCAGTATGCGGATGCTTCCGCATGCGTCGTTTTGACGATGCGGAAAAAAAATATTTGCTACAAGCTGCGTCCTACGCTGGTCGCCGCATCGTCAAAACGACGCATGTGGAAGCATCCGCATACTGCGGCACGACCTGTGTACCTAATGTTAAAGATAGGTACACAGGCCGCATGCAGAAATAGGCGGAGCTAGCGGCCGAGGGTGGGGCTTCACGGAGGAAGTCCGCAGCCCTCCGCAGCTGCTGCAAACGCTAATGTGAAACCGGCCTTATGCAGTGCGCAGGTGCCGGAAAAGGTCCGAGAAGCCCAGCGCCTGTGCACTGTAGTACTTTGCTCTGCCCTCAACAGAATAGATAAAGTACGCCTGCGCAAGAGCCGCGACAAGAAGCAAGGAAGAGGACGTCCTTGCGTGAAGATGGGAGGCGCTGGACTTGGAACGTGACTCCCGTCGGACCAGACCGCCCCGGGTGAGTATAATATAACTCGTTTTTCTTATCTTTCAGGTTACAGCTTGGGCTTGCCCCTAAAGGCGGTGGCCGCAGCTTATATACGAAAAAGTAGGTGACAGATTCCTTTTAAAAACTGACTAGCTGAATCCCTCTAAGTGCTAACTAGAAACAGAAGGTCTCTTTTCCCTGCAAGAGTCCTCTCTCTTCAACTCCTGACCCAGTTGCTGTGTTACTCCCTTGCCAGGGACTTTGCAGTGATAACTCGTACAAGTAAGAGACTTTTTCTACATAGAGCTTAGAAGGATTCAGCCAGTCTGTATTTAATCACATCAGGTCGTAGACCTAATTGAAGAGAAGAATTATCTGGGTAGAAGGGCAAAATGAGCAACTGTAAGTACACAATGCCATATAATATGATGACTGCAATATATTAACAGGATAAAAATGTTGATGGGAGTTCTTATGAAAACAGATCAGATACCTGCAACATCTCCGAATGACCAGTAAAATTAGGGCACATGTACAGAGAGGTGTTCAGGCTGAGCTCTCACTATACACATTCTGAAAGTATTCGACTGTTATGGTTTCTAATGGTGGCTGTGGACAGTTGAGTTTGTGATCCTAAGGAGCAAGAGGACAAGTTCCGGAGCTGCCATTATCTGCAGTAAGAGGTCCCTCAAACGAGACCCTACAGTGAGTTGCATACAGACCAATAGGATGTGTAAATTTGTTCCAAATAAGCTAATGTGAGTTTGGAGCCCTGCCAGTGTGTAGCACGGCACCCCAAAACACGTTTCACCTTACTTTGTCAGGGGGCACGTCACTCTGGACTGCACCTTTGTATGTTTTATACGTTTTTGGTTTTTTTACTTATACTTTATTATAATATGAAATGCTCTTCAGGCCCCCAATGTTTTGATTTAGCTCTTCTTTGATCTGCTTTTTTTTTTTTTTTCCTATGTACATTTTATACATTTGAAAAAAAAAAATAAAAAATGTAGACTGTTTTGTACCATCTTTTCTTTGGGTTTAATTGCATGGTATGTAGGTGCGTCTGTTACTTTGTCATTTATATTGGCTATTGGACTTTAGCTGGTCTTAATTATTCCCTTTAAATGTATTGACTAATTTAGAAATGATGAAGGGCCCTTTACTGGGGGTGCAGTTTACTTTCGTCCAAGAACATTTAGATGGCCTGATGTACCTTTTAATCATTATGGAAGATTTTTATAATGTGGTAAATATAGCTTAAAAAAAACTTCCCTAGGGGTAGGTGAGGATTCATTGACACTCTTAGGCCACCTTGTTTGAGAGGAAGATGTCATTGTTGTCTGGCAGGAAAGTAATACTAGAGCTTACAATTGTTGTTCAATCCCGATCTAGAATTGATGTATTGCTATGTAGCCTGTCCTTGGTACCATTAATTATGAAGGTATTAGGCTAAGTGCACACGTCGCAGAATTGCCGCGGGTATATTCTGCAACTCCTGCCGCAGGTATATCGCATGTGGAATTGGCATGCATATTCCTGCTAAAAACTAGCGTTTTGCAAGCATAATTAGCTTGCAGAATGCTAGCGTTTTCCAATTGATCTGTAGCATTACTTGGAAAACTGATTCACAGGTTGGTCACACTTGTCAAACAAGTGTGACCAACTTTTTACTATTGATCCTGCCTATGCAGCATCAATAGTAAAAGATATAATGTTAAAAATAATTAAAAAAAA
Source organism: Ranitomeya variabilis (assembly GCF_051348905.1). Lineage (NCBI taxonomy): Eukaryota > Metazoa > Chordata > Amphibia > Anura > Dendrobatidae > Ranitomeya > Ranitomeya variabilis. Next base: position 778,678,221 of record NC_135232.1, read on the forward strand.
ATAAAAATACAAAAAAAATGGTTATTCTCACCTTCCGAAGGCAGCCGATCTCCTCAGCGGCTTCCGTTCCTATAGATGCTTTGTGTGCAGGACCTGCGATGACGTCACTTGACAGCGACGTTGTCGCGGTCACGTGACCGGGACGTCATCGCAGGTCCTTCACACAAAGCATCCATGGTAACGGAAGCGGTAGTGTGCACCGCTGAGAGGCGGGAAGACTCCGGGCCATCAGAAGGTGAGTATATCACTATTTTTAATTTTAATTCATTTTTTTTATTTTTTTAACCAATTATATGGTGCCCAGTCCGTGGAGGAGAGTCTCCTCTCCTCCACCATAGGTACCAACCACGAAAAAAACGCGGAAAAATCTCCTACGTGTGCACACAGCCTAATACTGTCCCAGGAACCAGTCTCCCCTTTTTTTTTTTTTTCCCCATTTGCATTTTGACCCTAGATGTGCTTTGGGAAACGATGATAAAAAGGTGAATTTCCTTGAGAAATCAAGAAAGATAAAGACCATTCTAAAAATCTGTGTTGCTTAAAAGCAGTGAGAGAGGAGACGTTACATCCTAGGAATAACCCATAGACTCAGGATCATTGGAGAGATGCTCAAAGGCAGTTATGTTCTCCTGACAATAAGCTCATGGTCTTAAAACGGCAGTTCTATCAAGAGGTGGGAAACTACAGGGCAGTTATTAGCCAAGCTGGTAAACTCAGATTGGCGATGACTGGTAAAATATTCACTCAGACTTCACATATTTCATCTGGATCTGTATTTGCCATGTGCAGAATACAGTGGTTGAGCTATTGTCCTAACTGGTGGGAATAAGTATACTGATCTTGCATGATGTGGACAGAGAAATGCTCATTTCTGTTGAAAAAATACAGCAAGCAGTTGGGAGGATGCCAAATGATGAAGCCCCAGGAGTAGATAGCCGCCTTATCAAGGTTTGTAAAGTATTTGAAGAGGACCTAATACGGCATTATCTTGCCATGTTTGAGTCTAGTTTTGAGAGTTGAGAATTGCCCATGCCCAATTAATTTAGAATGGGGGTTTTGCCAAAGGAGTGAAAGGATAAAGATTTGCCTGACTCTTGTAGACCTATATTGCTGCTATGAAGATCTTGGAGATGATTCTGCATCCCACTTGTCTAAATTTGATCCATCTGGGTTTATGCCCTCTAAATTGCCAGAAACGAATTTGCGTTTTTTTTTTCTATATTTACAGGCATCCCATGCTGATCATAATAAAGCTGTCCTATCTCTGGATGCTACGTGGTTGATAATGTAGAATGGCGATATCCCTTTACTGTAGAGACTGGGCTTTGGCCTGAACTTCCTCCTATGGTTTAACTTTTCTGTATAGCACTAAGGGCAAGACTGAGTTGACAATTGGCTAGGGGCAAGGCTGCTCATTGCTGGCATTGTTGTTCTCCCTGGCCGCTGAAGTTCATTATTAGAGGTCACCCTGGGGTGATGAGATTTCAGTATGGGAAGATAGAAGAGCCAATGGAATTGTATGTGGACTACCTCTTATTATTCTTGGTAAAATTGGAGAGGTCCTGATCGACATTGATGGAAATAATTGGGTGCTTTTGGGCTATTCCGGGCCTCACTATAAACTGCACCAAGTATCATTACCACTGGGTGACATTGGGTAGTAGTATAATTATTCCTGTGGTGAATAAATGCTAGTTAGGGTACTTATTAAAATACTTATCACTAAAATTGTTAAAGATTATATTTCCAAGTCACTTAATGATGAAGTTAAGAAATAATGTGAGGACTTGGGGGAAGTTCCCTTTATCGACGTTGGATAGGACAAATCTTAAGATTGTATTTTTTATGTCGTGCCTAATTTTTTTTTATTTTTTATATGGTTAGAGACTGAAAAAGAAAAATAACGCTGTCACTACCACACCCGATTCAAATGAAGGATGGGCTCAAACAAAAAATATGCAAATTCTAATCACCATAGCTTGCGGCGCTCTGCTTAAAACATGTATAAAATCATGGATTTCAGAGGAAAGCGAGAGAAACTGCATTCTCCACCGGCAATTTCAATAAAAGCACTTTATTTCAGTCACAGGGTTGCAGACACCAATGAAATGAGCAACAGCTGTTTAGCATGAGTATACCCTTCTTCCATCTCCCCCTAAAGCAGCCTGTACTCGCACAAAACATCTGTTGCTCATTTCTTTGATGTCTGTCTACAACCTTGAGGCTAACATAAAGTGCCTTTTATTGAAATTGCCGGTGGCAAGTGCTGCTTCTCTCGCTTTCCCCTGAAACTCGTCTTCTATCTGGTTCCTTGAGTATTGGTTCAAAAAGATGCACAACATCTTCAGGTATTGGGTGTGGAAAAGGGTATCCCCCAGAATTAAGCTAGAAAGCACCAATTTTCCAAAGCCAAAGATTTTTGCTGTGCCGCATACATGGTGATATTTTTTAGCCTCACAGTTCTAACATTCTAAGAAGTGGACATTAGAGGAGACTTGGGAGACAGATGCTGCATTGCTAAGATGCCTGGGTTTGGACAGAAATCTATTGACGCTATTGAAAACACATACATTTAAGGTGAGGTCTACATGACACCCCACTCTGCTGGAGTGTTAGATAATGTGGCCCCAGCGAGAAATACTAACGTCCAATATCTTTTAATGTATAGGTCTCTTTTAACAAAAGTTTTGAGAGAGCCCATGGAAACTGTGCAGTGTAGATGGGCGGAGGATATGAGCCCCATTTCCATGGAGCTGCCAGGAGAAATTTTGGAGTCTTCAGGACTGGTCTTAATAAATGTTGCTCAAAGATCTCAGTTCTTTGTTATACATACAGTATATTGAAGGCCAAACGTGCCCCATAAGATGGGTTTGCAGCAGGATGACTGCCGTCCCCGGTGTAGGAAAGAAGGTGCAGATCGGGGACATTTGTTTTGGTTGTGTCCACACTTGGCTGAGTAATGGGGTGATGTGAAAAATGTAATTGGTGAGGTATTTCGCATTGATACTCTTGGAACCAAAGTTATGTTGAGCGCACAATATTAGAACAGGTAGCAATAGCCAAAATTCTTTACCAAGTTAGGCAAATTATTACTGGATACTGGCCAGAAAAATTATAGTAGTGGTACTCTGGCTACGTTTGATAAAGGGGGGGGGGGGGGTGTATGGATCAGATGTCCAAGGGTGGAGTCAGAAGCTTTGCTACCAGATGAGATGTATGGATGGTTCGTTAATCCCTGGACTCATTTTCCATCTATTTTGGAATAACCTAAACAGAGTAGAGGGGGTATCTGAAGTTGTGGGTGGTCGTCTTTTCTTTTTTTTATATAAATATAACGGTTACTGTTGATGGTGCAATATTTCTTTAAAATATAGTAACTCCATTGTCATTTGGCTGATATGTTTGACTTCAGTAATGTTCCTCATTCTATTGTGCAGTAATATCTTATTGATTATAAAATGACCCTTTTTTTCTGGTTACTGCAGCTTTCCTCACACTGACCAGCACTATTCTCCATACAATGGCTGCTGGTGGACTGTTGTGTCCAGACCTGTCCATCAGCCTCCTCCAATAGAAAAGCTTCTTTCCTATGTGAAGTATTCTACAATACAATTGACAAGCCTGGTCACATGACTCCACCGGCAGCCATTTTGTAGACAGAAGTGCGGTCAGTTTGTGAGCCACTGGAGTTTTCTTTCACAAAGCCGCTTCAGGAAGAAAAATTGCTTTTGTTTACCTGAAGTGGTTCCAGTGGCAGTAGCAGTCATTGTTTTTTGTTTAACCGTTTCACAGTTTCTGCATTGTGGAGCGGTAAAAAGATTGAACATGTGCACAGCAAATGTTGTTTTTACAGTGCTGTGTACTGTTAAATTTTTGCGTCAGTTCTTTAAAGTTTTTTTTCAGGCAGAGTCCCCAAAATAAAGGCAAGGTGCAGACCCTAGCGTAGTAGATAATGGTTTTGTTTCCAAATAACTCCTGAATAAAGGGAAGAGACATAGCGCTAACGATTTATTAATGTGAACATTGGGTTAATAGAACCTTTATAAGATGGAATCACTAATTACTTTTCTCTAATAACAGTGATCTGATAGATTCAATGGTCTGAATTCAATGACTGTTAACATTTCATGATCTATCACTTCTGACAGCATATTGCTGTCGTTCTACTGCTGTCATTGAGGAGCCATTAAATTGAATAATACACAGCAAAAAAAAAAAACCATGACTGCAAGATGTAGGAAATATGGGGCTGTGGCCTGGACATGGCAGTGAGGGGACCCACACTGACAGCTGTCCCTTCAGGCCGTGTTCCTGGGGGAATTATAAGCAATTTGCATGCCCTCCGTTATGGGAAAGAAAGACTAGATCAGAGGTTAATCTGAAGTCCTCCACCTCTGTCAGCACATCCGGTATGCAGGGTTTCTTATTGGAGGACACCTTTTCCCAGGCGCAGCAGACGGAGTTATTATTGCCTCACCTCAGCCTGGAACAAGAAGCTGTCTTAACACTCGTGATACCGGACAGTGTCTGTAAGAACTGGGCAAGCTTCTCTCTTAAAGGGAACCTGTCAGCAGGATTGTGCACCGTAAGCTACACACAGTGTCAGGTTGGTGCTGTTATACTGACTAAAATGATACCTTGGTTGATGAAATCTGTCTTGCAGAACATCACATGAAGACCCTGACAGGCCGCCCCAGAGCACGGGCATATCATTAACACAAAACTGAAAATAAAGCTAAAAACAACAACCACAAGACAGATTTCATCACCCAGGTATCATTTTAATCAGTATAACGGTGATGACCTGACACTGTGTGTAGGTTACTGTGCACAATCCTGCTGACAGGTTCCCTTTAATGTCTGCCTCACAAGATAACAGCTCCTCAATTCTCATTGTGCTCTCACCAAAGCCCACATAGTGGTGCTTTCTTCACAGTGGAATTTACCCCACCCCTAGCCACAGGGATTCTGATATGGGGAGCGCCATAATTGATTTGAAACATCATATTGTGCCTATCCCTGCTAAGCAAGGCATGGAGCAATATATACAGAGGCTGGAGACCACACACGAAACTGAAATACATTCCCTCACTTCTAGGCTGTCAACGGTTACTGACCAGGTACACAGATAAGAGGATGATGTCATACAAGTTGTGGGCCATCATAATGCTCCTAAACAAACACTGGCTCTTCACAGCCAGTACATACAGTCTGTTTAATATGATGACCAATAAAATCGCAATCGCTGCAATATCCAGATAAGGGGTACCTGAAAGCATTAATACACAACTGATCATGCCAAGACTGCAGAAATGATTCCGTAATATCCTTGGTGATCCTATTGACCAAGAGCTAGAGATAGACAGGGCGCACCATTTACTAGGCCTTTGTGACCCAGATGCTGAGCATCCAAAGGACATTATCTGTCACATCCATTTCTTCAATGTAAAAGAGGCCATTATGAGGAAAGCAAGGGACTGGATTTCAGTGGAAAAAGCATACAGCTGCTCACAGATTAATCCTGAATAACCTGTTCTAAAAGAAGGGTATTGAAACCACTACGGTACTTAATGCCCTTTGGGAAAGTGGCCTGCTGTACTCCAGCTGCAGGTTGGGAAAAATGGAACATTGTATGCTTTGAAAAACCCAGGCGACATGAGACCATTTTGTGATGCCCAGTCCATATATCTGACTGGCTACCCTACCATTGCCACAGAGAATTCCAGCACTTCGCAGAAGGTGTTCAGTGGATCAGGATGAAGGTTATGCACCTGGACAGGAACCTGACCATTATATGAGCTCTTGAAATGAATCTGGTCTTCCCTGACCAGAGAGACAGTTTGTAGACGTTTGGGTTTTTTTCTTTAACCCCTTAGTGACCATCTATACATCTTTTTACTGACCTGTGATTATAACAGATTAGCATCCATTGAAGGGTGACACTCCTGTAGCTGGCAGCTGTACACTATAGCTGACAACTTGCTGCGTCAGCCACAGTCAGTGTGTTGGCACGGACTGTGGTCATTAACCCCTTAAATGCTGCTGTCAATAGTGACTACAACATCTAGATGGTTAACAGAGTGCGGGGGCTTCCTCTTTAACCCCATTGGCACCTCGAGATCTTGATTGTGTGGTTCTGATGTTTGCTGTGGCAGTTGACGGCCAAATAGCGGCCTTAGAGTCTGACTGCCATAGCGGCCTGTTCAAAAGTTATCAAAATTTAGGTGGTAAAAATAAACTTTCATTCCTGTCATGTGACTTTGCATTAATTCCTGAAAAGCACCTGAAGGATTAATGAACTACCTGAAAGCATTTTTGAATTTAAGGGGTGCAGTTTTTGAAATGGTATCACTTTTGGGGGTTTCCATTATATAGGACCCCCAAAGTCACTTTGAAATTGAACAGGTACCTAAATTTTTTTTTTTGTAAATTTCCGTAAAAAAAAAAATTACTGCTACATTTTTAAACCTCCTGAAATGCTAACAAAAGGAAACAACATTTTACAAATGGTGCTGATGTAAACTAGACATGTGGGAAATGTTATTTATTAATGTTTTTGGGTGGTATGACTATCTGGATTAAAGGGATAATCTTTCAAAGTTCGAAAATTGCAATTTTTTTTCCCAAATCACTGATATTTTTATAAATAAACACTAAACATATGAACTTAAATTTACCATTATCGTACAGTATGATGTCACAAAAAAAGTCTCAATCAGTGGGATGTATTGAAGCTACATAAAATGACACGTCAGATTTAAAAAAAAAATTGGTCCGTCACTAAAGGGTTAAGCATATAGTTAGATATATGTAAATACAGTTCTCATCGACTATATAGAATTTCTCAGTTAATATAAATCTTGAAATGCAAACTCAACTTAAATACCATTCAATTATTGTGATCAGGCTGTATTACTTTACTCACTATGCAAGTGCTTCTCACTAAATTAGAATATCTTCAAAAAGTTAATTTTAGTTCTTCATTACAAAAAGTGAAACTCATAGATCATTCTGTAATGACTATATATTATATTTCAGGTGTTTATTTCAGTTAATGTTGATGATTGTGGCTTACAGCCCATGAAAACCCAAAGTAATTATCTCAGTAAACTAGAATAATTAACAAAAAACACCTGCAAGGGCTTCCTAAGCCTTTAAAAAGGTCCATTAGTCTGTTTTCAGTAGACTCCACAGTCATGGGGTAGACTGCTGGCTTGACAGATGTCCAGAAGGCAGTCATTGACACACGCCACAAGGAGGGTAAGCCACAAAAGGTCATTGCTAAAGAAGCTGGCTGTTCAGAGAGCTGTATCCAAGCATGTTATTGGAAAGTTGAGTGGAAGGAAAGTGTGGTAGAAAAAGGTTCACAAGTTATCGTGATAACTGCAGCCTTGAAAGGATTAAGAAAAGGCCATTCCCAAATTTGGGGGCGATTCACAAGGAGTGGATTGCTGCTAGAGTCATTGCTTCAAGAACCACCACACACAGACGTATCCAGGACATGGGCTATAAGTGTCGCATTCCTTGTGTCAAGCCACTCATGACCAATAGACAACGCCAGAAGCGTCTTACCTGGGCCACGGAGAAAAAGAACTGGACTATTACTCAGTGGTCCAAGGTGGTGTTTTCAGATTAAAGTACATATGGCATTTTATTTGGAAATCAAGGTCCCAGGGTCTGGAGGAAGAGTGGAGAGGTACACAATCCAAGGTGCTTGAGATCTAGTGTGAAGCTTCCACAATCAGTGATGGTTTGAGAAGCCATGTTATCTGCTGGTGTAGGTCCACCATGTTTTATGAGAATCAGTCATTGTAGCCGTCTACCAGGAAATTTTAGAGCACTTCATGCTTCCCTCTGCCGACAAGCTTTTTGGAGATGTAAATTTCATTTTCCAGCAGGACTTGGCACCTGTTCACACTGCCAAAAGTACCAATACCTGGTTTAAAAACAACAGTATCACTGTGTTTGATTGTCAAGCAAATTCGCCTGACCTTAACCCCATAGAGAATCTAAGGGGTATTGTCAAGAGGAAGAGGAGACACCAGACCCAACAATGCAGATGAGCTGAAGGCTATCGAAGCAACCTGGGCTTCCAGAACACCTCAGCAGTGCCACAGGCTGATCGCCTCCATGCCCCGCCGCATTGATGCAGTAATTGCAAAAGGAGCCCTGACCAAGTATCAAGTGCATTTACTGAACATAATTTCAGTAGGCCAACGTTTCAGATTTTAAAATCCTTTTTCAAGCTGATGTTGTAATGTATTCTAATTTTCTCAGAAAATGACTTTTGGGTCTTCATTGGCTGCAAGCCATAATCATCAACCTTAACAGAAATAAACACTTTAATAGATCACTCTGTTTGTAATAACTCTATATAATGAGTTTCATAATTTATTCAGTCGTCATGACAGCACTAACGAGAGAGGGGATCCGCCCTTCAGGGACAGGAAACCTACAGAGATAAAAGGGCGGCACCTCTCTCCCGCATCAGTTGGTTTCCTGTCCCTGACAGGGGACCTTGCAGAGGCCTTTGGAAGAAAGGCGAAGACAGAAGTTTGGACCCAGGTCCGACTCACCGATCCTGGAGGCGGGATGGCCCCTTCCTCGGTGTAGATCGCGATGCTGGAAGTGCCGCACCACAGAGGGCTGTGGGAGCAGGCAACAGCAGAGCAAGAGCAGCCTTCAGGGGGAGCCGCTCTTTGATGTCCCATCGCCGCTGGTACGGGTATGTATTAGGTGGGAGGCCCTCCTTCCAGCTGTGTGCGGGGTTCGGGGTCCTTTCCGGCCAGCGTGAGCGTTGCAGCGCGGTGTGGGGCTTGCCCGGTTTGGGATGCGGAGCGCCGAGTGTGGGTGCTCATGTCGGCTAGCGTGGGCGTTTGCGGCGCCTTGTCGGCAGCGCCGACGTTCCCCTCTGACAGGTGTGCGGCGTGCAGCGTTCGGAGGCTGCAGGGCGCACCGGAAGTGACGCGCGCGATGGGGGAGACCTGGGTGGTAACTGACGATGACGTTTCGGCGCATGCGCACTAAGCCGCCGGGGCGAGAAAATATGGCGGCGCCCTGCCGGCTTTGCTGTAGACAGGGTCCGGGCGGCCCTTTCGCTTTAAAGTAGAGTCTGGATCCGGCGCTTCCTGAGGGGGCGGGGGGGGGGACTATCCAGATCGGTCAGCCTCGTGGGGGAAGGGCCTCCCACATACAATGAAGTACCAGGCAGTTCATCCGGATTGGCCTGCTGACCCCCATCTGGGGGAGGTACCCTGTTGGGGGCCGGCTACTTAAGGAGTCGATGGCGGCTTCCTCATGCTTCACACCCATTTGTTACAATGGAGTCTCAGGAGCAGGATCCGTTGCTTTCTGAGCAACAGTGTCAACCCCTGGAGAAGCCTCATGCAGCGAACACCCAGCGACGTGCTAGTGGCAGTAGTCGTCCTGGTGGTAGAGCTGACCAATCATCTAAAGCCGGAAAGTCCTCAAGCCGTATGGATGTTGCTTCGGTGGAGAGGGTCCCCCCGCAATCTTCGGTACCATTTGGACACTGTAGGGGGTAAGTGATCATCGTGAAAGTTCACTTAGTGATTGGTGTCCCTCCTTATTCCCTCTTTTTACATCAGGGAAAAAAGCGATCCTCTAAATCCAAGCACAAGGAATGTGCAGAATGTGGTATTCCTCTCCCTGACGAATATGTTAAGAGACTATGTGGTCCGTGTATCCAGCGTCTAATAGCGGAAGAAACACCAGATTCGCTTCTAGTCTGAGACAGATGGTTAGACAGGAGATTAGAAGCTCTACAAGATCTCAATCTCATAGGGGGTCTAAAATAACGGACCTTGGATCCCCAAGTTCACACGAGAGTGACTTAGGAGATCTGAAGTCGGAAGCCTCTCTCTCGTCAGTATCCTCCTCGGGTTCGGAATACGAACATTCTTGTTTTTCTTTTGACCGCATAGACCGCCTAGTTAAAGCGGTAAATAATACAATTGGGATTGAGCAGACGACACCAGAGAGATCCATGCAGGATGTCATGTTCCGAGGTCTGGACCGTAAATCCCGCCGATGCTTTCCGGTAGTGGAGAAAGTTAGCGCCTTAATTTCCAGAGAGTGGAAAAAACCGGAAAGAAAAGGTTCTCTTCCTCCATCCTTCAAGCGGAAGTATCCGTTCGAGGAGTCTGCTTCGGCCACGTGGGATAAAGCCCCGAAGCTTGATGCGGCCGTAGCCAAGGCTTCCAAAAAATCTTCTCTACCGTTTGAGGATCTGGGGACTTTAAAAGACCCACTGGACAGGAGGGCAGATGTGTTTCTCAAGGGAGCCTGGGAAACTTCAGCAGGGGCTCTCAGACCATCAATCGCTGCCACCTGCACGGCACGCTCTATGATGGTGTGGTTGGATAGCCTGGAGAGTCAGCTGAAGGACAAAACCCCGAGAGATGAAATATTATCCTCTCTCTCTATGATTCAGAGGGCTGCGGCTTACCTTGCTGACGCTTCAGCGGACTCAGTTAAGTTGGCGGCTAGGTCGGCCGCGCTCTCTAATTCAGCCCGTAGAGCAATCTGGCTGAAATGTTGGCAAGGAGACATGCAGGCCAGATCCAAATTGTGCAACATCCCGTGCGTGGGAGAACACTTATTCGGTCCGGTTCTGGACGAATTATTAGAAAAAGCGGGAGACAGTAAGAAACGGTTTCCCTACCTGGGTAGGCCTACTTACAGAAGAGGCACTAATAGGAGGTGGTTTGATCGAACAAGACCGAATAGAGAAAGACCCAGATATGATGCTAACAAAAAGAAAGGTAGAGGCTACATGTTTAGCTCCTTTAGAGACAACAGGAAGCCACAATGACTGGCGGACCGGGTAGGAGGGAGACTTCTAGCCTTCTATCCGGCATGGCGTATTATATCCAATAGCCCGTGGGTCTTGAACATTGTGGAGTCGGGTTTAAAGTTTGACTTTCGATTCACTCCTGACGACAGGTTTCTTGTAACACCATTGCGTTCTTCCTCCACAGAACAGCGGGCGTTAGAGTCTGAGGTCCAGGAACTCCAACAGAAAGGCGTTTTGGTGGAGGTTCCTGAAGTACAGAGGGGTAAAGGATTCTACTCTCCCCTCTTCTTGATTAAGAAGCCAGATAACAGCTTTCGCACAATTATAAACCTTAAAGGCCTAAATAGGTTTTTGTGGATCCCGTCATTTAAAATGGAGTCGGTCAAGTCTGCAATAAAGTTATTGTTTGGCGGGTGCTTTATGGTCGTCTTAGATCTGAAAGACTCGTATTATCACGTCCCCATACACGTAGACCACCAGTGTTATCTAAGAGTTGCAGTCCTCTTAGGAAAATCAATAAGACACTTTCAATACAGGGCACTCCCCTTTGGTGTTGCGGTGGCCCCTCGGGTATTCACTAAAATAATGGTAGAGGTTATGGCGCATCTTCATGAGCAGGATATTCTCATAGTCCCATATCTCGATGACCTATTAATAATAGGAAACTCCGAATCACACTGCGCGTCCCAACTACACAAAGTAATTGCAGCCTTGCAAAGGTTGGGGTGGATAATCAATTTTAAAAAGTCACGGTTGCAGCCTCTAGAGGTTCAAGAATTCTTGGGTCTCATATTGGACTCGAGGTTACAAGAATGCCGTCTACCTGACGTTAAGTTGGAAAAGATCCAACGACAGATTCTTGGAGTGATTGCTAATCCAGTTATAACATTAAGGGGAGCAATGTCACTGTTAGGCTCACTCACGTCGTGCATCCCGGCAGTACGATGGGCCCAGTACCACACCAGGGTCCTACAGTGGGAGGTCCTGTACAACACTCGTCGGTTAGAAGGTCACTTGGACAGTTTTCTTTCCTTATCAAATGCCACTATTCAGTCCTTACGTTGGTGGTTACACGCTCCAAACCTTCGTAAGGGGGTTCCCTGGATAAACCACATATCACGAGTATTAACCACAGACGCTAGTCCCACGGGATGGGGGGCGCATATGAACGAGATGTGGGTCCAGGGGGTTTGGTCACCCTCCGAACAGAATTTGTCATCTAACCTTAAAGAGTTGTTGGCCGTAGAACGAGCTCTGAGATATTTCCTTATATCCTTACAGGACCACCACGTCAGAATATTCTCAGACAATCAGGTAACGGTAGCTTACGTTAACCACCAAGGGGGAACCCGATCCAAGTCCTTAATGGAGGTATCGGGTCGTATCTTACAGATAGCCGAGAATCATCTACGGTCACTAACATCACTGCACATAAAGGGGAAGCACAACGTTGTAGCCGACTTTCTAAGTCGCAGGAAGCTCGGGCAAGGAGATTGGGTGCTCAATCAGGCCATCTTCGATCAGATCACCCAGCGTTGGGGATACCCACAAATAGACCTCTTCGCCAACAAAGAAAACAAAAAATGTCGTCGATTTTGTTCCCTAAATCCCAGAGACAATCCGGTGGCGGTGGATGCTCTCCTGATTCCTTGGCACTTCGAAACAGCCTATGCCTTCCCCCCGTTGAACTTGATCCCGATAGTCCTCAGGAAGATTCGGGAGGACAGAGCTCATGTGATTCTGATAGCGCCATTCTGGCCCAAAAGGCCGTGGTTTCCTTGGTTGAGGAAAATGTCCATTTCTCAACCATGGATTCTCCCAGAACTCCCAGACCTCCTCTCACAGGGTCCGATCTTCCATCCACGAGTGGCCAGTTTACATCTGACGGCGTGGGATTTGAAGGGTCATTATTAAGAAAAAAGGGGTTTTCTGAGGGACTTATTAATACCCTATTAAAAAGCAGAAAAAACTCCACAACAAATATTTATGTAAGAATCTGGAGAAAATTCCTTTCGGTCTCAGGGTCACTTATCAGTCAGAAAGCTAGTATTCCAAAGATCTTGGAATTCCTACAGAAAGGTCTCGAAATGGGGCTAGCTACAAGCACCCTTAGAGTCCAGGTTTCAGCCTTGGGGGCGCTGTATAATTGTGGGTTAGCTAAAAATTATTGGATTGCTCGGTTTATTAAAGCGGCCGCTAGATCAAGACCCATCGTTAAGAATAGGCTAGCCCCGTGGGACTTAAACTTAGTCCTCTCAGCGTTAACGGAACCCCCCTTTGAGCCTTTAGAATCTGCATCTATAAAGATCCTGTCCTTAAAGACTGCTCTTTTGATTGCTCTTACGTCTGCTAGGAGAGTTAGTGATTTGCAGGCCCTCTCTAGACTAACTCCATATATGCAGATTAGGGAAGATAGAGTAGTATTAAGAACGGATCCCCTCTATCTCCCAAAAGTAGCATCTAGGTTCCACAGACTCCAGGAGATAAATCTCCCCACCTTTTGTCCTAATCCTAAAAACTCAAAGGAACTCAAACTCCATACGTTAGATGTCAAAAGATGCCTTCTTAAATATATTTCTTTAACAGATCCCTGGAAAAAAGATAATTCCCTGTTTATATCCTATCAGGGAGTCAAAAAAGGGTTTAGAGTGTCCAAAAACACCTTGAGTAGATGGATTAGGGAGGCAATTTCTCTGGCTTATTCAGCAGGTGGCCTAGAAGTCCCGGAAGGCGTAAAGGCTCACTCCACCCGTGCCATGGCATCTTCCTGGGCAGAGAGATCGGAGGTGTCAATTGAGGATATATGTAAGGCGGCCACATGGTCATCTCCATCTACTTTCTTGAATCATTATAGATTAGATCTTGGTAGCTCCAATGATCTTACATTTGGTAGAAGGGTGCTGGAAGCAGTAATCCCACCCTAATACTCTTTTCTCTGTAATTCTCTCGTTAGTGCTGTCATGACGACTGAATAAATACTCAAGCTACTTACCAGGTAGCGGTGTTTTTCAGGAGTCCATGACAGCACTCCTATATTCCCTCCCTTTCTACTGGTATGGGTTTCATCACGATAAGTATATTCTCATGTAGGTTAATTTTTCTACAAATGGTAGTCACAAGGTGAAATGTGTTAAGATATTTATGTGTTACTAATCAATGGAGGTCCTCTCATGCTCTGTAATCCAACTGATGCGGGAGAGAGGTGCCGCCCTTTTATCTCTGTAGGTTTCCTGTCCCTGAAGGGCGGATCCCCTCTCTCGTTAGTGCTGTCATGGACTCCTGAAAAACACCGCTACCTGGTAAGTAGCTTGAGTATTTCAGTTCTTCAATACAAATAAACTTTTTGATATTCTAAGGTTAGCGAGAAGCATTTGTATATTCAATGTTTCCCCCTAATAGTAACTCTAGGTCTGAAAGTTTGACTTATGCCTGTAAAGACAACCCCCAGTGAGGCTAAGTTCACACTTGCGTTTGACTTTTCTGCATATGGCTGCGTACTTCCTCCCTTAACCTCCGCCGACGCTCCGCCTACTTTCGCATGCTTCCTGCGTACCTATCTTTAACATTGGGTACGCAGGGACATGTGTTGTATTCGGATGCGTCTGCATGCGGCTTTTTGATGTGCCCGCTGACCGCAAGAAAATTCAGCATGTTGCGTTCGGTGGACACGTCAAACTGCCGCATGCAGACGCATCGCATACAACGCATGTAACTGCTTACCCAGTGTTAAAGATTGGGACACATGCGAAAATAGGCGGAGCGTAGGCAAAGCTTAAGGGAAGAAGTACGCAGACCAGCCGAACACAAGTGTGAACCTGGCCTTAGGGAGTTGCTTTTGGATTTTGGATCTCCTTCCTAATGTTCAATTTATTCATAATCTATACCGCATAGATTAGATGCTGAGAGGTAGACGATATATCTAGCGTTTATACTTCCTCCTTGCTCTTAATCTTTCTATCCTTTTAAGTGTTTTAACATATGCGTAAACATGTACATTGTCTCTGTCTTGAAGAAACCCACTTTAGAGGCGATTTATATATCTTTGTTTAATAAGATAGTATTCATCCACAGTACAAATCCTGTTTTGGAGTTTAAAGGGGCAAGTATAGGCATACACAAATAACTTCCTCATACTCTTAGAAACGCTGTCTGACACGGAGGGGAGGTGTGTGTTTTAAAGGGAATCTGTCACCTACTTTTTCGTATATAAGCTGCTGCCACTGCCATTAGGGGCTTATCTATAGCATACTGTAATGGTTGTACCCCTTCCTCTTCCTTTATTGTCATCCTTACCTGTTCCCTTAATAAATACATTGTGGATTATTTAATATTATAATTTGGTGTTTCTAGTCGTGTTTTTTCTTCGTATTTTGCATTAGTTTGCAACTTTTTCCATTTTTTATGTCCGTATTGATATTTATCACAGTATAGTTACAACGATCTTTATAGCTATAAATATTCTGTGACCTTTTCTTGTCTTCATGAGGTGTGTTGACAGCATACTGTAATGCTGTAGATAAGCCCCCCGATGTAACCTGAAAGATAAGAAAAACAAGTTCGATTATACTCCCTTGGGGGGCGGTCCGGTCCGATGGGCGTCGCGGTCCGAGTCTGGCACCTACTATCTTCATGCGATGACGTCTGCTTCCTGTCGCGGCTCCTGCGCAGGCGTACTTTTATCTGCCCTGTTGAAAGCAGCATAAAGTACTGCAGGCGCTGGGCTTCTCGGACCTTTCCGGGCACCTGCACACTTCAGTACTTTGCCCGGTTAGGTTTGCTCTTAATTTTGGGGGTTGTTATTGTTCACTATCCTCGCAGTCCTTTTGAACGGAAACTGTCACTGGATTCATGCTGATCAAGCCACAGATTCATGCTAACCAAGACTGGCTACACGATTGCAGCCAAGTATGCATTTCTCTGAAACTTAGCGACATTTCCGAGAAAACATAATGTGAAGATCTGGCTGGGACCAATAATTTCTCTACTGTTGTCTGAAACGTGTCCAGCCTGGTTCCTCTCAGCTCCTCTCTGTGACTGACAGTTCTTTCCTACATACACAGATGGGAGAGACCTGTGAATTATCTGGAGCAGTGCAGGCAGAAGCATTAACATTTTAGGGGCAATACAATTTTCAATATGAAATAATCAGCATGTGTGTTAGAAATTGCATCAAGTGCAACACCTTTAGATATTATCTGCTTGATCTTCAGTGAAAACTAGTAGGATTCTATGAAAGCCTAGTATTAAGTTAGTATCAGATAATTCCCCTATTAAGGCAAATAAATCCTTTTTGTAGTTACAAGAACAGGGTCTCCTTTATCAGTTTTCTTTGACAACTTTGTTTCTGCCTAAAAAACACATCGAAACGGAGGTCAGAATCTAAAGTGCCTCCATCTGCCTCTTTATAGTTAATGTATCCATCTGGACTCCTTCTGAATCCAGTTTTTCAAGGATTTATATTGAAACCTAATGCAGTGCTCAGTGCAGGGTAGAATACAGTATGAATGTTATCCCACAGAAAACCCTACACCGACATGGCAGTGTGAGCACTTATTCTATTAATTTTCATCATCCTGTTCTATCTTTATTGTTCAGTTATGGCAGGGGTGCACACAACATTTTTTTTGGTCCGAGGGCCACATTGTCATACTTAACCAATCCCAAGGGCCACAAAATAATTTTTTAAAGGGTTAGTTGCATTAAGAAATCACAAAGAAAACAAAGTTTTGCGTATCAGAGTTTCTTCTCAGTTACTCATGAAAAAAATGTCAACACACCTTAACTTAACTGAATTTTTGATCAGAATCTCTCTAAATCCACATCTTTAAACTCCAAGTTTTGAGGTCTTTTGAGTGTTAACGTAGGCATGAAGCACATCTGACTAGTTAATTATTACATGTGTAGAAGATTAGAACCACCATCAGTAAATGAAGTCATCACGAGAACCATCATCCGTATATGAATGCATCACCAGTACCATTATTAGTACATGAAGCCATCACCATCCGTACATGAATGCAGCCCTAGAACAATCATCAGTACATGACTGCAGCATTAAGCTTAGTTCAGGGATCAATTGTAAGGTGATGTCAGCCCCATATATTCTTGTATAGCATGAAACTACAACTCCCAGTATGTCCTTGGTAAGCATATACTTGGAGGAGTTGTTAATAGCCATCATCAGGCTGTGGACTATACACGCAGTAGTGGTGACACACAGGCAGTATCTCAAGCATTTACTTCCAGGTACCTTTCATAGGTGACATTTTGTCTGATTGAAGTCATTCTCATCCCTTATGTCTCTATATATAGTACAGATGTCATCATGCCTTTACATATCCACTCAGTCTCTACAGACATCCCCTTTTTTTGATTTTCTGCAGCACATCCTAACACTGTGCCCTTTAACAATGTCATTAAAATGCTCCTGAATAAGTGTCTTCCCTAGTCCATGCCTCCTGAATAAATAATTGTCCCCCCGCACCCATTGCCCTTCTCCATAATATGTCCTGCATGCTGCCCCTCTCCTTAATGTCCCCTGCATGCTGACCCTCTCCATAATGTCCCCCATACTGCCCCTCTCCATATCCCACCCACATACACACCTCCTGTTTTTCACATTTCCCCGCCACTTCCTCATAATGTGTCCAGACATTAACACCCATAATCTGGACATTGAATCAGGAGTGATTACCGTCCATGGCTGTCTTTTGCGTCCTCACTGCCTATGTGGTGACAGCAGCAGTGTGATTTGGTTAGCAGCATGATGACCGCATCACGCAGCTGGACGTTGGGCCTGGGGTTTACGAGTAGAGTTGAGCGAATGTTTCAAAATTCTGTTCCGATTACAATTGGCTACAAATATTGTATTTGCAATATTAGCCAAACGTCATTGGAGTTGGGGGTAGAAATGACCGAATATGTTCAAAATCCATCGTCAAACATAAATTGGTCATGAATAGGGTATCAATATGGCAAATTCAGATTTGGCGACCAATTCCGAACATATTCGCTCGACTCTACTTACGAGCTCTGCTCTTCTTGGTGCTGAAGTGTTTAAATGTATTTGCGTCTGAAAGATGTGAATACATTTGCGTATATGAGGAAGGGATCCGGAGTCTTCCGCTCACTGCAAAAAATCTCACTGAGTTAGGTGAATGCTTGAAATGCAATTCTCAATTAGAACACTTATAACTAGAGCACACACACTATCTGAACAACTTTTTAATTGAAGTAGTTGTCCATGTAACTTCGAATTTCCACTTTTGGACATTAAAATGGAATGGAAAGGCTATGAACATATTAAACCATTAATCCTAAATGGGCAAATCTCCACTAGATATAAACCCTTCTCTAACAGACCAATAAAACTTAACCTGTAGTCCATTTTATTAAAATAATTTCAACAGCGTAATCCATTAAAATACTCTACACTCCATATTTGCCAATGTTAATAAATATATGCCAAGTAGTAAACGTTTATCGTAGAAGATGCCGCCTTTTGGAGTACCATTGTTATGTAGTCAATAGACAAATTCTCATTTTATAATGTATCAAACACAACGCACATTTTCCCAAAAAGTGTTTCACTGAATCATCTGTATCGGGATGAATTAGTGAATGGCGCTTCGACCCGAAACTCCCACTATATAGCCTATGAGTCAGTCACATGAAATACCATTCTCACCAATGATGTCCATACCTCCCGCACATGGGCAATATTCCAGATATGTCGCCGGGTCTGCTGGGATTCGTGTGACTGTTATGCGTCTTGAACCCTGCAGCCAAGGCCTCAATTTCCCTGACTCCCGACTCCATTAACATTAACGTAATTATCCTACATGTGCTGTAACAAAACAGCAACTGTTATTAGGCTACGTCCCCCACGGTCAGCAATCTTCAGCTCTTTGGACTCAGCACATGTCCGCTGTGTCCAAAGCGCTGCTGGCTTTTGAACACAGGTGTTCATTGAACCTTACGGAATCACCGCACCCTATACATTGGACGGGTCATCACCGCAAGATGAATAGACGTGCTGCAGTCTGGATAGACGCACCGCATGTCCGTCTCCGCAGGGAAGCCGCGGGCGCCGTTGCACTTATAGTGGACATGGGATTTCTTTAAAATCCCATCCGTTATGCTGTAGCATCTGGCCGCTGCAGGTTGGACACTGGGGATGTACACAGCGTCCAACCCGCAGCGTTTACGGACTGTGGGAACATACCCTCAGAAATCTGCGTGAAATGCAATATGTTTATTTAAAAAAAAAATAAAATTGCTTGGGCTCCCGTGTAATTTTAATAACCAGCAGAGGGAAAGCTGACAGCTGAGGGCTAATGTTAATATTCTGGAAAGGAGCCAATAGCCATAAAGGTTTCCAGTCTAATATCAGCTCAGTTGTTTGCTTAGCCTTTACTGGCTAGTTTACAGGGGAATCCCAGAAAAAAGTTTACATGGGGTCCCCCTATAAAATCAAACAAGCAAAGGCCAGGCAGACAGCTGGGGGCTGATATTAATAGCCTTGGAAGGGGCCATGGATATTGGCACCCCCCAGGCTAAAAACATCAGCTCTCAGCTGCCCCAGAAAAGGCGCAATTCAGCCACGTAGCCTCACTATTCCCACTTGCCCTGTAGCGGTGGCAAGTGGGGTAATATTTGTGGGGTTGAGGTCACCTTTGTATTGTCAGGTGACATCAAGCCCACGGCTTAGGTGTCTTATAGACGCTTCTCCATTACTATCTGTTACTAATCCTATAGTTACATGCTAAATTAATCACACAGACTCCTTTATTGAATCTTAATTTATTATATTTACTGAATGCTTAATCCCCGACGCCCTCGTACTCCTGCAGCACAAATAAAATAAAAAACCAACATATAATACTCCCTGTCCTCTGTAGTCCACAATAATGAGTGTCCCACAGTGATCTCGCGTGTAGAACGTGCATGTCTCCAGAAGCATGAACTGGGCATAATTTACTGGGCACTACAATGTACCGGCACCAGAATAGCAGATTTTCAATTTTTCATTCGGCAACATCCACTGCTATTTGTTTCTGGAAAACCCCCATGCAGTCAAATTCACACTTACCTAGAACTTCCCAAAGGGGAATAATTTCCAAAATGTGGTCACTTGGGGAGGGATGAGGGATGTATTCCACTCTTCTAGCCTTTAGGGGCTCTGTATATGGAGTCCACAAACTATTAAAATCTGCTCACCAGGTGGCAAATGGCGCTCCTTCCATTCCAAGTCTTGATGTGTGGCGAAGCAGTATTGTACAGCCACATATGGGGTATTTCACCTTCTGTTTGAGCATGGACACTGAACACTGACTTCATCAGGAAGTCCGTGTTACTGTTTGGGTTCGGTCCCTCGAACACCAGATGTTTGTCACACTGTCATGTGTTTATGATGGCACTGCAAACACTGCTTCTGATCGGCGGCAGAGTCATCACTGCTGTTCAGATAGCCATGGTTCCCATGCTGTCAAAAATCAGCGTGATCACGCAGCTGTGATCGGACGTGTATAAAGTTTACCTATGGTACTGTTGTCACCTGATGGGACTACTGCTCCCATCAGCTAAAGCTGACTGCTGGGGGCTGGTATCCTCGGGCTGTTAAGGGGCCAGGGATATTGGTTCCCCCAGCCTCAAAATAGCAGCCTGCAGCCACCCAGACAAGGCGCATCTATTGGATGTGCCAATTATGGCTCTTTGTCCGGATCTTCCCACTTGCCCTGTAGCGGTGGCAAGTGGGGTTCATATTTATGGGGTTGATTTCACCTTTGTATTGTCAGGTGACATCAAGCCCACAGGTTAGTAATGGAGAGGTGTCTTTAAGACACCTATCCATTACTAATCCTATAGATATATGGTAAATAAAGACACAGCAAGTATAAGTCTTTTATTCAAAATAAATCAAAACACACTTTTACATTTTTATTTAAAAGTATCAAACGGATATGCTCATCTAAGGCCTAATTCCACTGAATCCCTAGTCTCTGGTAATAAACTAAAAATAAACAATCATATCCCTGACCTGTCCGTTCTTTCCCACGCCATAATCCATGTCTTGGAATCAACAATTTTCAACCTGGGTGGTGCCAAGATGCTACTGTCCAGGCTGAGAACCACTGGTGAAAGAGCTTCTGCGAGTGCAGCATCAGTGAATTGCGTGGACGACCTCAATGTTACTGCCGGTCACTGAGGCTGCGTTCCCAGCTGGCAAATGAACTGCGGTGACCTCTGCACCGTGAGAAAGTCTGTGCAGAGGCAAGTTCACCACAGTGAATTTCTCCCTGTGAACATTATACCTCCGATCACAGGGCACTTGCCCTGTCTTTTGACAGCATGGGAACCGCAGCTGTTTGACCAGCGTTGATGATTATTTTACCGCCAATCAAAAGCGGTGTTTGTCGTGCACATGACAGTGTGACAAACACTGGATGTTCATGCCCCCCATTCAAGTGAGTGGGGTCCAGGTACTGTTCTGGTGAGAAGTTTCCACTGTTGAGGCTCTCCAAATAAGAGATGGCGTCTGCTCTTGATTTCAGCCATTTTTATGTTCAAAAAGTCAAAACTGTTCTCCTTCCCTTCTGAGCGAGCCCTGACTTGCACAAAAACATTTTTTTTCCCCACATATGGGGTATTGACATACTCGGAACTAATTGCACAACACCTTTTGGAGTCCAATTTCTCCTGTTGCCTTTTTGAAAATAAAAAAAAAATAGAGGCTAAAGTAAAATTTGTGAATAAAAAAAAAAGTTACCTGTTTTCTTCCACATTGCATTAATTCCTGTGAAGCACCTGAAGGGTTGATACATTTCTTGAATGTGGTTTTGAGCACCTTTGACGGGTGCAGGTTTTAAAATGGTTTTAGTTTTGGTTATTTTCTGTCATGTAGGCCCCCCAGTCACTTGAAATGTGATATGGTCCCTAGAAAAAAATAAAGAAAGAAATGGTTTTGTTGGCAAAATGAGAAATTGCTGGTCAACATTTAACCCTTCTAACTTCCTAACCAAAAAGTTTCAAAAATTGTGCTGATGTAAAGTAGAAATGTGGGAAATGTTATTTATTAACTATTTTGTGTGGCATAAATCTGGTTTAAGGGCATAAGAATTAAGAGTATGAAAATTGCTAAATTTATAAAAAAAAATAGCCAAATTTCTTATGTTTTTACAAACACAAGTCATATTGAAGAAATTTTACCTCTATCACGAATTACCGTAAAATATATCACAAGAAACTATCTCAGAATCAGTGGGATCCATTAACCCCTTTCGACATTGGGTGTAATAATACGCCCACGTCGGAATTCCTCCCTTTTGATGCTGTTTTGAACAGCTGACATGTGCCTTTAACAGCCACGGGTGGAATCGTGATCCACCCGTGGATGTTGACCTGTTAAATGCCGCCGTCAATCTGACGGCTACATTTAACTTGCGCTTCTGGTAAGCGCGCCGAACCTCTACCCCCAAATCGTTGACCCTGTCACGTGATCACGGGTCACTGATGGGTTGGCATGACAACCAGAGGTCTCCAGCAGACTTCTATGGTTGTCATAGCCGAATTGCTTTGAGGCTGCCCGTGGTTTGCGCTCATAGCAGGTGAGGATTTCTGATCATCGTCTCTATGTAGCAGAACCGATCAGACAACTGCAGCCTCTAGTCTCCCATGGAGACTATTAAAGCATGCAAAATAACAAATAAAAAGTTTTAAAAATTATATAAAAAAGCTCAAATCGCCCCATTCAAAATAAAACAATAACAAAATCAAATATATACATATTTGGTATCGCAGAGTTCAGAATTGCCCTATCAATAGAAATAAATAAAGATAACCCGATCGGTAAATGGCGTAACGAGAAATTCAAAACTCCAGAATTACGTTTTTGGTTGCCGCTACATTGCAATAAAATGCAATAATGGCGATCAAATGATCGTATCTACACCAAAATGGTATCAATAAAAACCTCAGCTTGGTGCTCAAAAAATAAGCCCTCACCCAGCACCAAATCATGAAAAATGGAGACGCTACAGGTCTCAAACGGCGTCTTTTTTTTGTTTGTTTTTTCTTGTTTTAACCAAAAGATTTGGATTATTTTTTTTTCACTACTTAAATAAAAAAAAAACCTAGACATGTTTGGTGTCTATGAACTTGTAATGACCTGGAGAATCATAATAGCAGGTCAGTTTTAGCATTTAGTGAACATGATGATAAAAAAAACTGGAATTGCACTTTTTTTTAATTTTCTCCAACTTTGCCACACTTGGAATTTTTTTTCTCCCCTATTTCCGGTATATGATATGTTAAAACCAATTGTGTCCTTCAAAAGTACAACTTGTTCCACAAAAATGAAACCCTGTCCTGGCCATTTTGACCAAAAAATTAAAAAGTTATGGCTCTGGGAAGAAGGGAAGCAAAAAACGCAAATTACCTCTGGTTATGAAGGGGTTAACTCATTCCAGAGTTATTGCCACATAAAGTGCCTGGTGCCAGAACTAGGTTAAATGCTTTGTTCTTTGCCACCACTATTTAAAACGGTAAGACAGATGTTTGTAGATTGTGAGCCCTCGCGGGCAGGGTCCTCTCTCCTCCTGTACCAGTTGTGACTTGTATTGTTCAAGATTATTGTACCTGTTTTTATTATGTATACCCCTCCTCACATGTAAAGCGCCATGGAATAAATGGCGCTATAATAATTAATAATAATAGTGTTCCTCCTGGCCCTTATTCTATCCATGATCCCTATGGAATACTTGGCAATTGTGATCTGCCAAGCCCAGAACATATCTGCAGTCTCCGTGGGATGGAACGATCATAAATTAGCCATTTATGTAAACTATTACTGTACTTTACCTAGCTGGTTACTTCCCTCTGTCCTGTTCAGGCACTTTAGTCCAGAACCATCATAATTTAGCCAATTTATTCGGACTTATTACTGTACACTACCAAACTGGTAACTTCCCTCCCACTCCTGATCAGCGAGTTTTGAAATGTTTAGCAGTGTAAGCAATTTTAAAGTAAACTATAACAAAACGGAGGCACGCAATGTTGCTATAGCTTCTAATACTGCCAGCATATTGGAGAAGTCTCTTTTAAATGGCAATCCAATTTAGTCAAATACCTGGGAATACAGATTCGCTCTGACTTGCCTAGCTTTTATTAACTAACTTTTACCTCCCTGCTTCAATACACTATTCAAGACTTCAAATCCTATTTATCCTGGTTCATGTGTTTTTTTTTTTGTTTTTTTTTTAAATTCTGTGAAAACTGATATTCTACCCTGCTTTCTGTATTCATTCTAAACTATACCAATCCATCTCCCTAACACCTTTTTTAAAAGTCTCCAATCTCCAATTAGTTTGGGGATCAACATGAATCGAGTTGCAGGTTTCCTTTAATGCTTCAGCAATTCTTTGCTAACCCACCCTAAATCCAAAGGTTGTGCAGGCCTCCCTTTTTAAGATGCTATACTGGTTCCAAAATACACCAAACAATGGGTCTTTATTTTACTGAAATCAGTTTCTGGGTGATGTTCATTGATTGACCACCAGCCGTTCCCTTCCTTTCCTAATCCAACAACACTTTGGTCTTTGGAACGAGTTAAACTTGAGACCTGGAATTATGGCCCTTCTTTTTTTATTAACCTCCTTTTCTGCGGGCAGTAGGCCAATATACATTGCCAGATTGTGTCTTCATATCTCTTATTGCCTTTGTTTGATTGTCTGTTGGGCCTGCCGATTTAAAAATGTCTCTTGACTAATGCATAGTTTAAAAAAAAAAAAAAAAAAAATTTCTTCAGTAAAGCCCTCTGCAAGAGCTATTCTGTTTTCTCTTATGGATCTTAAATTTGTTCTTCTTCAGTCATCCTTTTACCCCTTGTATGTGCGCACTCTGCTTTTATTATATTGTGAGATATTATGAGATTTTCTCCACGCGTTTTGTTGATGTCTTGGTGTCATTTGTGGATTGGCGGAAAATTTTCATTCAGACTTCCAAAATGCCAGGAGAAATGACAAGATTCTGACTGGATGCTTAAGAATTGCCCTCTGTCCTCCTCAAGACCTTGCACTTAACCCTAGAACGCATGACGTTAAAAATATACATATTAACGTATTGGGGCCTTTTAGGCCCCCATGCACATAATGTAGAAAAACACACTTGAGTAACTTTCACAAGTTTTATTTCAAAATTGCTCAATAAAATATGAATAGTGGAAATTATAATTTTTCACAGAAAACACAAAAAAAATCTTTTTTTTCCCAAATTTCACACAAAGACATGAAAACACACAAAAATGCATAGAAATCTATAGCAAACTAGCTGCAGCTACATTTTTATTCTAACTTTCTTTTCTATTATATTAGTCTTCCAAACAATTCTGACATGTTATTTTTTCAGAAGAGTGTTCTTTGCAAACAGTTTCCTTACAAGTGGAACAATATCGCTCAGTTTTCCTCTCTGTTTCTTGGACACATAAAACGACACTTTCGTTTTCTTTCTCCTGGCTCTGGAATAATCTGAAACTGTACGCCACACCGTTTCATTGCTTCTTTAGTTTGCTTTGGCAAGCCTTTCAAGTCGCTTCGCTCTATCATGTGAGGCATTACAAGTTCATGACAAAGGTCCTTCAAGAATATGCGTCTCCTGTCCTTCCTCTGTGCATGAAATTCCGGATGAGTTTCTGTATAAATAATGAATGAATTTAGGGCTGCTACATCAAGCATATTTGAAAATAGTACTACAGGCCATCGTTTTGTTTGCCTCTTACACGAATATTCTCCCACCATCTCATCCATTTTGTCTACACCTCCTTTTGTTTTATTGTAATGCAGGATGATTTCTGGTTTCAATTTTTTGTCATTGCTGTCAACACTGCAATTGTGATGCATGGTACTGAGTAAAATTACAGATTTCTCCTTCTTCGCCTTGTAAGATACCAAAGTCGCTTTGTTATTGAATCCAAAGACACTCTCATAAAGTGCTCACTGACGATTGTGTTTCAGTGCTTCTGGAATTTCTCGTCTGTTTTGCTTTATAGTACCAACAAGTGTAATAGCTTTTGCAAGCAGAAAATTGCCTAGTTCAACATTGGTGAAATAATTGTCCATGGTAAAGTTTCTACCTGAATTGTATATTGGAACAGCAAGAGTTTTGACTATTTCAGACCCCAGATCCTTCTGTACTGGTGCACCAACCTCTTTGCCACAGTTGATTACGGCATTTATGCCATAATAATTTGCAGAATCACACATCCAGAAGATTTTTATTCCGTACTTGGCTGGCTTGCTGGGCATGTATTGTATGAACTTGCAGCGTCCTCTGAACGGTACAAGTTGCTCATCTACAGTAACATTAGTACTAGGATTGTAAAGTTTTGTGCAATTTTTGATAAATATGTTCCAGATATAACTGATAGGGGCTAATTTGTCTGTTTCAATCCTCGCTGCACGAGTTCGCTTATCATCAAAGCGAATGATTCTCCTAATTTCCTCATATCTGCCCACTGACATTGTCGCCTTATAGTGTGGATCAGAAAGTGGGTCCAGAAATAATTCTCGTATTGGGACATCATACGATTTTTGACTCCCTGCCAGCAGCAAAAGTCCAATATATGCATAAAGTTCCTCTTTTGAGATATTTTTCCAGGACTTATTTTTTGCAGAAGCAATACGTCTTCCTTCTAGGTTTGAACATAATAGGATCTCTTCTGCAAAATTGTCAGAAAAATAAGGACAGAATACATCTTTAGGGGTAAAGTAACTGGGACTTCCCACACCCTGGCCCCTCCACCAGCGTTACTGAGTACAAATAAAGTAACTTGAGACACAAACACTACTGAGAACATGATAAAAATAGCGGGGGCCTAAAAGGCCCCCAATTCGTACAGATGTAGTTTTCACCAAATAAGCATTGTTACACCATAATGCCTATGAAAAAAATTATATTAACAACTGGATATTATCAACAACGACATGCTTGAGGAATACCTGGAGTTTCAAAATTCTAACTAAAGTAATTTTGCAGATAATAGCAAAAATGTAAGCATGGGGGCCTAAAAGGCCCCCAATATGCGTTCTAGGGTTAAACAATGAAAAGTTTTTACTATGCTTTATATTTGGTGAGACTGTGCTGTTGAGGCCATCCTGGCATATCTTTGAGTTATACTAGCTCGTGGTGAATGAGATCCTTGAGCTATACTACAGCTTTGTGAGCACACACCCCTCCAGCCCCAGATCTTGCTTCTGGCTCTCATCCAAGGCTCAACTAAATCAAAGAGCGTTATGAGACATTTTCCTGCTGCCACTAGAATAATTATTCCACGCCATTGTAAGTCGGCCAAACCTGCAGAATTAGTGAAATTAATTTTTTAAAATGATCGTCTCCACAAATTGGAAGCTCTCACTGCTGATGATA
Source organism: Ranitomeya variabilis (assembly GCF_051348905.1). Classification (NCBI taxonomy): domain Eukaryota; kingdom Metazoa; phylum Chordata; class Amphibia; order Anura; family Dendrobatidae; genus Ranitomeya; species Ranitomeya variabilis. The sequence goes on from NC_135232.1 coordinate 778,705,456, forward strand.
GAGATTAGGCTTATCAAGCGGAATGTCTCTGGTTGCCCTGGACCGACTTTAAAACAAGGCCCGTCATTTCCTCACTGGCTGGTTTTTAATAATGTTATAATTAAAAGGCAGGTATCATTGCTTGGAGTACTTGCACACTGTGCTCCTCTTGCTTCCTTCATCATTCAACCATTCATTACCTCCTTCCCTTCATGCTCCTCCTTTTCTTCCCACTTCCTTTTACTCTTCTTTCCTGTCAGGTGCATTTACACAGCACGAATATTGTCAAAGAATATCCCTAGGAACTCTCGTTTCACCATAATCCTAAGTCTAAATAGGATGCTGGTTACCCGACAAACGGGCAGAACGCTTGCTCGTTGAGTGAAATGTTTTAATTTGCCCAAAAGATCATCACTTTTGGCAGTATGTAAACTGGACTTGTGCTGACGAGAACTGTGGCCGCTTATGTGCACTGACTGATCTATTACAGATGGCATCTGAAGCGCCCATCTGCCTGTCTAAACGGGCTACTAAATGACTGCCGACTGGCAAACGATGGCGGTCGTTTCGCAATGGGCATCACACACTGTAACTGCACCTTTATATTTTTACATGGCTTTTTTCCCTGGTTCCTAATTTTGGGTTATTGATGTAGCAATAAGTTTTTATTATGAGCAATACTCTGTAAACCTAATTCATGTCTATACCGCCATGCTCCTGTAATCATTGTTGTATGTCTTGAATGCACTTTTTCTTCTACATTCAATTTCTTCCTGTTTTAATTGCAAACTTGAATGAAAACTTAAATAAAAACAAACTTATAAAATGCAAAGGTGACTGAATAGTTAGTATAGAATAGTAAAATATCTTGCCTCTGGGATGGACAACACAAATAGGCTACTGTATTCACATTGCATGTTTCTGCTTTTTTCCAGATACCCTTGTTGCAGTCTTAGAACGGGATACATTAGGGATTCGTGAGATCAGACTCTTTAATGCAGTTGTACGCTGGTCTGAGGCAGAGTGCCAGAGGCAGCAGCAACCAATAACCTCAGAAAACAAACGGAAAGCGCTTGGCAAAGCATTATCACTTATCCGTTTTCCACTTATGACTATTGAAGAATTTGCAGCAGGTATCCTAAAGTAAACATATTTTATTGTAATTTATTTACACTATTGCTGCTGTATATAGATGGGGGTGGTGGCTTGTTTTATCTCACTTTCACAAATGATGTCCCCAAAAACCTTTTATACAAATAAAATAAATGCAGCTTGTCCTAGCCTAGGTCCAGCACCAGCTCTCTACAGCTGCCACGGTCCCTGCGAACTGGCTGCAGTGATGACATCACCGCTATAACGCATATCCCCAATAACTGAGCTCCGTGCCTCTGTTAGGCTGGTTTCACAATTTCCTTTGGGTAGTGTTGCGTTCCCGTGTGGTTAGTGGGCAATTCAAAGCGATGTATGCGGACGCATCCGCATAAAACGCATGTCCCTGCATACCCAATGTTAGATAGGTACGCAGGACGCATGCGGAAGTAGGCGGGGCTTAAGGGAAGAAGTTTGGAAGTAGGCGGAGCTTAAGGGAGGAAGTACGCAGCCCTACGCACTCTACCCCAAACGCAAGTGTGAAACCGGCCTTAGAGTAGACAGCACGAGCCGCTCAGAGTTGCTGAGCTTTACTGATTGGCTGCAGCACTTTTGCCATAACATCAGGATTGCAAACAATAACACATTGAGAGCTGCGTTGGAGACTTGGCACGGTGCCCAATGAGGGTGAGAAAAGCAGTTTTGCTTTGTTTGTTTTGCTTGTTTTTTTGTTTGTATTTTTTAAACTGCAGACGGGATTTTCTGATTCATCAAGATATTTCTGCACAAAACGCTGCAAAATGTTTGCACAGCACAAAGTTGAGCAAGAAAATGTCGACTTTTGGTGTTCATGCGTCACTTTTGACCAGTTCCGCCAAATTGGGCAGAGCTGGGGAGCAACTGGGACAGGGCATTACAATGCCCACCTGGAAAATGTATCAAAAGTGACGTCAGTACATTTCGCCAGAAACATTACTCCAGTCTTTGACTGAAGTAACCTCTCTGGTGAAGCGCACAGAGGCGTACACCAGTAATAAGGTGCACCAAACTCGTTAAGTGGCATGCCCATCTTATACCTACACACCCCTTCATTAACACTGTCTTTCAAAACGGCAGACTAAGGCCATGTGCACACGTTCAGGATTTTTCGCGTTTTTTTCGCGTTTTTTCGCTATACAAACGTGATAAAAACGCGAAAAAAACGCTAACATATACCTCCTATTATTTACAGGGTATTCCGCATTTTTTGTGCAAATGTTGCATTTTTTTCCGCGAAAAAATCGCATCGCGGAAAAAAAAAGCAACATGTTCATTAAAATTGCGGAATTGCGGGGATTCCGCACACCTAGGAGTGCATTGATCTGCTTACTTCCCGCACGGGGCTGTGCACACCATGTGGGAAGTAAGCAGATTATGTGCGGTTGTACCCAGGGTGGAGGAGAGGAGACTCTCCTCCACGGACTGGGCACCATATAATTGGTAAAAAATAAAAGAATTAAAATAAAAAATAGTCATATACTCACCCTCTGATGGCCCGGTGCATGCTGCCGCTTCCGTTCCTTTAGCTGGTCTGTGTTCAGGACCTGCGATGACGTCACGGGCTTGTGATTGGTCGCGTGACCGCTCAGCGACCAATCACAAGCCGCGACGTAATCGAAGGTCCTGAACACACACAGCATCTATAGGAACGGACGCCTGCAGGTGAGTATAACCTTTTTTTTTTTCTTTTTTTATTATTATTTTTAAACATTCTATCTTTTACTATTGATGCTTCATAGGCTGCATCTATAGTAAAAAGTTGGTCACACTTGTCAAACGCTATGTATGACAAGTGTGACCAACCTGTCATGGAAAACTTTAGCATTCTGCAAGCTAATTACGCTTGCAGAATGCTAAAAAAAAGGGAAAAAAACGCAAAAAAAAAAGCGGATTTCTTGCAGAAAATTTCCGGTTTTCTTCAGGAAATTTCTGCAAGAAATCCGGACGTGTGCACATACCCTTAAAGGGACTCTGTCACCTCAAATTGGCCAGATATGTAATGACTTTTTATCTGTCTGATAAGCGGCGTTTCATCTTCATTGACTGCTTTGAGTAAGAAGTTATAATGTTTAATGGCTAACAAAAATAAAATAAATTATAATGACGCAAAGCAAGCTTTTAAGACTATTCGGGTGTCTTCATCAGCATTTTATGTATAACAATGTATGTGAAGAAATAAATCTTCAATTCCATTTCCAAAAAAAGTTGTGTTTCCGTGTAAAATGTAAAGAAAATAAGAATGCAATGATTTGGAAATCTTCTATAGCCATATGTTCACAACAGAATATAGAACACCTCAGAAGTTGAAAGTCAAACAATTTTTCTGTTTCATATAAACCAATTAACAAATTTAGAAATTACATTAACACATCTTAAAGTTGTGATAGGCTTAATTTAAGGTTGGAAGAGTATGTGGTACAAATAAAAAAAAAACACAGCTTTTGGGTCAATTTTCAACTAAGTCAAATGACTGTGTATAAAAAGGACATGTTAGAGAGGCAGAGTCTCTCAAAAGCAGAGATGGTCAGACTTTCACCAATCTGTGAACAGCTGCACTTGAAAATTGTGAACCAATTTCAGAAAAAATGTTCCTCCATGTTAAATTGCAAAGACTTTAAGTATCCCACCATCTTCAATACATGGTCATCAAAATTTTCAGAGATTCTGGAAAAATAGGGACAAGGCTGTCAGTTAATATTGGATGCTTGTGATCAATTGTCTTTTGGGCGACAGACTAACTAGCATGATTTGGTCATGCATATCATGTATGCGCTCAGGAATACTTCTAGAAATCATTTTCTGATCAGTTTGCCGTGTAATCCATAAATGCAAATTAAAGCTTTATCTTTCAAAGAAAAAGCCATGTATCAACAAACTCTAGAAACACTGCAGTCTTCTCTGGGCCAAAGCTTGTTTAAAATTGAGACTAAATGAAAAACTGTTTTGTGGTCAGATAAATCAAAATGTGAGCTTCTTTGTGGAAACCAGACACCGAGACCTGCAGACTCCAGAGTAGGACCATCCAGCTTATCAACGCAAAGCTCAGTCTAACTCTCTGGTATGGGTTTGCACTACACTGTGTTCCAAATTATTATGCAAATAATATTTCCTCATATTTTCTCTAAATTACCTATCTGAATTGCAGTCATTGTTGTTTTCCAGTCATCTACTATCCTAGTATAATTGCAATGTTTTGGAACAAACTGCCTATGAAAACAATATCTTTAAAAAAAAAAAATAATAATAAACACTCAAAATGCATGTTCCAAATTATTATGCACAGCAGAGTTTTCAACCTTTTTTATTTTATTTTGAACAAAAAAATGGTCGATTGTGAAGTTATAAGCATTATCAGCTGATTACAAAATGAAATCAAACCGTTTTCAAGTGAAAACTTTATTCTAGGTGATGTTACATTTGCACATAGGACCCCTTGTTGGAAAGAAGCTTCTGAACTCTCTCGTCCATTGAATTTGTCAGTTTTTGGATGGTTTCTGCTTCAATTGTTTTGCATGTGGACAGAATACCCTCCCAGAGCTGTTGCTTAGATGTGAACTGCCTCCCGCCATCATAGACACTCCTTTTGATGATGCTCCAGAGGTTCTCAATGGGGTTGAGGTCAGGGGAAGATGGTGGCCACACCATAAGTTTGTCCTCTTTTATGCCCATAGCAGCCAGAGATGCAGATGTGTGTTTTGCAGCATGAGACGGTGCATTATCATGCATGAAAATGATCTTGCTGCGGAAAGCACGGTTCTTCCTCTTGAACCATGGCAGGAAGTGTTGTTTTAGAAACTCCACATAGATTATGGAGTTCATCTTTACCCCCTCAGGGATCATAAAGGGGCCGACAATCAGTCTCCCCATGATTCCAGCCCAAAACATTACTCCACCTCCTCCTTGTTGGCGCCTTAGCCGTGTTTTCGTGGGGTGTCCATCAACCAGCCATCCTCCACTCCATCCATCTGGACCATCGAACATTGCACGGCACTCATCGGTGAACAAAACAGTTTAGAAGTCAGTCTTCATGTATCGTTTGGCCCACTGGAGCCATTTCTGCTTGTGTGCAGTGCATAGAGGCGGTCGACAGGATGGCTTACGCACAGCTGTAAACCTCTGAAGGACCCTGCATCTTGTTGTTCTGGGGACGTTGGAGGCACCAGCAGCTTCAAAAACTTGTCTGCTGCTATGACAAGGCATTTTTGCAGCTGCTCTTTTAACCTTACGCAATTGCCTGTTGGAAAGAGTCCTCAATTTTTCCTTATCAGCACGCACACGTGTGTGCTGGGAATCAGCTACATACTTCTTGATTGTGCGATGATCACGATGAAGTGTCTTGGCAATGTTGATTGTAGTCATGCCTTGACCTAAATACTCCACTATTTGTTGCTTCTCAGCAGCCGACACATCCTTTTTCTTTCCCATTTTGGCAAAAAATGTAGGCTGCTTAATAATGTGGAACAGCCTTCTTAAGTGGTCTTGCCTTGATTTGGACACACCTGCCAAACTAATGTGCACAGGTATCTGCAATTGCTTTCAGTGATATAAAGAGCCCTGACACACATCACCATCAATGACAATGAGTTTAAATGACAAACAAAAAAATTCTAACCTTATCACTCCTAAACTCTTTGTGTATAATAATTTGGAACACAGTGTAGTGCCTGACAGGGGCAGCTTACCCACATGAAAGGCACTATCGATGCAGAGCATTATATAGGGGATGTAGAACAACATATTCTCCCATCCAATGTATTTCATGGAAGGCCTTACATATTTCGACAATACAATGATAAACCACATACTGGGTCTATCACAACAGCATGATTTCACAGGAGACGTCAAGTGATGAACTGGCCTTGTGCAGTCCGGACCCTCTCACTAATAGAAAACATTTGTCGTGTTATGAAAATTAAAACCCAGCAAAGAGACCTAGTACTGTTGATCAGCCAGAAATCTACATCAGACGAGAATGGGACAACATTTCTCTCTAGTAATTACAGACTGTAGTAAAAGGGGTGATGATACCCAATGGTAGACATTGTCCTGTCCCAACTTTTTAAGATATTTGTTAGGCTAGGTTCCCATTGCGTTAATGGGATAGCGCTAACGGACAGCGTTGCACGGCGAAATTAACGCCGTGCACCGCGTCCGTTAGCGCTCCCATTGCCGGCAATGTTAGAGCGCATTGCTAGCGCGTGTCATTTTCGGCACGCGCTAGCGATGTGCCGGTCTTTTGTAGCGCGCCTCGGACGCTGCTTGCAGCGTCCGCGGCGCGCCAGAGGTCCGTTCCCCGCTCTCGCAGATCGGGGATCTGCGAGAGCGGGGACGTTAACGCGACCCCTGAACGCGGCCCCGAAAAAGACATTGCGTTAGCGCAATCCGCTAGCGCTCGCGCTAAACGGATTGCACGAACGCAATCTGAACCTAGCCTTACTGCCATCAATCTCTGAGTTAACTCTCTCAAATGAAATGGAAAAATATCTACCTTTTCATCTTTTGATGTGCTCTGTTCTGTTGTGAAAAAAATATGGTTATAAGAGATCTAAAAAAATTTCTCGTTTTCTATACTTTTTACACAGCGCACCAACATTTTTGGAAGTAAGGTTGTATAGACAAAAAGCGCAGAGACATTGCAGAATAAATGGACATTTAAGAATCACAGAATTAATTTGGAGAGTAAATTCTTAATTTGAATAGATATCCAGTGTGAAAGATTTTATTTATTTTTTTGTCCCTAAATCATATTAGAGACCAGACTCCCTCTTTATTTAAAAAATCGGATGTTTCAGATTTAGTTTTGAACAATTTCCTTGTGCGAAATTTAGTGCTGTATAAAGCATGTCAGACATTCATGGCTCTGTATTCCAAGACCCTTTTTGTCTTTGTGATTTGAAATTTCCTTTTTAATATACCATAACTTTCATATGGCCATAAAGACCCACTCCACTCAATGCTCCACTTTTCATATAAAATGTTTTTATGTAATAAGTATTCCACAATACCTTCTATCTGAACAGCCATACACTGTGGGTGAATATGGTAAGTTGCTTGGCTGAGTTTCCATAATATAGATCTTCACATGTTAAAGGGAACCTGTCAGCAGATTTTGCCGCTATAAGATACGGCCACTGCCTTTCAGGGCTTATCTACAGCATTCTATAATGCTGTAGATAAGCCCCCGATCCGACCTGCAAGTGAAGAAAAATAAGTTATATTATACTCACCCAGGGAGAGGGCGGTCCAATGGGTGTCGCAGGTCCTGGTCTGGCGCCTCCCATCTTCTTGCAACGCCGCCCTCCTGCTTCTTCATTGCTCCCCGGCATTGTGCTCCTGCGCAGGCGTACTTCTCTGCCCTGTTGAGGGCAGAGTAAAGTACTGCAGTGCGCAGGTGCTGGGGAAGGTCAGAGAGGCCCAGTGCCTGCGCACTGCAGTACTTTGCTCTGCCCTCAACAGGGCAGAGAAGTACGCCTGCGCAGGAGGGCGGTGTCACTAGAATATGGGAGGCCCCGGACCTGGGACACCCATCGGACTGGGCCACACAGGACCGTCCCCCAGGTGAGTATAATATAACGTATTTTTCTTCACTTGCAGGTTGGACCGCCTGAAAGGCGTTGGCCGCATCTTATAGGGGCCAAAACAGGTGACAGGTTCCCTTTAACCATGCTGAGACATGGCTAGGTGATTTGATTTTTTTTTTTTTTTTTTTTTTTAATACAATACCTTTCATATGGTTCATGTTGTGTCCTGTAACCAAATGTTTGGCCACAGGGAAATAGATCTTTTGGTCTGTTATTGTGTGCCGATGAGGCCTCATCCTTGTTTTTTGGTTTTTTTTAACGTTATGTTGGTCTGTCATTCCTCGCCTGGCAGCTCTAAAATGGATATATGGACTGGATTAACACCAGATCCCAGGGGTTACCCCGGCCTTCACCCTTTAACCTTGTACAGGGATATGGACAAGAACCCCTTGGGTGTGGTCCCGAAGTCAGCTGCTGGCCGATGTGGCAGGCTCCCAAAAGTAGTGAGATAGCCGGGTCTGAACCTGGAAGACTGTCAAGGCACAAATTTGCTAGGCAAAAGAATGGCCAAGAAATGGCTGCAGTCAGACAACAAGAATAAAACAATCCAGCATGAGTGGAGATGGCACAGAGACTTTATCTGGTAGCGCCCATCACTAGGCTAGGAGTATTTGTAGGGTGTGGTGCTGTTCAGTTGGCCAAGTGCACACCCATAATGCCGTAGACTAGACTGCACTTCAGATTCCAGCCTCCGTGGCTAGGCAGAGCCTGTACCAAGCAGAACTTCTGTTCTCGATCTTAACTCCATCACCAGAACTGCCCACAGGATGAAAATGGAGCCTGGTGCCAGAAGCAGACATTGCAAGTTCCAGAAGAGATTTGATGGGTTTTAAAGAGTAACTTTTTTATTTCTTAATTATTGATCAGTCTTTGCAAATGAATACATTTTTGTAATGTACGCCATTACCTTATCTTGCTTATTTTTCTCCCAAACTGAAGCCTGAAAGGGCTGTTTCAACTGCATTGTTCATAACTACAGGTGTACCAAATATCCCTATTCTTGTGTGAACTTTTCTTCTCTTCTCACCCCTCAAGACAGATGAAACCTTTTTTTCAGCCTTCAGTTTTTGGAGAAGCAAGATAAGGTTCTGAGGTACATTACAAAGATTTCTGACTTTGCAAATGAAATTTTAAAAAAATTACTCTTATGTTTGTCATTTTTTCCCAATAGGAGAATAGTAATAGGAAAATGAGTGCACAGAATCATATACACCACACATTAAATGTAGAAAATGTGATTATTCCTTAAATCTTCTACACCTACTGTTTTTTGGGATCTAAGATTCCGGGACATTAACATGTTATACGTCCAATGTGGTACCTAACACTGCGCACTAAATGTCCTTCTGCAGGTCTTCATGTTGAGGACTCAAAACAGAAACTTAAAGCAGGGATATGAGGTTTTATCTTCTTACAACTACAGACAAAAAATGTACCGGTATCTACCTTTCATTCCATGAACCAAATGAAAGTTGTGATATTAAAAGGCACTTTCAAATCTTAGATACAGAAGGGTCTATGAATAATATTTCCTTACAGTCACTGATGCACTTAAATCCTTTGATAGATTTAGGCCAGTTGGACAAAATAATGGAAACACCTGGAAACATCAACAAAAGTTAGTTTAATATGGAGTAGGTCCACCTTTTGCGGCGATTACAGCCTCAATTCTCCGAGGTATGGATTCATACAAGGTATGAATTGTTTCCAAAGGAATTTTAGCCCATTCTGCAGTTAAAACACCCTCCAGTTCTTTGAGCGACGATGACGGCGGAAATCGACGTCTAACTTGAATCTCTAAAATTGACCATAAATGCTCAATAATGTTGAGGTCTGGGGATTGTGGGGGCCAGATGAGATGCTAACCTTCATTAGAATGTTCCTCGTGCCATGCTTTAACGATTCTAGCTGTATGAATTGGTGCATTACCATCTTGAAAGATGGCGTTCCCCTCCGGGAACAGTGCTTGAATCATTGGATGCACTTGGTCGCCCAAAATGCCTAAATAATCTCTGCTGTTAATTCTTCCATGTAGGGATAGCATTGGCCCGGCGGATCTCCACAAAATAGCACCCCAGATCATCACAGAACCTCCGCTATGTTTTACGGTTGGGAGAAGGCAGTCTGGATGGAATGCTTCTTTCGGCTGTCTCCAAACGTACAGTCAGCCGGAGATCGGAAATGGGGTAAACGATGATTCGTCTGAGAATATCACATGTTTCCACTGCTCGAGGGACCAATTCTGGAGGTTTCTACACCACTCTAAACGCTTGGAAACCTTTGTCATTGAGAGCAGCGGTTTTCTAATTGCAGCTCTTCCGTGGAATCCAGATTTGTGCAGCTCCTGACTAACAGTTTTCCTGGAAACTGGGTTCTGTAGGTGTTCATTGAGCTCAACATTGATTTTCGAAGCCGTGGTCTTGCGATCCTCTCTCACAATTCGATTTAGAGTCCGACTTTCTCTCTGTCAGCTTTGACTTTTGGCCGGACCTGTGCTTTGCTGCGGACGTTTTTCCTTCTCTTTCAAACGCAGTCATTACTTTGGAGACAGTACCTCTTGACACGCAAGCATTCAGGCACTTTCTGTTACACTAGCGCCTGCCATACGAGCACCAACAATTTGGCCTCTTTGAAAATCCGAGACGTCTGCCATTGGTATCCGGTTCTCATCAATGTTCTTACAATTATGCAAAACAAACAGTTAATTTACATACACATCACATAACACAAATAATCAACTACAAAACATTACCATATGTCAAGGTTTGCATGTTTATCACATGTTCGAAGATTATGATGCCAAAACGTTAGGTGTTTCCATTATTTTGTCCAACCCCTGTATGTCTGATTTAGGTTTCAGATCTTCTGGGGTGCAGCTATCACAGATGGTTCTACTGGGCCTGGAGTGGATGACAACCTGCCAGTGTGTATCTGGGAACACACATCCAGCTGCAAATAACATTCAATTGAAAACCTATTGTGGAGCATAAAGTTAAAGGGAACTTGTCCCCAGGTTAGGCCGATACGAGTTACGGCCACTGCCTTTCTGGGCTGATATACAGCACCTTATAATGCTGTATATAAGCCTCCAACCTGACCTGGAAGAGGAGAAAAATAACTTTTATTATACTTGCGGGGCGGTCCGGTCTGATGGGTGTCGCTCTTCTTGGTCCGGCGTCTCTCAACTTCTTGCAATGCTGCCCTCCTGCTTGCTTCATGTGAATAATGCATCCCTGCATCATCCACACGGGCTCCCTGGAATTGCGCTCCTGTGCAGGCCTACTTATCTGCCCTGTTGAGGGCAGAGAAAAGTCCTGCAGTGCGCAGGCATTGGGCCTCTCTGACCTTTCCTGGGGCCTACACACTGCAGTACTTTGCTTTGTCCTCAACAGGGCAGATAAGTACGCCTGCGCAGAAGCGCGATGCCGGGGAGACTGTGTGGATGATGCAGGGACATGTCATCCACATGAACCAAGAAGGATGACTGCATCACAAGAAGATGGGAGGAGCCGGACCAAGAAGAGCGACACCCCTCGGACCGGACCGAGCCGCAAGTGAGTATAAGAAGTTAATTTTCAGTTCTTCCAGGTTGGGGGCCGATATACAGCCTTGTAGAATGCTGTAGATCAGCCCTAAAAGGCAGTGGCCACATCTCATATCTGCCTAACCTGGTGACTGATTCCCTTTAATGTCCCATTTTCTGGCTGCAATATAAAAATAATGTCCTCCATTATGGCCCAATACATACATTAATAATGTCCCCAGTTGTACTCCATACTTTAGCAATGTGCCTTCCCTTGTCGGCCCATACATTATTAATTTATGATGGTGCCACAATTTTGGCTTTTCCAACTGTATCAAGGCATAAAAGGTGGACGCTATAGCTACTGTATGGGTGTCGCTGGGGACTGTGCCACTACTGCTGTATTTAATTACAAAGTGAGAAATCTCTAGTGTATGGGGGCAGAAAGATTAATTTTACTATTGTAGAGGGTCACAAAAGTGCAAGTTATAGAAGTTCTTAAGCATTAGCACTGCGTAGGGGCCATAGGTGAGGAGGACATTTCTACTGTGAGTGGGTCATAAATGGGTACATCACTACAGTTTTTTATTTTTGGGGATATTGTTACTGTGGAGGGAAGAAAAGGGAAGAAGTTTTCCTGTGCAGGGCACCAGAGTGGTACTTTGAAACTTTTCTTCATCTGGCACAATGTATAAGTGGGGAAAAAAATGGGAAAGATCCTCTAGAAATTATTAGCCACAGATGTTTGTTACATTCTGCAGAGATGAGTCGTAGCTAGATTAAGTCCTAGTCCGTGCTAGATGAAGATAAGTGAAAATAAATTACTTTAATTGGAGAATTCAATGGATTTACATAATTTTACACTATAAACCATTTACAGAGCCCCTGTGTTTAATGTCTCTGGTGATCATTAGTATATACTGTAAATGTACAATATATCTGCAGAGCTCCTGTGTATAACTCTGTGGTCATCCTTATTACGGTTAGTACTGTGGTTTTTGTTAAGTTTGGTAGTATTCAATTGCAGTGTTGATCATATGTGGTCTGGTCATGGTGTGGTGGTGTTTGTCCCTTGTATAAGGGTGGATAATTTCCAAGACTATGAACACTTATGGTGTGTTGGCATTTTATTGGAATTTTATTTGCATTTGTATGTGGTGTTATTGCTATTTTTGTTTTGGTGTAATAGTTTGTTCAATAACGGTATGGCGATTATTATCTGGTAACTATGACTCTATTATTTTAGAAATATTACTTAGAAAATTCTTATTGCTGCGTTTTCTGTAAAGATGTCTAGTATATATTTTATGTCTTTCTTTACGGTGGAAGTGGGGGGAACGCAGACATACCCTTTATAGAATCTAGCCACATAACGGGGGCGGGCTTGCAGCTGATCTTCATGCTGGAGGTGAGGCACATGTATAATTTTGCTTTAGGGCTCATTGATCTCTAGTTCAACAACTGCTCCATTCACATTGGACTCTTCAGAGCCTTGGTTCTCTGAAGGTGGAGGACCCAGTGGTCCGAACCCCTAGCGATTGGGAAGTTAACTCCTATCCTGTGGATAGGAGAAAACTTTCAAACTTGATGATAAGCTTCAACTAATCTTCCATCAATTTAGGGACAATAAAACTTTTACTCATCTAAACTAATCCAATTAAGGATTTACTCTCCAACCTCATTCCGTGTCCATTTATTATATGGTGTCTGCTCCTTTTACATATACATACATTTACGCACTATACATGTGCACACATGTGTTTCTTCAGATACTTTGTTATACCATACCTGCAGAAGAGACCGAATTAGTCTTCAAGGCTAGTAACCTCATTTTTTATTAGCCATGAAATGGTATCATGTTTTGTTTCTCCTACTGCGAGCAATATATAATATTTTTCAACTGGCTAACACAGTACAAAACCTTAATCTCTTTTGTATAGATTTAAAAAATAATCCTGCTCCTTTGCAGTGTTCATGTTAACCACTTCCTGTTCTTTAGAGAGCTCTTTCTCATTATAGCCAGGATGACTTTTCATAACACATCTATTACAATCCTGGAGACAGATAGCACATGATCTACTATAGGCAATGGGTAGTGGACACCGCTTGCCCCCTTCCCCTCCCTGCCCAGTGGCCACCTTGCAGAGGATGCCTAGACCACTCTACCAGCAGTGAGTGAGTTGTCTCCAGACTCTAGTTTCCTATGTTCATGAGGCTACATAAAGAAATATCTACCTGGTGCACCCCACTAATGTTCACTGTGCTGCAGCAATGTCGACACACATGACCACTGCAGGCAATCACGCTATCCTTATCAGTCACACATGTACATGGCTGCAGCCCTCTAGGCCTATATTTGTTGATCCTGCAAAACCCATTTACGGTAATTTGGGAAGTGTTTTTTTGTTGTTTTTCTTCCTACAATTTGCGTTTTAGCTGTAACCTTTCTCTCCCTTAATTTTGTTTTCTCTAGGCCCAGCTCAGTCAGGCATACTCACTGATCGGGAGGTGGTCAGTCTTTTCCTGCACTTTACAGTAAACCCCAAACCTCGAGTAGAGTTTATAGACAGGCCAAGGTGTTGTCTTCGTGGGAAAGAATGTAATATTAACCGTTTCCAGCAGGTAGAAAGTCGATGGGGTTACAGTGGTACCAGCGATCGAATAAGGTACTGTATTTGTAATCTATGTATGGTGAAACCATAAATGCTGCATGTTCTATAGCATCTCTCCATGATTGGACTGTAAGCCTGGAAAAAAAACAAAATCTCACAATCACACTTGTTGTGCAGCCACTCTTTTAAACTGAGGAAGTAGTTCATGTCAGATACATTTTCTTTTTCCTACTATGAGAGCTCATTAGTGATGCTCACAGAATGCCCCTTTTTATATATATAAAGAAAAAAAACTTGCCATCTCCCCATTAGAGCTTCCATGTCTGAAAATTAAACATGTCACCCAGTATTTACAGCGTAAAATCAAGTGATCAGGCCATTTTTAGTGATGAGCGAACGTGCTGGGATAAGGTGTTTTCTGGAAATGCTCATGTGCTAACCGAGTAACTTCGGCGTGCTCGAATAATATGCTCGAGTCCCTGCGGCTGCATGTCTCACGGCTGTTCGACAGCCACAACACATGCAGGGGATTGCCTAACAAACAAGCAGTCCCTGCATGTGTTGTCTGTCGAACAGCAGCGAAATATGCAATGTTTTATTTTCTTTCTGTGAAAGAGGACCATGTTTGTATGTAAAAACTTGTCAAAGGAGTCCTAAGAGGACGATGAGTGGTTCTGACAGGCAGTGCACAATAAGCCAATTGCAGCTGAATTAACCATGAACAATGAACATGTCCGGGAGTACAACTCATTTGCTCAGATGGGCTAGAACAGCGGATGACCTGTTTGAGGGTCATTGCTCTCTAAGGGAAACAGAAGGCCACCCTTTAGAAGGGAAACGAGCGCATAATTTGGGTCAGGAGTGGAAAAACAAGGCCTGGTTGGATGAATTCACTTTCTATTGCACTATGCTGATAGGAAGGTCAGAATTTGGCAGAAGCAGCAAGAATATCAGATCTGTTCCTATCAGGTGTCGAAAACTCAGGCTGGTGGAGATAGAGTAATGGTGTGTAATGTATTTTTTTGCATACCTTGGCTCCCCTAATACATGTGAATGGACAGTAGGCAGGAGCAGAAGAAAGAAACTTGGGTGAAATGAAAGTAATCGCGGCCACCCCTCAGTTACCTTTATTTCCCCTCAGTTCCTTTCTTCTGCTCTGTGCCTGCCTACATTGCGGTTAGGCATTCTGTTAGTCACCGCTGGTTCCTATGACTGCACTGTCCGCTTTCATTTAACCCGTTTGCACATTGCACTTTCCAATAGCAGTTTATACATGTATGTTCTAAGTACTGTTACCTTGGTTCTAATTTTGATGATCTCTTTAGTCATTTTATTTGCCATTTGTCACTTTATTCATTTACGATTAATTGCCTTGGCATTTCTATGTATGACACTTTTTACCATTTACTTGTTGGTTGAAAAATATTTTTATATATTTAATAAAAACCATTATATATGAAAATAGCGACATATTGTGAATGGCCAGTCGCCACTCATCTAGGTCACATGATGCACCGCTTTTGGCATTCAAAACCTCACTATGACATGGATTCCACTAGATGCTGAATTGTGGTGGTTCATCAGTGTCCTTCTTAAATGTTCCAGGCAAGGAGAAGAGAATTGAAGGAGGTTTCCACCTGTAGTAGTTGCATGTCGGACAGATTTATGTAAATGGAATAAGTTACATTTTTATTACTAAAATATTTAGAATTGAGAGTCCTCAGTGGTTGATACCTTTTAATGGCTAACTGAAAAGATGGTAACAAATTGCAAGCTTTCGAGACTACATACGTCTCTTCATCAGGCAAGATATATTTCTTTCCTGTATTTTTATTACTGTTACTTCTCAACTTTTTGCTGAACTTTTTTTATTTATTTTTTTGTATTGTAAACATTTCAGGTTCTCAGTTAATCGACGAATATTTGTTGTGGGCTTTGCACTTTATGGTTCAATACATGGTCCAACAGACTATCAAGTTAATATACAGGTATGAGTATTGTATTTATTGTGTCATAATGTAACCTATAGCGTTATTACGGTATATAGCCAGAAAAAAATCCAGTCCCAAGGTAACTAAACAACCTGACCTAGTTTGCCTCTTGTTCTTCAGTCATTTTCTGGCTAAATGCTACCAATTTGTGCCAAATGTATGCTGCCCGATACAATCAATGTCATATAATTAGCTGTTAGCCAAATCCTTAGGTATCTCCCATCTCCTAGTTTCAGCTGAAGCTACTTGATGCAGTGTGTATGCTGCCAGAACCCTTAGGTGTCTCCCATCTCCTAGTTTCAGCTGAAGCCACTTGATGCAGTGTGCATGCTGCCTGAACTCTCAGGTGTCTCCCATCTCCTAGTTTCAGCTGAAGCTACTTGATGCAGTGTGTATGCTGCCAGAACCCTCAGGTGTCTCCAATCTCCTAGTTTCAGCTGAAGCCACTTCATGCAGTGTGCATGCTGCCTGAACTCTCAGGTGTCTCCCATCTCCTAGTTTCAGCTGAAGCTACTTGATGCAGTGTGTATGCTGCCTGAACCCTCAGGTATCTCCCATCTCCTAGTTTCAGCTGAAGCCACTTGATGCAGTGTGCATGCTGCCTGAACTCTCAGGTGTCTCCCATCTCCTAGTTTCAGCTGAAGCTACTTGATGCAGTGTGTATGCTGCCTGAACCCTCAGGTATCTCCCATCTCCTAGTTTCAGCTGAAGCCACTTGATGCAGTGTGTATGCTGCCAGAACCCTCGGGTATCTCTCATCTCCTAGTTTCAGCTGAAGCCACTTGATGCAGTGTGCATGCTGCCTGAACCCTCGGGTGTCTCCATCTCCTAGTTTCAGCTGAAGTCACTTGATGCAGTGTGTATGCTGCCTGAACTCTCAGGTATCTCCCATCTCCTAGTTTCAGCTGAAGCTATGTGATGCAGTGTGCATGCTGCCTGAACTCTCAGGTGTCTCCCATCTCCTAGTTTCAGCTGAAGCTGCGTGATGCAGTGTGTATGCTGCCTGAACCCTCAGGTATCTCCCATCTCCTAGTTTCAGCTGAAGCCACTTGATGCAGTGTGCATGCTGCCTGAACCCTCGGGTGTCTCCATCTCCTAGTTTCAGCTGAAGCCACTTGATGCAGTGTGTATGCTGCCTGAACTCTCAGGTATCTCCCATCTCCTAGTTTCAGCTGAAGCTACGTGATGCAGTGTGCATGCTGCCTGAACTCTCAGGTGTCTCCCATCTCCTAGTTTCAGCTGAAGCCACTTGATGCAGTGTGTATGCTGCCTGAACCCTCGGGTGTCTCCCCTCTCCTAGTTTCAGCCGAAGCCACTTGATGCAGTGTGCATGCTGCCTGAACGCTCAGGTGTCTCCCATCTCCTAGTTTCAGCTGAAGCCACTTGATGCAGTGTGTATGCTGCCTGAACTCTCAGGTGTCTCCAATCTCCTAGTTTCAGCTGAAGTAACCTGATGCAGTGTGTATGCACTAGTTTCAGCTGAAGCCACTTGATGCAGTGTGCATGCTGCCTGAACTCTCAGGTGTCTCCCCTCTCCTAGTTTCAGCTGAAGCCACTTGATGCAGTGTGTATGCTGCCTGAACTCTCAGGTGTCTCCCATCTCCTAGTTTCAGCTGAAGCCACTTGATGCAGTGTGCATGCTGCCTGAACTCTCAGGTGTCTCCCATCTCCTAGTTTCAGCTGAAGTAACCTGATGCAGTGTGTATGCTGCTTGAACTCTCAGGTGTCTCCCATCTCCTAGTTTCAGCTGAAGCCACTTGATGCAGTGTGTATGCTGCCTGAACCCTCAGGTGTCTCCCATCTCCTAGTTTCAGCTGAAGCCACTTGATGCAGTGTGTATGCTGCCTGAACTCTCAGGTGTCTCCCATCTCCTAGTTTCAGCTGAAGTAACCTGATGCAGTGTGTATGCTGCCTGAACCCTCAGGTGTCTCCTCTCTCCTAGTTTCAGCTGAAGCCACTTGATGCAGTGTGTATGCTGCCTGAACTCTCAGGTATCTCCCATCTCCTAGTTTCAGCTGAAGCTACGTGATGCAGTGTGCATGCTGCCTGAACTCTCAGGTGTCTCCCATCTCCTAGTTTCAGCTGAAGCTGCGTGATGCAGTGTGTATGCTGCCTGAACCCTCAGGTATCTCCCATCTCCTAGTTTCAGCTGAAGCTACTTGATGCAGTGTGTATGCTGCCTGAACCCTCAGGTATCTCCCATCTCCTAGTTTCAGCTGAAGCCACTTGATGCAGTGTGCATGCTGCCTGAACCCTCGGGTGTCTCCATCTCCTAGTTTCAGCTGAAGCCACTTGATGCAGTGTGTATGCTGCCTGAACTCTCAGGTATCTCCCATCTCCTAGTTTCAGCTGAAGCTGCGTGATGCAGTGTGTATGCTGCCTGAACCCTCAGGTATCTCCCATCTCCTAGTTTCAGCTGAAGCTACTTGATGCAGTGTGTATGCTGCCTGAACCCTCAGGTATCTCCCATCTCCTAGTTTCAGCTGAAGCCACTTGATGCAGTGTGCATGCTGCCTGAACCCTCGGGTGTCTCCATCTCCTAGTTTCAGCTGAAGCCACTTGATGCAGTGTGTATGCTGCCTGAACTCTCAGGTATCTCCCATCTCCTAGTTTCAGCTGAAGCTACGTGATGCAGTGTGCATGCTGCCTGAACTCTCAGGTGTCTCCCATCTCCTAGTTTCAGCTGAAGCCACTTGATGCAGTGTGTATGCTGCCTGAACCCTCGGGTGTCTCCCCTCTCCTAGTTTCAGCCGAAGCCACTTGATGCAGTGTGCATGCTGCCAGAACTCTCAGGTGTCTCCCCTCTCCTAGTTTCAGCTGAAGCCACTTGATGCAGTGTGTATGCTGCCAGAACTCTCAGGTGTCTCCCCTCTCCTAGTTTCAGCTGAAGCCACTTGATGCAGTGTGTATGCTGCCTGAACTCTCAGGTGTCTCCCATCTCCTAGTTTCAGCTGAAGCCACTTGATGCAGTGTGTATGCTGCCTGAACCCTCAGGTGTCTCCCATCTCCTATTTTCAGCTGAAGCCACTTGATGCAGTGTGTATGCTGCCTGAACCCTCGGGTGTCTCCCCTCTCCTAGTTTCAGCTGAAGCCACTTGATGCAGTGTGTATGCTGCCTGAACCCTCGGGTGTCTCCCCTCTCCTAGTTTCAGCTGAAGCCACTTGATGCAGTGTGTATGCTGCCTGAACCCTCGGGTGTCTCCCCTCTCCTAGTTTCAGCTGAAGCCACTTGATGCAGTGTGTATGCTGCCTGAACCCTCGGGTGTCTCCCCTCTCCT
The DNA here is from genome assembly GCF_051348905.1 of Ranitomeya variabilis. Lineage (NCBI taxonomy): Eukaryota > Metazoa > Chordata > Amphibia > Anura > Dendrobatidae > Ranitomeya > Ranitomeya variabilis. The sequence continues at coordinate 778,724,548 of NC_135232.1, forward strand.
AGTTTCAGCTGAAGCCACTTGATGCAGTGTGTATGCTGCCTGAACCCTCGGGTGTCTCCCCTCTCCTAGTTTCAGCTGAAGCCACTTGATGCAGTGTGTATGCTGCCTGAACTCTCAGGTGTCTCCCCTCTCCTAGTTTCAGCTGAAGCCACTTGATGCAGTGTGTATGCTGCCTGAACCCTCGGGTGTCTCCCCTCTCCTAGTTTCAGCTGAAGCCACTTGATGCAGTGTGTATGCTGCCTGAACCCTCGGGTGTCTCCCCTCTCCTAGTTTCAGCTGAAGCCACTTGATGCAGTGTGTATGCTGCCTGAACCCTCGGGTGTCTCCCCTCTCCTAGTTTCAGCCGAAGCCACTTGATGCAGTGTGCATGCTGCCTGAACGCTCAGGTGTCTCCCATCTCCTAGTTTCAGCTGAAGCCACTTGATGCAGTGTGTATGCTGCCTGAACTCTCAGGTGTCTCCCATCTCCTAGTTTCAGCTGAAGTAACCTGATGCAGTGTGTATGCACTAGTTTCAGCTGAAGCCACTTGATGCAGTGTGCATGCTGCCTGAACTCTCAGGTGTCTCCCCTCTCCTAGTTTCAGCTGAAGCCACTTGATGCAGTGTGTATGCTGCCTGAACTCTCAGGTGTCTCCCATCTCCTAGTTTCAGCTGAAGCCACTTGATGCAGTGTGCATGCTGCCTGAACTCTCAGGTGTCTCCCATCTCCTAGTTTCAGCTGAAGTAACCTGATGCAGTGTGTATGCTGCTTGAACTCTCAGGTGTCTCCCATCTCCTAGTTTCAGCTGAAGCCACTTGATGCAGTGTGTATGCTGCCTGAACCCTCAGGTGTCTCCCATCTCCTAGTTTCAGCTGAAGCCACTTGATGCAGTGTGTATGCTGCCTGAACTCTCAGGTGTCTCCCATCTCCTAGTTTCAGCTGAAGTAACCTGATGCAGTGTGTATGCTGCATGAACCCTCAGGTGTCTCCTCTCTCCTAGTTTCAGCTGAAGCCACTTGATGCAGTGTGTATGCTGCCTGAACTCTCAGGTATCTCCCATCTCCTAGTTTCAGCTGAAGCTACGTGATGCAGTGTGCATGCTGCCTGAACTCTCAGGTGTCTCCCATCTCCTAGTTTCAGCTGAAGCTGCGTGATGCAGTGTGTATGCTGCCTGAACCCTCAGGTATCTCCCATCTCCTAGTTTCAGCTGAAGCTACTTGATGCAGTGTGTATGCTGCCTGAACCCTCAGGTATCTCCCATCTCCTAGTTTCAGCTGAAGCCACTTGATGCAGTGTGCATGCTGCCTGAACCCTCGGGTGTCTCCATCTCCTAGTTTCAGCTGAAGCCACTTGATGCAGTGTGTATGCTGCCTGAACTCAGGTATCTCCCATCTCCTAGTTTCAGCTGAAGCTGCGTGATGCAGTGTGTATGCTGCCTGAACCCTCTGGTATCTCCCATCTCCTAGTTTCAGCTGAAGCTACTTGATGCAGTGTGTATGCTGCCTGAACCCTCAGGTATCTCCCATCTCCTAGTTTCAGCTGAAGCCACTTGATGCAGTGTGCATGCTGCCTGAACCCTCGGGTGTCTCCATCTCCTAGTTTCAGCTGAAGCCACTTGATGCAGTGTGTATGCTGCCTGAACTCTCAGGTATCTCCCATCTCCTAGTTTCAGCTGAAGCTACGTGATGCAGTGTGCATGCTGCCTGAACTCTCAGGTGTCTCCCATCTCCTAGTTTCAGCTGAAGCCACTTGATGCAGTGTGTATGCTGCCTGAACCCTCGGGTGTCTCCCCTCTCCTAGTTTCAGCCGAAGCCATTTGATGCAGTGTGCATGCTGCCAGAACTCTCAGGTGTCTCCCCTCTCCTAGTTTCAGCTGAAGCCACTTGATGCAGTGTGTATGCTGCCTGAACCCTCGGGTGTCTCCCCTCTCCTAGTTTCAGCTGAAGCCACTTGATGCAGTGTGCATGCTGCCTTAACCCTCGGGTGTCTCCCATCTCCTAGTTTCAGCTGAAGTAACCTGATGCAGTGTGTATGCTGCCTGAACTCTCAGGTGTCTCCCATCTCCTAGTTTCAGCTGAAGCCACTTGATGCAGTGTGTATGCTGCCTGAACCCTCGGGTGTCTCCCCTCTCCTAGTTTCAGCCGAAGCCACTTGATGCAGTGTGCATGCTGCCAGAACTCTCAGGTGTCTCCCCTCTCCTAGTTTCAGCTGAAGCCACTTGATGCAGTGTGTATGCTGCCTGAACCCTCGGGTGTCTCCCCTCTCCTAGTTTCAGCTGAAGCCACTTGATGCAGTGTGCATGCTGCCTGAACTCTCAGGTGTCTCCCATCTCCTAGTTTCAGCTGAAGTAACCTGATGCAGTGTGTATGCTGCCTGAACTCTCAGGTGTCTCCCATCTCCTAGTTTCAGCTGAAGCCACTTGATGCAGTGTGTATGCTGCCTGAACTCTCAGGTGTCTCCCATCTCCTAGTTTCAGCTGAAGTAACCTGATGCAGTGTGTATGCTGCCTGAACCCTCAGGTGTCTCCCATCTCCTAGTTTCAGCTGAAGCCACTTGATGCAGTGTGTATGCTGCCTGAACTCTCAGGTGTCTCCCATCTCCTAGTTTCAGCTGAAGTAACCTGATGCAGTGTGTATGCTGCCTGAACTCTCAGGTGTCTCCCATCTCCTAGTTTCAGCTGAAGTAACCTGATGCAGTGTGTATGCTGCCTGAACTCTCAGGTGTCTCCCATCTCCTAGTTTCAGCTGAAGCCACTTGATGCAGTGTGTATGCTGCCTGAACCCTCAGGTGTCTCCCATCTCCTATTTTCAGCTGAAGCCACTTGATGCAGTGTGTATGCTGCCTGAACCCTCGGGTGTCTCCCCTCTCCTAGTTTCAGCTGAAGCCACTTGATGCAGTGTGTATGCTGCCTGAACCCTCGGGTGTCTCCCCTCTCCTAGTTTCAGCTGAAGCCACTTGATGCAGTGTGTATGCTGCCTGAACCCTCGGGTGTCTCCCCTCTCCTAGTTTCAGCTGAAGCCACTTGATGCAGTGTGTATGCTGCCTGAACACTCGGGTGTCTCCCCTCTCCTAGTTTCAGCTGAAGCCACTTGATGCAGTGTGTATGCTGCCTGAACTCTCAGGTGTCTCCCCTCTCCTAGTTTCAGCTGAAGCCACTTGATGCAGTGTGTATGCTGCCTGAACCCTCGGGTGTCTCCCCTCTCCTAGTTTCAGCTGAAGCCACTTGATGCAGTGTGTATGCTGCCTGAACCCTCGGGTGTCTCCCCTCTCCTAGTTTCAGCTGAAGCCACTTGATGCAGTGTGTATGCTGCCTGAACCCTCGGGTGTCTCCCCTCTCCTAGTTTCAGCTGAAGCCACTTGATGCAGTGTGTATGCTGCCTGAACCCTCGGGTGTCTCCCCTCTCCTAGTTTCAGCTGAAGCCACTTGATGCAGTGTGTATGCTGCCTGAACCCTCGGGTGTCTCCCCTCTCCTAGTTTCAGCTGAAGCCACTTGATGCAGTGTGTATGCTGCCTGAACTCTCAGGTGTCTCCCATCTCCTAGTTTCAGCTGAAGCCACTTGATGCAGTGTGTATGCTGCCTGAACCCTCGGGTGTCTCCCCTCTCCTAGTTTCAGCTGAAGCCACTTGATGCAGTGTGTATGCTGCCTGAACCCTCGGGTGTCTCCCCTCTCCTAGTTTCAGCTGAAGCCACTTGATGCAGTGTGTATGCTGCCTGAACCCTCGGGTGTCTCCCCTCTCCTAGTTTCAGCTGAAGCCACTTGATGCAGTGTGTATGCTGCCTGAATCCTCGGGTGTCTCCCCTCTCCTAGTTTCAGCTGAAGCCACTTGATGCAGTGTGTATGCTGCCTGAACCCTCCGGTGTCTCCCCTCTCCTAGTTTCAGCTGAAGCCACTTGATGCAGTGTGTATGCTGCCTGAACTCTCAGGTGTCTCTTTTCTAACATTTCCTGCAAGGTTTTTAAGTTCTTTCTAACATGATGCTGATTAGCATTTAAAAGGAATCTGTGAGCATGTTTTTGCTTGTAATCTGAGAACAGGTTGATGTAGTGGCAGATACCCTGATTTCAGAGATTTATCACCTACTGGACTGCATGGTGTGATTTGGATAGAATCTCTGTTGTAGATGTAGAAGTGGTCAGAATGTTTGTGGAATCCCACCCACACCACTGATATGCTGCTTGAAACTACAGCAAGCTGGCTGCTGAGGAACTGTCCAATACCAGCAATCAGGCTCTGTTCCCATACATCATGATGCAATCAGATTAAATGGCAAAAACCTGCTGACAGATTTCCTCTAATGCAGTAAGGGAAAAATATTTGAAATAAGAGGTCCATGTTGATCGTCCTGCTATCATGTAGGGTAGATCCAAAGCATGGCATTGAGACATTAGGTGGTAGAAATATAGTTTGCAATAGAGGTCTGCTGATGAAGAACCTCAAAACTTCTACAAAGTTAAAATGCTAATTGCATTATTTCAGAACATGCAGTCTGTCATTCTATTACTCTACGTATATACTTGGAGCACATGAAACGTGCAAATCTGTCTTAAAATCTAGCACATGCTACTATACAATCCTGAATCCACGTGGAGCAAAACTATTCTGCCTTGTTTAAATCATAATTATGTAAGTATTTTTTATTCCTTCTTCTCCTTTTTTGTAGATTATTCACACAGATAGCAATACAGTTCTTGGGCAGAATGACACAGGATTCAGTTGTGATGGTTCTTCAAGTACATTTAGGGTGATGTTTAAAGAACCAGTGGAAATCCTACCTAATGTCAACTACACTGCATGTGCGACACTAAAGGTATTGCATAACCAAATGATTCTGTTTTGTTGTTTTTCTAATTGATAGTGTTATATTTGTAAGGTTTTGTTTTGTTTTTTTAAATGTCTAAATTAAATCCAAATTTTTGGGGAATATATTCTGTTAAATGGGCCATAGAAGCTAAGGAAAAGCCGTTATAGCCACAAAAGTATTAGACCCCAATTCATCTATATTGTCATTATGTATATACTTACACATTGTAAGAAGATCACCCTTTTGTTTCTCCAAAACCGAATAACCCCAGATATGATAGCTAGTGATGAGCGATTATACTCGTTACTCGAGATTTCTCGAGCATGCTCGGGGGTCCTCCGAGTATTTTTTAGTCCTCTGAGATTTAGTTTTTCTTGCCGCAGCAGAATGATTTACATCTGTTAGCCAGCATAAGTACATATGGGGATACCCTAGCAACCAGGCAACCCCCACATGTACTTATGCTGGCTAACAGATGTAAATCATTCAGCTGCGGCAAGAAAAACTACATCTCCGAGCACTAAAAAATACTCAGAGGGCCCCCGAGCATGCTCGAGAAATCTCGAGTAACGAGTATATTCGCTCATCACTAATGATAACCAGTTTTGGTATTACAGATCACCCATAGCCTCAGTTGCTCTTCCCTGCACCCGCTCTAGTTCAGCTATGTCCTCCTTATACACTGGACACCAAAACCGTGCACAATATTCGAAGTGTGGCCACACTAGTGACTCTTGTAGGGGCAAAACTATATTTTTATGTTTGTCATCGACGTCTATCCTTCTTTAACCCCTTCACCGCGAAGCTCGTTTTCGCCTTCCTGACCAGACAAATTTTTACAGTTCTGACCACTGTCACTTGGAGGTAATAACTCTGGAACGCTTCAACGGATGCCAGTGATTCTTAGATTTTCTCGTGGCATATTGTACTTTGATAGTGGTAACATTTCTCTGATATGACTTGATAATTTTTTTTACAAATAAACGCATTTATATAGTTTTCTTATGTTTTGGCGCTTTTACACAATAAACTATAACTTTTTTTTTATTTTTTTGCTGATGGAGCTGTATGGCTTGTTTTTTGCGGGACAAGATGAAGTTTTCAGCGGTACCATGTTTATTTCTATCTTACTTTTTGATTGTGTTTTATTCCGCTTTGTTCGGAGGTATGATGATAAAGCATTGTTTTTTGCCTTGTTTTTTATTTATTTTTTATTTGGTGTTCACTAAAAGGGTTAACTAGTGGGACAGTTTTATAGGTCTAGGCGGTAACAAATATATGTACTTTTCTATTGTTTCTTTTGTTCGTTTATTTTTTCTTTTTTCATTCAAATATTTTTGTAGATAAAAAAAAATCCAAAAAAAAATCGAGATTGTAAGATTTTTTTCCAATTTAAAAACCTTTTTTTACTCTTTTTTACTTTGTCCCAATATGGGACAATAATTTTTTGCAGGCTGATCGCTTCTACAGCATGGAGATGCAGCAGCATCCCCAAGCTGTAGAAACTGTCAGCTCTGCACTAATAATAATAATACAAGACCACCAATTGTGCAGTAAAGCACTCTAATATCAGGGTATAATATAAGGTAGTACACATCTTAATTGTGTAGCAGGGGTAGCCCCCTCATAGAATATAATGTAGTTCCCTCATAGGGTATAATGCAGCCCTCCATAGAATATAATGTAGCCCCCTCATAAGGTATAATGTAGCCCCCCCCACAGAATATAATGTAGCCCCCTCATAGGATATAATGTAGCCCCCTCATAAGGTATAATGTAGCCCCCTCATAGGATATAATGTAGCCCCCTCATAAGGTATAATGCAGCCTCCCTCCCCCCCACACAGAATATAATGTAGCTTCCTCATAGGGTATAATGCTGCCTCCCCCCCCCCCCCCAAAGAATATAATGCAGCCCCACATGGAATATACTCCTCCCCCCCCCCCCCCCCAATCCCAGAATATTAACCAGTACCACCAGCTGCACTGCCGTCTGCCTGGCACACACAGCATGGTGCACGATGTCGTCACTGGTGATGCACCTGCTGTGTCAGAGGGAGAGGGAGCGTCAGATGACGCTCTCTCCTCCATTATTGCTTTCAACTGTATTGTCATCTATGATGCATCAGCGATATCCCACACACCACCTGTGTGTGCGGGCAATTGTGCAGACGTAATTGTCCATGGTCAAATAGGCCCAGATCAAATGGACGGATTATTACGTCTGATGTCAGAAAGGGGTTAAAATATCGGTTACAGGAGCAGAACCCATCACAGGGACTCAGCAATACCACACTTTACTTCCATGAAGTGATGGAAGGTGGCACAAGATTGGCAATGGATAAACAGAACTGGTTATGTGACCTGTGATATGATCGGCACTGGTGGTTAATGTACTCTCCAAAGATTATGGCAATGAAGGCTGGTCCATACGTGTCCTTTGTGTATCTGAGAAAACCAAACATTTTAAGGCTATGTGCACACGTCAGGATTTTCTGCAGAATTTTCCTGAACAAAACCGGACTTTTTCTGCAGGAAATACGCATGCGTTTTTTTCCGGAGCTTTCCCAATGCAATTAAATAGCGGTAAAAACGTGAAAAATCCTCAAAATTAATGAACATGCTGCGTTTTTTACTGCGATGCGTTTTTTTCATGGAAAAAAAAACGCAACATATGCACAAAAATTGCGGAATGCATTATGAATGATGGGATGCATATGTATGCGTTTTTAAGCAGGATTTTTTGCTTTTTTCGCTATAAAAACTAACGTGTGCACACAGCCTAAAAGTAAACAAAAATTAGATATTCACTTGGGTGAAGCCAAGTGAGTGTTGGTAAGAGATTTGTGGACAAGAATTACATTTCACCCTGTAGAAGGGACAAATTGATGGTAAAAGCTCAGTTTAAAAAAAGACTGTTTGCTAGCGCATATCTGTTTGTTTTTTTTGTTTTTTTTATAGCTTGATGACTTTACTACTGTACTATTCTTTTTACAAACTTAAATAAGGACATGTCTAGTGATGTAATAATAAATGTTATTCTTTTAATTTAGTATTTAACACATGATTAGTATGAGACTGTATTTGGAATATCACTCTTCAAAATATGATCCTACAGAGATCCCAACTTGAATTCCTGAACAAATGTAACCAACACAAGTAACACACGTGCATTTTTATGGAAAATTTCCAACGTAGTTTTCCGAAAATAGCCCATCAAAATTTAGATTTTGACTCCTTAAAAACAAAATATCAAGTCATGTGACATATCAAATCAGAGTCTGTACAATTGTAAACAAAATGGAGCCTCTCCCATCTCTTTTTAAAAAAAAAAAAAAAAAAAAGAGAATTAAGATAGACATACCTGCCCAAAATTCAGGCTTTTTCAAAACTTTAGAAATTTAGTTAAAAAAAAAAAAAAAAAAAACGAAGATAAAAGTTCAAAACTTATTTTTAATTCACTAAAGTAGCACTTAAAAAAAAAACAAAACACCAAAGTAAGATGTCCGGTAAAAAAAAAATAATAATTCAGATTTGGATCTCTTGACATGGCATGACCCGTAAGTAAATTCCAAATGCGCGTGGTATTTTCATTACAGAAAGTAAGATTTGCACTTTATGCACATGTGTACTTTGTGTCATTTTAGTTTGTCCATTTTTATTATACGTGATTAAAAGTTAAGTTTTATTAGATTGGGGTACTGTATTAGGCTGTGTGCACACGATGCAGATTTAGTGCAGATCTGCAGCGGTTTTTTCTGCTGCAGATCTGCACTGTGATTTACAGTACAATGTAAATCAATGTAAAAAAAAAACAAAACTGTGCATATGGTGCAGAAAAATCCACGCAGAAACGCTGCAGATTTCAAAGAAGTGCATGTCACTTCTTTTGTGCATTTCTGCACCCCTCCATTAATGGAAATCCGCAGTGGTAAAAACTGCATCAAAACCGCGCAAAAAACGCAGCTGCGGATTCTGCCAGGAGATGCAGATTTTGTGCAGAAAATTCTGCACCCAAATTTGCAACGTGTGCACACAGCCTTAGTGTGATTCATTTCACACTTCCGCTAGTATTGCCTTATTTTCATAACACGCATGAAATTGAAAAACTGCACCTGGATTTGTATTAATAACCTTTTTCAAAAAAATTTTTTTAGGGCCCGGACTCGCACTACGGTACAAAAGGCCTACGCAAAGTTATCCATGAATCTCCAACTACTGGTGCAAAGACGTGCTTTACATTCTGTTATGCGGCTGGTAATAACAATGGGACTTCAGTTGAGGATGGACAGATCCCGGAGATTATTTTCTACACATAAGCCACTTCTACTCAGATGATATAAGACAGTGGCTACGTCACATTTTATATCCAAAGGATTCATTTCAAAGACTTGTGTGCCTAGCATAGGACAATGTTTTCAGTTGGGATAGTGTGAATGACATTATCGGACCTATGTAGACCGCGCCTACTGACATTTTTTCCCACAATTAGCAAGTCTTCAGCACTTGGCATGGCTACTTAACATCACCATTCACCCATATCTCCTTTTGGAGACATAGTAAATGCCAAAATATGAACTTTGTCTTTCTGTGCCACTTAAATAAATTATCTTCTATGTAAGTAGTAATGCTGCAGCCTTTGCGTGAATGGTATGAATTAGATTTGAAGTACTTCGAGGCAGTGTAAAATAATTAATGCTCAGCTACTTAGATTAAAAGAAAAACAATCCTGTTACAGGGGTATCTGTGAATTTAAAAAATAAAAAAAAACTTGTACATATAAGCACTAACAGCCTGTTGTGCCGTTCTTCCCCAGTACAGAGCTGTCAGAGACTGGTTCTTCCAGGGATTCTGAAGCCTCTGCTGATGTCAAGGAGGAGGAGGCTTCTTTTTTGCTTTGCTTTAACGGGATGGGACTTTCAACATTTTGATTGACAGGGATCCCCGCTCCCTAACTGAGGGGAACCCGCTGTCACAGAATGACATCGGAAGTCACACTCCGTTGCATCAGTAGAGGCAGCTGAATCCCTGGCTGGATTGTTATGTGACCACTCTCTCCTCGGGAAGACTGGTGCTGTGCACAACATGCAGATCAACTGCAATTACCTGCCTGTTAGCACTTAGGCACATTTTTTATTTTTCCATAAAGTCCCGGATATCACCTTTTAAATGTTAGCAGAAATTAAACTAATCTACTATGTTTGATCATATAATCACTGATCAGGTTTTCTGCTCAATTTTTGGCAAATACCTTTTTTTTCTGTTTTGTTTTTTTGTTTTTTTATTTTTGCAAAATCTGTGTGCGTGTTTTGCAGTTGCTGAGCACTGATTGGTGACGCACCTCGCTGATCAGCAACTCTTCTCAATTTTTTATTCAAGATTTTATGTTTTTGTGTTTAAACATTTCTTGAAATTTTATTTGAATCAGCAGTGTTGTACCCAAATTTATTTTCCAAAACTGTATTTCATTATTCACTAATTGGACCCTTCGTAGATTTGGTGGAAATAGTCAAATTCTGGGTCCTTGTTTTTTAAATAGGAATACTGTGTAAGCCACAAATTCTGCAATGTTGGAGTTTAGATATTTTATATATCTTGTATAACCTTTCAATTTGCTGCGTGGCTATGTCGCGGACACACTTATAGCTATTCTCAAGTTTTTGCATTCTAATGATGATGCAATGTCCAGCAAATTGACCTAACTTTTGGAGTCATCTCTGGATGAAGTCTACATTCCCCACAGGGACATATGCAGATCTGTAGATCTATTGATTAAAATTAACGTTTGTTCGCCAGAGAACCCCTTTCATCATTGAGGCTGTTTTCACATTTATGTCCAGGCCAAATTTTACAATTCGGACCACTGTCACTTTATAAGGTAATAACTATGGAACGCTTCAACGGATCCCACTGATTCTGAGACTGTTTTTGTATTTTTCTCGACCTGTTGTACTTCATGATACTGGTAACATTTCTACGATAAGACTTGCATTTATTAGAGAAAAAAACTGAAATTTGTCTCAAATTCAGCAGTTTCCAAACTTTTTATTTTTATGCCCTTAGACACAGTCATGACATACAACATTCTTAATAAATAACATTTCCTACTTGTCTACTTTACATCAGCACAATTTTTGAAACATAATTTTTTTGTTGTTGTTAGGAAGTTATAAGGGTTAAAAGTTGACCAGCGATTTCTTATTTTTTCCCAAGAGAGGTTTGTATGACAAAATGCCAAAAAGTGACACCATTCTAAAAACTGCACCTCTAAAGGAGCTCAAAACTACATTCAAGAAGTTTATTAACCCTTCAGGTGCTTCACAGTAATTAATGGAATGTGGAAGGAAAAATTAATTTTTATTTTTTTCACAAAATTTTTACTTTAGACCCAAATTTATTTATTTTTACAAGGGTAACAGAAGAAACTGGATCCCAAAATTTGTAATGCAATTTCTCCTGAGCCCCCTGATATTCCATATGTGGGGGTAAACCACTGTTTGGATGCACGGCAGAACTCGCAAGGAAAGGAGCACCATTTGACTTTTTTTTTTTTTTTAAATGTAAAATTTGCTGGAATAATTAGCGGATGCCACGTCACGTTTGTAGAGCCCCTGTTGTGCGCCTAAACAGTAGAAATCCCCAACAAGTGACACACCATTTTAGAAACTAGACCCCCTCGGGGAACTTTTCTAGATATATGGTGAGCACCTTGAATCCCAGGTGCTTCAGAGAAGTTTATAATGTTGAGCAGTGAAAATATCACATTTTCCCGCAAAAATATTTTTAGCCCCATATTTATTTTCACATGGCTAGCAGGAGAAAATGGACCCCAAAAGTTGTTGTGCCATTTATTTTGACTATGCAGATACACCATGTGTAGGGGAAAACTACAGTTTGAACGCACGGAAGGGCTCTGAAAGGAATGAGTGACGTTTTGAAACAGACTTTGATGGAATGGTTTGAGGGTGCTTGTCACGTTTGGAGAGCCCCCTGAGGTGCCTAAACAGTGGAAAACCATCATAAGTGACAAAATTTGAAAACTAGACTCCTCAAGGACTCTATCTAGATGTGTGGTGAGCATCTCGAACCTACAGGTGCTTCACAGAATTTGACGACGTTAATCTGTGAAAATGAAAAACTAATTTTCCCAATGTTTTAGCCTCAATTTTTTTCATTTTCACAAGGATAGGAAAAAATTGACCCCAAAATTTGTTGTGCAATTTCTTCAATTTGTTGTGAAATACTCCAAATGTGGTCGAAAACTACTTTTGAGGCACAGTAAAAGCCAATGTGATTAGCCAGATTAAGTGGCTAGTTGATAAAACACCTTTATTCTTTATACAAATGGGTATGTGGTGGCAGAGAAACAAGAGCATGCGCAGTCACACGTTTAAAAATAAAAAACATAAAACCCAAACGGGTACAATTAAAAATAGGTATATATTACATATGCCGTATATGAAATTACACAGACAATCAGTGTATAGTGCATTCGTATTCAAAGATTAGGGGCATTGTTCATACCTGGATCAAATAACGAAGCATCACTTCGGGGTGAGCGCCACACTGTATGCAGGACCTTATTTGATCCACATATGAACAATGCCCCTAATCTTTGTGATTGGTGATGGGCTGTGTAATTTCATTTAGGGAATGCATAATATATTAAGAACATTTTGAGTATTCACTATAGGCCTAGTGTAGTGTGTAATTGCGTATATTTCACTGACCTTTACTATATAGGTATACTTTGGCATAAGTATCTCTTTCGGTAAACACATTTACGTTACATATGATACATGTCATGCTGCTGCATTGCAATATTACGCAACCTCCACCAGAGGGAGCTTTAGAGGGAAGTGAGACTGCGTACACAGAGAAGCACCACAGAGCAGCAGCACAGGCACCACCAAGTGGCGAGAGTGGTCAGACAAGCCGAGGCAGAAGTACCAAAAGGGATAAGCAGTAAACGTGGTCAGGAACAAGCCAGGAGGTTCAGAAGCGGATAAGACAGTCAGAAGGCAGAAGCGAGTCCAAATATGAGCCAAGTCAGGAACCAGAGCATCAAACAGGGAAACGAGCAGACAGAGGGAGTTAACAGACACGGGGCAAGTCAGGGATCACAGCAGGACAAATTAAGAGCTACCAGAGTCAGGTTCACACGCCAAAGGCACAACTGTAGCTGACACCACCAGCCGGATGCCTGGGAGCTAAATGGCAAACCTGAACCCAGAATAAGGTAGAGCAAAGTTAACCCTTGACATGATCCGTCTAAAAAAAGAGCAGACAAGAATAAACCCTGGAACAGATCATGACAATACCCATGTTATGCTATTGCTTGACTTTTCTAGCACGACACTTAGATTTGAATAAACATCATAATCTGTTGTGAGGGGTTGACACTTAGCTGCTTCCTCGGGTAGACACAGGAACCATTCTGGTAGAAAATCACCTGCTGGTTTATTGTGGATAGCATAAACCTTGGCAGGGTTCAGCAAAATAAACAGAGCCTTGCTGTCATAACTGTAAAACAAACAGTCCATATGAGTCCATTCCCTGCAGGGTTCACCTGCAGTTATCCTGCACAATCCTTTAGCTCCTCCGGGAGCTATGTGGGAGTTCCTGCTCTCCCAATACACAACACACTGACTCATTGCCAGGTATTTAACACCCATGTGATGGTCACATGACCTTGACCTCACACAGGTCCTGTCAGGACTCTGCCTGTGCAGATACGGTGGACCTCCGCCCACCCGCTCTATGGAGGTCCACTAAAACCATCCCATAACATACGTTACTATTAACCCTCTCAGCACAGTGTGCTGGAGGCAAAAACACTCTGGTTTTAGATCGCTGATAGCAGTATGCGCAGTGACCCGTATCTCGATTGACATGCTATGCCAGTGACTGTCACACTGCATATGCCAATCACATGCTCACTATATTCAGTAGAGGCACCCCTATACTTCTGACCGGATCTACAGGTTGGGGTTATTACTGACAACATTAATACTGTCCCCAATTTACTCTCTCATGGAATTTGTCCTGCAGCAATACCTATTTTTAATCATACCCTTTTGGGTTTTGTATTTTTAAGGCCTGTTTCACACGTCAGTGGCTCCGGTACGTGTGGTGACAGTTTTCTCACGTACCGGAGACACTGACTCACGTAGACACATTAAAATAAATGTGTCTCTGCACATGTCAGCGTGTTTTCACGGACCGTGTGTCCGTTTGAAAAACACGGAGACATGTCAGTGTTCGTGGGAGCGCATGGATCACACGGACCCATTAAAGTCAATGGGTCCGTGTAAACACGTACCACACACGGATGCTGTCCATGTGCTGACTGCGTACCACATGGACTGTGCAGGAGACAGCGCTACAGTAAGCGCTGTCCCCTGCTTTGGGTGCTGAAGCCGGAATTGATTCCTTCCCACCAGCGTTCGCTGGAGAGAAGGTATGAAAAATCATTGTTTTTTTATTTTTTTTTGTGGTTAAAATAAATATCCTTGTCTCCACCCCCCCTCCCCCCCCCTGTGCGCCCGCCCGCTGGAAATAAAATACTCACCCAGCTCCCTTGATGCTTCCTCTCAGCGCCGCAGCTTTTCCTGTATGAGTGGTCACGTGGTGCCGCTCATTAGTGATGAATATGCGGCTCCACCTCCCATAGGGGTGGAGCCGCATATTCACTAATGAGCGGTACCACGTGACCACTCATACAGGACAAGCTGCGGCGCTGAGAGGAAGCATCGAGGGAGCTGGGTGTTTAATTTATTTCCAGCGTGCGGGCGCACGGGAGGGGGGAGGTGACAAGGAACTTTATTTTTAAATTATTTTTGTCTTTAAAATCAACTGATTTTTCATTCCTTCTCCAGCGAATGCTGCTGGAGAGAAGGGATGAATGGCGGCTTCAGCACCACGCTGGGGACAGCGCTTACTGTAGCGCTGTCTCCTGCACGGTCTGGGGGGTCCTCAGTTGGCACACGGCTGCCGCAAGTGTGCCACACTGATGTGCCACGTGAGCTCACGGACACTGATAACTCCGGTACCATGTACCCATTGTATAAACGATAAAGGTGTTTTATCAACTAGTTTGAGGGTGCCATGTCACATTGGCAGAGCCCCTGAAGTGCAAGAACAGCAGAAACCACCCCCTCTCCCCCCCTACATAAGTGACTCCATTTTACAAACTACACTTCTCAATGAAATCATTTAGGGATGCAGTGAGCATATTGACACCACATGTGGGTCTCAGAATGTTATACTATTGGGCAGTGAAGAAAGAAAAAAAAATAACATTTTCATAACCAAACTTTTTATTTTAGGCCCAGATTTTACATTTTCACACTGTGAAATGGATAAAAATGGCACCAAAATGTGTCCCACAATGTCTGCTGAATGTAGAAATGCCCCATATATGGCTCTACAATACTGCTTAGCCATACGGCAAGACTCGGGAGGGACTGTTTGCTATTTGTCTCCTGGAGCCTGATTTTCCTAGAATATGCGAATTCCATATACAGAGCCCCTAAGTGCTAGAAGAGCAGAATCCCCCCCCCTCAAGTGACCCCATTTTGGAAATGATACCCCTTTTGGGAATGTATCTACAGGTGGAGTGATGATTGACTCCATGGGTGTGTTCAGTAAACAAGCAGCCCAGATTGACCATATTATAATCCGCCCCTGTATATATTATATATAGATTATATAGATTTTATAGATGATAGAGATCTAGATAGATAAAGATTATATAAATAAAGATATAGATGATAGAGATATAGATGAGAGATTTTAGAGATATAGACAATATAGATTATATAGATATAGATGATTTATAGATGATCTAGATAGAAATATAGATGATATATAGAGCTATAGATGATAGATATTGATATAGATATCAATGATATACTGTAGATATTGATATGGATATCAATGATATAGCTACAGATGATACCTATGATAGAGATATAGATCTAGATAAATATAGATTATAAAGATATAAATTCTATAGATATAGATGATAGAGATGAGATATATATATATATATATATATATATATATATATATGATGATATATAGAGATAAAGATAATATATAGATGATAAAGAATTTTTATATCTATCTATATATACTGTGTATATATACATATATATATTGTCTAAGGGGTACTTCCGTCTTTCTGTCGGCAACTTCCGTCAAGGAAATTCCGCGTCGCTGATTGGTCTCGCCAGCTGCCTGTCATGGCTGCCGCGACCAATCAGCGACGGGCACGGTCCGATTAGTCCCTCCCTACTCCCCCGCAGTCAGTGCCCGGCGCCCGCTCCATACTCCACTCACCGCTCACACAGGGTTAATCCCAGCGGTAACGTACCGCGCTATGCCGCGGGTGACATTACCGCTGCTATTAACCCTGTGTGTCCCCAACGGTTTACTATTGATGCTGCCTATAGCTGAGCTTCATACATAAAGTGCTTTGGTGCCAAAACATTATTTTACTCCATGAGAACTATTCTAGTGTTACCGTGTGATTGCTGCAATGCTTATCTGCCTAACATCTGATCACAGCTGTGTACATAATTAAAATTAAGTATTCTACCTGTCGGGGATCAAGCATGTCAGCATGGAGGACGCCATCACCGCTTATCCCAGCGTTCACCTATAGCTACTGCGCATGTCTCAGTGTTTCCTTAGCATCACAAGGACTAACAGCCAATAAAAAAACATTGTGTGGCATTTTTATAAGTGCGCGTGCGCACTATATCATCTCCTCAACGCCATCTTGGAAGAGGCAAACATAGAAAAAATACATATCTCGGGTATTATCTCCTTCACAAAGAAAGTTGTACTCAATTGTCCATCTACCTGTTTTATCAGGACATCTAAAAACTGGTAGCATCTGAAACAGAAATTCAAAGTGAACTTGATGGTCTGGTTAATCCCATTAAGCAATACATAGAACCCATTCAATTCTTCATGGTTACCCATCCATAGGAGGAAGACGTCATCTATGTATCTCCACCACATCAATGCATGTCGGAAGTGGTGGGATACATAGATAAGGTCCTCCTCCAAGACTCCCATAACTAGGTTTGCATATGAAGGGGCCATATCGATTCTTCCAGTGCCTAAACATTTTTTGGATTTGAATCATACGGAGAAACAACTTAGATTTGAAATCATTGATGCAATTCCACCACAAAGAAGAGGGGGCGACAGAGAGCGCCTTCTTAAAGAAACGTGAACTTAAATGGATATATGAACTCAATACTCTAAAACCAGCAGATTTCAAAATTCATTCAGTTATTTAGCAATCCTTCAAGATATTTTGCTCTTTATAATCGGCTAATTGGGAACCAGGTTCTATATATGTAGTTATTTATGTGGTAAATAATTATATTTTATTTTTTATAGATAAAACACTTGGGTGTCACCTGTCACCATACTGGTTTGGAGAAGAAACATGGATATATGGAGGACTATATATAACTGCCAAGAATTTTTTCTAAAAAATGTTTTGTTTTTTTCTCTAAAAAATTTTTTTTTTCATTGTTAAAAAAAACATTTATTGAATAAAAAGTAGCATCACATATAAAGTTCTCGGTTAATCTTTTATATATACGTATGATTTTTTTTCAGGATTGAAGGAGTTTGAAGAAATGGGCATTTCTACCTTTATAGTAGCCCAAGTTGGATCACTAGGGTCCGGAAGGGTCCTGTGTACCACTATGGCACTATTAGTGAGCGGAGGTGGCCTGAGGAGGGTGCCGTCCATTGCGTCAGGGTAGTTATAGAATGCCATAAAAAAACGGTATACTCCTTTTTAGAATGAATGAAAATGTACCCATATATAGTATGGTGGTGATATTGTATTATTTATAAGCGCTAGATTACCGCTAAGTAACAAGGAATTTCACCCCGTATGGTTTCAGCGGTATTTCTCTTTATAATACCTGAGATATGTATTTTTTTCTATGTTTGCCTCTTCCAAGATGGCATTGAGGAGATGATATAGTGCGAGTGCGCATGCGCACTTATAAAAATGGCACACAATGTTTTTTATTGGCTGTTAGTGTTTCCTTAGCATCACAAGGACTGAGACATGCGCAGTATCTATAGGTGAACGCTGGGATAAACGGTGATGGCGTCCTCCATGCTGACATGCTTGATCCCTGACAGGTAGAATACTTAATTTTAATTATGTACACAGCTGTGATCAGATGTTATGCAGATAAGCATTGCAGCAATCACACGGTAACACTAGAATAGTTCTCATGGTCATTTGTCATCAGTATTTGTAAGCCAAAACCAGGAGAGGAAAAGTGTAATAGAAACACGTCACCACTTCTGCATTTATCACCCACTCCTGGTTTTGGCTTACAAATACTGAGTTAAAATACTGACCAAATACTGCTAGTGTGACGGCAGCCTAAGGCTACTTTCACACTAGCGTTTTTGGCTGCACGTCGTTTTTTCCCCATAGACTAACATTACCGATGCATTGCCACACGTCGCAACCGTCGTGCGACAGTTGCGTCGTGTTTTGGCACACCTCCGCCACAAAAAAAGTTACCTGTAATTCTTTTTTGTGCGTCGAGACCGCTATTTTCGACCGCGCATGCGCGGCCGAAACTCCGCCCCCTCCTCCCCAGACCTTGCAATGGGGCAGCGGAAGCGTCCTAAGACTGCTTCTGCTGCCCACGTCGGGCATTTATTTCACAGTATACGTCGGGCCGACGGCCCCATACCGACGCTAGTGTGAAAGCAGCCTAAGGGCTCGTGCACACTTTGCGGTTTTTGCTGCGGATCCGCAGCGGATTTGACGCTGCGGATCCGCAGCAGTTTTCCATGCAGGGTACAGTACAATGTTACCCTATGGAAAACAAAAACCGCTGTGCCCACGATGCGGAAAATTCATTGCGGAACCGCTGCGGAAAAAAAGGAGCATGTCACTTCTTTCTGCGGATTCCGCAGCGGTTTTCAACATGCACCAATAGGAAAGTGCAGTTGAAAACCCGCAGAGGAATCCGCAGGAAAATCCGCAGTGAAAACCGCTGCGGTTTTGCACTGCGGATTTTCCAAATCCGCAGCGGAAAAATCCGCAGAAGAATCCGCAAAGTGTGCACATACCCTTAGACTGTTTGCCTGGAGGCATGGCACCCGCTGTGAACTATTGTGCTGTTCCTTTTTTTTACTATATATAGATGATATATACAGTAGATATAAATGATATAGATATAGATGATAGAGATATAGATTTTATATATATATTAGATAGATGGATACAGATATAGATTATATCGATAGATATATAGATTATATAGATACAGATGATAGAGATATAGAAATAGAGATTATATAGATATAAATGATATATAGATGCTGTATAGATGATATAGAGATTATATAGATAAAGATTAGATATTGATATAGATTATATAGATATAGATGATAGAGATATCGATATAAAGATGATATAGATTATAGATAGAAATGATATAGATAAAAATTTAGAAATATATATAAATACAGATAATATAGATATAGAAATATAGCTATAGATAATAGAGATGTAGATAAAATATAGATTATAAAGATACATATGATATATAGATATAGATGATACAGATGATTTAGATTATATCGATAGAGATATAGATTATATATAGAGAGAGATAAAGATATAGATTATATAGATAGACGATATAGATGTAGATATAGATTATATAGAGATGGTATAGAAATATAGATGATAGATTATATAGATGATATAAATATAGTTAAAAAAAAACGGAACAGCACTAATATCTGATGGGTGCAAAGCCTCCAGCAATCAATCCATACTTACCAATATATAGACGACAAAAAAACAGAAAGCAGCACTCCAAAAAATGGTTTCCATATAATGGTTTCCCAGAATTGTGGGTTTTTTCCTCCTGTTGTGGAATATACCCATACCTGTCTGGCGTACAGTCAGTCCCAAGGCGTAATCCAAATCTGGGGGGGGGGGGGATATATACACTGCTCAAAAAAATAAAGGTAACACTAAAATACCACATCCTAGAAATCACTAAATAAAATAATCCAGTTGTAAATCTTTATTCACTACATAGTGGAAAGCGTTGAGAACAATAAAACATTAAAATTACCAATGTAAATCAAAATTAATATCTCACGGAAGCCTGGATATGGAACGATACTCAAAATCAAAGTACAGGCTTATCCAACTTCAGTGGAAATGCCTCAAAACAAGATGATGCTCAGGTGTGTGTGTGTGTGCGTGCGTGGGGCGCGCCTCCATGTGCCTGTATGACCTCCATACAATGCCTGGGCATGCTCCTGATAAGGCAGCAGATTGTCTCCTGAGGGATCTCCTCCCAGACCTGGACTAAAGCATCCGCCAACTCCTGGACAGTCTGTGGTGCAACATGAGGTTGGTCGATGGTGCGAGACATGATGTCCCAGATGTATTCAATCGGATTCAGGTCTGGGGAACAGGCGAGCCAGTCCATAGCTTCAGTGCCTTCATCTTGCAGGAACTGCTGACACACTCCATGAGGTCTGGCATTGTCCTCCTTGAACAAAGGCTGAGGTAGCAATCCTGCTGCTGGGTTGTTGCCCTCCTACTTCCCCCTCCACATCTCCTGGTAGCGCCTCTAGACACTACACTGAAAGACACAGCAAACCTTGCCACAGCTCACATTTATGTGCCATCCTGGATGAGCGGCACTACCTTAGCCACTTGGGTGGATGGTAGAGTCTGTCTCATGCTACCACGAGTGTGAAAGCACAACCAACATTCAAAAGTGACCAAAACATCAGCCAGAAAGCATTGGTACTGAGATGTGGTCTGTGGTCCCCACCTGCAGAACCACTCCTTTATCGAGTGTGTCTTGATAATTGCCAATAATTTCCATCTGTTGTCTATTCCATTTGCACAACAGCATGTGAAATTGATTGTCAAACGGTGTTGCTGTAAAAGGAGCAATGGTGTTGTAAGGAGGGCAATTTCCCCCCATAAAAAATGTTTACCTTTAGTAAAACAAACCCTTAAAGGGAACCTGTCACCCCCAAAATCGATGGTGAGGTAAGCTCACCGTCATCAAGGGCTTATCTACAACATTCTGTAACTCTGTAGATAAGCCGCCGATGTTACCTGAAAGAGGAGAAAAAGACATTAGATTATACTCACCCAGGGGAGGTCCCGCTCCGATGGGCGCCTCAGGTCCGGTACAGCGCCTCCCATCTTCATTCCATGACATCCTCTTCTGGTCTTCACGCCGCGGCTCCGGTGCAGGCGTACTTTGCCCTGTTGAGGGCAAAGTATTGCGGTGCGCAGGCACCAGAAAGGTCAGAGAGGCCCCACGCCTGCGCACTACAGTACTTTGCTCTGCCCTCAACAGTGCAAAGTACACCTGCGCTGCAGCCGCGGCATGAAGACCAGAAGAGGACATCATGGAATGAAGATAGGAGGAGCCGGAGCGGACCTGAGACACCCATCGGACCGGACCGCAGCGGGACTGCCCCTGGGTGAGTATAATCTAACCTTTTTCTCCTCTTTCAGGTAACATCGGGGGCTTATCTACAGCATTAGAACTGATCTACCGAAAGACAAGTCAGATGAGGACGACAAGTCCAATCTATAGTGAGTATAGAAGGTAGTAGGAGAAGACCAGGTTGCGGCCTTACATATCAGTACTATTGGAACCTCCGCTCTCTCAGCCCAGGATGAAGACATCGCCCGGGTAGAGAGTGCCTTTACAGTCTCAGGCGGGTTCTCCCCTTTTGCTGAATAGGCCAGGCAAATTGCGTCCGAATCCATCGAGATAACGTGTTCTTCGTGACACTAGAACCTTTCTTATGGCCCTGGAAGGAAACAAAGAGAGCCCTGCTCTTCCTCCAGGGGCTAGTTCTGTCTAGGTAAGCTATTACGGCCCTTCTTACATCTAATGTATGGTATCTTTCCTCTTCCTGATTTGTGGGGTTACTATAGAAGGAAGGAAGGAAGAAAGATTTCTTGGGATCTGTGTAATTTGGTCCCTACTTTAGGTAAGTAAGAAGGGTCTGTTTTTAAAACAATCCTATCCTGGAATATCGACAGAAAAGGAGGATCTACCGATAATGCCTGAATATCGCCTACTCTTCTGGCTGATACTAAAGCAACAAGAAAAGCTGTTTTAAGAGAAACATTTTATGTGGGCCGAGTGTGTTGGCTCGAATTGTTCCCCTGTTAGGGCCTCTAGAACTAGATTAAGATCCCATGGTGGTATGTGGGGAATCTGGATTGGTTCTGCCCTTTGGCATGCTGAGATGAACCGTGCTACCCATCTGTCTCCTGCAATATTGTGACTATACAGAGCTCCTAGAGCAGAAACCTGCACTTTTAGTGTACTGACCAACAAGCCTAAGTCACGTCCTTTCTGGAGAAATTCTAAAATAGCAGAAATAGGAATTTCTCTTGATAGAGCTGCTGGGCAGAAAGTTAGAAATTTTTTCCATATTCTTACATATATGGTTGTTGTAGACCTCTTTCTACTGAGTAGCAGGGTATCAATCAATCTTTTTGAAAACCTCTTAGTTTTAATAGTTGCCTTTCAAACACCAGGCTGTCAACCGTAGGCCCTTCACATGAGGGTGGTTGAAGGGACCCTGGTAAAGAAGGTCCTGAGTCTCTAGAAGGATCCATGCATCCGCAACAGACATGGCTCCGAGGCAGGAAAACCATGGCCTCTTGGGCCAGAATGGCGCTATTAGGATTATGTTCGCTTTGTCTTCCCTTATCTTCCTGATTACAGTCGGAAGGCGTATTAATGGAGGAAAGGCATAAGCTCGCCGGAATGTCCATGGAACTTGGAGAGCATCTAGAATATCGGGGTTGTCGGACAGGAACAATGAAGCGAACCTTTTGACTTGTCTGTTGTCTCTTGTTGCAAGCAGGTTTATGTCAGGAGTGCACCCACTTCCTGGCTATCATCATGAAAATACGCCGACTGAGTACCCACTTTCCTTGATGGAGAGTGTGACGGCTGAGGAAATCTGCCTTTGAATTGTCCACTCCTCTGACATGTAGTGCTGACAAAGACAGTAGATGTATCTCGGCCATAGATAGGATATCGTCTGTTATAGACATGAGAGCTCCTGATCTCGTTCCTCCTTGATGGTTTATATACGCAACAGATGTCATGTTGTCTGAAAGTATTCCGTGTAACTGCGGAAGGAATTTACATATGGCATGATAAACTGCTTTTAGTTCCCTTTCATTAGATGAATCGTTTGACTCACTAACAGACAATTGGCCTTGAACTAACTGGTCTTCCAGATGTGCCCCCCAACCAGTAGGACTGGCGTCAGTAAAAATTATTTTTGAAGGTTTAATCACCCAAGGGACTCCACCGACCAGATGGTCCGGATCTAACCACCAGTAGAGGGACTCTATCACATTTAATGGGAGGTATAAACGACTACTTAAATAGCTTTGTAATTTTTCTTCCTCCTGTAAAATTGTGTACTGTAACTGCCTAGTGTGGAATTGAGCCCATGGAACCGCCAGAATACATGATGTAAAGCAGAGGTGTCAAACTGCATTCCTCGAGGGCCTCAAACCATGAGTGTTTTCAAGATTTCCTTAGCATTCCACAAGGTGCTGGAATCATTCTGTGCAGGTGATTAAATTATCATCTGTGCAATACAAGGAAATCCTGAAAACACGACCTGTTTGCAGCCCTCGAGGAATGCAGTTTGACACCTCTGATGTAAAGGAACCTAAAAGGGACATACCTTCTCTAAGGCTAGTCTCACACTTGCATTTAAAAACGCAGCGTTTAAAACGCAAACGCAGGTGGTGAAAAAACGCATGTAAACGCGGCGTTTTGATAGATAGATAGATCTATCTATCTATTTCAGCGCGATATAGCAGAAAAGCCGATTGCCGACTTTTCATTTCTCCTGCCTAAACCCGACATATGAGACATGGTTTACATACAGTAAACCATGTCATATCCCCCCTTTTTTTTGCATATTCCACACTACTAATGTTAGTAGTGTGTATGTGCAAAATTTCGGCGCTGTAGCTATTAAATTTAAGGTGCACCCTGCTTGTGCATTTGTATTGAGGCCTATTCAGACAGGTAAGCATCTCTGCCTGTTTTTGGTGTGTTTTCTTGAATTGTTCCTTTTTTGGTGTTTTTCATGTTAGTGTAGGACTGGCAAAAAGTAAGGACCCTTGACGTGGGTTGCCAGCTTCCATATTATGGCCAGAATATCAACCAATACCTAAGGGTATGTTTCCACGGTAAGTAAACGCTGCTTGTTTGACGCTGCAGCGTCAAACAAGCAGCGTCCAGATGTTCCAGCATAGTGGAGGGGATTTTATGAAATCCCGTCTCCACTATGCGTGGAAACCCGCACGCGGAGGCCCTGCGACTCCGGACATGCTGCGCGTCTTTTCAGATCGCAGCATGTCCGTACACCTTGCGGGGACGCAGCGTCCCCGCAAGGCATATCACAGGGCCCTATGGCGAGGGGTGCGATGATCCCGGATGTGTACTGTACACATCCGGCACCATCGCATCCCATTAAGGGGGCGGGGCTTAGCGCCGAGCGGCTTCGCCGCTGCGGCGAAACGTGGAAACATACCCTTACATATATTTATGTTTTGTTTTGCACGTTGTATTTTTTGCAGGGTGCAGTTGGGCCCAAATGGTTCTGTATACTGTGGCCTCTGTTCACACAGGATGCATTGTAGCACTGGGCAGCCCGCCATAGGGCGTCATTAATAGGCTGGAGCCAGATGCTTGCATTCCTTGTGTGAACACGCCACATACAGTTTTTATCTTAGTGCATTGGTGTACCACACGGCCAATCCCTGATTGAAGGCTGGCTGTTTCATTAGGTATTGCACCTGTGCATTTGCTATTTTATTTGGGTCCGCTGCACCCTGCTTGTGCATTTGTATTGAGGCCTATTCAGACAGGTAAGCATCTCTGCCTGTTTTTGGTGTGTTTTATTAAATTTAAGGGTTAAATCGCGGAAAAAATTGGCGTGGGCTCTCGCGCAATTTTCTCCGCCAGAGTGGTAAAGCCAGTGACTGAGGGCAGATATTAATAGCCTGGAGAGGGTCCACGGTTATTGGCCCCCCCCCTGGCTACAAACATCTGCCCCCAGCCACAGCACATCTGTAAGATGCGCCTATTCTGGCACTTGGCCACTCTCTTCCCACTCCCGTGTAGCAGTGGGATATGGGGTAATGAAGGGTTAATGTCACCTTGCTATTGTAAGGTGACATTAAGCCAGATTAATAATGGAGAGGCTTCAATTATGACACCTATCCATTATTAATCCAATTATATGAAATGGTTAAAAAAACGACACACACAATATTGCAAAGTATTTTAATGAAATAAACACACAGGTTGTTGTAATATTTTATTGCTCTCTCAATCCACATGAAGACCCTCGTTCTGTAACAAATTAAAAATAATAAACCAACAATATACATACCTTCCGTAGATCTGTAACGTCCCACGATATAAATCCATCTGAAGGGGTTAAAATATTTTACAGGCAGGAGCTCTGCTATAAATGCAGCTGTGCTCGTGCCTGTAAATCCCAGGGAATGAAGGTAATGTAGGTCAATGACCTATAGTTACCTTCAGTCGCGGTGATGCGCCCTCTGCTGGATGTCCTCATATGACGTCGAGCGTGGGAAAAAGTTCCAGTTAATCAACCATCCCATTTCCTGTAGGGATGAGATGGTATTAGATAGGTGCTGTTCACATTGTGAAGGGGAGTTTCCTACCAACAGGTCATCTAAATATGGAACTATGAGGGTATCTTTTAATCTTAAAAACGACATTACTTCCGACATTAATTTAGTAAAGACTCTGGGAGCTATTGACAGTCCGAAGGGCATTGCTGTGTATTGAAAATGACGTATTTGCCCATTGATCATGATTGCTACACGCTGATACTGCTGGTGTTCAATATAAATTGGTAGATGGTAATATGCATCTTTTAGGTCAAGGACTGCCATAAAACACCCAGGGAACAGAAGTTTTACTGTGGACCTGATCGACTCCATCTTGAAGGTTTGGTTTTCCAGAAAGATATTCAGTTTTTTAAGATTTATTATAGTCCTATATGATCCGTCAGGCTTTGGGATCAAAAATAAAGGGGAGTAAAAAAACCTTTTCCCCTCTGATGAAACGGGACTTCCACTACTACATTTTTGGATAGGAGATTAATTATTTCCTGTTCCAAAAATTGTTGTTGAGATTGAGACTTTAAAGAAATCAATAGGAATGAGTCCGGAGGGACTCGGGCAAATTTTAATTTTAAGCCTGAAGTTATGAGGCTAGTTGCCCAAGCGTTGGATGTTACTGCACGCCATTATGTGGCGAAAAAAGACAATCTGCCACCTACTGGCAGATCTGTGCTAACGCGGTTTGTCTTCCATTTTAAATGGACGTTTCCTGAAAAAAGAGCCTCTTTGTTTGTTATCCTTATTGGCCCAGCGGTCTTGGTTTTTAAAATCCCTTCTTTTATTAAAGATGGGCTTCAGGAACGCTCTCCTATAGGATGGAAAATAGTTATTAGGGAATCCCTTTTTTCTTTCACCCGCCTTGGTTAGAATCTCATCTAACTTTGTACCAAAAAGGTACTCACCCTGGCAAGGAAGGCCACATAATTTAGTTTTTGTTTGGGCGTCTCCTTTCCAACCCTTTAGCCACAGGGCCCGACGAGCTGCGTTAGTTAGGCCTGCTGATTTGGCAGCCAACCTGATAGAGTCAGCAGATGAGTCCGCTAAAAACGCTGTAGCGCCTCTGATTAGGGGTAAGGAAGAGATCAACTTTTCTCTAGACAGGCTCCCTTTTAGACCTTCCTCCAGGTCATTAAGCCAGACTAACATGGACCTTGCCGTACATGTAGCCGATATAGCCGGTCTGAATGCCCCAGTACACGATTCCCATGCTCGTTTTAACAAAGAGTCGGCCTTACGATCTAGGGCAGAGGTGCCAAACTGCATTCCTCGAGGGCCGCCAACAGGTCATGTTTTCAGGATTTTCTTAGCATTCCACAAGGTGCTGGAATCATTCTGTGCAGGTGATTAAATTATCACCTGTGCAATACATGGAAATCCTGAAAACATGACCTGTTGACAGCCCTCAAGGAATGCAGTTTGACACCTCTGATCTAGGGGGTCTTGTAAGGAACCAGAATCTTCCACAGGAAGTAAGGATTTCTTGGACGTGGATGCCACTGCCGCATCTACCTTCGGGGCTTTGGCCCACGCAGATATGTCCTCGTCTTTAGGGCCCCTTTCCACTTGCGAGGAAAACGGACGAGTGCAATCCGATAAAAAATCGGATTGCACTCGGACCAATGTTATTTAATAGGTGTCTTTTCATTTGCGATTTTTTTCTCAGCCGAAATCGGACTGAGAAAAATCTGGATCGGCTGAGAAAAAAAAATCGCAGCATGCTGCGTATTGCTGCGATTCTCGGACGAGACTCGCCAATGCAAGTCAATGGGTGCGAGAAAAAAAAAAAAAACGCACAGCACTCGCACCATGCGAGTTCTGTCCGATTTTTACGCACCAGTGTCCTTTGAAAAGCCGGTAATTCAGCGCGGTGTACAGTAAAATCACACTGACAGGTTAGAATATATATATATATATACACTCACTGGCCACTTTATTAGGTACACCTGTCCAACTTCTTGTTAACACTTAATTTCTAATCAGCCAATCACATGGCGGCAACTCAGTGCATTTAGGCATGTAGACATGGTCAAGACAATCTCCTGCAGTTCAAACCGAGCATCAGTATGGGGAAGAAAGGTGATTTGAGTGCCTTTGAACGTGGCATGGTTGTTGGTGCCAGAAGGGCTGGTCTGAGTATTTCAGAAACTGCTGATCTACTGGGATTTTCACGCACAACCATCTCTAGGGTTTACAGAGAATGGTCCGAAAAAGAAAAAAAATCCAGTGAGCGGCAGTTCTGTGGGCGGAAATGCCTTGTTGATGCCAGAGGTCAGAGGAGAATGGGCAGACTGGTTCGAGCTGATAGAAAGGCAACAGTGACTCAAATCACCACCCGTTACAACCAAGGTAGGCCTAAGAGCATCTCTGAACGCACAGTGCGTCGAAATTTGAGGCAGATGGGCTACAGCAGCAGAAGACCACACCGGGTACCACTCCTTTCAGCTAAGAACAGGAAACTGAGGCTACAATTTGTACAAGCTCATCGAAATTGGACAGTAGAAGATTGGAAAAACGTTGCTTGGTCTGATGAGTCTCGATTTCTG
This sequence comes from Ranitomeya variabilis, assembly GCF_051348905.1. Classification (NCBI taxonomy): domain Eukaryota; kingdom Metazoa; phylum Chordata; class Amphibia; order Anura; family Dendrobatidae; genus Ranitomeya; species Ranitomeya variabilis. The sequence goes on from NC_135232.1 coordinate 778,752,637, forward strand.
CTGCGACATTCGGATGGTAGGGTCAGAATTTGGCGTAAACAACATGAAATCTTTGGGATGTGGTGGAACGGGAGATTTGCATCAGGGATGTGCAGCCGACAAATCTGCGGCAACTGTGTGATGCCATCATGTCAATATGGACCAAAATCTCTGAGGAATGCTTCCAGCACCTTGTTGAATCTATGCCACGAAGAATTGAGGCAGTTCTGAAGGCAAAAGGGGTCCAACCTGTTACTAGCATTGTGTACCTAATAAAGTGGCCAGAGAGTGAGTGAGTGTATATATATATATATATATATAAATATATATATATATATATATATATAAAAATAAGTGAGACACCTATATATGTATATTTATATTTAAAGGGCACCTGTCACCTCGTTTTTTCAGTATGAGATAAAAATACTGTTAAATAGGGCCTGAGCTGTGCATTACAACAGTGTATTTTGTGGACCCCGATTCCCCACCTATGCTGCCAAAATACGTTACCAAAGTAACCGTTTTCGCCTGTCAATCAGGCTGGTCTGGTCAAAAGGGCATGGTGTCTTCCCCCAGATCTTGCTTAGTTTTCCGTTGGTGGCGTAGTGGTGTGCGCATGTCCAAGGTCCCGAATCCACTGCACAGGGGAGTGAAAAGAGCGCGATTTGCGATATTTCATTGGTGATCGGTGGGGGCGACCATCTTCCTTTGGCCGCGCGTGCGCAGAAGCGGCGCTCTGCTCGCCGTGGCTTCAGGAAAATGGCCGCGGGATGCCGCGTGTGCGCAGATGGAGGTTGCGGCGGCCATTTTCCTGAAGCCGCGGCGAGCAGAGCGCTGCTTCTGCGCACGCGCGGCCAAAGGAAGATGGCCGCCCCCACCGATCACCAATGAAATATCGCAAATCGCGCTCTTTTCACTCCCCTGTGCAGTGGATTCGGGACCTTGGACATGCGCACACCACTACACCACCAACGGAAAACTAAGCAAGATCTGGGGAAGACACCACGCCCTTTTGACCGGACCAGCCTGATTGACAGGCGAAAACGGCTACTTTGGTAACGTATTTTGGCAGCATAGTTGGGGAATCTGGGTCCACAAAATACACAGTTGTAATGCACAGCTCAGGCCCCATTTAACAGTATTTTTATCTCATACTGAAAAAACGAGGTGACAGGTGCCCTTTAACCCCTTCATGACCCAGCCTATTTTGGCCTTAATGACCTTGCCGTTTTTTGCAATTCTGACCAGTGTCCCTTTATGAGGTAATAACTCGGGAACGCTTCAACGGATCCTAGCGATTCGGAGATTGTTTTTTCGTGACATATTGGGCTTCATGTTAGTGGTAAATTTAGGTCGATAATTTCTGCGTTTATTTGTGAAAAAAATGGAAACTTGGCGAAAATTTTGAAAATTTCGCAATTTTCACATTTTGAATTTTTATTCTGTTAAACCAGAGAGTTATGTGACACAAAATAGTTAATAGATAACATTTCCCACATGTCTACTTTACATCAGCACAATTTTGGAAACAACATTTTTTTTTGCTAGGAAGTTATAAGGGTTAAAATTTGACCAGTGATTTCTCATTTTTACAACAAAATTTACAAAACCATTTTTTTTAGGGACCACCTCACATTTGAAGTCAATTTGAGGGTTCTATATGGCTGAAAATACCCAAAAGTGACACCATTCTAAAAACTGCACCCCTCAAGGTGCTCAAAACCACATTCATGAAGTTTATTAACCCTTCAGGTGTTTCACAGCAGCAGAAGCAACATGGAAGGAAAAAATGAACATTTAACTTTTTAGTCACAAAAATGATCTTTTAGCAACAATTTTTTTATTTTCCCAAGGGTAAAAGGAGAAACTGGACCACGAAAGTTGTTGTCCAATTTGTTCTGAGTACGCTGATACCTCATATGTGGGGGTAAACCACTGTTTGGGCGCACGGCAGAACTCGGAAGGGAAGGAACGCCATTTGACTTTTTGAATGAAAAATTGGCTCCAATCTTTAGCGGACACCATGTCGCGTTTGGAGAGCCCCTGTTTGCCTAAACATTGGAGCTTCCCCACAAGTGACCCCATTTTGGAAAGGAGACCCCCCAAGGAACTTATCTAGATGCATAGTGAGCACTTTAAACCCTCAGGTGCTTCACAAATTGATCCGTAAAAATGAAAAAGTACTTTTTTTTCACACAAAAATTCTTTTAGCCTCAATTTTTTAATTTTCACATGGGCGACAGGATAAAATGGATCCTAAAATTTGTTGGGCAATTTCTCCTGAGTACGCCGATACCTCATATGTGGGGGTAAACCACTGTTTGGGCGCATGGCAAGGCTCGGAAGGGAAGGCGCGCCATTTGACTTTTTGAATGGAAAAGTAGCTCCAATCGTTAGCGGACACCATGTCGCGTTTGGAGAGCCCCTGTGTGCCTAAACATTGGAGCTTCCCCATAAGTGACCCCATTTTGGAAACTAGACCTCCCAAGGAACTAATCTAGATGTGTGGTGAGCACTTTGAACCCCCAAGTGCTTCACAGAAGTTTATAACGCAGAGCCATGAAAATAAAAAATAATTTTTCTTTTCTCAAAAATCTTTTTTTAGCCCTGAATTTTTTATTTTCCCAAGGGTAACAGGAGAAACTGGACAACAACTATTGGGGTCAAATTTCCCCTGAGTACGCTGATACCCCATATGTGGGGGTAAACCACTGTTTGGGCACACGTCGGGGTTCGGAAGGGAAGTAGTGACGTTTTGAAATGCAGACTTTGATGGAATGCTCTGCGGGCGTCACGTTGCGTTTGCAGAGCCCCTGATGTACCTAAACAGTAGAAACCCCCCACAAGTGACCCCATTTTGGAAACTAGACCCCCAAGTGAACTTATCTAGATGGGTGGTGAGCACTTTGAACCCCTAAGTGCTTCACAGAAGTTTATAACGCAGAGCCGTAAAAATAATAAATACGTTTTCTTTCCTCAAAAAAAATTTTTTAGCCCGCAATTTTTTATTTTCCCAAGGGTTACAGGAGAAATTGGACCCCAAAAGTTGTTGATCAGTTTCTCCTGAGTACGCTGGTACCCCATATGTGGGGGTAAAGCACTGTTTGGGCACACGTCGGGGCTCGGAAGGGAAGTAGTGACGTTTTGAAATGCAGACTTTGATGGAATGCTCTGCGGGCGTCACGTTGCGTTTGCAGAGCCCCTGATGTACCTAAACAGTAGAAACCCCCCACAAGTGACCCCATTTTGGAAACTAGACCCCCAAATGAACTTATCTAGATGGGTGGTGAGCACTTTGAACCCCTAAGTGCTTCACAGAAGTTTATAACGCAGAGCCGTAAAAATAATAAATACGTTTTCTTTCCTCAAAAAAAATTTTTTAGCCCTGATTTTTTTATTTTCCCAAGGGTAACAGGAGAAATTTGACCCCAAGAGTTGTTGTCCAGTTTCTCCTGAGTACGGTGATACCCCATATGTGGGGGTAAACCACTGTTTGGGCACATGCCGGAGCTCGGAAGTGAAGTAGTGACGTTTTGAAATGCAGACTTTGATGGAATGCTCTGCGGGCATCACGTTGCGTTTGCAGAGCCCCTGATGTGCCTAAACAGTAGAAACTCCCCACAAGTGATCCCATTTTGGAAACTAAACCCCCAAGGGAACTTATCTAGATGTGTGGTGAGCACTTTGAACCCCCAAGTGCTTCACAGAAGTTTATAACGCAGAGCCGTGAAAATAAAAAATCATTTTTCTTTCCTCAAAAATAATTTTTTAGCCCGCAATTTTTTATTTTCCCAAGGGTTACAGGAGAAATTGGACCCCAAAAGTTGTTGATCAGTTTCTCCTGAGTACGCTGGTACCCCATATGTGGGGGTAAAGCACTGTTTGGGCACACGTCGGGGCTCGGAAGGGAGAGAGCACCATTTTACTTTTTCAACGCAAGATTGGCTGGAATCAATGGTGGCGCCGTGTCGCGTTTGGAGACCCCTGATGTGCCTAAAAAGTGGAAACCCCTCAATTCTAACTCCAACACTAACCCCAACACACCCCTAACTCTAATCCCAACCCTAACCACAACCGTAACCCCAACACACCCCTAACCCTAGTCTTACCCCCTAATTCCAACCCTAAGGCTATGTGCTCACATTGCGGATTTGTGTGGATTTTTCCACAGTTTTTGAAAAATCTGCAGGTAAAACGCACTGCGCTTTAGCTGCGGATTTACCGCGGATTTCCAGTGTTTTTTGTGTGGATTTCACTTGCGGATTCCTATTATGGAGCAGGTGTAAAACGCTGCGGAATTGCACAAAGAATTGACATGCTGCGGAAAATACAACGCAGCGTTTCCGCGCTGTATTTTCCGCACCATGGGCACAGCGGATTTGGTTTTCCATAGGTTTACGTGGTACTGTAAACGTGATGGAAAACTGATACGAATCCGCAGCGACCAATCCGCTGCGGATCCGCAGCCAAATCCGCACCGTGTGCACATAGCCTAATTCTAACCCTAATTCCAACCCTAACCCTAATTCTAACCCTAATTCTAACCCTAGCCCTAAGTGCAACCCTAGCCCTAAGTGCAACCCTAAGTGCAACCCTAGCCCTAAGTGCAACCCTAGCCCTAAGTGCAACCCTAAGTGCAACCCTAGCCCTAAGTGCAACCCTAAGTGCAACCCTAGCCCTAAGTGCAACCCTAAGTGCACCCCTAGCCCTAAGTGCAACCCTAAGTGCACCCCTAAGTGCAACCCTAAGTGCACCCCTAAGTGCAACCCTACCCCTAACCCTACCCCTAACCCTAATGGAAAAACAAAAATAATTATATTTTCTGTATTTTATTATTGTCCCTACCTATGGGGGTGATAAAGGGGGTGATTTATTTACTATTTTTTTTATTTTGATCGCTGTGATAGAACTTATCACAGCGATCAAAATGTGCAGGAACGAATCTGCCGGCTGGCAGATTCGGCGGGCGCACTGCGCATGCGCCCGCCATTTTCCAAGATGGCGGCGCCCATGAAGCAGACGGCCGGACACCGGGAGGGACATCGGAGCTAGGTAAGTATGGGGGGGTGGGACGAGGGGAGCGGAACGGAGATCGGGGCAAAAAGGACGACTGGGGAGGCGATCGGTGGGGTGGGGGCAGATCAGGGTCTCCAGCCATGGCAGATGCTATTGCAAGCATCGGCCATGGCTGGATTGTAATATTTCACCATTTTCATAGGTGAAATATTACAAATCGCTCTGATTGGCAGTTTCACTTTCAACAGCCAATCAGAGCGATCGTAGCCACGGGGGGGGTGAAGCCACCCCCCCTGGGCTGAAGTACAACTCCCCCTCTCCCTGCAGATCGGGTGAAATAGGAGTTAACCCCTTCACCCGATCTGCAGGGACGCGATCATTCTGTGACACAGCATATGCGTCACAGGTCGGATTGGCACCGACTTTCATGACGCATACGCTGTGTCACAGGTCGGGAAGGGGTTAATGCAGCGCTAGATAGCATAAAAGCCAGTAATTCAATTGCCGGCTTTTGCTCTCTCCTTTATTAACCTGGCTTAATGTCACCTTACAATAGCAAGGTGACATTAACCCTTCATTACCCCATATCCCACCGCTACACGGGAGTGGGAAGAGTGGCCAAGTGCCAGAATAGGCGCATCTTCCAGATGTGCCTTTTCTGGGGTGGCTGGGGGCAGTTGTTTGTAGCCAGGGGGGGCCAATAACCATGGACCCTCTCTAGGCTATTAATATCTGCCCTCAGTCACTGGCTTTACCACTCTGGCGGAGAAAATTGCGCGGGAGCCCACGCCAATTTTTTCCGCCATTTACCCCTTTATTTTAGCAGCTACAGCGCCCAAATTTTGCACATACACACTACTAACATTAGTAGTGTGGAATATGAAAAAAAATAAGGGATATGAGATGGTTTACTGTATGTAAACCATGTCTCATATCCTGTCGGGTTTGGGAAGGAGAGAGCAAAAGCCGGCAATTGAATTACCGGCTTTTATGCTATCTAGTGCTGCATTAAATATAAATATACATATATAGGTGTCTCACTGACATATATATATGTATATATACCTATTCTATGTGTATATATCTACTCTATTCTAACCTGTCGGTGTGATTTTACTGTACACAGCACTGATTTGCCGGCTTTTCAAAGGACACCGGTGCATACAAATCGGACAGTAATAAGGATGTCATACGGATGATGCGATTACAAAAAACGGATGATGTGATTAAAAAAATCGCATTGCACTCGCATGACAATTGCATACATTACATCCGTATTTTCGGTCCAGATTACGGACCGTTTTTTCTCTCGCAAGTGGAAAGGGACCCTTAAAGGGATAACGCCTCTTTGAGGACGATGGTAATCCCTTCTGCCCAACTCTCCCATTCTTTTTTGACTAACTCTTTGATTGGTGATATTACGGGAAATGTAGGTCTTTTCTTTTCTGACAATCCTGCGAACATTATATCTTGTGGTGTCTTAGGGTCTTTACTGTCTTTAATACCCATGGTGTTACATACCGATCTGACAAGATTATCTATGCTCTCTGTTGGAAAACACGTATCTTGCTCCCCTTCCGAGGAAATATATTCTAGGGAGACATCCGTATCTTCCTTATCAGTAGAATGATCTGATCTTGGAGAAATATACTTCCTGCTTTTAGTTTCAGGAATACTTTCTGAACTACGGAATGCTCGTAACTCGTTCCTGTGTCTGATGTCCTCAGATCATACAGAGGATTCCTCACGTAAGGTGTTTTCAATACAGACATATCACATTTTCTTTGCATAATTATCCGGGAGGGGCTGGGTACATAAAGCACATTGTTTGTGCTTTGATTTTTCGAATCTCTTTGCCTAGGGGATGCATAGAGAAAAGAGGGCAATAATCAGCTTAATAGGGTGGGATATACACTCACCCCAGTGAAGCAGATGAATCAGGTACCGGCCGAAGAGGAGATGATGGCACAGGCTGGGACGAGGATCGGTCAGATCTCTTATCCTTAGCGCTCTTTGTGGAGGATCTGCGTCCGCTGCGAGCTATTTTAGCTGTGACTTCTACTGAAGGCACCGCTGAGTCCTGAGATGTCTCCATGTTTGGCCGCCGGGGGATCAGCGCCAGCGTCCTTTAATGCGGGGGACCGCCATCTTCTTCCTGTGGAACCCGGAAGTCATCACCACTTCCAGGTCGCGGCAGTCTTGGATTACCTGCACATCTGCCCGGCGTCACCTCTCCCCTTCTCTCTCTCCCCCCCCCCCGGAAGCATTCATTTCACTTCCGTGGGAGTAATTTGCAGGCAGCATGCTTGCGCGTACCACCGAAAGCAGTGTCGCGCCCCCTGGAGCGTTCTCACCTGCCGCAGGCCCGCTGATGCGTCCTTCTCCTATGAGCCAGGCGACTCCCCGATCCTGGCCTCACACTGCCTGCCAGCAGAGGGGGGAAACTGAGCCCAGGACCCCCGACGCTGCTTCTAGCACTGGAGCCCCTGCCGTCCTCTCAGGTAAACCGCATGCGGCAACCAGGCTAGGTATCCTCTTCTCCATGGGTTCCCTTAGGAACAGGAAACCAACTGTGGGAGCGAGGGGGACCGCCCCTTTTATTCTCTCCATAGGGTTTCCTGTTCCTAAGGGGCGGATCCCCTCTCTCAAGTGGGTGCTGTCATGGCAAAGAGAAAAATTCTCCAATTTCAATCTTGAAAAAGACCCAGATGTGGAAAGACAGCATAAAGTGCAAGTGCAGATTTTCTATGCATATTGACGATGAAGTAACAACCTAACAATGGTCATGGTTGCAGAATTCTCTTGGTTGGCTGACTAGTTGTGATGAACGAGCATGCTCAGGTGTAAGGCAGGTTTCAAAAAGTTGCGTTCCCGTGCAGTTGCTGGGCACATCAAAACGCCACGTGGACGCATCCGCATACAAAACATGTCCCTGCGTACCCAATGTTAACCCCTTTATGACCCAGCCTATTTTGGCCTTAATGACCTTGCCGTTTTTTGCAATTCTGACCAGTGTCCCTTTATGAGGTAATAACTCAGGAACACTTCAACGGATCCTAGCGATTCTGAGATTGTTTTTTCGTGACATATTGGGCTTCATGTTAGTGGTAAATTTAGGTCGATAATTTCTGCGTTTGTGAAAAAAATGGAAATTTGGCGAAAATTTTGAAAATTTTGCAATTTTCACATTTTGAATTTTTATTCTGTTAAACCAGAGAGTTATGTGACACAAAATAGTTAATAAATAACATTTCCCACATGTCTACTTTACATCAGCACAATTTTGGAAACATTTTTTTTTGCTAGGAAGTTATAAGGGTTAAAATTTGACCAGTGATTTCTCATTTTTACAACAAAATTTACAAAACCATTTTTTTTAGGGACCACCTCACATTTGAAGTCATTTTGAGGGTTCTATATGGCTGAAAATACCCAAAAGTGACACCATTCTAAAAACTGCACCCCTCAAGGTGCTCAAAACCACATTCAAGAAGTTTAATAACCCTTCAGGTGTTTCACAGCAGCAGAAGCAACATGGAAGGAAAAAATGAACATTTAACTTTTTAGTCACAAAAATGATCTTTTAGCAACAATTTTTTTATTTTCCCAAGGGTAAAAGGAGAAACTGGACCACGAAAGTTGTTGTCCAATTTGTTCTGAGTACGCTGATACCTCATATGTGGGGGTAAACCACTGTTTGGGCGCACGGCAGAACTCGGAAGGGAAGGAGCGCCATTTGACTTTTTGAATGAAAAATTGGCTCCAATCTTTAGCGGACACCATGTCGCGTTTGGAGAGCCCCTGTGTGCCTAAACATTGGAGCTCCCCCACAAGTGACCCCATTTTGGAAAGGAGACCCCCCCAAGGAACTTATCTAGATGCATAATGAGCACTTTAAACCCTCAGGTGCTTCACAAATTGATCCGTAAAAATGAAAAAGTACTTTTTTTTCACAAAAAAATTCTTTTAGCCTCAATTTTTTAATTTTCACATGGGCAACAGGATAAAATGGATACTAAAATTTGTTGGTCAATTTCTCCTGAGTACACTGATACCTCACATGTGGGGGTAAACCACTGTTTGGGCACATGGTAAGTCTCGGAAGGGAAGGAGCGCCATTTGACTTTTTGAATGAAAAATTATCTCCATCGTTAGTGGACACCATGTCGCGTTTGGAGAGCCCCTGTGTGCCTAAACATTGGAGCTCCCCCACAAGTGACCCCATTTTGGAAACTAGACCCCCCAAGGAACTTATCTAGATGCATAGTGAGCACTTTAAACCAACAAGTGCTTCACAGAAGTTTATAACGCAGAGCCGTGAAAATAAAAAATAATTTTTCTTTCCTCAAAAATGATTTTTAGCCCAGAATTTTTTATTTTCCCAAGGGTAACAGGAGAAATTGGACAACAAATGTTGTTGTACAGTTTGTCCTGAGTACGATGATACCCCATATGTGGGGGTAAACCACTGTTTGGGTGCACGGCAGGGCTTGGAAGGGAAGGCACGCCATTTGGCTTTTTGAATGGAAAATTAGCTCCAATCATTAGCGGACACCATGTCGCGTTTGGAGAGCCCCTGTGTGCCTAAACATTGGAACTTCCCCATAAGTGACCCCATTTTGGAAACTAGACCTCCCAAGGAACTAATCTAGATGTGTGGTGAGCACTTTGAACCCCCAAGTGCTTCACAGAAGTTTATAACGCAGAGCCGTGAAAATAAAAATTAATTTTTCTTTTCTCAAAAAATTTTTTTTAGCCCTGAATTTTTTATTTTCCCAAGGGTAACAGGGGAAATTTGACCCCAGGAGTTGTTGTCCAGTTTCTCCTGAGTACGGTGATACCCCATATGTGGGGGTAAACCACTGTTTGGGCACATGCCGGGGCTTGGAAGTGAAGTAGTGATGTTTTGAAATGCAGACTTTGATGGAATGCTCTGCGGGCGTCACGTTGCGTTGCGTTTGCAGAGCCCCTGATGTGCCTAAACAGTAGAAACCCCACACAAGTGACCCCATTTTGGAAACTAAACCCCCAAGGGAACTTATCTAGATGTGTGGTGAGCACTTTGAACCCCCAAGTGCTTCACAGAAGCTTATAACGCAGAGCCGTGAAAATAAAAAATAATTTTTCTTTCCTCAAAAATAATTTTTTAGCCCGCAATTTTTTATATTCCCAAGGGTTACAGGAGAAATTGGACCCCAAAAGTTGTTGATCAGTTTCTCCCGAGTACGCTAGTACCCCATATGTGGGGGTAAACCACTGTTTGGGCACACGTCGGGGCTCGGAAGGGAGAGAGCACCATTTTACTTTTTCAACGCAAGATTGGCTGGAATCAATAGTGGCGCCGTGTCGCGTTTGGAGACCCCCTGATGTACCTAAAAAGTGGAAACCCCTCAATTCTAACTCCAACACTAACCCCAACACACCCCTAACTAATCCCAACCCTAACCACAACCCTAACCCCAACACACCCCTAACCCTAGTCTTACCCCTAATTCCAACCCTAAACCTAAGGCTATGTGCTCACGTTGCGGATTTGTGTGGATTTTTCCGCAGTTTTTGAAAAATCTGCAGGTAAAACGCACTGCGCTTTACCTGCGGGTTTACCGCGGATTTCCAGTGTTTTTTGTGTGGATTTCACTTGCGGATTCCTATTATGGAGCAGGTGTAAAACGCTGCGGAATTGCACAATGAATTGACATGCTGCGGAAAATACAACGCAGCGTTTCCGCGCTGTATTTTCCGCACCATGGGCACAGCGGATTTGGTTTTCCATAGGTTTACGTGGTACTGTAAACGTGATGGAAAACTGATACGAATCCGCAGCGACCAATCCGCTGCGGATCCGCAGCCAAATCCGCACCGTGTGCACATAGCCTAATTCTAACCCTAATTCTAGCCCCACCCTAAGTGCAACCCTAGCCCCACCCTAAGTGCAACCCTAGCCCCACCCTAAGTGCAACCCTAGCCCCACCCTAAGTGCAACCCTAGCCCCACCCTAAGTGCAACCGTACCCCTAACCCTAACCGAAAAACAAAAATAATATTTTCTGTATTTTATTATTGTCCCTACCTATGGGGGTGATAAAGGGAGGGATTTATTTACTATTTTTTTTATTTTGATCGCTGTGATAGAACTTATCACAGCGACCAAAATGTGCAGAAACGAATCTGCCGGCTGGCAGATTCGGCGGGCGCACTGCGCATGCGCCCGCCATTTTCCAAGATGGCGGCGCTCATGAAGAAGACGGCCGGACACCGGGAGGGACATCGGAGCTAGGTAAGTATGGGGGGGTGGGACCGGAACACGGGGGGGGGAATCGGAGGACCTGGGGAGCGGACAGGAGGACCGGGGGAGCCGACAGGAGGGAGGAGGGGAGCGGAACGGAGATCGGGGCAAGAAGGACGACTGGGGAGGCGATCGGTGGGGTGGGGTGGGGGCAGATCGGGGTCTCCAGCCATGGCAGATGCTATTGCAGCATCGGCCATGGCTGGATTGTAATATTTCACCATTTTCATAGGTGAAATATTACAAATCGCTCTGATTGGCAGTTTCACTTTCAACAGCCGATCAGAGCGATCGTAGCCACGGGGGGGTGAAGCCACCCCCCTGGGCTGAAGTACCACTCCCCCTGTCTCTGCAGATCGGGTAAAATGGGAGTTAACCCCTTCACCCGATCTGCAGGGACGCGATCATTCTGTGACACAGCATATGCGTCACAGGTCGGATTGGCACCGACTTTCATGACGCATACGCTGTGTCACAGGTCGGGAAGGGGTTAAAGATCGGTACGCAGGACGCATGCAGAAGTAGGCGGAGCTTAAAGGATGTACGCAGCAATACGCAGACCAGCCAAACGCAAGTGTGAAACCAGTCTTACAGTATCTTGGGCGTGCTCATATAATATGTTATGAGTCCAGACAGCTGCATGTTTTGTAGCTATTGACAGCCGCAAAACATGCGGGGATTTGCCAACAACCACAAAACAAGCAACAGCAGGGACTCGAACATAATATTCGAGCACACCCAAGATACTCGTATAACACCAGAGCATGCTACTGACTAGATGTAGATTCTTGGCATGGCAATGAAAAACGGTAATGCCATGCTACATGTTTTACCATGGTATCAATGTGTTTGGTCTTCTCAGAGTAGATAATCCGCATTTTACAACAGTCAATGGAGGCAGAGCATGTCTGTGCTTCGCTAAATTCACAGGAACATTTGAAGCGCATGTTTGGAGTGTATACAGGGAAAAGCACTAGTTAAAGAACCAAAACCCATGCTTACACGTGGACTTTTCCCTTTAAAAGATAAAATGTGACAATTGATCAAAATACAAAAAAAAGCACAGTACATTTTTTATTCAGTCTTACAAAAAAAAATACAAAACTTCAGATGAATTTTTTGATAACAAAAACCTCCATTTAGCTGCATCAAAATTTTAACATACAGTAAAGTGCTTATTCCAGTTTTTTTGCAGCACAGATTTGTTACTTATCGATAACTTTATTTAGAATTCCACAGTGCATTATGGCAAATTTGCATGTAGTTTTGGTCATTCACAATTGTACCAACAAGTTAAACGGTTTATGTGCATATTTTTCTGAAAGTCATTCTAGAACTTAAAAATAATTATTTTTTATAATCATTTAGGGGTGAAAGATTTATTCAGTTCTGCAAATTGAATTTTGCATTAGACTCCATTCACACATGAATGCTACGCATATGTGAAAATCAAGTTTCCTTCCAAGGGGCCAGACATACAATATTTGTTAAAAAAAAAAAAAAGGCCAGGTTTGGTCTGATTTGCTAGCCAATCCTGCCAATTCACATCTTGGGGTTCGTGTTTGAAACTGCTAGAACAAGGATAACGTCTGGGTGCTCTCAGTTTCAAACAAGGATATGAGAAAATTACACTGAAGGTTATTAAAATTATTTTTATTAGCCTTTATGCATCTTTTTTTATTGACCCTTTACTATGAATTTTTCCAAGTGCAATAATCTATAAAAAGGAGATACAAGCGTTTGGCATCTGTGGTACATTCATCCTGATCTGTACATATAAATGTCTTTCAAATCCAAAAAAACTTGAATAATGAAGCTTTTATTTAACGTCCACACCATAGATGCAGTTGTTGGTTCCTGCCCCCTGAGTACATCATAAAAATAAGTTTATTTTTACAGGAATATAATCGAAGGGCTGAGATAATAATATTTCACAAGTGATGAGCGAATGTGCCTGGATAAGGTGTTATCAGAGCATGCTCAGATAATATATTAGAGTCCCCGTACCTGCATGTCCTCGACAGCTGAAACACATGCATAGATTACCGTTTGCTAGACAAACGATGCATGTGTTGCAGCTGTCCAACAGGACTCGACTATTATCTGAGCATGCCCAACACACACTTAGCACCCGATCATGCTCCGATAACTTTATTCCAGCACATTCACTCATCACTATTCACAACCCTTACTTTTTTGTTCTAACCCACGCTCAAAAAAAAACAAAAAAAAAAACTATTATTTTACATTGTTCAATTGTACTGCTCAGGTTAAGGCCAGGATCAGACTAGCGTATGCAAAAAAAAATCTGCTTTTTTTATCTAGAAAAAAAAAATCTCGTTCAAATGTAAAGACGAACATATGGATTCCATAGTGGTGACATTCAATATGGAATCTTTTTTACATGAACAATATAACAAAAGAGCAGTTTTGTTTGTACTGATCTGTAAAAAACAAAAAAAACAAACAAAAAAAACCACAATGGTAACATGTATTTAATTTTTTTCAGCACACCCATTGACTTATTATTGCGAGTCTGATCCAAAATACGTATCAAAAATCGTAAATGCTGCAATGTTTGATGTTTCCACACAGACCATCAGTTCGTGTGTAAAGACGTTCATGCGAACTATCACATTGAGTTACATAGGTCAGTGTGCTGCCCGAATGCTGCTAGTTTTGAAAACATTGAGGACACGGACTGATTAGCACTCATTCAGACGAGTGTATAAAGGCTATCCAATCGTGTACCTAGGCTTACATGTGCGGCTAAAAGATACAGATTTAACAACAACAAAAAAACCATAAAATTCTATCAAAAATTTTTTAGGCAGGTTTGCGGAAAATGCTGCAAAATAAAATACTTTGGAAAATATGAAAGTCAAGAATTTATTTTTTCATCACTTAATAAAATGGAAAAGTGAATGAACAATAGAATGAGCAAGAGAATGAACAAAAGAAACTAAAATCAAAATAAAATATTGGCTGTGCTGTCAACAGCATTTCAATTCCTCTAGGTACATGTGTACAAATCAGGGATTTTGTAAGATTATAGTCAGATGTATGAGTAACCAATTATACCAAACAGATTAGGCTTTTTTCCATATGCATGTTGAAGCAACCATTCATTGAAACAAACAGGTGTTTAGAAAACTTAAAACCGGGTGAGGAACGGCAAAACTCTGCTACAATGGTGAGGTGGTGGAAGACTCATGTCACAGGTAGGCTAAGCAAAGCAGCAAAACACAAGGTACTTATACTGCATCAGCTAGGTCTCTCCCAAGCCAAGATTGTAAAGCAAAATGGGATTTCAAGATGTGATTTTCAAACTTTTTGCTCAAACGCATTTGAAGCAGCACCAACAATTTGGTGACATTGAGACTGTAGACGCAGTGATTGGCCAAGGAAACTTCATGCAGCAGATGAAAGACCTCATGCTTACTTCCCTTAAGAACTAGCAGAACTTGTGGGACCCAGCTACACCATCCACTGTTCTAAAGTCTGTCCATAAGTGGTCTTCGTGGAACAATTGCAGCCAAAAAACCATGCCTCTGACTTAGAAACAGAGTCAAGTGACTCAAATAAGCACGAGTCTTAAACATAGGAACATGGATTTAAAAAAAAAAAATGACAGTAGGTCCTCTGGACTGTAGAGTCAAAATGTGAAATGTTTGACTCTAACAGGCAGTTTGTTTGCAGAAGTGCTAGCTGTGGTACAATAATAAGTGTCTTCAGGCAAAAATCAAGCATGGTGGAGGGTTCTTACAAGTTTGAGGCTGCATTACAACAAATGGAGCTGAAGATTTGGTCAGGATTAATGGTGTCTTCAATGCAGAGAAATTCAGGCAGATACTTTATCAAGAAGTAACATCAGGAAGGAATCGGATTGGCTCCAAATGTTTTCTGCAGCAGGATAACCTCAAACATACAGCCAAAATCATTAAAAACCATCTTCAGTTACAGAGGAACGAGGAGTCCCAGAAGTGATGAGAAGAATCAATCATTTCTGGCTGGGTTATTATGAAGAGACACAGATTTGGTCAAGCCTACACACACAGAAGATCTGTGGATAGTTCTCCAAAAAGTTTGGAAAAACCTCCTTGCCGATCAAAAACGATGTGCAAGTCTATCCGTAAGAATTAAGACAAGGGGCAGTCACACCAAATATTCATTTGATTTAGGCTTCTCATTTGTTCATTTACTTTTATAAATTACTAAAATTGAACTACTTAGGCTCTGTGCACATTGTTGAGGATTCGTGTGCGGATTTTTCCTCACCGTTTTTGAAAAATCCTGCGCACTGCGTTTCGCCTGCAGATTTACCACGGATTTCCTGCAGTTTTTTGTGCAGATTTCACTTGCGGTTTTACACCTGCGGATTCTTATTGAGGAGCAGGGGTAAAATGCTGCGGAATCCGCACAAAGAATTGACATGCTGCGGAAAATACAACGCAGCGTTTCCAAGCGGTATTTTCTGCACCATGGGCACAGCGGATTTGGTTTTCCATAGGTTTACATGGTACTGTAAACCGGATAGAAAACTGCTGCGAATCCGCAGCCAAATCCGCAACGTGTGCACATAGCCTAACACTTATTTATGAAAGCATGCTCAATACTGATGAGCAAACATGCTCGAATAACACATTATAGGAGCATGCTCTGGTGTTTTCTGAGTATCTTGGGAATACTCATAATATGTTCGAGTCTCTGCAGCTGTTAGACAGCCGCAACACACGGGGGATTGCCTGTTAGACAGGTGCAACACATGCAGCTGCAGGGACTCATTATCTGAGCTCGTTCGCTCATCATTCTTACTTTACAGCATTTTTCCACACTTGCCTAAAATATTAACAGTTGTGTATACACACACAGAGTATCTACCTATACACAAAGAAGTTGCAGAAAACCTGCATTGAAATGATCTTAATATAAGACAAAATTATTGTAAATTTATCAGTCACATGCTCAAGCAGCTGGGTGGAAGTGTGTGGTGCCTTGCCGAACAGTATGACAAATGGCAAAACTACAGGCAGTTTACCACAAATTGTTGTGGTAAAGTACAGTAAAAGTAATGCTCATTGGTGCAAAATGTGAAATTGGAAGCCACATGTAGTCTTGGCACCCTAGCTCAGAAAAGCTGTAACATGTGAACCCATCACAGACTACTGGATCATAGATTTAGTCCAGGTGTACACAATCTAAAGGTAGGTAACGCAGATCGTATCTAAAGCCTACATGGCTATGGCCGTAGTCAAATTGTTGCTAATCAAATGCTTAGATTCCAATACCTAAACCATCATAGCAGCAACGATGAACGTTCACAACCCAGCAACTACCAACTTCTCATTTTCTGCAGTAGACCATTTTAGGTATTCACAATAAGCAATCCACATGGTGTACATGAGCCAAATATAGAGAAGTCGATAGGACGCAGTATGTGCAAGCCTGGTACTGTACTAAGGCACTATTTCATCTGCTAATTACATGACATTCTCAAACACAATATTTTACACTGTCCCCTCGGTTAAACATTACTTGTTGCACCAGAATGAGAAACCTGTTCCTTAGCTAGAATTCTGTATTGACCCAGGATGAAGCAGCCACACTAATGCACGTTATTTCTTGGGGGGGGGGGGGGGAATCCAACAAAAAAAAAGGATCTAACATGTCTGTGCAAAGATCAGAAGTCTCAAATCTCTTAATTGACATGCAAGAAGCCATTTAAGGATCGTATGTATGTATGTATGTATGTATGTATGTATGTATGTATGTATGTATGTATGTATGTATGTATGTATGTATGTATGTATGTATGTATGTATGTATGTGTGTGTCTGTGTCTGTGTCTGTGTGTGTCTGTGTCTGTCTGTGTGTGTGTGTGTGTGTGTGTGTGTGTGTGTGTGTGTGTGTGTGTGTGTGTGTGTGTGTGTGTGTATGTATATATATATATATATATATATATATATATATATATTTATTAATTATACACACACACACACACACCTCTCCTTAACTGGCTTCTTTAAAGCAATATCACACGCTGGTGTGATCCCAGCCTGACCTTTACCCCAATTTGTAGTCTCCAATTCTGGAAATCCACAGATCGGCAAAGGATTTGTGGACAGACAATACAGAAGGTATCCCAATGAAAAGTTATTGCTCCAATACATTAAAGCATTAAAGTAAAGCAACTTTGTAAAGAAAAAAAAAAAAAGTTGCAAAGGCCGTACACTAACTATGCTTTCGTGTACAAATGTCCCACTGGATTATTTTTTTTTACTAGAACCAATCTGTTAATAGGAACCATAGAAGCCTATAGGAATGTTGCAATACTATAAACATACATCATGTGGCCAATCTTGATGGTGAAGGGAAGGCACAAAACCACATTTTCTTGCCAGATCTAAAGACCCACATTTTTTTTTTATTCCTTTTTTTTGTATGACATGCAGGTGATTTAGTTAAAATGTTTTATAGCTTTTGAATCGTATGAGGACCGTTTTTTGTGGGAGAATATTTAGATTTGACTGACAATTCACAACAATGCATAAAATATTGGAAAAGGTTTTAAAAAAAAAAAAACAACACAAACAAGTGCTAGATGGTGACAATACATACGACCATTGGTTTGGGGTTTTATTCTTATGCCGTTCATTGTGCGGGAAATATGACTTGTCAACATGGATTCTTCAAGTCAAGAACATTAAGGTGATCGAAAAGGATTACTTTTTTATGTTTAGCTGTCAGAAAATGTATATGTTTCCATAATAAAAAATGCGGTTTGTCTCACCATTGTCTGGACCCTTTATTATTTTCTTCTGTGGATGAACATGCCTACTTTTTAGCACATCAAGCTGTAGTTGTTTCAATTCATAGCTGTCGTTCTGCCAATACCAATTTTGCTCTGAATGTAGGGACGTATCTAGTTAATGGAAATTACAACACAATTGGAAACATACATTACATTTTTTGGGGGGGAGAAGGGGTGCAGCAAATGAAAATGAACTATTATGGAGATTTTTTCTTATCGTTTTTCGTTTTGTCATTCACATTAAGTGTTTTTTGTTCATTTTATCTTCGTTTGGACAATTATGCATTTTTATCTTTTTTCCCCACATTTTATTTTTTTCATGTTTGTGAAAACCTTAGTTAGTCCCCTAGGGGGATTTCAACCTGCGATCATCACTTGCACAATAGACTTCCTATAAACTGTAGCATTGAACTTTGGACTTTCAGGCTCCATCTCTCACCATCCACTACTGCTTTTAAAGTGAGACTACAATTTTATAGATAATCATCTTGGATATCCCATACAGAAATTTGACTTGCAGCTATTTAGCATTCGATTAGTTATGCAGATTTTTGTTAGGTCACTGCATTGTTACGGTTTGGCTACTTAAAAAAAAAAAATAAGAAAAAAATGTATTTTGTCAGTTTCTTCTACACGTTCCCAAAGTTGGTGCATACTGATCAACTCACGTGGGTATGTATATTAGTTTTTTTTTTTCAGTTCTACCCACAAGTGTTTGATTGGGTTGACATCTGGAGACTGTGGCAGCCAATTCAGCACCTCTACTTCATTGTCATTGAACCATTGCTTTGCTAAGCTCAACATATGTTTTGGGGCATTGTCCTGCTGGAACATTGTCATCCTTTTCATACCTGTAGTACTGTGTATGAAGTAACTCGTCTTATAGGATGCTCACACATTGAGACCACCATTGATCTTGGTCAAGTATCCAACACCTTTGGCTGTGAAACATCCCATATCATAAGGCTTCCTCCATCGAACTTGACAGGTCCTTCAATTTTTCCTTCATTAGCCCCCTTTTCCCTTGTTTCTTTCAGACCCTTTTGCACCCAGAGCCTAGTCTATTGACTTTCATCTCATAGCTCCAAATCTCCAGTTTCCAATCTTCTACTGTCCACTTTTTGTACTTTTTTGAAAACTCGAGCTAATGCTTATGATATTCACTTTTTTTGAGCCACCATTCCAGACTTGTGCAATATGCATCGCACAGTGCTTGCATGGACATCTATGATTATGAAGTATACGAGCCAACTCCACTGCCATGTTTGTCACGTCAGAACTGGTAGACCTTGTGATGAGCCAAGTTGTTGACTCCGATAGTTTGCCTGGACGACCACCTATTGGCTTTTGAAAGGATGGATGGATTTAATTTGTATTCTTCCAAAGGTCATGGCACTCACATGATGCAGTTTGGCAATTCTCTTGGCCGAGACACCACTGTATGAGCTGGATTTCTCAATTGGAGCCAGTGACCTTTCGCTTGGGAATCAACCTAATAACACATTGAGTTATTAGGGAATGTGAGAACATGTCGTATTTTGTAGTATACAGGAAGAAAGATTTTTCCACCATCAGGAGCAAAACAATAACAATGCAGTGACATGACAAGAATCTGCATAACCAATCATATGTTAAATAGTTGCAAATCAAGTTTATGTATGAGATAGCCAAGATGATAGTCTATAAAAATTATGGTAGTCTCATGTTGAAGCAGTTGTGGATGGTGAGATATGGAGCCTGAAAGTCAAAAGTTCAAAACACTGCTACCCTTTTGCTCTTCAGGGTACTCTTGCACAGACTAAAACAAACCTGGCACCCAAGTCTCATGAAGTGGGCTCAGAATCTGAGCCAAATCTATAGAATGATGGTGCATGGCTGCAGTTCACGAAAAGTTACAGTTGTCAAAGGATTTCAAAGGTTTTCTGCCACTTAATCGGAGAGAATTTCCTGCACTTCAAAAAACGCAAATTCTCATAGCAAGTATGCAAAATAAAGCCTCCCATATACTAGACATCAATATCAGCTGAGCAATCGTTCAGCCAGCAACTATTACCCCAGAGTGCTTCCATAAACAGGAATGGTCGGCCTAGCGCGCCTGTGTTCTCTAAGAGTGCCTTTGCCAAGTTGATCTCCCAGATATCAAAAGGATTGAACGTCGGGGAAAGAATGATCCGGTTTGCTGCATTTCCATCATCAACTGATCGAGAGTCAGGAGGTCTGCATACAAATTACAGTCAGCAGATCGTGCCTGTATAATAGGGTTTGGCCAACGTTAATGTGGATGGGGACCTTACGGCGAAAGTTCATACTGCATGTGAGGTACAAGCCGGACCAAAAGGTAACTGGTACGAAAGTACAGTATCAGCATGCAGATACTGGTAAATGGGGCCCCATGGTAACTTTAAAGAATATGTTGGGGAAACGCGCCAGGAATATAATTAGCCTAAAGCTGGCTACACACAATGTGACATTTATTTAATAAAAGTTATGTTCATTTTTGCTCAAGGATGATTTTGCCTACCCAAAATCTCTAATTGGCTTGTGTTATACAGACCCCAATCTAGCATTTATCCCATGAAAAGATACAAGATTGTCAAATGACAAGGGTAAGATCCACTGACAAAGCCTCATATCTACAGCCAATTTTTAAGCATCACAGCAATGATAAAAGATTTTAGCTCTGAAGTTTGCGGGGTTCAACCGCATAGGAACGTGGGATAAAAAAACAAAACAAAACATACAATAAATCAGGGCTCAAGAGGTATAAGCTCGACCGTGGACAAATGTGAATGGAAGTCAGTATAAACCATTTACAGACTACCTACAGCTTAAAGAGAATCTGTAATACCAGGCATAAAGTACCGCTCATAGTTCAGAGAAGTACTGATGCTTACTCACGTGGGAGACATCGGGTGAAGAACAGTGTTTGTGGTAGCCCCGTCGCACTTCACGTGGGATTTTGAAGATTTATTTCTGTTATAGCACACACCATCTCCCCACATGTAATCTCTATATTCTTGTTTGCTACATGAAGTTGTTTCTGCCATTTTTATCGTGCCCTGTGCTGCTATATGTACTTTTGCAATGAGATTTGTGTGACAGCAAATGTTGCCAGATTCTTCCCCTTCTATACCCATCTTGTATTGTCTTATGGGTTTGCACCCTTTATTTTTGAAATATATATATATATATCTATATCTATATATCTCTCTCACTAATGTTACTGTTTCTCGTCTCACTTTATTGCCCGGGGCGTATCGCTCCATTGTTTTTTGTAGGGCTATACATATAAACGTGCGTTTTGGGTATTCTATTATCAGGAACAGAAACAGAATGTCTAAAATGAACGTACTGCATAGCTGATGCAACGTGAAGCCAAGAAACACAGATGATTATGATGGAGTCCACTATGTTTTTAGCGCAGAAACAGATCTGTTTTTGCCCCCACCACTTGCTTGCTCCCAAAAGATAAAAGGATAGTCTACATATAAATGGTAAAAGTAGTGTTCCTCTCTTTAAAAGTTATCACCCATAGATAGGGTAGGTGATAACGTGCTGATCGATATGGATCTGTGACCTCCACTGATCCCAAGAGAATAGGAGCTGATCTGCAGCGGCCAGTGGTCACCATGATGGAGCTGTGGTGCTCCACTCCATACACCATTTACATCTGGCCGTGCTAGCGTTAACAGCTAGTGTTGGAACTCCACTAATCTTATATTGATTGCCTATCCTAAGGATATGACAATATTATAAGAGTGCACAACTCCCCTAAATAAATCTCGTAATTAATTTTAGTAGGGGCATCACAAGCAAAATTACACAGTTTATTACGTTTTAACAAAAAAACAAGTTTTTTTTTAGTTTTAATGTTTTAAACTTTTTTTGAATTTTAGTTTAATTCCCTAGGGAATCAAATTGAGTGCTCAGAAATAATTAGCAATACTGTATTATTACAGTATATTATTCCCAGCAATGTACATATGACAGACTGGCAAGGCCTAGAATGTGTACGAAGATGAGACAGGGGACCTCTTGTTAGGCACCCAGATGACAGACCCATTGGCACACAATCAATGATTCATCACAGGGGGCCAAAGGGAGCTTCCGCTAACTTTGATGCCACAAACAAAATGCTTAGGCCAGGATTGGAGTACTCTGTTCCTCCCTATTGCATTCGGGCATCAGTTACACGCTATGGTTGACAAATACGACTCCTAAGCACACAGCGTCCGCCCATAATGCACGTATGGCACCAGGCAAGATTAATATTACTTTTCTATGTAAGGGTACTGTCACACAGTGGCACTTTGATTGCTCCGACGGCACGATCCGTGACGTTGCAGCGTCGCTTGATTATCGCTCCAGCGTCGTAGACTGCGGTCACACTTTGCAATACACGGCGCTGGAGCGATAATTTCATGACGTAGTTGCGATGTAGAAGTCATACGGGACATTGGGAATATCGTGCACACCTTTGTTACACGCTGCGATCATGCCGCCACAGCGGGACACTTGACGACGAAATAAAGTTTCAAACGATCTGCTACGACGTACGATTCTCAGCGGGGTCCCTGATCGCAGTAGCGTGTCAGACACAGCGATATCGTAACTATATCGCTGGAACGTCACGGATCGTGCCGTTGTAGCGACCAAAGTGCCACTGTGTGACAGTACCCTAAGGTCATGCAAAACACTTTCCTGTTGTACTCATTTACACTTGTTTAGATACTGCTGTTATAAAACAGTTAGGCTGATAACATCCAGTATTTTACCTCAGTATCTGTAAGCCAAAACCAGGAGTGGAACAACAGGAGGAAAAGTAGAATAGAAACACGTCACCACTTCTGGATTTCTCACCCACTCCTGGCTTACAGATACTGAGGTAAAATACTGTCCAAATACTAAACGTATGAATGCTCCCTGTGTGGTTCCCGCCCAGAACGCCCAGGTTTCCAGATGTTGGTCAGAAGCAGCCTCATATAAGCCCATCATTTCTCACTTGTTGCTCTGCATAAAAGTAGGAATTACTCCGCCATCCATGCACAAAAGAGGGTCTGGGCGGTAAAACCAAGCTGAACATAGGACCACCATTTTTTTAATACAGGTGGACAGTCCAAGGGAACGCGAAGAACAACAAGGGGCAGAGTAACAAGTTTAACAGCAATAGACAGAACCATTTTCGATAAATTGAAAAATTGGTATAGTTTGCATCATTAAGCAAAAAAACCTTAGTATTTGTTGGACATTCCTTTTGGAATACGGGGGACAAAAAAAAGTTCTCATAAAATCTGGTAGAAAACAAATCCAACAGAGACACAGATGTGACAGTCAGGTATGATTGGCCAAACAGGAGAAACCATCCATTGTTTCAAAAACTGCCCTGAACACATCTAGCTTCGACTGAAAACATTGTCTTCAATCACTAAATCCAACAAACTTAATTTGTAAAATTGACTTCATCACAATCTGAGAAATTCAGACAGCAGCCCTGTATGAAAACCACATTTGTCATTGTGCTGGCTAAATGAGAAGTTATATTGTGTTTTTAAAACACTTATATAGGTCATTCTTCCCCCAGCGTCACTCAAGAAGCAGGAAACCGCTATTGCCTATACGCTGTGTATCCAGTGCCTCCCCGCTGTGTTTTAGTGCAATGCGGTATAAAAGCAAAAGGATCAGTTATCAATAAGTGCCGCATTTATCTTGTTACTGGAGAATCAACGCTTTTATATAGCTGTAAAATAAAACAAAAGGTCCTCACCCTCTGGGATCCAGCATCTCTATAGGTAGAGGTGCTGAGCTCAATGATCAGCTGCAGCGGTGATTGGGGCAGCGATGCTGGATCTCAGAGGATGTGGATCTGCTCTCACGTGCAGCTATAATGCATTTGAGGACCACTTTTCTTAAAGTGGAAAACCTTTAAAGTCTTGTATTTTAGAGTGAAACTCTAGAAGACTTACATAGACTATTCGTTTACTGCATCCATTTCCCTATCTTTATCCCATTGCTGTATAGCCGAAAGGTGAAAAGAAAAATGAGAAATAAATCCAATAATCATTTTGTGTGGGGTTACTTATTCTGATACTTTGTTACACATGCAATCATTCACAATAAGAACAGATGCTACGTTCGGAGGGGAGATGCCCCCTTTACTCCCCTGCTGTCTCCTCTTTGCCAGCTTTGATTCAGAAGGAGGAGAAAGTTGCATGGAGCAAGAGGTAGCTTTAACCATAATGGTGCAGGAGGAAGAAGAGTCCGCCGCTTGCTCCTCCTCTTCTCGCTCCATCAGCTGGCGGTTCATTGCTATAGCTTCAGCAGCAAATGACGTAAGATCTTTGGCACTACTGTTCCTAAAACAACAATACCACAAGGTTATTCTAGCATTTCACCTACATTATTAATAATCCTGCAATAGCCAATCCGCTCTCACCGTTTCTGGAGACTTGGTATTTTATCGGCCCTATTTTCATACTATAGCATGTGGTTTCAGGAGTAATGTTTACCATGATCAAATCCTGACAGAACAGTGAAACTCACCTCTGAAGGATGATCGGAGTCGGGAGTGTATTCTCTGGAGCACACTGCAATTGCAAAACAAATTGTCAACTTCATTTAAATGGGGTTTTCCGTGACATATCTAAACATGGGAGGTAAGTGTTACTCATTACTCAAATCCACCACAGAGTGGTCTCCATCAGGATTGGAGCTGATGACATCCTGCAGCCAATCTGTGGCTCTAGTCCAGTGTTTCTCAACTCCGGTCCTCAAGACCCACCAACAGGTCAGGTTTTCAGGATCTCTTAGTATTTCACAGGTGATAATTTCATCACCTGCTTCAGCATTAACTCCATCACCTATGGAAATCCTGAAAACTTGGCCTGTTGGTGGGTCTTGAGGACTGGAGTTGACAAAAAACACTGCTCCAGTGACTGACAGAACACTATGTCTTCCAGTAGATGACCACTGCAGAGGCGAGGAAGCAAGTGGCACTTGTAGCAGAGGAAATTCTTACATTGCATCTAAATATTCATGCTACACACTTTCAAAACTTTTTAACCTCCAAAGCTGCTTTTTTTTTTTTAATAAATGTGGTCATTAAAGGGAAAGGGTCATCAGAAAATAGCCTATTGATTAAACCCTGTTTCTATATTAACCCCTTTAAGACCTTGGACCTAGGGAGCCCCTCCGCCCTCTGATCGGCGCCCCTGTGATGTCATCATGACGACAGCCGGGTCACCAGGCTCTGGCAAGTTAGTTAGACCATGTTCCGTGAACGATCTAACTAACTTCGGTTAGTGTAGCAACTGACTCCTGCTGTCAGAGTGCTGAAAGTCCCATAAACATTAAAAAAACAAAACACTATTAAAGTGTAATCATACTGACACAGAATAAAGCTGCCTTATTTCACTACATGCGTAAAGGCATAAAAACAAAACTATTCATGCATTGCTGGTTTTTGTTCATTCTACCTCCCAGAATCTAAATAGAAAGCGATAAAAAAAATGCCATGTGCCCAAAAACGTTATCAATAAAAACGCCAACTCATCCCGCAAAATAAAAAAAAAAAATCACAAGCACTCACATGACTGTCGGCAGAAATAGAAAAATTATAGCTACAAAAATATGGTGATGCAAAATTATTTTTTTTTAAATTGTCTTTTAGTGTGTGATTGCAGCCAAACAAACTGATATAAATCTGATATCGCTGTAATCGCACTGACCCAAAGAATAAAGTAGTCTAATCACTTATACAGCAAGAGGAACGACAAAAAAATAAAACCAATTCTTCACCTGCTGTTGATTTGTTCATTCTGTCTCCCAAAAATCGCAGTAAGAATTAGCTCACATTTATCCTGTGCTCTATGCTGAATGCTTACACTGGGGTTTCCATGTAAATCTCTGAAATACATGATTCAGATGGAACCCCCGGCAGAAGATTCCCTATAATAAGGCAGATGGAGGCACTGTGGACTGTGTGATCTGGCAATAACAGTCTTTTTAGGTGTGCGGTCGGCCACAGTTTTGTGCACTTCTGAGAAAGACACTGCTGAGCAGAGGCTAGATGGAGTGCAGAGTAACTGCTTCCTCACTATAGTGAATGGATCCTTCGGGGTTTTCATCTGAGTCACTCGGAAATTTAGGTGGAAACTGACGTAAGTGATCAGCGTAGAGCACTGGATCCTAAATGTTATGTAAAATGTTCCTAACAAAATCTTCAAAACGATCCACAAAAAAAGCCCTCTCTGAGGTCAGTCATCTGTTCATCTGTCAATGGAAATATAGGGGCTTCTATGTTACTGGTAGAACAAAGGCTCTGGAAAAGTGAAATGGCTCCTCGCCCCCAAAAAGACATTTTGCACATTCTGCGCTCCCAAATCCAAATGTCCCCTCCCTTCTGAGCCCCAGTGTGCCTAATCCACATTTAGCACACACGTGTGGCATTTCTGTAGCTATGAGAGTCTGCCTAAAGTGAGTGTCTCCAGACGAATGGGCTGGGCACTACAATGGCAGTTTGTAATTTTCACTAAGCAACATCCACTGCTTCTTGTCTCTGGAAAACGCCCATGGAGTCAAAATCTACTACACCTGTAGATAAATTCCTAAGTGGGTATAACTTCCAAAATGGGGTCACTTGAGGGGGTGGGGGGGAATAGATTCTGCTCTTCTAGCACTTAGGGGCTCTGCACATGGGGTCCGCAAAATATTCTATGAAAATCTGCGTTCCAGGAGGCAAATAATGCTCCATCCCTTCTGAGTCTCGCCAAATAGCTAAGCAGTACTGTACAGCCACATATGGGGTATTTCCACGTTTAGCAGAAATTGTGGGACAATTTCCGGTGCCATTTTTAACCAGTTTCCAGTGTTAAAATGTAAAATCTGGGGATATAAGAATTTTGGTGGTAAAAATGTGCTTCATTTTATACCATTGGGCAGTGAAGAAAATAATATGACACTACTGTGGTGTCAATATGATCACTGCACCCCTGGATGAATTTATTGAGAGGTGTAGTTTGTAAAATCATCTCATTTATGAAGAGTTCTGCTGTGCTGGCACCTTAGTGGCTCTCCTAGTCATGGCACCTGCAAACCTTAACAGCAAAATCTGCACTATATGATGGCGCTCCTTCCTTTCTGAGCTTTGCACAGTGGCTCAAAAGAATTTCCCAATGAGGTCCATTTGTCCCTATTAGTCCTTAAAAAAATTAAAAACTTGGGGCTAAAACATTTAAATGGTAAAGTGTAATTATTCTTTCTTCACCGCCCATTGGTATAAAATCCTGTGAGGAACATGTGGTGTCAATATGATCACTGCACCCCTAGATAAAGCCATTGGAGGTATAGTTTGTAAAATGAGGTCCCATTTGATGGTGGGGCGGAGCGGTTCTGCTGTACTGGCACTTCTGGGGCTCTGCCAATGTGACATGGCACCAAACTATTCCAGCAAAATCTGAACTCATATGCCACTTCCCTTCTGAGCTTTGCCCTGTGCCTCAAAAGTAGTTTTCGACCACATATATACAACAAATTTTGGGGACCACTCTCCTGCTTTCCTTGCAAAAATGAAAAAAAAAAAAATGGGGCTAAAACATTTGTGGGAAAAATATTTTTTTCTCCATTTTCACAGATAAACATTGTAAAATTCTGTTTAGCACTTGGGGGTTTAAGGTACTCACCACACATCTATATAAATGCCTTGAGGGGTCTAGTTTCCAAAATGGGGTCACGTGGGAGAATTACCACCGTTTAGGCACATCAGTGGCTCGAAATGTGACATGACACACACAGACCATTCCATCAAAGTCTGCGTTCCAAAACATCACTCCTTCCTTCGAGCACTGCGGTGCACCCAAATAATACTTGTACCCCACATATGGGGTATCGGCGTACTTTGCAGAAATTGCTCAACAGATGGTGCAATTTCTGCCGTTACCCTTTTATAAAAAATAATTGGTGCCAAAATAAAATTTTTTGTGGGAAAAACATCTAGATACATTTCTTGAGGGGTCTAGTTTCCAAAATGGGGTCACTGGTGTGTGTGTGTGGGGGGGGGGTTCCACTGTTTAGACACATCACAGGCTCTCCAAACCCAACATGGCGTCCGCTGTCTTCCAGACAATTTTGCGTTCAAAAAGTCAAACGGTGCTTCTTCCAATCTGAGCCCTGTCGTGCGCCCAAACAGTACTTTTCTCCCACATATGGGGAATCAGCATGCTCAGGAATAATTGCACAATAAATGTTGGGGTCCATTATCGCTTATTTTTGTGAAAATAAAGAAATTTGGGTCTAAAGGAAAATTTTTCTGAGAAGTTAAATATTCATTTTTTCCTTCCACATTGCAAAAACTCCTGTGAAGCACCTGAGGGGTTAATAAACTTCTTGTATGTGGTTTTGAGCACCTTGAGGGGTGCAGTTTTTAGAATGGTGTTAATTTGGGGTATTTTCTGTCATATGGGCCCCTCAAAGTGACTTCAAATGTGATGTGGTCCCTAAAAAATGGTTTGGCAAGTTTTGTTGGAAAAAATTTGAAATCGCTGGTCAACTTTTAACCATTTTAACTTTTTAATTAGAAAAAACTGTTTCAAGAATTGTGCTGATGCAAAAGTAGACGTGTCGTTTAAGAGCATAAAAATTAAAAGTTTGACAACTGCAACATTTTCTAAATTTTTTGCCAAATTTACGCCCACCACAGTATCCGCCTGGCACTGGCCATACTGCGGCCTACAGAAGAAAAGCCGATATGACTTATTTTTTCGCAAACCAGCTCTTTATTAGAAGCTTCTGAAAAGATGGTGAATCGGACCGTTCACTGACTTCCACATTGTCCTTGCCCTACCTTTCAGTCTCAGACTATAATCACATGGCTGGTCTCCAAGACTGAGCCAAGCTGGGATGCAATGGTGGCCGGTAAACTTGGCAACAAGCTGTACACTGTAAAGTTGAAAATCCCTCGGACCTGGAGAGGATTTTTAATAAGCTTGCTTTTTATAAACACTTTGTAATTTCAGCCATTTATGAACTTGATACAACCCCTCTAATAATTCATGATGTAACTACTCGTCTCCCCCCTCAAATTAAACTCATCTATATTCAGATTAGAGCATGCCCCATCTATACTTCTAGACAAACAAATAGGGTCTGAGTCAGTCTCTTGCTGCTAATGTCCATGTGAAAAACAGGAACTTGGCAGTCAAATAAATTGAAAGACATTAAAAAAAAAAAAAAAAAAACCTTAGAAGGTGATTAGAAAAAATAAAATTTAGTAATAAACAATGAAAACATGATTTAAACAATAGGTCCTTTTCTGATGACATGCTCTTTGAAAAGGGCCTTATTGCAAGGGGTCATGATTTTAGGGAACGCTACAGGTACTTGGTTCACACAGATTGACACCAGAGAGAAAATACAAAAAAAACAAATGTATAATCTATCTTTACAGTGACATAACTGCCAGAAATAAAATAACCAAGGTGGACATGGGTGAAAATTTGATTTAGGCTAGGTTCACACTCCATTTTTCACCTACAAAAACAGATGATTTTCCATTTGTATTGCCATCCGTATACCAGTTTACTTCTGCAGGATGGATGATGTAGGACATGACGTATATCTATGGCACAAGTTTTCTACAAATGGATGGAAACCTGTACTTCATTCATTTTTGCGCACCCACTAAATTATAACAGGCGAGACTCATTCGTAAAAAAAAAAAATCAAAGTAGTGCATACTGCAATTTTTTACATGCAGACCATCTATTCGTGTATAAAACCATCTATGTGAACTACCACACAATGGTCATTTCGAGATCTGTATGCTGCCCGTTATGCATAGATAGCACATGGACATTTAAAGAGAACCTGACAGATGATACATGCTGCCCGATCCGTGGGTAGCATGTATCTGGCACTAGCTGTTTTGATCTCAGCCAGATATGTTTGAGCCGCTGAAGACTAGTCGAAAAGGCGTGCCTCCGATGCCTCCTCCCAGACCGCTGTCAATGTCTGACCGGTCTTTTCCCTATAAATACAAACACTGAAAGATCTGTCACTAAAGGGGAACGGGCAGAGAGAAACCACTGTGGATCGGCCTTTCCGAATGGTCTAGTACTTCATTGGTCCCCAGCAGCTTTTAAAGTAGGTCTTCCTCTGAAAAGCTGCAACGTTTCAAAGTCAAACCTATGAAATTATACAGGTCGTCAGGATTCCTTTTTTTTTTTTAATGACAATTTGGTAAAATAGCCATTTTTTTTCTTCTTCTGGAATTACAATTTTTACCACTTGAGTAATATTACCAAGAAATTTCTGGTTAAAAAGGTGACTCCATTTTGCCATGCAGCACTACCCAGATATTGGGTAACCGTACCAAGATAAAATTAAAACAGCCGATTTGTAGAAGTGTCAAAATCAGCAGAATGGGGCTCACCGATGACCACGAGATTGTTGTCGAAACATCTGCTACTAAAAGATAGTTCCTTATCTGTTTAGAATTTTTTTTTGGGGGGGCAACAGATCTTGCGCGAGAATTCACCCTTACAATGGCCACAAAAGTTATTACATAAAATTGAATTTTCATTTCCATTGTTTTTCTGAATCCTTAACCTTTGTAATACACACTCTGCTTAAAATTTATTTGGGACTTACCCCTTGCACCCACGGATGCTGTAAAACCTGTGCTGCACTTAGTCTCTTTTTGGCATCTCGTAGCAGCAACTTTGAGATAAGATCTTTGGCTCCAGATGATATGTGAGCCCAGTCTTTATCTGGAAACTCATATTTTCCTTCTTGAATACTTACAAATAGCATATTCTGTTGATGGAATAAAAATAGCGATATCAAAAATTGTGAACGTAAAACAAAAATAAATGAAAGGGCTTGGCCACTTTATGATTATTCTAACAATTGTGTTTGTTACATGACTGTGTGGTACCTACTAGTAATGGTTGTCCTCCTGCAGCTTTCCTCAGACCGCACAGCTCTACTGCCCATAAAATGGCGGCAGATGGAGGAAATGTGACCACACCGAGTACAGCCACTTCCTCAAAGTTCAACCAAAGTTCCTCAAAGATCAACCAATTTCCCTTTGATTAAGGTTTTTCAATTGGTGGGAGCTGATGGATTGGTCATCAACATTTTGTGGACAGGAAAGCGGCTACAACTTTCTATCGACAGAGCAGGAGGACAACCTGTAATACTTACATATAAGGTGAAAAAAAAATATTGGGGACATGACATGCCAAAAAAATAAAATAAAATAAAAAAATAGCCAACTCCTTTACAGCAGCCAAGATGTAAGTCCCTATTCAAAATACCTGGCAAGCGGGACAAGCCTCTCCTCTATCCCAGCCACAAGCACTTCCACAGTGCCCGACGAATGGTGGATAGCCACTCAACATGATGTACAAGATCACTCCAAGGCTCCACAGATCGCAACGCTTGTCATATATTGACGCTTCCTCATTAAATGCCTCAACCACTTCGGGAGCCATATATTCTGCGGATCCACACTGTAGACACAAGGTCAAACATTTAACCTAGATTTGGCAACACCAGGAAGAAAGGCAGTTTTTATTCGGAATAAAAAGTTTAAAATTTCACAAAAAAAAGAGTTGTCCTAGTAGGGACTCTAGGATAGACTACAGTAGACACTAGAGTTGTCTTTATAGATGGGAGAGATCAACTAGTCTAGTGCTGCCCCCCAAGCCCACTCCTTTATGTCCAGCTCCAGTAGATTGACAGGTCTCTCCTTTGTATGTGTACATAGGGATAGTATAGCCATAGACTAGTCCAATAACGATAATCCAGAATTAGCATCTTTGCCCACTCTGACAGATTTGAAGTACAACTGCAAGGAAGACCGAGCATCTTCTGTGTACAGCCGTCCCTCTTCAGGTCACCCACAGACTTTCAATTGGATTCACATCTGGGTTTTGGCTATGTCATGCCCAAGCTTTTTTTCTTCCTGGCAAAGCCATTCTTTTGTTGCTTTGGAAGTATGTTTGGATGTATTTTGATTTGGAGTAATTGGGGTTTCTGTCATGCTGAAAGGTGAAATTTATTTTCAGCTTCTGCAGAAGGGGACTAAAGATTTTGTTGTAAAATTGACCGATTTTGAAATGTTCATAATTCCCCCCCATCCTGACTAAAGTTCCAGACAAAAATATACCCAAAAGATAATACTGCTTCCATCATGCTTCACTGTGGGTATGGTGTTCTGTTGTTGATGCTAGTGTTGGCTTTGCGCCAAACATACCGTTTGGAATTATGGCCAAAAAGTTTACTCTGTCACATCAGACCATAAAATACACCAGAGACAAAAACAAAAACCTTTAAAATTGGACTTTTAACTATTACAATTAAGAGTAAATGTTCAAATTTCATCAAAAGTTGAAAAGTAAAAAAACAAAAGAAAAACACCTCCCACGCCCTTTTAATGGGGGGGGGGGGGGGGGAGATGTTACATTTTTTAGAAAGGGAATTGGACAAGATATGGTTTAACAATCCTACACTGGCCCTAATAGGTCCCTTTTAGCTGTAATCCTTCCTGACAGCAGAGGATGGCACCATAAAACACCAGCAGTCTCTTAACATCCCTACATGCCCCTACTGTAGAACTATAGCAATAAATCAACATGCATTCAGCACACAGTTAATTGTCTATGGTACCACTAGGCTGTGACTATGAGGGAGGCTATGTCTCGTGGTGTGACTATGAATAGAAGTCTTACATATTACTGACTTAATATCAGCTAGGCAGATAATACCGAGGTTTGTATATTTTTAAGCAACACCTACTTTTCATTATCAGTGGCAACCCCTCACAGTAACTCAATAACAGCTGTATGTCACATAACAAAGTGCACAAGTGCTTAGGATGATTAAGGAAAAGTTAATGTAACACAGAAAGTGCAAGAGCATATAGGACACCTTACAATACAGTTAAGGGGCTCTCAACATACCGCCCTGTCACTAATCAGACAATTCAAAAAAGGCACTTTGTAAGCCAACATCACAGTGGATAACTTATCTGGTTTAAGTAGTTCCCTGTTTTTGATGTCTTGTCCCTACGCATTTCGCCCCCTCCAGTTATTGGGGATCATCAGGGCAATAAAGTGCAACTAGGAAAATGTCAGGAAAATTCCACTTGAACAGCTAAACTTTATATGGGATTAATCAGAATCACTGTAAATGATGGCATGTGTGTAGTCACTGCAAAAGGAATCCGTCAGCAAGTTTTTGCCATGTAATCAGACAGCACCATGATTTCGGGACAGAAATCCTGATTCCTGTAATTTACAAGTTTACTGTGTGCAGCAGTTATGATAGAGTCACAGTTTTGTCTTGTGCAGATCTAGCAGAGCTCAATTGTAGATCTGTGTATAACCTGCCCACACAGGGCCAACTCCAGTTTTTCATGGGCCCGGACGAACGTGTCCCAGTGAGCCCCTTTAGCACATACCACAATTCATGATGCACAGAAATATAGGTATAGTACAATGCCAAAGATATCACTTACTTCCTACATTATATGAGTGATATCAATAGCTCAGAAACCAGACTGTATAGTCATTCATGCAGTGTATGCCAGCCCCCCACATGGTGCCCCAGGGTATGCCAGCCCCCCACATGGTGCCCCAGGGTATGCCGGCCCCCCACATGGTGCCCCAGGGTATGCCGGCCCCCCACATGGTGCCCCAGGGTATGCCGGCCCCCCACATGGTGCCCCAGGGTATGCTGGCCCCCCACATGGTGCCCCAGGGTATGCTGGCCCCATAGGACGCTTTAAACATTAAAAAAAAAAAAATTGAACTACTCACCTCGCTGTTCTGCTCTGGACTCCTCAGTGTCCCCATCTTCCGGCTCTCTGCATTGACTGTTCAGGCAGAGGGTGCACAGATGTGATGTCATCACGCCCTCTGACCTGAAACGTCAGAGTAAGAAGACGGGGATGACACCGCAGGAACGGAGAGAATCAAGTTTCGCAAGTGCCAGGGCCCTGAGCAAGCGGCAGGTGGGGGGAGGGGCCCACGTGCAGGCGCTGGCACTGGGCTTCCATAGCACGTTTGTGTCAGACGGCAAGTAAACCCCCCACCTGCTCAGGGCCCTGGAACTTGCCCGGGTACCGATGCCGACCTTGCGCCCACACCACAGTTTTAGGTGTACATTGTAGTGAGCTGCTAATCTCTGCTGGTGGCGTGGTTAGACTCGCATGCATGCGCCAAGTTGTCCTATAACGATAATCTCCCTCTGATAAATCAATGATTTTATTGAAACAGCAAAACACAGCTTAGTGAGTGACATAATGGAATCAGGGTCTCATCATTGTACGCTCAGATTACATATCAAGAACCTGCTGATGGATTCCCTTTAACATGAGTTTAAATGTGATTGTCTAATTCTGAACAAACACATCCCCAATAACGCAACCACATTATTTTATTTTTGTGACTTCTTTTCCCCCTCAAAATGATTTCAGTTTGCTCCGCAGTGGATTTGTACAGCTTATGGGTAACACTAAAGGTGAAAAGTTCTGAACTGATTCTTCTTGGCTTGATTTTTTTTTTACGTGACAAAAAGTGACATTTTACCAGGGGTGTGTAGACTCTTTACATGCACTGTGGAGGAAATACGTTTATACACATTGATCATTTCTGAGTAAAAATATAAGTAATTTAATAAGTGTTTATTTTACCGGAGTTAAAAGTTCAGGGGTAGATATTGGCGAACAGTCACTATTCCACTTGATCCCACTGCCAAGGTCAAAGTCACAAATCTTCACTGGGGACACCTGGCATAGAGAAGACGGGTCTACATTAACATCACGGATTTCAGATCAAAGAACAGATTTTAGAAGCTTCTTTCCTTTACGAGAAGAGGAAGAGTTAATGGCTTTCCGATACGTTGTGGGCTGCCTGAACTTCAAGAAATATTAACCATGCGCGGTTGGTGAAGATCTGCAGTGTAAATTTACCGACACCGTGAATTTAGCATCTGCAGCACAGAACGTCAATTTAAGCTCAATTTGCTGCAGAGAATAAGACCAAGCCAAACACAAATCCTCTTTAGCCCACAACTGTGGTCGGTGCAATAGTAACCCCTTCACATGATGTATGTTTACGTCATATATCGTGTCCCCAACTTTGATGCGGGCTCCAGTGCTGAGCCCGCATCTTCTCGCATATGACAGTTAAATCATCAGCCATCATGTGCCTTTAACAGCCGCGGGTGGCTGTACTTGGTATCACTGCACTCAGGAATGTTTGATCAAAATATAAAATAAATTAGATCTTTAAACTAGAAGAAAAAAAATAAAAAATCAATTGAAATACCAGAATTACGTTTTTTTGGCTGCAACAACACTGCAGTAAAATGTAGCAAGAGGTGACCGAAACATCGTACCTACCTCTAAACGGTATCCACAAAAGCGTCAGCTCATGGTGCCAAAAAATAAGCCTTCACACAGCCCCAGAGCCGGAAAATCGGCAACAAACGCAAAACGTTTTTTCACACAAATTTGGGAACTTTTTTTCACCGCCTAAACTATACATGCTTGCCACCTGTGTACCTGCAGTGACCTAAGGAATTACCAGGTCAGTTTTACCATATAGTGAACATGGTAAATGATTTAAAAAGAAAAAAAAAATGGGGGAAATGCCCTTTTTCGCTATTTCACCGCACTTGGAATTATTTTCCAGTACATTACATGGTAAAACAATCATTCAAAAGCACAACTCGTCAATACGGCATTATTGACGGAAAAATTAAAACGTTATGGTTCTTGGAAGAGGAGGAAAAGAAACAAAAAAAAGGAAAATGGCCATGGCGTGAAGGGGTTAAGGTTGAGCTACTCTAGTATGACATCCAGTCTGATCCCCCGTGGCATCCTAACACTGAAGTCTTCACTTCCACAGCCGGCATCCAGGGCGCCGCTGGCATTTAGTAGGTTCCGTGATGCCATGATGTCACGTGAGGCCTGGTGATTAGGTGATGACTAGGTGCCCAGACGTGAGGACGGCCCTGGCCCAGTTTCTACGCGAGCCCGGACTGGGCACCAAACCAGGACACGTCTACAATGACATGTGAATAGTCTATAGTCCATGTGCCCACAGATCACCTATTGACAATTTACACATATAAACTCCACAGCAGATCTGTTCGGTGTGGATGAATCCTAAAGGAGTTATTGTTCTTATTCTTCTAAAGCCTGCATGACATAACGCAATACTCACATTTGCCTCCTCCAGTGTTTTTTTCTGTCAGCTCCTTTGTCATGCCGATGTGTAGTACTAGTGATGAGTGAAGGTGCAGGGATAATAGTCCATGAGCCGGGCCAGATATCGGTACCACCCGGAGTGACTAATTTTCTTTGGTATTTTTAGGTAGATGCATGTCTGTAGTTTATTTTTTGATATGATAGCCCTTACATATACGTAGCTTATTAACCCCTTCAGCCCTAGGCCTATTTGTACCCAAGTGCCTAAGCCAATCTGACCTGTGCCACTTCATGGGCTAATAACTTTGGAACGCTTTCACCTATCCAAGCCATTCTGAGATTGTTTTCTCGTGACATATTGTACTTCACGTCAGTGCTAAATGGGAGTCAATATATTTTACCTTTCTATATAAAAAAATGCTAAATATTCGGAAATTTTGGAAAAATCGGCAATTTTTTAACTTTGAAATTCTCTGCTTTTTACAAAAATACTGATACCCCCCATAATAGTTATTAATTTACACTCCCCACATGTTTACTTCATATTGGCATCATTTTGAAAATGAAACCTTATTGTTTTACGACGTAATAGGGCTTATAGTTTTATGCGCAATTTTTCACATTTACAGCAAAACCCACTTTTCAAAGGACCAAGTCACTTCTGAAGTCACTTTAAGGGGCTTACATAACAGAAACCACCCATAAATTACCCCATTTTGCAAACTACACCCCTCAAGCTGTTCAAAACTCATTTTTAAAAACTGTTAACCCTTTAGGTGTTCCACAGGAATTTTAGCAGAATGAAGGCGAAATTTCAAAATTTCATTTTTTTTCCAGATATTACATTGTAATCCAATTTTACCTGCAACCTAGCAAGGGTTAACGGCAAACCCAAACTTGGTTACCCTAATTCTGCAGTTTATAGAAACACCCCACATGTACTCGTAAACTAAAGTATGGGCACACAGCACAGCTCAACACGGAAGGAGCGCTATGTGGTTTTTGGGTGGCGGATTCACTGGAAGAAATCTAGGGGGCCATGTCACATTTGAAGGCTGCCTGAGGTACACCCACAGTGGAAACCCCAAAAAGTGACCCTATTTTGGAAACTACACCCCCAAGGAATCTTTTAGGGGGTATAGTGACCACTTTGACCCAACCAGTGTTTCACAGTAGTTGGAAACACTTGGTTGAGAAAATGGAAAAAGTGCATTTTTTACATGAAGGTGTCATTTTAGGCTCATTTTTTTATTTTTAAGAGGTGTACCAGCAAAAAATGCACCCCACTATTTGTTCACCAATCTCTCCCGAACACAACAACACCCGATATGTTGTCGTACACTGCAGTATTGGGGAACGGCAGGCCTCGGAAGGGAAGGAGCGCCAAATGGAGTGCAAATTTTACTGGAAGAAATCTAGGGGGCTATGTCACATTTGAAGACACCCTGAGGTGCCCCAACACACGCACACACACTGACACATACACGTTCTGTGCTGAACAGGACTCTCCGGTCTTCTCTGCAGAGCTCCTATCTCCCTCTGCTTGCATGGAAAAACTTCCTTCCATGGCTAGAAGAAAACCATGCAAGGGACCTTCACCATCTGGATGAAACACTGAAGAACATCACAAACTTTCGCATCAGTGTGTCGCAGGGATCCTTCGAAAAGCTCTTGGATAATGAATCTTGCACACTTACCCTGAAGCTCTTTCAAGTTTATCTTGAGACCCTCAGAAATGAACAACTCTCAGCATTCTGGATGTCATACTTGGACATGGTCGAGACCATGCTGGCCCTGGTTCGAGCTTCAAGAGAAGGCAACTGGATGCTTCACCTAGGAGCAATCCGACAGATGATACCATGGTGTTTTGCCTATGACAAGGTCAACTATGCCCGATACCTAACCTATTACTATGCCACAATGTCTCGGCTGCCCATAGAACACCCAGAGGTCCATGAATACTTCATGCAAGGTGGCTTTTCGGTCCAGATCGGTAGCAAGAATCCTTTTGGACGAATTCCTGTGGACCAGACCATTGAAGAGACAATCAACAAAGACACCCAGACACCAGGGGGCACAAAAGGCTTCAGCCTCAAAGTTGGAGCTGTTTCCAGGTTCTACCTGACATCAGAGTACCGCAGTATGTACTTGAGGCAGCTGAGGGCCCTGGTAGGCCAACAATATACTGACTTCAGCCATTCAGACCTACAGGTGTCTAGGATTAGAAGAGATGAAGCCGATGTCCAATCTTTCGTTCAACTGCTGGAGACAGGTTGGGTGAACCCCTTCAACAAAGAGCATAATGGTGAACTTATCAGTTTGTCAACAGCGACTGTAGCACCACCAGATGTAGCCAAAGACCTTCAAGGGGCATACAGTATAGGAGAGGATGCATATCAAACATTCAAGGATGAGCGTTTGGGTACCGATAAGCCAACTACATTGTTTCATGACAAGATGACGAAGAACAAACTTAAAACGTTCTCTAACATCCAAATGAAGACACGCAGACAAGGTCTTGGCAAGGAGGTAATTTTGAAGGCTGACAGAAACCTATTTGGCCAGATGATACTTGTAGCTGAGAACAGAAAGCTACAAATGAGTGATGTCTTGACTCATCCCCTGGGTCCATTGCCATGGGCACTTGCCAATGGTGATGGGTCTATCCGCAAGACCAACAAGGCTGCCCTCGCAAGGGAGTTGGAGAGGAATGCTCGTCCTGCAGAAGTGATCCCCGAGCCCTCTGCAACCATCATTGATGGGATGAGCCTGGTTCAGAAACTGAAGGGAAACAATGCAACATTTGGCCAGCTAGCAGGCACAGCAATGAGTCGCGCTATCCATGAGGGTGCTAAGAGCAAGCGCATTGATATTGTCTTTGACGTCTACAAGGAGACATCCATCAAAGATACAGAAAGAGTCAACAGATATGAAGGCACAGGGATCCATTTCAAGAACATTCAACATGGGCACAACATCCAGCAGTGGAAAAAGCTTCTAAGTAGTTCCTCCAACAAGGCAAGTCTCATAAAGTTTCTGGTAGAAGAATGGAAGGCGAAACACCACAGGGAGAAGCTTGAGGAGAAGGAGCTGTATGTCACATGTGAGCAGCTCTGCTTTAAGATCACCAAAGAACAGTGGGAAGAGGCTGCTGACCTTAAGTCAAATCAAGAAGAAGCAGACACACGCCTCCTTCTCCATGCTCTTCATGCAGCAGAATCTGGTTACAAGTCGGTCATCATCACTTCGGAGGATACTGATGTCATGGTCCTGTGTCTGGGCATGTGCCACAAAATCCCATCCCACCTGTTCCAGAAATGCGGTACACAGAACCGGACAAGATTCCTGGATATCACCACTCTGAGCCGAACATTGGGAGGCAGCGTATGTGATTCATTGATTGGTATGCATGCATTTACAGGCTGTGACACCGTCAGTGCATTCGCTGGCCGTGGGAAGATGACGACACTCAAGCAGTTGAAGATGAACAAGACATACCAGGATGCCTTTCAGGAAGTTGGTCGTTCATGGGAAGTGTCTACCGAACTTTTTGAGAAGTTACAGGAAATCACCTGCCACATGTACCTGCCAACTACCCAAACAACTGAGGTAAACAGGCTCCGTTATCAGCTGTTCTGTGCCAGACGTGGAGTGGTAGAGTCAAGTCAACTCCCTCCTTGCCAGGACTGCCTTTTCATGCATGCACTGCGTGCAAACTACCAGGCTGCGATCTGGAGGAGAAGTCTGCAGAGCCAGCCATGGGTTGCAAACCCAACAGACTGCGGTTGGATGATAGATAACGACGGAAAGCTTGTTGTCAAGTGGATGCAAGGGGCACCAGCACCAGAAGCTATTATACAGCTACTGTCCTGCAAGTGTGTGCGGTCATGTGAACTTCCTCAGTGTACTTGCCTCAGCAATGGCCTGAAGTGCACAGACATGTGCAGATTACAGACATGCCAGAACAAGGGTACTGAAGACGAGCCAGTAGAACAACAGTCAGATTCAGAGTCCGATGTTGAAGAT
This sequence comes from Ranitomeya variabilis, assembly GCF_051348905.1. Lineage (NCBI taxonomy): Eukaryota > Metazoa > Chordata > Amphibia > Anura > Dendrobatidae > Ranitomeya > Ranitomeya variabilis. The sequence goes on from NC_135232.1 coordinate 778,792,968, forward strand.
ATTATGGAGTAACATATATATATATATATATATATATATATATATATATATATATATATATATATATATATATATATATATATATATATATATATATATATGCACATGACATGTTCAGTGTGTATTTACATAACTTGGATTAAATTTTGTTACAAATACTACATCTAGTCACTCCGGGTGGTACCGATATCGTCATATTTGGTTCTTGGCTCATGCTAAAATTCCTGTGGAACACCTAAAGGGTTAACAGTTTTTAAAAATGAGTTTTGAACAGCTTGAGGGGTGTAGTTTGCAAAATGGGGTAATTTATGGGTGGTTTCTGTTATGTAAGCCCCTTAAAGTGACTTCAGAAGTGACTTGGTCCTTTGAAAAGTGGGTTTTGCTGTAAATGTGAAAAATTGCGCATAAAACTATAAGCCCTATTACGTCGTAAAACAATAAGGTTTCATTTTCAAAATGATGCCAATATGAAGTAAACATGTGGGGAGTGTAAATTAATAACTATTATGGGGGGTATCAGTATTTTTGTAAAAAGCAGAGAATTTCAAAGTTAAAAAATTGCCGATTTTTCCAAAATTTCCGAATATTTAGCATTTTTTTATATAGAAAGGTAAAATATATTGACTCCCATTTAGCACTGACGTGAAGTACAATATGTCACGAGAAAACAATCTCAGAATGGCTTGGATAGGTGAAAGCGTTCCAAAGTTATTAGCCCATGAAGTGGCACAGGTCAGATTGGCTTAGGCACTTGGGTACAAATAGGCCTAGGGCTGAAGGGGTTAATAAGCTACGTATATGTAAGGGCTATCATATCAAAAAATAAACTACAGACATGCATCTACCTAAAAATACCAAAGAGAATTAGTCACTCCGCTTGGTACCGATATCGTCAAATTTGGTTCTTGGCTCATGGACTATAAGGTGTTATCTGAGCATGCTCTTGTGCTAACCGAGTGTTTTCAGTGTGCTGGAATAATATGTACGAGACCCCATGGCTGCATGTGGACACACATGCAGAGATTACCCAACAAACGGAGTAAATCATGAGAGCGCCATCATGTCTCCGGGACAATCTTTTCGGCTAGGTCCAGATTGCATGACACAGCACCATTTAGGTTTCTTTATAGGACAGCACACTCTATTGCACTTTCCTAAACCGTAAAACAAATGGTATCCAGATAATATCTGGCAATAAGGCCAATAGGACACGCTTTCAGCCTCTGTCTGGTGACGGCATAGTGTACGTTGGGAAGAGCTCTGGAAAGATCTTGCTCACACTGGCTTATATCACAGAGGAGTGTAATGCAAGAAAGTCTCACATTGCACTCTGCCCAATGTTATTCAAATGATGCAGAGCCAATCTGCGATTTTAGTCTCATGCCGATCTGTGATTGGCAGCATCTCTCGCACCCATACAAGTCTATGGGTGCGTGCAAAACATGGGACTGTACTCTGATGTCATCCAAGTGCAGTCCAATATACACCAACACAGGCAATGGAGAAGATGGAGAGATTACTTTCCTTATCACTTGTGATCAGATTATTGCATGCGAGTGTAGCTTGACACTCGCAGCAGAGTTTGAGTTCAGTGTCACCAACATCACATCTGATGCTCTCACATTTATGCTAATGTGACCCCGGCCTTAGACTGATGGATATTTCAAGAAGACTGGTCAACCCTAAGGGCTCCTTCAGTCACTTCTTGTACGCGAAACGCGGTCCTTGTCCGATCAGTGTTTTTGATCAGAGAGTGTCCGTTTCATCAGCTTTCTACCCGCTGAAAAAGAAGAAATGACTAATGGAGGTTTCTCAAGCTTCTATCAAGCAGCCTGAAAAACAACATGGATGGCATCAGAGTGCTGGCCAATCTCAGAGATCCAGAAACTTGCATTGGCGAATTTGATACGACACTTGAATATTGGACAAGTGGTCAAGGAAAAACATTGGACATGTGACCTACCCAAATGGCCATCACAGGTACAAGTGCTAGGCGCGAAAAAAACCAAAAACATGACGCCTGAAAGCGCTCTAATTATAATACGTATTGTACAATTTCAGAGACGTAGCATACATTTTTATCATTCTTAATTAGGTCCACGTTTCATCAACCTTTGTTTTCTGCTGCAGATAAAGTCAGTGTAGGATGTCTAAGGGTCGGGCAGTCTAGGAATGAAGCGGAGCTGCAGTACCGCCAAATGTAAAAAAGCAGACAGACCAAAACATGTAAAAGACACTGGAGGCAAATGGGAGTATAGAAAAAATGCAAACTTTTTTGTTTGTTTTTTAAAGGAGACAGATTGCCTCTCCGAAGTGCTAAGCAACTTCCTATGGATGCATCATAAGCCAGCACGCAGAACAGGGTAGTCAGGAACATCTGCAGCAGTACGGCCATGTAGGATCTGCCATAACGGCCTTCTCCCATTCCCATCCTTACCTGATGGAGGCTTTCACAGAGGATATTTTCAGGTTTCAAATCTCGATGTGCTATACCTGTGAAAAGACCAATTACCGGTACTTTAATTTCTAGAAAATCATTTATTTTAAGCAATGTCCAAAAAAAAAAAAAAAAAAGGACTACAATGAAAACAGGCAATCGGAATCACTGATTTTTTTGGTCTTCTGCACGTAGGTGGAGGTGTCCTGCACTAACTCCTGACCTTTACATTTAGGTATTGTGCATCTAAACAACTTCTTTAAGACAGACTAAGCCACGACACTTAAAAGGGGTTTTCACCCCTCGACAAGCTAGCCAAATTCTGATAGTGTGCAATCTCACTGTTTGGGCAGAGACAGACTGCCGTATACCTCGTGTGATTACCACATCGCAGTGCAGACTGGCCGGGCCCGGCTCCTCTCCGGACCGCAGCATGATAGCGTGATGTATTTCTATGCAGCAGTCACGCTCCGGTCAGGAGAGCACACCGGCAGTACGAGGTTTCCCATGCGATCCTCGCAGGAGAAATACGGCAGTCTGTCTCTGCCCTTAGGATTCGGCTCTGCTTCCTGGTTCAAGCAGCCATCGAACGACCAGCCTCTGGTCACCATTTTTGGTGGAGGTGAAAACTGGGTATCAGATGTGTCTGATTCATTATGCAGCGCACTTCGCTTAATGAACAGTGTCCGAGTACTACAGCGAGTCCATCTTTAACCCCTTTGTCCCAGAGCCAACTTTGATCTTAGTGGCCAGGCTAAATTTTTAGAAATTTGACAGCTGTCACTTTCTGGTAATAACTCTGGAACACTTCAACGGATCCCAGTGATTAGGAGAATGTTTTTTGTGACATGTGCGTCATGTCAATCCTAAATTTTGGTCGATATGATTCGCATATATTTATGTTCTTCAGGGTCATCGCGATCCGCCCGCACCCAATTAACTAGTTAAATGCAGCTGTTAGACAGCGGCATTTAACAAGCACTGCCGGCCACGCGGCCGGAAGTACGCGCACCACTGACCCCCATCATGTGATCGGGCGTCAGTGCGTTGCCATCACAACCAGAGGTCTGTGGTCAGTGCTCATAGCAATGCTGTAATTCTGCTGCATAGAGGTGATCTGTGCATCACCTCTATGTAGCAGAGGCGATCGAGTAGTGGATACTTCTAGCCCCCCATGGAGGCTATTGAAGCATGCCAAAATTAAAAAATAAAAAAAAAAAAATAAATGTGTCTAAATATATAAAAAAAAAAATACAAAAATATAAAGGTTCAAATCACCCCCCTTTCGCCCCAGTCAAAATAAAAAAAAAATAAAAAAAAAAAAAGTCAAACCTACACATATTTGGTATTGCCGAGTTCAGAGTCGCCCAATCAATAAAAAAAAAAGGATTAACCTGATCGCTAAACGGTGTAGCGAAAAAAAAAAAAAAACACGCCAGAATTACGTTTGTTTAGTCGCCGCGACATTACATTAAAATGCAGTAACGGGCGATCAAAAGAACGTATCTGCACAAAAGTGGTATAATTAAAAACGTCAGCTCGGCACGCAAAAAATAAGACCTCAACCGACCCCAGATCATGAAAAATAGAGACACTACGGGTATCGGAAAATTATTTTCTTTTAGCAAACTTTGGAATTTTCTTTTCACCACTTAGATAAAAGAGAACCTAGACATGTTTGGTGTCTATGAATTCGTAATGACCTGGAGAACAATGGTCAAATTCAGCATTTAGCTAACCTAGCAAAAGAGCCAAACAAAAAACAAGTGTGGGATTGCACTTTTTGTTTGAAATTTCATCACACCTGGAATTTTTTTCCCATTTTCTGTTACATGACATGGTAAAACCAATTGGTGTCGTTCAAGTACAACTCGTCCCGCAAAAAATAAGCCCTCACATGGCCATAAAGACCAAAAAATTAAAAAAAAAAAAAGTTACGGCTCTGGGAAGAAGGGGAGCAAAAAATGAAAACGCAAAAACGAAAATACCTCCGGGGGTTAAGGGGTTAAAAGGGTGCATCGGCGGTCATTAAGAGTAAACATGTATCGGGGATTGGCAGCAGCTCATATGTCAAGTGAAATACATCTTTCCTTTGAACTTCAGATACCTTTGTTGTGCAAGTAGTTTAGAGCACCAGCAATATCTTTTACTACAAAACTGGCTTCTCGCTCATTGAAATACTTCCGCCGATGAATGTGGTTTAGTATGGAACCTAGGTTAGCAAGAACAGATGGTGAGAAACAACAAAACAATATGCAGGAAAGTAACAAAATAAATGCCGAATAAGAGCAACAGTGCATGGTTTTATTAGATTAATCTGCATAACCTAAGAGAAAACACTGGGCAAGCTGACATGGAAGGAATTTGGGTAGAAAGAAATTTTTTAACAGTTGACCGTGTTCTAGCAATTATAAACGTCAATACAGACTAACGAGCCTTGCCATATGACTTCGGATAAATTAGAATCTTAATTGGCAGACAGTGTTTTGGGTATTGCCCCTCATCAGGGTAAATTATGAGATCTGGTTTGGCTAGGTGAGAGGCTCTGGACTGGGGTCTAAGGGATAACCTTTCTACTCGTGGAAAGTGACAAGCCAAGCCTGGCATGTCAGAGTGAGGAGACTTAAGTCATGCATGCTCCTCTGGAAAATTAAATCTGAAAATTGCCTCTTCAGAGAGGAAGAGGATTAGAACTCTAGTGCCACCTACTGAAGCAGTGAGTTCTGATCTTTTTGTTAGAATAGAGTTTTTTCAATCACTATACCTACCAAAAGGGATGCAACAAAATAATGATCAAAACGTCGAATGGACTCCACAATGGCATCATTAAAACCGTCAGCTCAAGACAAAACGATCAAGCCACTAATTTTTTTTCATGTTTTTCAGTACATAGTGTGGTAAAAATCAAGGGAGTCATTCAAAACTACAACTCAGCCTGCAAAGAAAGAAATAGGCGCACGTACGCCTATGAAAAAAAAAAAAAAGAAAGTAATGGAGGAACGCAAAGTTGGAGGGAAAGCTTACATATTTGTAATGGCACCCGTGAGGTTTTCCAGAATTGCAAAGCACCGTCACATTGTATGAATTAATATTAATAGGTATGTTTTGGCATAACAGCAAGGTCTTTAAACTACACATCTTCGTTATCACATTACTTACCACCAGACATCTTCTCAAATACGAGGTAAAATTTCTCCTCCTCTTCAAAAAATTCTATTAATTCCAGGACATTGCTGTGATAGAAAAGCAACAAGTTTTAACAACAGATGGGTAGTCAACATTTCTGGCGAGGCCACGCGGTTCAGTCACGTGGTTTTTGCTGCAACTTGCATGATAACACAGCAAATTTTGGCTGCGATTTTATGGCAATTGCAGCAAAAAAATTGAATTTCGTTGATGCATGGACTCGCCCTTTATAGGTTATCTGTAGTGATGAGAATGTGCACAAGTAACGTGTTAATCAGGCACGCTCGGGTGTTATCCGAGTATCTCGGGCGTGCTCGAATCATATGTGCGAGTCTCGGCTGACGCATGTGTTGCGGCTGTTCGGTTATCCCTGAATGTGTTGTGGATGTCTGACAGCAACAAATCATGCAGCCGCAGAGACTCGGACATATTATACAAACACGGCTATGATTCTTGGATATCACCCGAGGATGCACCATTAACACGTTATCTGAGCACATTCGCTCATCACTAGTTATCGGTCACCAGGTTTTTAATATCCCATCTGAGAGAATGATGTAGGGGTAGAGGCCCTGATTCTAGAGAGGTATCACTTACTGCAGTTTTGAGCAAATCACTTAACTACTGCAGATCTTCCAGTTCTATGATTGCTGAGCTCTGTATAAGCCCAACCCCAACTTTCTTCCTTTGCACAGTGTACACAAAGCTGTCAATCTATGGTAAGACTTATACAGAGCTCATTAATAAAACAGATTTTATAGAAACTTCAGCATGCAGCCCAGTAAGTGAGACACTGCTGCAATCAGGGACTCTGCCCCTACACCATGCTGCTCTCAGACTAGGTGACAAATTCTTTTTAATAACCTATTCTAATCATCAATGCAAAATTACAATCTATGCACTCACCTGTGGCCCTGACATTGATATAACATTTCCACTTCTCTGAACACTCTACTTCGGCTGTGACCAGGTCGTTTCTCGATAATCTGATAGGAAAACAGAAGTTGGATCAATTTCCTTTAGTAGATATGCATTGCTCAACATGTATCGTAATGAAAACAGACTATTTAGGAGTTCGTACACAATAGAGAAATTTTCTGATTTTGGACTTTTGCGCTAAGGAATGATAATCTGCTGCCAGAGGTGTCTGACAGCTACTTACTTTCCTTTGCATCTCTAAAAACACAGGCCCTCTTTTCTGAACCAAGTATATATGTATTTGAGTAAGGGGAGGAAGAATAGTTCATCCACAGCCATTGAAGGTGTACATTTTCTAAGCACATTTTTGGGACAAAGATATTGAAGTGGGGGATGGTGTGGATAGGTGGGTTATTTAAAACAATTGACAAAGTGCAAAGGGGATGAGCAAGAGAAATCTAAAGCCAAATTGGTGTGAGTGTGACCCACCTTTGCCTTCAAAACAGCATGACTTCTTCTAGAAACACATGTACATATTCTTGAAAGGAACTTGGCAGGAAGGTTGCTCCAAACATTTTGAGACCTAACCACAGAACTTCTCTGTGTGGGCTTGTGCAAATAAGTCTGCCTCTTCCAGTGATTCAACTATGCATGAAAACATAGTAACTGGGGTGTAGAAAAATGTCAGCATATGCTCAGGATTGAGGAGTCAAAAATCTGATATATTTAACTGTAACAGAAGGCAGTTTGTTGGCCGAAGTGCTGCACAGTGGTCTGATAATGTGTGTTTGCAGTCAACAGTGAAGCATGGTGGAGGTTCCCTACGAGTTTAGGGCTGTATTTCAGCACACGGAATTGGGGATTTGGTCAATATTAATGGTGTTCTCTATACTGAGAAATTAAGGCAAATAAACTATCATTCTGTATCATCAGGGATGAGTTTGGCTTTAAATTTATTCTGTAGCATAACAATAACAATCAAACATACAGCCAATGCAATGAAGAACCATATTCAGTATAAAGAACAAGAAGCCCAGTAAATGATGGTATGGCTCTGACTGACTGTGCTGGATTATATGAAAAAAAAACCAAGGATTTGCACAAGCCTACATCCACTGAAGATCTGTGGTTAGTAATTCAAGGTGTGTGTGTGCGTGCGTATACAGCTAACTTTTAGTATGTCTACCTGCAAAAGGACAAAATTGTTGGTACCCTTCTGTTGAAAAAAAAACCACAATGGTCACAATGAAATGACTTGGAACTTAAAAGTAATTTTCAATTTATATTTACTGGTTATAAACTAATAAACACATTAAGTTACTCATCGGTAACAGCATTTTTTGGAGGCCCATGACAGCACCAGGAGAGGGGATCCGCCCTTCAGGAACAGGAAACCTACAGATTCAAAAGGGCGGCACCACTCCCACGCATCAGTTGGATTACAGAGCTTGAGAGGACCTCCATGGTTAGTGGCACATAAAATATATACAACTTCACCCATGTGGAAGATGTGCTCACCCATACTTAGGAACTAAGGGTGCTGTCATGGGCCTCAGAAAAATGCAGTTATCGGTAAGTAACTTCATGCTTTATTTGGACTCCCATGACAGCACCACAAGAGAATTACAGAGATGTAAAACTAGCTTAGCGGAGGACTACAGCCTGCAGCACCCTTAACCCAAAGGTAAGATCTGAGGAAGCACCCATGTCCAGCCTATAATGGTTAAAGAAGGTGGACGGGGATGACCACGTAGCCGCCTTACATATCTGGTCGATGGAAACTCCAGACCTTTCTGCCCACGAGGATGCCATGGCTCGAGTAAAATGCGCCCTTAAATTCTGTGGAGCTGGACCACCACCTGCTGTGTAAGCCAGAGAGATAGCCTCCCTAATCCATCTCACTAACATACACTTTGAAACTATGACTCTTCCTAGAGCCTTGGAAGGTTATAAATAAGGCATCGTCCTCTTTCCAGGAATTAGTGAGAGATACTGTAGCAAACATCTTCTAACATCTAACGTGTCAAGTTTCTCCTCCTCCTGGTTAGTAGGATTAGGGAGGAAGGAGGGAAGGACTCTCTTGTGACCTGTGGAAGTCTGAGGCAACCTTGGACAAGTAAGCAGGGTCTGGCCTAAACACTACCCTGTTGATCAATATCTGTGTATAAAGAGGAATTTTAGAGTGCCTGAATATCACTTATTCTACGTGCTGATGTTATAGCTACTAAAAAGGCCACTTTAAAGAGGCAAATACCATGGGTTCAAACGGAGCCTCCGTCATAGTCATAAGGACTAAGTTCAAGTCCCCTGGTACACATCTTACCCTGTGTATGGGCCTAGATCTACCAGCTGCTTTAATGAATCTGGAGACCCAGTAATTACTTGTGATGTCGCAGTTAAATAAGGCACCAAGGGCCGAAACTTGCACTTTAAGGGTACTAGTGGCAAGACCTAAATCTAGACCCTTCTGAAGAAATTATAGAATCTGCCCTATAGGTACCCCCTTTTCGACTTTAAAGTCAGAAGTGGCTAGGAACTGTTTCCAGGTTCTGGCATAAATCTTAGTTGCAATTAACTTTCTACTTTTTAGTAGGGTGGTTATTAGATTTGAGGAGAATCCTTTATCCCTTAGTAATGCCTTTTCAAGCTCCACACCGTCAAGTGGAGTCCTGCTACTCATTGATTGTTGACTGGGCCCTGGGAGAAGAGATCCGGAAGATCTGGAAATATCCAGGGATCGCAGACCGACATAGTCCTTAGCCAGGAGAACCAAGCCCTTCTGGGCCAGAAGGGAGCAATTAGTATAATCCTCGTCCTGTCTTCTCTGATCTTTCTCACTACCAGAGGTAACCGGGATAGTGGAGGGAATGTGTAGGCCAGGTTGAAGTCCCACTTCCTCAAGAAGGCGTCCACAATAAGAGGTTTTTCCTCCGGATTCAGAGAACAGAACTGACTTTTCTGTTTCTCCAGGTGGCAAAAAGGTCTATATCAGGCAGACCCCACATGCGGACAATCTGGTTGAAGATGGCTCCATTTAGAGACCATTCTCCCTGCCTTAGTATGTTGCAGCTTAAAAAGTCCACCTTGGCATTGTCTTTTCCTCTTATGTGTAGCGCTGTTAAAGATAGTAAATGTCTTTCTGCTATCTGGAAAAGACATTCTGTTACTTCCATCAGGGCCTCGGATCGGGTCCCACCTTGGAGGTTGATGTAGGCCACCGCCACCTGGTTGTCCAAGAGAGTTCTGACATGGTGACCCTGTAGATACACAACGAGTTTCTTCACCGACAATTCTACCGCTGATAGTTCCTTCAGGTTATATGAGCTTTATACCTGGGGATCCCAATGACCCTGGACCACAATATCCTCCATATGGGCCCCCCCACCCCAAAGGACTGGCGTCTGTGGGTATTATACGCGATATGCAATTTTCCCAAGGAACCCTTGAGGCTACGTTATCCCTGTTAAGCCTCCATCTTAGGGAACTTCTGGCTGATGGATTCTGTGTCATTCTGCCCTGTAGGAATCCCCCCAGGGTTCTATCATTAAGTCTATCATTGACAGCTGGGATACAGGATATTAGGGAACCTAATAGGGACATGGCTTGCCTAAGGGTCATGGAGGGCCTACTTACTGCTCGCAAAACCTGGAGATGAAGGCGAATAATTTTGTCTGGTGGTAGGCGACATTCTTGACTTCCCGAATCCAACACGAGACCGAGGAATAGTTGAACCTTCACAGGTTGTAAACGTGATTTTTATGAGTTTATTAGCCAACCTAACTGTTCTAGAGTGGACCTAGGTCTTGCTACCTGTGAAAGGCAATGATCAGCCGAACTGCCTATAATTAAGTCGTCTAAATAGGGGGACAATCAAGATGTCCCGAAGGTGGGCCATGACCTCGGCAATTAACTTCATGAAGACTCGTGGAGCGACTGACAGGCCAAAGGGGAGTGCTACAAAGTGAAAATGACGGACTGAGCAACTTATGGATACTGCCACTCTCAGGAAACGTTGATCATTTGCGTGAATAGGCAGATGATAATATGCATCCTTTAAATCTAAGGCTATGTTCACACGGTGCGGTTTTTGCTGCGGATCCGCAGCGGATTTGGCACTGCAGATCCGCAGCTTTTTTCCATGTAGGTTACAGTACAATGTAACCCAATGGAAAACAAAACCTGCTGTGCCGACGATCCTTTTTTCCCCAGGCAAATCCGCAGCGGTTTTGCCTGCAGAAAAAAGAAGTACCTGTCAATTCTTTCTGCGGATTCTGCTGCGGGTTTCCAGCAGCCCCAATAGGAAACTGCAGTTGGAAACCCGCAGTGGAATCCGCAGAAGAAAAAGGATCAAAAACCGCAGCGAAAAATCAGTGCGGATTTGAGCTGCGGTTTTTCAAAACAGGACCTGAAAAAAAAAGGACGGAAAAAAGGATCGTGTGAACGTAGCCTTATACCGCCATGAAACCGTTTTGAAATAACATTTTTTATGCCAAGCCAATTGTTTCCATTTTAAAGGGGTGAGTGATCAGAAATGTATTGAGGGACCGGAGATTGATGATGGTTCTGTAAGAGTTATCCAGTTTCCAGACCAAGAACAGGGAGAGGGAAAGCCTCTACCCTTCTCAGATTCCAGAACCTCCACCAGGACCCCTTTATGACAATTTAACTGCTTCTGCCTGCAGGGCAGATTTCTCTAGATAGGAAGAGCGGAAGGATGTTAGTTTGAATTTATCCCCTCGAATAGAGCAGAATTCAAGTTTGAGTCCTGATGAAATCACACCCTGCACCCAGACGCTGTTGGTGATTAGCGACCAGGCTGGATAGGAGGCCGACAATCTTCCCCCTACAGGTACCACTAGGCATTGGGATTTTTTTTGCGTTCCCGAGAAGAACGTCTAAACATGAAGCCTGTACCTCGCTTCTTCCGGTCATCCCATCTGGAACGGTCTCCTGTGGGTCTTCCTTGACAAAACTTTCTCCTACTGAAGGGGCGTCCGTAAGAAGAGGATGATAAGTTGGGGGATCTTCTCTTCTCCTGCCTTATCCAGCAACTCGTCCAAAAAGGTATTCCCCTTCACATGGAATCACACAGAGCTTAGATCTTGCCTGGATATCTCCTGGCCAGCATTTTAACCACAGAGCCCTGAGGGCTGCGTTGGAAAGACCCGCTGCTCTTGCCGCCATCCGGACAGAGTCCACTGAGGCATCTGATAGGAATGCCGCGGCCTCCTGAATTATTGGAAGAGCCCCCAGAATCGACTTCCAAGGCGTACCCTCCTTTAGCAGAGACTCGAGCTGGTCCAACCAGACCATCATTGATCTAGCCGCGCAGGTGGACACTAGTGCTAGTCTAAGGGATCCGGCCGCCATCTCCCAAGTTCCTTTAAGGAAGATATCCGCCTTCCTGTCTAGGGGGATCTTTCAGGTTCCCCAAATCTTCAAAGGGAAGGGAAATTTCTTTGATGCTTTGGATACAGCTGCATCAAACCTAGGGTCTTTATCCCAAGTGTTAACGGCCAGATCATCAAAGGGGTATCTCCACTTGAGGGCTGGAGGTAAGGAGCCCCTTTTTTCCAGGCTCTTCCACTCACAGAATCAGTCCCTGAATTTTTCAATTCAAGGGAAAGGATTTAGGCTTCCTTTGATCTAATCCCTTGAACATGACGTCCTGCATGGACAGTTTGGTACTGGGCTCTACTATCCCCAATGTACTCCTAACCGCCTTTACAAGTTTGTCCATGCGGTCTAGGGGAAGGCAGAAGCGACTCGAATCTTCCTCGGATGAAGAAGCAGAGGGGGATGAATTAGAGGAATCCTCATTTTCCCTCCAACCAGACGACAAATCTGATTCCGGAAGATCCATCTGCCTGGAACTTTCCCCTTGAGTCAGGGATTTTATGGACTCCCTCACTTCTGTCCGGATGATATCCTTCAAACTCTTGGTGAAATTAGAAGTCTCTTCTGCCACCTGAGGGTGATCGTAAGGGGCAATATAGACTACCTAGGGGCTAATGCCGCTCCCCCCTCCGCTCCTGAGCCCTCATCACCTGCTGGATACAGAGGGGCATAACTTTGGACAAGAGTTTGTAGGGGGCATCCACAGAGGGCGCATTCTCTGTGCTTTGCCTTAGTTGTACATTTCTTCCCATAAAAATGAAAACATAAGGGGAAGGCTGCATCACTGAGTGATCATTCACGAAGATCACTTACCAGTGTCTGCAGAAATAGGTACTGGTTTACGAAGGAGGGGGGGTGGGGATTTCTCAGCCCAGCCGATGCTACAGACTCCAGTCTGGAAGAGCTCCTGCGGCTGGATCGGTCACTCAACTGGCCATGACCTGCACCATCCCGTGCCTTCTGCCGGGCCCAAGGCTTCTGTGTAGCGTGCTGGGAACCATCATTTTTGTCCATGCCACTTTTATTATATTTGTTTCTTTTTTTGCTGAACCATCATTAAAAAACCATGTCAATTTCATTAGTTGACATTCAGTTAATTTAAAATGAAAATTACTTTTATGTCAGCTTCGATTGATTTCAGTGACCATTTTAGTTTTTTTTACATTAATAGAAGGGTACTAACAATATTGTCCACATGTGTATGAACTTAAGAACATGAAAATAACTATTTAAAATAGTAAAAGTTAGATTCAGTCACGGGCAAACCAGGCTCATAATACAATTAAAGTTCTGCCAGAAACGGATACGATAAATAAAAAAAGAAAGAACTTACTTTCACTGCATACTCTCTATTAGTGACTACGTTAATGCAGCTTTGGACCTTGGCATGTGCTCCTTCACCAAGCACCTCATCCTGAAGCTGATACATGTCTATAAAGATAAACTCAAAGGAATCAATAGCTGTAGACAAAGTACCGTATTTTTTGGACCATAAGACTCACCCACATTTTCAAATGGGGGGGGGGGGGAATTAGTCTTACAGTACAAATTCAACTTACTAGAAGCGGGGTGGAGGGGGAAGGGTTTGCTGTGACGGTGGTGGTGGAGCAGGGCCACAGGTGGTGTTAGGAGGTACGAAGCTACGAGTCCCATCCCAGGCTGGTAGGAGACATTCTGTGAAACCCCAGACCCCCCTGCACTTGAATGGTTCCAATGTGGTGGATTCTGGGAATATAGCCGCCAGAGGTGGCACATGCGCAGATTTTGATCTGGGGAAACAAGACCTCATACTGCGCATGTGCCATCTCCGGCAGCCATTTTCCCCAAAGTCCACCGCATTAAAACCATGGAAGTGTGAGGCTCTGGGCTTTCACAAAATGTCAGGGGAGCCCCACACCGCCAAGCACTCTCCCTTTCTAGCCTGGGACTCACATCATTGCCCTGCAGCATCGCACCTCTGAACATCCCTTCCTCCCAGGCCAGAGCCCTCAGAATCGCCTGACTCCTGCCGGTGAAGTCCTCCCTGTAAGCTACATTCGGACTATAAGACACATTGCATATCCCCCAAAAAAAGTTTTGGGGAAAAAAAAAAAGTGCATCTTATAGTCAATTTTTTTCAAATTAATTTATTTATTTTTAAGAAAAACACATGAACAGCACAAGGTTTACATCCAGGTTCATAAGATTCTAGGTACTTTTTCATCCATTAGAAAATCAAAAGGGAATCTAAAAACGTTAACACCCTCAACCATCCAAAAAAATATATCATTAACTCCTTTCTGTCATTGGACGTACTATTCCGTCCATGTGGGGTGGGCCCTACTTCCCAAGGATGGAATAGTACGTCCAGCGCGATCGGCCGCGCTCACGGGGGGAGCGTGGCCGATCGCGGCCGGGTGTCAGCTGCCTATCGCAGCTGACATCCGGCGCTATGTGCCAGGAGCGGTCACGGACCGCCCCCGGCACACCGCGATCAAACATGATCGCGGTGTGCCGGCGGTATAGGGAAGCATCGCGCAGGGAGGGGGCTCCCTGCGGGCTTCCCAGAGACCCCCGCAGCAACGTGATGTGATCGCGTTGCTCCGAGGGTCTCCTACCTCCTTCCTCGCTGCAGGTCCCGGATCCAAGATGGCCGCGGCATCCGGGTCCTGCAGGGAGGGAGGTGGCTTACCGAGTGCCTGCTCAGAGCAGGCGCTTGGTAAGCCTGCAGTGCTCTAAGTCAGATGGGTGATCTGACAGAGTGCTGTGCAAACTGTCAGATCACCGATCTGTGATGTCCCCCCCTGGGACAAAGTAAAAAAGTAAAAAAAAAAAAATTCCACATGTGTAAAAAAAAAAAAAAAAATTCCTAAATAAAGAAAAAAATATATATATATTATTCCCATAAATACATTTCTTTATCTAAATTAAAAAAACAAACAATAAAAGTACACATTTAGTATCGCCGCATCCGTAACGACCCAACCTATAAAACTGTCCCACTAGTTAACCCCTTCAGTAAACACGTAAGAAAAAAAAAAAAAAAACGAGGCAAAACGCTTTATTAATCATACCGCCGAATAAAAAGTGGAATAAAACGCGATCAAAAAGACAGATATAAATAACCATGGTACCGCTGAAAGCGTCATTTTGTCCCACAAAAAAAGAGCCGCCATACAGCATCATCAGCAAAAAAATAAAGTTATAGTCCTCAGAATAAAGCGATGCCAAAATAATTTTTTTTTCTATAAAATAGTTTTTATTGTATAAAAGCGCCAAAACATAAAAAAATGATATAAATGAGATATCGCTGTAATCGTACTGACCTGAAGAATAAAACTGCTTTATCAATTTTACCAAACGCGGAATGGTATAAACGCCTCCCCCAAAAGAAATTCATGAATAGCTGGTTTTTGGTCATTCTGCCTCACAAAAATCGGAATAAAAAGCGATCAAAAAATGTCACGTACCCGAAAATGTAACCAATAAAAACGTCAACTCGTCCCGCAAAAAACAAGACCTCACATGACTCTGTGGTCTCAAATATGGAAAAATTATAGCTCTCAAAATGTGGTAACGCAAAAAATATTTTTTGCAATAAAAAGCGTCTTTCAGTGTGTGACGGCTGCCAATCATAAAAATCCGCTAAAAAACCCGCTATAAAAGTAAATCAAACCCCCCTTCATCACCCCTTTAGTTAGGGAAAAATTAAAAAAACGTATTTATTTACATTTTCGGGTTAGGGCTAGGGCTAGGGCTAGGGTTAGGGCTAGGGTTAGGGCTAGGGTTAGGGCTAGGGTTAGGGCTAGGGTTAGGGCTAGGGTTAGGGCTAGGGTTAGGGCTAGGGTTAGGGCTAGGGTTAGGGCTAGGGTTAGGGCTAGGGTTAGGGCTAGGGTTAGGGCTAGGGTTAGGGCTAGGGTTAGGGCTAGGGTTAGGGCTAGGGTTAGGGCTAGGGCTAGGGTTAGGGCTAGGGTTAGGGTTAGGGCTAGGGCTAAAGTTAGGGTTTGGATTACATTTACGGTTGGGAATAGGGTTGGGATTAGGGTTAGGGGTGTGCCTGGGTTAGAGGTGTGGTTAGGGTTACCGTTGGGATTAGGGGTGTGTTTTCATTAGGGTTTCAGTCATAATTGGGGTGTTTCCACTGTTTAGGCACATCAGGGGCTCTCCAAACGAGACATGGCGTCCCATCTCAATTCCAGCCAATTCTGCGTTGAAAAAGTAAAACAGTGCTCCTTCCCTTCCGAGCTCTCCCGTGTGCCCACACAGGGGTTTACCCCAACATATGGGGTATCAGCGTACTCGGAACAAATTGGACAACAACTTTTGGGGTCCAAGTTCTCCTGTTACCCTTGGGAAAATACAAAACAGGGGGCTAAATAATAATTTTTGTGGGAAAAAAGATTTTTTATTTTCACGGCTCTGCGTTATAAACTGTAGTGAAACACTTGGGGGCTCAAAGTTCTCACAACACATCTAGATAAGTTCCTTGGGGGGTCTAGTTTCCAATATGGGGTCACTTGTGGGGGGTTTCTACTGTTTAGGTACATTAGAAGCTCTGCAAACGCAATGTGACGCCTGCAGACCAATCCATCTAAGTCTGCATTCCAAATGATGCTCCTTCCCTTCCGAGCTCTGCCATGCGCTCAAACGGTGGTTCCCCCCAACATATCAGGTATCAGCGTACTCAGGACAAATTGGACAACAATATTTAGGGTCCAATTTCTCCTGTTACCCTCAGAAAAATACAAAACTGGGGGCTAAAAAATAATTTTTGTGGGAAAAAAATTGTTTTATTTTTACGGCTCTGCATTATAAACTTCTGTGAAGCCCTTGGTGGGTCAAAGTGCTCACCACACATCTAGATAAGTTCCTTAGGGGGTCTACTTTCCAAAATGGTGTCACTTGTGGGGGGTTTCAACGTTTACGCACATCAGTGGCTCTCCAAACGCAACATGGCGTCCCATCTCAATTCCTGTCAATTTTGCATTGAAAAGTCAAACGGTGCTCCTTCCGTTCCGAGCTCTCCCATGCGCCCAAACAGTGGTTTACCCCCACATTTGGGGTATCAGCGTACTCAGGACAAATTGTACAACAACGCTTGGGGTCCATTTTCTCCTGTTACCCTTGGGAAAATAAAACAAATTGGAGCTGAAGTAAATGTTTTGTGAAAAAAAGTTAAATGTTCATTTTATTTAAACATTCCAAAAATTCCTGGGAAACACCTGAAGGGTTAATACACTTCTTGAATGTGGTTTTGAGCACCTTGAGGGGTGCAGTTTTTAGAATGTGTCACACTTGGGTATTTTCTATCATATAGACCCCTCAAAATGACTTCAAATGAGATGTGGTCCCTGAAAAAAAAATGGTGTGGTAAAAATGAGAAATTGTTGGTCAACTTTTAACCCTTATAACTCCCTAACAAAAAAAAAAATATTGGTTCCAAAATTGTGCTGATGTAAAGTAGACATGTGGGAAATGTTACTTAAGTATTTTGTGTGACAGATCTCTGTGATTTAATTGCATAAAAATTCAAAGTTGGAAAATTGCGAAATGTTCAAAATTTTCACCAAATTTCCGTTTTTTTCACAAATAAACGCAGGTAATATCAAATAAATTTTACCACTATCATGAAGTAGAATATGTCACGAGAAAACAATGTCAGAATCACTGGGATCCGTTGAAGCGTTCCAGAGTTATAACCTCATAAAGGGACAGTGGTCAGAATTGTAAAAATTGGCCCGGTCATTAACATGCAAACCACCCTTGGGGGTAAAGGGGTTAACAGATAAGCCAGACAATTCTGTTATGACCCAAAAGTATTGCTCCAACAGGGAGAAATTGCATTTTGAAGGGTCTAGAAGTGAACTGGGGCATGATAATGTACTTCTAGCCTCTTCTCCTCAGGCTGTATTTTTTGTCTAGCAGCACCCTTCCCTAACTGATCAGCCATCAGCCTGGGTAAGCTGCTGCTAGGTGGGAACTCCAGTGCCCATATCATGCCCCATTGCATTTTACAGATACAGATTTAGGCTATGTTCACACGGTGCGGTTTTTGCTGCGGATCCGCAGCGGAATTGCACTGCGGATCCGCAGCAGTTTTCCATGTAGGTTACAGTACAATGTAACCCAATGGAAAAAAGGACCCGCTGTGCCGACGATCCTTTTTTCCACAGGCAAATCCGCAGCGGTTTTGCCTGCAGAAAAAAGAAGTAGCATGTCACTTCTTTCTGCAGATTCCGCTGCGGGTTTCCAGCAGCACCAATAGGAAACTGCATTTGGAAACCCGCAGTGGAATCCGCAGAAGAAAAAGGATCAAAAACCGCAGCTAAAATCAGCGCTGAATTTAGCTGCGGTTTTTCAAAACAGGACCTGAAAAAAAAGGATGAAAAAAAGGATCGTGTGAACGTAGCCTAAAACGGGATTTCATGCTGCAGGAGCAGTGCTTTGGGGTCTCTAAAGTGAATGCTCATCTTACTGCAGACTCCAGCATAATTCATACTCAGGTATTGTAAGAAAATGAACTGCTTTACAGACAGTAATCAGCATCATCACAATTGGAAGAATTTGAAAAAGAAACATACAGAACATAATAGAAAAAAACAGCTCACACATGTCATTTGCGGTCCCTCCAGCATAGCTGCAGCTGTAGCTATATCTCCAAAATTCCTCGCGAATATCTAAAGCGTGTTCAGTTATGACCAGCTTCTTTATCAGTCCAGGATGTCTTTCCGCAGTCACAGCATGGCTTTGTAAAAAGAGCCATTAGCCATATTCTCAACTAGGCTGCACTTTAAAGCTAACCTGTCACTTCCAAAAATGCCATCTTACTTGCAGAAAAAGTGGAAATCTGCAGGTAAAATCGCATGTACATCATGCCTGGCAGGCCTACTGGAGCAGCGGCTACAGGGAGAAAAAAAAATTATGCTATCCCTGAAGCCACTTGCAAAAGAAAAAAAATATTCATAAAACTTATATAAAATGGATATCACCATAATTTTACTGACCCACAAAATAAAGTTAAACATTTGTGTCGCACATGAATAGATTAAATTTAAGATAAAAAAAAATTTAACTTTTTTTTCTAAATCTCCAAAGAAAAAAGGGCAATTTCACAATTGTTTTTTTTTTATTTTTATTTACCATGTTCACTATACAGTAACACTGGCCTGGCAATCTGATTGCCCAGGTCAGTATGATTACGCATACACCAAACAGGTCTTAGTTGTTTTTTTTTTTATTTAAGTGGTGAAAAAAAACTCCATAATTTGTACAAAAAAAAAAAAAAAAGTTTGCTTTTGTTACTTTCAGAGATGTTGCATTGGCCAAAAAAACAGTAATTCTGGAGTTTTGATTTTTTTCATTAGGTCGTTTACTGATTGGATTAATTTATTTTATATTGTTATACATTAAACTTATACGAAGGCAGCAATAACAGATATGCATGGATTTTTTATAATTTTTTTAAATTGGTCAACAAGGGGGCGATTTGAACTTGTATTTTTTTCATATTTTAAAAAACCTTTTTTCACTTTTTTTTTTTTATTTATTAGTCCCCTTAGAGGACTTGAAGCTGCAATCATCCAATCGCATGCACTGCTATGTATAGTGAAAAGCATGATCTATGAACGTCCGCTAAACGCTGGCTTTCACATAAGTATCATAATGACTCCTGGCTGCCAGAGCAACCCATCAGCGCCCTAAAATCACATCACGGGCGCATGGAATAACCCACCCCTCCTACCAGTGTGTGTTAAATGCCACTCTATTCAGAGATTGACAGCTGTATTTAACAGGTTAACAGCCACATGCAGAGCTCCGCTCCACCCATGGCTGTTAATGGGAGATGATTGTTGAAAAATTCAGCCATCTGCCAAGAAAAATATGGGACAGCTTGTGAGGCGACATGACGTACCAGTATGTCAAATATCGATAAGGTGCTAAAGAAAATCTGTCAGTAGGTTTTTGCTTTGTAAATTTATGGCAGCATGATGTTGGGACAGAGACCCTGATTCCAGTGATGCACCAGTTTACTGGGCTCAGCAGTGGTGATGGAATCAGTTTTTTCTGCTGCCGATCTAGTAGAGCTGTGTATAACCCTGACTACTCCACAGATTTCTGTGTACATTGTATAGTTATAGAGAGCTGCTAATCAGTGAGGGGGTTGCTGCTGGACTAGGAGGAACAAGGCCAGTTGTCTAGTGATTATCTCTTGCTGATAAAACACTGATTGTATTGAAATATGCAGCACAGTAAGCGACACTGATAGAAGAACCTGCTGACAGATTCCCTTTAAAGTGGTTGCTCACTACCAACTACTATGTTATATACCCCTGAGATAGGTATTTATGCAAGTGCCAATGCCTTTCATTACTAAATGTTCCTCTGAGGGACGCTAGCACTCCTAGTCATGTCAAGCTGGGGAAAAGATAACCCTCACGTCCAGTGAGGTCACGAAAATTCAAGCCCACTGCAACTTCCAGATTTTAGCATATCACCACAAACTAATGATCCAGACTCACTGACAGACAACGGCTTTAACCAATTTGATTGTTAAAGTGTGTGCTCAACAGAAAAACTGCACTTAGGCATGCAAATCATCAAGATCCACTGCTGGCAGCTCCCTTTGCAATCTCCAACCAATGAAGTCTCAGATGCATGTGATGGGAGACAAGTCCGGAGATGCTGCAGACCACGCTAACATGGGCATTATGCAACCTGGAACTGTGTTGAAAAACTGGGACACTTCAAAAGCAAAAAAAAAACAAAAAAAAAAAACACGAGAAGGAAATACTAAAATACAGACCTTCAAACTTTCCAGTGAAACTATCTGTTGCCCTGCAACGTTTTTTCTTCTTTGTTCTTTTCTTGGCATCAGGAATATCTATGGGAGCACTTGAAGGCATGTCTGAGAAAAATAAAGGTGTAATAAAATAGGTTATTAGATCTGACTAACGTGGCATCATTAAATGGTCAATAGATACTAAATAAAGAAGCAGTTTCTAACTGTAATCTGTACTACATAAGGGCTGGATGATTTTGCTTAAAATTAAAATCTCTTTTTTTCAAAATGTCCAGAGCTTGCATGCTGATGACTTAGCAGGACAGGTCACCAACATTGGGCTGTGACACCCGATGGGCCTACGATCAACTGTTAAAACGGAGCACTGGGCGTAATTTTGTATAGCCACTGTATACACACAGGGATGTGTTCAGAGTAGACCTGGTTGAATGGCCACAACAATCAGCAGAACTTACCCTAGCCTTGTACAGTTGATGACATGAATATAAAGTAATTCATCCAATTCATGTGTACATGTACTTCCGCACTATATATTCTCATGTATGCTTATACCCATAACATTGGCAAATAGTGTAATGTCAAATACACGTATGTCCTTGTAAGATCAAAAACTGCTGGGACAGCACTAGTGTGAACAATGAGACCTATGTTTTCTAGTTTTAAGAGATTAATAGGAATTAAAGTGTCTCCAGGAATACGTTACACCCATTACTCACAGATGTCTGCATCATTGTATCTGATGAGTAAGGATAGTTTGGCCGATTGTGCTACGCTTCTTAGTAAAGCACCAGAAAGCTATAGAGGAACGCCAACATTCGATCTATTATCTCCCTATTGTAGATTGTAAGCTCTCACGAGCAGGGTCGTCTTATTTTGCTTTAATTATTGTATTGTTAACATTGTTACTTATGACTGTTGTGTTTGAAACTGTTAAACTGTAAAGCGCTGCGGAATATATATATTATTATTATTCCCCAGTGCACTACAATTAGATGTATTGACCCCTAAATTTTACACTGCCAGGAAACTTTAATCATCAGGAAGAAAAAAAAAAAAAAACATTTTCATGCTTTCTGTTGTCTACCCATGGGGTGAGTCTTATAGTAAGGCGAGTCCTATGGTCCGAAAAATACGTTACATTCCTGTACATCCACAAAAGAAACCAAGGAGACTAGTTAGCAAGTAGGGATAGAATGTCTAAAACCTCCCAAAAAGATGTAAAACCCTGACTTGCAGGACGAGGTTACAATCTAAAAGCTCATTTACCAGGGCGTGAGGGGCAGTCAAAGTTGAACACAGATTCCATGTTTCTGGACTCCGCTCCATAACTGACGTCAAATGGGTTTTGACCCTAAAACAAAACAGAATTATCGTTTACTATACTTTGTTGGTTTAAAACGTAAGGAAAAAAAAAAAAAAAACATCCAAAGCATATTTATTCTGCAAAATGTGACCACAACGACGGGAAAGCTGATGGGTGCTTACAACGACGCGCCCTTGGGCCCCACACTGTAAATGCTGCTGTCAAGAGATTGACAGCAGCATTTGTTAGGCCAACTCTGCTCCACCAGCAGCTGTTCGAGAAAGAGGATGGCTGATTAGCAACCATCTGCCGGGAATGGGGATGACTCTCGAACTTGCTCCATACACCTGTTCCTGACCTGTTCCTCGTCATTAAGGGGTTGAAGAGTATCCATCACCAATCTGAGGCTGAAAAGGGTGATAGATATTCTTTAAGGCCTGTTCCTTAAGGGGTTAATCTAACAAATGTCCAAAGGTAGGATACACCTGGTATCACCACATCTGTAAAGACCAGAATAATTAAACCATATTTATTCTGCATGATAAAGGCAAAAAAAACAAAAAAAAACACACCTAAAAACTAAACCAGAATAACCATTTTTGTTCATCGCAACTCCCATAAAATGCCGTCATACTCTAGAACTGCAACCTCCTTAGCACGCCCAGAAGTGCAAGGTGCTCAGCGATATGGCCAAGGTAAGGAGGCGGAAAACCGACCACCGCTGAACAAGACACAGAAGCGGAAGCTTCCAAACACAAATTTGTGAACAAGCCCTTACGCAGCTGATTTGTTGCGAGACAGTATGAACAAAAATAGCAAATCACTAATTTTCATTTTTTACGCCCTTCTCCATGTGGTATAAGTGATGACACCTTTTTTTCTTCAGGTCGGTACAATTGGCTATTCCAAATTTATACAGGGTGTTTAGGTTTCGCTACTTTTGCATACTAGAGAGAAACATTTTTTTTTAAGTGCATCAACATATTTTGAGAGCTGCAACTTCCCTTTCTGCAGACTGATTAGTGAGGTTTTTTTTCTTATGTGATGAAGTGACCTTTTCAGTGATACCATTTTTATTTAGGAGTTTGTGATCACATTTCATTGCATGGTGGTGTGATCACTAAAGAGAGAGTTTGGGCCCTTTATCTAAATGTATTCATTTTCTTCACAGTGCTCACTTACAAATTATTTTTTTCATTATTTTTTTTTTTTTTAGTTAGATTCCCCCTCCAACCCCCATGAGAATGCAAACTGATCACTGTGATGAGCTCTGTATTCCCACACCCCCAAAACGGATTGTCAGCTTTCTGCCTATGCACAGAAAGCTGTCGACAGGATTACACACAGTCCAACAGAGCTAGTAGATATGCAGCAGATAAAACCGTATTATCGAAGTGATACCTCTGGAATATTGGAATCTGCCCATACATCATACTGCTCTCAGATGAGATGGCAAAAAGCTGGCGAGAGATTCCCTTTAAACATCCAGGACAGTGCTGACAATGGCCCGAGTGGGTGGAACTCTTATCCGCTAAGCCAGGGGTGGGGAACCTCAGGCCCCAGGGCCATTTACGGCCCTCGATGACCTTTTATCAGGCCCCTGGGCAGATTCCCAGGGACCGCATTCTTGGGCAGGGAGGTGTATTGTGATTACAATAAGCTCATTATTTTCTTCTTGCTCTGTTAGCACACATATGCAGTGTTCACTACTGAACACTGAAGGGCATGCAATGAAAGATTACGTCCTGAAACCAGTACCAGAGTCTGGATGTACTTTGTGGGCGGAGTTTGTACGGCCCCCGAAGGATGGTATAAATATCCAAGTGGGCCTTGGCAGAAAAAAAAAAAAAGATTCCCCACCCCTGTGCAAGTATAAAGCTGGCAAATAAGACTTTAGGAGTTAAAGGGGTTTTCACAAAATCGTAAGTAGTCATGAAAGGAGGCCCACCATGTATTACCATGGATCATATGCGCCAGTAGGATAAATGAGAGCCATGTAGTATTCAATGGAGATGGGCATTCTTGGCCTTCTCTCCATTAATGGTCAATAGGGCTGTCAGAAATGGTAACGCTGTGTACTACGGCTATGGGACTGCTGGAGAGAGGAATGAATGGAGGGGAGGCAGAACATTCAGGACCTACTCTATTCATGCTGGTGATAGGTGGAGCCCCAGGTCTCTTGATCCAGAGCTCAAATTTCCAGATTGATGGAGGTCTCAGCAGCAGGACCACCAGTGATCAGCAAGTTATCCTCCATCCAATGGAAAGGAAACAACAAACAATTTGGGGAACATTCCATCAAAATTTTACTTTAAAGATTATTCTTCATTTAACTTCCTTCAAAACATTTGACGGCATTTTTCCTTTTATTCTTCAGGGGCATAGGTAGGTAACATTTGGATTATGCGTTCCTTCTTCACTCCCATATACAGAGCACCAACACTAAAATCTATGGGATGTGACGGGCCCTGAATTATAATGGCAGAGAACTGCTTTAAACTGAAAGTAACCCATTAATGGGGCAGAATAAAGCCAATTCGAGAATAAAATTCCACTCACCTTAAAGGAACGATGAAAACCTTTCATCTCGGGGCTTTTTTTCTGTACCATACTTGCAAAAATAAACGCTTCCAAATTTAAAATCGAAGGACTGTTTTCTTAAACCTCAAAAAAAGTTGAATACTGCTGGAATTTGCAGTTGAAAATATGGAATGAAGGATGAAAAAAATTAGGGCTTGGAGCTCTCAGATGGCTGGAAGAGACCCTGAGAAAACAAAAGCAAAGGCTGTGACGTAAAACCAAATCAATACAAAAATGTAAACGTGTTGTCAACTACTGGACAACCCTTACGTGATCTATTCAGGACCCCAAAATCATTCGAACAGTGCTGCTGTAGGAGAGTGTACATTGATTTTATCTCATTTGTGGACCTGAATTGATCAAGCAGGGGACATCCTGTAATGGACAATACCGTTAAATAAAAAAAAAAATATGTTCACACAAGAATGACAGCTACAGGAACCATGCAAGACGTTCTTCCTGGAGAAGAAAAGCAAAGCTTGCTGCCACAACCTGCCCGTCAATGAGCAGAAGTAACTAGACCAGGCATGTCAAACTAATACGCAGAGGGCCAAAATTACAAACTTGGCCAAAGTCGTGGGCCAAAGCGAGTGTTTCTGCAGTATATAGGCAAATTACATTTATGGGATCACAGAACTAAAAACTGGCACATACCGTATTCACCCGTTTCGCTATGAAGCCCCGAAAAATTTCTGGTGCAGGCAATTGCCTTCATAATGATTAATCCCTTTGTGACAGAGCTAATTTTGGCCTTCATGACCAAGCGAAGTTTTTTTAAGATCTGACCATTGTCACTTTATGAGACAACTCCGGAACACTAATGGATCCTGCTGTTTCTGAGACGGTTTTCTCGTGACATTGTACTTCGTGTAAGGGTATGTTTCCACGTTCAGGAAACGCTGCGTTTTTGACGCTGCGTTTTTCCGCAGCGTCAAAAACGCAGCGTCCAGATGTTACAGCATAGTGGATGGGATTTCATGAAATCCAGACTCCACTATGCGTTAAACGCATGCGTTTTTGCCGCGAAAACGCATGCGTGGTGGGTTTTTTCGAAACTCAGCATGTTGCTACTATGAGCAAAACACGCAGGAACACCGCAGGTGACCTGCCAGTGACCTCAGGTGCAGTTTTGGTCAGGATTTTACCTGCATAAAATCCTGACCAAAGCCTGAAGCAAAGCTGAACGTGGAAACATACCCTTAGTAGAAAATTTTGGTTGATACAATTTGCGTATATTTATGAATACCTATTTTTTTATCCTCACCCATCTCTTTCGGAGTGGCATGTGGGCCGGTCTTTCCTTGGTTTCTCTGCCCTAGAGCAGAAAGATAAGACCCTGCCTAGAGTCCTGCCTTGGAGTACGGGTATATCATTAACTTAACAAAAAAAGTATAACACTGATTACACAAGAACCACAAGACTGATTTCTGCACCACAGGTATCATTTTAAATCAGTAACACTGCCAACCTCACAATTCCTATAGTTTGTGTAGCAAAATCCTGCTGACCGGTTCCCTTTAAGTACCCACCAAAAGGGTGGTAGAAAATAGCAAACCCAAATAAGTATGAAACCGATAGCTGTAAGTGTAACAAAGTGTCTTTCAAGGCCAGAAGGGGAAACCTCGCGTTAGGCCAGATCCAGCAATCGGGCGAGCTTCAGAGTATAGGCTCTGTTGGAAAGAGCTTGCAAGCGCTGCACTCTTTGTATCTATGAGGCCAGACGCTGGTGAGACCTCCGCTCTTGAGAATAGAGAGAAGTTTTAATCAATGAAAAGCAGTAAATTGCAAAATAGCCATTTTGCCCCTACCCCCCATTCTTTTTTTCCCACAAGGACTGTTGGGAATTACATTGCATATATCGTGTGATCATCCACAGATCAACCCCAAAAAAATTTTTGTTCAGGTGCCAAGGCTTTTTGAATGGATTTAGGGTATTTTGAGGATTACTTTTGCAGAAATGGTTCTAGTTTTTTTAGATAATTTATCCATAAAAATAATGCATTCTCCCATTGCGACTTGTGGTAAATGCAGTAGCTTTGGGTCTTAGGAAATGAAATACCTGCGAACGTGCTCCCGACCATTGTGGTCATAATCCGCTCAGAGGAGCACAGAAAAAAAAAATCTAACACGACCATATTTTCAGTCAGCGTGGTTTGTGGAAAAAGCAGAAACTTCAACCAATATTATGAAATCAGGCTCTTCAGATGACCAGTTTTGCTTTTTGTTTTTACATGGACCAAATGTCTTTGTAAGAAAAAGTCTAATCTATGAATGCAAAACAAAAAATTCGGATCCCATCTGTATCAACAGTACAGCATCAATTTTTACGGTCACATTGCCACTGGTAACAGATCTTTTATTCTAGTAAATTGTATTCACCAATGCCATCAGATGCTATATGGATGAAAATACAGAGGAAAAATTGTCCATCCGAGGGTGAAAAAATCGCACAATTCGCTTATTTGCTCGCAAGATTAGGAACAGAAAAGCTCATACTGCTCCATACTAACAGGTATAGAAGTGACTCGTTCTATCGATTTTGGGGGTTCTAGCGATCGGACACCCACCGATTTATAGCATGTGGCTAGGTGATGTTGTGTCTTCACTTGACAACCACTTTTCGGACTGAACTTAGTTTGGGAACTATGAGATATAATATATATATATATATATATATATATATATATATATATATATATATATATATATATATATATTTATTTTAGTGGGTAAAAGTACAAAACATATTTGAGTGCAGTCGCAATCTTGTAAGGTCAGTATTGACTTCTGTTACTAACATCTTACACTTACTCTAAAAGATTACATTAGATTATACTCACCCAGGGGTGTTCCCGCTGCGGTCCGGATACGATGGGTGTCTCAGGTCCGCTCCGGCACCTCCCATCTTCATTCCATGACGTCTTCTTCTGGTCTTCACGCTGTGGCTCCGGCGCAGGTGTACTTTGTCTGCCCTGTTGAGGGCAGAGCAAAGTACTGCAGTGCGCAGCCACCGGGAAGGGTCAGAGAGGCCCGGCGCCTGCGCACTGCAGTACTTTGCTCTGCCCTCAACAGGGCAGACAAAGTACACCTGCGCCGGAGCCGCAGCGTGAAGAACAGAAGAGGACGTCATGGAATGAAGATGGGAGGCTCCGGACCGCGACACCCATCATAGCGGGACCGCCCCTGGGTGAGTATAATCTAACCTCTATCATCTTTCAGGATACATCGGGGGCTTATCTACAGCATTACAGAATACTGTAGATAAGCCCCTGATGACGGTGGGCTTACCTCACCATCGATTTTGGGGGTGACAGGTTCCCTTTAAGGCCGTTAGAGTTTGTGCGCAACATAGGCCTGCGAGCTTCTTTCGGATACATGCGTTGTAGCGTTTGTGCACAACGTAGGCCTACGTACTTCTCTCCTTAAGATTCCTACCTATATTTAACAATGTGTACGCAGGGACGTGCATTGTATGCAGATGCATCTCCGTGCGTTATTTTGATGTGCACGTGAAAACGACGCACCGGGACGCATCCGCATACAACGCATGTCCCTGCGTACACATTGTTAAATATAGGTACGCAGGACGCATGTAGATCTTAAGGAAAGAAGTACGCAGGCCTATGCTGCACACAAAAGCTAACATGAAACTGGCCTCAGGCAGCTGCAGCACATGCAGGGATAGTCTAACAAACAGGCAAGCCATGCATGTGTTGTGGCTGTCAAACAGCCGTGACCGTGAGGACTTGAACATATTTGAGAACACTAAAGGCACTCTTAGCACAAGAGCATGCTCAGATAACACCTTATCCCAGCACATTCGCTCATCACTAAAGATCACACTTATGTTGTCATCAGTGCTCGCAATAATTCCTGTGCAAGCCTCACCGACATGTGGGAGACTTCCCTGGCTGATCATTTTCTGAGTTGGGCAAAGCCCCCACCCACGGTGCACTGGTACTTCCCAACCATTTCCTCGTCTACTCCTAATCAAGGCAGCTGCCTGCTCTCTAGGACCGTGGTGAGGAGTTTCCGCATGTCTGATTGCATCATGCGAGTCACAGCTCTCACAAGGTGCCATTATTAGAAACCTATAATCCACCAACACAGCTGACAACTCTGCACAAACCCTTCAATTCATCCGCCCAAAGCACTTTCCAACATAATATTAAAATATTAATCACATTTTATTGATAGACAAAATCCCACAATACACATCATTTGCCAATTAGGATTTACATACATAGATGGACCCAAACAAGACAATACTAGTTTCCTGAAAGAAAAATACTAAAAATAATTTGAAAGCCACACACACCCCTATGCTCACCTCCCTTGCTGGCGCCATTCCAGCACTCACTGTTCCGGGACTCACGTGAGGAGTTTATGTCACATGATCCCCACACCCAATCGGCCTCGGCTTCTCTCCCCACCTTTGGATGCTTAACTAATTAGCAGGAAGTCAGAACTGTGGCTGCCACTCACTTCCGGTCAATTGCTCACATTAGCGTACGTGTGCGCAGCGTATACCTGGGTACCGATCCGCATGCGTCTTGCGTACATATATTTAACATTGTGTATGCAGGAACATGCGGATGCGTAAGCATGCGCCGCTTCGCGGTGTGCGGCGCACGCAACATGTTGCATTTTATGAGGTGTCAATTTAGCGCAGACATACGCATGCGGATGAGTGCATCAAAACAGCGCATTACTGTCTATGGGAACACATTGGCACGCAAGGACATGCGTACGCACGCGTTCAATGTGCTTGTGTATTTCGGACTGAGAATGTCCAGGACACGCCCTCCTGGACATATCGAACGCATGCGCATAATCAACGCAAATGCAGGCAAAAACTCATACAAATGCAGAGTTTTTTGGCGCCATGCATAAGCTGATGCAGATAAAAAAACGCAGCGTAACCAGGCGTTTGAATGCGTTTTGACATGTGTTTGCGCGGGCAGATGATGCGCTGCGCACAAAGACGCTAATGTGAACTTAGCCTAGGCGTCTGAAGGCGGCAAGAGAAGCCGAGGCAGATTGGCAGCGGGGCTCATGTGATGTAAAGCCCTCACGGGAGTGGCGACACCACTGGAACAGCGCCATCACAGGAGGGGAGTATAAGCGGTTTACTTTGACAGGGGCAAACACTTGAAAAGGGGTTGTCTGAGTAGTAGACAATCCCTCTAATGTATAATACAAGTAATCGTAAGAGGAAAATGTGACAGAAAACCATGGGCATCTGAGGAATACCTGACAGCAACAACAGACATTCATACACAAACCCACCATTACCTGTGGACATGGTGGGACAAGAACTGGGCTAACCAAACATCCATGACCACACGTTTCGCTGCTTCGTCAGGAGGTGTTCGTCCACAGGGACCGGATGCCAAATACCTGGCTGTTAATTTGTGAACCACTGGGGTGCAGCATGTGTAAATCGGGCGTTTAGTTCTATATCTAAGTCTATGTATGGATTACACGTGTACCGCACGGATACAAATACACAAATGCAAAGAGGAGCATTCTCACCCTAGTACGACTAGACTTGGGCAAATTGAGTGAATTCTGCGTGAATTGGACAAAAATCCATATTCTCTAGTATCGGTCTGCTTTATAATTTGCTCCAAGATGGCAACAGGTCGGCTGCCCATTACATGAACCATAGAGGACTGGCAAAAAGTAAAAATATAAAATACCTCAGTCACCTCCAGACGGCCTCTGCTACACGCGCTCTCCCATATAGCCCCCGCCACCTCTTACTGCCACAACACAATGAAACCCCGGGCCTATGCACGCCAGGGCAGGACTCTTGGCCACAACCAGGCCAGAGATGCCATGGAACCTGCACATCATAAAGCTGCAGAGAAATTAGGACGTGGACACAACTTTACAACACGTAATCCAGGCTGGGACTTGTGGCCACGACTAGCACAGGATGCAGACACGTTCCGGGCCTAGTCGCAGCCGAAAGTCCCAGCCTAGAGTAAAATGCTCAGGGTTTCAGCAGGCGGTGGCGGTAAGAGGCGGCCCCAAGGATTGTACGGGGGGACAGTGAGCAGTAAAGGGAGGACTGGTGGCTTTTTACTTCCCACATCTTACGTTTCTTATGCTTCGAGGACTCTGAAGAGCAATGAACCATAAGGCGAATTCGATTTTTGGAGAATAAAAGTGGCAAATCAAATTTCCTTGGTAAAATCCAGCAGACTGGGCAAATTTCAATCTGTGCAGATCCACTCACCTCTTAGTGCAACCTTTAGTTATGATGGCTGTTTTTATTGGGGGGGGGGACGACAACCAACATCGGATTATAAAAGCGGATGCCTGTGTGGGCCCTGCGCTGCGCTCATGCTGCGCTCACATCGCTACATACCAGCCTACTTCAGGTTCCAATAACAGACGTGACCTGATGATGAGAGCGTGCTCGGATAAGGTCTTACCTGAGCCCGCGCGGGTGTTATCCCAGTATCCTAGGCGTGCTCGTATGTTATGTCCGAGTCCCTGCGGCTGCATGATTCGCGGTTGGTAGGCAGCCACAACACATGCGGGGATTGCCTGTTAGGATTCGAGCGCACCCTAGATACACCGATAACACCCGAGCATGCTCGCTCATCACTGCGGACCATGCTAAACTCGAGCTTATATAAAATAAAGTAGTCACAAACAATGACCAATAAAATAAACGGTCCAGTGTGCACATGATGCCTCTTCTCGGCCTAAACCGGCCTGCGGGTGACTATGTATGCAGCAGATCGCACACCTGCAGTCACATGACCGCTGGGAATACAGGGGAATCTTGACAGTGTGACTACAGAGATTAGGCTAGAGCCCGGAAACCCCCTTGAAGGAAACAGCTTCCTCAAGAAGCTGCCCCGTCCTTACTGATCAGTTTCTATACTTCCAAACAACCCTCATTTATGGCCTACACATTTTTTGTGAATCTCCATAAAAATCAATGTTCTAACTGCGGTCACGCCAGGATGGTTAGTGGGTGACTAGTGGTGGGGCCCACGGCTAACCAGGTGATCCCGGCTCGGTCAGCATGAGTGACATGTTTGTAAAGGCGGCATCACCACCATGCGACATCATCAGTGCCATATGCATGCTCGGGATGGGGGCAGGACTCAGGCAGCCATGTTCTTTCCAGTCTCTCAGTTGGCAGAGTCCGGTGGGCGTGTCCTTTTCGCTCCCATGTGTTGCAGCTTGCTTATCATTGGTCAGCCACATACAGGGGGTAGTACACGCCCCCACAGACAAATCTCTAGTCTACCCCAAACTTTACAAGTATCTGCAATGGAGAGAAGCTACAAACTAAAGCCTACGTCTTCCCCAGCTCTGCAGCCACTATTCCATTATGTGCCCAGTCCTCCTTAAAGGGGCTGTCCAAGGAGTGGACCACCCGAACATGGAAGGGACAGTTTCCTAGGAGCAGCAAACCCTATGGGCCACATCCCTGGCCAGGCCCCTCGGTATCTCACCCCAGGGACCTCGGCACTCTCCCGATCTCAGGCATCAGACGCCACCGTCAGCCACGGCACCAACCCCAACGGCCGCGGGCAGGACGCGCTCAGTCACTGCCCGATCTGCGCACCTCGGCCCGATCCCTCCTCGGCTTCCGCGTGTGCTGCCGCCAGCGACGTACCTGGAGGGCTCTGCAGTGGAGGGCGCACTGCTGACAGCCTGCTGCCGCTGGTGACATGAGAGGGCTGACGCACGACACTGCTCGCTCCCCTATATAGACTCGGGAAGGGGGTGTGTCCAGAGTTCACGTGACGAGGGATCATGTGACGGGGGACTGACGACCTCCCATTACGTGCGTTGTTGTTCCTGCTCCGGCGGACATGTAACCATTGCATCACGCTGGCCTCTGTGACCCGGCGGCGTCAGGGCCCGGCCATAGCACGGCTAGGAGTCTCCGGAGTATGGGACCTGCCAGATTACTGGTGACCAGCCTTCAGTGTAGAGGCTGCCCCCAGGGGGCACATACCCGATGGCTCCAGGTTTCACTGGCCTTGGTGCCAATACTGCGTGGGGGTTCATGGGGACGGGGACAACATGGGCCTGTGTGATTTCACATG
Source organism: Ranitomeya variabilis (assembly GCF_051348905.1). Classification (NCBI taxonomy): domain Eukaryota; kingdom Metazoa; phylum Chordata; class Amphibia; order Anura; family Dendrobatidae; genus Ranitomeya; species Ranitomeya variabilis. The sequence goes on from NC_135232.1 coordinate 778,825,649, forward strand.
CCACGGCTGAATTTCATTCCCAGTCCGTACCTGGATATGGGACATTTTATGTAGTACTAATTGTTATGGTCTTGGTCAAAGGGGTGTGGCTCTCAGGGTAATTATGCAGAGCAGCCTGAAGCCACGCCTGCTTGTTAAGACCATAGCTATTAGCACCAAACACAATGGCTGGGGTAACTGGGACTGTATAGTGGATTTACAAAAAAGAAAGAACCGGAATCCTCCGGGGAGCAGCAGGAATACACTAACAGTACCAGCTGCCCACTTGAGACCCGGTGACGGGCATGTGGGTGTAACTACGCCCTGCTCGGGGTCCCTGTGTGAGGAGGGGGCTCAGTAGTTGTACCCGCTCCACCCGTGGCAGATGACAGCTGTATTATATAGCGGGCACCTGTCTAACAGCCACGGCTGGAGCTGAGCTGTGGTGGCTGTCAGTCATTTCAGTGCCGTTGCCAGTCTCAAAAACAACGCGTGCCGATGCAGTGCTGGTACAATACTGTGGTATTGCAGTGTATAGATGATCCTAGGTTCAAGTCCCCTTACAGTATTACAAAAAATAAAGTAAAAAAAAAGTTTAAAAAATTGGAATCACTCTTATTTTCCCCAGTTTAAAATCAAGAAATCAAAAAATAATCTTATCTGTTATCGTTATGTCTATAACAATCTGATCTATTAAAGGGACTCTGTCACCTGAATTTGGCGGGCCCTGTTTACGGTCCGATGGGCAGTGTTTTCTGTGCTTTCATTCACCCCTTCCTTTCCCGCCGGCCGCAATATTGTCTTGAATTGGATTAGGTTGCCTCAATAGTACACGCGTGTGCAATGCGATCTTGCCTTGCGCAGTATGCTTTGCCCAACTGCGGGCAAAGCCGAAAAGCATTAGTGCGCATGCGCCGGCGCACTATGTCCCGGAAGTATTTCGCTGTGTTTCGCTACGGAGGAAACCTAATCCAATTCAAGACAATATTGCGGCCGGCAGGAAAGGAAGGGGTGAATGAAAGCACAGAAAACACCGCTCATCGGACCGTAAACAGGGCCTGCCAAATTCAGGTGACAGAGTCCCTTTAAAATCTATCAAGAAAGCCTAAAATATATATTCTCAGTCACCACACCTCCCTAAAAAAATAAAAAGTCGCGTCTATGCACAAAAAAACAAGCCCTCACACGGCTCCATTGATGAAAATATAAAATGGGAAATAGCAACATGAACCAATTTATTTAATTTTTTTTTTTACAAAGTTCTGAAATTGTTTCACCACAAATAAAAAAGCAAAAAACTGTGCCAGGTTGATATCAACGCAATTCAACTGACGTGAATGATGTTCATGTATGCCTATGAGGCTGTGCAGTTCTTAGACCGTGAATGTAGGGCATGAGTATTGTCCTCAGTCTGGCCGGTTTCATGTCTGACATTCACGGCTTGGGGGTGGCCTTCAGGCATGAGTAGCGTCCTCAGTCTGGCCGGTGTCATGTCTGACATTCACGGCTTGGGGGTGGCCTTCAGGCATGAGTAGCGTCCTCAGTCGGGCAGGTTTCATGTCTGACATTCACGGCTTGGGGGTGGCCTTCAGGCATGAGTAGCGTCCTCAGTCGGGCCGGTTTCATGTCTGACATTCACGGCTTGGGGGTGGCCTTCAGGCATGAGTAGCGTCCTCAGTCGGGCCGGTTTCATGTCTGACATTCACGGCTTGTGTGTGGCCCTCACTGTCCGGAACTGACCTGAACACAACAGTCTATGTATGCCTATGAGTCTGTGCAGTTCTTAGATTGTGAATGTGAGGCATGAGTAGTGTCCTCAGTCTGGACGGTTTCATGTCTGACATTAACGGCTCGTGTGTGGCCCTCACTGTCCGGAGCTGAACACAGCAGTACCGTATGTATGCCTATGAGGTTGTGCAGTTCTTAGTGAATATAGGGCATGAGTGTTGCCCTTAGTCTGGCCGGTTTCGAATTTCTGAAATTCACAGCCCGTGTGTGGCCCTCGATGTTGGCATCTGAACTCAACAGTCTATGTATGCCTATGAGGCTGAGCAGTTCGTAGACGGTGAATGTAGGGCATGGGTATTGTCCTCAGTCTGGCCGGCTTCATATGACTGACATTCTCGGCCCGTGTGTGGCCCTCAATGTCCGGACCTGAACACAACAGTCTACGTATGCCTATGAGGTCAGAAGCCGGTCCGGACCCTGTGGTCTGTACTTAGACTGTGAATGTAGGACATCTGAACCTGGCCTAAAAGTTACACAAAGTATATAAATAACTCGCCTCCTGGTGATAAAACCTGACCTCGACTAGGTGGCCCTGGAGTTCTGAGAAGACATATCTCCCTATTCAATATAATGGCAGCAGCATAATTCACAGTCTGAGCTGTGTGACATGTGGCCTGATACGTGACAAGGAATGTGCCGTGTCTAATGAAAGGAATGGGCTAAGCCATCCTATACTATATGGATGGTTTAAAACATGGATTATGGCAGAGATGACATTGAATCGCTATATGACCATTTTTGTGAAACATGGAGTGGGCTCGAAACAGGTGTCTACATCAGGGGGCTTTCACATTTACCTTTTTATTAACAGGACATTTGATCTTCCTGTAGACTGGCAGGGAACACAGTGCTAAGTGCTTAGGAGTGGCACAAGGCAGCACGGTGGCTCAGTGGTTAGCATCGCAGCGCTGGGATCTCGGGTTCAAATCCCACCAAGGACAACAGCTGTATGTTCTCCCGTGTTTGCGTGGGTTTCTTCCTGGTTCTCTGGTGTCCGCCCACAGTCCAAAGACATACTGATAGAGAATGTGGATTGTGAGCCTCAATACGGACAATGACAATATCTGTAAAGTGCTGTGGAATATGATGGTGCTGTATACAGTGCCATGCAAAAGTATTCGGCCCCCTGGAACTTTTCAACCTTTTCCCACATATCATGCTTCAAACATAAAGATACCAAATGTAAATTTTGGTGAAGAATCAACAACAAGTGGAACACAGTTGTGAAGTTGAGCGAAATTTATTGGTTATTTTAAATTTTTGTGGAAATTCAAAAACTGAAAAGTGGGGCATGCAATATTATTCGGCCCCTTTATTTTCAATGCATCACACTCACTCCAGAAGTTCATTGTGGATCTCTGAATGATCCAATGTTGTCCTAAATGCCTAATGATGATAAATATAATCCACCTGTGTGTAATCAAGTCTCCGTATAAATGCACCTGCTCTGTGATAGTCTCAGGGTTCTGTTTGAAGCATAGAGAGCATCATGAAGACCAAGGAACACAACAGGCAGGTCCGTGATACTGTTGTGGAGAAGTTTAAAGCTGGATTTAGATACAAAATGATTTCAAAATCTTTAAACATCCCAAGGAGCACTGTGCAAGCGATCATATTGAAATGGAAGGAGAATCATACCACTGCAAATCTACCAAGACCCGGCCGTCCCTCAAACTTTCATCTCAAACAAGGAGAAGACTGATCAGAGATGCAGCCAAGAGGCCCATGATCACTCTGGATGGACAGCAGAGATCTACAGCTGAGATGGGACAGTCTGTCCATAGGACAACAATCAGTCGTACACTGCACAAATCTGTCCTTTATGGAAGGGTGGCAAGAAGAAAGCCGCTTCTCAAAGATATCCATAAAAAGTGTCGTTTAAAGTTTGCAACAAGCCGCCTGGGAGACACACCAAACATGTGGAAGAAGGTGCTCTGGTCAGATGAAACCAAAATCGAACTTTTTGGCAACAATGCCAAATGATATGTTTGGCGTAAAGGCAACACGGCTCATCACCCTGAACACACCATCCCCACTGTCAAACATGGTGGTGGCAGCATCATGGTTTGGGCCTGCTTTTCTTCAGCAGGGACAAGGAAGATGGTTAAAATTGATGGGAAGATAGATGGAGCCAAATACAGGACCATTCTTGAAGAAAACCTGTTGGAGTCTGCAAAAGATATGAGACTGGGACGGAGATTTGTCTTCCAACAAGACAATGATCTCAAACATAAAGCAAAATCTGCAGTGGAATGGTTCACAAATAAACGTATCCAGGTGTTAGAATGGCCAAGTCAAAGTCCAGACCTCAATCCAATCGAGAATCTGTGGAAAGATCTGAAAACTGCTGTTCACAAACGATCTCCATCAAACCTCACTGAGCTCGAGCTGTTTGCCAAGGAAGAATGGGCAATAATTTCAGTCTCTCGATGTACAAAACTGATAGAGACATACCCCAAGCGACTTGCAGCTGTAATCGCAGCGAAAGGTGGCGCAACAAAGTATTAAGTTAAAGGGGCTGAATATTATTGCATGCCTCACTTGTCAGTTTTGTAATTCCCACAAAAATTTAAAATAACCAACAAATTTCATTCAACTTCACAATTGTGTTTCACTTGTTGTTGTTTCTTCACCAAAAATTTACGTTTGGTATCTTTATGTTTGAAGCATGATATGTGGGAAAAGGTTGAAAAGTTCCAGGGGGCCGAATACTTTCACAAGGCACTATAAATAAGCTTAATAAATAAATGTGTACATTAAAGGGGCTCTCCACTAGTGACAGAAAATCCAAGACATTTGTAAACATTTGTGTTGCCTGCTGTCCCGGCACACACTCGCTGACCAGCGCATGCACTATGTGTTTTGCTCTACAAGTACTTTCCATGCACGCGCACTCCTTCTTGTTCTGGGTCTCTTTACTATGGATGCATGTGCTCTTTGATGCATATGGGGTTGTCTATTTTGTCATTGCATTAGGAGTTTGCTTGCTTTTATGTTCTCATTTTTGTGTGATTTGTGTATGCGCATGTTCGTGTTATGGTGCATGCGCATTTAAATACTTTTCCCTGTTTTTTTATGCCGGGCCCCATGTACTGTCTCATCAATATCTCCTCCTTCCAGTTAAATAACCGTTTCTGATTGATTATACTTACGAAAGAAACTCCGAGTACATTACACACTTCGTCCCTGATGAAGCCACAATGGCGATACACATAGGGTCCTAATCCCTGCTCTGTTTCATTGCCTTAATGGTCCTTACCTGGTCAATGGTCCTTTGATACTTCACACAGCTGTTCACTTTGAGGCTCGATTTATACCTATATAGCTGCGTGTCTTTCGGCTGTTTGACAGCTGCAACGCATGCAGGGATTGCCTGTTTATTAAGTAATCCCGGCATGTGTTATGGCTGTCGAACTGCCGGGAGTCATGCAGCAGTGGGATCTCGAACATATAAGTAAAGCATGGCGAAGTCACTCAGCACCCGAGCATTCCTGGATAACACCTTATCCCAGCACATTCGCTCATCACTAGTCATCAGACATCATTTATATCTATCCTTTATATGTATTCTGTATTCGACCTTATTTTATCATATGCCATCTTATTATTGTACTGTACAGAGCAGGTGGGTGTTTAAGCTTATTGGGGGGCACACTCTGGAGACTATTTTAAGCCTTCAGACTTTTTAATGTGTTTCAGACTTTTTTTTTAAAGCTTTCATACTTTTAATGCGTTTTTATTCTTCCTGGTGTTGTTTCTGCCTTACATGGTGCGTTGATTATCATAGTGGTGCCCGCCCTTCTTTTGTTCCTCTGTGTTGCAGGAGATCATAGTGCGGCACTATAGGAATTTATTATTATTTATTATGTTGTCGTGTAGCCCTGGCCTTAATGTGCCTTAAATCTAAAAAGGAAATATATATATATATATATATATATATATATATATATATATATACATACATACACTGCTCAAAAAATAAAGGGATCACTAAAATACCACATCCTAGATATCACTGAATGAAATATTTCAGTTGCAAATCCTTATTCATTATATAGTGGAATGTGTTGAGAACAATAAAAGATAAAAATGATCAATGGAAATCAAAATGAATATCCCATGGAGGTCTGGATTTGGAATGATACTCAAAGTGGAAAATCAAATTACAGGCTGATCCATCTTTAGTGGAAATGCCTCAAGACAAGGAAATGATGCTCAGTAGTGTGTGTGGCCTCCACGTGCCTGTATGACCTCCCTACAATTAGAAACACAAGATATAACCACTGGATCAAACACCATGTACAGTATATATAAACTCCAAACATCAAATAGCACAACCAAGGGAAACACTGAGTACACAGAAACCCAAAGGAGTATATTTCAAAAGGTAATATTTATTAATTTATAAAATTAGATAATACATATCAGGGTAACACTGACCAAGCAGGGCTGAAGGATACAGGTTGACCACATGAAAACCAAATAATATAGCACACTAGAGAGCACTACACTATGACATAAATGTAAATATGAATATAGACAAGCAGTCCAGAGCTATAATGCTATACATCAAAGAGGGCTACATACATATGAAGCCCAATTAAATCAGTGCTAGAACATGCCATGTATGTAAGTTAAGGGTATGCATACAATAAATTGCAATGTACACCGAATGCCAAAAAGAGGACAAAATTCATATACAAGCGGTATGATAATGCTAAAGTGCATATGCTGTGCAAAGATTGCTAAATTTGTATAGAGGCTGTACCAACAACAAGCTACATACATTTGAAGCTCTATAAAATACCAATGCTAAAGGCATACCGAGTGTATAACAATCAATTGCAAAGTGCAAGGAGTGCCAAGCATGGGAAAGGATAACGGTGCAAGCAGCATAAAGCTCTGTTAAATACCAATGCTAAAGGCATACCGAGTATATAACAATCAATTGCAAAGTGCAAGGAATGCTAAGCATGGGAGAAGATAACGGTGCAAGCAGCATGCTGTAACTAAAGTGCTATAGAGTGCTGAGAGTAATTTATTTAAAAGGCAAAATACCTACATGTGGTTAAACGCCCGGAGCCCCAGCCTGCCGCCTCAACGCGCGTTTCGCCGATCTTCGTCAGGAGGCGTGGCTACTGTACCGCTCATGTCACTATAAATAGTACTGTCTGGCCAATCGAAACAATGGGCAGACTGCTACAAGGGCACGTCGACTAATGAGCGGCGCATGTGCATGTGTCCCGGCAACCCACAGGGCTCTGCATGCCTGGGCATGCTCCTGATGAGGCGGCGGATGGTCTACTGAAGGATTTCCTCCCAGACCTGGACTAAAGCATCTGCCAACTTCTGGATAGTCTGTGGTGCAACGTGACGTTGGTGGATGGTGCGAGACATGATGTCCCAGATGTGTTCAATCGGATTCAGGTCTGGGGAATGGGCGGGCCAGTCCATAGCTTCACTGCCTTCATCTTGCAGGAACTGCTGACACACTCCAGCCACATGAGGTCTGGCATTGTCCTGCATTAGGAGGAACCCAGGGCCAACCGCACCAGCATATGGTCTCACAAGGGGTCTGAGGATCTCATCTCGGTACCTAATGGCAGTCAGGCTACCTCTGGTGAGCACATGGAGGGCTGTGCGGCCCTCCAAAGAAATGCCACCCCACACAATTACTAACCCACTGCCAAACGGGTCATGCTGAAGGATGTTGCAGGCAGATCACTCTCCACGGCGTCTCCAGACTCTGTCACGTCTGTCACAAGTGCTCAGTGTGAACCTGCTCTCATCTGTGAAGAGCACAGGGCCCAGTGGCGAATTTGCCAATCCTGGTGTTCTGTGGCAAATGCCAATCGTCCTGCACAGTGTTGGGCTGTGAGCACAACCCCCATCTGTGGACGTCGGGAACTCAGACCATCCTCATGGAGTCGGTTTTTAACCGTTTGCGCAGACACATGCACATTTGTGGCCTGCTGGAGGTCATCTTGCAGGGCTCTGGCAGTGCTCCTCCTGTTTCTCCTTGCACAAAGGCTGAGGTAGCTGTCCTGCTGCTGGGTTGTTGCCCTCCTACGACCCCTCCACGTCTCCTGGTGTACTGGCCTGTCTTCTGGTAGCGCCTCCAGCCTCTGTACACTATGCTGACAGACATAGCAAACCTTCTTGCCACAGCTCGCATTGATGTTCCATCCTGGATGAGCTGCACTACCTGAGCCACTTGTGTGGGTTGTAGAGTCCGTCTCATGCTACCACGAGTGTGAAAGCACAACCAACATTCAAAAGTGACCAAAACATCAGCCAGAAAGCATTGGTACTGAGATGTGGTCTGTGGTCCCCACCTGCAGAACCACTCCTTTATTGAGTGTGTCTTGATAATTGCCAATAATTTCCATCTGTTGTCTATTCCATTTGCACAACAGCATGTGAAATTGATTGTCAAACAGTATTGCTTCCTAAGTGGACAGTTTGATTTCACAGAAGTTTGATTTACTTGGAGTTATATTCTGTTGTTTAAGTGTGCCCTTTATTTTTTTGAGCTGTATATATATATGTATAAGGAATTTATATTCAGGATCCATTCCTGGCTTTGGTAAAAGCGATTGAGCTGAAAGCCATGTAAACAGCACTTTGTTATCTTGCACATGAAGCATGGTGTGTCCGATTGGCTGTGGACTATGTTCCACCCACTCCAACGTATCTTGTGTGCAGTGGTGGAATAACAACTTGTGCTGTATCATCAGAAACTGGCATGCGTGTGACGTGGTGGCCTGCCGAGCTTCCCACAATGGGCCTTGGCATGTTTGTGGGAGACGCTGCACCCTCCCTCTCTGGACTGAACATAATGTTCTCGCTGAAAGGCGGGAAACTTACATCACAGGTTGTTTTTTTACTTTCTTTTTCATGTGAGCCTCTGGCATTTCTATCACATTCCTCTTGCTTTACAGCCATGATTTTGAAGGGACGTCTGTTGCTGTTTGAATCCCTAAGTTAATTCTTCACAGATCACACATTTTTCCAGAATTTTAAAACCACAGTAGGAATCGCCGTATCATTTTTTAACAGCATTTTTTATTTTGTAACATTTAGAAATTAAGGGAGCACACCAGTGATTTTTTTTACTTCTCCCTTCAGGAGTGTATGTGTAATGAATGCTGTAATATACTCACCGGTCGCTGTTTTCAGCGCTGCTCCAGTCCGCTCCAGCATATCTAGTTTTGCACCATGTGCATAGATAGCATGCATTAGATGTTCTGCTACCCTGATTTACATATATCCTATGGGCCTGATGCAAAATTTGGACCGGACCTCCACCAGAATGTTGGTCAGAAGCATGGGATCCTGTAATAATGTCCCACCCGACCTGGCATCCATCCTGTAGTAATGTCCCCCATCCTGTAATACTGTCTCTCATCCTGTAATAATGTCCCCCATCTTGTAATAATGGCACTTGTCCTGGCATCTATTATGTAGTCATGTCCCCCATCCTGTAATGATATCCCCCATCCTGTAGTAATGCCCTCCATCCTGGCCCATCCTGTAATAATGTCTATCATCCTGTAATACTGTCCTGCATCCTGTAATACTGTCCTCCATCCTGTAATAATGTCCCCATCCTGTAATAATGTCCACCATCCTGTAATAATGTTTATCATCCTAATAATAATTCCCCCGTCCTGTAATAATGTCCCGTGTCCTGGCACTTATCCTGTACTAATGTTCTCCATCTTGTAATACTGTCCCGCATCCTGTAATAATGTCCCCATCCTGTAATAATGTCCACCATCCTTTAGTAATGTCTATCATCCTGTAATAATGTCCCCCATTCTGTAGTAATGTCCCCCTTCCTAGACCATAATGTAATAATGTCCCCCATCCTGTAATAATGTCCCCCATCCTGTAATAATGTCCCCCATCCTGTAATAATGTCTCTCATCCTGTAATAATGTCCTCCATCCTGTAATAATGCCACTTATCCTCGCATCTATTCTGTAGTAATGTCCCCCATCCTGTAATAATATCCCCCATCCTGTAGTAATGCCCTCCATCTTGGCCCACCCTGTAATAATTTCAACCTGTAATACTTTCCCCCATCCAGTAATACTGGCCCCTATCCTGTAATACTGTCCCGCATCCTGTAATACTGTCCCGCATCATGTAATAATGTCCCCATCCTGTAATAATGTCTGTCATCCTGTAATAATGTCCCCCGTCCTGTATTAATGTCCCGTGTCCTGGCACCTATCCTGTACTAATGTTCCCCATCTTGTAATAATGTCCCCAATCCTGGCACCTTCCTGTCGTAATGCTCCCCATCCTTCAATAATATCCCCCATTCTGGGCTCTTTAATTAATAATGTCCCTGTCCTGGCCCCCTTCATGTAATAATGTCCTCCTCCTGACACTCTCCTCAAACACATTTAAACGCAAAAAAAAGGATCATTCTTACTGTTTCTCGCTCTCACGACGAGGAGTAGTACCCTCTTCTTCCTCCATAGCCGATGCAGGGAGGCGGGTGGTGCACAGCAGTGACGTCGTGCGCTGCCGCGACGGGTATACTGATGTCAGCCTCTGATTGGCCATCTGCAGCTATAGCTATTTGGGTGCAGTAAGCTGGTGTCTCTGCACCACATTACATTTCGGCGGAATGTGCATCCGAGGACAGAGATTGGACTGAAAATGGGGCGTCAGGGCTGGTGATTGTTACGCCTGCATATATCTTTAATAATGTCAAGCATAATTCTTCGGACTTCTTTTTTTTGCTTACCGCTAGGAATATTATATTGACAATTTGACTGTTGAACTCAACTTTATCAGCGGTTAGTCAGGTGCTTATTGCGACAATTCCGGATATATTTGTACATGTATTGAAATGTTGACTCACTGCAGACTGTAACCATTTATTTCTCAGTAAACTGAGTATTACTACTGCTATCTTAGTGCAAATCACAACTATTGTCCTTTTTGTCACTTTTTTAACCTGATCATTGATTCACTTTTTTGTAATATTGCATTTTGTGGTCGGTCTCTTCTACATCTGCACTGACACATTGTAGTGTAGCTTATATTATGACATTTGAAGTGGGGTGGGTGGTTTTTTTTTTCATTTTTGTTGTTACTTTTTCAACTTTCTCAATACAAGTCTATGAGAATTGTGAGACTCAGAATTACAGGTGAGCAAATATGTTTGAAAATCGTTCGCCAAACATAAATCCGGCAGGAATATGGCACATTCAGATTCGTGTTTGGAAACACGAGCAAATTTTTATAAAATCTGTAACATTTGGTAAAGTGCAGGAAAATATTTGCGTTGCCTCTACAGTATTTTGAGCACTTTGGCTAGGATAATGGTTGTGTATGATGAGCGTGGGGCACGTGTTTAATGAGGGGAGGGGGATGGCAGAGCTCAGAGGAGCGGTGTGCTTGTAAACTTTTTTTCCTAACTTTATGTGTGCACATTACAGCTAGCCAATCAGGGCGCAGGAAATATCCACAATGTTCAGACTCAATGGCTTGTGTCATTGGCTGCTGAAATCACATGTCCCTCTCCATATAAAAATCAGACATCTTGTTTTAGCACCATTTTGTCAATATAACAGCGTAGAGTGGCTGCTCCTGATGCTGGGCCTGGGTGCTGATAGATTTTAGCTAGTTAGCTAGGTGTTTTTTCTAAGTCAGATTGTTTAGTAAGCTACTGTCCTGTGTGGCTGTGAAATCAACCTTCCAGCATTTTTGTTGTGCCATTACTGTGATCCACAGACAAAGACAGCAGGGCACATTTCATAGGTGTGTTGTGCACTGCTTCTATGGTGCTCCATGCATGAGTAGACCTTTTCTAAATCTTATTTTTTAAGTTACTAAATGTGATACAGCAAGGCATATGTCACCTTGTCATTTAGTGGTGGTGACATTGTTCTATGATTTGAGGCTGTTGGCCAGTAAAAAAAATTGGGGGGGGGGGCAGTTGCTAATGTGATTCAGCACGCCATATCTCACCTTCTCATGTAGTGGGGGTGAAATTGTTCTGTGTTCAGAGCTGTTGCACAGTAAAAAAATATGTTTTGCAGTTGCTAACATGATTCAGCACGCCATATCTCACCCTGTCATTTAGTGGTGGTGAAATTCATCTTTCTATACGGCTGTTGCACAGTAAAAAAAAAAAATCTGTAGCTAAACGTGATACAGCTTGCCATATCCCACCTTGTCATTTATTGCCGGTGAAATTCAGCTTTGTGCAGAGCTGTTTTACAGTAAAAACATTGTTTGCAGTTGCTAACGTGATTCAGCACGCCATATCTCACCTTGTCATTTAGTGGCGGTGAAATTCAGCTTTGTGCAGAGCTCATGCAGAGTAAAAAGACAACTATTTTTTGTGCGGTTACAAACGTGATACAGCACGCTATATCCCACCTTGGCATTTAGTGGTGGTGAAATTGTTCTGTGTGCAGAGCTGTTGCACAGTAAAAAAAAAATATTTTTTTATGTTTTTTTATATTTTTTTCTGTGACAAACGTGATACAGCAGTCTAGAGCAGAGTTTGAAATTGTTTGGAGCATATCTTCTAGTTTACACAGGGTTCATGCACATATTGACCATCGCTGAACCACGGTACCTTTGGAGAAAGCCAGGATTGGGACCCGCTGGTTGCCTTGCTCCATGGAGATGTTTGAAGCCAGGTTGTGACTCTTGGATCAACTGGCTATGTATCTGAATGGACTGTCATCTTCCTACACTTGTCATTACCTCCTCTCTGTGTGCGTGCCACAGGTGGGGTGGCCAACCATGTGAGCTCTGAAGTAACAGCTGCCATTATCCTAGCGAGTCAGCAGAAGGGTGAGGCTCTGTAATGTGCGCCATCTTGGGGTATTTTGCTGGGACTATTCTACATATTATCTGCCTGTTTTGTGGTTCCATAAAGCATTGCCACACTGTTTTACCCTCACCCTGTGTTTACTGAGTAGCGTTATGCCCATGTTAAAAGGAAAGGTGGGACAATCCCTGGTCCATGCCGTTTTGGCTAGCGGACTGGGGCTCCTCTTGACCCCCCGTGTCTCCACATAGCGCTACAGAGTGCTACTTTATTTTGTTTCTATTAGCACTTGCACTACTGTCAACCATCTCAGCAGTAGTAGTACCAAATGATCTTTGTCTCTGAAAAGCATATTAGTAGGAAGGAAGCAGAGGCTGTAATGGAAAATATGTCCCATCACTCTTTCCATTCACAGCAGGACGATGAAGCCTTTAACAGTGACACCATCAGCTTGAATTTAGACTTCTGCTCAGTCCACAGTCAAAACAATTTTATTCGATCGCCTATGACAGCACCACCGAAAGAGGGGATCCGCCCTTCAGGAACAGGAAACCTACAGATACAAAAGGGTGGCACCTCTCCCACACATCAGTTGGATTCCTGTTCCTGAAGAGGACAGGCTTCCTACAGATACCTGGAGAATTGTTCAGGATCCCAGGTCCTACCGGTCGGTTATAGTTAGCGGGGTCCCCTACCTCGGCTGGTACAGGGTCCCTGGAAGCGCCACGGTGGGTCCGGGAAGGATTCCACACCTGTGAGCGGAGCAGGTGGAGCGGTGTCTGAAGGATTTCATCTCTGGAGGGCTATCGCCAGAAGGTAAGTATCCTCCCCGATGGATCCGTCGGTTTTTGTCCTGCGCTCCCCAGCGTGCTGTGGCGCATCCGGGTCCGGCGGCATCAGGGGCAGGCTGGGTGACGTGGCACGGCGGCCAGGGGCGGTCCGGGAGGCTCGGCTGGTGACGTGTCTGGGTGGTCCCCTCACGTGCTCCTGCGGCCTCATTGGTGGTCGCGCTGGTAACACATCTGGGGGTGGGGCCTGGAAGGCCGTCCCGGAAGTTGGTTGCAGGCTGGCTTTTTCTCCTGATATATCGCCGGGTCGTGTGCGCGCGGCTTGCCGGGGATGGTGGCTGGGGCCCAGGAGCGCTGGGGCCAGGGGGGGCGTGGAGTCGGGAGGTGTGTCGGGTTCGGGGGGGGGGCGATACCCCTGGCCAGAGATCTGCTGATATCCGGGTGGGTGACATAAAGGTCCTGGATGCCTGCAAACAGTGCTTCTGAGCCATTACCAGAATGGACGTGGCAGAAGCTTCCTTGGATCAGCAGGAGGACCTGCAGCATCCGAATGTAGAGCAGCATGCTTCTGTAGGGCCCCATACAAAGCCCCGACAGAAGGCCCAGGAAATGGGTAGTAGCCGGGCAAGTGATCTGTCCAGCTGCAGGAGCTCCTCCAGGGTGGAGGATTCAGCAGCATCGGCAGAGAAATGTCCCGCTCATGATCCGGTACCTACTAATCTGCAACACGGGTAAGAGATCTTCGTGAAAATACACTCGGTGATGCAGTCTTCCCCTTATTTTTTTCTGTCCTGCTAGGGGAAGAAGTGTTCTGGGAAATCAAGGCACAGGGAGTGTGCCCTTTGCAGATGTCCTTTGCCAGACACTTACCCAAAAATGTTATGTCAGCCTTGTGTATGGCAGACGGTAGGGTGCAAAAAAGGGGGATGGTTAGTCTTTAGCTAGAATGCAGTGCCTTATACTTCCCCCTTCTACAGGTAGTGGAGGAAACCCCTGACTTCACCACAAGCCTAAGGGAGATTATTAGGACAGAGGTGAAGGAGTCTCTAAAGTCCCTATCTCAGGAGAGTTCTAAGAAGAAAGGGAGTGGTGGTAGAATGAGTTTTACAGACTCAGATTCCTTGGCTGACCTTAGAAAGGATGAAGATTTTGCGGAGTCTTCTTCATCATCTTCAGAGGAGGACTCTAGCTGTTTCTGTTTTCCTTTAGACTGCATGGATAAATTGGTTAAAGCGGTCAGGTCCATCATGGGGGTGGCAGATTCTAGGCCGGAGCCTTCTGTACAAGACTTAATGTTTGGCAGATTAGATCCTAGGAAACGCAGGTCCTTTCCGCTGAATAGTAAAATTCAGAGCTTGGTAGGCAGGGAATGGAAGAGGCCAGAAAAAAGGGGTTCCTTGCCTCCGGCATTCAAACATAGATATCCCTTTGAGGATGCCGTGGTGGATAGATGGGACAAGGCCCCGAAGCTCGATGCAGCTGTGGCTAAAGCCTCTAAAAAATCTTCCCTGCCCTTTGAGGACCTGGGCTCATTGAAAGACCCTTTTGACAAAAAGGCAGACTCCTTCCTTAAAGGGACTTGGGAGATGTCAGCTGGCTTCCTGAGATTGGCGGTAGCCTATACCTGTACAGCCAGATCCTTGATGGTCTGGCTAGATCCACTAGAATCCCAGATAAAGGAAGGAGCCCCACGAGAGTCCATCTTAAAGGCCTTGCCTATAATTCAGTGGGCTGCAGCCTTCCTGGCCGTCGCCTCAGCGGACTCTGCAAGGATGGCGGCTAAAGCAGCAGGACTGTCCAACGTGGCTCGAAGGGCACTGTGGCTGAAATGTTGGCCTGGTGATATCCAAGCCAGATCCTGACTCTGCTCCTTCCCATGTGAAGGAGAGTACCTTTTTGGTCCAGTCCTGGATGAACTTTTAGAAAAGGCAGACGGTGATAAAAAGAAGTTCCCCGGTTTACCGACTACTTCCTACCGATGCCCTTTCTGTAGGAGTAGGTTCAGTCGTAGGAGGCCTTCCAAGGAGCGTGTTAAATGGGATGAAAGGAAGAGGAAAGGTACGGGATTTATGTTTGGAGGCTCTTCCCGAGACCATAAGAAATCTTCCCAATGACTAGCGGTACCTGTTAGTAGGCTGGCGGCCTTTTACCCGGCTTGGTCCCTGATCACCAACAGCAACTGGATTCTAAGTCTAATATCATTAGGACTTCAGTTAGAATTCTCCTACGTGCCTCAGAATAGATTCAAGGTTACTCCCCTCAGATCCTCTTCTTTAGAACAGGCTGCCCTGGAATCAGAAATTCATGAACATAAAAAGGTCTTAGTAGAGGTACCAGAAACAGAGAGGGGAAGAGGTTTCTACTCTTCTCTATTTTTGGTCCGAAAACCAGACGGTTCCTTCAGAACCATGATTAATCTAAAAGCCCTCAATAAATTTCTTGTAATATGTCCATTTAAAATGAAAACCATCAGTTCAACAATAAAGCTATTGTTTGAAAACTGCTTCATGGTGGTGTTAGATCTAATAGATGTTTATTCTCATGTACCCATTCATGTAACCCATCAGCGTTTCCTTAGAGTGGCAGTTTTCTTAGGAGGATCAATTCGGCACTTCCAGTATAGCGTCCATCCCTTTGGCCTTGCAGTTGCCCCTCGTGTGTTCACTAAAGTTGTAGCCGAGGTCATGGCCCACTTTCTGAATCCGATATCCTTGTTGTCCCCTACCTTAACGACTTCCTTATTGTAGGCAAAACAGCGGACCATTGTTTGGAGCAGCTATGAACTGCAATGTCCATCCTGGAACGTTTAGGGTGGATACTAAGTATCAAAAAATCACGGCTACAGCCCCTAAGAGTACAGCAGTTTTTGGGCCTAATTTTAGACTTGCAAAGTCAGGAGTGTCGTTTACCGCCCGACAAGTTAATTCGCCTGCGTTATCAGGTCCAAAACGCCTCTAACAACCCCACCATGTCCCTTAGAAAAGCTGTGTCCCTGTTAGGCTCTCTCTCATCCTGCATCCCCGCGGTCCGGTGGGCACAGTTTCATACAAGATCACTACAAGGGGATGTTTTGTTGAATGACAGAATTCTCGGGGGTCATTTAGAAGGTCAGCTGACTTTATCCCGGACCACTGTAAGATCCCTTGAATGGTGCTTCGACCAGAGAAACCTATCCAGAGGGGTACCCTGGAATATAATATAACCCAAGTAGTCACCACGGATGCAAGCCCTACAGGTTGGGGGGCTCATATGGGTGAGGTTATGGTCCAGGGCCTATAGGAACATCATGAGGTAGAGGCGTCTTCTAACCTGAGGGGATTAACAGCAGTAGAGCGGGCAGTCAAAAAACCTCTTGTATATCTGCAGGGTCATCACGTGGGAATTCTCTCCGACAATCAGGTCACAGTGGCTTATAACAACTACCAGGGCGGGACTGGTTCCAAACCTTGATGGAAGTAACAGAACGCCTGTTCCAACTTGCAGAACAACATTTTCTATCTTTAACAGCTCTGCATATAAGAGGGAAAGACAATGCCACAGCGGACTTTTTAAGCCACAACCGTCTGAGACAAGGGGAATGGTCTCTAAAAACTGCCATTTTCAATCTGAAAATGGGGTCAGATGGACGTGGATCTCTTCGCCACCAAGAAGAACAGGAAAGTGAGGCAGTTCTGTTCACTGGATCCCAGAGAAAACCTGCTAGCAGTGGATGCCTTCCTCATAAAATGAGACTTCAGTCTAGCCTACGCCTTCCCTCCCTTATCTCTGCTACCTCTAGTAGTGAAGAAAATCAGGAAGGACAAAGCAAGGGTAATAGTAATCGCTCCTTTTTGGCCCAGGAGGGCACGGTTCTCATGCCTCAGGACCATGTCTGTGTCCGACCCTTGGGTGCTGCCAGATGTTCCAGATCTCCTATCCCAGGGCCCATTCTACCATCCTCAGATGGCTGGCCATCTGACGGTGTGGAGTTTGAACGGTCGTTACTAAAAAATAGAGGTTTTTCTCCGAACCTAATAAATACCCTTCTTAAAAGCAGAAAAGAAATTACAACCAGGATCTATGCCAGGACCTGGAAAAAATTCTTACAGAACTCAGGAGTTGAAGCTGGAGAAGGGGTCCCAATAGCCCAGATCCTAGAGTTCTTTCAGAAGGGTCTAGACATAGGTCTTTCCACCAGTACCCTGAAGGTTCAGGTATCGGCCCTGGGGGCCCTTTTTAGCTACGACATCGCCGGTAACTACTGGGTTAGTAGATTCATTAAGGCAGCAGGTAGGTCCAGGCCCATAGTTAGGGATAAGTTTATGCCATGGGATTTAAACCTAGTTCTCACGGCCATGACGAAAGCCCCGTTTGAGCCCATTTCATTGGCCTTGGTGAAAATACTATCCCTCAAAGTAGCCTTCTTGGTAGCACTGACATCAGCACGGAGGGTGAGTGACATCCAAGCACTGTCTAGACTCCCTCCGTATACACAGTTCCATGACGATAGGGTAATACTTAGACCTGATCCAGCATACTTGCCTAAAGTAGCTTCCAGTTTTCATAGGACACAGAAAATAGTTCTTCCATCCTTCCTCCCAAACCTAGCCAACCAGAAAGAGATGAAGCTCCACACCCTAGATTTTAGATGTCTCTTAGAGTACTTGTCAGTTACTGATTCCTTGAAAAAGGACAATGCCTTGTTTGTCTCCTTTCAAGGCACCAGGAAGGGCCTTAGGGTGTCAAAAAGTACATTGGCTAGATGGATTGGGGAAGCTATTGTTCTGTTTGATGAATCCTGTCATGAATCACACTCTTTGAGTATCTCCAGGCTCTTTATTCACATCATGTCTCAACCTCCATTACATGAAAATCCAGTGTACAACAACATCCAACAAGTTCCAAACAAAGAATATAGAACACACATAAAAGTAGTGAGACCCCTAGAGGCCACATGAACATATAACATATTGCTACATCCTTTCTCTTTTAACTGGAGGAACAATAAAAGATACTAAACTAAAGTATACTATGACAAAGTTAGAAATTAACCTAGTACGTCCAGTTAGATATAATCTTTGAGGTGCGCCGGCTTTTTGCTAATTCTGCCAGCTCTGGTAATATAAGATGTGTCCCTTTCTACATCTGGTATATCTGGTAGTTCTTCTGATATTGTCTGTCTCTGGCCAGAGTCCTCACCCTGATGATCAGCTGTCACTGTTGGTGCCTGACTTGTACTTTCTGCCTCGTTGTCTTGGGTGTCTGGATACTGTTCAAAAGGCCATGAATCATCTCTTTTTCGCGTTTTCCTCAAATATCTCCGATTCCTCCTTAGTCTTCTTCCGTCGTCTGTTAGAATTTCGTAGGACCGAGGTCCCAGTTTCTGGACAACCTTTGCCTTTTGCCAGTGTGTGTCAAATGTGCTGCTTGGCTGCAGCCGAATGTTGTCATTTCTCTGGAGCTCAGGCAGATCCTTTGCAGATTTATTGTAATAGAAAGCTTGCCTCGCTTGATTCTTCTGTAATTTAGCTTCGATGTTTCCCAGCAGCTTTGGTTCTAACAGATGACACGCAGTTGGTACGAGTGTCTTTGTACGCCTACTCATGAGCCTCTGTGCCGGACTGCTGTCTAGGCCTTGGGTGGGTGTGTTTCTATGATCCAGTATAGACAGATATACATCAGCACCCGCCTGGTTTGCTTTCTGCATGAGTCTTTTGGCCGTTTTTACTGCTGACTCTGCTTTCCCATTACTCTGAGGATATCTCAGAAAAGACGTCTGGTGTTCAAATTCCCACTTCTTACTGAAAGTTTTGAATTCTTCCGACGTAAACTGTGCCGCATTGTCAGAGAAAACGATATCTGGAATGCCATACCTGGCAAAATGGGCCTTGAGTTTTTTAATCACTGTTCTCGCCCTTGTGTCCTGCACCAAATCAACCTCCCAGAAGTTAGAGAAATAGTCCACTGTAATCAGGTATTCTTTGTCATTCCATGTGAACAAGTCTGTTCCTATTTTTGACCAAGGCCTATGTGGAATTTCATGAGGTTGCAATGTCTCCTTTGGTTGCTTATCATTGCAGGATGCACATATTTCACATTGTGCTATGTAATTCTTTATGTGGTCATTCATTCCTGGCCAATAAACTGATTCTCGTGCACGACGTAGGCATCCTTCCATGCCTAAGTGAGAAGAGTGCAATGTTTTCAATATGTCTCTTCTGAGAACTTCAGGTATAACAGCCCTGTCTCCTTTAAAGATGATTCCTTGCTGCACTGACAATTCATCTCTTATGTGGAAGAATGGTGAGACTTCCCTCGGAGCCTGCTGCTTGTATTTTGGCCAGCCCTGCAAGATGACAGTTTTTAAACTCTGGAGACTTTTATCCTTCTCTGTAAAAATCTGGATTTGCTTGACCTTTTCTTTTGACACTGCAAGGTAGTTACACATGTTGATGGTTTCAATGTCTTCCTCCTCATCCTTTGTGCTATGAAGGTAAGCTCTGCTTAGCGTATCTGCAATCAGTAAGTCTCTTCCTGGACAGTACCCGATGTCAACATCATATTTCTGAAGTCGCAACAGCATGCACTGTAGCCTCTTTGGGGCATTTAGTAATGGTTTCTTTGTAATACTCTCCAATGGTTTGTGATCCGACTGCACTGTTACCCGTCGACCATAGGTGTACTGGTGAAACTTCTCCATCCCAAATACCACAGCCAGTAGTTCCTTCTCAATCTGCGCATATCCCTGCTCTGTTGTTGTAAGGGCTCTGCTTGCAAATGTAATTGGCTGTTTGTTCTGCATTAATGTGGCTCCAAGGCCTTTTTCCGAAGCATCACATTGTACCACCACTTCTCGATCTGGATCGAAATACTTTAGGGTTGCTGTATCTGCAATGGCATTCTTTACTGCTCGGAAAGCAGTCTCCTGGCTTTCTGTCCATTCCCAACGCACATCTTTGTGGGTTAGCTGTCTCAGTGGCTCACACATGTCTGACAGATGTCTGCAAAATTTTGAGAGATAATTCACCATGCCCAAAAATTGTTGTACTCCAGAAACATCAGTAGGGGTAGGCAAATCTTGTATTGCTCTCACCTTTTCAGGATCCACTCTGACCCCAGTTGAAGTCAGTCGATGACCAATATAGGCCACTTCTGTCATTTTCAATTTGAATTTGTCCAAATTCAGCTTTATGTTTTTTTCTCTGCATCTGACCAAAAATTGTATCATCTTCTGATCATGATCCTTGACTGCAGATTCCATATTTTCACCTTCTCCCACTACCAGGATATCATCCGCTATTGTCTTCACTCCAGTAAGTCCTTCCAAAGCCTGCATCAATTTCTGCTGGAATATCTCTGGAGCAGGTTTTAGTCCCATGGGCATTTTCAGCCATTTAAAGCGTCCAAATGGTGAAGAAAATGTTGTCAATAAACTTGAATCTTCAGTCAGGGCCACATGCCAGAATCCATTTTTTACATCACATACAGAAAATATTTTAGCCTTTGATAAATCTGGTAGGATATCATCTAATGTTGGCATTGGGTAATGGTTTCGTTTCAGCGCCTTGTTGAGTGGCTTAGGATCAATACATATTCTTAACTTGCCCGATGGTTTCTGCACTATGACCAAACTGCTGATCCAATCTGTGCTCTTATGGACTGGTGCTATCATGTCTCTTCTCTGTAGATCTTGCAGTTCTACTTTCAGCGGTTGCATTAAAGCTACAGGCACTCTTCTTGTGGGTAATCTGGTGGGCTGCACTGTGTTGTCAATTTCTAGCCTATATTTACCTTCAAAGCACCCATCACCTTCAAATACATCAGCATACTCTGCTTTTATTTTCTGCATGTCCAAGTTGTGCTCTGCATTTAGTTTTGGATTTTGTATATCCTGGGCAACTTCAACAGACATAATGTTCTGAGACTGTACTTTTATTAAGTCCATTGCCTGAACTGCTTTTACTCCCAGTAATGGTACATGGTTACCACCCCGTAACGCGGTAAATTCAACTCTATAACTCTTTCTGTTACATGGGTTTCGTATTTTTAGCTTACATGTCCCCATTGGTTTCAGAACACTTTTGTTGTACATCACCAGTACCTTGTCAGTTGGCTCAATAGAAACCTGTTTGTTTAGCAGATCAAATGAAATTACATTGCAGCTTGCTCCACAATCCAGCTGAAATCTAATGGGCTTCTCCTCCAACAAGAATATTGCATAAAGCTGCTTGGCATCCTTCACTACTGACTGCCCGACTACATTGACTTTCTCTGTTGTAGACTGCATTTGTAGCCATGTAATGTCCTCTGCACTGTCAGTGTCTGGTGTCACAGCGTGGAGCTGTCTGTACTGCTTGCCTCTTCCCTGCAGACAGCAGAGTAATGATTCTTCTTGCCACATGACCTGCAGGTTTCCCCATATGCTGGACACTTGGTTTTGTCTCTCTCATGTCTTTTCCCACAATACTTGCAGTGGACAGTGTTTATAGGGTAGTCTGGTCCTGTCTTTCCTTTCATAGATACTGCATGTACCTTGTCATCATCATTCTCACTGGTGCCTGCCATCATCTTCAGGCTGTGCTGTGTGAGCTCAGCAGCCCTGCAGATTTGCATACATTTCTCTAAAGTCATGCCTTCCTCTCTCAGTAATCTTTCTTTGAGATGACTGTCCTTTATGCCACACACCATTCTGTCCTTGATTAGACTGTCCCTGATCTCTCCAAAGCCACATGTTTCTGCAAGTCTCCTCAGCTCTGTCAGATATCTGTCCACATTTTCACCATCCTCCTGATGTCTTGTGAAAAACTTATATCTTTCCACTGTCTCATTCTTCTTTGGGTCACAGTGTTTATCAAATGCCTGCACAATGTCTGCTAGGAGGAGGTTGTCTGTGTCTGGGAGCAAGGTGTGGGCTAATTCTCTGCCATTTTCCCCAATTAGGTAATAAAACAGCTTTACTTTCCGTTTGTCGTCAATGGGGCCCACAGTCAGATCCACATACAGTGTAAACTCTTCCTTCCAATGTCTCCAGGTCTGGGACAGATTACATGAAGTGACATCCAGTCTCTGAGGGGGCTTCAGACCAGTCTCCATTTTGCTGTACTGTCAGGGAATCTGTACTTACAGTTGCAGTGATCTGTGCAGTTCCAGCCTCATATAAGCTCTGAGAATTTGCAGGTTCTGTGCCCGGCTGCCACCATGTTCTGTTTGATGAATCCTGTCATGAATCACACTCTTTGAGTATCTCCAGGCTCTTTATTCACATCATGTCTCAACCTCCATTACATGAAAATCCAGTGTACAACAACATCAAACAAGTTCCAAACAAAGAATATAGAACACACATAAAAGTAGTGAGACCCCTAGAGGCCACATGAACATATAACATATTGCTACAGCTATATCACTGGCATACACGTCAAGTGGCAGGCCGGCACCTGAAAAGCTGAGGGCGCATTCCACTTGATCCATGGCAACCTTGTGGGAGGAGAGGTCAGAAGTCTCCATTGACCAAATATGTAAGGCAGCCACTTGGTCCTTTCCGAGCACGTTTTTTAATCATTATAGGTTAAACTTGGGTGCTTCCTCAGATCTTTCCTTCGGTATAAGGGTGCTGCAAGCTGTAGTCCCTCCCTAAGTATTTATTCCTCTCTGTAATTCTCTCAGTGGTGCTGTCATGGGCGATCGAATAAAGTCTTAGTTACTTACCGATAACGGTATTTTTGGAGCCCATGACAGCACCCTTAGATTCCCTCCCTCTTTTCTTTAGGGCATGCACTTCTTCCTCTTATAAGGTTCACATGTAAGAAATATTTAGTTGTTAAAGTGTTGTACATAGTTTTGCCATTAACCATGGTGGTCCTCTCGAGCTCTGTAATCCAACTGATGCGTGGGAGAGGTGCCGCCCTTTTGTATCTGTAGGTTTCCTGTTCTTGAAGGGCGGATCCCCTTTCTCGGTGGTGCTGTCATGGGCTCCGAAAAATACAGTTATCGGTAAGTAACTAAGACTTTTTCTATTATACATGGTGGAATAACCAGTGCATCTGTAGAGCCCGCCAGGGCCGTGGGGTACTCGGTACCGGGTCCTGTACTTAAAGGGATGTGTCACGGCGGCAGTGACACGGTCCTTGGCCCTGGGCACCCAAGTAAATGGGACGGTCTTTAAAGGGGTTTGTGAAATAATAAAAGTTTGTGATGCCACCTGTGGTACTTGGTCAGGGGTGACCTACGCTGCTTAAAGGGGTCCTCTGGGGTGATGTTATGGCAGCAGGGATGGTATGGATTCCCACAGGTGAAGCTGGGTCCCCAGGGTTCCCGGTGTGGTTGGAAGCCTTCCTTCTAGCGCTGCGTTGTAGTCCCTTGCTGCCATAGGCCTCAGACATGGTCCTCATGTTCTTTCTCGCTTTTGGTAGGACACTACCCGCATGACAGGTAACTCGAGTCTTTTTACAGGATCTCTATCACGACCCCGGGCTCTATCTGCTACTGTGTCTTCGGGTGTTAATGGTGGACAGGTGACTTGCAATCCAGCTGTCCACTGGTTTCTGCCGTGGGCATAGTTACCCCCACAACCTCGGTCTTCTGGCTACCGGTATCTGCGCTTCAGCTTGGAGGAAGCTCAGTCGCAGCTTCTCTCTCCAGCTCTTAACTCTCCTTTGCTCTACTTCCCATCTCAGTCTCTTTACAGACTGCTCTGCTTTCCTCTTTGCTCTTCCCAGGAGCTTCAGCACCTCACATGGCTGCACGGCCCCAAAACTCCTTCCTCACTCTCCTCTCACGAACTCCTCTCTCTGTCTCTCCCTCTGACAGACTGGCTAACTCCTCCTCCAGACCAGAATATATCTATATCTAGGGAAGCTCCCCTGAAACTGGGTTCAGAGCTCCCCTTTCTGGCCTGGAGTCAGAACAGTGTTGTATGTGCTGAATACCTGATAAAGGGATCCTTCCTTGCTTCCAAGCATGACATCACTCTCCCCATGAGGAAAGCAATGCCACTGTAACAACCAGGAACCTGGGGTGTTACACATCAGTGACACCTCTTTCTGTTCTGACCCAGAGTCCCCTAATCCAAACCTCCTCAGGGGCTAAAAGATACTCACAGTGGCTCAGTGGTTAGCACTGTTTCTGTACAGCACTTGGGTCCTTGGTTCAAATCCCAACAAGGACAACATCTGCAGGAAGTTTGTATGTTCTCATCATGTTTGCATGGGTTTCCTCTGGGTACTTCGGTTTCCTCCCACACTCCAAAGACATACTTCGGAGTTACGGAATTTAGATTGTGAGCCCCAATGGGGACAATGATGATGATGTCTGTAAAGCGCTATGGAATATGATGGCTCTACATAAGCAACTCATAATAAAATAAATAAATAAATAATAGATGTTACACCAGAACAACTTTTTCCTGTTGATTTGTTGGAAGGGATGAACGGTCAGCCTTTGTGCTCAGAATATCCTCTTGGGTAAAATCTGTTTTTTTTCTGCAATCAGCTCTGGAGTAGATGATGAATTGAATGGATGGAAGAGGCTCAACAGCACCTGAAAGATCTAGTCAAGGTGCTAACAAGTCAGGAAGGTTCTTGTGTATAGGAATTCTTTTGCATGTTCTTTTGCCTTGTTCTGTTTTCGGTAAACAGTAGAATGATGTGCTTTACCAAAAAGCTCTATCTTGGTCTCATCTGTCTGCGAAAGCAGAAGGATTTTGACTTACTCACATGCATCTTGTCACATTGCATTTTGTCAGACAATTATTTGTCTGTAGGTCCAGCAAGAGAAAATAAGCCGTGGACATCCTCTTATAGGTTGTATAGTCTAAGAAATATGGCTCTACATCAGCACATGAAGCAACATCACTTATTAATTTGGTAAAAGCAAGCTGGCTAGTAATCAGATCAAGCCTCAAGTTATTTTTCTACCCTTTTTCACCACACCAGTCTTTCTATCAGCCAGGCTGCACCCTCAAGTAGTAACTTGTTAGTGTCACCGTTGTCATCCACCCCTACTACTTGTCATTCTCCTACTTCACCTTTTCCTCATTCTCTGTCACACTGGCAGATAAACAACCCCAATTGTGTTGGGGGAATAGGCGTATGCTCCCAGTCATCCACTTGTGTGCCAGCTTTCATCTTGTCAAGTTGCTGGTAGTGCAGTGGCTGTGAAATTGGCTGCGTTTTGAGAAAAGATAGCATGCACTCAGTCTCTCTGAAGTATACCCAGCTGTTATTTCTCTTTCTCTAATTATCTTGACCTCCAAATCACATCACACCATACCCATATTGGACAGCCACTATAGGCAGAGACAATATATAAGTTTAACAGCCCACTTGTTGAATGTTTTGAGTGACAGCAATGCATCAGTGCAACTAGGTGCAATATAATAAACTATAAGAAAATTGATAAAATGGATATAAATAATAAACAAGTAATAATGTATATATATTTCATAAAAAGATTTTAATAGGAGTCTACTGACAAACACAAATACATTTTTTGATAGAAATATTCTCCAATAGTATATTGCACAAAGCCAAATTTAAATGGACCCATAAAATGAATGTGTCAAGGTAAGTATATAGTACTTACCATGGAGGGCACGTCCCAACCCCCCTCACCACTCCAACGCATGTTTCGCTACTGCTTCGTCAGGGAGTCCACTTCAGTGCTAAAAATAGTAGTGTTCTGAACAGGACTCAATCCTGTAGAAATATAAGAAAGTCAGAAGCCTGAATCTCACTCACTCCTTGCAGACGGAATACCTACAAGAAAACCTTGAGGGATAGATATTTTATATGAACAAAAGACAATGATCAGCACTCCCATCCCTGTGGACAGGAGTGCCCCAGAGGAAGTATCTACAGTATATCAGATTAAATGAAAAAAAGAGCGATACTTCCCAACATTACCAGCTGTTCCTTCAGGAAGACAGAATTAAAAAAACACAATTGAAGGAGGGGAATTAGTAGGTATTTATAGACTGAAGACAATGTAAACTAATTTCTATCATCTGTCCTTTGTTCCAATAGGATATCTACATTTGTGCTGCTGCTGTAGGACAACAAGGAAAGAAGTGGATCATAAGTGGAGAAAGAAGCAGATTTCTCTGATAAGATATATTACACAGTTACTTATAATCTCTTGCACAATATATTTGTAAGGAAGTAAAGTCTGGGGGTGGTTACCTTCTCGGCTCTGTGCATGGAACCATTGAGCTGTGCTGCAGGTTCCCCAAGGGGCAGACTTAGAGACTGGAACAGGAAGGAAGCGGGCAGAGAGCAGGAAAGGCACGCGCGCAGGGGACAGAGCAGCGTGCAGAGCAGGGTGCAGCTGCGCTCCGGGAGAGAGAGAGCTCCCGGTCTGAGGACAAATACAGGGAGACTGCCCAGAAAGACTACATCTTGTGAGTACATGAAAGCGGACTCTGCTGTGACTGGAGAGGGGCGCTTTGATACCCGTGTAGAGACATTGGCCCATGCAGATGGAGCGCCCCCAGACGCAGGGCCGCGGGGTATTCGGTACCGGGCCTCTCTGTCTCGGTCTTGGGGTTGTCACGGTGGCTAGACCCGGTCCGTAACACTACTAAGGGGCGTCCAATGAAAGGTGTGATGATGGTGTGCGGTGCAAGGTGCGATGAATAACGAGGACACAGGGTTGCAGTCTCTTTACCTCTTTACTTAAGGCTTCGGGATCCGCAATCCAGAGCACTGCTAACAGGGCTGGCTAACAGATCCGAAGGCACATCCAGAGTTCCCTTTGCAGGTGGAAATCAGTGCCTACCTTCTAGCGCCTGTGTGTTGTAGTACCTCCCTGCTGAGCACCACGGGATAGTCCTCACAAATGTCGTGTATGTTTCTGATGTTCTTTCTCTCTCCATCCCCAGATGATATGGCTAGGACGCACCCGTATGACGGGGTAGGCCTGGAGTTATTCTGGGACCCTAGAGACGCCCCTCTCCCACAATTGCCTCCGTTGTCTGCTTAGGTGATTTAGGTGAAACAGCCAACCTAGAGTTAACTGTCCTGCCACTGTTTGAAGTAATGCTTGGAGCCCAATACTTCCTCGGCGTTCCGGCCACCGGCTACGCGCCTCAGTAGGATGTTGCCACGGTCTTAGGGCACGACTCCTACTGGTTCTACTCTCCTTTGTGCTGTGATCTCGTTTCTCACTTCTCCACAATAAACCTCGCTTCGTGTCCTTTCTTAGGATGCTGCCGCAACAGGTGCAGGCGCGGCTCCGTAACGATCTGTCCTTTTCACTAGGCCACTGTCAGGATCCCACCCCTGACAGAGACCCCCCTGAATCTTCACAGGAACTCTCTCTCACAGGATGTTGCTTGTCCTCACAACTGTCGTGTATGTTTCTGTTCTTTCTCTCCGTCCCCCAGATGGTATGGATAGGACGCACCCGTATGACGGGGTAGGCCTGGAGTTATTTTATAGGGACCCTAGAGACGCCCCTCTCCCACAATTGCCTCCGTTGTCTTCATTAGGTGTAAAGGTGAGACAGCCAACCTAGAGTTAACTGCCCTGCCGTAGTTCGAAGTAATGCGTAGAGCCTATTACTCCCTCTGCATTCCGGCCGCCGGCTACGCGCCTCAGAAGGATGTTGCCGATCTTGGGGCACGACTCCTCCTGGTTCTATCTCCTTTGTGCTGTGATCTCGTTTCTCACTTCTCCAAAATATACTTCGCTTCGTTTCCTTTCTTAGGGTGCCATCGCAATGAGGTGCAGGCACGGCTCCCTAACGATCTGTCTCGTGCTAGGCCACTGTCAGGATCCCACCCCTGACAGGGACCTCCCTGAGTCTTCCCAAGCAACGCTCTCTCTCACTAGATGTTACCTGGGCAAAACCCAGTCAGCTTCTCCCTAACTTCCAATCCGACTCCCAGTTTTACTAGAGTGTGAGGAGTGGCCTAATACATAGAACCCTTTGCTCCCCCTGGTGGCCAGAGTGTGAAGTGTAATGTGTGACTGTGATACCTGGTCAGGTGAACTCCTTTAGTGCAATCAGACGTGACATCACTCCCCTTAGTGGCAGAGCGACATCACTGCAACGACCAGGACTCTGGGGCGTTGCACTGAGATTTCGACCCCTGGTCCCCGCGGTATCAGTACAGAGACTGTGATTCCTGGTACAGAGACTTAACAGTGCAGAGCCCCTGATTCCTGGTACAGAGACTTAACAGTGCAGAGCCCCTGATTCCTGGCTGTGCTGTAAAAGCTAAAGACTCAGAGCCTGTGCATACCACATTAACTCCCGAAACCCCAGGCAGCAGGCTCCTAGAGACTACTCAGCCCACGGACAACAGAAGGACGACAAGTGCCGCTGTTTCTCGGTGCCTACGTTGGAGAAGACGACCCTTCAAGCAAGTCCTCATCAGACTGATAAGTGCTCTTTTCTCAAGAAATCCTGCTTAATTCTGTTATATTGTTTTACTCCCAAATTTTTGCACTGTTTTATTGCTAGTTATTTTCCATTGCTTCCTCCCTGCGAGGAGAACCTGATTCCTGTTATTAAACCCCTCAACTGTTGGTCTGTCTGTTCCGTGGTGACATACTCAGTACCTGCATACTATTACATTTGGCGTAGTCAGCAGGATGTCACACGGTAGCGTGGACAGGGCAGACCAAGCAGCTGGGGAAGCTCCCAGGTCTAGCATTTCCCTGGGAGCCATGTTGAATAATTTGCCAAGGTTCACTGGGAACAATGTAATGCTGTGGAGTTGGACGGAACGTATCCGGGGAATGATGCGGATGCATCCCATGACACCAGCCCTGGAGGCAGAAATTGCAGTGATGGCCCTGGAGGGGGAGGCACAGGATTCTGTCATGCATAGGTCCCCCCGAGAGAGAGATACCCTGGACAAAGTGCTGCGCATACTTGTTGAGACGCATGGGGACCCCACTGACGTAGGGGAACTTCGCATGCGACTGTTTCACCGGGTACAACGGGAGGGGGAGACCGTGACCCAATTCATGAACGCCCTACAAGAGCTTCACACTGCTATCAGACGAAAGGACGGTGTAGGGTTGGGTCAGTTGATGTGGTGCTCAGAGATCAGCTGGTGACAGGACTGCGTGACGCAATGATGAAACAGGCACTGCGAGAGCGCATGCGAGTAAAGCCAGACATGACTTTCTCTGAGGTTGGCAGTGAGGCGCGTGTGCGAGAACAAAAACAGGGAGGGATGGGTCTGGTGGGAAGGGTGCAGAGCAGGGAGGTAACCACCACTACAGGCAATATCCCCCAGTGGGTGGAGGACCAGAGAATGGAGATTAGACAGGTCCATGAAGAAATGGCGGCCTCCAGAAGAACTCTGGCAGAAGGGCCCGGCCCTCTGGTGCGAGACAGAGAAGCTGCCCCCCGAAGGGAGGGTGAAACTACCAGGAGGAGAAGCCCTCTTACATGCTACACTTGTGGAGAATCCGGCCACATTGATCGATGGTGTCCCAGGTGGAGCCGACCATCACCGCGCCCTCCTTTAAACTAGGTGGCTCTGAGCTTGAGGGGCACCGCTCAGAACGTGAAGAACAGAGGAGGAGGAGTAAAAGTCCCCACAGCCTTGTTTCCACGTGCCCTCTGGTCTGGGCAGAAATCAATGGAAGAGCAGTACGATGCTTGATAGACACCGGCTCACAAGTAACCACCATGCCTGAGAGATATTTCCACCGTCACTTCACAGAGGCGCTACGGCCCGAATGGGGCCCTGTGATCAAACTTATGGCAGCCAATCGCTTGCCCATCCCGTTCGCAGGGGTGGTATGGATGAACATAGAGGTCTGCGGAAAAGACCTCGGGAGAAGAGGAGTGGTACTGGTGGATGGAGAGGTAGCTAAAGACCATACCGTGACCCTGGGCATGAATGTGTTAAAAGACCTCGGAAGCCTTGTTTTCAACAAGTCCCCGGAACAGTTCCTGCAAAAATGGAGCGACCAAACCCCCCAGAGAAGGGTCTTTCAACAACTGATACGGACCGCCCAGGTCCGGGAAGCATACAGCGACGGAAAGGAACTTGGCAAAGTCGTCGCCCCGCCTCAGTCAATCGAGTGTTGGCCCCTGGGCAGACGGTGCTTCCCCTGCCTGTACGAGCTGGCATCCCGCTGGAAGGGGTCGAAATCCAGTCCAAATTGAGCCCAGCAGAGCCGACCAGCTGCCGTCAGGAATATTGGTCGCATGGTCCCTGGCTACAGTGCGGGATGGAACTGTCCTTGTGCGCTGCATCAATTTGATGGAGACAGATACAACTTTGCCCCCTAGAAGCGAAGTCGCTCAAGTCCTGGACCTCCCAGACGAGTTGGTCCCCACTGAGGCGGTACAGCTGACAGCAAGGCCAGAAGATCCGTGGCTGGTGACCGTCAAAGCAAAGGCAGCTCCGGACCCCAGATTACTGCAAGAAGGGCACCAGATACTGGAACGCATGAGGGCGGAGCTCTCAGAACTTACTCCGCAGCAGGTACCTCAGGTGGAAGCCGTATTGGGGAAATTTCAGGATGCGTTCTCCAAACATGAAGATGACTTTGGACGTACCATGGCCATCACCCACAAGATACCCACCGGGGATGCGGCACCAATCCGGGAACGGTACCGCCAAATACCCCCACAGATGTACCAGGAGGTGAAGGGAATGCTGTCACACATGCTGAAGAAGGGAGTTATACGCGAGAGTCAGAGCCTGTGGGCTGCCCCTATAGTCTTGGTGAGAAAGAAAGAAGGGTCCCTGCGGTTCTGTGTGGACTATCACCGACTCAACGCTTGCACAGTGCGGGACTCGTACCCACTGCCCAGGATAGAGGAGTCCCTGACGGCACTAGGGAATACCAGATATTTCTCCACATTAGACTTAGCCAGTGGCTACTGGCAGGTGCCCATGTCTGAGCAAGACCGAGCCAAGACGGCTTTCATCCTTCCGATGGGACTGTATGAGTTCGACCGGATGCCCTTCGGCCTAGCAAATGCCCCAGGAACATTTCAGCGACTCATGGAGAGATGTCTGGGAGACCTGAACTTTGAAGCCACTTTGATCTACTTGGATGATATCATCGTCTTTGCCCCCACCTTTGAGGAGCATCTGCAGAGACTAGAGCAAGTTCTGAGTCGGCTACAGAAGTATGGCTTGAAAGTGAAACCCCAGAAATGTCACCTCTTCCATACCGAGATTGAATACTTGGGACACGTTGTCTCCGCTGAGGGGGTGAGGCCTTCCCAGGAGAAGATTGCTGCGGTACTAGAGAGGCCAACTCCAAAATCTGTGAAAGATGTGCGTGCGTTCCTGGGACTCACAGGATACTTCAGACGCTTTGTAAAAGACTTTACCCGCCTTGCTAATCCACTCCAGGAGTTGTTGAGGGGAGTGCCCTCTTGCTCCAAAAACAGGAACATACAGTGGGGGAAGCGTCAGGAGGAGGCATTCTTGGCTTTGAAGAAGGCTTTGGCAGAGGCCCCCGTGCTGGCCTATGCTGACTTCACACAATCGTTCATCTTGCACACTGATGGGAGCCTGCAGGGCCTCGGGGCCATACTATCGCAGATGCAGGACGGGAAAGAGCGCGTCATCCCATACACCAGTTGGTCTTTGCATGACTCGGAAAGGAATCCAGAAAACTACAGTGCATTTAAGCTGGAGTTGTTGGCACTGGTGTGGGCAATGACTGAGAAGTTCGAGGAATATATGGCTGGCTCAGAAGTTCATGTACGCACCGATAACAATGCGTTGGCCCACCTCGAGAATGCCAAGTTAGGTGCCCTAGAACAACGTTGGGTAGCCCGAATGGCCAAGTTCCAATACAGAATTTTGTATAAAAGAGGAGCTGAGAATGTTCATGTGGATGCCCTCTCCCGAGTAAACTATCGCAAACCAGCACCCAGCCAGGATGAAGAACTGGAATATGTGGAGGTTCCAGGTTTTGGAGAGACTGCCAGGATGGTGGCAGCGGCGCGGGAAATTGAACAGGAAGAGGTCTGTGTGAATTTGCTGGAGCAGCCCCGCGATGAGTGGGTCTGAGTTCAGCAGGAGGATCCGGAGCTAGCTCAGTTGAGAAGGTGGGTCGTGTCTGAACAAATGCCCAATCGGCATGAGAGGAGGTCCATGTCACCTGAAGTACTGAAGATGCTACGCCAGTGGGAGAGGCTCCAGTTGCGGGATGGTATCCTGTACCGGAAGGTATTCCTGCAAACAGAACTCAGTCTTGTATGGCAGACGGTGATTCCCTCGTCCTTGATAGACCAGGTGGCTAAGGAAGCACATGAGAAAGGAGCACACTTTGGGCCAGAAAAAACTTTCCAGTGGTTACAGCGCCTATTTTATCACCCCCACTTAAGGAACATTGTGGAGAAAGTATGTCAGCAATGCAGAAGTTGTGAGCTGGTCAAACCACCAGAACAACGAGCTCCCACAGAGACGGTGAGGTCTTCTGGCCCCATGGACCTACTGGCAATAGATTACTTGACAATTGGACCAGCACACCAAGGCTATGAGCATTGTTTAGTGATGATAGACCACTTTACTAAATTTGCCGTAGTGACGCCCACGCGGGACCAGACTGCCGAGTCTGCTGCTCACGCAATCTGCAAACACTCCATACAGGTGTACGGGTGTCCCTAGCGCATCCATTCTGATCAAGGGGCCTTGCATCCTCGGAAGAGTGATGGAGGAGCTGCACCAGCTGTACAAAATCGATAAGTCCCGGACCACCCTGTTATGACCCCAATGGCGAGGGTCTCAGAGATATCAGCAAGTCTGCAAAGTACAAAAATCCAGCTCATAGGGCAGTGGTAACTGGGTTGACCATATATCTACTCCTAACGCCAACCCTAGAAGTAGCCGGGGAACATGCCTACGTTGGTCGCTAGATGTCTCGCGCCAGCCGGAGAGCTAACTACCCCTAGAAGAGGAAAACAAAGACCTCTCTTGCCTCCAGAGAAAGGACCCCAAAAGTAGGATACAAGCCCCCCACAAATAATAACGGTGAGGTAAGAGGAAATGACAAACACAGAGATGAACTAGGTTTAGCACAGAGAGGCCCACTTACTAATAGCAGAATATAGTAAGATAACTTATATGGTCAACAAAAACCCTATCAAAAATCCACGCTGGAGATTCAAGAACCCCCGAACCGTCTAACGGCCCGGGGGGAGAACACCAGCCGCCCTAGAGCTTCCAGCAAGGTCAGGATACAGATAATATACAAGCTGGACAAAAAATGCAAACAATAACGAATTGCAAAAAGCAAAAAAGCAGACTTAGCTTAATCAAGCAGGAACCAGGATCAGTAGACAAGAGCACTACAGATTAGCTCTGATATCAACGTTGCCAGGCATTGAACTGAAGGTCCAGGGAGCTTATATAGCAACACCCCTGACCTAACGACCCAGGTGAGCATAAAAGGAATGACTGACAAACCCAGAGTCAAATCACTAGTAGCCACTAGAGGGAGCCAAAAAGTAAATTCACAACACCACCCCTTATCATCCACAGGGGAATGGGGCTTGTGAAAGATTTAACCGCACTCTGATTCAAATGCTGAGGACCCGGGAAGAGGACCAGAAGGCGAAGTGGACTGAGTCGTCCCTGAATTGGTGTGGGCGTATAACAATCGGAAACACAGCACCACCGGATTCACTCCCTACTCTCTGTTCTTTGGCCGACCCGGGAAGGGACTGGCAGAGCTGGCGCTGGAACCCGAGGAGGACTACCCACGGACGGGGGGTGTACTCCTGGGTTCAAGAACATCGTCGTCGGCTGCGGACAATTCAACGTCTAATGCAGAACCGGCTGCAAGAATTGGAGCATCCCCAGGTAGCTCCTCAAAAGGGGACAGCCCTGCGGCCTGGAGACCGAGTCTTAGTGACGGAAAAGCGCCCACACAACAAACTAGACTACCGGAGGGAGAAAAGGCCGTATCGAGTGAAGCGGCGGCTCGGCATTGGGGGTCCCGTTTATGAGGTCCAGTCCGAAATAGAAGAGGGGACTCCCACCCGTACAATGCACAGGAATATGTTGCGTCCATGTTTGTCTCAAGATCCTGAATCAGTCCAATTGGCTCCAGCGTCCCCACCGGCTGCGCCAGTGATCAATGTAGATGTGGAAGACGAGGAAGACTCCGAATCTCTCCCAGGGAACCCAGGAACAGGGCTGGTGCCTGAAACTACCAACGTATCGGAGGAAGCCTCGACTCCTCCCACAGCAGTTGACACCACCTCCCCTGCTGGTTTGAGACTCTCTGAACGTTCAACGGCTGGTGTACCCCCTGTTCGCTACAATCAGGACGAGTTCATCTGGCAGCAGATTGTGCAAGGACTGGAAGATTGCCAACAGGAACTCCTGAAGATCTCGCCCATGGAATGGCGAGCAGAAAGAGGGGGGAATGTAAGGAAGTAAAACACAAGAAGAGTCTGGGGGCGGTTACCTTCTCTGCTCTGTGCCTGGAACCATTGAGCTGTGCTGCAGGTTCCCCAAGGGGCAGACTTAGAGACTGGGACAGGAAGGAAGCGGGCAGAGAGCGGGAAAGGCACGCGTGCAGGGGACAGAGCAGTGTGCAGAGCAGGGTGCAGCTGTGCTCTGGGAGAGAGAGAGCTCCTGGTCTGAGGACAAATAGAGGGAGACTGCCCAGAAAGACTGCATCTTGTGAGTACATGAAAGCGGACTCTGCTGTGACTGGAGAGAGGCGCTTTGAGACCCGTGTAGAGACATTGGCCCGTGCAGAGACTTCGACCCCCTGGTCCCCGCAGTATCAGTACAGAGACTATGATTCCTGGTACAGAGACTTAACAGTGCAGAGCCCCTGATTCCTGGTACAGAGACTTAACAGTGCAGAGCCCCTGATTCCTGGCTGTGCTGTAAAAGCTAAAGACTCAGAGCCTGTGCATACCACATTAACTCCCGAAACCCCAGGCAGCAGGCTCCTAGAGACTACTCAGCCCACGGACAACAGGACGACAAGTGCCGCTGTTTCTCGGTGCCTACATTGGAGAAGACGAACCTTCAAGCAAGTCCTCATCAGACTGATAAGTGTTCTTTTCTCAAGAAATCCTGCTTAATTCTGTTATATTGTTTGACTCCCAAATTTTGCACTGTTTTATTGCTAGTTATTTTCCATTGCTTCCTCCCTGCGAGGAGAACCTGATTCCTGTTATTAAACCCCTCAACTGTTGGTCTGTCTGTTCCGTGGTGACATACTCAGTACCTGCATACTATTACATATTCATATATCTAAAATGTGTTGAAAGTACAGCTCCAATTTAAACTTACAGCACTTTATGACCTGAGCACAAGTCCAAGTCAGGCAGGGAAAGAGGAACCTGCTGCCTTCAGAATAGCAAAGAACACTGAGAGCAGAGCTTTGCAATATGTACTCAGTCTATTAAACACACTGATAGTTCTGCAAACACATAGCTCTGCTATGCACACATGCATTCACACTTCTGCTTCCAGTGTAGATAGGAAATGGCAGCGTACATATTGTGTGCATAATGAAGCTGTGAACAGTGGAAGTCTGTGCTTGTGTCTATTGTATAACCAGCAGAGCTGTGTACTTATCTGTAAATTTAGATATCGATCTACGCTGTCCATAAAGTATCATTTACATAGGAGGAGTACATGCAAAGCATGTGTATATTATCCTCCCATAAATAATTGGGTAATTATTGCTCGTTAGGGCTCCGTAATGACATATATCACCAAAGAAAATAGAGCCACAATACAATCATATTATTTATTTATTATGCTTTGCTTATATAGCTCTATCTTATTCCACAGTGATTTACATACATCATCATCACTGTCGCCAATGGGGTTCGCAATCTAGATTCCCCATCTCTATGTCTTTGGAGTGTGGGAGGAAACCAGAGAACCTGGAATCATATGAACAAAAATACCGTACATCTTTATTAGTGATGAGCACACATGCTGGGATAAGGTGTAATCTGAGCATGCTCAGTGCTAGCAAAGTGACTTTGGCGTGCTCGAAAAATACGTTTGAGTCCCCGCAGCTGCATGACTCTCAGCTGTTCGACAATCCCTGCACAAGCACAGATTACCTAACAAACAGGCAACCATGCATGTGTTGTGGCTGTCGAACAGCCGCGAGACATGCAGCCGTGGGACTAGAACATATTTTTCGAGCATGACGAAAATACTCAATTAGGATACGAGCGTGCTCGGATAACACCTTATCAGACCACATTTGCTTATCACAAATTTTTATTATAAGACATTAAAAAGAATATAAGTAAGTCACATAGAGGTCTACTAGGAAAAATATGCAAGAACAGCAAAGCAATATGAGCGGTGTCAGGGGGGGGGGGCGGGACTTGAAATGTCTGTTGGCCCAAAATGAGTGCCCAATCAAAAATTGGTCTTTGCATAATTTCTATAAAGTTTATGTACTCTATATTACTAAACTACTAGTTTAAATGTACTCTATTATTTTTGGTGCACTATTTTAATTATTATTTTTATGATATTGTCTATATAGATTGATATCTTTTTTCTCCATTGTTGTTGATTGTGAGATGATAGAAGAACGACATGATCCTTTCTGCACTTTAATCATACTCTTTATTTATACACTTTTATGGATCTCTGTGGATCTCTGTATGTCTATTATATTGTAGCAATGGGCTATTATAATAATTACTAGCTATTGAACCCGTTCTACGCCCGGGTGGCGAGCATTTATATTGGAATACGGTCTCCATCCTGGTATGTGCTGCTCCTATCCTGTCATATGCTGCTCCATCCTGCGCCCCCATCCTGTCATGTGCTGCTCCACCGTGTCATGTGCTGCTCCATCCTGCGCCCCCATCCTGTCATGTGCTGCTCCACCGTGTCATGTGCTGCTCCATCCTGCATCCCCATCTGTCGTGATCTCTGCAGGCAGAGATCATAGCAAGCCTATAGAGGGACAAGCTCTCGGAAGATGGAACTATACTGACCATGAACTAAGCCTGCCGCGCAACTAGAAATAGCCAGGTAGCATTTCCTATTTATCGCTAGATGCCCAGCTCTGGCCTAAGACCTAAATAGCTAGCAGAGGGAAATATAAGACCTGGCTCACCTCTAGAGAAATATTCCAAAGAAGACAGTAGCCCCCCACATATAATGACGGTGAGTTCAGATGAAACAACAAACGCAGCAGGAAAATAGTCTTAGCAAATTTGAGGTCCGCTTACTAGATAGCAGAAGACAGATAGTATACTTTCATGGTCAGCAGAAAAATACTAACAAAACACCATCCAGAGATTACCTTAAACTCTGGCATTAACTCATAACGCCAGAGTAGCAATCCCTGATCGACGAGAGCTTTCCAGACACAGTAACAAAACTTCAGCTGCGAACTGGAACAAATAGGCAAAACAAAACATGGACAAAAGTCCAACTTATCAGTAGTTGTCTAGAAGCAGGAACAAGCACTGAGAGGCATCAGATAACATTGTTGACCGGCAAGAAACCACCAGAGAAATGAGCTTAAATAGCGACACCCACTACTGATGGAATCAGGTGAAACAGGAAAGAGGATGACAAGTCCAATTCCACAAGCGGCCACCGGGGGAGCCCAGAATCCAAATTCACAACAGTACCCCCCCCTCAAGGAGGGGGCACCGAACCCTCACCAGATCCACCAGGGCGACCAGGATGAGCCCTATGGAAGGCACGAACAAGATCAGAAGCATGAACATCAGATGCATTGACCCAAGAATTATCCTCCTGGCCGTAACCCTTCCAGTTGACCAGATACTGGAGTTTCCGTCTGGAAACACGAGAGTCCAAAATTTTCTCCACAACGTACTCCAACTCACCCTCAACCAACACCGGAGCAGGAGGCTCAACAGAAGGTACAACAGGTACCTCATACCTGCGCAATAACGACCGATGAAAAACGTTATGAATGGAAAAGGACGCAGGGAGGTCCAAACGGAAAGAAACAGGATTAAGAATCTCCAATATTCTATAAGGGCCGATGAACCGAGGTTTAAACTTAGGAGAAGAGACCCTCATAGGGACAAAACGAGAAGACAACCACACTAAATCTCCAACACAAAGCCGAGAACCAACACGACGATGACGGTTGGCAAAACGCTGAGTCTTCTCCTGGGACAACTTCAAATTGTCCATAACCTGCCCCCAGATGTGATGCAATCTCTCCACCACCGCATCCACTCCAGGACAATCCGAGGATTCCACCTGACCGGAGGAAAATCGAGGGTGAAACCCCGAATTACAGAAAAACGGGGACACCAAGGTGGAAGAACTGGCCCGATTATTGAGGGCGAACTCTGCCAATGGCAAAAAAGCAACCCAATCATCCTGGTCAGCAGAGACAAAACACCTCAGATATGCCTCAAGGGTCTGATTAGTCCGCTCGGTCTGGCCATTAGTCTGAGGGTGAAAAGCAGATGAAAAAGACAAATCTATGCCCATCCTAGCACAGAATGCCCGCCAAAATCTAGACACAAATTGGGTACCTCTGTCAGAAACAATATTCTCAGGAATACCGTGCAATCGGACAACATTCTGAAAAAACAGAGGAACCAACTCAGAAGAAGAAGGCAACTTGGGCAGAGGAACCAAATGGACCATTTTAGAGAAACGGTCACAGACCACCCAGATGACAGACATCTTCTGGGAAACAGGCAGATCTGAAATAAAATCCATCGAGATGTGTGTCCAAGGCCTCTTAGGAATAGGCAAGGGCAACAGCAGTCCGCTAGCCCGAGAACTACAAGACTTGGCCCGAGCACAAACGTCACATGACTGCACAAAGACTCGCACATCTCGTGACAGAGAAGGCCACCAAAAGGATCTTGCCACCAAATCCCTGGTACCAAAAATTCCGGGATGACCTGCCAATGCAGAAGAATGTACCTCAGAGATGACTCTGCTGGTCCAATCATCCGGAACAAACAGTCTATCAGGCGGACAACGATCCGGTCTATCCGCCTGAAACTCTTGCAAGGACCGCCGCAGATCAGGAGAAACGGCCGACAAAATTACTCCCTCCCTAAGGATACCTGTGGGTTCAGAATTACCAGGAGAGTCCGGGTCAAAACTCCTAGAAAGGGCATCTGCCTTAACATTCTTAGAACCCGGTAGGTATGACACCACAAAATTAAAGCGAGAAAAAAATAAAGACCAGCGCGCCTGTCTAGGATTCAGGCGTCTGGCAGTCTCAAGATAAATCAAATTTTTGTGGTCAGTCAATACCACCACCTGATGCCTAGCCCCCTCGAGCCAATGGCGCCACTCCTCAAACGCCCACTTCATGGCCAAAAGCTCCCGATTCCCAACATCATAATTCCGCTCTGCGGGCGAAAATTTGCGAGAAAAGAAGGCACAAGGCCTAATGACGGAGCAGTCGGAACCTTTCTGCGACAACACTGCCCCAGCTCCGATCTCCGAAGCGTCAACCTCAACCTGAAAAGGCAGATTCACATCAGGCTGACGCAACACAGGGGCAGAGGCAAAACGGCGCTTAAGCTCCTGAAAGGCCTCCACAGCATGAGGGGACCAATTAGCAACATCAGCGCCTTGTCTGGTCAAATCAGTCAGTGGTTTAACGACATCCGAAAAACCAGCAATAAATCGGCGGTAAAAGTTGGCAAAGCCCAAAAATCTCTGAAGACCCTTAAGAGAGGAGGGCTGAGTCCAGTCACAAATAGCTTGCACCTTGACGGGATCCATCTCAATGGAAGAGGGAGAAAAAATATACCCCAAAAAGGAAATTTTCTGGACCCCAAAAACGCACTTAGACCCCTTCACACATAAAGAATTAGACCGCAGAACCTGAAAAACTCTCCTGACCTGCTGGACATGAGAGTCCCAGTCATCAGAAAAAATCAGAATATCATCCAGATATATTATCATAAATTTATCCAGAAAATCGCGGAAAATATCATGCATAAAAGACTGGAAAACTGAAGGGGCATTAGAAAGACCAAAAGGCATGACCAAATACTCAAAGTGGCCCTCGGGCGTATTAAATGCGGTCTTCCACTCATCCCCCTGCCTGATCCGCACCAAATTATACGCCCCACGAAGATCAATTTTAGAGAACCACTTAGCACCCTCTATACGAGCAAACAAATCAGTAAGCAATGGCAATGGGTATTGATACTTAACAGTGATCTTATTCAGAAGCCGATAATCAATACATGGTCTCAAAGAGCCGTCTTTTTTTGAGACAAAGAAAAACCCAGCTCCCAAGGGAGAAGAAGATGGACGAATATGTCCCTTTTCCAAAGACTCCTTAATATATTCCCGCATAGCAGCATGTTCCGGCACAGACAAATTAAACAAACGACCCTTTGGATATTTACAACCCGGTATCAAATCTATGGCACAATCGCACTCACGGTGCGGAGGTAACGACCCAAGCTTGGGTTCGTCAAAGACGTCTTGATAATCAGAGAGGAACTCAGGGACTTCAGAGGGAATGGACGACGAAATAGAAACCAAAGGTACGTCCCCATGAATACCCTTACATCCCCAGCTCAACACAGACATAGCTCTCCAGTCCAAGACTGGGTTGTGAGACTGCAACCATGGCAATCCCAGTACCAAATCGTCATGTAAATTATACAGCACCAGGAAACGAATAATCTCCTGGTGATCCGGATTGATACGCATGGTTACTTGTGTCCAGTATTGTGGTTTATTATTAGCCAATGGGGTGGAGTCAATCCCCTTCAGAGGAATAAGAGTCTCCAAAGGCTCTAAATCAAAACCACAACGATTGGCAAAGGACCAATCCATAAGACTCAGAGCGGCGCCAGAGTCAACATAGGCGTCCGTGGCAATGGATGACAAAGAGCAAATCAGGGTTACAGACAAAATAAACTTAGACTGAATGGTGCCAATGGAAACAGACTTATCAAGCTTCTTTGTACGCCTAGAGCATGCCGATATAACATGAGTAGAATCCCCACAATAGAAACACAATCCATTCTTCCGTCTAAAATTCTGTCGCTCGCTCCTGGACAGAATTCTATCACACTGCATACTTTCTGGCGTCTTTTCCATAGACACCGCCAGATGGTGCATCGGTTTGCGCTCCCGCAGACGCCTATCAATCTGAATAGCCATTGTCATGGACTCATTCAGACCTGCAGGCAAAGGGAACCCCACCATAACATCCTTAACGGCATCAGAGAGACCTTCTCTGAAAGTTGCCGCCAAGGCGCACTCATTCCACTGAGTAAGCACAGACCATTTACGGAATTTTTGGCAGAAAACTTCAGCTTCGTCTTGCCCCTGAGATAGTGCCATCAAAGTTTTTTCTGCCTGAAGTTCCAAATGAGGTTCCTCATAAAGCAAGCCCAAGGCCAGAAAAAACGCATCCACATCGCGTAACGCAGGATCCCCTGCTGGCAATGAGAAGGCCCAATCTTGAGGGTCACCCCTGAGCAAGGAAATCACAATCCTAACCTGCTGAGCAGGGTCTCCAGCTGAACGAGACTTCAGGGACAAATAAAGCTTACAATTATTTCGGAAATTCTGGAAGCTAGCTCTATTCCCTGTGAAGAACTCCGGCAAAGGAATTCTCGGCTCAGATACCGGAGCATGTACCACAAAATCTTGTAAATTTTGTACTTTCGTGATGAGATTATTCAAACCCGCAGTTACACTCTGGAGATCCATTATTGTCAGGTGCACACAGAGCATACAGAGATTAGGAGGAGAGAGAGAAAAAAGACTGCAGCAAGGCAGACTGGAGGAAAAAAAAAAAAAAAAAAAAAATTCCAGCAGACTTCTTATAACTCTCCTTTCTCAACCTGGGTCTTTAACACTTTATTGGCCGGTCAAACTATCGTGATCTCTGCAGGCAGAGATCATAGCAAGCCTATAGAGGGACAAGCTCTCGGAAGATGGAACTATACTGACCATGAACTAAGCCTGCCGCGCAACTAGAAATAGCCAGGTAGCATTTCCTATTTATCGCTAGATGCCCAGCTCTGGCCTAAGACCTAAATAGCTAGCAGAGGGAAATATAAGACCTGGCTCACCTCTAGAGAAATATTCCAAAGAAGACAGTAGCCCCCCACATATAATGACGGTGAGTTCAGATGAAACAACAAACGCAGCAGGAAAATAGTCTTAGCAAATTTGAGGTCCGCTTACTAGATAGCAGAAGACAGATAGTATACTTTCATGGTCAGCAGAAAAATACTAACAAAACACCATCCAGAGATTACCTTAAACTCTGGCATTAACTCATAACGCCAGAGTAGCAATCCCTGATCGACGAGAGCTTTCCAGACACAGTAACAAAACTTCAGCTGCGAACTGGAACAAATAGGCAAAACAAAACATGGACAAAAGTCCAACTTATCAGTAGTTGTCTAGAAGCAGGAACAAGCACTGAGAGGCATCAGATAACATTGTTGACCGGCAAGAAACCACCAGAGAAATGAGCTTAAATAGCGACACCCACTACTGATGGAATCAGGTGAAACAGGAAAGAGGATGACAAGTCCAATTCCACAAGCGGCCACCGGGGGAGCCCAGAATCCAAATTCACAACACCCATCCTGTCATGTGCTGCTCCACCGTGTCATGTGCTGCTCCATCCTGCGCCCCCATCCTGTCATGTGCTGCTCCACCGTGTCATGTGCTGCTCCATCCTCAT
Source organism: Ranitomeya variabilis (assembly GCF_051348905.1). Classification (NCBI taxonomy): domain Eukaryota; kingdom Metazoa; phylum Chordata; class Amphibia; order Anura; family Dendrobatidae; genus Ranitomeya; species Ranitomeya variabilis. The sequence continues at coordinate 778,868,605 of NC_135232.1, forward strand.
CCCCATCCTGTCATGTGCTCCCATCCTGCGCCCCCATCCTATCACGTGCTGCTCCATCCTGCGCCCCCATCAGTGCGGGCGGCTGTGCTGAGTGCGGGCGGCTGTGCTGAGTGCGAGCGGCTGTATGTGGCTGTGCTGAGTGCGGGCGGCTGTATGTGACGTGGCTGTGCTGGGTGCGGGCGGCTGTGCTGGGTGCGGCAGCTGTGGACGGCTGTGCTGGGTGCGGTGGCTGTGCTGGGTGCAGCGGCTGTGCTGGGTGCAGCGGCTGTGCGTGGCTGTAGGCGGCTGTGCGTGGCTGTGGGAGGCTGTGCTGGGTGCGGCGGCTGTGCGTGGCTGTGGGCGGCTGTGCTGGGTGCGGCGGCTGTGCTGGGTGCGGTGGCTGTGCTGGGTGCGGCGGCTGTCCGTGGCTGTAGGCGGCTGTGCGTGGCTGTGCTGGGTGCGGAGGCTGTGCATGGCTGTGGCGGCTGTGCGTGGCTGTGCTGGGTGCGGCGGCTGTGCTGGGTGCGGCGGATGTGCTGGGTGCGGCGGCTGTGCTGGGTGTGGCGGCTGTGGGTGGCTGTGCTGGGTGCAGCGGTTGTGCGTGGCTGTGGGCGGCTGTGCTGGGTGCGGCGGCTGTGCGTGGCTGTGCTGGGTGCGGCGGCTGTGCATGGCTGTGGGCGGCTGTGCGTGGCTGTGGGCGGCTGTGCTGGGTGCGGCGGCTGTGCTGGGTGCGGCGGCTGTCCGTAGCTGTGGGCGGCTGTGCGTGGCTGTGGGAGGCTGTGCGTGGCTGTAGGCGGCTGTGCGTGGCTGTGGCGGCTGTGCATGGCTGTGCTGGGTGCGGCGGATGTGCTGGGTGCGGCGGCTGTGCTGGGTGCGGCGGCTGTGGGTGGCTGTGCTGGGTGCGGCGGCTGTGCGTGGCTGTGCGTGGCTGTGGGCGGCTGTGCTGGGTGCGGCGGCTGTGGTCGGCTGTGCTGGGTGCGGCGGCTGTGCGTGGCTATGGGTGGCTGTACGTGGCTGTGGGCGGCTGTGCTGGGTGCGGCGGCTGTGCGTGGCTGTGGTCGGCTGTGCTGGGTGCGGCTGTGCGTGGCTGTGGGCGGCTGTGCGTGGCTGTGGGCGGCTGTGCGTGGCTGTGGGCGGCTGTGCTGGGTGCGGTGGCTGTGGTCGGCTGTGCTGGGTGCGGCGGCTGTGCGTGGCTGTGGGCGGCTGTGCTGGGTTCGGCGGCTGTGCGTGGCTATGGGTGGCTGTGCGTGGCTGTGGGCAGCTGTGCTGGGTGCGGCGGCTGTGCGTGGCTGTGGGCGCCTGTGCGTGGCTGTGGGCGGCTATGGTCGGCTGTGCTGGGTGCGGCGGCTGTGCGTTGCTGTGGGCGGCTGTGCGTGGCTGTGCTGGGCGCGGCGGCTGTGCTGGGTGCGGCCATTTTCTTGGTCCTGCTCCCGGAGTCGGCGCCTGCGCAGTCCGCGCTTTCCGGCGCCATTTTCTTGAAGACACTGCAATGTGTATTCAAGAAAATGGCGCCGGAAAGCGCGGACTGCGCAGGCGCCGATTCCGGGAGCAGGGGGACAGTCACGGCCCGGAAGCGCGTCGGTGGAACGGGTCAGGTAAGTATACTCACCCTCCGCCTCCTGGCTCGTCCCTGCTTGTCCGGTGGAGATCGCGGTGTGCGTTCAGCGCTTACGCATACCGCGATCTCCTGGGAGCGTCGCTCTGTGCGGTCCAGACTGCGCCGGCGCTTGCGCTTGCGCAGTCTATAGAGGCTTCGGACAGAGTGACGCTCCCAGCGTTATATTATAGATATCCATTGTATATCATATTATTTTTTTTTAATAATTGATTTAGCACTGTTAATCAAATTTCAACCATCACTTAATAATCAAGATACTATTATATTAGTTCTAATTTAATTCACATCCCACTATTTCACTTTGATTGAGAGATAGCTATACATATAAGATACTTATAGTCTTGGTCTCTGCGATGCGGCACCTACCTGACGCATCCTCAAACAACGTCTTATTCCCATCTCTGTGTTCCCACATTGTAATGACACCATTGGTGCATGCGTGATTCTGGTTGACACCCATAATTGGGCAGGGTGACACATGTAACCTCAATGGGGCTGAAGTATTTAATGGACCGAACATCAGTTATTATTCAACCCCTTGACAAGCAAAATTTGCATTGGTTTGGTGCCGACCATATGATGCACTTTTACTTTGCATATTTTGGGTAAAAATCAGATCTACATATGCTGATCCTTGAGTTCACTATGATTATGTATTTTATTAATATGAGAGCATTGCGGCTATATTTTCTTTGATGGTGTAGTAATTCCCAACTACAGTGGGTACAGAAAGTATTCAGACACCTGTCAGGAAATATGACGTAATGTCTTCTTGTCCCAATTGCACTTCCGGAACTTTCCACTGCATTTGCATTTGTATAAAAGCAAAGCCCTATGGCAGACACACGCTGTGGGCTTTCTGACCCCCCTCTTCACTCTGCCTGTCAGCTCTGTGTAATTCTAAACCCCTCATCCCTCCTCCCGCCTGATACCAGCTATAACTGGTACAGCAACTTTCAAACCACATGGGACTTCTTTGTTTGTGAAAAGTTACGTATAATGGCACCGATCAAGGATAGAGATATAAAAGTTACATATTCCGGATGTCCACCGAGAGATCTATAACCCATTGAAATCGCTAGGATCAAAACCCAACGAAATGCAAGGAACGGATTTCTCCATAAGCGGGTCAAATATCCACTTCGTGTTTATACTTAAATGAACCCCCATGTTGTGGTGAGCATAATGATAATTTTGTCTTTCTTCTACTAGGTTCATACGCCGAGATATGTGTAGAGATAGTTTTTCATATCTTCAAGAAAGGGAAGTATTCAGCCACCCAGTCAGGTCACCACAGGAGGAGTGCCTTAGTTTTGGGCACAAGTATAAGATAGTGAGACCTCGTTTTGCAGTAGTCTTTGTCCGGGATGCTAGCTGAGATACGCTCTGTGATGCATCTGGATTTATCTCCCCTCGCCTGCACAGCATGGTCTGCAATGAAATGACATAAGCAACTGTAAGTTTATTTTAATCTTTAATCCCTGTTATTTTTGTAATTGTCTGCACATACGATACTTGTCTCCTTTTATAATATCTTTTTATACGTTTGTAAACACTGCCTACCTTTTGGAGTAAAATATTTAATATTACTAGCTTTGTTTCTCCTTGCTCTATAATGTACTGTCACGTCCTCTAAAGGAAATTACGCTACTAATTGAGTTGGCTCCTGACCCATTATTCAGGAATAGGTGCTGGTGGCAGCAGAAGTGCCATGAGCCGTTGGGAAAACTGGTAGCGACAGATGGCATTGATAATTATTGTTCCCTCCTGAGTGGGAGTAGTTATATCGCCCTTGTTGCAGTGTGCCCATCAGCCAGTACATAGTAGGGCAGCCTTTCTGGCTACTAATTATCCTAGGTGCAGTACCCTGTCTGACCTGAGGGTAAGGGGGGCACCAGAGAGCTGCAAGTTCCAAACCAGATCTGGCAAGTGGGATATAGATAAATCCACTTCAGAAAAGAACCGGGTTCCAACCAAACAACCCCGGTTCATGACATATAGGTGTCAGCGGTGGGGATGATAAAAGTGTCACCCTGTGATTCATAACATATTGGAGTGGTGGGATAATAGAGCATTAGTGATCTGGTTTGAGTAATCATTCCTCTCACTAAAAACGTGCACAGTTCTTGCGAGGACTTTGCGCAAAAAAGTTTTGGAGAACGAGCTCAGTGTTTACTAGTCCTGAGACGATACCGTGTGTACTTCGATTACCACCTCCCTTTCTCTTTTTTTTTTTTCTATCCTATCTTTTATTTGACAACCATGGCTATGCTTGGAGAAAACTGGTATAAGCAGCATAACAAGGACACTCTTATTGCCCTTTGCGAGTTGAGACGGATTGACGCCTCAGGCAAAAACAAAAGCCAAGTGATGGCGGCTCTGGTGCAACTGGAAATCGCTCAGAGCCTAGCGGTCGCAGAAGCTGGCCCAAGCGAAAATGGTGCTGCAGCAGAGATCCAACCACTGAATGCCGGCCCTACTTGCAACCAGGGCGGATTGGACCCCCACCTGCCGATGGCCTTGGAACAACTCCCGCCGATGACCGTGATGAACGTCTGAGTGTGATGTATTGTACAGTTTATTTAGAGTCTTGTACTTCGGTGCGAGGAAAACACAGGAGACACAGGTTTGATTATGACTTGCTTGTATTACTTCATACAAGTATGCCACAGAAAAAAAGGTTTTACACAATAACAGGTACAGATGCAGGAAACCCAGCAGGCGACACAGCAGGCCAGAGTAATAAGCACAAAACAGGTTAGAGTCTCTCTCTCTCTGTTACTTCCCTTGCAAATATTGATTAGCACGCAGCAGGGTTCCAGTGTCCACAAGTGTCCCAGAGATCCACAGTAGGAGATGGATGGAATACTAAAGGTACCTTCACACTAAGCGACGCTGCAGCGATACAGACAACAATGCCGATCGCTGCAGCGTCGCTGTTTAGTCGCTGGAGAGCTGTCACACAGACGGCTCTCCAGCGACCAACGATGCCGAAGTCCCCGGGTAACCAGGGTAAACATCGGGTTACTAAGCGCAGGGCCGCGCTTAGTAACCCGATGTTTACCCTGGTTACATGTAAAAAAACAAACAGTACATACTCACCTTCTGATGTCCGTCAGGTCCCTGGCCGTCTCCTTCCCGCACTGACTGTGAGCGCCGGCCGTAAAGTGAAAGCAGAGCACAGCGGTGACGTCACCGCTGTGCTCTGTACTGCCGGCGCTCACAGTCAGTGCGGGAAGGAGACGGCCAGGGACCTGACAGACAGCAGAAGGTGAGTATGTACTGTTTGTTTTTTTACATTTACAATGGTAACCAGGGTAAACATCGGGTTACTAAGCGCGGCCCTGCGCTTAGTAACCCGATGTTTACCCTGGTTACCACTGTAAAACATCGCTGGCATCGTTGCTTTGGCTGTCAAACACGACGATACACGCCGACCTGACGACCAAATAAAGTTCTGAACTTTCAGCAACGACCAGCGATATCACAGCAGGATCCTGATCGCTGCTGCGTGTCAAACACAACGATATCGCTATCCAGGACGCTGCAACGTCACGGATCGCTATCGTTATTGCTGCAAAATCGGTTAGTGTGAAGGTACCTTAAGGCTACTTTCACACTTGCGTCGGTACGGGTCCGTCGCTAAGCATCGGCGCGCCGTACCGACGCACGTTGTGAAAATTATGCACGACGTGGGCAGCGGATGCAGTTTTTCAATGCATCCGCTGCCCATTCTAAAGTCCGTAGAGGAGGGGGCGGAGTTCCGGCCGCGCATGCGCAGTAGAAAATGGCGGACACGACATACAAAAAACGTTCCCATGGACTTTTTTCGTGCCGACGGTCCGCCAAATACCGACGCATCCAGTGCACAATGGACGCGACGTATGGCCATACGTCGCGATCTGTCGGCAATACAAGTCAATGGGCAAAAAACGCATCCTGCAGGCACATTTGCAGGATCTGTTTTTTGCCCAAAACAACGGATTGTGACGGATTTAAAAAAAAGCTAGTGTGAAAGAGGCCTAAGTCCAAGACTTCCAGAGGCCAGGTCACAGACTAACTGCAGACATGATTCAGAAGCACTGATTGAACAGCTGAGGCTGCTTAAAAAGGCAGGAGGCAGAGAACAGGGCGGAAACATAGAAGCTAGAAACTCCATACTGACTCAGGGTAAAGTAGCTGCAGCAAGACAGAAAGCAAAATGGCCTAAGGAAAAAACTAGGTTTCAATAACAGAAAATAACAGCAGATATAGCAAAGAGACTGAGAATCTTACACTGAGTCTGATCAAGCAATACCAAGAGAAAGCGGAGGCCTAACGGGAGGCGGAGAGAGCTAAGCGAGTGGCCCAGAGAAACCATGAAATGCGGCTGGCCGAACTCATAGCTGTACCATCCACCACGTGGAGCAGTGAGTCCAGCAACGCTCCATCCCCTAAACCCCAGCCAGAGCACTTTCCTGTGATGGAAAAGGATGGGGACTTGGACACCTTTCTGAGGGCCTTTGAGAAGGCCTGCAGACAGTATCAGCTGCCTGATGATCAAGGGGCCCGATACCTAACCCCAGGGCTCAAAGGCAAAGCTCTGGAGGTGTTTGCTTCTCTCCCGCAAGACCAGGATGGAGACTGAGGCCATCAAGCAGACCCTGATAAAGAAGTACCAACTGACTCCTGAGGTTTACTGTAAAAAGTTCCGGAACCTCGAACGTGGCCCACACAACAGTTATAGCGATGTGGTTCATGGACTCGGGACCCACTTTGACCAGTGGGCCCAAGGACTGTCAGTGACCACCTTTGCACAGCTGCGAGACCTTATGATCAAAGACCAGTTCCTACATCTTTGCTCTGCTGAGATGTGACAGTTCATGATGAACCGAGAGCCAAAAGACGTGGATAAAGCAGCTCAGATTGCCGACGCCTATGAGGCCAACCGTAAATTGGAAGTGCGGAAGCCAGTCACCGCCAGCTGGACAAGGGGTAAGCCTGCAACCAACTCCAGTACTCCTGCCAGCCGACTCACCGGAGTCCCTGTCCCCGTTGCCAGGACCAGATCTACCACCCATCTTTGCAAGTGTTTCTCCTGCAATAAGACAGGTCATATCAGCACCCTGTGTCCGGAGAAGCAGAAGAACCCCCCCAGCCAAGGCCCCAGTGCCTAATGCAGTTCTTTTGGTGGGTGGGACAGTTGGGAGGGTCTATGACAATGTGCAGCACGTCACTGTGGGGGGCCATGTCACTAAGGGCCTCAAGGACACCGGGGCTGAACGAACCCTCATTCGACCCGAACTGGTGGCCCCTGAAGAGATTATTCCGGGGAAAACCCTGACTGATTGGGGGCATCGGCTGGCTCCTGCCAATGGCCCCGGTGTTTATAGATTGGGGTGCCGGTAGTGGGGTGAAGGAAGAGAGGTTGTCCGATAACTTGCCCACCGGTGTCTTATTGGGGACCAATTTGGGGAGAATGCTTGCATATTATGTCCCTGATTCCCCTACCCAATCTGATGCTAAGGGTGATGTTAATGCGGGTCCCTGTAGAATGTAAGCCCGCAAGGGCAGGGTCCTCGCCCCTCTGTATCAGTCCGTCATTGTTTGTTTACTGTAAGTGATATCTGTAACTTGTATGTAACCCTGTTGTGAATTCCGCTCTTGGGCTCCCTCCGGTGGTTATAAGTAGCATTTTTGTGAGTTCTGCTCTTGGGCTCCCTCCTGTGGTTTTGAGTGGTATGGCTGCTTCTTGGATTTAGCATCAGCAGCTGTTTTCACTGATCGTCTTTCTGGCTCTGCTATATTAGTCTGGCCTTTTCCCTAATTCAATGCCAGTTGTCAATTGTTGAGCTTGGAGTCATGGCTCTCTGAGGATTTCCCTGTCACTCTGACCATTTCAGCAAAGCTAAGTCCTTGCTTGTCTTTTTGCAGTTCACTTGTTGTGGACTTTGTTGTTTAGCACTTTCTATGTTTTGCTCATTTGTCCAGCTTATCAGTATGTATCTAGTCAGCTAAGCTGGAAGCTCTGGGCAGCAGAGTTTGCCCTCCACACCTTTAGTCAGGTGTGGAGATTTTTGCATTTCTCTGCGGTGGACTTTTTCTAGTTTTTATTACTGACCGCACAGTGTTCTGTCCTGTACTAATTCTTTCTAGCTAGTAGTGGCCTCCTTTGCTAAATCTTGTTTCATACTACGTATGTCATTTCCTTCTCCTCTCACAGTCATTATTTGTGGGGGGCTGTCCTATCCTTTGGGGATTTTCTCTGAGGCAAGATAGCTTTCCTGCTTCTACCTTTAGGGGTAGCTAGATCTCCGGCTGTGACGAGGTGTCCAGGGAGTGACAGGAACATCCCACGGCTACTGCTAGTGTCTGTGTTAAGATCAGGAACTGCGGTCGGTATAGTTACCACCTGTCCAGAGCTAGTCGCATGTCGCTCCTTAATCACCAGACCATAACATAACCCCTTCTCATGTACAGCACCATGGAATCAATGGTGCTATATAAATAAATAATAATAATAATAAGGACGGGGAATTGCATGCATCCCCGATAGTGATACACCAGATAATGCTTTATCTCATACTGATGATGATGAGAATGAAAATGTGCATGTTTTACCTGGTAACCATTTATCTCCTAATGATGATGTGTCCACAGGTGCATGAGTGCTCAGCCACATCACGTGGGGTGGGATGGCTGAGGAACCCCTAATAGGAGCAAGCGATGGTGCTAAGGGAAATGGGGAGATGCATGGGAACCATGAGGAAGATGATGCCATGCAACTGACCAGTGCCACAGAGGAAGGTAACTGCCCCATAGGTAGCACTGATCCTGAGGTGTTGGGGGTGGATGGGGAGGTAGTACCCATAGCAGTGCCGACTAATGGGTCTGTGGAAAGCCCCGGGGAGACAGCCTACGTAGCTGCTGTCACCCGCAGTCAGAGTTGTCATGATCTCCATGGCCAGAGAACTAGCATAAGCCTCTATAGGAACAAGCTCTTGGAAGATGTAACTATACTGACCATGAACTAAACCTACCGCATCATCTAGAAGTAGCCAGGTAGCATGTCCTACTTTTTATCCCTATATGCCCAGCGCCGGCCGGAGAACTAAATAATGCTAGCAGAGGGAAATATAAGACCTGACTCACCTCTAGAGAAATGCCCAAAAAAAAGGAGACAGAAGCCCCCCACATATATTGGCGGTGATATGAGATGAAACAACAAACGCAGCAGGAAAATAGTTTTAGCAAATTTGAGGTCCGCTTTCTAGATAGCAGAAGACAGAAAGCATACTTTCATGGTCAGTAGAAAACCCTAACAAAACACATCCAGAAATTACTTTAGGACTCTGGCATTAACTCATAATACCAGAGTGGCAATTCCTGATCAACAAGAGCTTTCCAGACACAGTAACGAAACTGCAGCTGTGAACTGGAACCAAAATACAAAAACAAAACATGGACGAATGTCCAACTTATCTAGTAGATGTCTGGGAGCAGGAACAAGCACAGAGAGGCTTCTGATAACATTGTTGACCGGCAAGCATCTAACAGAGAAGCCAGGTTATATAGCGACACCCAGATCTAATCAGAACAGGTGAACAGGGAAGATGATGTCACAAGTTCAATTCCACCAGTAGCCACCGGGGGAGCCCAGAATCCAAATTCACAACAGTACCCCCCCCTCAAGGAGGGGGCACCGAACCCTCACCAGAACCACCAGGGCGATCAGGATGGGCCCTATGAAAGGCACGAACCAGATCAGAGGCATGAACATCAGATGCAGTGACCCAAGAATTATCCTCCTGGCCATATCCCTTCCACTTGACCAGATACTGGAGTCTCCGTCTGGAAACACGGGAGTCTAGGATTTTTTCCACAACGTACTCCAACTCACCCTCAACCAACACCGGAGCAGGAGGCTCAACGGAAGGCACAACCGGTGCCTCATACCTGCGCAATAACGACCGATGAAAAACGTTATGAATAGAAAAGGATGCAGGGAGGTCCAAACGGAAGGAAACAGGGTTAAGAATCTCCAATATTTTATACGGACCGATGAACCGAGGCTTAAACTTAGGAGATGAGACCCTCATAGGGACAAAACGAGAAGACAACCACACCAAATCTCCAACACAAAGCCGAGGACCAACACGACGGTGACGGTTGGCAAAAAGCTGAGTCTTCTCCTGGGACAACTTTAAATTGTCCATCACCTGCCCCCAGATATGATGCAATCTCTCCACCACCGCATCCACTCCAGGACAATCCGAGGATTCCATCTGACCGGAGGAAAATCGAGGATGGAACCCCGAATTACAGAAAAACGGGGAAACCAAGGTGGCAGAGCTGGCCCGATTATTGAGGGCGAACTCCGCCAATGGCAAAAAAGCAACCCAATCATCCTGGTCAGCAGACACAAAACACCTCAGATATGTCTCCAGGGTCTGATTAGTCCGCTCGGTCTGGCCATTAGTCTGAGGGTGAAAAGCAGACGAAAAAGACAAATCTATGCCCATCCTAGCACAAAATGCCCGCCAAAATCTAGACACAAATTGGGTTCCTCTGTCAGAAACGATATTCTCAGGAATACCATGCAAACGAACAACATTTTGAAAAAACAGGGGCACCAACTCGGAAGAAGAAGGCAATTTGGGCAGGGGAACCAAATGAACCATCTTAGAAAAACGGTCACACACCACCCAGATGACAGACATCTTCTGAGAAACAGGCAGATCTGAAATAAAATCCATCGAGATGTGTGTCCAAGGCCTCTTAGGAATAGGCAAGGGCAACAATAATCCACTAGCCCGAGAACAACAAGGCTTGGCCCGAGCACAAACGTCACAAGACTGCACAAAGCCTCGCACATCTCGTGACAGGGAAGGCCACCAGAAGGATCTTGCCACCAAATCCCTGGTACCAAAAATTCCAGGATGACCTGCCAACGCAGAAGAATGCACCTCAGAGATGACTTTACTGGTCCAATCATCAGGAACAAACAGCCTATCAGGCGGACAACGATCCGGTCTATCCGCCTGAAACTCCTGCAAGGCCCGCCGCAGGTCTGGAGAAACGGCTGACAAGATAACTCCCTCCTTAAGAATACCTGTGGGGTCAGAGTTGCCAGGTGAATCAGGCTCAAAACTCCTAGAAAGGGCATCCGCCTTAACATTCTTAGAACCTGGTAGGTACGATACCACAAAATTAAACCGAGAAAAAAATAATGACCAGCGCGCCTGTCTAGGATTCAGGCGCCTGGCGGTCTCAAGATAAATCAAATTTTTGTGGTCAGTCAATACCACCACCTGATGTCTGGCCCCCTCGAGCCAATGGCGCCACTCCTCAAACGCCCACTTCATGGCCAAAAGCTCCCGATTCCCAACATCATAATTCCGCTCAGCGGGCGAAAATTTACGGGAAAAGAAGGCACAAGGCCTCATCACGGCGCAGTCAGAACTTTTCTGCGACAACACTGCCCCAGCTCCGATCTCAGAAGCGTCGACCTCAACCTGAAAAGGAAGAGTCACATCAGGCTGACGCAACACAGGGGCAGAAGAAAAACAGCGCTTAAGCTCCTGAAAGGCCTCCACAGCATCAGGGGACCAATTAGCAACATCAGCACCCTGTCTAGTCAAATCGGTCAATGGCTTAACGACATCCGAAAAACCAGAAATAAATCGACGATAAAAGTTGGCAAAGCCCAAAAATTTCTGAAGACTTTTAAGAGAAGAGGGCTGCGTCCAATCACAAATAGCTTGAACCTTGACAGGATCCATCTCAATGGAAGAGGGAGAAAAAATATATCCCAAAAAGGAAATTCTCTGAACCCCAAAAACGCACTTAGAACCCTTGACACACAGAGAATTAGACCGCAAAACCTGAAAAACCCTCTTAACTTGCCGGACATGAGAGTCCCAGTCATCCGAAAAAATCAGAATATCATCCAGATACACTATCATAAATTTATCCAAAAAATCGCGGAAAATATCATGCATAAAGGACTGGAAGACTGAAGGGGCATTAGAAAGACCAAAAGGCATCACCAAATACTCAAAGTGGCCCTCGGGCGTATTAAATGCGGTTTTCCACTCATCCCCCTGCCTGATCCGCACCAAATTATACGCCCCACGGAGATCAATCTTAGAGAACCACTTGGCCCCCTTTATGCGAGCAAACAAATCAGTCAGCAACGGCAATGGGTATTGATATTTAACCGTGATTTTATTCAAAAGCCGATAATCAATACATGGTCTCAAAGAGCCGTCTTTTTTTGACACAAAGAAAAAACCGGCTCCTAAGGGAGATGACGATGGACGAATATGTCCCTTTTCCAAGGACTCCTTTATATATTCTCGCATAGCAGTATGTTCAGGCACAGACAGATTAAATAAACGACCCTTTGGGTATTTACTACCCGGAATTAAATCTATAGCACAATCGCACTCACGGTGCGGAGGTAGTGAACCAAGCTTGGGTTCTTCAAAGACGTCACGATAGTCAGACAGGAACTCAGGGATTTCAGAGGGGATAGATGATGAAATGGACACCAAAGGTACGTCCCCATGAGTCCCCTTACATCCCCAGCTCAACACAGACATAGCTCTCCAGTCAAGGACTGGGTTGTGAGACTGCAGCCATGGCAATCCCAGCACCAAATCCTCATGTAGATTATACAGCACTAGAAAACGAATAGTCTCCTGGTGATCCGGATTAATACACATAGTCACTTGTGTCCAGTATTGTGGTTTATTATTAGCCAATGGGGTGGAGTCAATCCCCTTCAGAGGAATAAGAGTTTCCAAAGGCTCTACATCATACCCACAACGATTGGCAAAGGACCAATCCATAAGACTCAAAGCGGCGCCAGAGTCGATATAGGCGTCAGTAGTAATAGATGACAAAGAGCAAATCAGGGTCACAGACAAAATAAATTTAGACTGTAAAGTGCCAATGGAAACAGATTTATCAAGCTTTTTAGTACGTTTAGAGCATGCTGATATAACATGAGTAGAATCCCCACAATAGAAACACAACCCATTTTTCCGTCTAAAATTCTGCCGCTCGCTTCTGGACAGAATTCTATCACACTGCATGCTTTCTGGCGTCTTCTCAGTGGACACCGCCAGATGGTGCACTGGTTTGCGCTCCCGCAGACGCCTATCGATCTGAATGGCCATTGTCATGGACTCATTCAGACCCGCAGGCACAGGGAACCCCACCATAACATCCTTAATGGCATCAGAGAGACCCTCTCTGAAAGTAGCCGCCAAGGCACACTCATTCCACTGAGTAAGCACAGACCATTTACGGAATCTTTGGCAGTAAATTTCAGCTTCATCTTGCCCCTGCGATAGGGACATCAAAGTTTTTTCTGCCTGAAGTTCCAAATGAGGTTCCTCATACAGCAAGCCCAAGGCCAAAAAAAACGCATCCACATTGCGCAACGCAGGATCCCCTGGTGCCAATGCAAAAGCCCAGTCTTGAGGGTCGCCGCGGAGCAAGGAAATCACAATCCCAACCTGCTGTGCAGGGTCTCCAGCAGAACGAGATTTCAGGGACAAAAATAGCTTACAATTATTTCTAAAATTCTGAAAGCTAGATCTATTCCCTGAGAAGAATTCCGGCAAAGGAATTCTCGGCTCAGATACCGGAGCATGAATAATAAAATCTTGCAAATTTTGTACTTTCGTGGTGAGATTATTCAAACCTGCAGTTACACTCTGAAGATCCATTATTAACAGGTGAACACAAAGCCATTCAAAGATTATAAGGAGAGAGAAAAAAAAGAAAGACTGCAGCATAGACAGACTGGCAAGTGATCCAATTAAGAGCACAGAAAAAAAAAAAAAAAAAAAAAACTCTCAGCAGACTTCTTATTTCTCTCCTTTCTCAGCCAAGGATTTTAACCCTTTAGTGGGCCGGTCAAACTGTCATGATCTCCATGGCCAGAGAACTAGCATAAGCCTCTATAGGAACAAGCTCTTGGAAGATGTAACTATACTGACCATGAACTAAACCTACCGCATCATCTAGAAGTAGCCAGGTAGCATGTCCTACTTTTTATCCCTATATGCCCAGCGCCGGCCGGAGAACTAAATAATGCTAGCAGAGGGAAATATAAGACCTGACTCACCTCTAGAGAAATGCCCAAAAAAAAGGAGACAGAAGCCCCCCACATATATTGGCGGTGATATGAGATGAAACAACAAACGCAGCAGGAAAATAGTTTTAGCAAATTTGAGGTCCGCTTTCTAGATAGCAGAAGACAGAAAGCATACTTTCATGGTCAGTAGAAAACCCTAACAAAACACATCCAGAAATTACTTTAGGACTCTGGCATTAACTCATAATACCAGAGTGGCAATTCCTGATCAACAAGAGCTTTCCAGACACAGTAACGAAACTGCAGCTGTGAACTGGAACCAAAATACAAAAACAAAACATGGACGAATGTCCAACTTATCTAGTAGATGTCTGGGAGCAGGAACAAGCACAGAGAGGCTTCTGATAACATTGTTGACCGGCAAGCATCTAACAGAGAAGCCAGGTTATATAGCGACACCCAGATCTAATCAGAACAGGTGAACAGGGAAGATGATGTCACAAGTTCAATTCCACCAGTAGCCACCGGGGGAGCCCAGAATCCAAATTCACAACACAGAGTGCCCAGAATGCAGATAACGTTCTGCCTTCTGGTCCCTCCTTAGTCACAGGGGTGACTGAACCAGAGATGGACCCAGAGCAGGTCCCAGAGGGTTCCTGTGGGAAAGGGACCCTGACGTCGCTTCTGGCTGCCACCAGCCAGGAGTTCCAGGCTGCTCTGCACTCAGATGCGAGCTTGGAGAATTTGAGACACCTCGCCGAGACGCCCACCTCCTTGACTGATAAGGAGAGGGTGTCCTGTGTCATGATCTCAATGGCAAGAGATCATAGCATCAGCATATATAGGAACTAGCTCTTGGAAGATGGAAACTGAGCTGACCATGAACTAAACCTAACGCACAACTAGCAGTGGCCGGGTAGCATGCCTGTTGTGAATTTGGATTCTGGGCTCCCCCGGTGGCCGCTTGTGGAATTGGACTTGTCATCCTCTTTCCTGTTTCACCTGATTCCATCAGTAGTGGGTGTCGCTATTTAAGCTCATTTCTCTGGTGGTTTCTTGCCGGTCAACAATGTTATCTGATGCCTCTCAGTGCTTGTTCCTGCTTCTAGACAACTACTGATAAGTTGGACTTTTGTCCATGTTTTGTTTTGCCTATTTGTTCCAGTTCGCAGCTGAAGTTTTGTTACTGTGTCTGGAAAGCTCTCGTCGATCAGGGATTGCTACTCTGGCGTTATGAGTTAATGCCAGAGTTTAAGGTAATCTCTGGATGGTGTTTTGTTAGTATTTTTCTGCTGACCATGAAAGTATACTATCTGTCTTCTGCTATCTAGTAAGCGGACCTCAAATTTGCTAAGACTATTTTCCTGCTGCGTTTGTTGTTTCATCTGAACTCACCGTCATTATATGTGGGGGGCTACTGTCTTCTTTGGAATATTTCTCTAGAGGTGAGCCAGGTCTTATATTTCCCTCTGCTAGCTATTTAGGTCTTAGGCCAGAGCTGGGCATCTAGCGATAAATAGGAAATGCTACCTGGCTATTTCTAGTTGCGCGGCAGGCTTAGTTCATGGTCAGTATAGTTCCATCTTCCGAGAGCTTGTCCCTCTATAGGCTTGCTATGATCTCTGCCTGCAGAGATCATGACAGTTTGACCGGCCACTAAAGTGTTAAAGACCCAGGTTGAGAAAGGAGAGTTATAAGAAGTCTGCTGGAATTTTTTTTTTTTTTTTTTTTTTCCTCCAGTCTGCCTTGCTGCAGTCTTTTTTCTCTCTCTCCTCCTAATCTCTGTATGCTCTGTGTGCACCTGACAATAATGGATCTCCAGAGTGTAACTGCGGGTTTGAATAATCTCATCACGAAAGTACAAAATTTACAAGATTTTGTGGTACATGCTCCGGTATCTGAGCCGAGAATTCCTTTGCCGGAGTTCTTCACAGGGAATAGAGCTAGCTTCCAGAATTTTCGAAATAATTGTAAGCTTTATTTGTCCCTGAAGTCTCGTTCAGCTGGAGACCCTGCTCAGCAGGTTAGGATTGTGATTTCCTTGCTCAGGGGTGACCCTCAAGATTGGGCCTTCTCATTGCCAGCAGGGGATCCTGCGTTACGCGATGTGGATGCGTTTTTTCTGGCCTTGGGCGTGCTTTATGAGGAACCTCATTTGGAACTTCAGGCAGAAAAAACTTTGATGGCACTATCTCAGGGGCAAGACGAAGCTGAAGTTTTCTGCCAAAAATTCCGTAAATGGTCTGTGCTTACTCAGTGGAATGAGTGCGCCTTGGCGGCAACTTTCAGAGAAGGTCTCTCTGATGCCGTTAAGGATGTTATGGTGGGGTTCCCTTTGCCTGCAGGTCTGAATGAGTCCATGACAATGGCTATTCAGATTGATAGGCGTCTGCGGGAGCGCAAACCGATGCACCATCTGGCGGTGTCTATGGAAAAGACGCCAGAAAGTATGCAGTGTGATAGAATTCTGTCCAGGAGCGAGCGACAGAATTTTAGACGGAAGAATGGATTGTGTTTCTATTGTGGGGATTCTACTCATGTTATATCGGCATGCTCTAGGCGTACAAAGAAGCTTGATAAGT
Organism: Ranitomeya variabilis; assembly: GCF_051348905.1. Lineage (NCBI taxonomy): Eukaryota > Metazoa > Chordata > Amphibia > Anura > Dendrobatidae > Ranitomeya > Ranitomeya variabilis. The sequence continues at coordinate 778,884,872 of NC_135232.1, forward strand.
CTGTTTCCATTGGCACCATTCAGTCTAAGTTTATTTTGTCTGTAACCCTGATTTGCTCTTTGTCATCCATTGCCACGGACGCCTATGTTGACTCTGGCGCCGCTCTGAGTCTTATGGATTGGTCCTTTGCCAATCGTTGTGGTTTTGATTTAGAGCCTTTGGAGACTCTTATTCCTCTGAAGGGGATTGACTCCACCCCATTGGCTAATAATAAACCACAATACTGGACACAAGTAACCATGCGTATCAATCCGGATCACCAGGAGATTATTCGTTTCCTGGTGCTGTATAATTTACATGACGATTTGGTACTGGGATTGCCATGGTTGCAGTCTCACAACCCAGTCTTGGACTGGAGAGCTATGTCTGTGTTGAGCTGGGGATGTAAGGGTATTCATGGGGACGTACCTTTGGTTTCAATTTCGTCGTCCATTCCCTCTGAAGTCCCTGAGTTCCTCTCTGATTATCAAGACGTCTTTGACGAACCCAAGCTTGGGTCGTTACCTCCGCACCGTGAGTGCGATTGTGCCATAGATTTGATACCGGGTTGTAAATATCCAAAGGGTCGTTTGTTTAATTTGTCTGTGCCGGAACATGCTGCTATGCGGGAATATATAAAGGAGTCTTTGGAAAAGGGACATATTCGTCCATCTTCTTCTCCCTTGGGAGCTGGGTTTTTCTTTGTCTCAAAAAAAGACGGCTCTTTGAGACCATGTATTGATTATCGGCTTCTGAATAAGATCACTGTTAAGTATCAATACCCATTGCCATTGCTTACTGATTTGTTTGCTCGTATAGAGGGTGCTAAGTGGTTCTCTAAAATTGATCTTCGTGGGGCGTATAATTTGGTGCGGATCAGGCAGGGGGATGAGTGGAAGACCGCATTTAATACGCCCGAGGGCCACTTTGAGTATTTGGTCATGCCTTTTGGTCTTTCTAATGCCCCTTCAGTTTTCCAGTCTTTTATGCATGATATTTTCCGCGATTTTCTGGATAAATTTATGATAATATATCTGGATGATATTCTGATTTTTTCTGATGACTGGGACTCTCATGTCCAGCAGGTCAGGAGAGTTTTTCAGGTTCTGCGGTCTAATTCTTTATGTGTGAAGGGGTCTAAGTGCGTTTTTGGGGTCCAGAAAATTTCCTTTTTGGGGTATATTTTTTCTCCCTCTTCCATTGAGATGGATCCCGTCAAGGTGCAAGCTATTTGTGACTGGACTCAGCCCTCCTCTCTTAAGGGTCTTCAGAGATTTTTGGGCTTTGCCAACTTTTACCGCCGATTTATTGCTGGTTTTTCGGATGTCGTTAAACCACTGACTGATTTGACCAGACAAGGCGCTGATGTTGCTAATTGGTCCCCTCATGCTGTTGAGGCCTTTCAGGAGCTTAAGCGCCGTTTTGCCTCTGCCCCTGTGTTGCGTCAGCCTGATGTGAATCTGCCTTTTCAGGTTGAGGTTGACGCTTCGGAGATCGGAGCTGGGGCAGTGTTGTCGCAGAAAGGTTCCGACTGCTCCGTCATTAGGCCTTGTGCCTTCTTTTCTCGCAAATTTTCGCCCGCAGAGCGGAATTATGATGTTGGGAATCGGGAGCTTTTGGCCATGAAGTGGGCGTTTGAGGAGTGGCGCCATTGGCTCGAGGGGGCTAGGCATCAGGTGGTGGTATTGACTGACCACAAAAATTTGATTTATCTTGAGACTGCCAGACGCCTGAATCCTAGACAGGCGCGCTGGTCTTTATTTTTTTCTCGCTTTAATTTTGTGGTGTCATACCTACCGGGTTCTAAGAATGTTAAGGCAGATGCCCTTTCTAGGAGTTTTGACCCGGACTCTCCTGGTAATTCTGAACCCACAGGTATCCTTAGGGAGGGAGTAATTTTGTCTGCCGTTTCTCCTGATCTGCGGCGGTCCTTGCAAGAGTTTCAGGCGGATAGACCGGATCGTTGTCCGCCTGATAGACTGTTTGTTCCGGATGATTGGACCAGCAGAGTCATCTCTGAGGTACATTCTTCTGCATTGGCAGGTCATCCCGGAATTTTTGGTACCAGGGATTTGGTGGCAAGATCCTTCTGGTGGCCTTCTCTGTCACGAGATGTGCGAGTCTTTGTGCAGTCATGTGACGTTTGTGCTCGGGCCAAGTCTTGTAGTTCTCGGGCTAGCGGACTGCTGTTGCCCTTGCCTATTCCTAAGAGGCCTTGGACACACATCTCGATGGATTTTATTTCAGATCTGCCTGTTTCCCAGAAGATGTCTGTCATCTGGGTGGTCTGTGACCGTTTCTCTAAAATGGTCCATTTGGTTCCTCTGCCCAAGTTGCCTTCTTCTTCTGAGTTGGTTCCTCTGTTTTTTCAGAATGTTGTCCGATTGCACGGTATTCCTGAGAATATTGTTTCTGACAGAGGTACCCAATTTGTGTCTAGATTTTGGCGGGCATTCTGTGCTAGGATGGGCATAGATTTGTCTTTTTCATCTGCTTTTCACCCTCAGACTAATGGCCAGACCGAGCGGACTAATCAGACCCTTGAGACATATCTGAGGTGTTTTGTCTCTGCTGACCAGGATGATTGGGTTGCTTTTTTGCCATTGGCAGAGTTCGCCCTCAATAATCGGGCCAGTTCTTCCACCTTGGTGTCCCCGTTTTTCTGTAATTCGGGGTTTCACCCTCGATTTTCCTCCGGTCAGGTGGAATCCTCGGATTGTCCTGGAGTGGATGCGGTGGTGGAGAGATTGCATCACATCTGGGGGCAGGTTATGGACAATTTGAAGTTGTCCCAGGAGAAGACTCAGCGTTTTGCCAACCGTCATCGTCGTGTTGGTCCTCGGCTTTGTGTTGGAGATTTAGTGTGGTTGTCTTCTCGTTTTGTCCCTATGAGGGTCTCTTCTCCTAAGTTTAAACCTCGGTTCATCGGCCCTTATAGAATATTGGAGATTCTTAATCCTGTTTCTTTCCGTTTGGACCTCCCTGCGTCCTTTTCCATTCATAACGTTTTTCATCGGTCGTTATTGCGCAGGTATGAGGTACCTGTTGTACCTTCTGTTGAGCCTCCTGCTCCGGTGTTGGTTGAGGGTGAGTTGGAGTACGTTGTGGAGAAAATTTTGGACTCTCGTGTTTCCAGACGGAAACTCCAGTATCTGGTCAACTGGAAGGGTTACGGCCAGGAGGATAATTCTTGGGTCAATGCATCTGATGTTCACGCTTCTGATCTTGTTCGTGCCTTCCATAGGGCTCATCCTGGTCGCCCTGGTGGATCTGGTGAGGGTTCGGTGCCCCCTCCTTGAGGGGGGGGTACTGTTGTGAATTTGGATTCTGGGCTCCCCCGGTGGCCGCTTGTGGAATTGGACTTGTCATCCTCTTTCCTGTTTCACCTGATTCCATCAGTAGTGGGTGTCGCTATTTAAGCTCATTTCTCTGGTGGTTTCTTGCCGGTCAACAATGTTATCTGATGCCTCTCAGTGCTTGTTCCTGCTTCTAGACAACTACTGATAAGTTGGACTTTTGTCCATGTTTTGTTTTGCCTATTTGTTCCAGTTCGCAGCTGAAGTTTTGTTACTGTGTCTGGAAAGCTCTCGTCGATCAGGGATTGCTACTCTGGCGTTATGAGTTAATGCCAGAGTTTAAGGTAATCTCTGGATGGTGTTTTGTTAGTATTTTTCTGCTGACCATGAAAGTATACTATCTGTCTTCTGCTATCTAGTAAGCGGACCTCAAATTTGCTAAGACTATTTTCCTGCTGCGTTTGTTGTTTCATCTGAACTCACCGTCATTATATGTGGGGGGCTACTGTCTTCTTTGGAATATTTCTCTAGAGGTGAGCCAGGTCTTATATTTCCCTCTGCTAGCTATTTAGGTCTTAGGCCAGAGCTGGGCATCTAGCGATAAATAGGAAATGCTACCTGGCTATTTCTAGTTGCGCGGCAGGCTTAGTTCATGGTCAGTATAGTTCCATCTTCCGAGAGCTTGTCCCTCTATAGGCTTGCTATGATCTCTGCCTGCAGAGATCATGACACATGCCTACGTTGATTCTAGATGCCCAGCACCAGCCGGAGGACTAAATAAAGCTAGCAGAGGAAAATATTAGTCCTAGCTCACCTCTAGAGAAATACCCCGAAAGGAGACAGAGGCCCCCCACATGTATTGGCGGTGAATCAAGATGAAATAACAAACGTAGTATGAAAATAGGTTTAGCAAATTTGAGGTCCACTTACTACATAGCAGAAGACAGAAAGGACACTTTCATGGTCAGCTAAAAACCCTATCAAAACACCATCCAGAAATTACTTTAAAACTCTGGCCTTAACTCATAACACCAGAGTGGCAATTCCTGTTCACAAGAGCTTTCCAGACACAGTAACGAAACTACAGCTGTGAACTGGAACAAAAATGCAAAAACAAACATGGACAAGAGTCCAACTTATCTAGTAGTTGTCTAGGAGCAGGAACAAGCACAGAGAGGCTTCTGATAACATTGTTGACCGGCAAGCAACTAACAGAGCAGCAAGGTTATATAGCGACTCCCACATCTTGATGGGAACAGGTGAACAGAGAAGATGAAGACACCAGTTCAATTCCACCAGTAGCCACCGGGGGAGCCCAGAATCCAAATTCACAACAGTACCCCCCCCTCAAGGAGGGGGCACCGAACCCTCACCAGAACCACCAGGGCGATCAGGATGGGCCCTATGAAAGGCACGAACCAGATCAGAGGCATGAACATCAGATGCATTCACCCAAGAATTATCCTCCTGGCCGTATCCCTTCCACTTGACCAGATACTGGAGTCTCCGTCTGGAAACACGAGAGTCCAAGATTTTCTCCACAACGTACTCCAACTCACCCTCAACCAACACCGGAGCAGGAGGCTCAACGGAAGGCACAACCGGTACCTCATACCTGCGCAATAATGACCGATGAAAAACGTTATGAATAGAAAAGGATGCAGGGAGGTCCAAACGGAAGGAAACAGGGTTAAGAATCTCCAATATCTTATACGGGCCGATGAACCGAGGCTTAAACTTAGGAGAAGAGACCCTCATAGGGACAAAACGAGAAGACAACCACACCAAGTCCCCAACACGAAGACGAGGACCAACACGACGACGGCGGTTAGCAAAAAGCTGAGTCTTCTCCTGGGACAACCTCAAATTGTCCACCACCTGCCCCCAGATCTGATGCAATCTCTCCACCACAGCATCCACTCCAGGACAATCCGAAGATTCCACCTGACCAGAGGAAAATCGAGGATGAAACCCCGAATTACAGAAAAACGGGGACACCAAAGTGGCAGAGCTGGCCCGATTATTGAGAGCGAACTCCGCCAATGGCAAAAAAGCAACCCAATCATCCTGGTCAGCAGACACAAAACACCTCAGATATGTCTCCAGGGTCTGATTAATCCGCTCAGTCTGGCCATTCGTCTGAGGATGGAAAGCGGACGAAAAAGATAAATCTATGCCCATCCTAGCACAGAATGCCCGCCAAAATCTAGACACGAATTGGGTCCCTCTGTCAGAAACGATATTCTCAGGAATACCATGCAAACGAACAACATTTTGAAAAAACAGAGGAACCAACTCGGAAGAAGAAGGCAACTTGGGCAGAGGAACCAAATGGACCATCTTAGAGAAACGGTCACACACCACCCAGATGACAGACATCTTCTGAGAAACAGGCAGATCTGAAATAAAATCCATCGAGATGTGCGTCCAAGGCCTCTTAGGAATAGGCAAGGGCAACAACAATCCACTAGCCCGAGAACAACAAGGCTTGGCCCGAGCACAAACGTCACAAGACTGCACAAAGCCTCGCACATCTCGTGACAGGGAAGGCCACCAGAAGGACCTTGCCACCAAATCCCTGGTACCAAAAATGCCAGGATGACCTGCCAACGCAGAAGAATGAACCTCAGAGATGACTCTACTGGTCCAATCATCAGGAACAAACAGTTTATCAGGTGGGCAACGATCAGGTCTATCCGCCTGAAACTCCTGCAAGGCCCGCCGCAGGTCTGGAGAGACGGCTGACAATACCACTCCATCCTTAAGGATACCTGTGGGCTCAGAGTTACCAGGCGAGTCAGGCTCAAAACTCCTAGAAAGGGCATCCGCCTTCACATTCTTAGAACCCGGTAGGTATGACACCACAAAATTAAACCGAGAGAAAAATAATGACCAGCGCGCCTGTCTAGGATTCAGGCGCCTGGCGGTCTCAAGATAAACCAAATTTTTGTGGTCAGTCAATACCACCACCTGATGTCTGGCCCCCTCAAGCCAATGGCGCCACTCCTCAAAAGCCCACTTCATGGCCAAAAGCTCCCGATTCCCAACATCATAATTCCGCTCAGCGGGCGAAAATTTACGGGAAAAGAAGGCACAAGGCCTCATCACGGAGCAGTCAGAACTTTTCTGCGACAACACTGCCCCAGCTCCGATCTCAGAAGCGTCGACCTCAACCTGAAAAGGTAGAGCAACATCAGGCTGACGCAACACAGGGGCAGAGGAAAAACGGCGCTTAAGCTCCCGAAAGGCCTCCACAGCATCAGGGGACCAATCAGCAACATCAGCACCCTTCTTAGTCAAATCAGTCAGTGGTTTAGCAATATCCGAAAAACCAGCAATAAATCGACGATAAAAGTTAGCAAAGCCCAAAAATTTCTGAAGACTCTTAAGAGAAGAGGGCTGCGTCCAATCACAAATAGCTTGAACCTTGACAGGATCCATTTCAATGGAAGAGGGGGAAAAAATATATCCCAAAAAGGAAATCCTCTGTACCCCAAAAACACACTTAGAACCCTTCACACACAAAGAATTAGACCGCAAAACCTGAAAAACCCTCCTGACTTGCTGGACATGAGAGTCCCAGTCATCCGAAAAAATCAGAATATCATCCAGATACACAATCATAAATTTATCCAAATAATCGCGAAAAATATCATGCATAAAGGACTGGAAAACTGACGGAGCATTTGAAAGACCAAAAGGCATCACTAAATACTCAAAGTGGCCCTCGGGCGTATTAAATGCGGTTTTCCACTCATCCCCCTGCCTGATTCGCACCAAATTATACGCCCCACGAAGGTCAATCTTAGAGAACCACTTGGCCCCCTTTATGCGAGCAAACAAATCAGTCAGCAACGGCAATGGGTATTGATATTTAACAGTGATTTTATTCAAAAGCCGATAATCAATACATGGTCTCAAAGAGCCGTCTTTTTTTGACACAAAGAAAAAACCGGCTCCTAAGGGAGATGACGATGGACGAATATGTCCCTTTTCCAAGGACTCCTTTATATATTCACGCATAGCAGCATGTTCAGGCACAGACAGATTAAATAAACGACCCTTTGGGTATTTACTACCCGGGATTAAATCTATGGCACAATCGCACTCTCGGTGCGGAGGTAACGAACCAAGCTTGGATTCTTCAAAGACGTCACGATAGTCAGACAGGAACTCAGGAATTTCAGAGGGAATAGATGATGAAATGGAAACCACAGGTACATCCCCATGAGCCCCCTTACATCCCCAGCTCAACACAGACATAGCTTTCCAGTCGAGGACTGGGTTGTGAGATTGCAGCCAAGGCAATCCAAGCACCAACACATCATGTAGATTATACAGCACCAGAAAGCGAATAATCTCCTGGTGATCCGGATTAATACGCATAGTTACTTGTGTCCAGTATTGTGGTTTATTATTAGCCAATGGGGTGGAGTCAATCCCCTTCAGAGGAATAGGAGTCTCCAAAGGCTCTAAATCATACCCACAGCGTTTGGCAAAGGACCAATCCATAAGACTCAAAGCGGCGCCAGAGTCGACATAGGCGTCCGTGGTAATAGATGACAAAGAGCAAATCAGGGTCACAGATAGAATAAACTTAGACGGTAAGGTGCAAATGGAAACAGATTTACCAAGCTTTTTAGTGCGCTTAGAGCATGCTGATATAACATGAGTAGAATCACCACAATAGAAACACAACCCATTTTTCCGTCTAAAATTCTGCCGCTCGCTTCGGGACAGAATTCTATCACACTGCATACTCTCTGGCGATTTCTCAGTGGACACCGCCAGATGGTGCACTGGTTTGCGCTCCCGCAAACGCCTATCGATCTGAATAGCCATTGTCATGGACTCATTCAGACCCGCAGGCACAGGGAACCCCACCATAACATCCTTAATGGCATCAGAGAGACCCTCTCTGAAAGTCGCCGCCAGGGCGCACTCATTCCACTGAGTAAGCACAGACCATTTACGGAATCTTTGACAGTAAATTTCCGCTTCATCTTGCCCCTGAGATAGGGACATCAAAGTTTTTTCTGCCTGAAGCTCCAAATGAGGTTCGTCATAAAGCAACCCCAAGGCCAGAAAAAACGCATCCACATTGAGCAACGCAGGATCCCCTGGTGTCAATGAAAAAGCCCAGTCTTGAGGGTCGCCCCGGAGCAAGGAAATCACAATCCTGACCTGCTGTGCAGGATCTCCGGCAGAGCGAGATTTCAGGGACAAAAATAATTTGCAATTATTTCGAAAATTCTGAAACCCAGATCTATTCCCCGAGAAAAATTCCGGCAAAGGAATTCTCGGCTCAGATACAGGTGCATGACAAACAAAATCTTGCAAATTTTGTACCTTCGTGGCGAGATTATTCAAACCTGCAGTTACACTCTGAAGATCCATTGCAAACAGGTGAACACAGAGCCATTCAAAGGAGAGAAAAAAAAAAAAAAAAAAAAAAAAATTTCAGCAGACTACTTATTTCTCTCCTTTCTCAGCCAAGGATTTTAACCCTTTAGTGGGCCGGTCAAACTGTCATGATCTCAATGGCAAGAGATCATAGCATCAGCATATATAGGAACTAGCTCTTGGAAGATGGAAACTGAGCTGACCATGAACTAAACCTAACGCACAACTAGCAGTGGCCGGGTAGCATGCCTACGTTGATTCTAGATGCCCAGCACCAGCCGGAGGACTAAATAAAGCTAGCAGAGGAAAATATTAGTCCTAGCTCACCTCTAGAGAAATACCCCGAAAGGAGACAGAGGCCCCCCACATGTATTGGCGGTGAATCAAGATGAAATAACAAACGTAGTATGAAAATAGGTTTAGCAAATTTGAGGTCCACTTACTACATAGCAGAAGACAGAAAGGACACTTTCATGGTCAGCTAAAAACCCTATCAAAACACCATCCAGAAATTACTTTAAAACTCTGGCCTTAACTCATAACACCAGAGTGGCAATTCCTGTTCACAAGAGCTTTCCAGACACAGTAACGAAACTACAGCTGTGAACTGGAACAAAAATGCAAAAACAAACATGGACAAGAGTCCAACTTATCTAGTAGTTGTCTAGGAGCAGGAACAAGCACAGAGAGGCTTCTGATAACATTGTTGACCGGCAAGCAACTAACAGAGCAGCAAGGTTATATAGCGACTCCCACATCTTGATGGGAACAGGTGAACAGAGAAGATGAAGACACCAGTTCAATTCCACCAGTAGCCACCGGGGGAGCCCAGAATCCAAATTCACAACAGTCCTGGGAGCAAGGGAGGCTGTACCAGGAGACAGTACCCAGTAAATCTCAAAAGGAGTGGCTGAGGGAAAGACAGCTGGTCGTACCAATTCAGGGGTGAGTTGTTGTGGATTGCCCATGAGATCCCACTCGCTGGACACTTGGGGATCAGCAAAACTAAGGCCTGGCTGTCTCAACACTTCTATTGGCCCAAGATGGGGACAGATGTGACAAACTACTGCCGCTCCTGTATCACCTGCCAAAGAGTGGGGAAGGCGGGGCCTGCTCTTAAGGCTCCCCTGATCCCTTTGCCAGTGATAGAGGAGCCTTTATAGAGGATCGCGATGGACATTGTGGGCCAGCTGGCCATCCCCAGCAGCTCTGGAAAGCAATATATCCCCACTGTGGTAGACTACGCTACCCAGTTTTCAGAGGCAGTGGCTCTGTCCTCAACTAGGGTGGATATGGTGGCGGATGCACTGTTGGCCATCTTTTCACTGGTAGGATTTCCCAAGAAGATGCCGACTGACTAAGGGACCCAATTCATGTCTCGCCTAATGGAGGCTCTCTGTAAGAGAATGCAGGTGAAGCGTCTGGTATCGAGTGCATATCACCCCCAGACCAATGGTTTGTGTGAGCACTTCAACAGTACCCTCAAACAGATGCTACGCATGCTGTTTGAGACCCAAGGACGCAACTGGGAGTGGTACCTCCCACACCTGCTATTCATTTACCGAGAAATTCCACAGTCCTCGACGGGGTTCTCCCCCTTTGAGCTCCTGCATGGCAGGTGAGCCAGGGAACCCTTGGGTTGGTAAGGGAATCCTGGGAAGAGGAGCCGAACCCTTCAGAAGTGTCCATCGTGGATTATGTCATGCGCTTCCATGACAAAATGCAGACCTTGACGCAGTTGGTGCATGATAACATGACGCAGGCTCAGGCTCACCAGAAAAACTGGTATGACCACAACTCCCGCGAGCAGACCTACTAGGTGGATCAAAAGGTGTGGATGCTTGTCCCCGTACCAAAGGATAAGCTTCAGGCAGCCTGGGAAGGCCCGTACGTTGTCCACCAACAGCTCAACCCAGTCACATACGTGGTCACGCTTGACCACGCTCAGGGTAGGCGAAAGGCCTTCCATGTCAATATGATGAAGCCTCATCATGAACATGAAGCCTGCATCCTACCGGTCTGAAACCCACCCGAGGACAGGGAGGAAGATGCTGGCCATGCTGGCCCAAGCCAAGACCGGTGGGTTCATCGAGGCCTTGCTATCTGAACCCCAGTGGTCGCAGTTGCAGACCATGCTGGAACCCTTTTGGGTCATGTTCTCCAACCGACCTGGAAGGACTGAGTTAGTGGTCCATGAGGTGGACACCGGGAATCATGCCCCACTACAGTGAACACCCTATTGGATCTCCGAGCAGATTATGCGCCAGTAGATCGATGAGATGCTACAGGTGGGGGAGATTCAACGGTCCAAAAGCGTGTGGGCCTCACCTGTGGTCCTCGTGACAAAGAAGGATTGGACCACCCGGTTCTGCGTGGACTACAGGGGACTCAATGCCATCACAGCCTCTGACGCGCACACAATGACACGCATCGAGGAGCTGCTTGAGTGGTTAGCTGGCGCAAAATATCTGTCCATTGTGGATTTGAGTCGGGGATACTGGCAGATTCCCCTGAGCCCCAAGGCGCAGGAGAAATCCACCTTTATCACCCCCTTTGGACTGTACGAGTCCACGGTCATGCCCTTCGGCATGAAGAATGCCCCTGCCACTTTCCAGCAGATGGTCAACCACCTGCTTCAGGGACTGGAGAAGTGGCGTACTTGGATGACATTGCCATCTTCAGTTCCTCCTGGGAGGAAACCTGCAGCATCTACAGGAGGTGCTCAGGTGAATTCACCAAGCAGGACTGACCATCAAGTCGGGAAAGTGCCAGATGGACATGAGCGAGGTCCACTACCTAGGGCACCGGGTAGGCAGGGGCTCCATGAGGCCAGTGCCTGGGAAAGTGGATGCGATCGCGTCCTGGCCCACTGCTAGGACCAAAAAACAGGTGATGTCCTTCTTGGTCACTGTCGGATACTATAAGCACTTTGTACAGAACTAAAGTAGCCTGGAAAAAACCCTTGACGGACCTCACCAGGAAGAGGCTACCCCAAACAGTTGAATGGATGGACGGCTGTTGTGAATTTGGTTTTTGGGCTCCCCCGGTGGTCACTGGTGGTACTGGACTTGTGTGCTTCACTTTCTCTGTTCACCTGTTTCCATCAGGATATGGGAGTATCCTATTTAGCCTTGCTGCTCAGTTATTCTAGTGCCGGCCATCAATGTAACCAGAGCCTTTCGGTTGCATGTTCCTGCTTCTAGACTACTATCAGCTAAGTTGGACTCTTAGTCCTAAGTTTGTTTGCATTTTTGTTCCAGTTCACAGTTATGTTATGTTTCTGTAGCTGGAAGCTCTTGTGGGCCGAAATTACCACTCCGGTGTCATGAGTTGACACATGAGTCTTAAAGTAATTTCTGGATGGTATTTTAATAGGGTTTTCAGCTGACCGTGAAGTTCCCTATTGTATCTTCTTACTATCTAGTAAGCGGACCTCGCTTTGCTGAACCTACCTTCATACTGCGTATGTCTTTTCCTCTGAACTCACCGTCAATATATGTGGGGGGCTTCTTTCTCCTTTTTGGGGGAATTTCCCTAGAGGTAAGCCAGGTCTGTTTTTTCCTCTATTAGGGTTAGTTAGTTCTCCGGCTGGCGCTGGGCGTCTAGGGATAAAACGTAGGTACGTCACCCGGCCACTGTTAGTTGTGTGGTAGGTTTAGCTCACGGTCAGCTCGAGATTCCATCACCCAAGAGCTAGTCTGTTATTTAAGTTCTCTGACGTTCCCTTGCCATTGGGAACCATGACAGTATGGCCGGCCAAGGGTTAAAACCGTTGGCAGAAGAAAGGAGAGAAAAAGAAGTCTGCAGATTTTTTTTTTTTTTTTTTTCCTTCTGAGCTTGCTCTATAGTTTACTCAGTTGCATTTCTGCTCTAATTGCAGCCTTTGCCTCTCTCTCTCCTTCTAATCCTTGAATGGCTCTGATCTCACCTGATTAAAAGGGATCCTCAGAGTTTGGCTACAGGTTTGAATAATCTTGCTACGAAGGTTCAAAATTTACAGGATTTTGTTATTCATGCTCCTATATCTGAACCTAGAATTCCTATACCAGAATTTTTCTCCGGGGATAGATCTCGTTTCCTGAATTTCAAATATATTTGTAAATTATTTCTTTCCCTGAGATCTCGCTCCGCTGGAGATCCCGCACAGCAGGTTAGGATAGTAATTTCCTTGCTGCGGGGTGACCCTCAGGATTGGGCATTTGCGTTGGTACCCGGGGATCCTGCGTTGCTCAATGTGGATGCGTTTTTTCTGGCTTTGGGGTTGCTTTATGAGGAACCTAATTTAGAGATTCAGGCTGAAAAAACTTTGATGGCCCTATCTCAAGGGCAAGATGAAGCTGAAATATACTGCCAAAAATTTCGTAAATGGTCTGTGCTTACTCAGTGGAATGAGTGCGCCCTGGCGGCGAATTTCAGAGAGGGTCTCTCTGATGCCATTAAAGATGTTATGGTGGGGTTCCCTGCACCTACAGGTCTGAATGAGTCCATGACAATGGCTATTCAGATTGATCGGCGTTTGCGGGAGCGCAAACCTGTGCACCATTTGGCGGTGTCTTCTGAGAAGGCTCCAGAAAATATGCAATGTGATAGAATTCTGTCCAGAAGCGAACGGCAGAATTTTAGGCGAAAAAATGGGTTGTGCTTCTATTGTGGTGATTCAACTCATGTTATATCAGCATGCTCTAAACGTACAAAAAAGGTTGATAAGTCTATTTCAATTGGCACTTTACAGTCTAAGTTTATTTTGTCTGTGACCTTGATTTGTTCATTATCGTCAATTACCGCGGATGCCTATGTCGACTCTGGCGCCGCTTTGAGTCTTATGGATTGGTCCTTTGCCAGGCGCTGTGGGTTTGATCTAGAGCCTCTGGAAGTTCCTATACCTCTGAAGGGTATTGACTCTACACCATTGGCTAGTAATAAACCACAATACTGGACACAAGTGACTATGCGTATGAATCCAGACCATCAGGAGACGATTCGCTTCCTTGTGTTGTACAATCTACATGATGTTTTGGTGCTCGGATTGCCATGGTTACAATCTCATAACCCAGTTCTTGACTGGAAAGCAATGTCTGTGTTAAGCTGGGGATGTCAGGGGGCTCATGGGGACGTACCTTTGGTTTCCATTTCGTCATCTATTCCCTCTGAGATTCCGGAATTTTTATCTGATTATCGTGATGTTTTTGAGGAGCCTAAGCTTGGTTCACTACCTCCTCACAGAGATTGCGATTGTACCATAGATCTGATTCCGGGCAGTAAATTTCCAAAGGGTCGTTTATTTAATCTATCTGTACCTGAACATGCTGCTATGCCAGAATTTATTAAGGAGTCCCTGGAAAAGGGACATATTCGTCCTTCTTCATCTCCCTTAGGAGCCGGTTTTTTCTTTGTATCTAAAAAAGATGGCTCTTTGAGGCCGTGTATTGATTATCGACTCTTGAATAAAATTACAGTCAGATATCAGTATCCTCTGCCACTGCTGACTGATTTGTTTGCTCGAATAAAAGGGGCTAAGTGGTTCTCTAAGATTGATCTCCGTGGGGCGTATAATTTGGTGCGAATTAAGCAGGGGGATGAGTGGAAAACCGCATTTAATACGCCCGAGGGCCATTTTGAGTATTTAGTAATGCCTTTTGGTCTTTCAAATGCCCCTTCAGTCTTTCAGTCCTTTATGCATGACATTTTCCGGGAATATTTGGATAAATTCATGATCGTGTATCTGGATGATATTTTGATTTTTTCGGATGACTGGGATTCTCATGTCCAACAGGTCAGGAGGGTTTTTCAGGTTTTGCGGGCTAATTCCTTGTGTGTGAAGGGTTCTAAGTGTATTTTTGGGGTTCAAAAGATTTCTTTTTTGGGGTACATTTTTTCCCCCTCTTCCATTGAGATGGATCCTGTCAAGGTTCGGGCTATTTGTGATTGGACGCAACCTTCTTCGCTTAAGAGCCTTCAGAAATTTTTGGGCTTTGCTAATTTTTATCGTCGATTTATAACTGGTTTTTCTGATGTTGCTAAACCTTTGACTGATTTGACCAAAAAGGGTGCTGATGTTGCTGATTGGTCCCCTGCTGCTGTGGAGGCCTTTCGGGAGCTTAAGCGCCGCTTTTCTTCCGCCCCTGTGTTGCGTCAGCCTGATGTTACTCTTCCTTTTCAGGTTGAGGTCGATGCTTCCGAGATCGGAGCTGGGGCGGTCTTGTCGCAGAAAAGTTCCGATTGCTCCGTGATGAGACCTTGTGCGTTCTTTTCTCGAAAGTTTTCGCCCGCCGAGCGAAATTATGATATTGGTAATCGGGAGCTTTTGGCTATGAAGTGGGCTTTTGAGGAGTGGCGTCATTGGCTTGAGGGGGCTAGACATCAGGTGGTGGTATTGACCGATCACAAGAATTTGATTTATCTTGAGTCTGCCAGGCGCCTGAATCCTAGACAGGCGCGCTGGTCGTTGTTTTTCTCTCGGTTTAATTTTGTGGTCTCATACTTACCAGGTTCTAAAAATGTGAAGGCGGATGCCCTTTCTAGGAGTTTTGAGCCTGATTTCCCTGGTGATTCTGAACCTACAGGTATCCTTAAGGATGGGGTGATATTATCTGCTGTTTCCCCAGACCTGCGACGGGCTTTGCAGGAGTTTCAGGCGGATAGACCTGATTGTTGCCCGCCTGGTAGACTGTTTGTTCCTGATGATTGGACCAGTAGAGTCATCTCGGAGGTTCATTCTTCTGCGTTGGCAGGTCATCCCGGGATCTTTGGTACCAGGGATTTGGTGGCTAGGTCCTTCTGGTGGCCTTCTCTGTCTCGAGATGTACGAGTTTTTGTGCAGTCTTGTGATGTTTGTGCTCGGGCCAAACCTTGTTGTTCTTGGGCTAGCGGATTGTTGTTATCTTTGCCTATTCCAAAGAGGCCTTGGACTCACATCTCTATGGATTTTATTTCTGATCTCCCTGTTTCTCAGAAAATGTCTGTCATCTGGGTGGTGTGTGACCGTTTTTCAAAGATGGTTCATTTGGTGACCTTGCCTAAGTTGCCGTCCTCTTCCGAGTTGGTTCCTCTGTTTTTTCAAAATGTGGTTCGCTTGCATGATATTCCGGAGAATATCGTTTCTGACAGGGGGACCCAGTTCGTGTCTAGATTTTGGCGGGCGTTCTGTGCTAGGATGGGCATTGATTTGTCTTTTTCGTCTGCGTTCCATCCTCAGACTAATGGCCAGACTGAGCGAACTAATCAGACCTTGGAGACTTATTTGAGGTGTTTTGTGTCTGCGGATCAGGATGACTGGGTTGCCTTTTTGCCTTTGGCGGAGTTTGCCCTCAATAATCGGGCTAGTTCTGCCACTTTGGTTTCTCCTTTCTTTTGCAATTCGGGGTTTCATCCTCGCTTTTCTTCTGGTCAGGTGGAGTCTTCGGATTGTCCTGGAGTGGATACTGTGGTGGATAGGTTGCATCGGATTTGGGGACAGGTGGTGGACAATTTGGAGTTGTCCCAGGAGAAGACTCGGCATTTTGCTAACCGCCGTCGTCGTGTTGGTCCTCGTCTTCGTGTTGGGGACTTGGTGTGGTTGTCTTCTCGTTTTGTCCCTATGAGGGTTTCTTCTCCTAAGTTTAAGCCTCGGTTCATCGGCCCGTATAAGATTTTGGAGATTCTTAACCCTGTGTCCTTTCGATTGGACCTCCCGGCATCTTTTTCTATCCATAATGTCTTCCATCGGTCATTATTGCGCAGGTATGAGGTACCGGTTGTGCCTTCCGTTGAGCCTCCCGCTCCGGTGTTGGTTGAGGGTGAATTGGAGTACGTTGTGGAGAAGATCTTGGACTCCCGTGTTTCCAGACGGAAACTTCAGTATCTGGTCAAGTGGAAGGGCTACGGTCAGGAGGATAATTCTTGGGTGACAGCCTCTGATGTTCATGCCTCTGATTTGGTCCGTGCCTTTCATAGGGCTCATCCTGATCGCCCTGGTGGTTCTTGTGAGGGTTCGGTGCCCCCTCCTTGAGGGGGGGGGTACTGTTGTGAATTTGGTTTTTGGGCTCCCCCGGTGGTCACTGGTGGTACTGGACTTGTGTGCTTCACTTTCTCTGTTCACCTGTTTCCATCAGGATATGGGAGTATCCTATTTAGCCTTGCTGCTCAGTTATTCTAGTGCCGGCCATCAATGTAACCAGAGCCTTTCTGTTGCATGTTCCTGCTTCTAGACTACTATCAGCTAAGTTGGACTCTTAGTCCTAAGTTTGTTTGCATTTTTGTTCCAGTTCACAGTTATGTTATGTTTCTGTAGCTGGAAGCTCTTGTGGGCCGAAATTACCACTCCGGTGTCATGAGTTGACACATGAGTCTTAAAGTAATTTCTGGATGGTATTTTAATAGGGTTTTCAGCTGACCGTGAAGTTCCCTATTGTATCTTCTTACTATCTAGTAAGCGGACCTCGCTTTGCTGAACCTACCTTCATACTGCGTATGTCTTTTCCTCTGAACTCACCGTCAATATATGTGGGGGGCTTCTTTCTCCTTTTTGGGGGAATTTCCCTAGAGGTAAGCCAGGTCTGTTTTTTCCTCTATTAGGGTTAGTTAGTTCTCCGGCTGGCGCTGGGCGTCTAGGGATAAAACGTAGGTACGTCACCCGGCCACTGTTAGTTGTGTGGTAGGTTTAGCTCACGGTCAGCTCGAGATTCCATCACCCAAGAGCTAGTCTGTTATTTAAGTTCTCTGACGTTCCCTTGCCATTGGGAACCATGACAGACGGCTATGAGGTGGCTTTCCGTTCTTTGAAAACGGCCCTGTGAAACTCCTCCGTGTTAAAAGCAGTCAACAGCAGTCGACCTTTCCTGGTACAGACCAACGCCAGCGAGTTTGGCCTCTGTGCTGTGCTCAGCCAGGTCAACTCAGGGAACCAAGAGCACCCCGTGTTGTACCTGAGCCGGAAGCTTCTGCCGAGGGAAGTGGCCTATTCCACCATCGAGAAGGAGTGCCTGGCCATGGTCTGGGTCCTGCAATGTTTGCAGCACTACCTGTACAGTCGCACCTTCACTGTGGTGACCGACCACAACCCTCTATGCTGGCTACAATCCGTGTCTGGAAACAATGGAAGTTTGCTCCACTGGAGCCTTGCCCTCCAGCAGTACGACTTTACAGTCAAACACAAAATGGGCAGTGAGCATGGCAATGCAGATGGGTTGCTCCACCGGGGCGAACCTGCTGAGGTGCGCATAGAGGAGTACCAAGAGGTCTTGCCTCCGTAGCGTAGTCTGTTGTGAACTCTATTTTTGGGCTCCCTCTAGTGGTCACAAGCGGTACTGTGTAGTGTTGTCTTTCTGCAGGTGGCTGCATCAGCTGGTTCGTTATCCTTGGTTGGTTTCCTATTTAGCTCACCTGGATACTCAGTTCCTTGCCTGCTATCAATGTATTCAGTGCTCTTCAGATTCCTTGTGACTACCTTGCTCCCAGTCTTTCCAAGACAAGCTAAGTTTTTGTTTGTTCATTTTTTGATTATCAGCATTCATCATGTTTCTTGTCCAGTTTGCTAAAATGTGATTTCCTCGCTTGCTGGTTGCTCTAGGGGACTGAGTTTCTCCCCCCACACCGTTAGTTGGTGCGGGGGTTCTTGAAATCTCAGAGTGGATATTTTGTAAGGGTTTTTTACTGACCGCATAGATTCCCTTTTCTATTTTCTGCTATCTAGTATTAGTGGGCCTCATTTGCTTAATCTGCTTTCACCCCTGTGTATGTGCCTTCCTCTTACCTCACCGTTATTATTTGTTGGGGGCTTCTATATCTTTGGGGATTATTTCTCTGGAGGCAAGAGAGGTCTTTCTTTCTCTCTAGGGGTAGTTAGTTCCTCAAGCTGGCTTGAGACGTCTAGGATTTTTAGGCACGTTCACCGGCTACTTCTAGTGTGTTTGGATAGGTTCAGATTTGCGGTCAGTCCAGTTTGCCACCTCCCTAGAGCTTGTCCTATGTTTGTTACTTAGCTGGAGTAATTTGTGATCCTCAGCCACTAAGGATCATAACAGTAGTCCAAAAGGGGGAGGTGTCCGGAAATATGACGTAATGTCTTGTCCCAATTGCACTTCCAGAACTTTCCACTGCATTTGCTGACACAAAAGCAAAGCCCTATGGCATACACATGCTGTGGGCTTTCTGACCCCCCTCTTCACTCTGCCTGTCAGCTCTGTGTAATTCTAAACCCCTCATCCCCCCCGCCTGATACCAGCTATAACTTTCAAACCCCATGGGACTTCTTTTTTCATTAAAATGTACGTATAATGGCACTGATCAGGGATAGAAATAAAAAAGTTACATATTCCGGATGTCCACGGAGAGATCTATAACTCACTGAAATCGTTAGGATCAAAACCCAATGAAATGCAAGGAACAGATTTCTCCGTAAGCGGGTCATATATCCACTTTGTGTTTATACTTAAATAAAACCCCATGTCGTATTGAGCATAGTGATAATTTTGTCTTTCTTCTACGAGGTTCATAAGTTCATACGCCGAGAGATGTGTAGAGATGGTTTTTCATATCTTTAAGAAAGGGGAGTATTCAGCCACCCAATGAGGTCACCACAGGGGGAGTGCCTTGGTTTTGGGCACAAGTATAAGATAGTGAGACCTCATTTTGCAGTAGTCTTTGTCCGGGATGCTAGCTGAGAGATGCTGTGTGATTCATCTGGATGTATCTCCCTTCCTCCGCACCGCATGGTCTGCTGTGAAATGACATAAGCAACTGTAAGTTTATCTTCATCTTTAATCCCTGTTATTTTTGTAATTGTCTGTACATACGATACTTGTCTCCTTTTATAATATCTTTTGATATGTTTGTAAACACTGCTTACCTTTTGGAGTAAAATATATAAAATTACTAGCTTCGTTTCTCCTTGCTCTATGCCGTACTGTCACGTTCTCTGAAATAAATTATGCTACTAATTGGGTTGGCTCCCAACCCATTATTAATTCAGGAATAGGAGCTGGTAGCAGCGGAAGTGTCCTGAGCCATTGGGAAAACTGGTAGCGACGGACGGCGTTGATAATTATTGTTCTTGCCTGAGTGGGACTAGTTATTTCGCCCTCGCTGTAGTGTGCCCATTAGCCAGTACAGAGCAGGGCAGCCTTTCTGGCGACTAAATATCCTAGGTGCAGTACCCTGTCTGACCTGAGGGTAAGGGGGGCACCAGAGAGCTGCAAGTTCCAAATTGGAACTGGGAAGTGGGATATAGATAAATCCCTTTCAGAAAAGAACCGGGCCCAACCAAACAACCCCGGCTCATGACATATTGGTGTCAGTGGTGGGGATGATAAAAATGTCCCCCTGTGATTCATGACAACCCCTTTAAATTTTTCACTCTTTGTTTCATTGCAACCTTTTGGTAAATTGAAAAAAAGTTCATTTTTTTCTCATTAATGTACACTCTGCACCCCATCTTGACTGAAAAATCTGAAATATAGTAATTTTTGCAAATTTATTAAAAAAGAAAATCTGAAGTATCACATGGTCGTAAGTATTCAGACCCTTTGCTCAGTATTGAGTAGAAGCACCCTTTTGAGCTTGTAGAGCCATAAGTCTTCTTGGCAATATTGCAACAAGTTTTTCACACCTGGATTTGGGGATCATCTTCCATTCTTCCTAGCAGATCCTCTCCAGTTTCATCAGGTTGGATGGTGAACGTTGGTGGACAGCCATTTTCAGGTCTCTCCAGAGATGCTCTATTGGGTTTAGGTCAGGGTTCTGGCTGGGCCAGTCAAGAATGGTCACAGAGTTGTTCTGGAGCCACTCCTTTGTTATTTTAGCTGTGTGCTTAGGGTCATTGTCTTGTTGGAAGGTGAACTTTCGGCCAAGTCTGAGGTTCAGAGCACTCTGGAAGGGGTTTTCATCCAGGATATCTCTGTACTTGGTCGCATTCATGTTTCCTTCAATGACAACCAGTCATCCTGTCTCTGCAGCTGAAAAACATCCCCATAGCATGATGCTGCCTTCACCAAGTTTCACTGTTGGGATTGTATTGGGCAGGTGATGAGCAGTGCCTGGTTTTCTCCACACATACCGCTTAGAAATATCACCAAAAAGGTCTATCTTTGTCTCATCAGACCAGAGAATCTTATTTCTCATAGTCTGGGAGTCCTTCATGTGTTTTTTTTAGCAAACTCTATGTGGGCTTTCAAATGTCTTACACTGAGGAGAGGCTTCCATCCGGCCACTTTGCCATAAAGGCCCGATTGGGGAAGGGCTGCAGTGATAATTGACTTTGTGGAACTTTCTCCCATCTCCCTACTGCATCTCTGGAGCTCAACCACAGTGCTCTTGGGATTCTTCTTTACCTCTCTCACCAAGGCTCTTCTCCCACGATTGCTCAATTTGGTGGATGGCCAGGTCAAGGAAGACTTCTGGTGGTCCCAAACTTCTTTCCTTTAAAGAATTATGGAGGCCACTGTGCTCTTAGGAACCTTGAGTACTGCAGAAATTCTGTTGTAATCTTGGCCAGATCTATGCCTTGCCACAATTCTGTCTCTGAGCTCCTTGGCCAGTTCCTTTGACCTCATGATTCTCATTTGGTCTGACATGCATTGTGAGCTGTGATTTCCAAATCAAGTTCTATCAGTTTAAATAAATACAGTTGGCCTCCAATGAAGGAATAGAACCATCTCAGGGAGGATCACAAGGAAATGGACAGCATGTGACTTAAATATGAGTTTCTGAGCAAAGGGCCTGAATACTTATGACCATATGATATTTCTAGAGTGCCCTACCAGGGCAGCGGGGTACTCGGTACCGGGTCCGGTCTTAAAGGGGATGTCATGGTGGCTGCGACCCGGTCCATGGCCCTGGGCGTCAAATTAAAGGGGAAAGGTCTTTTAAGGGGAATTGTGATAAAGTCTGTCATGGCGCCACCTGTGGTGTTCGGTCAATAGGGGGACCGATGCTGCTTTAAAGGGGTCCTCTGGGGGATGTTGTTGCAGCAATGATGGTGAAGCTTCCCACAGGTGAAGCGGAGTCCCCAGGGCTCCCAAGGTGTGTGGCAAGGTGGTGAATGCCAACAAATAAGTGGAGGACACAAGTTGTAAAGTCTTTACCTGGTTTACTGAAGATGTAGTAGTCCACAGTCCAGGGTACCAGGTTCACGTGTCCTGTGGTCCGGCCAGCTCAGAGGCAATGGGAGAATCTCCTTTCCAGTTGAGGTCCGTGAGCCTTTCTGCTCGCGCTTGTATGCGAGGTCCTTGCTGATGCTCACTACATTCAACCCCTCTGGTTATCTTCCTCTCCTGGAGCTGCAGCTCACACTTCTGCTGAACGACCCACTGTCTGTTCTCACTGCTCTCTTACACTTTCTGCCAATAGCTGCAGACTCCCATGTCTGCTCAGCTGCGCTCCTTTCTTACCAGCTCCGCCTAAGCTGATTTTCCCAGACAAGCTCCTCTCTGGCAATCTCTATTCAACTCTCATTCTTTCCAGGGGCTGCATTACTTTCTTGTGCATGCACGGCCCCTCTGCTCCAGACATCCTTTCTCCTCAGTGTCTCTCTCAGACTGACCTAACTCCTCCTCCAGACCAGGACACTTAAAGCTCAGGGAAGCTCCCCTGAATCCGGGTCCTGAGCTCTCCCTCCTGGCCTAGAGTTGGAATGTGTTGCATGTGAGTGCCTTACCTGGTAAAAAAGGAAATTCCCATTGCCTCCAAGCATGATATCGCCTTCCCCGAAAGGAAGGCAACATTACTGTCCCCTGGGATGTTACATTTCAGTTTTACTTTTTCATTACATTTGCAAAAATGTCTACATTTCTGTTTTTTTCAGTCAAGATGGGGTGCAGAGTGTACATTAATGTGAAAAAAATTAATGAACTTTTTAGAATTTACCAAATAGCTGCAATGAAACAAAGAGTGAAAAATTTAAAGGGGTCTGAAAACTTTCTGTACCCACTGTATATGTCCACTACAACATTAGACTAGGTTCATATTCTAGAAATGCTGGGCTCTACTCTGAGCTCCGAATTTTGGTTTCTATCTTATTCTAGGTTCAGTCCAGTATATGAAAAGATCTGGAAAGAAAACACAATCATTCTATTTGTATGTCATTCAAGTACCATCCCTATGTTTGTTTTATTATTTACACTTATGGTATCTGTTTTAATAAATCAACATTTCGAAAAGTGTACAAAAGAAATACAGTGTCCTGTGTTAATAATTACAATGTATCTGTTTTGCCTTTGTTCCATCAGTTTCCCATGTTTTTACGGACAAAAGAACATAAAGTCAACACGGTATTCAGTGTAGAGCACTCTAAAAACATGAACCTAGAATAACGTGTAACAATGACCACTCTAATCCGACCTCTCTTATTATTCACAGAATCCACTGGCTTGGGGGAGATGTACTGGACATGGTTACACGGTCGGATTGGGTTGCTAATTTATTTGCCTATAATGGAAAGCTGCCATGTTTGAAAACCTTAAAACTTAATGCCTTGTTGATCAAGCCAAAATTGGTGTCATGAATAATACAGCATGTTGTACTATTTTTGTCTGGTAATATGCCATGGCTCAGTACAGAAACCGAACAGTAATCTCAGATATTAAAAAGTTACTTCCATTTATTATGCAAATTAAACATTTCATCACCCTACTAAGACCTCAAACGACAATAGAATATAATAAATTTCCATAATGCTATTATGGCTAATTATGTGTACGGCACTGTGATGTCATAGGCTTAGGCCATCTGGATTAATTTTCAGCTGTAAATTATAGCTGAAACTCTGCCACAACAACTGGGGTCAGAGAGAACTCTAATCCTAACCATTTATTCCCTCAGATACCATGGTCAATAGCGACTCCAGAATCGAAACGGTGAAGGCCATGATATATATTAAGTGACCGTTGACTGAAGTCACCGCTATGGAGGAGTTCGGCCAGTAGTCTAACGTGTAAAGTGATCCTTGACAGATTATTGTTAAGAGAGATGAGGATCTGGAATATTCGATATGAATGGGCGAGTCAGGTGGGATAGCTGTCAGCCAAATGATTGGCCGAACCATCATTCGACCAATAACTATCTAAAGTGTACAGCGGACTTTAACCCCTTCATGACCCAGCCTATTTTGAGCTTAATGACCTGGCCATTTTTTGCAATTCTGACCAGTGTCCCTTTATGAGGTAATAGCTCAGGAACGTTTCAACGGATCCTAGCGATTCTGAAAATGTGTTTTCGTGACTTATTGGGCTTCATGTTAGTGGTAAATTTAGGTCGATAATTTTTGCGTTTATTTGTGAAAAAAACGGAAATTTGGGGAAAATTTTGAAAATGTCACAATTTTCAAATTTTGAATTTTTATTCTGTTAAACCAGAGAGTTATGTGACACAAAATAGTTAATAAATAACATTTCTCACATGTCTACTTTACATCAGCACAATTTTGGAAACCAATTTTTTTTTTTGCTAGGAAGTTATAAGGGTTAAAATTTGACCAGCGATTTCTCATTTTTACAACAAAATTTACAAAACTATTTTTTTAGGGACCACCTCACATTTGAAGTCAGTTTGAGAGGTCTATATGGCTGAAACCCAAAAGCGACACCATTCTAAAAACTGCACTCCTCAAGGTGCTCAAAACCACATTCAAGAAGTTTATTAACCCTTCAGGTGTTTCACAGCAGCAGATGCAACATGGAAGGAAAAAATGAACATTTAATTTTTAGTCCCCAAAATGATTTTTAGCAACAATTTTTTTATTTTCCCAAGGGTAAAAGGAGAAACTGGACCCCGAAAGTTGTTGTCCAATTTGTCCTGAGTATGCCGATACCCCATATGTGGGGAGGAAGCACTGTTTGGGCGCACGACAGGGCTCGGAAGGGAAGGAGCGCCATTTGACTTTTTGAATGAAAAATTGGCTCCAATCTTTAGCGGACACCATGTCGCGTTTGGAGAGCCCCTGTGTGCCTAAAGATTGGAGCTCCCCCATAAGTGACCCCATTTTGGAATCTCGACCTCCCAAGGAACTAATCTAGATGTGTGGTGAGCACTTTGAACCCCCAAGTGCTTTACATAAGTTTATAACGCAGAGCCGTGAAAATAAAAAATCATTTTCCTTTCCTCAAAAATGATTTTTAGCCCGCAATTTTTTATTTTTACAAGGGTAACAGGAGAAATTGGACACCAAAAGTTGTTGTCCAGTTTGTCCTGAGTACGCTGATACCCCATATATGGGGGTAAACCACTGTTTGGGCACACGTCGGGGCTCGGAAGGGAAGTAGTGACGTTTTGAAATGCAGACTTTGATGGAATGGTCTGCGGGCGTCACGTTGCGTTTGCAGAGCCCCTATGTGCCTAAACAGTGGAAACCCCCCACAAATGACCCCATTTTGGAAACTAGACCTCCCAAGAAACTAATCTAGATGTGTGGTGAGCACTTTGAACCCCCAAGTACTTCACATAAGTTTATAACGCAGAGCCGTGAAAATAAAAAATCATTTTTCTTTCCTCAAAAATAATTTTTTAGCCCGCAATTTTTTATTTTCACAAGGGTAACAGGAGAAATTGGACCCCAAAAGTTGTTGTCCAGTTTGTCCTGAGTATGCTGGTACCCCATATGTGGGGGTGAACCACTGTTTGAGCACACGTCGGGGCTCGGAAGGGAGGGAGAACCATTTGACTTTTTGAACGCAAGATTGGCTGGAATCAATGGTGATGCCATGTCGCGTTTGGAAACCCCCTGATGTGCCTAAACAGTGGAAACTCCTCAATTCTAACTCCAACACTAGCTCCAACACACCCCTTACCCTAATCCCAACTCTAACCATGACCGTAATCACAACCCTAACCCCAACACACCCCTAACCACAACCCTAACCCCAACACACCCCTAATCCCAACCCTAACCCCAACACACCCCTAACCCTAATCCCAACTCTAACCATAACCCTAACCACAAGCCTACCCCTAACCCCAACACACCCCTAACCCTAATCTTAACCCTAATTCCAATCCAACCCTAATTCTAACCCTAACTCTAATTCCAACCCTAACTATAAGGCTATGTGCCCACATTGCGGATTTGTGTGCGGATTTTTCTGCACCGTTTTTGAAAAATCTGCAGGTAAAACGCACTGCGTGGATTTCCAGTGTTTTTGTGTGCGGATTTCCTCTGCGGATTCCTATACAGGAACAGGTGTAAAAAGCTGCAGAATCTGCACAAAGAATTTACATGCTGCGGAAAATACCAATCGGTATTTTCCGCTCCATGGGCACAGCGGATTTGGTTTTCCATAGGTTTACATGGTACTGTAAACGAGATGGAAAACTGCTACGAATCTGCAGCGGTCAATCCGCTGCGGATCCGCAGCCAAATCTGCACCATGTGCACACAGCCTAATTCTGACCCTAACCCTAGTTCCAACCCTAACCCTAATTGCAACCCTAACCATAACCCTAGTGGAAAATTAAAAACAAATATATTTTCTTTGTTTTATTATGTTCCCTACCTATGGGGGTGATAAAGGGGGGTTTATGTACTATTTTTTTTATTTTGATCGCTGTGATAGAACCTATCACAGTGATCAAAATGTACCTGGAATTAATCTGCTGGCCGCCCGCCATTTTGGAAGATAGCGGCGCCCATAGGAGAAGACGGAGGTACACCAGGAGGGACATCGTGACTCGGTAAGTATGGGGGGTTGGATCAGACAGCGGGGGGGGCAGAGGGGAGGACGGGGGGGTGGAGAACAGGATGAAGGGGTAAGAAACACTGACGTCGACGGGGCAGATTGGGGTCTCCAGCCGTGGCCGATTATGTTGCAGCATCGGTCATGGTTGGATTGTAATATTTCACCAAGTTTCATAGGTGAAATATTACAAATTGCTCTGATTGGCTGTTTCACTTTCAACAGCCAATGAGAGCGATCGTACCCACGTGGGGTCAAAGCAACCCCCCCTGGGCTGAAGTACCACTTCCCCTGTCCCTGCAGGTTTTTTTTAGAGACTGCCTTACATTTAAAGTGACTTTGAGGGGCCTATATGACAAAATACTCAAAAGTGACACCATTCTAAAAAAGCTGCACCTGTCAAGGTGCTCAAACCACATTCAAGAAGTTTATTAACCCTACAGGAATTTACGGAATGTGGAAGAAAAAAAATATCATTTAACTTTTCACAAGGGTAACAGGAAGAAATGGACCTCAAAATGTACTGCGCAATTTCTCCTGAGTACGCAGGTACCCCATATGTGGGGATAAATGACTGTCTAGGCTCATGGAAGGGCTCAGAAAAGCAGGAGTGAAGTTTTGCAATGCAGACTTTGATGGAATGGTCTGCGGGTTTTGTTTCGAGATCCCCTGATGTGCCTAAACAGTGGAAACCCCCCACAAGTGACACCATTTTGGAAGCTAGACCCCACATGGAATGTATCTAGATGTGTGGTGAGCACCTTGAACCCCTAGCTGCTTCACAGATGTTTATAACTTAGAGCAGTCAACATTTTCACAAGGATAGCAGGAAAAAATGGACCTTGATACCCCATGTGTGGTCAAAAACTACTTGTGCAAAGCTCAGAAGGGAAGAAGCGCCATATTGGAGTTTACATTTTGCTGGACTGGTTTGAACATGCCATGTCACATTGGCAGAACCCCCATAAGAGACCTCATTTTACAAACTAAACCTCTGAATAAATTCATCAAGGGGTGCAGTGATCATATTCAGGTGGGTCACATTGCCATTGGGCAATGAAGAAAAAAATAATTATATTTTTGCCACCAAAATTTTGTTTTAGCCCCAGATTTTACATTTTCACATTGGGAAATGGGCAAAAATGCACTGCGCATGATCTAACTAATTTCATAGTGTCTGGTGACCCTTATGATGTCATCGTGGGGTCTCCAATCTAAGGGCATTGAGGGGGTTAAAGTGCACTGAGAGACAGGTGTCAGCTGTCTGAATCGGCTGACATCTGGCGGCAATCACTCGCACACATCCCCCTATGCGACGTACATATACTGCATTGGTCGGGAAGTCCTTCCCGATCATGAAGTATATGTACTGCAAATGTCCGAAATAGGTTAAACTGACTGTATCCTTCAGTCGCAGCGGTTTCACTGATTGTGGAGTATCTTTTCTATTTTTTTATGTAGACCTTCCTTCCAAACCTATGCCCCCGGTAATAAGGAAACACATTTTCCTTTAAACCAATTGGGCGTATATCACAGAACGTCTCTGTAGGTGTAGCCATACTTTGATTGGCCAGCATTAGAGTAGAAAAAGCAGACGTTCACAGAGAAGTCCTGTGCTACAAGTCCAGTTGGTTTAAGGGAAAATTTGCTTCTTTAGTACCAAGAGGAATCGCTTTGTATTGATGTGGGCACTGAAAAATCTGTTAATGAATCAGTGAAACAGTGGCAATTGGAAGAGGTATCCAGTTGTGACGAGTGAGCGTGCTCGCCACTACTCGATACTCGCATCAGGTACGATTGTTACTTTATTGAGTATCGTGGATGTTCGGTTCCCCACCCTGCATGTTTTGCAGCTGTTAGCCAATAAACATGTGGGAATTGCCTGTCATACACGGTAATGCCATAGCCATGTTGGCTACTGCCATTATTGTGATTGTTGGCCTGCAGCATCGTGATGGTGATGGTGCGATACCACAGATGGCGCCAGCCAATTATAGTAGTGCCAGTAGCCAACATGGCTACGGCATTACCCTGTATGATAGGCAATCCCTGCATGTTTATTGGCTGTCTAACAGCTGCAAAACATGCGGGGTGGAGACTCAAGCTTCCGCGATACTCAATCGAGTAACTGTTGAACCCGAGCAACCTGATTCTCCATCGAGTATTGAGCAGTGGCGAGCATGCTCGCTCATCACTAGTACTCAGTTTAATTAAATTTAAAAAAAAATCATAGAAAGGTCTTCTTTAAATGGAATGTTACAGAATATTTAAGAAACAAAATTTTTTGTTTTCACAAATGTGATTACTTTATTTAAGAGTAATATTTTTTTAAAACTGTTAGGCCCTATCTAATGTGAAGCAAATCGGGGGGTAGGGGATATTGATCCTGAGACTCACCAATCTCTCAAAACTCTGCTCTGCAATGCGCTGCTGGGCAGCCACAAAGAGCTTGTGCATGTACTGTTTGTGCACAGAGCAGGGTACAGGCTAATACAGCAATGTGTCCATCATTTAGAAAAAAAAACAAAAACCTGCAGCCTTAGCCAAGTGTGCATCCGAAAGATAGGAGGGATAGCTGTCGGACTAAAAACTGTTTGGCCGTCAGCTATTTACAACTCAGAAAAAACACTTTGAATAGTAACCTAATTTTTGTGTAAAGTGGAATTGCTCTAAAATTCTTCAACTTTTGTCGCATTTCACCAGTTTCAAGCAGCTCTTTCAAAATGGGTGTTGCTGGCAGGCGGTCAGGATGGGATGGGGTGCAGCTATGCCCATCAAATTTATGGATAGTAGCAACATTTATTATGCCAGTCTAGAACTGGAGTAAGATTTCTGGCATGGAGACTCATGCCACTTTTGAGACGTGCCTGATTAATTAAAAACCTGTTAATGGATCTGGAGCGCCCGCCAGGGCCGTGGGATACTTGGTACCGGGTCCGACACAGCTGTTCTTAAAGGGGAAGGTCATGGCAGCAGTGACCCGGTCCGTGGCCCTGGTCGTCCATATAAAATGATGAAATAAAGGGGAAAAATATAGTTTATAATGGATTTGAGAAATTGCTCATGTCGCCACCCGTGGTGTTCGGCAATTAGATGGTGGCCAATGCTGCAGTCAGATCCTCTGGGGCGATAAGGCGCAGCAAAGATGGTGCAGCTCTCAAATGGGTAGAGCTAGCCCCAGGGCAGGTGTAGGGTTAAGTGTTAAGATTGCGGTTTTGGTTATGCCAGGCAGGTGACGCAGGAATAACTCAAAGGACATACCAAGGTGCTGCTTCCACTTTTACTTAAAGTTCTCCAGTCCACAAACGCCAGCCGGACCCCTTCTGTCCTCCTGGGAGCTTTCTTCTGTCTCTCCCTCATACTTCTCTCCTCAGCTTCGTTCTTTACTCCTCTCCCTTTGGTCTCCTCCTACCTACCCCACCCACTCCCACCTCCCATTCCTATCCAGCCTGAGATGAGGCCATCCTCCCTAAGGGTACGCCCAGGTGCTCCGACTGAAATGATGTGTGTTGGGTGTGAGTGTTAAAGTCCTGGGTAGTGCCCCCTCCTTACCTGAGAGTGGGATACCACACCTCTGGATGAGGTGTAGTACCTCTGTGGCGACTGGACCCTCAGGGGCACCACAGATTTGTCGTCTCTGAATCCACAACGCTCCTTTTATCAACATTGGCATTAACAACGCCATTCGTGATGATTCTGGGCCAAGGAGCAAAAATTAAAATTGTCTAAAAAATGTGGTAGTAAAATCCCTTCTAATACATTTTCCTATAGTCATCCTACATAACTAGCTGCCTCTTATCTGTCCCTTATACGCATATATAAGTAGCTGTCTCCTATAATTATCACATGTAACTAACTGTCTCTTAACTGCCCTATATGTCATATATCTCTGTCTTGGCATCCATGTCTTGTCCATCTGTCTCTTATATCTCTTTTACTTCGCTATCAATTTTGGTGGTTTCTTACACTTCTCCTCTATAATTACCTGTCTCATATACTTGCTTCATGTAACTGTCTCTTCTATTCACCCTATATACCTTTCTGCTATACTTGTCCTGTAAATCTAGCTTAGGCCGGGGTTACACTTGCGAGTGTGATGCGAGAAACTCGCATGAGTCTCTTGCATCAATTCACGGCACAGCCGCCGCCACTCGGGATCGGAGTTTGCGGCTGCAAAGTAATACATGCAGCCGCACACTCTGGTCCCGAGTGCCGGGTATTGATGCGAGATACTCGTGCAAGTTTCTCGCATCACACTCGTAAGTGTGACCCCGGCCTTACCCTTGGGCTCCATTCACACATCTGTTGTACACGTGTTTGCCACCTATTTTCTTTAAACAGAAAGCGCACAGACCAGTAAAGTTTCATTGGTTCCTATACACATCTGTGTTAAAAATTGATCCGTTTGTCTGATCTGAGATACTCAGAGCATGTCCTTTTCTGATCTGTTCTGCAAATCAGACATTGCTATTAAAGACTTTGGGGATCAATTAAAAACAGATGAAAGGGAGACCTCCTTTTTACTTTAGTGTTTCATCCCAGTTTCATCCGTTTTTAACAGATCCAGTGCTAAGAGTCAATGGATAAAAAAGTTTAGACAGCACCTTCAGTTTATAAAAATGGGTGAGAAAAAAATCTCATGCATCTGAGATGCCAAACAGATGAGACATGAATGAAAAAATGGAAACTGATGTGTGAATGCAGCCTTATACTCATCTATTCTCTTTCATATACTGTTGCTATAGAACCAGCTGCCTCTTATAAACTCTCTGGTGTCACATCTCCTTCTGTCTCATGGGCTACAGAAATCTGCCTCATGTGTCACATTCCCCCTCCTATCGTTCTCCATGTCTTGCCTGTCTCTCTATTTGTGGGTCTCCCTTCCCCCACTATTAGAGACCGTTCCGAGCCTGGGGGCTATTCTTAGGTTGACACGTTTGGCCATGTGTCCTGCGGATGTCTGAACATTGACATCTGCACTGATTTCCACTTTGCACACACAAGTGCTGGAAACAAGGGGGGTGTAACACATTTACTGTGGTGGAGCGAAAGACAAAATAAAATTTGAACAGGATTCCCTCACTTGGGTGCTTAAACCACCTACTCGGTGAAATGAAGTAGTTAGCAGGTGACTCCCAATTAAATCTGGCTTTTAATTCCATAGTGCAGTTATATATCAGAAAAACTTGTAATAAAGGTGACAATTTTTTTCATTTGTGCAACGGAATAAAATCGATAAGGGCAGGGTCGTACTGGCCCACTGGAGAACGGAGGATTCTCCGGTGGGCCCAGGCACTGACACCTGCTAGCATACTGACCAGCCGCTGCCTAAGGCCCTCAATGTTCTAGGGGCCCCCAGCCAATGGCTATGGGGCCCCTTAGTCAAGGGGGCCCACCCTGTGCCAGTGGAGCAGCAGCGGGTGACAGGAAGCCACGCCTGTCCCCGCTGCTAAAGAGAAATTAATATTGCCCACATGGGTGTGGAGAGGAGTGAATATCATTTCACTTTAATAGCGGGCAGCGTTAGCCGCAGGCTGCAGCTAACACTATCAGCATGTAAAGCCCCACCTCCACCGCACCACTCTCTCACACTCACACACAAAACACTGCACCATACCACATACACCAGGTACGGACTGGGGCTGAAATTCAGCCCTGGCATTTGAAATCACACAGGCCCATGTTGTCCCCGTCCCCATAAACCAGATTGGATATATTACTAATATTACCCTGGATGGAGGAAAGCAAGATTTACTGCAAGACCAATATTTCTAATGATTCCCCTGACCTGCTGGGATAAGTGATAGTCAGTGACTTTGTGCTTTGTCAAAACTCTTAACAGTATGAGTCTCTTGAGAACACCATTTCTGTTAACAACTTAGCAGACAAGGCAGCCCATGGCCAGACAGGCCCTTCTGGCATTTGCCAGAATTGCCAGAGAGCCAGTCCGGCCCTGACATACACACATACACGCAGACAGACACACAGACGACAGCAACAGATTTATAAAAAAAAAGTGTCTTCTGGCCACTGTCCGTGTCTGGCAGAATGCATCGGGAGCAGTAAAAACAGTGTGAACAGGCCCAAATATAAGACACAGGCATTCGTCGTACCGTATTTTTCGGATTATAAGACGCACTTTTTCCCCAAAAAAGTTTGGGGGAGTCTTTGTAATTTCATTTCCAGTATCCATACCGGAAAAACACAGATGGCACATGGATGGCACACTGATTGAAAACACTGGTGACACTGATATTGGTGTAACATGTATGTGTTTTACATGTACATGGGGGCCCCACTTTGAATTTTGCCTAGGGCCCCAATTTGTCTAAAACCTGCCCTGAATCCATGTGACCACCTGATCAAGCTGCTTGTGAGACTACCAAGGGCATGCAAAGTTTCAACAAAAAGGGTGTACTTTGAGGAATCTAACACATATTCTCGTTTAGGAAAATGAAATTACACAATAGAGACAATATGACCTGGGAGGGGTATGAATTTTGTAATGTACTAATAACTTTAAAAGGGCTAATGCCCTACTAGACACTCCTATACTAGATATATTCTGGTTTGTTTCACCCATACTACTGTACTCCTTGCTTCCGTAGTTGTACCTTTGTTGTTTTGCTGCCTTAAATGGAACCTGTCAACCCCCTCTGGCGTTTTTAACTAAAAGATCCACCTTGTGCAGCACTAATGCTGCATTCTATGAAGGTGGCTCTTCTTTTTGTGCTCCCTTCCAACGCAGCAATATTAATTTTTATAATTTTCACCCCACACCTGGCAGGCACAGTACTGCATAAGGAGCATGCCTCTGACTGTGGAGCCCATATAACAGACTCCAATAAAATACTGTTAGTGCCCAGTTCCCCCCTCACACCACTCCCCTTGGTGATGCACTAATTGGGATGCCCCAGCTGGCCAATGGTTCTTAAAGGGGAAGGTTCCTACAGCCATATCTAGGTGTCCAGGCCAGTAACTTCCTGGAAGCTTTTGTAAAGAATCTCCCCTGAAACCCTTAACCGCATCTCAGACGCTTGGACCGAGGCCCTGCGGCAGAGAACAGCACAGGAAGGTGAGCACTGGATTCAAGCTTTGATTAGGAGCCTTAGCGCTCATGTCCCATGCCCTCTGCCGCCCCCTTCCCCATACCGAATCCTAATACTTTGGCGCCGCCTGCCTCCCTCGGAGCACTCACAGCACAGCCCTCTGGACTCACCAGTGGCCCAGCATATACCCATGATAGCATCAGCCCTGCGCTGGTACTAGGCTCCCCTTCACTTGTCCTCCCTTGCACCTCCTCCCCCGCCGGGGCCACGCGCTTGCTCACCAGTTCCGGTCTGCAGTGTTGGCTCCAATCCTGAGCATCTTGTCATTCCTCCACCTGGCTGCGACCCTCCGGCGCAGGGCTCTGTGTGGTGAGGTTCCCCTCCAGCGTGAAGGGAGACTGCCGGTCTGTGTGGCGCCCCCCATCAAACAGAGCACCTGCAGATCGGGTGGTGTCCTCCTCCAAGCCGTAAGGCTTCTGGTAGCAGGCCGGGAGGCGTCGGTCCTGGGTCCCTGCAGTCTCCACCCAGAGCCTGGCGCATCACGACCAAACCCCGGCCACTAGATCACGTCACTTCCGGTCCCCAGCGAGGCAGCGTTGGCCCAGTACAGGTCTGGTTTCCATGCCACCCCTGGCAGGCGCAGCCCCTTCGCATGCACAGGGGTACTGGGGGCCCGGCAGGAGAGACACTATGGCTGCTGGAGAGCGTGCTGTTCAACCAGACCGATCAGAGTGCTCCACAGCTGCACAATGCTGATCACTGTAATATATCAGTAATGGCACCAAACACTGATACATTTACACCCCACACCACAGCCCAAATACCTAATAAAGATTTCCCATTAACCCCTGCCCCGTCATATCCCAGCAATGAGATTGAGTACAGTTACCTCTTAACACCCCCCCGTGCTAAGCAGCACGTCGGTACCGACTACAGCCAGTAACCCCCCGCTGGCGACCGATATAATCACCCCCAACAAGCCGCATAGCAACGGCGGACGCAGGCGTAGATGCCACACGTCCTTACAATCTTCCTCTAGCAACTCCCTTCACCACTCTCGCTACCCCTCTAAAAGGCGTCCCTCCCGTTACCAACGCAGGCACAGGTCACACAGGAGCTGCCGCGGATCGCGGACCTCAGGATGGCTTTTGTCAGCCACATCTGAAGGGTCCAACACATCGCAGAGTCCAGATGGGCGATATCGGGCACACGACAAACGCCCTCAGTCGCGTGCACCCTCCAAGGCTATCAGCCAGGGAGACCCATCCCCCAGGGCTTCCAGCCATGTCAGCTACCACGTAGTTGCACAGGACAGAGCCGTAATTTCACCATCACATGGTTGTAATCAGACTCGAGCGCACAAAAGTCTGTCATACGCTCCAACGTTGGCTAACAACCAGGAATACTCCTCTCAAGCTTCCCTGGTTTCCAGTCAACATATCGGCCAGTCCCTCGCTGTAGCGGGAGCCAGAGTTTCTCCATCCTGTGACATCACCCTGACAGCATCAGCGGGAGCCGGGGTTCCTCCAGGATCGGTTTACACTCCTCCAAAGACACACAGTGGTGAGTGTTCCAAAGGTAGCGAGGAATTGTTACACTATGGGGTTAACATAAAAGAAATGGAATCAACCTCAGCGATAAAGGAGCTAATTCTACACCTATCGCAACCGAGCAGTACAGCGGAAAACAATACAACAAGACAGTCAGCGAGTTTACACAAAGACGCGTTTTTCTGCGGGATCATGCCGCTAGGTGCTCATATAGATCAGGAGACTAGACAAAAAATCTGTAACAACAATTATGTTGACATATGGTCGTTGTTATTAGATGACCAACAAACGGTAGATAAAGCTAACGAACGGGGATATGATAGGAATAGATCAAGAATAGCATTAACTCTGAATAATTTACTTCAGGGGTTCCCAGTATTGGGCTGTATTATGGGCAGAAACATCCGGAATGCTGCTCCGAATTATTTATATATCGGGACCTGATATATAGTTCATACAAATCGCACGGCGGTTCAGCCTGGCGGCGGTATGACGAGACGTTCCGCAGGCATCTGGCCCTACAGCCCGATCTAGGCTGGGGAGTTAAAGCGACAGACGTGTGGTTGCAACTGATGCTGTCGCAGAAGCAGCCCCCCTTTTCAGCTATGACTACTAATTACTCCGCAGCAGCAGGTTAAAACTCACTGGTCGTACGAAAACCCAGGGCCTGCTGGCTATTTAACGAGGGAAACTGCAGATTCCATGCATTATGCAAATTCAGGCACGACTGCTCAGCTTGTGGGATGGGGACACCCAGCTTCAAGGTGCACTCGGCAGTCATACAAAGCGCCCACAAGGCAGAACCGCAGTGAGCATAACCGCGATGGGACCCTGACTAGACATCTACCCCAATAAGGAAGCAGCACAGCAACTACACTCTGACTTTACGGACGGGTTTTTTATACCTTTCAAGTTTACGAGAACGCCAACCCTATCTGATAACCTAAAATCCGCTCGTGAATTCCCTGAAATTCTAAGACACAAAATACAAAAGGAGGTTGAATTAGGTAGAATAGCAGGCTCTTTTCAGTCTCTGCCCTTCAAAAACATCAAAATATCACCATTAGGTATTATTCCAAAAAAGGAACCCGGTAAATATCATCTATACATCATCTGTCACACCAAAAGGGCGAGTCGGTTCACGACGCTATATCCCCAGAAGAAGCTTCTGTCACATGCGCGTCTTTTGATAAGGCGGTAGAATTAGTCTGGGTAGCCGGACTCAGCGCCCTGTTAGCTAAATCCAACATAGAATTGGCATTCCATTTACTACCTGTGCACCCCGAATGTTTCCACCTATTGGGATACAAAGTGGACCAGCACTATTATTTCAATATGTGCTTACCAATGGGATGTTCCATCTCATGTCACTATTTTGAGCTATTCAGTACCTTCTTGGACTGGGTAGTTTGGTACGAAGCGGGCAGCAATTCCCTGATTCACTACCTCGACGATATTTTGTTCGTCGGCCCCAAAAATTCTAAACTCTGCTCCTTCCTACTAGAGAAATTGAAATGTATTTCACAGCAATTCGGCGTACCGTTATCACCCGAAAAACAGAGGGACCGTGCAATGTATTGCCTTTCTTGGGCATCGAAATAGACACCAATTTGATGTTTTTTCGCTTACCGGAAGATAAAATACAAAAAAACACAGCAGATGTTGGAAGGCTTCCGCGAAGTTAAAAAAGTAACCCTCCAGCAAATGCAGACATTATTGGGTCTACTGATGTTCGCCTGCCGCGTAATGCTGGTCGGCAGAGCATTCTCGCGAAGACTATCATTGGCAACCAAAGGCGCTTCCCAGCCCGGCCAAAGAATTAGGCTCACTCGTGCGTTAAAAGTAGATTTGCTAGTATGGCAGACGTTCCTGCAATTGTGCAACAGACATACATGTGTCATGGCTAGAGAGACTTCAAGCAAGGACCTAGGGCTGGCAATAGGGTGGAGCAAAAAAGAGGGTTTTGCAGCAATTTACAAAAACCAATGGTGCAAAGGCAATGGACAACATCAAACTGGGGGCGCGATCCAGTCCTATGGGAAATTTTCTCAATAGTGGCAGTTGTTGAGATATGGGCTAATCAGTTGAGAAACAATAACATTCGTTTCCAAACAAAAAATACGAGAACAGCAAAGAGTCTAAACCAGGGGTGTCAAACTGCATTCCTCAAGGGCTGCAAACAGGTCATGTTTTCAGGATTTCCTTGTATTGCACAGGTGATCATTTAATTACCTTCACAGAATGATTCCAGCACCTTGTGCAATGAGAAGGAAATCTTGAAAACACGCATGGTTTGAGGCCCTCGAGGAATGCAGTTTGACACCCCTGGTCTAAACCACATGTCATCTTCATCCTTGCCCATGCTCCCCCTCTTACTTCGGCTAGTGCTGCTATGCTTGGAAAACAATATTTGGTGTAGAGCCACCTTTGTGGTGGAAGTAGACGATAATATCATTAACTTACTGTTATTTTCCGATTGGCAGGCTTTCAGAATTCAGCATCCCAAAGCGCAACCCCGGGGTATTCAGTGTCCACCATCCCTATGGGACACAGTGGCCAATCACTGATGCCCTTAATCCATGCCTCCGTTTTGCTGGCTACCTGGCAGGTCTATGGTAAGGCTTGGGTGGAGTGGTGCTCATTAATCGAGGGTAGGCCAGTCGATAAATGTGACCGAACAAGAGGTGCGGTGATGGCGGAATTTCTAGTGCCGCTGAAGAAAAGCGGGGCATCGGGGACGACGGCGCAACGTAAATTATCGAGGTTAGCCTTTTTCTTTCAACTAATGGGATGGGCCGACGTAGTCATTAAGGAAGCCATTAAAGGCTGGAAAAGGCTTCAACCCAGCCAAGAATGCCGTCACCTCATTTCACTGAGACTACTTCATGACATTATTTCTATATCCCCATCAGCCTGCACATCACAATACTAGGCGGTCCTCATATCCGCAGCTTTTGCGATCGCCTTTTTCGGAGCACTGCGCATTAGCGTATTACTACCACGGTCAAAAAATGCGTCGGAAGGAGGCCTAATTAACGAGAACATAGTCATATGCAGTGATGCTCTGCGCAATCGGGTGAGGAAATCCAAGTGCGATCCCATCAGTAGGGGCACATGGGTCCTGGTTAACTCTGCAGATGGCCCAGTATGCTCGCCAAAAATCATAAAAATATGCGCCGAAATAAGACACGCAAGCAGATTTTTCCTCACTCATACAGACAGGTCCCCTCTGACCAAGTACCAATTCCAGGCAATTTTCAAGCTATGCTTGGAAAAAACGTCGCTAATCCAAAGGAGTATGGAACACATTTGTACTGAATCGGTGCAGCCACCGAAGCACCTAGGGTAGGATTGTCGAAGGCAGAGGTGCAGAGAATGGGTTGTTGGAAATCCGCATGCTTCGCCAGATACATGAGACCTTATTTGCTGAATAAACATATGTTATCTCTTACAGGAGTAGAAGTTTGGGTGGTAGGACATTCCTATGTCTATTGGGTGGAAAAAAGGGCCAAACGGTGTCCAGGAGGAACAAATCTTGGCTTCTGGGTCTAGAAGTTAATTGGAGGGGTATCAGAGGCCTCCAATGGAAACAGGTGTTCAAAGAGATAGCTGACATCTCAAGGAGGGCGAAACGCCCAGTGATAATGGTGTTACACGTGGGTGGCAACGATCTAGGCAAACAAAAGGTGGCTAATCTTTATTAATGGATGACAACAGACATGGAAAGTTTCAGCTGTTTATTTGTGAATATGATACTGGTGTGGTCAGAGATGATACCATGGGCCGTATGACAAGGCGAAGAGATAAAAAAGCCATAGAGCACACAAGGAGAAATTCAATGCTCGGATTGGAAAATTTGTGAGAGGAAAATGTGGAATCGTAATTCGTCACCACCAGTTGGAAGGAGATAACACGGCACTATTAAGACCGGACGGAGTTCACCTGACAGACATTGGCCTCGATATTTTCTTGTCTGGCTTACAGGATGGAGTTGAACAGGCCCTAATGTTGATGGGTGGGGGTTGGAGTCCCGTGTAGGTTATACACGGGATCCTCCGTGATGGAAGAAGTGGAGGAGGGCAAAGGGTCGTAACTGCTCGTTGGGCCAACTCGCCTGTCGATCATGGACAGGAGCTCGGCGCGAGCCACTGTAACGAAATGTAATTGCCTTTTTCTCTGCTTATGTAATTAATAAACTGTGACCGACCTGTTCAACCCACCTCAGCCTGTCTGTGTTTTATTATGGGATTGGTGGGAGGGGATAAGGCACTGTTTACAACACACAGGTCTCCACAGTCTGGCAGGCACGGTACTGCATAAGGAGCGTGCCTCTGACTCTGGAACCCATATAACAGACACCAATAAAATACTGTCAGTGCCCAGTTTCCCCCTCGCACCACTCCCCTTGGTGATGCACTAATTGGGATGCCCCAGTCGGCCAATGGTTCTTAAAGAGGAAGGTTCCAACGGCCACACCTACAGGAAGCTTTTGTCCCACCCTTCCTCCCTTATAGTGGTTAATGGGGGTGAATGGCTATACTAACTGGGGGATAGATGTAAACGTGCAAAGTATATTTAGAAAATAAAAAAAGATCAGGTGTGTATATATAACTAACCATTGTTAACTTTACTAAGTCACAGCCGAAGAAGCGGAGGAGGGCAAAGGTTCGTAACTGCTCGTTGTCCAACTCGACTGTCGATCGTGGACAGGAGCTCGGCACGAGCCACCCGTTACGAAATGTAATTGCCTTTTTCTCTCCTTATGTAATTAATAAACTGTGACCGACCTGTTCAACCCACCTAGGCCTGTCTGTGCTTCATTATGGGATTGGTGGGAGGGGGGAAGGCACTGTTTACAACACACAGGTCTCCACAGTCCTGGTATTTTGTATTAAAGTGTGAGTGATGTCAGGAGAAGAGGTGTATTGTTGGGTATTATCAGCATAGAGATGATGCTGGAAAACAAATCTGATTATTTGTCGAGTAGAGGCAGTATACAAGGAGAAGAAGAGAAGGCCTAGGACTGAGCCTTGAGGAACCCTGATAGTAAGGGGAAAATTAGAGGAAAAAGAGCCAGCAAAAGATGCCGTGAAGGAGTGGTCAGAGAGATAGGAGGAGAACCAGGAGAGAACGTTGTCCTTTAGGCTGATAGCGCGGGCATGGTGAGGAGGAGCTGGTGATCCAGTGTCAAATGCAGCAGAGAGATCCAGGAGAATCAGCAGGGTGACCACTAGCTTTTGCTGTTAGTAGGTCATTAGAGGCTTTAGTAAGGGTAGTTTCAGTAGAGTGTGAAGAGAGGAAACAAGATTATAAAGGGTCAAGTAGAAAGTTATCTGAGAGATAGAGAATGAGATGGGAGTGGACCAAGAGTTCCAGGAGTTTAGAGATAAAAGGAAGATTAGAGGCTGGTCTGTAGTCAGCAGCACAGTTCTGGTCCAGGGATGGATTTTTAAGTAAAGGGGTTAAGATGGCATGTTTGAATGGAGAGGGAAATATACCCGAAGAAAGAAAGAGGTTAAATATTTTAGTTAGGTTGGTAGTGACAGCTAGGGAGAGGGACTGATGGAGATGTGAGGGAATAGGGTCCATGTCGCAGGTTGTTTGGCAAGAAGAAGTAAGGAGTTTGGTAACTTCTTCTGTGACAGGCTACAAGATGGAAAGTGAACTTGAGGTATGTAAGGGAAGGGGATCCAAGCTCTGAGGGGATTGCACAAATGTCCTAATGGATATGAGGGAGTGAAAGATTTCAAAAAGACGTTTTAGATGTTGGCTAGAGATGTGGTAAAGTAGACCGGTTTAGCAAGATGTAGAGCAGAGTTCTAAGTTTTGAGCATGAAGTTGTAGTGGATGAAGTCTTCTGCTGAAAGTGATTTTCTCCACAGACGATTGGCACTCCTTCAGCAGCACTGGAAAAAACATGTTTGCAGCGTGTGTCAGAGCTGACATCTGTGCCCGGTCGTTATGCTTCATAAACAACTCATGGAAAGCAAATGCATGTCTGTAATGTAACTCTATGGCAAGAATTTGCTAATTATATCATGCACTAAATAGGACCCATTGGTTGGGTATAAATTGCTGAAAGATCATAGCAAAAAGGACAAGACAAAAAAGAAGAGATCGGCTTCCCAGATAATAGTAAAATGTGCAAAACTTTATTTAAAGCATCAGACATAGAGAAGGATCATTTACCAAAACGAACATTGGGGTGGGTGCGTGTCTATCCAGGGATCTCTCTGCACCCTTGGCTTTAACCTCGTGAGGTAAATGATATATGCACTATATTGCCAATGTACACTCACAATAATTGTATGTTTGATTAGGTGGTATTTACAACCTGCATTTTTGATTAGGTTGTGCATATAATTCAGGCCATATGGGGTGGTGCAATAAGTGGCTATATATATGGGTATACTGTGGTGCCTATTGTCAGGGCTCGCTCCAGGATTTAGTGGGTCCCGGGCGAAAGAGTCTCAGTGTGCCCTTTAACACATACCAAGATTCATGATGCACAGACACGGCAGAGAAATATAGGTATAGTACACAGGGCCAAGCCTGCCTCCTCTTCCATATATGCAGACATGCACTCACATACAGTACGCAGATATGCACACATATACAGTAAGTACGCAGACATGCACACACAGTACACAGACATGCACACACATACAGTAAGAACGCAGACATGTATGTACACATATTATGCAGACATGCACACACAGTATGCAGACATGCACACACACAGTATGCAGACATGCACACACATACAGTAAGCAGACATGCACACAAATACAATGGATAAACAAAAGGATACCAGGTGCACCACAATTAATCAATAAATACAACACAATATAAATCAGTGTGCTACACAATGCATGGGAAAGGGAACAATGGATGAACGAGAAAAGACCAATGCATATAGACTGTGCATACCTGTCATCTACTATATAATTGTCTAAGGGGTACTTCCGTCTTTCTGTCTGTCTGTCCTTCTTTCTGTCGTGGTTATTCGTTCGCTGATTGGTCTCGGCAGCTGCCTGTCATGGCTGCTGCGACCAATCAGCGACGCGCACAGTCCGGAAGAAAATGGCCGCTCCTTACTCCCCGCACTCACTGCCTGGCGCCCGCATACACCCCTCCGCTCACTGCTCACACAGGGTTAATCCCGGCGGTAACGGACCGTGTTATGCCGTGGGTAACGCACTCCGTTACCGCTGCTATTAACCCTGTGTGACCAAGTTTTTTACTATTTACGCAGCCTATGCAGCGCCAATAGTAAAAACATCTGTTAAAAATAATTAAAAAAATAAAAAATGATTATATACTCACCTACGCCGCCTTTCCCGCTCCTCGCGATGCAACCGGCACGTTCCGTTGGCACGGATGGTCTGGCAGAAGGACCTGCCATGACATCACGGTCATGTGACCGCGACGTCATCACAGGCCCTGCACGCCTGCGCGAGCAGGGCCTGCCATGACGTCACGGTCATGTGACCGCGACGTCATCACAGGCCCTGAGCGAGCAGGCTGGGACCGGAAGACGACAGAACTACAAGTATGGTGAGTATGTTACAACTACAAGGGGCCCTCGGATCGGAAGGTGAGTATGTTGATTTTTTATTTTTTAACCTGTGACATACGTGGCTGGGCAATATACTATGTGGCTGGACAATATACTACGCGGCTCTGTGCTGTATACTACATCACTGTGCAATATAATGCGTGGCTCTGTGCAATATACTACGTCACTGGGCAATATACTACATGGCTGGGCTATATACTACGTGGCTGGGCAATATACTACGTGGCTCTGTGCTGAATACTATGTCACTGGGCAATATACTACATCGCTGGGCAATATACGATACGATACGATACGATACACTTTATTGATCCCGTGGGAAATTATGGTATCACAGCAGCACAACTTACATCATAAGAATCATAAAATGAATTACATAATTGACATGACAGTTTGTTGACAGAAGGACATTATACATTAGAATAGGACAAACACAGCGGGTGAACTGAAAAGTAGAAGAAATAAAGTAGACAATCCCCTTTATGATTTAACCCTAATGTTATTGTTGTACATCCCCATAGCAGTTGGCACAAACGATTTCCTAAATTTTTCCTTCTTACACCTCAGAAGTATTAGCCGGTTACTGAAGGTGCTCTTCTGTCTCATGAATAGCTCATATAGTGGATGTGCATTATTGTTCATGATTGCCATACACTTTTTCAGAGTTCTTCTCTCCACTACCTCCTCAAGAGAGTCCAGATTGCAGCCGACAGCAGAGCTTGCCTTTTTGATAAGCTTATTCAGCTTATTAGCATCAGAGGCCCGCACACTATTACCCCAGCATATGATTGCAAAAAAGATGGCACTTGCCACTACAGATTGGTAGAACATTTCTAACATTTT
The DNA here is from genome assembly GCF_051348905.1 of Ranitomeya variabilis. Lineage (NCBI taxonomy): Eukaryota > Metazoa > Chordata > Amphibia > Anura > Dendrobatidae > Ranitomeya > Ranitomeya variabilis. The sequence goes on from NC_135232.1 coordinate 778,928,210, forward strand.
GCTACACACATTAAAAGACCTCAGTTTCCTTAGGAAATACAGTCTGCTCATCCCCTTCTTGTAGACAGTCTCTGAGTGGCATCTCCAGTCCAGTTTGCTATCCAAATGGACCCCCAAATATTTATAACTCTCCACCTGCTCTACCTCCTGACCAGCAATAGTGATCGGTAAGCATTCCAACTTAATCCTGCTATAGTTGGCCACCAACTCCTTGGTTTTCTTAACATTTAGTTGTAGATAGTTACCATTGCACCAATCCACGAAATTCGACACCACCCTTCTATATTCCTCATCCCCCCAATCTCCCCTAATACATCCCACAACCACGGAGTCATCCGAAAATTTTTGAAGGTGGCAAAGATCAGATTTATACTGAAAGTCTGATGTATACAGTGTGAATAGAAAGGGTGCAAGCACCGTTCCCTGGGGGGCACCTACACTGCTCAATAATCTGCTTGACACAACTGCTCCCATCTGTACAAACTGTGGCCGATCTGATAGGTAGTCAGTTATCCAATTTCTCATCCCCACCTCCACTTTCATATCAGTCATCTTTTTGTGTAGTAAAGGTGGCTGCAGGGAATTAAATGCACTCGAGAAATCAAAGAACATCGCTCGCACCGTGGTTCCGTCAGTCTCCAGAAATGAATGTACACTATGTAACAGAGAAAGAATAGCATCATCCACCCCCAATCTATGTCGGTAAGCAAACTGAAGGGGATCGATAAAAGCATTGACCCTTGGTCTTAAGTGAGCAAGCACTAATCTTTCCAAGGCCTTCATAGCGTGAGATGTTAAGGCTATCGGACGATAGTCATTTAGGGTTGCAGGAGAAGAAGTCTTGGGTACCGGCACCAGACAGGAAGTTTTCCATAACACAGGTACCCTCTGTGTTTGTAGACTTCCATTAAATAGGAGTGTAAAGACAGTACACAGCTGGTCTGCACAAACTTTAAGGACACGTGAGCTGAGTCCATCAGGTCCAGCAGCTTTACCAATGTTAAGTGACTTAAACTGCCTCCTCACATCATTTTCGGATACTCTAAAATTAGTCTGCTCCTCCTCCAATATCGATGTTGCAGAATTTGCACCCAATTCCCCTCCACTTCCAGTTGGCAGTACACATGTACTGCTAAATCTATTGAAATACTCGTTCATCTCATTAGCCTTGTCCAGATTTCCTCCCTACGTGGCTGGGCAGTATACTATGTCACTGGGCAATATACTATGTCACTGGGCAATATACTACGTCACTGGGCAATATACTACGTGGCTGGGCAATATACTACGTGGCTGACCAATATACTACGTCACTGGGCAATATACTACGTGGCTGACCAATATACTACGTGGGCTGTGCTATATACTACGTGGACATGCATATTCTAGAATACCCGATGCGTTAGAATCGGGCCACCATCTAGTGAAGTATATAAAAAAGCTACTTTATGGTCACAAAAACACACAGATTAAAAACATTTAAAAAAAACATGACAACAACACCCCTATCCATGCAGAGGATGATCCGCCTGACTAGTCATCTCGTGACCATATAATACATCCAAGCGTAAGTTGGCAAGACAATTAGATGACAATACAAGTCAGTGACCATGCAGAGATATAACAACAAAAGTGGCTGAAAATATAATACTATCTAGTCAGCTAATACCAACGTTGCTAATGCCTAATCTACAACCCCTGGCAAAAGTTATGGAATCACCGGCCTTGGAGGATGTGCATTCAGTTGTTTAATTTTTGTAGAAAAACAGATTACAGACATGGCACAAAACTAAAGTCATTTTGTAGCGCCCCCACTGCCGCAGGGCCGAGGGGTACCCGGTACCGGGCCTCTGAGTCTCTGCTCTGGGGTTGTCACGGTGGCTAGACCCGGTCCGTGACCCTGCTGAGGGGCGTACAGTAATAGATGTGGATAGATGATGGTGGTGGTGATGCTGTAGTGGTGCGGTGCAGTAAATAACGAGGACACCAGGTTGCAGTCTCTTTACCTCTTTACTGAAGATCTCTGGGTCCCCAGTCCGGAATCCGGATAACCAGGCTGCGCAAGTCCGGCCGGTCCAATGGCACCTCCAGAGTTCTCTTAACAGGTGGAAATCTGTGCCTTCCTGCTAGCGCTATGTGTTGTGGTCCTTCCCTGCTGTGCTTACGGAAAGTCCCCACAACTGTTGTGTCCGTTTCTTAAGTTCCCTCACAACTCGATTAGATGATGTTCTGCTAATCCTCCGTCCCTCCCTGATGTTACGGTTAGGACGGCACCCGTATGACGGGTAGGCTCGGAGCTCTTCCGGGACCCTAGAGTCGCCCCTCTCCACAAGTTGCCCCCCAAGACTGCATAGGTGATTTAGGTGAGACAGCCCGCCTTAGACTGACTGTCCTGCCGTTGGTTTAGAGTATTGCTTGAAGCTGAATATTGTAATACTCCCTCGGCGTTCCGGCCACTGGTTGTGCGCCTCAGTAGGATGTTGCCTCGGTCTTACAGCACGACTCCTACTTGTATTCTCCTTGTTACTTTGATCTCATTTCTCACTCAGCACAATCTATCTCGCTTCCAATCCCTCCTTGGGTACCGCCGCTATACTGAGCAGGCACGGTCCCGTTACGTTCGCTCAAGTTGCCAAGTCTCTGTCAGGATCCCACCCCTGACAGGGACCCTACCGAATCTTCTCCCACAACACCCTCTGCCACAAGGTGTTGCCTGGTTCCAACCCAGTCAGCTTTCTTTTCTAACTTCCTGCCTGACCCCCAGTTTTACCAGTGTGTAGGGAGTGGCCTAATGAATAGAACCCTTAGCTCCCCCTGGAGGCCCGGCTGTGAAATGTATTGGTGTCTGTGATACCTGGTCAGATGAACTCCTTCAGTGCCATCAGACGTACCATAGCTCCCCTTAGTGGTGGAGCCACAGTACTGCAACGACCAGGACTCTGGGGCGCTGCACTCCCCCCCGGTTAAATCCAGTACTCCGGGACTGGGAAGAAAACAACAATACAGGTTAGCAAAAAGACATACAATTTGTTGAGTGCAATAACAATAAGTGTTATGGTTCTCAATGGCAAGAGAACATAGCCCAGCAAACATAAGTACTAGCTCTTGGAAGGATGGAAACTAAACTGACCATGAACTAAACCTGCCGCACAACTAACAGTAGCCGGGTAGCGTTGCCTACGTTTTTTATCCCTAGACGCCCAGCGCCGGCCGGAGGACTAACTAATCCTGGCAGAGGAAAATATAGTCCTGGCTCACCTCTAGAGAAATTTCCCCGATAGGCAGACAGAGGCCCCCACATATATTGGCGGTGATTTTAGATGAAATGACAAACGTAGTATGAAAATAGGTTTAGCAAAATTGAGGTCCGCTTACTAGATAGCAGGAAGACAGAAAGGGCACTTTCATGGTCAGCTGAAAACCCTATCAAAATACCATCCTGAAATTACTTTAAGACTCTAGTATTAACTCATAACATCAGAGTGGCAATTTCAGATCACAAGAGCTTTCCAGACACAGAAACTAAACTACAGCTGTGAACTGGAACAAAATGCAAAAACAAACGAGGACTAAAGTCCAACTTAGCTGGGAGTTGTCTAGCAGCAGGAACATGCACAGAAAGGCTTCTGATTACAATGTTGACCGGCATGGAAGTGACAGAGGAGCAAGGTTAAATAGCGACTCCCACATCCTGATGGAAACAGGTGAACAGAGGGGATGATGCACACCAGTTCAATTCCACCAGTGGCCACCGGGGGAGCCCAAAATCCAATTTCACAACAGTACCCCCCCCTCAAGGAGGGGGCACCGAACCCTCACCAGAACCACCAGGGCGATCAGGATGAGCCCTATGAAAGGCACGGACCAGATCGGAGGCATGAACATCAGAGGCAGTCACCCAAGAATTATCCTCCTGACCGTATCCCTTCCATTTGACCAGATACTGGAGTTTCCGTCTGGAAACACGGGAGTCCAAGATTTTTTCCACAACGTACTCCAACTCGCCCTCAACCAACACCGGAGCAGGAGGCTCAACGGAAGGCACAACCGGTACCTCATACCTGCGCAACAATGACCGATGAAAAACATTATGAATAGAAAAAGATGCAGGGAGGTCCAAACGGAAGGACACAGGGTTAAGAATCTCCAATATCTTGTACGGGCCGATGAACCGAGGCTTAAACTTAGGAGAAGAAACCCTCATAGGGACAAAACGAGAAGACAACCACACCAAGTCCCCAACACAAAGCCGAGGACCAACCCAACGCCGGCGGTTGGCAAAAAGCTGAGTCTTCTCCTGGGACAACTTCAAATTGTCCACTACCTGCCCCCAAATCTGATGCAACCTCTCCACCACAGCATCCACTCCAGGACAATCCGAAGATTCCACCTGACCAGAAGAAAATCGAGGATGAAACCCCGAATTACAGAAAAAAGGAGACACCAAGGTGGCAGAGCTGGCCCGATTATTGAGGGCAAACTCCGCTAAAGGCAAAAAAGCAACCCAATCATCCTGATCTGCAGACACAAAACACCTCAAATATGTCTCCAAGGTCTGATTCGTCCGCTCGGTCTGGCCATTAGTCTGAGGATGGAAAGCAGACGAGAAAGACAAATCTATGCCCATCCTAGCACAGAATGCTCGCCAAAATCTAGACACGAATTGAGTTCCTCTGTCAGAAACGATATTCTCCGGAATACCATGCAAACGGACCACATTTTGAAAAAACAGAGGAACCAACTCGGAAGAAGAAGGCAACTTAGGCAGGGGAACCAAATGGACCATCTTAGAGAAACGGTCACACACCACCCAGATGACAGACATCTTCTGAGAAACAGGAAGATCCGAAATAAAATCCATAGAGATGTGCGTCCAGGGCCTCTTCGGGATAGGCAAGGGCAACAACAATCCACTAGCCCGAGAACAACAAGGCTTGGCCCGAGCACAAACGTCACAAGACTGCACAAAGCCTCGCACATCTCGAGACAGGGAAGGCCACCAGAAGGACCTTGCCACCAAATCCCTGGTACCAAAGATTCCAGGATGACCTGTCAACGCAGAAGAATGAACCTCAGAAATGACTTTACTGGTCCAATCATCAGGAACAAACAGTCTACCAGGTGGGCAACGATCAGGTCTATCCGCCTGAAACTCCTGCAAGGCCCGCCGCAGGTCTGGAGAAACGGCAGACAATATCACTCCATCCTTAAGGATACCTGTAGGTTCAGAGTTACCAGGGGAGTCAGGCTCAAAACTCCTAGAAAGGGCATCCGCCTTAACATTCTTAGAACCCGGCAGGTAGGACACCACAAAATTAAACCGAGAGAAAAACAACGACCAGCGCGCCTGTCTAGGATTCAGGCGTCTGGCGGACTCAAGATAAATTAGATTTTTGTGGTCAGTCAATACCACCACCTGATGTCTAGCCCCCTCAAGCCAATGACGCCACTCCTCAAAAGCCCACTTCATGGCCAAAAGCTCCCGATTCCCAACATCATAATTCCGCTCGGCGGGCGAAAATTTACGCGAGAAAAAGGCACAAGGTCTCATCACGGAACAATCGGAACTTCTCTGCGACAAAACTGCCCCAGCTCCGATTTCAGAAGCGTCGACCTCAACCTGAAAAGGAAGAGCAACATCAGGCTGACGCAACACAGGGGCGGAAGAAAAGCGGCGCTTAAGCTCCCGAAAGGCCTCCACAGAAGCAGGGGACCAATCAGCAACATCAGCACCCTTCTTAGTCAAATCAGTCAATGGTTTAACAACATCAGAAAAACCAGCAATAAATCGACGATAAAAGTTAGCAAAGCCCAAAAATTTCTGAAGACTCTTAAGAGAAGAGGGTTGCGTCCAATCACAAATAGCCTGAACCTTGACAGAATCCATCTCGATGGAAGAGGGGGAAAAAATATATCCCAAAAAGGAAATCTTTTGTACCCCAAAAACGCACTTAGAACCCTTCACACACAAGGAATTAGACCGCAAAACCTGAAAAACCCTCCTGACCTGCTGGACATGAGAGTCCCAGTCATCCGAAAAAATCAAAATATCATCCAGATACACAATCATAAATTTATCCAAATAATCACGGAAAATGTCATGCATAAAGGACTGAAAGACTGAAGGGGCATTTGAAAGACCAAAAGGCATCACCAAATACTCAAAGTGGCCCTCGGGCGTATTAAATGCGGTCTTCCACTCATCCCCCTGCTTAATTCGCACCAAATTATACGCCCCACGGAGATCTATCTTAGAGAACCACTTGGCCCCCTTTATGCGAGCAAACAAATCAATCAGCAGTGGCAACGGATATTGATATTTAACCGTGATTTTATTCAAAAGCCGATAATCAATACACGGTCTTAAAGAGCCATCTTTCTTAGCCACAAAGAAAAAACCGGCTCCTAAGGGAGATGACGAAGGACGAATATGTCCCTTTTCCAAGGACTCCTTTATATATTCTCGCATAGCAGCATGTTCAGGCACAGACAGATTAAATAAACGACCCTTAGGGTATTTACTACCCGGAATCAAATCTATGGCACAATCGCACTCCCGGTGCGGAGGTAATGAACCAAGCTTAACACAGACATAGCTTTCCAGTCAAGGACTGGGTTATGAGATTGCAGCCATGGCAATCCAAGCACCAACACATCATGTAGGTTATACAGCACAAGAAAGCGAATAATCTCCTGATGATCCGGATTAATCCGCATAGTTACTTGTGTCCAGTACTGTGGTTTATTACTAGCCAATGGGGTGGAGTCAATCCCCTTCAGGGGTATAGGAGTTTCAAGAGGCTCCAAATCATACCCACAGCGTTTGGCAAAGGACCAATCCATAAGACTCAAAGCGGCGCCAGAGTCGACATAGGCATCCGCGGTAATAGATGATAAAGAACAAATCAGGGTCACAGATAGAATAAACTTAGACTGTAAAGTGCCAATTGAAACAGACTTATCAAGCTTCTTAGTACGCTTAGAGCATGCTGATATAACATGAGTTGAATCACCGCAATAGAAGCACAACCCATTTTTTCGTCTTAAATTCTGCCGTTCACTTCTGGACAGAATTCTATCACATTGCATATTCTCTGGCGTCTTCTCAGTAGACACCGCCAAATGGTGCACAGATTTGCGCTCCCGCAGACGCCTATCGATCTGGATAGCCATTGTCATGGACTCATTCAGACCCGCAGGCACAGGGAACCCCACCATAACATCCTTAATGGCATCAGAGAGACCCTCTCTGAAATTCGCCGCCAGGGCGCACTCATTCCACTGAGTAAGCACAGCCCATTTACGGAATTTCTGGCAGTATATTTCAGCTTCGTCTTGCCCCTGAGATAGGGACATCAAGGCCTTTTCCGCCTGAAGCTCTAACTGAGGTTCCTCATAAAGCAACCCCAAGGCCAGAAAAAAGGCATCCACATTGAGCAACGCAGGATCCCCTGGAGCCAATGCAAAAGCCCAATCCTGAGGGTCGCCCCGGAGCAAGGAAATCACAATCCTGACCTGCTGAGCAGGATCTCCAGCAGAGCGAGATTTCAGGGACAAAAACAACTTGCAATTATTTTTGAAATTTTGAAAGCAAGATCTATTCCCCGAGAAAAATTCAGGCAAAGGAATTCTAGGTTCAGATATAGGAACATGAACAACAAAATCTTGTAAATTTTGAACTTTCGTGGTGAGATTATTCAAACCTGCAGCTAAACTCTGAATATCCATTTTAAACAGGTGAACACAGAGCCATTCCAGGATTAGAAGGAGAGAGAGAGAGAGAAAGGCTGCAATATAGGCAGACTTGCAAGAGATTCAATTACAAGCACACTCAGAACTGAAGGGAAGGGAAAAAAAAAAAAATCTTCAGCAGACTTCTCTTTTCTCTCCTTTCTCTGTCAATTAATTTAACCCCTTTTTGGCCGGTCAAACTGTTATGGTTCTCAATGGCAAGAGAACATAGCCCAGCAAACATAAGTACTAGCTCTTGGAAGGATGGAAACTAAACTGACCATGAACTAAACCTGCCGCACAACTAACAGTAGCCGGGTAGCGTTGCCTACGTTTTTTATCCCTAGACGCCCAGCGCCGGCCGGAGGACTAACTAATCCTGGCAGAGGAAAATATAGTCCTGGCTCACCTCTAGAGAAATTTCCCCGATAGGCAGACAGAGGCCCCCACATATATTGGCGGTGATTTTAGATGAAATGACAAACGTAGTATGAAAATAGGTTTAGCAAAATTGAGGTCCGCTTACTAGATAGCAGGAAGACAGAAAGGGCACTTTCATGGTCAGCTGAAAACCCTATCAAAATACCATCCTGAAATTACTTTAAGACTCTAGTATTAACTCATAACATCAGAGTGGCAATTTCAGATCACAAGAGCTTTCCAGACACAGAAACGAAACTACAGCTGTGAACTGGAACAAAATGCAAAAACAAACGAGGACTAAAGTCCAACTTAGCTGGGAGTTGTCTAGCAGCAGGAACATGCACAGAAAGGCTTCTGATTACAATGTTGACCGGCATGGAAGTGACAGAGGAGCAAGGTTAAATAGCGACTCCCACATCCTGATGGAAACAGGTGAACAGAGGGGATGATGCACACCAGTTCAATTCCACCAGTGGCCACCGGGGGAGCCCAAAATCCAATTTCACAACAAATAAGCATATTTAAACAGAGCTTCCCTTTATGGGAGGTGAGGTCACTTGAACGTTACAAACATGGTTAGATATCATAGCAACATGCTATAAGTAACTTTTCTTACCCAACCGGGTATTCTACTTAGTACAAATGCTCGAACAATAATTTAACTTTGCCTTTAAGGACGTACACTCTGAATCCACTAAAGACCTTCTTATAATCACATCATAAGGCAATTTAACTTTTTCATTCTCCTTCTTTAAATCTGCAGGACCGCCTGTCCTAACGGCACCAGACCTTCTGCCTCTCCTTTCTGTTACAGGACCACCCCGTTCAGCCCGGGCCTACTGCCTTTTCAACTACTATACACAGTATAGAACATAACATTACTTTCAGTTTTGGATCAATGAGCCATCTCTATATGGCTCCTAAGAGGACTCACTAACTAACCCCGTACGGGTTCACTGTCTGTCCCCATGTTTCTATCAACATTATTAAACATTTTTCACAATTAACTTGTTAAATACACATAACTTCTTCATATAAACATCATCATCATTTCCTTCTTTCAAGACATTATTACTATCTGTCTTAAAGCAATATCACCCTTTAAGTGCAACAGGTGAACGTCCCCTTTAAGAGGTGACCAAGTCTCTATGAGATAGCATATCTTCTCAAGCTACCAGTCCGTACTCAGCAAAGGCTCCGGTGCGGTATCTTCGCAAAGAGTCTCTTGTTAAGTAAAACCAGTTGGGAGCACCTTTAAGAAGGTGCAAACTATTTACAAGCAGTTTGTATCATGCACTGTTCATGATTGCGGCAGTTCTGGAAACTTGTGCAAAACTTAGAAAAAGTAAACAAACAATAGGGATCCCGGGTCAACAAAGGGACCCCTTTAAGAGTTAACCCTGGACGGGTCTAGCAGCAAAAATCAGGAAACGAACAAACAGTTAAGGAACTATTTACATTAATGAAGCGTTCTTGCTTACTCAGTCTTGTAGTGTAGGGGGTGGTCTCCTTCCAGGCCTCACCCGGCCAACGGGCCGCGTTGGTACAGCAAGGGCCGGTCCTGGCTCCAGCAGCGACAGGATCCCTCGCCGGGATGCCCTCCTTGCTTGTGGGCGAGCGCGACCCAGGGGCACACGGTGAGCCCGGACTTCTGGAGGTTCCACGGGGACAGGTTCCATCACCTTCTCTGCAGGAGACTCGTCTTCAGATGTCCCAGTAGCAGCCTGGAGTGCGACACACCGCTGGACGCCCCGAGCCATCCAGCCAGTTTCGCCAGTTTCTCTCCTCCACCGGGTATAGGTCACTGCGTCGCCAGGCTCCAGGTCGGAATCATACCTTCCCCCGCAGGGCTCTACTTCTTCCCGGTCAACACGGACCTGTAGTGGCTCTCCGATCTCCTGGATAACTCCCCTTCCCTTTCGGGAGTTGAAGGACACCACGACACCCCAGTGTGACGGTGGGGTCTCCGCGACGCTTGTCAGATCTACCTGGGCTGCAGGTTGGGGTCTGTTCCGCCATGCTGTCATCAGACGCCGCAGGTGTTCTGCCTCCGGCAGGATCCTCAGGCCCTGTACCTGCAGCATACCTTCAGCCGCGGCCGGGTTGGGAGGAGCAGGGGACACCGGAGACAGGCGGACCTCCGTGTTGTGAATTAGACTTTTTTGGCTCCCTCTTGTGGTCACTAGTGATATGACTCTGGGATTGTCTTTCCTCAGTTTGGCACCCACCTGGGTCGTTAGTCCAGGGGTGTTGCTATATAAACTTCCTGGTTTCTCAGTCCTGTGCCTGGCATCGTTGTAATCAGTTCCTTTCTGTTTGCTCCTGTCTGCTGGTCTTGGATCTTGCAAAATTAAGCTAAGTCCTGCTTCCTTGTTTTTTGGTTATTTGCTTTGCTCTTATTTTTTGTCCAGCTTGTACTAAATGTGATTCCTGATTTTGCTGGAAGCTCTAGGGGGCTGGTGTTCTCCCCCCGGGCCGTTAGACGGTTCGGGGGTTCTTGAATATCCAGCGTGGAAATTTTGATAGGGTTTTTGCTGACCATATAAGTCATCTTACTATATTCTGCTATTAGTCAGTGGGCCTCTCTTTGCTAAATATCTAGTTCATTCTTACGTTTGTCTTTTCTCCTTACCTCACCATTATTATTTGTTGGGGGCTTGTATCCAACTTTTGGGGTCTTTTCTCTGGAGGCAAGAAAGGTCTATCTTTTCCCTTCTAGGGTTAGTTAGTTCTCCGGCTGGCGCGAGACGTCTAGAACCAACGTAGGCACGTTCCCCGGCTGCTGCTATTTGTGGTGCTAGGATTAGATATATGGTCAGCCCAGTTACCACTGCCCTATGAGCTGGTTTTTTGTGTTTGCAGACTTGGTATGTACTTTTGAGACCCTCTGCCATTGGGGTCATAACAGTATGCCAGGCCAAGGTTGAATGTTTAATGCATTGCAGAAGTGGGATTACAAGAAAGGAAAGTCTGAGTTTTTTTTTTTTGTTTTTTTCTTCTTTCCTCTCTTTTTTCCTCCCCTTTACCTCTGAGTGGCTTGTGCTTGCTGCAGACATGAATGTCCAGACTTTGATTACAAGTGTGGATCAGCTTGCTGCTCGTGTGCAGGGCATACAAGATTTTGTTACCAGTAGTCCAATGTCTGAACCTAAAATACCTATTCCTGAACTGTTCTCTGGAGACCGATTTAAGTTTAGGAATTTCAGGAATAATTGTAAATTGTTTCTATCTCTGAGACCCCGTTCATCTGGAGACTCAGCTCAGCAAGTAAAAATTGTTATCTCTTTCTTACGGGGCGACCCTCAGGATTGGGCCTTCTCGCTAGCGCCAGGAGATCCGGCATTGGCAAATATTGATGCGTTTTTTCTGGCGCTCGGATTGCTTTACGAGGAACCCAATCTTGAAATTCAGGCAGAAAAAGCCTTGCTGGCTATTTCTCAGGGTCAGGATGAAGCTGAAGTGTATTGCCAAAAATTTCGGAAATGGTCCGTGCTTACTCAGTGGAATGAGTGTGCTCTGGCCGCAAATTTCAGAAATGGCCTTTCTGAAGCCATTAAGAATGTGATGGTGGGTTTCTCCATTCCTACAGGTCTGAATGATTCCATGGCGCTGGCTATTCAAATTGACCGGCGTTTGCGGGAGCGCAAAGCCGCGAATCCTCTGGTGGTGTTGTCTGAACAAACACCTGATTTAATGCAATGTGGTAGAATTCAGACTAGAAATGAACGGAAAAATCATAGACGTCAGAATGGGTTGTGTTTTTACTGTGGTGATTCTACACATGTTATATCAGCATGCTCTAAACGCCTAACTAGGGTTGTTAGTCCTGTCGCCATTGGTAATTTGCAACCTAAGTTTATTTTGTCTGTGACTTTAATTTGCTCATTGTCCTCCTACCCTGTTATGGCGTTTGTGGATTCAGGTGCTGCCCTGAGTCTTATGGATCTGTCGTTTGCCAAGCGCTGTGGTTTTGTTCTTGAGCCGTTGGTAAATCCTATCCCTCTTAGAGGTATTGATGCTATGCCATTGGCGGAAAATAAACCGCAGTTTTGGACACAGGTAACCATGTGCATGACTCCTGAACATCGGGAGGTGATTCGTTTTCTTGTTCTGCATAAAATGCATGATTTGGTCGTTTTGGGTCTGCCATGGTTACAGACCCATAATCCAGTCTTGGATTGGAAGGCAATGTCTGTGTCAAGTTGGGGCTGTCAGGGAATTCATGGTGATTCCCCGCCGGTGTCTATTGCTTCCTCTACTCCTTCGGAAGTTCCTGAGTATTTGTCTGATTACCAGGATGTATTCAGCGAGTCCAGGTCCAGTGCTCTTCCTCCTCATAGGGACTGTGACTGCGCTATAGATTTGATTCCAGGTGTAAATTTCCTAAGGGAAGATTATTTAATCTGTCTGTACCTGAGCATACCGCAATACGTTCGTATATCAAGGAATCTCTGGAGAAGGGGCATATCCGTCCATCCTCTTCCCCTGTTGGTGCGGGATTCTTTTTTGTGGCCAAGAAGGACGGATCTTTGAGACCTTGTATTGACTATCGGCTTCTGAATAAAATCACTGTTAAATTTCAGTATCCTTTGCCTCTGTTGTCGGACTTGTTTGCCCGGATTAAAGGTGCCAAGTGGTTCACCAAGATAGATCTTCGTGGTGCGTACAACCTTGTGCGCATTAAGCAAGGAGATGAATGGAAAACTGCATTTAATACGCCCGAAGGTCATTTTGAGTACTTGGTGATGCCTTTCGGGCTCTCTAATGCTCCTTCAGTGTTTCAGTCCTTTATGCATGATATTTTCCGGAAGTATCTGGATAAATTTATGATTGTTTATCTGGATGATATTCTGTTTTTTTCTGATGATTGGGACTCGCATGTAGAGCAGGTCAGGATGGTGTTTCAGGTTTTGCGTGAGAATGCTTTGTTTGTTAAGGGCTCAAAGTGTCTCTTTGGAGTACAGAAGGTTCCCTTTTTGGGTTTTATTTTTTCCCCTTCTGCGGTGGAGATGGACCCAGTCAAGGTCCGAGCTATTCATGATTGGACTCAACCCACGTCAGTTAAGAGTCTTCAGAAGTTCTTGGGTTTTGCTAACTTCTACCGTCGTTTTATCGCTAATTTTTCTAGCGTTGTTAAACCTTTGACGGATATGACCAAGAAAGGTTCTGATGTTGCTAACTGGGCTCCTGCAGCCGTGGAAGCCTTTCAAGAGTTGAAGCGCCGTTTACTTCGGCGCCTGTTTTGTGCCAGCCTGATGTCTCACTTCCCTTTCAGGTTGAAGTGGATGCTTCTGAGATTGGGGCAGGGGCCGTTTTGTCGCAGAGAGGCCCTGGTTGCTCTGTAATGAGACCATGTGCTTTTTTCTCTAGGAAGTTTTCGCCTGCTGAGCGGAATTATGATGTTGGCAATCGGGAGTTGTTGGCCATGAAGTGGGCATTTGAGGAGTGGCGTCATTGGCTCGAGGGTGCTAAGCATCGTGTGGTGGTCTTGACTGATCACAAAAATCTGATGTATCTCGAGTCTGCTAAACGCCTGAATCCTAGACAGGCCCGCTGGTCATTGTTTTTCTCCCGTTTTGACTTTATGGTCTCGTATTTACCAGGTTCAAAGAATGTGAAGGCTGATGCTCTTTCAAGGAGCTTTGTGCCTGACTCTCCTGGAGTCGCAGAACCAGTTGGTATTCTCAAAGAGGGAGTTATCCTGTCAGCCATTTCTCCGGATTTGCGACGTGTGTTGCAGAGATTTCAGGCTGGTAGACCTGACTCTTGTCCACCTGACAGACTGTTTGTTCCTGATAAGTGGACCAGCAGAGTCATTTCCGAGGTTCATTCCTCGGTGTTGGCAGGGCATCCGGGAATTTTTGACACCAGAGATCTGGTGGCTAGGTCCTTTTGGTGGCCTTCCTTGTCACGGGATGTGCGGTCATTTGTGCAGTCCTGTGGGACTTGTGCTCGAGCTAAGCCTTGCTGTTCTCGTGCCAGCGGGTTGCTCTTGCCCTTGCCTGTCCCGAAGAGGCCTTGGACACACATTTCCATGGATTTCATTTCAGATCTTCCGGTGTCTCAGGGCATGTCTGTCATCTGGGTGGTATGTGATCGCTTTTCCAAGATGGTCCATTTGGTATCTTTGCCTAAGCTGCCTTCCTCTTCCGATCTGGTTCCTTTGTTCTTTCAGAATGTGGTTCGTTTACACTCCTGTTCACTATGAGCTGGTTTTTTGTGTTTGCAGACTTGGTATGTACTTTTGAGACCCTCTGCCATTGGGGTCATAACACTCCGTGGGCTGGCCCAGCCGAGCGAGCACGCGGGCATCAGCCTCCAAGCGGCGTGCTATCTGTCGGGCCTCGGCTGCGGCCACACACTCCTCGGACATCTGCCAGTTGGGTCGACCCATCGGTGGTTCCGTGAGGGCCAGTCCCCGCAACGATGGCGTCTCCGAGGCTGTGTCCGGTGATGCGGCTCCATGCCGAGTCAGGTCATCCCCACGCGGTGCTCCCGGCGTCGCCATCTTTATCTCCTCCCCAGCGTCTTCTTCCCGCGGTCTCTTTCGTGGGCGGCCCCGTCTCCATGGTCTCCACCCTCCAAACAGGATCAGGAGGCGGACCTCGGCTGTTGACGGACACGTCCTCAGGACACAGAAATATTTAGACTGGGCGGCCATTTTCCTTCGCGCTCTCCAGCTTGTCTACGCCCACTCCACGCCCCTCTTCTTCTCCTGCGCTCTCCTCAGTGCTGTAATGGCGGCGGATTTTGGCGGCAAGTGGCACAGCACAGTCTGTGCAATAAATCACAGTCCAAGCACAATAAATCACAGTTCCAAGGCACACATGACCTGATTCTTCAGGCTTAAGTAGATCCTGTTCGTGACGCAGGGCCGAGGGGTACCCGGTACCGGGCCTCTGAGTCTCTGCTCTGGGGTTGTCACGGTGGCTAGACCCGGTCCATGACCCTGCTGAGGGGCGTACAGTAATAGATGTGGATAGATGATGGTGGTGGTGATGCTGTAGTGGTGCGGTGCAGTAAATAACGAGGACACCAGGTTGCAGTCTCTTTACCTCTTTACTGAAGATCTCTGGGTCCCCAGTCCGGAATCCGGATAACCAGGCTGCGCAAGTCCGGCCGGTCCAATGGCACCTCCAGAGTTCTTTTAACAGGTGGAAATCTGTGCCTTCCTGCTAGCGCTATGTGTTGTGGTCCTTCCCTGCTGTGCTTACGGAAAGTCCCCACAACTGTTGTGTCCGTTTCTTAAGTTCCCTCACAACTCGATTAGATGATGTTCTGCTAATCCTCCGTCCCTCCCTGATGTTACGGTTAGGACGGCACCCGTATGACGGGTAGGCTCGGAGCTCTTCCGGGACCCTAGAGTCGCCCCTCTCCACAAGTTGCCCCCCAAGACTGCATAGGTGATTTAGGTGAGACAGCCTGCCTTAGACTGACTGTCCTGCCGTTGGTTTAGAGTATTGCTTGAAGCTGAATATTGTAATACTCCCTCGGCGTTCTGGCCGCCGGTTGTGCGCCTCAGTAGGATGTTGCCTCGGTCTTACAGCACGACTCCTACTTGTATTCTCCTTGTTACTTTGATCTCATTTCTCACTCAGCACAATCTATCTCGCTTCCAATCCCTCCTTGGGTACCGCCGCTATACTGAGCAGGCACGGTCCCGTTACGTTCGCTCAAGTTGCCAAGTCTCTGTCAGGATCCCACCCCTGACAGGGACCCTACCGAATCTTCTCCCACAACACCCTCTGCCACAAGGTGTTGCCTGGTTCCAACCCAGTCAGCTTTCTTTTCTAACTTCCTGCCTGACCCCCAGTTTTACCAGTGTGTAGGGAGTGGCCTAATGAATAGAACCCTTAGCTCCCCCTGGAGGCCCGGCTTTGAAATGTATTGGTGTCTGTGATACCTGGTCAGATGAACTCCTTCAGTGCCATCAGACGTACCATAGCTCCCCTTAGTGGCGGAGCCACAGTACTGCAACGACCAGGACTCTGGGGCGCTGCAATTTCAAATGACAACTTTCTGGCTTTAAGAAACCCTAAAAGAAATCAAGAACACAAAATGTGGTAGTCAGTAATGGTTACTTTTTTTAACCAAGCATAGGGGAAAAATTATGGAGTCACTCAATTCTGAGGAAAAAATAATGGAATCATGAAAAACAAACAAACAAAAAAACACTCCAAAACATCACTAGTATTTTGTTGCACCACCTCTGGCTTTTATAACAGCTTGCAGTCTCCGAGGCCTGGACTTAATGAGTGTCAAACAGTACTCTTCATCAATCTGGCTCCAACTTTCTCTGATTGCTGTTGCCAGATCAGCTTTGCAGGTTGGAGCCTTGTTATGGACCATTTTTTTTCAACTTCCACCAAATATTTTCAATTGGATTGAGATCCGGACTATTTGCAGGCCATGACACTGAACTTATGTGTCTTTTTTCAAGGAATGTTTTCATAATTTTTGCTCTATGGCAGGATGCATTATCATATTGAAAAATGATTTAATCATCCCCAAACATCCTTTCAATTGATGGGATAAGAAAAGTGTCCAAAATATCAACATAAACGTGCATTTATAGAAGATATAATGACAGCCATCTCCCCAGTGCCTTTACCTGATATGCAGCCCCATATCATCAATGACTGTGGAAATTTGCATGTTCTCTTCAGGCAGTCATCTTTATAAATCTCATTGGAACGGCACCAAACAAAAGTTCCAGCATCATCACCTTGCCCAATGCAGATTCGTGATTCATAACTGAATATGACTTTCATCCAGTCATCCACAGTCAGTCCACTATTGCTTTTCCTTAGCCCATTGTAACCTTGTTTTTTTCTGTTTAGGTGTTAATGATGGCTTTCATTTAGCTTTTCTGTATGTAAATTCCATTTCCTTTAGGAAGTTTCTTACAATTCGGTCACAGACGTTGACTCCAGTTTCCACCAATTCATTCCTCATTTGTTTTGTTGTGCATTTCCTGTTTTGGAGACATATTACTTGAAGTTTCCAGTTTTGACGCTTTGATGTCTTCCTTGGTCTACCAGTATGTTTGCCTTTAACAACCTTCCCATGTTGTTTGTATTTGGTCCAGATTTTAAATACAGCTGACGGTGAACAACCAACATCTTTTGCAATATTGCGTGATGATTTACCCTCTTTTAAGAGTTTGATAATCTTCTCCTTTGTTTCAATTGACATCTCTTGTGTTGGAGCCATGACTCATGTCAGTCCACTTGGTGCAACAGCTCTCCAAGGTGTGATCACTCCTTTTTAGAGGCAGACTGATGAGCAGATCTAATTTGATGCAGGTGCTATTTTTGGGTATGAAAATTTACAGGGTGATTCCTTAATTTTTTCCTCAGAATTGGGTGATTCTATAATTTTCCCCCTATGCTTGGTTAAAAAAACCATTACTGACTACCACATTTTTTGTTCTTGATTTCTTTTAGTGTTTCTTAACCCCTTCATGACCCAGCCTATTTTGACCTTAACCCCTTCCCGACCTGTGACACAGCGTATGCGTCATGAAAGTCGGTGCCAATCCGACCTGTGACGCATATGCTGTGTCACAGAATGATCGCGTCCCTGCAGGCCAGGTGAAAGGGTTAACTCCAATTTCACCCGACCTACAGGGACAGGGGGAGTGGTACTTCAGCCCAGGGGGGGGTGGCTTCGCCCCCCCGTGGCTACGATCGCTCTGATTGGCTGTTGAAAGTGAAACAGCCAATCAGAGCAATCTGTAATATTTCACCTATGAAAATTGTTGAAATATTACAATCCAGCCATGGCCGATGCTGCAATAGCATCTGCCATGGATGGAGACCCCGATCTGGCCCCCCCACCGACTGGCGGCGGCGATCTGCAGCAGCCGTCAGTGTTCCGTACCCCTCCGTCCTGTCCTAAGCGCCTTCCTCTCCCCTCCGCTCCTCCCCCGTCCTCCCCTCTGCCCCCCCCCCCCGCTGTCCGATCGCACCCCCCCATACTTACCTAGTCCCGGTGTCCCGGTCGGTGTCCTCTGTCTCCTCGCATGGGCGCCGCCATCTTGGAAAATGGCGGGCGCATGCGCAGTGCGCCCGCCGAATCTGCCGGCCGGCAGATTCGTTCTCTGTACATTTTGATCGCTGTGATAAGTTCTATCACAGCGATCAAAATAAAAAAAATCGTAAATAACCCCCCCCCTTTATCACCCCCATAGGTAGCGACAATAATAAAATATAGAAAATATATTTATTTTTGTTTTTCTGTTAGGGGTAGGGTTAGGGGTAGAGTTAGGGGTAGGGTTAGGGTTGCACTTAGGGTTAGGGTTGCACTTAGGGTTAGGGTTGCACTTAGGGTTGCACTTACAGATAGGGTTGCACTTAGGGATAGGGTTGCACTTAGGGATAGGGTTGCACTTAGGGTTAGGGTTGCACTTAGAGTTGCACTTAGGGCTAGGGTTGCACTTAGGGCTGGGGTTGCACTTAGGGTTGCATTTAGGGTTGCACTTAGGGTTAGGGTTGCACTTAGGGTTAGGGTTGCACTTAGGGTTGCACTTAGGGTTAGGGTTGCACTTAGGGCTAGGGCTAGAATTAGGGTTAGGGTTAGAATTGGGATTAGAATTAGGATTAGGGTTACAATTAGGGTTAGGGTTAGAATTAGGGCTAGGGTTGGAATTAGGGTTAGAATAAGGCTATGTGCACACGGTGCGGATTTGGCTGTGGATCCGCAGCGGATTGGTTGCTGCAGATTCGTAGCAGTTTTCCATCACATTTACAGTACCACGTAAACCTATGGAAAACCAAATCCGCTGTGCCCATGGTGCGGAAAATACAGCACGGAAATGCTGCGTTGCATTTTCCGCGGCATGTCAATTCTTTGTGCGGATTCCGCAGCGTTTTACACCTGCTCCATAATAGGAATCCGCAGGTGAAATCCACACAAAAAACACTGGAAATCTGCGGTAAATCCGCAGGCAAAGCGCAGTGCGTTTTACCTCCAGATTTTTCAAAAACGGTGCGGAAAAATCTGCACACAAATCCGCAAACTTGGCACATACCCTTGGGGTTAGGGTTGGAATTAGAGTTAGGGTTGGAATTAGGGTTAAGACTAGGGTTAGGGGTGTGTTGGGGTTAGGGTTGGGATAAGGGTTAGGGGTGTGTTGGGGTTAGTGTTGGAGTTAGAATTGAGGGGTTTCCACTGTTTAGGCACATCAGTTGGTCTCCATAAAGGCGACATGGCGCCACCATTGATTCCAGCCAATCTTGCGTTGAAAAAGTCAAATGATGCTCCCTCCCTTCCGAGCCCCGACGTGTGCCCAAACAGTGGTTTACCCCCACATATGGGGTACCATCGTACTCAGGAGAAACTGGAAAACAAATTTTGGGGTCCAATTTCTCCTGTAACCCTTGGTAAAATAAAAAATTGCGGGCTAAAAAATGATTTTTGATGAAAGAAAAATGATTTTTTATTTTCATGGCTCTGCGTTAGAATCTTCTGTGAAGCACTTGGGGGTTCAAAGTGCTCATCACACATCTAGATAAGTTCCTTTGGGGGTCTAGTTTCCAAAATGGGGTCACTTGTGGGGGTTTCTACTGTTTAGGCACATCAGGGGCTCTGCAAACGCAACGTGACGCCCGCAGAGCATTCCATCAAAGTCTGCATTTCAAAACGTCACTACTTCACTTCTGAGCCCTGGCATATGCCCAAACAGTGGTTTACCCCCACATATGGGGTATCAGCATACTCAGAAGAAACTGTACAACAACTTTTGGGGTCAAATTTCTCCTGTTACCCTTGTGAAAATAAAAAAATTCTGGGCTAAAAAAATATTTTTGAGGAAAGAAAACGTATTTATTATTTTCACGGCTCTGCGTTATAAACTTCTGTGAAGCACTTGGGGGTTCAAAGTGCTCACCACACATCTAGATAAGTTCCTTTGGGGGTCTAGTTTCCAAAATGGGGTCACTTGTGGGGGCTTTTGTTGTGATTTTGCTTTTTGCTCCCTCTAGTGGTCATTAGTGATTTGACTCTGGAGCTTCTGTCTTTTCCTATATCCTCACCTGGGCCGTTAGTTCAGGGGCGTTGCTATATAAGCTCCCTGGACCTTCAGTTCAATGCCTGGCATCGTTGAAATCAGAGCTAATCTGTTGTGCTCTTGTCCTATGATCCGGGTTCCTGTATTTCAAGCTAAGTCTGCTTCCTTGCTTTTTGCTTTTGTTTTGTTTGGTATTTTTGTCCAGCTTGTTCCAATCTGTATCCTGACCTTTGCTGGAAGCTCTAGGGGGCTGGTGTTCTCCCCCCGGACCGTTAGACGGTTCGGGGGTTCTTGAATCTCCAGCGTGGATTTTTATAGGGTTTTTGTTGACCAGATAAGTTATCTTGCTATATTCTGCTATTAGTAAGCTGGCCTCTCTTTGCTGAACCTGGTTCATTTCTGTGTTTGTCATTTCCTCTTACCTCACCGTTATTATTTGTGGGGGGCTTGTATCTTGCTTTGGGGTCCCTTTCTCTGGAGGCAAGAGAGGTCTTTGTTTTCTTCTCCTAGGGGTAGTTAGATTCTCCGGCTGGCGCGAGTCATCTAGCGATCACCGTAGGCATGATCCCCGGCTACTTCTAGTGTTGGCGTTAGGAGTAGCTATTTGGTCAACCCAGTTACCACAGCCCTATGAGCTGGATTTTTGAATCTCGCAGACTTACACGTTCCTCTGAGACCCTGTCCACTGGGGTCATAACAGGCTTTATACTGTTTAGGCACATCAGGGGCTCTGCAAACGCAACGTGACGCCTTCAGAGCATTCCATCAAAGTCTGCATTTCAAAACATCACTACTTCACTTCCGAGCCCCGGCATGTGCCCAAACAGTGGATTACCCCCACATATGGGGTATCGGCGTACTCAGGAGAAACTGGACAACAACGTTTGGGGTCAAATTTCTCCTGTTACCGTTGGAAAAATTAAAAATTCTGGGCTAAAAAATAATTTTTGAGAAAAGAAAAATAATTTTTTATTTTCATGGCCCTGCGTTATAAACTTCTGTGAAGCACTTTGGGGTTCAAAGTGCTCACCACACATCTAGATTAGTTCCTTGTGGGGGAGCTCCAATGTTTAGGCACACAGGGGCTCTCCAAACGCGACATGGTGTCCGCTAATGATTGGAGCTAATTTTCCATTCAATAAGCCAAATGGCGTGCCTTCCCTTTCGAGCCCTGCCGTGCGCCTAATCAGTGGTTTACCCCCACATATGGGGTATCAGCGTACTCAGGACAAACTGGACAACAACATTTGGTGTCCAATTTCTCCTGTTATCCTTGGGACAATAAAAAATTCCGGGCTAAAAAATCATTTTTGAAGAAAGAAAAATTATTTTTTATTTTCACGGCTCTGCGTTATAAACTTCTGTGAAGCACCTGGGGGTTTAAAGTGCTCACTATGCATCTAGATAAGTTCATTGGGGGTCTAGTTTCCAAAATGGGGTCAATTGTGGGGGAGCTCCAATGTTTAGGCACACAGGGGCTCTCCAAAAGCGACATGGTGTCCGCTAACGATTGGAGCTAATTTTCCCATTCAAAAAGTCAAATGGCGCACCTTCCCTTCCAAGCCTTGCCGTGCGCCCAAACAGTGGTTTACCCCCACATATGAGGTATCGGTGTACTCTGGAGAAATTGCCCAACAAATTTTAGGATCCACTTTATCCTGTTGCCCATGTGAAAATGAAAGAATTGAGGGTAAAAAAATTTTTGTGAAAAAAAAAGTACTTTTTCATTTTTACGGATCAATTTGTGAAGCACCTGAGGGTTTAAAGTGCTCACTATGCATCTAGATAAGTTCATTGAGGGGTCTTGTTTCCAAAATGGGGTCAATTGTGGGGGAGTTCCAATGTTTAGGCACACAGGGGCTCTCCAAGTGCGACATGGTGTCCGCTAACGATGGAGTTAATTTTTCATTCAAAAAGTCAAATGGCGCTCCTTCCCTTCCAAGCCTTACCATGTGCCCAAACAGTGGTTTACCCCCACATATGAGGTATCGGCGTACTCAGGAGAAATTTCCCAACAAATTTTAGGATCCATTTTATCCTGTTGCCCATGTGAAAATGAAAAAATTAAGGCTAAACAATTTTTTTGTTAAAAAAAAGTACTTTTTCCTTTTTACAGATCAATTTGTGAAGCACCTGCGGGTTTAAAGTGCTCACTATGCATCTAGATAAGTTACTTGGGGCGTCTAGTTTCCAAAATGGGGTCACTTGTGGGGGAGCTCCAATGTTTAGGCACACAGGGGCTCTCCAAACGCGACATGGTGTCCGCTAAAGATTGGAGCCAATTTTTCATTCAAAAAGTCAAATGGTGCTCCTTCCCTTCCGAGCCCTGTCGTGCACCCAAACAGTGGTTTACCCCCACATATGAGGTATCAGCGTACTCAGGACAAATTGGAAAACAACGTTCATGGTCCAGTTTCTCCTCTTACCTTTGGGAAAATGAAAAAATTGTTGCTAAAAGGTCATTTTTGTGACTAAAAAGTTAAATGTTCATTTTTTCCTTCCATGTTGCTTCTGCTGCTGTGAAACACCTGAAGGGTTAACAAACTTCTTGAATGTGGTTTTGAGCACCTTGAGGGGTGCAGTTTTTAGAATGGTGTCACTTTTGGGTATTTTCAGCCATATAGAACCCTCAAACTGACTTCAAATGTGAGGTGGTCCCTAAAAAAAATGGTTTTGTAAATTTTGTTGTAAAAATGAGAAATCACTTGTCAAATTTTAACCCTTATAACTTCCTAGCAAAAAAAAATGTTGGTTCCACAATTGTGCTGATGTAAAGTAGACATGTGGGGAATGTTATTTATTAACTATTTTGTGTCACATAACTCTCTGGTTTAACAGAATAAAAATTAAAAATGTGAAAATTGCAAAATTTTCAAAATTTTCCGTTTTTTTCACAAATAAACGCAGAAATTATCGACCTAAATTTACCACTAACATGAAGCCCAATAAGTCACAAAAAAACAATCTCAGAATCGCTAGGATCCGTTGAAGCGTTCCTGAGTTATTACCTCATAAATGGACACTGGTCAGAATTGCAAAAAATGGCCAGGTCATTAAGGTCAAAATAGGCTGGGTCATGAAGGGGTTAATGACCTGGCCGTTTTTTGCAATTCTGACCAGTGTCCCTTTATGAGGTAATAACTCAGGAACGCTTCAACGGATCCTAGCGGTTCTGAGACTGTTTTTTCGTGACATAGTGGGCTTCATGTTAGTGGCAAATTTGGGTCGATAATTTCTGAGTTTATTTGTGAAAAAACGGAAATTTGGCGAAAATTTTGAAAATTTCACAATTTTCACATTTTGAATTTTTATTCTGTTAAACCAGAGAGTTATGTGACACAAAATAGTTAATAAATAACATTTCCCACATGTCTACTTTACATCAGCACAATTTTGGAAACATTTTTTTTTGCTAGGAAGTTATAAGGGTTAAAATTTGACCAGTGATTTCTCATTTTTACAACAAAATTTACAAAACCATTTTTTTTAGGGACCACCTCACATTTGAAGTCAGTTTGAGGGTTCTATATGGCTGAAAATACCCAAAAGTGACACCATTCTAAAAACTGCACCCCTCAAGGTGCTCAAAACCACATTCAAGAAGTTTATTAACCCTTCAGGTGTTTCACAGCAGCAGAAGCAACATGGAAGAAAAAAATTAACATTTAACTTTTTAATCACAAAAATTATCTTTTAGCAACAATTTTTTTATTTTCCCAAGGCTAAGAAACTGGACCATGAACGTTGTTGTCCAATTTGTCCTGAGTACGCTGATACCTCATATGTGGGGGTAAACCACTGTTTGGTCACACGGCAGGGCTCGGAAGGGAAGGAGCGCCATTTGACTTTTTGAATGAAAAATTGGCTCCAATCTTTAGCGGACACCATGTCGCGTTTGTAGAGCCCCTGTGTGCCTAAACATTGGAGCTCCCCCACAAGTGACCCCATTTTGGAATCTAGACCTCCCAAGGAACTTATCTAGATGTGTGTTGAGCACTTTGAACCCCCAAGTGCTTCACAGAAGTTTATAACGCAGAGCCATGAAAATAAAAAATTATTTTTCTTTTCTCAAAAATGATTTTTTAGCCCACAATTTTTTATTTTCCCAAGGGTAACAGGAGAAATTGGACCCCAAATGTTGTTGTCCAGTTTCTCCTGAGTAGGCTGATACTCCATATGTGGGGGTAAACCACTGTTTGGGCACACGTCGGGGTTCGGAAGGGAAGTAGTGACGCTTTGAAATACAGACTTTGATGGAATGCTCTGCGGGCGTCACGTTGCGTTTGCAGAGCCCCTGATGTGCCTAAACAGTAGAAACCCCCCACAAGTCACCCCATTTTGGAAACTAGACCCCCCAAGGAACTTATCTAGATATGTGGTGAGCACTTTGAACCCCAAAGTGCTTCACAGAAGTTTACAACGCAGAGCCATGAAAATAAAAAATAATTTTTCTTTCCTCAAAAATGATGTTTTAGCAAGCAATTTTTTTATTTTCACAAGGGTAACAGGAGAAATTGGACCAAAATAGTTGTTGCCCAGTTTGTCCTGAGTACACTGATACCCCATATGTGGGGGTAAACCACTGTTTGGGTACAAGTCGGGGCTCGGAAGGGAAGTAGTGACGTTTTGAAATGCAGACTTTGATGGAGTGGTCTGCAGGCGTCACATTCCATTTGCAAAGCCCCTGATGTGCCTAAACAGTAGAAATCCCCCACAAGTGACCCCATTTTGGAAACTAGACCCTCCAAGGAACTTATCTAGATGTGTAGTGAGCACTTAGATCCCCCAAGTGCTTCATAGAAGTTTACAACGCAGAGACGTGAAAATAAAAAATAATTTTTCATTCCTCAGAAATTATGTTTTAGCAAGCAATTTTTTATTTTTGCAAGAGTAGCAGGAGAAATTGGAGCCCAATAGTTGTTGTCCAGTTTGTCCTAAGTACGCTGGTATCCCATATGTGGGGGTAAACCACTGTTTGGGCACACGTCAGGGCTCGGAAGGGAAGCAGTAACTTTTTGAAATGCAGATTTTGATGGAATGGTCTGCGGGTGTCATGTTGCATTTGCAGAGCCCCTGATGTGCCTAAAGAGTAGAAACCCCCCACAAGTGACCCCATTTTGGAAACTAGACCCCCCCAAGGAACTTATCTAGATGTGTGGTGAGCACTTTGAACCCCCAAGTGCTTCACAGAAGTTTATAACGCAGAGCCGTGAAAATAAAAAATAATTTTTCATTCCTCTAAAATTATGTTTTAGCAAGCAATTTTTTATTTTCGCAAGGGTAACAGGGGAAATTGGACCCCAATAATTGTTGCCCAGTTTGTTCTGAGTATGCTGGTACCCCATATGTGGGGGTAAACCATTGTTTGGGCTCGGAAGGGAGGGAGCACCATTTGACTTTTTGAACACAAGATTGGCTGGAATCAATGGTGGCGCCATGTTGCGTTTGGAGACCCCTGATGTGCCTGAACAGTGGAAACCCCTCAATTCTAACTCCAACACTAACCCCAACACACCTCAAACCCTAATCCCAACTCTAGATATAACACTAACCCCAACACACCCCTAACCACAACCCTAACCCAACACACCACTAACCCTAATCCCAACCCTAAACCTAATCCCAACCCTAACCACAACCCTAACCCCAACACACCCCTATGTTATGATCCAGTGACCTTGGAGCCGCATGAGACTTTCTCAGGAGTAGGTGGAACCTGTACTGACCGCAAACCCTAAACTGTCACCGCAACTAGAAGTAGCCGTGGGGTGTACCTAACACATCCTAGACACCTCGACACAGCCGGAGGACTAAATACCCCTATAGATGGAAATGGGAATTCTATCTTGCCTCAGAGCAGAACCCCAAAGGATAGGCAGCCCCCCACAAATATTGACTGTGAGTATTAGAGGAAAGACACACGCAGGCAGAAATCAGGATTTAGCAAAAGAGGCCAAGCTAGCTAAATAGGAAAGGATAGGACAGAATACTAAGCGGTCAGTAATTAAAACCCTAAAAATATCCACAGCAGATAATACAAAAATTCCACCATCTAACTAAAGACATGGAATGTATATCTGCATCTCCTGAGAATCCAACTTGAATGAAATATCCAAACACAGTCTAAGCTGGACAAGAAAAAAACATTGAATAGTACTGAATTGTAAAGCACACGGCATGTGTGCTGTAGAAACAAAACCAGACACTTATCTTTGCTGATTTGGCAGCAGGGCTGGAGGAACCAGACAGAGATGCAAAACCTCCAAGAACAATGGACAACTGGCAAGGGCTAATTAATCCTGCACACCTAAATATCCCAGTCAGAGCTGCAATCAGCAGGGACACCTGCCCAGGATTGCAACCCAGGGACAACTGCATTACTACCAACAACCACCGGAGGGAACCCAAGAGCAGAATTCACAACACCCCTAACCCTAACCATAACCCTAACTACAAGCCTAATCTTAACCCTATTTCCAACCCTAGCCCTAATTCCAACCCTAACTCTAATTCCAACCCTAACCCTAAGGCTGAGACCTGAGCGTAAGTGTGAACGGCGGTAAGTGTGACTTGTGATTCAGTGAAGAGGTATTTGGAAAGCCTTTAACAAATACCTGTGTGAGTTGCTGAATTGGGAATAGCTATCTTCCCAAGGGGTTAACTTAAGGGTTTATAAGGGGCAGCTGTTTGGGGCTCTAGTCCTTTTTGGAAGTGCATTTGAACAGCAAGGTGGCTTGCTGTTGAGGGGAAATAGAGAGAGAGAAAAAAAAAATCTATAAATCTTCAGCATAGCGAGTGTGAGCGAGCCGAGTGTGACCTGAGCGTAAGTGTGAACGGCGGTAAGTGTGACTTGTGATTCAGTGAATAGGTATTTGGAAAGCCTTTAACAAATACCTGTGTGAGTTGCTGAATTGGGAATAGCTATCTTCACAAGGGGTTAACTTAGGGTGGGGGCACATAATTAAGGGTTTATAAGGGGCAGCTGTTTGGGGCGCTAGTCCTTTTTGGAAGTGCATTTGAACAGCAAGGTGGCTTGCTGTTGAGGGGAAATAGAGAGAAAAAAAAAATCTTTAAATCTTCAGCATAGCGAGTGTGAGCGAGCTGAGTGTGACCTGAGCGTAAAGGTACCTTCACACTAAACGACGCTGCAGCGATATCGACGATGCCGATCGCTGCAGCGTCGCTGTTTGGTCGCTGGAGAGCTGTCACACAGACAGCTCTCCAGGGACCAACGATGCCGAAGTCCCCGGGTAACCAGGGTAAACATCGGGTTGCTAAGCGCAGGGCCGCGCTTAGTAACCCGATGTTTACCCTGGTTACCAGTGTTAAATGTAAAAAAACAAACACTACATACTTACATTCGCGTCCCCCGGCGTCTGCTTCCTGCACTGTGTGAGCGCCGGCCCTAACAGCAGAGCGGTGACGTCACCGCTGTGCTTTGCTTTCCGGCCGGCACTGACACTCAGTGCAGGAATCTCTGAGCATGTTGTGAATTCTGTTCTTGGGCTCCCTCCGGTGGTTATAAGTGGTAGCGCTGCTGTCTGTCCTTCACAGCAGTTATCAGGTGTGTCCACTCTGGACTGGGCTATTTAGTCTGGCCTCACCCTTTAGTCAGTGCCAGTTGTCCATTGTATTCTGGAGGATTCACATCCCTTCATGGTTTCTCCTGCTTCCTGGTCTTTTCACCAAGATAAGTTCTGCTTGTTTTGCAGCCCACATGTTGTGGGCCTCATTGTTCAGTGCATTTCATGTTTTTTCTTGTCCAGCTTAATCTGTGTAAGGATTTATGCAGTCAAGCTGGAATCTCTGGAGAGGCAGATATACCCTCCATATCTTTAGTTAGATGTGGAGTGTTTTGTATTTTCTGTGGTGGATATTTCCTAGTATTTTAATACTGACCGCATAGTTCTCTGTCCTATCTTTCCTATTTAGCTAGATTGGCCTCCTTTGCTAAATCCTGTTTTCAGCCTGTGTATGTTTTTTCCTCTCCTCTCACAGTCAATATTTGTGGGGGGCTGCCTATCCTTTGGGAATTTTCTCTGAGGCGAGATAGTTTTCCCTTTTCTATCTATAGGGTTAATTAGTCCTCCGGCTGTGTCGAGGTGTCTAGGATCAGTAGGTACATCCCACGGCTACTTCTAGTTGCGGTGTTAAGTTCAGGGTCCGCGGTCAGTATAGATACCACCTTCTCCAGAGTATGTCCAATGCTACTCCTGGGCCACCAGATCATAACAGTACAACTGGCCTACAATGAGTTAACCGCATCTCAGAAGAAGGGAAAGAAAGTGCTGAGCCATTTTTTTTTTCTGTACTCTATTGTGTTTTTTTTTCCCTCTTTACCTCTGGGTGGTTCAGGAGTTTGGCGCTGACATGGATGTTCAGGGACTTGCTTCTCGTGTGGATCAACTTGCTGCTAGAGTACAGGGTATTTCTGATTATATCATTCAGACTCCAGCTTTGGAGCCTAGAATTCCAACTCCTGATCTGTTTTTTGGGGACTGGTCTAAATTTCTGAGCTTTAAAAATAACTGTAAACTGTTTTTTGCTCTGAAGCCCCGTTCCTCTGGTGATCCTATCCAGCAGGTTAAAATTGTCATATCTCTGTTGCGTGGCGACCCCCAGGATTGGGCATTTGCCCTGGAACCTGGGAATCCGGCGTTGCTTAATGTAGACACCTTTTTTTCAGGCGCTTGGGTTATTGTATGATGAACCTAACTCTGTAGAGCATGCTGAGAAAACCTTGTTGGCCCTGTGTCAGGGTCAAGAAGCGGCAGAATCATATTGCCAGAAATGTAGAAAATGGTCTGTGTTGACTAAATGGAATGAGGATGCTTTGGCGGCAATTTTCAGAAAGGGTCTTTCTGAATCCGTTAAAGATGTTATGTTATTCCCCACGCCTGCTGGTTTGAGTGATTCTATGTCTCTGGCCATTCAAATTGATCGGCGCTTGCGTGAGCGCAGAGTTGTGCACGCTATGGCGTTGTCTTCCGAGCGGAGTCCTGAGCCTATGCAATGTGATAGGATTGTGTCTAGAGCTGAACGACAAGGATTCAGACGTCAGAATGGGTTGTGTTTTTACTGCGGCGATTCTGCTCATGTTATTTCTGATTGCCCTAAGCGTGTCAAGAGAATCGCTAGTTCTGTTACCATCAGTACTGTACAGCCTAAATTTCTGTTATCTGTGACCCTGATCTGCTCATTATCGTCATTTTCTGTCATGGCATTTGTGGATTCAGGCGCCACTTTAAATTTAATGGACTTAGAATTTGCCAGACGTTGTGGGTTTCCCTTACAGCCTTTGCAGAGTCCTACCCTTTGAGGGGTATTGATGCTACACCATTGGCTAAAAATAATCCTCAGTTTTGGACACAGTTAACCATGTGCATGGCGCCAGCCCATCAGGAAGATTGTCGTTTTCATGCATAATGTGCATGATGTTATTGTGCTGGGTTTCCCATGGTTACAGGTGCATAATCCGGTGTTGGATTGGAAATCTATGTCTGTGACTAGTTGGGGTTGTCAGGGGGTTCATGGTGACGTTCCTTTGATGTCAATTACCTCCTCCCCCTCTTCTGAAATTCCTGAGTTTTTGTCAGATTTCCAGGATGTATTCAATGAGCCCAAGTCCAGTTCCCTTCCACCGCACAGGGACTGTGATTGTGCTATTGACTTGATTCCAGGCTGTAAGTTCCCTAAGGGCCGACTTTTCAACCTGTCTGTGCCAGAACATGCCGCCATGCGGAGTTATGTTAAGGAGTCTTTGGAGAAGGGGCATATTTGGCCATCTTCTTCTCCATTGGGAGCAGGTTTCTTTTTTGTTGCCAAGAAGGATGGCTCCTTGAGACCCTGTATTGATTATCGCCTCTTGAATAAGATCACGGTCAAATTCCAATACCCTTTGCCTTTGCTCTCTGATTTGTTTGCCAGGATTAAGGGTGCTAGTTGGTTTACTAAGATTGACCTTCGAGGGGCATATAATCTTGTTCGTATTAAGCAGGGCGACGAATGGAAAACTGCGTTCAATACGCCCGAGGGCCATTTTGAATATCTTGTGATGCCATTCGGACTCTCTAATGCTCCATCTGTGTTTCAGTCCTTCATGCATGATATATTTCGGAATTATCTTGATAAATTCATGATTGTATATTTGGATGATATTTTGATTTTTTCGGATAATTGGGAGTCTCATGTGAAACAAGTCAGGGTGGTATTTCAGATCCTTCGTGATAATGCCTTGTTTGTGAAGGGGTCTAAGTGCCTCTTTGGAGTACAGAAGGTTTCTTTTTTGGGCTTCATTTTTTCTCCCTCATCTATAGAAATGGATCCGGTTAAGGTTCAGGCCATTCATGATTGGATCCAGCCCACATCCGTGAAGAGCCTTCAGAAATTTTTGGGCTTTGCTAATTTTTATCGCTGTTTCATTGCCAACTTCTCCAGTGTGGTTAAACCCCTGACCGAT
Organism: Ranitomeya variabilis; assembly: GCF_051348905.1. Lineage (NCBI taxonomy): Eukaryota > Metazoa > Chordata > Amphibia > Anura > Dendrobatidae > Ranitomeya > Ranitomeya variabilis. Next base: position 778,958,833 of record NC_135232.1, read on the forward strand.
TTGACGAAGAAAGGCGCTGATGCGACGAATTCGTCCTCTGCGGCCGTTTCTGCCTTTCAGGAGCTTAAACGCCGATTTAATTCTGCCCCTGTGTTGCGTCAGCCGGATGTTTCTCTTCCTTTTCAGGTTGAGGTTGACGCTTCTGAGATTGGGGCAGGGGCCATTTTGTCTCAGAGGAATTCTGATGGTTCCTTGATGAAACCGTGTGCCTTCTTCTCTCGAAAATTTTCGCCTGCGGAACGCAATTATGATGTCGGTAATCGTGAGTTGTTGGCTATGAAGTGGGCATTTGAGGAGTGGTGACATTGGCTTGAGGGGGCTAAACATCGTATTTTGGTCTTGACCGATCATAAGAATCTGATTTACCTCGAGTCTGCCAAACGGCTGAATCCTAGACAGGCCCGATGGTCCCTGTTTTTCTCCCGTTTTGATTTTGTTGTCTCGTATCTTCCGGGTTCTAAGAATGTTAAGGCTGATGCCCTCTCTAGGAGTTTTTTGCCTGATTCCCCTGGGGTCCTTGAGCGGGTCGGCATTTTGAAGGAGGGGGTGATTCTTTCTGCCATCTCCCCTGATTTACGACGGGTTCTTCAGGAATTTCAGGCTGATAAACCTGACCGCTGTCCAGTGGGGAAACTGTTTGTTCCTGATAGATGGACTAGCAAAGTGATTTCTGAGGTTCACTGTTCTGTGTTGGCTGGCCATCCTGGGATTTTTGGTACCAGAGATTTGGTTAGTAGGTCATTTTGGTGGCCTTCTTTGTCACGGGATGTGCGCTCCTTTGTGCAGTCCTGTGGGACTTGTGCGCGGGCCAAACCTTGCTGCTCACACGCCAGTGGGTTGCTTTTGCCTTTGCCGGTCCCTGAGAGGCCTTGGACGCATATTTCTATGGATTTTATTTCAGATCTTCCGGTTTCCCAGAGGATGTCGGTTATCTGTGTGGTTTGTGACCGGTTTTCTAAGATGGTTCATTTGGTACCTTTGCCTAAATTACCTTCCTCTTCTGAGTTGGTTCCGTTGTTTTTTCAGCATGTGGTTCGTTTGCATGGCATTCCGGAGAATATTGTTTCCGATAGAGGTTCCCAGTTTGTTTCCAGGTTTTGGCGGGCCTTTTGTGCTAGGCTGGGCATTGATTTGTCTTTTTCTTCCGCATTTCATCCTCAGACAAATGGCCAAACCGAGCGAACTAACCAGACTTTGGAAACTTATTTGAGATGCTTTGTGTCTGCCGATCAGGATGATTGGGTGGCTTTCTTGCCATTGGCCGAGTTTGCCCTTAATAATCGGGCTAGTTCTGCTACCTTGGTTTCACCTTTTTTTTGCAATTCTGGGTTTCATCCTCGTTTTTCTTCGGGGCAGGTTGAGCCTTCTGATTGTCCTGGGGTGGACTCTGTGGTTGACAGGTTGCAGCAAATTTGGGCTCATGTTGTGGACAATTTGGTCTTGTCTCAGGAGGAGGCTCAGCGTTTTGCTAACCGTCGGCGGCATGTGGGTTCCCGGCTTCGGGATGGGGATTTGGTCTGGTTGTCTTCCCGTCATGTTCCTATGAAGGTTTCTTCCCCTAAGTTCAAGCCTCGGTTTATTGGTCCTTATAGGATTTCTGAGATTATCAATCCAGTGTCTTTTCGTTTGGCCCTTCCAGCCTCTTTTTCCATCCACAATGTTTTTCATAGATCTTTGTTGCGGAAATATGTGGTACCCGTCGTTCCCTCTGTTGATCCTCCTGCCCCGGTGTTGATTGATGGGGAGTTGGAGTATGTTGTTGAGAAGATCTTGGATTCTCGTTTTTCAAGGCGGAGGCTTCAGTATCTTGTCAAGTGGAAGGGTTATGGCCAGGAGGATAATTCTTGGGTTGTTGCCTCTGATGTTCATGCTGATGATTTGGTTTGTGCCTTCCATTTGGCTCGTCCTGATCGGCCTGGGGGCTCTGGTGAGGGTTTGGTGACCCCTCCTCAAGGGGGGGTACTGTTGTGAATTCTGTTCTTGGGCTCCCTCCGGTGGTTATAAGTGGTAGCGCTGCTGTCTGTCCTTCACAGCAGTTATCAGGTGTGTCTACTCTGGACTGGGCTATTTAGTCTGGCCTCACCCTTTAGTCAGTGCCAGTTGTCCATTGTATTCTGGAGGATTCACATCCCTTCATGATTTCTCCTGCTTCCTGGTCTTTTCACCAAGATAAGTTCTGCTTGTTTTGCAGCCCACATGTTGTGGGCCTCATTGTTCAGTGCATTTCATGTTTTTTCTTGTCCAGCTTAATCTGTGTAAGGATTTATGCAGTCAAGCTGGAATCTCTGGAGAGGCAGATATACCCTCCATATCTTTAGTTAGATGTGGAGTTTTTTGTATTTTCTGTGGTGGATATTTCCTAGTATTTTAATACTGACCGCATAGTTCTCTGTCCTATCTTTCCTATTTAGCTAGTTTGGCCTCCTTTGCTAAATCCTGTTTTCAGCCTGTGTATGTTTTTTCCTCTCCTCTCACAGTCAATATTTGTGGGGGTTGCCTATCCTTTGGGAATTTTCTCTGAGGCGAGATAGTTTTCCCCCTTTTCTATCTATAGGGTTAATTAGTCCTCCGGCTGTATCGAGGTGTCTAGGATCAGTAGGTACATCCCATGGCTACTTCTAGTTGCGGTGTTAAGTTCAGGGTCCGCGGTCAGTATAGATACCACCTTCTCCAGAGTACGTCCAATGCTACTCCTGGGCCACCAGATCATAACAGAGCAGCAGCGCGGACACCAGGGGATGTGACAGACATCAGAGGGTGAGTATGTACTGGTTTTTTTTTTACTTTTACAATGGTAACCAGGGTAAATATCGGGTTACTAAGCGCGGCCCTGCGCTTAGTAACCCGATATTTACCCTGGTTACCATTGTAAAACATCGCTGGCATCGTTGCTTTTGCTGTCAAACACGACGATACACGCCGTTCTGACGACCAAATAAAGTTCTGAACTTTCAGCAACGACCAGCGATATCACAGCAGGATCCAGATCGCTGCTGCGTGTCAAACACAACGATATCGCTATCCAGGACGCTGCAACGTCACGGATCGCTATCGTTATCGTTGTAAAGTCGCCTAGTGTGAAGGTATCTTAAGTGTGAACGGCGGTAAGTGTGACTTGTGATTCAGTGACTTTGGATTCAGGAAGTTTCGAAGGGAGGAATTGCTGTCTTTTTTTATTAATACTTTGTATTTATTTTTTATTTATCGTTTGTGTGGTGCAATCCCCATTTGGAAATGTGCTCCACTATTGTTAATGCCATCCAGTGCACATCTTGCCTCATGTATGCAGTCCTTGATCAGCCGGTCGAGGGTGCATACTGCTGTGCGAGATGTGAGCACGTTGTGGATTTGGAAACCAAGATTCTGAATCTAAATGTGCAGCTGGCAACACTGCGATCCATAGACAATATGGAGAGGAGTCTTCTGCTCACTGAGCAGACGCTCAATGGGATAGATGAGGGGGGGATGGTAGGATGGAGCTGCAGGACAGTGAGGCAGTTAGCTGGGTGACAATTAGGAAACGGGGTAGAGGGAAGAGTGCCAGGGAGGCTAGTCCTGATCTGGCACACCCCAATAAGTTTGCTAAGTTGGCAGATGAGGGGGGTGCCAGTACAGGGGTAGCACTGCAGCAGCCAGGCATGTCCTCTGAAAACCGGAGGAGTGACTGCTCCAGTAAGGAGGGAAATAGGAGAGCAGGGCAGGCCAGACAGGTGCTGGTAGTGGGGAACTCAATTATTAGGGGAACAGATAGGGCAATCTGTCACAAAGACAGGGATCGTCGAACGGTGTGCTGCCTACCTGGCGCTCGAGTCCGACACATCGCTGATCGGGTGGACAGATTACTGGGAGGGGCTGGTGAGGACCCAGCAGTCATGGTGCACATTGGCACAAATGACAAAGTTAGAGGTAGGTGGAAGTTCCTTAAAGATGATTTCAGGGAATTAGGCTGCAAGCTGAAAGCAAGGACCTCCAACGTGGTATTTTCCGAAATACTGCCTGTACCACGTGCCACGCCAGAGAGGCAACGGGAGATTAGGGAGGTTAATAAGTGGCTCAAGAATTGGTGTAGGAAGGAGGGGTTTGGGTTCCTGCAGAACTGGGCCGACTTCTCAGTTGGCTACAGGCTCTACGCTAGGGACGGGCTGCACCTCAATGGGGAAGGTGCAGCTGTGCTGGGGGATAAAATGGCTAGAGGGTTGGAGTAGTGGTTAAACTAGAGATTGGGGGGAGGGTATTCAATTTATAGGAGGGGAAGATAGTGCAGATAGAGACCTGGGCACAAATAAGGAAGTTGGGGGTGGTGGTGGCAGGGAAGTGGGGTTAGAACAATTAATAATTTAAGAAAGAATAGAGGTACAGAGAGGAACATCAAGTGCATGTATACTAATGCCAGAAGCCTCGCCAACAAAATGGACGAATTAGAACTAATGTTGTTGGAGCATAATTATGACATGGTGGGGATATCTGAAACATGGCTGGATGAGAGCCATGACTGAGCTGTTAACTTGCAGGGCTATAGCCTGTTTAGAAATGACTGTACAGATAAGCGAGGGGGAGGGGTGTGTCTGTATGTAAAATCGGCCTTAAAACCCATCCGGCGTGATAATATAGGGTCATTCCACATCAAGTGGACCAGTTTTAAAAATCGTCCCCACTCGACCTTCTCCGATGTTGCTGAAAATTTATAAGGATGTACATGTATGTTTGAAAAGAGGTTCTGTAAATTTTTAGGGCCAGATCTCAAATACATTGGGCACTGTTGACCTTTCACTGGAGGTTGCACCAAGCCTGTGGCTTCAGCTAAGAGGATTTTGCAAACTTTGGCACATAGCCATTAGAGTTCTATACTGGCTATGATGCTGAAATTTGGCATACTAGCTCAGCTTTTGCTGCTAAACACGATAAAATTATTACCGGCTATGACAAAACAATATTTCGGCCGCAATTTTGTGTCAAAGTAGCTTGAAAAGCGCGTCGCATAAAATTTATGCCAAACTTTGCCCATATACAGTGGGGCAAAAAAGTATTTAGTCAGTCAGCAATAGTGCAAGTTCCACCACTTAAAAAGATGAGAGGCGTCTGTAATTTACATCACAGGTAGACCTCAACTATGGGAGACAAACTGAGACAAAAAAAACCAGAAAATCACATTGTCTGTTTTTTTTATCATTTTATTTGCATATTATGGTGGAAAATAAGTATTTGGTCAGAAACAAAATTTCATCTCAATACTTTGTAATATATCCTTTGTTGGCAATGACAGAGGTCAAACGTTTTCTGTAAGTCTTCACAAGGTTGCCACACACTGTTGTTGGTATGTTGGCCCATTCCTCCATGCAGATCTCCTCTAGAGCAGTGATGTTTTTGGCTTTTCACTTGGCAACACGGACTTTCAACTCCCTCCAAAGGTTTTCTATAGGGTTGAGATCTGAAGACTGGCTAGGCCACTCCAGGACCTTGAAATGCTTCTTACGAAGCCACTCCTTCGTTGCCCTGGCGGTGTGCTTTGGATCATTGTCATGTTGAAAGACCCAGCCACGTTTCATCTTCAATGCCCTTGCTGATGGAAGGAGGTTTGCACTCAAAATCTCACGATACATGGCCCCATTCATTCTTTCATGTACCCGGATCAGTCGTCCTGGCCCCTTTGCAGAGAAACAGCCCCAAAGCATGATGTTTCCACCACCATGCTTTACAGTAGGTATGGTGTTTGATGGATGCAACTCAGTATTCTTTTTCCTCCAAACACGACAAGTTGTGTTTCTACCAAACAGTTCCAGTTTGATTTCATCAGACCATAGGACATTCTCCCAAAACTCCTCTGGATCATCAAAATGCTCTCTAGCAAACTTCAGACGGGCCCGGACATGTACTGGCTTAAGCAGTGGGACACGTCTGGCACTGCAGGATCTGAGTCCATGGTGGCGCAGTGTGTTACTTATGGTAGGCCTTGTTACATTGGTCCCAGATCTCTGCAGTTCATTCACTAGGTCCCCCCGTGTGGTTCTGGGATTTTTGCTCACCGTTCTTGTGATCATTCTGACCCCACGGGGTGGGATTTTGCGTGGCGCCCCAGATCGAGGGAGATTATCAGTGGTCTTGAATGTCTTCCATTTTCTAATTATTGCTCCCACTGTTGATTTCTTCACTCCAAGCTGGTTGGCTATTGCAGATTCAGTCTTCCCAGCCTAGTGCAGGGCTACAATTTTGTTTCTGGTGTCCTTTGACAGCTCTTTGGTCTTCACCATAGTGGAGTTTGGAGTCAGACTGTTTGAGGGTGTGCACAGGTGTCTTTTTATACTGATAACAAGTTTAAACAGGTGCCATTACTACAGGTAATGAGTGGAGGAAAGAGGAGACTCTTAAAGAAGAAGTTACAGGTCTGTGAGAGCCAGAAATCTTGATTGTTTGTTTCTGACCAAATACTTATTTTCCACCATAATATGCAAATAAAATGATAAAAAAACAGACAATGTGATTTTCTGGATTTTTTTTTCTCAGTTTGTCTCCCATAGTTGAGGTCTACCTATGATGTAAATTACAGACACCTCTCATCTTTTTAAGTGGTGGAACTTGCACTATTGCTGACTGACTAAATACTTTTTTGCCCCACTGTATAACTCAAGACCAAAAACCAATAGTAACTGGTGCTTTGCCCTGTACACCAAACATCTACATGACTTTGCATTGCTGCAATATCACGGTCAAAGCATATGTATTTGTGGAAATATTCACACCCACATATGATGAAAAACTTTAAAAAAACGAATTTTACCTTTTTTTAGGTCAAATTTCTCAAAAAGGGTACCCCTAAAATATATTAATTCTGATATCATTAGAAAGAGCACATTTTTCTCTACAAGGATCATTGGTTTTTTTTTTTGAGTCTCTCAGTTTAAGAAATGAAAAATGCCACTGAACATGGTGTTATTAATACGCAATGAATGGTAACTGCACTATTCAAACCCTTGCGTTGGTCCATGGTGGTTTTACCACAACCAATTCCCTAAGAATTGGTATTATAATCCTATTAAGAATTGTAATAATGCTGTCTTTCGAGAATTGGCAGCCCCATCGCCTAGGAGCCATGGCCGATAGCCGTGCAAGGCGAGCCTCGGGCGGTCTCTTTATCGCAGGTTCCGAAGCCTGAGGGTGGGTGTCTTTGCCTAGGATCCCAAGCCTAATATTGGGTATCTTTTGTTGGTTCCCAAGCCATAATGTTCAGTCTAAGTGGTCTGGAATTGTTGCTGAATTTGCAACATAATCGGTTCAGAGAAGCTGTATTGTCGGCCCATTGCTGTCCAAAAAGGTCCAAATCTTGACATTGGCACCTAAAAGTTGGTCCATTAAGGCTATATCAGATGAATTCGGTGTCTCTGAACGAATGGTCAAACAAGCTCGAAAGCTTAAATGTGAACATGGGATCTTAGCCTTACCTAGAATCAAGTGTGGCAAGAAAGTTTCTGAGGAAGTGAAGAAAAAGGTGCAGGCATTTTTTGAGGATGATGAATTCAGTCGAATGTGCCCTGGTAAAAAAGACTATGTATCAGTGCGAATAGCAGGAGAAAAAAAGCAGATGCAAAAGCGACTATTACTGAGCAATATGAGGGAAATGTTTGTTGCCTATCGGGATCGGAATGGCCCTGAAATTGGATTTTCCAAGTTGTGTGAGCTTCGGCCAAAGTGGTGCGTAACCGTTGGATCTGCTGGAACACATTCCGTTTGTGTGTACCATTCACCAAAATGTCAAACCAATGCTTGCAGCATGCCCAATCATGATGACTACAAAGAGCTGATATGCAAAATGGTCTGTGGAATTGAATCCAAGGACTGTATGCTTGGCCGTTGTGATAAATGCCCGGGTCCTGCAGTTTTAAAAGAATTTCTAGTCAATGTGTTTGTCAACAGTGACCCTGAAGATATTATTGAGTTCAAACAATGGATTCACACTGATCGAGACACGCTTGATATGAAACAACTGACTATAGAAGATTTCATTGAAGAATTGGTTTGGAAAATTTCTAAACTTTGTAGCCATCACTACATCGCCAAGCATCAAAGTTGATATCTGAAATCGTTGAAGGAAAATCTGACACCTGGAGAGCTTGTGATCCTTATGGACTTTGCTGAAAATTACTCATTTATTGTTCAAGATGCCATTCAAGGTTTCCACTGGGAAAATAGTCAAGCTACAGTACACCCATTTGTAATTTACTTCAAGGAGTTAAATGGTGAAGCTGCGCAGAACATCAGCTTGTGCATAATCAGTGATTGCTCACGACATGACACAGTTGCAATCCACACTTTCTTAACAGTAATTGTGGAGTATCTCAAGACTCATCTATGGGATTCTTCATATCCACTACTTCAGCGATGGATCTGCAGCCCAGTACAAAAATGTCAAAAATTTTCTCTACTTGTGCCACCACAATTCTGATTTCAATATCAGCGCTGAATGGAATTTTTTTGGTACCAGTCATGGAAAGTCGCCCTGTGATGGGATTGGAGGGACAGCAAAGAGGTTGGCAGCTCGTGCCAGTCTTCAACGCCCAACTTAAAACCAAATACTGACCCCGGTGGATTTATTCAACTTTTGCAATGAGCAACTGCATGGAATCAAGTTTTTTTTTGTTCCAAAAGAAAAAAATTACGAAATACGGGTAGTTCAAGAGGAAAGGTTCAAAGATGGACATACAATTGCTGGAACAAGAGAAAATCACCAGTTTGTGCCAATTGATGACAAAAAGATTCGCATTTCAAGGGTGTCAAATGACCCATCATCTTTCATTGCCCATGTAGATAGATCTGTCAGATCAGAAATGCCTTTTGTGCCAATTGCTAACCTCCAGCCAGGGCAATACATTGCCTGCATTTACGATAGGAACTGGTGGATTGGAAATATTTCTGAAATTTCAGTCGACAAGCATGATGCATTAATAAATTTTATGCATCCTCATGGACCAGCTAACTTCTTTCACTGGCCTGTGAGAAATGATGCATGCTGGATTCCCGAGCAGTCAATCATTGCAATAATTCCAGCACCAGCTGCAACAGCAATGGGCCGACAATACAGCTTCTCTGAACCGATTATGTTGCAAATTCAGCAACAATTCCAGACCACTTAGACTGAACATTATGGCTTGGGAACCAACAAAAGATACCCAATATTAGGCTTGGGATCCTAGGCAAAGACACCCACCCTCAGGCTTCGGAACCTGCGATAAAGAGACCGCCCGAGGCTCGCCTTGCACGGCTATCGGCCATGGCTCCTAGGCGATGGGGCTGCCAATTCTCGATAGACAGCATTATTACAATTCTTAACAGGATTATAATACCAATTCTTAGGGAATTGGTTGTGGTATAACCACCATGGACCAACGCAAGGGTTTGAATAGTGCAGTTACCATTCATTGCGTATTAATAAATAACACCATGTTCAGTGGCATTTTTCATTTCTTAAACTGAGAGACTCCAAAAAAATCCCCAATGATCCTTGTAGAGAAAAATGTGCTCTTTCTAATGATATCAGAATTAACATATTTTAGGGGTACCCTTTTTGAAAAATTTGACCTAAAAATAGGTAAAATTCGGTTTTTTTAAGTTTTTCATCATATGTGGGTGTGAATATTTCCACAAATACATATGCTTTGACCGTTATATTGCAGCAATGCAAAGTCATGTAGATGTTTGGTGTACAGGGCAAAGCACCAGTTACTATTGGTTTTTGGTCTTGAGTTATATATGGGCAAAGTTTGGCATAAATTTTATGCGACGCGTTTTTCAAGCTACTTTGACACAAAATTGCAGCCGAAACATTGTTTTGTCATAGCCGGTAATAATTTTATCGTGTTTAGCAGCAAAAGTTGAGCTAGTATGCCAAATTTCAGCATCATAGCCAGTATAGAACTCTAATGGCTATGTGCCAAAGTTTGCAAAATCCTCTTAGCTGAAGCCGCAGGCTTGGTGGAACCTCCAGTGAAAGGTCAACAGTGCCCAATGTATTTGAGATCTGGCCCTAAAAATTTACAGAACCTCTTTTCAAACATACATGTACATCCTTATAAATTTTCTGCAAAATCGGAGAAGGTCGAGTGGGGACCACTGGTCCACTTGACATGGAATGACCCTATAGGTGAATTTAATGAAAATGTAGAGTCCCTGTGGGTGGAGATAAGGGGAGGGGGAAAAATAATAAATTACTGATAGGGGTTTGTTATAAGTCTCCAAAAATAATGGAAGCAATGGAGAATATCCTCGTAAAGCAAATAGATGAAGCTGCGACTCAAGGAGAAGTCATTATTATGGGGGACTTCAACTACCCTGAAATAGATTGGGGAACAGAAACCTGCAGTTCCAGCAAAGGTAATCGGTTTTTGACAACTATGAGAGACAATTACCTTTCACAACTGGTTCAGGACCCAACAAGGAGGGGGGCACTGCTAGACCTAATATTAACCAACAGGCCAGACCGCATATCAAATATAAGGGTTGGGGGTCACTTGGGGAATAGTGATCACAAAATAATAAGTTTTCATGTATCCTTTAATCAAATGTGTAGTAGAGGGGTTACAAGGACACTAAACTTCAGGAGGGCAAATTTCCAACGGATCTTGGTGCAATTAACTGGGACGATATCCTGAGACATAAAAGTACACAAAGAAAATGGGAGACGTTTATTAGCATCCTGGATAGGACCTGTGCACAGTATATACCGTATGGGAATAAACATACTAGAAATAGGAGGAAACCAATATGGCTAAATAGAGCTGTAAGGGGCGGAATAAGTGACAAAAAGAAAGCATTTAGAGAATTAAAGGAAGTAGGTAGTGAGGAGGCATTAAATAAATATAGAAAATTAAATAAATTCTGTAAAAAGCAAATCAAGGCAGCAAAGATTGAGACAGAGAGACTCATTGCCAGAGAGAGTAAAAATAGTCCCAAAATATTCTTTAACTACGTAAATATTAAGAAACTAAAAAATGATAGTGTTGGACCCCTTAAAAATAGTCTGGGTGAAATGGTGGATGAGGATGAGGAAAAAGCCAATATGCTAAATGACTTTTTTTCATCAGTATTTACAAAAGAAAATCCCATGGCAGACAAAATGACTAGTGATAAAAATTCCCAATTAAATGTCACCTGCTTAACCCAGCAGGAAGTACAGCGGCGTCTAAAAATCACTAAAATTTACAAATCTCCGGGCCTATATGGGATACACCCCCGAGTACTGCAGGAATTAAGTACAGTCATTGATAGACCATTATTTTTAATCTTTAAAGACTCCATAATAACAGGGTCTGTACCACAGGACTGGCGTATAGCAAATGTGGTGCCAATATTCAAAAAGGGGACAAAAACTGAACTCGGTAATTATAGGCCAGTAAGCTTAACCTCTACTGTGGGTAAAATCCTGGAGGGCATTCTAAGGGATGCTATACTGGAGTATCTGAAGAGGAATAACCTCATGACCCAGTATCAGCATGGGTTTACTAGGGACCGTTCATGTCAGACTAATTTGATCAGCTTCTATGAAGAGGTAAGTTCCGGACTGGACCAAGGGAACCCAGTGGATGTAGTGTATATGGACTTTTCAAAAGCTTTTGATACGGTGCCACACAAAAGGTTGTTACATAAAATGAGAATAATGGGGATAGGGGAAAATATGTGTAAGTGGATTGAGAGCTGGCTCAGGGATAGGAAACAAAGGGTGGTTATTAATGGAGCACACTCGGACTGGGTCGCGGTTAGCAGTGGGGTACCACAGGGGTCAGTATTGGGCCCTCTTCTTTTTAACATAAATTAATGACCTTGTAGGGGACATTCAGAGTAGAATTTCAATATTTGCAGATGACACTAAACTCTGCAGGGTAATCAATACAGGGGAGGACAATTTTATATTACAGGATGATTTATGTAAACTAGAAGCTTGGGCTGATAAATGGCAAATGAGCTTTAATGGGGATAAATGTAAGGTCATGCACTTGGGTAGAAATAATAAGATGTATAACTATGTGCTTAATTCTAAAACTCTGGGTAAAACCGTCAATGAAAAAGACCTGGGTGTATGGGTGGATGACAAACTCATATTCAGTGGCCAGTGTCAGGCAGCTGCTACAAAGGCAAATAAAATAATGGGATGCATTAAAAGAGGCATAGATGCTCATGAGGAGAACATAATTTTACCTCTATACAAGTCACTAGTGCGACCACACTTAGAATACTGTGCACAGTTCTGGTCTCTGGTGTATAAGAAAGACACAGCTGTACTGGAGCGGGTGCAGAGAAGAGCGACCAAGGTTATTAGAGGACTGGGGGGTCTGCAATACCAAGATAGGTTATTACACTTGGGGCTATTTAGTTTGGAAAAACGAAGACTAAGGGGTGATCTCTGTTATGATCCTAGTGGCAAGGATCGCAAGTTGACTAGCTAAGTAACTAAACCGAAGACCAGCTCTGGGGAAGTGGTATCTGGATTGACCGCAACCTGATCCTATCCGCAAACAACTATAGGCAGCCGTGGAACGTTACCTGAAAATCCTAGACGTCTCTTCACGGCCTGAGAAACTACCTATTCCTAGAGGGAAAGTAAAGTCCTTACTTGCCTCAGAGAAATGACCCCAAAGATATAGAAAAGCCCCCCACAAATATTAACGGTGAGTTAAGGGGAAAGCACAAACGCAGAGATGAAATAGATTTAGCAAATGAGGCCCGCTAACACTAGATAGCAGAAAATAGGAAGGGAGCTGTGCGGTCAATAGAAAACCCTAAGCAAAATATCCACGCAGAGATTGCTCGAGCCCCCGCACCAACTAACGGTGCGGGGGAGGCAACTCCATACCCCAGAGCTTACAGCAGCAAGAACTCACATATTAGCAAGCTGAACTAAACTCATAATACACAGAAATCATATTGCAGACTGATGAGCAAAAAATAATCAAACAGAAACTTAGCTTCTCCAGAAGAGACTGAAAACGAAGATAATCAGGGGAGATCAGAATAGCACTGAATACATCGACAGCCGGCAACAAGTGGAGGTGAAGCAGAGCTAAATAGGAAACTCCCTAGTGCATAACGAGGCAGCTGATCAGCCACAGATCCACAGGATAACAAACAAAGCCACCAGGGGGAGCCCAAAAACAAAACTCACACAATACCACCTGTGACCACAAGAGGGAGCCCGAAAACAGAGTTCACAACAGTACCCCCCCTTGAGGAGGGGTCACCGAACCCTCATCAAAAACCCCCAGGGCGATCAGGGTGAGCCACATGGAAGGCACGAACCAAATCAGCCGCATGAACATCAGAGGCGACAACCCAGGAATTATCCTCCTGACCATAGCCCTTCCACTTAACCAAATACTGAAGCCTCCGTCGAGAAATACGAGAATCCAAGATCTTCTCCACCACGTATTCCAATTCTCCCTCAACCAGCACAGGGGCAGGAGGCTCAACCGAAGGAACCACAGGCACCACATACCTCCGCAACAACGACCGATGGAACACATTATGAATAGCAAACGATGCTGGGAGGTCCAAACGAAATGACACAGGGTTAAGGACTTCCAAAATCTTATAAGGACCGATAAACCGAGGCTTGAACTTGGGAGAGGAGACCTTCATAGGAACAAAGCGAGAAGACAACCACACCAAGCCCCCAACGCGAAGTCGGGGACCCACACAGCGACGGCGGTTGGCAAAGCGCTGAGCCTTCTCTTGTGACAGCTTCAAATTGTCCACCACATGATCCCAAATCTGATGCAACCTATCCACCACAAGATCCACTCCAGGACAGTCAGAAGGCTCCACCTGACCCGAGGAAAAACGAGGATGAAACCCCGAATTACAAAAAAAAAGGCGAAACCAAAGTAGCAGAACTAGCCCGATTATTAAGGGCAAATTCGGCCAATGGCAAAAAAGCCACCCAGTCGTCCTGATCAGCAGAAACAAAACATCTTAAATAGGTTTCCAAGGTCTGATTAGTTCGCTCGGTCTGGCCATTCGTCTGAGGATGGAAGGCCGACGAAAAAGACAAATCAATGCCCATCTTAGCACAAAAGGTCCGCCAAAATCTAGACACAAACTGGGATCCTCTGTCGGAAACAATATTCTCAGGGATCCCATGCAAACGAACCACATTTTGAAAAAACAGCGGAACCAACTCGGAGGAGGAAGGCAACTTAGGCAAGGGCACCAAATGGACCATCTTAGAAAAACGATCACACACCACCCAGATGACAGACATTCTCTGAGAGACAGGGAGATCTGAAATAAAATCCATGGAAATGTGCGTCCAAGGCCTCTTCGGGACAGGCAAAGGTAACAGCAAACCACTGGCACGAGAACAGCAAGGCTTAGCCCGAGCACAAATTCCACAAGACTGCACAAAGGAACGCACATCCCGCGACAAGGAAGGCCACCAAAAGGACCTGGCCACCAAATCTCTGGTACCAAATATTCCAGGATGGCCTGCCAACACCGAAGAATGAACCTCGGAAATAACTCTGTTGGTCCATCTATCTGGGACAAACAGTCTCTCCGGTGGACAACGGTCAGGTCTATCCGCCTGAAACTCCTGCAGCACTCGTCGCAAATCTGGGGAGATGGCAGACAAAATCACCCCTTCTCTGAGGATACCAGCCGGCTCAGAATCTCCAGGAGAGTCAGGCACAAAACTCCTAGAAAGAGCATCAGCCTTCACATTCTTCGAGACCACGAAATCAAAACGAGAGAAAAACAACGACCAACGAGCCTGTCTAGGATTCAGCCGCTTGGCCGACTCGAGATAAATCAGATTCTTGTGATCAGTCAAGACCACCACACGATGCTTAGCTCCCTCGAGCCAATGTCGCCACTCATCAAATGCCCACTTCATAGCCAACAACTCCCGATTACCGACATCATAATTCCGCTCGGCAGGCGAAAACTTTCTTGAAAAGAAAGCACATGGCTTCATCACAGAGCCATCAGAGCTTCTCTGCGACAAAACAGCCCCCGCTCCAATCTCAGAAGCATCAACCTCGACCTGGAAAGGAAGAGAGACATCTGGCTGACATAAGACCGGAGCCGAGGAAAACCGGCGCTTCAGCTCCCAAAAGGCCTCCACAGCCGCAGGAGACCAATTAGTAACATCAGAACCCTTCTTGGTCAAATCCGTCAAAGGCTTAACAACACCAGAAAAATTAGCGATGAAGCGACGGTAAAAATTAGCAAAACCCAAGAACTTCTGAAGACTCTTAACAGATGTAGGCTGAGTCCAGTCATGAATAGCCTGAACCTTGACTGGGTCCATCTCAATAGTAGAAGGGGAAAAAATGAAACCCAAAAAAGAAACCTTCTGGACTCCAAAAAGACATTTTGAGCCCTTCACAAATAAAGCATTGGCACGTAGGACCTGAAACACCATCCTGACCTGCCTAACATGGGACTCCCAATCATCAGAAAAAAACAGAATATCATCCAGATACACAATCATAAATTTATCCAGATACTCGCGGAAGATGTCGTGCATGAAGGACTGAAAGACAGAAGGAGCGTTAGAAAGTCCAAAAGGCATCACCAAGTACTCGAAATGGCCTTCGGGCGTATTAAATGCAGTTTTCCATTCATCACCCTGCTTAATACGCACAAGGTTATACGCACCACGAAGATCTATCTTGGCGAACCAACTAGACCCCCTAATGCGAGCAAACAGATCAGATAACAATGGCAAAGGATACTGAAATTTGACCGTGATTTTATTTAGAAGGCGATAATCAATACAAGGTCTCAGGGAACCATCCTTCTTAGCCACAAAAAAGAATCCCGCACCCAGAGGGGAGGAGGAGGGGCGAATAAGTCCTTTCTCCAAAGACTCCTTTATATAACTCCGCATAGCAGCATGCTCCGGCACTGACAAATTGAAAAGTCGTCCCTTAGGAAACTTACTACCAGGAATCAAATTTATAGCACAATCACAATCCCTATGAGGAGGTAGAGAACTGTTTTTGGGCTCATCAAATACATCCTGGTAGTCCGACAAAAACGCAGGGACTTCAGAAGGAGTGGATGAAGCAATTGACACCACAGGAGCGTCGCCATGAATTCCCTGGCAACCCCAACTTGACACAGACATTGCTTTCCAATCCAGGACTGGATTATGAGTCTGCAACCATGGCAGACCCAACACGACAACATCATGCAAATTATGCAGAACAAGAAAGCGAATCACCTCCTGATGAACAGGAGTCATGCACATGGTCACTAGCGTCCAGTACTGAGGTTTATTCATAGCCAATGGTGTAGCATCAATACCCCTTAGTGGAATAGGGAATTTTAAAGGCTCCAAAACAAAACCACAGCGCCGGGCAAATGACAAATCCATCAGGCTCAGGGCAGTACCTGAATCTACAAAAGCCATAACCGGGTAAGATGACAGGGAACAAATCAGGGTAACAGACAAAATGAACTTAGGCTGTAAAGTACCGATGGTGACAGATTTATCAATTTTTTTTGTGCACTTAGAGCATGCTGAGATAACATGAGCTGAGTCACCACAGTAAAAGCACAACCCATTTTGCCGTCTATAATTTTGCCGTTCACTTCTGGTCAGAATTCTATCACATTGCATAGACTCAGGTGTCTGTTCAGAAGACACCGCCAAATGGTGCGCAGGTTTGCGCTCCCGCAAACGCCAATCAATCTGAATGGCCAGAGTCATTGACTCATTCAGACCTGCAGGCGTAGGAACCCCACCATGACATTCTTAATGGCTTCAGAAAGACCCTTTCTGAAATTTGCAGCCAGGGCACACTCATTCCATTGAGTAAACACCGACCATTCCGAAATTTCTGGCAATACACCTCTGCTTCATCTTGCCCCTGAGAAAGGGCCAACAAAGCTTTTTCAGCCTGGTTCTCAAGATTAGGTTCCTCATAGAGCAATCCAAGGGCCAGAAAAAACGCATCCACACTGAGCAATGCAGGATCCCCTGGCGCCAATGCGAAGGCCCAATCTTGAGGGTCGCCACGCAAGAAAGAAATAATAATCTTAACTTGCTGAACGGAATCACCAGAGGAACGAGGTTTCAAAGAAAGAAACAATTTGCAATTGTTCTTAAAATTCAGGAACCTAGATCTATCTCCAGAAAACAACTCCGGAATAGGTATTCTAGGCTCTGACATAGGACTGTGAACAACAAAATCCTGAATACTTTGTACCCTTGCAGCAAGATGATCTACACTGGAGGCCAAACTCTGGATATCCATGTCAGCAGCTGAACTCAGAGCCACACCAAGATTAAGAGGAGGAGAGAAGCTAGACACACAGCAGCTAGACACACGGCAGCAAAAAAAAAAAAAAAATTCCTCAAGGCTTCTCTTCTCCTGCTTCTGCCATGCAATTAACACTTTATGGGCTGGATGTACTGTTATGATCCTAGTGGCAAGGATCGCAAGTTGACTAGCTAAGTAACTAAACCGAAGACCAGCTCTGGGGAAGTGGTATCTGGATTGACCGCAACCTGATCCTATCCGCAAACAACTATAGGCAGCCGTGGAACGTTACCTGAAAATCCTAGACGTCTCTTCACGGCCTGAGAAACTACCTATTCCTAGAGGGAAAGTAAAGTCCTTACTTGCCTCAGAGAAATGACCCCAAAGATATAGAAAAGCCCCCCACAAATATTAACGGTGAGTTAAGGGGAAAGCACAAACGCAGAGATGAAATAGATTTAGCAAATGAGGCCCGCTAACACTAGATAGCAGAAAATAGGAAGGGAGCTGTGCGGTCAATAGAAAACCCTAAGCAAAATATCCACGCAGAGATTGCTCGAGCCCCCGCACCAACTAACGGTGCGGGGGAGGCAACTCCGTACCCCAGAGCTTACAGCAGCAAGAACTCACATATTAGCAAGCTGAACTAAACTCATAATACACAGAAATCATATTGCAGACTGATGAGCAAAAAATAATCAAACAGAAACTTAGCTTCTCCAGAAGAGACTGAAAATGAAGATAATCAGGGTAGATCAGAATAGCACTGAATACATCGACAGCCGGCAACAAGTGGAGGTGAAGCAGAGCTAAATAGGAAACTCCCTAGTGCATAACGAGGCAGCTGATCAGCCACAGATCCGCAGGATAACAAACAAAGCCACCAGGGGGAGCCCAAAAACAAAACTCACACAATACCACCTGTGACCACAAGAGGGAGCCCGAAAACAGAGTTCACAACAGATCTCATTTTAATGTATAAATAAATGAGGGGACAGTACAAAGACCTTTCTGATTATCTTTTTAACCCCTTAATGACCGCCAATACATCTTTTAACTGACCTGAGATATAAGAGAATAGCCTCCCCATACAGG
The DNA here is from genome assembly GCF_051348905.1 of Ranitomeya variabilis. Taxonomy (NCBI): domain Eukaryota; kingdom Metazoa; phylum Chordata; class Amphibia; order Anura; family Dendrobatidae; genus Ranitomeya; species Ranitomeya variabilis. Next base: position 778,977,177 of record NC_135232.1, read on the forward strand.
TGACAATCCAGTTAATGTCGGCTGTACACTATAGCTGACAACTTGCTGTATCAGCCACGATCACTGTTTGCACCATCCAAATCTGTTTAACCCCTTAGATGCTGCTGTCAATAGTGACTACATCATTATAAATGGTTAACGGAGTGTGGGGTCTTCCTCTTTATCCCTATTGGTGCCCTCAGATCATGATTGTGTGGTCCCGATGTTTGCCATGGCAATTCATGACCAAATAGCGGCCTTAAAGTCTGACGGCTGTTGTAAACTGTTCAGAAGTTAGCCGCATTTAGGTGGTAAAAATACACATTTTCATTTCTGTCATACCACTTTGCATTAATTCCTGTAAAGCACCTGAAGGGTTAATAAACTACCTGACTGCAGTTTTCAATATGTCAGGGGATACTGTTTTTAAAATGGTATAACTTTTGGGGGTTTCCCAATCTATGAGACCCCTAAAGTCACTTCAAACATGGATAGGTCCCTAAAATAATGAATTTTGTAAATTTCCTTGAAAAAAAGAAAAATTGCTGCTACATTTTTAAACCTCCTAAAATGCTAACAAAATAAAATAACATTTTTCAAATGGTCCAGATGTAAAGCTGACATGTGGGAAATGTTATTTATTAATGGTTTGCTGTGGTATGACCACCTGGATTAAAGGGATAAACTTTCTAATTTCGAAAATTGCAAATTTTTTAACATTTTTCTCAAATTTTTGGTATTTTTTATAAATAAATACAAAACATATTGACCTAAATTTATCATTATCATAAAGTATAATGTGTCATGAAAAAAACACTCAAAATCACTGGGATTTGTTGAAGCGTTGCAGAGTTATTACCACATAAAGTGACACTGGTCAGATTTCAAAAATTTGGCTCCGTCACTAAGGGGTTAATCATAGACCTGAGACAGGGACAAGGGGGCTATACGTCTGGAGGAAAGAAGGTTTAAGCATAATAACAGACGCGGATTCTTTACTGTAAGAGCAGTGAGACTATGGAACTCTCTGCCGTATGATGTTGTAACTAATGAGTGATTCATTACTTAAATTTAAGAAGGGACTGGATACCTTTCTGGAAAAGTATAATGTTACAGGGTATATACACTAGATTCCTTGATAAGGCGTTGATCCAGGGAACTAGTCTGATTGCCGTATGTGGGGTCGGGAAGGAATTTTTTTCCCCAAGGTGGAGTTACTCTTTGCCACATGGGTTTTTTTTGCCTTCCCCTGGGTCAACATGTTAGGGCATGTTAGGTTAGGCTATGGGTTGAACTAGATGGACTTACAGTCTTCCTTCAACCTTAATAACTATCAAGATAAATATACACAGGTCATATCGACCAAATTTTACCACCATCATGAAGTCCAATATGTCCCCCCCAAAATTCTTAGAATCACTGGGATCCCATAAAGCGTTCCAGAGCTATTACCTCAGAAAGTGACAGTTGTCAGATTTAAAAAGTTTGGTTTGGTCATTAAGGTAAACAATGGCTCAGTCACTAAGGGGTTAATTGCACTGACCTGAATAATCATGTTTTCAGGTTATTTTTTACAATGCAAAGAATGGCTTAAAAAAAGCAACAAAAATTTGGCAGAACTGCATTATTCTCCATCAATTTTTATCCTTTTCCCCAGTACTTAGTATTGCAAAATGGGGTCATTCAAAACTAAACCTTTCCCTACAAAAATTCCTCATATGGCTATGTCAATTGCAAAATCAAGTAAAAAAGTAAAATCAAGTAAACAAGTTAAGGCCTTTGGAAGACAGGTAGGGTAACATAATAGTGCAAAAATAAAAATTGGCTTCAGCGTGACAGGTTTTGTACATTTTTAGAGACTCACAAAATTGCTACTAGTTTGCTTTTATAAGTCTGTGGCTTGATGTTGGTCCTTACAGGGTGATAACCTCTGTGCTGTAACTCCCATTATCGATAACTTTATATTTTGTTTTTCTCCCATACACATACAGCAAACAGAAGTTGTCAGGACAAGCTAATACAATAATAGCCAATTTATCCATACAGGGCAATGCAATATTCTCATATGCCACCTGGTGGTGGAGTCTAAACACTACAGGCTGTTAATTCTTTATTTGCAATGAAGTCAGCCTGTATTGTGCTTTAGGATTGTGCTGACAGGCAAGTTATTGTGTCAGGTGTAAGTGATGTTCCTGTTAGTTTAACATCTAGTGCAGACATGCTTTCAGCACATTTTTGGGAAGCATTCTATATACCCATGTTAAAATACACTGCTCAAAAAAATAAAGGGAACACTTAAACAACAGAATATAACTCCAAGTAAATCACACTTCTGTGAAATCAAACTGTCCACTTAGGAAGCAATACTGTTTGACAATCAATTTCACATGCTGTTGTGCAAATGGAATAGACAACAGATGGAAATTATTGGCAATTATCAAGACACTCAATAAAGGAGTGGTTCTGCAGGTGGGGACCACAGACCACATCTCAGTACCGATGCTTTCTGGCTGATGTTTTGGTCACTTTTGAATGTTGGTTGTGCTTTCACACTTGTGGTAGCATGAGACGGACTCTACAACCCACACAAGTGGCTCAGGTAGTGCAGCTCATCCAGGATTACACATCAATGCGAGCTGTGGCAAGAAGGTTTGCTGTGTCAGCGTAGTGACCAGAGGCTGGAGGTACTACTAAGGTTTGTAAATGTTATCATAGGTACAGTTCAACTGTGAGAGACAGAATCTAAAAATATAAAACAGAAAATCACATTGCATGGTTTTTACATAATTAATTTGCTTTTTATTGCATGAAATAAGCATTTGATACAATAGAAAAACAGAACTTAATATTTGGTACAGAAACCTTTGTTTGCAGTTACATAGGTCAGACATTTCCTGTAGTTCTTGACTAGGTTTGCACTCACTGCAGCAGAGACTTTGGCCCACTCCTCCATACAGATCTTCTCCAGATCTTACAGGTTTCGGGGCTGTCGCTGGGCAACATTGAGTTTCAGCTCCCTCCAGAGATTTTCTCTTGGGTTCAGGTCTGGAGACTGGCTAGGCCACTGCAGGACCTTGAAATGCTTCTTACAGAACACTCCTCTCCATCCTTTATAGGTGGGAAAACGTACAAAATCAGCAGTGTATCACACTAAGCACACTGACATATTAACTAGATAATAACAGAATATAGATTTCCGCAGTTTACCTAATTTTATGTATTTTATTCATTTTTGTATGATGGGACATGGCCACTGGCACTGTTTGTGAGGGGAGATATGTGTCACGAAGATTGCTTTCATTCGTCACCTGAAACACATAAGTTTCTCTCCAGTATGCGATGTGCTGAAGGGGTTATCCAGCCATGATAAGGGACTGAGTTTTTGTGAGTAGGCGAGAGATGGGCAGGACACCTACTCACCATATCTCCACCTCAACGGTGTGGCTGGGGAGTTACAGTTGTGCTCAAAAGTTTACATGCCCCCACAGAATTTTTTGCTTTCCTGGCCTTTTTTCAGAGAATATGAATAACACCATAACTTTTCCTCCACTCATGGTTAGTGCTCGGGTGAAGCCATTTACTGTCAAACTACTGTGTTTTCTCTTTTTAAATTATTACAAACCAAAACATTCAAATGACCCTGATCAAAATAATCAGGGTCATTTGTACACTTTGCACTCCATCTTGACCGAAAAAAAAACCAAATGTAGACATTTTTGCAAATTTAATAAAAGGCATTGCCTGGAGCTGCTGATTGGCGCGATAGATTACATGAATCGCGCCAATCACAGGGCACAGCCGTGGTGGGACCGCACTGTGAACTGCCGGTGACCTGCGTGGGATCAGAGCTGTGAGCCCCGATCCTAGGCCAGTGCCTAACACCACCAGCGTCACCATGGCCTGCTCTGATTGATGTGATCGATGTCATCGATCGCACCAATGACAGGTCACAGCAGCGGTATGACCGCTTTGTAACCAGTCTGTGACCACACTGCAGGTCCTCACACTAGATGAGGATTCCTGCAGTGCGGTCACCACACTACAGGATCTCCTGCTGTGCTGGGCCTTGTGGAGCCAGAGAAGCCCGTTACACAATTCCTGCTGAAGAAAGAAGACAAGACAGAAGAGAGACTACAACTTTAAGTGTTTTGATCCCTGCCCAAATCTCTCTTCATCCACCCCAATCCCCCCTTCCCTTTCCCCCTCTTTTTACCCCCCTCCACCCCTTTGCGCCACCTCCGTGCGCACATTTAGCAGCTGCCGAGCGTTGATTGGTGACAGTTCACCGATCAACACTCGAGCTCGCTTTTCTTTTTCACCCCCCATTGCACCACCTCTATGGTCACATGACGCTCTCTCTCCTCCATCACTTACTCAGGGGCCTTATAGCGGCCACTAGCTGGGGGCCCCTGGAGGAGCAGGGGCCCTAGGGGCTGCCTGCCCCTAACGCCAGCCCTGCTCCCAACTGTACCAGTCTTTCATTCTGTCTGTTCACTTGGGAACTATATTCGTAATTTGTAACCCTTTTTACATGTACAGCACCATGGAATCAATGGTGCTCTAAAAATAAATGATAATATGCAAATGAGGCTATAGCACTATTTGGAAATCTGAAGCCTATGTCACTCTAGCTCTAAGGCTATGTGCACACGTTGCAGATTTGCCTGCGGATTTTTCTGCACTAAATCGGCAGCTCTTGACATAAAACGCAGATGCGTTTTTGGTGCGTTTTTTGCGTGGTTTTGATGCGTTTTTGATGTGGTTTTGTATGCATTTTTGAAAGCTAAATAAAGATGTATTATTAAACAAAAAAAAAAAAAGATTTGTGATGTCATGTCTTGTCCAACCTCCTCTTTTACATTTGTCCAACCCACACTCCATTACACACATAGATAGACAGATAGATGGAATGAGATAGATGTAGATTGATATATGGATAGTTAGGCTACTTTCACACTTCAGGTTTTTGCCGTCAGGCATAATCTGGCGAGTTTTGAAAAAAACTGATCTTTTTTTTCTCATAAAGTTGTATTAGCGCCGGATTGCGCCTGATGGCCTCACGTTTCATCTGTTTTTTGCCGGATCAGTCAAAAGAAACTGCTTCCGGCGGAAGAAGAAACCGTACAGAGGAAAGTTTTTTCTGTCCGGCGAAAAAACGCACAGCGACGGATCCAGCGAATAACGTATGAAACAGATGTGAAGTGATGAATCGGGCCTCCGAATCCAGTTTTTCATTTTTTCCATTGAAATCATGCACATCTTCCGTTCTCTCTCTCGCTCTCTCTCTAAAAAAACAAACGGATCAGTTGCATCAGTTTTTCACTATTTGCAGCGGACGCATTTTTAAAAAAAAAAATTCGCTCGATCCTGCCTGACGGAAACAAACTGATGTGTGAAAGTAGCCTAACTATCCATATATCTATCTACATCTATCCATCAGGCAGGATCCGGCAAATTTTTGAAAAAACGGATCCGTTGCAAATAGTGAAAAACTGATGCAACTGATCCGTTTTTTTTGAGAGAGAGAGAATGGAAAATGTACATGATTTCAATGGAAAAATGCATGAAAAACCAGATTCGGAGGCCAGATTCATCATGTCACATCTCAGTTTCATACGTTTTTCGCCCAATACGTCGTTGGGCGTTTTTTCGCTGGACAGAAAAAAAAGTTTTTCTGTACGTTTTCTCCGTCTGCTGGAAACAGCTGTTCTGACGAATCCGGCAAAAATTGGATGAAAATACTCAAGCTACTTACCATTAGTGGTGTTTTTCAGGAGCCCATGACAGCACCAACGAGAGAGGGGATCCGCCTTTCGGGGAAAGGAAACCTACAGACATAAAAGGGCGGCACCTCTCTCCCGCATCAGTTGGATTACAGAGCATGAGAGGACCTCCTTGGTTAGTAGCACATAAATAATTTATACATTCCACCATGTGACTAAACTTAAAATTTTATATAAACAAGTGGTGATAAGCCATACCAGCATAAAGGGAGGGAACATAAGGGTGCTGTCATGGGCTCCTTAAAAACACAGCTACCGGTAAGTAGCTTGAGTCGCCATGACAGCACCAACGAGAGAATTACAGAGAAAAGAGTCAGGGAGGGACTACTGCTTCCAGCACCCTTTTACAAAACGTGAGATCGGAGGAGCCACCCAGATCGTCTATAATGCTTAAAGAAAGTAGATGGAGATGACCATGTGGCTGCCTTACACATGTCCTCAATCGAGACCTCCGACTTTTCCGCCCAGGATGCCCCCATGGCTCGAGTGGAATGAGCTCTTATACCTTCCAGAATTTCTAGGCCACCTGCTGAATAAGCCAAAGATATCCCTTCTCTAATCCATCTACCTAAGGTGTTTTTGGACACCCTAAATCCTTTCCTGACTCCCTGAAAGGATATGAATAAAGAACTCTTTTTTTTCTAAGGGTCTGTTAATGCAATATATCTGAGCAGACATCTTTTTACATCTAATGAATGAAGTTTAAGTTCCTTTTGAGATTTGTGGGATTAGGACAAAAAGTGGGGAGATTTATCTCCTGTAGTCTGTGGAACTTTGACGCTACCTTTGGAAGGTAAAGAGGATCAGTTCTTAATACTACCTTATCGTCTCTAAACTGAATGTATGGAGGCTGTCTAGAGAGGGCTTGTTGATCACTTAAGGTACCGTCACATTAAGCGACGCTGCAGCGATAGCGACAGCGATGCCGATCGCTGCAGCGTCGCTGTTTGGTCGCTGGGGAGCTGTCACACAGACCGCTCTCCAGCAACCAACGATGCCGAGGTCCCCGGGTAACCAGGGTAAGCATCGGGTTGCTAAGCGCAGGGCCGCGCTTAGTAACCCGATGTTTACCCTGGTTACCAGCGTAAAAGTTAAAAAAACAAACAGCACATACTCACCAGCGCGTCCCCCAGCCTCTGCTTCCTGACACTGACTGAGCTCCGGCCCTAACAGCACAGCGGTGACGTCACCGCTGTGCTTTCACTTTCAGTTTAGGGCCGGCGCTCAGTCAGTGTCAGGAAGCAGAGGCTGGGGGACGCGCTGGTGAGTATGTGCTGTTTGTTTTTTTAACTTTTACGCTGGTAACCAGGGTAAACATCGGGTTACTAAGCGCGGCCCTGCGCTTAGTAACCCGATGTTTACCCTGGTTACCAGTGTAAAATATCGCTGGTATCCTTGCTTTTGCTGTCAAACACGGCGATACACGGCGACCTAGCGACCAAATAAAGTGCAGACCTTCTAGCAGCGACCAGCAATTTCACAGCGGGATCCAGATCGCTGCTGCGTGTCAAATACAGCGATATCGCTATCCAGGTCGCTGCAACGTCACGGATCGCTGGCGATATCGCCTAGTGTGACGGTACCATAACTCTCCTTGCTGATGTGAGAGCGACCAAAAGAGCTTTTATAGGAGCAGATTCAATAGGTTCAAAGGGGGCTTCAGTTAAAGCTGTAAGTACCAAGTTCAAATCCCACGGGGCTAGTTTTTCCTTAACAATGGGTCTCGACCTAGCCGCTGCTTTGATGAATCTAGCAATCCAGTAATTGCTAGCTAAATTACAATTGTATAGCGCCCCTAAAACTGACACATGGACTGTAAGGGTGCTTGTTGTAGCTAGACCCATCTCTAGACCTCTCTGCAGGAACTCCAGAATCTTAGTAATACTGACTTTTTGACCAATCTCTGATCCTTATTGACACCAAAAATCGACACCAGGCCATAAAATATGGAAAAGGACCATAGTTACCAAAATATAAGCCACCAGTCAGGGACCCACGACACAACGCGCATTTCGCTAAGGAAAGCTTTGTCACCCCTAAGCTTTCCTTAACGAAACGCGCGTTGGGTGTCGTGGGTCCCTGACTGGTGGCTTATATTTTGGTAACTATGGTCCTTCCTTTATATGTACTGTGAACATTTTGGTGACCGTACGGCGGTTGTCCATGATGTTGCGGTTGTCAGTGACATTGCACTCGTTATTAAGATGTATTTATTTCTCATTAGTCTTTTTATATATTAACTATCAACATTAATACATACATATTTCTTATATTCTATTTAAATAATTTTTGTGCATTGTCATCTATGACCGCTGCATTGGGGATACTGCTGGTTATACTTGCAGGATTCTTTGCGGGTGTGTATATACGTACTATATGAATGATTGGAAGGTTACTTCTTTTATATACAGGTCCTTCTCAAAAAATTAGCATATAGTGTTACATTTCATTATTTACCATAATGTAATGATTACAATTAAACTTTCATATACTATAGATTCATTATCCACCAACTGAAATTTGTCAGGTCTTTTATTGTTTTAATACTGATGATTTTGGCATACAACTCCTGATAACCCAAAAAACCTGTCTCAATAAATTAGCATATCAAGAAAAGGTTCTCTAAATGACCTATTACCCTAATCTTCTGAATCAACTAATTAACTCTAAACACATGCAAAAGATACCTGAGGCTTTTAAAAACTCCCTGCCTGGTTCATTACTCAAAACCCCCATCATGGGTAAGACTAGCGACCTGACAGATGTCAAGAAGGCCATCATTGACACCCTCAAGCAAGAGGGTAAGACCCAGAAAGAAATTTCTCAACAAATAGGCTGTTCCCAGAGTGCTGTATCAAGGCACCTCAATGGTAAGTCTGTTGGAAGGAAACAATGTGGCAGAAAACGCTGTACAACGAGAAGAGGTGACCGGAACCTGAGGAAGCAGTGGACTGAGTCTGGTGTGGAAACATCCAGAGCCACCGTGCACAGGCGTGTGCAGGAAATGGGCTACAGGTGCCGCATTCCCCAGGTAAAGCCACTTTTGAACCATAAACAGCGGCAGAAGCGCCTGACCTGGGCTACAGAGAAGCAGCACTGGACTGTTGCTAAGTGGTCCCAAGTACTTTTTTCTGATTGAAGCAAATTTTGCATGTCATTCGGAAATCAAGGTGCCAGAGTCTGGAGGAAGACTGGGGAGAAGGAAATGCCAAAATGCCTGAAGTCCAGTGTCAAGTACCCACAGTCAGTGATGGTGTGGGGTGCCATGTCAGCTGCTGGTGTTGGTCCACTGTGTTTCATCAAGGGCAGGGTCAATGCAGCTAGCTATCAGGAGATTTTGGAGCACTTCATGCTTCCATCGGCTGAAATGCTTTATGGAGATGAAGATTTCATTTTTCAGCACGACCTGGCACCTGCTCACAGTGCCAAAACCACTGGTAAATGGTTTACTGACCATGGTATTACTGTGCTCAATTGGCCTGCCAACTCTCCTGACCTGAACCCCATAGAGAATCTGTGGGATATTGTGAAGAGAAAGTTGAGAGACGCAAGACCCAACACTCTGGATGAGCTTAAGGCCGCTATTGAAGCATCCTGGGCCTCCATAACATCTCAGCAGTGTCACAGGCTGATTGCCTCCATGCCACGCCGCATTGAAGCAGTCATTTCTGCCAAAGGATTCCCGACCAAGTATTGAGTGCATAACTGAACATTATTATTTGATGGTTTTTTTGTTTGGTATTAAAAAACACTTTTATTTGATTGGTCGGGTGAAATATGCTAATTTATTGAGACAGGTTTTTTGGGTTATCAGGAGTTGTATGCCAAAATCATCAGTATTAAAACAATAAAAGACCTGACAAATTTCAGTTGGTGGATAATGAATCTATAGTATATGAAAGTTTAATTGTAATCATTACATTATGGTAAATAATGAAATTTAACACTATATGCTAATTTTTTGAGAAGGACCTGTATAGATAGTTCTTTGCCACTGTTCCAGTCATACCTGTTGGTTGTCTCTGTATTTTGGTTGCTCCATAATTTTATGTGTGGTATATGGTTTTAGATATGTTCAAAATAAAGTTTGTACTTTTTCATATTTTATGGCCTGGTGTCGAATTTTGGTGTTAATAATAATTATCACTTGGCTTAATTTTGATTAAAGGCGATATTATAGGTGTTAATCTCTGATCCTGAAGCAGTCAAGAATTTTTTCCAGACTCTAACATAAATATTTGTCGTAGAAACCTTCCTGCTTTATAGTAAGGTATTAACCAGTCCTTGTGAAAACCCCTTCTTTTTCAGTAATGTCCCTTCAAATTCCACGCCGCCAGATCTAAATTGGACACTCGTGGATGGAGAATTGGACCTTGGGAGAGGAGGTCTGGAAGTTCTGGGAGAATCCAAGGCTGAGAAATGGACATCTACCTCAGCCAAGGAAACCACGGCCTCCTGGGCCAGAATGGCGCAATTAAGATTACCCGAGCTCTGTCCTCCCGTATCTTCCTCAGAACAATCGGGATCAAGTTCAATGTGGGAAAGGCATAGGCTAGATTGAAATGCCATGAAATTAGGAGGGCATCCACCGCGTATGGATTTTCTCTGGGGTTTAGGGAGCAAAACCTGTGTATTTTTCTGTTCTCTTTGCTGGCGAAGAGGTCTATGTCTGGGCACCCCCATAAAAGTCTGATCTGATTAAAGACGGTCTGATTGAGAACCCAATCCCCTTGTCTGAGTTTTCTGCGACTTAGATAATCGGCCATGATGTTGTTTTCCCTTTATATGAAGAGATGTGAGTGACAGTAGAGGACTTTCGGCTATCTGAAAGATACGACCCGCCACTTCCATTAAAAATCTGGATCGAGTTCCCCCCTGATGATTAATGTAAGCTACAGTTACCTGGTTGTCTGAAAATAGCCTGCGTGTCGGCCCTGTAAGGATATAAGGAAATAACTTAGAGCTCGTTCTACCGCCAATATCTCTTTAAGGTTGGAAGATAAGTTTTGCTCGGACTGTGACCAAACCCCCTGGACCCACATATCACCCATATGTGCTCACCAGCCCCTGGGGCTAGCATCTGTGGTTACTACTCGAGATATATGGTTTATCCAGGTAACACCTGTATGCAGGTTTGGTATGTGTAACCACCAACGTAAGGATTGTATAGAAGCATCAGACAAGGAAAAACTACTATCAAGGTGGCCATCTAAATGACGCGTATTGTACAGTATATCCCACTGTAGGACTCTGGTGTGGTACTGGGCCCAAAGAACAGCTGGGATACAAGACATGAGTGAGCCTAATAGTGACATTGCCCCTCTTAATGTGACCAATGGATTGTTAACGACCTTGAGTGTTTGCCATCAAATTTTTTTCCACCTTTGCGTCTGGTAGACGGCATTCTTGCAACCTGGAGTCTAGGATGAGACCCAGGAATTCTTGTACTCTTAAGGGCTGTAAACGTGATTTTTTAAAATTAATAATCCATCCCAAACCCTGCAAGGCTGAAATTACTTTCGCTAGTTGGGCAGAGCAGTGTGATTCTGAGTGTCCTATAATCAACAGGTCATCCAGATATGGAACCACTAGAATATCTTGTTCATGAAGATGTGCCATGACCTCCACCATTATTTTTGGGAAACCATGGGGGGCAACTGCAACCCAAAGGGAAGTGCCCTGAATTGGAAGTGTTTTACTGTCCCGCCCAGTGAGACTTCTACCCTTAAAAACTGTTGGTGGTCTGTATGTATCGGGACATGATAATAGGCGTCTTTAAGATCTAAGACGACCATGAAACACTTGTCAAACAATAGCTTTATTGCTGTTTTTGCAGACTCCATTTTGAACGATTGGACCCGTATGAATTTATTCAGGCCTTTAAGATTGATAATAGTACGAAAAGAATTGTATGGCTTTTTAATCAAGAAGAGGGGGGAATAAAACCCTTTACCTCTTTGTGCTTCAGGAACTTTCACCAATACACCTTTTCGTTGAAGTTCCTGGACCTCAGACTCTAATGTCAACTGTTCTGCAGGTGAAGAACGGATGGGTGTTTAAAGAAACTTATCCTGAGGAATTTTCTGAAAATCAAATTTTAGTCCTGACTTAATAATGTTTAGGAACCATGGGCTATTGCAAATATTTAGCCAAGCAGGATAGAAGGCCAAGAGCCTGCTTCCCACCCGGTCAGGCAGTCATTGTGGCTTTCTGTTGTCCCGAAAGGAGTTGAACATAAAGCATCTACCTTTCTTCCTATTGGTGTCATATCTGGACCTTTCTCTATTAGTTCTTGTACGGTCAAACCATCTTCTATTAGTACCCCCTCTGTAGGAGGGTCTTCCCAAGTAAGGGAATCATTTTTTACTATCTCCTACTTTCTCCAGTAGTTCATCTAGAACTGGACGGAACAAATGAGCCCCTTCACATGGAATACTGCACAGCTTTGATCTGGCCTGCATGTCCCCCGGCCAACATTTCAGCCAAATGGCTCTACGGGCATCATTAGAAAGGGCCGCTGATCTGGCTGCCAGCTTCACAGAATCTGCTGATGCATCCGAAAGGTAAGCTGCAGCTCCTTGAATCAAAGGAAGAGAAGATAAGATCTAATTTCTCGAGTCTTGTTTTTAAGCTGATCCTCTAAGCTGTCTAGCCATACCATCAGAGAACGTGCTGTACATGTGGCTGCAATTGATGGCCTGAGAGCTCCTGCTGATGTTTCCCAAGCTCCTTTAAGGAACACATAGGCTCTCCTGTCCAGCGGGTCCTTTTAAGTCCCCAAATTCTCAAATGGTAGAGGATTTTTTGGAAGCCTTGGCTACGGCAGCATCGAGCTTTGGGGCTTTATCCCATGCTGAAGATGCCGCCTCCTCAAACGGATATTTTCTTTTAAATGATGGCGGAAGAGAACCTTTCCTTTCAGGCTTCTTCCACTCTCGTATAATAAGGGAGTTTACTTTGTCAACCACAGGGAAACATCTACGAGATTTCCGGTCTAGTCCCTTAAACATGACATCTTGCATAGATCTCTCTGATGGAGTTTCTTCAATACCCATAGTATTATTTACTGCCTTGACCAGCCGGTCTATACGGTCAAAAGAGAAACATGAATGACTGGACTCGGTCTCTGAAGATTATGATGAAGAATGAGGAGAATCTGACCTTAGCTCCCCCGAGTCAGTGTCTTCAATTGAAACCGGGGATCTGGGCTCTCTTCCCCTAATTTCTCTATCCTGAGAAAGGGATTTGACCGAACCCCTGACCTCCTGCCTGACCATCTGCCTTAGGCTGGCAGCAAAGTCTGGTGTCTCTTCCGCTATTAAACGCTGAATGCAAGGTCCGCATAGTTTCTTTATGTGGTTGTCCGGGAGAGGAACTCCACACTCAGCACATTCCCTATGCTTAGCTTTAGTGGACCGTTTTTTTCCCCTGATAGATAAGGAGAGAGGGAACATAAGGGGAGACACATATCACCAAGTGAACTTTCTCTGAGACCACTTACCCCTACATAGTAACTGATTGGTACCGTAGATTGCGGGGGTCCTTCACAGCCGGTGCGTCATCATTACGGCTTGAGGATTTACCAGGCTTAGATCTCTGACCGGTCCTTTCTCTTCCAGGGTGACTTCTACCACTAGACCGCTGCTGGATAGCCGAAACTTGGGGCTCCTCCAAGGGCTGACACTGCTGCTCTGGAGAGTGCTGCAGCGCTCTTTTCTCCTGAGACTCCATTTTCCAATATGGATAAGAAGCATGTGGTAGCCCATAAGAATTTCTTAAATAGCCGACTCCCCCTCAGGTACCTCCCTCGGATGGGGTCCGCAGGCCAATCCGAGTGAACTGCCTGGTACGTAGTACATGGGAGGCCCCTACCCCACGAGACCGCACCCCCATCAGGACTATATTTCCTCCCCCTGCTGCGCCGCGTGCCGCCCCTGCATCCTACCTAGCTTTTAGCGCCATGTCGCCCGCCGGACCCGTCAAGCGCCACCATTCTCCCGTGGCGTTCCACAGGGCCACGCCATATTCACCGCCGCGGCCTCGACCACGCAGCGCGTCATCGAGCCGCACCAACAGACGCGACACTAGGGCCCGCCCCTTTCTGCGCGTCATTCTCACTGCGACCCCGCCGCGCCAGGAACGCGCCCAGCCAAGCGCGACACGCCCGGTACCGGCCAGAACGAAACGCCAGCCCTGTTGCGCAGTCCTGCGGCGATGGGACACTCAAAGACAGCACTCATCCTGAAGGCTGCTTTTTCCTGCCATTGCCTACCCCCACAGCACTCTGTGGTACAGCACCTCCAGTACTCCTAACAACACCGAGGAAGGGGATCTCCTGCCTCCTGAACCGGTTTGCCGGGTCTGGGCACATTCTTGTATCTTCACCTTTCTTAAGGTATGCCTGCAGGGTCCCCTGTCAGGGACAGGAAACCAACTGATGCGGGAGAGAGGTACCGCCCTTTTGTCTGTAGGTTTCCTGTCCCCAAAGGGCGGATCCCCTCTCTTGTTGGTGCTGTCATGGCGAGTGAATAAAGTGTGGCTATCAGGCATAATCCGGCGCTAATACAACTACGAGAAAAAAACGGATCCAGCGGAAAATACCACGGATCAGTTTTTTCAAAACTCGCCGGATTGTGCCTGACAGCAAAAGTAGCCAGATAGATATATGGATAGAAACATCTATGTATGTATAGATAAATCTATCTATAAATAGTTATATGAAAAATTTTGGGCACCCCTATTAATCTTAATGTTTTATAAAAATTGTTTTTTTTTCTTTGCAACAGCTATTTCAGTTACATATATATAAGAACTGTTGGACACAGTAATGTTTGTGCCTTTAAATGAGGTTTATTGTACTAACAGAAAATGTGCAATCTGCATTCAAACAAAATTTGACAGGTGCATAAGTATGGGCACCTCACCAGAAAAGTGACATTAATATTTAGTAGATCCTCCTTTTGCAAAAATAACAGCCTCTAGTCGCTTCCTGTAGCTTTTAAGGAGATCCTGGATGAAGGTATTTTTGACCATTCCTCTTAACAAAACAATTCCAGCTCAGTTAAGTTTGATGGTCGCCGAGCATGGACAGCCCTCTTCAAATGATCCCACAGATGTTCAATGATATTCAGGTCTGGGATGGCCATTCCAAAATAGTGTAATTGTTCCTCTGCATGAATGCCTGAGTAGATTTGGAGCGGTGTTTTGGATCATTGTCTTGCTGAAAGATCCATCCCCTGCATAACTTCAACTTTGTCACTGATTCATGAACATTATTGTCAAGAATCTGCTGATACTGAGAGGAATCCATGCATCCCTCAACTTTAACAAGATTCCCGGTGCCGGCATTGGCCACACGGCCCCAAAGCATGATGGAACCTCCACCAAATTTTACTGTGGGTAGCAAGTGTTTTTCTTGTAATGCGGTGTTTTTTTGCCGCCATGCATAACGCCTTTTTGTATGACCAAACAACTCAATCTTGGTTTCATCAGTCCACAGGACCTTCTTCCAAAAAGAAATTGGCTTCTCCAAATGTGCTTTTGCATACCTCAGCCGACTTTTTGTGGCGCGCTTGCAGAAACGGCTTCTTTCGCATCACTCTCCCATACAGCTTCTCCTTGTGCAAAGTGCGTTGTATAGTTGACCGATGCACAGTGACACCATCTGCAGCAAGTTGATGCTGCAGCTCTCTGGAGGTGGTCTGAGGATTGTCCTTGACTGATCTCACCATTCTTCTCTGCCTTTCTGATGTTTTTCTTGGCCTGCCACTTCTGGCCTTAACAAGAACTGTACCTGTGTTCTTCCATTTCCTTACTATGTTCCTCACAGTGGAAATTGACAGTTTAAATCTCTTAGACAGCTTTTTGTATCCTTCCCCTGAACAACTATGTTGAATAATCTTTGTTTTCAGATCATTTGACATTTGTTTTGAGGAGCCCATGATGCCACTCTTCAGAAGAGATTCAAACAGGAGAACAACTTGCAAGTGGCCACTTTAAGTAGCTTTTCTCATGATTGCATACACCTGGCTATGAAGTTCAAAGCTCAATGAGATTACAAAACCAAAAAAAGTGCTTTAGTAAGTCAGTAAAAAGTAGGTAGGTGTATTTAAAACCAGAAAATGATAAGGGTGCCCATACTTATGCACCTGTCAAATTTTGTTTGAATGCAGTGTGCACATTTTCTGTTAGTACAATAAACCTCATTTCAAGGCAGAAACATTACTGTGTCCAACAGTTCTTAGATATATGAAACTGAAATAGCTGTTGCAAAAATTTTTTTTTTATAAAACATTAAGCTTAAGATTAATAGGGGTGCCCAAAATTTTTCATGACTGTATATCGATATAGCCATAGTTATCCATCTATAGATATATCCATAGTTATCCATGTAGAGATATACAGATTTATATATGAATATATCCATAGATATACGTTTAAAAAAAAAAAAAAAACAGAAAATGTCGTGGGCTCCCACACAATATTCTGCGCCAGAGGGCGAAAGCCGACGGCCGGGGGCCAATAGTTGTAGCCTGGGAAGGGGGTAATACTCACAGCCTGGGAGGGGCCGTGGGTATCAGCCCACAGCTGTCTGCGTAGCCTTTGCTGGCTATTAAAATAGAGGGACCCCCCCCCCCCCCCCCCAAAAAAAAAAAAAAAAAAAAAAAATGACGTTGGGTCTCCCTATATTTTATAGCCAGAAAGGCTACGCAGACAGCTGCGGGCTGATATTCATAGCCTAGAGAGGGGCCATGGATATTGCCCCCCCCCCCCGGCTACAAATACCAGCCCCCAGCCGCCCCAGAAATGGCGCATCTGTGAGATGCGCCAATTCCAGCACTTAGCCCCTCTCTTCCCACTCCCGAGTAGCGGTGGGATATGGGGTACTAAGGGGTTAATGTTACCTTGCTATTGTAAGGTGACATTAAGCTGGGTTAATAATGGAGAGGTGTCAATAAGACGCCTATCCATTATTAATCCTATAGTAGTGAAAGAGTTAAAAAATAAAGACACAGCCAGAAAAAGGTGACAAGTGATGGTGAGAATGTACTCTGTTGTATGTACTGTATGTCTAGATGCAGCGCGTTGCATGCATGCATGTTATATGTATGTATGTATGTATGCATGCAATATGTATGTTTGTGGTTTTTTTTTTTTTTATACATTCAACACATTAGCCGGATGATGGGACTACTACTGTCCCATCATTGGCTAATGTGTCAATCACTGTCACCGTCGCAGGCATAGCCCGATCGTCCCATTGGACGATGCCTGCACACACACACACACACACACACACACACACACACACACACACACACACCCACACACCCCGCACGAAGACGGCAGACCCCCGGACAGCCCGCAGACCACCCGGACAGCCCGCAGACCAAGCACGAAGAGCTCACAGACCCTGCCCACACACAGTCACCGCCCACACTCTTCCCCCCTCCCGAACTGCAGCGTTTTCTCGTCAGCTGAACCGCAGATCTTTTTTACATCTGCGGTTTTGCTGCGGAAGTGCCCGACTCAATGCAAGTCAATGTGTGCAGAAACGCTGAAGTTCCGCAAAGAATTGACATGCTCTGGAAAAAAACGCTGCGTTTCCACGCGTTTTTTTCTGCAGCATGTGCACAGCGGATTTGGTTTTCCATAGGTTTACATGGTACTGTAAACAGCATGGAAAACTGCTGCAGATCCGCAGCATCAAAAACGCCACGGATCCGCGGTAAACACCGCAACGTGTGAACATGGCCTAATAGTGTGTGAAATCCTGCTCACAAATTGCTGTTAATTATGAGTTCGGTAGACAGGTGGTAGGGGAAATACCGTATTTTTCGGACTACAAAACGCACTTTTTCCCCCCAAAAAAGGGGGGAAAATAGGGGGTGCGTCTAATAGTCACAATGCATGCTTACCGGCAGTGGTGTGGTGGCGGCAGAGGTGCGGTATGGCATGCGCAGGGTCCCTTCCGCCGGTGAGGTGACACAGCGGCCCGGAATGCAATGTGAGCAGCAGAGCCGGGTTGATCACCGGTTTATCGGTGGTGGCGGCCATCTTCCCAAGGCCGCGCATGCGCAGATGGAGATTGCGGCGGCCATTTTCCTGAAGCAGAGTTTGCAGATTTAGATCTCGGCTTCAGGAAAATGGCCGCCGCGATCTCCATCTGCGCACGCGCGGCCTCGGGAAGATGGCCGCCGTCACCGATATTCAACCCGGCTCTGCTGCTCACATTGCATTCCAGGCAGCTGCGTCATCTCATCGGTGGAAGGGACCCTGCGTACGCCATACCGCACCTCTGCCGCCGCACCTCTGCCGTCTCCACACCACTGCTGCAACCCCCCCATGGACACCAGGCCGTGGAGTCGCCCACCTAAGCAGGAAGGGACCCTGCTCTGGTGCACGCCACACCGCATCACCCCACATCTGCCGACACCATGCCTCCTGTGACCCTGCTCTGCCACCGCCAGCCCTAAGGTAAGATACTGTAAATTCGGACAGTAAGACGGACCCCCATCTTATAAAAAAATCTTTTCTGCAATTTTCACCCCAAATTTGGGGTGCGCCTTATAGTCCGAGAAATCCATAAGTGTCTCAAAGAAAAGTAGATTTCTCTCATAAGACAGTACAAAAGTTTCTTTCAATTGCACTATTGATTTATGAAACGTTTGTTGAAAGCAAAGATGCCATTTACATGATTACAGATATATCCATTTTGCACTGATACTTTTCTAGAATACAGAATAGAAACGGATTAAACATTACAATTGTCTTTTCTGGAAAAACTCCACTGATTTATGCAGGTTTTTTTTTCTTTTTTTCCACTTTTTTGTTTGTTGATTTTTGTCTTTTTATTGCTATCATATTATTTTAAAATATACCATACATTTTGAAAGGGAATCGGTCACTTGAAAAACACAGGTCAATAGCGTTCTGAACCTGCCTGTTCCTGCACTTAGAGCCCCAATGTTGGGGGGAAATGAACTTTATACCTCCTGATAGCATTTGGGTTTCAGTCATGGGGTGGTGCCGATGCAGTTTCAGTCACCGCTTTGTGTACAGTGACAGCTGCCTGTAACTGCTCCCTGGCACTTACTGACAGCTGGGTGCAGCTCTCTAGACGCAAAGCGGTGACAAACTGTGCCGGTGCCACCTCTTCGACAAACTCAAATGCTAACGGGGGAAATAAAGTTAATTTCCTCCCGACAGCGTGAGTGAGTTCAGAATGACATTAACTGGTAGATTAATCCCATATCTGCAGACTAATAACATTTTTTCACGTCACAGGTTCCCTTTAAAACAATAGGAGCATTTTGGATTTTTCTGCAGCTTTTTAGCCTTTTGGGAATTTTTATTTAAAAAAAAAAAAAACACAGCTAACTCTAGGTATGATGCTTTTTTCTGTCATTTGTCAAACATATGACTTGAAAACCAATGGGCAAAAGCATGTTTACAGTGTTATACAATGTAATGACACTAAAAAAAAAATCTTTGTGGAAAAAAGTATACATTTTATGCTGTTAAACTCTTTCAATGGTTAAAAAGAAACAAAGAAAAAAACACTCAAACTGGTATTACAGTGTTTTATACAAGCAAGACACATTAGTGCAGAAATACTTTAATTGAATTAAGCAAGGTTATCTTTTACACAGACCAAACATGGAAAGCCATTAAAATCAGCTAAAGTCTGTCTGGCAGTGAATGTCATACAAACAGTAAACATGTAATTTAAAATACAAGAACCTGAGATGGTTTGTATACTACAGACCTGGAATTATTGCATTAATGGAAAAGTCTAAAGGTAAACAATGTCTAGAACGCCAAGATATAAAAATAAAATCTCAAGAGACAGAAATGTACAACTTTTTTAAGAAGGGTGCCTTCAGTTATCACAGCTTGATAGAAGTGTATGCTATCAAAAATAGATTAAAAATACATCACATACAGTGAACTATTCATTGTAAAAACTCAAAGAGTTTCTTCTCCCAAGAAACCCTCTGTTGCAGAGGGGCAAATCTCAGCAGTTAAACTTCCACAGGCAACAAGGAGAAGTGGATAATGAAAAGGGAAATCCCATCTCAGTGGCACATCCTCAGTGTCATTTCTTTCTGTGAAAGAAACAAAATTGAAATACAATTGTATTTAACACTGTAAAAAGTAAAATTAGGCAACATATTACACAACCAATTTAGTGGAGGGGCAATAATACCGTGTGTGTGTGTGTGTGTGTGTGTGTGTGTGTGTGTGTGTGTGTGTGTGGCACTAGAGTACAATTTTCCCCTCTCTAGTACTTTGTAGAGCCACCTTTGGTGGCAATTACAGCTGCAAGTTGCATAGATAAGTCTCTATGAGCTTTCAGCATCTTGCCACTGGGATTTTTGCCCATTCCTCACGGCAAATCTGCTCCAGCACCTTCAAGTTAGGGCTGTCCCACACGTCCAGATAATTCCGGTACCGGAAAAAAATCGGTACCGGAGTTATCCGTGTCCGTGTGCCCGTGAGCTCACGTAGGCCATACGTGCTGCACACGTGTGCCGCCCGTGTGGCGAGTGGGTACCACACGGAGCGTGCAGGAGACAGCGCTAAAGTTTAGCGCTGTCCCCTGCATCGTGCTGAAGCCGCGATTCATATCTTCTGTGCAGCAGCGTTTGCTGCATAGAAGATATGAATAATAGTGTTTAAATGAAAGATCTATGTGTCTGCCGCCCCCCCACCCCCTGTGCGCCCCCCCCGCTGTTCAGAAAATACTCACCCGCATCCCTCGTTGGCTGTCGCTCCTTCCTGGTCTGGCCGCGGCTTCCACTGTATGCGGTCACGTGGGGCCGCACATTTACAGTCATGAATAGGCGGCTCCACCTCCCATAGGGGCGGAGTCGACTATTCATGATTGTAAATGAGCGGCCCCACGTGACCGCATACAGTAGAAGCCGCGGCCAGACCAGGAAGCAGCGACAGCCAACGTGGGAGCGGGTGAGTATTTTCAGAACAGCGGGGGGGGCGCACAGGGGGTGGGGGGGCGGCGGACAGGTAGATCTTTCATTTAAACACTATTATTCATATCTTCTATGCAGCAAACGCTGCTGCACAGAAGATATGAATCGCGGCTTCAGCACCATGTGGGGGGGACAGCGCTTACTGTAGCGCTGTCTCCTGCACGCCACAGGGACCGCACACGGAGAACGTCCGTGTGTGGTCCGTGTTTTACACGGACCCATTGACTTTAATGGGTGCTGCCGAAAAACAACCCCACAGCATGATGTTGCCATCACCATGTTTCACCGTGGGATGGTATATTCATGTTGTGATGAGTTGTGTTGGTTTGGCACCAGACATCCTGTTTACCTTGGTGGCCAAATAGTTCAATTTTGGTCTCATCTGACTACAGCACCTTCCTCTATACATTTGGGGAGTTTCCCACGTCTTTTGGCAAACTCAAAACGAGCCTTGCAATTTTTGTGAGTAAGTAAAGACTTTTCTTTCTGTCACCCATGACAGCACAAACGAAGAGAGGGGATCCACCCTTCAAGGACATAAAACCTTTAAGATAAAAAGTGTGGTGCATCTCTCCGCATCAGTGGTTTGCTGTCCTTGACAGGGGAGCCTTCTTGGACAGCGGCAGAAGATGACGATGAAGTTCCAATTAAAAATAAAAAGTTTTGAATTTTTCTCTTCAATTTTTTTTTTCTTTTAATAGATTTCCAAGGTTTTGCAAAAGCCAAAATTTTAGGCTTCTATGAATTTACATTTTTTAATGACATCTAGGGCTAGAAATACGATAAAGAAATTGAAGTGGCACCATTTTGTTGAGAATTGTACACACTTTAATTTGATGTGTAATAAGACTTGATATTTTGTTTATGAGGAGTCAAATTCTAAATTTTGATGGTGGATTATGGAAAAACTATCTACTATTTAATTGTCTAAGGGTCACTTCTGTCTGTCTGTCTTTCGGTCCCAGAAATCCAGCATTGCTGAAGGGCAGTCAGCAAAGGGCACAGTCCGGCCAAGAATTAGTCCCTCCCTATACTCCCCTACCGTCAGTGCCTGCTTCATACTCCCCTCCAGTCAGCGCTCACACAGGGTTAATGGCAGCGTTAACGGGCCGCGGTTTAACACAGTCCGTTAACGCTGCCATTAACCCTGTGTGACCAACTTTTTACTATTGATGCTGCCTATGCAGCATCAATAGTAAAAAGATCTAATGTTAAAAATAATAAAAAAAAATAAAAAATAGTTATATACTCTCCGTCCGTCGGCCCCCCGGATCAGGAACAGGATGTTGCCGCTCCTCGCGAAACCGCTACGTCATCATCTCGCGAGACCGCAATGCATTCTTGGGACCGGAGCGTCGCGAGGAGCATCAGTAAATGCCTCGCCTGGATCCGGGGGGACGACGGAGAGTGAGTATATAACTATTTTTTATTTTAATTTTTTTTTTTTTTTAAACAGGGATATGATGCCCACATTGCTATACACTACGTGGGCTGTGCTATACACTACGTGGGCTGTGCTATACACTACGTGGGCTGTGCTATACACTACGTGGGCTGTGCTATACACTACGTGGGCTGTGCTATACACTACGTGGGCTGTGCTATACACTACGTGGGCTGTGCTATACACTACGTGGGCTGTGCTATACACTACGTGCGTGGGCTGTTATATACGTGACCAGTGTTATATGCTACGTGGGCTGTTATAAACGACGTGGCTGTGCTATATACTACGTGGCCGGCAGCGAACAATCAGCGACAGGCGCAGTCCGTCTGCGAATTGGCGCGGAATTTGAACCACGCTTCGCTAATTGGTCGCGCCCGGCCAGCCAAATCCTGTGTATTCAATGTATTTTAAAATCTTCATAAATAAACTACATACATATTCTAGAATACCCGATGCGTTAGAATGGGGCTACCATCTAGTGTTTTATAACATTTTTCAAAAAATGCATGTGTGTTTGGTTACATTTGTTCAGGAATTCAAGTTGTGATTTCTGCAGGATCATATTTCGAATTGTGATTTTCTAACTATATAGTGTCATCCTAAATACAGACTCATCCAAATTAAAAGATTAAATATTTTTAACACCTTTTTTAACCCCTTAGTGACGGAGCCAATTTGCAGCTTAATGATCAGGCCAATTTTTACAATTCTGACCACTGTCACTTTATGAGGTTATAACTCTGGAACACTAACGGATCCTGCTGATTCTGCGATTGTTTTTTTGTGACATATTGTACTTCATGTTAGTGGTAATATTTCTTTGATATTACTTGTGTTTATTTATGAAAAAAACAACAACGGAAATATGGTGAAAATTTTTTACATTTTGTAATTTTCAAACTTTGAATTTTTATGCCCTTAAATCAGAGAGATATGTCAAACAAAATATTTAACATTTCCCACATGTCTACTTTAGATCAGCATAATTTTGGAAACAATGTTTTTTTGATAGGAAGTTATAAGGGTTAAAAGTTAACCAGCGATTTCTCATTTTGACACCACCATTTTTTTTTTTTTTCTCTTAGGGACAACATCACATTTGAAGTCAGTTTGAGAGGTCTACAAGATAGAAAATACCCCAAAGTAACCCGATTCTAAAAACTGCACCCCTCAAGGTGCTCAAAAGCAGGTTCAAGAAGTTTATTAACCCTGTACGTGCTTCACAGGAACTGTAGCAATGTGGAAGGAAAAAAACATTTTTTTTTTTTTTACACAAACATTTTACTTCAGAACCATTTATTTTTTTATTACCATAAGTGTAAAAAGAGAAAATGAATGACAAAAGTTGTTTTGCAATTTCTCCTGAATACGCAGATACCCCATATGTGGGGGTAAACCACTGTTTAGGCGCACGGCAGAGCTTGGAAGAGAAGGAGTTCCGTTTGACTTTTTCAATGCAGAATTGACTGGAATTGAGATTGGACGCCATGTCGAGTTTGGAGAGCCCCTGATGTGCCTGAACAGTGGAAACCCCCCCCACAAGTGACATCATTTTGGAAACTAGACCGCTAATAGAACTTATCTAGATGTGTGGTGAGCAATTATAAACTTCTGTGAAGCACTTGGAGGTTCAAACGTAGAGACGTGAAAATGAAAAATTGTATTTTTTCCACAAAAATGATTTTTCGCCCCCAAATTTATATTTTCACAAGGGTATCAGGAGAAATTAGACCCCCACAGTTGTTGTGCAATTTGTCCTGAGTAATCTGATGCCCCATATGTGGGGATAAACCACTGTTTAGGCGCACGGCAGAGCTCGGAAGGAGCGCCGTTTGGGTTTTTCAATGCAGAATTGGCTGGAATTGAGATCAGATGCCATGTCACGTTTGGAGAGCCCCTGATGTGCCTAAACGGTTGCAGCCCCCCACAAGTGATACCATTTTGGAAATCAGACCCCTTAAGGAATTTATATAGATGTGTGGTGAGTACTTTGAACCCCCAAGAGCTTCACAGAAGTTTATAACGCAGAGCCGTGAAAATAATTAAAAAAATTCCTCAAAAATGATTTTTTTAGCCCGCAATTTTCTATTTTCACAAGGGTAACAGGAGAAATTGGACCCCAAAAGTTGTGGTCCAGTTTGTCCTGAGTACGCCGATACCCCATATGTTGGGGGTGGGTGGGGGAACCACTGTTTGGGCACACATCAGGGCTTGGAAAGGAAGTAGTGATGTTTTAAAATGCAGACTCTGATGGAATGGTCTGCAGGCGTCATGTAGCATTTGCAGAGCTCATGATATGCCTAAACAGTAGAAACCCCCCACAAGTGACCCCATTTTGGAAACAATACCCCCCCAAGCAGCTTATCTAGATGTGTGGTGAGCAATTTGAAACCCCCCCCCCCAAGTGCTTCACAGACGTTTATAACGCAGAGCCGTGAAAATAACAAAAATCTTTTTTTTTTTTTTCCACAAAAATGATTTTTTTAAGCCCCCAATTTTTTTATTTTCCCAAGGGTAACAGGAGACATTGGACCCCAAAAGTTGTTGTCCAATTTGTCCTGAGTACCCTGATGCCCCATATGTGGGGGTAAACCACTGTTTGGACGCACGGCAGGGTTCAGAAGGGAGGGAGCACCATTTGACTTTTTGAACACAAAATTGGCTGGAATCAATGGTGGCACCATGTTGCATTTGGAGACCCCCTGATGTACCTAAACAGTGGAACTCCCCAATTCTAAATCCATCCCTAACCCCAATACACCCCCCCAACCCTAACCATAATCCTAACCACACCCCTAACCCTAATCCCAACCCTAACCCTAATCCCAACACACCTGTAACCCTAATCCCAACGCTAACCATTATGCTAACCACAAACCTAACCCTAATCCCAACCCTAATCCTAACCCTAATCCCAACTCTAACCCTAACCGTAATTTTAGCCCCAACCTTACTCTAACCCTAATGGGAAAATGGAAATAAATACATTTTCTTTATTATTTTTCCCTAAATAAGAGGGTGATAAAGGGGGGGGGGTTTATTTACTATTTTTTTTATTTTGATCACTGTGATAGGGTCTATCACAGTGACCAAAATGAACCCATAGGAAAAATCTTCCTATTGTAGCCGGTCGGCAGATCTCGGCGGGCATTCTGCGCATGCGCCTGCCATTTTCTTACCAGAAGAAGATGCCAGCGGCCATGGGGGGGAAGCAGGAGGATCCAGGGACACCGGGAAGCACTGGTATGTATTAGGGGGTGATCGGAGACCATAGTTCTCTGTCCTCTGATGTGTGATCACATCAGAGGACAGGGAAATTAAATGGCATATCGTGCTTTTTTTGCGGTCGCCGTTATACCGTTAACGGCGATCGCAACACGTATTTCATAGATTTACACGGAATACCCGGTATAAGCGCTCAGCGTAAAAAGCTGGATAAATGTATGCCGAGCCTTACTGAGATCTTTGGGAGGCAGAATAAGCAAATTAACAGCAGTTGGAGAATTGGTTTCATTTCCAGGACCCGTTGAAGCGCAGCTAGCGCAAAACATCCGTCGTCCACAGAAGGTATCCGCTCCTCTCCCACTGTACTCCTGTTATGGACTAAATAAAGGAGTGTTTTATCGGATGGTGAGTGCCACCTTTTTTTCTCTGTTTTTGGATTATTTCCATTTTATGCCTTTCTTCCTGCATTCTAAGATTAGATTTTACTCTTCGAGTCGGTGCGATTATAGCGATACCAGATTCATAGTGGTTTTTTATGTTTGGCTGCTGTCACACACTAAAAGACGCTTTTTATTGCAAAAACAAGGTTTTGCATTGCCATATTTTAAAAGATATAATTGTCCTATGTATCTGCCGACCCAGGCATGTTCATTGGTGCCATTTTCAGTCGTATAACATTTATTGATCACTTTCTAGTTTCGAATTTTGGAAGGCAGAAGGAACAAAAACCAGCAATTCAGGAAATTTTTTTTTTATGCTGTTCCACATGTGGAAAAAGAAAGGAAGCTTTATTCTTGGGTCCATACAATACCACAATTATATAAATTTTTATATTTTGGCACTTTTACAAAAAAACTTTATAGAAAAAAATTACTATCGCATTATTCTGAGAACTATAACTTTTTTCTTTTTCCACTGATGGAGCTGTATGGCAGCTTGATTTTTGTGGGACAAGATGTTTTCAGTTATACCATTTTTATTTATATTCTTTTTTTATTGCGTTTTATTTTTTGATCCGATAGTATGATCTAAATGCATACTTTTTGCCCTTTTTCTGGGTTCACTGATGAGGTTAACTAGTGTGACAGTTTTATGGGGTGGGTTATTCCAAACACGCCAATACCAAACAGGTTTTTTTAGTTTTTTTTTACATCAAAATACAAATTCACTGGTATAATAAACATATATACATATATACACAGTATATATATTATATATATATATATATATATATATATATATATATATATATATATATATATATATATATATATATATATACACACACATATATATACACACACACACACACACACACACACACAGGGTGGGCCATTTATAGGATACACCTATATAATAAATATAATAAAATGGCAATGGTTGTTGATATCAACTTCCTGTTTGTGGCACATTAGTATATGGGGGGGGGGGGGGGGGGTAGAACTTTTCAAGATGGGTCGTGACCATGGCGGCCATTTTGAAGTAGGCCATTTTGGATCCAACTTTATTTTTTCCAATGGGAAGAGGGTCATGTGACACATTAAACTTATTGAGAATTTCACAAGAAAAACAATGGTGTGTTTGGTTTTAACGCAACTTTATTCTTTAATGAGTTATTTACAAGTTTATGACCACTTATAAAATGTGTTCAAAGTGCTGCCCATTGTGTTGGATTATGAATGCATCCCTCTTATCAAACTCTTGACACACTGATAGCAACACCGCTGAAGAAATGCTAGCACAGGCTTCCAGTATCCGTTGTTTCAGATGCTGCACATCTCGTATCTTCACAGCATAAACAATTGCTTTTAGATGACCTCAAAGATAAAAGTCTCAGGGGGTCAGATCGGGGAGACCTTGGTGGCCATTCAACTGGCCAACGACCAATCCACTTTCTAGGAAATTGATCATGTAGGAATGCTCGGACCTGGCATCCTGGTGCACACGTTTTAAGCTAGGTAATTAGAATTCAAGCTATAGTGAGACCAACAAAGATTTCTGAACTCAAAATGTGGCAGTCAAGTCTATAATTTAAAGAGTATCTGTCACTAGGTTACAAATTTTTCTTCTAATTTCATTCCTGATGATTCTATAAGTATTCTTTTCCTTCAATTCACCAGATGGTTCCAGATGTATGGAACCATACATAATTTAGTTCTATTTTTTATGGTCTTTTCTAATTGGGAGTTGCTCACATAATTTTCCGAAGGATAGCCTAAAGACCCCTCTGGAAAGCAGCGGGAATAAACCGCAAAACACTGACACTTTTGACCTGCTGACAGGTTCTCTTTAATTTATGGCAAAATCTGTAAGTATAAAATAAGGTATATTGTGTTTTATCAAAAGTTAATACTTACCAGTGGCTCAAGTTCCTTGGTGTCTATCAGATTAAATTCTGTTACAAAGTAGTAAAAATGCTTGTAGCAGGTATTTACATGAGCCTCTGCTCCCATTTGTATTATTCTGTCAAAATGATGAATGTAAACATGGACGAATACTCGAAATAGCCTGGACAACATTTTCTTCACAACTTGCAGAAAATTCTTTGGAAAAGGGGTACCTAAAAAAGAAAAATTAGTTTAGTTTAAACAATCATTACTCTGTTTACCTTTACAGTAAGAAATGACATAGCAGCTATCTATTGTCGGGTGTCCCAGGACCTCCTTCCCTGTCCCCAACGCTGGGAGTTCCCTATCTCGCCTTGTTCCCCAGATTACTTATGATGGTTAAGATGCCGGAACCACGTACTTTGCCTTAGCTCCCGAATCTGCCCTCAGTCTGTACCCTTACCCCACCTAGGGAGAAGGGGACTAGTAGTGTACCGTAATAGACCAAACAGACTAACAAGGTAATACAGACTAACAAGGTAATACAAACAGGGATAAAGCAAAATACCATTCATACAAATATACACACAAAAACAACACAGGTAAACAATGGGGAGTGGAGGATGGGGTTAAACCAAAGTCGCAGAAGAAAGAATTATCACACACTCAAAACCTAGCAACAGTCACAGATAAATCCACCAAATGCCTTCAACAACCCCCAACTACAACCTCTAGCCATGCAGCATAAGCTTCCAGGTTCTCTCAGCTGAGCAGATTATCCCCTGCACTGCTAAAAGAAACTTAAGGTACCGTTACACTTAACGATTTAACGTCACCGCTGCGCTCTGCTCTCACTGTACGGCCGGATCTCAGTCAGAGCAGGAAGCAGACGGCAAGGGACCTGGACACCGAAAGGCGAGTATGTAGTGTTTGTTTTTTTTGGTAACCAGGGTAAACATCGGGTTACTAAGCGCGGCCCTGCGCTTAGTAACCCGATGTTTACCCTGGTTACCCGGGTGCTGCAGGGGGACTTCGGCATCGTTGAAGACAGTTTCAACGATGCCGAAGTCGTTCCCCTGATCGTTGGTCGCTGGAGAGCGGTCTGTGTGACAGCTCCCCAGCGACCACACAGCGACTTACCAACGATCACGGCCAGGTCGTATCGCTGGTCGTGATCGTTGGTAAATCGCTTAGTGAGACGGGGCCTTTACTCTTCAGGTCAGTATAATTACACCGACGCCGGGGTTAAACAGTACGTACACTGCTCAAAAAAAAATAAAGGGAACACTTAACACAATGTAACTCCAAATCAAGTACACTTCTGTGAAATCAACATGTCCAGTTATGAAGCAACACATTGTGAATTAATTTCTCCTGCTGTTGTGCAAATGGAACAGACAAGTGGAAATTATAGGCAATTAGCAAGACAACCCCTATAAAGGAGTTGTTCTGCAGGGGGTGACCACAGACCATTTCTCTGTTCTCATCCTTTTAGGTCGTTTTGGTCACTTTTGCATTTGGTCATTGCCCTCACCCCTAGAGGTACTGTACAGTAGCATAAGGCGGTGTCTACAACCCACAGAAGTTGCTCAGGTAGTACAGCTAATCCTGGATGGCACATCAATGCGAGCTGCGGCAAGAAGGGTAACTGTCAGCACAGTGTCGAGAGCATGCAGCAGATACCAGGAGACAGGCCAGTAAACCAGTAGACGTGGAGGGGGCTCTAGGAGGGCAACAACCCAGCAGGACGGCTACCTCCTTTGTGCAAGAAGAAACAGGAGCAACAGTGCCAGAGCACTGAAAAATGACCTCCAGCAGGCCACTAACATTCATGTGTCTGCTCAAACTGTCAGAAACAGACTCCATGAGGGTGTTATGAGGGCTCGACATCCACAAGTGGGTGTTGGGCTTACAGCCCAACACCGTGCAGGGCAACTGGCATTTGCCAGAAAACACCAAGATTGGCAGATTCGACACTGGCGCCCTGTGTTCATCACAGATGAGAGCAGGTTCTCACTGAACATATGTGATAAGAGTCTGGTGACGCCATGGAGAACATTCTGTTGCCTACTACATCCTCCAGCATGACTGGTTTGGCTGTGGTTCAGAAATGGTGTGGGGAAGCTTTTTTTTTTTTTGGAGGGCCGCACAGCCCTCCATGTGCTAGCCAAATGCTATAGTACCCTGACTGCCACTAGGTACCAAGATGAGATCCTCAGCCCCATTATAAAATCATATGCAGGTGCAGTGGGCCCTGGGTACCCTTTGATGCATGACAGCACTGAGATCTCATTTCCCGAGATCTTGGTACCGAGATCTCACTCTGCGCATGCGCCGCCTCCCGGCGGCCATTTTCCCCAGAGTCCACCGCACATGAAACCATGGAACTGCAGGGGCTCTGGCTTTTCACAAAATGTCAGCAGAGCCCCCACATCAGCGCCGGACACAGCGCAAGCAGCAGCACCGAACCCAGTGCAAGCAGCAGCACCGAACCCAGTGCAAGCAGCAGCAGCACCGGACATCGGAACACTCCTCATCCCAGCCTGTGGCCTGCAGCACCACCCCACTCCTGCCTCCTCCAGCAGCAACCCTGGGACCCCGCTTCACCACAGCCACCACCCCGGTAAACATGTTTGATTGCTTTTTTTCAATTTTGAGTGGCTGAGGTCATAAAATCAGCAATTCATAGATTGGTGTTTAAAAAAACAAAAAAAAAAAAACAAAAAAAAAAAAAACACCATTTCACCAACCCCAGTGATATCACATTAATATAGGCTTTTATGTTTTGCTACTTTTGCACACAAAAACAACTCATTTTTACTACCGTATATACTCAAGTATAAGCCGACCCGAGTATAAGCAGAGACCCCTAATATTGCCACAAAAAACTGGGAAAACTTAATGACTCGAGTATAAGCCTAAGGTGGGAAATTCAGCAGCTCCTGGTAAATTTCAAAAATAAAAATAGATACCAATAAAAGTAAGATTGATTGAGACATCAGTAGTTAAAGGTTTTTGAATATCCATATTGAATCAGAAGCCCCATATAATGCTCCATACAAAATACACCTCATATAATGCTCCATAAAGTTTATGATAGGCCCCATAAGATGCTCCATACAAAATACATCCCATATAATGCTGCACAAAGGTTGATTATGGCCCCATAAGATGCTCCATAGAAACATTTGCACCATACAATCCTGCATAAAGGTTGATTATGCCCCATATGCTGCTGCTGTGATTAAAAAGAAAAATTACATACTCACCTCTTGTCCTGAGCATGTGGGGACACTGGCACTTGGGATATTCACCCGTCCCCGTTCCACCGGCGCACCGCTGTGACTTCCAGCTCTTTGACTGTTTAGGCAGAGCGCGCGCACTAACCATGTCATCGTGTCCTCTGACCTGAACGTCACAGCCAGAGGACGCGGAAGACGGAGCCCAGAGGTGGAACGGGGACAGGTGAATATCGCAATGCTCACCCTCCCCCATCATACTCGCCCTCCAGGTGCGGTCCCTGGCAGCTTCTCCGATGCGATGGTCTCTGGCGCCGGTAGCTTGTTCCTGTGTTCAGCTGTCACTGGTACTGCTCCACGCCTATGAGAGTGGAGTTGCGCCCATATTCATTACTTTAATGAGTGGTACGATGTGACCTCTGAACACAGGAACAAGCTGCCGGTACCCGGAGACCATCGGAAAAGCTGCCAGGGACTGCGCCGGGAGGGTGAGTATGATGTGACAGCTCCCTCTTCCTCGCCGACCCCCTGGGACAATGACTTGAGTATAAGCCGAGAGGGGCACTTTCTCGAGTAACGAGTATACTTGCTCATCACTAACAGTAAACAATTTTATAGATCGATCTGCTCTGAAAGTGGCGATACCAATAAAGTCTACTTTTTCAGTTTAATTTTGTTCTTGCATAATCTAAATTACGGTATATTGGATTTTTATTTTACTTAGAATCAGTATGGGAGTTCAACGTTCATCAGTCTGATTGCTTGTCTGATATCCTGCATTCCTTCTGCATTGCAAGGTATTAGATATGTCAGTTTGACACAGACAGGAAGTTTGTTAAATCCTTATGGCAGGGCACAAAAGGCCACCATAGCTGGTGGACCACGTGGTCATTACTTGGTGATCGCTATCAAGGGGCACCGTTGGGATCAAAGAGGGAACCCCCTCCCATAAATGACCATTTAACAACAGAATCCTAAGGGTTAAATGACTGATTGTTACCAGCACCAATTACATTTGCTGCAGTAAGGTATCGGCAGATATACAGCCAACACTTGCTAATAATAATGGCTATGCTTGTAAACTGACAAAATCAGCAAGCCATACATGTATGACAAGTTTGTGGGAACACATTACCCATCGAATGTTGACAAGGGGTTAAATGCCACTGTCAATCTATAATAGACATTTAAGTATAAGCAGTAGTGCCCGCCCACATACACCGGCTGCCATCATTTGGATAGCAAACTGCAGGGGATTAAATACAAAAGCACATCACAATTTTCAGATTTATATTTAACCCCTTAACGGCCCTCAATACCTTTTAAACCCTTCATGACCTTGTGATTTTCTGTGTTCGTTTTTCACTCCCCTCCTTTCCAGAGCCATAACTTTTTTATTTTTCTGTCAAAATGGCCATGTGAGGGCTTATTTTTTGTGGGACTAGTTGTACTTTTGAACAACATCATTGGTTTTACCATAACGTGTACTAGAAAATGGGGGAAAAATTCCAAGTGCTGTGAAATTGCAAAAAAAGTGCAATCCCATGCGCGTATTTTGCTTGGCTTTTTTGCTAGGTTCACTAAAGGCTAAAACTGACCTGCCATTATGATTCTCCAGGTCAGTACGAGTTCATAGACACCAAATATGTCTAGGTTATTTTTTATCCAAGTGGTGGAAAAAAATTCCAAACTTTGCTTAAAAAAAATAAAAATAAAAATTACGCCATTTTCCGATACCTGTAACGTCTCCAATTTTCGTGATCTGGGCTCAGGTGAGGGCTTATTTTGTGCGTGCCGAGTTGTCGTTTTTAGTGATACCATTTTGGTGCAGATTCGTTCTTTTGATCCCTCGCTATTGCATTTTAATGCAATGTCACAGCGACAAACAAAAAAAATGTAATTTTGACGTTTCTAATTTTTTTTCTCGCTATGCCGTTAAGCGATCAGGTTAATTTTTTTTTTCATTGATAGACCGGGCGATTCTGAACGCGGCGATACCAAATTTGTGTATATTTGATTTTATTGTTTTATTTTGAATGGGGGAAAAGGGGGGTGATTTAAACTTTTATATTTTTTTATTTATTTAATTTTATTTGAACATTTTTTTTTTTTTTTACTTTTGCCATGCTGCAATAGCCTCCATGGGAGGCTGGTAGCTGGCACAACTGGATCGGCTAATCTATATAGGAGCAATCTGATGATCGCTCCTATGCAGCTGAATTACAGGCTTGCTATGAGCGCCGACCACAGGGTGGCGCTCACAGCAAACCGGCATCAGTAACCATAGAGGTCTCAAGGACCTCTATGGTTACTATCCTGACGCATCGCTGACCCCCGATCATGTGACGGGGGTCGGCAAAGCGCGCATTTCCGGCTGCGCGGCCGGAAGCGGTAGTTAAATGCCGCTGTCAGCGTTTGACAGCGGCATTTAACTAGTTAATAGCGGCAGGTGGATCACAATTCCACTCGCCACTATGGCACGCACATGTCAGCTGTTCAAAACAGCTGACATGTCGCGGCTTTGATGTGGGCTCACCGCCGGAGCCCACATCAAAGCAGGGGATCTGACCTCGGACGTACTATCCCGTCCGAGGTCAGAAAGGGGTTAATGGCGGCAGTTAAGGGTACTTAAACCACTGCGCCGAAACAGTGCTGAGGAAAAAGTGTATAGCACATCCCAGAGTCAGAATTTCGTTGGGGTCTCGGCTGCTGCAGAGGACATGATTCAGGTCGGTTTTTACCGACCCCGGGGTTGCGATCGCCGTTATTAACAATATAACGGCAACCGCAAAAAAAAAAAAAAGACCAATTTGCCATTTAATTTCTCCCACATCAGAGGAGAGAGAAATAGGTTTCTCTATCCCCCTAGTGTCGCTGGGCCCGCCGGCTTCCCCCCATGGCCACCAGCTTCTTCTTTTGGAAAGAAAATGGTGGGCGCATGCGCAGTACACCCACTGAAATCTGCTGGCCAGTATCTGGCAACA
Organism: Ranitomeya variabilis; assembly: GCF_051348905.1. Lineage (NCBI taxonomy): Eukaryota > Metazoa > Chordata > Amphibia > Anura > Dendrobatidae > Ranitomeya > Ranitomeya variabilis. Next base: position 779,011,154 of record NC_135232.1, read on the forward strand.
ATAGATTTTTCCTATTGGTTCATTTTGATCACTGTGATAGACACCATCACAGTGATCAAAATAAAAAAAATAGCAAATCAAACCCCCTTTATCACCCCCTAGTGAAAAATAAAAAAATATATATATATTTATTTCCATTTTACCATTAGGGTTAGAGTTGGGCTAAAGTGAGTTAGGGTTAGGGTGGGGGCTAGGGGTGTGTTAGTATTAGGTTTAGGCACATCAGAGGCTCTTCAAACACGACATGGCATCCGATCTTAATTCCAGCCAATTCTGCGTTAAAAGTCAAACGGTACTCCTTCCCTTCTGAGCTCTTCCGTGTGCCCAAACAGTGGTTTACCCCCACATATGGGGGTATTGGCGTATTCAGCACAAATTGCATAACAACTTTGGAGGTCTAATTTCTCCTGTTACCCTTGGAAAAATAAAAATTAGGGGGCGAAAAGATCAATTTTTGTGGAAAAAGTTAAGATTATTTATTTTCATGGCTCTACGCTATAAACTTCTGTGAAGCACTTGGGGGTTCAAAGTGCTCACCACAGATCTAGATAAGTTCCTTGGGGGGTCTAGTTTCCAAAATGGTGTCACTTGTGGGGGTTTCCACTGTTTAGGCACATCAGGTGCTCTCCAAACGCGACATGATGTCCGATCTCAATTCCAGCCAATTCTGCTTTAAAAAAAGTCAAACGATGCTCCTTCCCTTCTGAGCTCTGCCGTGCGCCCAAACAAAGGTTTACATATGGTGTAATGGCGTATTCAGGATTAATTGCACAACAAATTTTGTGGTTCATTTTCTCTTTTTACATTTGTGAAAATAAAAAAACTGGTTCTGAAGTAAAATGTTTGTGAAAAAAAAAGTTAAATGTTCATTTTTTCCTTCCAGATTGCTTCAGTTCCTGTGAAGCACGTAAATGGTTAATTTACTTCTTGAATGTGGTTTTGAGCACCATTGAGGGGTGCAGTTTTTAGATTGGTGTCACTTTTGGGTATTTTCTGTCATGTACACCCCTCAAAGTGACTTCAAACGTGATGTGGTCACTAAAAAAAAAAAGGTTTTGTAAATTTTGTTCTAAAAATTAGAAAAATTAGGAACTTTTAACCCTTTTAACTTCCTAATAAAAAAAAATTTGCTTCCAAAATTGCGATGTAGACATGTGGGAAATCTTACTTAACTATTTTGTGTGACATCTCTCTCTGATTTAAGGGCATAAAAATTCAAAGTTTGAGAAATGTGAAATTTAAAAAATTTTCGCCGTATTTCTGTTTTTTCATAAATAAACGCAAGTCATATCGAAGAAATTTTACCACTAACATTAAGTACAATATGTCACGAAAAGAAAATCTCAGAATCAGCGGGACCCATTAAAATTCCTGTGAAGCATCTGAAGGGTTAATAAACTTCTTGAATGTGGTTTTGAGCAGCTTGAGGGGCACAGTTTTTAGAATGATGTTACTTTTGAGTACGGTATATTCTATCATATAGACCCCATAAATTGATGTGGTCCCTAAAAAAAAAAATTGGTTTTGTACATTTTGTTAGAAAAATGAAAAATCGCTGGTAAACTTTTAACCCTAATAACTTCCTAACAAAAAAAAATTGGTTCAAAAATGTTGCTGATATAAAGTAGACATGTGGGGGATGTTACTAACTATTTTGAGTGACATACCTGTGATTTAAGGGCATGAAAATTAAAAGTCGGAAAATTGTGATAATTTCAAAATTTTTCCCAAATTTACATTTTTTTCACAAATAAACGCAATTCCTACTAAATAAATTTTACCACTATTAGCCCTTAGAAAAATTCAAAACTTGAGGCTAAACATTTTAGTGGTAAAAGTATAATTTATTCTTTCTTCAACGCTCAAAGGTATCAAATTCTGTGAGGTACAAGTGGTGTCAATATGATCACTGCATCCCTAAAATTCATTGGGGTGAGTAGTTTGTAAAATTAATTCACATATGGGGGTTTCTGTTGTTCTGGCACATCAGGAGCTCTGCCAATGTGACATGGCACACTCAAACCATTCTAGCAAAATCTGAACTCCAATGTGGCGCCTCAAAAGTAGTATTCCCCCACAAACGGGGTATCAGCGTACTTGCATGGTGCAATTTCTTCTGCTACCCTTGTGAAAAATCAAAAAATGGGGCTAAAAACATTTTTGTGAGGAAAACTTGATTTTTTTTTTATTTTCATGGCTCAACGTTATAAACTTCTGTGAAGCACATGGGGGTTCAAGGTGCTCAACACACATCTAATTACACTCCTTAAGGGGACTAGCTTCCAAAATGGGGTCACTTGGAGGGGGTGGGGGGTTCCACTGTTTAAGGCTACGTTCACATATGCGTTGTTGGATCGCAGCGTCGGCGACGCAACCAACAACGCATGTACACAACGCAGCGTTTTGCGACGCATGCGTTGTCATAAGATCCTACAGATCGGGACTTTCGGAGCAGGGAAAACGCTACAAGTAGCGTCCCCTGTGCCCTGTCTTGTGCGTCTATATGACGCATGCGTCGTAAAACGCAGTACAACGCATACCGGCGCATGTCCATGCGCCCCCCATGTTAAAGATAGGGGCGCATGACGCATGCGTCGGTATGCGTTGACGACGCTGCGCCCAATAACGCAAATGTGAACGTAGCCCAAGTACACCAGGGGCTCTCCAAACAGGACATGGTTCTGCTAATGATTCCAGCAAATTTTACATTCAAAAAGTCTTGACACTCCTTCAGAGCCCTTCCTTGCGCCCAAAAAGTAGTTTTTTCCCCAGATATGAGGTATCGGCGTACTCAGGAGAAATTGCACAAAACATTTTGGGATCCAAATTGTATGGAGCAATTTCTCATCTAAGGCCTCTTTCACACTTGCGTCGGTACGGGTCCGTCGCTAAGCGTCGGCGCGACGTACCGACGCACGTTGTGAAATTTCGGCACAACGTGGGCAGCGGATGCAGTTTTTCAACGCATCCGCTGCCCATTGTTAAGTCCCGGGGAGGAGGGGCGGAGTTCTGGCCGCGCATGAGCGGTAGGAATTGGCAGACCCGACGTACAAAAAAAGTTCCCTTGAATGTTTTTTCGTGCCGACGGTCCGCCAAAACACGACGCATCCAGTGCACGACGGACGCGACATTTGGCCATACGTCGCAATCCATCGGCAATACAAGTCTATGGGCAAAAAACGCATCCTGCAGTCACATTTGCAGGATCCGTTTTTTCCCCAAAACGACGCATTGCGACGGACGTCACAACGCAAGTGTTTAAGTAGCCTTACCCTTATGAAAATTCTAAATTTGGGGCTAAAAAACATTTTTTGGGGGAAAAGATGATTTTTTTTCTATTTTCACGGCTCAATATCAAGATCAGTTCCCCGAGTGGTCTAGTTTCCAAAATGGTGTCATTTGTGGGGGATTTTCACTATGTAGGAACATCAGGGGCTCTCTCAACGCGACATGGCGTCAGCTAATTGTTCCAGCAAATTGCGCATTCAAAAAGTTAAATTGCGCTCCGTCCCTTCAGAGCTCTGCTGTGCACCCAAACAGTGGTATCCGTATGCTCATGGGAAATTGCACAAAACATTTTTAGATCCACTTTTTCCTGTTACACTTGTGAGAAAAAAGAAGAAAAAAAGATTCAAAGTAAATTTAGTTACCGTATATACTCGAGTATAAGCCGACCCGAGTATAAGCCGACCCCCCTAATTTTACAACAAAAAAAACTGGGAAAACTTATTGACTCGAGTATAAGCCTAGGGTGGAAAATGCAGCAGCTACCGGTAAATGTCAAAAATAAAAATAGATACCAATAAAAGTAAAATTAATTGAGACATCAGTAGGTTAAGTGTTTTTGAATATCCATATTGAATCAAGAGCCCCATATAATTCTCCATACAGTTCATTATGGCCCCATAAGATGCTCCATATACAAATATGCCCCATATAGTGTTCCATGCAGTTCTTTATGGCCCCCTAGATGCTCCATATAATGCTCCAAGCAGTTCTTTATGGCCCCATATAATGCTCCATGCAGTTCATTATGGCCCCATAGATGCCCCATATAATGCTCCATGCAGTTATGGCCCCATAGATGCCCCATATAATGCGCCATGCAGTTATGGCCCCATATAATGCTCCATGCAGTTATGGCCCCATAGATGCCCCATATAATGCGCCATGCAGTTATGGCCCCATATAATGCTCCATGCAATTATGGCCCCATAGATGCCCCATACAGTTATGGCCCCATAGATGCCCCATACAGTTATGGCCCCATATAATGCTCCATATAATGTTCCATGCAATTACGGCCCCATAGATACCCCATATAATGCTGCATGCAATTACGGCCCCATAGATGCCCCATATAATGCTCCATGCAGTTATGGCCCCATAGATGCCCCATATAATGCTGCATGCAATTACGGCCCCATAGATGCCCCATATAATGCCCCATGCAGTTCTTTATGGCCCCATAGATGCCATATATAATGCTCCATGCAGTTATGGCCCCATAGATGCCCCATATAATGCTCCATGCAGTTATGGCCCCATAGATGCCCCATATAATGCTCCATGCAGTTATGGCCCCATAGATGCCCCATATAATGCTCCATGCAGTTATGGCCCCATAGATGCCCCATATAATGCTCCATGCAGTTATGGCCCCATAGATGCTCCATATAGCATTGTGCCACATGTAATGCTGCTGCTGCACTAAAATAAAAAATAAATAAATCACATACTCCCCTCTCGTCGCTGCTCCTCAGCGTCTCGTCTCTCCACACTGAGTGTTCAGGCAGAGGGCGGCGCGCACACTAATACGTCATCGCACCCTCTGACCTGAACAGTCACAGCAAGAGGAGCTTCAGTGGAACGAGGGAAGGTAAATATACTCACCCACTCCCGGCGCTCCTGACATGGCCCCTGCATGTCCCATGGTGTACGGCGCGGCAGCTTCTTCCTGTAGTGAGCGGTCACATGGTACCGCTCATTACAGTAATGAATATGCGGCTCCACCCCTATGGGCGTGGAGTCCATATTCATAACTTTAATGAGCGGTACCACGTGACCGCTGAAGAGTGGAAGAACTTTAAGCTGCCGCGCCGAACACTGTGGGACATGCAAGGACCGCGTCAGGAGCACCGGGTGTAGGTGAGTATTTTTTTATTTGACAGGCGTCGCTCCCCCTCACCCGCCGACACCCCCCCCCCCCACCGACCATGACTCAAGTATAAGCAGCGAGGGCACTTTCAGCCCATTTTTTTGGGCTGAAGATCTCGGCTTATACGGTAAATGTTCATTTTTTCCCCACAAAGTTCTGTGAAGCACCTGAAGAGTAAATAAACTTCTTGAATGTGGTTTTGAGCACCTTGAGGGGTGTAGTTTTTAGAATGGTGTCTATTCGGTATTTTCCATCATATAGACCCCTCAAATTGACTTCAAATGTGAGGTGGTCCCCCAAAAAAATGGTTTTGTAAATGTTGAAAAAAATTGAAAAATCGCTTGTCAACTTTTACCCCTTATAACTTCCTAACAGAAAAAAATTTGGGTTCCAAAATTGTGCGGCTATAAAGTAAACATGTGGGAAACGTTAACTGTTTTGTGTAAAATATCTCTATTATTTAAGGGAATGAAAATTATAAAAAAAAAGTGTGAAAATTGAGAAATTTTTGCCAAATTTCCGGGTTTTTCCCCCACAAATAAATGCAAGTTATATTGAATAAATTTTACCGCTATCATGATGTACAGTAGGTCACAAAAACACTCAGTGGTATCCATTGAAGCATTCTAGAGATATGACCTCAAATTTACACTGGTCAGAATTTAAAAAATTGGCCTGGTCATTAACATGTAAACTACCTTAGGGGAGTAAAGGGGTTAAAGCACCACTCCAGCAGTTTTATTTTATTGCACCACTGAAGTGATTTAAATTCCCTTCCGTGTCTCATACTCACCTGCCGGCGTTTTATTGTGTGTTCGCCTGCCACCACTCCGGGCGATCTCCGGTGAAAAGTGAATTGCCGGCAGCTCCAGTGTTGAAAGGAGCTGCGAGGAACTTACTTTTCAATTCAAGTCTACGAGATCCTCGTTCTGGCTCTCCTAGACTTGCATTGTGGTCTTGTGATGTAACTTCTGACTTCCGGCTAATCAAGAGCTGTGCACACAAGCTGGCGCAGGGGAACTGGAGCGGCTCCGAAAAAACTGATGACGCCGGAGGGCGAGTAAATGATGGGGGGCAAGGGCTTAGATTTAAAAACATGACTCCAGAGCTGAAAACACAAAACCCCGGAGTGGTGATTTAAAGAAAACTAGGTGCCATTTCTCTAGCACAGCAGTGTATATCTCTAGGGCCATTCTAAGATTAAAGCGGTCCTCCTGTTCTGATGAAGGCCACATAATTGACCGAAACATCAAATTATACATACAGTGAATGAACCTGTACTAATGAAATACATATTATGTTCTTTGCATAAACTTTGGAGTGCCTAAGCTCTTTTTACATCAACAAAAACTAGGCCAAAATACAGAAACACTCAAAAATACAATGAAAATTGTACATTCACACTGAAGGCATCAAAACTATGAATTAACACATGTGGAATTTTATACTTAACAAAAAAGTGTGAAACAACTGAAATTACGTCTTATATTCTAGGTTCTTCAAAGTAGCTACCTTTTGCTTTGATGACTGCTTTGCACACTCTTGGCATTCTCTTGATGAGCTGCAGGAGGTAGTCACTGGGAATGGTTATTACTTCACAGGTGTGCCCTGTCAGGTTTAATAAGTGTAATTTCTTGCCTTATAAATGGGGTTGGGACCATCAGTTGTGTTGTGCAGAAGTCTGGTGGATACACAGCTGATAGTCCTACTGAATAGACTGTTAGAATTTGTATTATGGAAAAAAAAAGCAGCTAAGAAAAACGAGTGGCCATCATTACTTTAAGAAATGAAGGTCAGTCAGTCCGAAAGATTGGGAAAACTTTGAAAGTGTCCCCAAGTGCAGTGGCAAAAACCATCAAGTGCTATAAAGAAACTGGCTCACATGAGGACCGCCCCAGGAAAGGAAGACCAAGAGTCAACCTCTGCTTCTGAGGATAAGGTTATCAGCCTCAGAAATCACAGGTTAACAGCAGCTCAGATTAGAAACCAGGTCAATGCCACACAGTGTTCTAGCAGCAGACACATATCTACAACAACTGTTAAGAGGAGACTTTGTGCAGCAGGCCTTCATGGTAAAATAGCTACTAGGAAACCACTGCTAAGGACAGGCAACAAGCAGAAGAGACTTGTTTGGGCTAAAGAACACAAGGAATGGACATTAGACCAGTGGAAATCTGTGCTTTGGTCTGATGAGTCCAAATTTGAGATCTTTGGTTCCAACCACCGTGTCTTTGTGCAATGCAGAAAAGATGAACGGATAGACTCTACATGCCTGGTTCCCACCGTGAAGCATGGAGGAGGAGGTGTGATGGTGTGGGGGTGCTTTGCTGGTGACACTGTTGGGGATTTATTCAAAATTGAAAGCATACTGAACCAGCATGACTACCACAGCATCTTGCAGCGGCATGCTATTCCATCCGATTTCCGTTTAGTTGGAGCATCATTTATTTTTCAACAGGACAATGATCCCAAACACCTCCAGGCTGTGTAAGGGCTATTTGACCAAGAAGGAGAGTGATGGGGCGCTACGCCAGATGACCTGGCCTCCACAGTCACCAGACCTGAACCCAATCGAGATGGTTTGGGGTGAGCTGGACCGCAGAGTGAAGGCAAAAGGGCCATCAAGTGCCAAGAATCTCTGGGAACTCCTTCAAGATTGTTGGAAGACCATTCCCGGGGACTACCTCTTGAAGCTCCTCAAGAGAATGCCAAGAGTGTGAAAAGCAGTCATCAAAGCAAAAGGTAGCTACTTTGAAGAACCTAGAATATAAGGGTATGTGTCCACGTTCAAGATTGCATCAGGATTTGGTCAGGATTTTATGCAGGTAAAATTCTGACCAAATCTGCACCTGAGGTCATTGGCACGTCACCTGCGGTGTTCTTGCGTGTTTTGCTTATTGTAAGGACATGCTGCGTTCTTAAAAGACGCGCCGCATGTCCGTTTTCGCGGGTCTGCTGCATGCGTCTTTTAATACATAGTAGAGACGGGATTTCATGAAATCCCCTCCACTATGCTGTAACATCTGGACGCTGAATGTTTGACGCTGCAGCTCAACGAAAACACGTCAAACACGCAGCGTTTCCTGAACGTGGAAACATACCCTAAGACATAAAAAGAAAGTGTGAAACAAGTGAAATTAAGTATATAATTCCACATGTGTTAATTCATAGTTTTGATGCTTCCGTGTGATTGTACAATTTTCAGTCATGTAAAATCTTTAAATGAGGGGTGTCCAAACTTTTTGTGTATGTATGTATGTATGTATGTATGTATGTATGTATGTATGTATGTATGTATGTATGTATGTATGTATGTATGTATGTATGTATGTATGTACAGGTCCTTCTAAAAAAATTAGCATATAGTGTTAAATTTCATTATTTACCATAATGTAATGATTACAATTAAACTTTCATATATTATAGATTCATTATCCACCAACTGAAATTTGTCAGGTCTTTTATTGTTTTAATACTGATGATTTTGGCATACAACTCCTGATAACCCAAAAAACCTGTCTCAATAAATTAGCATATTTCACCCGGCCAATCAAATAAAAGTGTTTTTTAATACCAAACAAAAAAACCATCAAATAATAATGTTCAGTTATGCACTCAATACTTGGTCGGGAATCCTTTGGCAGAAATGACTGCTTCAATGCGGCGTGGCATGAAGGCAATCAGCCTGTGACACTGCTGAGATGTTATGGAGGCCCAGGATGCTTCAATAGCGGCCTTAAGCTCATCCAGAGTGTTGGGTCTTGCGTCTCTCAACTTTCTCTTCACAATATCCCACAGATTCTCTATGGGGTTCAGGTCAGGAGAGTTGGCAGGCCAATTGAGCACAGTAATACCATGGTCAGTAAACCATTTACCAGTGGTTTTGGCACTGTGAGCAGGTGCCAGGTCGTGCTGAAAAATGAAATCTTCATCTCCATAAAGCATTTCAGCCGATGGAAGCATGAAGTGCTCCAAAATCTCCTGATAGCTAGCTGCATTGACCCTGCCCTTGATGAAACACAGTGGACCAACACCAGCAGCTGACATGGCACCCCACACCATCACTGACTGTGGGTACTTGACACTGGACTTCAGGCATTTTGGCATTTCCTTCTCCCCAGTCTTCCTCCAGACTCTGGCACCTTGATTTCCGAATGACATGCAAAATTTGCTTTCATCAGAAAAAAGTACTTGGGACCACTTAGCAACAGTCCAGTGCTGCTTCTCTGTAGCCCAGGTCAGGCGCTTCTGCCGCTGTTTATGGTTCAAAAGTGGCTTTACCTGGGGAATGCGGCACCTGTAGCCCATTTCCTGCACACGCCTGTGCACGGTGGCTCTGGATGTTTCCACACCAGACTCAGTCCACTGCTTCCTCAGGTTCCCCAAGGTCTGGAATCGGTCCTTCTCCACAATCTTCCTCAGGGTCCGGTCACCTCTTCTCGTTGTACAGCGTTTTCTGCCACATTGTTTCCTTCCAACAGACTTACCATTGAGGTGCCTTGATACAGCACTCTGGGAACAGCCTATTTGTTGAGAAATTTCTTTCTGGGTCTTACCCTCTTGCTTGAGGGTGTCAATGATGGCCTTCTTGACATCTGTCAGGTCGCTAGTCTTACCCATGATGGGGGTTTTGAGTAATGAACCAGGCAGGGAGTTTTTAAAAGCCTCAGGTATCTTTTGCATGTGTTTAGAGTTAATTAGTTGATTCATAAGATTAGGGTAATAGGTCGTTTAGAGAACCTTTTCTTGATATGCTAATTTATTGAGACAGGTTTTTTGGGTTATCAGGAGTTGTATGCCAAAATCATCAGTATTAAAACAATAAAAGACCTGACAAATTTCAGTTGGTGGATAATGAATCTATAATATATGAAAGTTTAATTGTAATCATTACATTATGGTAAATAATGAAATTTAACACTATATGCTAATTTTTTGAGAAGGACATGTATGTATGTATGTATGTATGTATGTATGTATGTATGTATGTATGTATGTATGTATTATATATACTAGATGGTGGCCCGATTCTAACGCATCGGGTATTCTAGAATATGTATGTAGTTTATTTATGAAGTTTTCAGAATAATGCAAACTATACAAAGGATTCGGGCGTCCGCGACCAATTAGCGAAGCGTGGTTCAAATTCCGCGCCAATTCGTGGGCGGACTGTGCCTGTCGCTGAATAATCACGCCCGGCCGGGCGTGATTAATCAGTGAGGCCAGGGCCTGCTCCAGGTTTTTGAGGGCCCCGGGCGAAAGTCTCAGTGGGCCCCCCTCTTTAACACGTACCACGATTCATGATGCACAGATACAGCAGAGAAATATAGCACAGCCAAGTAGCATATAACAGCCCACGTAGTATATAGCCCAGCCACGTAGTATATTGCCCAGCCACGTAGTATATAGCAGACACGTAGCATATTGCCCAGCCACGTAGTATATAGCAGACACGTAGTATATTGCCCAGCCACGTAATATATTGCCCAGCCACGTAGTATATTGCACAGCCACGTAGTATATTGCACAGCCACGTAGTATATTGCACAGCCACGTAGTATATTGCACAGCCACGTAGTATATTGCACAGCCACGTAGTATATAACACTGCCCATGCAGTATATAAACCCAGGCCACGTAGTATAGAGCACAGCAATGTAGTATATTGCCCAGCCACGTAATATATACCACAGCCACGTAGTATATAGCATAGCCCACATAGTATATAGCACAGAGATGTAGTATATACCACAGCCACGTAGTATATAGCACAGCCCACATAGTATATAGCACAGAGATGTAGTATATAACAGCCCACGTAGTATATAGCAATGTGGGCACCATATCCCTGTTAAAAAAAATAATTAAAATAAAAAATAGTTATATACTCACCTTCCGTCGGCCCCCGGATCCAGCCCAGGCGTTTACCAATGCTCCTTGAGACGCTCCGGCATGAATAGTAAAAAGTTGGGTCACACAGGGTTAATAGCAGCGTTAACGGAGTGCGTTACACTGCGGCATAACGCGGTCCGTTAACGCTGCCATTAACCCTGTGTGAGCGCTCACTGGAGGGGAATATGGAGCGGGCACTGACGGCAGGGGAGTAGGGAGCGGCCATTTCGCGGCCGCACTGTGCCCGTCGCTGATTGGTCGCGGTCAAACGGCCACGACCAATCAGCAACTTGGGATTTCCGTGACAGACAGAAAGATGGAAGTGACCTTTAGACAATTATATAGTACATACATACACACATATATATTATATTTATTGAGAAAAAAGTAGCGGCACCTGCACTGCAGCACGATTGCATGTGTAATGTTCATTTCATTCTTTTATTGGGTACTATAAAAAAAAAAAAAAAAAGTGTCTCAAAATAGCACCAGCCAGGCATGCGCAGTAGCAGCTATCGGCGATACGATAGCTGCTACTGTGCAGGCAGCGCCATCTTGCTAGAAAAAAAACAATTGCCTCCTCCAAGATGGCGCCGCTGGCTCCTGCACAGTAGCGTCTATCGCATCGCTGATAGATGCTACTGCGCAGGCGTGGATGGCACAATTTTAGTGGAGACAATTTTCTTTTTCTCTAGCAAGATGCATGCACAGTAGCAGCTATCAGATCGCTGGCGGCGCCATTTTTAGACACTTTTACAAGTTAATTTATTTATAGCATCAAATAAAAGAATTAAATGCACATTACACATGGGATCAGGCGCCGCCGCATGCCGAAGGGGATTATTTTTTTTCACTTACATATAATATTCATTATATAAAATAGAGGGCAGGTCAGTGAGGGATCAGTGACCTGTCAGAAGCCATACAGGTGAATATGTAAGCAGAGCACTACATGAAGTCCCCCACAGGCCGCCCCGGAGCACAAGCATATCATTAAACTCAAAACTGAAAATAAAGATTAAAACAACAATGAGACGGATTTCATCAACCCAGGTATCATTGTAATCAGTATAATGGAGCCAACCTGATACTGTTACTGTGAACAATCCTGCTGACAGGTTCCCTAATTTGCAATGATGGTTAACCCCTTCCCGACCTTTGACGCATACGCTGCGTCATGAAAGTCGGTGCCTTCCCGACCTGTGACGCAGCGTATGCGTCATGGAGGGATCGCGCTCCTGCAGATCGGGTGAAAGGGTTAACTCCAATTTCACCCGATCTCCAGGAACAGGGGGAGTGGTGCTTCAGCCCAGGGGGGGTGGCTTCACCCCCCCGTGGCTACGATCGCTCTGATTGGCTGTTGAAAGTGAAACTGCCAATCAGAGCGATTTGTAATATTTCACCCCAAAAAACGGTGAAATATTACAATCCAGCCATGGCCGATGCTGCAATATCATCGGCCATGGCTGGAAAACCTAATCTGCCCCCACCCCACCGATCGCCCCCCCAGTGCTCTGGTGCGCGGTCCGCCCCCCTAATTCGTTCTGTCCGCTCCTCCGTCCTCCTGTCCGCTGCCCCCGTGCTCCGGTGCCCCCTCCCTGTGCTCCGGTCCCCCCCCCTTCATACTTACCGGGCCTCCCGATGTCCGTCCGGCTTCTCCATGGGCGCCGCCATCTTCCAATATGGCGGGCGCATGCGCACTGCGCCCGCAGAGTCTGCCGGCTGGCAGATTCATTTCAGAAGTATTTTGATCACTGCGATATAGCCTATAGCAGTGATCAAAATGAAAAAAAAGTAAATGACCCCCCTTTATCACCCCCATAGGGACAATAATAAAAATAAATAAAATATTTTTTTTTTTTTTCTGCTAGGGTTAGGGTTAGAACTAGGGTTAGAATTAGGGTAAGAATTAGGGGTAGGGTTAGGGTTAGGGCATGTGCACACAGTGCGGATTTGGCTGCGAATCCGCAGCGGATCGGCCGCGGATCCGCAGCAGATCGGCCGCGGATCCGCAGCGGATTGGCCGCTGCGAATTCGTAGCAGTTTTCCATCAGGTTTACAGTACCATGTACACCTATGGAAAACCAAATCTGCTGTGCCCATGGTGCGGAAAATACCGTGCGGAAACGCTGTGTATTTTCCGCAGCATGTCAATTTTGTGCGGATTCCGCAGCGTTTTACACCTGTTCCTCAATAGGAATCCGCAGGTGAAATCCGCACAAAAAAACACTGGAAATCCGCTGTAAATCCGTAGGTAAAACGCAGTGCCTTTTACCTGCGGATTTTTCAAAAATGGTGCGGAAAAATCTCACACGAATCCGCAAAGTGGGCACATAGCCTTAGGGTTAGGGTTGGAATTAGAGTTAGGGTACCGTCTCACAGTGGCACTTTGATCGCTACGACGGTACGATCTGTGACGTTCCAGGGATATCCATACGATATCGCTGTGTCTGACACGCAGCAGCGATCAGGGACCCTGCTGAGAATCGTACGTCGTAGCAGATCGTTTGGAACTTACTTTCGTCGCTGGATCTCCCGCTGTCATCGCTGGATCGTTGTGTGTGACAGCTATCCAGCGATGCGTTCACTTGTAACCAGGGTAAATATCGGGTTACTAAGCGCAGGGCCGCGCTTAGTAACTCGATGTTTACCGTGGTTACCAGCGTAAAAGTAAAAAAAAAACAAAAAACGTACATACTCACATTTCGGTGTCCTTCAGGTCCCTTGCCGTCTGCTTCCCGCTCTGACTGTCTGCCGGCCGGCAAGTGAGAGCAGAGCGCAGCGGTGACGTCACCGCTGTGCTGTGCTCTCACTGTACGGCGGCGCTCAGTCAGAGCGGGAAGCAGACGGCAAGGGACCTGAAGGACACCAAAATGTGAGTATGTACGTTTTTTTTTTTTACTTTTACGCTGGTAACCACGGTAAACATCGGGTTACTAAGCGCGGCCCTGCGCTTAGTAACCCGATGTTTACCCTGGTTACCCGGGACCTTGGCATCGTTGGTCGCTGGAGAGCGGTCTGTGTGACAGCTCCCCAGCGACCACACAATGACTTTCCAACGATCACGGCCAGGTCGTATCGCTGGTCGTGATCGTTGGTAAATCGTTATGTGAGACGGTACCCTTAGGGTTGGAATTAGGGCTAGGGTTGGAAATAGGGTTAAGATTAGGCTTGTGGTTAGGGTTAAGGATAGGGTTAGGGTTGTGTTGGGGTTACAGTTGTGGGTAGGGTTGGGATTAGGGTTAGGATTAGGGTTGGATTTAGGGTTACGGGTGTGTTGGGGTAGGGTTGTGGTTAGGGGTGTGTTGGGGTTAGGGTTGTGATTAGGGTTATGGCTACAGTTGGGATTAGGGGTGTGTTGGGGTTAGTGTTGAAGTTAGAATTGAGGGGTTTCCACTGTTTAGGCACATCAGGGGTCTCCAAACGCAACATGGCGCCACCAATGATTCCAGCCAATCTTGCGTTCAAAAAGTCAAATGGTGCGCCCTCCCTTCCAAGCCCCGACGTGCGCCCAAACAGTGGTTTACCCCCACATATGGGATACCAGCGTACTCAGGACAAACTGGGCAACAACTATTGGGGTCCAATTTCTCCTGTTACCCTTGCAAAAATAAAAGATTACTTGCTAAAACATAATTTTGAGGAAAGAACAATTATTTTTTATTTTCACGGCTCTACGTTATAAACTTATGTGAAACACTTGGGGGTTGAAAGTGCTCACCACACATCTAGATAAGATCCTTTTGGGGTCTAGTTTCCAAAATGGGGTCACTTGTGGGGTGTTTCTACTGTTTAGGCACATCAGGGGCTCTGCAAATGCAACGTGACGCCCGCAGACCATTCCATCAAAGTCTGCATTTCAAATGTCACTACTTCCCTTCCGAGCCCTGACGTGCGCCCAAACAGTGGTTTACCCCCACATATGAGGTACCAGCGTACTCACAACAAACTGGGCAACAAATATTGGGGTCCAATTTCTCCTGTTACCCTTGTGAAAATAAACAATTGCTTGCTAAAACATCTTTTTTGAGGAAAGAAAAATGATTTTTTATTTTCACGGCTCTGCGTTGTAAACTTCTGTGAAGCACTTGGGGGTTGAACGTGCTCACCACACATCTAGATAAGTTCCTTGGGGGGTCTAGTTTCCAAAATGGGGTCACTTGTGGGGGGTTTCTACTGTTTAGGCACATCAGGGGCTCTGCAAACATAACATGATTCCCGCAGACCATTCCATCAAAGTCTGCATTCCAAATCGTCACTACTTCCCTTCCGAGCCCCGCCATGTGCCCAAACAGTGGTTTACCCCCACATATGGGGTATCAGCGTACTCAGGAGAAACTGGACAACAACTTTTGGGGTCAAATTTTTCCTGTTACCCTTGGGAAAATTAAAAAATTCTGGGCTAAAAAAATATTTTTGAGGAAAGAAAACACATTTTTTATTTTCACGTCTCTGCGTTATAAACTTCTGTGAAGCACTTGGGGGTTCAAAGTGCTCACCACACATCTAGATAAGTTCCCTTGGGGGTCTAGTTTCCAAAGTGGGGTCAATTGTGGGGAGTTCCTACTGTTTAGGCACATCAGGGGCTCTGCAAACGCAACGTGACGCCCGCAGAGAATTCCATTAAAGTCTGCATTTCAAAACGTCACTACTTCCCTTCCGCTCCCCGACGTGTGCCAAAACAGTGGTTTACCCCCACATATGGGGTATCAGCGTACTCAGGAGAAACTGCACAACGACTTTTGGGGTCCAATTTCTCCTGTTACCCTTGGGAAAATAAATTGTCGGTTAAAAAATAATTTTTGAGGAAAGAAAAATAATTTTATATTTTCATGGCTCTGCGTTATAAACTTCTGTGAAGCACCTGGGGGTTTTAAGTGCTCACTATACATCTAGATTAGTTCCTTGGGGGGGTCTAGTTTCCAAAATGGGGTCACTTGTAGGGGAGCTCTAATGTTTAGGCACACAGGGGCTCTCCGAACGCAACATGGTGTCCACTAACGATTGGAGCTAATTTTCCATTGAAAAAGTCAAATGGCGCGCCTTCCCTTCCAAGCCTTGCCGTGCACCCAAACAGTGGTTTACCCCCACATATGAGGTATCGGCGTACTCAAGAGAAATTGCCCAACAAATTTTAGGATCCATTTTATCCTGTTGCCCATGTGAAAATGAAAAAATTGAGGCTAAAAAATTTTTTTTGTGAAAAAAAAGTACTTTTTCATTATTTACGGATCAATTTGTGAAGCACCTGAGAGTGTAAAGTGCTCACTATGCATCTAGATAAGTTCCTTGGGGGGTCTAGTTTCCAAAATGGGGTCACATGTGGGGGAGCTTCAATGTTTAGGCACACAGGGTCTCTCCAAACGCGACATGGTGTCCGCTAACGATGGAGATAATTTTTCATTCAAAAAGTCAAATGGCGCGCCTTCCCTTCCGAGCCTTGCCGTGCACCCAAACAGTGGTTTACCCCCACATATGAGGTATCGGCGTACTCAGGAGAAATTGCCCAACAAATTTTAGGATCCATTGTATCCTGTTGCCCATGTGAAAATGAAAAAATTGAGGCTAAAAAATTTTTTTGTGAAAAAAAAGTACTTTTTCATTTTTACGGATCAATTTGTGAAGCACCTGGGGGATTAAAGTGCTCACTATGCATCTAGATAAGTTCCTTGGGGCGTCTAGTTTCCAAAATGGGGTCACTTGTGGGGGAGCTCCAATGTTTAGGCACACGGGGGCTCTCCAAACGCGACATGGTGTCCGCTAAAGATTGGAGCCAATTTTTCATTGAAAAAGTCAAATGGCGCTCCTTCGCTTCCGAGCCCTGCCGTGCCCACAAACAGTGGTTTACCCCCACATATGAGGTATCAACGTACTCAGGACAAATTGGACAACAACTTTTGTGGTCCAGTTTCTCCTTTTACCCTTGGGAAAATAAAAAAATTGTTGCTAAAAGATCATTTTTGTGACTAAAAAGTTAAATGTTCACTTTTTCCTTCCATGTTGCTTCTGCTGTTGTGAAACACCTGAAGGGTTAATAAACTTCTTGAATGTGGTTTTGAGCACCTTGAGGGGTGCAGTTTTTAGAATGGTGTCACTTTTGGGTATTTTCAGCCATATAGAACCCTCAAACTGACTTCAAATGTGAGGTGGTCCCTAAAAAAAATGGTTTTGTAAATTTTGTTGTAAAAATGAGAAATCACTGGTCAAATTTTAACCCTTATAACTTCCTAGCAAAAAAAAAATTTATTTCCAAAATTGTGCTGATGTAAAGTAGACATGTGGGAAATGTTATTTATTAACTATTTTGTGTCACATAACTCTCTGGTTTAACAGAATAAAAATTCAAAATGTGAAAATTGCGAAATTTTCAAAATTTTCGCCAAATTTCCGTTTTTTTCACAAATAAACTCAGAAATTATCGACCTAAATTTACCACTAACATGAAGCCCAATATGTCACAAAAAAACAATCTCAGAACCGCAAGGATCCGTTGAAGCGTTCCTGAGTTATTACCTCATAAAGGGACACTGGTCAGAATTGCAAAAAATGGCAAGGTCATTAAGGCCAAAATAGGCTGGGTCATGAAGGGGTTAAATAATTTTAATTTCAACTTTACATAAAATACTGTACAAATTTTGTATCAAAGCATGTGTAGAGGTGAAACGATCAACTTATTTATCCTTTGTACTCTCAATGCTCTAAGAAAAAAAAATACAAAATTAAAATGACCCAATTGTCAATTTTCAGTCAACTTGGCTCTCCAACAAAATGGAAAATAAAATAACAGGCTATCAAAATGTCATATGTATAACAAAATGATACTGACACAACAGGATCAGATCCAGTTCGATAAAACTCATTAGGAGGGCTGCGCTGCTGAAATAAACCGTTTTTTCAATTGTGGTTTTCTATTCACGGCATGTTTCAAAGCCATACCGGTGTCTCGTGTGAAAGAAACAACAAAAACACTATAGCTCACTGGCTAAAAATAGGTGAATGAAATATATATTAAAAAAAAAGTTCTGGTGACAACACAAAGCAAGTTTTTATTTAATAAATAAAAAAAATATTTAAATGTAGTAAACTCTCTCAGTCAGAAAAATGTGATATTGTACTATATGTGATATAACTGTACTGGCCCGCAAGATAACATTAACATCTCATTTTTTATCACACAATTAAAGGTCAAGCAACAATGAATTGTTTGAATTTTGTCCCATTTGATTTCACAAAGAATTATTTTCTTTTACAGTATAAGTCACTATAGAATTCATTAAGTGGAAAATTAAAGGATACCATTAAAAACTACAACTTGTTCCATGTTAGAAAAATAAAGCAGTTATGGCTCTTACAAGACCAGAATGAAAATGAGAAAACAAAAAATGCCAAGACAACAATGGGTTGAGATAGGCCATCAATATTTCAACAATGAAAATCAAAGATTTAACCCCTTCCCGACCTTTGACGCCACGTAAGCGTCATGAAAGTCGGTGCCAATCCGACCTGTGACGCCTATGTGGCGTCATGGAATGATCGCGTCCCTGCAGATCGGGTGAAAGGGTTAACTCCAATTTCACCCGATCTGCAGGGACAGGGGGAGTGGTGCTTCATCCCAGAGGGGGTGGCTTCACCCCCCCGTGGCTACGATCGCTCTGATTGGCAGTTTCACTTTCAACAGCCAATCAGAGCAATTTGTAATATTTCACCTAAAAAACTGGTGAAATATTACAATCCAGCCATGGCCGATGCTGCAATATCATCGGCCATGGCTGGAAACACTTATGTACCCCCCACCACCACCACCACCGATCTCCTCCCCGGTCCTCCGTCCGGTGCTCCGCTCCCCTCCCGTCGTCCTGCCCGCTCCCTCGTCCTCCTGCCCGCTCCCCGTGCTCCGATGCCACCCCCCCGTCCTCCGATCCACCCCCCATGCTCAGATGCCCCCCCTCAAACTTACCGAGCCTCCCGGTGTCCGTTCGTCTTCTCCATGGGCGCCGCCATCTTTCAAAATGGCGGGCGCATGCGCAGTGCGCCAGCCGAATCTACCGGCCGGCAGATTCGTTCCAGGTATATTTTGATCACTGAGATATAACCTATCACAGTGATCAAAATAAAAAAAAATAGTAAATGACCCCCCCCCCCTTTTCACCCCCACAGGTAGGGACAATAATAAAAAAAAAGAAAATATTTTTTTTTCTTTTTCCACTAGGGTTAGAACTAGGGTTAGGGCTAGGGGTAGGGCATGTGCACACAGTGCGGATTTGGCCGCGGATCCGCAGCGGATTGGCCGCGGATCCGCAGCGGATTGGCCGCGGATCCGCAGCGGATTGGCCGCGGATCCGCAGCGGATTGGCAGCTGCGAATTTGTAGCAGTTTTCCATCAGGTTTACAGTACCATGTACACCTATGGAAAACCAAATCCGCTGTGCCCATGGTGCGGAAAATACCGTGCGGAAACGTTGCGTTGTATTTTCCGCAGCATGTCAATTTTGTGCGGATTCCGCAGCGTTTTACACCTGTTCCTCAATAGGAATCCGCAGGTGAAATCTGCACAAAAAAAACACTGGAAATCTGCAGGTAAAACGCAGTGCTGTTTACCTGCGGATTTTTCAAAAATTGTGCGGAAAAATCTCACATGAATCCGCAACGTGGGCACATAGCCTTAGGGTTAGGGTTGGAATTAGAGTTAGGGTTGGAATTAGGGCTAGGGTTGGAAATAGGGTTAAGATTAGGCTTGTGGTTAGGGGTGTGTTGGGGTTACAGTTGTGGTTAGGGTTGTGGTTAGGGGCGTGTTGTGGTTAGGGTTGTGATTAGGGTTATGGCTACAGTTGGGATTAGGGTTAGGGGTGTGTTGGGGTTAGTGTTGAAGTTAGAATTGAGGGGTTTCCACTGTTTAGGCACATCAGGGGTCTCCAAACGTAACATGGCGCCACCATTGATTCCAGCCAATCTTGCGTTCAAAAAGTCAAATTGTGCTCCCTCCCCTCTAAGCCCCGACGTGCACACAAACAGTGGTTTACCCCCACATATGGGGTACCAGCGTACTCACAACAAACTGGGCAACAAATATTGGGGTCCAATTTCTCCTGTTACCCTTGTGAAAATAAAAAATTGCTTGCTAAAACATCTTTTTTGAGGAAAGAAAAATGATTTTTATTTTCACGGCTCTGCGTTGTAAACTTCTGTGAAGCACTTGGGGGTTGAACGTGCTCACCACACATCTAGATAAGTTCCTTGGGGGGTCTAGTTTCCAAAATGGGGTCACTTGTGGGGGGGTTTCTACTGTTTAGGCACATTAGGGGCTCTGCAAATGTAACATGATGCCCGCAGACCATTCCATCAAAGTCTGCATTCCAAAACGTCACTACTTCCCTTCCGAGCCCCGGCATGTGCCCAAACAGTGGTTTACCCCCACATACGGGGTATCAGCGTACTCAGGAGAAACTGGACAACAACTTTTGGGGTCCAATTTCTCCTGTTACCCTTGTGAAAATAAAAAATTGAGGGCTAAAAAATTATTTTTGAGGAAAGAAAAATGATTTTTTTATTTTCACGGCTCTGCGTTATAAACTTCTGTGAAGCACTTGGGGGTTCAAAGTGCTCACCACACATCTAGATTAGTTCCTTGGGAGGTCTAGTTTCCAAAATAGGGTCACTTGTAGGGGAGCTCCAATGTTTAGGCACACAGGGGCTCTCCAAAAGCGACATGGTGTCCGCTAATGATTGGAGCTAATTTTCCATTCAAAAAGCCAAATGGCGTGCCTTCCCTTCCGAGCCCTGCCGTGCGCCCAAACAGTGGTTTACCCCCACATATGGGGTATCATCGTACTCAGGACAAACTGGACAACAAAATTTGGGGTCCAATTTCTCCTATTACCCTTGGGAAAATAAAAAATTCCAGGCTAAAAATCATTTTTGAGGAAAGAAAAATTATTTTTTATTTTCACGGCTCTGCGTTATAAACTTCTGTGAAGCACCTGGGGGTTTTAAGTGCTCACTATGCATCTAGATAAGTTCCTTGGGGGGTCTAGTTTCCAAAATGGGGTCACTTGTAGGGGAGCTCCAATGTTTAGGCACACAGGGGCTCTCCAAACGCGACATGGTGTCCGCTAACGATTGGAGCTAATTTTCCATTCAAAAAGTCAAATGGCGCGCCTTCCCTTCCGAGCCTTGCCGTGCACCCAAACAGTGGTTTACCCCCACATATGAGGTATCAGCATACTCAGGAGAAATTGCCCAACAAATTTTAGTATCCATTTTTTCCTGTTGCCCATGTGAAAATGAAAAAATTGAGGCTAAAAGAAATTTTGTGTGAAAAAAAGTACTTTTTCATTTTTACGGATCAATTTGTGAAGCACCTGAGGGTTTAAAGTGCTCACTATGCTTCTAGATAAGTTCCTTAGGGGGGGTCTAGTTTCCAAAATGGGGTCACTTGTGGGGGAGCTCCAATGTTTAGGCACACAGGGGCTCTCCAAACGTGACATGGTGTCCGCTAGCGATGGAGATAATTTTCCATTCAAAAAGTCAAATGGCGCTCCTTCCCTTCCGAGCCCTGCCGTGCGCCCAAACAGTGGTTTACCCCCACATATAAGGTATCAGCGTACTCAGGACAAATTGGACAACAACGTTCGTGGTCCAGTTTCTCCTTTTACCCTTGGGAAAATAAAAAAATTGTTGCTAAAAGATCATTTTTGTGACTAAAAAGTTAAATGTTCATTTTTTACTTCCATGTTGCTTCTGCTGCTGTGAAACACCTGAAGGGTTAATAAACTTCTTGAATGTGGTTTTGAGCACCTTGAGGGGTGCAGTTTTTAGAATGGTGTCACTTTTTGGTATTTTCAGCCATATAGAACCCTCAAACTGACTTCAAATGTGAGGTGGTCCCTAAAAAAAATGGTTTTGTACATTTTGTTGTAAAAATGAGAAATCACTGGTCAAATTTTAACCCTTATAACTTCCTAGCAAAAAAAAATAAATTTGTTTCCAAAATTGTGCTGATGTAAAGTAGACATGTGGGAAATGTTATCTATTAACTATTTTGTGTCACATAACTCTCGTTTAACAGAATAAAAATTAAAAATGTGAAAATTGCGAAATTTTCAAAATTTTTGCCAAATTTCCATTTTTTTCACAAATAAACTCAGAAATTATCGACCTAAATTTACCACTAACATGAAGCCCAATTTGTCACGAAAAAACACTCTCAGAATCGCTAGGATCCGTTGAAGCGTTCCTGAGTTATTACCTCATAAATGGACACTGGTCAGAATTGCAAAAAACGGCCAGGTCATTAAGGCCAAAATAGGCTGGGTCATGAAGGGGTTAATTAAGGCTGGACCCTTTATTTTTTAGGAAAATCGATTCCTCACTACGCTGTCTGAAACAGAAGGCCAAGATCACTTAGGGTAGGGCTGCATGGCAACATTTGTCCTGTGACACTAATATCGCAGCGACACATTACAGCATTGAACGTAGTGTCTTCCAATATTAGGTTTACAGATATGTTGGATTTTCTGTCGCTAGTCCCATGCGCTCTTGTTATAGACTTCAGTGCAATTCGCATGTGGCATGCGACTTATAAGAAACTTATTTGCAACATGGCGGTTTCATTTACAGCAAAAAAAAAAAAAAAAAATCAAAGCTCTAAAACAGTTGCACCACAACAAATGTTTTTGCAGAGTGACTTTTCAAAGAATTGCTATCGCAGGACACATGTTGCCGTGTAGAACCAGCCATGTCCTACCACCTAAAACACTTGTCAGTTACAAATGTCAGCGATCTGTCAATAGTCACTCACGTTCTCCACAATACTTTAGCTTTTCATTTACAACAAACCTACAAATAAAATTAGGAAATACAGAATGTTACTTTTATGCAAATATGACACTTACCGACATTTGTAGGGAAAATGCCTTCATTGTTTATCTGAACTTCTATCCAATCCATTAATAAATTCATGTATTTGGGGGCAGAAAGTGCTGTGGGCTTTCGATATCTATTTTCATCTTGCCACCGGTACTCATACTTAGGACCTCCAGACATAACAGGACATGATTGCTCGGTGCAGCTGTCGCTGATTGTACCATAGATCAGATTGATGCGATTGAAAAAATCCACAACATGAACTGCCACCCAGTCATTCTGGTCCTCCTCGTGTGGCAGCTGGACAGCCAACTTTAGGTCCAGCCCTGCATTGAGGGAAGCTTGCGCTTTCTTATGTAGTTCAAATCGCTGAGTGCCAGGCTCAAATTTTCGCTTAGGACGAAATGTTCTGTCCTTATTAAAAACTTGCTTTAGGGGATTTGCCATTTTACAATCAGTATAATTGATCGCTTTTAATGGAGCCGAAGCGTACTGTTGTAATACTGGGGAAAGAAAAAAAAAAAATAATCACAAGAATAATATTAATCATTTTTATTTCTGTAGCACCGACATTCTGCAGCACTTTCCAATTAAGCAGGGACATGTGCAGACAATGTAAGAATTGCAGAGTAACACTTCATTAAACAGTTACAAAGAGTAAGGGCTCTGCTCACTAGCTTACAATCTATCACGAAATAGGACACAATAGGTAGATGGTGCTTGTCCTGTATGGTCCAGCCACCAGTATAATAAATAGAGGCATTCAAATAACTCCAAAGGAGAAGAATCCAGCTCAACGATGCAGTGAAGAATCCGTAACTTTATTTCACTTCAAAATAGCGTGTAAGGACAAGACATCAGCATGATAAAACCAAGATCGACGCGTTTCCGGTGACTAGGCACCCTTAATCATGTTCAAATAACTCCGCATGAACCTATCACCAGCAAGTATCTGTACAAGTACACATACAAAATGCTATTGGGTGCATGGAGGGTGTGGAAACAAATAATAAAAGGGGCCAGATTCTTTTATTAAATTTAATAAGGGAAAACAGTTAAGGGAATAGTTAAGATTAGTGAGATGAGGTGATAGGCCAGGCTAAAGAAATGTGCTTTTAGTGCATGCTTAAAGTTAATCCGTCACCCCCTGGGACTTATATAACATATTAATATAGGCATACAGGTGATGGAAATGTTACACTAGTCCTACCTGTATGCCTCATATTAGCGGTCTTGTCGTTGAGAAATTTTATTTTATTTCTGTATGCTAATGATTTCTTCCAGGCTCCGGGGCGTGCAGTGCCTGGAATAAATCTCTGCCTTCTGTCTTCATTATCATACCACACCCTTCCCATCAGCATCATAGTGCCCATGTCCAGCATGAGAGCCCCATACAGCCTCCCCATGTCCAGCATGAAACTCCATAGACTCCCTATGTCCAGCATGAGAATCCATAGCTTTCCCATATCCTGCATGAGAACCCCAAAGCCTCTTAACGTCCAGCATAAGACCCATAGCGTATGTCCAGCCAAACCTCTCATACACATGAAGAAAAAAAATAAATAAACACCAAATACCTCATTCCCATTCCCGTGGTGCTCTGCCAGTGCCTCTGCTCTCTCCGATGCACTGACTCTCCGCAGTGCACAGATGACGTGATAAAATGACGTCATTGCATCAGCTGTCTCACACGCTGATTGGTGGAAGAAGAGGCCCTTCACCCCCTCCTCCACCAATGTATTAGCCACTGCCTGCATCCTGAGGATGCAGATAGCGGCGACAGTGGGTGGCGGGGGAACAGGCTGGGTAGGGCAAGGTGTGGCCCATAGGCCACTGGGTCGGATGTGGCCCGAGGGAAGCACTTTGCCCAGGTGGACCCAGGGAACTATTGGCCGGTGAGTCTGAATTCCATACCATGATAGATCTTTGAACAAATTATTAAACAACATGTATGCAAGTACGTGGATAAGAATGAAGTGATTAACCAGAGTCAGCATGGGTTTGTAACTAGTAAGTCATGTCAGACTAACTTAATTTCCATCTATGACAGAATCACTGACTGGGTGGATCAGGGAAATGCTGTAGATATAGTATATCTTGACTAATGACAAAGTATGGAATGGACAAGGCAACTGTTAGGTAGATTCATAACTGGCTTAGTGATCGGACCCAAAGAGTGGTCGTAAATGGCTGCACATCCAGTTGGAAGAATGTCTCAAGTGGGGTACCACAGGGTGCTGTCCTGGGCCCTGTATTGTTAAACATCTTTATCAATGATTTAGATGAAGAAATTGAGGGTACACTAATTAACCCCTTCACCCCCAAGGGTGGTTTGCACGTTAATGACCGGGCCAATTTTTACAATTCTGACCACTGTCCCTTTATGAGGCTATAACTCTGGAACGCTTTGACGGATCTTGGCGATTCTGACATTGTTTTCTCGTGACATATTGTACTTCATGTTAGTGGTAAAATTTATTCGATATAACTTGCGTTTATTTGTGAAAAAAATGGAAATTTGGCGAAAATTATGAAAATTTTGCAATTTTCCAACTTTGAATTTTTATGCCCTTAAATCACAGACATATGTCACGCAAAATACTTAATAAGTAACATTTCCCACATGTCTACTTTACATCAGTACAATTTTGGAACCAAAATTTTTTTTTGTGACGGAGTTATAAGGGTTAAAAGTTGACCAGCAATTTCTCATTTTTACAACACCATTTTTTTTTAGGGACCACATCTCATTTGAAGTCATTTTGAGGGGTCTATATGATAGAAAATACTCAAGTGTGACACCATTCTAAAAACTGCACCCCTCAAGGTGCTCAAAACCACATTCAAGAAGTTTATTAACCCTTCAGGTGTTTCACAGGAATTTTTGGAATGTTTAAATAAAAATGAACATTTAACTTTTTTTCACACAAAATTTATTTCAGCTCCAATTTGTTTTATTTTACCAAGGGTAACAGGAGAAAATGGACCCCCAAAGTTGTTGTATAATTTGTCCTGAGTACGCTGATACCCCATATGTGGGGGTAAACCATTGTTTGGGCGCATGGCAGAGCTTGGAAGGGAAGGAGCGCCATTTGACTTTTCAATGCAAAATTGACTGGAATTGAGATGGGACGCCATGTTGCGTTTGGAGAGCCCCTGATGTGCCTAAACATTGAAACTCCCTACAAGTGACACCATTTTGGAAAGTAGACCCCCTAAGGAACTTATCTAGATGTGTGGTGAGCACTTTGACCCACCAAGTGCTTCACAGAAGTTTATAATGCAGAGCCGTAAAAATAAAAAATCATATTTTTTCACAAAAATGATCTTTTCGCCCCCAATTTTTTATTTTCCCAAGGGTAAGAGAAGAAATTGGACCGCAAAAAATGTTGTGCAATTTGTCCTGAGTACGCTGATACCCCATATGTGGGTGTAAACCATTGTTTGGGCGCATGGCAGAGCTTGGAAGGGAAGGAGCGCCATTTGACTTTTCAATGCAAAATTGACTGGAATTGAGATGGGACGCCATGTTGCGTTTGGAGAGCCCCTGATGTGCCTAAACATTGAAACTCCCTACAAGTGACACCATTTTGGAAAGTAGACCCCCTAAGGAACTTATCTAGATGTGTGGTGAGCACTTTGACCCACCAAGTGCTTCACAGAAGTTTATAATGCAGAGCCGTAAAAATAAAAAATCATATTTTTTCACAAAAATGATCTTTTCGCCCCCAATTTTTTATTTTCCCAAGGGTAAGAGAAGAAATTGGACCGCAAAAAATGTTGTGCAATTTGTCCTGAGTACGCTGATACCCCATATGTGGGTGTAAACCATTGTTTGGGCGCATGGCAGAGCTTGGAAGGGAAGGAGCGCCATTTGACTTTTCAATGCAAAATTGACTGGAATTGAGATGGGACGCCATGTTGCGTTTGGAGAGCCCCTGATGTGCCTAAACATTGAAACTCCCTACAAGTGACACCATTTTGGAAAGTAGACCCCCTAAGGAACTTATCTAGATGTGTTTTGAGAGCTTTGAACCCCCAAGTGTTTCACTACAGATTATAACGCAGAGCCGTGAAAATAATTTTTATTTTTTTTCTCAAAAATGATTTTTTAGCCCCCAGCTTTGTATTTTTACAAGGGTAACAGAATAAATTGGACCCCAAAATTTGTTTTCCAATTTGTCCTGAGTACGCTGATACCCCATATGTGGGGGGGAACCACTGTTTGGGCGCATGACAGAGCTCGGAAGGGAAGGAGCGCCATTTGGAATGCAGACTTAAATGGATTGGTCAGCAGCCGTCACGTTGCATTTGCAGAGCCCCTGATGTACCCAAACAGTACAAACCCCCCACAAGTGACCCCATATTGGAAACTAGACCTCCCAAGGAACTTATCTAGATGTGTTGTGAGAACTTTGAACCCCCAAGTGTTTCACTACAGTTTATAACGCAGAGCCGTGAAAATAAAACATCTTTTTTTTCCCACAAAAATGATTTTTAGCCCCCCAAATTTTTATTTTCCTAAGGATAACAAGAGAGCTTGGACCCCAGAAGTTGTTGTTCAATTTGTCCCGAGTACGCTGATAACACATATGTTGGGGTAAACCCCTTTTTGGGCGCACGGGAGAGCTCGGAAGGGAAGGAGCACTGTTTTACTTTTTCAACGCAGAATTGGCTGGAATTGAGATTGGACGCCATGTCGCGCTTGGAGAGCCCCTGATGTGCCTGGACAGTGGAAACTCCCCAATTCTACCTGAAACCCTAACCCAAACACACCCCTAACCCTAATCCCAACGGTAACCCTAACCACACCCCTAGCCCTGACACACCCATAATTCTAATCCCAACCCTAATCCAAACGTAAATGTAATCCAAACCCTAACCCTAACTTTAGCCCCAACCTTAACTTTAGCCCCAACCCTAACTTTAGCCCCAACCCTAACTTTACCTCCAACCCTAGCCCTAACCCTAACCCTACCCCTAACCCTAAACGTGACTGAAATACGTGGCACTGAAATACGTGGCACTGAAATACGTGGCACTGAAATACGTGGCACTGAAATACGTGGCACTGAAATACGTGGCACTTAAATACGTGGCACTTAAATACGTGGCACTTAAATTCGTGGCACTGAAATACGTGGCACTGAAATACGTGGCACTGAAATACGTGGCACTTAAATACGTGGCACTTAAATACGTGGCACTGAAATATGTGATACGTGGCACTTAAATACGTGGCACTGAAACACGTGGCACTGAAACACGTGGCACTGAAATACGTGATACGTGGCACTGAAATACGTGGCACTGAAATACGTGGCACTGAAATACGTGGCACTGAAATATGTGATACGTGGCACTTAAATACGTGGCACTGAAATACGTGGCACTGAAATACGTGGCACTGAAATACGTGGCACTGAAATACGTGGCACTGAAATATGTGATACATGGCACTTAAATACGTGGCACTGAAACACGTGGCACTGAAATACGTGATACATGGCACTGAAATACGTGGCACTGAAATACGTGGCACTGAAATACGTGGCACTGAAATACGTGGCACTGAAACACGTGCAACTGAAATACGTGGCACTGAAATACGTGGCACTATGACTGTCAGAAAATGTTCATTAAACGGTTAGGGGTGAGGTTAGGGGTAGAGTTAGGGTTAGGGTTTGGATCCCTTTATCACAATGATGGTGGTGGGTGGCTTTTCAGTGTGTTTTCTGTTTTTTTTTTCGATAAAAATGCATGCGTTTTTAACGCAAACAAACGCATGTGCTTAAAAACGCAAGAAAATACTGCAGGTTGTATTTCTGAAAATTAACGCATGCAGAAAAAAACCGCATGCGTTTGAAAACGCGACCAAACGTGTACAAAAAAACGCATGCGTTTTCAATGTTAAATATAGGGAAAAAACGCATGCGTTTTTTTGTGCAAAAAACGCTGCAGACAAAAACGCAAGTGTGAAACCAGCGACGCTTTTTATAGCAAAAAAGTTTTTGCGTCTCCACATTTTGAGAGCTATAATTTTTCCACATTTTGCTCCACAGAGTCATGTGAGGTCTTGTTTTTTGCGGGACGAGTTGACGTTTTTATTGGTAACATTTTCGGACACGTGACCGTTTTTGATCGCTTTTTATTCCGATTTTTGTGAGGCAGAATGACCAAAAACCAGCAATTCCTGAATTTCTTTTGGGAGAGGCGTTTATACCGTTCCGCGTTTGGTAAAATTGATAAAGCAGTTTTATTCGTCGGGTCAGTACGATTACAGCGATATCTCATTTATATCATTTTTTTTATGTTTTGGCGCTTTTATACGATAAAAACTATTTTATAGAAAAAATAATTATTTTGGTATCGCTTTATTCTCAGGACTATAACTTTTTTATTTTTTTGCTGATGATGCTGTGTGGCGGCTTGTTTTTTGCAGGACAAGATGACGTTTTCAGTGGTACCATGGTTATTTATATATGTCTTTTTGATCGCGTGTTATTCCACTTTTTGTTCGGCGGTATGGTAATAAAGCGTTGTTTTTTGCCTCGTTTTTTTTTTTTTTTTCTTACGGTGTTTACTGAAGGGGTTAACTAGTGGGGCAGTTTTATAGGTGGGGTCGTTACGGACGCGGCGATACTAAACATGTGTACTTTTATTGTTTGTTTTTTTTATTTAGATAAAGAAATGTATTTATGGGAATAATATTTTTTTTTTTTTTTTCATTATTTTGGAATATTTTTTTTAATTTTTTTTTACACATTTGGAAATTTTTTTTTTTACTTTTTTACTTTGCCCCAGGGGGGGACAATACAGATCGGTGATCTGTCAGTTTGCATAGCACTCTGACAGATCACCGATCTGCGAGAGGTGCAGGCTGCTTCACAGTGCCTGCTCTGAGCAGGCGTCTGTGAAGCCACCTCCCTCCCTGCAGGACCCGGATCCGCGGCCATCTTGGATCCGGGTCTGGAGCAGGCAGGGAGGGAGGTAAGACCCTCGCAGCAACGCGATCACATCGCGTTGCTGCGGGGGGCTCAGGGAAGCCCGCAGGGAGCCCCCTCCCTGCGCGATGCTTCCCTGCACCGCCGGCACATCGCGATCATGTTTGATCGCGGTGTGCCGGGGGTTAATGTGCCGGGAGCGGTCCGTGACCGCTCCTGGCACATAGTGCCGGATGTCAGCTGCGATATGCAGCCGACACCCGGCCGCGATCGGCCGCGCTCCCCCCGTGAGCGCGGCCGATCGGCTATGACGTACTATCCCGTCGGCGGTCATGGGGGCCCACCCCACCTCGACGGGATAGTACGTCGGATGTCAGGAAGGGGTTAAATTTGCTGATGACACAAAGCTAGGAGGGATAGCTAATACTAGAGAAGAGAGAGAGGATTCAAAAAGATATAAATAAACTGGAGTAGTGGGCAGCAACTAACGGAATGTTTTTTTAACAAGGAAAAGTGCAAAGTACTACATCTGGGCAATAAAAATGAAAAAAGCATAAAGAATAGGAGGCATAGGACTAAGCAACAGCACATGTGAAAAATACTTGGGTATAATAATAGATCATAAACTGAACATGCGTCAACAGTGTGATGAAGCAGCAAAAAAGGCAAATGCAATTCTGGGATATATTAACAGAAGCATGCAGTCTAGATCACATGAAGTCATTATTGCCCTCTACTCCTCTTTGGTCAGACCTCACCTGGAATACTGCGTCCAGTTTTGGGCACCACATTTAAAAAAACCGACATCAACAAATTGGAGAAAGTTCAGAGAAGAGCGACCAGAATGGTGACCGGTCAGGAAACCATGTCCTATGAGGAACGGTTGCGGGATTTGGGAATGTTTAGCTTGCAGAAAAGAAGACTGAGAGGAGACTTAATAGCGGTCTACAAATATCTCAAGGGCTGTCACATTGTAGAAGGATCATCTTTATTCTCATTTGCACAAGGAAATACTAGAAGCAATGGGATGAAACTGAATGGGAGGGGAGACAGATTAGATATTAGAAAAAACTTTTTGTCAGTTAGGGTGAGCAATGAGTGGAACAGGCTGCCACGAAAGGTGTTGAGTTCTCCTTCCATTGACGTTTTCAAACAGAGGCTGGACAGACATCTGTCTGGGATGATTTAGGGAATCCTGCTTTGAGCAGGGGGTTTGATCAGATGACCCAGGAGGTCCCTTTCAACTCTATCATTCTACGATTCTATGATTCTAGGTCTGCCCTACAGGTGTGCTGAGACGGCAACAGTTAACCTCCAGCGCACTGACAGCGGTGGCTCCTAGAAAGAATTAAGTTAATTTTCTCAAAGTATCTGCGCATTCAATATGGCGGCCAGGCACTTTTCTAATGCTATTAGACTGCAGATTACTCCTATATCTGCAAGTACATAAAGTTATCCGGTGTGACAGGTTCTCTTTAAAACCTTTGTCTGAACAAATGCTGTAAACTAGTAAGTGATCTCAGATGAGCTTTCTTTTTTGGGCATCTCTTCCTGCACAGTAACATGCAGCAATTGTGCTACTTCCTGTGATGTTTCAGCCCGTTGCAGAACAGAAAGATGAATTTTAGGCCTGCACAAATGATGCAAACACTCAATGAGCATTTTGCTCGTTTGTAGGACGGACATGCTTACATAGAAAGAATTATAAACAAAAAAGAATTCTTACAATTGCCTGTTTGCCAATTATAGACTAGTTAAAATGGCCTTCAAGAATGTATAATTTACAAAGCTCTTTATAAACTTGTATTTGAAGGACAAAAGTGAAAGCATTAAAGTGCACTTGTCACCTGTTTTGGCAGCTATAAGATGCAGCCACTGCCTTTCAGGGCTTAACAAAAGCATTCTATAATGCTGTAGATAAGACCCCAATCTGACCTGCAAGATAAGAAAATTAAGTTTTATTATACTCACCCGGGGGAAGGGGTCCGATAGGTGTCGCCCTCCCATCTTCTTGCGCCGCCAACCTTCTGCTTGCTTCATCGCTCTCCGGAATCGCGCTTCTGCGTACTTATCAGCCCTGCTGAGGGCAGAGTAAAGTACTGCAATGTGCAGGGCCTCACTGACCTTTCCCGGCGCCTGCGCACTGCAGTACTTTGGTCTGCCCTCAACAGGGCAGAGAAGTACGCCTGCACAGAAGCGCGATGCTCCCCCCGGTGAGTATAATAAAACACATTTTTCAGGTCCGACCAGGGACTTATCTACAGCATTACAGAATGAGGTAGATAAGCCCTGAAAGGTGATGGCTGCATCTTATAGCAGCCAAAACAGGTGACAGGTTCCCTTTAACATCAGTGATGACCGAGTGTGATCGTTACTCGAGTTTTCCGAGCAAGCTCGGGGGTTCTCAGAGTATCTTGGGCATGCTCATAGATTATGTTTGAGTCCCCACAGCTGCATGATTTGCAGCTGCTAGACAGCCTGAATACATGTGGGTATTCCCTAACAGTCAATCCCTGCACGTGTTCAGGTTGTCTAACAGCCACAAATCATGCAGCTGCGGGGACACAAAATCTACGAGCATGCCCAAGATACTCGGAAGACTGGACCATGATGTAATACTTCCCAGGAAAGACCTTAGACCGGTTCCTTCAGGGCCATGGTCCTTAGCAGAGGGAACCAACTTCTTTTTGGCCTGAATGGAGCGATTAGAAGCACCTTTGCCCGATCCTCCTGAATTTTCCTGAGAGCTCTAGGAATGAGTGCTTCTTGAGGAAAGGCGTATGCCAGCATCCAGTTCCACCTCTGGTTCAATGCATCGATCCCTTCTGGATTGTCTCCGGGACTCGGGGAGTTAAGTCTGATGACTTTTGAATTTTTCCTTGTTGCTAACAGGTCTGAGGTGTTCCCCAGAGTTGACATAACTGCTGGAATACCTCCCCATTTAACTGCCCCTCTGTAGGCCTGATCTTCAGTCTGCTCAAATAATCTGCCACCTTGTTCTGGGATCCCTCCAGTGGAACTGCTGAAACTGGTAGAACTGTGCTTTTTGCCAAGGCGAAGATCTTTGATGACAAAACTTGAAGTGCACAGTGTTTTGGGCCTTCCTGGTGGCGCACGAATGACACTGTTGTCACTTTGTCTGACATGATCTTTATATGACGTCTTTCTGACAATGGTCGATTCAGTCTTAGGGCTTCCCACACTGCATAGAGCTCTCTGTAGTTTGAAGACTGGATATTGGAAGGCCAACTGCCCTGAAGTAAGTATCTTCCCTCCCAGATATGCTTCCCCATCCTTCCTTGCTGGCGTCTGTGGCAAGTAATATACAATGAGAAGCAATCCATGGGATGCTCAACCTAAGATTCTTGGTAATAGTCCACTAGAGCAGCGACTTCCTTAGGCTACTTTCACACTAGCGTCGGGAACAACCCGTCGCTGTGCGTCGGGCCGACGTTCCCGACGCTAGCGTGGTCTCCGCCGCACAACGGGGGCAGCGGATGCATTTTTCCCACGCATCCGCTGCCCCATTGTGAGGTGCGGGGAAGTGCGGGGAGGTGGGGGCGGAGTTCCGGCCGCGCATGCGCGGTCGGAAAAAGCGGACCGTCGGGAGCAAAAAACGTTACATGTAACGTTTTTTTCTCCCGACGGTCCGCTACCACACGCCCAAGCATCGCAAAACGGACGCGACGTTTGGCAATGCGTCGCAAATGCGTCGCTAATGTTAGTCTATGACGAAAAAACGTATCCAGCAAGAACTTTTGCTGGATGCGTATTTTCGGCAAAACGACGCATTTGCGACGTATTGCAGTTAACGCTAGTGTGAAAGTAGCCTTACTTACAACATTCCTTTGTTGAGCGTTATCTGGCGTCTGTCCCAGGATAGAATAGCCCTGGAGAGGAATTGGGCTCACCAGACGCAGGGAATGTATGAAGTTAAAAGACCTAGGATCTTCATCGCCGCCCTGATCGAATGGTGGCTTCCCAGGAACAGCTGGACTCTGAATTACAAGGCTTTGTTATTCCTCTGGTAAGAAGGATGCTCTCAGCCTGGAGTCTAGCAGGACCCCCAAGAAAACCTTTCTGGTTCCTGGTACCAAATCTGACTTCTTCCAATTCAGGACCCACCTCAGATACTCCAACGTTGATATCTACTCCTAGTGGGCCTGAAGTTCTTAGGCCATGTGCACACGTTAAGTATTTTTCGCGGTTTTTTTGCGTTTTTTTTGCTATAAAAACGCGAAAAAAACGCTTACATATGCCTCCCATTATTTTCAGTGTATTCCGCATTTTTGTGCAAATGTAGCCTTTTTTTCCGCGAAAAAAATCGCATCGCGGAAAAAAAAGCAACATGTTCATTAAAATGCGGAATTGCAGGGGATTCCGCACACCTAGGGGTCCATTGATCTGCTTACTTCCCGCACGGGGCTGTGCCCACGATGCGGGAAGTAAGCAGATTATGTGCGGTTGGTACCCAGGGTGGAGGAGAGGAGACTCTCCTCCACGCACTGGGCACCATATAATTGGTAAAAAAATAAGAATTAAAATAAAAAATAGTCCTATACTCACCCTCGATGTCTTCCCGCCTCCACTGCATGCTGTCGCTTCGGTTCCTGTAGCTGATGTGCGGTGGAGGACCTTGCCGATGACGTCACTGTCCTGTGATTGGTCGTGAGCGGTCATGTGACCGCTCACGTGACGTCACGGAAGGTCCTGTGCGCACAGACCAGCTATAGGAAGAGGAACGGACGCCGCTGAGGAGATGTCTGGGTGAGTATAAGCATTTTTTTTATTATTTTTAAACATTCTATCTTTTACTATAGATGCTGCATAAGCTGCATCTATAGTAAAAAGTTGGTCACACTTGTCAAACGCTATGTTTGACAAGTGTGACCAACCTGTCAGTCAGTTTTCCAAGCGATGCTACAGATCGCTTGGAAAACTTTAGCATTCTGCAAGCTAATTACGCTTGCAGAATGCTAAAAAAACGGGAAAAAAACGCAAAAAAAAAAATGCGGATTTCTTGCAGAAAATTTCCGGTTTTCTTCAGGAAATTTCTGCAAGAAATCCGCAACGTGTGCACATACCCTTACACCGAGTTGGCTACCAGCAGGAAGTGGTCCAGATAAGAGATTATAATTACTCCCATCTTCCTTAAATAAGCCACAATCTCTGCAACCAATTTCGTAAAGACCTGGGAAGCTGAGGCCAGACAAAAGGGAAGTAACTGGAATTGGAAATGGCAGTTCCCGTTTTGAGTTTTTACCACGAACCGTAGGAATTTCTGAGAGAAGGGATGTACTGGCAGATGATAATATGCACTTTTTAGATCTAGTATCCACATAACTGCCTCCTTGTTTATTAGGAGAATTGTTGATCTTATAGATTCCATCCTGAATCTCTTGTACTTTACCAAGACATTTAACAGTTTTAGGTTTATTATGGTACAGAATTCACCTAAAGGGTTTCCTGATAGTGAAGAGGCTTGAACAGTGGCCCTGGCATTCTTCCAACTGAGGAACTGGTATTATCACACCTGTATCCATCCAACAGCTCTCCTATGTCTGACCACACAAGGCTAATGAGCGAGAGGCTATGAACCTTTCCAGAGGGGGCCCTGAAAACTCTAATTACGTACCCTTCTGCAATAATTATCAGTGTCCATTGGTCCTGAATAACGTGCCACCAATTCTCCGCGAACTGCCTGAGCTGCCCTCCTATGTGGATGGCATCATTGTCTCCTTGGGCCTGAGCCAAAAAGTTTCTACCCCTTCCCCCTTTGGGGTAACTCCACCTACTCGATTTTCCTTTGCCTCTATTGTCCGGCCTCTGGGATGGCCTAGGTCTCTGAAAAAAACAAACTTTGTTCTATTCTCAGGTAGCCCCATCTTTGTATCCAACGCCTTTTCCAGAATTTCATCTTAGGCCGGCCCAAATACTCTCAGACTTGAGTAGGGAATAGAGCAGAGCTTAATTTTATAGGAGTTATCTCCTGACCAAGTCTTCATCCAAATAACCCTGCAGGCCGCATTAGAAAAAAGCCGGATTACTCACCGGTAATGCTCTTTTAATGAGTCCACGACAGCACCCCACATGAGAGAGAGGGATCCGCCCATAGGAACAGGAAACCTACAGAATAAAAGGAGGCGGTCCCCTCTCCTCCTCAGTTTAGTTTACAGAGTATAAAAAGGGAACCGCAAAAGCTTTAGTATTAATTCTTATTCAGCAAAATATCTTAAAAACTCTATACAACCATTATTTGTGAATTAAAGAAAGGGCTGTGCATAATCAGGGAGGGTTGTAAATGGGTGCTGTCGTGGACTCATTAAAAGAGCATTACCGGTGAGTAATCCGGCTTTTTACCCTTCGCCACGACAGCACCCCACATGAGAGACTTTCAGAGAGTCATTACTCGGGTGGGATAACTGTACTAAGCACAGCTCTACCAAATGTCAAATCAGACGATGAAGATAGATCAAGTCTATAATGGTTGTAAAAGGTAGAAGGCGTAGACCAAGTTGCGGCCTTACATATTAGATGGATCGGGACATCCGCTTGTTCCGCCCAGGAGGAAGCCATGGCTCGTGTTGAGTGCGCTTTAATACCCACTGGAGGAATCTCGCCTTTCGATGTATAGGCCAAGCAGATAGCCTCTCTGATCCACCGAGATATGGTAGCTCTCGTGACCCCATGTCCTTTCTTGTGGCCCTGAAAGGAGATAAACAGAGCCCTACTCTCCCTCCATGTTTGACACCTTTCTATATAAGTCAGGATGGCTCTTCTGACATCTAAGGTGTGGAACTTCTGTTGTTCAGGGGTTACAGGAGAATCAAAAAAGGAAGGGAGAAATATTTCCTGTGACCTGTGGTAGGTGGATGCTACCTTAGGGAGGTATGAGGGGTCTGGTTTTAGGACTATTCGGTCATGGAATGTCAGTAAGAATGGTGGGTCTACCGATAGGGCCTGGATGTCACTAACACGTCTGGCTGAGGTCAGGGCTACCAAGAGGGCTACTTTATATGTGAGGACATTTAGAGGTATAGAATCTAGAGGCTCAAATGGGGAGCTGGTTAAGGCTTCTAGCACTAGATTTAAATCCCACGGAGGTAGACGGGGAATATGTACTGGGTTACTCCGTTCACAAGACTTAATGAATCTGGAGACCCATCTATCAGCGGCTATATTATATCCATATAAGGCTCCTAACGCTGATATCTGGACTCTTAAGGTGTTCACTGATAATCCTAATTCTCTACCTTTTTGTAGGAACTCTAGAATAGGTGTTATCGGAACCTGTTTAGTGAATGGTACTGTATGAAAGTCTAAGAATTTTTTCCATACCCTGCTATATATCAGGGTTGTAGATCTTTTCCTACTTAGTAGCAGGGTGTTTACTAGTTGTTCTGAGAAACCCCTTGAAGTTAATAACTGCCGCTCAAGTTCCACGCCGTCAAGTGAAGCCCTTTCACTTGCGGGTGGAAAAACGGCCCCTGGAACAGTAGTTCCTTGTCCAATGGAAGAATCCATGGATCGGATAGACACATGCTCTGGAGGCAGGAGAACCACGGTCTTTTTGGCCAGAAGGGTGCAATGAGGATTACCCTTGCTTGCTCCCTCCTGATCTTCCTGATCACTAGAGGAATTAGAGACATTGGAGGAAAGGCGTACGCCAGTTTGAAGTTCCAAGGATGGTGTAGAGAGTCCAGCATGTCTGGGTGATCCATGGAGTTCAGGGAAGCGAATCTTTCTACCTGTCTGTTGCCTCTTGTGGCAAATAGATCTATCTGAGGCACTCCCCATGCTTTTGTTATTAGTCTGAACACGGCTCTGTTTAAGGACCATTCTCCCTGGCGCAGCCTGTTTCGGCTGAGGTAGTCCGCTTTGGTATTCTCTATGCCTCTGATGTGTAGGGCTGTTAGGGACGCAAGATGAGCCTCTGCGAACTGGAAGATCTCTCCTGCGATGGTCATCAGACTTCCTGACCGTGTACCGCCCTGGCGGTTTACATAGGCCACTGTGGTGGAGTTGTCTGAGAAAACTCTTACATCTGCTCCTTGGATCTGTGGAAGAAAATAATTTAAGGCTTTCCCTACTGCTGTTAACTCTTTCCAATTTGATGAACATGATGATTCTGACTGATTCCAGGTATCCTGGACTATATCATCCTCCATATGTGCACCCCATCCCGTAGGGCTGGCGTCTGTAGTAATTATTCTGGATGGATCTATTATCCATGGTACACCCCCTGAAAGGTGTCCCATATCTAGCCACCAGGATAGAGATTCTATGACATCTCTAGAGAGAGTTAGTTTACTCTCTAGGTGTCCTACCCGTCCCTGGGCTGACAGTACTTCGAACTGTAATTGGCGGGTATGGAATTGCGCCCATGGTACAGCCGGGATACATGAGGACAATGATCCCAGTAAGGACATAGCCTTCCTTAGTGTCATGTAGGGGTTCTTTATCGCTTCTGACACCTTTGACTGTATAGTCCTTTTCTTTGAATGCGGGAGGAAGCTTTTTTGACTTACTGAGTCTAGCTGGATCCCTAGAAACATTTGAGTAGTGTCTGGATTCAGCCTGGACTTTTCGAAGTTGATAATCCAGCCCAACTCCTGCAGGGATGAGATTGTGTTAGATAACCGCAATTTACATTGAGCTACAGAATTCCCTACTACTAGAAAGTCATCCAGGTAGGGTATTATTAAAGTGTCCCGTTGGCGTAGATGAGCCATTACCTCTAACATCACTTTTGTAAAAATGCGGGGGGCCATAGAAAGCCCAAATGGCATTGCCACATATTGGAAGTGACGAACCTGTCCCTCCAGGATGACCGCTACTCTTAGATACTGCTGGTGTTCGGCATGTATTGGAAGATGATAGTATGCATCTTTTAGGTCTATCCCGGCCATGACACACCTAGGGAACAAAAGCTTGATGGTAGAACTAATAGATTCCATTTTGAAAGTGTGGTTACGTAAAAAGGAATTTAGTTTTTTGAGGTTTATGATGGTTCTGAATGAACCATCCGGTTTATTGATCAAGAATAAAGGGGAATAGAACCCCCTCCCTTCTTGATCCCGGGGAACTTCTATCAATACTTTTTTAGATAGAAGCGATAGGATCTCTGATTCCAGAGCTTCTTGTTGTTGTTGACCTCTCGGAGATGTTACAATAAAAGAATCCCAAGGGATTCTATCAAATTCTAACTTTAATCCATTCCCAATAATGTCCAGAATCCAAGGACTAGATGTTATTAATTTCCATTTAGAAGAGAAATACTTCAATCTACCGCCCACTTCATAATTAACGGTACTTGTTGCGTTTTTGGTTATAGGATCCGGAAAACAGAGCACCTTTTTGTTTTGGATCCTTTGCCTCCCAGCGCTCCCTTTGCTCAGTAGGTTTATTCCTGGTGAAGGGGCGTCTCCTGAAAGCTCTCCTGTAAGAGGGAAGGTACTGGTTAGGGAAGCCTTTCTTCCGCTCTCCTGCTTTATTTAAGAGCTCGTCCAGAGCTTTCCCAAATAGGAACTCACCCTGGCAGGGGATCGCGCAAAGTTTTGCTTTGGCCTGTGCGTCCCCTTTCCAATTCTTCAACCAGAGTGCTCGCCGGGCTGTATTTACTAGGCCGGCTGACCTGGCTGTTAGGCGTAGTGAATCTACCGACGCATCTGCTAGAAATGCTACTGCGTCTTTCATTAGAGGGATTTTCGACAGAATTGTATTCCTCGAAGCTCCACCTCTAATTTGTTCCTCCAGCTGCTCTGTCCATACTAGCAGTGACCTTGCAGTACAGGTGCTAGCAATGGCTGGCCTGAATGCCCCCGTATTTGCCTCCCATGACCTCTTAAGTAAGGCTTCTGCCTTTCGGTCTAACGGATCCGTTAGAGTCCCTGAGTCCTCCACAGGCAAGACCGACTGTTTGGAAGTTGAAGCCACTGCCGCATCAACTTTTGGAATTTTTTGCCAGGAACTAAGTTCTTCGTCACTGAAGGGGTAGCGTCTTTTAGCAGAGGATGGCAAGAATCCTCTTGTATGTTGTTTTTCCCACTCTTTCTTAACCAGCTCCTTAATTGTGGGTATGGTGGGGAAGGACCTTCGTTTTCTTTGTCCTAATCCCGCGAACATGATGTCCTGCGCTGACTTCTTTCCCTTCTCATCTGGGCACCCCATCGTGCTCCTGACGGCTTTAATTAAACTGTCTACGTTACTATTTGGTAGACAAAGCCCTCCTTCATATTCTGATGAACTTTGCTGGGACTCCTCTTCATCAGAGGATTTTTGCACTACCTCTGACTCCGAGCTTACTGGAGATCGGGACCTGCTGGGCTGGCGGGTACTGGTGCTACTTGTATGGGCCAGACCTTGCATCTCTTCACGAATTATGGCTCTAACGTCAGACGGGGTCATTACGTTTTCTTGCCGTAAGGTCAGTACGATGCACTCTGCACATAACCTCTTAGCATATGAGTCCGGGAGGGGTTGCAAGCATAAGGCACATTCTTTATGTTTGGTTTTATGTGTCCTTTTCTTAGTCTAGAGGAAGGGGATATAGGAGGAACATATATCAGCATATGGGAAGAGACTCTTTTAAAACTCACCCAGTGAAGCTGACAGGTACCGGTTCTGGAGGCGGATTCTTGGCTGAAAGACCTTTCTGTCTGGTGGCAGATCGCTTTTCCTGGGATCGATCTCCACTTTTGGTGCTGCTCCTGGCGCTTGTCTCCTTACTGGGAGACTGCTCTGTTGCAGACAAGTGCGCTACATCGGCCGGTGAAGCCATACTTACACACACCGGCCGACGCTAGTGCTGCACTTTTAAATCTGGCGCCGAATCTCCTGCCTCCCCGGACCCAACCCGGAAGTGCTCCAGCGACTTCCGGGTTAGACGCGCCGCTCCTCCTTACCATGCGGCGGCTGCTGGATAAGAAGCCGGCCGCTGAGCGCGCGCGTCCTCATGGATCCGGGCGGCCCAGCGGCACCGAACCCGGACCATGGCGATGAACAGACGAGGGGGGAGGCTGCAAACAGTGGCTCCCCCGCCGCTGCCTCTGGTACCGCAGCCCCTGCCATTCCACCAGAGACTGACGCAGGCGGGTGCATGGCCCAGGAATCCTTTTTTGGACTGCAGGTACTTCGGGTTCCCCATAGAAACAGGAAACCTAAACTGAGGAGGAGAGGGGACCGCCTCCTTTTATTCTGTAGGTTTCCTGTTCCTATGGGCGGATCCCTCTCTCTCATGTGGGGTGCTGTCGTGGCGAAGGGTAAAAGAACTGTTCCTAGCTGCGAAACTGACTGACTCGGTGGAAGCATCCGCCATAAACCCAGTGGCTGATTTCATTAAAGGGAGGGAAGCTAGGATGTCCACCCCAGGTGTTTTGTTACTTAAATGCTCCTCCAGTTGCCCAATCCACAAAAACATGGATCTAGCAACTGAGGTGGTGGCTGTTTGCTTTCATTATCGCCGCTAATGCTTTCCAGGCCCTCTTCAGAAGGTTATCAGCCTTTCGATTCATCGGGTCTCTCAGGCTCGAGGTGTCTTCAAATGGTATAGAAGTCTTTTTAGCCACAGAAACGTCAATCTTGGGAATTTGTTCCCACACTTTAATATCCTCAGGTTCAAACTGCAACCAAATCCTGAAGTCCCAGGGTATGACCAGACGTTTCTTCGCGTCCTTCCATTCCTCCAGGATTATAGCCCGGATAGGATTGCTTACCGGGGGGGATCTGACACCCCCAAACATCTCGTCCTGGACACTGCGGTTTTGGGGCTTCATCCTCTTGCATTGTGCTTCTGACTGCCTGGATGAGAACAACAGTGTGCTCTGAGGCGAAAAGATATCTTTTGCCCCTGTCTGGATTCTCTGAAATTACCTCTCCTTCCTCATCTTGGTCCGATACTATTAACTGGAGCTCTTTCTGCAAGCTCAACTCCATCACCCATCTGGGTCTTTTAGCACGTGGACCTGGGTGGGAGGTCTGTGTTGTGGGGGCATGGGGCGAGGTTAGAGATAGAGGCCTGGACCTCCTCTTGAATCATGGATCGCATCTCCGAAAGGAAAGACGGCTGTTTGTCTCTAACAATTTTAGTGGTGCAGCCCTCACAAAGTATCTTCCCATAAGCCTCAGGTAATTCTACATTACAAACAGGGTGGGTATCTTTTGGACTTCATAGTGGCCTTGCCAGACCTCTTAAGGATAGGGGACTGCAGTGGCTCCCTTGTCCTGATTAGTACAGAAAGAAGTTGAGAATAATCAGGATCCCACATTACAAGTGAGACTGGTGAGATAAAGCTCACCAAGTAGTCCTGCTCTCCTCTGCCTGCTTCCTCCATTGTGCCCAACAGTGCGACCCCTTTAGACATAGGTAATAAAAGAATTACTGATACCTGTCTTCTTTCTTCCGCGGTCCACCGTGGAAGCATGCCAAGACCGGAAGCACGATGCCGGTGCATCCGTGATGTCACCAGAAGTGCGCCCGTCCCTGATACCGCGTGGCTGCCGGGAGCCGGAGCAGAGTGCCCTCCATCAGAGGTAAGCGGCTCAAATCAGGAGCTCTAACGCTTGACTGATCTTTGTGGCAGAGGGACTCCCCCTTCGCAGAGTGTCGGCCGTGGGCCTCTTGACAGGAGACGCTGGGCCACCCTATCCCCCTGAGCCTGACATTCGGGGACACAAAAAACACTGAGAAAGGTGGGTGGAGGGGCCTTTTAACCTCATGTGTTTCCTGTCCCTGTAAGGATGAGAAGGACGACCTCCATGGTGCTGTCAGGAGGGGGACAGAATGGAAAATGGATATACAGCATTCTCTCAATGTGGTACTTGAGTAAGAGTTCCACTCCGTATGGCTAGTAATGTAAACTACTCGGCACTCCAAATTTGCAATCAGATGAATACTTTATTTATAATGCTATCCTCAAAATTTTGCAGTACATTCTTTAATCCCCTTTTATTCAATTTTTTTATATGCAAAATGTGCAAAAAAAACCAGGTATTGCAGAAACTAGAATTCAGCTACTTTGCTCAAATTCAGCCAGGAAATTCGATGTGCATCAAATTTATTTAGCAAGAAAACAAAAATGTGTCTTATTATGCTTTGAGTCTCTTGAAACCCCAGAACATAATAAACACAAGCTTTAAAGAAAAATGAATACTCCACTAACCCTGGTCCTTATTTGTCACGCCTTACAGTTTGGTCTTGCCATCAGGTCCCTGCGTCCAGTCTGATATTTTACAGCATCTGACTAGGCCTCATGTGACTTCATAACATGCATCATGAGGTCTAATCAGTTCTTTGGGCACCAAAAATATAGGATCAAAAGAATGAGGGGGGGGAGACAGGATGTCTGAGGAGCAGATGGGACTGAAAAGAGTAGAAAAAAATTGGGGTCCATTCCAAAATTCTGGAGATTCCAATTTTTGTTGTGAAATTTTAGGATAATTTGATTTGCTCATCTCTAATTTTTTATTTTTTGTTTAAAAAGTTTTTTATTGAAGGATACAATATTCGTGTACACAAATTATGTAATACAATAAACAATGTATAAGTATACAGTTCTACATCTCCTGGGCATCATATAATTGAAACATGTAAAATTGCAATCAGGGTCCAAGAGAAAATAAGATTAACAGCATTACATAATCAAAAGGAAATGACCTTCCTTTTTAACTTATTTTGTTTCTTGTTTAAACACCAAAATAAAGATAAAAGAACAAACAAATAACTTTACATTATTAGAATCACATTAACCTACTGGTAACAATTATTAAGTGCATTGTCGCTTCAGTCACACCCTAGCATGTCCTTCATGTCGAATCGGGGGATCTCCTGCCAGTATCCTATTAATATACCATGGGGACTGTTCAAAGCAGGCTATAAGATGGTTTCTCATCTCCTCAGAGAACAAATCAATAAAACTCTCCCAAGTATCAAAAAAGCGGGACACCATGCGATCTTCGCCCAACTGTGCCTCTATCCATTCCATACGAAACACATGTTTTAATTTATTTAAGAACATTGACAGCGTAGGAGGTTCCGCAGTTATCCATTGTTGTAAGATACATTTTTTCCCCACCATAGACACTATAGAGATCAGACGTTTGGCCCCTCTTGTAAT
This sequence comes from Ranitomeya variabilis, assembly GCF_051348905.1. NCBI lineage: Eukaryota > Metazoa > Chordata > Amphibia > Anura > Dendrobatidae > Ranitomeya > Ranitomeya variabilis. The sequence continues at coordinate 779,055,124 of NC_135232.1, forward strand.
TCTCGAACCCTCTCCCGGCCATATTCCCAATATCGCCCACTCCGGCGTACAAGGCATATAATTTAGGAGATGATCTAGACAAAAGTTTTTCACCTCACTCCAAAATCCCATAATCACCTTACAATCCCAAAACTGATGGAAAAGGTCAGCCCCAGGGGCTTCACACTTCAGACAATCAGCCGATTGGGATAAGCCCATGAGAAACGAACGATGTGGGGATACATATGTGCCATGGTACAACCTAAGCAACATCTCCCTATAAGAAGAGGCCGGTAAGGCCTTCCATACATAAGACATTGTCTTGAGGATATGTTCCAAAGTCAAATCTGGAAAACGAGTAAGCCATTTTGGAAGGCCTGTTTTTCGTTTAGTATAGTCCATCTCCCCTCTCAACAAACTATAGAATCTGGAAGTAGAGTAAAATAATAGAGACCCATTTCGTAACATGGTGTCTAGTGGGTTCTCCCAATCAAGCTCCGATAACCGATCTCCTACCCCTGTTGCATAAACCTCCAGGATTGCACAATTCGCAAGACAACCCATTGTCAAAGGAAGGTATCGCCGAGTATTTGTCCAGGAGTGTGGTCTACGTGTCGCGGGATCCACTATAGAGCCCACTGTCACCGCCCGAAACCTAGTGCTCCAATTCTCCACCCCACGTCTCAACCCCACGTCTCGATTCCCAAATATTGGCAAGAAAAGTGAGGAATGTGCATTAAGTAAAAATTTATGGCGTATCCTATGCCATATCGTCCACATCACCATTATCAAAGGATTATCCAATACTGAGGAGGGTAACAGCTCCTTATGTGTATGCAGGAGATATAACAAATTGGTATGAGGTATCAAATTCTGGTCTAATTGAGTGTTAGTGTAAATGGAAGTATCATGAACCCAATCTTTGAGATAACGAAGCAGCGCCGCTAGGTTATAATTCTCCAAATTTGGAAAATTAATGCCTCCGTTCGATATACGTTGTTCCAATATAGCCATGCTAATAGCATGATGCTTCTTCCCCCAGATGAAAGTGCGAAACATACCATTTATTAGCCGCAATTCACTAGAGGAAAGCAATATTGGAAGAGACTGTATAAAATATAAAATCTGCGGGAAAACCACCATTTTTAACAAATATGCCCGACCTAAATATGTAAGCGTTAAATGCTGCCATCCATCTAGTTCCCTTTTGATTTTTTGGATAAGAGGAGAGAGGTTACTTCTCTGGAGATCATGAGGGTTCCTAGTTATAAGCACCCCCAAATAAGGCAAAGCTTCCCTGCACCATTCAAAAGTATACAATCCTGCCCATGGTGGCTTACGCGCAGCGCGTAAATTAAGTGCCTTGGATTTAGTTGGATTAATCGAATATCCAGACATAGTCCCCAATTTGTTCATGAGGGCCATGATTTCAGGAAGGGCCTCCTCTGGATTAGCAATGTATAGCAAGATGTCATCAGCAAATGCCGTGAGCTTCAGGCTCAGTCTCCCCACCCGTATTCCTTTAAACAATGTCAAGGATTCCAAAGCACGTATAAGAGGATCGAGGGCAAGGTTGAATAAAATGGGGGAAAGTGGGCAACCTTGACGAGTACCTCTAGTTAGCTCCACCTCCTCTGTTAATTGTTGATTAACTATGATTTTGGACATAGGTGAATTATATAATAATCTGATCAAAGCCGCAAATCTCTCACCAAATCCCTGCTTTTCCAACACCGCCTGTATCCAATGCCACTCAACACTATCAAACGCAGCCTCTGCGTCCAGGCTCAGCAATATATTGGGAGAGTTCTTATTTCTAGCTGAAACTATGGTGGCAGCAATTGCCGTACGAATAGCAATAGTCGAGTGTCTGTTTCGGGTGAAACCATATTGGTTAGGTGACAGAATCTCAGTGAGAAACGTCTGTATTCTATTAGCCATAATCTTTGCCAACAGTTTATAATCTAGATTTAACAAGGATATAGGTCTGTATGATGTTATCTGCGTTGGGCTCCTACCTGGCTTTAAAATTAGGGAAGTCAATGCAGAATTAAAGGAAGTTGGAGAAGCGCCTCCATACAAATAATAATTAAATAGATCCTTGAGGAGAGGGACTATATCTGAAGATAGCAATTTGTAATATTCTGCAGGTAAACCATCCGGTCCTGGTGACTTATGATTTGCCAATGCATTAATGGCAGAGCTTATTTCCATTAATGTGATAGGCATCTCCAGAGTCACACGCTGAGAATCTGTCAACATTGGTAATTTCAAAGAATTTAAAGAATGTGCTATGGAGGAGATGTCCCCTCCCCGTGTGGAGTAAAGAGCCGTGTAATGAGCGTGAACCGCCTGTAATATGTCTTTGCTATTAGTCAGGTGGGACCCTGATATGGGATCCACTAAAAGCGGAATTTTCTGTCTGGGGCCTTTTGGATTTGCCAACCTAGCCAGTAAGGTTCCTATTTTATTACCCCATCTAAAGAAATGTTGTCTGTTAAAATCTACTTTCTGTTGGGCTATCTTAGTCAAATGTGCGTTCAATAACGATAAAGCATCCTGCCATTGCGACCAATCCTCTGGAACATTAGATCCCAAGTACCGTCTGTAGGCCAATATGGCCAGTCCCTGGAGGTCTCTCGTTTCCTGACCTGCTTTACGCTTTTTCCCTACCACGTATGCAATAATTCTCCCTCTCATTACTGCCTTGCCCGTCTCCCACATAAGTACAGAGTCATCCCAGTGCTGTATATTATCATCCACAAAATTACCCCACTCTTGTTTAAGGAATGTCTCAAACTCTCTGCTTTTAGACAAGTAGGCTGGGAATCTCCATGAGCCCAGCTGACGCGGGTCACGACCACAGCGAAGGAGCAAAGTGATAGGAATATGATCAGAAATCCCAGCATCCCCTATAGCTGCTTCCATCACCCCCGACAAAAGAGACTCACCTACCAAAAACATGTCAATACGTGAGAGGGATTTATGTGCCTTAGATATGCAGGTGTAGTCCCTCTCCGTCGGATGTAGTACTCGCCATATATCTACCAGGGGAGTGTCACGCATGAGGTTAGTCAGGCCAGGTCCCGGTCCGAAGTAGGAAATGGGCAAAACCGCAGACCTATCTAATTGCGGATCTAGCACAGCATTGAGGTCACCCCCCACCACCAAGTTAGGCAAGTCCATTGTTAAAATCATCTGGGAGACAGATGCAAAAAAGGCGGCATTATCAGCATTGGGGGCATAAATGTTGAACAACGAGTAAGGGGTATCTTCAATAATCACTTTCATAAGAAGGAACCTACTCTGAGGGTCAGTCACCACGTCCCCCGGAGTCACCCGTAAATGTCTAGCAAAGGCTATGGCCACTCCCCGTTTCTTAGAAGAATATGTGGTAGCATAAGTCTGGCCTAACCAGTTATCTTTCAATTGTAATGTATCCCTATGTGACCAATGAGTTTCCTGTAAAAATATAACATCAGGCTTAGCTCGTTTGAGTGCCTGTAATACACGACGCCGTTTTACCGGCGAGTTAAGGCCCGCTACATTCCATGATAAGATTTTTAACGGATTACCTGTCTCTTTTCGGCCAGACATGCGCGAAGTTGTCATCATGGTGGATAGAAGGGACAAAGAGGTAGAGCATTTCCAATGTATAGGAACACATAGGGTTTCGGAGTCCCAGCTGCTCCGCCACCCTCTAAAGTAAATAGGTGTGTGACATCATTAGCAACAATACACTTATGCGACAATACAACAACCAGTTTCTTATTTTTATACAAAATTAATTTTAACCAAAGTATAGTCAATATCACTATATAGCTCCTATTCCCTGTCATTTTGACTTATTAAAGAGGAATCTATCAGTTTCACATCTAGTCTCACCCTAGATGTTAAAATGTGTTTTCAAGTGTCTGGGGGAACAAGGTCTCGTCTCAGCTGATCTAAGGCAATTTTAGGGTCATCAAATAACTTTGTCTCTGCACCCAGTGTTACTCGGAGCCTAGCCGGGTAAGCCAAAGCAAAACGGACCCCTTGATCAATGAGGAACCGACAAACCGGGCCAAACTCCTTTCTACGCCGGGAAACAGCTGCTGAGAAATCCTGAAACACCAATATCTTTGTCCCTTGGATAGTGACATCTCTAAGGTTTCTGGCTGCTGCCAAAACTCTCTCCTTGTCATGATAGTGGAAATATTTAGCAATAACCGGGCGAGGTCTCGCACCAGACTCCCTCCTCTCTGGTCCCACCCGATGTGCCCTCTCAATTTGTCTAGAAGAACCAGGCTCCAGCCGAAGGGCCTCCAACAGGTCAACCGTTAAGAATCGAATAAGATCTGCACCCTTGCAACTCTCAGGAATGCCAATAAACCTAAGGTTAGATCTCCTGCTACGATTCTCGAGGTCTTCAACCTTATCTAACAAAGAGCCTATGAGAATCTTTTGTGCCTCTACCGTAGTTTGGGTATTCACTACAGTGTCCTCCATATCACTAATCCGCTGCTCAGCTTCTGTAATCCGAGATGTATTTGCCGACACAGCAGTTACTGTTGCCTCAAGGGCCTTATTCCAAGTTTCAAATTTTTTGTCAAAATATGGGAGAAGAATATTTGATACTGCCTGAGCCGTAGCAGTGTGAGGTTCTGATGGGAATCGTGAATCAGAGGTGTCCTGCGACCCCTCTCCCGGCCACATCCGATCCAGAGACCCCCCAGCTGAAGACCCGCCCTCCGCTCTACTTTTACTCTTATGTTTAGTGCGTCTAGATGAAGTCCCTTTCTGTAATGGAGCCTGTGTTTTTTCCAGGTATTTTTCCATGATGTGGTAGCACAAAGACCTCCCCACCACCCAGGGCCCCAGTTGTAGGCTTTGGTTTTGGACCCACTATTCACAGCTCTCACTATCACCTAGACTTAAAAGATTGAGGTCCAAGATCCGTGAAAGTGAGGGACCGCAGCAAGAAAGAAGATTATATGTATGGCAAAATGGCTCCTAGAGAGTCCCAGCTAGTGAGAACAACCTGTGACTATGAGCAGTATAGTAAATGTTATTGAGTATATATATTATAACCAAAAGAAAAGAAAAATAACATTAGGTACAATAAGTTTGTGCAATGTAATGACAAGGATTTGTAGTACCACTAGATGGCGTTATTTGCTTGCAAATCACAAAATCGTAGCTCCAGACCTTAGAAAAAGTACAATCAGAATAAGATTAACTCTGCCTGCGCTTCCCAGTACTAAGGAAGTCCTTGTCCCCTCACCAGGGAAGATCCGAGAAGATGTCACTTCACACTGAGTCAGAATCTCAGCTACAATGGTGGGGTCTGAGGGCCACACTGCCAGCAACCGCTAGGTATCTCCAGACACCTCTTGCAATACGGTCAGGGTGACTACAGTTTGCCTCAGCGCCTCGTGGTCCACCTTCAGGCCAAAGGTTAAGACTCCTCCCTCAGATAGGACAGCAGACGGCAGGGACTCCCGGGAATAAAAATACGCACTTCCCTGTGATCCCCTTCTCAAGGGGAAACACATCCACTCAAATCAGCCCGCAATGGAAGGCTGTAATCGAGGATGGCTCCAGATTAAGTCTCTCACCAACAGGGAGCACTTCTAAAACGCGGCCATCTTAGATGGCTCCGCCCCCGGACGTCAATCTCTTTCCTTCTTTCAAAGTATCTTAGACTGCAATGTAAAATAGAGAGCAAAAAAAAAAAAAAAAAAAAAAGCTCAGCTTCTTGTCTATTTATGCTTATAAAACAATCCGCCTTCAGAAGTAATAGTAGGGTATGATATTACTCAAGTGGAGTAGTGGGCGATTTAATAAAAGTTATAAGCCGTAGGAGGGAAGTGATTTCCGTGTGTGATACATTTCCCTATTCTGGTGAACCTCAATATAAAACGAATCCTGACGAATGTTTAGACTCTTAATTGTTGGTTTAAATAGGATGGGTTAACAGGAGGTATTGCGCAAGCTTTATCTTCAGGTGTGAGACAATCTTTGCCACACACAGCTCCCTCACCCAGCGTGCAGGGGTCTCCCACCACAACACACAATCCAGCCAAGATGGCGCCGGGACTGGCGGGAAACTTCCAGCTTTCACGTACCCCTTTCAATTATATGTCCGGAGCAAACATTCGGTCCCCAGGGGAGAGGAAAGCCACCACTAGAAGTAAGGCTGCACCGCAGGTCTTATCTTCTAATTTTTTATTTTAATCTTTGTTACAATATTAGCTATGTGAGTTGGATCAATGTGATCATTTTATAGTTTAGGTCACACAATAGATTAATTGCTCATAAAAAAAACTGCAATACTCCTATTTGCGCCTTGTCTCAACTTCTTAAATGGATACAAATGCAAAGTGCTTGTAAAAAACAACTTATTAATTACTTTTAATACTTCTCAGTAAAAATCAGAGGGACAGAGGGATTTTTATCTCACATTGCTCATTTCTTAGGTTACCGACTACTCCTAACTAGTTAGCAGGTGTTCTAGGCAGGGAGTGCATCTCAAGTGCTGCTCTTCAGATCCTGCTTCTTCGATAATGCGATAATGCAGAGTCAAAGCTGCCTCTGTCAGCACTGGAGAGCGAGCAGTTTGAGCCAGTGATGCAGTCAAGCCACAACGGTCAATCTTGAGGAACGCCTTCGGTAAGCAAGAGGTCCAAAGACCGCAGAGCTGTGCGCTGCTTAAAGAGGTCTTCCACTACTAATTTCACACCCTTTTGTCCTAACGCTTCCTAACAATTTTCTGATATACTATTTCCTGCCATGCTTCTGTAAGCTTATCAGACCTCTCCTCATTTGAAGGGCTAGCACTTCCAAAAGCACTAAGTTCAGATCAGTCTTCACTTTCCTCTCTGCTCAGATGCAGCCAATGCTTTGAAATGTCATTCCTTCAGCAAGCCCTGTAATTTGCTTTCTAATGATCAGCAGCATATCGCAGCACTTGTGAGCTGAAGGCATGGCACTTCAAAGCATCGGCAGGATCTATGCAGAGGAGAGTGAAGTCTGATCTAAACATGCATGCTCAGACTGCTGTCACTCAATTGTAATATATTGTATGCCACATTATTTTATTATGGGAGCAGTTTGGGAGGCCTAGGGGACATGACGGGATGTAAAAGGGGAATCCCATCTTGCACATTCACAGCATATCCCAAGGATTTGCCATAAATGTATACTTGTCAGTCCCGCCAATATAACCTGCATTTATCTTGAGAGTGGGGTCCAAGCATGCCACCGTAAATGGTTAATTTCAACTCTCTCCACTGACAGCGCTGAGTCAGTGACCCTTTCTTTAGATAAATGTGGGTGCCACCAGTGGATCCACATCTACTATGCATGCATGACTTACTTAGCCAATAAATAAGCCATAATTGTATGAGGTGGGAATACCCCATTAATTAACTTGTTCACTGGACACTCCCCCTTTAATAAAGTAGCCACCTTGTACAGGGTGGGCCATTTATATGGATACACCTAAATAAAATGGGAATGGTTGGTGATATCAACTTCCTGTTTGTGGCACATTAGTATATGGGAGGGGAAAAACTTTTCAAGATGGGTGGTGACCATGGCGACCATTTTGAAGTTGGCCATTTTGGATCCAACTTTATTTTTTCTAATGGGAAGAGGGTCATGTGAAGTCAATCTTATTGAGAATTTCACAAGAAAAACAATGGTGTGCTTGGTTTTAACTTAGGCTACTTTCACACTAGCGTCTGGCTCGGCCCGTCGGGCCGAGGTTCCCGACGCTAGCGTTGTCTCCGCCGCACAACGGGGGCAGCGGATGCATTTTTCCAGCGCATCTGCTGCCCCATTGTGAGGTGCGGGGAGGTGGGGGCGGAGTTCCGGCCGCGCATGCGCGGTCGGAAAAAGCGGACCGTAGTGAGCAAAAAACGTTACATGTAGCGTTTTTTGGTCCCGACAGTCCGCCACAACACGGCGCAACCGTCGCACGACGGTTGCGACGCGTGTCAATTCGTCGCAATACGTCGCTTAATGTAAGTCTATGGGGAAAAAACGCATCCTGCAAGCACTTTTGCAGGATGCGTTTTTTCGGCAAAACGACGCATTGTGGCGGATTGCAGTTAACGCTAGTGTGAAAGTAGCCTTAACGTTATTCTTTCATGAGTTATTTACAAGTTTATGACCACTTATAAAATGTGTTCAAAGTGCTGCCTATTGTGTTGGATTGTCAATGCAACCCTCTTCTACTCTGACACACTGATAGCAACACCACAGAAGAAATGCTAGCACAGGCTTCAATTATCCATTGTTTCAGATGCTGCACATCTCGTACCTTCACAGCATAGACCATTGCCTTCAGATGACCCCAGCATCTAAAACAGATACTGGAAGCCTGTGCTAGCATTACTTCTGCGGTGTTGCTATCAGCATGTCAAATAAATGGCCCACCCTGTATAATAAAAGTAACAGATACCTCTCGCAGTGGCGCCATTCTAGAGGTAGGTCTGCCAGGGCTTCCGTGACACTGTCATGTCATGTGAGCCCTGCAGCTAATCATTGTCCGCTAACAGGCTGCTGCTCTGTCACTACTTTTGGATGAAGGGATAGCAAAGAAGATGCTGACTGGCTGCAGGGCTGACATCTGATAAAGTCACACAACCTCAGGAGCAGACATTGCTGGAACACTGCCAACGCAGGAGGGGACTATATGTTATCTTTATTTTACAAGGGGGGCTACTTTGTTTTTAAAGGAGTTTTCCATATAGTGGACAGCCCCTTAAAAATTACATTCTTATTTTGAAATGTGTCAAGACTGGCATTTTGTGCACCATTCTTAATAAAGAGTACACCACATTTATTCAGAGGCCTGTGTGGCTCAATCAATTCAGACCATCTTTGCCCTTTCGGTGCTGTGAGCCACTGCATTTCTGTCATAAATTACACCCCCTTTGTTGCAGAAACTAAGGCTGGTTTCACATTTGCGGTTGTATCCGCAGCATACGTATACATCCACATGTGCCTTGATTTCATATCTTTAACATTGTGGACGCAGGTGCCTGCGTTTGCGTCTTTTCGCGATGTGCGGCGGGGCGCGGCTAACGCACCGTGATGCAATTTGTGAAGCGGCAAATTTCTGTCAAGTACGCGCAGGCATGTGCATGCGGATGAGTGGGCTAAATAAAGCATTACTGTCTATGGGAACGCATGCGTACGCATGTATTTGCGCTCGATGCGCTTGTGTAGTTCGGACTGCACATGTCCAGGAACTGATTGAGACACGCCCTCCTGGAAATATTGAACGCATGCACATAAAAAGCGCAAATGCAGCATTTTTTTTTCTGTCACGCGTAAGCTGATGCCGGTAAAAAATGCTGCATTTGCGGACAAAGCGCTGCGGACTCAACTGCAAATGTGAACTAGCCTAAAAGAGGGTTTCCACTGCAGAACAACCCCAATTTAAAGTTTAATTAAAGTTGTCCACTACTTGGACAACTTCTCATACCCCTCGCTTGGCCCCCATAAAATAAAGCTTATACTCCCCTCCCGTACTGGCGCCCTTCTCACGGCCCAGAGTGTGTAATGCCACCATAGGCGGATTATAGTGAGGGCAATCTGGGCTACCGCCTGAGGCTCCGAGGGGCTCATCGCCAGATTTCCCTCATAATGTTTTGCCAGCTCCCATCTGTGGAGCAGATATCCAGGCAGGGAAATTTCCCGGCGCTGCCAATGATGCAGAATAGCAGTGTAGCTCCAGGGAAGCTCCCCCGTCGCCTCTGCGTGACGTGCCAGTGCGCTGCCAAAGGAGGCCCAGCGCGGGGGTCTCACCCCGCGCCCAGGAGGCCCAGCGCGGGGGTCTCACCCCGCGCCCAGGAGGCCCAGCGCGGCGGTCTCACCCCGCGCCCAGGAGGCCCAGCGCGGGGGTCTCACCCCGCGCCCAGGAGGCCCAGCGCGGGGGTCTCACCCCGCGCCCAGGAGGCCCAGCGCGGGGGTCGAGGCCCAGCGCCCAGGAGGCCCAGCGCCCAGGAGGCCCAGCGCGTGGGTCTCACCCCACGCCCAGGAGGCCCAGCGCGGGGGTCTCACCCCGCGCCCAGGAGGCCCAGCGCGGGGGTCTCACCCCGCGCCCAGGAGGCCCAGCGCGGGGGTCTCACCCCGTGCCCAGGAGGCCCAGCGCGGGGGTCTAACCCCGCGCCCAGGAGGCCCAGCGCGGGGGTCCCACCCCGCGCCAAGGAGGCCCAGCACGGGGGTCTCACCCCGCGCCCAGGAGGCCCAGCGCGGGGGTCTCACTACGCACCAGGACGCTATGGGGGGGGCCACGCCCTCTAAACTGACCGGGCCCTGGCTACTTTTAATCCACCTCTGAATGCCACTAATAAGACCACCCTCGGGCTCGCTTCCAACCAGCAACACTAAAGAGCAGAGAGAGCCTAGCCCGTGCATCATACAAGTGGGAGGGGCGACCACCGAGCTCCGAGCTCCGCGCTCTCACGGCTTCCCAAGCCCCCACAGCATGCTGGCGCGCTGACTGACGTACTGATGCGTGTGACAGGAAAGCCTTTCCGTGACAAACATAGCGAGCACCCCGCTCCTGCCTTCCCGCCTAGTGTATCGGGCGCGCAGACGAGAGAGATGTGTGAGGTTTACGGTTACCTCAGCAGGACACCGGGCGACGCCTCCTCTCCGCAGTCCGGTTGGAAAGTAAGTAAACTTCCAGCTGCCAGTTGCTCCGAGTTTCCCCAGCAGGCAGTGCGTCACGAGGAGGGTCCAGCAGCCGCTTCCGCTCGCAATGCCGCTGCGTGACACGTGACTTCACCCCGCCTAGTTGTCTTCCGTCAGTAATGGGACGGCTGGCCTGCAGTCGGGGTCTTACCTCAGGCTGTAGCACATGAATGGTCATGGTGCACTTCTGCCCGTGTTATGTGCAGTGGTGTTCTATCCAATCACTATGTGCCCTACTTGTCCGGCAGCAGTCACCCCAGTGTAGCCATGCCTGGCGCTGGGAGCCCCCCTAGTGTATACCCCCCTTCCTACCACAGTACTCCTCTGCCAGCTGTCTCCTGTGGTCACATATAGGACGGCTGGCGTAGGCGTTAACCCCTTCACCCCCGTGGGATTTTCCCGTTTTGCGTGTTCGTTTTTCGCTCGCCTCCTTCCCAGAGCCATAACTTTTTTATTTTTCACTCCTGTATGGCCATGTGAGGGCTTGTTTTTTTGCGGGACAAATTGCACTTTTGAACGACTCCATTGGTTTTACCATATCGTGAACTGGAAAATGGGAAAAAAATTCCAGGTGCTGTGAAATTGCAAAAAAAAATGCAATCCCACAACTGTTTTTTGGGTATATGGTAAAACTGACGTGCTATTACGATTCTGCAGGTCAATATGAGCACACAGATGGCAAACGTAGAAGGTTTTTTGTTATGTAAGTGGCGAAAAATAATTCAGAAATTTGTGTGGAAAAATTTTTTTTGCGTTTGTAGCCGTTTTCTGAAAACCGTAGCGTCACCATTTTTTGGGATCTGGTGCTGGGCTGAGCTGATGTTTTTATTGATACCACTGTGGGGTAGATACCGTGTTTTGATCGACTGTTATTGCAATTTATCAATGTTGTAGCTGTTAAAAAAAAACAAAACGTAATTCTGGCATTTTGACATTTTTTTTTCAGTACGCCATTTACCGATCAGATTCATTGAATTTATATTTTGATAGATCGGACATTTCTGGACTCAGCAATGTCAAATGTGTATTTTTTCTATATATATTTTTTTAAATTGTTTTATTTTGAATGGGGCAAAAGAGTGATTTAAACTTATGGGTTTTTTTTATATTCTTTAAAACTTTTTTTTTACTGGCTTCAATAGTCATCTTAGAAACTTGAAGCTGCGATCATCTTCAGCCCTGCTACGTGTAGCAGAAATCACACTCTTCTATGGGCGATCATAGGAGATTCATATTGACAGGCACAGGGGTCTTCTGCAGACCCCCTGCTTTCATGACAACCCATCGGCTCCCTGCAATCACGTAACGGGGGTGCTAATGGGCACTGCCAGCCAGTCGGTGTTAGATGACGCTGTGATTGTCAGCACCTTTAACTGGTTTACAGCTACTGGTGGATCTCTGATCCACCTGTGGCTGTTGGAGGCACATGTCAGCTGATCAGATCAGCTGTCGAGCAGGGAAAGATGCGGGCTCAGAGTCTGGAGCCCACATCAAAGGCAGGAACACCACCTTGGATGTAACTACTGTATACGTCCAAGGTCATAAAGGGGTTAAACAGTGGATGCTTTATTAACCCCTTCAAGACACAGCCCTTTTGCATTTTCGCGAGTTTTTCGCTCCCCTCCTTCCCAGGGCCATAACTTTTTTTTTTTTACGTCAATATGGCCATGTGAGGGCTACTTTTTGGCGTCACCATTGGTTTTACCATGTCGTGTACAAGAAAATGGGAAAAAAGTGCGGTGAAATTGCAAAAAAAGTGCAATCCCACATTTGTTTTTTTGTTTGGCTTTTTTGCTAGATTCACTAAATGCTAAAACTGACCATTATGATTCTCCAGGTCATTACGAGTTCATAGACAACAAACATGTCTAGGTTATTTTTTATGTAAGTGGTGAAAATAAATTCCAAACTTTGCTAAAAAAAAAAAAAAAAATGTGCCACTTTTCCGATACCTGTAGCGTTTCCATTTTTCAGGGGGTCGGGTGAGAGTTTATTTTTTGTGCGCCGAGCTGACGTTTTTAATGATACCAAATTTGTGCAGCTACGTTCTTTTGATCGCCCGTTATTGCATTTTAATGCAAAGTTGCGGCAACCAAAAAAACGTAATTCTGGCGTTTTGAATTTTTTTCTCGCTACGCCGTTTTGCGATCAGTAAAATCCTATTTTTTATTGATAGATCGGGCGATTCTGGACGCGGTGATGCCAAATATGTGTAGGTTTTGATTTTTTTAATTGTTTTATTTTGAATTGGGCTGATTTCAACTTTTATATATTTTTTATTTTTTTTTCATATTTTTTAAAACATTTTTTTTTATTTTTGCCATACTTCAATAGCTTCCATGGGAGGCTAGAAGCTGGCATAGCCTGATCAGCTCTGCTACATAGAGGTGAAGCTCAGATCGCCTCTATGTATCAGAATTCCTACATTGCTATGAGCAACGACCACAGGGTGGCGCTCATAGCAATCCGGCATCAACAACCATAGATGTCTCAAGGAGACCTCTGGTTGTTATGGCGACGCATCGCTGACCCCCAATCATGTTACGGGGGTCGGCGATGCGCGCATTTCCGGCCCGATGGCTGGAAGCGGTGGTTAAATGCTGCTGTCAGAGTTTGACAGCGGCATTTAACTAGTTAATAGCGGCGGGTGGATCGCGATTCCACTCGCCGCTATTGCACCCACTTGTCAGCTGTTCAAAACAGATGACATGTCGCGACATTGATGTGGGCTCAGCCCCGGAGCCCACATTAAAGGGGGAGACACGACATGCGCCGTACTAGTACGGCGCATGTCGTGGTGTGTTCGAAAGTTATCCCCTGTCCAAAGGGTAGGTAAAACCTTCCCGCTGGGGATCTGACCACGGGGATCCCATACGAATGGAGCAGAGGTCGATCGCCATTAATTCTTATGGTAGTGCCAGTAATCTCCAGTGATCACATTGAGGCTATGTGCCCATGTTGCAGAATTGAAGCAGAATTTTCTGCTTCAAATCTGCACACCCTTGGCAGGAAAAACGCATGCGGATTTAGACGCATTTTTTACACGTAATTGATGCGTTTTTCATGCAATTTTCAAGCGTTTTTCTAATTATTATTATTTATTATTATTATTATTTATTGTTATAGCGCCATTTATTCCATGGCGCTTTACATGTGAGGAGGGGTATGCATAATAAAAACAAGTACAATATTCTTAAACAATACAAGTCATAACTGGTACAGGAGGAGAGAGGACCCTGCCCGCGAAGGCTCACAATCTACAAGGGAAGGGTGAGAATACAGTAGGTGAGGATAGAGCTGGTCATGCAGCGGTTTGGTTGATCGGTGGTTACTGCAGGTTGTAGGCTTGTCGGAAGAGGTGGGTCTTCAGGCTCTTTTTGAAGGTTTCGATGGTAGGCGAGAGTCTGATGTGTTGTGGTAGAGGGTTCCAGAGTAGGGGTGATACGCGAGAGAAATCTTGTATACGATTGTGGGAAGAGTAGATAAGAGGGCAGTAGAGAAGGAGATCTTGTGAGGATCGAAGGTTGCGTGTAGGTAAGTACCGGGAGACGAGGTCACAGATGTATGGAGGAGACAGGTTGTGGATGGCTTTGCATGTCATGGTTAGGGTTTTGTACTGGAGTCTCTGGGCAATGGGGAGCCAGTGAAGGGATTGACAGGGGAGAGGCCGGGGAATAGCGAGGGGACAGGTGGATTAGTCGGGCAGCAGAGTTTAGAATAGATTGAAGGGGTGCGAGAGTGTTAGAGGGGAGGACACAGAGCAGGAGGTTGCAGTTGTCAAGGCGAGAGATGATGAGGGCATGGACTAGGGTTTTTGCAGATTCTTGGTTGAGGAATGTACGGATTCGTGAAGTATTTTTGAGTTGAAGTCGGCAGGAAGTGGAAAGGGCTTGGATATGTGGTTTGAAGGAGAGCTCAGCGTCAAGGATTACCCCGAGGCAGTGAGCTTGTGGGACTGGGGAGAGTGGGCAGCCATTTACTGTAATGGATAGGTTCGTTGGGGGGGTCGCGTGAGATGGGGGGAAAGATGATGAATTCTGTTTTGTCCATGTTAAGTTTCAGAAATCTAGCGGAGAAGAAGGATGAAATAGTGGACAGACATTGAGGGATTCTGGTTAGTAGGTAGGTGATATCTGGTCCAGAGATGTAGATCTGTGTGTCATCAGCATAGAGGTGATACTGGAAGCCATGAGATTCTATGAGCTGTCCCAGGCCAAAGGTGTAAATGGAGAAGAGCAGGGGCCCAAGGACTGAACCTTGTGGGACGCCGACAGATAGGGGGCGAGGTGAGGAGGTGGTGTGTGAGTGGGAGACTCTGAATGTCCGGTCTGTTAGGTATGATGAGATCTAGGATAGGGCCAAGTCTGTGATGCCAAGGGATGAGAGGGTCTGTAATAATAGGGAATGGTCCACTGTGTCAAAGGCAGCCGACAGGTCGAGGAGGAGGAGGACAGAGTAGTGTCGCTTCTCTTGGCGGTTAATAGGTCATTGGTGACCTTAGTTAGGGCAGTTTCAGTGGAATGGTGTGACCGGAAGCCAGATTGTAAGCGGTCAAAGAGGGAGCAAGAAGAGAGATGGGAGGACAGTTCAAGGTAGACGTGTTGTTCCAGTAGTTTGGAGGCATAAGGGAGAAGTGATATAGGGCAATAGCTAGATACAGAGGATGGGTCAAGAGAAGGATTTTTGAGGATAGGTGTGATTGAGGCATGTTTAAAGCTTGAGGGGAAAACACCAGTTGTTAGTGATAGGTTGAAGAGATGGGTTAGGGTTGGGATGAAGACTTTGGTGAGGTTTGGGATGAAGTGGGATGGGAGCGGGTCAAGTGCACAGGTGGTGAGATGTGATCTTGAGAGTAGAGTGGAGAGTTGATCTTCTGTAATGGTGGAGAAGTTGGATTTGAAGGTGGAGGGCTGGGAAGTCGGGAGGAAGGGCTCTGGGGGTTGTTGACCAAAACTGTCTCTGATGTTATCAATCTTCTGCTTGAAAAATGAGGCAAAGTCTTCAGCTGAGATAAGTGGGGAGGGAGGAGGTGCTGGGGGACGGAGGAGAGAATTGAAGGTGTTGAATAACTGTTTAGGGTTGTGAGACAGGGAGGATATGAGATATGAGAAGTAGGTTTGTTTAGCTGTGGCGAGTGTGGTCTTGAAAGTAGTGAGGGACTGTTTGAATGCTATGAAGTGCTCGTTGGAGTGGGATCTTTTCCATCTGCGCTCAGCAGCCCTGGAAGCTCGCCTGTTCTTTGGTCAGGCTGGTGTGCCAGGGCTGTCTGTTGATTTTGCGAGCTTTGGTATGTGTAAGTGGGGCAGCAGATTCCAGAACTACAGCTATTGTGGTGTTATATAGAGCGGCAGCGTCATCCGCATTGTGTAAAGAACTTATGTCTGTGAGAGGGAGGAGGGATTCAGAGAATGAATGTAGGTCAAGATGTTTAAGATTTCTGCGAGGGTGTGAAAGTTTGTGGGGTGGGGATTGTAGACATGGAGTGGAGAGGGAAGAGAATGTGAGAATGTTGTGGTCAGAGAGAGGAAGAGGTGAGTTAGAGAGGTTAGATAGGGAGCAGAGGCGGGTGAAGATGAGGTCCAGTGTGTGACCATCTTTGCGAGTGGCTGCAGAAGACCATTGAGTGAGGCCGAAGGAGGAAGTGAGAGATAGAAGTTTAGTGGCAGCTGAGATGGAAGTGTCAATGGGGATGTTGAAGTCGCCCATGATGATAGTGGGGATGTCCACGGAAAGGAAATGAAGTAGCCAGGGGGTGAAGTGGTCAAAGAAGGTGGTGGCTGGCCCTGGGGGGCGGTAAATAACAGCCAGTTGGAGGGGGAGTAGATGTGCACAGAGTGCACCTCAAAGGAAGGGAGGGTAACAGGGTGGCAGTGGGATTGGGGTGAAGGAGCAGTTATCTGACAGGAGAAAACAAACTCCTCCGCCATGTTTGCTGCTGCAGCAGGGGGTGTGAGAAAGGTGGAAGCCACCGTAAGAGAGTGCAGCAGGGGATGCTGTGTCGGAAGGGGTGAGCCAGGTTTCGGTGATGGCGAGGAAGGAAATTTTGATAGTAACAAAGAGATCGTGGATGTAGGAAAGCTTGTTTCAGACAGCGAGCGTTCCACAGAGCTCCTGTTAGTGGGACTGGGGAAGTGGGGGCTGGGCGAATGGGTATAAGGTTAGAGAGGTTATGGAAATTTGTGATAGAGCGTGGATGGGAGGTAGAAATGACTGTGGGAATGTGGTGAGGAGGACCAGGATTTGGAGAGATATCACCAGCAGTGAGAAGGAGCAGAGATAGTGTTAGCAGGTGGGAGCAGGAGAGGGCATGAGGGGGCTGTCTGTGCTTGGAGACAGAGGATTGTATGTTAAGGAACAGTTCTGAGGAGGAGGTGCGATGGATGGGGAGGATTGAAGCAGAGATAAACAGTTCCTTACTTGGTGTAGGGATTAGGGGAGGTAGCAAAAAGTGAAGGATTATAGGGGTGAGAGTGAAAATAAACAGAAACATTGTTTACAGTGACTGGCCAGTTACCTTCAGGCCATGTGCACACGTTAAGTATTTTTCGCGTTTTTTTCGCGTTTTTTCGCTATAAAGACGTGATAAAAACGCGAAAAAAACGCTTACATATGCCTCCCATTATTTTAAGTGTATTCCGCATTTTTTGTGCAAATGTAGCCTTTTTTTCCGCGAAAAAATCGCATCGCGGAAAAAAAAGCAACATGTTCATTAAAATGCGGAATTGCAGGGGATTCCGCACACCTAGGGGTCCATTGATCTGCTTACTTCCCGCACGGGGCTGTGCACACCATGCGGGAAGTAAGCAGATTATGTGCGGTTGGTACCCAGGGTGGAGGAGAGGAGACTCTCCTCCACGCACTGGGCACCATATAAGTGGTCAAAAAATAAGAATTAAAATAAAAAATAGCGATATACTCACCCTCGATGTCTTTCCGCCTCCACTGCACGCTGTCGCTTCGGTTCCTGTAGCTGATGTGTGGCGAAGGACCTTGCCGATGACGTCACTGTCCTGTGATTGGTCGTGAGCGGTCATGTGACCGCTCACGTGACCGTGACGTCACGGAAGGTCCTGTGCGCACAGACCAGCTATAGGAAGACGAACGGACGCCGCTGATGAGATGTCTGGGTGAGTATAAGCATTTTTTTATTTTTTTTATTATTTTTAAACATTCTATCTTTTACTATAGATGCTGCATAAGCTGCATCTATAGTAAAAAGTTGGTCACACTTGTCAAACAGTATGTTTGACAAGTGTGACCAACTTGTCAGTCAGTTTTCCAAGCGATGCTACAGATCGCTTGGAAAACTTTAGCATTCTGCAAGCTAATTACGCTTGCAGAATGCTAAAAAAACGCGAAAAAAACGGGAAAAAAACGCAAAAAAAAAATGCGGATTTCTTGCAGAAAATTTCCGGTTTTCTTCAGGAAATTTCTGCAAGAAATCCGCAACGTGTGCACATACCCTCAGGTTCAATTCTGGTTTTAATTCTACTGTTATCTTCACACTTTTAGAACACACTTCTAGGAAATACACTGCAGACTAAAGTCATGCAGACTTTAGCTATGCAATATATGTACAACAAAGTGCGTTCAGGTGTGAAGTAGAGAGGAGTGGTCTCTGCTCATCTTGGTCAGTGAATTAAGGGTGGACTAGATGTATACAATCAAGCCTGTGTAAACAAGGTCATAAATAACAGGGTAAGCTGGGGTTAGCTGAAATGCATACCATGAGAATGCTAGGAGCAGAGGAAAGTCTGTGTGCAAAGCTGGGTGATGTAATATGTGCACTTCATAGACAGACAGCAGGAGAGCTGGGTGGATGAACATACCTGTCGGAAGAATATGTCTATGGGTGCGGAATTGCTGCGATTTCGCAAAAATAATGAACATGCTGCGTTTTTTACCGCTATGTGTTTCCACCGCGGAAAAAACGCAGCATGGTCACATCAGTTGCGGAATGCATTAAAAATTAATGGGATGCTGTTTGTAAGTGTTTTTTAAGCATTTCCGCAGCAGAAAATCACAGCAAAATGCTTACAAAATGCAACGTGGGCACATAGCCTAAGGCCTTTTTCACATTTCCGTCGGCCCGACGTACCGACGGCCGTTGTGCAAATAGTGCACAACGTGGGCAGCGGATGAAGTTTTCAGACGCATCCGCTGCCCATTATGAGTTCCGGGGAGGAGGGGGCGGAGTTTCGGCCGCGCATGCGCGGTCGAAAATGGCGGGCGCGTTGCACAAAAAAAGTTACATTAAACTTTTTTTGTAACGACAGTCCGCCAATTACCGACGCATCCAGTGCCACGACGTATGGTACGTGTGTCCATACGTCGTGATGCGTCGGTAATACAAGTCTATGTGCAAAAAACGCATACTGCGGGCAACTTTGCAGGATGCGTTTTTTGCACAGAACGACGCATTGCAACGTGTTTATAAAGACGGAAGTGTGAAAGTAGCCTAAGGCTGCTTCCACACTAGCGTTGGTACGGGGCCGTCGCGCTGCGTCGGCCCGACGTACTGACACATACTATGAAAAAAATGCCCGATGGCAGCGGAAGCAGTCTTAGGACGCTTCCGCTGCCCCATTGCAAGGTCCGGGGAGGAGGGGGCGGAGTTTTGGCCGCGCATGCGCGGTCGAAAATGGCGGTCTCGACGCACAAAAAAAGTTACATGTAACTTTTTTTTGTGGCGGCGGTGCGCCAAAACACGACGCAACTGTCGCACGACGGTTGCGACATGTGGCAATACGTTGCAATGCGTCGGTAATGTTAGTCTATGGGGAAAGAACGCATCTTGCAGACAACTTTGCAGGATGCGTTTTTTCTCCTAAACGACGCATTGCGACGTGCAGCCAAAAACGCTAGTGTGAAAGTAGCCTTAGGCCGGCGTCACACTAGAGAGTTTTACAGACGTATGAGAGGTGCAGAAAATACGGATTGCATACGGTACAATGATTCTCTGGCCCTGCTCCTATCTGCTGTATTTTACTGATCCGTATTATATGGTCTTGTACGGCCGTAGAAAATCGCAGCATGCTGCGTTTGTCAGCGTATTGCGCAAAAAATCCGCCAATGAAAGTCTATGGGGGCGAGAAAATTACGGATTACACACGGACCATGCGTGTGACTTGCGAGAAATACGCACCGGTGTTCTCTAGAAAAGCCGGCAATTCAGTGCGGTGTACAGTAAAATCACACTGACAGAATAGAATAGGTAGAATAAATGTCTACACATAGAATAGGTGTATGTGTGTGTATACATATATATATATATATATATATATATATATATATATATAGTATATATATATTAAATATATATATTAAATATATATATATATATATATAAAATATATATATATATATATATATATAAAATATATATATATATAAAATATATATATATATGTGAGTATATATATATATATATATATAAAATATATATATATATATTATATATAGTATATATATATATATATAAAATATATATATATATATATATATATATATATATATATATATATATATATATATATATATATATATATATATATATATATATATATATAAAAGAAAGACAGCACAAAAAAATAGAAAAAAGGGGCTTTAATGCCTGAACGGCGTGGCGACGTTTCGGATATCTTTATCCTTTTTCAAGCTTGAAAAAGGATAAAGATATCCGAAACGTCGCCACGCCGTTCAGGCATTAAAGCCCCTTTTTTCTATTTTTTTGTGAAGGATAAAGATATCCGAAACGTCGCCACGCCGTTCAGGCATTAAAGCCCCTTTTTTCTATTTTTTTGTGCTGTCTTTCTTTTTTTCATCTATTACCAAAGACCATTTCAACAGTGGTTGGGAAGACGCTGCACTACAATTTGGTAATATAAGATGCTGTTCCGATTTTGAACTACATATATATATATATATATATATATATATATATATATATATCAGTGAGACACATATATATATATATATTTATATTTCATACAGCGCTAGATAGCATAAAAGCCGGTAATACAATTGCCGGCTTTTGCTATCTTCTTCCCAAACCCGACATGATATGAGACATGGTTTACGTGCAGTAAACCATCTCCTATCCCTTTTTTTTGCATATTCCACACTACTAATGTTAGTAGTGTGTATGTGCAAAATTTGTGCGCTCTAGCTATTAAATTAAGGGGTTAAATCGCGGAAAAAATTGTCGTGGGCTCCCGCGCAATTTTCTCCGCCAGAGTGGTAAAGCCAGTGACTGAGGGCCGATATTAATAGCCTAGAGAGGGTCCATGGTTATTGGCCCCCCTTGGCTAAAAGCATCTGCCCCCAGCCACCCCAGAAAAGGCACATCTGGAAGATGCGCCTATTCTGGCACTTGGCCACTCTCTTCCCACTCCCCTGTAGTGGTGGAATATGGGGTAATGAAGGGTTAATGTCACCTTGCTATTGTAAGGTGACATGAAGCCAGATTAATAATGGAGAGGCGTCAATTATGACACCTATCCATTATTAATCCAATAGTACGAAATGGTTAATAAAACACACACATTATTGCAAAGTACTTTAATTAAATAAAGACACAGGGTGTTGTAATATTTTATTATTCTCTTAATCCACCTGAAGACCCTCGTTCTGTAAAAAAGGAAAAATAAAAAATCAACAATATCCCATACCTTCCGGCGTTCTGGAACGTCCAACGATGTAAATCCATCTGAAGGGGTTAAATATTTTACACCCAGGAGCTCTGCTAATGCAGTTGTGCTCGTGGATGTAAAACCTCCGGGAATGAATGGAAAGCAGGGGAATATCCTGTAGTTACCTTGAGTCGCGGTGATGCGCCCTCTGCTGGATGTCCTCATATGAACTCAAGCGCTGTTTCGCCGTAGCTTCTTCAGATAGGGGTCCTCGCCCCTATCTGAAGAAGCTACGGCGAAACAGCGCTTGTCGGGCGTTAGGGGATCGGTGTCCACAATCCACCACCAGCGCTAGGCACTACTTTCCAATCCACAGGTAAATCAGCCCATGTCATGGGACTCCTTTTTTCAGGTATTCTCTTATGATCTATATAGTAGCCTTACCTTCCTGCCTTTAACAACCACCGTTGTATTGCTGGACATATAGGTCATACTTATTCATTTATTTTTGGGAATTAAATCCTGTGATTTACTATAGGTAAATATTCATACACCATTGGTGTGTGCTTTGATGCTGTGTGTTCACAATCATGTCATTCCCAATTCACCTTTTATGACATAATTTGGTTAATTTTTCACTTTATTAACCAGGTGGATTAGTGTAGCACTGTCTCCCCTCTTTCTTTTTTAGTCTGGTGGTTCATAACTTCCCCCTTGTACTTTTTGATAACTTGTACTTATGCTTACTTTTAAATACTTGTTAATAAATGTATTAATTTTACAATAT
Organism: Ranitomeya variabilis; assembly: GCF_051348905.1. Classification (NCBI taxonomy): domain Eukaryota; kingdom Metazoa; phylum Chordata; class Amphibia; order Anura; family Dendrobatidae; genus Ranitomeya; species Ranitomeya variabilis. The sequence continues at coordinate 779,077,210 of NC_135232.1, forward strand.
TACCCTGAATTCACTTCTTTCTTTTATGGTCACCCATAATTGAATATGTATTCACATGTAAGTGTACCAAGTCTGGTAAGCTAGGCTGGTTTCACATTTGCGTCTATGAACGCAGAGTTTCATCCGCATACATCTGCATGCATCCAGTGTACATATCTTTAACATTGTGTACGCAGGGACATGCATTTTCATGCGTTCATATGCGTCATTTCGCGGTTTGTGTCGGGGCGCCGCTAATGCAACATGTTGCATTTTTTGAGGCGACAAATTTCTGCCGCCATGCGCATGCGGACGCTTGTGGATGGAGTGCGTTAAAAAATGAGTTACAGTCTATAGGAACGCAAGGACATGTGTACGATTGCGTTTGCATATGCATGCGTTTTTATGAGTAAACATGTCCAGGAACTGGTTTTAAGCCACCCCCCAAACAAAGCTTTTAAAAGAGGATGTGGGCACTGGAAGTTCATTTCCCTCCAGACTCTGGAAGCGATACAAGGCATTGCAGCATCTTTTTTGGAAAACTCTGACTATCAAAATGTGAGTATACAAGCTATATGTCTGCCTGTCTGTTTTTCTCCCTGCAGTCTGTAATCATTTCCGTCTGTCTTGCAGCAGTCCTCATCATGTCCTCTAGTTCAGAGCAGACCTCACAGAGTGGACAAGAGACTGAAGTGAGTACATTTGCTACTGATTGGTAAGTATTCACTGTCACTATTTACACATGTGGCAAAATAATTTTTTTCTTTACAGAACCATTCCAGTGCAGACGAGAAGGAGCAGCAGACTAAGGTCCAAGTACCGGTGGCAAGACGGCGTGTAAGTATTCTTGACTGTTTTTAATTATTCTTGACTGTTTTTGTTACTCTTGACTGTTTTTTGTTCTTGTTGACTGTTTTTTTTTTTTTTTAAGTGTTTTATCTTTACAAAATTAATGTCTTTCATTTCTAGGTTCCACAACGGGATGAAGAAGAATTCATCGACTATGACCTCCATCACATCGGTGCAGGAGTGAGTTCTGTTGTGGGACACCCGGGATCAGCAGCAGTTGGACGCTGTGGTGATTCGGCGGCTGTGGAATTAAGTGGTTCAATCGCTGATGGATGACTGGGACAACGCCACGCCGCAAGTCCGAAATAATTTTCTTAGGCTACTTTCACACTAGCGTCGTGCACTGCACGTCGCTATGCGTCGTTTTGTAGAAAAAAACGCATCCTGCAAAAGTGCTTGCAGGATGCGTTTTTTCTCCATTGACTTGCATTAGCAACGCAGTAAGACGCATTGCCACACGTCGCAACCGTCGTGCGACAGTTGCGTCGTGTTGCATCGGACCGTCGCCACCAAAAAACGTTTTTGTAACGTTTTTTGGTGCGTCGTGCCCGTCTTTTCCGACCGCGCATGCGCGGCTGGAACTCTGCCCCCTTCTCCCCGCACCTCACAATGGGGCAGCAGATGCGTTGAAAAACAGCATCCGCTGCCCCCGTTGTGCGGCGCTTTCACTGCTTGCGTCGGTACGTCGCAACGACGCAATTCGTCGTGCGTCGTACGACGCTAGTGTGAAAGTAGCCTTAAGTATTGCAATGTGGTCTGACACAGCAGTGAACCTGTAGGCCATGATCACACAACCGTGTGTGATGCGAGAAACTCCTGCGAGTTACTCGCATCACACATGATTGTGTGATCCCGGCCTAAAGTGCATTGTTTAACAATTTAATTTTTTTTCCTCTTCGCAGTGAAGAAAGTCAGAACCCGTTGGCTTTCGATGAAGGATCGCTTCAATAAGGACCTGAGACAGGAGAACCAAGTTCGCAGTGGTGCTGCTGCAAGGATCAGGAAATACAAGTATCATAAAAGGCTGTCTTTCCTGAGGCCTGTCCTTGCTCAGCGAACGTAAGTTTTTTTGTGTTGTATTCCATTGTGTTGTATTCCCTAATCTGAATTTTTCTATTCCAAAGGATATGTTGGCACTTTTACAATTGTAATTTTTTTGTATTAATGTTTTTCATTTCTTTTCCACACAGAACGTGGAGCAGCACATGTCAACCGACACCTTGACCACCTGGAAGCCGACCTTCAGAGACTGGCACAATATTTTTTTAATGCGATAGAGCGGGGCATGTCAGAACACCTGATGCCTGAACTCCAGCTTTATGTGAAGGAGACCTGCAATGCTGCTTACGTTCAGGCTATGCAGCAGTCTCAGTACTTCCAGCAGCCACACTTGGCATTTCCGCCTGTGCCACCACTATCCCACTACAGTTCTTTACCGAGTTCTGCTGCATACCACTGTACGGCCACCACCATACCCAGTCCTGCTGAACACCACTATACCGCCAACACTAGGCTGAGTCCTGCTGAACGCCAGTCCACCACCACCATACCGAGTCCTGCTCCTGCACGGCTGTCCACCGCCACCACCATGCCATGTCCAGATCCTGCATGGCTGTCCACTGCCACCAACATGCCATGTCCAGATCCTGCAGGGCTGTCCACCGATACCACCAGGCCAGGTCCAGATCCTGCACAGCTGTCCACCGCCACCATGCCATGTCCAGATCCTGCATGACCTGCTGACCCCACCCTCCCAAGGAGACACAAAAAAATAAGGCAGCCACCTAAGATGGGACAGAAAGCCAAAAAGAGTCAAAAAGAAAGCCAAAAACTGTCCAACTACTTCCACCCTCACCTCCCAATGTTTCTGTTGTCCAGTTTTTCTCTCCCTTCCAATGTGTCTCTCCCATCCCATGCTTCCACTCCCAATGTATCTGCTTCCATCCCTGACCTCCAACACCCTACACATCTAGTTGGCCCTTCCCCTGGAACCCCTTCATCATCTACACCTAGCCAATCATCCCAGCTTCACACCCCCAGGTCCATAATATTTCGCCCTCACTGTCTCGTAAAAGTTAATAAATGTGTGTTTTTTTCCCCCTATCACTGTTTGTTCTTTGTCTCTTTCGTCACTGTCAACACACACTGCGCCGTCGCCGCTATAGAAGTATTCACTCAAGAAGCAAAGCTGCAGTGTAAAGCTTTGTGTTTTTTCCACCTCATAACTCCATGACAGACCCAATCTGCTCCTCCTTTTCTTTCTTTGCTTTACACTGCAACTTTGCTTCTTGTGTCTGTCATGGAGCTATGAGATGGCAAAAACACAAAAAGGACTTAAAATCCTCCCAAAAAACATAACAGTACAAAGCAATGCTCACCTGCTCAGATGTCAGCACTAGTGCTCTCATGATGCAGCAAACTCATGAAGTAAACATGGTTGAAAAACACTGATGAGACCACTGATCAGAACGACAATAAGCAATCACACCTCCATGAATTGGCAGACTATGAGCGGTCGTGTCATCATTCTTTTGCACCTGTGTTGACGCCATGTTTACTACATGGGTTTTCTGCATCCTGAGTGCACTAGTTCTGACACATGGGCAGGTGAGTAAAGATATGAGGTGGATTACCTCCATCGTCTCTGCAGTCTGCATTAATCTATTGGACTATAGATTTGTGCAGACTGAAGAGACGATGGAGCTAATCTGACGTCACCTACCATAGCACTGACAGAGAGAAGAGGTGTAGTGTAAAGCATGGGTGACATAACCCAATCTTCATGAGACACGGAGTGGAATAAAGACTGTAGTTGTGATCAGGTGATCAACTTATAAAACTAAGTATTGTAATGAAAAATGAAAGAAGGAATGCAGCACTCACCGTTGTCTGTGGTCAAATCTTCTTTATTACGACATGCGGTAACACATCTTCACGGCACGGAGGAGTTTAGTGAGGAAAGAACATATGAGGCGGGACGACGGCCGTTTCGCGCTAGGTAGTTGCGCTTCTACGGGTCTAAGTCCGAGGGGAAGCCACGCCGGAGAAAAGGTGAGAAAACTCCTCCCCTCCAGCGTCACCTCCAATCGGGCTGAAAAAAAGTGCAGCGTGCAAAGGTAAGATTAAAAGCAATTATAAAAACAACGTTAGAAAAACTTTACATTAACAGGACATACATATATGTTTTAGCCTAATGGGAAGGACAGAGAAATATAGAGATATTACTGTCCTTTTTTTCTACTTTAAGGGTACATACATTTTCAATATAACTATTAGAATACATGGCGGGTTATGTGAAGGATATTCCTCTGTGATGGAAACAAATAAGACAAGAAGAGAAAAAGAGATAACAACTTCTATACTTATCATAAAGGCATGCGGCGAAATAATACAGACGCCGCTTGCCTCGATATTTTCGTTATAAGTAATATAATTTAAATATATCAATTCTATACTAAGGGATGAATCAGGCAGTTACATGCAAATAATGTTACAGGAAGATGGACATATCAGTCCTGTCATTGAAGCCAGCAGGACCAGTCGCTCTTGTTCTCAAGATCCATTTGGCTTCCTGTTGTAATAAAATCTTTCCCAGATCACCCCCCTGTGCAGTAGCAAACACTCTTTCTACACCTGCATAAGTGAGGACTGTAGGATCACCCTTATGGCACTCTTTGATGTGATTAATAAGCCTAGGTACCCCTTTACCCGAGGAAATTGATTTAAAGTGCTCTCTAAACCGAATATATAGTTTCCTGATGGTTTTCCCTACATAGAAACGTTTGCAAGGACAAAAAAGCACATAGACGACATATTCCGTTTTACATGAAATGAAGTGGGGGACATTATGTGAGATCGATCCAATTACCAGATTTTGGCCCGTTTTGTGGTATTGACAAAATGGGCAATGTCCACATCGGAAATTGCCTTTTACAACAGTTTTGTCTAACCATGTACTTTTTTTATCTTTTGTTATTCTGTTCCGTACTAGGATATCCCTAACTCGGGTACTCCTTCTATTAGATATCAGGGGCCCTGCCATAATTTTATTCGAGAGATCTTTATCTCTTTCCAATACGTGCCAATGTTTGCGGATGGTGGAACGTATCTCACCATCCATTGGGCCATATTGGAAACAGAAGGCAAACCTCTGTTTGGAGTCGTTTGGGGAAGTCACATTTTGATGGGCTGTGGCATTAATTCGTTCAGCTGCAGATTTTAAGACCTCTTCAGGGTACCCTCGCTCCTGGAATCTCTGAAGTATCTCTTTAGATTGAGTTTGGAAACTACCTACTGTGTTGTTTACTCTCTTAGCTCTCAACAGTTGACTGTAAGGTAGGGATTTTTTCACGTGATTGGGGTGATAGCTGTCATAGTGTAATAAAGCATTGGTAGAAGTGGGTTTACGGAAAATAGAGGTGTTAATCTCCCCTTCTACCACCTTAACTGCTACGTCTAGGAAATCAATACTCTGACCTCCAAACGTGTATGTGAAAGACATCCCCATCATATTGTTGGTGTTGAGGTAACTGACAAATGATTCAAATTCTCTTTTAGTGCCGTCCCATACTAGTATCACGTCATCTACATACCTCATGTATTGGTACAGGCAGACCACAGGGACCGCCATGGGGACCCCGGTCGCATGCACGTTCGCTAACCTCTATATGGCTGTATTTGAGGAAGATTATATATACTCCCATAGAAATATCTTTTCGAAGCACATCAAACTATACATGAGGTATGTAGACGACGTGATACTAGTATGGGACGGCACTAAAAGAGAATTTGAATCATTTGTCAGTTACCTCAACACCAACAACATGATGGGGATGTCTTTCACATACACGTTTGGAGGTCAGAGTATTGATTTCCTAGACGTAGCAGTTAAGGTGGTAGAAGGGGAGATTAACACCTCTATTTTCCGTAAACCCACTTCTACCAATGCTTTATTACACTATGACAGCTATCACCCCAATCACGTGAAAAAATCCCTACCTTACAGTCAACTGTTGAGAGCTAAGAGAGTAAACAACACAGTAGGTAGTTTCCAAACTCAATCTAAAGAGATACTTCAGAGATTCCAGGAGCGAGGGTACCCTGAAGAGGTCTTAAAATCTGCAGCTGAACGAATTAATGCCACAGCCCATCAAAATGTGACTTCCCCAAACGACTCCAAACAGAGGTTTGCCTTCTGTTTCCAATATGGCCCAATGGATGGTGAGATACGTTCCACCATCCGCAAACATTGGCACGTATTGGAAAGAGATAAAGATCTCTCGAATAAAATTATGGCAGGGCCCCTGATATCTAATAGAAGGAGTACCCGAGTTAGGGATATCCTAGTACGGAACAGAATAACAAAAGATAAAAAAAGTACATGGTTAGACAAAACTGTTGTAAAAGGCAATTTCCGATGTGGACATTGCCCATTTTGTCAATACCACAAAACGGGCCAAAATCTGGTAATTGGATCGATCTCACATAATGTCCCCCACTTCATTTCATGTAAAACGGAATATGTCGTCTATGTGCTTTTTTGTCCTTGCAAACGTTTCTATGTAGGGAAAACCATCAGGAAACTATATATTCGGTTTAGAGAGCACTTTAAATCAATTTCCTCGGGTAAAGGGGTACCTAGGCTTATTAATCACATCAAAGAGTGCCATAAGGGTGATCCTACAGTCCTCACTTATGCAGGTGTAGAAAGAGTGTTTGCTACTGCACAGGGGGGTGATCTGGGAAAGATTTTATTACAACAGGAAGCCAAATGGATCTTGAGAACAAGAGCGACTGGTCCTGCTGGCTTCAATGACAGGACTGATATGTCCATCTTCCTGTAACATTATTTGCATGTAACTGCCTGATTCATCCCTTAGTATAGAATTGATATATTTAAATTATATTATTTATAACGAAAATATCGAGGCAAGCGGCGTCTGTATTATTTCGCCGCATGCCTTTATGATAAGTATAGAAGTTGTTATCTCTTTTTCTCTTCTTGTCTTATTTGTTTCCATCACAGAGGAATATCCTTCACATAACCCGCCATGTATTCTAATAGTTATATTGAAAATGTATGTACCCTTAAAGTAGAAAAAAAGGACAGTAATATCTCTATATTTCTCTGTCCTTCCCATTAGGCTAAAACATATATGTATGTCCTGTTAATGTAAAGTTTTTCTAACGTTGTTTTTATAATTGCTTTTAATCTTACCTTTGCACGCTGCACTTTTTTTCAGCCCGATCGGAGGTGACGCTGGAGGGGAGGAGTTTTCTCACCTTTTCTCCGGCGTGGCTTCCCCTCGGACTTAGACCCGTAGAAGCGCAACTACCTAGCGCGAAACGGCCGTCGTCCCGCCTCACATGTTCTTTCCTCACTAAACTCCTCCGTGCCGTGAAGATGTGTTACCGCATGTCGTAATAAAGAAGATTTGACCACAGACAACGGTGAGTGCTGCGTTCCTTCTTTCATTTTTTCAGTGTTTGAGACTTTTTTCTAACGCTAGCACCGCCGCTTGTAATACGTCTATGGATTCCTTTTCATTTATCTGCACCCTGTAAGATCCTCCGAAGCTGAGTTGTGCCACTTCTCTGTTTTCTACTATTTTGTTGGACGACTAAGTATTGTAATGTAGAGGGCACTTGGAACAGGTGTCTCACTAGAGGTGTTTTATTGTCAGCAAACATTAACCCCTTCCCGACATGCGCCATACTAGTACTGCTCTGCGGGAACTGCGTTCCCTCAAACCGCAGTACTAGTACGGCGGCATGATCGCGCGGTCTCACAGTGAGCACCGTGGCGATCGCATGCGGGTGTCAGCTGTATGTGATAGCTGACACCCCGCAGCAATGCCCACGATCGGCGTTAGCGCCGATTGTGGGCATTTAACCCCTCTGATGCCGCTGTCAGTAGTAACAGCGACATAGAGGGGCATCGCGCAGGGACGGGGTCTCCCTGCACTCTCCCACTGGAACAACGCGATGCAAGTTTATAGTATGTTAGAAAGCGTCCACCTATTAGAAAAGGCTGCCCAAAGTTCACACAACACAGAGTAAGCACGGTCGTCTTGTTAGATGGCTACAACTGACGTGCTTTTAGTACAGCTGCATTTCAACGAAACCCACGCATGCGCATGAAAGAGAGCGGTACAGCGCAGGCGCACTGACATCGATGTTCACCCGGCTATTGTCACAAATTACTGCGCTTGCGTGCGGGCTACTGACACACTTCAAAGACATGTGTTGTCCCCAAAGAAATCCTTTTACATATGCCAAACCACTGGGGGAAAGAAAAAAATGAAAAAATGAAGAAATAAAAAATAAAAAACAAAAAGTATACGGTATATAATAAAAATGAAATTATCCCAGAGATGGCACATGTGTTTATTTGAGACCAAATGTACAAACAGTGATACATTAATACACAAAGAATGCATGCAGATATGTCTGCACCCGAGATCCAATGGCTGCGACCATCTTGCGACCATCTTGCTCCATGTGCTCCTCTGCCGTCGCCTTCAAAAAGGTGAACACCATTTATTTCATTGTGATCTTGTATATATATCTGTTTAGCATTTCACACAGTATGCTATCTTTTCGCTGAGGAAGCCGCCACAGCTGCGGCGATATGCGTGGGCTCGCACCCCACATCCCTTTTTCCTCTTCCCTGCCTCTCTCCTCCATCAGTGTGCATATCGCCTTGATCTGATATTTACACTTGGATTCCATTAGGCGTATGTGTATGCTTGATTTAGATATGCACGGACTTTACTATATTCAGTGCATTTTCATCCGTCTAGCTCTATCTCTTGTAGCCGTTTAGGCATTGATTATTGTATGCCTTCTAGCATTTACCTTTGATCCATCTTTGTAGGACTATATGGTACTGTCATTTTAGTGGGTCTATTCATATGTACATATTGTATTTTCTGCTGTGATTTGAGAACTATATATATATATAACTCCTCTTTTTGGCATACTGATTACATTGCATATGGATGTATGGCTATATTATAGGTCACTGCACTTATATATATATATATATATATATATATATATATATATATTTCTATTTTTGGAGGGGACAGGGATGTGGGTTGTCATTTTCCCAATAGTAGGATATGACTGTTGTGTAGTTTTGTGCTGCATGTAGCACTTTTAAGTGTTTTTAGTCTTGTTTTCTGTGTGAAATGTCTCTGTTGTACGCATGTTTTTGTGATATTTATCAATAAAGACTTTGCATTTTCTATATTTGTTTGTGGTGCTCCCATATGTGTGGACATGATCTTTTTTCCTTTCTCTGCTCAGGACCAATTGGACAACAACTTTTAGGGTCCAATTTCTCCTGTTACCCTTGGGAAAATAAAAAATTTGGGGCGAAAAGATGATTTTTTGGGGGGGTTCAAAGTGCTCACCACACCTAGATTAGTTCCTTAGGGGGTATACTTTCCAAAATGGTGTCACCTGTGGGGGGTTTCCACTGTTTAGGCACATCGGGGGCTCTCCAAACGCGACATGGTGTCCGATCTCAATTCCAGCCAGTTTTGCATTGAAAAGTCAAACTGCGCTCCTTACCTTCCGAGCTCTGCCATGCGCCCAAACAGTGATTTACCCCCACACACGAGGTATCAGTGTACTCAGGCCAAATTGCACAACAACTTTTGGCGTCCAATTTGTCCTGTTACCCTTGGGCAAATAAAAAATTTGGTGCGAAAAGATCATTCTTTGTGAAAAAAATATGATTTTTTTTTTACGGCTCTACATTATAAACTTCTGTGAAGCACTTGGGGGTTCAAAGTGCTCACCACACATTTAGATTAGTTCCTTAGGGGGTCTCCTTTCCAAAGTGGTGTCACTTGTGGGGGGTTTCCACTGTTTAAGCACATCAGGGGCTCGCCAAACGCGACATGGTGTCCGATCTCAATTCCAGCAAATTTTGCATTGAAAATTCAAATGGCGCTCCTTCCCTTCTGAGCTCTGCGATGTACCCAAACAATGGTTTACCCCAACATATAGGGTATCGGCGTACTCAGGACAAATTGTTCCATGATTTTTGTGGTCCAAATTGTACAACTTTTGGGGTCCAATTTCTCCTGTTACCCTTGGTAAAATAAAACAAATTGGATCTGAAGTAAAAATAAAAAAGTTAAATGTTCAATTTTTTTTAAACATTCCAAAAATTCCTGTGAAGCACCTGAAGGGTTAATAAACTTTTTGAATGTGGTTTTGAGTACCTTGAGGGGTATAGTTTTTAGAATGGTGTCACTTTTGTGTATTTTCTGTCATATAGACCCCTCAAAGTGACTTCAAGTGTGAGGTGGTCCCTAAAAAAAATGTTTTTGCAAATTTTGTTGTAAAAATGAGAAATTGCTGGTCAACTTTTAACCCTTATGACTTCCTAACAAAAAAATTCTGTTTCCAAAATTGTGCTAATGTAAAGCAGACATGTGGGTAATGTTATTTATTAACTATTTTGTATGATATGACTCTCTAATTTAAGGGCATAAAAACTAAAAGTTCAAAAATTGCAAAATTTTCAAAATTTTCGCCAAATTTTCGTTTTTTTTTACAAATAAACGCAAGTCAAATCGACGAAATTTTACCACTGTCATAAAGTACAATATGTCACAAGAAAACAGTCTCCGATTCACCAGGATCCGTTGAAGCATTTCAGAGTTATGACCTCATAAAGTGACAGTGGTCAGAATTGAAAAAATGGCCTGGTCAGGAAGTTGAAAACAGGCTTCGGGGTGAAGGGGTTAAAGGTACATTTTAACATTCCAGGTACATAACATTACAGGAACATTTTACTAAACAATTTCATCTTGCCATGACACACGTCCAATATCAGAAACAAAGTAGGCAGCAAATGTATCCCTCATTTGGGCTGCTTCCCTTGTCCTCAGAGGGTGATGATGGTAATCTAGCAATGGGTTAGAAGCAGGTTCTACGGTGGGTCGCTCTTTAGCCATGGTGTAGTAGTACAGAACCACACACGCTTTGACAACCTCATCGATTGTATCACTTTTTGAGATTAATAGCTGTTCCCAAAATGTGCCATTTAGATACCATCAAACCAAAAGCACACTCAACAGTTCTTCGTGCCCTTGTCAGTCGGTAGTTAAAAATTTTTTTTGTGTGGTTCAATTCCCAACTGGAGTATGGTTTAAGGAGGTTTGCACTCATCTGAAAGGCCTCATCCCCCACCACAACAAATGGCATTTGCGGGTCTTCACTGTTGGGAAGAGGTCGTGGCAGTGGGAAATTGAAATCATTATTATTATTATTATTATTTATTTATATAGCACCATTAATTCCATGGTGCTGTACATGTGAAAGAGGGTTACATATAGGGTTATAGATATCGTTAACAGTAAACATATTTACAGTGACAGACTGGTACAGAGGGGAGAGGACCCTTTCCTTGCGGACTTACATTCTTCAGGATAATAGGGAAGAGACAGGAGGTTGGTGTGCTGCAGCACTGGTGGTGGTGAGGTGGCAGCTCGGGTGTTCGTGGCGGTAGCTCGGGTGTTCGTGGCGGTAGCTCGGGTGGTCAGTGACGTGGCAGCAGCTCGGGTGGTCGGTGACGTGGCGGCAGCTTGGGCGGTTGGTGAGGCGGCAGAATGGTTATTGCAGGCTGTAGGCTTTCCTGAAGAGATGGGTTTTCAGGTTCCATCTGAAGGATCCGAGGGTGGTGGATAATCGGACGTCTTGAGGCGTAGAATTCCAGAGGATGGGGGATATTCGGGAGAAATCTTGGAGGCGGTTATGTGAGGAACGAATAAGTGTGGAGGAGAGTAGGAGGTCTTGGGAGGATTGAAGATTACGTGAGGGAAGATAGTGGGAGATTAGTTAAGAGATATAGGGAGGGGACAGGTTGTGGATGGCTTTGTAGATCAGTGTTAGTAGTTTGAACTGGATTCATTGGGGAATTGGGAGCCAATGGAGGGATTTGCAGAGGGGTGAAGCAGGGGAGGAGAGAGGTGGATTAGCCGAGCAGCAGAATTGAGGACAGACTGGAGTGGTGCAAGGGAGTTAGCGGGGAGGCCACAGAGTAGGGTGTTGCAGTAATCGAGGCGGGAGATGATGAGGGTATGCACAAGAGTTTTAGTAGATTGTGGGCTGAGGAAGGGATGGATTCTGGCAATATTTTTGAGTTGGAGGCGACAGAAGGTGGCAAGAGTTTGTTCCCATTCAAACATTTGCCCATGTCCACTTTTTTAAATGTCTGCAAGTCATTACCTCGTCCAAAAGATCCAGTGTCCACAACGACAAATCTACAGTCCACAGCTGCAATTGCCATGAGCACTATAGAAAAGTATTTTTTATAATTAAAGTACTTGGATCCAGTTCCAGACGGTTTGGTAATTCTAATATGTTTTACGTCCACAGCTCCCAGTTTGGGAAATTACAAATTTGCTAGTATTTTTCGGCATTTTCCTGCCAGACTTCAAGGGTGGGTAGGTGGATAAATTCCTCACGCTGAATGTCCTACAAAGCCCGGCAGGTGTCTGCAACAATCCAAGAAAGTGTTGAAATTCCAATCCGGAATTGGAAATGGAGCGATGATAAGCACTCTCCGGTAGCCAGGAATCTGCCGAAATGAGAAAGAAAAAAAATAGTACATGGCAGAAAAACAATAATATTTATTACAGGCGTTTCTTTTGAAATATTATGTACCTTAGTGTCACCAGCAGGAATCGCTCTAAGTAGCAGTGTCCTGCCTGCTGATGGCTCCTTGCACACGAAGCAGCAAATCCCTGAAGCTCTCCTGAGACATCCTCGTGTACTCAAAATATTTCTCCGGGTTTTCACCGAGCTCACAGAATAAGGAGTGCTAGGCTCCACGGCTCTCTCGGACTTCAACAATGGGGTGTTGCCAAAATCGACTAGGACATCTTCTCCGTCTTTATCTTTTCTTGTTCACAAGCTAGTGCAAAGGTAAGAAACAAGTTGACATCCAAATCCAGATTCCGATAGAAACTTTCCATGCGAAGATCCATCTTGATGCTGGATACAGCAGCAAAAGATGAGGATTTCATCTGTACAAGGGTCTATATACAGAATTTCCATGAGACGCCCATTGGGCGTGGCTTGTGTCAAGTAAATTCTCCTGGAAAAGCATTTTCCTATCGAACGCATGCGCATGAAAAGAATCGCAGCGTTTTTTTGCCGTCTTGCGTAAGCTGATGAGGATAAAATACTCTGTGTTAGGCTACTTTCACACTAGCGTTGTTTGCTGTACGTCGGAATGCGTCGTCGTTTTGGAGAAAAAACGCATCCTGCAAAGTTGCCCGCAGGATGCGTTTTTTCTCCATAGGCTTGCATTAGCGACGCATTGCTACGTATGGTCACACGTCGCATCCGTCGTGCGACGGGTGCGTCGTGTTTTGGCGGACCGTCGGCACAAAAAAAGTTACATGTAACATTTTTTTGTGCGTCGTGTCCGCCATTTCCGACCGCGCATGCGTGTCCGGAACTCCGCCCCCTCCTCCCCGGACATTACAATGGGGCAGCGGATGCATTGAAAAACTGCATCCGCTGCCCCTGTTGTGCTTAATTAACACACTGTCCGTCGGGCCGACGGTTTGCGACGGCCTGTACCGACGGACTAGTGTGAAAGTAGCCTTTGTGTGCGGATGATACGCTGCACACATAGACGCAAATGTGAAACTAGCCTTAGCTAATGGTGATTTATCCCTTGCAGCCGTCAGGATTAGATCTCTGGAGGCCTCATGATGTAGCTTTAATACAACATCCTTGGGATTATCATAAAAGCACGGTTGTCCTATTGCTCTGTGGATCCTCGTTATATGCAGCAAAGCAGGGTCTCTGAAGTGGGAGAGCTGAAAATAAAGTCATATCTGCGTCCTTTAAAGAGATATAACTTTCTGGTAGGGCCACTTAATTCATATGTTCCCTCTCCTTGATCTGTTTTCTATGTCATCATATTTAAACTCAAGAAAGTCAGGGCGCTCTGAGTGTTGTTTGAGCTTCTCCTGATCCTTCCTGTAATCTATTTGCCACCTCAGACAAACATAATTTTCTATTGTTTTAAAAAATAGCATCACTATCTAGCAGTTGTGCGACTGGCGCAATATTGGTAGAGATAATCGTATGTGACAATTTAGCAGGAGTAATAATCTTCATTTCTCCCCATTTGGAGTGTGTCAGCAAGACGACTTAAAAAAAAAAAATCATAATTGTCTATTGTTTTAAAAATAGCGTTTCTGTATCTCGCAGTTGTGTGACTGGCGCAGTCTGGGTAGAGACAATCGTTTGTGACAATTTAGCAGGGGCAATAATTTTCATTAGGCTGGGGTCACACTAGCGTATGATATGGACATACGGATACATACATCTCTGGCAAAAATTGAGAGACCACTGCAAAATTTTCAGTTTGATTTTTCTCTATAGGTATATTTTTGAGTAAAATGTAAATTGTTCTTTTATTCTATAAACTACTGACAACGTGTCTCCGAATTTCCAAGCAATAATTTTTTTATTTTTTTCTAAAAAGGAGAAATGGTCAAAATTAAAAAAAACCAAACAGTGCTTTCAGACCTCAAATAATGCAAAGAAAACAAGTTGATAATCATTTAGAAACAACAATACTAATGTTTTAACTCAGGAAGAGTTCAGAAATCAATATTCTGTGGAATAACCATGATTTTTAATCACAGCTTTCATGTGTCTTGGCATGCTTTCCACCAGTTTTTCACACTGCTTCTGGCGCAAAAATTTAAGCAGTTCTTCTATGTTTGATGGCTTGTGACTATTCATCATCCTCTTGATTACATTCTAGAGGTTTTCAATGAGGTTCAGGTCTGGAGACCCATGGGCTGCCCATGACAGAGTTTTGATGTGGTGGTCTCTTAATTTTTTCCCGAGCTGTAGGTTGAGAAAATTGCATTATTGCATTGCAAACACATTACACATGGATGATCATATGGAGAACACTTGTGCGACTCTCAGCAGGAAGACTCGGACCGATTTTCCATACGGTAAGTGTGACCCCGGCCTTTCTCTGCATTTGGAGTGTGTCAGCAAGGCGATCTCCAAAAAAATAGCCATACATTGCCAGATATAGTGAATTTGTACTTAAGACCTTTTTTAAGGGTTCTTGTGAAAAATAAAGCCAGTATTTTTTTGTTTCATAAGCATAACGCATTCAAGATGAGAAAGTGTGACGTTAAGGGACGTGGATGTGGTGGGGCCCGCCAAGTCTGTGTGACAGATCCGAAGGTGACTGTATCTCGTTCTTTCAAAATTTGGTCATCGTGCTACACCACTAACCAACCCAGACAAGTGCGAGGACACCACATAATTTTTTTTTTTCAATTGTCTTGCTGATATACTCCAAATGCTAAGAAATGAAGATTATTGTCCCTGCTAAATTGTTACATATGATTATCCCTACCCAGATTGTGACAGTTGCACAACTACTAGATAACGCTATTTTTTTAAAACAGAAAATTATGATTTTTTTCAATCGTCTTGCTGACACACTCCAAATGTGGAGTAATTAGGATTATTGCCCCTGCTAAATTGTCACGTACGATTATCTCTAGCCCTATCTCTCAGCCCATCTTTCCCAAACACATAGCACAAAAAATGTTTCTTACAATTCCAATAACTACTTGCTCTTTATCTTACTACTGATTTTGGGGGACATCTCCCACAACCCTGGTCCACCATCCCCCAACCTCAACCCCTACCTCACATTGAAACCTTACTAAACCTTACTAACCTTATTAATATTAGTTGCACTCCTTCATCTCCTTTTAATTGTGAACTCTCTTAATCTGTTGGCCCTCACTGAAACCTGGATTCAGGATTCTGACACTGTCTCTCCAGCTGCCACTTCCCATGGTGGCTTACAGTTCTCCCATTCCCCAAGACCCACAAACAGACTTGGTGGTGGAGTCGGCATACTCCTTTCCCCCAATGCGTTTTCCAGGTTATCCAGCCAGTTCCATCACTCATTCCCTTCTTTTGAGGTCCACACCATCTGGCTCTACCGTTCCCTCTCCCTCAGAGTAGCTGTCATATACCAGCCCCCTGGCTTACCCACCCACTTCCTTGACCATTTCTCTGCCTGGCTGCCGCAATTCATGTCCTCAGGACTCCCAACCCTTATCCTGGGAGACTTCAACATCCCCATTAACAGCCCCACTTCCACATCTGCATCCCAGCTTCTATCACTAACCACTTCTCTTGGCCTCTCACAGCTCTCAACCTCTGAAACACACAAAGACGGTAACACTCTTGACCTGGTCTTTGTCCGGCTCTGTTCAAACTCCTACCTAGATAACTCACCGCTTCCCCTCTCTGACCACAACATTCTCTCCTTCACGATCACAAATCCTTGCCCCTCCCAGCACTCTCTTACCTACCACACATTCAGAAATCTACAAGCCATTAACCCTCATACACTTTCAGACTCCCTATACTCATCACTGTCCTCAATCTCCTCTTTTTCCTGTCCTGATCTGGCTGTACATCACTACAACGACACTCTTAGAAGCACCCTTGACCAAGTAGCTTCCCTCAACCTCAGAACCTCCAGGCACAGAGTAAAACAGCCCTGGCTCACATCGCAAACTCCATTTCTCCAGCGATGCTCTAGGAGTGCTGAACGCTTATGGAAGAAAACTCACACACCAGAAGACTTCATCCACTTCAAATTTATGTTAAGAACCTATAACTCTGCCCTTCACTTTGCCAAACAGACTTCACCACCCTGATCTCACTATCCAGCAACCCACAAGAAACTTTTTGACACCTTTCACTCCCTCCTCAGGCCAAAAGCACAAGCCCCTATCACAGACGTTTGTGATAATGACCTGGCCTCCCACTTTATAAAGAAAATAGATAATATCCGTCAGGATATCTGCTCCCAGCCACAAGGTGCCATGACTCCCATGCCTCCCTGCATTTCCCCTGGCTCACTCTCCACATTTGATCCCATCACAGAACAATAAGTCTCCAGGCTCCTCTCTTCTTCTCGTCCAACTACATGCACTTCTGACCCCATTCCCTCACATCTCCAGTCCCTCTCTCCAGTCGTCACTACTGGTCTAACTACAATCTTTAATCTCTCCCTCTCCTCTGGCATTTTCCCCTCCTCCTTCAAACACTCTTTCATTACTCCATTATTAAAGAAACCCACTCTTGACCCATCCTGCACAAACAATTACAGACCAGTCTCCAATCTCCCCTTCATCTCTAAACTCTTGGAGCACCTAGTCTACGCCCGCCTTACCCATTACTTCTCCACTCACTCCCACCTAGACCCTTCACAGTCTGGCTTCCGTTCCCTACATTCAACAGAAACTGCACTCATCAAAGTGACCAATGACCTTCTGACAGCAAAATGTAATGGTGACCACTCTCTGCTCATTCTTCTCAACCTCTCTTCAGCTTTCGACACAGTTGACCGCCATCTCCTACGCTCTAGGCTACAGTCACTAAACATTAAGGACACTGCTCTCTCCTGGTTCTCTTCCTATCTGTCTGACCGCTCCTTCAGTGTTTTGTTCATTGACTCCTCTTCATCTCCTCTTCCTCTCACTATTGGGGTACCTCAGGGCTCAGTCCTTGGCCCCTTCTCTTCTCTCTCTACACAGCCCCAATTGGACAGACCATCAGCAGATTTTGCTTTTCAGGGTCATCTTTATGCTGATGACACACAACTATATATGTTATCCCCTGACCTAACCCCTGCTTTACTACAGAAAGCTAGTGACCGTCTGCAGTCTCCAACATCATGTCCGCTCTCTATCTGAAAATCAACCTTTCCAAAACTGAACTTCTTCTGCTCCCGCTGTCTACTAACCTCCCTAAATCTGACATTTCTCTGTCTGTGAGTGGCACCATAATAACACCCCGGCAGCAGGCGCGCTGCCTGGGTGTTATGTTTTTATTATTATTATTTATTTTTTATAGCACTATTTATTCCATGGAGCTTTACACGTGAGGAGGGGTATACATAATAAGAACAAGTACAGCAATCTTAAACAATACAAGTCATGACTCGTACAGGAGGAGAGAGGAACCTGCCCACGAGGGCTCACAATCTACAAGGGATGGGGTGAGGATACAGTAGGTGAGGGTAGAGCTGGTCATGCAGCGGTTTGGTAGATCGGTGGTTACTGCTGGTTGTATGCTTGTTGGAAGAGGTAGGTCTTCAGGTTCTTTTTGAAGGTTTCCATGGTAGGCGAGAGCCTGATATGTTGTAGTAAAGTGTTCCAGAGTAGGGGTGATACGCGAGAGAAATCTTGTATACGATTGTGGGAAGAGGAGATAAGAGGGGAGTAGAGAAGGAGATCTTGTGAGGATCGGAGGTTGTGGTAGGTAAGTACCGGGTGACGAGGTCACAGATGTATGGAGGACACAGGTTGTGGATGGCTTTGTATGCCATGGTTAGGGTTTTGAACTGGAGTCTTTGGGTAATGGGGAGCCAGTGCAGTGATTGACAGAGGAGAGAGGCCGGGGAATAGCGGGGACAGGTGGATTAATCGGACAGTAGAGTTTAGAATAGACTGGAGGGGTGAGAGAGTGTTAGAGGGGAGGTCACAGAGCAGGAGGTTGCAGTAGTCAAGGCGGGAGATGAGGGCATGGACTAGGGTTTTTGCAGATTCTTGGTTGAGGAATGTTTGACACCAATCTCTCCTTCACCTCCCATTTACAATCTCTTGCTGCTTACACCTAAAGAACATCTCTAGAATCTGCCCTTTTCTCACCATGGAAACAACAAGAACCCTCACTGTCGCATGATCCACTCCCACTTGGACTACTCTAACACTCTATTAATTGGCCTCCCCCTAACTCGACTTTGCCCTCTCCAGTCTATCCTTAATGCAGCAGCCAGGGTCGTCCATCTGCTAATCGGTACTCGGATGTGTCCGCTCTTCGCCAGTCATTACCCTGGCTGCTCATTTATGTAGGATCCAATTCAAAGTACTTGTTCTCACCCACAAAGCTCTCCCCAGTGCCACATCCCCTTACATCTGCCTCTTTTATGTCTCTCTGCCTAGCCGATCGCTGCAAACGACTTTCGACTAACCTCTGCACTAATCCCGACCTCCCACTCCCTACTCCAAGACTTCTCCTGCATTGTGCCAATCCTCTGGAATGCTCTACCCCAAGAAATTAGGACCAGCCACAACTTGCATAGTTTTAGGCCCGCCCTCAAAACACATTTGTTCTGAGCAGCCTATCACGTTCCCTAATCAAAGTCATTGTGTGTGTGTGTGTGTGTGTGTGTGTGTGTGTGTAGCCCATTCACTATCTCGATCTCTCCCCCTCTCCCTCAAGATGGCTGAACCATGATTGTAAATACACACCTGTATTTTGTATCTCCCCACCTCATTGTAGATTGCAAGTTCTCACGGACAGGGTTGTTTCACTTTGCTCTAATTATTGTATTACTGTTAACGTTCTTACTTATGAGGGTTGTGTTTGAAACTGTTAAATTGTAAAGCACTGCAGAATATGTTGGCGCTATATAAATAAAGATTATTATTATTATCTCTCTTTTCGCTCCCAAGACACCTACGATGGGTGGAGCCTACTCTGGTTTTCGTACCATCTTCCTCCATCTTGGGTCCCTCGACAGCCGCCATCTTAGTTTTAACAGAAATTTTCCCTGTATCTTTCACGTTTTCACAATGTATTTTTCAGTTTAGCCCGACTATGCCAAGGTGTAAGGTGCCCAGGGTGGTAGCCATGAGAGAGCTGCTGCTTCTACACACCCCGGCACCCCACAAGCAAACAGTGTCCCAGTTTATATGGGTTGTGCTGTGAAATTTGCTTTGCACTCACTTGTAGGCTGGAGGCCTCCGTTGCATCCATATCCTTGGTTCCAACTTTACTCGACAGTTCAAGTACAATAGTCTTTAACACGCAATATCGAGCACAGCACCCTCCAGTTCCAGTTACATCAACACAGTATATTTCAAGCATTTACTTACATTCAGCTCGGTCTATCCCTATGCTTGATCCTCCTGTCAGCCCCAGGGATTTTCCGTTCGGCACCACAGCACTCCCAAGATCCATTACGTCTTCCTCTCGCGGTTCACCGTCTGGCTTCCTCTGTATGGAAGGGATTAAGGCACACACCTCAGTGCCTAGTTCAGGTTATAGGCTGCAGACATTACAGGAATGTCTGCAGGAAATTTGGTACCATCTCATGCTGCCAGAACATTATGTACTCCACGTTCCTCCAGCTCAATGCAGCTTGAACCTGAACTTGACATGAAGATTACACTTTCTCTAACTAAACCAGGAATTTCTTCCACTTTTTTACTTGATCTTGTCACTTCCCATGCTGGACTGGTTCCAAACATTTAACTGTATCATATACTCTGTCTGCCCCAGCAGTCTGTTGCTGTGGAAACTTTACCTTTCACACAGTTAACTAATTAGTTATTATGCAATCCACCATTAAAAATATAAATTGTAATCCACCAAAGTGCCCCCAATAATTATAAATAGCCACTTTCCCCATCTAATGAATAGATAAATTAATTAGCACCTGTACTCTTTCCCCCAATTCAATATCAGTTACATTTCTGCATCCTCAACACCCCCAATATGTACCTCCCGCTCCCCCAATTCATTATATATACATGACTCTTCTGGCCCAATTCATAATGTCATGTCTTCTCTCTCTCCCACCCTCAATTCATCATCAACTGCTCTCCCCCACATTCAATATACTATTTACTCTCACCTACCCTCAATTTATCATTATTTGCTGCCCCACCACCAGCTCATCATCATTTGTTGTCCCCCACTCTCAATTCATCATCATTTACTGTCCTCCATCCCCTAGTCCCAATACATCATCATTTACTCCCCCCACCCTCAAAATTCATCATTATTTGCTCTCCCCCCAGTCCCACAAGTCACGGTTTACTCTCCACACACCCCCACCTTCAATTCTATTGCTGTTCCCTGTCCCCCACCCTCAGTTCATCATTTGCAGTCCCGTACCCTCAATTCAACATTTACAGTCCCTTATCCTCAATTCATCATTTGCTGTTCCCCGTCTCCCACCCTCAATTCATCATTTGCAGGAACGCTCGGTCAAGCCAATATTTCCAGTGTACAGGGGTGTCAAAAGTTATTGTTAAGTTTGTCTAGATGCCTTATGCAGCAATAGACACTGATTTCCATGTCCCTTCTTCATTAGTAGGGTGGATGCTTGTGTACTAATTATGCTCCATCGGCCCCATGATTGCTGTGATGGCTGCAGTCCACCCCCTGACTTCACCATTTGCAGTCCCCTCACTTCACCATTTGCAGTCCCCCTCACTTCATCATTTGCAGTCCCACTTTGAACAGGGGTAATATTATAATTTGTAATTCCCACTTTACCCCACCCAGGATCTTTGTATTTATTTTATGCAATATTTGGAGTTTAATGTTTGAAATATCCCTTGACTTTTCTGATAAAATTGTTTTGAAAACCATATCCATGTTGCCTTCTATTACAATGTGTTCAACTACTTTTTTAACCCATTCCCGACATGTGCTGTACATATACTGATTTGCGGGAGCTGCGTTCCCGCAAACAGCAGTATATGAATGGCACCGCCATCGAACAGCCTCATTCTGAGAGCCACGGCGATCAGATGCTGGTGTCAGCTCTGTGTGAGAGCTGACACAATGCAGCAACGCCCACGATGGGTGCTAGTACTGATTGCGGGCGTTTATCTACTATAAATGGGGTATTGCTGCAGTCTTACGGACCCAAAGAATAAAGCTGCCTTACCAGTTTTACCACACACGGATTGACCTTAAACAAAAAACAAAAAAACAATTCCTGAATTGCTGGTTTTTGTTCATTCTGCCTCCCAAAAATCAGAATAGAAAGCAATCCAAAATATGTCATGTGCCCAAAAATGGTACCAATAAAAACGTCAACTCGTTCTGCAAAAGACAAGCCATAACATGGCTCTGTCACCAGAAATATGAAAAAATTATAGCTCTCAATATGGGGATGCAAAAACTAGTTTTTGCAATAAAAGGTGTCTTTTAGTGTGTGACAGCAGCCAAATTTGAAAACAAGATATAAATCTGGTATCTCTATATTTGTACTGATCTGAAGAATAAAGTCGCCTAATCACTTATACCGCACGAAGAACAGTGTAAAAAATAAATACAACCAATTCTTCACCTGCTGTTAATTTGTTCATTCTGCATCCCTAATATTGCAGTAAGGCTCACCACAAATTTATCTGGCTGGGTTTCCATGTAAATCTCTGAAATACGAGATTCTGGCAGGACTTCCGGAGGAAGATTCCCTATAGTGACGCAGATGGAAGCACCGAGGACGCCGTCTGAAATGTGATACGCTGGTGTTCGGCTTTTTAGGATTGAATAAAAGTGCCGTCAGCCACAGTTTTGTGCACTTCTGAAAGAAGGACAACGCCAGACTAACTTTGCTGCTTTATTATAGTGAATGGATCTCTTGGGGTTTCATCTGAATCACGCCACTCAGAGATTTAGATGGAAACCCTAAAGTGCTTAGCATAGAGCGCAGGATAAATGTGATCCCAAACATTATGTAAAATGTTCCCAATAAAATCTTCAACTTAATCCACAAAAAGCAAGTCCCCACTCAGGTCTATCATCTGTTAACGGAAATATAGGGGGCTTCCACATTGCTGGTAGAACAAAAGATCTAGAAAAGCAAAATGGCTCCTCACCCTCCAAAAGAAATTCAGCAAATTCTGCGCTCTCAAATCCAAATGCCCCCCTCCCTTCTGAGCCTAAGTGTGTCTAAACAACATATAGCTCCAACATGATTGGCATTTCTGTAGTGATGAGAGCCTGCCTAATTAACGGGTGCATGTCTCCATAAGCATGAGCTGGGCATAATGTACTAGTCACTAGAACGTACGGGTCACTACAACGGTAGCCTGCAATTTTCACTCAGCAACATCCACTACTGCTTATTTCTGGAAAACACCCATGGAGTCAAAATCATCACTACATCTGTCGATAAGCTCCCAAAGCAGCATAACTTCCAAAATGGGGTCACTTGAGAAGGGATTCTGATTTATGGCACTTAGGGGCTCTGTATATGGAATCTGCAAACTATTCTAGGAAAATATGGGCTCTAGAAGTCAAATAGCACTCCTTCCCTCCTTAGTCACTTCGTATGGCCGGAGTCACACTAGAGAGGAATACGGACGAGGGCTATGTGAGAAAAAAAAATCGGGAGCTGTGCTAATGCTACCGCCCCGATTATAAACCACGGAGGAATGAATGAAAAGCCTGCACAGCCTCCCCGCCTGACCGAACATAAACTCATTAGCATGGGAAAGTTTCTGAACATTTTCCCATGCTATCAAGTTCACCTCAAGTCAGGCTGTGAGTCTGCGCATGCTCAGTGACGTCAGCAGTAGTTGGCCCTGCCTGACCTGAGGTTAACTTGACAGCATGGGAAAATGTTCAGAAACGTTAATGAGTTTATGTCTGGTCAGGCGTGGAGGCTGCGCGGGCAGCTTTTCATTCATTCCTCCGTGGTTTACAGCCCAGCTGGTAGCATTAGCACTGCTCCCACTTGTAAACTATTTAACCCCTTGAGATGGATTGCAGTGTGGGACTTGACTGTACAGCGGACAGGTATGGGATATTGTTGCTTTTTTATTTTGGATTTTTTTTACAGAAGAACAAGGGCTTTGCTTGGATTGACAGTGTAATAAAGATGGTAAACCAGTGTGTTTAATTATTTCATTGAAAGACTTTATTCTTAATGTGCGTGTATTTTTTTTAACCCATTCATACTATTGGATTAATAATGGATAGGTGTCTTATTGACACCTCTCCATTATTAACTGGGCTTAGTGTCACCTTACAATAGCAAGGTGACATTAACCACCTATTACCCCATATGAAAAATCACAGAGAAAAAAGCAGAGATGGTTACCTGCTGAAGCCTCCAAACAAATGCACCAGCAGGGCGCATCGGACCCGATTAATGATGGCAAAAACACAGGTGCAAAAAATACAGATGAAACAACCACTTTCAATCCAGTATTGGTTGTTTGGCATTAGTGCACAAAAGGATAAACGATAATAGTCTGTATGTAGCATTGTTCACACAAGCAATGCAGAGCATCTGGTCTACAGCCTATTACTAACGCACATACAGGCGGGCTGCCCAGTGCTACAAAATGCATGCTGTGTGAATAGAGGCCTACAGTTTACAGAGCCATCTTGGTCCGACTGCGCCCTGCAAGATAAAGTGCTAAAAAAAAACCACATATCAATGTATGTAAGGTATTAGTTTATATTGGGACCTCAATACGTAAGCCGGCAACCCACGTCAAGGGTCCTTACATTTTTGCCGGTCCTAACGCTAAACATTGAGTAAAAGCTCACAGACGCACAAAGAGGACTTAAAAATCCTCCAGAAAATTTACAAAAAAAAGGATTTTTAAGTCCTCTTTGTGCGTCTGTGAGCTATTACCCCATATGCCACCACTATCGGGCAATGGGAAGAGAGAGGCTAAGTGCCGGAATACAGATGCGCCTTTTCTGGGGTGGCTGGGGGCAGATTTTTTTTAACCAGGCGGTGGGCAATAACCATGGTCCTTCTCTAGGCTATTAATATCTGCCCTCAGTCACTGGCTTTCCATTTAGGACAACATTGGATCATTCAGAGATCCACAGTGAACTTCTGGAGTGAGTTTGCTGCACTGAAAGTAAAGGGGCCGAATAATATTGCACGCCCCACTTTTCAGCTTTTGAATTTCCACAAAAATTTAAAATAACCAATATATTTCGTTCAACTTCACAATTGTGTTCCACTTGTTGTTGATTCTTCACCAAAAATTTACATTTGGTATCTTTAAGTTTGAAGCATGATATGTGGGAAAAGGCTGAAAAGTTCCAGGGGACCAAATACTTTCGCAAGGCACTGTATGCTGATGTCTCCCATTATGCTGAATTTAAAGGTGACGTCAGGAATCAATGTGCCATCTGCAGATACAATACAATAGTTATAACGGTTAATTAAGGCATTGGTTAGTGCCTCATATATTTATTATACCCTGGGTATTTATGTGATCCGCCTAGCTGACCTCTGTTTAACTATATTTGGTTTGAGGCACCATTTTATTATCAACGTTATGTATGCATTTTAAGATGTTGTAATAAAGTCTTTTGTTTTATTGATGTTTTGAAGACACTCTTTGATCTAAATATAGTGTAATGACTATATGATCAGTATGTTGAAATCTTTTATACCTTACCTGAAGTACATAAAAGACTGACAAAACCTTCAGGCCATTTGATTGAATCTGTAACGGAATCATAGTTCTAATTCCCAGCCAGATTCTTGAAGCTTTATTACAGCGGCCCGCAGAGCAGGGCCAATCTTATGTACACGATACAACTAAATTCATCAACAAACTATATTGTGCACAACTGAGTTAACCATGGATACCTAAGGTCCTGCAATGCCTGTACATGAGGAAAGAAACACAGCGAATCAGAACTATACTACATTTCTAATTGGAAGTTTTTGCTAGTCTTGTTATTATTACATCTACTACATATTAGGAGAGAATCTTGGAGATTGGAATACTCCTTTAAGGAAATGTAGTGGATCGACATATTTCATACACTCCAACCTAGGGGCCTAAATAGGGAATTTCACATGATCTTCTGAGCTTTTGCTTCTAATTTTCACTCTTTGCACATTTGCTCTTTTACAGGTACATGGCTGAAAATGATCACCATTCTGTCTAATTTTCTAGACAGGTATAGTCAGGGTCGGCATTAGGAGCAGGCAGACCAGGCAGCTGCCTAGGGCCCCTGCTACCCCAGGGGCTCCCAGCTAGCGGCACATCACGCAGCCACTATGGGGCCCCTGTGAAGCAGGGAGGCCCGCCGTCCGCCAGCACCAACTCCCCCGCCGCCGCATTGAAATGTACCGGCGTCTGCTGGTACAGTTCAAAGCAATGATGGAGGAGAGAGCGTCAGCTGAGGCTCCCTCTCCCATCGTTCCCCGCTCTGCCTCTGACACTACGGGTGTGCGATGATGTCATCGCACACTCACTGTGTGCCAGGCAGCGCAGCTGCTGAGGCAGGAGCAGGGAGCAGCGCGGGCACGAGGAGAGGTGAGGAGTGTGGTTTTTTTTGGACTGTGGGGCCACTCTCGGGAGGGAGAGATGTGGGCTCTGTTATATACTATGTGGGCTGTGCTATATACTATGCGGGCTGTGCTATATACTATGCGGGCTGTACTATATACTATGCGTGCTATATGTTAAATATTAATTATTGACTTATTATTACACTCAATTCTGTGCTGAGCCTCGTGGAAGGTTTCGCTGACATTACATGTGCTATTCCTGTATATTTATCTCAGAGTAAAAGTTAACACCATACAGAGTGAACACGTACTCTATGGGATATATACAGTACAGACCAAAAGTTTGGACACACCTTCTCATTTAAAGATTTTTCTGTATTTTCATGACTATGAAAATTGTAAATTCACAATGAAGGCATCAAAACTATGAATTAACACATGTGGAATTATATACTTAACAAAAAAGTGTGAAACAACTGAAAATATGTCTTATATTCTAGGTTCTTCAAAGTAGCCACCTTTTGCATTGATGACTGTAAATTTAACCGATATAGAAAGATTAAGAATTCTGATGTTCTGTGGATTAAATGAAAATTATCCAGATATTGATATTCTTAACCCCTTAGTGACAGAGCCAATTTGGTACTTAATGACCGAGCCAATTTTTACAATTCTGACCAGTGTCACTTTAAGAGGTTATAACTCTGGAACGCTTTATCGGATCCCGCTGATTCTGAGATTGTTTTTTCATGACATGTTGTACTTCAAGTTAGTGGTAACATTTCTTCGATATTACTTGCGATTATTTATGAAAAAAATGGAAATATGGCGAAAATTTTTAAAATTTAGCAATTTTCAAACTTTGTATTTTTATGCCCTTAAATCAGAGAGAGATGTCACAAAAAATAGTTAATAAATAACATTTCTCACATGTCTACTTTACATCAGCACAATTTTGGAAACAATTTTTTTTTTTGTTAGGGAGTTATAAGGGTTAAAAGTTGACCAGCAATTTCTAATTTTTACAACACCATGTTTTTTTTAGGGATCACATCACCTTTGAAGTGATTTTGAGGGGTCTATATGATAGAAAATAACCAAGTGTGACACCATTCTAAAAACTGCACCCCTCAAGCTGCTCAAAACCACATTCAAGAAGTTTATTAACCCTTTACGTACTTCACAGGAACTAAAACAATGTGGAAGAAAAAAATGAACATTTAACTTTTTTTTGCAAACATTTTACTTCAGAACCATTTTTTTTAATTTTCACAAGTGTAAAAACAGAAATTTAACCACAAATTTTGTTGTGCAATTTTTCCTGAGTACGCCGATACCCCATATGTGGAGGTAAACCACTGTTTGGGCGCACCGCAGAGCTTGGAAGTGAAGGAGCACCGTTTGACTGTTTCAATACAGAATTGGCTGGAATTGAGATCGGACGCCATGTCGCGTTTGGAGAGCCCCTAATGTGCCTAAACAGTGGAAACCCCCCACAAGTGACACCATTTTGGAAACTAGACCCCCCAAGGAACTTATCTAGATGTGTGGTGAGCACTTTGAACCCCCAAGTGCTTCACAGAAGTTTATAACGTAGAGCTGTGAAAATAAAAAATCGCATTTGTTTTCACAAAAATGATTTTTTCGCCCACAAATTCTTATTTTCACAAGGGTAACAGGAGAAATTAGACCACAAAAGTTGTTGTGCAATTTCTCCTGCGTACGTCGATACCCCATATGTGGAGGTAAACCACTGTTTGGGCGCACCGCAGAGCTTGGAAGAGAAGGAGTGTCGTTTTACTTTTTCAATGTAGAATTGGCTGGAATTGAGATCGGACGCCATGTCACGTTTGGAGAGCCGCTGATGTGCCTAAACAGTAGAGACCCCCCACATATGACACCATTTTGGAAACTAGACCCCTTAAGGAACTTATCTAGATGTGTGGTGAGCACTTTAAACCCCCAGGTGCTTCACAGAAGTTTATAACGTAGAGCCGTGAAAATAAAAAAATCGCATTTTTTCTACAAATTTGCCTCCAAATTTTTATTTTACCAAGGGTAACAGGAGAAAATGTACCCCAGAAGTTGTTGTACAATTTGTCTTGAGTACGCCGACACCCCATATGTGGGGGTAAACCACTGTTTGGGCGCATGGCTGAGCTCGGAAGCAAAGGAGCGCCATTTGACTTTTCAATGCAAAATTGACTGGAATTGAGATCGGACGCCATGTCGCGTTTGGAGAGCCCCTGATGTGCCTAAACAGTAGAAACCCCCCAAATGTGACCCCATTTTGGAAACTATACCCCCCCATGGAACTTATCTAGATGTGTAGTGAGAACTTTGAATGCCCAAGTGCATCACAGAAGTTTATAATGCAGAGTCGTGAAAATAAAAAATATATATTTTTTAACAATAAAGATTTTTTAGCCCCCAAGTTTTTATTTTCACAAGGGTAACAAGAGAAATTGGACCCCAAAAGTTGTTGTCCAATTTGTCCTGAGTATGCTGGTACCCCATATGTGGGGGTAAACCACTGTTTGGGCGCACGGCAGAGCTCGGAAGGGAAGGAGCGCCATTTTGGAATGCAGACTTTGATAGAATTGTCTGCGGGCGTTATGTTGCGTTTGCAGACCCCTAATGTACCTAAACAGTAGAAACCCCCAACAAGTGACCCCATTTTGGAAAATAGACCCCCCAAGGAACTTATCTAGATATGTGGTGAGAACTTTGAATGCCCAAGTGCTTCACAGAAGTTTATAATGCAGAGTAGTGAAAATAAAAAATATTTTTTTTCCCACAAAAAAATATTTTTTTAGCCCCCAAATTTTTATTTTCACAAGGGTAACAAGAGAAATTGGACCCCAAAAGTTGTTGTCCAATTTGTCCTGAGTATGCTGGTACCCCATATGTGGGGGTAAACCACTGTTTGGGCGCACGGCAGAGCTCGGAAGGGAAGGAGCGCCATTTTGGAATGCAGACTTTGATAGAATTGTCTGCGGGCGTTATGTTGCGTTTGCAGACCCCTAATGTACCTAAACAGTAGAAACCCCCAACAAGTGACCCCATTTTGGAAAATAGACCCCCCAAGGAACTTATCTAGATATGTGGTGAGAACTTTGAATGCCCAAGTGCTTCACAGAAGTTTATAATGCAGAGTAGTGAAAATAAAAAATATTTTTTTTCCCACAAAAAAGATTTTTTTAGCCTCCAAATTTTTATTTTCACAAAGGTAACAAGAGAAATTGGATGCCAATATTTGTTCTCCAATTTGTCCTGAGTATTCTGGTACCCCATATGTGGGGGTAAACCACTGTTTTGGCACACGGCAGAGCTCGGAAGAGAAGGAGCACCATTTTGGAATTCAGACTTTGATAGAATTGTCTGTGGGTGTTATGTTGCGTTTGCAGAGCCCCTGATGTACCTAAACAGTAGAAACCCCCACAAGTGACCAAATTTTGGAAACTAGACCCCCTAAGGAACTTATCTAGATATGTGGTGAGAACTTTGAAAGCTCAAGTGCTTCACAGAAGTTTATAATGCAGAGTAGTGAAAATAAAAAAATATTTTTTTTTCCAACAAAAAAGATTTTTAGCCCCCAAGTTTTTATTTTCACAAGGGTAACAGGAGAAATTGGACCCCAAAAGTTGTTGTCCAATTTATCCCGAGTACGCTGATGCCCCATATGTGGGGGTAAACCACTGTTTGGGCGCACGGCAGAGCTCAGAAGGGAGGGAGTACCATTTGACTTTTTTAGCGCAAAATTGGCTGTCGTGTTTGGAGACCCCCTGATGTACCTAAACAGTGGAAACCCCCAAATTATAACTCCAACCCTAACTCCAACACACCCCTAACCCTAATCTCAACCCGATCCATAATCCTAATCACAACCCTAACGATAATCACAACCCTAACCCCAAAACAGCCCTAATCTCAACCCTAACCATAACCCTAATCAAAACCCTAAATCCAACACACCCCTAACCCTAATCCCAACCCTAACCCTAATCCCAACCCTAATCCCAAACGTAACACTAATCCCAACCCTAATCCAAACCCTAATCCCAACTCTAACCCTAACTTTAGCCCCAACCCTAACCATAACTTTAGCCCCCGTCGTCACAAAAAAAGTTCAATGTAACCTTTTTTTTGTATGTCGCGTCCGCCATTTCCGCGCATGCGTGGCCGTAACTCTGCCCCCTCCTCCCTAGGACATAGACTGGGCAGCGGATGCGTTGAAAAACTGCATCCGCTGCCCACGTTGTGCACAATTTTCACAACGTGCGTCGGTACGTCGGGCCGACGCATTGCGACCGCCACGTACCGACGCAAGTGTGAAAGAAGCCTAAGGCTACCTTCACACTAGCGTCGTACTCGGCCCATCGCAGTGTGTCGGGCCGACGTACCGACGCTAGCGTTGTAAGCGCCGCACAACGGGTGCAGCGGATGCTGTTTTTTCAACGCATCCGCTGCCCCATTGTGAGGTGCGGTTAGGCGGGGGCGGAGTTCCGGCCACGCATGCGCGGTCGGAAATGGCGGACACGTCGCACAAAAAAGTTACATGTAGCTTTTTTTGTGCCGACGGTCCACCGAAGCACGACGCATCCGTCGCACGACGGATGCGACATGTGGCAATCCGTCGCAATGCGTCGCTAATGCAAGCCAATGGAGAAAAAACGCATCCTGCAAGCACTTTTGCAGGATGCGTTTTTACTCCAACGACGCATTGCGACGGAAGCCAAAAAACGCTAGTGTGAAAGTAGCCTAACCCTAACCCTAGCCCCAACCCTAACCCTAACTCTAACCCTAACTCTAACCCTAACTCTAACCCTAACCCTAACTCTAACCCTAACTCTAACCCTAACTCTAACCCTAACCCTAACTCTAACCCTAACTCTAACCCTAACCCTAACCGTAATTTTAGCCCCAACTCGTCCTCTCCTGCCGGCCGGCAGATGGCAGCAGATGGCGGGCGCACTGCGCATGCGCCCGCCATGATGAAAAAGCCGGCTGGCAGGAGAAGACAGAAGAGGACCCAGGGACACCGGATGAGTATGTTAGGGTCCCCGAATCCCCCTATTTCTCTGTCCTCTGATGTGCGATCACATCAGAGGACAGAGAATTACAGATCGTTTTTTTTTTTTTTTTTATTTTGCCGTCGCCGGTAAACTGTTAATTACCGGCGATCGCAAAACAGGGGTCGGTGCAAACCGACCCCGATCATGTTCTTTGGGGTCTCGGCTACCCCCGGCAGCCGAGACCCCAAAGATCTTCCGGGTGCCGGGCGGCGGGTGTACTGCGCGTGCGCCCGCCATTTTTTCCCGGAAAAAAGATGGCGGCGCCCATCGGGAGCCACGAGGAGCACCGGGGGAGATAGGTGAGTATTGGGGGGCTATCGGGGGCCATCGGGGACCCTATTTCTCTGTCCTCCGATGTGCGATCACATCGGAGGACAGAGAAATTAAAAGGCAAATCGCGTTTTGGTTTTTTTTGTTGCGACCGCCGGTAAACGGTTAATTACCGGCGATCGCAACTCGGGGGTCGGTAAAAACCCCCCGAATCATGTTCTCTGGGGTCTCAGCTACCCTCGGCAACCGAGACCCCAGAGAAAATCTGACTCTGGGGGGCGCTATTCACTTTTTCCACAGCGCCGTTAATTAACGGCGCTGTGGTTTAAGTACCCTTAGCGGTCGTTAAGGGGTTAAAAAATTAAGGATTGGCCGGAAAGAATGTACCTTTACATTCATGTCCATATTTGAAAGGTTGTGCAAAACTCTCATTAAAAATGTCAAAACACAATCAATGATTAAATGTTTTGTAAACAAATTTGGATTCCTAAATTCTGTATCTCATGTTATTGCGTCACAAAAAGATTCTTTATTTGAATGTGCACAATCCCTTGATTTTTCTAGAAAACATGAGAATCTTGAAAGGAAAATAAATCATACTAAGTTTGTGAAAACAGAGTAAAATTTTATAAGAAGCCAAAATCAAAATCTCCAAAACTGAGTTATCTCCAAAATCAAATCTATGAAGTATGAAGAAAATTACATATTTGTTATAAGCGATACCAAACAATCAAAGAGTCCACTGAAAAAGTTGCACTGAAAGTGTTTAAAATTCAAGGTTAAGACCTTTCTGTAAAAAGACAAATGACAGAAATTGACAGACAGAAACAGGTGGCTTCAGAGAGCCACATCATGGGAGGTAAGCTGAAGACTCCATAATCAGAGTTCTTGAAAGAATCTGTAAGTTTAAAAATGGCAATTTTGAGTAGAGCTTTTCAGGACATTATTGACAGAGAGATAAGATTTGTTTTAGGAATCTCAACGCGTTTCTGGAGACTAAGCTCCCTTAATCATGGTCATGATTAAGGGAGCTTAGTCTCCAGAAACGCGTTGAGATTCTTACCCATATGGTTCGTGCTGAAGTCTGTATCCTCTATGTTTAAAGTTTGTGAATAAAGAAAACTCTTTTTTACGGATTCAGTGAAGCTGGACATTCTCTTCTTTTTTGGACTTTATACGCCTGGACACAGCGGGTCCGTGCTCCCGAGGTTTGGTTTATGCATCACGGGTGAGCTGGCTTATATATCTTTTTTCTAAGTAATAGTGTTATACAATGTATTATTTAGTTATTTGTAATTATCTTAAACAGTATAATTCTGTAATTCTATAGTTTTTTTTAGATATTTATATATATATATATATATATATATATTCATACAGTAAATAGTATATTCGTATAAGTAGAGATTGTATAACTGTATTTTTATATGTATAGTGAAATAATTAAAATTTACTCAAGTAATAATATTTAGAATTACATTAAATACATACCGTATTTTTCGCTTTATAAGATGCACCTGATTATAAGACGCACCCCCAAATTTGGTGAAGAAAAAGAGAAAAAAATAATTTTATGTTAAATGGGGGTCTGTTTTATAATGCCAGTGTCCGTCTTACAAATCATATATATGTCCCTCATCCTAATTTTTATTTTTAATTTTTATTCTTACTTCATTTTTATTATTAATTTTTATTTTTTATCTAAAGAAAAAAATATCAATATTTAATGAAGTAATGTCTAGTACAAGAATATTGCTTCATTAAAAATAGTGATCGTATGGTTCCATTATAGGAAAAATGTTTCAATTTTGAGTTAAATACAACAATTCTTTCATTCATAAATATTCTTATTTTGGTTCATGGCTATACATTCTTACATATTATTGGTCTAATAAATATAGTTTATTAATAAAGTTTTAGTAATAAAGATGGAAACACTTGTTACATAAAAAACACACTGGAATCTAAAGGTAATTACACCTATGACATAAAAATGTTCTATCACATGAAAAATATGGTTAATAATGTATTATCATTTATTATTGTTTTATTTTTCAAAATATTAATTCCATATTAATATTCTGATAATAATTATATGGATATTATTGATTGCTATGGTGCGCTGTGATATTATAGGTTAGGAAAATTACCAGATTTGGTATAGAATTAGGGAATGAAGACTTCAAGATACTTTTCATATTTCTAAATTCAAATGATTCTTAAAAGTTGCAAGAAGAAAAATGCCGCTATCCAGAAGATCCACAAGGTAACAATGCTATATGATTTCTGAGTAATAATAGACTGTGTCAATTACAATTCATGTCACCACTGACAACCACAACTGGAGTATCCATCACTGACAACCAAGATTGCAGTACATAACTGACAACCACGATTGGAGAGGACGATAATCCAATGATGCTGAAATGAACCGTGTTAACACGTTTTTATCACAATCCAGTGGTGTCCTATCACCTATAAAGCTTTGAAGAAAAGCTGGTGAACAATAAAGGTAATTGTCAGAAAGATGCAACCCTGACATGTGTCCTGTGTATTAGGACTAAAAACTGGTCATGGTGCTATGTTTAGCAAGGAAGAGTCATTTTAACTCTTGCTGTGCTGACCAAAGATGTTTACACTTGTTGCAAGACTAATGCGGATGATATGGAGGATTCCAGAAATATCCAAGGCGACCCAATGTACAGTACTGACCACAAGTTTGGACACACCTTCTCATTTAAAGATTTTTCTGTATTTTCATGACTATGAAAATTGTACATTCACACTGAAGGCATCAAAACTATGAATTAACACATGTGGAATTATATACTTAACAAAAAAGTGTGAAACAACTGAAAATATGTCTTATATTCTAGGTTCTTCAAAGTAGCTACCTTTTGCTTTGATGACTGCTTTGCACACTCTTGGCATTCTCTTTATGAGCTTCAAGAGGTAATCAGCGGGAATGGTCTTCCAACAATCTTGAAGGAGTTCCCAGAGATGCTTAGCACTTGTTGGCCCTTTTGCCTTCACTCTACGGTCCAGCTCACACGAAACCATCTCGATTGGGTTCAGGTCTGGTGACTGTGGGGTCCTGGTCAGCTGGCGTAGCACCCCATCACTCTCCTATTTGGTCAAATAGCCCTTACATAGCCTGGAGGTGTGTTTGGGGTCATTGTCCTGTTGAAAAATAAATGATGGTTCAACTAAATGCAAACCGGATGGAATAGCATGCTGCTGCAAGATGCTGTGGTAGCCATGCTGGTTCAGTATGCCTTCAATTTTGAATAATCCCCAACAGTGTCACCAGCAAAGCACCCCCACACCATCACACCTCCTCCTCCATGCTTCACGGTGGGAACCAGGCATGTATAATCCATCCATTCACCTTTTCTGCGTCGCACAAAGACACGGTGGTTGGAACCAAAAATCTCAAATTTGGACTCATCAGACCAAAGCACAGGTTTCCACTGGTCTAATGTCCATTCCTTGTGTTATTTAGCCCAAACAAGTCTCTTCTGCTTGTTGCCTGTCCTTAGCAGTGGTTTCCTAACAAGCTATTTTACCATGAAGGCCTGCTGCACAAAGTCTCCTTTTAACAGTTGTTGTAGAGATGTGTCTGCTGCTAGAACTCTGTGTGGCATTAACCTGGTCTCTAATCTGAGCTGCTGTTAACCTGCGATTTCTGAGGCTGGTGACTCAGATAAACTTATCCTCAGAAGCAGACTCTTGGTCTTCCTTTCCTGGGGCGGTCTTCATGTGAGCCAGTTTCTTTGTAGCGCTTGATGTTTTTTGCCACTGCACTTGGGGACACTTTCAAAGTTTTCCCAATTTTTCGGACTGACTGACCTTCATTTCTTAAAGTAATGATGGCCACTTGTTTTTCTTTACTTAGCTGCTTTTTTCTTGCCATAATACAAATTCTAACAGTCTATTCAGTAGGACTATCAGCTGTGTATCTGCAGCGCCCCAGAGTCCTGGTCGTTGCAGTACTGACGCTCCGCCACTAAGGGGAGTGATGGTACGTCTGATGGCACTTAAGGAGTTCACCTGACCAGGTATCACAGTCACACATTACACTTCACACTCTGGCCTCCAGGGGGAGCAAAGGGTTCTATGTATTAGGCCACTCCTCACAATCTGGTAAAACTGGGGGTTGGATAGGAAGTTAGGGAGAAGCTGACTGGGTTTTGCCCAGGCAACATCCTGTGGCAGAGGGTGTTGCGGGGAAGATTCAGGGGGGGTCTCTGTCAGGGGTGGGATCCTGACAGCGGCCTAGCGAAAAGGACAGAACGTTACGGAGCCGCGCCTGCACCCGTTGCGGTGGCATCCTAAGAAAGGACACAAAGCGAGGTTTATTGTGGAGAAGTGAGAAACGAGATCACAGCACAAAGGAGAGTAGAACCAGTAGGAGTCGTGCCTTAAGATCGTGGGACCATCCTACTGAGGCGCGTAGCCGGTGGCCGGAACGCCGAGGAAGTATTGGGCTCCAAGCATTACTTCAAACAGCGGCAGGACAGTTAATTATAGGTTGGCTGTCTCACCTAAGCAGACATAGGAGGCAATTGTGGGAGAGGGGCGTCTCTAGGGTCCCAGAATAACTCCAGGCCTACCTGTCATACGAGTGCGTCCTAGCCAAATCATCTGGGGGACGGAGAAGAACATCAGAACAGAAACGAGAGTTGTGAGAAAGAACATCAGAAACAGACACAACAGTTGTGAGGACTATCCCGTGGTGCCCAGCAGGGAGGTACTACAACACACAGGCGCTAGAAGGTAGGCACTGATTTCCACCTGCAAAGGAAACTCTGGATGTGCCTTCGGACCGGCCGGTCTCAGCCAGCCCTGTTAGCAGTGCTCTGGATTGTGGATCCTGAAGCCTTCAGTAAAGAAGTAAAGAGACTGCAACCCTGTGTCCTCGTTATTCATCGCGACTTGCACCACGCACCATTATCACACTTTTCATTGGACGCCCCTTAGCAGGGTCACGGACCGGGTCTAGCCACCGTGACAACCCCAGGACCGAGACAGAGAGGCCCGGTACCGAGTACCCCGCGGCCCTGCGTCTGGGGGCGCTCCATATCCACCAGACTTCTGCACAACACAACTGATGGTCCCAACCCCATTTATAAGGCAAGCGATCCCACTCATTAAACCTGACGGCACACCTGTGAAGTGAAAACCATTCCCTGTGACTACCTCTTGAAGCTCATCAAGAGAATGCCAAGAGTGTGCAAAGAAGTCATCAAAGCAAAAGGTGGCTACTTTGAAGAACCTAGAATGTAAGACATAATTTCAGTTGTTTCACACTTTTTTGTTAAGCATATAATTCCACATGTGTTAATTCATAGTTTTGATGCCTTCAGTGTGAATGTACAATTTTCATAGTCATGAAAATACAGAAAAATCTTTAAATGAGAAGGTGTGTCCAAACTTTTGGTCTGTACCATAAGTCCAGGTCTTTAAAGGTCACACTGCACAGATATTAAAGCTATATTTCATTTATGGACTTTCTTTTCTTATCAATATTTGAATTTATGGACTTTGACACATGACACATGGTCATTTTAACCCCTTCACCCCGAAGCCTGTTTTCACCTAAGTGACAGGGCCAATTTTTAGAATTCTGACCACTGTCACTTTATGAGGTCATAACTCTAAAACGCTTCAACGGATCCTGGTGATTCTGACATTGTTTTCTCGTGACATATTGTACTTCATGATAGTGGTAAAACTTCTTCGATATGACTTGCATTTATTTGTGAAAAAAAACAAAAATTTGTCGAAAATTATGAAAATTTAGCAATTTTCAAACTTTTAGTTTTTATGCCCTTAAATTAGAGAGTTATATCTCATAATATAGTTAATAAACAACATTTCCTACATGTCTGCTTTACATCAGCACAATTTTGGAAACATAATTTATTTTTGTTAGGGAGTTATAAGGGTTAAAAGTTGACCAGCGATTTCTCATTTTTGCAACAAAATTTGCAAAACCATTTTTTTTACGGACCACCTCACACTTGAAGTGACTTTGAGGGGTCTATATGACAGAAAATGCCCAAAAGTGACACCATTCTAAAAACTGCACCCCTCAAGGTACTCAAAACCACATTCAAAAGGTTTATTAACCCTTCAGGTGCTTCACAGGAATTTTTGGAATGTTTTAAAAAAAATTGAACATTTAACTTTTTTTTCACAAAATTTTTACTTCAGATCCAATTTGTTTTATTTTACCAAGGGTAACAGGAGAAATTGGACCAAAAAAGTGGTTGTACAATTTGTCCTGAGTACGCCGATACCCCACATGTTGGGGTAAACCATTGATTGGGCACATGGCAGAGCTCGGAAGGGAAGGAGCGCCATTTGACTTTTCAATGCAAGATTTGCTGGAATTGAGATCGGAACCCATGTCGCGATTGGAGAGCCCCTGATGTGCCTAAACAGTGGAAACCCCCACAAGTGACACCATTTTGGAAAGTAGACCCTCTAAGGAACTAATCTAGATGTGTGGTGAGCACTTTGAACAAGTGCTTCACAGAAGTTTATAATGTAGAGCCGTAAAAAAAAATTCATATTAATTTTCACAAAAAATGATCTTTTTGCCCCAAATTTTTTATTTTCCCAAGGGTAACAGGATAAATTGGACCCCAAAAGTTGTTGTGCAATTTGTCCTGAGTACGCTGATACTTCATATATGGGGATAAACCATTGATTGGGCACATGGCAGAGCTCGGAAGGGAAGGAGCGCCATTTGACTTTTCAATGCAAAATAGGCTGGAATTGAGATCGGAACCCATGTCGTGTTTGGAGAGCCCCTGACGTGCCTAAACAGTGGAAACCCCCACAAGTGACACCATTTTGGAAAGTAGACCCTCTAAGGAACTAATCTAGATGTGTGGTGAGCACTTTGAACCTCCAAGTGCTTCACAGAAGTTTATAATGTAGAGCCGTAAAAAAAAATTCATATTAATTTTCACAAAAAATGATCTTTTTGCCCAAAATGTTTTATTTTTCCAAGGGTAACAGGAGAAATTGGACCCCAAAAGTTGTTGTGCAATTTGTCCTGAGTACGCTGATACTTCACATATGGGGATAAACCACTGTTTGAGCGCATGGCAGAGCGCGGAAGGGAAGGAGCGCCATTTGACTTTTCAATGCAAAATTGGCTGGAATTGAGATCGGAACCCATGTCGTGTTTGGAGAGCCCCTGATGTGCCTAAACAGTGGAAACCCCCACAAGTGACACCATTTTGGAAAGAAGACCACCTAAGGAACTTGTCTAGATGTGTGGTGAGCACTTTTAACCCCAATTGTTTCACTAAAGTTTAGAATGTAGCTCTGTGAAATTTAAAAAATCATTTTTTCTTTCCACAAAATGATGTTTTAGCCCGCAATTTTCTTTTCCCAAAGGTAACAAGAGAAATTGGACCACGAAATTTATTGTCCAATTTGTCCTGAGTATGCTGATACCCCATACATTGGGGGGAACCACTGTTTGGGCACACAGCAGAGCTCGGAAGGGAAGGAGCACCGTTTGAAATGCAGACTTAGATGGATTGGTCTGCAGGTGTCATGTTGCATTTGCAGAGCCCCTGATGTACCTAAACAGTAGAAACCCCCCACAAGTGACCCCATATTGGAAACTAGACCCCTCAGGGAACTTATCTAGATGTGTTGTGAGAACTTTGAACCAACAAGTGTTTCACTACAGTTTATAACGCAGAGCCGCGAAAATAAAAAATATATTTTTTTCCACGAAAATGATATTTTAGCCCCCACGTTTTTATTTTCCCAAGGGTAACAGGAGAAATTAGACAACAAAAGTTGTTGTCCAATTTGTCCTGAGTACGCTGATACCCCATATATGGGGGGGAACCACTGTTTGGGCGCACGGCAGAGCTCGGAAGGGAAGGAGCGCCGTTTGAATTGCAGACTTAGATGGATTGGTCTGCAAGTGTCATGTTGCATTTGCAGAGCCCCTGATGTACTTAAACAGTAGAAAACCCCCACAAGTGACCCCATATTGGAAACTAGACCCCCCAGGGAACTTATCTAGATGTGTTGTGAGAACTTTGAACCAACAAGTGTTTCACTACAGTTTATCACGCAGAGCCGTGAAAATAAAAAATATTTTTTTTTCCACGAAACTGATATTTTAGCCCCCACGTTTTTATTTTCCCAAGGGTAACAGGACAAATTGGACCCCAAAAGTTGTTGTCCAACTTGTCCTGAGAACGCTGATACCCCATATGTTGGGGGAAACCACCGTTTGGGCGCACAGGAGAACTCGGAAGGGAAGGAGCACTGTTTTAGTTTTTCAAAGCAGAATTGGCTGGAATTGAGATCGGACGCCATGTCGCGTTTGGAGAGCCCCTGATGTGCCTAAACAGTGAAAACTCCCCAATTCTAACTGAAACCCTAACCCCAACCCTAACCCCAGCCCTAACCCTAGCCCTAACCCCAACCCTAACCCTAGCCCTAACCCTAGTCCTAACCCTAGCGCTACTTTCACACTAGCGTTTTTTGCATACGTCGCAATGCGTCGTTTTGGCAAAAAAACACATCCTGCAAAGTCATCTTTTCCCATAGACTAACATTAGCGACGCATTGCGACGTATTGACACACGTCGCAACCGTCGTGCGACGGTTGCGTCATGTTGTGGCGGACCGCCGGCAGTAAAAAATGTTACATGTAACTTTTTTTGTGCCGACGGTCCACCATTTCCATCCGCGCATGCGCGGCTGGAACTCCGCCCCCACCTCCCCGCACCTCACAATGGGGCAGCGGATGCGTGGAAAAACAGCATCCGCTGCCCCCGTTGTGCGGCACTTGCACAGTATGCGTTGGTACGTCGGGCCGACGCAGCGCGACGGCCCCGTACCGACGCTAGTGTGAAAGTAGCCTAACGGGAAAATGGAAATAAATATATTTTTTAAAATTTTATTATTTTTCCCTAACTAAGGGGGTGATGAAGGGGGATTTGATTTACTTTTATAGCGTTTTGTTGGGCGGATTTTTATGTTTGGCAGCCATCACACACTAAAAGACGCTTTTTATTGCAAAAAATAGTTTTTGCATCACCACATTTTGAGAGCTATAATTTATCCATATTTTGGCCCACAGAGTCATGTGAGATCTTGTTTTTTGCGGGACGAGTTGACGTTTTTATTGGTACCATTTTCGGGCACATGGCATTTTTTGATCGCTTTTTATTCCGATTTTTGGGAGGCGGAATGAACAAAAACCAGCAATTCCTGAAATTCTTTTAGGGGGGCGTTTATACCATTCCACGTGTGGTAAAATTGATAAAGCAGTTTTATTCTTCAGGTCAGTACGATTACAGCGATACCTCATTTATGTAATTTTTTTATGTTTTGGCGCTTTTACACAATAAAAACTATTTTATATAAAAAAATAATTGTTTTTGCATCGCTTTATTCTGAGAGCTATAACTTTTTTATTTTTCTGCTGATGATGCTGTATGGCAGCTTTTTTTTTGCGGGACAAGATGACATTTTCAGCGGTACCATGGTTATTTATATCCGTCTTTTTGATCGCGTGTTATTCCACTTTTTGTTTGGCGGTATGAGAATAAAGCGTTGTTTTTTGCCTCGTTTTTTTTTTTTACGATGTTCACTGAAGGGGTTAACTAGTGATATAGTTTTATAGGTGGGGTCGTTATGGACGCGGCGATACTAAGTATGTGTACTTTTATTGTGTGATTTTTTTTTTATTTAGATAAAGAAATGTATTTATGGGAATATTTTTTATTTTTTTTCTTTATTTAGGAATTTTTTTTTTCTTTTTTTTTACACATGTGGACATTTTTTTTTTAAACTTTTTTACTTTGTCCCAGGGGGGGACATCACAGATCGGTGATCTGACAGTGTGCACAGCACTCTGTCAGATCACCGATCTTAGAGGCACGTTACAGAGGCTTGCCGGCGCCTGCTATGAGGAATTCTCAGCAGGCGCCGGCAAGCAGGGTCATCTCATGACCCGGAAGGAGTCCCGCAGCCATCTTGGATCCGGGGACTCCTTCCAGGTCACCGGAGCAGCGCGATCTCATCGCGCTGCTCCGGTGGGAGAGCGCAGGGAGCCCCCGTCCCTGCGCGATCCCCCTCTATGCCGCTGTCACTATTGACAGCGGCATCAGAGGGGTTAAATGCCCGCAATCGGCGATAGCACCGATCGTGGGCATTGCTGCGGGGTGTCAGCTGTCATATACAGCTGACACCCGCACCCGATCACCGCGGCGCTCAGCGCGAGACCGCGGTGATCGATGCGCCGTACTAGTACTGCGGCTGGCACTAATGCAGTGCCGGCAGCGCCGTACTAGTATGGCGCATGGCACGAAGGGGTTAAAAGAATTATAATAAAGATTGTTTTAAAAGAACCAAGAAGAAGACAGAAGACATCAAGATGAAGACCAGATGACATCAGATGACAATTTATATATTGGGAAGTATAATATATTTTATATGAATATTGGTCACGGCTTACCAAAACATGAATTTACATATCATTATGTTATTGAGTATGTATAACAATAATTTATTATTATTATTATGGACTTTAAATTATTTTGCCAAAGAAGAAGAAAAGAAGAAAGAAGATTTTATCAATATATCTACTTTGAGGGTTCCAATTAATGTCTGTCACCCTCAAAAGGGGGAGTTGTTAAATATTAATTATTGACTTATTATTTATTACACTCAATTCTGTACTGAGCCTCGTGGAAGGTTTCCCTGACATTACATGTGCTATTCCTGCATATATAGCTCAGAGTAAAAGTTAACACCATATAGAGAGAACACATGCTGTATGGGATATATATATATCCATGGCTCATAGGAGGGGGAGCTTCTCCTTCACTCTCTACAGACTTCAGACTCCACACAGGCTTCAAATGGAATGAACAGCTGGTATGTGAGTTAGCCATGATGACTTCTACCATACTCCACGACTGAGACAGATGCCATTTACGATTCAGAATCTCAGGAAAGATGGGAAACAAACTTTGATATGGACAAGTGGACAATCTTTTTGTAACTATTTCACCTATTTTATGTTTTGCTGCAATGATGCTTTTTGGTGGACAATCCAATAAACCAAAACATTTTTTCATGAGAAATATGACATTTTCTTTAGAGTATTGCATCTGGTAAAGAGTCCTGAACAAATAAATATACAAAATTAGTATATTTAATACTATATACTATGCGTGCCGTGTTATATACTATGCGAGCTGTGCTATATACTATATGGGCTGTGCTATATACTATGCAGGCTGTGTTACATACTATGTGGGCTGTGTTATATACTATGCTGACTGTGCTATATACTATGCGGGTTGTGTTGTATACTATGCGGGCTGTGCTATATGTTAAATATTAATTATTGACTTATTATTACACTCAATTCTGTACTGAGCGTCGTGGAAGGCTTCGCTGACATTACATGTGCTATTCCTGTATATTTAGCTCAGAGTAAAAGTTAACACCATATAGAGAGAACACATGCTCTATGGGATATATATCCATGGCTCATAGGAGAGGGGCTGTCA
This sequence comes from Ranitomeya variabilis, assembly GCF_051348905.1. Classification (NCBI taxonomy): domain Eukaryota; kingdom Metazoa; phylum Chordata; class Amphibia; order Anura; family Dendrobatidae; genus Ranitomeya; species Ranitomeya variabilis. The sequence goes on from NC_135232.1 coordinate 779,120,073, forward strand.
CTTAGGGGCTTCTCCTTCACTCTCTACAGACTTCAGACTCCACATAGACTTCAAATGGAATGAACAGCTGGTATGTGAGCTAGCCATGATGACTTCTACCATACTCCATGACAGAGACAGACGCCATTTACCATTCAGAATCTCAGGAAAGACGGGGAACAAACTTTGATATGGACAAATGGACAATCTCTTTGTAACTATTTCACCTATTTTACGTTTTCATGCAATGATGCTTTTTGGTGGACAATCCAATAAACCACTACATTTTTTATGAGAAATATGACATTTTCTTTAGAGCATTGCATTTGGAAAGAGTCCTGAAAAAATAAATATACGAAATAAGTATATTTAGCACTATATACCATGCGGGCTGTGTTATATATTATGCGGGCTGTTATATACTATGTGGGCTGTGCTATATAATATGCGGGCTGTGCTATATACTATGCGGGCTGTGTTATATACTATGCGGGCTATGTTATATACTATGCGGGCTGTGCTATAAACTATGCGGGCTGTGTTATATACTATGCGGGCTGTGTTATATACTATGCGGGCTGTGTTATACACTATGCAAGCTGTGCTATATACTATGCGGGCTGTGTTATATCCTATGTGGGCTGTGTTATATACTATGCAGGTTGTGCTATGTACTACATGGGCTCTGTTATATACTACGATGGCTGTGCTATATACTATGCGGGCTGTGCTATATACTATGTGGACTGTGCTATATACTATGCGGGCTGTTTTATATATTATTATTATTATTATTATTATTCATTTTTATAGCGCCATTTATTCCATGGCACTTTACATGTGAAATATGGGGCAAGTGGAGCGCCCCCACACCGCCGCAGGGCCGAGGGGTACCCGGAGCCGGGTCTCAGTTCTGGGGTTGTCACGGTGGCTAGACCCGGTCCGTGGCCCTGTCTGTCAGTGGGGGACGTCCGGTGCAATAAGTGGTGTTGTAACGGTGCAGTTGTGGGGTGCAGGTCGCGGTAAATAACGAGGACACCAGGTTGCAGTCTCTTTACCTCTTTACTGGAGATCTCTGAGTCCTCAGTCCAGAATACGGTTCACCAGGCTGCGCAAGTCCGGCCGGTCCAATGGCACCTCCAGAGTTCACTTCACAGGTGGAAATCGGTGCCTTCCTTCTTAGCCCTATGTGTTGTAGTCCTTCCCTGCTGTGCTTACGGAAAGTACCCCACAACCGTTGTGTCTGTTTCTTAAGTTCCCTCACAACTCGATTAAATGATGTTCTTCTAATCTTCCGTCCCTTCCTGATGTTACAGTTAGAACGGCACCCGTTTGTCGGATAGGCCTGGAGTTCTTCCGGGACCCTAGAGACGCCCCTCTCCCGCAATTGCCTCCCAAGACTTCATAGGTGATATGTGTTAGACAGCCCGCCTTAAACTGACTGTCCTGCCGCTGTTTAGAGTATTGCTTGAAGCTGAATGTTATAATACTCCCTCGGCGTTCCGGCCACCGGTAGTGCGCCTCAGTAGGGTGTTGCTCCGGTCTTACAGCACGACCCCTACTGGAATTCTCCTATTGTTTGATCTCGTTTCTCACTCAGCACAATCTATCTCGCTTCTAGTCCTTTCTTGGGTCCCGCCGCTTCCCTGAGCTGGCGCGGACCCGTTACGTTCTTTTCAATGCCAAGCCTCTGTCAGGATCCCACCCCTGACAGAGACCCTACTGTCTCTTCCTCCACAACACCCTCTGCCACTAGGTGTTGCTTCGTCCAATCCAGTCAGCTTTCTGATCTAACTTCCTGCCTGACCCCCAGTTTACCCACTATGGTGGGGAGTGGCCTAATGAATAGAACCCTTAGCTCCCCCCGGAGGCCCGGCTGTGAAATGTATTGGTGTCTGTGATACCTGATCAGATGAACTCCTTCAGTGCCATCGGACGCACCATGGCTCCCCATAGTGGCGGAGCCACAGTACTGCAACGACCAGGACTCTGGGGCGCTGCACTCCCCCCTGGTTAAACACAGTACTCCGGGACTGGGAAGAAAACAACAATACAAGTTAGCAAAAAGACATACAATTTTGTTGAGTGCAATGACAATAAGTATACTTGAACAGGCTTCCCTTTATGGGAGGTAAGGACACTTGAACGTTACAAACATGGCAAAAATATCATAGCAACATGCTATAATTAACTTTTCTTACCCAACCGGGTATTCTACTAAGTGCAAACATTATTGAACAATAATTTAACTTTGCCTTTAAGGACATACACTCTTTATCCACTAAAGACCTTCCTATAATCACATTATAAGGCATTTTAACTTTCTCATTCTCCTACTTTGGATCTGCAGGACCGCCTGTCCTATCGGCACCAGACCTACTGCCTCTCCTTTCTGTTACAGGACCGCCCCGTTCAGCCAGGGCCTACTGCCTTTTCAACTACTATACACAGTATAGAACATAACTTTTCTTTCAGTTTGAGAGCACTGAGCCATCTCTACATGACTCCTATGAGGACTCAGGGTTTACCTTCTATCCTAACTTTCTATCAGCATTATCAAAACATTTTCTATCGAACATTAAGCCTTCTCATTATCTTTCTTCCTTTCTTGCATGCTGGACACCCCATCTATCTCTACGGGCCCACTGCATCCTTCTTCTATCTTTCACCTTTCACTTCTCAGAGCACATTATCAATATTTCTTCACATTTAACCAGTTAAACACATATAACTTTTCTCATATAAACATTATCATCATTTCCTTTGGTCAAGACATTATTGCTACTCATCTTAAGCAATATTACTATCGAAGCGTGACAAATGAACATCCCCTTTAAGAGAGGACCAAGTCTCTGTGAGGTAGCGTATCTTCTCAAGCTACCAGTCCATACTCATCAAAGGTTCCAGTGCGGTATCTTCGCAAAGAGTCCTTGTTTAAGTAAAACCAGTAGGGAGCGCCTTTAATAAGGTGCAAACTATATACAAAAGAGTTCGGATCATGCACTGTTCATGATTCAGCAGTTTTTAAAACTTGTGCAAAACTTTTGGTAACAAAAACAAACAATAGGGATCCCGGGTCAACAAAGGGATCCCTTTAAGAGTTAACCCTTTACGGGTATAGCAACAAAGTAGTGGAACAGTAACTATTTACAGATTCAGGGTATCGAGGTTTATTCTTCTAAGTCTGGGGGCGGTCTTTGTCCCCCAGCCAACGTGGCACCCGTACGGGTAGTTGGTCTCTCAGATGCCATCAGATCAGCCGGTGCCTGGATTTGAAGGCTAATCCTGCTTGCGAGCTCGGTAGCCGCTACAAGACGCACCGTGGTGATGGGAACGAGGTCCGGCAAATCGGGATCAGTCGTGATCGGGACAACAGAGGGCGCTCTCTCAGACTCACACCGTCGAACGTTCCGGGCACACCATCCTTGTGCACTCCGATGGCGGGTGTAAGTCACCTGATCCCCTCTTTGTAACGGGTCACCATTTCGACTGCAGCAGGGGGTCTTCACATTATAGCTAGTGACAAAGACATCAGTTGGTAGCCCCGGTTCCTGTATGGAGCCCCATCCCCTCTTCGGGTGGTAGGCCAGTACAGTTCCCCGCTTCACCACGTCTTTCCTGCCGGGAGCAGACTTCTTACGTTGCGTGCCAGGTGGTTCGGTCTCGTCCCGATCTTTCCAGTGTTGGATCAGACATTGCTTATACTGCTCCCAGGTAAGTACCGCAAGGGTGAGGCCATCCTCCCGGGTCCCATCCGGCCCTGTCCAGGGGGTGTCCCACCGAAGGATCACCCAGTCTAGGCCCACACCTATGGGTTCTCCCATCTTGGTTGGTAGCGGAGGCACTAGCTTCCCCATCGCGTTGGAGGTAAGGATAACCCGCTCCACCAAGAAGGAACGATCATTGCCGGGGTGGGGAGCGGTCACGGGAGTGGGATCGATCAGGGGAGCCGGATCGGTCGGGAGAGCAGAATCGGCCAGGGGAGTAGGGATGTCGTCCATACCTGCGCCTGATGTGATTCCACCGATGTCGCTCCGGTCCGTTGACAAGGACACTGGAATCGGCTGCAGCTCGGACCGCAGCTCCTCCCCCTCCGGCTCCGAGGTCGGGATTGGTGGACTCAGCTCCGCTGTCTGTCCCAGGGGCTTCGGATCCTCCGGTTGCAGGGGACACGGGTCCACCTCCGGTGAACGAGGGCAAGCCGGGAATACTCCTTCTCCGTTCCGGCACTCGCTGTTCTTCATCATGATCTGCTGATCGGTGGCAATGCATGCATCGGACTCCGCCATTTCTCCAAGGTTGAGCTCCTCCTTCACCTCGTTCCCGCCATCGCAGGTCAGGGGGCGGTTCTCTGCTTTGAGGCAGGTCATCGCTTTGCAACAAGAGGCGCAGGGGGCGATCACCGCTTCTGGCGCCACTTTGGTAGTCTCCTCCCATGGCACGCCCTCCTGCTTCTCTGGCGTAGCAATGGCGGCGGTTTTTGGCGGGAACTTTTGGCGGTAAATGGCGCAGCACAGTCTTTGCGATAAAGTACAATCCAAGCACAATAAATCACAGTTCCAAGGCACACATGACCTGACTCTTCAGGCTTAAGTAGATCCTGTTCGTGACGCCAAGTTTGGAGCGCCCCCACACCGCCGCAGGGCCGAGGGGTACCCGGAGCCGGGTCTCAGTTCTGGGGTTGTCACGGTGGCTAGACCCGGTCCGTGGCCCTGTCTGTCAGTGGGGGACGTCCGGTGCAATAAGTGGTGTTGTAACGGTGCAGTTGTGGGGTGCAGGTCGCGGTAAATAACGAGGACACCAGGTTGCAGTCTCTTTACCTCTTTACTGGAGATCTCTGAGTCCTCAGTCCAGAATACGGTTCACCAGGCTGCGCAAGTCCGGCCGGTCCAATGGCACCTCCAGAGTTCACTTCACAGGTGGAAATCGGTGCCTTCCTTCTTAGCCCTATGTGTTGTAGTCCTTCCCTGCTGTGCTTACGGAAAGTACCCCACAACCGTTGTGTCTGTTTCTTAAGTTCCCTCACAACTCGATTAAATGATGTTCTTCTAATCTTCCGTCCCTTCCTGATGTTACAGTTAGAACGGCACCCGTTTGTCGGATAGGCCTGGAGTTCTTCCGGGACCCTAGAGACGCCCCTCTCCCGCAATTGCCTCCCAAGACTTCATAGGTGATATGTGTTAGACAGCCCGCCTTAAACTGACTGTCCTGCCGCTGTTTAGAGTATTGCTTGAAGCTGAATGTTATAATACTCCCTCGGCGTTCCGGCCACCGGTAGTGCGCCTCAGAAGGGTGTTGCTCCGGTCTTACAGCACGACCCCTACTGGAATTCTCCTATTGTTTGATCTCGTTTCTCACTCAGCACAATCTATCTCGCTTCTAGTCCTTTCTTGGGTCCCGCCGCTTCCCGGAGCTGGCGCGGACCCGTTACGTTCTTTTCAATGCCAAGCCTCTGTCAGGATCCCACCCCTGACCCTACTGTCTCTTCCTCCACAACACCCTCTGCCACTAGGTGTTGCTTCGTCCAATCCAGTCAGCTTTCTGATCTAACTTCCTGCCTGACCCCCAGTTTACCCACTATGGTGGGGAGTGGCCTAATGAATAGAACCCTTAGCTCCCCCCGGAGGCCCGGCTGTGAAATGTATTGGTGTCTGTGATACCTGATCAGATGAACTCCTTCAGTGCCATCGGACGCACCATGGCTCCCCATAGTGGCGGAGCCACAGTACTGCAACGACCAGGACTCTGGGGCGCTGCACTAGTATAGACAAATACATTAAACATGAGCACAAACAAGGTACACGGGTACATAAGGAGGGAGGACCCTGCCCGCGAGGGCTCACAGTCTGCAGGGGATGGGTGATGATACACTAGGAGAGGGCAGAGCTGGATGTGCGGCGGTTCAGTAGGTTCAGGATCACTGCAGGCTGTAGGCTTGTCGGAAGAGGTGAGTCTTCAGGTTCTTTTTGAAAGTTTTTATGGTAGGCGAGAGTCTGATGTGCTGGGGTAGAGCGTTCCAGAGTATGGGGGAAGCACGGGAGAAGTCTTGGATGCGGTTGTGGGAAGAAGAGATGAGAGGGGAGTAGAGAAGGAGGTCTTGAGAGGATCGGAGGTTGCGTGTTGGTAGGTACCGGGAGATCATGTCACAGATGTATGGAGGAGATAGGTTGTGGATGGCTTTGTAGGTCATTGTGAGGGTTTTGAACTGGAGTCTCTGGGCGATAGGAAACCAGTGAAGGGCTTGGCATAGGGGAGAGGCTGGGGAATAGCGGGGAGACAGGTAGATTAGTCGAGCAGCAGAGTGTAGAATCAATTGGAGTGGTGCCAGAGTGCTAGAGGGGAGTCCAGAGAGTAGGAAGTTGCAGTAGTCGAGGCGGGAGATGATAAGGGCATGCACTAGTGTTTTTGTGGTGTCACGGTCAAGGAATGCGCGGATCCGGGAAATGTTTTTGAGATTGAGGCGGCAGGAGGAGGCAAGGGCTTGGATATGTGGCTTGAAAGAGAGGGCAGAGTCGAGGATCACCCCGAGGCACCGGGCGTGTGGGACTGGGGAAAGTGAGCAGCCATTGACATTGATGGATAGGTCTGGTGGAGGGGTAGAGTGAGATGGGGGAAAGATGATGAATTCTGTTTTGTCCATGTTCAGTTGTAGAAAGCGAGCAGAAAAGAAGGCTGAAATAGCAGACAGACAGTGTGGGATTTTGGTAAGTAAGGAGGTGAGGTCAGGTCCGGATAGGTAGATCTGCGTGTCATCAGCATAGAGATGGTACTGCATACCGTGGGATTCTATGAGCTGTCCCAGACCGAAGGTGTAGATGGAGAAGAGTAGGGGTCCTAGAACAGAGCCTTGAGGAACACCGACTGACAAGGGGCGAGGTGAGGAGGTGGTGTGGCGGAGTGAGACACTGAATGTCCGATCTGTCAGATATGATGAGATCCAGGAAAGGGCCAAGTCTGTGATGCCAAGAGATGAGAGGATTTGTAGCAGAAGGCAGTGGTCCACAGTGTCAAAGGCAGAAGACAGGTCCAGGAGAAGGAGGACAGAGTAGTGTCGCTTGTTCCTGGCAGTTAGTAGGTCATTGGTGACTTTAGTTAGGGCAGTTTCAGTTGAGTGATGGGAACGGAAGCCAGATTGTAATCGATCAAAGAGGGAGCAGGAGGAGAGGTGAGAGGACAGTTCAAGATGGATGTGTTGCTCCAGCAATTTGGAGGCATAAGGAAGAAGAGTGTTGTGAACTCTGTTTTCAGGCTCCCTCTTGTGGTCACAGATGGTATTGTGTGACTTTTGTTTTGGGCTCCCCCTGGTGGCTTTGTTTGTTATCCTGCGGGTCTGTGGCTATCAGCTGCCTTGTTATTCACTTGGGAGTTTCCTATTTAGCTCTGTTCCACTTCCACTTGTTGCCGGCTGTCAATGTACTCAGTGCTATTCTGATTACTCCTGATTATCTTCGGTTTCAGTCTCTTCAGGAGAAGCTAAGTTCTGTTTAATTATTTTTTACTCATCAGTCTGCAATATGATTTCTGTGTATGATGAGTTTAGTCCAGCTTGCTAATATGTGATTTCTTCTGCTGGTTTGCTCTGGGGTACAGAGTTGCTTTCCCCGCACCGTTAGTTGGTGTGGGGGCTCGAGCGATCTCTGCGTGGATATTTTTGAATAGGGTTTTTAATTGACCGCACAGCTCCCTTCCTATTTTCTGCTTTCTAGTGTTAAGCGGGCCTCATTTGCTAAATCTAATTTCATCTCTGCGTTTGTGCTTTCCCCTTGACTCACCGTTAATATTTGTGGGGGGCTATTCTATATCTTTGGGGTCATTTCACTGAGGCAAGTGAGGACTTTCGTTCCCTCTAGGAATAGTCAGTTTCTCAGGCCGTGAAGAGACGTCTAGGATTTTCAGGTACGTTCCACGGCTGCCTATAGTTGTTTGCGGATAGGATCAGGTTGCGGTCAATTCAGTCACCACTTCCCCAGAGTTTGTAGTCTGTTTAGTTATTTAGCTAGTCCTACTTGCGATCCTTGCCACTAGGATCATAACAGTACAGCCGGCCAGTAAAGTGTTAATTGCATGGCAGAAGCAGGAGAAAAGAAGCCTTGAGAATTTTTTTTTTTTTTTTGCCGTGTGTCTAGCTGCTGTGTGTCTAGCTTCTCTCCTCCTCTTAATCTTGGTGTGGCTCTGAACTCAACTGCTGATATGGATATTCAGAGTTTGTCCTCCAGTGTAGATCATCTTGCTGCAAGGGTACAAAGTATTCAGGATTTTGTTGTTCACAGTCCTATGTCAGAGCCTAGAATACCTATTCCGGAGTTGTTTTCTGGAGATAGATCTAGGTTCCTGAATTTTAAGAACAATAGTAAATTGTTTCTTTCTTTGAAACCTCGTTCCTCTGGTGATTCCGTTCAGCAAGTTAAAATTATAATTTCTTTCTTGCGTGGTGACCCTCAAGATTGGGCCTTCGCATTGGCGCCAGGGGATCCGGCATTGCTCTGTGTTGATGCATTTTTTCTGGCCCTTGGATTGCTCTATGAGGAACCTAATCTTGAGAACCAGGCTGAAAAAGCGTTGTTGGCCCTCTCTCAGGGGCAAGATGAAGCAGAGGTGTACTGCCAGAAATTTCGGAAATGGTCGGTGCTTACTCAGTGGAATGAGTGTGCCCTGGCTGCAAATTTCAGAAAAGGTCTTTCTGAGGCCATTAAGAATGTCATGGTGGGGTTCCCTACGCCTGCAGGTCTGAATGAGTCAATGACTCTGGCCATTCAGATTGATCGGCGTTTGCGGGAGCGCAAACCTGCGCACTATTTGGCGGTGTCTTCTGGACAGACACCTGAGTCTATGCAATGTGATAGAATTCTGACCAGAAGTGAACGGCAAAATTATAGACGGCAAAATGGGTTGTGCTTTTACTGTGGTGACTCAGCTCATGTTATCTCAGCGTGCTCTAAGAGAAAACAAAAGGTTGATAAATCTGTCACCATTGGTACTTTACAGCCTAAATTCATTTTGTCTGTTACCCTGATTTGTTCCTTGTCATCTTACCCGGTTAGGGCTTTTGTAGATTCAGGTGCTGCCCTGAGTCTGATGGACTTGTCATTTGCCAGGCGCTGTGGTTTTGTTTTGGAGCCTTTAAAATTCCCTATTCCACTAAGGGGAATTGATGCTACGCCATTGGCTACGAATAAACCTCAGTACTGGACCATGTGACATGACTCCTGTTCATCAGGAGGTGATTCGCTTTCTTGTGCTGCATAATTTGCATGATGTTGTCGTGTTGGGTCTGCCATGGTTGCAGACTCATAATCCAGTCCTGGATTGGAAAGCAATGTCTGTGTCAAGTTGGGGTTGTCAGGGAATTCATGGCGACGCTCCTGTGGTGTCAATTGCTTCATCCACTCCTTCTGAAGTCCCTGCGTTTTTGTCAGACTACCAGGAGGTATTTGATGAGCCCAAACTCAGTTCTCTACCTCCTCATAGGGATTGTGATTGTGCTATAAATTTGATTCCTGGTAGTAAGTTTCCTAAGGGACGACTTTTCAATTTGTCAGTGCCGGAGCATGCTGCCATGCGGAGTTATATAAAGGAGTCTTTGGAGAAAGGACTTATTCGCCCCTCCTCCTCCCCTCTTGGTGCGAGGTTCTTTTTTGTGGCTAAGAAGGATGGTTCTCTGAGACCTTGTATTGATTATCGCCTTCTAAATAAAATCACGGTCAAATTTCAGTATCCTTTGCCATTGTTATCTGATCTGTTTGCTCGCATTAAGGGGTCTAGTTGGTTCACCAAGATAGATCTTCGTGGTGCGTATAACCTTGTGCGTATTAAGCAGGGTGATGAATGGAAAACTGCATTTAATACGCCCGAAGGCCATTTTGAGTACTTGGTGATGCCTTTTGGACTTTCTAACGCTCCTTCTGTCTTTCAGTCTTTTATGCACGACATCTTCAGCGAATATCTGGATAAATTTATGATTGTGTATCTGGATGATATTCTGTTTTTTTCTGATGATTGGGAGTCCCATGTTAAGCAGGTCAGGATGGTGTTTCAGGTCCTGCGTGCCAATGCTTTATTTGTGAAGGGCTCAAAATGTCTTTTTGGAGTCCAGAAGGTTTCTTTTTTGGGTTTCATTTTTTCTCCTTCTACTATTGAGATGGACCCAGTCAAGGTTCAGGCTATTCATGACTGGACACAGCCTACATCTGTTAAGAGTCTTCAGAAGTTCTTGGGTTTTGCTAATTTTTACCGTCGCTTCATCGCTAATTTTTCTGGTGTTGTTAAGCCTTTGACGGATTTGACCAAGAAAGGTTCTGATGTTTTAAATAAAAGGAGTAAACCGGCACTAGGCTTCACTTCAAACACATCACGGTTTTTTAGAAACATAATTTGTTGCGGGTTATCTGAAATGTACAAGCAGCACTCCGGCGGCGGTGCTCCACTGAAGGAAATGTATATGAATAGTCCAGTAAAAAGGAAAAAAGTGGCACTCACCAGGAAAATGCTGTGTGGGTAATCGTCCTTTATTGCAGTTTCACCAAGAGACGAATTTTACATGGAGAGGCGGTTGGTACGTATGAGGGTGCGGGGAGTGAAGGGAGGACCCTCCTTCACTCCCCGCACCCTCATACGTACCAACCGCCTCTCCATGTAAAATTCGTCTCTTGGTGAAACTGCAATAAAGGACGATTACCCACACAGCATTTTCCTGGTGAGTGCCACTTTTTTCCTTTTTACTGGAAGGTTCTGGTGTTACTAACTGGTCTCCTGCGGCTGTGGAGGCCTTTCGGGAGCTGAAGCGCCGGTTTTCTTCGGCTCCGGTCTTATGTCAGCCTGATGTCTCTCTTCCTTTCCAGGTCGAGGTTGATGCTTCCGAGATTGGAGCAGGGGCTGTTTTGTCGCAGAGAAGCTCTGATGGCTCTGTGATGAAGCCATGTGCCTTCTTTTCAAGAAAGTTTTCGCCTGCCGAGCGGAATTATGATGTCGGTAATCGGGAGTTGTTGGCTATGAAGTGGGCATTTGAGGAGTGGCGACATTGGCTCGAGGGAGCTAAGCATCGTGTGGTGGTCTTGACTGATCACAAGAATCTGATTTATCTCGAGTGGGCCAAGCGGCTGAATCCTAGACAGGCTTGTTGGTCGTTGTTTTTCTCTCGTTTTGATTTCGTGGTCTCGTACCTGCCTGGTTCGAAGAATGTAAAGGCTGATGCTCTTTCTAGGAGTTTTGTGCCTGACTCTCCTGGAGATTCAGAGCCGGCTGGTATTCTCAGAGAAGGGGTGATTTTGTCTGCCATCTCCCCAGATTTGCGACGAGTGCTGCAGGAGTTTCAGGTGGATAGACCTGACCGTTGTCCACCGGAGAGACTGTTTGTCCCGGATAGATGGACCAGCAGAGTTATTTCCGAGGTTCATTCTTCGGTGTTGGCGGGCCATCCTGGAATATTTGGTACCAGAGATTTGGTGGCCAGGTCCTTTTGGTGGCCTTCCTTGTCGCGGGATGTGCGTTCCTTTGTGCAGTCTTGTGGAATTTGTGCTCGGGCTAAACCTTGCTGTTCTCGTGCCAGTGGTCTGCTGTTACCTTTGCCTGTCCCGAACAGGCCTTGGACGCACATTTCCATGGATTTTATTTCGGATCTCCCTGTCTCTCAGAGAATGTCTGTCATCTGGGTGGTGTGTGATTGTTTTTCTAAGATGGTCCATTTGGTGCCCTTGCCTAAGTTGCCTTCCTCCTCCGAGTTGGTTCCGCTGTTTTTTCAAAATGTGGTTCGTTTGCATGGGATCCCTGAAAATATTGTTTCTGACAGAGGATCCCAGTTTGTGTCTAGATTTTGGCGGATCTTTTGCGCCAAGATGGGCATTGATTTGTCTTTTTCGTCGGCCTTCCATCCTCAGACGAATGGCCAAACAGAACGAACTAATCAGACCTTGGAAACCTATTTGAGATGTTTTGTTTCTGCTGATCAGGACGACTGGGTGACTTTTTTGCCATTGGCCGAGTTTGCCCTTAATAATCGGGCTATTTCTGCTACTTTGGTTTCGCCTTTTTTTTTGTAATTCGGGGTTTCATCCTCATTTTTCCTCGGGTCAGGTGGAGCCTTCTGACTGTCCTGGAGTGGATGTTGTGGTGGATAGGTTGCATCAGATTTGGAATCATGTTGTGGACAATTTGAAGCTGTCACAAGAGAAGGCTCAGCGCTTTGCCAACCGCCGTCGCTGTGTAGGTCCCCGACTTCGCGTTGGGGACTTGGTGTGGACCAAAAAAGCAAAATGGGGGCACCACAGTCAGTGGGACTCAAACCTAGGCCCAAGGACCATTGTAAAGCATATAGAGAGAGAAAAGGATAGGCCTAACAAAGCGGGAGTCACCACCATATAAATAACAGGATAACAACTTTATTTAACACATATGCAAGAGACAGAACATTTAAAAACATTAAAAACAAAGGGATGTGACATATCCCTAAGTGAACCAAAAGGCCCATAATACGGCCACAGCACCGCACCACCCTCAAAAGGGTATTATTTACACATGCCCAAAATGATGAATAGCCTATCCTAAAAAATAGTTTGATGGCTTGAAATAATGGCTGAAAATAACCGGCTCCCCCAATGCTCACCAACACCAAATTGCAGAGGTAAGGTGCATGCCTAATGATGACATGCAATCTGGAAAAATACAAAAATGCACATAATCCTAAGCATTATATGTAACCAGACTTGGACAGCATATAATAAGCTGACATGGATGAAATACCCACCAGAAAATAAAGGACCATGACCTGGAGCACGAGGGTAAATAGAACAGCCAAAAGATTCCACAGAATGCTTACACGGGCATGTGCACCCTAAAGGAGGTTAAGTGCGGGCAGCAGACACCCAACGCGTGTCGCCACACTGCGGTGGCTTCGTCAGGGGTGATGTCTGCATGCCCTGCCTCCAGCTTAAATACAAGTCACAAATGACTTACCAATATTCAGCTGTGTGGGCGGCCAGAAGGGCCGCATGGAGCAGCGGTGATGGCGTCTGTTTACCTGCCGGGCCCGGCATGTGGTTACTGCGCACGCGCCGGCGTCCCAGAGCGGAAGTGTGAGCTCCGCTCCTGGTCGCCGTAGCAACGCGTACACAGCGGCAAAGAGCGCTTGCGCTAGGGGACTGAGATAAAGGACAAATACTGTGAAAACAGCAGGGGCCTGCCTAACATATTAATTTGCAGCGGAAAATCCTACCACTACTTGGCAGACCAAAAATCCATGGATAACCTTAATAGATAAAAGGAGAAAAAGTACACAGGAGTGCATAAAGATGAAAACGCAGCCCCCGACAGGGGAAACAAAAGGTGGGAAGGGAGGGGGGGGAAGGAAAGAAGAGAAGGAGGGGGGCCACATCGTGCACTCAATAGGCAAAAGGCACAGAGATCACACAATATGCCCTTAGAAGAGAATATGTAAGAAAGCATAGATAGGGCAGTAGAATGCCTAGTATAGGCAATCACTGAAAACAGAGTACATTGAGGGGCAAAAACATCACTTAAAACAATAAACATATAAACATGCTTTTAAACAGAGTAAAACAAAACAAAACAAAACGGGAGCAAAATATATGTCTTTGACCATGCTGTGAAATATACTAACAAAGTTATACCCACAGCTAATTGTCCATTTCATTGTTTATAAAAGCCGGTAAATAGTAGATCTTCATTAATGCCAAAGGGAATTACACAGTTCAGGTCAAAGATCCACTTGGATTCCCGTTTTAGAAGTTCAATAGTAATATTTCCACCCCTCATGTTCATATTCACTGATTCAAGTCCCAAAATCTTCGTGCCAGCCCACTGTGAATTATGTTGAGCCAAGTAATGTGCCGCTACTGATGTAAGGGTTTTCCCCTTTGACTTGTCCCTTTGTGCTGTAGAGATACTGGAGAAGTGTTGCTGCATACGTCTCCTGAGTTCCTGCGTGGTTTGGCCCACGTAGACCTTAGGGCAAGGGCACACCAACGCGTAGACCAAATTCCGAGTCCTGCAATTAAAGTAGGTCTTAGTGGGCGTCTGTGAAGACAAAAAAGGCACCATCACTTTTTCATCACGACTGGTAAAGGGGCAGATGCTGCAGTTACCACACGGAAAGGTGCCCCTGAGTCTAACCCCTCTACCCAGCCTAGTGACCGGCCGCTGGAAATGACTGTGGCTAAGTTGGTCCCTAAGACTTCTGGCCCTTCTGGCCACCAGATTAGGCTGGGGGGCAATGTGGGGGAGGAGTTTTGATTCACTCTGTAAGATACTCCAGTATTTGGACAGGATCCCCCGTAGGTCTTGCCACTGGTTATTAAAAGCTGTAATTATACCCAACGGCTTGTCACTGATCCTGTGCCTGCCCTGTAACAGGTCATCCCTATTGCTGTTATTGGCCGTCATGTAGGCCCGGGAAATAATCCGCCTTGGGTAACCCCTCTCTCGGAAGCGTGCAGTGAGCTCACGGGAATGTCTGGTAAACTCCTCGTGCTCACTGCAATTCCTCCTAATTCTTAAGAATTGACTCTTGGGAATACCATTTTTCAAATGCAGGGGGTGGAAGCTATCAAAGTGGAGGAGGCTATTTGTAGCCGTTGGCTTCCGATAAAGTGTTGTCTGGATATGTTGTCCCCTCACCTGCAATTTTAGATCCAAAAAGTCAATTTCCATCTGGGAGTAATGTGATGAAAGACGAATATTCCAAGGGTTATCGTTTAGAGCGCTCACAAATTCATTGCACAATTCCAGAGTGCCTGTCCAAATAAACACAACGTCGTCAATATAACGTGACCACTTCATGACATACTCAGAGAACAGTTCGAAACCATATACCCTTGTAGCTTCCCACCAACCCAAGGCCAAGTTGGCGTAAGAAGGGGCACAACGAGCCCCCATGGCCGTCCCCCTTACTTGCCTGTAGTAGACACGATCGAACACAAAGTAGTTTTGATCCAAAACAAAATGCAAAAGATCCAAAATGAACGAATCATGTCCTCTATCTCCCGTAGTCTTCAGGTCCAAAAAGTACGATACAGCACCTATACCCCAATCGTGTCCAATACACGTGTACAGAGACTCGACGTCAAGCGTGACAAGCCACGCCCCTGGCGGAATCTCAAGGTCCTGAAGTTGTAAGATAAGGGATGTAGAATCCTTGACATATGACTTGAGGGACACAACTATAGGTTGAAGAAAAAAATCAACATAAGTACACGGCTTTTCAAGCAACCCACCAATCCCAGAAACTATGGGCCTACCGGGAGGAGCCTGTAGGGATTTGTGCACCTTGGGAAGCATGTAGAAGGTGGGAGTCCTAGGGTATTGGTTGGTTAAGAAATCCCTTTCACGTTTATTAATGATACTACGTGTGAATGCAGCCTCCAGTAAGCGATTCAACTTGGCCTGAAAAACATAAGTGGGGTCTGAGGGAAGCACTTGGTAGCACTCAGTATTGCCCAATTGGCGCCTGGCTTCTTGGATATACAAATCAACAGGCCAAATGACCAAATTGCCCCCCTTATCCGCCTCGCGAATAACGAAGTCCCGATTGGAGCCCAGTTTAGCCAAAATCACCTGGTCCTGTTGACTGATATTTCTCCCCCTCGTACTATCCAGTTTGAGATCATGTACCTCTTTACACACGGCGTTGAAGAAACTCTGTACTGCCGGGAACAAAGTAAACGGGGGAGTGGCTTGTGAGGGAAGCCTTCCAGTGAACTTTCTTCTGGGCTGGCACTCCTCTCCCTCATCCAAAAGTTCTAGGAGATCCCTCAAAACGAGTCGGTCAGCAATGGGCAAGTCATCTAGAGCAGAGGGACGATGATACAAGAGTTTAAAGGTGAGCTGCCTGCAAAATAAATACACATCCTTGATAAACATAAATTTGTCAAGCCCACTGGTAGGGCAAAAAGAGAGCCCCTTTTCCAAAAGACTCTTTTCACGTTCAGAAAGGACATAATCAGATAGATTAATAATACGCAGCTTACCAGTGGTGCAAGGCGGATCTAATATTGGCGTCTCCTGGTCTGCCGCGTCTCCCTCTTGTATCTGGGTGACCATACTTTGCGATTCCAGACACGTCTCTGTTGGAGTGTGTCTCCTCCTCCGGCCCCTCCTCCTGCGCCTTCGACGTCGCTCGGCTCGGATGATAAAAAACCATCACTGGAGGGTATGTCCGACCCGCTAGCCATATTGCTTTCCGCCTGCTCCAGCCCATCGCCAGACCTCTTATTTCCTTTATGTGACCATTTGTAAGCACGGCCATTCCTGAAATCCATCTGATCCCTTTTAAATTTTTGTCTCTTCTTAGTGGTGATTTCTTTTTCAAAGCTATCCAGGGTGCTCTTGAGCTGACCCTGGAACGGTTCCACCATTGATTTATGGTCAAAGCCATGTAGTTTGTCCTCTAGTGCCTGTATTTTGTCTTTCAAAGACCTCAAAACCCCTTGATCGTGTCCAATCAGCATATCCAAAATTATAAAAGAGCATTTGGACAACCCCGACTCCCAGGTACTCTGAAAACCAGCATCAACCTCCCAGGCTGGAAATATTTGTACCCTGAGACCCCTAGGAATAATCCCCACACGCTTATACTCTTCCAAGGTTTTCAAATTCCACCAAGTTTTGGCGTATGCTTTATGCAAATTAACTAATTCCCTGGTCACCTGTTGAAAGTCATCTGAACCAGACCCACCAACAATGAGGCCAGAGATATCCTCTGAGAATAAATTCTTGGCCTGGCTACTCCATGCCGCCTCTCTGGCCGCCAAATCCATATTCCAAATATAGAAAAGAAGGAACAAATTAGCAAATGTCTAATAGCAATAATCAGCAATGTTAATAATCAGCAATATGACTCCACCGTGTGCCTACACCCAGAAAGTGCGGGCAAAAAGCAACCGCATGAAGAGACTGTGAACCAAAAAAGCAAAATGGGGGCACCACGGTCAGTGGGACTCAAACCTAGGCCCAAGGACCATTGTAAAGCATATAGAGAGAGAAAAGGATAGGCCTAACAAAGCGGGAGTCACCACCATATAAATAACAGGATAACAACTTTATTTAACACATATGCAAGAGACAGAACATTTAAAAACATTAAAAACAAAGGGATGTGACATATCCTTAAGTGAACCAAAAGGCCCATAATACGGCCACAGCACCGCACCACCCTCAAAAGGGTATTATTTACACATGCCCAAAATGATGAATAGCTTTTTGGTCTGCCAAGTAGTGGTAGGATTTTCCACTGCAAATTAATATGTTAGGCAGGCCCCTGCTGTTTTCACAGTATTTGTCCTTTATCTCAGTCCCCTAGCGCAAGCGCTCTTTGCCGCTGTGTACGCGTTGCTACGGCGACCAGGAGCGGAGCTCACACTTCGGGATCAGATGGATTTCAGGAATGGCCATGCTTACAAATGTTCACATAAAGGAAATAAGAGGTCTGGCAATGGGCTGGAGCAGGCGGAAAGCAATATGGCTAGCGGGTCGGACATACCCTCCAGTGATGGTTTTTTATCATCCGAGCCGAGCGACGTCGAAGGCGCAGGAGGAGGGGCCGGAGGAGGAGACACACTCCAACAGAGACGTGTCCGGAATCGCAAAGTATGGTCACCCAGATACAAGAGGGAGACGCGGCAGACCAGGAGACGCCAATATTAGATCCGCCTTGCACCACTGGTAAGCTGCGTATTATTAATCTATCTGATTATGTCCTTTCTGAACGTGAAAAGAGTCTTTTGGAAAAGGGGCTCTCTTTTTGCCCTACCAGTGGGCTTGACAAATTTATGTTTATCAAGGATGTGTATTTATTTTGCAGGCAGCTCACCTTTAAACTCTTGTATCATCGTCCCTCTGCTCTAGATGACTTGCCCATTGCTGACCGACTCGTTTTGAGGGATCTCCTAGAACTTTTGGATGAGGGAGAGGAGTGCCAGCCCAGAAGAAAGTTCACTGGAAGGCTTCCCTCACAAGCCACTCCCCCGTTTACTTTGTTCCCGGCAGTACAGAGTTTCTTCAACGCCGTGTGTAAAGAGGTACATGATCTCAAACTGGATAGTACGAGGGGGAGAAATATCAGTCAACAGGACCAGGTGATTTTGGCTAAACTGGGCTCCAATCGGGACTTCGTTATTCGCGAGGCGGATAAGGGGGGCAATTTGGTCATTTGGCCTGTTGATTTGTATATCCAAGAAGCCAGGCGCCAATTGGGCAATACTGAGTGCTACCAAGTGCTTCCCTCAGACCCCACTTATGTTTTTCAGGCCAAGTTGAATCGCTTACTGGAGGCTGCATTCACACGTAGTATCATTAATAAACGTGAAAGGGATTTCTTAACCAACCAATACCCTAGGACTCCCACCTTCTACATGCTTCCCAAGGTGCACAAATCCCTACAGGCTCCTCCCGGTAGGCCCATAGTTTCTGGGATTGGTGGGTTGCTTGAAAAGCCGTGTACTTATGTTGATTTTTTTCTTCAACCTATAGTTGTGTCCCTCAAGTCATATGTCAAGGATTCTACATCCCTTATCTTACAACTTCAGGACCTTGAGATTCCGCCAGGGGCGTGGCTTGTCACGCTTGACGTCGAGTCTCTGTACACGTGTATTGGACACGATTGGGGTATAGGTGCTGTATCGTACTTTTTGGACCTGAAGACTACGGGAGATAGAGGACATGATTCGTTCATTTTGGATCTTTTGCATTTTGTTTTGGATCAAAACTACTTTGTGTTCGATCGTGTCTACTACAGGCAAGTAAGGGGGACGGCCATGGGGGCTCGTTGTGCCCCTTCTTACGCCAACTTGGCCTTGGGTTGGTGGGAAGCTACAAGGGTATATGGTTTGGAACTGTTCTCTGAGTATGTCATGAAGTGGTCACGTTATATTGACGACGTTGTGTTTATTTGGACAGGCACTCTGGAATTGTGCAATGAATTTGTGAGCGCTCTAAACGATAACCCTTGGAATATTCGTCTTTCATCACATTACTCCCAGATGGAAATTGACTTTTTGGATCTAAAATTGCAGGTGAGGGGACAACATATCCAGACAACACTTTATCGGAAGCTAACGGCTACGAATAGCCTCCTCCACTTTGATAGCTTCCACCCCCTGCATTTGAAAAATGGTATTCCCAAGAGTCAATTCTTAAGAATTAGGAGGAATTGCAGTGAGCACGAGGAGTTTACCAGACATTCCCGTGAGCTCACTGCACGCTTCCGAGAGAGGGGTTACCCAAGGCGGATTATTTCCCGGGCCTACATGACGGCCAATAACAGCAATAGGGATGACCTGTTACAGGGCAGGCACAGGATCAGTGACAAGCCGCTGGGTATAATTACAGCTTTTAATAACCAGTGGCAAGACCTACGGGGGATCCTGTCCAAATACTGGAGTATCTTACAGAGTGAATCAAAACTCCTCCCCCACATTGCCCCCCAGCCTAATCTGGTGGCCAGAAGGGCCAGAAGTCTTAGGGACCAACTTAGCCACAGTCATTTCCAGCGGCCGGTCACTAGGCTGGGTAGAGGGGTTAGACTCAGGGGCACCTTTCCGTGTGGTAACTGCAGCATCTGCCCCTTTACCAGTCGTGATGAAAAAGTGATGGTGCCTTTTTTGTCTTCACAGACGCCCACTAAGACCTACTTTAATTGCAGGACTCGGAATTTGGTCTACGCGTTGGTGTGCCCTTGCCCTAAGGTCTACGTGGGCCAAACCACGCAGGAACTCAGGAGACGTATGCAGCAACACTTCTCCAGTATCTCTACAGCACAAAGGGACAAGTCAAAGGGGAAAACCATTACATCAGTAGCGGCACATTACTTGGCTCAACATAATTCACAGTGGGCTGGCACGAAGATTTTGGGACTTGAATCAGTGAATATGAACATGAGGGGTGGAAATATTACTATTGAACTTCTAAAACGGGAATCCAAGTGGATCTTTGACCTGAACTGTGTAATTCCCTTTGGCATTAATGAAGATCTACTATTTACCGGCTTTTATAAACAATGAAATGGACAATTAGCTGTGGGTATAACTTTGTTAGTATATTTCACAGCATGGTCAAAGACATATATTTTGCTCCCGTTTTGTTTTGTTTTGTTTTACTCTGTTTAAAAGCATGTTTATATGTTTATTGTTTTAAGTGATGTTTTTGCCCCTCAATGTACTCTGTTTTCAGTGATTGCCTATACTAGGCATTCTACTGCCCTATCTATGCTTTCTTACATATTCTCTTCTAAGGGCATATTGTGTGATCTCTGTGCCTTTTGCCTATTGAGTGCACGATGTGGCCCCCCTCCTTCTCTTCTTTCCTTCCCCCCCCTCCCTTCCCACCTTTTGTTTCCCCTGTCGGGGGCTGCGTTTTCATCTTTATGCACTCCTGTGTACTTTTTCTCCTTTTATCTATTAAGGTTATCCATGGCTTTTTGGTCTGCCAAGTAGTGGTAGGATTTTCCGCTGCAAATTAATATGTTAGGCAGGCCCCTGCTGTTTTCACAGTATTTGTCCTTTATCTCAGTCCCCTAGCGCAAGCGCTCTTTGCCGCTGTGTACGCGTTGCTACGGCGACCAGGAGCGGAGCTCACACTTCCGCTCTGGGACGCCGGCGCGTGCGCAGTAACCACATGCCGGGCCCGGCAGGTAAACAGACGCCATCACCGCTGCTCCATGCGGCCCTTCTGGCCGCCCACACAGCTGAATATTGGTAAGTCATTTGTGACTTGTATTTAAGCTGGAGGCAGGGCATGCAGACATCACCCCTGACGAAGCCACCGCAGTGTGGCGACACGCGTTGGGTGTCTGCTGCCCGCACTTAACCTCCTTTAGGGTGCACATGCCCGTGTAAGCATTCTGTGGAATCTTTTGGCTGTTCTATTTATCCTCGTGCTCCAGGTCATGGTCCTTTATTTTCTGGTGGGTATTTCATCCATGTCAGCTTATTATATGCTGTCCAAGTCTGGTTACATATAATGCTTAGGATTATGTGCATTTTTGTCTTTTTCCAGATTGCATGTCATCATTAGGCATGCACCTTACCTCTGCAATTTGGTGTTGGTGAGCATTGGGGGAGCCGGTTATTTTCAGCCATTATTTCAAGCCATCAAACTATTTTTTAGGATAGGCTATTCATCATTTTGGGCATGTGTAAATAATACCCTTTTGAGGGTGGTGCGGTGCTGTGGCCGTATTATGGGCCTTTTGGTTCACTTTGGGATATGTCACATCCCTTTGTTTTTAATGTTTTTAAATGTTCTGTCTCTTGCATATGTGTTAAATAAAGTTGTTATCCTGTTATTTATATGGTGGTGACTCCCGCTTTGTTAGGCCTGGGGACTTGGTGTGGTTGTCTTCTCGCTTTGTTCCTATGAAGGTCTCCTCTCCTAAGTTCAAGCCTCGGTTTATCGGTCCTTATAAGATTTTGGAAGTCCTTAACCCTGTGTCATTTCGTTTGGACCTCCCAGCATCGTTTGCTATTCATAATGTGTTTCATCGGTCGTTGTTGCGGAGGTATGTGGTGCCTGTGGGTCCTCCGGTTGAGCCTCCTGCCCCTGTGCTGGTTGAGGGAGAATTGGAATACGTGGTGGAGAAGATCTTGGATTCTCGTATTTCTAGACGGAGGCTTCAGTATTTGGTTAAATGGAAGGGCTATGGTCAGGAGGATAATTCCTGGGTTGTCGCCTCTGATTTTCATGCGGCCGATTTGGTTCGTGCCTTCCATGTGGCTCACCCTGATCGCCCTGGGGGTTTTGATGAGGGTTCGGTGACCCCTCCTCAAGGGGGGGTACTGTTGTGAACTCTGTTTTCAGGCTCCCTCTTGTGGTCACAGATGGTATTGTGTGACTTTTGTTTTGGGCTCCCCCTGGTGGCTTTGTTTGTTATCCTGCGGGTCTGTGGCTATCAGCTGCCTCGTTATTCACTTGGGAGTTTCCTATTTAGCTCTGTTCCACTTCCACTTGTTGCCGGCTGTCAATGTACTCAGTGCTATTCTGATTACTCCTGATTATCTTCGGTTTCAGTCTCTTCAGGAGAAGCTAAGTTCTGTTTAATTATTTTTTGCTCATCAGTCTGCAATATGATTTCTGTGTATGATGAGTTTAGTCCAGCTTGCTAATATGTGATTTCTTCTGCTGGTTTGCTCTGGGGTACAGAGTTGCTTTCCCCGCACCGTTAGTTGGTGCGGGGGCTCGAGCGATCTCTGCGTGGATATTTTTGAATAGGGTTTTTAATTGACCGCACAGCTCCCTTCCTATTTTCTGCTTTCTAGTGTTAAGCAGGCCTCATTTGCTAAATCTAATTTCATCTCTGCGTTTGTGCTTTCCCCTTGACTCATCGTTAATATTTGTAGGGGGCTATTCTATATCTTTGGGGTCATTTCACTGAGGCAAGTGAGGACTTTCGTTCCCTCTAGGAATAGTCAGTTTCTCAGGCCGTGAAGAGACGTCTAGGATTTTCAGGTACGTTCCACGGCTGCCTATAGTTGTTTGCGGATAGGATCAGGTTGCGGTCAATTCAGTTACCACTTCCCCAGAGTTCGTAGTCTGTTTAGTTACTTAGCTAGTCCTACTTGCGATCCTTGCCACTAGGATCATAACAGAAGAGATATATCGGGCGATAGCTAGACACAGAGGATGGGTCGAGGGAGGGCTTTTTGAGGATGGGTGTGATCTTGGCATGTTTGAAGGATGAGGGAAAGACACCTGTTGTGAGTGAGAGGTTGAAGAGGTGCGGTAGGGTTGGGATGAAGACCGTGGAAAGGTTAGGGATGAGGTGGGATGGGAGCGGGTCGAGCGTGCAGGTGGTGAGGTGTGATCTTGACAGGAGGGTGGAGAGCTGATCTTCTGTCATGGTGGAGAAGCTGGTTTTGGAGGAGCAGGGGTGAGCAGCTAAGAGGGGCAGTGGGCGCTGTGGGCCAAAGCTTTCTCTGATCGTATCGATCTTCTGTTTAAAGAAAGAGGCAAAGTCTTCAGCAGAAATGAGAGGGGAGGGAAGGGGTGCAGGGGGACGGAGTAGAGAATTGAAAGTGTTGAATGTTGTGAACTATACTCCTTGGCTCCCTCTTGTGGTCACTAATGATTTGGCACTTGGATTGTCTTTTACCAGGTTGGTACTCACCTGCTTCGTTAGGCTTGGGGTGTTGCTATTTAAACTTCCTGGATTCTCAGTCCAGTGCCTGGCATCATTGTAATCAGTTCATTTCTGTTTGCTCCTGTCTTCAGGTCCTGGTTCTTTGCAAGATAAGCTAAGTCCTGCTTTCTTATTTTTGATCATTTACATTGTTTATATTTTTGTCCAGCTTGTACAAAATGTGATTCCTGATATCGCTGGAAGCTCTAGGGGGCTGATATTCTCCCCCCACACCGTTAGTCGGTTTGGGGGTTCTTGGATATTCAGCGTGGATATTTTGCAGGGTTTTTGCTGACCATATAAGTCATCTTACTATCTTCTGCTATTAGTCAGTGGGCCTCTCTTTGCTAAAATCTAGTTCATTCTTACGTTTGTCTTTTCTTCTTACCTCACCGTTATTATTTGTTGGGGGCTTGTATTACTTTGGGGTCTTTTCTCTGGAGGCAAGAGAGGTCTTATTTTCCCTTATAGGGTTAGTTAGTTCTCCGGCTGGCGCGAGACGTCTAGGATCAACGTAGGCACGTTCCCCGGCTACTGTTAGTGTTTGTGCTAGGATCAGGTATATGGTCAGCCTAGTTACCACGTCCCTATGAGCTGGTATTTATGTTTGCAGACTTTGCTGTAATCTCTGAGATCCTTTGCCATTGGGATCATAACAGTATGCCAGGCCTATGAATAGTTAATGCATTGCAGAAGTGGGATTAAAAGAAAAGGAGTTCTGAGTTTTTTTGTTTTTTTTTCTCCTCTTTCTTCCTTCCCCTTTTTCTCAGGGTGGCTGTAAGCTTTGCTGCAGACATGAATGTTCAGACCTTGATTACTAGTGTGGATCAGCTTGCTGCACGAGTGCAGAGCATTCAGGATTTTGTTGTTAGCAGTCCTATGTCTGAGCCTAAGATACCTATTCCTGAGCTGTTCTCTGGAGATCGATTTAAATTTAGGAATTTTAGGAATAATTGTAAATTGTTTCTATCTTTGAAACCTCGTTCGTCTGGAGATTCAGCTCAGCAAGTTAAAATTGTTATCTCCTTTTTGCGTGGCGACACTCAGGATTGGGCTTTCTCGTTAGCGCCAGGAGATCCGGCATTGGCGGATGTTGATGCGTTTTTTCTGGCGCTCGGATTGCTTTATGAGGAGCCTAATCTTGAAATTCAGGCAGAAAAAGCTCTACTGGCTATCTCTCAGGGCCAGGATGAAGCCGAAGTGTATTGCCAAAAATTTCGGAAATGGTCCGTGCTTACTCAATGGAATGAATGTGCTCTGGCCGCAAATTTCAGAAATGGTCTTTCTGAAGCCATTAAGAATGTGATGGTGGGTTTCACAATTCCTACAAGTCTGAATGATTCTATGGCGCTGGCTATTCAGATTGATCGGCGTTTGCGGGAGCGCAAATCCGCTAATCCTCTGGCGGTGTTGTCTGAACAGACACCTGTTTCAATGCAATGTGATAGAAACCCCGATCCAGCAATGCAATGTGATAGAATCCTGACTAGAACCGAACGACAAAATCATAGACGACAGAATGGGCTGTGTTTTTACTGTGGTGATTCTACACATGTTATATCAGCATGCTCTAAACGCCTTACCAAGGTTGTCAGTCCTGTCTCCATTGGTAAGCATTTGCATTGTATTCCATTTGTCTGTGACTTTAATTTGTTCATTGTCTTCCTACCCTGTTATGGCGTTTGTGGATTCAGGTGCTGCCCTGAGTCTTATGGACTTGTCGTTTGCCAAGCGCTGTGGTTTTGTCCTTGAGCCTTTAAAAGTTCCTATTCCTCTCAGAGGAATTGATGCTACGCCACTGGCGGAAAATAAACCGCAGTATTGGACACAAGTGACCATGTGCATGACTCCTGAACATCGGGAGGTGATTCGTTTTCTTGTTCTGCATAAAATGAATGATTTGGTCGTGTTAGGTCTGCCATGGTTACAGACCCATAATCCTGTTTTGGATTGGAAGGCTATGTCGGTGTCGAGTTGGGGTTGTCAGGGAATTCATTACGATTCTCCACCGGTGTCTATTGCTACTTCTACTCCTTCAGAGGTTCCTGAGTATTTGTGTGACTATCAGGATGTATTCAGTGAGTCCAGGTCCAGTGCTCTTCCTCCTCATAGGGACTGTGACTGTGCTATAGATTTGATTCCTGGCAGTAAATTTCCTAAGGGACGATTATTTAATTTGTCTGTACCCGAGCATGCCGCGATGCGTTCTTATGTCAAGGAGTCTTTGGAGAAGGGGCATATTCGTCCATCCTCTTCCCCTCTTGGTGCGGGATTCTTTTTTGTGGCCAAGAAGGACGGGTCTTTGAGACCTGGTATAGACTATCTGCTTCTGAATAAAATCACTGTTAAGTTTCAGTATCCTTTGCCACTATTGTCAGACTCGTTTGCTCGGATTAAGGGTGCCAAGTGGTTCACCAAGATAGATCTTCGTGGTGCGTACAACCTTGTGCGCATTAGGCAGGGAGATGAATGGAAAACTGCATTCAATACGCCCGAAGGTCATTTTGAATACTTGGTGATGCCCTTTGGGCTCTCTAATGCTCCTTCAGTGTTTCAGTCCTTTATGCATGATATCTTCCGGAAGTATCTGGATAAATTTATGATTGTTTATCTGGATGATATTCTGGTTTTCTCGGATGATTGGGATTCTCATGTAAAGCAGGTCAGGATGGTGTTTCAAGTTTTGCGTGATAATGCTTTGTTTGTGAAGGGCTAAAAGTGTCTCTTTGGAGTGCAGAAGGTTTCCTTTTTGGGTTTTATTTTCTCCCCTTCTGCTGTGGAGATGGACCCAGTCAAGGTCCGAGCTATTCATGATTGGACTCAGCCCACGTCTGTTAAGAGTCTTCAGAAGTTCTTGGGGTTTGCTAATTTCTACCGTTGCTTTATCGCTAACTTTTCTAGCGTTGTTAAACCTTTGACGGATATGACCAAGAAAGGTTCTGATGTGACTAGTTGGGCCCCTGCAGCCGTGGAGGCCTTCCAGGAGCTGAAGCGCCGGTTTACTTCGGCGCCTGTTTTGTGCCAGCCTGATGTCTCACTTCCCTTTCAGGTTGAAGTGGATGCTTCTGAGATCGGTGCTGGGGCTGTTTTGTCGCAGAGAGGCTCTGGTTGCTCGGTGATGAGACCATGTGCTTTTTTCTCTAGGAAGTTTTCGCCTGCTGAGCGGAACTATGATGTTGGTAATCGGGAGTTGTTGGCCATGAAGTGGGCATTTGAGGAGTGGCGTCATTGGCTCGAGGGTGCTAAGCATCGTGTGGTGGTCTTGACTGATCACAAAAATCTGATGTATCTCGAGTCTGCTAAGCGCCTGAATCCTAGACAGGCTCGTTGGTCATTGTTTTTCTCTCGTTTTGACTTTGTGGTCTCGTACCTGCCTGGTTCGAAGAATGTTAAGGCTGATGCTCTTTCTAGGAGCTTTGTGCCTGACTCTCCTGGAGTCTCGGAGCCAGCTGGTATTCTTAAAGAGGGAGTAATCGTGTTGGCCATATCTCCTGATTTGCGATGTGTGTTGCAGAGATTTCAGGCTGGTAGACCTGACTCTTGTCCACCCGACAGACTGTTTGTTCCTGATAGATGGACCAGCAAAGTCATTTCCGAGGTTCATTCCTCGGTGTTGGCAGGGCATCCGGGAATTTTTGGTACCCGAGATTTGGTGGCTAGGTCCTTTTGGTGGCCTTCCTTGTCACGGGATGTGCGGTCATTTGTGCAGTCCTGTGGGACTTGTGCTCGGGCTAAACCTTGTTGTTCTCGTGCTAGCGGGTTGCTTCTGCCCTTGCCCGTCCCGAAGAGGCCTTGGACACACATTTCCATGGATTTCATTTCTGATCTTCCGGTGTCTCAAGGAATGTCTGTCATCTGGGTGGTGTGTGATCGTTTTTCCAAGATGGTCCATTTGGTACCCTTGCCTAAGTTGCCTTCCTCTTCCGATCTGGTTCCTTTGTTTTTTCAGAATGTGGTTCGTTTACACGGCATTCCGGAGAATATCGTGTCCGACAGAGGATCCCAGTTTGTGTCCAGATTCTGGCGATCTTTTTGTGCTAAAATGGGCATTGATTTGTCGTTTTCATCTGCCTTCCATCCTCAGACTAATGGTCAAACGGAGCGAACTAATCAGACACTGGAGGCTTATTTGAGATGTTTTGTTTCTGCGGACCAGGATGATTGGGTGACCTTCTTGCCATTGGCGGAGTTTGCCCTTAATAATCGGGCTAGTTCCGCTACTTTGGTTTCGCCATTCTTCTGCAACTCTGGTTTTCATCCTCGTTTCTCCTCGGGTCATGTTGAGTCTTCTGACTGTCCTGGGGTGGATTCTGTGGTGGATAGGTTGCAGCGGATTTGGAATCTTGTGGTGGACAACTTGAAGTTGTCACAGGAGAAGGCTCAGCGTTTTGCCAACCGCCGCAGCGGTGTGGGCCCCCGACTTCGTGTTGGGGATTTGGTTTGGTTGTCTTCTCGTTATGTCCCTCTGAAGGTTTCCTCTCCTAAGTTTAAGCCTCGCTTTATTGGTCCTTATAAAATTTTGGAAGTTCTTAACCCGGTTTCTTTTCGTTTGGATCTTCCGGTGTCGTTTGCCATTCACAACGTGTTCCATAGGTCTTTGTTGCGGCGGTACGTTGTGCCTGTGGTTCCTGCTGTTGAGCCTCCTGCTCCGGTGTTGGTTGAGGGCGAGTTGGAGTACGTGGTAGAGAAGATCTTGGATTCTCGTCTCTCTAGACGGAGGCTTCAGTATTTGGTCAAATGGAAGGGCTATGGTCAGGAGGATAATTCCTGGGTGGCCGCCTCTGATGTTCATGCGGCCGATTTGGTTCGTGCCTTCCATGCTGCTCATCCTGGTCGCCCTGGTGGCCTTGGTGAGGGTTCGGTGACACCTCCTTAAAGGGGGGGTACTGTTGTGAACTATACTCCTTGGCTCCCTCTTGTGGTCACTAATGATTTGGCACTTGGATTGTCTTTTACCAGGTTGGTACTCACCTGCTTCGTTAGGCTTGGGGTGTTGCTATTTAAACTTCCTGGATTCTCAGTCCAGTGCCTGGCATCGTTGTAATCAGTTCATTTCTGTTTGCTCCTGTCTTCAGGTCCTGGTTCTTTGCAAGATAAGCTAAGTCCTGCTTTCTTATTTTTGATCATTTGCATTGTTTATATTTTTGTCCAGCTTGTACAAAATGTGATTCCTGATATCGCTGGAAGCTCTAGGGGGCTGATATTCTCCCCCTACACCGTTAGTCGGTTTGGGGGTTCTTGGATATTCAGCGTGGATATTTTGCAGGGTTTTTGCTGACCATATAAGTCATCTTACTATATTCTGCTATTAGTCAGTGGGCCTCTCTTTGCTAAAATCTAGTTCATTCTTACGTTTGTCTTTTCTTCTTACCTCACCGTTATTATTTGTTGGGGGCTTGTATTACTTTGGGGTCTTTTCTCTGGAGGCAAGAGAGGTCTTATTTTCCCTTATAGGGTTAGTTAGTTCTCCGGCTGGCGCGAGACATCTAGGATCAACGTAGGCACGTTCCCCGGCTACTGTTAGTGTTTGTGCTAGGATCAGGTATATGGTCAGCCTAGTTACCACGTCCCTATGAGCTGGTATTTATGTTTGCAGACTTTGCTGTAATCTCTGAGATCCTTTGCCATTGGGATCATAACAGTTGAAAAGCTGTTTAGGGTTGTGAGACAGGGAGGATATGAGAGATGAGAAGTAAGTTTGTTTTGCGGCAGTGAGCGCGGACTTTTAGCTGGCGAGGGACTGCTTGTATGCGGTGAAGTGGTCAGCAGAGCTGGATCGCTTCCATCTTCGCTCAGCGATCCTGGAAGCCCGTCTCAGTTCTTTAGTCAGGCTGATCAGCCAGGGCTGCCTGTTGACTGTACGAGTTTTGCTATGCATGAGCGGGGCGGCCGAATTGAGTGTTGCCATTATTGTGGCATTATAAAAAGCAGTAGCAGCATCTGTGTCCTGAAGGGAGGCTATGTCGGTAAGAGGGAGAAGGGACTCAGAGAGTGATTGTAAGTTGAGATGTTTGAGATTTCTGCGAGGGAGTTCGTGGAGTGGGGGTTGCACACTAGGAGAGGAGAGGGAAGAGAATGTCAGTAGGTTGTGGTCAGACAGGGGGAGGGGTGAGTTAGTGAGATTAGTAAGGGAGCAGAGGCGGGTGAAGACGAGGTCCAGCGTGTGGCCATCTTTGTGAGTGGCCTCAGAGGACCATTGAGTGAGGCCAAAGGAGGCAGTCAGTGATAAAAGTTTAGAGGCAGCTGAGGTGGAAGTGTCAATCGGGATGTTAAAATCACCCATGATGATAGTGGGGATGTCAACAGAGAGGAAATGAAGTAGCCATGTGGTGAAGTGGTCGAGAAAGGTGGAGATGGCTAGTTCTGGGGGGCGGTAGATTACAGCCAGCTGGAGGTTGGAGGGGAATAGATGCGGATGGAGTGCACCTCAAATATACTATGTGGGCTGTGCTATATATTATGCCGGCTGTGTTATATACTATGTGGGCTGTGCTATATACTATGCAGGCTGTGTGGTATATCACATGGAATGAAAGTCGTCAAGGACAGGGTCCTCTCCCCTCTGTACCAGTCTGTCACTGTAAACTTGTTTACTGTAAACGATATTTATAACCCTGTATGTAACCCCTTTCTCATGTACAGCACCATGGAATTAATGGTGCTATATAAATAAATAATAATAATAATAATAATAATACTATGCGGGCTGTGCTATGTACTATGAGGCTGTGCTATATACTATGTGGGCTGTGTTATAAACTATGGGGGGTATATTATTTTCTATGGGGGAGACTGTGTTATACACTATGTGGCTGTGTTATATTCAGTACTATGGATGGTATATTATATTCTATGGGGAGGCTGTGTTATATACTATGTGGTTGTGTTATATACTATGGGGGGTACATTATATACTATGGGGAGGTGGCCTGTATTATATTCTATGGGGGCTGTATTAGATTTTATGAGGGAGGATTGCATTATACTCTTTGAGTACTGTGCCTGTACTAGACTCTGCTAGGTTTTAGGCTGCTTCAAGGTATTGCATGTGGTTGGTCATATGGAAGGGTCCATTCATGGGCACGTATGCTGTTTTGATATCTCCTCTCTAGTCCTCAGACCCATTGGGGTGTGCGGTCGACTATCTATTGTATGTAATTTCTAGTGTAATAAGCAGCTCTGCCTTCTGACAACTAGCTGTACATTGGACTATCATTTTTGTTTATCATACTGCATGAGGGTTTGTCATTGTACTGTGCTCAGTGACTGGCATGAGGGTCTGGTCAGAGGATTATTGAATTTCTAAGGTACTAAAATTTCATTGCTTTCACACGTATATGGGTTGCTTACATGAACTACGGTGTGACAATCACATTATGGCAATGCTGTCTATATAGGCACCCTACTGCAGGCTATTTTGCCACTATACCTAGGAGTCATGTGAGGTTGTAGGCTTATTGGGGGCTTGTTTACAGGGTACAAAACATAAACATGAGTAAAACAAGGCACACACAAGTACAGGAGGAGAGAGGACCCTGCCTGCGAGGGCTCACAGTCTACAGGGGATGGGTGAGGATACTCTAGGAGAGTCATGAAACCAGATACAGCTGACCGCACCACCAGGACGTCAGAGCCGACACACCGGACTCAGCAAGCATGGATTTCAGCCGGACAACAAGACCTCGGGTGCTCTCGCCAAGAAGATATAACAGTGCAATAATCCAGGCAGGAGAAAAAGCGGCAGCACTCAACAGTCTTGACTGCAAGTAATACTTTATTGACACATACTCTTCTGTCATGATTCCCAATGGCAGGGAAACATTAAAACACAAAGATAACAGATGAGCTCTGGGTGATGGAATCTCGAGCTGACCGTGAGCTAAATCTACCACACAACTAATAGTAGCCATGGAGCATACCTGATTAACCCTAGATGCCACGCGCCAGCCGGAGGACTAACTACCCCTGGTAGAGGAAGGAACAGACATGGCTTACCTCTAGGGAAATACCCCAAAAGATGATAGCAGCCCCCCACATGTAATGACGGTGAGTTTAGAGGAAAAGACATACACAGTATGAAGGTAGATTTAGCAAAGAGAGGTCCACTTACTAGATAGCAGAAGGATACAAAAGAGGACTTCACGGTCAACTGAAAACCCTATCAAAAAACCATCCTGAAATTACTTTAAGACTCCTGTGTCAACTCATGACACAGGAGTGGCAATTTCAGCCCACAAGAGCTTCCAGCTACAGAGAATAACAAAACTGCAAACTGGACAAAAGATACAAAACATAAGGACAAAGTCCACTTAGCTGATCAGCAGACTAGTAGCAGGAACATGCAACCGAAGGCTCTGGTTACAATGATGACCGGCAAGGAAATGACTGGAGAGCAAGGCTAATTAGGAAACTCCCAAACACTGATGGGAGCAGGTGAACTGAGACAGCAAAGACACACAAGTCACCAGTACCACCAGCAACCACCAGGGGAGCCCAAAAGCGGATTCACAACAGTACCCCCCCCCCTTAAGGAGGGGGCACCGAACCCTCACGAGAACCACCAGGACGATCTGGATGAGCCCTATGAAAGGCACGAACCAAATCCGAGGCATGAACATCAGAGGCAGTTACCCAAGAATTATCTTCTTGACCATAGCCCTTCCATTTAACCAGATACTGAAGTCTCCGTCTGGAAATACGGGAGTCCAGGATCTTCTCCACAACGTACTCCAATTCACCCCCTACCAGCACAGGAGCAGGAGGTTCAGTAGAAGGAACCACCGGTACCTCATACCTCCGCAACAACGACCGATGGAATACATTATGGATAGCAAAAGATGCCGGGAGGTCCAAACGAAAGGACACAGGGTTAAGAATCTCCAAAATCCCATAAGGACCGATGAACCGGGGCTTAAACTTAGGAGAAGAAACCCTCATAGGGACAAAACGGGAAGACAACCACACCAAGTCCCCAACACGAAGGCGAGGACCAACACGACGCCGGCGGTTAGCAAACTGCTGAGTCCTCTCCTGGGACAACTTCAAATTGTCCACCACTTGTCCCCAAATCCGATGCAACCGATCCACCACAGCATCAACTCCCGGACAATCCGAAGATTCCACCTGACCAGATGAAAAACGAGGGTGAAACCCTGAATTGCAAAAGAAAGGGGAAACCAAAGTGGCAGAACTAGCCCGATTATTAAGAGCAAACTCTGCCAACGGCAAAAAGGCAACCCAGTCATCCTGATCCGCAGACACAAAACACCTCAAATAAGTCTCCAAAGTTTGATTAGCTCGCTCCGTCTGGCCATTAGTCTGAGGATGGAATGCAGATGAAAAAGACAAATCAATTCCCAACCTGGAACAGAATGTCCGCCAAAATCTAGACACGAACTGGGTTCCCCTGTCAGAAACGATGTTTTCCGGAATCCCATGCAGGCGAACCACATTTTGAAAAAACAGAGGGACCAATTCAGATGAGGAAGGCAACTTAGGCAATGGCACCAAATGGACCATTTTAGAAAAACGGTCACACACCACCCAGATGACAGACATCTTCTGAGAAACAGGGAGATCAGAAATAAAGTCCATAGAGATGTGCGTCCAAGGCCTCTTCGGAATAGGCAAGGGCAACAATAACCCACTAGCCCTAGAACAACAAGGCTTGGCCCGAGCACAAACATCACAAGACTGCACAAAAACACGCACATCTCGAGACAGGGAAGGCCACCAGAAGGACCTAGCCACCAAATCTCTAGTACCAAAAATTCCAGGATGACCTGCCAGAGTAGAAGAATGAACTTCCGAGATGACTCTACTGGTCCAATCATCAGGAACAAACAGTCTACCAGGTGGACAACGATCAGGTCTATCTGCCTGAAATTCTTGCAAAGCACGTCGCAAGTCTGGGGAGACAGCAGACAAAACCACCCCATCCTTAAGGATACCAGCAGGTTCAGAATCCCCAGGAGAGTCAGGCTCAAAACTCCTAGAAAGAGCATCTGCCTTCACATTTTTAGAACCCGGTAAGTATGAGACCACAAAATTAAACCGAGAAAAAAACAACGACCAGCGTGCCTGTCTAGGATTCAGGCGCCTGGCAGACTCCAGATAAATCAGATTCTTGTGATCAGTCAAAACCACCACCTGATGTCTGGCACCCTCAAGCCAATGACGCCACTCCTCAAACGCCCACTTCATGGCCAAAAGCTCCCGATTACCAACATCATAGTTTCGCTCGGCGGCCGAAAATTTACGAGAAAACACACAAGGTCTCATCACTGAGCAATCGGAACTTTTCTGCGACAAAACCGCCCCTGCTCCGATCTCGGAAGCATCGACCTCAACCTGAAAGGGAAGAGAAACATCAGGCTGGCGCAACACAGGAGCAGACGAAAAGCGGCGCTTAAGCTCCCGAAAGGCCTCCACAGCAGCAGGGGACCAATCGGCAACATCAGCACCCTTTCTAGTCAAATCAGTCAAAGGTTTAGCAACGCCAGAAAACCCAGTTATAAATCGACAATAGAAATTAGCAAAGCCCAAGAATTTCTGAAGACTCTTAAGAGAAGTAGGTTGTGTCCAGTCACAAATAGCCCGAACCTTAACAGGGTCCATCTCAACAGAAGAAGGGGAAAAAATGTACCCCAAAAAAGAAATATTTTGAACCCCAAAAACACACTTTGAACCCTTTACACACAAAGAACTAGTCCGCAAAACCTGAAAAACCCTCCTGACCTGTTGAACATGAGACTCCCAGTCATCAGAAAAAATCAAAATATCGTCCAAATACACAATCATAAATTTATCCAAATATTCACGGAAAATATCATGCATAAAGGACTGAAAGACTGAAGGTGCATTTGAAAGGCCGAAAGGCATTACTAAATACTCAAAATGGCCCTCAGGCATATTAAATGCGGTTTTCCACTCATCCCCCTGCTTAATTCACACCAAATTATACGCCCCACGAAGATCAATCTTAGAGAACCACTTAGCCCCTCTTATGCGAGCAAACAAATCAGTCAACAAAGGCAACGGATACTGATATTTGACTGTAATTTTATTCAGGAGTCGATAATCAATACAAGGCCTCAGAGAGCCATCCTTCTTAGACACAAAGAAAAAACCAGCTCCTAAAGGAGATGAAGAAGGACGAATATGTCCCTTTTCCAGGGACTCCTTAATATACTCTCGCATAGCAGCATGTTCAGGCACAGATAAATTAAACAAACGACCCTTTGGAAATTTACTGCCAGGAATCAGATCTATGGCGCAATCACAATCTCTGTGGGGAGGGAGAGAACCAATCTTAGGCTCTTCAAAAACATCACGATAATCAGACAAAAATGCTGGAATCTCAGAGGGAGTAGATGACGAAATGGAAACCAAAGGTACATCCCCATGAGCCCCCCGACATCCCCAGCTCATCACAGACATTGTTTTCCAGTCAAGGACTGGGTTATGAGATTGTAACCATGGTAATCCAAGCACTAAAACATCATGTAAATTGTACAACACAAGGAAGCGAATCACCTCCTGATGGTCTGGAGTCATACGCATAGTCACTTGCGTCCAGAATTGTGGTTTATTACTAGCCAAAGGGGTAGAATCAATACCCTTCAGAGGTATAGGGACTTCCAGTGGCTCTAAATCAAACCCACAGCGCCTGGCAAAGAACCAATCCATAAGACTCAGGGCGGCGCCAGAGTCCACATAGGCATCCACAGTAATAACTGATAATGAACAAATCAAGGTTACAGACAGAATAAATTTAGACTGTAAAGTGCAAATAGACTTGTCAGCCTTCTTTGTGCGTTTAGAGCATGCTGATATAACATGAGCAGAATCACCACAATAGAAACATAACCCATTTTTACTCCTGTAATTCTGCCGCTCGCTTCTGGACAGAGTTCTGTCACATTGCATATTCTCTGGCGACTTTTCAGAATATACCGCCAAATGGTGCACAGGCTTGCGCTCCCGCAAACGCCGATCAATCTGAATAGCCATTGTCATGGACTCATTCAGACCTGTAGGCGCAGGGAACCCGACCATAACATCCTTAACGGCATCAGAGAGGCCCTCTCTGAAATTTGCCGCTAGGGCGCACTCATTCCACTGAGTAAGCACAGACCATTTACGAAATTTTTGGCAGTATATCTCAGCTTCATCTTGCCCTTGAGATAGGGCTATCAAAGCTTTTTCAGCTTGAATCTCCAAATTAGGTTCCTCATAAAGCAACCCTAAAGCCAGAAAAAAGGCATCCACATTGAGCAACGCAGGATCCCCTGGTGTCAATGAAAATGCCCAGTTTTGAGGGTCACCTCGCAGCAAAGAAATCACAATCTTAACCTGCTGGACAGGATCTCCAGAGGAGTGAGGTCTGAGAGAAAGGAATAATTTACAATTATATTTGAAATTCAGAAACCGAGATCTATCTCCGGAAAACACCTCTGGTGTAGGAATCTTAGGTTCAGACATCGGAGTATGTATAACAAATTCTTGTAAATTTTGAACCTTAGTAGCAAGATTATTTAAACCTGCAGCCAAGCTCTGAGGATCCATCTTTAAACAGGTGAGATCAGAGCCATTCAAGGATTAGAAGGAGAGAAAGGCAAAGGCTGTAATTAGAGCTGAAATACAACTGATCCAACTATGGAGCAAACATAGGAAAAAAAAAAAAAAAAACTCTACAGACTTCTTTTTCTCTCCTTTCTTCTGTCAGTAACTTTAACACAGGCCGGTCATACTGTCAGAATTCCCAATGGCAGGGAAACATTAAAACACAAAGATAACGGACGAGCTCTGGGTGATGGAATCTCGAGCTGACCGTGAGCTAAATCTACCACACAACTAATAGTAACGTAGAAAACACTTTATTAAGGTAAAAACACAGGTACACAGCATGGCAGGAAAACATCCCCTATACAACCCGCACACACATGTCATAAAGGGACCGGATTAAAATGCATAATTATTTACAGATCACCAAGATACCAAAATCCAAGTGGAAGACCTCAATCATATAGAAACATCTATGGTATCTGTGACCAGATAGATTAGCATCAGATAGTAAGAGTACATACCACAGTGGTGAAACACAGTACAAACGCACAGCAATCCGGTCCTCCCCGACGCGCGTTTCGGCGATTTGCCTTCCCCCCCTGAGGGGGGAACTGAGCCTTGGGGAACACTGACAGACAGGGGACGAGATGAGGAGGTGGTGTGGGAGAGGGAAACACTGAATGACCGGTCTGTTAGATATGATGAGATCCAGGATAGGGCCAAGTCTGTGATGCCACAGAGATGAGAGGGAGCAGGAGGAGAGGTGGGAGGACAGTTCGAGATGGACATGCTGTTCCAGTAGTTTTGAGGCATAAGGGAAAAGGGATATCGGGCGATAGCTGGACACAGAGGATGGGTCGATGGAGGTTTTTTTGAGGATAGGTGTGATTGATGTGTGTTTGAAGGATGAGTTGAAGATACCATTTGTACGTGAGAGGTTGAAGAGTTGTGTTAGGGTTGGGATGAAGACTTTTGCGAGGTTATGGATGAGGTGGGACGGGAGCGGGTCGAGCATGCAAGTGGTGAGATGTGATCTTGACAGAAGGATGGAGAGCTGATCGTCTGTCATAGTGGAGAAGCTGGCTTTGGAACAGGGCTGAGAAGTCAAGAGGGGGGGCATTGGGGGGCTGGGGGGCCAAAGTTTTGTCTGATGTTATCGATCTTCTGCTTAAGTGTATAATACTATATGGAGGACTATGGGGAATATTATGTTATATGGAGGACTATGGGGTGTACATTTTACAATATGGAGGACTGTGGTGCACATTATACTATGTGGCGGACTATGGGGTGTATTATACTAAACAAGCAAAATGCTGCATATTCGAGTGATTGGATTGTTTATGCCTGAACAAAAATCATTGTTCTCAGCAGCACATCGCCGGTGTAAACTGTAGATGTGCTGCTGATAACATGATACTGTATGGTAATCTGTTAGTGATCTATTAGTGATCATTCTGGCCCCATCATTCTTTCTCAGATGGTGGAAAGAGGCCGGGAAACAAGTGTTGAACAATTTCAATATTGTCGATCACACTTATTTAGCAGCCTGAGATCAGCACACATAAATACAACCGAAATGCTTCTGTGTGATGTGCAATATGTTAGCATTTGGGGCCCCATTTTAAACTTTGCCTAGGGCCCCACTTTGCCAAAAAACGTCCCTGGGTTCTTGTCTCTTTTTTTATGTTTATTATTTCTGACACATTTGCTTTCTGATCTTCACATAGACTGATCAATTGATAAAAAAAACAAAAAACGTTGCTTTGCTATTTGTTACCTTCTAGCAAACAACTGCAATGGTGTGAAATTGGATATGAAAAAGAACTAATAAAATCGTTTGAGCAGATTTGTGCCTAATGGTGTGCAGCTAAACCAGAACTTATTCTGCTTTCGAAGGTTACTCTCGAAAAATGGCTTAGACGGACAAAATAGAAATACTAGTTGCTTAGAAAAAACCTTGGTAATGGCTAGCCCCTCAGCTGAAATCTTCTATTCATATAGCTAAACCTATTCATCTACACAAATTACAGATTTGTCTTATTCTCCCAACTCCGTGCCCCGAGGATATCAATCTCATAGAGGCAGATCTAACTTTAATGGAAATCCAAGAGGCTATTAAGTATGTGAACCTTCTAAGTCCCCAGGCCCTGATGGTTTCTCAGCTCTCTAATAAAAAATGTTCTAATCTTCTAGGTTTTCATCTTGGCTCTCATTTTAACGCACTTAAATCTGACTCCACTCTAGGTCCAATCTGTACATTAGCTCAAATAGTCATGGTGACTAAATCTAATAAAAACGATCTTGATATAAACAATTTCCACTGTTTCTCGTTATTAACCCCTTAATCCCATGTGACCTACTATCCCGTCGAGGTGACCTGAGACTTAATTCCCAGGGACGGGATAGTACGTCATAGGTGATCGGCAGCACACAGCTGACATCTGACACTATATGCCAGGAGCAGTCACGGACCGCTCCCGGCACATTAACCCCCGAAACACTGCGATCAAACATGATTGCAGCATTCTGGCGGCATAGGGAAGCATCACGCAGGGCTCCCTGCGCGCTTCCTTGAGACCCTCGGAACAATGCGCGCAATGTGATCGCGTTGTTCAGAGGGTGTCCTACTTCCTCCTCCCTGCAGGCCCCTGATCCAAAATGGCCGCGGGGCTCCTTCCGGGTCCTGGAGGTGGCTTGTAAGCGACTGCTCAGAGCAGGCGCCAGCAAGCCTGGAGATCGCTGATCTGACACAGTGCTGTGCAAAGTGTCAGATCAGTGATCTGACACTATACTGTGATTAGTAAAAAAGTAAAAAAAAATGAAGATGTGTAAAAAAAAAGAAAAAAAAATCCTAAATAATGAAAAAAAAATATTGTTCCAATAAATACATTTCTTTATCTAAATATAAAAACCAGAAACAATAAAAGTACACATATTCAGTATCGCCGCGTCCGTAATGACCCGACCTATAAAATAGTCGCACTAGTTAACCCCTTCAGTGAACGCCGTAAAAAAAAACGAGGCAAAAAACAACGCTTTATTATGATACCGCCGAACAAAAAGTGGAATAACACACGATCAAAAAGACTGATATAAATAACCATGGTACCGCTGAAAATGTCATCTTGTCCCGCAAAAAACGAGCTGCCATACAGCATCATCAGCGAAAAAATTAAAAAGTTATAGTCCTCAGAATAAAGAAATGCAAAAATAATTTTTTTTTGTATAAAATAGTTTTTATCGTATAAAAGCGCCAAAACATAACAAAAAATGATATAAATGAGGTATCGCTGTAATCATACTGACCTGAATAATAAAACTGCTCTATCAATTTTACCAAACGCCGAACGGTATAAACGCCCCCCAAAAGAAATTCATGAATTGTTGGCTTTTGGTCATTCTGCCTCATAAAAATTGGAATAAAAAGCGATAAAAAAAGTCACGTGCCCGAAAATGGTACCAATAAAAACGTCAACTCGTCCCGCAATAAAACAAGACCTCACATGACTCTGTGGACTAAAATATGGAAAAATTATAGCTCTCAAAATGTGGAGACGCAAAAACAATTTTTTGCAATAAAAAGCGTCTTTTAGTGTGTGACAGCTGCCAATCATAAAAATCCGCTAAAAAACCCACTATAGAAGTAAATCAAACCCCCTTAGTTACGGAAAAATAATAAAATTAAAAAAACATATTATTTCTATTTTCCCATTAGGGTTAGGTTTGGGGCTAAAGTTAGGGTTAGGGTTGGGCTAAAGTTAGGGTTAGGGTTGGGGCTAAAGTTAGGGTTAGGGCTACAGTTAGGGTTGGGACTACAGTTAGGGTTGGGGCTACAGTTAGGGTTAAGGTTGGGGCTAAAGTTAGGGTTAGGGTTGGGGCTAAAGTTAGGGTTGGAGCTAAAGTTAGGGTAAGGATTGGGGCTAACGTTAGGGTTAGGTTTGGGGCTAATGTTAGGGTTAGGGCTACAGATAGGGTTGGGGCTACAGTTAGGGTTGGGGCTACAGTTAGGGTTGGGGCTAAAGTTAGGGTTAGGGTTGGGGCTAGGGTTAGGGTTTAGATTGCATTTACAGTTGGGATAAGGGTTGGGATTAGGGTTAGGGGTGTGTCAGGGTTAGGGGTGTGGTTAGGGTTATGGTTGGGATTAGGGTTAGGGGTGTGTTGGAGATAGGGGTGAAAAATAATAAAATTAAAAAAACGTATTATTTCTATTTTCCCATTAGGGTTAGGGTTGGGGCTAAAGTTAGGGTTAGGGTTGGGCTAAAGTTAGGGTTAGGGTTGGGGCTAAAGTTAGGGTTAGGGCTACAGTTAGGGTTGGGACTACAGTTAGGGTTGGGGCTACAGTTAGGGTTAGGGTTGGGGCTAAAGTTAGGGTTAAGGTTGGGGCTAAAGTTAGGGTTAGGGTTGGGGCTAACGTTAGGGTTAGGGTTGGGGCTAATGTTAGGGTTAGGGCTACAGATAGGGTTGGGGCTACAGTTAGGGTTGGGGCTACAGTTAGGGTTGGGGCTAAAGTTAGGGTTAGGGTTGGGGCTAGGGTTAGGGTTTAGATTGCATTTACAGTTGGGATAAGGGTTGGGATTAGGGTTAGGGGTGTGTCAGGGTTAGGGGTGTGGTTAGGGTTATGGTTGGGATTAGGGTTAGGGGTGTGTTGGAGATAGGGGTGTTTGGGATTAGGGTTGGGGGCATGTTCGGGTTAGAGGTGTGGTTAGGCTTGGGATTAGGGTTAGGGGTGTGTTTGGGTTGCTGTTTCAGTTAGAATTCGGGGGTTTCCATTGTTTAGGCACATCAGGGTCTCCAAACGCAACATGGCGTCCGATCCCAATTCCAGCCAATTCTGCGTTGGAAAAGTAAAACAGTGCTCCTTCCCTTCCGAGCTCTCCCGTGTGCCAGCACAGGGGTTTACCCCAACATATGGGGTATCAGTGTACTCAGGACAAATTGTGCAACATCTTTTGTGGTCCAATTTCTCTGGTTACCCTTGGGAAAATCAAAATTTGGAGGGCTATAAAACCATTTTTGTGGGGAAAAAATGAATTTTTATTTTCACAGCTCTGCGTTATAAACTGTAGTGAAACACTTGGGGGTTCAAAGTTCTCACAACACATCTAGATAAGTTCCTTGGGGGGTCTAGTTTCCAACATGGGGTCACTTGTGAGGGGTTTCTACTGTTTAGGTTCATCAGGCACTCTCCAAACGCGACATAAGTCCTCTTTTTGTGTCTGTGAGCTTTGTTTGATGTTTAGCGTTAGGACTGGCAAAATGTAAGGACCCTTGACGTGGGTTGCCAACTTATGTATTGTGGCCCCAATATAAACCAATACCTTACATACATTGCTATGTTTTTTTGCACTTTAACTTGCAGGGTGCAGTTAGACCAAGATGGCTCTGTAAACTGTAGGCCTCTGTTCGCACAGCATGCATTTTGTAACATTGGGCAGCCCACCTGTACGTGCGTTAGTAATAGGCTGTAAGCCAGATGCTCTGCATAGCCTGTGTGAATAATGCCACATACAGACTAGTATCCTTTATCTTTTTTGTGCACTAAAATACCAAACAGCCAACACTGGATTGAAAGTGGTTGCTTCATCGGCATTGTTGCACCTGTGTTTCAGCCATCATTAATCGGGTCTGCTGCACCCTGCCAGGGCATTTGTTTTGGAGGCCTGAGCAGGTAATCGTCTCTGCTTTCTTATCTGTGACTTTTTACATCAGGGGCTCTGCAACTGCAACGTGACGCCTGCAGACCAATCCATCTAAGTCTGCATTCCAAACGGCGCTCCTTCCCTTCCGAGCTCTGGCATGCACCCAAATGGTGGTTCCCCCCACATATGGGGTATCAGCGTACTCAGGACAAATTGGACAACAACTTTTGGGGTCCAATTTCTTCTGTTACCCTTGGGAAAATACAAAACTGGGGGCTAAAAAATTATTTTTGTGGAAAAAAAATGTTTTTTTTATTTTCACGGCTCTGCGTTATAAACTGTAGTGAAACACTTGGGGGTTCAAAGTTCTCACAACACATCTAGATAAGTTCCTTGGGGGGTCTAGTTTCCAATATGGGGACAATTGTGGGGGGTTTCTACTGTTTAGGTACATCAGGGGCTCTGCAAACGCAATGTGACCCCAGCAGAACATTCCATCTAAGTCTGCATTCCAAACGGCGCTCCTTCCCTTCCGAGCTCTGCCATGCGCCCAAATGGTGGTTCCCCCACATATGGGGTATCAGCGTACTCAGGACAAATTTAACAACAACTTTTGGGGTCCAATTTCTCCTGTTACCCTTGGGAAAATACAAAACTGGGGGTGAAAAGATCATTTTTGTGAAAAAATATGATTTTTTATTTTTACAGCTCTACATTATAAACTTCTGTGAAGCACATGGTGGGTCAAAGTGCTCACCACACATCTAGATAAGTTCGTTAGGGGTCTACTTTCCAAAATGGTGTCACTTGTGGGGGGTTTCCACTGTTTAGGCACATCAGGGGCTCTCCAAACGCGACATGGCGTCCTATCTCAATTCCAGTCAATTGTGCATTGAAAAGTCAAATAGCGCTGCTTCCCGTCCGAGCTCTGCCATGCGCCCAAACAGTGGTTTACCCCCACATATGGGGTATCAGCATACTTAGAACAAATTGTACAACAACTTTTGGGGTCCAATTTCTCCTGTTACCCTTGGTAAAATAAAACAAATTGGAGCTGAAATAAATTTTTTGTGAAAAAAAGTTAAATGTTCATATTTTTTAAACATTCCAAAAATTCCTGTGAAATACCTGAAGGGTTAATAAACTTCTTAAATGTGGTTTTGAGCACCTTGAGGGGTGCAGTTTTTAGAATGGTGTCACTCTTGGGTAGTTTCTGTCATATAGACCCCTCAAAGTGACTTCAAAGTGATGTAGTCCCTAAAAAAAAAATGGTGTTGTAAAAATGAGAAATTGCTAGTCAAATTTAACCCTTATAACTCCCTAACAAAAAAATTTTGGTTCCAAAATTGTGCTGATGTAAAGTAGACATGTGGGAAATGTTACTTATAAGTATTTTGTGTGACATAACTCTGTGATTTAAGGGAATAAAAATTCAAAGTTGGAAAATTGCGACATTTTCGCCAAATTTCGGTTTTTTTTACAAATAAACGCAGGTAATATCAACAAAATGTTAGTGCAGCACCCCAGAGTCCTGTTCGTTGCAGTACTGTTGCTCCGCCACTAAGGGGAGTGATGGTACGTCTGATGGCACTTAAGGAGTTCACCTGACCAGGTATCACAGTCACACTTTACACTTCACATTCTGGCCACCAGGGGGAGCAAAGGGTTCTATGTATTAGGCCACTCCTCACAATCTGGTAAAACTGGGGGCTGGATAGGAAGTTAGTCAGAAGCTGACTGGGTTGGAACCAGGCAACATCCTGTGGCAGGGGGTGTTGCAGGGGAAGATTCAGGGGGGTCTCTGTCAGGGGTGGGATCCTGACAGTGGCCTAGTGAACAGAACAGAACGTTACGGAGCCATGCCTGCACTCGAATGCGGTGGCATCCTAAGAAAGGAAAAGAAGCGAGGTTTATTGTGGAGAAGTGAGAAACGAGATTGCAGCAAAAAGGAGATAAAGCCAGTAGGAGTCATGCCGTAAGATCGAGGCAACATCCTACTGAGGCGCGTAGCCGGTGGCCGGAACGCCGAGGAAGTATTAGGCTCCAAGCAATACTTCAAACAGCGGCAGGACAGTTAATTTTAGGTTGGCTGTCTCACCTAAATCACCTAAGCAGACATAGGGGGCAATTGTGGGAGAGGGGCGACGCTAGGGTCCCGGAAGATCTCCAGGCCTACCTGTCATACGGGTGCGTCCTATCCATATCATCTGGGGGACGGAGAAAGAACATCAGAACAGATACGAACGAGTTGTGAGAGAAGATCATCAGAAACAGACACAACAGTTGTGAGGACTAGCCCGTGGTGCTCAGCAGGGAGGTACTACAACACACAGGCGCTAGAAGGTAGGCACTGATTTCCACCTGCAAAGGGACCTCTGGATGTGCATTCGGACCGGCCGGTCTCAGCCAGCCCTGTTAGCAGTGCTCTGGATTGAGGATCCTGAAGCCTTCAGTAAAGAGGTAAAGAGACTGCAACCCTGTGTCCTCGTTATTCATCGCGACCTGCACCACGCACCATCATCACATCTTTCATTGGACGCCCCTTAGCAGGGTCATGGACCGGGTCTAGCCACCGTGACAACCCCAGAACTGAGACCGAGAGGCCCCGTACCGAGTATCCCGCGGCCCTTGCGTCTGGGGGCGCTCCAACTTGGCGTCACGAACAGGATCTACTTAAGCCTGAAGAATCAGGTCATGTGTGCCTTGGAACTGTGTCTGAATTGTGCTTGAACTGTGACTCATTGCAAAGACTGTGTGTTGCTCTTTGCCGCCAAAAATGCCCGCCAAAACCGCCGCCATTACAGTGCTAAGAGGAGCGCAGGAGAAGAAGAAGGGTGTGGAGTTGGCGTACGCGAGCTGGAGAGCGCGAAAAACAATGGCCGCCCAGTCTGAATATTTCTGTATCCTGAGGACGTGTCCGTCAGCAGCTGAGACCTGACTCCTGATCTTCTATGGCGGGCGGAGACCGAAGAAACGAAACTATGACTCAGATGAGGTGGGACTGGAGACCAGAAAATGCCTGTGGAAAAGAATGGCCTCGCACCGACCCCCGTCGCCGGAGGACTACTCCGACATGCCCTCGTTGGAGGATCTCGACCCGCGGGAGCTGTCGATGGGGCATCCCATGCCTGAACGGTCCCCAGTCCATACACCTCCCTCAGGGGAGTGGAGTGGCGCCAGAGGAGTTACCTCAAGCATAGGTACTCAGTGCCGCGACTCCCAGGGAGGACGCCTCACCTCCGCACCTGACCCAGTTACCACTGTGACCACTGGTGCCCCGGTGGCCCCACCACCTGACCCCAAATTACCGGGGGGGCATGACCTCGGGCCCTTCCCTTGGGGAGAATATACTGTAGGAACCACCTGATCGTGGAGTTCCAGCGGGAAGTGGAGCGGGAAGCGCGAGGCAAACTGCTGGAGGGCTCCTTGCCGAAATGGGGCGTTGTGATCGTTTACCAG
The DNA here is from genome assembly GCF_051348905.1 of Ranitomeya variabilis. Classification (NCBI taxonomy): domain Eukaryota; kingdom Metazoa; phylum Chordata; class Amphibia; order Anura; family Dendrobatidae; genus Ranitomeya; species Ranitomeya variabilis. The sequence goes on from NC_135232.1 coordinate 779,164,839, forward strand.
CCCCAAGAGGGGAAAGGCTTTGTCCAAGAAATTGGAGAGGCCCTGAGAGTTCGCATCACCCGGGACGAGGTGGAACCCTGCCTGTGTGGAGACGGTGCCAAGTCCCTCCTGGCGCCGGGAGATGTGGTGACGTACCGCCGGCATCTCAAGGGCAGAAGTTGGTGATCCCGGGACATACAACGCTGTACAGCCGTCCTGGCGGTATCCAGAACCGAGGGGGAGGAGCTTGCCGCTGAAGCGGCTGCAGCAGCCTCTGCCGCCGCCAGCATCATCCACCGGCCCACGCAGACACTCATCGCGGGGCATGACCTGGTCGTGCAGAAGACCCAAACCCATGGAGTGTACCTGGCACCAGGAGTAGACTTGGAGTCAAACCTGCCTGGGCCACAGAGGGCCACCTGTCAGGTAAAGCCTCGGTGGAGGCCGCCAGAACAAGAGTAAGATCCTGATGCTCTGAAAATGTAAATAGTCAACTGTTTGTTTCCCCTGCTTTTGCTGCTTTAAACCCGACCAGGGTTATTCTTAAAGGGATCCTTTTGTTTACCCAGGATCCCTAATGCTTTTTATTTTTGCTCTTGTTTTTCTTTTATTTTTGCTTTTGTTTTCCTTTTTGCTTTTGTTCCACAATGTTACAAAGACTGCCGAATCATGGACGGTGAATGGTTCACAAACTGTATTGTAAATAGTTCGCACCTTCTTAAAGGTGCCCCTTACTGGTTTTACAAGAAGGAGAGCTTTGCGAAGAGACTGTTCCTGAGTACAGCATGGAAGCTCTTGCCTTAACTGGACTTGCAGATAGAGAGAGTCTGCATTACCTCAAAGGGACTTGGTTCCCTCTTAAAGGGAACATTCACTAGTTGCACTTGAAGTATAATGTTGTTTTAAAAGAAAGTAGATGGTAATAATGTTTTACATAGGAGTAACATGTAGTTAGTTAGATAGTTATAGAGAATGTTTAATAATGTTATTAGAGAATGAGGACAAGGAAGAGTTGAAAGCCGAGTTTCAATAGAGTAAACCCGTAGGGGTTAGATAGTGAGTCCTCCTGAGAGCCATAGAGAGATGGTTAATTGATCCTGTACTAAGAAAAGAGGCAATAGGCCTGGGCAGATAGACAGGCGGTCCTGCATATGAAAAATCAGAGAGTAAAAAGAAGAGTGTTGCACTTAGAAGAGAAAAATAAAGAAAAAGTTAATTTATATTTTAGAGTTTTATAGTAAGCCTTTAGTGGGTTCAGCTTATATGCCCTTAAAGGAAAAGTTAAATTATTGTTCAGAATTTGCACTTAGTAGAATACCCGGCTGGGTAATGGAAGTTATTTATAGTATGCTATTTAAAATATTTAACCATGTTTTGTTTGTAACGTTCAAGAGTCCTCAACTCCCATAAAGGGAAGCACTGTTATAATTACTTGTTCATAGCATTTTCAAAATTTGTATGTCTTTTGCTGACATGTATTGTTGTTTTCTTCCCAGTCTGGGAGTACTGGATTTAACCGGGGGGGAGTGCAGCGCCCCAGAGTCCTGGTTGTTGCAGTACGGTTTCTCCACCACTAAGGGGAGTGATGGTACGTCTGATGGCACTTAAGGAGTTCACCTGACCAGGTATCACAGTCACACTTTACACTTCACATTCTGGCCACCAGGGGGAGCAAAGGGTTCTATGTATTAGGCCACTCCTCACAATCTGGTAAAACTGGGGGCTGGATAGGAAGTTAGTCAGAAGCTGACTGGGTTGGAACCAGGCAACATCCTGTGGCAGGGGGTGTGGCGGGGGAAGATTCAGGGCAATCTCTGTCAGGGGTGGGATCCTGACAGTGGCCTAGCGAACAGAACAGAACGTTACGGAGCCACGCCTGCACTCGAATGCGGTGGCATCCTAAGAAAGGAAAAGAAGCGAGGTTTATTGTGGAGAAGTGAGAAACGAGATCGCAGCAAAAAGGAGATAAAGCCAGTAGGAGTCGTGCCGTAAGATCGAGGTAACATCCTACTGAGGCGCGTAGCCGGTGGTCGGAACGCAGAGGAAGTATTAGGCTCCAAGCAATACTTCAAACAGCGGCAGGACAGTTAATTTTAGGTTGGCTGTCTCACCTAAATCACCTAAGCAGACATAGGGGGCAATTGTGGGAGAGGGGCGACGCTAGGGTCCCGGAATAACTCCAGGCCTACCCGTCATACGGGTGCGTCCTATCCATATCATCTGGGGGACGGAGAAAGAACATCAGAACAGATACGAGTTGTGAGAGAAGAACATCAGAAATAGACACAACAGTTGTGAGGACTATCCCGTGGTGCTCAGCAGGGAGGTACTACAACACACAGGCGCTAGAAGGTAGGCACTGATTTCCACCTGCAAAGGGAACTCTGGATGTGCATTCGGACCGGCCGGTCTCAGCCAGCCCTGTTAGCAGTGCTATGGATTGAGGATCCTGAAGCCTTCAGTAAAGAGGTAAAGAGACTGCAACCCTGTGTCCTCGTTATTCATCGCGACCTGCACCACGCACCATCATCACATCCTTCATTGGACGCCCCTTAGCAGGGTCACGGACCGGGTCTAGCCACCGTGACAACCCCAGAACTGAGACCGAGAGGCCCGGTACCGAGTACTGAGACCCCGCGGCCCTGCGTCTGGGGGCGCTCCATTACCAATATCATGAAGTACAATATATCACGAGAAAACATTGTCAGAATCATCAGGATCCATTGAAGCGTTCCAGAGTTATAACCTCATAAAGGGACAGTGGTCAGAATTGTAAAAATTGGCCCGGTCATTAACGTGCAAACCACCCTTGGGGGTTAAGGGGTTAATATTGATATTAAACTTCTGGTGAAAATTTTAGCCAATAGACTCATTCCTCAACTCTCTAATACATAGAGATAAAACATAATTTATCTCCAACCGCCAAGGTAGTGATAACACAGGTCAACAAAAAAATTTTTTTTTTCTGGTGTCCAAAATATTTTAATGAATTTGGGGTATTTGGGGACTGTTATTTCTGTGCAGTGCAAGTGCAAGGATTCAGTAAGCATAAGAAACGAAAATGGGAGTAACATGGAATCTGCAAGAAGGCCTGTCCCTCATTGTGAAGATGTGCCTGTACCTGTGTTTACCATAAATAACAGTCATCATGATGATTTTTTGGCTCTCTCCACACCATTGGAACACCAAATTTGAAGCTTTTTCTTTGTCCTTTGCTCCATTTTCGTAATAATTCGATACATGCTTTGCACACTATGTGTGGTGCCCAAAATTTGTCTTGGTCCCCAAGCATAACCCCAAAATAGGCAAAATACACTTTTTTTACGAAGTCTGTTATGTTTCTTCTATGTTTTGGCAGTGTGTATTCACCACAAATGTAACAGAATGAGTCTGGATCGTTAAGACAACTTCTTCTTGATGAGTTCATGCTTTTCACTGGAAAACAGACAACAACATAAAGTTAGTGCAAAAATCAAGCTATGAACAAACTTTTAGAACACTAATTAACACAAAACTATATTGAGAACTGCTCAGTTCAAGTACTAATCCAAAGAAATTAATGAGATGATGCGTCGCATTTACCAACAAGTGCTATAAATAAGATACCAAAAATCTCAAAAACTTGAGCCAATCTGGCAAAACTGATGACATATTCAGAATCAGCACCCCAAAAATACCCTAAATTCGATTAAATATCTTTGGCACCAAAAATGCTGTTGACCAGTGTAATAACTATAGAGTTATCCATTTAGCACACCTAGCCTCTATACTACAGATGAGCAAATAATTCAATGTTTGGTTCGGATTACAATCGCTGAATTTGTAATATTCACAGATTTATTCCTCGAATATTCGCCAAACATAGCCGAACGGCATTCAAGGCAATGGGAGGCAAAAGCAAACGCATGCACAACACCTTCTAACGGCTCCAAAAGCTGCCAAAACACATCATATGAGGGACAGACACCAGGAAAGAGGCCTCAATTTACTGACAGTACAAATTGTAGCATGGCACTGCAGCAATCAGCCAGGCATGAGGTATCGGGGTCTGGGCCAGCATTTACAGCTTTCAATTGAACATCACAATAGGTCGAGGTGGGTGAGGGATTGGTGTAGGACTCCAGTGTTGGGAGCCCTGATACCACATGCAACAGCTAACCTACTTTCATGCTCAGCCACACTCATATCAATTTTGCAGACTACTATTGTCAGAAAAATCTAAGGATAGTAACATGCATAGTTTATGCCACCAAAGGGGCATAAATTTCACGAGAGTATAAATAGTGTAATTGGGACCGACACGTCTTCCACTACAGCCAACTCAGCAGATGTAGACCAACAATGACTGTTCACATTTCCATAAATTTGTGTTAACTTCTGCAGCAGCAACAGCAGGCACAAAAGCCACACTAAATGTTGTGAGACATTAATGCAACATACTAAAAAATGCAGTATCACCTAGTCTGTACAGTCTGCGATTAGGGTGCAAAAGTCCTTGGAGATCCATGACTTGTTCATCTTGATGAAAGTTAGGCGGTCTACATTTTCAGGGGACAGCTGACTGCACTTATCCGTCAGGATACCACCAGAAGTGCTGAAGACACATTCTGAGAGAACGCTGGCTGCTGGGCATGATAAAACTTCCAATGCGGAGAGGCAAGCTCAGGCCACTTATCCATTTTGGAAGACCAAAATGTGAAAGGGTCCAAACCCTCCCTGATGGCATTGATATTCAGTTCTAGATACTCCAGAACCATCCTCTCCATTCGCTCACCACATGTAAGACTCTGTTCTGTTGGTGCACGAGCTGGTCTAAAAAAGTGTCTCACAGAAATTGATTTTTCCACTTACACCGCTGCTGCTGCGGCTAATGCCGGAGGTTGGAAATCTAGAGCTGCAATGCGAACTGTGTGCTTTACTGCTGTCTTGGGGAAAAACTCTCTTAAGGTTGTGTAAAAGCGTGTTTCGATACTCCAGGATTCCCGGGTGCCATTCCAGGGCGGGAAGCATCTGGCAAAATTCCTTTTGATAACGTGGATCTAACAGAGTGGCAACCCAGTAGTCAGCACTATTTCTAATCATAACTTTACGGGGATCATGTTGCAGATAGTGCAGCAAGAAGGCACTTATATGTTGGGCTCTAACATGAGGTCGAAGCCCATGCTGTGTTGGAGTCTGGGTAACACTAATGCTTCTTTGCTCCATCCCCTCCCACCAACCATGAACAACAGAGAGGGGAGGATTATCCTCTTCATCTCCTGACAGTTGTTTGTCCATCACCTCTTCCTCCCCCATTTGTTCCTCCGATCTTGCATCTTCACTAACAGTTTGTCTGTTATCACCAGAACCCCTCGATCACAGTAATCCACCCTCCCTGTGTGATGACAGTCTGTAACTTAGAGACAATGATATCCCTCCCGCATCCTCCTCTTCTTCTGGGACCACCATCTCCTCCCGCAGGCTATTCAAAGTCTGCTCCAGCAAACAGATGACTGGAATAGTGATGCTGATGACGGTGTCGTCAGCGCTAACCATCTTAGTAGCCATTTTGAAACTGTGCAGAAGGATGCAGAGGTCCTTAATCTGTGCCCACTTTGCAATTGTTATATGCACCACATCCGAACTGCCTTGGCCCAGGCTGTACGACATGACACATACCTCCCAACCGTCCCGGATCCCGCGGGACTGTCCTGATTTTGACAGTCAGCCCCGCGATCCCGGGCTGGACATTAGTTGTCCCGCACTACGCAAGGTTTGTTGCTGTTTTGTTTTTTTAAATTTTATTTTATAAAAGCTGGGTCACCTCCCGACCGCCCCCCGCCCCCGCCCGACCGCCTCCCACCCACCCTCCTTGAAGACGATACTCACCCTGCTCCAGCGATGCCTGGTTCCGGCTTCTGCAGCGCTCCTGAATGAGCTGTCACGTTGTACCGCTCATTAGAGTCATGAATATGCGCATATTCATTACCTATAATGAGCGGTATCACATGACCGCTCACGCAGGAAGAAGGTGCACTGCTGAGTCGGGAGTCGGGACAGAGCGAGAGGGATGGCCGCGCGGTGAGGAACAGGTAAGTATGAGGGATGGGGGGCAGGGTAGGGGGGATGAAGGAGGACGGTAAGCTGTGCCATTCAAGATGGGAGCGGGGGTTGGAGAGATGAGCCATGCATAGGGGGGGAATGAGCCATGCATACGGGGGGGGAATGAGCCATGCATACGGGGGGGGAATGAGCCATGCATACAGGGGGGGGAAATGAGCCATGCATACAGGGGGGGGAAATGAGCCATGCATACAGGGGGGGGGAAATGAGCCATGCATACAGGGGGGGAAAATGAGCCATGCATACAAAAGGGGGGAATATGAGCCAAGCATGGGGGGGGGATATGAGCCATGCATACAAGAGGGGGAAATATGAGCCATGCATACAGGGGGAGGGGGAATATGAGCCATGCATACAGGAGGGGGGAATATGAGCCATGCATACAGGAGGGGGGAATATGAGCCATGCATACAGGGGGAGGGGGAATATGAGCCATGCATTCGGGGAGGAATATGAGCCATGCATACAGGAGGGGGGAACATGAGCCATGCATAAAGGGGGAGGGGGAATATGAGCACTGTGTGGCCATTATACAGTATGGTGCATCATGTGTGGTCATTATACAGTATGGAGAATCATGTGGGGCCATTATACAGTATGGAGCATCATGTACGGTCATTATACAGTATTGAGCATCATGTGGGGCCATGATACAGTGTGGAGCATCATGTGCGGTCATTATACAGTATTGAGTATCATGTGTGGTCATTATACAGTATGGAGAATCATGTGCGGTCATTATACAGTATTGAGCATCATGTGGGGTCATTATACAGTATGAAGCATCATATGCAGTCATTATACAGTATGGAGCATCATGTGTGGTCATTATACAGTATGGAGCACTGTGTGGCCATTATACAGTATGGAGAATCATGTGCGGTCATTATGCAGTATTGAGCATCATGTGGGGTAATTATACAGTATGTAGCATCATGTGCGGTCATTATACAGTATGGAGCATCATGTGTGGTCATTATACAGTATGGAGCACTGTGTGGCCATTATACAGTATTGAGCATCATGTGCGGTCATTATACAGTATTGAGCATCATGTGTGGTCATTATACAGTATGGAGAATCATGTGCGGTCATTATACAGTATTGAGCATCATGTGGGGCCATTATACAGTATGGAGCATCATGTGCGGTCATTATACAGTATGGAGCATCATGTGTTGTCATTATACAGTATGGAGCACTGTGTGGCCATTATACAGTATGGAGCATCATGTGTGGTCATTATACAGTATGGGGCACTGTGTGGCCATATTTTTTGTTTATAATTATTGTATATGAAACAGTGTGATCAGCAGTGCTAAATGGGTGTGGTTGGGACGTGGATATGGGTGTGACTAATTATGAATGGTGTGGTCAGAGGCGTGGCCTAAAATTTGTCCCGGCACGCTTTGCGCGCCGCAAACTTTGTCCCTCTTTCCCGTCTTCAAAAGTTGGGAGGTATGCATGACATACTGCGTCAGGACTCGTTGCTGCCACAGTCGCTGCAATATGTGCAGAGTGAAATTCCACCATGTTGGCACAATGCATATCAACCTGTTAACTGGCATGGACAAAGACCTCTATGTTGATGCAAGCCAATTATCTCATGGGTGCGAATGTCAGAAATGAGCAAACAGCTTCCGTGCTTTCTGTAGCAGCTCACCCAGGCCAGGATAGTGGTGGAGAAAACGCTGTACCACCAGGTTGAGGATGTGAGCCATGCAAGGCACGTGTGTGAGCTTGCCTTGTCATAGGTTCACACCGTTATTGGACACGGCCTTCCCTGGATGCAGGTTCAGCGGAGACAGCCATTGATCAAACTCAGCCTGGACAGCTGTCCACAACTCTTCAGTTGTATGACTGCGATCTCCAAGGCATATTTATTTTAACACTGCCTGACTTCAAAGAGCCCTGGCTGCGCAGTACGGAGGTGGTGGGGATTCGCTCTGCACTGTTTGAATGTGTGTCTCATTAAGGCAGAGGTTGAGGGCACAGGTGGAGGCCCTAGAGGAGATGGAGGGGGAGAAGCAGTGGAGGAAGTGTTAAATGTAGAGGTTTGTCCTGCAAGCCTTGGAGATTTCAAGACTTGTGGAGCAGCGCCTGCCCCCACAGCCACCAAAGTCACCCACTGCCCAGTCAGAGAGATGTAACGCCCTTGGCCATGCTTACTTGTCCAAGTGTCTGTCGTGAAATGCACCCTGGCAGACATAGATTTAGTCAAGGAACAGGTGATGTTGTCTGCGGCATGCTGGTGTAGCGCAGGCACAGCTTTATTAGAAAAGTAATGGCGACTGGGCAATTGGTACTCATGGACTGCGGCGGCCATCAACTTTCAGAAACCATGGCCAACAGATTGGAGATGGTATAGTTCAACATCTTAGCATTGTCATGCATAGGAGGAAACAATCTTTTACGTGACCACAACTGCAGTACCGGAGATGTTTCAGTGGATTGAGAAAGTTGTGGTGTGCTCGTTCTCTGAGATCGGTCAAAAACAGCAGACATGTCTGCTTCCGTTACAGCTGATGGCGGGCACTCAGTCAACGTGACTGCAGCAGATAAAGAACCCTAGGTTCTGCGGTCGAAGGCCTGCATCTCAATAGTTAGCACGGTAACAGAGGAAGAAGAAGAAGCAGCAGATGTGATTGATGGGGTGGCTGATGTGTTGTGTATCCGCTTTTAGGGCTCCCCTGGTGGTTGCTGGTGGTACTGGTGACTTGTTTGCACTTTGCAGCTTCTGTTCACCTGCTTCCATCAGTGTTTGGGAGTTTCCTATTTAGCCTTGCTCTCCAGTCATTTCCTTGCCGGTCATCATTGTAACCAGAGCCTTCGGTTGCATGTTCCTGCTACTAGTCTGCTGATCAGCTAAGTGGACTTTGTCCTTTTGTTTTGTACCTTTTGTCCAGTTTGCAGTTTTTGTAATTCTCTGTAGCTGGAAGCTCTTGCGGGCTGAAATTGCCACTCCTGTGTCATGAGTTGACACAGGAGTCTTAAAGTATTTCAGGATGGTTTTTGAAAGGGTTTTCAGTTGACCGTGAAGTCCTCTTTTGTATCCTTCTGCTATCTAGTAAGTGGACCTCTCTTTGCTAAATCTACTTTCATACTGTGTATGTCTTTTCCTCTTAATTCACCGTTATTACATGTGGGGGGCTGCTATCATCTTTTGGGGTATTTCCCTAGAGGTAAGCCAGGTCTGTTTCTTCCTCTACCAGGCGTAGTTAGTCCTCCGGCTGGCACGTGGCATATAGGAAGCCGTAGGTATGCTCCCTGGCTACTGTTAGTTGTGTGGTAGATTTAGCTCACGGTCAACTCGAGTTTCCATCACCCGAGAGCTCGTTCGTTACTTATATGTTTCTTACGTTCCCTTGCCATTGGGAACCATGACAGTATGACCGGCCTGTGTTAAACTTATTGGCAGAAGAAAGGAGAGAAAAAAGAAGTCTGTAAATTTTTTTTTTTTCTTTCCCTTTTTCCTCTATGCTTGCTCCATAGTTGGATCAGTTGTATTTCAGCTTTAATTACAGCCTTTGCCTTTCTCTCCTTATAATCCTTGAATGGCTCTGAGCTCACCTGTTTAAAGATGGATCCTCAGAGTTTGGCTGCAGGTTTAAATAATCTTGCTACGAAAGTTCAAAATTTACAAGATTTTGTTATACATGCTCCTATTTCTGAACCTAAAATCCCTACACCAGAGGTGTTTTCCGGGGATAGATCTTGGTTTTTGAATTTCAAATATAATTGTAAATTATTCCTTTCTCTCAGACCTCACTCCTCAGGAGATCCTGTCCAGCAGGTTAAGATTGTAATCTCTTTGCTGCGAGGTGACCCTCAAAATTGGGCATTTTCATTGGCACCAGGGGATCCTGCGTTGCTCAATGTGGATGCGTTTTTCCTGGCTTTAGGGTTGCTTTATGAGGAACCTAATTTGGAGATTCAAGCTGAAAAAGCTTTGATAGCCCTATCTCAAGGGCAAGATGAAGCGGAGATATACTGCCAAAAATTTCGTAGGTGGTCTGTGCTTACTCAGTGGAATGAGTGCGCCTTAGCGGCAAATTTCAGAGAGGGCCTTTCTGATGCCGTTAAAGATGTTATGGTCGGGTTCCCTGCGCCTACAGGTCTGAATGAGTCCATGACAATGGCAATTCAGATTGATCGGCGTTTGCGGGAGCGCAAACCCGTGCACCATTTGGCGGTATCTTCTGAAGAGACGCCAGAGAAAATGCAATGTGACAGAGTTATGTCCAGAAGCGAGCGGCAGAATTATAGGCGTAAAAATGGGTTATGCTTCTATTGTGGTGATTCTGCTCATGTTATATCGGCATGCTCTAAGCGTACTAGGAAGGTTGACAAGTCCATTTCAATTGGCACTTTACAGTCCAAATTTATTTTGTCTGTAACCTTGATTTGTTCATTATCAGTTATTACCGTAGATGCCTATGTGGACTCTGGCGCCGCTCTGAGTCTTATGGACTGGTCCTTTGCCAGGCGCTGTTGGTTTGATTTAGAGCCTCTGGAAGTCCCTATACCTCTGAAGGGTATTGATTCTACACCTTTGGCTTGTAATAAACCACAGTTCTGGACGCAAGTGACTATGCGTATGACTCCAGACCATCAGGAGGTGATTCGCTTCCTTGTGTTGTACAATTTACATGATGTTTTGGTGCTTGGATTACCATGGTTACAGTCTCATAACCCAGTCCTTGACTGGAAGGCTATGTCTGTGTTAAGCTGGGGATGTCGGGGGGCTCATGGGGACACTCCTATGGTGTCCATTTCGTCATCTATTCCATCTGAGATTCCGGCATTTTTGTCTGATTATCGTGATATTTTTGAAGAGCCTAAGATTGGTTCACTCCCTCCTCACAGGGATTGTGATTGCGCCATAGATCTGATTCCTGGCAGTAAATTTCCAAAGGGTCGTTTGTTTAACCTATCTGTACCTGAACATGCTGCTATGCGCGAGTATATTAAGGAGTCCCTGGAAAAGGGACATATTTGTCCTTCTTCATCACCTTTAGGAGCCGGTTTTTTCTTTGTCTCTAAAAAGGATGGCTCTCTGAGGCCTTGTATTGATTATCGTCTCCTGAATAAAATTACAGTCAAATATCAGTATCCGTTGCCTTTGCTGACTGATTTGTTTGCTCGCATAAGGGGGGCTAAGTGGTTCTCTAAGATTGATCTTCGTGGGGCGTATAATTTGGTGCGAATTAAGCAGGGGGATGAGTGGAAGACCGCATTTAATACGCCTGAGGGCCATTTTGAGTATTTGGTAATGCCTTTCGGCCTTTCTAATGCACCTTCTGTCTTTCAGTCCTTAATGCATGATATTTTCCGTGAATATTTGGATAAATTTATGATTGTGTACTTGGATGATATTTTGATTTTTTCTGATGACTGGGAGTCTCATGTTCAGCAGGTCAGGAGGGTTTTTCAGGTTTTGCAGGAGAATTCTTTGTGTGTAAAGGGTTCAAAGTGTGTTTTTGGGGTTCAAAAAATTTCATTTTTGGGGTATATTTTTTCCCCTTCTTCTATTGAGATGGACCCTGTCAAGGTTCGGGCTATTTACGACTGGACGCAGCCTACTTCTCTGAAGAGTCTCCAGAAATTCTTGGGCTTTGCTAATTTTTATCGTCGATTTATAGCTGGTTTTTCTGGCGTTGCTAAACCTCTGACGGATTTGACTAAAAAGGGTGCTGATGTTGCCAATTGGTCCCCTGCTGCCGTGGAGGCCTTTCGGGAGCTTAAGTGCCGCTTTTTGTCTGCCCCTGTGTTGCGCCAGCCTGATGTTTCTCTTCCCTTTCAGGTTGAGGTCGATGCTTCCGAGATCGGAGCGGGGGCGGTTTTGTCGCAGAAAAGTTCCGACTGCTCAGTGATAAGACCTTGTGCGTTCTTTTCGCGAAAATTTTCGGCCGCCGAGCGAAACTATGATGTTGGTAATCGGGAGCTTTTGGCCATGAAGTGGGCATTTGAGGAGTGGCGTCATTGGCTTGAGGGTGCCAGACATCAGGTGGTGGTTTTGACTGATCACAAGAATTTAATTTATTTGGAGTCTGCCAGGCGCCTGAATCCTAGACAGGCACGTTGGTCGTTGTTCTTTTCCCGGTTTAATTTTGTGGTCTCGTACTTACCGGGTTCTAGGAATGTGAAAGCAGATGCTCTTTCTAGGAGTTTTGAGCCTGACTCTCCTGGGAATTCTGAACCTGCTGGTGTCCTTAAGGATGGAGTGGTTTTGTCTGCTGTCTCTCCAGATTTGCGACGTGCTTTGCAAGAATTTCAGGCGGATAGACCTGATCGTTGTCCGTCTGGTAGACTGTTTGTTCCTGACGAGTGGACCACTAGAGTCATCTCGGAAGTTCATTCTTCTACTCTGGCAGGTCATCCGGGAATTTTTGGCACCAGAGATTTGGTGGCTAGATCCTTCTGGTGGCCTTCCCTGTCTCGAGATGTGCGTGTTTTTGTGCAGTCTTGCGATGTGTGTGCTCGGGCCAAGCCTTGTTGTTCTAGGGCTAGTGGGTTGTTGTTGCCCTTGCCTATTCCGAAGAGGCCTTGGACGCACATCTCTATGGACTTTATCTCGGATCTCCCTGTTTCTCAGAAGATGTCTGTCATCTGGGTGGTGTGTGACCGTTTTTCTAAAATGGTTCATTTGGTGCCATTGCCTAAGTTGCCTTCCTCATCTGAGTTGGTCCCTCTGTTTTTTCAAAATGTGGTTCGCTTGCATAGTATTCCGGAAAACATCGTTTCTGACAGGGGTACCCAGTTCGTGTCTAGATTTTGGCGGGCAGTCTGTGCCAGGTTGGGCATTGATTTGTCCTTTTCGTCTGCATTCCATCCTCAGACCAATGGCCAGACGGAGCGAACTAATCAAACTTTGGAGACTTATTTGAGGTGTTTTGTGTCTGCGGATCAGGATGATTGGGTTGCCTTTCTGCCGTTGGCGGAGTTTGCTCTTAATAATCGGGCTAGTTCTGCCACTTTGGTTTCTCCTTTCTTTTGCAATTCAGGTTTTCATCCGCGTTTTTCATCTGGTCAGGTTGAATCTTCGGATTGTCCTGGAGTGGATGCGGTGGTGGATCGGTTGCATCGGATTTGGGGACAAGTGGTGGATAATTTGGAATTGTCCCAGGAGAGGACTCAGCAGTTTGCTAACCGTCGTCGTAGTGTTGGTCCCCACCTTCGCGTTGGGGACTTGGTGTGGTTGTCTTCCCTGTTGTGAATTTGGATTCTGGGCTCCCCCGGTGGCCGCTTGTGGAATTGGACTTGTCATCCTCTTTCCTGTTTCACCTGATTCCATCAGTAGTGGGTGTCGCTATTTAAGCTCATTTCTCTGGTGGTTTCTTGCCGGTCAACAATGTTATCTGATGCCTCTCAGTGCTTGTTCCTGCTTCTAGACAACTACTAGATAAGTTGGACTTTTGTCCATGTTTTGTTTTGCCTATTTGTTCCAGTTCACAGCTGAAGTTTTGTTACTGTGTCTGGAAAGCTCTCGTTGATCAGGGATTGCTACTCTGGCGTTATGAGTTAATGCCAGAGTTTAAGGTAATCTCTGGATGGTGTTTTGTTAGTGTTTTTCTGCTGACCATGAAAGTATACTATCTGTCTTCTGCTATCTAGTAAACGGACCTCAAATTTGCTAAGACTATTTTCCTGCTGCGTTTGTTGTTTCATCTGAACTCACCGTCATTATATGTGGGGGGCTACTGTCTTCTTTGGAATATTTCTCTAGAGGTGAGCCAGGTCTTATATTTCCCTCTGCTAGCTATTTAGGTCTTAGGCCAGAGCTGGGCATCTAGCGATAAATAGGAAATGCTACCTGGCTATTTCTAGTTGCGCGGCAGGCTTAGTTCATGGTCAGTATAGTTCCATCTTCCGAGAGCTTGTCCCTCTATAGGCTTGCTATGATCTCTGCCTGCAGAGATCATGACACTTCCCGTTTTGTCCCTATGAGGGTTTCTTCTCCCAAATTTAAGCCTCGGTTCATCGGTCCTTATAGGATTTTGGAGATTCTTAACCCTGTTTCCTTTCGTTTGGACCTCCCGGCATCTTTCGCTATCCATAATGTGTTCCATCGGTCGTTGTTGCGGAGATATGAAGTACCGGTGGTTCCTTCTACTGAACCTCCTGCTCCTGTGCTGGTGGAGGGTGAATTGGAGTACGTCGTAGAGAAGATCTTGGACTCCCGTATTTCCAGACGGAGACTTCAATATCTGGTTAAATGGAAAGGCTATGGTCAGGAAGATAATTCTTGGGTAACTGCCTCTGATGTTCATGCCTCGGATTTGGTTCGTGCCTTTCATAGGGCTCATCCAGATCGCCCTGGCGGTTCTTGTGAGGGTTCGGTGCCCCCTCCTTAAGGGGATCATTAACACGCCATTGGTCAAAAGTAGAGTTGAGCGACTTTTACTTTTTTCAGATTGAGTCGGGTTTCGCGAAACCCGACTTTGTCAAAAGTCGAGTCGGGTGAAATCGGCCGATTATTGCGAAAAGTCGGGGGCCGACTGAAACACGAAACCCAATGCAAGTCAATAGGGAATCAAAGTCGGCAGTGAGTGGAGGACAGGAAAACACCTACAGTGCCCATTTTAATGCCAAAAACATAAATTCTTATTACTTAAGCTTGTCAATCTTAATTTACTTTATAATAATAGTTAGGCATTGAAAACTGGGGGTCATTTGGCTAAAGTTGTGGGGGGTAGGGCTGGCTCAAGATTTTCGTGGGCCCAGGAAACGCGGAATACGTCACGGCGGTGGAGCAGGGAGAGGTAAGTATTTCAACTTTGCAAGTGCTGTGATCCTGAGCAAACAGGGGGGGCTGTCATGATCTCAATGGCAAGAGAACATAGCATAAGCATATATAGGAACTAGCTCTTGGAAGATGGGAACTGAGCTGACCATGAACTAAACCTAACGCACAACTAGCAGTGGCCGGGTAGCATGCCTACGTTGATTCTAGATGCCCAGCACCAGCCGGAGGACTAAATAAAACTAGCAGAGGAAAATATTAGTCCTAGCTCACCTCTAGAGAAATACCCCGAAAGGAGACAGAGGCCCCCCACATGTATTGGCGGTGAGTTGAGATGAAATAACAAACGTAGTATGAAAATAGGTTTAGCAAATTTGAGGTCCACTTACTACATAGCAGAAGACAGAAAGGACACTTTCATGGTCAGCTGAAAACCCTATCAAAAACACCATCCAGAAATTACTTTAAAACTCTGGCATTAACTCATAACACCAGAGTGGCAATTCCTGTTCACAAGAGCTTTCCAGACACAGTAACGAAACTACAGCTGTGAACTGGAACAAAAATGCAAAAACAAACATGGACAAGAGTCCAACTTATCTAGTAGTTGTCTAGGAGCAGGAACAAGCACAGAGAGGCTTCTGATAACATTGTTGACCGGCAAGCAACTAACAGAGCAGCAAGGTTATATAGCGACTCCCACATCTTGATGGGAACAGGTGAACAGAGAAGATGAAGACACCAGTTCAATTCCACCAGTAGCCACCGGGGGAGCCCAGAATCCAAATTCACAACAGTACCCCCCCCTCAAGGAGGGGGCACCGAACCCTCACCAGAACCACCAGGGCGATCAGGATGGGCCCTATGAAAGGCACGAACCAGATCGGAGGCATGAACATCAGATGCATTCACCCAAGAATTATCCTCCTGGCCATATCCCTTCCACTTGACCAGATACTGGAGTCTCCGTCTGGAAACACGAGAGTCTAAGATTTTCTCCACAATGTACTCCAACTCACCCTCAACCAACACCGGAGCAGGAGGCTCAACGGAAGGCACAATCGGTACCTCATACCTGCGCAATAATGACCGATGAAAAACGTTATGAATAGAAAAGGATGCAGGGAGGTCCAAACGGAAGGAAACAGGGTTAAGAATCTCCAATATCTTATACGGGCCGATAAACCGAGGCTTAAACTTAGGAGAAGAGACCCTCATAGGGACAAAACGAGAAGACAACCACACCAAATCCCCAACAGAAAGCCGAGGACCAACACGACGGTGGCAGTTGGCAAAAAGCTGAGTCTTCTCCTGGGACAACCTCAAATTGTCCACCACCTGCCCCCAGATCTGATGCAATCTCTCCACCACAGCATCCACTCCAGGACAATCCGAAGATTCCACCTGACCAGAGGAAAATCGAGGATGAAACCCCGAATTACAGAAAAACGGGGACACCAAAGTGGCAGAGCTGGCCCGATTATTGAGAGCGAACTCCGCCAATGGCAAAAAAGCAACCCAATCATCCTGGTCAGCAGACACAAAACACCTCAGATATGTCTCCAGGGTCTGATTAATCCGCTCGGTCTGGCCATTCGTCTGAGGATGGAAAGCGGACGAAAAAGATAAATCTATGCCCATCCTAGCACAGAATGCCCGCCAAAATCTAGACACGAATTGGGTCCCTCTGTCAGAAACGATATTCTCAGGAATACCTTGCAAACGAACAACATTTTGAAAAAACAGAGGAACCAACTCGGAAGAAGAAGGTAACTTGGGCAGAGGAACCAAATGGACCATCTTAGAAAAACGGTCACACACCACCCAGATGACAGACATCTTCTGAGAAACAGGCAGATCTGAAATAAAATCCATCGAGATGTGCGTCCAAGGCCTCTTAGGAATAGGCAAGGGCAACAACAATCCGCTAGCCCGAGAACAACAAGGCTTGGCCCGAGCACAAACGTCACAAGACTGCACAAAGCCTCGCACATCTCGTGACAGGGAAGGCCACCAGAAGGACCTTGCCACCAAATCCCTGGTACCAAAAATGCCAGGATGACCTGCCAACGCAGAAGAATGAACCTCAGAGATGACTCTACTGGTCCAATCATCAGGAACAAACAGTTTATCAGGTGGGCAACGATCAGGTCTATCCGCCTGAAACTCCTGCAAGGCCCGCCGCAGGTCTGGAGAAACGGCTGACAATACCACTCCATCCTTAAGGATACCTGTGGGCTCAGAGTTACCAGGCGAGTCAGGCTCAAAACTCCTAGAAAGGGCATCCGCCTTAACATTCTTAGAACCCGGTAGGTATGACACCACAAAATTAAACCGAGAGAAAAATAATGACCAGCGCGCCTGTCTAGGATTCAGGCGCCTGGCGGTCTCAAGATAAATCAAATTTTTGTGGTCAGTCAATACCACCACCTGATGTCTGGCCCCCTCAAGCCAATGGCGCCACTCCTCAAAAGCCCACTTCATGGCCAAAAGCTCCCGATTCCCAACATCATAATTCCGCTCAGCGGGCGAAAATTTACGGGAAAAGAAGGCACAAGGCCTCATCACGGAGCAGTCAGAACTTTTCTGCGACAACACTGCCCCAGCTCCGATCTCAGAAGCGTCGACCTCAACCTGAAAAGGTAGAGCAACATCAGGCTGACGCAACACAGGGGCAGAGGAAAAACGTCGCTTAAGCTCCCGAAAGGCCTCCACAGCATCAGGGGACCAATCAGCAACATCAGCACCCTTCTTAGTCAAATCGGTCAATGGTTTAGCAATATCCGAAAAACCAGCAATAAATCGACGATAAAAGTTAGCAAAGCCCAAAAATTTCTGAAGACTCTTAAGAGAAGAGGGCTGCGTCCAATCACAAATAGCTTGAACCTTGACAGGATCCATTTCAATGGAAGAGGGGGAAAAAATATATCCCAAAAAGGAAATCCTCTGTACCCCAAAAACACACTTAGAACCCTTCACACACAAAGAATTAGACCGCAAAACCTGAAAAACCCTCCTGACTTGCTGGACATGAGAGTCCCAGTCATCCGAAAAAATCAGAATATCATCCAGATACACAATCATAAATTTATCCAAATAATCGCGAAAAATATCATGCATAAAGGACTGGAAAACTGACGGAGCATTAGAAAGACCAAAAGGCATCACTAAATACTCAAAGTGGCCCTCGGGCGTATTAAATGCGGTTTTCCACTCATCCCCCTGCCTGATTCGCACCAAATTATACGCCCCACGAAGGTCAATCTTAGAGAACCACTTGGCCCCCTTTATGCGAGCAAACAAATCAGTCAGCAACGGCAATGGGTATTGATATTTAACAGTGATTTTATTCAAAAGCCGATAATCAATACATGGTCTCAAAGAGCCGTCTTTTTTTGACACAAAGAAAAAACCGGCTCCTAAGGGAGATGACGATGGACGAATATGTCCCTTTTCCAAAGACTCCTTTATATATTCTCGCATAGCAGCATGTTCAGGCACAGACAGATTAAATAAACGACCCTTTGGGTATTTACTACCCGGGATTAAATCTATGGCACAATCGCACTCTCGGTGCGGAGGTAACGAACCAAGCTTGGATTCTTCAAAGACGTCACGATAGTCAGACAGGAACTCAGGAATTTCAGAGGGAATGGATGATGAGATGGAAACCACAGGTACATCCCCATGAGCCCCCTTACATCCCCAGCTCAACACAGACATAGCTCTCCAGTCGAGGACTGGGTTGTGAGATTGCAGCCAAGGCAATCCTAGCACCAAATCATCATGTAGATTATACAGCACCAGAAAGCGAATAATCTCCTGGTGATCCGGATTAATACGCATAGTTACTTGTGTCCAGTATTGTGGATTATTATTAGCCAATGGGGTGGAGTCAATCCCCTTCAGAGGAATAGGAGTCTCCAAAGGCTCTAAATCATACCCACAGCGTTTGGCAAAGGACCAATCCATAAGACTCAAAGCGGCGCCAGAGTCGACATAGGCGTCCGTGGTAATAGATGACAAAGAGCAAATCAGGGTCACAGATAGAATAAATTTAGACGGTAAGGTGCAAATGGAAACAGATTTACCAAGCTTTTTAGTGCGCTTAGAGCATGCTGATATAACATGAGTAGAATCACCACAATAGAAACACAACCCATTTTTCCGTCTAAAATTCTGCCGCTCGCTTCGGGACAGAATTCTATCACACTGCATACTCTCTGGCGACTTCTCAGTGGACACCGCCAGATGGTGCACTGGTTTGCGCTCCCGCAAACGCCTATCGATCTGAATAGCCACTGTCATGATCTCAATGGCAAGAGAACATAGCATAAGCATATATAGGAACTAGCTCTTGGAAGATGGGAACTGAGCTGACCATGAACTAAACCTAACGCACAACTAGCAGTGGCCGGGTAGCATGCCTACGTTGATTCTAGATGCCCAGCACCAGCCGGAGGACTAAATAAAACTAGCAGAGGAAAATATTAGTCCTAGCTCACCTCTAGAGAAATACCCCGAAAGGAGACAGAGGCCCCCCACATGTATTGGCGGTGAGTTGAGATGAAATAACAAACGTAGTATGAAAATAGGTTTAGCAAATTTGAGGTCCACTTACTACATAGCAGAAGACAGAAAGGACACTTTCATGGTCAGCTGAAAACCCTATCAAAAACACCATCCAGAAATTACTTTAAAACTCTGGCATTAACTCATAACACCAGAGTGGCAATTCCTGTTCACAAGAGCTTTCCAGACACAGTAACGAAACTACAGCTGTGAACTGGAACAAAAATGCAAAAACAAACATGGACAAGAGTCCAACTTATCTAGTAGTTGTCTAGGAGCAGGAACAAGCACAGAGAGGCTTCTGATAACATTGTTGACCGGCAAGCAACTAACAGAGCAGCAAGGTTATATAGCGACTCCCACATCTTGATGGGAACAGGTGAACAGAGAAGATGAAGACACCAGTTCAATTCCACCAGTAGCCACCGGGGGAGCCCAGAATCCAAATTCACAACAGGGGGCCCACTCGTTGGCACTGGCACAGGGCTCCTCATAGTCTGGCGGTGTGTTTGACGGCGGGTGGCGCCTCCCACTGGCAAAAACACTTTTGCGTACTATAAGGGGCCCTGTGCCAGTGACGTCACCAACGAGTATGCCCCCCACCTGATGAAGGAACCTGCACTTTCATCTGCACCTTCCTCTTTGTCCCCGTGTAAGGTGGTATAGTATGCGGGAAGGGGAACCTGACTTTCAGCAGGGTCAGATTCTGGCTGTGTAGAGTGCAAGGGGAATGTAGTGGTCTGGGTCAATGTACCAGCAGACTCATCTAGCAGTGGCTGGGCAATGGGTAGGATGAGGAGGAAACACAGATATAGGCCCAAATAATAAAGTAGGCTAAATGCAGTTCAAAATTGGTAACAGGACTAAACAGGCGGCATTGCTTTGTTCAGTGGCGGAAAACTGTAATGAGTGGCAGACACATGTAGTAGGCCCAAGTAATAAAGTGGGCCAAATTCAGTTCAAAATTGGTAACAGGAGTAAACAGGCAGCACTGCTTTGTTCAGTGGAGGAGAAAAGCAATGAGCGGCAGACACTGATAGTAGGCCCAACCAAACAAGTAGGCCAAATGCAGTTTAATATTTGACACAAGATGAAAATTGAGGCTCAGCTTTGTTCAGTGGAGGAGAAAAGCAAGGAGCGGCAGACACTGTTAGTAGGCCCAACCAAACAAGTAGGCCAAATGCAGTTTAATATTCGACACAGGATGAAAATTGAGGCTCAGCTTTGTTCAGCGGAGGACAATTGTAAGGACTGGCGCAGACAGACTTAGCAGGCCTAAAATAAAAAAGTAGGCTAAATGCAGTTCAAAATTGGTAACTGTAGTACACAGGCGGCATAGCTTTGTTCAGTGGAGGACAGCTGGATTGAGTGGCGCAGACAGACACAGGTAGTAGGCCTAAAATAAAAAAGTAGGCTAAATGCAGTTCAAAATTGGTAACTGGAGTACACAGGCGGCATAGCTTTGTTCAGTGGAGGACAGCTGGATTGAGTGGCGCAGACAGACACAGTTAGTAGGCCTAAAATAAAAAAGTAGGCTAAATGCAGTTCAAAATTGGTAACTGGAGTACACAGGTGGCATAGCTTTGTTCAGTGGAGGACAGCTGGATTGAGTGGCGCAGACAGACACAGGTAGTAGGCCTAAAATAAAAAAGTAGGCTAAATGCAGTTCAAAATTGGTAACTGGAGTACACAGGCAGCATAGCTTTGTTCAGTGGAGGACAGCTGGATTGAGTGGCGCAGACAGACAGACACAGGTAGTAGGCCTAAAATAAAAAATACGTAAGCTACTTATCGGTAGCGGTGTTTTTCAGGAACCCATGACAGCACCACAAGAGAGGGGATCCGCCCTTCAGGGACAGGAAACCTACAGACATAAAAGGGCGGCACCTTTCTCCCTCATCAGTTGGTTTACAGAGCATGAGAGGACCTCCTAGGTTAGTAGCATATAAACAATTTTAAAACATGGTACAATTCACCCAGTGAATAAACTTAGGACTTAATGGAAAGAAGTTGTTGACCCACACAAGAAGAGAGGGTAGGGAATATAAGGGTGCTGTCATGGTTTCCTGAAAAACACCGCTACCGGTAAGCAGCTTACGTATTTATTCAGTCTCCATGACAGCACCACGAGAGACTTTCAGAGAAGTAAAAGAGACTAGGGAGGGACAACTGCTTCAAGCACCCTTCTCCCAAACGTGAGATCGGAGGAGCTACCCAAATCTAGTCTATAGTGCTTAAGAAAAGTAGATAGAGAAGACCATGTGGCCGCCTTACAAATGTCTTCAATCGACATCTCTGATCTGTCTGCCCAGGAAGTAGCCATGGCTCGAGTGGAGTGAGCTTTTATACCTTCCGGGATCTGCACACGACCTGCTGAATAAGCCAAAGAGATTGCCTCCCTGATCCATCTAGCTAATGTGTTTTTGGACACTCTAAGTCCCTTTCTAACTCCCTGGAAGGATACAAATAGGGAATTATCTTTCTTACAAGTGTTAGTAACCGAAATATATTTAAGAAGACATCTTCTAACATCTATCGAATGGAATTTTCGGTCTTTATCATTAGTGGGGTTAGAACAGAACGAAGGTAGAACCACTTCCTGTAATCTGTAAAATTTTGAAGCTACTTTCGGAAGGTAAAGAGGATCAGGTTTCAAGCTAACTCTATCTTCTCTAAATTGCATATATGGAGGCTGTCTAGATAGGGCTTGTAGATCGCTAACCCTTCTCGCGGATGTGAGCGCGACTAAAAGGGCCGTTTTAAAAGATAGGATCTTAATCGGGACAGTATCAATAGGTTCAAATGGTGCTTCCATCAGAGCTGCCAGTACAAAATGTATGTCCCATGGATCCAATTTCTGCTTAATAACTGGCCTGGACCTAGTTGCAGCCTTGAAGAACCTAGATATCCAGTGATTGCTGGCTAACTTACTATTGTACAGCTCCCCCAGAGCCGACACTTGAACTCAGAGTACTTGTGGCTAAACCCATCTCTAAACCCCTCTGAAAAAATTCCAAAATTTTATTAATACAGAATTTTTGGCCAATATGTACCCCTGAGACCTCTTAAAAATGTCTTCCAAATTCTGACATAAATGTTTGTCGTAGACATCTTTCTACTCTTTAATAAAGTATTTACTAGCTCTCGAGAAAAACCCTTCGCTCTTAGTAATGACCTCTCAAATTCCACGCCGCTAGATGTAAATTGGCGACTCGTGGATGGAGAATTGGGCCCTGGGAGAGGAGATCTGGTATCTCTGGAAGAATCCAAGGCTGGGAAATGGACATCTTCCTCAGCCATGGAAATCATGACCTTCTGGGCCTGAACGGGGCTACCATGCTTACCCGGGCCCTGTCCTCCCGTATCTTCCTCAGAACTATCGGGATTAAGTTTAGATGGGGAAAGGCATAAACGAGATTGAAGTGCCATGAAATTAAGAGAGCGTCCACTGCATATGGGTTTTCCCTGGGGCTTAAGAAGCAGAATCGATGTAGCTGTCTATTTTCTTTGCTTGCGAAAAGGTCTATATCTGGGTACCCCCATAATTGTGCAATCTGATTGAAGATGGTCTGATTCAATGTCCAATCTCCCTGTCCGAGTTTGTTGTGGCTTAGATAGTCAGCCATGACATTGGCTTTCCTTTTATGTGAAGAACCGTAAGAGATAGTAGGTGTTTTTCGGCCATCTGAAAAATACGATCCGCAACATCCATTAACGAACCTGACTGAGTACCTCCTTGATGGTTAATATAGGCTACGGTCACCTGGTTGTCTCAAAAAAATCTGTCATGTCTAGCCTGTAGGGGTATAAGAAATTTTTTTACAGCGCATTCTACCGCTAATAATTCTTTTAAGTTGGACGATGAATTTTGTTCAGATTGAGACCATAGTCCCTGGACCCAACTATCCTCCATGTGCGCTCCCCATCCCCTGGGACTAGCATCTGTTGTCACTATTCGAGACATATCGTTTGTCCAGGGAACACCTCTATTAAATTTGGTATATGTGTCCACCAATGTAAAGATTGTATAGAATCAGTGGATAGTGAAAAAATACCATCAAGGTGACCCGACAAGTGACGGGTGTTACGTAAAACGTCCCACTGTAGTGTTCTGGTATGATATTGAGCCCAGAGGACCGCAGGAATACACGATGTGAGCGATCCTAACAGTGACATTGCCTTTCTTATAGAGACAGATGGTTTTTTAATTACTTTAGTTACTAGTTGTTGGATCCTATCCACTTTTGCATCTGGAAGGT
Source organism: Ranitomeya variabilis (assembly GCF_051348905.1). NCBI lineage: Eukaryota > Metazoa > Chordata > Amphibia > Anura > Dendrobatidae > Ranitomeya > Ranitomeya variabilis. Next base: position 779,188,494 of record NC_135232.1, read on the forward strand.
GGCATTCCTGCCTACTAGAATCTATGAGAAGACCGAAAAACTCCAGATGGGGGCAGGAGTAGGGCGCAGCTAAACGGAGGCCCCCCATGACTGCTTTTGGCCGGGCGGTCTTTTTGAATGATGCTACGGGTCGTGATAGGAAGATGGCAATGGGGGGAGGAGCTATAGGGAGGGGGGAGTTGGGAAGAAAGTGCGGTAAAACCGCCATTACATCCCATAATCCAGGCTTAGGCAGAACCACCCACCCTCCCTTTTTTGCTTTTTACCTGGGGTTTTTTTTATGGGGGGGGGGGAATTGCCATGTGTATTTTAGATATCGATATGTTTCTGTAAGTTATATATATTTAAAAAAAAAAAAAGAAGAAAAAATGGGGGGTATGGGCGTATACTTTATATGCGTTTGAGGGAGGAATGTTGGGTATCACTCTGTATATCTTTATTTGTTTTATTGTCACAGTGGCAGTGCAGTGGGGGGGTGGGGGTTCTTGGAGTTGACGCTGATTGGTAAGGGGAAGAAATTGGAACATAATTACAGGCAATTTAAAATGTTGTGGGGTTTTGATCTGGCATTTTGGTATGGGCTCTGGACGGGGTTTTACCCTGGAGGCTGTTGGTGGTTTTTCTCTTCCCGGAACGGGATGTACGGTGCCCTTGAGCTGGTGATGTACGGCTGAGGGTGATATGGTGGTCGATCTTCTTTTGTGGGGTTTTGCCAGATCTTTTAGCTCCAAGAACCCTCCCCTCGAATTTATATATTGTTGTATTACTGTTTATGTTATTTTTTGTTAATAAAAGTTGGCCGCTGTGGCCAAAATATCCAAAAAGAATATAATTTGTTGTGTTTTATTTAAGGAATGGGTTGGGGCGGTGGGTCAGGTTTTGGCGGTTTAGGATTACACACGAAGGAAAGACCGTACTCGGCATACGCGGTCATGTACTTTAGAGGGTTGTAAATGGGATTTTTTAAAATTAATGATCCAACCCAATTCCTGCAACATTGAAGTCACCTTTCCTAACTTGTCAGTGCAGTGTGATTCCGAATGTCCCACGATTAATGAGTCATCTACATAGGGAACTATTAAGATGTCCTGTTCGTGAAGGTGTACCATGACTTCTACCATTATTTTAATGAATACACGGGGTGCAATCGCGACACCAAAGGGAAGTGCTCGGTATTGGAAGTGCTCTATTGTGCCATTAATTGAAACTGCCACTCTAAGGAATTGTTGGTGGTCTGCATGTATCGGGACGTGGTAATAGGCGTCTTTCAAATCTAAGACAACCATGAAGCAACTGTTAAACATAAGCTTTATTGCCGTCTTGCCATCTTGAAGGAAGGAAAAAGGAGAAATTTATTTAGGCCTTTTAAATTAATGATGGTACGGAAGGACCCATCAGGTTTTTTTAATCAGGAAGAGGGGGGAATAAAACCCCTTACCTCTCTGTATTGTTGGTACATTAACCAGCACTCCTTTTTGCTGAAGCTCCTGGACTTCCGATTCCAGTGCTAATTGTTCTGCAGAGGAAGAACGGACAGGTGCTAGACAAAATTTATCTTGAAGAAACCTTTGGAACTCGAACCTTAGACCAGTTGCAATAATACTGAGGACCCATGGGCTATTAGAAATCTTCAACCAGGCCGGGTAGAAGGCTGAAAGTCTTCCCCCCACCTGGTCCACAAGTCATTGAGGCTTTTTATAGTCCCAAGAGGTGTTAAACATATTTCCTCTACCTCTTTTCCTGTTACTGTCATATCTGGATCTTTCTCTGCGTGATCTTTTGCGGTTGAACCATCTTTTATTGTATTCCCGTCTGTATGAGGGTCTTCCTAGAAAGAGAAATCGTTTTTTATTATCGCCTGCTTTTTCTAATAGCTCATCCAGTACTGGTCCAAACAAGTGCGCCCCCTCACAGGGAATGCCACACAATTTTGATCTGGCTTGTAAATCTCCTGGCCAACATTTTATCCATAAAGCCCTGTGGGCCGCATTGGACAGGGCTGAAGATCTAGCTGCCAATTTCACCAAATCTGCTGAAGCGTCTGAAAGAAAAGCTGCTGCTTCTTGAATTATAGGAAGGGAGGCTAAGATCTCATTCCTAGGAAATTTATTTTTAAGTTGATCTTCCAGGCGGTCAAGCCACACCATTAGCGACTGTGCTGTACAAGTAGCCGCAATTGCTGGTCTCAGAGATCCCGCCGCCGTTTCCCAAGAACCCTTAAGAAAAACATCAGCCTTTCTGTCTAACGGGTCTTTTAGATTGCCTAGATCCTCAAACGGTAGCGAGGTCTTTTTACACGCTTTGGCTACTGCCGCGTCTAGCTTCGGGGCTTTATCCCATGAGGATGAAGCTTCTTCCTCGAATGGATACCTCCTCTTAAATGCCAGTGGAAGTGATCCTTTTCTTTCTGGTTTCTTCCACTCCCTTGTAATTAAAGCTTTTATTTTATCAATCACCAGAAAAGGTCTACGGGATTTTTTATCTAACCCCTTAAACATTATTTCCTGCATGGAGCACTCCGACTGGGGCTCTTCAATCCCCATTGTATTATTCACTGCTTTAACCAGCCGATTAATTCTATCTAGTGGAAAGCAGGAGTGTCCCGACTTAGCGTCCATGGATGAAGAGGAAGGTTGAGAGGCATCTGAGCTTAGCTCGCCCGAATTTGAACTAAAGTCCGACATTGGGGATCTAATTTTTTTTCCCCTGTTTAGAATCTGACTTTTGGGATTTAATAGAACTTCTGATTTCCCGTCTAACCATATCTCTTAAGGTAGATGTAAGGTCAGGGGCCTCTTCCTCTATTAAACATTGTATGCAAGGCTTGCACAACCTTTTCTCATAATTATCCGGGAGTGGTTCCCCACATTCGCCACACTCCCTGTGTTTGGCCTTGGTGGAACATTTTCTCCCCCAGTAAGGAGAGAGGGAACATAAAGAGGGGCAGAGGATCATTAATTGAACTTTCACGTAGATCACTTACCCAGATGCCTGGTTCACGGTACCGTAGTTAGTGGGGGGTCCCTCCTGGCCTGTGATGTTTTACGGCCTGAGGACTTCTGAACACTTTTGGCTCCACCAGCGCGACTACTGCCACTAGATTGCCGCTGGGAGATAGCATGGGTCTCTTCAATGGCCTGAGACTGCTGCTGCTTCTCAAGCTGCGGTGCTTCTTGCTCCGGCGACTCCATTTGAATAAATGGGTCTGAGACACTGAGCAGCTTCCATATCCTTCCTTAAATATGCCCCCAACGGTACCTCCCCCGGATGAGGGTCAGCAGGATGTCCATGTGACCTGCCCGGCACCAAAGTGAGGACTGGCTTCCCCCTCCCGAGGCCGCGCCCCCGGCTGACAATGGGGCCCCCCCAGGCCGTGCCACACCCGCTTCCACCATCCATCCAGAGGGATATTCCACAATCCGGCGCAGCTCCACCGCGCATGCCCGGTCATGTCATCGGACTGCGCCGCTGGCCACGTCATCAGGATGCGCCGCCGGCCTCGCCAGGGAACGCCCCTTCCGGTCGCGACTGTGGCACCTCCTCAGACACCCGGACACGCCGTCCGCCGTCCGGACCTAAGCGCTCACCTCCGCAGGACACGACCGAACCTGGAAAGGCCCGTCAGACACGGCCCCAGGAGCAGGCACCACATACTTACTGGGTACCTGCGGCGAAGGGTCATTTAGGAAGCAAGCCGTTCTGAAGGCTGCTTCCCTCTGCTGACACCTACACAAGACAATCCCCCTGCTGTGTGGTGCTTCCTGCGTCCTGGCAGTCCGAGGTAGGGGCCGTCCCGCTACCTGCGTCGGACCACCAGAACTGGGTAGTCTACTTTCTTCAACCTTCTTCACAAGGTCTGCCTGAAGAGGTTCGCCTGTCACAGACAGGAAACCAACTGACGGGGGAGAGAGGTGCCGCCCTTTTATGTCTGTAGGTTTCCTGTCTCTGAAGGGCAGATCCCCTCTCTCGTGGTGCTGTCATTGCGACTGAATAAAGTAGGCTAAATGCAGTTGAAAATTGGTAACTGGACTAAACAGGCGGCTGTTGTGAATTTGGATTCTGGGCTCCCCCGGTGGCTACTGGTGGAATTGAACTTGTGACATCATCTTCCCTGTTCACCTGTTCTGATTAGATCTGGGTGTCGCTATATAACCTGGCTTCCCTGTTAGATGCTTGCCGGTCAACAATGTTATCAGAAGCCTCTCTGTGCTTGTTCCTGCTCCCAGACATCTACTAGATAAGTTGGACATTCGTCCATGTTTTGTTTTTGTATTTTGGTTCCAGTTCACAGCTGCAGTTTCGTTACTGTGTCTGGAAAGCTCTTGTTGATCAGGAATTGCCACTCTGGTATTATGAGTTAATGCCAGAGTCCTAAAGTAATTTCTGGATGTGTTTTGTTAGGGTTTTCTACTGACCATGAAAGTATGCTTTCTGTCTTCTGCTATCTAGAAAGCGGACCTCAAATTTGCTAAAACTATTTTCCTGCTGCGTTTGTTGTTTCATCTCATATCACCGCCAATATATGTGGGGGGCCTCTGTCTCCTTTTTGGGCATTTCTCTAGAGGTGAGTCAGGTCTTATATTTCCCTCTGCTAGCATTATTTAGTTCTCCGGCCGGCGCTGGGCATATAGGGATAAAAAGTAGGACATGCTACCTGGCTACTTCTAGATGATGCGGTAGGTTTAGTTCATGGTCAGTATAGTTACATCTTCCAAGAGCTTGTTCCTATTGAGGCTTATGCTAGTTCTCTGGCCATGGAGATCATGACAGTTTGACCGGCCCACTAAAGGGTTAAAATCCTTGGCTGAGAAAGGAGAGAAATAAGAAGTCTGCTGAAATTTTTTTTTTTTTTTTTTTTTTTTTTTCTCTAGTAGTTAGTGTGCTCTTAATTGGATCACTTGCCAGTCTGTCTATGCTGCAGTCTTTCTTTTTTTTCTCTCTCCTTCTAATCTTTGAATGGCTCTATGTTCACCTGTCTATAATGGATCTACAGAGTGTAACTGCAGGTTTGAATAATCTCGCCACGAAAGTGCAAAGTTTGCAGGATTTTGTTGTTCATGCTCCGGTATCAGAGCCGAGAATTCCTTTGCCGGAATTCTTCTCAGGGAATAGATCTAGCTTTCAGAATTTTAGAAATAATTGTAAGTTATTTTTGTCCCTGAAATCTCGTTCTGCTGGAGACCCTGCACAGCAGGTTGGGATTGTGATTTCCTTGCTCCGCGGCGACCCTCAAGATTGGGCTTTTGCATTGGCACCAGGGGATCCTGCGTTGCGCAATGTGGATGCGTTTTTTCTGGCCTTGGGCTTGCTGTATGAGGAACCTCATTTGGAACTTCAGGCAGAAAAAACTTTGATGTCCCTATCGCAGGGGCAAGATGAAGCTGAAATTTACTGCCAAAAATTCCGTAAATGGTCTGTGCTTACTCAGTGGAATGAGTGTGCCTTGGCGGCTACTTTCAGAGAGGGTCTTTCTGATGCCATTAAGGATGTTATGGTGGGGTTCCCTGTGCCTGCAAGTCTGAATGAGTCCATGACAATGGCCATTCAGATCGATAGGCGTCTGCGGGAGCGCAAACCAGTGCACCATCTGGCGGTGTCCACTGAGAAGACGCCAGAAAACATGCAGTGTGATAGAATTCTGTCCAGAAGCGAGCGGCAGAATTTTAGACGGAAAAATGGGTTGTGTTTCTATTGTGGGGATTCTACTCATGTTATATCAGCATGCTTTAAGCGTACTAAAAAGCTTGATAAATCCGTTCCCATTGGCACTTTACAGTCTAAATTTATTTTGTCTGTGACCCTGATTTGCTCTTTGTCATCTATTACTACGGACGCCTATATCGACTCTGGCGCCGCTTTGAGTCTTATGGATTGGTCCTTTGCCAATCGTTGTGGGTATGATTTAGAGCCTTTGGAGACTCTTATTCCTCTGAAGGGGATTGACTCCACCCCATTGGCTAATAATAAACCACAATACTGGACACAAGTGACTATGTGTATTAATCCGGATCACCAGGAGACTATTCGTTTTCTGGTGCTGTATAATCTACATGATGATTTGGTGCTGGGATTGCCATGGCTGCAGTCTCACAACCCAGTCCTTGACTGGAGAGCTATGTCTGTGTTGAGCTGGGGATGTAAGGGGACTCATGGGGACGTACCTTTGGTGTCCATTTCATCATCTATTCCCTCTGAAATCCCTGAGTTCCTGTCTGATTATCGTGACGTCTTTGAAGAACCCAAGCTGGGTTCACTACCTCCGCACCGTGAGTGCGATTGTGCTATAGATTTAATTCCGGGTAGTAAATACCCAAAGGGTCGTTTATTTAATCTGTCTGTGCCTGAACATACTGCTATGCGAGAATATATAAAGGAGTCCTTGGAAAAGGGACATATTCGTCCATCGTCATCTCCCTTAGGAGCCGGTTTTTTCTTTGTGTCAAAAAAAGACGGCTCTTTGAGACCATGTATTGATTATCGGCTTTTGAATAAAATCACGGTTAAATATCAATACCCATTGCCGTTGCTGACTGATTTGTTTGCTCGCATAAAGGGGGCCAAGTGGTTCTCTAAGATTGATCTCCGTGGGGCGTATAATTTGGTGCGGATCAGGCAGGGGGATGAGTGGAAAACCGCATTTAATACGCCCGAGGGCCACTTTGAGTATTTGGTGATGCCTTTTGGTCTTTCTAATGCCCCTTCAGTCTTCCAGTCCTTTATGCATGATATTTTCCGCGATTTTTTGGATAAATTTATGATAGTGTATCTGGATGATATTCTGATTTTTTCGGATGATTGGGACTCTCATGTCTGGCAAGTTAAGAGGGTTTTTCAGGTTTTGCGGTCTAATTCTCTGTGTGTCAAGGGTTCTAAGTGCGTTTTTGGGGTTCAGAGAATTTCCTTTTTGGGATATATTTTTTCTCCCTCTTCCATTGAGATGGATCCTGTCAAGGTTCAAGCTATTTGTGATTGGACGCAGCCCTCTTCTCTTAAAAGTCTTCAGAAATTTTTGGGCTTTGCCAACTTTTATCGTCGATTTATTTCTGGTTTTTCGGATGTCGTTAAGCCATTGACCGATTTGACTAGACAGGGTGCTGATGTTGCTAATTGGTCCCCTGATGCTGTGGAGGCCTTTCAGGAGCTTAAGCGCCGTTTTTCTTCTGCCCCTGTGTTGCGTCAGCCTGATGTGACTCTTCCTTTTCAGGTTGAGGTCGACGCTTCTGAGATCGGGGCTGGGGCAGTGTTGTCGCAGAAAAGTTCTGACTGCGCCGTGATGAGGCCTTGTGCCTTCTTTTCCCGTAAATTTTCGCCCGCTGAGCGGAATTATGATGTTGGGAATCGGGAGCTTTTGGCCATGAAGTGGGCGTTTGAGGAGTGGCGCCATTGGCTCGAGGGGGCCAGACATCAGGTGGTGGTATTGACTGACCACAAAAATTTGATCTATCTTGAGACCGCCAGGCGCCTGAATCCTAGACAGGCGCGCTGGTCATTATTTTTCTCTCGGTTTAATTTTGTGGTATCGTACCTACCGGGTTCTAAGAATGTTAAGGCGGATGCCCTTTCTAGGAGTTTTGAGTCTGATTCACCCGGCAACTCTGACCCCACAGGTATTCTTAAGGAGGGAGTTATCTTGTCAGCCGTTTCTCCAGACCTGCGGCGGGCCTTGCAGGAGTTTCAGGCGGATAGACCGGATCGTTGTCCGCCTGATAGGTTGTTTGTTCCTGATGATTGGACTAGTAGAGTCATCTCTGAGGTACATTCTTCTGCATTGGCAGGTCATCCTGGAATTTTTGGTACCAGGGATTTGGTGGCAAGATCCTTCTGGTGGCCTTCCCTGTCACGAGATGTGCGAGGCTTTGTGCAGTCTTGTGACGTTTGTGCTCGGGCCAAGCCTTGTTGTTCTCGGGCTAGTGGATTATTGTTGCCCTTGCCTATTCCTAAGAGGCCTTGGACACACATCTCGATGGATTTTATTTCAGATCTGCCTGTTTCTCAGAAGATGTCTGTCATCTGGGTGGTGTGTGACCGTTTTTCTAAGATGGTCCATTTGGTTCCCCTGCCCAAATTGCCTTCTTCTTCCGAGTTGGTGCCCCTGTTTTTTCAAAATGTTGTTCGTTTGCATGGTATTCCTGAGAATATCGTTTCTGACAGAGGAACCCAATTTGTGTCTAGATTTTGGCGGGCATTCTGTGCTAGGATGGGCATAGATTTGTCTTTTTCGTCTGCTTTTCACCCTCAGACTAATGGCCAGACCGAGCGGACTAATCAGACCCTGGAGACATATCTGAGGTGTTTTGTGTCTGCTGACCAGGATGATTGGGTTGCTTTTTTGCCATTGGCGGAGTTCGCCCTCAATAATCGGGCCAGCTCTGCCACTTTGGTGTCCCCGTTTTTCTGTAATTCGGGGTTCCACCCTCGATTTTCCTCCGGTCAGATGGAATCCTCGGATTGTCCTGGAGTGGATGCGGTGGTGGAGAGATTGCATCATATCTGGGGGCAGGTGATGGACAATTTAAAGTTGTCCCAGGAGAAGACTCAGCTTTTTGCCAACCGTCACCGTCGTGTTGGTCCTCGGCTTTGTGTTGGAGATTTGGTGTGGTTGTCTTCTCGTTTTGTCCCTATGAGGGTCTCATCTCCTAAGTTTAAGCCTCGGTTCATCGGTCCGTATAAAATATTGGAGATTCTTAACCCTGTTTCCTTCCGTTTGGACCTCCCTGCATCCTTTTCTATTCATAACGTTTTTCATCGGTCGTTATTGCGCAGGTATGAGGCACCGGTTGTGCCTTCCGTTGAGCCTCCTGCTCCGGTGTTGGTTGAGGGTGAGTTGGAGTACGTTGTGGAAAAAATCCTAGACTCCCGTGTTTCCAGACGGAGACTCCAGTATCTGGTCAAGTGGAAGGGATACGGCCAGGAGGATAATTCTTGGGTCACTGCATCTGATGTTCATGCCTCTGATCTGGTTCGTGCCTTTCATAGGGCCCATCCTGATCGCCCTGGTGGTTCTGGTGAGGGTTCGGTGCCCCCTCCTTGAGGGGGGGGTACTGTTGTGAATTTGGATTCTGGGCTCCCCCGGTGGCTACTGGTGGAATTGAACTTGTGACATCATCTTCCCTGTTCACCTGTTCTGATTAGATCTGGGTGTCGCTATATAACCTGGCTTCCCTGTTAGATGCTTGCCGGTCAACAATGTTATCAGAAGCCTCTCTGTGCTTGTTCCTGCTCCCAGACATCTACTAGATAAGTTGGACATTCGTCCATGTTTTGTTTTTGTATTTTGGTTCCAGTTCACAGCTGCAGTTTCGTTACTGTGTCTGGAAAGCTCTTGTTGATCAGGAATTGCCACTCTGGTATTATGAGTTAATGCCAGAGTCCTAAAGTAATTTCTGGATGTGTTTTGTTAGGGTTTTCTACTGACCATGAAAGTATGCTTTCTGTCTTCTGCTATCTAGAAAGCGGACCTCAAATTTGCTAAAACTATTTTCCTGCTGCGTTTGTTGTTTCATCTCATATCACCGCCAATATATGTGGGGGGCCTCTGTCTCCTTTTTGGGCATTTCTCTAGAGGTGAGTCAGGTCTTATATTTCCCTCTGCTAGCATTATTTAGTTCTCCGGCCGGCGCTGGGCATATAGGGATAAAAAGTAGGACATGCTACCTGGCTACTTCTAGATGATGCGGTAGGTTTAGTTCATGGTCAGTATAGTTACATCTTCCAAGAGCTTGTTCCTATTGAGGCTTATGCTAGTTCTCTGGCCATGGAGATCATGACAGGCGGCATTGCTATGTTCAGTGGAAGCAAACTGTAATTAGTGACAGACACAGTTAGTAGGCCCAAATAATAAAGTAGGCTAAATGCAGTTCAAATGTGGTAACAGGACTAAACAGGCGGCATTGCTTTGTTCAGTGGAGGAAAATTGTAATGAGTGGCAGACACAGTTAGTAGGCCCAAATAATAAAGTAGGCTAAATGCAGTTCAAATGTGGTAACAGGACTAAACAGGCAGCATTGCTTTGTTCAGTGGAGGAAAACTGTAATGAGTGGCAGACACAGTTAGTAGGCCCAAATAATAAAGTAGGCTAAATGCAGTTCAAATGTGGTAACAGGAATAAACAGGCGGCATTGCTTTGTTCAGTGGAGGAAAACTAATGAGTGGCAGACACAGTTAGTAGGCCCAAATAATAAAGTGGGCTAAATGTCTGCCAAAAAATTGTTCATAAATAAACAGGTGGCATAGCTAGGTACAGGGGTGGGCTCCTCTGTTGAGTAGCAGACAGTGGTAGTAGGCGCAAAGTATTAACTGGTCTAATGGAGGCCAGGGCCCCTGTATATTTTAACTATCATCTATCATTTCAACAAATTTGTATTGGCAGTGCCATTGAAGGATTTAACAGCACAGACTACACAGTGGTGGAGCAGGGAGAGGTAAGTACTGCAAGTGGTAGAGCACTGTTCGAGCTGGGAGGAACACTCTCTTGTGGGCGGCGGTACTGGCACAGGGCCCCTCATATTACGACGGTGTGTCTGACGTTGGTTGTGCACCACCACCATCAGAGACACTTTATTGTACTATCAGGGACCCTGTCCCAGTGCCGTCGCCCAAGAGTGGGCCCACCCACCTGTCCAGGCAAACGGCACTCGCACGGGTGCTTGCGCCAGGTGGTGACCACGGCCCTGTGGGGGAGTCAGCCCATTTAGGGAGGTATAAAAATGGCCTATGGTGGACATTCAGCAGCTGCAAATGGAGGAATTGGAGAAGTCAGTAAACAAGGGAGAAGGTGTATATAAACTTGTTGAGAATTTAAATCTCTTTTTTTTGGGGAGACTGAACCAAAACTCAGGCCCTGTGCATAAAACAACACAATGTAAGTGGCAGAAAGTGGCTGGCTTACATACGACAAACTAACAGTACTGAAGTATATCCACTTTGTGAGAATTTGAATCTCACTTTTTTTTTTGGGAGACTGAACCCAAACTCAGGCCCGGTGTATAAAACAACACAGTGTAAGTGGCAGAAAGTGGCTGGAAGATATATGAAAAAATACAAGGACTGTAGTACAATTTCAATCTCCCTGCAATGATCTCAGGACAAGTGTGGCAGCAATAAAAAGGACTGCTGCACACAAAAGTGTGGACAAATAAACAAGATAACTGTGCAGAAAGGAGCAACAGGATTTTTGCTCTTAAAAAAGAAGTTGGTTTGCACAGCAGCGTGCAAACAGCAATGCAGCTATCAGGGAGCCTTATAAGGCAGCCTAATAAGCTACAGAGCTGATGCACAAAAATATAGCCTCCACTGTCCCTGCAAAAAAAAGGTGGTGTTGGACAGTGGAAATCGCTACAGCACAAGCAGTTTGGGGGTTAATCTTCCCTCCCTAACTATATCCCTTCTTCTGATGAGACTGCAGCAACCTCTCCCTATGCTTAGATCGGCAGAAGTAAGATGGCGGTCGGCGTGCATGCCCCTTTATAGCCCCTGTGACACCACAGAAAGCAAGCCAATCACTGTCATGCCCTTCTCTAAGATGGTGGGGACCGAGACCTATGTCATCACGCTGCCCACACTCTGCGTCCTCCTTCATTGGCTGAAAAATAGCGCTAAAAGCGTCATATGAAACGCGACTTTTGCACGCAGATCGCCGACCTCATGGCTGATCCCACGCTAGGATCGAGTCAGGTTTCATGAAACCCAACTTTCCCGAAAGTCGGCAATTTTTGAATTTGTCCAATCCGTTTCGCTCAACCGTAGTCAGAAGCACTTTTTGAAAAATGCATGCTGTCTCTTAAAGAGACTGGAAGCAAGCGTGCGCATGACCTAAGCACACAGCCTGAGGACCTGCTGGCTGCATGCCAGGAAGCAGAGGAGGAAGGGGAAGCAGAGGCCCTGTCAGGACAGCGTGGAGCTGGCACAGAGCGGGAGTCCCGACGGGGACCCCGCGAAGGTACAGGGACCGGACCGGGTGTAACACTCAGCTTTCAACACTGTGCCTCTATGTTCACGCCAACTGGGATCTAACTCCTCATCATCATCCTCTGTGTTATCACATTCCTCACCCATGGAGTTGCCCTCTTCCTGCCCTGACAGCACTGTAAAGTTCGCGTGACCTTCAGATATCTGAGTCTCATCAGGATCACCTCCCCTCCTGGGGGTTAACGTCTAATAATGAGGGTGTGGATGCTGCTCGGACCCTACTTCGTCCTACCCTGGATCCAAGCTAAAAAAATGTTGTGCATCTGTGCAGATTTCCTCCTTTTGACTCTGTGAAGCTTTTGAGTACAATTCTGATGACCATGGCATAGAATGTGTGAATAGCTCTTCAGACTCACCCATCTGTGGTTCCATACAGTCAGTTGTATGGTTGGAAAGTTGGGATGTGTGGGGAAGCAAAGGTAATTTGGGTGCCATCTCTGTGACTCTACTGGGTTTAATGTTGAGGTGAAGGAAGAGGAGGGGAGGTCACATGAAGCTGCTCTTGCCATCCACTTGAGCACATGCTCTTTCTGGACCTCAAGGCAAAGAAAAGGTAGTGGAGTAGCCCATCCAGTAACAGAAGTTGTCAGTTGTCTTTGCATAGGATGTGATGTTGTTGGTTCACTAGTGCTTTCACAAACATTACCATCTATCCCACATACACCATGAACACCAAGCCTAACTCCCCTTCCATCACGTCCTCGCTTTTTCCCAGTCATGTTGCTCTGATAGTGTGATAGGAGCACAGTAATAGCAACAAAAAATTAGATTTTTAAATCTAATGATGTTAGTAACAGAATAATTTTTTTGGTGGCCTCTGGATCAGGTCTCTATAATACACTAGATGCTGCAAACAATTTGCAAGTGAGATGTCACCTACTGTGTGACTTTAGTAACAGGTTTTTAGGGGGGCCTCTGGAACAGACCTCTATAGCACACTAGATGTGTCATGTCGGACTCTGTTCAGACCAGGTCGTTCGACAGACAGCGGTAATTCCGCTTTTGACCACTATTTGCTCATTGGCGTCGGCTAGATTTTATCTAGCTGTTCCGGGGTTAATTTACCTGATCCTCGGATTGGAAGCTGGGCCATGCCCATTGCCTTTAAATAGCTCTCCTGATCATTGGGCGTCGCCGATTATAGCTTCTGTCTTGTGCGTTATCTCGGTCTGGAGTGGAGAGCTGGTTGCTGGAGAGTCATTGTTGGTGGTGTATTTTCCTTTGTCTTATTTACTCCTTCCTATATTTGTATTTATTTTGCCCTGCACATTTATAGTGTATTCCTGAGTGTCTGCGGCGTGTGGTATATTTTCCTTTATCCTTGTCTGTGCTAAGTGAGGTTATTGTGGAATTACATCTTCACTGGGTGGTGGGCAGAGGTTTCAGCCTAGGGTTGAAACAGGAGACAGGGCGAGGGTCGAGGCCTGGACATGCACACCATCAGTGTAAACTCCAGGTAGAGGGTCAGTCAGGATTTCCCTAGTCTGAGGGAAATTGCAGGGGCCCGGGTTATTAGCTCTCGCTCACCTAGTTTCCCCGTGACATTATAATCGGCCCAACAAAAAAAAAAAAAAAAGGTGTTTCTTTTTTTTTTTTTGCGTTTGTCATGGATCCCATGACTTCCATAACCCGCCAGTTGGAGGCGCTGTCCCTACAGGTCACTGAGTTGAGAGGGGCAGTACAGCAACAGGGACTAGCAGTATCTAATGTGCAAGCTGGAGCGACAGGAAGAGTTGCTGAGCCTAAATTTCCTTTGCCTGAAAAATTTGCTGGGGAACGCAGTAAATTTGTTTCTTTTCGTGAAGCTTGCAAAGTATATTTTCGTATGCGCCCGATCTCCTCGGGTAATGAGGCTCAGCGTGTGGGCCTGGTGTTGTCATTGTTAAGCGGGGATCCCCAAGCATGGGCGTTTTCTTTGCCATATGATTCTGCTGCATTTGACTCTGTGGAGAGTTTTTTTTTCTCTCTTGGGAAAATCTAAGATGAACCTGACAGAATGGCTCTAGCAGAATCTAAGATACGCACTATTCGCCAGGGGGAGCGAGTTGCAGAGGATTACTGTTCTGAATTTCGTCGCTGGGCGATCGATACACAATGGAATGATCCAGCATTGTGGAGTCAGTTTATACATGAGATTTCTGGAAGGGTTAAAAAAGCCCTTCTGATGTACGAGACTCCTACTTCTCTAGATTCCGCTATGAGTCTGGTTGTCCGCATTGATCGCCATTTGCGTCAGGGGGAGCATGAGACACCGCCTATGGGAGAGGGTTTAGGTTCACGTGTGGTTGCTGCAGGTGAGCCCACGGAGCCTATGCAAATCGCAGGGGTGTCACATGTTAAGCATCGAGTCCCTGAGCTCAGGAAGCAGGGAGCCTGTTTTTACTGTGGTAAAACTGGTCATTTTGTTAACATCTGTCCTCTGCTGTCTAAGAAAAACGCAACGGCGGAAAACTTCTAAGCTCAGATGGTGTGGAGGAGACTGTTGTGAACTCTGTTTTCGAGCTCCCTCCTGTGGTCAGGAATGGTATTTCTGTGAGTTCTGTCCGTGGGTTCCCTCTGGTGGCTGAAAGTGGAGCTGCTGGTCTGGAGGTGGCTTCCTCAGCTGCATCGTTTAAGACTGGGCTGGTTCCTCTATTTAACTCTGCTCAGATCGTTACCTGATGCCAGTTGTCAATGTATCTGTACTGGTTCAGATCTCACCTGGATCTCCTGATGACCTGTCTACTTCAGCAGAAGCTAAGTCCCTGTTAAGCTCATTTGTTGTTCATTTGTGTGCTGAATATATTTCTGAGTACCTGCTAAGTTTTGTCCAGCTGGCTATCATGATATTGTCTCGCTAGCTGGAAGCTCTGTGTTGCAGAGTGGCACCTACCGCGCCGTGAGTTGGTGCGGGGGGTTTCTTGCTCACTCTGCGTGGCTTTTTGTAGTTTTTGTGCTGACCGCAAAGATCCCTTTACCTATCTTCTGTCTATTTAATAAGTCGGGCCTCCTTTGCTAAAACCTGTCTCATTCCTGTGTTTGTGCCTTCCTCTTAACTCACAGTCAATATATGTGGGGGGCTGCTCTTTTCCTTTGGGGAATTTTTCTGAGGCAAGGTGAGGCTATATTTCTCTTCAGGGGCAGTTACCTCTCAGGCTGTGAAGAGTCGTCTAGGCAGAGTCAGGTACGATCCACGGCTAATTCTAGTGTGTGTGATAATAGATTAGGGCTGCGGTCAGCAGAGCTCCCACTTCCCAGAGCTCGCTCTATTTTGCAGTTTTGACTATCAGGTCATTCCCGGTGCTCCTAACCACCAGGTCCAGCCATAACAGGAGACCAATCTGAGCTTATGTATATCCTCCATGGTGGTTTCTCAATGCATGCTCCCTGCTAAGGTTTTTATCGCTGGCAGTGAGCTGCCAATTACTGTTTTTGTGGATAGTGGTTCAGCCACAAATCTCATTGATGAGGAGTTTGCGCGCACAGCAGGTTTTAGGATTGAAAAACTGTCTCATCCTATCCACGTGGTCACCATCAATGCTGCTTCTCTCTCTCAGGGGGAGATTACTGAATTTGTGGCTGAGGTGAAACTCCACATTGGAGTTCTACATTCCGAGCGGGTTACATGTAAGGTGCTCAGGAATCTTCCTGCTCAGGTGGTTTTGGGTTTTCCTTGGTTGTCTATGCACAACCCGGTAATTGACTGGAAAACTCAGGACATAATTCAGTGGAGCGAGTTCTGCCAGGAGAATTGCCTGGCCACATGTGTGGCTGCGGTGACTTCAAGCGTTCCGGAGTCACTTTTGGATTTTGTGGATGTGTTCTCTGAGAAGGGTTGTTTAGAGTTGCCGCCACATCGTCCCTATGACTGTTCTATCAGGTTTAAACCAGGGGCCAAATTGCCTAAAGCAAGGATGTTTAACATCTCCGGTCCGGAGAGACAAGCGTTAAAAGATTACATTGCTGAAAGCTTGAGCAAAGGGCACATCAGGCCGTCATCCTCGCCGGTGGCAGCATGGTTCTTCTTCGTGAAGAAGAAAGATGGCGGATTACGCCCGTGTATGGATTTCAGGGAGTTGAATCAGATTACGGTTCGTGATCCAAACCCTATGCCACTGATACCAGATTTGTTCAACCAGGTGGCAGGTGCTAAGTGGTTTACCAAGCTTGACCTCAGGGGGCGTACAACCTCATAAGAGTCCGTCAAGGTGATGAGTGGAAGATGGCTTTTAATACCCCTGAGGGTCATTTTGAAAATTTGGTGATGCCATTTGGGTTGACTAACGCACCTGCAGTGTTCCAACATTTCATCAATGATGTGTTCTCGCATGTTTTGGGGAAATTCGTTATCGTGTACCTAGATGACATTCTCATATATTCTTGCGACCGTGATGCTCATTTAGATCATGTCAGGCAGGTGTTACAGCTTCTCAGAGAGAATAAGCTGTATGCTAAACTTGAGAAATGTGTATTTTCTGTTCAAGAGTTGCCTTTCTTGGGTTATATTGTGTCCGCTTCTGGTTTTAAAATGGACGCCGCTAAGGTGCAAGCGGTGCTGCATTGGGAACGTCCTGATAACCTGAAAGAACTTCAGCGGTTCCTTGGGTTTTCTAACTACTATAGGAAATTTATCAAGGATTTTTCCATCATTGCTAAACCGCTAACTGACATGACTAAAAAGGGTACCAATTTCTCCGTTTGGCCTGAGGGTGCTGTGTGCGCATTTGAATTCCTTAAGAACAGTTTTGTTTCAGCACCCATTCTTGTGCAGCCAGACGTATCAAAACCCTTTGTTGTGGAGGTCGATGCGTCTGAGGTTGGTGTGGGGGCGGTACTATCTCAAGGCTCATCTTTGAGTGGTTTGCGTCCGTGCGCCTATTTCTCCAAGAATCTGTCGTCTGCCGAACGTAACTACGATATCGGCAACAGGGAATTTGGCAATTAAGTTGGCCTTTGAGGAATGGCGACACTTCTTGGAGGGGTCGGTACATCAGGTAACTGTTATTACCGATCATAAGAATCTGCTGTATTTGGAGTCAGCCAAGCGTCTGTCCCCCAGGCAGGCTCGCTGGGTATTGTTTTTCACGCGGTTCAATTTTGTTGTCACTTATAGACCGGGGTCTAAAAACACTAAGGTGGATGCTCTGTCCAGGTGCTCTGTCCAGGTGTTTTTCGGGGGGAGAACCTCGGGAGGATCCAGTACCCATCCTCCAAAAGGGTGTTGTGGTTTCGGCTCTCACTACCGAGGTTGAGGCTGAGATTGCCGAGGCTCAGGAGGAGGTACCATCTGAGCTTCCCATCAACAAATCTTTTGTACCGCTTCATCTCCGCTTAAAGGTTTTGGCGGAGCATCATGATGCTGTCCTGGCTGGCCACCCAGGGGTTAGAGGTACCTTGGAGTTGGTTTCACGTCGGTTTTGGTGGCCCAAGATCCGACAGGACGTGGTCTCATACGTGACAGCTTGTACCATGTGCGCTAGGGCTAAGACGCCTCGCTCCCGTCCTGTTGGCACACTATTTCCTCTTGAGGTACCTAGTAAGCCGTGGACGGAAATCTCCATGGATTTCATCACTGATTTGCCCTCACCAGCTGGGAACACGGTCATCTTGGTGATTGTTGATCTAAAATGTCGCACTTTGTGTCTTTGCCTTCGTTGCCTAATGCTAAGACTCTGGCTCAGGTATTTGTGCAGGACGTGGTCAGACTTCATGGGGTTCCATCTGACATCGTGTCTGATAGGGGGTCTCAGTTTGTGGCAAAATTTTGGAAAGCATTTTGCTCACGGATGGGGATCAAGTTGTCTCATTCTTCGGTGTTTCATCCTCAGTCAAATGGTCAGACGGTGCGTATGAACCAAAATTTGGAACAGTACTTACGCTGCTTTGTTTCTGATAACCAGGAGGAGTGGTCTACCTTTCTTCCTTTGGCTGAGTTTGTCATCAATAATCACCGCCAGGAGTCATCTGGGGAGTCTCCGTTTTTTTGTGTTTACGGGCTACATCCTCAATTTTGTACTTTGAGTCAGAGGGGCTCTTCCGGCGTTCCGGAGGAGGACCAGTTAGGAGCACAATTGTCATCACTCTGGAGGAGAGTGAAACAGCGCCTGTTGAGTGTGGGTGCTAGGTACAAACGTGTGGCTGACAGTAGGCGTGTGCCAGGTCCGGACCTGAGTGTGGATGACTGGGTGTGGTTATCCACAAAAAACATAAGACTCAAAATACCATCCCTTAAATTGGGTCCACGGTTTATTGGTCCATTTAGGGTCACCGCCGTCATTAACCCAATAGCGTTCCGATTGGAGCTCCCTACGGTGTATAAGATGCACAACGTGTTCCACAGGTCTCTTCTAAAGAAGGTGGTGGGTTCTGTGGACGCGGCGCCTATGCCACCTCCAGTCTTGGTGGATGGTAATTTGGAGTTTGAAGTCTCCAAGGTGGTTAACTCTCGTGTAGTGCGCCGCACTTTACAGTACTTGGTACACTGGTGTGCTTATGGGCCTGAGGAGAGGTCCTGGGTACCAGCCTTGGATATTCATGCGGATCGGCTGGTCAGGTTTTTTCATCGTCGCCACCCAGACAAGCCGGGTCCTATAAGCCGTGAGGGCCCTGGGGTCCCTCGTAGAAGGCGGGGTACTGTCATGTCGGACTCTGTTCAGACCAGGTCGTTCGACAGACAGCGGTAATTCCGCTTTTGACCACTATTTGCTCATTCATTAGCGTCGGCTAGATTTTATCTAGCTGTTCCGGGGTTAATTTACCTGATCCTCGGATTGGAAGCTGGGCCATGCCCATTGCCTTTAAATAGCTCTCCTGATCATTGGGCGTCGCCGATTATAGCTTCTGTCTTGTGCGTTGTTATCTCGGTCTGGATTGGAGAGCTGGTTGCTGGAGAGTCGTTGCTGGTGGTGTATTTTCCTTTGTCTTATTTACTCCTTTCTATATTTGTATTTATTTTGCCCTGCACATTTATAGTGTATTCCTGAGTGTCTGCGGCGTGGTGTATATTTTCCTTTATCCTTGTCTGTGCTAAGTGTGGGTATTGGGGAATTACATCTTCACTGGGTGGTGGGCGGAGGTTTCAGCCTAGGGTTGAAACAGGAGACAGGGCGAGGGTCGAGGCCTGGACATGCACACCATCAGTGTAAACTCCAGGTAGAGGGTCAGTCAGGATTTCCCTAGTCTGAGGGAAATTGCAGGGGCCCGGGTTATTAGCTCTCGCTCACCTAGTTTCCCCGTGACAAGATGCTACAAACAATTTGAAAGTCACGTCCCCTAGTGTGTGACGTTTAGCAACAGAAAACATTTTTTGGTTATGTGCATGAGATATGCAGACAGCTTAATTTCAACCCATCAAAATGACAGGCTGTTTCACATTTAGCTAGTGAAATTTTTTTATTTAGAATGCTATATGTGTGCATGGAGCACAATAGAAGCAGTACCAAACACACTTGTATGACATGTGCCCTGCTGGCTTTGTCTATCGACCTCAGTAATGGCAAAACAAAAATGCTTGGAAGGTCAATTTCACAGCCACACTGGGCACTAGCTAGCTAAACTATCTGACTGATAAACAACTGCCTAGCTCACTAGCTTAAAGGAAAGGTGCCGCAGTTTATTTTTTGTATTAAAAATGATTGTTTATATAAACAATTATTTTTAATACAAATTTACATTTTTTAACTTTAACTTTTTTTTTATTATTAATTTTTTTTTCAGCCACTGGGCGCCGCCATTTTGCTTTGCAGGAGTGTAAGTGAAGCTGCACGTCACTTACACTCTGCATTTACGGCAGCCCAGGGCATAGAGATCTGCAGTCGGGAGCCGACTCTATACCTACCATTATAAAGCTGCTTTCTGCTGTGTCTGGCCACGCCCCCTAAGCCGTCCACAGCACGGCAGAGGCAGGAGACCAGCGCCATCTTCCTGGAGCTCACACTGCAGCTGTGGGCTCCAGGCCAGCTTTCCAGGATGATCGCAGGAGCCCTGCAGTCATAGGAGGAGGAGGAGGAGACCAAGGACGGGAGGGAGAAGGACTCAGCTGGGAGCCGTGAAGTAAGTATCAGTGGGGAGGGGGAGAGGGAATCTAATCCTCTCCTTTGTGGTGCTGACTGAGCAGTTATCTCCTCCCATGTGTGTTACTGTGCTGTGTATCTAATCCTCTCCTGTGTGATACTGTCTGCTTAGCCATGCATCTAATCATCTCCTGTGTGATACTAACTGAGCTGTGTATCTAATCCTCTCCTGTGTGATACTGTGTGCTGAGCCATGCATCTAATCCTATACTGTGTGATACTATGCTGAGCCGTGTATCTAATCCTCTCTTGTGTGATACTATGTTGAGCCGTGTATCTAATCCTATCCTGTGTGATATTGTGTGCTGAGCCATGCATCTAATCCTATACTGTGTGATACTATGCTGAGCCGTGTATCTAATCCTATCCTGTGTGATACTATGCTGAGCCGTGTATCTAATCCTATCCTGTATGATACTGTCTGCTGCGCCGTGTATCTAATCCTATCCTGTGTGATACTATGCTGAGCCGTGTATCTAATCCTATCCTGTATGATACTGTCTGCTGAGCCGTGTACCTAATCCTATCCTGTGTGATACTGTGTGCTGAGCCATGCATCTAATCCTATACTGTGTGATACTATGCTGAGCCGTGTATCTAATCCTATCCTGTGTGATACTATGCTGAGCCGTGTATCTAATCCTATCCTGTATGATACTGTCTGCTGAGCCGTGTACCTAATCCTATCCTGTGTGATACTGTGTGCTGAGCCATGCATCTAATCCTATACTGTGTGATACTATGCTGAGCCGTGTATCTAATCCTCTCCTGTGTGATACTATGTTGAGCCGTGTATCTAATCCTATCCTGTGTGATACTGTGTGCTGAGCCATGCATCTAATCCTATACTGTGTGATACTATGCTGAGCCGTGTATCTAATCCTATCCTGTATGATACTGTCTGCTGAGCCATGTACCTAATCCTATCCTGTGTGATACTGTGTGCTGAGCCATGCATCTAATCCTATACTGTGTGATACTATGCTGAGCCGTGTATCTAATCCTATCCTGTGTGATACTATGCTGAGCCGTGTATCTAATCCTATCCTGTATGATACTGTCTGCTGAGCCGTGTATCTAATCCTATCCTGTGTGATACTGTCTGCTGCGCCGTGTATCTAATCCTATACTGTGTGATACTATGCTGAACCGTGTATCTAATCCTTTACTGTGTGATACTGTATGCTGACCTGTGTATCTAATCCTATACTGTGCTGACCTGTGTATCTAATCTGCTTCTGTGTGATACTGTCTGCTGAGGCTACTTTCACACTTCCGTCAGTACGGGGCCGTCGCAAACCGTTGGCCCGACGTACCGACGGATGTTGTGCTAAATTTAGCACAACGTGGGCAGCGGATGCAGTCTTACGACGCATACGCTACCCAGTGTGATGAGCGGGGAGGAGGGTGCGGAGTTCCGGCCGCGCATGAGCGGGCAGAAAAAGCGGAACCGACGGACAAAAAAAGTTACATGGAACTTTTTTTTGCGCGTCGCGGCCGCCGAAACACAACGCATCCGTCGCACGACGGATGCGACGTGTGGCCATACGTCGCAATGTGTCGCTAATGTAAGTCTATGGGGAAAAAGCACATCCTGCGGGCAACTTTGCAGGATGCGTTTTTTCTCCAAAATGAAGCATTGTGACGTATCCCTAAAGACGAAAGTGTGAAAGTAGCCTGAGCCGTGTATCTAATCCGCTCCTGTGTGATACTGTCTGCTGAGCCATGTATCTAATCCTATCCTGTGTGATACTGTCTGGTGAACAGTGTATCTAATCCTCTCCTATGCACTCCTCTCCCCCCTGCATGTCTTTCCCCATTGCACACACAACTCAATGCGTGCGATAACAGGAGCTGCAGGGGTCATGCTGTATTATGGCATTATGTGAGATCTATATGACGGTATTATGTGATCTGTATGGTGGTATTATGCTTTATCAGTATTGTGAGAATTATATGGTGGTATTGTGTGTGATCTATAAGGCGGTATTATGTGAGATCTATATGGCGGCATTGTGACAAGTATGTGGCGGTATTGTGTGATCTATATGGCGGTATTATGTGAGAACACTATGGAGGTATTATGTGAGATCTATATGGCGGCATTGTGACAAGTATGTGGCGGTATTGTGTGATCTATATGGCGGTATTATGTGAGAACACTATGGAGGTATTATGTGTGATCTATATGGCGGTATGTGAGAACACTGGCGGTATTATGTGTGGTCTATATGGTGGTATTATGTGAGAACTGTATGACAGTATTGTGTGATCTATTTGATGGTATTGTGTGTGATCTATATGGCGGTATTATGTGTGATCTATATGGCGGTATTATGTGAGAACACTATGGCGTCGTTATTTGCGATCTATATGATGGTATTATGTGAGAACTATAGGACAGCATTATGTGTGATCTATATGGCGGTATTATGTGTGATCTATATGGCGGTATTATGTGAGAACACTATGGCAGTATTATCTTCAGAAAGCGGACCCATTATAGGGTGGTTCTGGCTGACCACCTGCACGCGGGTCTGGGGTAATAGAGGGGGCAGCATGACCTCCAGTAAGGTGCAGTCAGGGGAAGGCTGGTGAGGCAGCTAAAGAGGAGTCTCATTTTTATCGTTACTATATGGCTACATTTCCTTCCCAGCGTCACCCCAGACTGCGCCTGTCGCCTCGCTTTCACACATCGCCAGGACAGGATGGAGAAGACAGGATCTGAGGAGGGGAATGGGGTCTGCATGCAAAGTCTGGATCAGAACAGGCCATCAATCCACAGAAATGTTTCCTGGATTTCTGAGGAGACGGTCCATCCATGTGTATAAAAGACAGTGCTCTGTGTACAATCCCTGGCTGCTCCGCGCACTGAACAGGGTGCCCCCCATAGACCAGCACACTGCTCTCCTGAAATACTCTGTGCTGCTGTCACCCTGCTCCCTCCACCACATATCTCCCAGAATCCTTGCTGCCTGCCATCCTCGGTGACTGTCTACTTGTCAGTATAAGGGTATGACTCCACGGTACGGATGGGCGGCGGTATCGCCGCAGCGGCGAAGCCGCTCGGCGCTAAGCCCCGCCTCCTTAATGGGACGCGATCATGCCGGATGTGTTAACTCTTCACATCCGGGATGATCGCTCTGTCCCATAGGGCCCTGTGATATGCCTTGCGGGGACACTGCGTCCCCGCAAGGTGTACGGGCATGCTGCGATCTGAAAAGACGCGCAGCATGTCCGTAGTCGCAGGGCCGCCGCGTGCGGGTTTCCACGCATAGTGGAGACGGGATTTCATCAAATCCCCTCCACTATGCTGGAACATCTGGACGCTGCTTGTTTGACGCTGCAGCGCTGCGCAGCGTCAAACAAGCAGCGTTTCCTGAACGTGGAAACATACCCTAAGGCTGCTTTCACACTAGCGTCGGTACGGGCCCGTCGCAGTGCGTCGGCCCGACGTACCGACACATGCTGTGAAAGAAATGCCCGACGTGGGCAGTGGAAGCAGTCTTACGACGCTTCCGCTGCCCCATTGTAAGGTCCGGGGAGGAGAGGGCGGAGTTTCGGCCACACATGCGCGGTCGAAAATGTTGGACTCGACGCACAAAAAAAGTTACATGTAACATTTTTTTGTGGCGGCGGTCCGCCAAAACACGACGCAACCGTCGCACGACGGTTGCGACGTGTGGCAATACATCTCAATGCGTCGGTAATGTTAGTCTATGGTGAAAAAACGAATCCTGCAGACAACTTTGCAGGATGCGTTTTTTTTCTCCTGAATGACGCATTGCGACGTATTGCAAACAACGCTAGTGTGAAAGTAGCCTAAGGCTGCGGTCACACATTCAGTATTTGGTCAGTATTTTACCTCAGTATTTGTAAGCCAAAACCAGGAGTGGGTGATAAATACAGAAGTGGTGCATATGTTTCTGTTATACTTTTCCTCTCATTGTCCCACTCCTGGTTTTGGCTTACAAATACTGAGGTAAAATACTGACCAAATACTGCTAGTGTGACGGCAGCCTTACTCTGCAGTCACCAACAAAATGGCTGCTCACTGGGTTCCTGAATATCATCCTCTCTTATCCCTTAGCAGACACCCAGAAGGGAAGGAGAGGAGACATCACACACGTCAGCAGACTCCGCCCATAATTACTGCAGTGCAGTAATGTGAGCTAGTTGTACACTAGGTTTTTCTGAAATTTCAGCAGCTGCTCCCCCTAGTGTTTAAAAGTGGAAATTCCAAAACTTTTCAAATTATTTTTCATATTTTACTAAATTATAAACAAATGATAATATTTTTTAAGAAAATGTAAACATTAATTCTTTACATTTTTACAATTGCTGCAAAAAAAAATTTTTTGATGGCACCTTCCCTTTAAATCTTGCTGCTAACAGTGCCAGCATCAGGAGTAGCCTCTCTGTGCTGTTACAGTGTCAAAACGGCTCTAAAACAGCATGTCTGCGATTTATATGGAGAGGGACATGTGATTTCACCAGCCAATAAAACAAGCCGTTGTGTCAGAACATTGTGGACAGGGTTAGACTGTGGTGTTTTGGGCCCACAGGTGGAATTTGCTATATGCAAATATCTGTAAGCCGTTATCTCCGTTATAGTTAAGCATCGACTGTAAAACACAGGTGGCTCCTGCACATCTACTGTAATTGGGATGTAAAATTATGGTAGTTTACATTAAAGGGGTTATTTTGTTAAAACACGTTATCACCGATCCATGGGCTCTACAGGATAGGTGATCGCTTAGGTCCGACCACTAAAAACTGCACCGATCAGAAGAATGAGGAAGTAGTATCACTGACAGGACACTTATCCCCATTTTAAAATGTAGAGGCAGGTAGGATGTCTGACCACAGCTCCATTAATTCTCTTTCGGGCTTCCATAAAAACAACACGTGCAGCCCCTTTTGGAATGAATGGATCAGTGGTCAAGTTGTACATGCCACTCTAGTGTAATTGGAATAAAAGTTCCACATTCTGCCGATTGGGTCCCACCAGTCAGCCCCCCACCAATCAATGCGTTATCACTTATCCTGTGGAGAGGTGATTACTTTTTTTCACAGTAGAACCCCTCTAAGGCTGGTTTCACACTTGCGTTTTTGAACGCATGCGTTTTTTTAAAAAAACGCATGGTGCAAAAACGCATGTAAACGCATGTAAACGCTGCGTTTTTTTGACGCATGCGTTAAACGCGTGTGTCCAAAAAACGCAGCGTTTACACGCGTTTACATGCGTTTTTGCATGCGTTTGCGTTTTTTTTAACATTTTTCCAAAAAAAAAATAAATAAATTAAAAAAAACCCAGACACAACCAATGGGAATAGAGAGGGCGTATATGATTGTCTCTCAATATATTGACCCTAGGGGAACAGAAATTTTCAGAGCTTGCTACTGTTTCCGGTGTCACGATGGATCTTTCTATGGATAACTTTTATTTCAAACTGGAGTTCAGCTTCAAGATTTTCATTGCCTGTGTTTTTGCTTGGGAGCAAGACCGAAACCGCCAAAGATGGAGAAGGAGACAGCGTCGGCGTTTTTGGAGGCACCCCATCATTGAAGTGCGTGAGAGCCGTGGAGCATATCACACGCTCTATGCGGAGCTGAATGCCAACCCGGAGAAATTCCAGGATTATACCAGAATGTCTCAAGATTCTTTCCGGGATTTACTGGCTCGTGTTGAAGGATCCATAAGGCGACAGGACACACGGCTCCGTAGAGCGATTCCACCTGAGGAACGTCTGTTAGTGACATTACGGTACGTTCCTAAACTAAACCAATGACCGTCAACTTTGTTGTTATGACATGTTTTCTATGTTTTTTTTTTTTTATTATTTATTTTTTTTTAAAACACACCATTAGAGCCGATTTTTAATTTTTTTTGTTTTTGTTTCTTTTTCTTCTAGATTTCTTGCCACAGGAGAGAGTTTATCTTCCCTGCACTTCCAATATCGCCTTGGAATCTCAACCCTCTCCGGAATTGTTGTGGACACCTGTCGTGCGTTATGGAATGCACTCCGTGAGGAGTTTATACCCGTACCCACCGTGGACATGTGGCGGGAAATTTCAACGACATTTTTGAACGTGTGTGATTTCCCAAACTGTTTAGGGGCGGTGGATGGAAAGCACATCCGCATTGTCAAACCGGCCAGAACCGGATCTGAGTTTTATAATTATAAAAAATATTTTTCGGTAGTGCTTATGGCAATAGCGGATGCGGAGTGTCGCTTCATCGCCGTGGATATTGGAGCTTTTGGCCGTGGCAATGATTCCCAAACCTTCAAGACCTCGGATATGGGCCGTCGGTTGTATGGCAACAATTTTAATTTTCCCCCTCCACAGCCTCTCCCCAACACTCAAGGCCCACCGCTGCCATTTGTTATGGTTGGGGATGAGGCCTTCCAAATGTGTGAAAATCTCCTGAAGCCCTATTCTAGTAGGGACTTGGACCACACTAGAAGAATATTCAACTACAGACTGACCAGGGCCAGAAGAACCGTAGAGTGCAGCTTTGGCATTCTTGTTGCTAAATGGCGCATTCTTGCAACAGCCATCAATCTAAAAGTGGAAACAGTGGACGAGGTGGTCAAAGCCTGTGTGGTGCTACACAATTATATAATGGCTAAGGAGCGACCCCACATTGAACTTGATGAACCTGTTGCACACCCATTGCCTGATTTTCAGCATCACCCGATGCGGTCAACTGCAGCCGTTGGTCTTATGCGGGACCAATTTGCGGCCTATTTTGTGTCCAATATTGGACGTGTGTCATGGCAGGACAATGTTGTTTAAATGTCCTGTTGTATGTTTATGTTTACCAATTATTAAACACTGATAAACATTTTTCTAATTAATAAACTTTTTTGTGTTCACCATGTCTAATATCTTTTTCCTCTCTAAACAAAGGTTGACCAAAGATGGGCAGTAGATATGTATATCATATTTTGTAATCCAAAACCAGGAGTGGGTGATAGTTGTTGAGGTAATAAATTTTAAATTTTTCCTCGTAATTTACCTATGTTGCACTCCCTATTTTGGTTTTCAAAGAATGATATAAACCACGGGCCCCATACTTATAATAATGGTACAAAATTTTTATTTATTTTTATTTATTAATTCTAATATTGTTGACGTCATTGCGTCAAGACTGTCACGGTCTCTATATCCATCAAGTCAAGTGTAAGCAATAATAAATTCATGATAAACATATACATGATCATGAATTCACAATTTCTTACACCTGGCCTGGTGAGCATAGATATGTAGAGTGTGAGAACACTTGTCCCATCTGTTTGACAACCATTGTCACATAATGAGCTATATAGAATACTAGCTGTACTACCCGGCTTCGCCCGGGTTAATGACTGCTGTTAGCAAAATAGAATGTGTTAACAAAAATTTATTCTGCACACAAAAACCACAAAACAAATAGATAGAAATGTAATTATTAAAAGGCAAAAACTAAGCAAATAGAAGCATTTCACAACATATATTAGCTTTGTTATACTGAGAATGTCTTTGTTGCCTATATTAACCAATCAGAGCTCAGGTTAATTAACTGTAGCAAAATAGAAGCTGAGCTGTGATTGGTTGCTATTGGCAGCCTGATAAATCCCCAGCCAACAGGAAGCCCTCCCCCCTGGCAGTATATATTAGCTCACACATACACATAATAGACAGGTCATGTGACTGACAGCTGCCGTATTTCCTATATGGTACATTTGTTGCTCTTGTAGTTTGCTTATTAATCAGATTTTTATTTTTGAAGGACAATACCAGACTTGTGTGTGTTTTAGGGCGAGTTTTATGTGTCAAGTTGTGTGTGTTGAGTTGCGTGTGGCGACATGCATGTAGCGACTTTTGTGAGATGAGTTTTGTGTGGCGACATGCGTGTAGCAACATTTTGTGTGTTGAGTTGCATGTGACAGGTTAGTGTAGCAAGTTGTGTGCAGCAAGATTTGTGCATGGCGAGTTTTGCGCGTGGCGAGTTTTATGTGTGGTGCATTTTGAGTATGTGCAAGTTTTGTGTGAGGCAACTTTTGCATGTGGTGCAACTTTTGTACATGTGGCAATTTTTCTGTGTGTGCAAGTTTTGCATGAGGTGAGTTTTCCATGAGGTGAGTTTTGCACGTGTGGCGAGTTTTGCGTGAGCCTAGTTTTGCATATGGCGAGTTTTGCATGTAGCGAGTTTTGAGTGGTGACTTTTGTGTTTCGACTTTTATGTGGCGAGGTTGGTGTGTGTGTGTGTGGTGAAATGTGTGCTGAGGGTGGTATATGTGTTCAAGCACGTGGTAGTGTGTGGCGCATTTTGTGTTTGTGTTCATATCCCCGTGTGTGGTGAGTATCCCATGTCGGGGCCCCACCTTAGCAACTGTACGGTATATACTCTTTGTCGCCATCGCTCTCATTCTTTAAGTCCTCATTGTTCACATCTGGCAGCTGTCAATTTTCCTCCAACACTTTTCCCTTCACTTTTTCCCCATTATGTAGATAGGAGCAAAATTGTTTGGTGAATTGGAACGCGCGGGGTTAAAATTTCACCTCACAACATAGCCTATGACGCTCTCGGGGTCCAGACGTGTGACTGTGCAAAATTTTGTGGCTGTAGCTGCGACGGTACAGATGCCAATCCCGGACATACACACATACATACATACACACATTCAGCTTTATATATTAGATATACCTGTATGTAATCTCCTGTATATAGTATATACCTGTGTGTCATCTCACCTATATATAGTATATATCTGTGTGTCATCTCCTGTATATAGTATATACCTGTATGTCATCTCCTCCTATACATAGCATATACCTGTGTCATCTCCTCCTGTATATACTATATACCTGTAGGTAATCTGCTCCTGTATATAGTATATACCTGTGTGTCATCTCCTCCTGTATATAGTATATACCTGTATGTCATCTCCTCCTGTATGTAGTATGTACCTGTATGTCATCTCCTCCTCTATATAGTATATACCTGTGTGTCATCTCTCCTGTATATAGTATATATCTGTGTGTCATCTCCTCCTGTATATAGTATATACCTGTGTGTCATCTCCCCTGTAAATAGTATATACCTGTGTGTCATCTCCTGTATATAGTATATAGCTGTATGTCATCTCCTCCTGTATTAGCCCTCGTTCACACGTTATTTGGTCAGTATTTTTACCTCAGTATTTGTAAGCTAAAATGGCAGCCTGATAAATCCCCAGCCAACAGTAAGCCCACCCCCTGGCAGTATATATTAGCTCACACATACACATAATAGACTGGTCATGTGACTGACAGCTGCCGGATTCCTATATGGTACATTTGTTGCTCTTGTAGTTTGTCTGCTTATTAATCAGATTTTTATTTTTGAAGGATACCAGACTTGTGTGTGTTTTAGGGCGAGTTTCGTGTGTCAAGTTGTGTGTGTTGAGTTGCGTGTGGCGACATGCATGTAGGGACTTTTGTGAGATGAGTTTTGTGTGGCGACATGCGTGTAGCAACTTTTTGTGTGTCGAGTTGCATGTGACAGGTTAGTGTAGCAAGTTGTGTGCAGCAAGTTTTGCGCATGGCGAGTTTTGCGCGTGGCGAGTTTTATGTGTGGTGCCTTTTGAGTATGTGCAAGTTTTGTGTGAGGCAACTTTTGCATGTGTTGCAACTTTTGTGCATGTGGCAATTTTTCTGCGTGTGGCAATTTTTCTGCGTGTGCAAGTTTTGCGTGTGGCGAGTTTTGCACGTGTGGCGAGTTTTGCATGTGGAGAGTTTTGCGCGTGGCGAGTTTTGAGCGGCGACTTTTGTGTTTCTACTTTTATGTGGCGAGGTTGGTGTATGTGTGGTGAAATGTGCACTGAGGGTGGTATATGTGTTCGAGCACGTGGTAGTGTGTGGCGCATTTTGTGTGTGTGTTCATATCCCCGTGGTGGTGTGATTATCCCATGTTGGGGCCCCACCTTAGCAACTGTACAGTATATACTCTTTGGTGCCATCGCTGTCATTCTTTAAGTCCCCCTTGTTCACATCTGGCAGCTGTTAATTTGCCTCCAACACTTTTCCTTTCATTTTTTCCCCATTATGTAGATAGGGGCAAAATTGTTTGGTGAATTGGAAAGCGCGGGGTTAAAATTTCACCTCACAATATAGCTTTGACGCTCTCAGGGTCCAGACGTGTGACTGTGCAAAATTTTGTGCCTGTAGCTGCGACGCCTCCAACACTTTTCCTTTCACTTTTTCCCCATTATGTAGATAGGGGCAAAATTGTTTGGTGAATTGGAAAGCGCGGGGTTAAAATTTCACCTCACAACATAGCCTATGACGCTCTCGGGGTCCAGACGTGTGACTGTGCAAAATTTTGTGGCTGTAGCTGCTACGGTTCAGATGCCAATCCCGGACATACATACATACATACATACATACACACACACACACATTCAGCTTTATATATTAGATGGTGAATATACAAGGCAGTAATCAACTTAATCGGTCAGGTATATATTTTGACATATGACCGGTTCAGTTAAGTTCTGAACTTGATTTCCACCATTTTCTCTTTGTACAGTGACACTACACTAGGTACAAAAATAAAAGAGTATGGAAATAAGTACTATTTTTTTGGCCAACTCATATCTGTATACTAAAGAAACACATATAGATGTTGTCTTGTATTTTATACTACTGGAGATATGTGTAGTATTTTATACTACTGGAGATATGTGTAGGCCAAAAGAATAAGTGTGTGATGAAGTTTATTGGTGTGTATTGAGAAAGGTGATAGACACAATAAACCAAACATAATTTTTTCAAATAAACTTTTTTTTTATTGAGGAAAAAGAAAACAAATTTATTTTTTGGTACCGCGCCGGGTTGAACCACGCCGGCTTGGGGTTGAGTAACGTAACTGGGGGGTATTCAGAACTGAAGCCTGGCTCACCATGGAGGAGGCAGAGGTGGCAGGAGAATGGGCAAGAAAACTTGAAGGGTCTGGAAGTTCGGGGATGGGGCTTAAAACATGAGGGGCTTGAGACACACTGGAATGTTGAGACACATCGGTAGGTGATGGGGGAGGAATAATCAAAGTTTTTTGTTTTTTATGCGTTTTGCCAGTTTTACGTTGGGTTTTCCGGGTTGGGGGAAGTCTTCTTGGGCTATGTTGTAAAGTGTGGGCGGGAGACACGTCAGGACCCGGCTCCACACAGTCAGTCTCCATTGTGGAGCGCTCGGCAATGTCTGAGTCCAATGGGGGGAAAGATAAACTCACGCCTGGGTCCTGGTGCCTCGTTGGGGGGGGGGAAACAAAAACCCTTCCAGGATCCTGGTGCCTCGTTGGGGGGGGGGAAACAAATCCCATAACAGTGTCCTGCTGCATTGCTGGTGGGGGGGAACATAAAGCCATGGATGTGTCCTGCTGC
Source organism: Ranitomeya variabilis (assembly GCF_051348905.1). Classification (NCBI taxonomy): domain Eukaryota; kingdom Metazoa; phylum Chordata; class Amphibia; order Anura; family Dendrobatidae; genus Ranitomeya; species Ranitomeya variabilis. The sequence continues at coordinate 779,219,920 of NC_135232.1, forward strand.
ATCAGGGTGGGTCCTGTCTGGAAAGGTATGGCTTGGTCGTGCTGCATCATGGGGGGCCCAGGGCGATACGCCATGGATGGGTCCTGCTGCATCGGGGGGTGTCCTGCCAGGAAAGCAACGCCTCGGTCCTGCTGCATCGGGGTGGGTCCGGTCCGGTATGCAACGCCTCGGTCCTGCTGCATCGGGGTGGGTCCGGTCCGGTATGCCAGGCCTCGGTCCTGCTGCATCTGGGGTGGGACGGTCCGATATTGCATGGATGGGTCCTGCTGCATCGGGAGGGTGCCGGCCCGATAAGCCATGCCAGGGTCCTGCGTCCTCGTGGTGTCAGCGGAGGAGGTCCAAGCCGGAGCAGCGGTCGTCACGGTGGTGGCGGTGGGATGTCCAACAGCACTAGTCATCGTGTTGGCGCTGTAGTGGAGTACACCTGTAGAGGGAATAGAGGTGGCCGTGCAGTGGTATGCAGCAGAGGTAGGAATAGTGTTTACTTGTGACAGTGACGGCACAGTTGGATAGGCCGCCACATTACGACTCTGACTCTGCTGCATAGCCTGCACAAAAGCAACATTGCAGGCCTGCATCACACTCAGCTGGAGATCAGGGCTAAGGTGTTCCGACATGCCCTCTAGGATTTGATTGAAAAAATGATGAGCTGCCTTATTGAGGTCGGCTTTCAATTGATCAACGCTTTTGGCGACATCCTGGATGCGGCAATTTAAGAGATTATGGTTCACATCCATTCTGTCACCTAAAGCCTTGATAGCATCATGTAAAACCGAGCTCAAGTGTAAAAACTCGGGCATGAGGGACCTATCCGAAGCCCTCTGTCGCTGCCGGGATGAGCCCGCCAAAATGGGTGCAGCGAAAGAGGACTGCGAAAGGGGAAGACCTGATGGGCCAGCCCCCTGGTCTCCAGTGAGTGTGGAAGACCCACCTGGTGCTGCGCTGCTGGATGGCTGTGACGGGTCCGTGGCTTCCGGCTGAAGGACCGCTCCAGCACCTGTGGCGACAGTCGTGCAGTGTGTGCTGTGAAAAAACAAAACAGAAAATTAATACCAAACTATAACAAGACGGTACATCCTGTGGAATTAAAAGTGACAGATTATGTCAATGCAATACAACCGGAGGCATGTGAGAAATACTTACGTTCTCATGAGAAGGACCGGTCTCAGGAAGGCCAACACACGGTGGTATTTGTAGAGCCGGTGCCTTGCTCCGGAACCACTAGCTGCACTCTTCTCTGCACGTAGGTCACAGTTGAAGCGGTCCTTCATGGAACGCCAACGTGTCCTTACTTTTTCCACTGTGAAATAACAATAAAATATAATGGTCAGAATAAGAACTTTTGGCCGTGCTCTTGTGACTGTGTGTGATGACAGAAACTACGAAAAGTTTCTTTCATCACACACAGTCAAGAGAGCATGGCCAAGGTCTGTTGCTTCACACTACCGTGCAATACTTACCAAATGCATTACGGACCCGTGGCGTGGAATTCTCCCAGCCATCCCACAACGCTTGGGCCACCTCACTCCACAAACGACGGAGAACAGTATTGACGGCGTGCTGTTTATCCCGGCTGTCCCACAACGGGACTCGCTCCTGGACCAGACTGATCAGCAGGTCATTATCAATCCGGTCGTCGTCCCGTTGTGAAACCTAAAATTAAAACAAAATCATTTAAGTTTGCTCAACCACATTTGTAAAAAATAAGACACGAAGATGAGAAAGGGCAGGAATATGAAAGACAACTTTCAGAAAAGGATGATATAAGAAATATGTATAGAAAAACAAGGGTACAGAAAGGATGTTAAAAGAATATTACAATAAGGACAGTCTGCCTGGTATACATACCCGCTGCCGTCTTCCACCTGGACCTTGACTCCGCTGCTCAGTACCTCTCTGTCCCTCTGTTGAAGTGCTCTATAAAAATAAAAAAAAAAAATTGCCTCATGTGTCGATGTGACAGTCAATACTTACCAAGCTGACGTACAAAAAACATACCTCGCTCACGTGATCCACTTCTGATTGACGTGGCTGGAACTCCTCATCAGACGAGGAAACCGGAGAAGACATTCTGATGCGTGTTGAAAGAAAAAAAATAGAAGAAATTAGGAGATGTAGATCCAAAAAATTGAAAATGAATGCATTGGCTAGGATATACTCACATTGCTCTGTGTCTTGTCCAAGAATGCGTCCGGGCAGGGTGCTGTCTTCTTTGGAGTCTGATGAGAAGTGACCAGAAACTTCCCCCCACCTTCCCTTTATAACCTTGCTGCTATGGGGGAGTCTTATCAGTGTCTAGACATCTTTATCTACAGTTAATTCAGTGGTGCCAAAAAAAACGCATGCGTCAAAAAAACGCATGCAAACGCATGCAAACGCATGTCAAAAAAAAACGCATGCGTCTCCATTGACTCCAATGCATTTTTTTGTCCAAAAAAAACGCATGTAAACGCATGCGTTTTTTTAGGAAAAAAAAACGCCCCTCAAAATACTACGGCTACTTTCACACTAGCGTTAACTGCATTACGTCGCAAATCCGTTTTTTGCCGAAAAAACGGATGCGTCAAAAAAAGTGAAAAACGTATGCAACGCATACAGCATTTCGACGGATCCGTCGCAAATCCGCTAAACGTTTCCGTCGAAAATACTGGATGCGTTGCATACGTTGCATACGTTTTTACCATCCGTTGCATCCGTTTTTACGACGGATCCGTTTTTAAAATGGGAGGCTCCCAAATTTGATTGGCTACTGGAAAATATGGAAAACTATATAATTACTGTTTTTACAGCCCATCTTTGAGGGTTTTAGTTTTGTGGCAGCGATGGAAGGTGTTCTTGTGAGGATTGCACTTAAATACGTGGCACTTATATACGTGGCACTTATATACGTGGCACTTATATACGTGGCACTTAAATACGTGGCACTTATATACGTGGCACTTATATACGTGGCACTTATATACGTGGCACTTAAATACGTGGCACTTAAATACGTGGCACTTAAATACGTGGCACTTATATACGTGGCACTTATATACGTGGCACTTAAATACGTGGCACTTATATACGTGGCACTTATATACGTGGCACTTATATACGTGGCACTTATATACGTGGCACTTATATACGTGGCACTTAAATACGTGGCACTTAAATACGTGGCACTGAAATACGTGGCACTGAAATACGTGGCACTGAAATACGTGGCACTTAAATACGTGGCACTTATATACGTGGCACTTATATACGTGGCACTTAAATACGTGGCACTTAAATACGTGCCACGTATATAAGTGCCACGTATTTAAGTGCCACATATTTAAGTGCCACGTATATAAGTGCCACGTATTTAAGTGCCACGTATTTCAGTGCCACGTATCACGTATATAAGTGCCACGTATTTCAGTGCCACGTATTTAAGTGCCACGTATTTAAGTGCCACGTATATACGTGGCCATATATGTGGGGTTGAAGGCCCAGGCCAGGTTTATATAGATTTGGGGGTGTCTGGCCATTTGGCAACAAAATCCAGCTTCTGAGCATGCTCAGTGTAAAAAAACGTATTGCAGCGCTGCATTGCGTCGTACGACGTGTCCCGACGCATCCGTCACTCATAGGCTTCCATTGTAGCCAACGACGCATGCCGCAGGATGCGTCGCGACACGTTTTTTAGGCGGAGACAAAAAACGCTACAAGCAACGTTTTTTGCCGACGACGTATCGCCAAATTTCGACGCATCCGTCGTAAAACGTACACGACGTATGTCAATCCGTCGCAATACGTCGCCAATACAAGTCTATGGGGAAAAAACGCATCCAGCAAAAACTTTTGCTGGATGCGTTTTTTCGGAAAAAAGACGTTTTGAGACGTAATGCAGTTAACGCTAGTGTGAAAGTAGCCTACAAGTTGCATTTTATAAAATGAACGCATGCAGTTAAAAAACGCATGCGTTCACAAACGCGTGCAAACGCGTACAACAAAAAACGCATGCGTTTTCAATGTTAAATATAGGGGAAAAAAACGCATGCGTTTTTTTGGTAAAAAACGCAGCGTTCAAAAACGCAAGTGTGAAAGCAGCCTAAGTGCATCTCTGCCGCTGTGTTCCAAGTATCTAATCTCTAATGGAAATAAAGAATCTTCTCCTGATTAACATCAGAGAGAACAAATGACCGCTATATACAACACAATCCACTATACCAAGAAAAATAATACCACATACAGGGGAGATATACCACCACACCATGAACAGATCACATAGTGACTGAATAATACCACATAGGAGGAGAAATACCGCCACACCATAACTAGACTACATAGTCCACCTCATAATAAACGAATAATACCACATACAGGGTATAAATAGATAATAGAATACACAAATCCAGCTAAACCAACAGTCCTTTTGAGGACTAATTATGATGTATATAGATATCAGTGCTAGGCAGGCAGTGTATGTGGCATACTTCATTACATACAGCAAGAGGTCCCATTCCATTACTGTCTGCTGCTGCCTATTACAGATATTTACTGTATATACATACAGTGCCTTGCAACTGGAACTTTTCAACCTTTTCCTATATATCAAGCTTCAAACATAAAGATACCAAAAGTAAATTTTTGGTGAAGAATCAACAACAAGTAGAACACAATTGTGAAGTTGAACGAAATTTATTGGTTACTTTACATTTTTTGGGAAATTCAAAAACTGAAAAGTCGGGGGGTGCAATATTATTCGGCCCCTTTACTTTCACTGCAGCAAACTCACTCCAGAAGTTCATTGTGGATCTCTGAATGATCCAATGTTGTCTTAAATGCCTAATGATGATAAATATAATCCACCTGTGTGTAATCAAGTCTCCGTATAAATGCACCTGCTCTGTGATAGTCTCAGGCTATGTTCACACGCTGCGGATTTTGCTGCGGATCCACAGCTGCGGGTCCGCAGGGGTTTCCCATGCATTTACAGTACAATGTAAACCTATGGGAAACGCAATCCGCAGTGCACATGCTGCGGAAAAAAAACGTGCGGGAACGCAACGGTTTACATTCTGCAGCATGTCAATTCTTTGTGCGGAATCCGCAGCAGTTTTACACCTGCTCCATAAAACCGCAGGTGTAAAAGCGCAGTGGAATCCGCAGTAAATCTGCAGGAAAAACGCAGTGTTTTTGCCCTGCGGATTTATCAAATCCGCTGCGGAAAAATCCGCAGTGGACCATTTCTACGTGTGCACAAAGCCTCAGGGTTCTGTTTGAAGAACAGAGAGCATCATGAAGACCAAGGAACACAACAGGCAGGTCCGTCATACTGTTGTGGAGAAGTTTAAGGGTATGTGCACACGTAAGAATTTCTTGCAGAAAATTCCTGAAAAAAATGGACATTTTCTGCAAGAAAACCGCATGCGTTTTTTTTGCGTTTTTACCGTGTTTTTTGCGCTTTTTTTTTCCAGACCTTTCCCAATGCATTATATAGCGGGAAAAGCGCAAAAAAACGCAAAACTAATGAACATGCTGCCTTTTTTACCGCGATGCGTTTTTTTTGCTGAAAAAAACGCATCATGTGCACAAAAATTGCAGAATTCATTCTAAATGATAGGATGCATATGTATGTGTTTTTTATGTGTTATCATCACGTTTTTATAGCGAAAATAACGTGAAACAAATGTGAAAAAAATACAACGTGTGCACACAGCCTAAGGGTATGTGCACACGTTCAGGATTTTTCGCTTTTTTTCACGTTTTTTTCGCAATAAAAACACGATCAAAGCGCATAAAAAACGCATATATATGCATCCTATCATTTTTAATGCATTCTGCAATTTTTGTGCACATGATGCGTTTTTTTTCCACGAAAAAAAACGCATCGCGGTAAAAAAAAGCAGCATGTTCATTAATTTTGCGGATTAATTATTACTATTTAATGCATTGGGAAAGCGAAAAAAAACGCATGCGGATTTCTGGCAGAAATGTCCATTTTTTGTCAGGAAATTTCTGCAAAAAATCCTGAACGTGTGCACATACCCTAAAGCTGGATTTAGATACAAAATGATTTCCAAAACTTTAAACATCCCAAGGAGCACTGTGCAAGCGATCATATTGAAATGGAAGGAGTTTCATAATACTGCAAATCTACCAAGACCCGTCCGTCCCTCTTAGGGTATGTCTCCACGTTCAGGATGGCCGGCGGTTACGCCGCAGCGGCGAAGCCACTCGGCGCTAAGCCCCGCCCCCTTTCTGGGATGCGATCATGCCGGATGTGTTAACTCTTCACATCCGGGATGATCGCTCGCTCCCATAGGGCCCTGTGATATGCCTTGCGGGGACGCTGCGTCCCCGCAAGGTGTACGGACATGCTGCGATCTGAAAAGACGCGCAGCATGTCCGGAGTCGCAGGGCCGCCGCGTGCGGGTTTCCACGCATAGTGGAGACGGGATTTCATAAAATCCCCTCCACTATGCTGGAACATCTGGACGCTGCTTGTTTGACGCTGCAGCCAGGGGCGTAACGACCGCGGTCGCAGCGGTCGCCATTGCGACCGGGCCCCGCAGGTCAGGGGCCCCGGGCCGGCAGGTCAGGGCAGGGCCGGGCTGGACATCGGGCACTTCTGGCAAATGCCAGAAGAGCCGATGCCAGTAGTGGGCCGCTGCGCTGGAACTCCCCCCCCCCCCCCGCCGCCGCCGCCGCCGCCGCATTTAACTATACCGGCGTCTATGACACCGGTATAGTTCAATGCAATGATGGAGGAGAGCGTCACCTGACGCTCCCTCTCCCATCATTCCCCGCTCTGCCTCTGACAGTACACTGCGGGTGCGCGATGACGTCATATCATCGCGCACCTGCAGTGTCCTGGGCAGACTGCAGCCACCAGGAGCAGCGCGGGCAAAAGGAAAGGTGAGGAGAGTTTTTTTTTTTCTTTTTCACCGGACTGTGGGGCCATTATCGGGGGGGGGGGGGGGAGATGAGATGTGCGGGCTCTGCTGTATATATCCCTGTGCGGGCTCTGCTGTATATATCCCTGTGCGGGCTGTGCTGCATATACCCCTGTGCGGGCTCTGCTGTATATATCCCTGTGCGGGCTGTGCTGTATATATCCCTGTGCGGGCTGTGCTGTATATATCCCTGTGCTGGCTGTGCTCTATATACCCCTGTGCTGGCTGTGCTCTATATACCCCTGTGCTGGCTGTGCTGCATATACCCCTGTGCGGGCTCTGCTGTATATACCCCTGTGTGGGCTCTGCTGTATATACCCCTGTGCGGGCTGTGCTCTATATACCCCTGTGCGGGCTGTGCTCTATATACCCCTGTGCGGGCTGTGCTGTATATACCCCTGTGCGGGCTCTGCTGTATATACCCCTGTGCGGGCTGTGCTGTATATACCCCTGTGCGGGCTGTGCTGTATATACCCCTGTGCGGGCTGTGCTGGATATACCACTGTGCGGGCTGTGCTGGCACCCAACACCATGTTGCAGTGCAGGAGATTCCTGCAACAGTCCGAGGCGTATCTAGGGGAAGGGGGTGGGGGGGCGTCACGGAGGTGGGGGGGGGGCCCCATTTGGAAGTTCGCACCGGGGCCCATAACTTTGTAGTTACGCCACTGGCTGCAGCGTCAAACAAGCAGCGTTTACTTACCGTGGAAACATACCCTAAGGGTATGTGTCCACGTTCAGAATTGCATCAGGATTTGGTCAGGATTTTTCATCAGTATTTGTAAGCCAAAACCAGGAGTGGGTGATACTGTAAATACAGAAGTGGAGCATATGTTTCTATTATACTTTTCCTCTAATTGTTCCACTCCTGGTTTTGGCTTACAAATACTGATGAAAAATCCTGACCAAATCCTGATGCAATCCTGAACGTGGACACATACCCTAAACTTTCATCTCAAACAAGGAGAAGACTGATCAGAGATGCAGCCAAGAGGCCCATGATCACTCTGGATGAACTGCAGAGATCTACAGCTGAGGTGGGACAGTCTGTCCATAACTGTTCATAAGACAACAATCAGTCGTACACTGCACAAATCTGGCCTTTATGGAAGAGTGGCAAGAAGAAAGCCATTTCTCAAAGATATCCTTAAAAAGTGTCGTTTAAAGTTTGCAACAAGCCACCTGGGAGACACACCAAACATGTGGAAGAAGGTGCTCTGGTCAGATGAAACCAAAATTGAACTTTTTGGCAACAATGCCAAACAATATGGCAAAGGCAACATGGAGCGCCCCCACTGCCGCAGGGCCGAGGGGTACCCGGTACCGGGCCTCTCTGTCTCGGTTCTGGGGTGGTCACGGTGGCTAGACCCGGTCCGTGACCCTGCTGAGGGGTGTCCAGTGAAAGCGGAGAGTGACGATGTTGTGGTGTGGTGCAGGTCACGATGAATAACGAGGACACCAGGTTGCAGTCTCTTTACCTCTTTACTGAAGGCTTCAGGATCCTCAATCCAGAATACGGTTAACAGAGCTGTCTGAGACCGGCCGGTCCGATGGCACCTCCAGAGTTCCCTTTGCAGGTGGAAATCTGTGCCTACCTTCTAGCGCTTGTGTGTTGTAGTCCTTCCCTGCTTAGCACCACGGGATAGTCCTTACAACTGTTGTGTCTGTTTCTGAAGTTCCCTCACAACTGATTCTGATGTTCTTCTTCGTCCCCCAGATGATATGGCTAGGACGCACCCTTATGACGGGTAGGCCTGGAAGTCTTCCAGGACCCTAGAGTCGCCCCTCTCCAACTGTTGCCCCCTATGTCTGCTTAGGTGATTTTGGGTGAGACAGCCCGCCTATAACTGACTGTCCTGCCGTAGGTTTGAAGTAAGGCCTGGAGCTCAATACTTCCTCGGCGTTTCCGGCCACCGGCTACGCGCCTCAGTAGGATGTTGCCTCGTCTTACAGCACGACTCCTACTGGTGTTATCTCCTTGTTGTGTTGATCTCGTTTCTCACTCTTCACAATAAACCTCGCTTCTTGTCCTTTCTTGGGGTACCGCCGCAATGAAGTGCAGGCGCGGTCCCGTAACGTTCTTTCTGTTCACTAGGCCTCTGTCAGGATCCCACCCCTGACAGGGACCCCCCCTGAATCTTCCCCTGCAACACCCTCTGCCACAGAATGTTGCCTGGTTCCAACCCAGTCAGCTTCTCCCTAACTTCCTATCTAACTCCCAGTTTTACCAGATTGTGAGGAGTGGCCTAATACATAGCAACCTTAGCTCCCCCTGGAGGCCAGACTGTGAAGTGTATTGGTGTCTGTGATACCTGGTCAGGTGAACTCCTTCAGTGCCATCAGACGTACCAATACCCCGCTTAGCGGCGGAGCATCAGTACTGCAACGACCAGGACTCTGGGGCACTGCACTCCCCCCCGGTTAAATCCAGTACTCCTGGACTGGGAAGAAAACAACAATACATGTCAGCAAAAAGACATACAATTTTTGAAATGCAATAACAAGTAAATTTGAACAGAGCTTCCCTTTATGGGAGGTGAGGACACTTGAACGTTACAAACATGGTTAAATATTTTAAATAACATACTATAAATAACTTCTATTACCCAACCGGGTATTCTACTTAGTGCAACTTCTGAATAATAATTTAACTTTGCCTCTAAGGACGTATAAGCTGAATCCACTAAAGGCTTACTATAAAACACTACAAGGCTAATCAACTTTTCTTCATTTTCCAACTTTACATTCACAGGACCGCCTGTCTATCTGCCCTAGGCCTACTGCCTCTCGCTCTTTTGCAGGACCGCCCCATTCCTCATCCGGGCCTACTGCCTTTCTCTTTCTATACACAGTTGTTGTGAATTCTGCTCTTGGGCTCCCTCCGGTGGTTTTTGGTGGTAGTGCAGTTGTCTTGGGGTTGTAATCCGGGCAGGTGTTTCTGCTGATTGCAGCTCTATTAGGTATTTAGGTGTGCAGGATCCATGAGTCTGTGCCAGTTGTCCATTGTACTTGGAGGGATTGCATCTCTCTCTTCCTCCTCATGCCCTGCTGCCAATTCAACTAAGATAAGTGTCTGTTTTTTTTGTCTCTGTGCACACATGCAGTGTGCTTTGCAATTCAGTGCAATTTATTGTGTTTTTGTCCAGCTTAGACTTTGTTTGGATTTTTCAGTCATGCTGGATTCTCAGGAGATGCAGATATACTTTCTATGTCTTTAGTTAGATGTGGAATATTTGTATTATCTGCTGTGGATATTTTTAGGATTTAAATACTGACCGCTTAGAATTCTGTCCTATCCTTTTCTATTTAGCTAGAAGTGCCTCTTTTGCTAAATCCTGTTTTTCTGCCTGCGTGTGTCTTTCCACTTATACTCACAGTCAATATTTGTGGGGGGCTGCCTATCCTTTGGGGTTCTGCTTTGAGGCAAGATAGAATTCCCAATTCCATCTATAGGGGTATTTAGTCCTCCGGCTGTGTCGAGATGTCTAGGATGTGTTAGGTACATCCCACGGCTACTTCTAGTTGCGGTGTTAGTTTAGGGTTTGCGGTCAGTACAGGTACCACCTACTCCTGAGAAAGTCTCTCATGTGGCTCCAAGGTTACCAGATCATAACAGTACAACTGGCCAACAATGAGTTAAATGCATCTCAGAAGAAGGGAAGAAAGAGCCTTTTTTTTCTGTAGCCTGCTTTGTCTTTTCTTCCCTCTTTTCCTCTGGGTGACTGAGGAGTCTTGTGCTAGCATGGATGTTCAGGGATTAGTTTCTCGTGTAAACCAGCTTGCCGCTAGGGTACAGGGTATTTCTGATTATATTGCTCAGACTCCGCTTTTAGAGCCGAGGATTCCTACTCCTGATTTGTTTTTTGGGGACAGGTCCAAATTTTTGAGTTTTAAAAACAACTGTAAACTGTTTTTTGCTCTGAAGCCTCGTTCCTCTGGTGATCCCATTCAGCAGATTAAAATTGTCATCTCCCTGCTGTGTGGCGACCCTCAGGATTGGGCATTTTCCCTGGAATCTGGGAATCCGGCCTTGCTTAAAGTAGATGCCTTTTTTCAGGCTCTAGGATTATTATATGATGAACCAAATTCTGTGGATCAAGCGGAGAAGACCTTGTTGGCCCTGTCTCAGGGTCAAGAAGAGGCAGAATTGTATTGTCAGAAATTTAGAAAATGGTCTGTGCTGACTAAATGGAATGAGGATGCTTTGGCGGCAATTTTCAGAAAGGGTCTTTCTGAATCTGTTAAAGATGTTATGGTGGGGTTTCCCACTCCTGTTGGTCTGAGTGATTCTATTTCTCTGGCCATTCAGATCGATCGGCGCTTGCGGGAGCGCAGAACTGTGCGTGCTGTGGCGTTGTCCTCAGAGCAGATGCCTGAGCCTATGCAGTGTGATAGGATTCTGTCTAGAACGGAACAACAAGGATTCAGACGACAGAATAGGTTGTGTTTTTATTGTGGCGATGCTTCTCATGTCATTTCAGTCTGCCCAAAGCGTACAAAGAGAATCGCTAGTTCGGTTACCATCGGAACTGTACAACCTAAATTTCTGTTATCTGTGACCTTGATCTGCTTATTGTCGTCATTTTCTGTCATGGCGTTTGTGGATTCATGCGCCGCTTTGAACTTAATGGACTTTGAATTTGCCAGGCGTTGTGGTTTCCCCTTGCAGTCTTTGCAGAAATGAAGAAAGAATTCCAGCTCAACGAGGCGGTGAAAAGTAAACACTTGGTACTTTATTCACTTCATGTCAGAAGCAGAGGATAAGACATCAGCACAATACAATTAAAAACACTATCTACGCGTTTCAGGTGATAGAGCACCCTTAATCATGATATCGTATCATGATTAAGGGTGCTCTGTCACCTGAATCGCGTAGATAGTGTTTTTAATTGTATTGTGCTGATGTCTTATCCTCTGCTTCTGACATGAAGTGAATAAAGTACCAAGTGTTTACTTTTCACCGCCTCGTTGAGCTGGAATTCTTTCTTCATTTCTGGCCTCCTCACGCCCTGACACAGCGTTTCCGTGCTCCGAGCTTCCTGGGATAACGACTATGGTGAGCTGGACTTTTCTTTTGCTAGTCTTTGCAGAACCCTATTCTTTTAAGGGGCATTGATGCTACACCTTTGGCTAAAAATAAACCCCAGTTTTGGACACAGGTGACCATGTGCATGGCGCCAGCCCATCAGGAAGATTGTCGTTTTCTGGTGTTGCATAATTTGCATGATGCTATTGTGCTGGGTTTTCCATGGTTGCAGATACATAATCCTGTGTTGGATTGGAAGTCTATGTCTGTGACTAGTTGGGGTTGTCAGGGGGTTCATAATGACGTTCCTGTGATGTCAATCTCCTCTTCCTCCTCTTCTGAAGTTCCAGAGTTTTTGTCTGATTTTCAGGATGTATTCGATGAACCCAAGTCCAGTTCCCTTCCACCGCATAGGGACTGTGATTGTGCTATTGACTTGATTCCAGTCTGTAAGTTTCCTAAGGGCCGACTTTTCAACCTGTCTGTGCCGGAACATACCGCCATGTGGAGCTATGTTAAGGAGTCTTTGGAGAAAGGGCATATTCGGCCATCTTCTTCACCATTGGGAGCGGGATTTTTTTTTTTGCTAAGAAGGATGGCTCCTTGAGACCCTGTATTGATTATCGCCACCTTAAATAAGATCACGGTCAAGTTTCAATACCCTTTACCTTTGCTTTCCGATTTGTTTGCCAGGATTAAGGGGGCTAGTTGGTTTACTAAATTTGACCTTCGGGGGGCATATCATGTTGTTCGTATTAAGCAGGGTGACGAATGGAAAACTGCGTTTAATACGCCCGAAGGCCATTTTGAATACCTTGTGATGCCATTCGGGCTCTCTAATGCTCCACCTGTTTTTCAGTCCTTCATGCATGATATCTTCCGGAATTATCTTGATAAATTCATGATTGTATATTTGGATGACATCTTAATTTTTTCCGATGATTGGGAGTCTCATGTGAAACAGGTCTGGATGGTATTTCAGATCCTTTGTGATAATGCTTTGTTTGTCAAGGGGTCTAAGTGTCTCTTTGGAGTGCAGAAGGTTTCTTTTTTGGGCGTCATTTTTTCTCCCTCATCTATAGAGATGGATCCGGTTAAGATTCAGGCCATTCATGATTGGATTCAGCCCACATCCGTGAAGAGCCTTCAGAAATTTTTGGGCTTTGCTAATTTTTATCGCCGTTTCATTTCTAACTTCTCCAGTGTGGTTAAACCCCTGACCGATTTGATGAAGAAAGGCGCTGATGTAACGAATTGGTCCTCTATGGTTGTCTCTGCCTTTCAGGAGCTTAAACGCCGATTTACTTCTGCCCCGGTGTTGCGTCAGCCAGATGTTTCTCTTCCGTTTCAGGTTGAGGTTGACGCTTCTGAGATTGGGGCAGGGGCCGTTTTGTCTCAGAGGAATTCTGATGGTTCCTTGATGAAACCGTGTGCCTTCTTTTCCCGTAAGTTTTCGCCTGCTGAACGCAATTATGATGTCGGCAATCGGGAGTTGTTGGCTATGAAGTGGGCGTTTGAGGAATGGCGACATTGGCTTGAGGGAGCCAAGCACCGTATTGTGGTCTTGACCGATCATAAAAATCTGATTTACCTCGAATCTGCCAAACGGCTGAATCCTAGACAGGCTCGATGGTCCCTGTTTTTCTCCCGTTTTGATTTCGTCGTTTCGTATCTTCCGGGTTCTAAGAATATTAAGGCTGATGCCCTCTCTAGGAGTTTTTTGCCTGATTCTCCTGAGGTACTTGAGCCGGTCGGCATTCTGAAGGAAGGGGTGGTCCTTTCTGCGATTTCCCCTGATTTGTGGCGGGTTCTGCGGGAATTTCAGGCTGACAAACCTGACCGCTGTCCGGTGGGGAAACTGTTTGTTCATGATAGATGGACTAGTAGAGTGATTTCTGAGGTTCATTGTTCTGTGTTGGCTGGCCATCCTGGCATTTTTGGTACCAGAGATTTGGTTGGTAGGTCCTTTTGGTGGTCTTCTTTGTCGCGTAATGTGCGTTGTTTTGTGCAGTCCTGTGGGACTTGTGCGCGGGCCAAGCCTTGTTGTTCCCGTGCCAGTGGGTTGCTTTTGCCTTTGCCGGTCCCTGAGAGGCCCTGGACGCATATTTCTATGGATTTTATTTCAGATCTTCCGGTTTCCCAGAGGATGTCGGTTATCTGGGTGGTTTGTGACCGGTTTTCTAAGATGGTTCATTTGGTGCCTTTGCCTAAATTGCCTTCCTCTTCTGATTTTGTTCCGTTGTTTTTTCAGCATGTGGTTCGTTTGCATGGTATTCTGGAGAATATTGTGTCTGACAGAGGTTCTCAGTTTGTTTCTAGGTTTTGGCGGGCCTTTTGTGCTAGGCTGGGCATTGATTTGTCTTTTTCTTCCGCATTTCATCCTCAGACAAATGGCCAGACCGAGCGAACTAATCAGACTTTGGAAACTTATTTGAGATGCTTTGTTTCTGCTGATCAGGATGATTGGGTGGCTTTCTTGCCATTGGCCGAGTTTGCCCTTAATAATCGGGCTAGTTCGGCTACCTTGGTTTCGCCCTTCTTTTGTAATTTTGGTTTTCATCCTCGTTTTTCTTCGGGGCAAGTTGAACCTTCTGATTGTCCTGGTGTGGATTCTGTGGTTGACAGGTTGCAGCAGATTTGGGCTCATGTGGTGGACAATTTGGTGTTGTCTCAGGAGGAGGCTCAGCGTTTTGCTAACCGTCGTCGGTGTGTTGGTTCCCGGCTTCGGGTTGGGGATTTGGTCTGGTTGTCTTCCCGTCATGTTCCTATGAAGGTTTCTTCCCCTAAGTTTAAAGGGGTTGTCCACTACTTTCAATTAACCCCCCCATGTATCCCCCCGGGGCCCCTGATGAATTGTGTGATTACCTTCCGTTGCCGTTTTCGCCTGTGAGTGGCGCTATTCTGGCGGCTGAGTCCGGGTCACGTGACCCCCAGGCTGCAGCCACCGCTTATTTCCGCCGACGTCACGTCAATTTCCAGACTCTGGAAATTGACGTGATGTCAGCAGCAGGCGTGAGCCAGCCTCACAGCCAGCAGTCACTCATCAAGAGTGACTGGGCTGTGGGCGGGGCTGGTGGCTGCCTGCGGGGCTGTGCTGGGGGCAGGCGGGACTTGCAGGGGGCGGGGCTAGGCAGGGAATCCACGATGTGATGTGCGGGGCTCTGCGTGCACATACCAGCGCCGGCACGCAGAGCCCCGGCCCGCACATACCGTCACCGCCCGCACATACAGTCGCCGGCATGCAGAGCCCCGGCCCCGCTGCCTGCGGGGCTGTGCTGGGGGTGGGCGGGGCTGTGTGCATGTGCTGGGGGTGGGGCTAGGCAGGGAATCCTCGATGTGATGTGCGTGGCTCTGCGTGCCGGTGCGGGTGCCGGTATGTGCGGCCGGCGCCGGTATGTGCGGGCCGGGGCTCTGCATGCTGGTGCCGGTATGTGCGGGCTGGGGCTCTGCGTGCCGGTGCCGGTATGTGCGGGCCGGCGCCGGTATGTGCGGGTGGCGCCGGCCATCACATGCCGGCACGCAGAGCCACGGCCCGAACATACCGGGGCTCTGCGTGCCGGGGTCTGCTGTGGGGGTGGTCTTTGGGGTGTGTGTGTATGTGTGTCTCTGTGCAGGCATCGTTCGATGGGACTACAAGTCCCATCGGGCTCTGCCTGCTACAGTGACAGTGAGTGACACATTAGCCAATGATGGGACAGTAGTAGTCCCATCATCCGGCTCATGTGTTGAATGTAAAAAAAAAAAAAACATATACAGTACATACACACATACAGAACATGCGCCATGCGACGACATGCGCCATGCGACGACATGCGCCATGCGACGACATGCAGCATGCGACCACATGCGCCATGCGACGACATGCGCCAAACGACAACATGCAGCATGCGACGACATGCACCATGCGACGACATGCGCCATGTGATGACATGCAGCATGCGACGACATGCAGCATGCGACAACATGCGCCATGCAACGACATGCAGCATTCGACGACATGCAGCATGCGACGACATGCAGCATGCGACGACATGCAGCATGCGACGACATGCGACGACATGCAGCATGCGACAACATGCAGCATGCGACAACATGCGCCATGCGACGACATGCAGCATGCGACGACATGCAGCATGCGACAACATGCAGCATGCGCCAACATGCAGCATGCGATGACATGCGACTACATGCAGCATGCGACAACATGCACCATGCGATGACATGCGCCATGCGACGACATGCAGCATGCGACGACATGCAGCATGCGATGACATGCGACGACATGCAGCATGCGATGACATGCAGCATGCGATGACATGCGACGACATGCAGCATGCGACAACATGCAGTATGCGACAACATGCGACGACATGCAGCATGCGACAACATGCGCCATGCGATGACATGCAGCATGCGACAACATGCAACATGTGACATCATGCGACTTGCCACATACAGTACATACATACATACAACATACATACAGACATACAGTACATATAACATAGAGTACATACTCACCATCACTTGTCACTTTGATCCCCGAAGCCATTGTCATCTGTAAAAAATATTAAAATAATAAACAAACAATATACTCCCTGATCCGCAGAAATCCAATTAAAACGAGTGTCCCTCAACGATCTCCCGTGGAGAGCAGGAGCATCTGCTGATGCGTCCACTCTCCAGGGGCTCCAGGAACACATTGAGGGGAGGAAGGTATCCTTCCACAATGTATTCCCCACAATGTATTCCTACGCCCCTGTGAGAAAATAGTCCCTAGTCTCACTTTATGGCATGCTGTATGAGAAAGTTCCCACGCAGCTTTTTGCCATAAAGTGAGACCAGTGAACTATAGTAACCTCAGTGATGCACTGCAGGAACCATTGTCTCCTGTCAGTGTGTCACTGAGGGTCCTATAGAGCAGTGACATCACCCGATGTCACTGTTCTATAGGGGAGGTCGTCGTGGGACACTCGTTATTAATTGGACTACGGCGGACAGGTAGTATACGGTTTATTATTTTACATTTTTTGCAGGCGCTGAAGTATGGTAAGTATGGTTAAATGAAGAATATTAAAATACTTTTTCCTAATGTTTGCGTGTTTTATTAACCCTTTATTAGTATTGGATTAATAACGGATAGGCGTCTTATTGACGCCTCTCCGTTATTAACCTGGCTTAATGTCACCTTACAATAGCAAGGTGACATTAACCCCTTATTACCCCATATCCCACCGCTACACGGGAGTGGGAAGAGAGGGGCTAAGTGCCGGAATTGGCGCATCTTACAGATGGGGCGGCTGCGGACTGGTATTTGTAGCCGGGGGGGGGGGACCAATATCCATGGCCCCTCTCTAGGCTATGAATATCAGCCGGCAGCTGTCTACGTAGCCTTTATGGCTATAAAATATAGGGGGACCCCACGTTATTTTTTGGGGGGTCCCCCTATTTTAATAGACAGTAAAGGCTACGCAGACAGCTGCGGGCTGATATTCATAGCAGGCTACAAATATTGGCCCCCGGCCGTCGGCTTTCCCCCTCCGGTGCAGAAAATTGCGCGGGAGCCCATGCCGTTTTTTTCCGTTTTTTTAATTAAATTAAACGCTCATTAAGGCCTGTTTCACACTTGCGTCGGTACGGGTCCATCGCTATGCGTCGGGCCTACATACTGACGCACGTCGTGAAATTTGTGCACGTCGTGGGCAGCGGATGCAGTTTTTCAACGCATCCGCTGCCCATTCTGAAGTCCGGGGAGGAGGGGGCGGAGTTTTGGCCGCGCATGCGCGGTAGAAAATGGCAGACGCGAGGGACGTGCCAACGGTCCGCCAAAACACGACGCATCCGTTGCACGATGGACGCGACGTGTGGCCATCCATCGCGATCCCTCACTAATACAAGTCTATGGGTAAAAAACGCATCCTGCGAGCACATTTGCAGGATCCATTTTTTTCCCAAAAAGACGGATTGCTAAAATCGCAAGTGTGCAAGTTAGGGAGAAGCTGACTGGGTTTTGCCCAGGTAACATCTAGTGAGAGAGAGCGTTGCTTGGGAAGACTCAGGGAGGTCCCTGTCAGGGGTGGGATCCTGACAGTGGCCTAGCACGAGACAGATCGTTAGGGAGCCATGCCTGCACCTCATTGCGATGGCATCCTAAGAAAGGACACGAAGTGAAGTATATTGTGGAGAAGTGAGAAACGAGATCACAGCACAAAGGAGATAGAACCAGGAGGAGTCGTGCCCCAAGATCGTCAACATCCTTCTGAGGCGCGTAGCCGGCGGCCGGAACGCCGAGGGAGTAATAGGCTCTACGCATTACTTCGAACTACGGCAGGGCAGTTAACTCTAGGTTGGCTGTCTCACCTTTACACCTAATGAAGACAACAGAGGCAATTGTGGGAGAGGGGCGTCTCTAGGGTCCCTATAAAATAACTCCAGGCCTACCCCGTCATACAGGTGCGTCCTATCCATACCATCTGGGGGACGGAGAGAGAGAACAGAAACATACACGACAGTTGTGAGGACTATCCCGTGGTGCTCAGCAGGGAGGTACTACAACACACAGGCGCTAGTAGGAAGGCTACTGATTTCCACCTGCAAAGGGAACTCTGGATGTGCCTTCGGACCGGCCGGTCTCAGCCAGCCCTGTTAGCAGTGCTCTGGATTGTGGATGCCGAAGCCTTCAGTAAAAAGGTAAAGAGACTGCAACCCTGTGTCCTTGTCATTTACTGCGACCTACACCATCACCATCTACTCATCAAGGGAAGCCCTGGGGACATACTTCACCTGTGGGAAGTTACACCATCTAGCTGCCATTCCATCACCCCAGCGGACCCCTAGCAGCGTCTGTCACCCTGACCGAATACCACAGGTGGCGTCACGAACACTTGACAAACTCTCACCTACACCTTTAATTGGGCGCCCCTTAGCAGGGTCACGGACCGGGTCGGGCCATCGTGACATCCCCAGAACCGAGACACAGAGACCCGGTGCTGAGTATCCCGTTGCCCTGCGTCTGGGGGCGCTCCACATACAGGGAGGGGGGAGATGAGCCATGCATACAGGGGGGGTGAGCCATGCATGCAGGGAGGGGGATAAGCCATGCATACAGGGAGGGAGTAGATGAGCTATGCATACAGGATGGGAGGGGGGAGATGAGCCATGCATACAGGAGGGGGGAGATGAGTGTCACGGGGAGTCTAGGTGAGTGAGAGCTAAAAACCCGGGCCCCTGCAGTTTCCCTCAGACTAGGGAAATCCTGACTGACCCTCTACCTGGAGTTTACACTGATGGTGTGCATGTCCAGGCCTCGAACCTCACCCTGACTCCTGTTTTAACCCTAGGCTGATACCTCTGCCCTCCACCCAGTGAAGAGGTAATATTCCAATACCCACAGTTAGCACAGACAAGGATAAAGGAAAATATACACCATGCCGCAGTCACTCAGGAATACACTATAAATGTGCAGGGCAACATAAATACAAATATAGGAAGGAGTAAATAAGACAGAGGAAAATACACCACCAGCAACGAATCTCCAACAATCAGCTCTCCACTCCAGACCGAGATAACGACGCACAAGACAGAAGCTATAATCGGCGACGCCCAATGAACAGGAGAACTATTTAAAGGCCATGGGAATGGCCCAGCTTCCAATCCGAGGATTAGGTAAATTAACCCCGGAACAGCTAGATAAAATCTAGCAGACGCCAATGAGCAAATAGTGGTCAAAAGCGGAATTACCGCTGTCTGTTGGACGACCTGGTCTGAACAGCGTCCGACATGACAATGAGCCATGCATACAGGGAGGGGGGAGATGAGCTATGCATACAGGGAGGGGGGAGATGAGCCATGCATACAAGAGGGGGGGAGATGAGCCATGCATACAGGAGGGGGGAGATGAGCTATGCATACTGGAGGGGGAGATGAGCCATGCATACAGGGAAGGAGGGAGATGAGCCATGCATACAGGGAGGGGGGAGATGAGCCATGTATACAAAAGGGGGGAGATGAGCCATGCATACAGGAGGAGGAGATGAGCCATGCATACGGGGGGGACGTGAGCCATGCATACAGGGAGGGGGGATGAGCCATGCATACAGGGAGGGGGGAGATGAGCCATGCATACAGGATGGGAGGGGCGAGATGAGCCATGCATACAAGATGGGGGGGAGATGAGCCATGCATACAAGATGGGAGGGGGGGCATTATACAGTATAGAGCATCACATGTGGCCATTATACAGTATGGAGCACTGTGTGGCCATTATACAGTATTGAGCATCATGTGGGGCCATTATACAGTATGGAGCATGCATCATGTGTGGCCATTATACAGTATGGAGCATCATGTGTGGCCATTATACAGTATTGAGCATCATGTGTGGCCATTATACCGTATTGAGCATCATGTGGGGCTATTATACAGTATGGAGCACTGTGTGGCCATTTTACAGTATTGAGCATCATGTGGGGCCATTATACAGTATGGATCATCATGTGGGGCCATTATACACTATGGAGCACTGTGTGGCCATTAAACAGTATGGAGCATCATGTGGGCTCATTATACAGTATGGAGCACTGTGTGGCCATTATACAGTATGGATCATCATGTGGGGCCATTATACAGTATGGAGCACTGTGTGGCCATATTTTTTTGTTTATAATTATTGTTTATGAAACAGTGTGATCAGCAGTACTAAATGGGTGTGGTTGGGGCATGGATATGGGTATGACTAGTTGTGAAATGGGTGTGGTCAAAGGTGCGGCCTAAAAT
This sequence comes from Ranitomeya variabilis, assembly GCF_051348905.1. Taxonomy (NCBI): domain Eukaryota; kingdom Metazoa; phylum Chordata; class Amphibia; order Anura; family Dendrobatidae; genus Ranitomeya; species Ranitomeya variabilis. The sequence goes on from NC_135232.1 coordinate 779,240,644, forward strand.
TTGCCGTGGCGTGCTATGCACGCCCCAAACTTTGTTTGGGAGGGGGGAGATGATCCATGCATGCAAGATGGGAGGGGGGAGATGTGCAATGCATACAAGATGGAAGGGGGGCATTATACAGTATAGAGCATCATGTAGGGCCATTATACAGTATGGAGCACTGTGTGGCCATTATACAGTATTGAGCATCATGTGGGGCCATTATACAGTATGGAGCATCATGTGTAGCCATTATGCGGTATTGAGCATCATGTGGGGCCATTATACAGTATGGAGCATCATGTGTGGCCAATATACAGTATTGAGCATCATGTGGGGCCATTATGCAGTATGGAGCACTGTTGACCATTATACAGTATGGAGCATCATGTGTGGCCATTATACAGTATTGAGCATCATGTGGGGCCATTATACAGTATGGAGCACTGTGTGGCCATTATACAATATGGAGCATCATGTGTGGCCATTATACAGTATTGAGCATCATGTGGGGCCATTATACAGTATGGAGCATCATGTGTGGCCATTATACAGTATTGAGCATCATGTGTGGCCATTATACAGTATGCAGGAGTGTGTGGCCATTATACAGCATTGAGCACCATGTGGGGCCATTATACAGTATGGAGCATCATGTGTGGCCATTATACAGCATTGAGCATCATGTGGGGCCATTATACAGTATGGAGCACTGTGTGGCCATATTTTTTTGTTTATAATTATTGTTTATGAAACAGTGTGATAAATTGGTGTGGTTGGGGCGTGGATATGGGTGTGACTAGTTGTGAAATGGGTGTGGTCAGAGTCGCAGCCTAAAATTTGCCACAGCATGCTATGCGCACCACAAACTTTGCCCCTCTTTCCCTTCTTCACAAGTTGGGAGGTATGGTACCACATTTTCAGGATCACAGCAAGTGCCACAAATGTCCGCAAATCCCATAGGGAATGAATGGGGCCGAACGCACTGTTGCCGTAAGTGATCCGTTACGCGGCAGATGCGGAAAAACTGCCGGATCTGCTGCAAAAGGCTACTTTCACATCAGCGATTTTTGCCAAAGTCACTGCCGATAGTGTCATACTCACCAAAGGGAGAGGCAGCACTAAAACTGCCTAGGGCAGCATAAACTCTAAATATGGCCCTGACAGGACCGCAGCAGCAGACCACTATTGAACCCAGAGCAGTGTCAAAAGGTTGTTGGTTGGATAGCGAATAATGCTTCCAGTCACTTTGCCACCACCACCCTGTCTTTCACATGGTCAAGTCTGAATAGCCGTGAGTCTGGTCCGCATATTCTTCACCCTGATCCTCCTTCCTCCAACCATGCCGAGCGCCTGGAGACAACTGATCCCACACTTGGACACTCCGAAGAGCTGTTCATTTTTCCATTTATAGATTCTGGACTCGCCCGCTTCACTTGAAGCGTGGCAAGAGGAGATCGCATGTAGCGATGCCCAAATATTTGAGCAGCCACAGTCATATGAAGGTGGACGATGATGAGACACAATTGCCAGAAAGTCAGGAGGAGGACAAGGGTGCAGAAGTGGAGGATGAGGTGGTTGATGATATAGTAACTGACCCAAGCTGGCAGGAGGACATGCAGAGCGAGGACAGCAGCACACAGGGGAGGAAGGCATAGCACTCCAACAGGCAGGAAGAAGCAGTGTGGTGTCCACAGACAGAAGGCGGGCATCCATTCCCCATAATATCAACACGACGGAAGTTGCCAGTTCAATAGTTAGGTCTTCCTGCCTCTGGTTGTTTTTTAAGAACTCTGCCGATAACCCCCAAAAGGCCATTTGCACCACCTGCCATACCAGCATCAGCAGGGGTAGCAAAACTACCAGCCTCACCACCACCAGCATGATCAAGCACATGGCAGCAAAGCACCCGACTTTGTGAGCCAAACCCCAGGGTCCAAGAACAGTGTCTGTGGGTGACACCACTGCTTTTACTGCTGTTGTGCGTGACAGCCAATCCCCTGTCCATGGTGCATGCGAAGGTGCCTCCTGCCCTGCACCTGTCGTTGCACACACTCAACTAGCACCATCATCAAGCACGTCCACGTCCTTGTCCCAGCGCCGCGTTCAGTTTTCCATACCCCAGTCCTTGGAACACAAGAGCAATTACACAACCAATGCCCCACAGGCCACACTACTAAATTCACACATTTCTCTCCGCTTGAACTTGAAATGTTGCCTTTTACGCTCGTGGAGACGGAAGCTTTCCGCAACCTGATGGCGACGGACGTTCCTCGGTACTCGGTCCCCAGCCACCACTATTTCTCCCGGTGTGCACGTGTCCCACAACATTAGCCATGCCCTCAATAATGCAGTTACTGGGAAAGTCCACCTAACCACGGACACGTGGCCAAGTGCTTGTGGCCAGGGATGGTACATTTCATTGACAGCACACTGGGTTAACATAGTGGAAGCCAGGACCCAGTGGGACCTTGAGATGGAACACGTCCTCCCAACGCCGAGGATTGCGGGCCCTACATCAATCAGGGTTCCCCCACAGTCTACAACTCCTGCACCTCCTCCTCCACCTCCATCTCTAAAATGACCACATCAGTCACAAGCTGCAAGCACTGCAGCACTGCCTCAGCCAAGCGGCAACAAGCTGTACTGAAGCTAATATGCTTAGGTGACAAACTGCACAATGCTGAAGAGTTGTGGACAGCTTTGAAAGAGCAGGCAGATCTGTGGCTGACACCGCTGAACCTACAGTCAGGCATGGTCGTGTGTGACAATCGCCAGAACTTTGTGGTGGCTTTGAAGCGAGGCGAGCTCACACACGTACCATGCCTGGCCCATGTGCTTAACTTCGTTGTTCAACGGTTTCTCAAAAGCTACCCAGAGCTGCCGGATCTGCTTGTGAAAGTACACCGCCTGTGTGCCCATTTTAGATATTCAAATACAGCTTCCACCGCCCTTGCCGTGCTTCAGCAGCATTTGCAGGTTTTGACGGAGGCAATTATTTCTTATTCCTGGCATTTTAGGTACTTTACTAGATGTCATTTATTCCTTTGAGACTTGAATGGCTTTTAAAAAAGTGAAATTTCTATGCCTCTTCTGTTTTTTTGAGTTTACCCTAATTGATTCTATGTTTGCTGATGTTAACCATCTTATGATTCAATAAATAAAACATTGAAAACAAAACAGCAGCATTTGCAGCTTCCAGCTCCCCAACTGTTGTGTGATGTCCCCACGCATTGGAACTCTACACTGCATATGTTGGAAAGGATTTGTGAGCAGAAGAGGGCAGTTGTTGACTACCAGCATCAACAAGGCCATCGGAATTCAGTTCAGACACCACACAGGAGGAGGAGAGCATGGTCAGTCGTCCTCTTGGTGAGGACACGGAAGTCTTGCCTGTTAGCAGTCTGGCATGCATGGCTGAGTTTATGTTACGCTGCCTTTCCCGTGACCCTCGCATTCTCAAAATTTTGGGTGACAGTCATTACTGGTTGATGACACTTCTAGACCCACGCTACAAGGAGAACTTTGAATCTCTTCTTCCAGAGGCAGACAGGTCTACTAAAATGGTGCAGTACCAGAGGGCCCTTGTTGCGGAATTATTAAAAAAATTTCCCATGTGAAAATCCTGGCAGCAGAGGTCACACTGCTTTGGAAAACCAAGGAGTACAGGCGAGAGAGACACAACTCCAATCCAGCAGAGGCGGGGAACACTTGCAAAGTTCTGGGAGACTTTTCTCAAACCCTCCCATCGCACTGGCCCTGAGGCGCGGGGTACTCTCACAAGGAGTGCAAATGGAGCGCCCCCACACCGCCGCAGGGCCAAGGGGTACCCGGAGCCGGGCCTCTAGGTCTCAGTCCTGGGGTTGTCACGGTGGCTAGACCCGGTCCGTGGCCCTGTCTGTCAGTGGGGGACGTCCGGTGCAATAAGTCGTGTTGTAACGGTGCAGTTGTGGGGTGCAGGTCGCGGTAAATAACGAGGACACCAGGTTGCAGTCTCTTTACCTCTTTACTGGAGATCTCTGAGTCCTCAGTCCAGAATACGGTTCACCAGGCTGCGCAAGTCCGGCCGGTCCAATGGCACTTCCAGAGTTCACTTCACAGGTGGAAATCGGTGCCTTCCTTCCTAGCGCTATGTGTTGTAGTCCTTCCCTGCTGTGCTTACGGAAAGTACCCCACAACCGTTGTGTCTGTTTCTTAAGTTCCCTCACAACTCGATTAAATGATGTTCTTCTAATCTTCCGTCCCTTCCTGATGTTACAGTTGGAACGGCACCCGTTTGTCGGATAGGCCTGGAGTTCTTCCGGGACCCTAGAGACGCCCCTCTCCCGCAATTGCCTCCCAAGACTTCATAGGTGATGTGTGTTAGACAGCCCGCCTTAAACTGACTGTCCTGCCGCTGTTTAGAGTATTGCTTGAAGCTGAATGTTATAATACTCCCTCGGCGTTCCGGCCACCGGTAATGCGCCTCAGTAGGGTGTTGCTCCGGTCTTACAGCACGACCCCTACTGGAATTCTCCTATTGCTTGATCTCGTTTCTCACTCAGCACAATCTATCTCGCTTCTAGTCCTTTCTTAGGGCACCGCCGCTATTCTGAGCAGGCACGGTCCCGTTACGTTCTTTCCAATGCCAAGCCTCTGCCAGGATCCCACCCCTGGCAGAGACCCTACTGTCTCTTCCTCCACAACACCCTCTGCCACAAGGTGTTGCTTCGTTCAATCCAGTCAGCCTTTTCTTCTAACTTCCTGCCTGACCCCCAGTTTACCCACTATGGTGGGGAGTGGCCTAATGAATAGAACCCTTAGCTCCCCCCGGAGGCCCTGCTGTGAAACATATTGGTGTCTGTGATACCTGATCAGATGAACTCCTTCAGTGCCATCGGACGCACCATGGCTCCCCATAGTGGCGGAGCCACAGTACTGCAACGACCAGGACTCTGGGGCGCTGCACTCCCCCCTGGTTAAACACAGTACTCCGGGACTGGGAAGAAAACAACAATACAGGTTAGCAAAAAGACATACAATTTTGTTGAGTGCAAAACAATAAGTATACTTGAACAGGCTTCCCTTTATGGGAGGTGAGGACACTTTAACGTTACAAACATAATTAAATATCATAGCAACAGGCTACAATTAACTCTCATTACCCAACTGGGTATTCTACTAAGTGCAATTAAATGAACAATAATTTAACATTGCCTTCAAGGAACATACACTCCTAGCTCGCTAAAGGCCTTCCCATAATCACATTACAGGGCAAGTTAACTTTTCATTCTCCTACTTTGAACCTGCAGGACCGCCTGTCCCTATGGCACCAGACCTACTGCCTCTCCTGTCTTTTACAGGACCGCCCCGTTCAGCCAGGGCCTACTGCCTTTCTCTACTATACATGGTATAGACATAACATTCCTTTCAATTAGAGAACATGGAGCTGGCTCTACTTGGCTCCTATTAGGACTCACTCACTAACCCCTACGGGTTCACTTTCTGTCCTTAGTAACACATTATTAACTTTCTATGGGGACTCAGGGTTTACCTTCTATCCACACCTTCATTATTACTTTCTTACTTTCACTTAAGCAGAACTCTAAATCTGCCCCTACGGGCTTTCCGCATCTTTCTTTTTCAAAGAACATTATCTAGGTTTCACATTTTAAACAAATTGAACACACATAACTTTCCTATATGCAAAACAGTTACATTTCTTCCAGAGCATCATCATCAGTATTTCTTTACATTTAACTAGTTAAAACACATACAACTTTTCTCATTCCAACATTACCATGGCATTACTGTTCTTAAAACAGTATCTCTCGTAAGTACGCTGTTGGACATCCCCTTTAAAAGAGGATCAAGTCTTTCTGAGGTAGCTCGTCTTCTCAGCCTACCAGTCTTTGTTCAGCAAAGGTTCCAGAACGGTATCTTCGCAAAGAGTCTTTAAATAAAACCAGTAGGAAGCGCCTTTAATAAGGTGCAAACTATTTACAAGAAAGTTTGGATCATGCACTGTTCATGATTTCTCAGTTTGTAAAACTCGTGCAAAACTGTAGAAAAACAAACAATAAGGATCCCGGGTCAACTAAGGGATCCATAAATTGTTAACCCTGGACGGGTTTAGCAGCAAACAGTTCACAAACAGTTAACGGGAAAACTATTTACATTTTCAGGTTTCCGAGGTTTATCCTTATTCAGGCGGCCTTGACCCCTGGGCCCCGTCCACGGTGGCACGGATTCCAGCGGCAAGCCCCGCAGGGGCCACCAGGTCACTCGGTGTCTGGATTTGAAGATTAACCCGGCGGGCAAGCTCGGGAGCTACTACAAAGCGCACAGTGGAGACAGTAACAAGATCCGGCAACTCTGGACCAACCGTAGTTGGGGCCACAGGTGAGACTCTCTCAGACTCACATCGCTGTAACTTCCGGGCACGCCATCCTTGCGCATTCTGGTGACGGGTGTACGTCACCTGATCTCCCTCCCGTAGTGGCTCGCCTTCTCGATCACAGCAGGGAGTTTCCACGTCGTAACCAGCAACGAAGATGCCAGTAGGTAGACCCGACTCCCAAATGGAGCCCCATCCTTTCTTGGGGTGGAAGGCCGACACAATTCCTCGTCTTACCACATCCATTCCACCATATATCAACTTCTTGCTTTGCAATTCCCGTTTTTCAACTTCGTTGCGCTGCCCCCAGTGCTGGAGCACGCATTGTTTGTACTGGTCCCAGGTAAGTATCGCAATAGTGAGACCATCCACTGGAACCCCATCCTGCTCGACCCAGGGGGTATCCCACCGAAACATCACTCCACCGGGGTCCATTTCTATGGGCTCTCCCCACTTAGTTGGTAATGGCGGTAACAACTTCCCGATCGCACTGGGGCCGAGGACCACCCGCTCAATAGTGAACGAATGATTACTGCTGCGGGGAAGATCGGTCGCGGGAGCGGGACCGAGCGTGGGGGCAGGGATATCTGTCGTACCTGGGCCTGATGTGGTTCCACTGGTGTCGAATCGGTCCGCTGACAAGAACGCTGGAGTCGGCTGCTGCTCGGTCCGCGGCTCTTCCAATGCGGACCCCGAACGCTGCTCCACTCGCTGGGGTTCCTCCTCCGCTGACTCCGAGGCCAGGATTGGGTGACTCGGCTCCGCTATCTGTTCCAAAGGCTTCAGGTCTGCCGGCTGTAGAGGACACGGGTCCACCTCTAGTGAACGAGGGTAAGCCGGGACTGCTCCTTCCCCGTTCCGGCACTCGCTGTTCTTCATCATGATCTGTTGATCGGTGGCAATGCATGCATCTGACTCCGCCATTTCTCCGAGGTCGGGCTTCTCCATCACCCGCTTCCCGCCGTTGCAAATCAGGGGGTTGTCCTCTGCTTTGGGGCAGGTCATCTCCTTGCAGCCAGAAGCGCAGGGGGCGGTATCCATTTCTCGCGCCATTCTGGTAGTCTCCTCCCATAGCACGCCCTCCTTCTTCTCCGAAGTAGCAATGGCGGCGGCTTTTGGCGGGAACTTCTCTTGGTCAATGGTAGCACACAGTCTTTGCAATAAAGTACAGTTCAAGCACTACAAATCACAGTCTCTAGGCACACATGACCTGATTCTTCAGGCTTAAGTAGATCCTGTTCGTGACGCCAAGTTTGGAGCGCCCCCACACCGCCGCAGGGCCAAGGGGTACCCGGAGCCGGGCCTCTAGGTCTCAGTCCTGGGGTTGTCACGGTGGCTAGACCCGGTCCGTGGCCCTGTCTGTCAGTGGGGGACGTCCGGTGCAATAAGTCGTGTTGTAACGGTGCAGTTGTGGGGTGCAGGTCGCGGTAAATAACGAGGACACCAGGTTGCAGTCTCTTTACCTCTTTACTGGAGATCTCTGAGTCCTCAGTCCAGAATACGGTTCACCAGGCTGCGCAAGTCCGGCCGGTCCAATGGCACTTCCAGAGTTCACTTCACAGGTGGAAATCGGTGCCTTCCTTCCTAGCGCTATGTGTTGTAGTCCTTCCCTGCTGTGCTTACGGAAAGTACCCCACAACCGTTGTGTCTGTTTCTTAAGTTCCCTCACAACTCAATTAAATGATGTTCTTCTAATCTTCCGTCCCTTCCTGATGTTACAGTTGGAACGGCACCCGTTTGTCGGATAGGCCTGGAGTTCTTCCGGGACCCTAGAGACGCCCCTCTCCCGCAATTGCCTCCCAAGACTTCATAGGTGATGTGTGTTAGACAGCCCGCCTTAAACTGACTGTCCTGCCGCTGTTTAGAGTATTGCTTGAAGCTGAATGTTATAATACTCCCTCGGCGTTCCGGCCACCGGTAATGCGCCTCAGTAGGGTGTTGCTCCGGTCTTACAGCACGACCCCTACTGGAATTCTCCTATTGCTTGATCTCGTTTCTCACTCAGCACAATCTATCTCGCTTCTAGTCCTTTCTTAGGGCACCGCCGCTATTCTGAGCAGGCACGGTCCCGTTACGTTCTTTCCAATGCCAAGCCTCTGCCAGGATCCCACCCCTGGCAGAGACCCTACTGTCTCTTCCTCCACAACACCCTCTGCCACAAGGTGTTGCTTCGTTCAATCCAGTCAGCCTTTTCTTCTAACTTCCTGCCTGACCCCCAGTTTACCCACTATGGTGGGGAGTGGCCTAATGAATAGAACCCTTAGCTCCCCCCGGAGGCCCTGCTGTGAAACATATTGGTGTCTGTGATACCTGATCAGATGAACTCCTTCAGTGCCATCGGACGCACCATGGCTCCCCATAGTGGCGGAGCCACAGTACTGCAACGACCAGGACTCTGGGGCGCTGCACTCCCCCCTGGTTAAACACAGTACTCCGGGACTGGGAAGAAAACAACAATACAGGTTAGCAAAAAGACATACAATTTTGTTGAGTGCAAAACAATAAGTATACTTGAACAGGCTTCCCTTTATGGGAGGTGAGGACACTTTAACGTTACAAACATAATTAAATATCATAGCAACAGGCTACAATTAACTCTCATTACCCAACTGGGTATTCTACTAAGTGCAATTAAATGAACAATAATTTAACATTGCCTTCAAGGAACATACACTCCTAGCTCGCTAAAGGCCTTCCCATAATCACATTACAGGGCAAGTTAACTTTTCATTCTCCTACTTTGAACCTGCAGGACCGCCTGTCCCTATGGCACCAGACCTACTGCCTCTCCTGTCTTTTACAGGACCGCCCCGTTCAGCCAGGGCCTACTGCCTTTCTCTACTATACATGGTATAGACATAACATTCCTTTCAATTAGAGAACATGGAGCTGGCTCTACTTGGCTCCTATTAGGACTCACTCACTAACCCCTACGGGTTCACTTTCTGTCCTTAGTAACACATTATTAACTTTCTATGGGGACTCAGGGTTTACCTTCTATCCACACCTTCATTATTACTTTCTTACTTTCACTTAAGCAGAACTCTAAATCTGCCCCTACGGGCTTTCCGCATCTTTCTTTTTCAAAGAACATTATCTAGGTTTCACATTTTAAACAAATTGAACACACATAACTTTCCTATATGCAAAACAGTTACATTTCTTCCAGAGCATCATCATCAGTATTTCTTTACATTTAACTAGTTAAAACACATACAACTTTTCTCATTCCAACATTACCATGGCATTACTGTTCTTAAAACAGTATCTCTCGTAAGTACGCTGTTGGACATCCCCTTTAAAAGAGGATCAAGTCTTTCTGAGGTAGCTCGTCTTCTCAGCCTACCAGTCTTAGTTCAGCAAAGGTTCCAGAACGGTATCTTCGCAAAGAGTCTTTAAATAAAACCAGTAGGAAGCGCCTTTAATAAGGTGCAAACTATTTACAAGAAAGTTTGGATCATGCACTGTTCATGATTTCTCAGTTTGTAAAACTCGTGCAAAACTGTAGAAAAACAAACAATAAGGATCCCGGGTCAACTAAGGGATCCATAAATTGTTAACCCTGGACGGGTTTAGCAGCAAACAGTTCACAAACAGTTAACGGGAAAACTATTTACATTTTCAGGTTTCCGAGGTTTATCCTTATTCAGGCGGCCTTGACCCCTGGGCCCCGTCCACGGTGGCACGGATTCCAGCGGCAAGCCCCGCAGGGGCCACCAGGTCACTCGGTGTCTGGATTTGAAGATTAACCCGGCGGGCAAGCTCGGGAGCTACTACAAAGCGCACAGTGGAGACAGTAACAAGATCCGGCAACTCTGGACCAACCGTAGTTGGGGCCACAGGTGAGACTCTCTCAGACTCACATCGCTGTACCTTCCGGGCACGCCATCCTTGCGCATTCTGGTGACGGGTGTACGTCACCTGATCTCCCTCCCGTAGTGGCTCGCCTTCTCGATCACAGCAGGGAGTTTCCACGTCGTAACCAGCAACGAAGATGCCAGTAGGTAGACCCGACTCCCAAATGGAGCCCCATCCTTTCTTGGGGTGGAAGGCCGACACAATTCCTCGTCTTACCACATCCATTCCACCATATATCAACTTCTTGCTTTGCAATTCCCGTTTTTCAACTTCGTTGCGCTGCCCCCAGTGCTGGAGCACGCATTGTTTGTACTGGTCCCAGGTAAGTATCGCAATAGTGAGACCATCCACTGGAACCCCATCCTGCTCGACCCAGGGGGTATCCCACCGAAACATCACTCCACCGGGGTCCATTTCTATGGGCTCTCCCCACTTAGTTGGTAATGGCGGTAACAACTTCCCGATCGCACTGGGGCCGAGGACCACCCGCTCAATAGTGAACGAATGATTACTGCTGCGGGGAAGATCGGTCGCGGGAGCGGGACCGAGCGTGGGGGCAGGGATATCTGTCGTACCTGGGCCTGATGTGGTTCCACTGGTGTCGAATCGGTCCGCTGACAAGAACGCTGGAGTCGGCTGCTGCTCGGTCCGCGGCTCTTCCAATGCGGACCCCGAACGCTGCTCCACTCGCTGGGGTTCCTCCTCCGCTGACTCCGAGGCCAGGATTGGGTGACTCGGCTCCGCTATCTGTTCCAAAGGCTTCAGGTCTGCCGGCTGTAGAGGACACGGGTCCACCTCTAGTGAACGAGGGTAAGCCGGGACTGCTCCTTCCCCGTTCCGGCACTCGCTGTTCTTCATCATGATCTGTTGATCGGTGGCAATGCATGCATCTGACTCCGCCATTTCTCCGAGGTCGGGCTTCTCCATCACCCGCTTCCCGCCGTTGCAAATCAGGGGGTTGTCCTCTGCTTTGGGGCAGGTCATCTCCTTGCAGCCAGAAGCGCAGGGGGCGGTATCCATTTCTCGCGCCATTCTGGTAGTCTCCTCCCATAGCACGCCCTCCTTCTTCTCCGAAGTAGCAATGGCGGCGGCTTTTGGCGGGAACTTCTCTTGGTCAATGGTAGCACACAGTCTTTGCAATAAAGTACAGTTCAAGCACTACAAATCACAGTCTCTAGGCACACATGACCTGATTCTTCAGGCTTAAGTAGATCCTGTTCGTGACGCCAAGTTTGGAGCGCCCCCACACCGCCGCAGGGCCAAGGGGTACCCGGAGCCGGGCCTCTAGGTCTCAGTCCTGGGGTTGTCACGGTGGCTAGACCCGGTCCGTGGCCCTGTCTGTCAGTGGGGGACGTCCGGTGCAATAAGTCGTGTTGTAACGGTGCAGTTGTGGGGTGCAGGTCGCGGTAAATAACGAGGACACCAGGTTGCAGTCTCTTTACCTCTTTACTGGAGATCTCTGAGTCCTCAGTCCAGAATACGGTTCACCAGGCTGCGCAAGTCCGGCCGGTCCAATGGCACTTCCAGAGTTCACTTCACAGGTGGAAATCGGTGCCTTCCTTCCTAGCGCTATGTGTTGTAGTCCTTCCCTGCTGTGCTTACGGAAAGTACCCCACAACCGTTGTGTCTGTTTCTTAAGTTCCCTCACAACTCGATTAAATGATGTTCTTCTAATCTTCCGTCCCTTCCTGATGTTACAGTTGGAACGGCACCCGTTTGTCGGATAGGCCTGGAGTTCTTCCGGGACCCTAGAGACGCCCCTCTCCCGCAATTGCCTCCCAAGACTTCATAGGTGATGTGTGTTAGACAGCCCGCCTTAAACTGACTGTCCTGCCGCTGTTTAGAGTATTGCTTGAAGCTGAATGTTATAATACTCCCTCGGCGTTCCGGCCACCGGTAATGCGCCTCAGTAGGGTGTTGCTCCGGTCTTACAGCACGACCCCTACTGGAATTCTCCTATTGCTTGATCTCGTTTCTCACTCAGCACAATCTATCTCGCTTCTAGTCCTTTCTTAGGGCACCGCCGCTATTCTGAGCAGGCACGGTCCCGTTACGTTCTTTCCAATGCCAAGCCTCTGCCAGGATCCCACCCCTGGCAGAGACCCTACTGTCTCTTCCTCCACAACACCCTCTGCCACAAGGTGTTGCTTCGTTCAATCCAGTCAGCCTTTTCTTCTAACTTCCTGCCTGACCCCCAGTTTACCCACTATGGTGGGGAGTGGCCTAATGAATAGAACCCTTAGCTCCCCCCGGAGGCCCTGCTGTGAAACATATTGGTGTCTGTGATACCTGATCAGATGAACTCCTTCAGTGCCATCGGACGCACCATGGCTCCCCATAGTGGCGGAGCCACAGTACTGCAACGACCAGGACTCTGGGGCGCTACACAAAGTTTTAGAAGATGCTGAGGGAGTACATTGCTAATCGTATCAACATCCTCCGTGATTCCTCTGTGTCTTATAATTATTGGGTATCCAAGCTGGACACGTGGCATGAACTGGCTCTCCACACCTTGGAGGTCCTTGCCTGCCCTGCCGCTAGCGTTTTGTCAGATCGGGTTTTTAGTGCCACTGGTGGAATTATAACTGATAAGCGCATCTGCCTGTCAACTGAAAATGCTGACAGGCTGACTCTTATAAAAATGAACAAGGGCTGGCTTGAGCCAGCATTCTCTACACCACCTAATGATAGCAGCGTAACATAAACTCAAATCCAGTGTCTTTTTTTGGGAGGTCTATTCCCATGCATCTCTTCACACCCACACATGGGTATACGCTTCCTGATTTTGGCTATTTGCTGTTGTCCTCCTCCTTCTCCTCATCCACCATCACTAGATCACCATGGTGACCGTGCTCCATGATGCAACACCCACTTTAGTGTTGTAAAGGGTGTTTATGATGCCCGTAAACAAATTTTTATACAGTATGTTGATGTATACCTTCCAGGGGAAAAAATGTTTGTCAGCCCATACACTTACTGCATGGGTATTACAAGTACAGGAGACCCGCTCCTTTGTAATGGGAACAGATTTTTAGGAGGCCCTCCTCCACGTCTCTTCTAAGGTGTATTGGAGTGTGTCCAAATTTGGAGCAGGCCCTGCATTCACTGCATAGGCAAACAGTATGGGAGACCCACTTCCTAATTATGGGAACTGTAGTGGTTGGTCAGCTTTAACAATGCAATTCTCCACTGCCGTGTCTTCATCCTCAACACTGCAATTCTCCAGTGCAGGTTCCTCAGGCTCAACACTGCAATGCTCCACTGCCGGGTGTTCAGCCTCAACACTGCAATGCTCCACTGCTGTGTCTTCAGCATCAACACTGCAATTTTCCAGTGCAGGCACTTCAGGCTCACCACTGCAATTCACCAATGCAGGTTCTTCAGCCTCAACACTGCAATTTTCCACTGCAGGTTTTTCAGCCTCAACAATGCAATTCTCCACTGCTGGTTTTTCAGCCTCAACAATGCAATTCTCCACTGCCGCATCTTTATCCTCAACACATACACCCCTCTGTTCAAACTTGTGGGGTTGAACACCTGTCATACACCCGGGGTCTCGAGACAGGTCACGCACGTTACCTTGCCCTACCAGTCAAGAGAACCATCTCAGTCGGTTTTGAGCATCATACATCATCACACCCTTGTTAGGCTTTCCCCACCCCTAGAGGTCAACATGTAGGCCTTGAGCTTTGGCCCTTAAGTCACAATCTGTCTGTGTCACCAGACCTTTAGTCACCACACTTTCCAAGTGTGCCCCTTCACGTGACCTTTCTTTCCACGGCCGCCATCCACGGTTGTTGCGGTCATGCGTCCACCGTCCAGTCGAGCCTAGCGACTGATCTGAGTCTGACCCTTCGTTACTACGTCCGGTACTGTCCATGTCCCTTAGTTTTGTACTGGGAGTAGAACTGCTACTTTCAGATATTCGACCTCCTTGTCTCTCTGAACGTTTTTGGCTGTCAGCCATTCCATTATTTGAAGGGTCCCTTTTGTTCCCTTGGGTTAAAGGCGGCCACCACCTTATGTCCTGCAGCTGTTTATTAAGCTGCAGTCGGTCCAGTCTTAGCTGCTCTATTTCTTTCAGGTATGTCACCCGATATTCGAGGAGCATTCGCATATACGTAAGACTTTCCACTGAGCCAACAATGATAAATTGTACCATCCCATCTTCACCAGCTACCTGGACTTCGTCTTCAGCTGGAATTCGCACACTTGCCACACAGGATCTATTCACGAGTTCTTGCATCACCTTTCCAAGTCTTCCAATGACTTTCCCCACCAGATTTCTGAGTATTTGAACGATGTCCTCCACAAAGTCCAGCCGAATTTGAGCTTTCCTGGCTTGCTCCAAACATCGAGTGGCTTCCTTATTTCTCAACAGGATCATCTGTTTTGTGCAGAGGCACTGTAGGTGCATATCCTTCAGGATAGCCACCCGCTTCACTGTGACTTCCCAAGTCAACAGTATCACCAACTGTTTCGTCTCTGGTGCCCATTTCAACCTATATGCCTCTACTGCCTTTTTAAAGGTCTCATGCACACCCTCACTGGTACATGCACCCCGCACATCCTCGGGTATATCTATCACGCACTTGAAGAGTGAGGTCTCACTTTCTTCATGAACGGACGGCTCCCGTTTTGGTTGGACATTTCCATCAAGACATCTGCCACGACCGGGTGACAGTCTTGTCCTGCTTTTAGTGACAACTCTTCCTCTACTTTATCTTCTGCACGAGTCTTCGCCAAGATGGGCATTGGTAGCTCCGCCTCATTACCACTCTGGCACTGCCGCAGTAAGTCTGCGATCACCACCTCTTTCTCTTGTATAGGACCTCTTAATGCTTCTCTGAGCACTTCCACATCTTCCCTTAGGGCCTTGGTCATGCTTCATCACTTTGACAGGTGACCTCTGAGCTTAGAGACTTCCTTCTCCCGCTCATCCACCCTGTGCTCAGCCATTTGTCTCAGGACCCTTTCTCGTTCGACATGTTCTTTCACTGTCTCTTTAATCAGCTCTATTTCGTGATCCAGTTCTCTTTTGGCTAGCATGTGTCACACCATCACTTCTTTAAATATATTTTCAGATGGGCCAACTTGCCCACCTGTTCCTGCATCCGCAGGTTCAACTCTCTCTTGGGTCTTCCATCTATCACCTTTGACCACCTCTAGGGTCTCTGCTGGGATCTCGGCCCGGTGACCCTTAGGTACCTCTTGACTCTTGGTAACTTCAGAGAACTCCAGCTCTTCAGCATCAGGTACTATGGAGCCTTCACCATACTCCGCTATTTCACCCCTCTGTTGTGAATTTGGATTCTGGGCTCCCCCGGTGGCCGCTTGTGGAATTGGACTTGTCATCCTCTTTCCTGTTTCACCTGATTCCATCAGTAGTGGGTGTCGCTATTTAAGCTCATTTCTCTGGTGGTTTCTTGCCGGTCAACAATGTTATCTGATGCCTCTCAGTGCTTGTTCCTGCTTCTAGACAACTACTAGATAAGTTGGACTTTTGTCCATGTTTTGTTTTGCCTATTTGTTCCAGTTCACAGCTGAAGTTTTGTTACTGTGTCTGGAAAGCTCTCGTTGATCAGGGATTGCTACTCTGGCGTTATGAGTTAATGCCAGAGTTTAAGGTAATCTCTGGATGGTGTTTTGTTAGTGTTTTTCTGCTGACCATGAAAGTATACTATCTGTCTTCTGCTATCTAGTAAGCGGACCTCAAATTTGCTAAGACTATTTTCCTGCTGCGTTTGTTGTTTCATCTGAACTCACCGTCATTATATGTGGGGGGCTACTGTCTTCTTTGGAATATTTCTCTAGAGGTGAGCCAGGTCTTATATTTCCCTCTGCTAGCTATTTAGGTCTTAGGCCAGAGCTGGGCATCTAGCGATAAATAGGAAATGCTACCTGGCTATTTCTAGTTGCGCGGCAGGCTTAGTTCATGGTCAGTATAGTTCCATCTTCCGAGAGCTTGTCCCTCTATAGGCTTGCTATGATCTCTGCCTGCAGAGATCATGACAGTTTGACCGGCCAATAAAGTGTTAAAGACCCAGGTTGAGAAAGGAGAGTTATAAGAAGTCTGCTGGAATTTTTTTTTTTTTTTCCAGTCTGCCTTGCTGCAGTCTTTTTTCTCTCTCTCCTCCTAATCTCTGTATGCTCTGTGTGCACCTGACAATAATGGATCTCCAGAGTGTAACTGCGGGTTTGAATAATCTCATCACGAAAGTACAAAATTTACAAGATTTTGTGGTACATGCTCCGGTATCTGAGCCGAGAATTCCTTTGCCGGAGTTCTTCACAGGGAATAGAGCTAGCTTCCAGAATTTCCGAAATAATTGTAAGCTTTATTTGTCCCTGAAGTCTCGTTCAGCTGGAGACCCTGCTCAGCAGGTTAGGATTGTGATTTCCTTGCTCAGGGGTGACCCTCAAGATTGGGCCTTCTCATTGCCAGCAGGGGATCCTGCGTTACGCGATGTGGATGCGTTTTTTCTGGCCTTGGGCTTGCTTTATGAGGAACCTCATTTGGAACTTCAGGCAGAAAAAACTTTGATGGCACTATCTCAGGGGCAAGACGAAGCTGAAGTTTTCTGCCAAAAATTCCGTAAATGGTCTGTGCTTACTCAGTGGAATGAGTGCGCCTTGGCGGCAACTTTCAGAGAAGGTCTCTCTGATGCCGTTAAGGATGTTATGGTGGGGTTCCCTGTGCCTGCAGGTCTGAATGAGTCCATGACAATGGCTATTCAGATTGATAGGCGTCTGCGGGAGCGCAAACCGGTGCACCATCTGGCGGTGTCTATGGAAAAGACGCCAGAAAGTATGCAGTGTGATAGAATTCTGTCCAGGAGCGAGCGACAGAATTTTAGACGGAAGAATGGATTGTGTTTCTATTGTGGGGATTCTACTCATGTTATATCGGCATGCTCTAGGCGTACAAAGAAGCTTGATAAGTCTGTTTCCATTGGCACCATTCAGTCTAAGTTTATTTTGTCTGTAACCCTGATTTGCTCTTTGTCATCCATTGCCACGGACGCCTATGTTGACTCTGGCGCCGCTTTGAGTCTTATGGATTGGTCCTTTGCCAATCGTTGTGGTTTTGATTTAGAGCCTTTGGAGACTCTTATTCCTCTGAAGGGGATTGACTCCACCCCATTGGCTAATAATAAACCACAATACTGGACACAAGTAACCATGCGTATCAATCCGGATCACCAGGAGATTATTCGTTTCCTGGTGCTGTATAATTTACATGACGATTTGGTACTGGGATTGCCATGGTTGCAGTCTCACAACCCAGTCTTGGACTGGAGAGCAATGTCTGTGTTGAGCTGGGGATGTAAGGGTATTCATGGGGACGTACCTTTGGTTTCTATTTCGTCGTCCATTCCCTCTGAAGTCCCTGAGTTCCTCTCTGATTATCAAGACGTCTTTGACGAACCCAAGCTTGGGTCGTTACCTCCGCACCGTGAGTGCGATTGTGCCATAGATTTGATACCGGGTTGTAAATATCCAAAGGGTCGTTTGTTTAATTTGTCTGTGCCGGAACATGCTGCTATGCGGGAATATATAAAGGAGTCTTTGGAAAAGGGACATATTCGTCCATCTTCTTCTCCCTTGGGAGCTGGGTTTTTCTTTGTCTCAAAAAAAGACGGCTCTTTGAGACCATGTATTGATTATCGGCTTCTGAATAAGATCACTGTTAAGTATCAATACCCATTGCCATTGCTTACTGATTTGTTTGCTCGTATAGAGGGTGCTAAGTGGTTCTCTAAAATTGATCTTCGTGGGGCGTATAATTTGGTGCGGATCAGGCAGGGGGATGAGTGGAAGACCGCATTTAATACGCCCGAGGGCCACTTTGAGTATTTGGTCATGCCTTTTGGTCTTTCTAATGCCCCTTCAGTTTTCCAGTCTTTTATGCATGATATTTTCCGCGATTTTCTGGATAAATTTATGATAATATATCTGGATGATATTCTGATTTTTTCTGATGACTGGGACTCTCATGTCCAGCAGGTCAGGAGAGTTTTTCAGGTTCTGCGGTCTAATTCTTTATGTGTGAAGGGGTCTAAGTGCGTTTTTGGGGTCCAGAAAATTTCCTTTTTGGGGTATATTTTTTCTCCCTCTTCCATTGAGATGGATCCCGTCAAGGTGCAAGCTATTTGTGACTGGACTCAGCCCTCCTCTCTTAAGGGTCTTCAGAGATTTTTGGGCTTTGCCAACTTTTACCGCCGATTTATTGCTGGTTTTTCGGATGTCGTTAAACCACTGACTGATTTGACCAGACAAGGCGCTGATGTTGCTAATTGGTCCCCTCATGCTGTAGAGGCCTTTCAGGAGCTTAAGCGCCGTTTTGCCTCTGCCCCTGTGTTGCGTCAGCCTGATGTGAATCTGCCTTTTCAGGTTGAGGTTGACGCTTCGGAGATCGGAGCTGGGGCAGTGTTGTCGCAGAAAGGTTCCGACTGCTCCGTCATTAGGCCTTGTGCCTTCTTTTCTCGCAAATTTTCGCCCGCAGAGCGGAATTATGATGTTGGGAATCGGGAGCTTTTGGCCATGAAGTGGGCGTTTGAGGAGTGGCGCCATTGGCTCGAGGGGGCTAGGCATCAGGTGGTGGTATTGACTGACCACAAAAATTTGATTTATCTTGAGACTGCCAGACGCCTGAATCCTAGACAGGCGTGCTGGTCTTTATTTTTTTCTCGCTTTAATTTTGTGGTGTCATACCTACCGGGTTCTAAGAATGTTAAGGCAGATGCCCTTTCTAGGAGTTTTGACCCGGACTCTCCTGGTAATTCTGAACCCACAGGTATCCTTAGGGAGGGAGTAATTTTGTCGGCCGTTTCTCCTGATCTGCGGCGGTCCTTGCAAGAGTTTCAGGCGGATAGACCGGATCGTTGTCCGCCTGATAGACTGTTTGTTCCGGATGATTGGACCAGCAGAGTCATCTCTGAGGTACATTCTTCTGCATTGGCAGGTCATCCCGGAATTTTTGGTACCAGGGATTTGGTGGCAAGATCCTTCTGGTGGCCTTCCCTGTCACGAGATGTGCGAGTCTTTGTGCAGTCATGTGACGTTTGTGCTCGGGCCAAGTCTTGTAGTTCTCGGGCTAGCGGACTGCTGTTGCCCTTGCCTATTCCTAAGAGGCCTTGGACACACATCTCGATGGATTTTATTTCAGATCTGCCTGTTTCCCAGAAGATGTCTGTCATCTGGGTGGTCTGTGACCGTTTCTCTAAAATGGTCCATTTGGTTCCTCTGCCCAAGTTGCCTTCTTCTTCTGAGTTGGTTCCTCTGTTTTTTCAGAATGTTGTCCGATTGCACGGTATTCCTGAGAATATTGTTTCTGACAGAGGTACCCAATTTGTGTCTAGATTTTGGCGGGCATTCTGTGCTAGGATGGGCATAGATTTGTCTTTTTCATCTGCTTTTCACCCTCAGACGAATGGCCAGACCGAGCGGACTAATCAGACCCTTGAGACATATCTGAGGTGTTTTGTCTCTGCTGACCAGGATGATTGGGTTGCTTTTTTGCCATTGGCAGAGTTCGCCCTCAATAATCGGGCCAGTTCTTCCACCTTGGTGTCCCCGTTTTTCTGTAATTCGGGGTTTCACCCTCGATTTTCCTCCGGTCAGGTGGAATCCTCGGATTGTCCTGGAGTGGATGCGGTGGTGGAGAGATTGCATCACATCTGGGGGCAGGTTATGGACAATTTGAAGTTGTCCCAGGAGAAGACTCAGCGTTTTGCCAACCGTCATCGTCGTGTTGGTTCTCGGCTTTGTGTTGGAGATTTAGTGTGGTTGTCTTCTCGTTTTGTCCCTATGAGGGTCTCTTCTCCTAAGTTTAAACCTCGGTTCATCGGCCCTTATAGAATATTGGAGATTCTTAATCCTGTTTCTTTCCGTTTGGACCTCCCTGCGTCCTTTTCCATTCATAACGTTTTTCATCGGTCGTTATTGCGCAGGTATGAGGTACCTGTTGTACCTTCAGTTGAGCCTCCTGCTCCGGTGTTGGTTGAGGGTGAGTTGGAGTACGTTGTGGAGAAAATTTTGGACTCTCGTGTTTCCAGACGGAAACTCCAGTATCTGGTCAACTGGAAGGGTTACGGCCAGGAGGATAATTCTTGGGTCAATGCATCTGATGTTCATGCTTCTGATCTTGTTCGTGCCTTCCATAGGGCTCATCCTGGTCGCCCTGGTGGATCTGGTGAGGGTTCGGTGCCCCCTCCTTGAGGGGGGGGTACTGTTGTGAATTTGGATTCTGGGCTCCCCCGGTGGCCGCTTGTGGAATTGGACTTGTCATCCTCTTTCCTGTTTCACCTGATTCCATCAGTAGTGGGTGTCGCTATTTAAGCTCATTTCTCTGGTGGTTTCTTGCCGGTCAACAATGTTATCTGATGCCTCTCAGTGCTTGTTCCTGCTTCTAGACAACTACTAGATAAGTTGGACTTTTGTCCATGTTTTGTTTTGCCTATTTGTTCCAGTTCACAGCTGAAGTTTTGTTACTGTGTCTGGAAAGCTCTCGTTGATCAGGGATTGCTACTCTGGCGTTATGAGTTAATGCCAGAGTTTAAGGTAATCTCTGGATGGTGTTTTGTTAGTGTTTTTCTGCTGACCATGAAAGTATACTATCTGTCTTCTGCTATCTAGTAAGCGGACCTCAAATTTGCTAAGACTATTTTCCTGCTGCGTTTGTTGTTTCATCTGAACTCACCGTCATTATATGTGGGGGGCTACTGTCTTCTTTGGAATATTTCTCTAGAGGTGAGCCAGGTCTTATATTTCCCTCTGCTAGCTATTTAGGTCTTAGGCCAGAGCTGGGCATCTAGCGATAAATAGGAAATGCTACCTGGCTATTTCTAGTTGCGCGGCAGGCTTAGTTCATGGTCAGTATAGTTCCATCTTCCGAGAGCTTGTCCCTCTATAGGCTTGCTATGATCTCTGCCTGCAGAGATCATGACACCCCTCTCTGTCACCGCAGACGTGGGTCTACAACAGGGCAGTTCCTCATGACCTCCGTGGATTCTCACTACACCAGTGCTCTCCATCATCTGGTCAGTCATCCGACTCCACCCTAGCGGTTGCTAGGGGCAACAACACGTCACCTTCCTTCCCGATCTCTTCAGCATCTGAAAGAGAACTCATATGGGAGGTAGAAGTACACAACCTTCTATTATCAGCAAGAGTCACTTGAGCAACTTCTTTGTGGCCTTTGTTCCTCCGGCGACGGGAGGACTTGCCCTCCTTGTGGGGCTCTTCTTTACTATACTCCCTAACTTTCTCAGAGTCATAGTCACCCCCGGAGTCTGTGTCACACCCCACAGTATGGTGAACCCCCAAATTACTCTCTATCTGGGTGTCAGCTCCACTCTGTGTAACTACCACTTCAGCATCTGAATGGAAGTCACTACCACCCAATCGGTCATCCTGGTACACGTCAGGTGACATCATGTCTGTAAGTTGGGCAGACGCACCCTTCCTACTAGTCAACCTGATGTCTGACCCATCAATTTTGGAAGGTATTAATGCTTTTAAGTATGCAGCCCCATCAGCCAAGAGCCCTCCATTCTCCTGCTGTAGAGGAGCTCCCCTCTCCCACAAGTCTGAGAACAGCCTAAAGTCCCAGCCCATTATCACCAGACAGGTTAAGTTTGAGACTCCAGTGACATCATTGATTGCACTGTCCCTGGCAGTCTCGAGGACCACCCTGGCCACTGGATAGTCCTTAGTGCGCCCATGGATGCAAGTGACCCTGACTTTCCTATTGGGTATTTCAAATCCCTTGGGTGCAACCCCCACTTAAGTCATTGGGCTCCCAGAATTGACCAGTCTCCACATTTCCTTCTCATGCATCTGCAGGGCACACCCCCGTAAACTCTCGCCGGGTGGATAGTTCACATAGCAGACTTAAAACATGTAAGTTTGTCTGCAGCACTCCTTTGGGACGCTCCGCCCCCTTTTGAGAAACTACATTCCCAGGGACTCCACCCCCTTTTAGGCAACTATCCCTGATCAGGTAAATGCCTCTTTTGGGATTCCACCCCTTTTTGGGCAACCATACCTGTTTGGGTCACTGCTCACTTTTAAGGACACCACCCCTTCACTGGGATACACCCCATAGACTTCCCACGGTACTCTTAGGCACCAGTTCACACATTACAAACAAAACGTCTCTTTGGGTCACACTGGCCTTTTAAGAGTTTGTACGACCTGGACCACCAATGTTTTTATGACACCTCACCAGCTCCTGCTGGTATTGCCACAGCTCCTGCTGCAGTCACAAACCGCCCGCACCTCAGGCTGACGATCACAAGCCACTTCTGCTGGCACTGCAGCTCCGGCTGCTGCAGAACCTCTTGCTGCAACTGCAGCTTCTCTCCACAAGGCTCTGCATGGCTCCACACCGCAGACTTAGTGGTCCCGCCGATCCACAGCAACTTTTCGTAGCCCTGCCGTGTTACAGCAATCAACTCCACATATGCTTCCTGGACCGTTGCCCGCAGTCTAGCACCATATGTGAGATAGCGCTTACTGAGTGTGCTGGGGGACACTCGCTTGGCAACGGGATAAACGTAGACAGGCACATTTTTTCCACATAAACAGTCTATGCGTTTTATTTACACTTCATAAACCGCTGTAGGCCATGTTACACATCACAGACCTCATAAAGTCCATAGCACTTTATAGTATACGAGTATACCTATAATGTTAAGAATCCAATATATATAACGCCAAAAAATAATAATAAAGCCGCAAAGTAAAATAAATGCTTTATTTTAATAATATTAAAAACATGTATAAATAAAAACCAGTGAGCACCACAAACAAACAACAATAGGTGGGACACCTGGACTGAACAAAATAAACAAACAGTGTGTGTATATGACTCAAGGCAGTAACAAGAGTGTTAACAAATAGTGATGAGCGAATATACTTGCTACTCGAGATTTCTCGAGCATGCTCAAGAAAGTGCTCGGAGATTTAGTTTTTCTTGCCGCAGCTGAATGATTTACATCTGTTAGCCAGCATAAGTACATGTGGGGGTTACCTGGTTGCTAGGGAATCCCCACATGTACTTATGCTGGCTAACAGATGTAAATCATTCAGCTGCAGCAAGAAAAACTAAATCTCCGAGCACTAAAAAATACTCGGAGGAACCCCAAGCATGCTCGAGAAATCTCGAGTAACGAGTATATTCGCTCATCACTAATAACAAACACTCCAGAGGTTTAACTACAACAGGTGCAGGGGTTGCAATCGCACCCAGCCCTGGAGCCTAGGGGGCCCTAAAAGTCCTTTTGGCCTATAGAAAAAGACTATTGCTATTAAAGATTTAAAATATTTGGGGGCCCCGTTGGAGCTTTTGCATTGGAGCCCATGAGTTTCAAGTTATGCCACTGAAACACTCTATATATGACAGTATGAGCAGGGGCAAAACATGCCTAATGTAGATAAATTGAACAACAGTAATCCCAAAAGGGGTATATACCATATGTGCAACATATAATTATACATAGACAAGCAAGAAATTTACATGACCATTTGGTTCACTACCAAGGCAGTGGTTTATCATGCCACTTGCCCCTGTGGGCTAGTGTACATTGGGATGACTACACGCGAGTTTAGGAGGCTTATCCGTGAGCATGTTCTGGATATTGAGGGGGCGTCTCAGGTGATGGATCCATCAGTATTGAAACCCATTCCCCGCCATTTTTGGCAGAAGCATAACTGTGATCCTACTGGCCTTTTGTTTAAAGGCATTGACCGTGTTTTCATTGGACCTCGTGATGACAATTGGAAAAAACTCCTTGCCCAAAAGGAGACTGAATGGATTTACAAGCTCCACTCCATTACCCCGTCTGGTCTCAATGAAAATAACGGTTATGTACCATTCCTATAAGGAATTGGACGTATCCCCTCAAAAATTCCTCTGGGGGGGTCTTTCTGTTTTTGTTATGTTGTCTCCTTGCTTCTGATATGTTTTTGTTTTTTGGTGTCCAGTAATTATAAATAGCCTTTGGACTGTTTTCTGTCTTTTTATGCTGGTTTTAAATTACCTTTTATCTTTTGTTCAAAATATTTTTTACACTAGGTGGCTCCAGCCTCCCTTGTTTGCTGCAACATCACCTTTTCTATTCCTGATTTTTCACCATGAACAGGATGAATAATCTTATCGGATTTTTTCACCATTGTATTTTATATGTGTTTTTGTGTGTTTTTTCACTTTTGTGTGTATATATATATATATACACTCACTGGCCACTTTATTAGGTACACCTGTCCAACTTCTTGTTAACACTTAATTTCTAATCAGCCAATCACATGGCGGCAACTCAGTGCATTTAGGCATGTAGACATGGTCAAGACAATCTCCTGCAGTTCAAACCGAGCATCAGTATGGGGAAGAAAGGTGATTTGAGTGCCTTTGAACATGGCATGGTTGTTGGTGCCAGAAGGGCTGGTCTGAGTATTTCAGAAACTGCTGATCTACTGGGATTTTCACGCACAACCATCTCTAGGGTTTACAGAGAATGGTCCGAAAAAGAAAAAAAATCCAGTGAGCGGCAGTTCTGTGGGCGGAAATGCCTTGTTGATGCCAGAGGTCAGAGGAGAATGGGCAGACTGGTTCGAGCTGATAGAAAGGCAACAGTGACTCAAATCGCCACCCGTTACAACCAAGGTAGGCCTAAGAGCATCTCTGAACGCACAGTGCGTCGAACTTTGAGGCAGATGGGCTACAGCAGCAGAAGACCACACCGGGTACCACTCCTTTCAGCTAAGAACAGGAAACTGAGGCTACAATTTGCACAAGCTCATCGAAATTGGACAGTAGAAGATTGGAAAAACGTTGCTTGGTCTGATGAGTCTCGATTTCTGCTGCGACATTCGGATGGTAGGGTCAGAATTTGGCGTAAACAACATGAAATCTTTGGGATGTGGTGGAACGGGAGATTCGCATCAGGGATGTGCAGCCGACAAATCTGCGGCAACTGTGTGATGCCATCATGTCAATATGGACCAAAATCTCTGAGGAATGCTTCCAGCACCTTGTTGAATCTATGCCACAAAGAATTGAGGCAGTTCTGAAGGCAAAAGGGGTCCAACCCGTTACTAGCATGGTGTACCTAATAAAGTGGCCAGTGAGTGTGTATATATATATATATATATATATATATATATATATATTTATTTATTATTATTATTAATGTTTACATTTATACATATATATTACATTGTATTACTTGTCACTTATGTCTACTTATATATTTGTACTGTTTATTAGTCATGGGACTTGGCACTTTACCTTCACATATAGTTATATAGTATATTGCTGCTAGTTTGATTACTGTGCTGGCATGCCTTTGTTTTTAATTTTAATTTAATTTTGAGCTCACGTGAGTTACTCTGATCATGTGATCGTTCCGATCACCTGACTGAGTTAGACCTTTCCTTGATGAAGGTTTTATTGCTGGTATCCTCCTGCATCTGATGCTGTTTATGTAGGGGGGTGGTGCTGCTATGGACAGTAAGGAACACGCTGCAACTTTAACTCCTTTACATCCTTTTTAAGGGTGGTTTGCACGTTAATGACCAGGCCAATTTTTACAATTCTGACCACTGTCCCTTTATGATGTTATAACTCTGGAACGCTTCAACGGATCCCAGTGATTTTGACATTGTTTTCTCGTGACATATTGTACTTCATGATAGTGGTAAATATATTTGATATTACCTGTGTTTATTTGTGAAAAAAACGGAAATTTGGCAAAAATTTTGAAAATTTCACAATTTTCCAACTTTGAATTTTTATGCAATTAAATCACAGAGATATGTCACACAAAATACTTAATAAGTAACATTTCCTACATGTCTACTCTACATCAGCACAATTTTGGACCCAAAATTTTTTTTTGCTATGGAGTTATAAGGATTAAAAGTTGACCAGCAATTTCTCATTTTTACAACACCATTTTTTTTTAGGGACCACGTCTCATTTGAAGTCATTTTGAGGGGTCTATATGATAGAAAATAACCAAGTGTGACACCATTCTAAAAACTGCACCCCTCAAGGTGCTAAAAATCACATTCAAGAAGTTTATTAACCCTTCAGGTGTTTCACAGGAATTTTTGGAATGTTTAAATAAAAATGAACATTTAACTTTTTTCACAAAAAATTAAATTCAGCTCCAATTTGTTTTATTTTACCAAGGGTAACAGGAGAAAATGGACCCCAAAAGTTATTGTACAATTTTTCCTGAGTACTTTGATACCCCATATGTGGGGGTAAACCACTGTTTGGGCGCATGGCAGAGCTCGGAAGCGAAGGAGCGCCATTTGACTTTTCAATGCAAAATTGACAGGAATTGAGATGGCACGCCATGTTGCGTTTGGAGAGCCACTGATGTGCCTAAACATTGAAACCCCCCACAAGTGACACCATTTTGGAAAGTACACCCCTAAGGAACATATCTAGATGTGTGGTGAGCACTTTGACCCATTAAGTGATTCACAGAAGTTTATAATGCAGAGCCGTAAAAATAAAAAATCATATTTTTTCACAAAAATGATCTTTTTGCCCCCAATTTTTTATTTTCCCAAGAGTAAGAGAAGAAATTGGACCCCAAAAGTTGTTGTACAATTTGCCCTGAGTACGCTGATACCCCATATGTGGGGGTAAACCACTGTTTGGGCGCATGGGAGAGCTCGGAAGGGAAGGAGCGCCGTTTGACTTTTCAATGCAAAATTGACAGGAATTGAGATGGGACGCCATATTGCGTTTGGAGAGCCCCTGATGTGCCTAAACATTGAAACCCCCCACAAGTGACACCATTTTGGAAAGTAGACCTCCTAAGGAACTCATCTAGATGTGTTGTGAGAGCTTTGAATCCCCAAGTGTTTCACTACAGTTAATAATGCAGAGCCGTGAAAATAAAAATTATTTTTTTCCACAAAAATTATTTTTTTTTCCACAAAAATTATTTTTTAGCCCCAGTTTTGTATTTTCCCTAGGGTAACAGTTGAAATTGGACCCCAAAGGTTGTTGTCCAATTTGTCCTGAGTACACTGATACCCCATATGTGGGGGGGAACCACCATTTGAGCGCATGGCAGAGCTCGGAAGGGAAGGAGCGTCATTTGGATTGCAGACTAAAGCTACCGTCACATTAAGCGACGCTGCAGCGATATCGACAACGATGCCGATCGCTGCAGCGACGCTGTGTGGTCGCTGGAGAGCTGTCACACAGACAGCTCTCCAGCGACCAACGATGCCGAAGTCCCCGGGTGACCAGGGTAAACATCGGGTTACTAAGCACAGGGCCGCGCTTAGTAACCCGATGTTTACCCTGGTTACCAGTGTAAGTGTAAAAAAAACAAACACTACATACTTACATTGCCGTGTCTGTCGCGTCCCTCGCCTTCAGCTTCCCTGCACTGTGTAAGCGCCAGCCCTAAAGCACAGCGGTGACGTCACCGCTGTGCTTTGCTTTACTGCCGGCACTGACACATTCAGTGCAGGAAGCTCTGAGCAGCAGCGCGGACGCCGGGGGACGTGACAGACATCAGAGGGTGAGCATGTAGTGGGTTTTTTTTACTTTTACAATGGTAACCAGGGTAAATATCGGGCTACTAAGCGCGGCCCTGCGCTTAGTAACCCGATATTTACCCTGGTTACCATTGTAAAACATTGCTGGCATCGTTGCTTTTGCTGTCAAGCACGACGATACACGCCGATCTGACGACCAAATAAAGTTCTGGACTTTCAGCAACGACCAGCGATATCACAGCGGGATCCAGATCACTGCTGCGTGTCAAACACAACGATATCGCTATCCAGGACGCTGCAACGTCACGGATCGTTGTCGTTCTCGTTGCAAAGTCGTTTAGTGTGAAGGTACCTTTAGATGGATTTGTCTGCAGGCGTCACATTGTGTTTGCAGAGCCCCTAATGTACCTAAACAGTAGATACCCCCGACAAGTGACCCCATATTGGAAACTAGACCCCCAAAGAACTTAGATGTGTTGTGAGAATTTTGAACCCCCAAGTGTTTCACTACAGTTTATAACGCAGAGCAGTGAAAATAAAAAAAACTTTTTTTTTCCACAAAAATTATTTTTTAGCCCCCAGTTTTGTATTTTTCTAAGGGTAACAGTTAAATTTAGACCCCAAAAGTTGCTGTCCAATTTGTCCTGAGTATGCTGATACCCCATATGTGGGGTAACCCTGACACACCCCTAACCCTAATCCCAACCCTATTCCCAACCGTAAATGTAATCCAAACCCTAACCCTAACTTTAGCCCCAACCCTAACCCTAACTTTAGCCCCAACCCTAACTGTAGCCTTAACCCTAGCCCCAACCCTAACCCTAACCCTAGCCCTAACCCTTGCCCTAACCCTAGCCGTAACTCTCGCCCTAACCCTAACCCTAGCCCTAACCCTAGCCCTAACCCTAGCCTTAGCCCTAGTCCTAACCCTAGCCCTAACCCTAGCCCTAACCCTAACCCTAGCCCTAACCCTAACGGGAAAATGGAAATAAATACATTTTTTTAATTTTTCACTAACTAAGGGGGTGATGAAGGGGGGTTTGATTTACTTTTATAGCGGGTTTTTTAGCGGATTTTTATGATTGGCAGCCGTCACACACTGAAAGATGCTTTGTATTGCAAAAAATTTTTTTTGCGTTACCACATTTTGAGAGCTATAATTTTTCCATATTTTGGTCCACAGAGTCATGTGAGGTCTTGTTTTTTGCGGGACGAGTTGACTTTTTTATTGGTGACATTTTCAGGCACGTGATGACCTGAACCACCAAGGAGCAGAGAGACTACCATACACAAGATGAGGTGCAAACAACAAAGGGTAAATTTATTAGAAGGCAAGGAATGAAGTGGATGAGGAAGGTGCAAACAGGGGTATGCAATGGCAAAAGATAATTTAGAAGAGTTGTATTCTTTAGCTGGGCCTTCAAATAGCACGGTGCGCCAACTATTACAGAACCAATATACGTTACACAAGCAAATGAAAACAATAAACAAAGAATGATGCTACTCTACGTATAACCTCCATGGCCTTTACTAAGCAGGCGATACGGCTGCCGTGTTCTGTCTGTTGAAGCTTACACTAGGCCCTGACATGTGCACAAAACAGGAACAAACTCACGGTGATGTTAGGGACACAGATCCAGTCCCAGGGGGCCCCCAACAGTCCAGTACGGTGGTGTGCACGGCTCTCTGCCAGCTCCGTGAAACGTGGTCTTCTCCTTGCTTCTAGATCCGGGAGGTGCTCCTGGAAACTGTAAATCACTTTCTCAGTATCTTTGTGGCTTCTCAAACTAGCACAGGACAGCCACCCTTGCTACGCCAGAAGAGTCTGTCCAATTTCACGAGTCCGCTCCGTCCCAGGCTGTGGGTCCCCTTTTACAGCTACAAGCACAAAGTTCTCTGGCTCTGCAGTAGCTTCAGCTCACACACACAGTCCAGGCTCAACCCCTTCCCTTAACACAGGGCAGTTCATTCACACAGTCTATTGCAGGGGGAAGCAGAACATTCCATCACAGCAGACAAGGGGGTGATGTCTCTTAAAGTGGCAGCGTGTTCCTTACTGTCCATAACGGCACCACCCCCCTACATATATACTACTTATAAACTTACCATGGGGCTTTTGTTTTTTTGCCTTGATTTTGTATAGAGTTGGTGCGGTCCTATAGCGATCCAATGACGCAGTTGAACAGAGTCCTCCGTTTCCATAGTGTTTCTAAGGTGGCGGTTTTTTGGGCATGTCATCTGCTTACATTTCCGGTTTTGTGCTGCGGTGATCTGATGCCGCGGTTGCACGGAGTCTTTGGCCTCTATGGTGATGGCTTGTGGCACGTCATCCACGTTTACTTCCGGTATTGATATCTACGTTCACTCCCTGTTTTTTTTATCATGCACGATGTTATTTCTCCCGAGTACCTAGAAGTGCTTTTGGGGTCCATCGCTGTGGTAATGTGACAACCTGTGATCGCTACGGTAACGCACCTCATGTGCTACTCACTCGCAGCTGCATGATATTATCTACACATTAGGGGTCTGGCACTCTGATTGTTCTATCAATGCTTAAATACCTACCTGTACCAGCATTCCATCCACCACCCCTGGACAAAGCATTTTATGCGAAACGTGTATTGGGTGTGGTGGGTGCCTGGACTGCTATTGCCAATTAGGTAAGGTATGTGACTCTGTTAAGTATGGGGTTTATGCCAATCACTTTTGTTGAACATTTGGGTCATAATTATATGTTGCACATATGGTATATACCCCTTTTGGGATTACTGTTGTTCAATTTACATTAGGCTTGTTTTGCCCCTGCTCATACTCTCATATATAGAGTGTTTGTTATCACTCTTGTTACCATGGGTGACCACACGCCAAACAGTTCATTAATATCCATGGAACACAACAGGCACCAACACACAATATTAGGTTGCAGTCTCTAAACATGCTGGACCTTACTTCGTCCAGATACCATGGGTGACTGCACAGTTCATTAACTGACCCCCTTTCAGTGCACACAGTTCCTCATACTCTGGGTTACCTTCCAGGAGCTCCTGCTCCACACGCTGACTCCTGTCTGTGCTCTCTCTCCCAGGGAAGCTGACGAACTAGGATCACCATCCCGGACAAGGCCTTGCTCACCAGGCCACCTGACGGTCCAGATCCTCAGGCAGATGGTAGCTCTCCCAATGCAGTGCCATCACAGACTCTGCATACATGGCCACTCCATGCGCTATTCAGGAGGTCCTACTCCCAGGATCTTCGAACACAGGCCTTCGGATCCTAGGCCTCACCATGTGCTCTTCAGGGATCCGATCCTACTCTGAGGATCTCCCAACACATAGACCTTCCAGGATCTTACACACAGACCATTCAGGCCCATATACTCTCTACCACAGAGAGCATGTGACCCAAACCCTGGTCACATTATGTACTTGTAACCACTCCCATAGGTGGGAGGTGTGTGTGGTTAGGCTAGGTTCACATTTGCGTATGAGTCTGCAGCGTATCATCCGCATTCCCAAACGCATGCAAAAATGCATGCAACCGCATGCTTATGCAGCATTTTTTATCTTTTTATCTTACGCATGACGCCAAAAAAGCACAACGTTTGCATGCATGTATGCGTTTTTGCATGTGGAGCGCCCCCACGCAACGGCAATGGGGTACTCAGTACCGGGTCCTTCAGTTCCCGATGGGGATGTCACGATGGCCCGACCCGGTCCGTGGCCCTTTGAGGAGCGCCCAATAAAAAGTGAAGCTTGTATAATGTTCGTGACGCCACCTGTGGTATTCGGTCAGGGTGACCGACGCTGCTTAGGGGTCCGCTAGGGTGGTGTTATGGCAGATAGATGGTATACCTTCCCACAGGTGAAGTGTATCCCCAGGGCTTCCCAGAAGTGTAGATGGTGATGGTGTAAGGCGCGTTGAAATAACGAGGACACAGGGTTGCAGTCTCTTTACCTTTTACTGAAGGCTTCAGTGTCCACAGTCCTGGACACCGTATCATGGGGTAGGCAGAGTCCGGCCGGTCTGAAGGCAAATCCAGAGTCTCCTTATCCAAGTGGAATGCAATAGCCTTCCTATGTGCACAGTAACACAGTAGGTCCTCACTTGCTTAAGCTCTAATGAAGTCCTCACTGTTATCACTCTTCTCTCTCTGTTCCCCGTGGTCGGATAGAACAAAACCCGTATGACTGATGGCCTGAGGCTTGTTTATAGGGACCCTAGAGACGCCCCGACACCCACAAGTTGCCACCGTGTCTTCTTAGGTATTTTAGGTCGGGCAGCCAACTTGAAATTGACTGTCCTGCCAGTCTCTGAAGCAATGGCGTAGAGCACTTTACTGCCTCGGTATTCTGGCTACCGGAACGCGCACCAGAAGGATGCAGCTCCTCTCGTCTACTATCCTCTCTGGTATTCACTTGTTGCTATGCCTTCGTTTCTCACTCACTACAACACGCTTCCTTTCAATGTCTCTTTCTTTGGATGCTGCTGCACGTGGGGCAGGCGCAGCTCCGTGGACCCTCGTCTTCCACAGACCGTAGTCTGGATCTGGCTGGAACCCACTCCAGCCAGCTTCTGTCTGATGCTCACTGGATCGAATCCAGCTAACTTCTCCCTTACTTCCTAACCAACCCACCAGTTTTACCTAACTGTGAGGAGTGGCCTAATAGATAGAACCTTTGCTCCCCCTGGTGGACTGGAGTGTGAAGTGTGTGGTGTGTTTGTGATACCTGGACAGGAGATCTCCTTTATTGCCTCCAGACGCAATATTGCTCCCCCGGGTGGAGGAACAACATTACTGCAGCAACCGGGACTCTGGGGCGCTGCACTCCCCCCGTTAAATCCAGCACTACCGGGCTGGGAAAAGAAAGCATCAATACATTAGCAAAAGACATACAAAATTTTGAAATGCTATAAAACAAATTAATTTAACAGTGCTTTCCTTTATGGGAGGTGAGGACACTTGAGCGTTACAAACAATAACATATTTACATTGTGCGCGCGACTTTAAATAACAATTATTAATTAACTAACTATGAACGACTATCACCCATTCGGGTATACTATCTACTAAGTGCAATACCAAACAGTATTTTTCTCTCTTTAAGTGCGAGTACCCTCTAAGGGTATACTATAAAACTTCAAAGTGCAAATCAACATTTTCCTTATTCTCACTTCTTTCTTCATATGCAGGACTATCTGTCTACCACTGCGGGCTCACTGCATTTTCCTTCAGTTTATTTCTATAAAATCTAACATTTACTTTAACTTCAATTTTATTCAAAGTACATCATTAA
This sequence comes from Ranitomeya variabilis, assembly GCF_051348905.1. Taxonomy (NCBI): domain Eukaryota; kingdom Metazoa; phylum Chordata; class Amphibia; order Anura; family Dendrobatidae; genus Ranitomeya; species Ranitomeya variabilis. The sequence continues at coordinate 779,273,683 of NC_135232.1, forward strand.
ACGGGTTTAAGCAGCAAAACAAAGAACAGTTAACTATTTCCATTCCTTCTTCAGGGTTTCGAGGTTTATTGATGAAACTGCATCCAGGGCCTTATACGATATCTGGTAACCTTTGGCCTTGGACGATCCGTGTATATGTCCTCATCTACGTCGACCCCATGGGTCCGTTGTTCATGCATTGTCAGATCATGGGCAAAAATTGCAGTCTGAGTGGCTTACGTGCGCACTTCAGTTGCTGCCACATCCTTGATAGCCGCAGGGGCGGCAAGATCATTCTGCCTGACTTTAGGCAACACCATTAGCGGGGTCGCCGGCTTTACCTCCCGGGTATGCCAACCGGCGGCTGTCCAATAGCGGGTGTTGGTTGACTATGTCCCCCCTGCCTGGCTCATAATCGGTACAGTCTGCGGCCACGGAAGATGGTACTTCCATTTCGGTGTCAGGGGCCCCTACTGGTGGCTCTATCTCCTGGATATAACCCTTCTTATTCTGGCGAGGAGAGACCACGACTACTCCCCATCGTACCGCAAGCATAGGTGTCGAGTCAGAGTCTGGGTGCTGGACGGCCGCTGGAGTCGGCTTGGTCATCGGGGTGAGGGCAGTCTCTGTACCTGTACCAGAGATGGTTCCCCCGATGCCATCCCGCTCCGTGGTCCCGAAGACTGGGGTTGGTGGCGGCACGGCCGGTGTTTCCGCCTGGGCGTCCTTCTGGTGTAGGATTGGCCTCGCTTTCCTCGGTGCCGTAAAGCCGTTGTGCCACGACAGTCGATGCAACTGCTCTACCCATAGCTGCACGAAGTCGATTTCCTCCAGCGGCGGCATGCCCGGGCACTCCTCTTCCGATGGCTCAGGACTGCTGTGGGTTGTTTCATCCTCTTTCAGGTACTCGCTGGCCGCCATCTCTGCTCCTGGACCTTCTGTAGCACATGCACGCTGCTTCTCCATTTTCTCGCGGGTGGAGCTCCTTCTTCTCCCGGTTCCCGCCGTTGCAAATCAGGGGGCGGATCTCCTCTGCTTCCAGGCACGTCGTCCTCTTGCAACAGTAGTCGGAGGGGATGGTCGTCACTTTTGGCGCCGCTCTGGTAGTCTCCTCCCATGGCACACCCTTCTTCTTCTCCTGCGCTCCTCGTGGCGCTATAATGGCGGCAATTTTGGCGGGAATGTTTGGCGGCAAATGGCAAAACACAGTCCTTAAGCAAATCACAGTTCCAATCACAGTTCTTAGGCGCACATGACCCGATTTTCAGGCTTAAGTAGATCCTGTTCGTGATGCCAAGATTTATGGAGCTCCCCCACGCAAGGGCAATGGTGTGCTCGGTACCGGGTCCTTCAGTTCCCGATGGGGATGTCACGATGGCCCGACCCGGTCCGTGGCCCTTTGAGGTGCGCCCAATAAAAGGTGAAGCTTGTATAATGTTCGTGACACCACCTGTGGTATTCGGTCAGGGTGACCGACGCTGCTTAGGGGTTCGCTGGGGTGGTGTTATGGCAGCTAGATGGTATACCTTCCCACAGGTGAAGTGTATCCCCAGGGCTTCCCAGAAGTGTAGATGGTGATGGTGTAAGGCACGGTGAAATAACGAGGACACAGGGTTGCAGTCTCTTTACCTTTTACTGAAGGCTTCAGTGTCCACAGTCCTGGGCACCAGATCATGGGGTAGGCAGAGTCCGTCCGGTCTGAAGGCAAATCCAGAGTCTCCTTATCCAGGTGGAATGCAATAGCCTTCCTATGCGCACAGTAACACAGTAGGTCCTCACTTGCTTAAGCTCTAATGAAGTCCTCACTGTTATTACTCTTCTCTCTCTGTTCCCCATGGTCGGATAGAACAAAACCCGTATGACTGATGGCCTGAGGCTTGTTTATAGGGACCCTACAGACGCCCCAACCCCCACAAGTTGCCACCGTGTCTTCTTAGGTATTTTAGGTCGGGCAGCCAACTTGAAATTGACTGTCCTGCCAGTCTCTGAAGCAAGGGTGTAGAGCACTTTACTCCCTCGGTATTCTGGCTACCGGAACGCGCACCAGAAGGATGCAGCTCCTCTCGTCTACTATCCTCTCTGGTATCCACTTGTTGCTATGCCTTCATTTCTCACTCACTACAATACGCTTCCTTTCAATGTCTCTTTCTTTGGATGCTGCTGCACGTGGGGCAGGCGCAGCTCCGTGGACCCTCGTCTTCCACAGACCGTAGTCTGGATCTGGCTGGAACCCACTCCAGCCAGCTTCTGTCTGATGCTCACTGGATCGAATCCAGCTAACTTCTCCCTTACTTCCTAACCAACCCACCAGTTTTACCTAACTGTGAGGAGTGGCCTAATAGATAGAACCTTTGCTCCCCCTGGTGGACTGGAGTGTGAAGTGTGTGGTGTGTTTGTGATACCTGGACAGGAGATCTCCTTTATTGCCTACAGACGTAATATCACTCCCCCGGGTGGAGGAACAACATTACTGCAGCAACCAGGGCTCTGGGGGCGCTGCACATGCGTTTGCGTTTTTTATGTGCATGCGTTCGAAATTTCCAATTTTTCCAGTAGCTTTTCCTTGACATCAGACACCCAGTAGGCGAGTCTCATGGGATTTCTATATACACGTATATACACATTGCAGTGAGGAAATCCTCGTATTTGGCTGCTGTATCTAGCTGCAAGATGGATCTTGACCTGGACAGCTTCCTAGAAGATCTGGATTTACAACTGAAGTTGGCTGCTGCCTTTGCTTTTGCTTGTCATGAACACAGAAGAAGAGAACGGTGAAGACTTCGTCATCGCTATTGGCAACACCCCATCCTTGAACTCCAAGAGAGCCATGGAGCCTACCACTCTTTGTACACCGAGCTGCAGCAAAACCCGGTGACTACACGAGGATGTCACAACAGAGCTTCCATGACTTGCTGCTTCGTGTCCATCGCAAGGCAGGACACACAGCTCCATCGAGCAATTCCTGCTGAGGAACGTCTCTTGGTCACCCTGAGGTACGTAGTGTGGAAACAGAAATTCTTGTCACAAATAACCCTAACCCTACCCTATCCCTAACCCTATCCCTAACTCTAAGCAGTGTACTGATTTTTGTTTTTCATTTTCTTTTCTGCAGATTCCTAGCTACTGGAGAGACATTGTTATCGTTACACTTCCAATTCCGGATTGGAGTATCCACCCTTTCTGGGATTATTACAAGTGAACTCTGGATTAAAAATGCTTCCAAATTCCAGGAAATATGTAATTTTCCTAACTGTGACTGTGTGGGGGCTGTGGACGGGAAACACATTAGGATTATGAAACCAGCTGGAAGTGGAACAGATTACTTCAATTATAAAAAATATTTTTCCAATGTTCTAATGGCTATTGCGGATGCCAATTGTAGATTTGTTGCCGTGGACATTGGGTCATTTGGACAAGGAAATGACTCGCAGATGTTCAAAAGCTGACATGGGCCAATGTCTGTATGGGAATGATTTTAATTTTCCGCTGCCACGACCTATTCCCAACACTGATGGACTGCCAATGCCTTATGTTGTTGTTGGGGATGAGGCGTTCCAAATGTGTGCCAACCTCATTAAATCATACTCAAGTCGGAACTTAAATCACACAAAAAATTTTTTAACTACAGAGGGACAATGGCACGAAGAACCGTGGAGTGTGCATTTGGATTGCTGGTATCGAAATGGCACATTTTGTGCACATCCATTAATCTAAAAATTTACACTATTGATGAGGTTGTGAAAGCATGTGTTGTTCTGCACAACTACAGCATGGTAAAAGAGTGACCAAGCTTACAACCGGAGGAATCTGTTACATTGCATGATTACCAATTTCACCCTCTGAGTACCACAGTGGAAGTTGCCCAGATGAGGGATAAGCTGCCGCTTACTTTGTTTCAGATAATGGACGTGTGGCATGGCAAGAAGAAATTATTTAAGCCGCTAAGTTAAATGTACCTGAAATGTTTTGTACCTGTTATGTTTAAAACATACCTGTAATGTCAAATATTACATACCTGTTATGTTCAAATGTGCCTGTGATGGTCAATTGTACATGTCATGTAAAAATTTAACCCTAATGTTTGCTGAGTTAAATATAAACGACCTTCCCTTAGGCTACGTGCACACGTTCAGGTTTTTTCGCATATTTTTCATGTTTTTTCGTGATAAAAACGCTATAAAAACTCATTAAAAATGCATACATTATGCATCTTATCATTTAGAATGCATTCTGCATGTTTTGTGCACATGGTGCGTTTTTTTCCGCAAAAAAAACGCATTGCGGTAAAAAAAGCAGCATGTTCATTAATTTTGTGGATTTTCTGAGTTTTTCCTGCAATTCTATGCATTTGGAAAAAAACCGCACATAAAACGCGTGAAAAACGCGTAAAAAACGCTTGCAAAAACGCGAAAAAAACGCATGTGGATTTCTGGCAGAAATGTCCGGTTTTTGTCAGGAAAATTTCTGCAAGAAATCCTGACGTGTGCACATACCCTTAAAAATAAAGTGTGTTTGTGTCGGCGGCGGCACATAAAGATACAAATAACACAAGATATAATGCTAACAAAATACACTTTGCACTGATGACTGGCAGTACCCCGAAAGACAGTGTCTGCAAATTGAGATTCTGGTTTGGCTTTTATCCTAAGTCATGTGACAAGGCTCGTTAAAGGGTCGACATTGACTGTTAGGATTGCTACTTCCAATAGGTGGCACTAGAGTTCTAGTCCTCTTCCTCTCTGATGAGACAATTTGCATATTTCCCAGAGGAGCCTTAAGTCTGCTCATCTCGACATGCTTAACATGTCTCTCTCCGCAAGGAGAAACGATACTTCTTGGAACCTTTATTTTCAACACTTTTTAAAAAAAAAAAAAAAGCTTAAGGTTGAGGTGATTTGTCTTTTCTTCGGGGTTTACTTGAGGGGGAAATGGGGAGGACCTTGGGGGTGTGGAGCTATGAGGATTGGATGGTAGTTGATGAGGAAGGGGTTACAGGGGAAGGGGGCAACAAATTGAAGGATTCGATCAGGGATGGCAGTTGAGACATTGGGGATAGATGACAAAGTGGAATCATGGGAATCAATAGACAAAGTGGAAGGAACAGACATAGACACAAGGGAAGGTAGTAACAAATTGGTAGGCGAGGGTGGGGGTGGTGGGTTCAATGTGGGCATAGTTTTTTGGCTCCTGGTTTTGGTCCTGGTGTCAAGATTTTTTTTTTACCTCGATTTTCTTGACAGAGTGGGAGTGCTGGGCTCTGTAGCAGTCACCTGGCATCGTGGTTGACTAGGCCGCATTGTGGATACTGCTGGCTGCAGGGGTGCTGGAAAGGGCAGGGGTGCTGTAGTGGGCAGGGAAGCAGGACTGGGCAGGGGTGCTGAAGTGGGCAGGGGTGCTGGATTGGGCAGCATTGTTGATCCTGCTGGCTGCATAGGTGCTGTACTCTGGAGCATGGTGGATGCTGCCGACTGCAGGGTTGAAGGAATTGGCAGCATGGTCGCTCGGTGAACTGGAAGCGGTGGTGGTGGTGGATAGTTCGGTGCTGTGGTAGCTGGATATTAGATTGGCTGCTATTAATATCCTCCGGCCTGTTGATTGTAGGATTGTGACTGCTGCTGCTGTAATGCATGGCTGTAAGCAACCTGGCAGGCCTGCGTGACGTTCAGCTGGAGTTGAGGCGTAAGGTTTTCCGACACGCTCCGCTCAATTGTAGAAAAAAATGTTGCGCTGGTCTCTCAAGGTTGGCTTCCAGGCGGTCAAGGCATTTGCTGACTTCCTTGAACCCACTCTTCACTCTGTCAGCAATCAACCTTATCCCATCCTGGAAGACTGAGCGCATTTGCATAAACTCGGGCATGCCTGACCTCTCTCAGGCCCTCTGCTGCTGATGAGAAGACCCAGCAAAAGCAGAGGCAGAGGGCTGGGAGAGGGGAAAACCTGTTGGACCGGCTGCCTCTTCCCCAGCCTGTGAAGCCTGCAAGGTTGCTCCATTGCTGGTGGATGACTGGAACTGCATCTGTTCAGTGGCTGGTAGATGAGGGGTCGCTTCAACTGAGGATGATCTGTGTTGCATGGTGCTGCACCTGGTTCTGTGTGGAAAAGAGAAAAACATTAGTGCAAAAATCAAGGTTGTGTTGTGCTGCTCCTGGTTCTGTGTGTGGAAAAAATTTAAACATTAGTAAAAAGAAAAAGAAAAAAATGATATACTTACATTCGCTGAGGAAGAGCAGGCCTCAGAAAATCAAGGTCCCGGTGGTACTTGTGGAGCGCCCCCACACCGCCGCAGGGCCTAGGGGTACCCGGAGCCGGGCCTCTAGGTCTCAGTCCTGGGGTTGTCACGGTGGCTAGACCCGGTCCGTGGCCCTGTCTGTCAGTGGGGGACGTCCGGTGCAATAAGTGATGTTGTAGCGGTGCAGTTGTGGGGTGCAGGGCGCGGTAAATAACGAGGACACCAGGTTGCAGTCTCTTTACCTCTTTACTGAAGCTCTCTGGGTCCTCAGTCCGGAATACGGCTCACCAGGCTGCGCAAGTCCGGCCGGTCCAATGGCACTTCCAGAGCTCTCCTTGCAGGTGGAAATCGGTGCCTTCCTTCTAGCGCTATGTGTTGCAGTCCTTCCCTGCTGTGCTTACGGAAAGTACCCCACAACTGTTGTGTCTGTTTCTCGTGTTCCCTCACAACAACTTAATTCGCAATGATCTTCCTCGTCCCTCCAGATACTATGGTAGGAACGCACCCGTATGACGGGGAGGCTCGGAGATCTTCCGGGACTCTATCTGCGCCCCTCTCCTGTTGGTACCCCCCTTTGCCTTCCTGGGTGATGCGTGAGACAGTCCGCCTCAAGCTAACTGCCCTGCCGTAGGTCTGAGGTATGGCTTGAAACTCTTTACCTCCTCGGCGTTCCGGCCACCGGTAGTGCGCCTCAGTAAGGTGCTGCCTCTTTCAGCACAACCCTCACTGGTATCTCCTTTCGCTTGATTTCGTTTCTCACTCAGCACAATCTATCTCGCTTCTTAGTCCTTCCTTGGGCACCGCCGCTATGCTGAGCAGGCACGGTCCCTTTACGTTCTTTCCATGCCAAGCCTCTGCCAGGATCCCACCCCTGGCAGAGACCCTACAGTCTCTCCCTTCACAACACCCTCTGCCACCAGGTGTTGCTCCGTTCAATCCCGTCAGCGTTCTCCCTAACTTCCTGCCTGACCCCCAGTTTACCCACTATGGTGGGGAGTGGCCTAATGAATAGCACCCTTAGCTCCCCCCGGAGGCCCAGCTGTGAAATGTATTGGTGACTGTGATACCTGCTCAGAGAACTCCTTCCGTGCCATCGAACGCAGCATGGCCCCCCTTAGTGGCTGAACCATGCTACTGCAACGACCAGGACTCTGGGGCGCTGCACTCCCCCCTGGTTAAACACAGTACTCCGGGACTGGGAAGAAAAACAACAATACAGGTTAGCAAAAAGACATACAATTTTGTTGAGTGCAAATAACAATAAGTATACTTAAGTAGGCTTCCCTTTATGGGAGGTGAGGACACTTGTAACGTTACAAACATAATTAACCTTATAATTTACAGAGTATAAATAACTTCTGTTACCCAACCGGGTATTCTATTTAGTGCAATTTTTTTGAAATAATAACTTAACATTGCCTTTAAGAAACTCACACTCTTAGTCTATCAAAGGCCTTCCTATAATCACATTATAAGGCATTTCAACTTTACATTCTCCTTCTTATGAACCTGCAGGACCGCCTGTCCCTACGGCACCAGACCTACTGCCTCTCCTTTCTTCTACAGGACCGCCCTGTTCAGCCAGGGCCTACTGCCTTTCGCTACTATACACAGTATAGACATAACATTCCTTTCGGTTGAAGAACTCTGAGCCAGCTCTACTCGGCCCCTTTAAGGACTCACTCTCTAACCCCTACGGGTTCACTCTCTGTCCTTAGCAATAAAGTAACTTTTCAATGGGGACGCAGGGTTTACCTTCTATCCTCACCCTCATCATTACTTCTCTTACTTTCAACTATGCAGACCTCTACTTCTACCCCTACGGGCTCTCTGCATCTTTCCTGTCTTCAAAACATTATTCAAATTTCACATTTTAACAAATTCAACACATATAACTCGGCATGTAAAACAGTTACATTTTCTTTTTAAGGCATCATTACCACATTACTGTTCTGTAACAGTATCGCTTTCAAGTACAATTCTTCACATCCCCTTTAAGAGGGGACCAGGTCTCTCTGAGGTAGCTCGTCTTCTCAGCCTACCAGTCTCATGCAAAGTTCCGGTCCGGTATCTTCACAAAGTGTCTTTAACTAGGACCAGTAGGAACGGTTTCTTCGCAAAGTGTCTTTTGACTAAAACCAGTAGGGAGCACCTTTAAGAAAGTGCAAACTATTTACAAGGGAAAGTTTGAATCATGCGCAGTTCATGATTTCTGTAGTTCTCTTTTTTAAAACTGTATAAACTTCAGGAAAACAACAGTGACCCCGGGTCAACAAAGGGGTCACCTTTAACCCTAGACGGGTTTAGCAGCAAACAGGAACAGTTAAAGGAATGAACAGTTAACTATTTACATTTTCCATCCAATGATAGTACTTTCAAAACTTTCCACGAGGCGCCACCCGGCAGGTGGATCCCTGCAGTTCAGGGTTCAGATCCACTCCTACTGCCAGGTACACCCCATGTGTTCGGGTCTGTTGTATGACCAGATCGTGCGCAGCGATGAAGGTCTGGGTTCCCACTGCTCTCTGCGCTGGCTCCTCAGGAGTCTCAACCACCCGAAGAGGCACTCCCTTGGCCACTGCTGTGGTGGCGGTGATCAACCTGCGGGCTCCAGGTTCCGCAGCCAGGCAGGTGGAGGCGACCGGAGTGGCTTCAGATCGATCACACGGTGACACCTTGGCTACAGGGGCTGGCCTCTCCTGCTTGTACACATTCAGAGCAAACCACCCCTTCTCTCCAAAGTGCCGGGTGTAGGTAACGCTGTCCCCCGGGTAGAGGTCCCGATCCGGGTGACCTTCTCTGAGGTGCGACTCCACATCCCGGCGATTGACAAAGACCTCCGCATACAGCCCCGGTTCCTTGATAAAGCCCCAGCCTCCTCGGAGCTTGAAGATGGTGACAATGCCCTGCCTGCGCGGGGCCTGATGGGTGGTGGGGTCCTTGTGGGCCCGATCCTTAACCGCCAAATCTTTTTGATGGTAGGCCTCCCGTTTGGCCTGATGTATTCTCTCTTCCTCTTGCCACCGCTGTTCTAGCTGGGTCTGATATTCTTCCCAGCTTAGGGCCTGTACCATTTCTCCCTTCTGGGTCTCCACCCCGGGGAACCCCATGAGATTGGATCCAGGGTTCACCCAGCGGCACACCGTGCGCTCCGCACTGACCTCACACGGCAAGGGAGTAGGGGTGATAGGGGCTCGCATACGGTGTTCCATGCCCGTGGCTTCCTCCCATGGTAACAGGCGCTGAAGTCTATGGGTCCCCGGGAGAGGCGGTGCTGCTACGGGACCCACTAACACACCCTCGGCTGGTGGGGCAGGACCGGGGGACTCACCCACCGGTACGAATCCACTTTCCGCAACAGGTCCCGCTGGTTCCTCCGATGTCCGGGAACCCGCTGCCGGCACCGCCTGATGCGGGGCCTGGATTCTCACATTCAGTTGGAGGAGCCGGGTATATAAATCCTCCATCTCGGCTCTCAGGAATTTGGTGTTATCCACAGAGGACAGGCTGCTGGGCTCGTCCGGGTAGTCAGGGGAGACTTCCACTTCAACCCCGCTGTCGGGTTCGGAGCTGCTGGCCATAGCGTCCTCCACGTGGGTCGCTTCCTGGTCTTTTTCCCGCTCTCTCCTGCGTGAGCAGTTTCGTTTTCTCTGCCTCCGCCCCCCATTAAGGATCAGGAGGCGGATCTCTGCTGCTGACGGACACGTCCTCACTGCACAGAAATATTTAGACTGGGCGGCCATTATTCTTCGCGCTCTCCAGCTTGTCTACGCCCACTCCACGCCCTTCTTCTCTTCCTGCGCTCTCCTCAGCGCTGCAATGGCGGCGGATTTTGGCGGCAACTGGCACAGCACACAGTCTTGCAATAAAGTTCAGTCCACACACAATAAATCACAGTCTCTAGGCACACATGACCTGATTCTTCAGGCTTAAGTAGATCCTGTTCGTGACGCCAAGTTGGAGCGCCCCCACACCGCCGCAGGGCCTAGGGGTACCCGGAGCCGGGCCTCTAGGTCTCAGTCCTGGGGTTGTCACGGTGGCTAGACCCGGTCCGTGGCCCTGTCTGTCAGTGGGGGACGTCCGGTGCAATAAGTGATGTTGTAGCGGTGCAGTTGTGGGGTGCAGGGCGCGGTAAATAACGAGGACACCAGGTTGCAGTCTCTTTACCTCTTTACTGAAGCTCTCTGGGTCCTCAGTCCGGAATACGGCTCACCAGGCTGCGCAAGTCCGGCCGGTCCAATGGCACTTCCAGAGCTCTCCTTGCAGGTGGAAATCGGTGCCTTCCTTCTAGCGCTATGTGTTGCAGTCCTTCCCTGCTGTGCTTACGGAAAGTACCCCACAACTGTTGTGTCTGTTTCTCGTGTTCCCTCACAACAACTTAATTCGCAATGATCTTCCTCGTCCCTCCAGATACTATGGTAGGAACGCACCCGTATGACGGGGAGGCTCGGAGATCTTCCGGGACTCTATCTGCGCCCCTCTCCTGTTGGTACCCCCCTTTGCCTTCCTGGGTGATGCGTGAGACAGTCCGCCTCAAGCTAACTGCCCTGCCGTAGGTCTGAGGTATGGCTTGAAACTCTTTACCTCCTCGGCGTTCCGGCCACCGGTAGTGCGCCTCAGTAAGGTGCTGCCTCTTTCAGCACAACCCTCACTGGTATCTCCTTTCGCTTGATTTCGTTTCTCACTCAGCACAATCTATCTCGCTTCTTAGTCCTTCCTTGGGCACCGCCGCTATGCTGAGCAGGCACGGTCCCTTTACGTTCTTTCCATGCCAAGCCTCTGCCAGGATCCCACCCCTGGCAGAGACCCTACAGTCTCTCCCTTCACAACACCCTCTGCCACCAGGTGTTGCTCCGTTCAATCCCGTCAGCGTTCTCCCTAACTTCCTGCCTGACCCCCAGTTTACCCACTATGGTGGGGAGTGGCCTAATGAATAGCACCCTTAGCTCCCCCCGGAGGCCCAGCTGTGAAATGTATTGGTGACTGTGATACCTGCTCAGAGAACTCCTTCCGTGCCATCGAACGCAGCATGGCCCCCCTTAGTGGCTGAACCATGCTACTGCAACGACCAGGACTCTGGGGCGCTGCACTTGTATTTGCGGACCCTTGCAGCAGAACCACTTTGAACCCGAACCTCCTCTCTCATGTCCTTGTTGAAGCGGTCCTTCATTGAGCACCAGCGGATTTTGATTTGCTTCACTGTGAAGGGGGAAAAAAAATAGAAAACAATGCACATCCTGTTATGGTTCTCAATGGCAAGAGAACATAGCCCAGCAAACATACGAACTAGCTCTTGGAAGGATGGAAACTAAACTGACCATGAACTAAACCTGCCGCACAACTAACAGTAGCCGGGTAGCGTAGCCTGCGATTTATCCCTAGACGCCCAGCGCCGGCCGGAGGACTAACTAATCCTGGCAGAGGAAAATATAGTCCTGGCTCACCTCTAGAGAAATTTCCCCGAAAGGCAGACAGAGGCCCCCACAAATATTGGCGGTGATTTTAGATGAAATGACAAACGTAGTATGAAAATAGGTTTAGCAAAATTGAGGTCCGCTTACTAGATAGCAGGAAGACAGAAAGGGCACTTTCATGGTCAGCTGAAAACCCTATCAAAATACCATCCTGAAATTACTTTAAGACTCTAGTATTAACTCATAACATCAGAGTGGCAATTTCAGATCACAAGAGCTTTCCAGACACAGAAACGAAACTACAGCTGTGAACTGGAACAAAATGCAAAAACAAACAAGGACTAAGTCCAACTTAGCTGGGAGTTGTCTAGCAGCAGGAACATGCACAGAAAGGCTTCTGATTACAATGTTGACCGGCATGGAAGTGACAGAGGAGCAAGGCTAAATAGCGACTCCCACATCCTGATGGAAACAGGTGAACAGAGAGGATGATGCACACCAGTTCAATTCCACCAGTGGCCACCGGGGGAGCCCAAAATCCAATTTCACAACAGTACCCCCCCCTCAAGGAGGGGGCACCGAACCCCCACCAGAACCACCAGGGCGATCAGGATGAGCCCTATGAAAGGCACGGACCAAATCGGAGGCATGAACATCAGAGGCAGTCACCCAAGAATTATCCTCCTGACCGTATCCCTTCCATTTGACCAGATACTGGAGTTTCCGTCTGGAAACACGGGAGTCCAAGATTTTTTCCACAACGTACTCCAACTCGCCCTCAACCAACACCGGAGCAGGAGGCTCAACGGAAGGCACAACCGGTACCTCATACCTGCGCAATAATGACCGATGAAAAACATTATGAATAGAAAAAGATGCAGGGAGGTCCAAACGGAAGGACACAGGGTTAAGAATCTCCAATATCTTGTACGGGCCGATGAACCGAGGCTTAAACTTGGGAGAAGAAACCCTCATAGGGACAAAACGAGAAGACAACCACACCAAGTCCCCAACACAAAGCCGAGGACCAACCCGACGCCGGCGGTTGGCAAAAAGCTGAGTCTTCTCCTGGGACAACTTCAAATTGTCCACTACCTGCCCCCAAATCTGATGCAACCTCTCCACCACACCATCCACTCCAGGACAATCCGAAGATTCCACCTGACCAGAAGAAAATCGAGGATGAAACCCCGAATTACAGAAAAAGGGAGACACCAAGGTGGCAGAACTGGCCCGATTATTGAGGGCAAACTCCGCTAAAGGCAAAAAAGCAACCCAATCATCCTGATCTGCAGACACAAAACACCTCAAATATGTCTCCAAGGTCTGATTCGTCCGCTCGGTCTGGCCATAAGTCTGAGGATGGAAAGCAGACGAGAAAGACAAATCTATGCCCATCCTAGCACAGAATGCTCGCCAAAATCTAGACACGAATTGGGTACCTCTGTCAGAAACGATATTCTCCGGAATACCATGCAAACGGACCACATTTTGAAAAAACAGAGGAACCAACTCGGAAGAAGAAGGCAACTTAGGCAGGGGAACCAAATGGACCATCTTAGAGAAACGATCACACACCACCCAGATGACAGACATCTTCTGAGAAACAGGAAGATCCGAAATAAAATCCATCGAGATGTGCGTCCAGGGCCTCTTCGGGATAGGCAAGGGCAACAACAATCCACTAGCCCGAGAACAACAAGGCTTGGCCCGAGCACAAACGTCACAAGACTGCACGAAGCCTCGCACATCTCGAGACAGGGAAGGCCACCAGAAGGACCTTGCCACCAAATCCCTGGTACCAAAGATTCCAGGATGACCTGCCAACGCAGAAGAATGAACCTCAGAAATGACTTTACTGGTCCAATCATCAGGAACAAACAGTCTACCAGGTGGGCAACGATCAGGTCTATCCGCCTGAAACTCCTGCAAGGCCCGCCGCAGGTCTGGAGAAACGGCAGACAATATCACTCCATCCTTAAGGATACCTGTAGGTTCAGAATTACCAGGGGAGTCAGGCTCAAAACTCCTAGAAAGGGCATCCGCCTTAACATTCTTAGAACCCGGCAGGTAGGACACCACAAAATTAAACCGAGAGAAAAACAACGACCAGCGCGCCTGTCTAGGATTCAGGCGTCTGGCGAACTCAAGATAAATTAGATTTTTGTGGTCAGTCAATACCACCACCTGATGTCTAGCCCCCTCAAGCCAATGACGCCACTCCTCAAAAGCCCACTTCATGGCCAAAAGCTCCCGATTCCCAACATCATAATTCCGCTCGGCGGGCGAAAATTTACGCGAGAAAAAAGCACAAGGTCTCATCACGGAGCAATCGGAACTTCTCTGCGACAAAACCGCCCCAGCTCCGATTTCAGAAGCGTCGACCTCAACCTGAAAAGGAAGAGCAACATCAGGCTGACGCAACACAGGGGCGGAAGAAAAGCGGCGCTTAAGCTCCCGAAAGGCCTCCACAGCAGCAGGGGACCAATCAGCAACATCAGCACCCTTCTTAGTCAAATCAGTCAATGGTTTAACAACATCAGAAAAACCAGCAATAAATCGACGATAAAAGTTAGCAAAGCCCAAAAATTTCTGAAGACTCTTAAGAGAAGAGGGTTGCGTCCAATCACAAATAGCCTGAACCTTGACAGGATCCATCTCGATGGAAGAGGGGGAAAAAATATATCCCAAAAAGGAAATCTTTTGAACCCCAAAAACGCACTTAGAACCCTTCACACACAAGGAATTAGACCGCAAAACCTGAAAAACCCTCCTGACCTGCTGGACATGAGAGTCCCAGTCATCCGAAAAAATCAAAATATCATCCAGATACACAATCATAAATTTATCCAAATAATCACGGAAAATGTCATGCATAAAGGACTGAAAGACTGAAGGGGCATTTGAAAGACCAAAAGGCATCACCAAATACTCAAAGTGGCCCTCGGGCGTATTAAATGCGGTTTTCCACTCATCCCCCTGCTTAATTCGCACCAAATTATACGCCCCACGAAGATCTATCTTAGAGAACCACTTGGCCCCCTTTATGCGAGCAAACAAATCAGTCAGCAGTGGCAACGGATATTGATATTTAACCGTGATTTTATTCAAAAGCCGATAATCAATGCACGGCCTCAAAGAGCCATCTTTCTTAGCCACAAAGAAAAAACCGGCTCCTAAGGGAGATGACGAAGGACGAATATGTCCCTTTTCCAAGGACTCCTTTATATATTCTCGCATAGCAGCATGTTCAGGCACAGACAGATTAAATAAACGACCCTTAGGGTATTTACTACCCGGAATCAAATCTATGGCACAATCGCACTCCCGGTGCGGAGGTAATGAACCAAGCTTAGGTTCTTCAAAAACGTCACGATATTCAGTCAAGAATTCAGGAATCTCAGAGGGAATAGATGATAAAATGGAAACCACAGGTACGTCCCCATGCGTCCCCTTACATCCCCAGCTTAACACAGACATAGCTTTCCAGTCAAGGACTGGGTTATGAGATTGCAGCCATGGCAATCCAAGCACCAACACATCATGTAGGTTATACAGCACAAGAAAGCGAATAATCTCCTGGTGATCCGGATTAATCCGCATAGTTACTTGTGTCCAGTATTGTGGTTTATTGCTAGCCAATGGGGTGGAGTCAATCCCCTTCAGGGGTATAGGAGTTTCAAGAGGCTCCAAATCATACCCACAGCGTTTGGCAAAGGACCAATCCATAAGACTCAAAGCGGCGCCAGAGTCGACATAGGCATCCGCGGTAATAGATGATAAAGAACAAATCAGGGTCACAGATAGAATAAACTTAGACTGTAAAGTGCCAATTGAAACAGACTTATCAAGCTTCTTAGTACGCTTAGAGCATGCTGATATAACATGAGTTGAATCACCGCAATAGAAGCACAACCCATTTTTTCGTCTTAAATTCTGCCGTTCACTTCTGGACAGAATTCTATCACATTGCATATTCTCTGGCGTCTTCTCAGTAGACACCGCCAAATGGTGCACAGGTTTGCGCTCCCGCAGGCGCCTATCGATCTGGATAGCCATTGTCATGGACTCATTCAGACCCGCAGGCACAGGGAACCCCACCATAACATCCTTAATGGCATCAGAGAGACCCTCTCTGAAATTCGCCGCCAGGGCGCACTCATTCCACTGAGTAAGCACAGCCCATTTACGGAATTTCTGGCAGTATATTTCAGCTTCGTCTTGCCCCTGAGATAGGGACATCAAGGCCTTTTCCGCCTGAAGTTCTAACTGAGGTTCCTCATAAAGCAACCCCAAGGCCAGAAAAAACGCATCCACATTGAGCAACGCAGGATCCCCTGGAGCCAATGCAAAAGCCCAATCCTGAGGGTCGCCCCGGAGCAAAGAAATCACAATCCTGACCTGCTGAGCAGGATCTCCAGCAGAGCGAGATTTCAGGGACAAAAACAACTTGCAATTATTTTTGAAATTTTGAAAGCAAGATCTATTCCCCGAGAAAAATTCAGGCAAAGGAATTCTAGGTTCAGATATAGGAACATGAACAACAAAATCTTGTAAGTTTTGAACTTTCGTGGTGAGATTATTCAAACCTGCAGCTAAACTCTGAATATCCATTTTAAACAGGTGAACACAGAGCCATTCCAGGATTAGAAGGAGAGAGAGAGAGAAAGGCTGCAATATAGGCAGACTTGCAAGAGATTCAATTACAAGCACACTCAGAACTGAGAAAAAAAAAAAAAAAAAATCTTCAGCAGACTTCTCTTTTCTCTCCTTTCTCTGTCAATTAATTTAACCCTTTTGGGCCGGTCAAACTGTTATGGTTCTCAATGGCAAGAGAACATAGCCCAGCAAACATACGAACTAGCTCTTGGAAGGATGGAAACTAAACTGACCATGAACTAAACCTGCCGCACAACTAACAGTAGCCGGGTAGCGTAGCCTGCGATTTATCCCTAGACGCCCAGCGCCGGCCGGAGGACTAACTAATCCTGGCAGAGGAAAATATAGTCCTGGCTCACCTCTAGAGAAATTTCCCCGAAAGGCAGACAGAGGCCCCCACAAATATTGGCGGTGATTTTAGATGAAATGACAAACGTAGTATGAAAATAGGTTTAGCAAAATTGAGGTCCGCTTACTAGATAGCAGGAAGACAGAAAGGGCACTTTCATGGTCAGCTGAAAACCCTATCAAAATACCATCCTGAAATTACTTTAAGACTCTAGTATTAACTCATAACATCAGAGTGGCAATTTCAGATCACAAGAGCTTTCCAGACACAGAAACGAAACTACAGCTGTGAACTGGAACAAAATGCAAAAACAAACAAGGACTAAGTCCAACTTAGCTGGGAGTTGTCTAGCAGCAGGAACATGCACAGAAAGGCTTCTGATTACAATGTTGACCGGCATGGAAGTGACAGAGGAGCAAGGCTAAATAGCGACTCCCACATCCTGATGGAAACAGGTGAACAGAGAGGATGATGCACACCAGTTCAATTCCACCAGTGGCCACCGGGGGAGCCCAAAATCCAATTTCACAACAACATCCATTCACAGGTTCACTGCCGGTTCAGACCACATTGCAATACTTACCAAAATCAGTTCTGGCTCGAGGCGTGGCACGGTCCCAACCAGGCAACAGCGATGTTGCCACTTCTTCTCAGAGACGTCGAATCACCACATTGTCAGAGTGATGACGGTCACAGGTGTCCCACAACGGTATTCGCTCTTGTACAAGGTGGATTAGTTGCTCGTTGTCTATGTCGAGTGTGGCTTCTTCCCGTTGTGAAACTTATAGGTAAAATAGAAAAAAAGAATTTTAAGTAAAACTGAAAAAAAATTGTATTACAACTCTGATGAAAAGAATACTTATACCCCGTCTTTCTTCCAGAGACACATGAGCTTGACGACCCTGGGAAGAATAATCTCCACTGGACTGCTCCTGCTCTTCATCACTGCCAGATACCTGTAAAGAAATTAAATGATTTAACACATGTGGAGTATTGCCCGTCAATACATACCAATCAGTATAGCAAATGTGATTACATAATCTTTGTCGGGTCCACCCTGGGAAGAAGTCTGTTCTTCACTTGAGGACATTTTAATGAGCAGGCAGCAGTCAAGTGAAACACTACTGAAAAGAACAGAAGAAAAATTAAATTTGTAAAGATCCAAAAATATTGTAGGCCAAAAAAAATTCTTTACAACAATACTTACATTACAGGCAGTAGTCCAACATCACAGCAGTCAGCACAGGCCAGGGACAGATGGCAGCAACAGGAGACAACCACAGCACCAGGAGACGACCAGTAGAAAACCGCTGCACCAGAAGACACCCACTGCACCAGAGAGTCGGCCAGTCTACAAGGAACAGAAAAAGCTTCAGAGAGACAGACATTTCCAAAGCTTGCATACTTACATAAACAGTGTTGTCCTCAACACAACAGAAAGCAGCACCAGGAGACGACCAGTAGAAAACCGGTGCACCAGAAGACACCCACTACACCAGAGAGTCAGCCAGTCTACAAGGAACAGAAAAAGCATTCAGAGAGACAGACATTTCCAAAGCTTCTATACTTACATAGACAATGTTGTGCTCACCACGACAGAAAGCAGCACCAGGAGACAAACTGGAGAAACAAGCTGAACCAGGAGTCAACCAGAAGACAACCAGGAGCCAACCACTGTACCAGGCCAGTCGACACATCTAAAAGTAAATAGAAAAAAATTTTAGTACAAAGTACAAACAGCAGTGAGAGAGGATGACATTTTCTAAGTTCTATACTTACATAGCCAGTGTTGTGGTATCGTCCAGAGTCAAGAGAGTTATAGCCTTGCTGTGTCCACACTTCCTTTTCTAGAGCTCTCAATTAGCAGGTGGTTGAATCACTTCCTGGACCAACTCATTAAAAAAATTCATGAGTATAGAACACATGTCCTTGCGTATGCATGCGTTCCCATAGACAGTAATGCGTTTATTTGACGCACTCATCCACATGCGCATGAATGCGCATATTTGACAGATTTTTGCAGCTTCCAAAAATCCAATATGTTGCGTTCGCTGGATCCAACCGCACACTGAAAAACAACTCATGTGTATGCTGACGCATGCGAACTGCGTACACCATGTTAAAGATAGGCAAACATGACGCATACGGATTGCTGCGGATGAAACTTTGCGCAACCAGACGCAAATGTGAAACCAGCCTTAGTCAGATCTGCCCAGCTCTCCAACTAACCCAGTAAGCCTCCCTTTAAGTAAGCATAAACACTTGTGGGACTACAAGTCCCAGAACAACAATACTGGCTTACAGCGCAGACTCCCTCTGCGACACATATGGGCCATTTACAATAATGCCAGTCACTATCTCATTATCACCATTACAGTTACACCTCCATGCGTATCCTGAGGAGCACACACAGCGCCCCCTAGCTGCAGCATGGGTCACTGCATCACAATGCTTACAAGAATTAGGCCATTTGCAGTAATTTGTCTCATTTAAAGCAAAACATGTACCCTTTCTAAAAACAGTTTGAGATGAAATGTGGGCCTCTGCACACTACCTGGCTTAGCCGGAAGCATCTAATTCAGCCAAAGACCCATATCCTTCACACCCCACTTCAACAACAGGTATCTGCTTTTCCTAAAGTTTTCATGGTAGAAGAGCCAACTAATCCCGCTAAAATTTTTAAAGCTTCCAAAACTATGTCCACATGTTGAAATAATCCGGAACATTTTTTTGGAAACTTTTCACCCATTACGCTGCCATAGATACAGGATGCATGCAACCAATTATTAAAAGACCGAGGGATAGGCCTGGGCCTATCCTCATCCTCTTTCTTACCAATTTCAGCTAAAAATTCTTTAGATTTTGGCAGCAATGATAGCAAATCTATATATTCATTGCACAGATCCATTCTTTTACTGACATAGGTAAATGGTAGCCTAATGGTGAAGCTGCACAAGTTATAGCTTCTTTTTAACATGCATCCAGCACCCCTTCAACACCTGATGCTATTGGTGA
The DNA here is from genome assembly GCF_051348905.1 of Ranitomeya variabilis. NCBI lineage: Eukaryota > Metazoa > Chordata > Amphibia > Anura > Dendrobatidae > Ranitomeya > Ranitomeya variabilis. The sequence continues at coordinate 779,293,328 of NC_135232.1, forward strand.
CATCAAGGAGTCCTGCTCCCCCGCCAATCCCTCCAGACCCTCTTCAAGGTGCCTCCAAACCTTTTCCGCCTCTGGGACATGCGAGGACTGGCTGGCTAACACCAACTGAATAGAACGGGGGGAGCATACCCTTTAAATATACTAATAACTTAGATAACTGTGACAAGGCAGTGGGGAGTTGTGTGTGTGTTGAGCTGTATTAACTGCCAGCAGCTTGTTTATCCTATATGCAGCTCTGCTCAAAGGGATGATCCTAACCCGTAGCTCCAGCATGATGCCGTCTGACCTGGGACCAGCAAGCAACGGCTCAAAAAAGCCGGTGGTTGACCCAGCCCTGACTGGCATGTCGACCTCTCCTGCTTTCCTCCTCAATCCTCCTCTTTCTTCTCCTTGGCACTTTCCGGTCTCCTCTCACCAGCAATGAAGAGAAGATAACCTTCCTCCTCTTCGTGTGCGCCCATGACGATCTCCCCTATAGAGCTGTCACATCTGAAGAGGTTACCTGAGTTCAGCCTCTCGCTTTCCAACAACGCTGAGTTTGAATTTTCCCATGCAGCAGTGCCACAAGTGAGAGTTTGAACTCTGCACTCACAGTGGCAGAGGGATACAGTGCAAAGGATACCTTCCATCATTGTATCGCTGGAGCCCCTGGAGGGCGGTCACATCTGCCGATGTGACAGCTTTCCACGGGAGATCGTCGTGGGACACTTGTTAATACATGGATTACTGCGGATCAGGGAGTATATTGTTGGTTTATTTTTATATTTTTTCCAGGTGATCGATGGCTTCCGGGATTAGCTGTATGGTGAGTATGTACTGTATGTTGCATGTTGTATGTACTGTATGTCTATATGTGTGTATGTGTTTTAGTTTTTTTTCACACTTGAACACAGAAGCCGGATGATGGAACTACTACTGTCCCATCATCCGGCTTCCTATGAAAAAAGTAGCTGGCCGACAGCACACGGATAAGCGGATGCACGTCCTAGTTCCACTGGACCCCCATGGAGAGTGTACATACCAAATAAAAAATGAAGGACAGCATCCAATCCAGGTGAAAGTGTTCACAAACGATTTCCTTTATTAGCCAAGATGCAACGTTTCGACCCTACATGGGTCTTTGTCAAGCATAAAAAACATTGAAAATGGTGGACTCTTATAGGGGATGGATTACCATCCACCAATCCCCACAAGATATCCACCCACATCATAAATACCTTATAAAATTACATAACAATACATATATTATTATATTTCATACACATAGCAAATTTGCAGACAAAATATCAAAAAATCATCATATAACTGGCAATAAACTCCATAAGACAACCTGCTTAAGGATCCATCCCTGTAACCTTGGTAACCATAAGCCAATGGTAACATGTATAACATCTAGTCCATTATCATCCTGCCTATCAGATTCCACTGTACAACCCATTCGGTCACATGCGTAGGATCCACCAATCTGCATCGGTGCTATGCTCCACCAATCCACACAGCACCCAAAATGCATCATGTCCCAAGGTGGCCTATCACATCACGTTAGTCAATAATGTTTACAAACATCCTCGAACCAATAGATGAGCCATTCAATGCAGCAGCATGTTCGCTTCATCCAATCAGCAGACACACCTCCAATATGTGAGAACGGTGCTACATGCTTGTGTGCCGGCGTGCGGACCCACACGGCTCCACCCACATCTGCGTCATCACCAATGACACCGCGTAGTGAGGGGAACAGACCACGCCCACCGCCGCACCACTAAGCAATAGCTCCAGACTCCAAACGTACTCACATACAAATCCTGAGTTAAACATCCAAGGGAGGTTCACCAAGCATAACTCTATAAGGAGACGCTTCTCCCAATGGAAAGCGCCCCTTAACAAATTAGAGCGATCACCGCTGTCATTAATACATATATCATATGGGATGTAAACAAATAAGACCAACCTGTGTGTCAGTACAAGGGCTCACATAGCTCCACCCACCGCAGCGTCACCACCGATGACGCAACTCTGCGAGGTAAGCAATGCAGGCCCACAGTCTCACCACTGCGCATGTATCCCGGACTCCTGACTCTTCACAGGGCCACAAATCTAAACAAAGCACACTAAGAATCCTAGGCTGTAAACCTGATTAAAGTAAACATAGAGGACACCTGGACCTATATCCCAAGGGCTATAAATACATAAGCATAATTAAACAAATATTAGAACCTTAGCCAAGCCAAAAAAGAGGATAATGTACATATTACATAATGTCCAAAAAGTAGCAATCCACCCGCGGAAGACATCAGAACTTATATCTTCTATCAAACCGCCAATATATGTATATAAACCTAAAAAACCAAAAAAAGACAAAGAGAAAAAATATATAAAATCAATTAAAAACAATCCAATACCTAGATTAGCCACAGAATAATCCCAAAAATACTCAAGATACACAAATTTGGAGATTATAGTCAATATTTAGACCTCCAGGTTGTAAAGAACCTAATTTAGAGATCCACCTCAGTTCCTTTTGCTTCAACATCATAGTAAGGTCTCCACCTCTCCTGAGTGGTGGCTCTCCATCTATCACCCTAAACCTTAGTTGGCTCACAGTATGTCTATTATTACAGAAATGTTTAGGGACCGGTAACTCTAACATCTTATTTCTAATTGTGCTCTTATGCTTGCCAATACGTATCTTGACCTCTTTTGTTGTCTCACCAACATAGACCAACCCACACGGGCACACTATCATATAGACCACAAAACTAGATAAGCAAGTATATCTGCCTTTAATGATGATCTCCTTCCCTGTGTGGGGATGATGAAAAACCTCTCCTTTAATCATATTCCCACAGCATGCACAACCTAGACAGGGAAAATTTCCCTGTCTCGGCGGAGCCAAAGTTCTTTGTATGGTAGTCTTACAAGAGCCTATATCAGAATGTACCAACCTGTCTTTAAAATTACGTCCACGTTTGTAAGAGAAGACAGGGGGGTATGAAAATTCAGGTATATTCGGGAGACCTTTATTCAATATATGCCAATGCCTCCTCAGAATCCCACCAATTTGGCTACTGGCAGTATTAAACGTAGAGACAAAAGGTATACGTTTGTCAACATCTCTGATTTTTTTATTGTTAAATTCCTGTCGTGTCCCGTCCTTAACCCTGTTTCTATACAGCATCACATTATTGGCCGGATATCCTCTGTCCATGAACTTCCTGCACATATCGTCCAATCTGGGATCAAGTAAAGTGTCATCCGACACTATCCTCCTTACCCTCAACATCTGGCTCCACGGTAAGGACTCAACCATCTTCCTAGGATGATGACTGTCAAAGCACAATAGGCTGTTTCTGTCTGTCTCCTTGACATACAGATCAGTCCTCAGAGCTGATCCTTCCTTGTACACCATCGTGTCCAAGAATTGAACCCGCTCCGATGAGTATGTCAAGGTAAAATCCAATTCGGGGAAGATACCATTGAGTTCACCCTGAAACTCTAGCAACTCAGTCTCATCACCATCCCACACGACAAAGATGTCGTCGATGTAACGCCACCAGGCCCGGACATGGGACCAAAGCCTGGAACCGTACACATGCCGGTCCTCGAGTACCGCCATGTAGATGTTGGCATAAGTGGGGGCCACATTGGACCCCATGGCGGTACCCCTCCTCTGCTGGTAGTAATCATGGAAAAGAAAATCGTTTGTGAACACTTTCACCTGGATTGGATGCTGTCCTTCATTTTTTATTTTATCATCCGGCTTCCTGTCACTCTAGCAGGCATAGCCAGATGGGACTCGCAGTCCCATCGGACGATGCCTGCCTACACACAGACCCGCACACACACACATACAGACCTGCACACACACAGCACCGGACACCCATGCAAAGATACACACAGCCCCGCACACCCCCACACAGCCCTGCAGACCCCCCGCAGACACACAGATACACACAAACACCGGCACACAGCCCCGCACATCTTCCCCTCACACACACAGTCTCCGCCCACACACACAGTATCCGCCCACACACTTTTCCCCCCCCTGATCTGCAGCGTTTCTTGCACGAACATCCACAGCAAATCCGCAGATCTTTTTTACATCTGCTGGTTTGGTGCGGATTGGCCTGACACAATGAAAGTCAATGGGTGCAGAAACGCTGCAGATCTGCAAAAAAAATTGACATGCTGCGGAAAAAAAAGCTGTAATTCCGCACGTCAAATGTCAATTTCACATAGACTAACATTGCTTGTGCACTGTGGATTTGATGCAATTCCGTGCGTCCAAAAACACCGTGGAAACGCATCAAAATCCGCAACGTGTGCACATAGCCTAAAGATTCAGCAGGAAAGCACTTTTCCCATCAATAAACCCCTGCAGGAGAAGACGCATAGCGCAATAGATAATGCCATGGGTTCTCCTCCTGAAGGTCCGGAGACCACCTTTCTACTTTTCCTCTGATTGTTCCACTCCTGATTTTGGCTTACAAATAGTGAGGTAAAATACTGACCAAATACTGAACATGTGAATGTGGCCTAACAGTACCAATTAGGAGAGGCAGGGCACAAAAGCACCCAAGGTCTACTGAGTGCTCTAGTCGCAGCGCTCCTTCTCCAGCGCATTCTCCAAACCAAACTAGTGTGTTTATACACTGGTTTGGCAGCAGACAGTCGCTGATTGGTAATGCAGCCCCTTCAGGTTCAGTCACAAATCCTCTTTCTTCCGTTTATTCCCCTTTTAGTCAGGAGTTCCTACAGGAGAGTACTGCTGAAGAATTCTTCAAGCCTGGTGTCATTCAGCCAAAGTTTAATGTGAACAGGAGGTGGAGCGCCCGCTAGGACCATGGGGTACTCGAGCCAGGTCCGGTGGTACTTAAAGGGGTGGTCACGGAAGTGGTGACCCTGTCCGTGGCCCTGGATGTCCAACATGAATGATGAAGGGAAGTGGAAAGTAGTCTATGGGGGATAGTTCATGTTGCCACCTGTGGTGTTCAGTCAGGATGGCCAATGCTGCTTAAAGGGACTGCTGGGGCAGATGGTAACGCAGCGAGGATGGTTCTGCTCCCCACAGGTGGAGCGGAGCCCCAGGGCTAATGGTGCAGTTGGTAAGGGATGATAGACAGTGGGGTGCAGGACTGAGGGTGCAGGATATAATTGGAGGACACAGGGATTGCAGTTTCCTTTACCTTTGACTGGTGAATTGCAGGTTCAGTCCGAGGCACAGGTTACAGGTATTGATAGGGTCCGGGCAGCCTGGGAGTAACTTGGGGATCCACCTAGCCAGTGGGTTCAGAGGCCTTCCTTTTGCGTTGTATTCTCTGTCCCTTGCTGCCTGAAGCTTTACACAAGTTCCCCTCAGTGTCTGTTACTCCTAACCCGTATGGTTGACAGCATGAGCCTTTCATGGGCAATGTCTTCTCACTGGCAGCCCCAGGCTCCTGACCTGCTGTGGTGCCTCCAGGTGTCAGATGGGCCAGGAGACCTGCAATCTCCTGTCCTCCGGTTCTAGTTGCTGGGCCTTTAGTACCCATGCGACCACGGACTTCGGTGTCTGGTTTCTTTTGCGCTTAATCCTGGGGAGAGCTCAGTCACAGCTTCAGTCCCAGACTCTCTCTTCACATGCTTCCTCTCCCTTCACTGTCTCACACTGAACTCCCTGACCCACCTCCAGATCAAAACTTATAGGGAAGTTCCCCTGAAACCGGGTTTAGAGGTCCCCCTTCTTGGCTGGAGTCAGGAAAGTGTTGTATGTTTGTGTTACCTGTTAAGAAGATCCCTCCTTACTTCCAGGCATGACATCACCCCCCCCCCCCGTGAGGAAGGCAATGCAATTGTGGCAACCAGACTCCTGGGGTGCCACAGAGGCATGAGGCTACAAAGATCAAGAAGGCTTTCATCATATCCTACCCATAGGTTTCTGTATGATACATGCACACTGTTATCTACTCGCTCTCCAGATTCTGTAAGAGCTCTCCAGGTTCTGTTGGAGCTCTCCAGGTTCTGTAGGAGCTCTAGGTTCTGCAGGAGCTCTAGGTCAGCGCATAGAAGTCAAAGATGCAGATATACAGTGGGGCAAAAAAGTATTTAGTCAGTCAGCAATAGTGCAAGTTCCACCACTTAAAAAGATGAGAGGCGTCTGTAATTTACATCATAGGTAGACCTCAACTATGGGAGACAAACTGAGAAAAAAAAATCCAGAAAATCACATTGTCTGTTTTTTTAACAGTTTATTTGCATATTATGGTGGAAAATAAGTATTTGGTCAGAAACAAACAATCAAGATTTCTGGCTCTCACAGACCTGTAACTTCTTCTTTAAGAGTCTCCTCTTTCCTCCACTCATTACCTGTAGTAATGGCACCTGTTTAAACTTGTTATCAGTATAAAAAGACAACTGTGCACACCCTCAAACAGTCTGACTCCAAACTCCACTATGGTGAAGACCAAAGAGCTGTCAAAGGACACCAGAAACAAAATTGTAGCCCTGCACCAGGCTGGGAAGACTGAATCTGCAATAGCCAACCAGCTTGGAGTGAAGAAATCAACAGTGGGAGCAATAATTAGAAAATGGAAGACATTCAAGACCACTGATAATCTCCCTCGATCTGGGGCTCCACGCAAAATCCCACCCCGTGGGGCAGAATGATCACAAGAACGGTGAGCAAAAATCCCAGAACCACGCAGGGGGACCTAGTGAATGAACTGCAGAGAGCTGGGACCAATGTAACAAGGCCTACCATAAGTAACACACTACGCCACCATGGACTCAGATCCTGCAGTGCCAGACGTGTCCCACTGCTTAAGCCAGTACATGTCCGGGCCCGTCTGAAGTTTGCTAGAGAGCATTTGGATGATCCAGAGGAGTTTTGGGAGAATGTCCTATGGTCTGATGAAACCAAACTGGAACTGTTTGGTAGAAACACAACTTGTCGTGTTTGGAGGAAAAAGAATACTGAGTTGCATCCATCAAACACCATACCTACTGTAAAGCATGGTGGTGGAAACATCATGCTTTGGGGCTGTTTCTCTGCAAAGGGGCCAGGACGACTGATCCGGGTACATGAAAGAATGAATGGGGCCATGTATCGTGAGATTTTGAGTGAAAACCTCCTTCCATCAGCAAGGGCATTGAAGATGAAACGTGGCTGGGTCTTTCAACATGACAATGATCCAAAGCACACCGCCAGGGCAACGAAGGAGTGGCTTCGTAAGAAGCATTTCAAGGTCCTGGAGTGGCCTAGCCAGTCTCCAGATCTCAACCCTATAGAAAACCTTTGGAGGGAGTTGAAAGTCCGTGTTGCCAAGCGAGAAGCCAAAAACATCACTGCTATAGAGGAGATCTGCATGGAGGAATGGGCCAACATACCAACAACAGTGTGTGGCAACCTTGTGAAGACTTACAGAAAACGTTTGACCTCTGTCATTGCCAACAAAGGATATATTACAAAGTATTGAGATGAAATTTTGTTTCTGACCAAATACTTATTTTCCACCATAATATGCAAATAAAATGATAAAAAAAACAGACAATGTGATTTTCTGGATTTTTTTTTCTCAGTTTGTCTCCCATAGTTGAGGTCTACCTATGATGTAAATTACAGACGCCTCTCATCTTTTTAAGTGGTGGAACTTGCACTATTGCTGACTGACTAAATACTTTTTTGCCCCACTGTAAGCGCTCACTACATTTGCAAAAAGAATGAAAAGCACCTCATCCTCAAGCTATCCATCATTTGCAGGGTGCAGATACAGGAAGTCGTGAAGACCACGAAGCAGTTGAGGTAATGGAACATGAACAATACCCCTAGTGCAGCCACATAAGGACTCATAGGTGGACGTGGACCCATGCCAGCTGTGCAGGTGCAGATTACAGTCTAACCCTACTAATGGTATGCATTGCTGGGTAGGAAACGTTCCTGCAGTTTCATTGCCGGCAGAAGAAACTAAAGTAGCAGCAGAGCTTTAGGATGCTGCTCTCAGCTTCCTATGCCTTCTCTATGACTCAACCAGTGCAATGACATCATTATGCTGGCTGTGAGGTGAATGATTTTTTTAAATTCATTCTTAAAAAAAAAAATCAGTGCAGAAGATCACAATGGTGAATGGGGAGGATGAGAACACGACATTGTGCCCAGTTGAGAAAGCTGTCGGTAAAACGTGCATCAGGGGTTTTTGAAGCAGTAGTCTGGTCATTGCCAATTCCATTGTTCATTCTTTTGAATCAGTTTGGTTGGTAACATGTTTTGGTCTTATTGTTAATGAAATATATTCTAGTTTTGCTTTAGCACTTTATTTATCATCAAAGGTAATCGTAATTCTTCTATCACCTTCTGGATGCAGTTTCATATTGTTGATACATAGCTGTTATATTCTCTATTCATCATAAGTTTAATTTGCATTTATTTAATTCTCCCTGTCTGAGCATGTGGCTGCTATATTGTGTTCTGCATCAGTTTGGTGAGCTACTCGCTCTTTTCTAAATTCTATTGCAATCACACTATACTGGTTGATATTATTAATACCTTAGTGCCACCTGCTGGTGTCAATTTAACTTAGCTTACATGTAGCCATTATACTTTAGATTATCTCTTAAATTCTGTATTTTTCAATCATTTATCGTAGCTTACGACAGGAGTACAACTATTATAAGTATTTGACTTTTTAACTATTTTTAATGTCTAAGTTTCATTATTTTGTAATTAATAAAGTTACATATGTTGCTTGCTCATATTTAATTGGTATTTTGTATTTCTTTTGGGAAGCTATTCTTTGCTTGTGTAAAAATGATAATGACCCGATGATTAGCTGCAGGGCTCACGTGGCAGGTGGCATAACATTGTCAAGCTAGCCCTGGGAAGCCTAGCGCCGACATCAAGTATGTACAGTGGGGAAAAAAAGTATTTAGTCAGCGACCAATTGTGCAAGTTCTCTCACTTAAAAAGATGAGAGAGGCCTGTAATTGACATCATACTGTATGTAGACCACAACTATGAGAGTCAAAATGAGAAAACAAATCCAGAAAATCACCTTGTCTGATTTGGTAAGATTTATTTTTCAAATTATGGTTGAAAATAAGTATTTGGTCATGTTCTTCTCACTATTTTGTTATATATGCTTTGTTGGCATTGACAGTGGTCAAACGTTTTATGTAAGTCTTCACAAGGTTGGCACACATTGTTGGTGGTATGTTGGCCCATTCCTCCATGCAGATCTCCTCTAGAGTAGTGATGTTTTGGGCCTGTCGGTGGGCTGGAAAAGCCACTGTTTGGGTGGATGGCAAGGCTCAGAAGGGAGACATCACCATTTGACTTTTTGATCACAAAATTGGCTGGAATCAATGGTAGCGCCATGTCGCGTTTGGAGACCCCTGATGTACCTGAACAGTGGAAACCCCCCAATTCTAACTCCAACCCTAACCACAACACAGCCCTAACCCTAACCATACCCCTAACCACAAACCTAATCCCAACCATAATGACAACCCTAACCATAACTCTAACCCTAGCCCTAACCCTAGCCTTAACCCTAACTTTAACTTTAGACGTACTCACTTTAGCCCAACTCTTTAACTCACTTTAGCCCAACTCTTTAACTATTTAACTTTGGGCTAAAGTTAGGGTTACTAACTTTAGCCCAACTTACTTTAGCCCAACTCTAACCCTAATGGGAAACTAAGGGGGTGATAAATGGGGCGTTGATTTTCGATTTTTTTTATGAACCTATAGGAAAAATTTCCCATTGTTGCCGGGTGCCAGCTGGCAGATCTTGGCGGGTACACTGTGCATGCGCCGACCATTTTCTCCTGAAAGAAGATGCCGGCGGACCATCATGGGGGATGCAGGGACTCCGGAGGTACGGGGGGGCGGAATCAGGGGACCTGATTTCTATCTCCTCAGATGTGCGATCACATCAGAGGAGAAAGAAATTAAATGGAAGATCTGACTTTTTTTGCCGTCGCCGTTATACCGTTAATAACAGCAATCGCAACACTGGGGTCGGTAAAAACGGACCCGAATCATGTTCTCTGGGGTCTCAGCTGAGTTTAAGTACCCTTAGCTGCCGCCGTTAAAAGGTGTATCGGCGGTCAATAAGGGCTTAATTATAGTTCACTGGCTGCATTTGTTGACTGGCTGCTTAGTTATTGTATCTGTCCTAGTATTGCAGTCCTAGTACTGTTCTACTATCTTTGGGAAACTAAGGCACAATGTTTGAATGTTTGATAATATGTTGACCCATTGGTGCTGTGCAATATGAATGTTCAATCACCGCACACACTTGATATGTGTGCTTGGCTTGAGAGAATTTTATTGTACATATACAGATGCAGCAATAACACAATTCAGGTGCAGGGATAGAGAAAATGATGAGGCAACAAGAACATTATTTATTGACCCTCACAGGGTCTTATTCATATAGTCGCTGTTGGAAAGGTTCACTGAATGGTATAAAGGATATTCTGATTGCAAAGGACCACTGGGTCCAGGGGAGGTCTGGCGCACCTGCGAATTGAATTGTAGGCTGCAATGATTGCTTGTGCTGAGAGGATCTACAATTAATTCTAAACTGATTCCCCATTGAAAAAGCTTACGCAAAACGTGCGTCTGGGGTCGGCCACTGGGAATTCTGTGGTCTGTACACCGGCACTTTACAACATGGGTAAGTGTATGTGGAGCGCCCCCAGATGCAGGGCCGCGGGGTACTCGGTACCGGGCTTCTCTGTCTCAGCTCTGGGGTTGTCACGGTGGCTAGACCCGGTCCATGACCCTGCTAAGGGGCGTCCAGTGGAAGGTGTAGGTGGTGGTGCGTAGTGCAGTTCGCGGTGAATAACGAGGACACAGGGTTGCAGTCTCTTTACCTCTTTACTGAAGTCTTCAAGATCCTCAGTCCAGAGTACTGTTAACAGGGCTGTCTGAGACCGGCCGGTCCGAAGGCACATCCAGGGTTCCCTTTGGAGGTGGAAATCAGTGTCTACCTTCTAGCGCCTGTGTGTTGTAGTACCTCCCTGCTGAGCACCACGGGATAGTCCTCACAACTCTCGTGTATGTTTCTGTTCTTTCTCTCTCTTCGTCCCCCAGATGATATGGCTAGGATGCACCCGTATGACGGGGCAGGCCTGGAGCTATTTTATAGGGACCCTAGGGACGCCCCTCTCCCACAGTTTGCCTCCGTTGTCTTTGTTAGGTGTAATGGTGAGACAGCCAACCTATGGTTAACTGCCCGGCCGTAGTTTAAAGGGAACCTGTCACCACGTTTTTGGAAGATGGGATAAAAATAGCGTTAAATAGGGGCAGAGGTGGGCATTACATTAGTGTGTTTGTTATGCGTTTATTACCCACCTAAGTTGCCGAAATACCTTTGCAAAGTCTCCGTTTTCGCCTGTCAATCAGGCTGGTCTGGTCAAAAGGGCGTTGTCTTCCCCCAGATTTTGCGTAGTTTTCCGTTGGTGGCGTAGTGGTGTGCGCATGCCCAAGGTCCCGAATCCTCTGCCAGGGGATTTAAAAGAGCGCGCTGTTCATTTTCATTGGTGATCGGTGGGCGCGGCCATCTTTCTTTGGCCGCGCGTGCGCAGAAGCGGCGCTCTGCTGGCCGCGGCTTCAGGAAAATGGCCGCCGCGATATCCATCTGCGCATGCCCGGCATCCCGCGGCCATTTTCCTGAAGCCGCGGCCAGCAGAGCGCCGCTTCTGCGCACGCGCGGCCAAAGGAAGATGGCCGCGCCCACCGATCACCAATGAAAACGAACAGCGCGCTCTTTTAAATCCCCTGGCAGAGGATTCAGGACTTTGGGCATGCGCACACCACTACGCCACCAACGGAAAACTACGCAAAATCTGGGGGAAGACAAGACGCCCTTTTGACCAGACCAGCCTGATTGACAGGCGAAAACGGAGACTTTGCAAAGGTATTTCGGCAACTTAGGTGGGTAATAAACGCATAACAAACACACTAATGTAATGCCCACCTCTGCCCCTATTTAACGCTATTTTTATCCCATCTTCCAAAAACGTGGTGACAGGTTCCCTTTAAAGTAATGCGTGGAGTCTCTTACTTTCTCGGCGTTCCTTTTTGCTGTATTCCCGTTTCTCACTCTTCACAATAAACCTCACTTCTTGTCCTTTACTAGGACTCTGCCAGGATCCCACCCCTGACAGGTCCTCTCTCGAGCTCTTCCCAGCTACTTTCTCCCCAACTTCCTGTCCAACCCCCCCTTTTACCCAAGTGTGAGAAGTTGCCTACTAGATAGAACCACTCCCCCTGGTGGCCGGAGTGTGAAGTGTAATGTGTGTCTGTGATACCTGGTCAGGTGAACTCCTTTAGTGCCATCAGACATACCATCACTCCCCTTAGCGGCGGAGCGACAGTACTGCAACGACCAGGACTCTGGGGCGCTGCATATGCAACCCTTATCACTGGGTACGGGCAGCATATTTACTTTATGCCCATGCTTTCCACATTATCAGTTTATAATTAATGAAAAAACACAAAAATTGAGCTTCACTTGAGTTGTACACGTGCAGCTCATAAGCGCATGTTCACATTGGCCATAAAACATATACCGTATATACTTGTGTATAAGCCGAGATTTTCAGAACTTTTTTGTGCTGAAAATGCCCCCCTTGGCTTATACACGAGTCATTGTCCCACAAAGTCAGAAGGGGAGGGAAGCGGCGGAGCAGCAGCAGGAGCCGGCGGCTGGGACATCATACTCATCCTCCTCGCTCCGTTGCTGAACGTCCCTGCATCTCCGTTGTCCTGGCGCAGCAGCTGTTCCTGTGTTGAGCGGTCACGTGGTACCGCTCATTAAGGTGATGAATATGGACACATCTCCACTCCCATAGGCATGGAGCGCATATTCATTGCCTTAATGAGCGGTACCACGTGACTGCTCAACACAGGAACAGCTGCTGCACCGTTACAATAGAGATGCAGGAAGTTTAACGATGGAGCGAGGAGGGTGAGTAGTGACAGGGGGAGCCACACATACAACGAGGGGACCGGGAGAGCCACGCATATGACGGGGGAGCCACACATATGACGGGGGAGCCATGCATATGACTGGGGAGGACGGGGGAGCCACGCATATGACAGGGGAGGACAGGGGAGCCACGTGTATGAAAGGAGAGCCACGCATATGACGGGGAGGACGGAGGAGCCACGTGTATGACAGGGGAGCCACGCATAGGATGGGGGGTGCCACGCATATGACTGGGGAGGACGGGGGAACCATGCATATGACGGGGAGGACGGGGAGCAGGCATATGACGGGGAGGACGGAGGAGCCACACATGCAATGGGGACCAGGGGAGCCATGCATGGAATGAGGGGACGGGGAGCCACACAGAGCAGGACAGGGATGAGGGGACAATGCGTACCCAGCTTATACTCGAGTCAATAAGCTTACCCAGTTTTCCGTGGCAAAATTTGGTGCCTCGGCTTATACTCAGGCCAGCCTATACTCAGGTATATACGGTAATTATTATTATTGCATTCTGTGCAAGCCGGGGTGTGGCCTTCCTGTTTCTGAGCTACAGATTGTACACTGTGTTCCAAATTATTATGCAAATTGAATTCAAGATTTAATTGTTTTGTTTTTTAAATAAACTCATGGATGGTATTGTGTCTCAGGGCTCAATTGATCACTGAAATCAATGTTAAACACATGTGATAATTCGTTTTCCAGGTGATTCAAATTAAAGGAAAACTACTTAAAAATGATGTTCCACATTATTAAGCAGGCCATAGTTTTCAAGTAACATGAGAAAGAAAAAGGATCTCTCTGCTGCCGAAAAGCATCAAATAGTGCAATGCCTTGGTCAAGGGATAAAAACCATTAGATATTTCCCGAAAACTTAAGCGTGATCATCGTACTGTTAAGGCTACGTTCACATTTGCGTTGTGCGCCGCAACGTCGGCGCCGCAGCGCACAACGCAAACAAAAACGCAGCAAAACGCATGCACAACGCTGCGTTTTGCGCCGCATGCGTCGTTTTTTTCATTGAATTTGGACGCAGCAAAAATGCAACTTGCTGCGTCCTCTGCGCCCCGACGCGGGCGCCGCAGCGACGCATGCGGCGCAAAACGCAAGTGCGCCGCATGTCCATGCGCCCCCATGTTAAATATAGGGGCGCATGACGCATGCGGCGCCGCTGCGGCGCCCGACGCTGCGGCGCTGGCCGCAAATGTGAACGTAGCCTAAGAGATTTGTGGCTGAATCTGAGCACAGATGTGTTTGTGCTGATAAAGGCATAAGGAGGAAGGTTTCTGCCAGGCAAGTTCATCAGATTAAGAGAGCAGCTGCTAAAAAGCCATTAGAAACCAGCAAACAGATATTTGAAGCTGCTGGTGCCTCTGGAGTCCCTCGAACCTCAAGGTGTAAGATCCTGAAAAGGCTTGCTTTGGTTCATAAACCTACTATTTGGGCACCCCTAAACAGTGTTCACAAGCAGAAATGGTTGCAGTGGGCCTAGACATACATGAAGATTAATTTTCAAACAGTGTTGTTCACTGATGAGTGCCGAGCAACCCTTGATGGCCCAGATGGATTGAGTACTGGATGGTCGGTGGATGGCCACCATGTCCCATCAAGGCTGCAACGTCAGCAAGGAGGTGGAGGAGTCATGTTTTGGGCCGGAATCATGGGTAAACAGCTGGTAGGGCCCTTTAAAGTTCCCGAAGGTGTGAAAATTACCTCTGCAAAGTGTATAGAGTTTCTGACTGACAACTTTCTTCCATGGTATAAAAAGCAGAAATGTGCCTTCAGGAGCAAAATCATCTTCATGCATGACAATGCACCATCTCATGCTGCAAAGAATACCTCTGAGTCATCGGCTGCTATGGGCATAAAAGAAGATAAACTCATGGTGTGGCCACCATCTTCCCCTGACCTCAACCCTATAGAGAACCTTTGGAGTATCATCAAGCAAAATATCTATGAGGGTGGGAGGCAGTTCACATCAGAACAGCAGCTCTAGGAGGCTATTCTGACTTCATGCAAAAAAATACAAGCAGAAACTCTGCAAAAACTCACAAGTTCAATGGATGCAAGAATTGTGAAGGTGATATCAAAGAAGGGGTCCTATGTTAACATGTAACTTGGCCTGTTAGGATGTTTTGGAGTTAAATAGCTTTTTTGTTCAGTGAATGTGACCTCCTAATGCTGAAAATTCCACAAATGAGCCTTTTCAGTTCTTTAAAACATATCAAATGTTTAGAAATTCAACTGTGCCTAATAATTTGGAACAGTGCATTTTGAGTTTTTATTCATTTTGGAGATTATGCTATTATCATTGGGAGGTTTCTTCAATAAAATTTGATGTATACTCTAATGGGTGATGACTTTTATTAGACTGACTGTCATTTGCACCAACCATTTAGGAAAATCCGAGAAAAATATCATTTGCATAATAAATTGGAACATGGTGCATACAAGGCTTTCCAAGACTTGTGTGTTCACAGGGTTGGACCCGATCCTTTTGTCTTCCCTTATTCACACTGAGGTCAACATTGACACATGGTAAGGTTTTAATTTTAGATAGTGTAGGACGGTCCCGGTCAGAGTTACCTTGTTGTGGTGGGATGGCTTTTATGCTATTTTTGATCAAAAACAGTATTACTAAATACTCTGTTATTTAAATGTGAGTCGCCCACCAGGGCAGTGGGGATACTCGGTACCGGGTCTGGTCGCAATTAAAGGGGTGGTCACAGTGGCAGCGACCTGGTCCGTGGCCCTGGGCGCCCAAATAAAAGGGATAGTCTTTAAAGGGGTTGTGAAAATAATGAAAGTTCGTGATGCCACCTGTGGTTTTCGGTCAGAGGTGACCGATGCTGCTTAAAGGGGTCCTCTGGGGGCGATGGTGCTGCAGCAAAGATTGTGTCGCTTCCCACAGGTGAAGCAGGGTCCCCAGGGCTCCCGGTGTGTTTGGCAGGGATGGTGAATGCTGGCAAATAAATGGAGGACACAGGGTTGCAGTCTTTACCTGGTTTACTGGTGTTAAGCAGCCTCAGTCCAGGGTACCGACAACAGGTGTAGATGGAGTCCAGGCAGCCTGAAGACAAGTGGAAATCCCTTTGACAGGTCAGTTTGGGAGCCTTCCTCTATGTGCTGGTCTGTAGTCCCTTGCTGCCTGTAGTTGTCTAACAAGGTCCTTTTTTTCCCCTGTCCAGGGATAGTACCTGCATGGCAGGCAACTTGAGCTGTCTCTTTGGGGTCTCTGTCCACGGTGACTCCGCTCTGATTGCTGCTGTACCTCAGGTATTATGTGGGCAGGTCCCTTTTAGTTTCCTGCCCTCTGGTTCTGCCGTGGGACCTGTAGCTCCTCACGACCTCAGGCTCCCGGTGCCCAGTTTCTCCGCTCAGCTTAGAGAGGTCCAGTCGCAGGCCTCCTCTAGCTCCTAAGTCTTTCTGTGCTCCTTCACTGTCTGCTACCAACTGTCAACTGTCTGCTTATCTGCACCAGACTAACTGACTCCTCCTCCAGACCAGGATGTAAATAGGAAAGTTCCCCTTAAACCGGTTTAGAGCTCGCCCTTCTGGCCTGGAGTCAGAAAGTGTTACATGTAAGATTACCTGCCAAAGGGATCCCTCCTGTCTCCAGGCATGGTACTACCCTCCCCAAGAGGAAAGTAGCACCACTGTGGTATCTGAACTCCTGGGGTGCCACATTCCCCCCCCCCCGTTAAATCCAGTACTCCCGGACTAGGAAAAGAAAACATAAACAAACAGATTAAGAAAGATGCAAACATTTTGAAAAACATTTCAACAGGTTAAACAGGTACTAACTTTTTCTTCCCTTACGGGAGGCACTTTTGGCTTAAACGTTGCAAAAACAGAATTTATATAAGTACAACTGGTCTTATACCAGGGTGTCCTTGTTCATTAACAACAGTACCGATGTGGGGGATCCATCATAAACCTCCAACGTAGGTTTGGTTGGGCTACAAGGCTTATATCCAGACCCGGTGTTTAGCCGCGCCAGACGGTTTTTCTCTTCAAGTCGGCGGAACAAGCAAGGCCCTACCCACTCTGGCAATGTGGGTAGAACCAAAGGTGCACCTTGAGGGTGCCAACTATTTATAGTAACAGTTTTTGGGCAATTCACTGTCCATTACCCTATTGTCCAAGTTTTTTCAAAAAGCATAAGCAAACATTTTTACACAGGTAACACCAATTATTGACAGTTTACTAGTCCCTGTAATGGGCTGTGATCTGACCTCGGGTACTACGGGTTGATCTACGCAGCACAGGCACTGAGGGTGATCTGACCAGATTCAATAGGCTTGCTATCACTGGTGTTATGCGCTCTCTTGAGGCTACGCTACTGGGTATTCTGGGTAGCACAGGTGTACCTGATCTTCTAGGAGTATTGTTGCTCACTGTGGGCATGACAGATTCACCGATAGCATGGGGTGGATTCTCTGGTTCCACTGTTGGTGTGACGTCTGCTGCTTGAGCGCGCTGGTGTGAAGTCTCTTCTGGTTCAGGATGATTTTGAGTCACATTTTTCTCTGGTATTTCCAACTGGGGAAAAGTCAAAACAGGCACCACTATCACTTGATTTACCTAAGTCCATGACTGGGGAAAGTCTCCAAGAACGGTATGGATTCCTCTTCTTCCGTGGGTTGAGAAGTACCTGGGTCTTAATCCTTGTCTCTCAGTTTGTCAGGGCACACTTTAAGATGATCCCTTGAGGATCCCTTGAGGACTCCCATTTCAAAATCAACAGGTAATTTGCTAGATCTTCCTCTCATCAGGTAAGCTGGAGTGCAGTTGGTGGAATTCACTGGGATGTGATTGTACAGATCTACCAAGTCTGGCAACTTCTCTGGCCTTAAGTTTCTTTCTTCTAAAGGCAAGGTCTTCAACAGGTCGATTACCACCTGATTCATCTTCTTACACATACCGTTTGTCTGTCGATGGTACGGTGATGTTCTTATCTTCTTACATCCGTACAGGATATAGAACTCCTGGAATACTTCTGCTTCAAAGGCTGGGCCTTGGTCGATGAGTACATTTTCAGGGTAACCATGTGGTCGACAAAAGTGTTGTTGGAAGGCTTTGGCTGCCGTCTTTGCTGTTTGATCCTTAACAAGCACGACTACCAGGAATCTGGAGTAATGGTCCACTATGGTCAGAGCATTTACAGTGCCTTGCGAAAGTATTCGGCCCCCCTGGAACTTTTCAACCTTTTCCCACATATCATGCTTCAAACATAAAGATACCAAATGTAAAGTTTTGGTGAAGAATCAACAACAAGTAGAACACAATTGTGAAGTTGAACAAAATGTGTTGGTTATTTTAAATTTTTGTGGAAATTCAAAAACTGAAAAGTGGGGCGTGCAATATTATTCGGCCCCTTTACATTCAGTGCAGCAAACTCACTCCAGAAGTTCATTGTGGATCTCTGAATACAGTTAGGTCCATATATATTTGGACAGACACAACATTTTTCTAATTTTGGTTATAGACATTACCACAATGAATTTTATACAAAACCATTCAGATGCAGTTGAAGTTCAGACTTTCAGCTTTCATTTGAGGGTATCCACATTAAAATTGGATGAAAGGTTTAGGAGTTTCAGCTCCTTAACATATGCCACCCTGTTTTTAAAGGGACCAAAAGTAATTGGACAATTGACTCCAAGGCTATTTCATGGACAGGTGTGGGCAATCCCTTTGTTATGTCATTCTCAATTAAGCAGATAAAAGGCCTGGAGATGATTTGAGGTGTAGTGCTTGCATTTGGAAGGTTTTGCTGTGAAGTTAACATGCGGTCAAAGGAGCTCTCCATGCAGGTGAAACAAGCCATCCTTAAGCTGTGAAAACAGAAAAAATCCACTGGTGAACTAATCAATGCAAAAAGACCTGGGCTCCCACGGAAGACAACAGTGGTGGATGATCGCAGAATAATCTCCATGGTGAAGAGAAACCCCTTCACAACAGCCAACCAATTGAACAACACTCTCCAGGAGGTCGGCATATCAATATCCAAATCTACCATAAAGAGAAGACTGCATGAAAGTAAATACAGAGGGTTCACTGCATGGTGCAAGCCACTCATAAGCATCAAGAATAAAATGGCTAGACTGGACTATGCTAAAAAACATCTAAAAAAGCCAGAACAGTTCTGGAAGAACATTCTTTGGACAGATGAAACCAAGATCAACCTCTACCAGAATGATGGAAAGAGAAATGTATGGCAAAGGTGTGGTACAGCTCATGATCCAAAGCATACCACCTCATCTGTAAAACACGGCGGAGGCAGTGTGATGGCTTGGGCATGCATGGCTGCCAGTGGCAGCCAATGTTCATTTCTAGTACTTGGTTGAAAACCCTTTGTTGGCAATGACTGCCTGCAGTCTTGAACTCATGGACATCACCAGACGCTGTGTTTCCTCCTTTTTGATGCTCTGCCAGGCCTTCACTGCGGTGGTTTTCAGTTGCTGTTTGTTTGTGGGCCTTTCTGTCTGAAGTTTAGTCTTTAACAAGTGAAATGCATGCTCAATTGGGTTGAGATCAGGAGACTGAGTTGGCCATTCAAGAATATTCCACTTCTTTGCTTTAGTAAACTCCTGGGTTGCTTTGCCTTTATGTTTTGGGTCATTGTCCATCTGTAGTATGAAGCAACGACCAATCAGTTTGGCTGCATTTGGCTGGATCTGAGCACACAGTATGTCTCTGAATACCTCAGAATTCATTTGGCTGCTTCTGTCCTGTGTCACATCATCCATAAACACTAGTGACCTAGTGCCACTGGCAGCCATGCATGCCCAAGCCATCACACTGCCTCCGCCGTGTTTTACAGATGATGTGGTATGCTTTGGATCATGAGCTGTACCACTCCTTTGCCATACTTTTCTCTTTCCATCGTTCTGGTAGAGGTTGATCTTGGTTTCATCTGTCCAAAGAATGTTCTTCCAGAACTGTGCTGGCTTTTTTAGATGTTTTTTAGCAAAGTCCAGTTTAACCTTTTTCTTCTTGATGCTTATGAGTGGCTTGCACCGTGCAGTGAAGCCTCTGTATTTACTTTCATGCAGTCTTCTCTTTATGGTAGATTTGGATATTGATACGCCTACCTCCTGGAGAGTGTTGTTCACTTGGTTGGCTGTTGTGAAGGGGTTTCTCTTCGCCATGGAGATTATTCTGCGATCATCCACCACTGTTGTCTTCCGTGGGAGCTCAGGTCTTTTTGCATTGATGAGTTCACCAGTGCTTTCTTTCTTTCTCAGGATGTACCAAACTGTAGATTTTGCCACTCCTAATATTGTAGCAATTTCTCGGATGGATTTTTTCTGTTTTCACAGCTTTAGGGTGGCTTGTTTCACCTGCATGGAGTACTCCTTTGACCGTATGTTTACTTCACAGCAAAACCTTCCAAATGCAAGCACCACACCTCAAATCAACTCCAGGCCTTTTATCTGCTTAATTGAGAATGATATAACGAAGGGATTGCCCACACCCGTCCATGAAATAGCCTTGGAGTCAATTGTCCAATTACTTTTGGTCCCTTTAAAAACAGGGTGGCACACGTTAAGGAGCTGAAACTCCTAAACCAGTGATGGCGAACCCATGACACGCGTGTCAGTGCTGACACGCGTAGTCATTTTCAGTGACACGCCGGCCGCCGGCCGCGGCCCCATAGAAATTGCTTCTTTCCCAGGGTCTGAAGGAGAGGAAACTCTCCTTCAGGCCCTGGGAACCATATTAATGTGTAAAATAAAGAATTAAAATAAAAAATATTGCTATACTCACCTCTCCGACGCAGCCTTGACCTCACCGAGGGAACCGGCAGCGTTGTTTGCTTAAAAATCGCAGTTTTCCTTCCTTACGTGAAGTCCCGGCTTGTGATTGGTCGCGTGCCGCCCATGTGGCCGCGACGCGACCAATCACAGCAAGCCGTGACGTAATTTTAGGTCCTTCAGGATTTTAAAATTACGTTCCGGCGTTGTGATTGGTTGCGTCGCGGTCACATGGGCGACGCGACCAATCACAAGCCGTGACGTCACGGGAGGCAGGAGACGCGCGCATTTTAAAATGCGCGCGTGTCCTGCCTCCCGTGACGTCCCGGCTTGTGATTGGTCGCGTCGCCCATGTGACCGCGACGCAACCAATCACAACGCCGGAACGTAATTTTAAAATCCTGAAGGACCTAAAATTACGTCACGGCTTGCTGTGATTGGTCGCGTCGCGGTCACATGGGCGGCACGCGACCAATCACAAGCCGGGACTTCAAGTAAGGAAGTTAAAGCGCGAATTTTAAGCAAACAACGCTGCCGGTTCCCTCGCTGAAGTCCAGGCTGCGTCGGAGAGGTGAGTATAGCAATATTTTTTATTTTAATTCTTTATTTTACACATTAATGTTGTTTCGATACCGATACCACAAAAGTATCGGATCTCGGTATCGGAATTCCGATACAGCAAATATCGGCCGATACCCGATACTTGCGGTATCGGAATGCTAAACAATGGCATCCGATCCGATTTTTTATCGGATCGGATGCCATGCAGGAGGTCTGTGGGTCCAAACAACAGAGCTCCGGTGCAGAGCGTCTAGGCCTGGGACTTCCGGTAGGCCAGGCGCAGCTCCCGGAAGTCCCAGGCCTCTGCGTCGGATCTGTGTTGTTTGGGCGACATTGCGCTGCTCCCTGCTGCGCCGACCAGAAGTCCCAGGCTGCACCGACCAGAAGTCCCAGGCTGCACTTCTGAGGCCTGAGGAGATAGCTGTCTGGAGGCCCTGTGATAGCTGTCTGGAGGCCCTGTGATAGCTGTCTGGAGGCCCTGTGATAGCTGTCTGGAGGCCCTGTGATAGCTGTCTGGAGGCCCTGTGATAGCTGTCTGGAGGCCCTGTGATTGCTGTCTGGAGGCCCTGTGATAGCTGTCTGGAGGCCCTGTGATAGCTGTCTGGAGGCCCTGTGATTGCTGTCTGGAGGCCCTGTGACTACTACAGCAACCATCATCCAGTGAACTGTGGGGTGTCATTGGCCATTACTGAGATAAGTGAGAGGGAGGCATCAGTGATGGCGAACTTGTGGCAGTCCAGCTGTTGCAAAACTACAATTCCCATCATGGCTGGCCATTCAAAGCAAAGGCTTTGGCTGTGAAGACATGATGGGAATTGTAGTTTTGCAACAGCTGGAGTGCCACAGGTTCGCCATCACTGGAAGAATTCCCCCTCCCCCTCACTTATCTTAGTTCACGGCACCCCACACAAGTTAAATAATAGCAAGACCAACAAAAGAAACCAACTGACAGATGAACAAAGAAGTCACTAAGCAGGTAAGTTAATTCTAATTATACATATTTGTTATTTAAACTATACATGTCGCAAAATTATGTTTTTTTATCAAGGTGACACACCACCCAAGTTATGCTCGGTTTTTTGGCGAATTTTGACACACCGAGCTCAAAAGGTTGCCCATCACTGTCCTAAACCCTTCATCCAATTTTAATGTGGATACCCTCAAATGAAAGCTGAAAGTCTGAACTTCAACTGTATCTGAATTGTTTTGTTTAAAATTCATTGTGGTAATGTCTATAACCAAAATTAGAAAAATGTTGTCTCTGTCCAAATATATATGGACCTAACTGTATATATATATATTGTGAGATAGCGCTTACTGAGTGTGTTGGGGGACACTCACTTGGCATGGGATTAAAGCACATAGGAATGGTTTTATCACATAAATCAGTCTATTTGGTTTATTTAGGCATCATAAACCACACCGTAACCCATGTTGCACATCACAGGCCTACACATAATTCATAGCACTTTAACTCGGCGAACAGTTCATTAATGTCAAAGGAACACATAAACCACCAACAGTCTGTTCCAATGGCAGATACTTCTCTGCCTTTAACCCCCTTTATCTGAAGTTACCTTACAGGAGCTCCTGCTCCACACACTGACTCCTGTCAGTCCTGGTTCCCAGGGAAGCTGCCAAACTGGGTTCACCGTCCTTGTGACCAGGGCACTTCAGATAATCCAGACCCGCAGACCGAACTTTAGCTTCCCCAACACAGTAGCCATCACAGGCTCTGCAGATATGGCCTCTCCGTGCGCTATTCAGGAAGTCCATTCCCAGGCACTCAGCTCTCAAACCTACCCTGCAAGCCTCCCTTTTTACTATACAAATACTTCTGGGACTACAGGTCCCAGAACAACAATGCTACAGGCTTACAGTGCAGACTCCTTCTGCGACACATACCAGCCATTTACAATCATGCCGGACCCAGTTTCATTATCACCATTACAGATATGCCTCCATGCGTATCCTGAGGAGCACATACAGCGCCTCCTGGTTGCAACATGGATCACTGCACCACAATATATACAGTACAAACCAGAAGTTTGGACACACCTTCTTATTTAAAGATTTTTCTGCATTTTCATGAATATGAAAATTGTACATTCACACTGAAGGCTGTTATGATCCGGTGACCCTGGACCCGCTTGAGACTATCTCTGGAGTAGGTGGTACCTGTACTGACCGCAATCCTAATACTGACACCGCAACTAGAAGTAGCCGTGGGATGTACCTAACCAGGCCTAGACACCTTGACACAGCCGGAGGACTAAATACCCCTAAAGATGGAAATGGGAAATCCTATCTTGCCTCAGAGCAGAGCCCCAAGGGATAGGTAGCCCCCCACAAATATTGACTGTGAGTTTAAGAGGAAATACGTACACAGGCAGAAAAAACAGAGTTTAGCAAAAGAGGCCCTTCTAGCTAAATAGAAAGGATAGGACAGAGTTCTAAGCGGTCAGTATTAAAACACTAGAAAATTCCACAGCAGAAAATACTATATACTACATCTAACTAAAGACATAGGATGTATATCTGCATCTCCAGAGAAACCAGCATGACAGAAAAATCCAAACAAGTCAAGCTGGACAAAAACACAATAGATTGGACTGCACATAAAAGCACACTGCATGCGTGCTACAGAGAACCAAAACAAGGCACTTATCTTAGCTGAAATGAAAGCAGGGCAGTGGAGCCAGACAGAGATGCAATCCCTCCAAGATACAATGGACAACTGGCAGGGATTGATGAAACCTACAAACCTAAATACCTAATAGAGCTGCAATAAGCAGAAACACCTGCCCTGGCCTATAATCCAGAGACCACTGCACTACCACTAACAACCACCGGAGGGAGCCCAAGAGCAGAATTCACAACAGAAGGCATCAAAACTATGAATTAACACATGTGGAATTATATACTTAGCAAAAAAGTGTGAAACAACTGAAATTATGGCTTATATTCTAGGTTCTTCAAAGTAGCCACCTTTTGCTTAGATGACTGCTTTGCACACTCTTGGCATTGTCTTGATGAGCTTCAAGAGGTAGTCCACATGTGTTAATTCATAGTTTTGATGCCTTCAGTGTGAATGTACAATTTTCATAGTCATGAAAATACAGAAGAATCTTTAAATGAGAAGGTGTGTCCAAACTGTTGGTCTGTACTGTATATATATATATAATTTTTTTTCCTATAGGAGGGAGGGGCACAAACACATTTCTTGCACAGAGGCCCCAAACTGTCAGTGTCCGCCCCTGCATTTGTGGAATATTTGCTATCATCATTAATATATAGCCTTAAGCTATGTTGACGAAATAACAGTTTTCATGTTATATCATAATGTTATACTTTTAGATTTACCTGTGTTAGGTAAACATTATATTTTAATATAACTGGAGATTTGAGAAACTCAACTCGCACAAGGCTTCTTCTCTGCCATCTAGAACATTTGACGCAGTCCTCTCCAGCTGCTTCATGTTGGGGTATCACTCCCTGTGTAGTTTCCTTTTAATTTATATGTGTTCTTTTTTCATATTTAATGTTTTGTCTATGTCTTTCCCTGCCCGTCATGTTTACTCCCTCAGACTCTTGAGTAACATTGAAAAGTTTTGTGCACGAAACATTCATGTTTATGACCTGTTCCCCTTTTTAAAGGTAACCTGTTACCATGATAATGTTGTCCAATCTTAAGAGAAGAAGAGCTAGCTGCTATGTAGGAGCGAGAGAGGAGAGAGTGAGAGAGAAGACAAGGGAACAGGAAGGAGGAACTTGCTCAGGGGCTTACGGTGCTGACCCACACAGGGGTTCAGGCACAGAAATAAACTTACATTCAACTTTGTAGACATTCAGTGACAAGAGATTTGGAGCAATGCACTAAAGACCCCTTTAAGTGATAGACATCAGCAATATGAATAGTATCAAATCAGAACCAGCAAAAATCATCCTATGAAACAGCAGCTTACCACTAATAGTGGCAGACCATGAGGCCACTACGGGCCCATAAGGCGAGCCTGTGATACTAAGCAGGTATAATAGGGACAAAATTACTTGGTAAGTGCAACAATACATGGGACTTATGCCCATATCTATCTCTGTACCTATGCACTGTGACCATACCTCCTCCACCAAATGCGTATTTTTTTGGGGTGGGAAGCCCCACTAGGACTTTGTGCTATGGGGCTTCATAATTTCTATGTACACCCCTTGTTAACCTGTTTAGTGAACACCGTACTTCCTAACTAAAAGTGGAAAAAAACGCAATCAAAAGGTCGAATGTAAATAAAAATGGTATCTTAAAAACATGATCTGTTGGGAGCCATGAGGACTGGAGTTTGGGAAACAGTGATCTAAAGGGTTAATGAACTTCTTGAATCTGGTTTTGAGCACTTTGAGGGATGGAGTTTTTAGAATGGTGTTTTGGGTATTTTCTCTCATATAGACCAGCGTCACACTAAACGTATGGAAAATCGTTCCGAGTCTCCCTGCCGAGGGTCACACAAGTGTTCTCCATATAGTCATCCGTGTGTAATGCGTTTGCAATGTGATTTTCCCGATTCTCCTATGTACCCCTATGACATGTGTATGGCTTTACATATATCTTTCTTTTCCTCATTGAATTTATTGGCCCAATCGGCTGAAATGAGGAAAATGTGTGCGTATTTCTCGCAAGTCACACTGATGGTCCTTATGGTGTCCGAGTTTTTCTCGCACCCATAGACTTGCATTGGCGAGTCTCGGGTGATATATGAGTACAATCGCAGCATGCTGTGCAGCGCCCCAGAGTCCTGGTCGTTGCAGTACTGATGCTCCGCCGCAGGGGGGGTGTTGGTACGTCTGATTGCACTAAAGGAGTTCACCTGACCAGGTATCACACACACTACACTTCACACTCCGGCCACCAGGGGGAGTGGTTCTATCTAGTTGGCCACTCCTCACACGTTGGTAAAACTGGGGGTTGGACTAGAAGACAGGGAGAAGTAACAGGGAAGAGCTAGAGAGAGGACCTGTCAGGGATGGGATCCTGACAGATTCCTAAGAAAGGACAAAAAGTGAGAAAACGGGAATACAGCAAAGAGGCGATAGGACCAGAAGGAGTCATGCTGTAAGATCGAGGCAACATCCTTCTGAGGCGCAAACAGTCGGTGGCCGGAACGCCGAGCAAGTAAGAGACTCTAAGCATTACTGCAAACCACGGCAGGATAGCCAATTATAGGTTGGCTGTCTCACCCAAATCACCTAAGCAGACAACGGAGGCAGCTGTGGGAGAGGGGCGACTCTAGGGTCCCGGAAGAACTCCAGGCCTACCCCGTCATACGGGTGCGTCCTAACCATATCATCTGGGGGACGGAGAGAACGAACATCAGAGACAGACAGAATCAGTTGTGAGGACTATCCCGGGGTGCTCAGCAGGGAAGGACTACAACACACAGGCGCTAGAAGGTAGACGCTGATTTCCACCTGTTAAGGGGACTCCTGATGTGCCTTCGGACCGGCCGGTCTCAGACAGCCCTGTTAACAGTGCTCTGGATTGAGTACCTCGAGACCTTCAGTAAAGAGGTAAAAAGACTGCAACTCTGTGTCCTCGTTATTCATCGCACCCCACACCCCAACATCATCACATTCTATCTTCGCTGGACGCCCCTCAGCAGGGTCACGGACCGGGTCTAGCCACCGTGACCACCCCAGAACTGAGACACAGAGGCCCGGTACCGGGTGCCCCTCGGCCCTGCGGCAGTGGTGGAGCTCCAACTTGGCGTCACGAACAGGATCTACTTAAGCCTGAAGAATCAGGTCATGTGTGCCTTGGAACTGTGATTTATTGTGCTTGGACTGTGACTTATTGCAAAGACTGTGAATTGCTAATTGCCGGCAAGAGTTCCCGCCACAATTCGCCATTGCCGCGCACGGAGGGAGGAGCCTTAGCTTCGTGGGCGGAACTGGTCACAAGAAGCGCGGTAAAGTGCCAACTCCGGAAGAGGAACTCCGACCTCCAGCAGTTTAGTGGGAGGAAGGGACAGCCATGTCCGAGTCGGGAGGAGCGGAGGCGGCGGTCGCAGCCGTGGACACAGGGGCAGCTCCGGTCCCCGCAGCGGACGTAGCCGCGGCCCTAATACCACCACCGGTTGCCGCAGAACCCGCTGCCCCCATCAGCCAGTCGGTCACTGCCGCTACCATAAAGGCCATAATGCCCTTCTCTATGCCGTACCTGCCCGGAGCGGCCTGGCTCCCACGATAATCCGGGGAGTCGCATACGTTCACTGACTTTAAAGAAGGGATCTGCAGCCTGCTTGAGTTCTGTCCCCTGACAGAGCCTCAGAAGGTTCATATGATAATGGGCCAACTCTTTGGGGCGGCTCTGAGAGAAGTGAAGTCCTGGCCCGCCGCGGATAAGGGAATGGCACAGCAGGTTTTTGCAAAGCTTAAACCACCTTCGATACCCGTACTGCTACAGAAATTAAATTGACTTTCTATGGATGCAAACAGAGACCGCAGGATAGCTTACGGGACTATGCCCTTAATCTCCAGGAGGCACTGCAGGCCATTAAGCAGAGTGACCCCGGCAGCATGCAAGATGAGGATAAACTCCTGAAAGAGCGGTTCATTGAGGGGCTCCTGTGCAGTCACCAAAGGGGCCAATTACACTTCTTGGCCATGCAGAATCCAGACTTGACTTTTGCGCAATTCAAGGATAAAGCTATCCAGGCGCTGCAGGAGCGACAGCCCAGCCGTGCAATACCACCCAGGTGTCCCGCTCTCACATACCACCAGGAGGTGGCGCCGGATGCCCCAGTCGCCGCCGAGGCTGAAGCCCAGAGCCTAGAGGACAACTCCCCTGCAGGACTCCACCTCCAGATGCAGGAGCTGACCAAGAGCGTTGCTGCCCTAGCCCGGATGGTGCAGTCCCTACAGGAGGCCCCCAAGGAGAAGATCCAGCTGGCCTCCAGACCAGAAGATGTCCCCTGGATGCTACAGAGGAGGACTCCGCCGACTAGAGGCCGGGACGACGATCGCTTCCATCGGGACGGACGACCCATCTGCCGCCGCTGTCACCAGGTGGGCCACCTGGCAAGGTACTGTCCTTTAAACGAGCAACCCCTGGGGCAAAGGGCCAACCCCCAGGAGTAGGACGATCAGGCCCGCACCATTGGAGAGCCAAATACGTTGGTGGGCGGCCAGTTCTTCCTGTTGTGATCGACGATATCCCCATGAACGCTCTGCTGGACACCGGTTCTCAGGTGACGACTATGCCTTACGTGCTTTATAAACGGTATTGGGAGGACACCGATATTACTCGTGGCCCCGATGACGATTTCACCATCATAGCCAGTAATGGTCAGCCGTTGGCACAAGTGGGGTATAAAGAGGTCACCATCAAGGTGGGGCGGGTGGAATTGAAGGCCCAAGGGATTGTAATCGTTGATATTGACCGCCGTGAATGTAATCCTATGATGACTATCGGTACCAATGTTATAGAAAATTGTCTTGCAGAAGTTATTGTCTTGTTACAACAGGTAGCAGAAACCGCTGGCTACAGTGAACAACGCGCCCTGCAAAAAGAAATCAGAGCTCTGATGCAGAGACAGCAGGTAGAGCTGACTGGTGGTGAAATTGGTCGTGTCACTGTGAGTGATTCAAACCCTATCGCGATACCCCCCAGGAGTGAGATGTTAATATGGTGTCGGGCAGCCATAGGCCTCAGGGGTAAGGACTACCAGGCCCTGGTAGAACCCGTGTATTCAGACAATAGGCCTACTCTCCTGACAGCCAGGGGGGTGGTCGACGTCCGCCAGGGGAGAGTGCCCGTACGTGTCCTTAATTGTGGAGAGGAAGAGGTCCACCTCACCATGTATGCCACGCTTGCCAAACTGTTCGCTGTCAATAATAGTGTGATACAGACACCTGGACCCTTGGCCCCGTCTAACCTGGCGGAGGACAACGGTTCTGCAGGGCACTCGAAAGATTGGTGTCGGGAATTGCATGTGGGCACTGACTCCACCCCATCCCATCAGAAACAGGGGGCCTACAGGGTGGTTCACGAGTAAGAGCGGGTATTTAGCAAACACCCCTTAGATTTTGGACAGGTGAAAGGGATCCAACATAATATCCCCACGGGAGATCACCGGCCCATAAGGGAGAAATACCGCCCTGTACCCCCAGCTCATTACCAGTGTGCCAAGGACATGTTGCGAGAAATGAAGGAGGCTGGGGTGGTGAGAGACAGTTGTAGCCCCTGGGCAGCTCCATTAGTCCTTGTTAAAAAGAAAGATGGCACAATGAGGATGTGCGTTGATTACAGGCAGTTGAATCGCATTACACATAAGGATGCATACCCACTGCCCAGGATAAAAGAGTCTCTGGCTGCCTTAAAATCTGCTAATTACTTCTCTACCTTAGATCTCACCAGTGGGTACTGGCAGGTTCCCGTGGCGGAGGCGGACAAAGAGAAGACGGCCTTCACGACACCGATGGGTCTCTGCGAATTCAACTACATGCCCTTCGGATTGTGCAATGCCCCGGGGACGTTCCAGAGGATGATGGAGTGCTGTCTGGGGCACAAGAACTTTGAAACCATACTGCTGTATTTGGATGATGTCATTGTCTTCTCTAAGACCTACGAAGACCATCTGAAGCACCTGGCTGAGGTGTTTGAAGCCCTGTCCAACTTTGGCTTAAAGGTGAAACCGTCCAAATGTCATCTGCTGAAACCCAAAGTGCAGTACCTGGGCCATGTGGTGAGCGCTGAAGGAGTAGCCCCAGACCCCGACAAGGTCATGGTGATCCAAGACTGGCCGAAGCCCAGCAACCTCCACGAAGTCCAGCAGTTCCTCGGGCTGGTCGGCTATTACCGAAGGTTCATCAAGGACTTCACCAAGAAGGCCGCACCCTTGCAAGACCTGTTGGTGGGCCAATTAAAGAAGACCAAGGGGAAGAACGCCCCATTTGACTGGAACGAGGGGCTGGAAGGATCCTTCACTTGTTTGAAGTCGGCACTGACGGGAGAAGAGGTGCCGGCCTACCCCGAATACGACCAACCGTTTGTGCTGTACACGGATGCCAGCAATGTGGGATTAGGAGCCGTGCTGTCCCAGGTCCAGAAAGGCAAGGAGAGGGTGATCGCTTACGCCAGCAGGAAGCTCCGTCCCACGGAAAGGAACCCTGACAACTACAGTTCCTTTAAACTGGAGTTCCTTGCCATCGCCTGGGCAGTGACAGAGAGGTTCAAACACTACCTGGCCTCGGCGAAATTCACCGTCTTCACGGATAATAATCCGCTGACGCACTTGGGTACAGCCAAGCTCGGGGTCTTGGAACAGCGGTGGATGGCCCGGCTGTCCAACTACGACTTCACCATCAAGTACCGGGCAGGACGCAAGAATGCGAACGCCGATGCCTTGTCCCAGATGCCCAATTTGCCAGAAACGGGGGAGGACCCGGAGGCACTTGAAGAGGTAGAGTTGCCTGCGTTCCATCGCCCCAAAGCCACTCAGTACTCCCATCATGTGAAGAACCGGTACAAGAACCAACAGGATGCCATGCTGAATCCCCTGCCCCATCACGGATGGGCAGAGACCCAGGATGGTGACCCCGCGGTCCGTTGGGTGAAAGAGCTCCTGACGCAGGCAGGGTTGCATCCCAGCCCAGATGATCCACAGGAGACACGACAGCTGTGGAAGGGGAGAAGCCAACTGTTTATCCATGATGGCAAGCTGTGCCGGAGGAGTATCGACCCGCGTACTCATGAATTGGTATGGCAGATAGTGGTGCCGAGGCGAGATGCGCCCATGGCTCTGGGAGCCTACCACGATGGAGCCGGACACTTCGGATGGAAGAAGCTGGAGAGGCTACTCCGAGGGAGGTTCTATTGGATTGGCATGAAGGGAGCCATTGAGAAGTGGTGTCGGGAGTGCGGTCCATGTAGCCTACGCAGGAAGGACCGTGACAGCCAACGGGCTCCCTTGCAGCCCATCATCACCAAACGGCCGCTCGAACTGGTCGCGCTGGATCATGTGAAGCTGACACCTAGCCGGTCAGGCTATATCTACGCTCTTACCATCGTAGATCACTACTCCAGATTTTTGGTGGTTGTACCTGTCAAGGATCTAACGGCCAGGACGGCAGCCAAGGCCTTCCAGCAGTACTTTTGTAGGCCCCATGGGTACCCGGAGAAGGTACTGACCGATCAGGGACCAGCATTCGAAGCAGAGGTGTTCCAAGAGTACTGCCATCTGTACGGGTGTAAGAAGATCAGAACCACACCGTACCATCCCCAAACCAACGGGATGTGTGAAAAGATGAACCAAGTGGTGATCGACTTACTGAAGACCTTACCCGTAGAGGAGCGGAACCTGTGGCCAACAAAGTTGCCTGACTTGGTGGACATATACAATCATATCCCAGTAAATTCCACCAACTGCACTCCAGCGTACCTGATGCGAGGAAGATCTAGCAAGTTACCCGTTGACCTGGAAATGGGGGTACTCGTCCCCGAAGATACCTCGCCGGATGCAGATTGGGATGCAGAAAGGCAGCGAAGGTACCGCAAAGTACAGGAATGCGTGGAAAGAAGTCTCGCCCAGGCTAGACAAAAACAAGAAAGAGACTACAACCAGCATGCTCCTGCGATTCCCTTGTCACCCGGTGAGCACGTACTCAAACGAAAGAGGAGGCTACACAAACTCGACGACCAATGGGAAGCGGAACCGTATACCGTCCTGCCATCCGATTTCGACAACACGAAGGTTTGTCTCATCAGCAAGGATGGAGGAGAGACCTCGATGGCGATATCCAGGGACCACCTTAAAGTCTGCCCTGATAAGTTGAGAGAGAGGGAAACGGATCCAGGAACCTCCCCACCTGTAGAAAAGGAGAAGATGATACACACGGTTCTTGGCGATTTTCCCCAGTCCCGGACTCAGATAAATCAGGCCATTGTGGTACCTGGTCTAACGTTCCGCCAGCCGGACCCACCAGAACTAATTGTGGTGCCAGATCCTCCAGACCCGCAATCTCAGCAAGCCTTGCCTGAAGATGCCATGCCAACCGTTGAACCGGCAAATCCTCCGTCTGCTATCGGCGAATCTGCCGTACCCACTGTTGGTAGCAGCAGGCCTGAGAGCTCCAGCCTGCCAGTGCTACCTAGACTCACTAGAAGCGTAGCTAGAAGACAGTGCACTACACCAGCGGTAGCAAGCATAGCGGGCCCTGTTAGGCCAATAGCAACCCCTGCGCTGCGAAGGTCTACACGCAGCACCAAGAATCAAACTCCCCTCCGCTACAAAACTTGGAGGTATTAGTGAGGGCTGCTATTTAGTTGAAAATGTTTGTGTGCATATCTTTTGTTACAGGTTTTAAAATGGACAACGGAGTAATGGACAGTGAATTGCTCCAAAAACTTCTAAAAGGGGACCCCTTTGTTTACCCGGGGTCCCCGCTGTTTCAACCACTGAACTGAGAGTCATAAACTGTGCATGACCTAACTTTCGCAACGTTCAAGAGTCCTCACCTCCAATAAAGGGAAGCACTGTTATGTTTAATTGATTATAATATTTCAAAATTTTGTGTGTTTTCTGTTAACATGTATTGTTGTTCTTACTTTCCCAGTCCGGGAGTACTGGATTTAACCGGGGGGAGTGCAGCGCCCCAGAGTCCTGGTCGTTGCAGTACTGATGCTCCGCCGCAGGGGGGGTGTTGGTACGTCTGATTGCACTAAAGGAGTTCACCTGACCAGATATCACACACACTACACTTCACACTCCGGCCACCAGGGGGAGTGGTTCTATCTAGTAGGCCACTCCTCACACGTTGGTAAAACTGGGGGTTGGACTAGAAGACAGGGAGAAGTAACAGGGAAGAGCTAGAGAGAGGACCTGTCAGGGATGGGATCCTGACAGATTCCTAAGAAAGGACAAAAAGTGAGAAAACGGGAATACAGCAAAGAGGCGATAGGACCAGAAGGAGTCGTGCTGTAAGATCGAGGCAACATCCTTCTGAGGCGCAAACAGTCGGTGGCCGGAACGCCGAGCAAGTAAGAGACTCTAAGCATTACTGCAAACCACGGCAGGATAGCCAATTATAGGTTGGCTGTCTCACCCAAATCACCTAAGCAGACAACGGAGGCAGCTGTGGGAGAGGGGCGACTCTAGGGTCCCGGAAGAACTCCAGGCCTACCCCGTCATACGGGTGCGTCCTAACCATATCATCTGGAGGACGGAGAGAACGAACATCAGAGACAGACAGAATCAGTTGTGAGGACTATCCCGGGGTGCTCAGCAGGGAAGGACTACAACACACAGGCGCTAGAAGGTAGACGCTGATTCCCACCTGTTAAGGGGACTCCTGATGTGCCTTCGGACCGGCCGGTCTCAGACAGCCCTGTTAACAGTGCTCTGGATTGAGTACCTCGAGACCTTCAGTAAAGAGGTAAAGAGACTGCAACTCTGTGTCCTCGTTATTCATCGCACCCCACACCCCAACATCATCACGTTCTATCTTCGCTGGACGCCCCTCAGCAGGGTCACGGACCGGGTCTAGCCACCGTGACCACCCCAGAACTGAGACACAGAGGCCCGGTACCGGGTGCCCCTCGGCCCTGCGGCAGTGGGGGCGCTCCACTGCGATTTCACTCGAACGCTGAATATGCCTGAGAAAAAAACGGTGATGTGAGCTGCCCCACAGATTAACAGTGGTCCGAGGGCTATGCGATGTTTTCTTGCACTGCACTCGCCCGTATTCTACGGTAGTGTGACCCCGGCCATAGGCTCCACAAAGTCACTTTAAATGTGAGATGCTCCCTAAAAAAAAAATTGGTTTTGTAAAGTTTGTTTGGAAAAAGGAAAAATTGTTGATACATTTTTAACCCTTCCAATTTCCTTAAAAAAATAATTGAAAATTATGCTTATGTAAAGTACACATATGGTAAATGTTATTTATTAAATTCACAGTTGAAAAATTGAAAAATTGTCAATTTTTTGGTCAAATTTGAATATTTTCATTAAAAAACACATCATATCAGCCTAAATTTACCACTAACATGAAGTACAGCATGTCATGTAAAAAAAAAAAAAAACAAGCTCCGCATCACTGGGATATGTTGAAGCATTACAGAATTATTACAACAAAGAGTGACAGCGGTCAGAATTGAAAAATTTGACCTCTTCAGGAAGGTGAAAACAGGCTTGGGTTAAAGGGGTTAAACAAACTGTTGTTTTAATTTTTACTGCATAAATTAATAGAATACCTGAATATAAGAAACTTTGTAATATGTTTTATTATAGAAATCTGCTTCTTTGTCGTCCTGGACTGATCATTCATTCTCAAAATTCTCAATTTACGGGTAAAATCTGTATTCAGGGAGCACAGATTTTCTCATTAGGATAGGAGATGACAGTTTCTACTGATAAGATTCTATGTAGAGGTGAATGAGGTGAGGGGGAGGAGGAGGATGGGCCTTTGTCTCTAGATCTTCCATTCTCTGGTGTTCATAGAGTCTTATCAGTAGTAACTGCCATCTCCTATCTCGGTAATGTAACAATCTGTCTTCCCTGAAAACAGATTTTATCTAAGAATTGAGAATTTTGAGAATGAATGATCAGTCCAGGAGGAGAAAGAAGCAGATTTCTCAGATAACATATATTACAAAGTTCCTTATTTTTATGTGTACTATTAATTTGTTAAATAAAAATGAAATGATGAATACTCTTTAATGCTATTTTAGCCCAAAATTTGTGTTTTTATGAGTGTTATTAAAAAAATGAACTCCACAGGTTGTTATGCAATTTCTCCAGAATATAGCAGTTGTCAAAAAATTACAGTTTGGGCACGTGGCAGTGCTCGGAAGCAAAGATGCTCTTTTTTATTTTTGGATCAAAAATTTGGCTGCAATAAACTAGAGATGTCATGCTACATCTGTAAAGCTCCTGAATAGAAATGAGCAAACTTATTCTGAAAACATTTGCCAATCTCAAATTCAGCACGAACATAGCACATTCGGATTCCTGTTTCGCTTTCACAAGCTTTGTTACTCAAAGTTGTCAAAATTCGTTCAGAGTTCGGTAAATCATCGCGTTTCCACTAATGCTATTGTTATTACTTTGGCTAGGATAGTGGTGCTGTATGATGAGCGGGAGTGACAGGGGGACATGTTTGATTAGGGAAGGGGGTATGTCCAGGTCAGAGGAGCTGCGGAGTGTAATTTTCTTTTCTTTAAAGGGAACCTGTCACCCCCAAAATCAAGGGTGAGCTAAGCCCACCAGCATCAGGGGCTTATCTACAGCATTCTGTAATGCTGTAGATAAGCCCCCGATGTATCCTAAAAGATAAGAAAAAGAGGTTAGATTATACTCACCCAGGGGCGGTCCCGCTGCTGGTCTGGTCCGATGGGTGTCGCAGTCCGGTCCGGCGCCTCCCATCTTCATCAGATGACGTCCTCTTCTGGTTTTCACGCTGCGGCTCCGGCACAGGCGTACTTTGTCTGCCCTGTTGAGGGCAGAGCAAAGTACTGCAGTGGCCAGGCGCCGGGCCTCTCTTACCTTTCCCGGCGCTTGCACACAGCAGTACTTTGCTCTGCCCTCAACAGGGCAGACAAAGTACGCCTGCGCCAGAGCCGCAGCGTGAAGACCAGAAGAGGACATCATTGTAAGAAGATGGGAGGCCCCAGACCGGTCCACGTCGCCCACCGGATAGGACCACCCGCCCAGGTGACTATAATATAACCTCTTTTTCTCATCTTTTAGGATACATCGGGGGCTTATCTACAGCATTACAGAATGCTGTAGATAAGCCCCTGATGCTGGTGGGCTTAGCTCACCCTCGATTTTGGGGGTGACAGGTTCCCTTTAATAACTTAATGTGTGTACATTACGGCAGTCAATCAGAGCCCAGAAACCATCCACAACGTCATGACACAAGGAATTCTGTGATTGGCTGCCGAAGTCACATGTCCCTGGATATATAGAAGCGGACATCTTGTTTTGCTGACGCCATTTTCTCAGTGTCACAGTGCAGTGAAGCCCCTCCTGCTAGTTTTGCAAGTGACTTGTCAGATAGCTAGGTAGGATCCTGTCCTGTGTGAAATCGATCTTCGAGCATCGAACTACATTGTGCAAAAACTGTGTTACAATTGTAGTGCCCCCACTGCCGCAGGGCCGAGGGGTACCCGGTACCGGGCCTCTGAGTCTCTGTTCTGAGGTTGTCACGGTGGCTAGACCCGGTCCGTGACCCTGCTGAGGGGCGCACAATGAAAGGTGGTGGTATGGTGCTGATGTTATGGTGCGGTGTAGTGCCGGTCGCGGTCAATAACGAGGACACCAGGTTGCAGTCTCTTTACCTCTTTACTGAAGGCTTCTGAGTCCTCAATCCGGAATACGGTTAACAGGGCTGCGCAAGTCCGGCCGGTCCGATGGCACCTCCAGTGTTCCCTTTGCAGGTGGAAATCTGTGCCTACCTTCCTGCGCTTGTGTGTTGTGGTCCTCCCCTACTGTGCTTACGGGATAGCACCCACAACTGTTGTGCCTGTTTCTCGTGTTCCCTCACAACTCGATTCTGATCTTCTCCCTCTACGTCCCCCTGATCTTACGGTTAGGACGCACCCGTATGACGGGGAGGCTCGGAGCTTTTCCGGGACTCCAGCGTCGCCCCACTCCTGTTGTTACCCCCCTGTGTCTTCCTGGGTCTGGGTGAGACAGCCCGCCTGTAACTGACTGTCCTGCCGTAGGTTTGAAGTTTGGCTTGGAGCTCTATACTTCCTCAGCGTTCCGGCCACCGGTTATGCGCCTCAATAGGATGTTGCCTCGTCTTACAGCATGACTCCTACTGGTATTCTCCTTGTTGCGTTGATCTCGTTTCTCACTCAGCACAATAAACCTCGCTTCTTGTCCTTTCTTAGGGTACCGCTGCTATATCGTGCAGGCGCGGTCCCGTAACGTTCTCTCTGGTTGCTAGGCCTCTGTCAGGATCCCACCCCTGACAGGGACCCCTCTGAATCTTCCCCTACAACACCCTCTGCCACAAGGTGTTGCCTGGTTCCAACCCAGTCAGCTTTCTCTCTAACTTCCTGCCTAACCCCCAGTTTTACCAGACTGTGAGGAGTGGCCTAATGAATAGTACCCTTAGCTCCCCCTGGAGGCCAGACTGTGAAATGTATTGGTGTCTGTGATACCTGGTCAGATGAACTCCTTCAGTGCCATCAGACGTACCATAGCCCCCCTTAGCGGCGGAGCCACAGTACTGCAACGACCAGGACTCTGGGGCGCTGCACAATCTCATTTGCTAATCCAAATCGTTAAGGATAAAACAGTTTTTCAGGGAGAAATCAGAAGGCCAGATTTCCACTTAAAATATGTTAGGCCTAATATTGGGGTACCGCCAGGAGGCCTACTTTGGTAATCCAAATTGTTTGTGATAAAAATGTTTTTCAGTGAGAAATCAGGCCAGATTTCCACTTAAAAATCGTTAGGCTTAATATTGGAGTTCAGTCAGGAGGCCCAATTTTTTAATCCAAATTGTTTGTGATAAAACTGTATTGCAGTAAGAAATCAGAAGGCCACATTTCCTTTTAAAAATCGTTAGGTATAACAGTGCTGTTCAGGCACATGCGCGATCAACATGCCTTAGGCCGGCCTCACACTGGGCGTAAGACAATACGCCACGTATTATACGTCCGTACTACGGCCGTAATACGGAGAAATGTTCCCAAAATATTGATCCGTAGTCAGGGTGTGTCAGCGTATTTTGCGCATGGCATCCTCCGTATGTAATCCGTATGGCATCCGTACTGCGAGATTTTCGCGCAGGCTTGCAAAACCGACATCTAATGGATTTATGTGCTCAAATGTTCGGGAAAACATATATACAGTATATATATATATATATATATATATATATATATATGTCATTGAGACACATATATATATATTCTGTATTTAGATTTCATTCAGCGCGATATCTGTGAACAGCCGGTAATTCAATTGCCGGCTTCTCATTTCTCCTGCACAAACCCGACAGGATATGAGACATGGTTTACATACAGTAAACCATCTCATATCCCCATTTTTTTGCATATTCCACACTACTAATGTTAGTAGTGTGTATGTGCAAAATTTCAGCGCTGTAGCTGCTGAAATAAAGGGTTAAATTGCGGAAAAAATTGGCGTGGGCTCCCGCGCAATTTTCTCCGCCAGAATGGTAAAGCCAGTGACTGAGGGCAGATATTAATAGCCAGGAGAGGGTCCATGGTTATTGGCCCCCCCGTGGCTACAAACATCTGCCCCCAGTCACCCCAGAAAAGGCACATCTGGAAGATGCGCCTATTCTGGCACTTGGCCACTCTCTTCCCACTCCCGTGTAGCGGTGGGATATGGGGTAATGAAGGGTTAATGCCACCTTGCTATTGGAAGGTGACATTAAGCCAGATTAATAATGGAGAGGCGTCAATTATGACACCTATCCATTATTAATCCAATTGTTGGAAAGGGTTAAAAAACACACACACACATGATTTAAAAGTAGTTTAATGAAATAAACACAGCGGTTGTTGTAATAATTTATTGTTCTCTCAATCCATCAGGAACACCCTCGCTTGGAAAAATAATAAACGCACAAGATACATACCTTCTGGTGAACCGTCTCGTCCCACGAAGTAATCCATCTGAAGGGGTTAACTAATATTACAGGCAGGAGCCCTGCTAATGCAGCTGTGCTCCGTGCCTGTAATCCCCGGCGAATGAATGAAATGTAGGTCATTGACCTACATTTCCTTCAGTCGCGGTGATGCGCCCCCTGGTGGATGTCCTCATATGACCTGGAGCGTGGGAAAAAGTTCCCAGGCTGCAGTTCATGAGAACATCCACCAGAGGGCGCCTCACCGCGACTGAATGTAAGTACAGATCTAGCTTTCCTTTCAGCACCCGGGGATTACAGGCACCAGCGAGTGGTTTATCGCAGCTCGTGCCTGTAATATTAGTTAACCCCTTCAGATGGATTACTTCGTGGGACGAGACGGTTCACCAGAAGGTATGTATCTTGTGCGTTTATTATTTCTCCAAGCGAGGGTGTTCCTGATGGATTGAGAGAACAATAAATTATTACAACAACCGCTGTGTTTATTTCATTAAACTACTTTTAAATCACGTGTTTGTGTGTTTTTTAACCCTTTCCAACAATTGGATTAATAATGGATAGGTGTCATAATTGACGCCTCTCCATTATTAACCTGGCTTAATGTCACCTT
Organism: Ranitomeya variabilis; assembly: GCF_051348905.1. Taxonomy (NCBI): domain Eukaryota; kingdom Metazoa; phylum Chordata; class Amphibia; order Anura; family Dendrobatidae; genus Ranitomeya; species Ranitomeya variabilis. The sequence goes on from NC_135232.1 coordinate 779,332,852, forward strand.
ACAATAGCAAGGTGGCATTAACCCTTCATTACCCCATAGCCCACCGCTACAGGGAGTGGGAAGAGAGTGGCCAAGTGCCAGAATAGGCGCATCTTCCAGATGTGCCTTTTCTGGGGTGGCTGGGGGCAGATGTTTTTAGCCACGGGGGGGCCAATAACCATGGACCCTCTCCTGGCTATTAATATCTGCCCTCAGTCACTGGCTTTACCACTCTGGCGGAGAAAATTTAACCCTTTATTTCAGCAGCTACAGCGCTGAAATTTTGCACATACACACTACTAACATTAGTAGTGTGGAATATGCAAAAAAAAAGGGGGATATGAGATGGTTTACTGTATGAAAACCATGTCTCATATCCTGTCGGGTTTGTGCAGGAGAAATGAAAAGCCGGCAATTGAATTACCGACTTTTCACTAACAGCGCTGCGTATTCTCGCAAGTCACACTGCAGGTCCGTGTGGAATCCGTATTTTTCTCGCCCCCATAGACTTTCATTAGCGATTTTTTTGCGCAATACGCTGACAAACGCAGCATGCTGCGATTTTGTACGGCCGTAGAAAGCCGTATAATACTGAACCGTAATATACGGCTGATAGGAGCAGCCCCATTGAGAATAATTGTGCCGTTTATTTTGCGAGTTTTACGGACGTAATTTCTGCGCTCTTACGTCCGTAAAACTCGCTAGTGTGAGGCCGGCCTAAGTCACCCTCCCATGGTACCCGCCTGTGCGAAGACAGTCGGAAATATGAAATGTTGCTATCCCTTCCACATCCTCCTCTGCTTCCACCTCTTTTTCTAGGACCACCACCTTCTCACACAGACTATTCAAAGTGTGCTCCAGCATGTAGATGACCGGAATAGTGATTCTGATGGCGTCATCATCAGTGCTAACCATCTTTGTAGCCATTTCAAAACTGTGCAGAAGGGTGCAGAGGTCCATCATGTGTGCCCACTCCACAAGCATCATTTGTACCATGTCCGTACTGTATTTGCCCAGGCTATGCAAAAGGACATACTGCACCAGGAGTGCTTGTTGTTGCTGCCACATTTGCCGAAACATGTGCAGAGTGGAATTCCACCGTGTCGGAACATGGCAAATCAAAACGGTTAACCGGTAGGCCGAAAAACCTCGGTAGTGATGCAAGTCAATGACCTGCAGGATGCGATCGTCAGAAGTGAGCACACAGCAACTGTGCTTTCTGCAGCAGTGCATCCATGCTGGGACAGTGGTGGAGAAATTGCTGTACCACCAGGTTGAGAATGTGAGCCATGGAAGGCCCATGTGTGAGGCTGTCCTGGTGTAGGGCCACCACCAGGTTTGCACCGTTATCACTCATGGCTTTCCCTGGCTCCAGGTTTTGTGGAAACAGCCATTGCTATAACTTGGCCTGGATAGCTGTCCACAACTCTTGAGCTGTGTGACTGCAAACTCCAAGGCTTATACATTTTAACACTGCCTGATTGCAGTGAGCCATGGCTGCACAGTTCAGAGGTGGGGGATTCCATCTGCACTTTTGGAATGCATGTCTGACTAAGGAAGAGGTTGAGGGCACAGGTGGAGGCCCTAGAGGAGGTGCAGGAGCTAGTGATGAGCGAGTATACTTGTTGCTCGGATGTCTCCGAGTATTTGTAAGTACTCGGAGATTTAGTTTTCCTCGCCGCAGCTGCATGATTTACAGCTGCTAGACAGCTTAAACACGTGGGGATTCCCTAGAAACCAGGCAACCCCCACATGTACTCAGGTTAGCTAGCAGCCGTAAATCATGCAGCTGCGTCAACAAAAACTAAATCTCGGAGCACTAACAAATACTCGGAGACCACCCAAGCGTGCTCGGAAAAACCCGAGCAACGAATTTACTTGCTCATCACTAGCAGGAGCCAGAAGCAGTAGAGGAAGTGCTAGATACAGAGGTTTGTCCCACATGCCTTGGGGATTCAAAGACTTGTGGAGCAGTCAATTGACCGGCTGCCTCCACAACCACCAGAGACACCCAGTGCCCAGTCAGTAGCGCCCCTGCCCATGTCTGCTTGTCAAGATGTCAGTGGTGAAATGTACCCTGACAGACAGAGTTTTTCAGGAAACTGTGATATTGTCTGCGACATGCTGGTGTAGCACAGGCACAGCTTTCTTTGAGAAGTAATGTTGACTAGGCAATTGGTACTGAGGAACTGCGATGGCCATCAACTTTCTGAAACCATCGGTCTTCACCAGGCAGAAAGGCAACAATTCCAACAGATTTGAGATGTTGGAGTTCAGGCTCTTAGCTTTGGCATGTGTAGAAGGAAACATTATTTTACGTGACCACAACTGCAGGACTGGGGGCTGGCTGCTGTGCTGAGAAAGGGTGAAGTATGGAGAACAGGACAAACTGCTGGCCTATTAGTGAGGTGCAGGCGGAGTGTTATGGTGGACTGAGAAAGATGTGTTATGCTATGTAACACAAAAACAACAGGAATCTCCGCTTCCGCAATAGCTGACAGGCTCCCACTCACAAAAGCTGTATATATGTTTTCCCGAACATTTGAGCACATAAATCCATTAGATGTCGGTTTTGCAAGCCTGCGCGAAAATCTCGCAGTACGGATGCCATAAGGATTACATACGGAGGATGCCATGCGCAAAATACGCTGACACACCCTGACTACGGATCACTATTTTGGGAACATTTCTCCGTATTACGGCCGTAGTACGGACGTATAATACGTGGCGTATTGTCTTACGCCAAGTGTGAGGCCGGCCTTACAGCGATCGAGGGGGCTCATTGTGCTAGACAAACTGTTAGTTGCAGTGACCCAGTCCAGACTGTGTCCTTCCCTTTAAGTAATCCTGGATTGTGAGTAGCTTCTGTACACTACAGCTCACTGCATTTGTGAGCTGTAATTCTCTATTTCACATTTCTAGTCACCTCAATTTTAGATGCAATGCATTTCTCATTTGCTGTGTTCTGGCGCCATCTAATGGTGAAAGTGTGCAATGACTCATAATTGTTGTTTTGTAAGGATCGGAGATGTGAATTCGCTATCATATTGGCCAGCTCCTAGTCACATGGTCAATAGGAGGAGCTGTTTTCCAGGCAAGTCTATAATGTTCTTTAACCCCTTCATGACCCAGCCTATTTTGGCCTTAATGACCTTGCCGTTTTTTGCAATTCTGACCAGTGTCCCTTTATGAGGTAATAACTCAGGAACGCTTCAACGGATCCTAGCGATTCTGAGATTGTTTTTTCGTGACATATTGGGCTTCATGTTAGTGGTAAATTTAGGTCGATAATTTTTGAGTTTATTTGTGAAAAAAACGGAAATGTGGCAAAAAATTTGAAAATTTCGCAATTTTCACATTTTGAATTTTTATTCTGTTAAACCAGAGAGTTATGTGACACAAAATAGTTAATAAATAACGTTTCCCACATGTCTACTTTACATCAGCACAATTTTGGAAACAATTTTTTTTTTTGCTAGGAAGTTATAAGGGTTAAAATTTGACCAGTGATTTCTCATTTTTACAACAAAATTTACAAAACCATTTTTTTTAGGGACCACCTCACATTTGAAGTCATTTTGAGGGTTCTATATGGCTGAAAATACCCAAAAGTGACACCATTCTAAAAACTGCACCCCTCAAGGTGCTCAAAACCACATTCAAGAAGTTTATTAACCCTTCAGGTGTTTCACAGCAGCAGAAGCAACATGGAAGTAAAAAATGAACATTTAACTTTTTAGTCACAAAAATGATCTTTTAGCAACAATTTTTTTATTTTCCCAAGGGTAAAAGGAGAAACTGGACCAGGGACGTTGTTGTCCAATTTGTCCTGAGTACGCTGATACCTCATATGTGGGGGTAAACCACTGTTTGGGCGCACGGCAGGGCTCGGAAGGGAAGGAGCGCCATTTGACTTTTTTAATGAAAAATTGGCTCCAATCTTTAGCGGACACCATGTCGCGTTTGGAGAGCCCCCGTGTGCCTAAACATTGGAGCTCCCCCACAAGTGACCACATTTTGGAAACTAGACCCCCCAAGGAACTTATCTAGAAGCATAGTGAGCACTTTAAACCCCCAGGTGCTTCACAAATTGATCCGTAAAAATGAAAAAGTACTTTTTTTTCACAAAAAAATTATTTTAGCCTCAATTTTTTCATTTTCACATGGGCAACAGGATAAAATGGATCCTAAATTTTGTTGGGCAATTTCTCCTGAGTACACCAATACCTCACATGTGGGGGTAAACCACTGTTTGGGCACATGGTAAGGCTCGGAAGGGAAGGAGCGCCATTTGACTTTTTGAATGGAAAATTATCTCCATCGTTAGCGGACACCATGTCGCGTTTGGAAAGCTCCTGTGTGCCTAAACATTGGAGCTCCTCCACAAGTGACCCCATTTTGGAAACTAGACCCCCCAAGGAACTCATCCAGAGGCATAGTGAGCACTTTAAACCCCCAGGTGCTTCACAAATTGATCCGCAAAAATGAAAAAGTACTTTTTTTTCACACAAAATTTCTTTTAGCCTCAATTCTTTCATTTTCACATGGGCAACAGGATAAAATGGATCCTAAAATTTGTTGGGCAATTTCTCCTGAGTATGCCGATACCTCATATGTGGGGGTAAACCACTGTTTGGGTGCACGGCAAGGCTCGGAAGGGGAGGCGTGCCATTTGACTTTTTGAATGGAAAATTAGCTCCAATCGTTAGCGGACACCATGTCGCGTTTGGAGAGCCCCTGTGTGCCTAAACATTGGAGCTCCCCTACAAGTGACCCCATTTTGGAAACTAGACCCCCCAAGAAACTTATCTAGATGCATAGTGAGCACTTATAACCCCCAGGTGCTTCACAGAAGTTTATAACGCAGAGCCGTGAAAATAAAAAAATAATTTTTCTTTCCTCAAAAATGATTTTTAGCCCAGAATTTTTTATTTTCCCAAGGGTAATAGGAGAAATTGGACCCCAAATGTTTTTGTCCAGTTTGTTCTGAGTACGATGATACCCCATATGTGGGGGTAAACCACTGTTTGGGCGCACGGCAGGGCTCGGAAGGGAAGGTACGCCATTTGGCTTTTTGAATGGAAAATTAGCTCCAATCATTAGCGGACACCATGTCGCGTTTGGAGAGCCCCTGTGTGCCTAAACATTGGAGCTCCCGCACAAGTGACCCCATTTTGGAAACTAGACCTCCCAAGGAACTAATCTAGATGTGTGGTGAGCACTTTGAACCCCCAAGTGCTTCACAGAAGTTTATAACGCAGAGCCATGAAAATAAAAAATAATTTTTCTTTTCTCAAAAATGATTTTTTAGCCCACAATTTTTTATTTTCCCAAGGGTAACAGGAGAAATTGGACCCCAAAAGTTGTTGTCCAGTTTCTCCTGAGTACGCTGATACCCCATATGTGGGGGTAAACCACTGTTTTGGCACACGTCAGGGTTCGGAAGGGAAGTAGTGACGTTTTGAAATGCAGACTTTGATGGAATGCTCTGCGGGCGTCAGGTTGCGTTTGCAGAGCCCCTGATGTGCCTAAACAGTAGGAACTCCCCACAATTGACTCCATTTTGGAAACTAGACCCCCAAGGGAACTTATCTAGATGTGTAGTGAGCACTTTGAACCCCCAAGTGCTTCACAGAAGTTTATAACGCAGAGCCGTGAAAATAAAAAATGTGTTTCCTTTCCTCAAAAATATTTTTTTAGCCCAGAATTTTTTTATTTTTGCAAGAGTAACAGGAGAAATTGGACCCCAAAAGTTGTTGTCCAGTTTCTCCTGAGTACGCTGATACCCCATATGTGGGGGTAAACCACTGTTTTGGCACACGTCGGGGTTCGGAAGGGAAGTAGTGACGTTTTGAAATGCAGACTTTGATGGAATGCTCTGCGGGCGTCAGGTTGCGTTTGCAGAGCCCCTGATATGCCTAAACAGTAGAAACCCCCCACAAGTGACCCCATTTTGGAAACTAGACCCCCCAAGGAACTTATCTAGATGTGTGGTGAGCACGTTCAACCCCCAAGTGCTTCACAGAAGTTTACAACGCAGAGCCGTAAAAATAAAAAATCATTTTTCTTTCCTCAAAAAAGATGTTTTAGCAAGCAATTTTTTATTTTCACAAGGGTAACAGGAGAATTTGGACCCCAATATTTGTTGCCCAGTTTGTTGTGAGTACGCTGATACCCCATATGTGGGGGTAAACCACTGTTTTGGCACACGTCGGGGTTCGGAAGGGAAGTAGTGACGTTTTGAAATGCAGACTTTGATGGAATGCTCTGCAGGCGTCAGGTTGCGTTTGCAGAGCCCCTGATATGCCTAAACAGTAGAAACCCCCCACAAGTGACCCCATTTTGGAAACTAGACCCCCCAAGGAACTTATCTAGATGTGTGGTGAGCACGTTCAACCCCCAAGTGCTTCACAGAAGTTTACAACGCAGAGCCGTGAAAATAAAAAATCATTTTTCTTTCCTCAAAAAAGATGTTTTAGCAAGCAATTTTTTATTTTCACAAGGGTAACAGGAGAATTTGGACCCCAATATTTGTTGCCCAGTTTGTTGTGAGTACGCTGATACCCCATATGTGGGGGTAAACCACTGTTTGGGCACACGTCAGGGCTCGGAAGGGAAGTAGTGACATTTGAAATGCAGACTTTGATGGAATGGTCTGCGGGCGTCACATTGCATTTGCAGAGCCCCTGATGTACCTAAACAGTAGAAACACCCCACAAGTGACCCCATTTTGGAAACTAGACCCCCGAAGGAACTTATCTAGATGTGTGGTGAGCACTTTCAACCCCCAAGTGCTTCACAGAAGTTTATAACGCAGAGCCGTGAAAATAAAAAATAATTGTTCTTTCCTCAAAAATTATGTTTTAGCAAGTAATTTTTTATTTTTGCAAGGGTAACAGGAGAAATTAGACCCCAGCAGTTGTTGCCCAGTTTGTCCTGAGTACGCTGGTACCCCAAATGTGGGGGTAAACCACTGTTTGGGCGCACGTCGGGGCTTGGAAGGGCGGGAGCACCATTTGACTTTTTGAACGCAAGATTGGCTGGAATCAATGGTGGCGCCATGTTGCGTTTGGAGACCCCTGATGTGCCTAAACAGTGGAAACCCCTCAATTCTAACTTCAACACTAACCCCAACACACCCCTAATCCTAATCCCAACTGTAGCCATAACCCTAATCACAACCTTAACCCCAACACACCCCTAACCACAACCCTAACCGCAACACACCCGTAACCCTAATTCCAACCCTAATCCTAACCCTAATCCCAACCGTAACCCTAATCCCAACCCTAACCACAACTGTAACCCCAACACACCCCTAACCCTATCCGTAACCCTAACCACAAGCCTAATCTTAACCCTATTTCAAACCCTAGCCCTAATTCCAACCCTAACTCTAATTCCAACCCTAACCCTAAGGCTATGTGCCCACGTTGCGGATTCGTGTGAGATTTTTCCTCATGATTTTTGAAAAATCTGCAGGTAAAAGGCACTGCGTTTTACCTGCGGATTTACAGCAGATTTCCAGTGTTTTTTTGTGCAGATTTCACCTGCGGATTCCTATTGAGGAACAGGTGTAAAACGCTGCGGAATCCGCACAAAGAATTGACATGCTGCGGAAAATACAACGCAGCGTTTCTGCACGGAATTTTCCGCACCATGGGCACAGCGGATTTGGTTTTCCTTAGGTGTACATGGTACTGTAAACCTGATGGAAAACTGCTTCGAATTCGCAGCGGCCAATCCGCTGCGGATCCGCGGCCAATCCGCTGCCAATCCGCTGCGGATCCGCGGCCAATCCGCTGCGGATCCGCTGCGGATCCGCGGCCGATCCGCTGCGGATCCGCTGCCAATCCGCTGCGGATCCGCTGCCAATCCGCTGCGGATCCGCTGCCGATCCGCTGCGGATCCGCTGCGGATCCGCTGCCGATCCGCTGCGGATCCGCTGCCGATCCGCTGCCGATCCGCTGCCGATCCGCTGCGGATCCGCGGCGGATCCGCGGCCGATCCGCTGCGGATCCGCGGCCGATCCGCGGCGGATCCGCTGCCGATCCGCTGCCGATCCGCTGCCGATCCGCTGCGGATCCGCGGCCGATCCGCTGCGGATCCGCGGCCGATCCGCTCTGTGTGCACATGCCATAACCCTACCCCTAACCCTACCCGTAACCCTAACCCTACCCCTAACCCTACCCCTAGTTCTAACCCTAGTTCTAACCCTAACCCTAGTGGAAAAAGAAAAAAAAATATTTTCTTTATTTTATTATTGTCCCTACCTATGGGGGTGATAAAGGGGGGGTTTTATTTATTATTTTTTTATTTTGATCGCTGTGATAGAACCTACCACAGCGATCAAAATGTACCTCTAATGAATCTGCCGGCCGGCGGGCGCACTGAGCATGCGCCCGCCATTTTGGAAGATGGCGGCGCCCATGATGGAGGCGGACGGGGACCGGGAGCCTCGGTAAGTATAAGGGGGGGGAGATCGGGGCACGGGGGGGGCGTCGGAGCACGGGGGAGTGACATAGGAGCAGGGGGGGAGCGGGCAGGAGGACGGGGGAGCGGACAGCAGGACGGGGGAGCCGGCAGGCGGACGGAGGGGACCGGACCCTATAACGGAGCACTGGGGGGGCGATCGGTGGGGTGGGGGGGGTCACATAAGTGTTTCCTGCCATGGCCGATGTTATTGCAGCATCGGCCATGGCTGGATTGTAATATTTCACCAGTTTTTTAGGTGAAATATTACAAATCGCTCTGATTGGCAGTTTCACTTTCAACAGCCAATCAGAGCGATCGTAGCCACGGGGGGGTGAAGCCACCCCCCCTGGGCTGAAGTACCACTCCCCCTCTCCCTGCAGATCGGGTAAAATAGGAGTTAACCCCTTCACCCGATCTGCAGGGACGCAATCATTCCATGACGCCACATAGGCGTCATGGGTCGGATTGGCACGGGTTTTCATGACGCCTATGTGGCGTCATGGGTCGGGAAGGGGTTAAGGCCCCGTCACACTTAGCGACGCTAAAGCGATCCCGACAACGATACGACCTGTCAGGGATCGTTGCTGCGTCGCTATGTGGTCGCTGGTGAGATGTCAAACAGTGAGATCTTCCAACGATCGCTGCTGCGATCTCACTGTTTGACATCTCACCAGCGACCTGTAGCGACCTGTACAACGATGTCACATGGGAGCTATTATGACGATTCAGTGTCTGAGTCGTCAACGAGGTCGTTGGTAAGGTGTCAAACACAGCGATGTGTGCTACCCAGCGGGACCTCAACGATCAAAAAAAGGTCCAGGCCATTCCGACACGACCAGCGATCTCACAGCAGGGGCCTGGTCGCTGCTACGTGTCACACATAGCGAGATCGCTACTGAGGTCACTGTTGCGTCACAAAACTTGTGACTCAGCAGCGATCTCGCTAGCGACCTCGCTTAGTGTGACGGGGGCTTTAGTCTGAGGGATGCCTTCAGGGAGAGCAGAACACATGTGGAGGCTGTTTTCACTACAAGATCTCCTGCAGGCCTAAGAGCCCGGGTTCCCTCTCTAACCTGCACAGACATCATTCTAAAGTCTTAAGGTACCTTCACACGAAGCGACGCTGCAGCGATAGCGACAACGATGTCGATCGCTGCAGCGTCGCTGTTTGGTCGCTGGAGAGCTGTCACACAGACCGCTCTCCAGCGATCAACTATGCCGAGGTCCCCTGGTAACCAGGGTAAACATCGGGTAACTAAGCGCAGGGCCGCGCTTAGTAACCCGATGTTTACCCTGGTTACCAGCGTAAAATCTAAAAAAAACAAACAGCACATACTTACATTCACGTCCCCCTGCGTCCACTTCCTGACTGACTGAGCGCCGTACAGTGAGAGCAGAGCGGTGACGTCACCGCTGTGCTGCTTTCACTTTCACTTTGCGGCGCTGAGTCAGAGGAGGAAGCAGACTGCAGGGGACGCAATGTGAGTATGTGCTGTTTGTTTTTTTTACATTTTTACGCTAGTAACCAGGGTAAACATCGGGTAACTAAGCGCGGCCCTGCGCTTAGTAACCCGATGTTTACCCTGGTTACCAGTGTAAAATATCGCTGGTATCGTTGCTTTTGCTTTCAAACACAACGATACACAGCGATCGGACGACCAAATAAAGTTCTGGACTTTATTCAGCGACCAGCGACATCACAGCAGGATCCTGATCGCTGCTGCGTGTCAAACGAAACGATATCGCTAGCCAGGACGCTGCAACGTCACGGATTGCTAGCGATATCGTTATAATGTCGTTTCGTGTGAAGGTACCTTTACTGACTGGATTCACCACAGTTTTTACATGCACTTATAAGTACCTGTGCACGTGCCGTGACACACTGTGGAGTTAACCCTGAGCACAGGTCTGTAACCTCTAATTGCTGCATCTACCTCCTTCTGTAAATTACCAAAAGACACTGTCCAGTGCTCTTAAAGCTCCAGACCTTAATCACACGTCAGCATTAGTGATGGGCGAGCACTAAAATGCTCGGGTGCTCGTTGCTCAGGTCGAGCAAATTGGAATACTCGGGTACTCGGCCAGAACAACGAGCCCAATGTAAGTCTATGGGAGACCCGAGTATTTTTACCGCGATCCCCCCGGGGGTCCTTTTAAGGTCTAAAAACGTCTGAAAATGATGGAAACACTGCTGAAATGACATGGGAACATAATGGGGATCACCCCTGGAAGCCTGGAAGCATTCCTGACTCCTAGTTCACAACTGTAAACATTTTTTTCCGAGATTCATGCCATTTTTCCCGGTGCCACAAAAAACACATTAAAACGAAACCAAAACGGGTTTTGCTGGGAAATATGTCAAGGTACATCCTTTGCAGGTTAATGACTTGCCTGTAAGGCCAAACACCAGACTGAAAATTTCCTCCCCCACTTAGGCTTAGTTCAGACGCAGCCTTTTTGAAGCGCTTTTCAACTTTAACATTGCTTTCAACCACTACAAATGCATTCACTGGGAAATGTCATTGTAACATTTAACTGGCCATGTGGTGTGTGACACATAAGCAGACCCATCTTGTTTCATTTATGAAGGAGGGACTCTTAAAGTCACAGAGCCTATTTTTACTGGTGCATCAGGAGGCATTAATCTTCTTAAAGGGCCATTATGAAACAGTGGGTCTCCTAAGCTGTTGTAGCCTATGCTGTGAGTGGATGGGCTGCCAAGAATTCCGACGCTCCACAATACCCCTGTCATAAGATGTCCAGGGTGGACTCCTGAAAAAGTGTTGCATTGAATTCAAGGCCTGCCCTGCTACCAATTCATATGCACCCCAATAAGCCTTTGAACCCACATAGTGGATGGGCTCATGAAAATCCACTTCAAAATATGCATTTTGTACTCCCACACTCCTTTGTTTTACACATTGGCAGGAAGGCCAGCCCTGCTGCATAGTCAGTCATATGCACCCCATTACGCCTTGGAACCCACATACTGGATGGACCCATGAAAATCCACTCGTATTTTTTAATGGTATGATGGTTCCCTCTTTGCAGAATTATTTACAGGAGAATTTGGCAATTGTGTTTGCCATGTTTTTAACACTAAGGTTCAGATACGGCTTTAAAAAAGGCTAATCCTTGCAATACAAAGCAATTTCATTGCAAACTACAAAACTCAAGGATTATTAAGATTGAATGGTGTGAGTACGTACATTTTTGTATATGTTAACAATAACATACAAAGGTTAATAGTAGCGTTGAGCGAAACGGATCGGTCATTTTCATAAATCGCCGACTTTTAGGCAAAGTCGGGTTTCATGAAACCCGAACCGATCCTAGTGTGGGATCGGCCATGCGGTACACGATCAGAGCGCCAAAGTCGCGTTTCGTATGACGCTGTTACCGCCGTTTTTCATCCAATGAAGGAGGACGCAGAGTGTGGTCAGCGTGATGACATAGGTCTCTGTCCCCACCATCTTAGACAAGGGCATGGCAGTGATTGGCTTGCTGTCTGCGGCGTCACAGGGGCTATAAAGGGGCGTGCACGCCGACCGCCATCTTACTTCTGCCGATCTGAGCATAGGGAGAGGTTGCTGCGGTTAGTCAGAAGCAGGGACAGAGTTAGGGAGGAAATATAAACCCCCAAACCGCTTGTGCTGGAGCGATTTTCACTGTCCCACACCACCTTTTTGTGCAGGGACAGTGGAGGTCGTATTTTAGTGCAGCAGCTGCATAGCTGTGTGCACGGTGCTGTGCAAACCAACTGCTTTTTTCAAAGCAAAAATCCTGTTGCTCCTTTCTGCACAGTTACCTGTCTTGTTTATTTGTCTACCAATTTTTTTGTTCAGCAGTCCTTTTTATTGCTGCCATACTTGTCCTGAGATCATTGTAGGAAGCTTGTTATTGCAGTAATTTTTTTTAATTTTTTTTCTAATAATTACAGCCACTTTCTGCCACGTTCATAGTATTGTGTTATACCACTGGGCCAGAGTTGTGGTTCAGTGTCTCCCCCCAAAAGTGAGATAGTAATTCTCACACAGTTTATATTCTGCAGTACTGCTAGTGTGTCATATATCAGGCAGCCACTTTCTGCCACGTTCATAGTGTTGTGTTATACCACTGGGCCAGAGTTGTGGTTCAGTCTCTCCCCCCAAAAGTGAGATAGTAATTCTCACACAGTTTATATTCTTCTGTACTGCTAGTGTGTCGTATATCAGGCAGCCACTTTCTGCCACTTTCATAGTGTTGTGTTATACCACTGGGCCAGAGTTGTGGTTCAGTGTCTCCCCCCAAAAGTGAGATAGTAATTCTCACACAGTTTATATTCTGCAGTACTGCTAGTGTGTCATATATCAGGCAGCCACTTTCTGCCACGTTCATAGTGTTGTGTTATACCACTGGGACAGAGTTGTGGTTCAGTGTCTCCCCCCAAAAGTGAGATAGTATTTCTCACACAGTTTATATTCTGCTGTACTGCTAGTGTGTCATATATCAGGCAGCCACTTTCTGCCACGTTCATAGTGTTGTGTTATACCACTGGGCCAGAGTTGTGGTTCAGTGTCTCCCCCCAAAAGTGAGATAGTAATTTTCACAGTTTATATTCTGCTGTACTGCTAGTGTGTCGTATATCAGGCAGCCACTTTCTGCCACGTTCATAGTGTTGTGTTATACCACTGGGCCAGAGTTGTGGTTCAGTGTCTCCCCCCAAAAGTGAGATAGTAATTCTCACAGTTTATATTCTGCTGTACTGCTAGTGTGTCGTATATCAGGCAGCCACTTTCTGCCACGTTCATAGTGTTGTGTTATACCACTGGGACAGAGTTGTGGTTCAGTGTCTCACCCCAAAAAATGAGGAAGTCTGGTGGAAGAGGCCGTGGGCGGGGGTTGCCAGCTAGTACTGATGGTGGTGGTGGTGCTGCATCTGGTGGTAGTGGCAAAAGCACAGTAGCACCTAAGGCTGGAGGTGTTGAGCCTGCGTCATCCTCTGGCTACACAAGGCCTCGAAGGCTCCCTTACCTGGGAGTAGGAAAACAGCTTTTAAAGCCGGAGCAGCAGGAAAAAGTTTTGTCTTTCCTTGCTGACTCAGCCTCAAGCTCTTTCGCCTCCTCTTCCCAAAGTTCAAAATCTAAGAGCAGCCAGTCGTCAGTGGATGCTTCCGGTCCGGAAAAAGACGTTTCCTTGTGCCCTTCTCCCAAACCAAAAGTGAAGGATGCGTCAGGCGACACTACAGGTTACTCCATGGAGCTCTTTACCCATACCGTGCCAGGGTTAGAAAGGGAAATTGTACACTGCCCATTACAAGAAGAATCGGACATGGAGTGCACTGATGCCCAGCCACAGCTAGATTATGATGCTGTTCCATTGACTCAGATCACTACATTGACCTGGCAGTTTCCTGAGCCAGAATCTGACCCTGATGAGACTATGGTGCCCTGTCCCGAATGCTATAGCACCGGCTTACACGGTGACACTGAGGAAGGTGCACATGACATTGTGGAGGAGGAGGTGATAGATGACCCAATTCTTGACCCAGATTGGCCGCCATTGGGGGAAGAGGGTGCCGCTGGCACTAGTTCACAAGCGGAGGAGGGTTATCCGCAGCAACACCAATCTACATCGCAACAGCTGTCATCAGCCAGGCCCGTATCAGGCCCAAAACGTGTGACAAAAACAGTTTTAGGACAGCGTGGCCAACCGCTGAAATTTGCACAGCGTGCAATGCCTGAAAAGGAATTCCATAGTAGGAAGAGTGCAGTGTGGCATTTTTTTTAGCAAGATCCCAATGATCAGTCTAAAGTGATCTGTAAGAAATGCTCAAAGACCTTTAGCAGAGGGAAGAATCTTCTAAATTTAAATACAACGTGCATGCGTAGACATTTAACCAGCATGCACTTGCAAGCCTGGACTAATTACCAAACGTCCTGTACCGTTGGTGCACCTGGTCAGAATGAAGGTAGTCAGCAATGCTACATTGCTTCCCTCACTGTAAGCCCACCGGTTCGGACACCACCAGCAGCAAATGTGGAGGGATCGTTGCAAGGCCAAAGCAGGCAGGGAATCAGAAGGTTATTGGTAGGAAGCACTGTATGTAGGCCAACATCACCAACTGTCTCTCAATCCGCCATGTCCACCACCACCACCACCGCTAGTTCCACCATCTGCAGGTCTCCTGTCCAGCTCACCCTAGAAGAGACTCTCGTGAGGAAAAGAAAGTACTCATCCTCTCATCCGCGTACACAGGGTTTGAACGCCCACATTGACAGATTAATCTCGTTAGAGATGATGCCCTACCGGTTGGTCGAAAGCAAAGCTTTCAAAGACCTGATGGCCTACGCAGTACCACGCTATGACCTACCCAGTCGCCACTTCTTTGCGAGAAAAGCCATCCCAGCCCTCCACCAGCATGTCAAAGACCGCATTGTCCATGCACTGAGGCAGTCTGTCAGTGGAAAGGTGCACCTCACCACAGATGCATGGACCAGTAGGCATGGCCAGGGACGTTACGTGTCCATCACGGCGCACTGGGTTAATGTGGTGGATGCAGGGTACACAGGGGACAGCCATAGTGGGACAGTTCTGCCTAGCCCACGGTCTAGGAAACAGTTGGCAGTAGGCGTTCGACACCCCTCCTCCTCCTCCTCCTCCTCCTCCTCCTCCAGAAGCGACAGCTCGTCCACAGAGCGCAGTCGCCTGGCAACTCCATCCGCAGCTGCCAGTGTTGCACACGAGGTGTCTCATTATGGAACAGCTAGTGGTAAGCGTCAGCAGGCTGTGTTGGAAATGAAGTGTTTCGGCGACAACAGACACACCGCAGAAGTACTGGCCGAGTTCTTGCAGCAAGAAAGTGAGTCATGGCTGGGCAGTGTACATCTTGAGGCAGACAAGGTAGTCAGTGATATCGGAAGGAATTTTATGGCTGCCATAGCCCTTTCACAACTTAAACACATACCTTGCTTGGCTCACACTTTGAACCTGGTGGTGCAGTGCTTCCTGAAAAATTATCCGGAGTTACCAGCCCTGCTCCTGAAGGTGCAAAAACTTTGTTCGCACATCCGCTGTTCGCCCGTACACTCCAGCCGTATGCTGAACCATCAGCGATCGCTAAATCTTCCACAGCAATGCCTAATTATAGATGTTGCAAGAAGGTGGAACTCCACACTGCACATGGTTAAGAGGCTGTGTGAACAGAGACGTGCTGTCATTTATTTGTGGGAGGATACGCATACACGGGCAGGCAGTTGGATGGCAGACATGGAGTTGTCTGGTGTGCAGTGGTCGAAGCTACAAGACCTCTGTCAAGTCCTTCAGTGTTTTGAGGAATGCACACGGCTGGTAAGTGCAGACGACGCCATCATAAGCATGAGCATCCCACTTATGCGTCTGCTGATGCAAAGTTTGACGCACATTAAGGAGCAGGCGTCTGCAGCCGAGGAGGAGGGAAGCCTTGATGACAGTCAGCCATTGTCTGGTCAGGGAACTGTCCAGGACGAGGTGGCGGACGAAGAGGATGAGGAGGAGGATGGGGATGAATATGTATGGGAGGAGGGAGCTTCTCATGGGGCAATAGAAACTGGTGCCGTTGCAAGGTCTGGTACAGGTTTCTTGCGGGACACTTGTGATGTAGATTTGCAAGAAAGTGCTCCTCAACCCAGCAGAAGCAGTGAATTGACACCTGGAACATTGGCCCACATGGCTGAGTATGCCTTGCGTATCCTAAAAAGGGACCCCCGCATTGTCAAAATGATGACCGATGACGATTACTGGTTGGCCTGCCTACTGGATCCACTCTACAAAGGGAAATTGCAAAATATCATGCCACATGAGAACCTAGAGCAAATATTGGCTACCAAACAAGCAACTCTTGTAGACCGTTTGGTTCAGGCATTCCCAGCACACAGCGGCGGTGATGGTTCTCACACGAGCCGTAGGGGGCAACATGGCAGAGGTGCTAGCGGTGCAGAAATCCAAAGTGGCGTTGGACAGAGGGGTTTTATGACAAGGTTGTGGAGTGATTTTTCAATGACCGCTGACACGACAGGGACAGCTGCATCGATTCAAAGTGACAGGAGACAGCGTTTGTCCAGTATGGTTCCAAACTACTTTTCCTCCCTTATCGATGTTCTCCCTCACAGGTTATTCCCCTTTGATTACTGGGCATCTAAACTAGACACCTGGCCTGAATTGGCAGAATATGCATTACAGGAGCTTGCTTGCCCTGCTGCCACTGTGCTATCAGAAAGAGTCTTCAGTGCTGCTGGTTCAATACTGACCGAAAGAAGGACACGTCTGGCTACCCAAAATGTTGATGATCTAACCTTCATTAAAATGAACCAATCATGGATTTCAAATTCTTTTGCCCCACCTTCCCCTGCTGACACGTAGCTTTCCTTTAAAAAGGTCTTGCTTTTGGACTCCTCTTACTGACTGCTCCAATTCCTCCATTTGCTGCTGCTGAATGTCCACCATAGGCCATTTTTAACACCTCCCTAAATGGGCTGACTCCCCCCACGGGCCCGTGGTCACCACTTGGCGCAAGCACCCGTGCGAGTGCCGTTTGCCTGGACAGGTGGGTGTGCCCACTTTTGGCCGACGGCACTGGCACAGGGTCCCTCATAGTACAATTAAGTGTCTCTGGCGGTGGGGGTGCACACCCAACGTCAGACACACCGTCGTAATATGAGGGGCCCTGGGCCAGTACCGCTGCCCACGAGAGAGTGTTCCCCCCCCAGCTCAAACAGTGCTCCACCGCTGTTTAGTCGGTGCTGTTAAATCCTTCAATGGCACTGCCAATACAAATTGAGAGATGATAGTAAATATATACAGGGACCATGCCCTCCATTTTGACCTGTGAATACTGTGCGCGAACTACCATTATCTGGTACTCAGCAGAGGAACCCACCCCTGTACGTTGCTTTGCCACCTGTTTATTTACGAACATTTTTTTTACAGACATTTAGCCCGCTTTACTATTTAGGCCAACGTACTGTGTCAGCCACTTATTCCAGTTGTCCTCCACCGAACAAAGCAGTGCCACCAGTTTACTCCTGTTACCACTTTAGAACTGCATTGAGCCTACTTTTTTATTTTAGGCCTAGTAAGTTTGTCTGCGCCACTCCTAGCAATCGTCCTCCGCTGACCAAACCAGTGCTGCCTGTGTACCCTTGTTACCCATTTTAAACTGCATTGAGCCAACTTTTTTATTTTAGGCCTAGTAAGTCTGTCTGCGCCACTCCTACTAATCGTCCTCCGCTGACCAAAACAATGCTGCCTGTGTACCCGTTACCCATTTTGAACTGCATTGAGCCTACTTTTTTATTTTAGGCCTAGTAAGTCTGCCTGCGCCACTCCTACCAATCGTCCTCCGCTGACCAAACCAGTGCTGCCTGTGTACCCCTGTTACCCATTTTAAACTGCATTGAGCCAACTTTTTTATTTTAGGCCTAGTAAGTCTGTCTGCGCCAGTCCTACTAATCGTCCTCCGCTGACCAAAACAATGCTGCATGTGTACCTGTTACCCATTTTGAACTGCATTGAGCCTTTTTTATTTTAGGCCTAGTAAGTCTGTCTGCGCCACTCCTAGCAATCGTCCTCCGCTGACCAAACCAGTGCTGCCTGTGTACCCCTGTTACCCATTTTAAACTGCGTTGAGCCAACTTTTTTATTTTAGGCCTAGTAAGTCTGTCTGCGCCACTCCTACTAATCGTCCTCCGCTGACGAAAACAATGCTGCCTGTGTACCCGTTACCCATTTTGAACTGCATTGAGCCTGCTTTTTTATTTTAGGCCTAGTAAGTCTGTCTGCACCACTCCTAGCAATCGTCCTCCGCTGACCAAACCAGTGCTGCCTGTGTACCCCTGTTACCCATTTTAAACTGCATTGAGCCAACTTTTTTATTTTAGGCCTAGTAAGTCTGTCTGCGCCACTCCTACTAATCGTCCTCCGCTGACCAAAACAATGCTGCCTGTGTACCCGTTACCCATTTTGAACTGCATTGAGCATACTTTTTTATTTTAGGCCTAGTAAGTCTGTCTGCGCCACTCCTAGCACTCGTCCTCCGCTGACCAAACCAGTGCTGCCTGTGTACCCCTGTTACCCATTTTAAACTGTATTGAGCCAACTTTTTTATTTTAGGCCTAGTAAGTCTGTCTGCGCCACTCCTACTAATCGTCCTCCGCTGACCAAAACAATGCTGCCTGTGTACCCGTTACCCATTTTGAACTGCATTGAGCCAACTTTTTTATTTTAGGCCTAGTAAGTCTGTCTGCGCCACTCCTACTAATCGTCCTCTGCTGAACAAACCAGTGCTGCCTGTGTACCCCTGTTACCCATTTTAAACTGCATTGAGCCAACTTTTTCATTTTAGGCCTAGTAAGTCTGTCTGCGCCACTCCTAGCAATTGTCCTCCGCTGACCAAAACAATGCTGCCTGTGTACCCGTTACCCATTTTGAACTGCATTGAGCCTACTTTTTTATTTTAGGCCTAGTAAGTCTGTCTGCGCCACTCCTAGCAATCATCCTCCGCTGACCAAACCAGTGCTGCCTGTGTACCCCTGTTACCCATTTTAAACTGCATTGAGCAAACTTTTTTATTTTAGGCCTAGTAAGTCTGTCTGCGCCAGTCCTACTAATCGTCCTCCGCTGACCAAAACAATGCTGCCTGTGTACCCATTACCCATTTTGAACTGCATTGAGCCTACTTTTTTATTTTAGGCCTAGTAAGTCTGTCTGCGCCACTCCTAGCAATCGTCCTCTGCTGACCAAACCAGTGCTGCCTGTGTACCCCTGTTACCCATTTTAAACTGCATTGAGCCAACTTTTTTATTTTAGGCCTAGTAAGTCTGTCTGCGCCACTCCTACTAATCGTCCTCTGCTGACCAAAACAATGCTGCCTGTGTACCCGTTACCCATTTTGAACTGCATTGAGCCTGCTTTTTTATTTTAGGCCTAGTAAGTCTGTCTGCGCCACTCCTAGCACTCGTCCTCCGCTGACCAAACCAGTGCTGCCTGTGTACCCCTGTTACCCATTTTAAACTGTATTGAGCCAACTTTTTTATTTTAGGCCTAGTAAGTCTGTCTGCGCCACTCCTACTAATCGTCCTCCGCTGACCAAAACAATGCTGCCTGTGTACCCGTTACCCATTTTGAACTGCATTGAGCCTACTTTTTTATTTTAGGCCTAGTAAGTCTGCGCCACTCCTAGCACTCGTCCTCCGCTGACCAAACCAGTGCTGCCTGTGTACCCCTGTTACCCATTTTAAACTGCATTGAGCCAACTTTTTTATTTTAGGCCTAGTAAGTCTGTCTGCGCCAGTCCTACTAATCATCCTCCGCTGACCAAAACAATGCTGCCTGTGTACCCGTTACCCATTTTGAACTGCATTGAGCCTACTTTTTTATTTTAGGCCTAGTAAGTCTGTCTGCGCCACTCCTAGCAATCGTCCTCCGCTGACCAAACCAGTGCTGCCTGTGTACCCCTGTTACCCATTTTAAACTGCATTGAGCCAACTTTTTTATTTTAGGCCTAGTAAGTCTGTCTGCGCCACTCCTACTAATCGTCCTCCGCTGAACAAAACAATGCTGCCTGTGTACCCATTACCCATTTTGAACTGCATTGAGCCTACTTTTTTATTTTAGGCCTAGTAAGACTGTCTGCGCCACTCCTAGCAATCGTCATCCGCTGACCAAACCAGTGCTGCTTGTGTACCCCTGTTACCCATTTTAAACTGCATTGAGCCAACTTTTTTATTTTAGGCCTAGTAATTCTGTCTGCGCCACTCCTAGCAATCGTCCTCCGCCTAACAAAACAATGCTGCCTGTGTACCCCTGTTACCCATTTTTAACTGCATTGCGCCTACTTTTTAATTTTAAGCCTACTAAGTCTGTCTGGACCACTCCAGTCCTGACAATCGTCCTCCGCTTAACAACGCTCTGCCGCCTGTGTACCCCTGTAACCAATTTTAAAATGCATTGAGCCAACTTTTTTAATTTAGGCCTACTACCTGTGTCTGTCTGCGCCACTCAATACAGCTGTCCTTCACTGCACAAAGCAGAGCCTCAATTTGCAGCCGATATCACATATTAAAGTGCATTTGGCCTACTAGTTTGGTTGGGCCTACTAACGGTGTCTGCCGCTCCTTGGTATTCTCCTGTGTTTTTCTCCTGAGCTTCAATCTTCAGGCTTTCGGCCTATAGGAATTTTAAAACTGCATTTGGCCTACTGGTATCGTTGGGCCTACTAACGGTGTCTGCCGCTCCTTGCTGTTCTCCTCCACTGAACAAAGCAGTGCTGCCTGTTTACTCCTGTTACCAATTTTGAACTGCATTTAGCCTACTTTATTCTTTGGGCCTATATCTGTGTTTCCTCCTCATCCTGCCCATTGCCCAGCCACTGCTAGATGAGTCTGCCGGTACATTGACCCAGACCACTACATTCCCCTTGCACTCTACATAGCCAGTATCTGACCCTGCAGAAAGTCTGGTTCCCCTTCCCGCATACTATACCACCTTACATGGGGACAAAGAGGAAGGTGCAGATGAAAGTGCAGGTTTCTTCAACAGGTGGGGGGGGCATACTCGTTGGCAACGTCACTGGCACAGGGCCCCTCATAGTACGCAAAAGTGTCTCTGCCGCTGGGAGGCGCCCCCGCCGTCAATCACAATGCCGTACTTTGAGGGGCCCTGTGCCAGTGGAAATGCGAATGAGTGTGCCCCCCCTGCTTGCTCAGGATCACAGCACTTGCAAAGTTGAAATACTTACCTCTCCCTGCTCCACCGCCGTGACGTAGTCCGCGTTTCCTGGGCCCATGAAAAACTTGAGCCAGCCCTACTCCCCCCACAACTGTTGCCAAATGACCCCCAAATTTTCAATGGCTAACTATTATTGTAAGGTAAATTAATATTGACAAGCTTAAGTAACAAGAATTTATGTTTTTAGCATTAAAATGGGCTCTGTTGGTGTTTTCCTGTCCTCCACTCACTGCCGACTTTGATTCTCCATTGACTTGCATTGGGTTTCGTGTTTCGGTTGGATCCCCGACTTTTCAAAATAATCGGCCGATTTCACCCGACCTGACTTTCGACAAAGTCGGGTTTCGCGAAACCCGACTCGATCCTGAAAAAGTAAAAGTCGCTCAACCCTAGTTAATAGTACATATAAGATTACATAAATATACTGATTACGTATATATGAAGATTAACTTCATATAGTCTACTTAGATCATCACCAAGAGGCTTTTAAATATCATCTGTCTGGAATATCTGCGAAGCAACACCAAGACATAGAACCCCTGGGAGATTACCTACACTGCATGGGCGTCCCCAATTATGCAGGTATCATCACACTGTACATGTACAGGTACCCCAGTTTTGGCATCTGTCTTAGTCATGTTTCTCTGGTCTTATATAGTAATTTACACTATGTAGTAACTCTAGTTTCACCCAGACCTTCAAGTGGCCACTTTTCAAGGTTGGATGAAACTGAGATATCATGGACTCATCAGACGAGGGGCCATAAACCCCTAGAAAATAAAAGCCACAAGGATTTAGATCAAACCACCACAGGCAGAGTTTCAGTAAACCTTAATGTTTTACAATGACAAACAACAAACATATACAGGCTTCGAACTGTTTGTGAAGCGAGTAAACAAACATTTATCAAGATTGTGTCACTATGAGCATTGTCTGTCACATATGTAAATGTTTTACAAGACATGCAGCTATGTGATTGTCTGAATGCATTCGGTGTACAGTATTTCAATCTTGTTTACAAATCGCCATTTGTACTTTCGCCATTTGAGGCAGCCAAAGTTATGGCTCTCAAGGAGAGAAACTAATATAGTGGACAAAGCTATATTTTTCATGAACTACTGAGCCAAACTAACAGCATTGCTTTATCAAATTTATATTAAGTGTATTGTGTCCAATTTGACCAACCAGGCAACACAAAAAGGAGCTTTTCAAGTGAGCTCTTTAAGGTAAACAAATGTGAAGTGTTTGCCATCAAGGATGTGGTTTCACCAATGGGGGGTACCTTTTTCAAAAATATGCTATTGCCATCACAGCCCCCCTTGCCCAAACTTTACGGGCCTATAACAGTACAAAGCATGTTCACCCAGGTCATGTCAACGGAGATAAGGAAGAGACATTGCAGGGGACTGAGTTAAGAATTACGGCCAATGTAGTGGTGTGGGTCTCTGAGACTTGTAATGCCGTGCATGATCTGCCAAACAATTCCCCAATAGGGGTACCTTTTTTAAAAATACACTAGTGCACACTAGTGCCATCGCATGCCCCTAGCCCAAACTTTAACAGCCTATAACAGTACTGAGCACGTTCACCCTGGTGATCTACTGGAAGGTACAGGACAGATTGCAGGAGACCGAGTTAAGAAGTAGACCCAATGTAATGTCATGCCCAATTCCCCAATGTGTTGTCCTTTTTTAAAAAAAATAAGAGAGTGCCATCACAGCCCCCTTGGCCAACATGCACCGTACAGAGCACGTTCACCCTGGTGATCTACTGGCAGGTACAGGACAGATTGCAGGAGACCGAGTTAAGAAGTGGGCCCAATGTAATGTCATGCCCAATTCCCCAATGTGTTGTCCTTTTTTAAAAAAATAAAAGAGCGCCATCACAGCACCCTTGGCCAAAATGCACCGTACACACAACGTTCACCCTGGTGATATAGTGGTTCTGGATGAGGAGGATGAGGATAAGGAGGAGGATAAGAACAAACAGACCAAATCTGGAAGCGTATACCCATGTGTGGTTGTGAAGAGGTGCATGAGAATACACCTCCCCAAAAGAGAGAATCTATTTGAGGTTGTGTTTCGCTGTTTTCACTTGGTGGTATACAGAAGTCTTTCCCAATCCAGGCCTTGATCATTTTTATAAGAGTCAGCTTGTCAACATTTTTAGTTGACAGGCGGATGCGCTTATCTGTTATAATTCCACCAGCGGCACTAAAAACCATCTCTGACAGAACGCTAGCAGCAGGGCAGGCCAGGACCTCCAAGGTGTAGAGAGCCAGTTCATGCCACGTGTCCAGCTTGGATACCCAATAATTAAAAGGCACAGAGGAATCACGGAGGACGTTTGTACGATCTGCAAGGTACTCCCTCTCCATCTTCCAAAACATTGCACTTCTTGTGACAGCACCCCTTGCCTCTGTGCCGCCACGATAGAAGGGTCTGAGAAAAATGTCCCAGAACTTGGCCATTGTTCCCCTGCCTGAGCTGGATTGTACTTCTGTCTCTCTTGCTTGGAGTCCTTGGTTGTACAACAAACTGTGATGTCTTTCTAAGTAATTCCGCTACAAGGGCCCTGTGGTACTGCAACATTTTAGTACACCTCTCTGCCTCAGGCAGAAGAGATTGAAAGTTCTCCTTGTAGCGTGGGTCTAGAAGTGTCACCAACCAGTAATGAGTGTCACCCAAAATTTAGATAATCCGAGGGTCACGTGAAATGCAGCGCAACATAAAGTCAGCCATGCATGCCAGACTGCTAACAGGCAAGACTTCCGTGTCCTCACCAACAGGACGACTGACCATGCTGTCCTCCTCCTCCTCATCCTCCTCCTCCTCCCTGTCCTCAGGCCGTCCCCGCTGAACAGAAGCTAAACAGATGTGTTTGTAGTACCGTCTATAGCGCATGAAAGTAGCTCCTGTTCTTCCTCCTCCTCATTGCCTTCCAATCCACGTTGAGAAGACATGAGGCTGGACTGAGTGTAATCCCCCTGTATGTTTCCTTGCTCCATGTCCTCGTGCTCCGCCTGCAATGCATCCTCTTTGATTGTGAGCAGAGAGTTTTTCAGAATGCTGAGAAGTGGGATGGTGATGCTAATTATGGCATCATCGCCGCTCACCATCTTGATGCAGTCCTCAAAGTTTTGGAGGATGTTACATATGTCTGACATCCATGTCCACTCCTGAGGTCTTATGTGTGGAGTCTGACCTGAAATTCGACAGCCTTGTTGATGTTGGTAGTCAACAACAGCCCTCTTCTGCTCACAAATCCTTTCCAACATATGCAGCGTAGAGTTCCAGCGCTTGGGGACATCACACAACAGTCGGTGAGCTGGAAGCTGAATACGCTGCTGAAGCACGGCAAGGGCAGCTGAAACTGTAGCTGACTTTCTAAAATGGGCAGACAGACGGCTTACTTTCACTAGCAGATCCGGCTGCTCTAGGTAGCTTTTCAGAAAACGTTGAATCACGAGGTTAAGCACATGGGCCAAGCAAGGTACGTGTGTGAGCTCACCTTGCCTCAGAGCCGCCACCAGGTTACTGCCATTGTGACACACAACCATGCCTGGCTGTACGTTCAGCGGTGTCATCCAAACATCTGACTGCTCTTTCAGCACTGTCCACAACTCTTCTGCATTGTGCGATTTGTCACCTATGCAGATTAGCTTCAGCACAGCCTGTTCCCGCTTGGCTGAGGCAGTGTTGCAGTGCTTCCAGCTTCTGACTGATGTGTTGATTTCAGAGATGGAGGATGAAGAGGAGGAGGTGCAGGAGCTGCAGACTGTGGGGGCAACCCTGACTGACATAGGGCCAACAATTCCCGGCGTGGGGAGGATGTGTTCCATCCCAAGGTCCGACTGGGTCCCGGCTTCCACTATGTTAACCCAGTGTGCCGTCATTGAGATGTACTGTCCCTGCCCACAAGCACTTGTCCATGGTTAGGTGGACATTCCCGGTAACAGCATTGTTGAGGTAATGTTGTTGGACACATGCTGGTGTAATGCCGCTATGGCACACCGGGAGAAATAGTGGCAACTGGGGACCGAGTACCTTGGAACGGCCGCTGCCATCAGGTTGCAGAAAGCTTCCGTCTCCACAGGCCTAAAAGGCAGCATTTCTAGCGCAAGCAGAAAAGAAATATTAGAATTTAGTACTGTGGCCTGTGGGGCGTTGGCTGGGTATTTCCGCTTGCGTTCCAAAGACTGGGTTATAGACAACTGAACGCTGTGCTGGGACAAGGACGTGGACGGGCTTGCTGATGGTGCTGCTTGACTATGGGCAACAACAGGTGCAGGGCTAGAGGCATCTTCACATGCACGGTGCACTTGGGATTGTCTTCTATGCAAAACAGTGGAAGAAGCAGTGGTGTGACCAGCAGGCAATGGTCCTGGAGCCTGGGGTTCGGCCCACAAAGTCGGGTGCTTTGATTGCATGTGCCTGATCATGCTGGTGGTGGTCAGGCTGGTTGATTTGCTACCCCTGCTGATGCGGGCATTGGAGGTGCTGCAAATGGCCTGTTTGGGGTTATCGGCAGAGTCTTTAAAAAAATAGCCAGACTCGGGAAGATCTCACAGGTGGAATGGCAACTTCACTCATGTTGGTGTTACGGGGAACGGATGCACTCCTTCTGTCTGTGGCCACCACACTGCTTCTTCCTGCCTGTTGGGGGGGATATGCCTCCTTCCCCATTTGTGCTGCAGTCCTCGCTATGCATGTCCTCCTGCCAGGTTGGGTCAGTCACTATGTCATCCACAACCTCGTCTTCCACATCCGCACCCTGCTCCGCATCCTGACTTTCTGGCAATTGTGTCTCATCATCGTCCACCTCTTGTGACACTTTCCCACCATCGCCTTCGTGTGACCGGGGCTGGTCAAAGCTTTGGGCAGCTCTACATGCGATCTCATCTTTCCCCACTTCAAGTTGACTGGCAGAGATTTCTGAATCTTGAAATGGAAAACTGAACAGCTCTTCAGAGTGTCCAAGTGTGGGATCAGTTGTCTCAGGGCACTCGGCATGGTGGGAGGAAGGAGGATCAGGGTGAGGAATATCCTGGCCACACTCACGGCTACTCTGACTTTACCATGTGGAAGACAAGGTGGTGGTGGTGGCTTAGTGACTGGAAGCATTATCCGCTATCCAACCAACAACAGTTTCACACTGCTCTGGCTTCAATAGTGGTATGCTGCGATCCCCTAGAAACTGGAAGATCGAGCGAGAAGATGTGGGTCTTTGATGTTGCCCACTTTCACCTTGCCCACGGCCTCATCCTCTGGATGCACCATCAGCATCACGTCCACTTCCCCGTCCCTTGCCCCTTGCTTTAACCATTTTATGTGGACTACGGCACTATTTCAAATGCTCAACACAAATGTCTTTATTAGTAGCAATATAATATGTGATCAGTATGCCTGCAAATCTATGATTTTTCAAACCCAAACACCAGGCGGGCCTCAGCCTGACCTAACAGACTGTATTAAATTTTTGTTTTTTTGTTTTTTAAAGTTAATTTATGCGAAATAGCGCTGTATAGGATTTGACTATCACACAGCCAAAAAATAAGTACACTGGCCTACAATGTCCAAACTTAGAGCAGAGATATATGAGGGCTCTCACAGAAATACCACACTGGCAAATCTGTGGCCTTTCAATTTTATTTAAAGCTAAATAGCGCTGTCTAGAATTTGAGTATCACACAGCCAACAATTAAGTACACCAGCCTCCAATGCCCAAACTTGGAGCACAGAGATATACTGTATGACGGCTGTAATGGAAATACTACACTGGCAAATCTGTAGCCTTGGAATTTTTTTTAATGCTAAATAGTGCTGTATAGAATTTGAGTATCACACAGCCAAAAAATAAGTACACCGGCCTATAATGTCCAAACTTGGAGCAGAGATATATGAGGGCTCTCACAGAAATACCACACTGGCAAATCTGTAGCCTTTGAATTTTTTTTATGCTAAATAGTGCTGTCTAGAATTTGAGTATTACACAGCCAAAAAATAAGTACACCAGCCTCCAATGCCCAAACTTGGAGCACAGAGATATACTGTATGACGGCTGTAACGGAAATACTACACTGGCAAATCTGTAGCCTTGGAATTTTTTTTAATGCTAAATAGTGCTGTATAGAATTTGAGTATCACACAGCCAAAAAATAAGTACACCGGCCTATAATGTCCAAACTTGGAGCAGAGATATATGAGGGCTCTCACCGAAATACCACACTGGCAAATCTGTAGCCTTTGAATTTTTTTTATGCTAAATAGTGCTGTCTAGAATTTGAGTATTACACAGCCAAAAAATAAGTACACCGGCCTCCAATGCCCAAACTTGGAGCACAGCGATATATGACAACTGTAATGGAAATACCACACTGGCAAATCTGTGGCCTTGGAATTTTTTTTTATGCTAAATAGTGCTGCATAGAATTTGAGTATCGCACAGCCAAAAAATAAGTACATTCGCCTACAATGTCCAAACTTGGAGAGATATATGAGGGCTATCACAGAAATACCACACTGGCAAATCTGTGGCCTTTCAATTTTTTTATGCTAAATAGCGCTGTCTAGAATTTGAGTATCACACAGCTAAAAAATAAGTACACTGGCCTCCAATGCCCAAACTTGGAGCACAGAGATACACTCACCGGCCACTTTATTAGGTACACCATGCTAGTAACGGGTTGGACCCCCTTTTGCCTTCAGAACTGCCTCAATTCTTCGTGGCATAGATTCAACAAGGTGCTGGAAGCATTCCTCAGAAATTTTGGTCCATATTGACATGATGGCATCACACAGTTGCCGCAGATTTGTCGGCTGCACATCCCAAAGATGCTCCATACAAGGCAGGATGGATCCATGCTTTCATGTTGTTTACGCCAAATTCTGACCCTACCATCCGAATGTCGCAGCAGAAATCGAGACTCATCAGACCAAGCAACGTTTTTCCAATCTTCTACTGTCCAATTTCGATGAGCTTGTACAAATTGTAGCCTCAGTTTCCTGTTCTTAGCTGAAAGGAGTGGTACCCGGTGTGGTCTTCTGCTGCTGTAGCCCATCTGCCTCAAAGTTCGACGCACTGTGCGTTCAGAGATGCTCTTAGGCCTACCTTGGTTGTAACGGGTGGCGATTTGAGTCACTGTTGCCTTTCTATCAGCTCGAACCAGTCTGCCCATTCTCCTCTGACCTCTGGCATCAACAAGGCATTTCCGCCCACAGAACTGCCGCTCACTGGATTTTTTTTCTTTTTCGGACCATTCTCTGTAAACCCTAGAGATGGTTGTGCGTGAAAATCCCAGTAGATCAGCAGTTTCTGAAATACTCAGACCAGCCCTTCTGGCACCAACAACCATGCCACGTTCAAAGGCACTCAAATCACCTTTCTTCCCCATACTGATGCTCGGTTTGAACTGCAGGAGATTGTCTTGACCATGTCTACATGCCTAAATGCACTGAGTTGCCGCCATGTGATTGGCTGATTAGAAATTAAGTGTTAACAAGAAGTTGGACAGGTGTACCTAATAAAGTGGCCGGTGAGTGTATATGACGGCTGTAAAGGAAATACCACACTGGCAAATCTGTGGCCTTGGAATTTTTTTTGATGCTAAATAGTGCTGTATAGAATTTGAGTATCGCACAGCCAAAAAATAAGTACATCGGCCTACAATGTCCAAACTTGGAGAGATATATGAGGGCTATCACAGAAATACCACACTGGCAAATCTGCGGCCTTTCAATTTTTTTTATGCTAAATAGCGCTGTCTAGAATTTGAGTATCACACAGCCAAAAAATAAGTACACTGGACTCCAATGCCCAAACTTGGAGCACAGAGATTTATGACGGCTGTAATGGAAATACCACACTGGCAAATCTGTGACCTTGGAATTGTTTTGATGCTAAATAGTGCTATATAGAATTTGAGTATCACACAGCCAAAAAATAAGTACACTGGCCTACAATGTCCAAACTTGGAGCAAAGATATATGAGGGCTCTCACAGAAATACCACACTGGCAAATCTGTGGCCTTTCAATTTTTTTATGCTAAATAGCGCTGTCTAGAATTTGAGTATCACGCAGCCAAAAAATAAGTACACTGGCCTCCATTGCCCAAACTTGGAGCACAGAGATATATGACAGCTGTAATGGAAATACCATGCTGGCTAATCTGTGGCCTTGGAATTTTTTTTTTATGCTAAATAGCGCTGCATAGAATTTGAGTATCACACAGCCGAAAAATAAGTACAGTGGACTTGGCGGGGGGGAATTTTTTGAAAAAAAAAAAATAGGTATGTGGACAGTAAATAAGCTGCAGCAGCAGGCAGTTATGGAGCTTTGGGAAGAATGCAGTGGGACCAATGGATGCACATACAGTGCCTGCAGGCCTTGCACTGATGTGGATATGCTGTGCCCTGCCTACCTAGCGCTGCAATATCGGGACCCACAAATTAGCCCTAAAAAGGACTTTTGGTTTCTGAGGAGTTGTGGATGTAAGAGTTGCATACCTACACTAACTCTAAAACCACGATTTTGACTCTATCTCGGCACCAGCTCTCCCTACTCTCGCTGAAACAGGAACAGAATGTGGCGAGCAGGGTGGCGCCAGGTCTCTTATACTCGGGATGATGCTGTACGGCCCAGCCAATCACTGCACAAACACAACAAAGATGGCTGCGGCGTTTCATGGCCTGGCAGATAATCCCTGCACCGTGATTGGGTCTCTAAAGTCCGCCAAAACTGCAGGGTGGAGACTGCAGTTACCTCAGAATAATACCAGAAATGCTCGCTGCTCGCCGAGTACGCCGAGCATAGAGATACTCGGGCGAGTAACGTGTAGTGGCGAGCACATTCGCTCATCAATAGTCAACATCTAAGTGTGAACTGTGATTGTCCTGGACTACCCATGAGAGACTGTTCCTTATTTGTTCCAAGTTATAATTCCCATTCCTGCTGAAGTAAAAGCAACTGTTATCCCCGAGATCGGTGTGTGTCATAATTCCTTCGGCTGTGGAAACCATGTGGTGGTGGACAGCGGGGTACGTTCGGTCTGGTCATTACATTAGCGAAGTTGCATGAACCGAGGAACAAATGCAGGAGAAAGAGGTGATGAAGAGGATAATGATCTCGTCTCTGTTGTCCGTGGTGTGTGGAAGGGGACTTAGGAAGCAACGTTGAGTGTTAACCCGCCATCAACACACCATGGACTTGGACCTCATGGAAGCGCCAGACACGTGAGCACCTTTTTGCTACACTATATTTAACATGATGACCGTATTCTTAGGGTAGAAATAGTGCTGACTACTGGGTTGCCACTGTGTTAGATCCATGGTACAAGAGTAAATTTAGCCAGTTGTTTCCCCTCCTGGAAAGTGACTATCAAAACACACTTGTAGACAATCTTAAAAGTTTTTTTCCCCAAGATAGCAGTGTTGCACACAGTGGGCATCTCAGTTCTAGACATTCAACTATGGTGCAGGAGTATCTGGAGCTCATTATCAATGCCATAAGGGAGGTTGGACTCTTTTGCATTTTGGTCTTCAAAAATGGAAGAGTGGCATGAGCTTGCATGTCACGTCTTGGAGGTTTTGTCATGCCCGGCAGCCAGCATTCTTTCAGAAAGTGCCTTCAGCGCTGCTGGTGGTGTCCTGACAGATAAGCGCTATCAAATGAAAGGGTAGACTGCTTAACTTTCATCAAAATGAACAAGTCATGGATCTCCAATGACTTGTTCACCCCAGTCTCAGACTTGGCAGACTTGACAATGGTGTCATTTTTAAGTGTCATGCATTGTTCTGGCATTATTGCAGTCTGTTTGGCCAAACAGTTACAAAACGTTTGGGTTGGGGTACCAGTATAGTACTTAGACCCGAACCCGGAACCCATTCACTTGAATTGGGGGACCAAACATCCAGTGCTTGCCACGCTGTCATGTGCATGACACGGCAGCAGACACAGCTTCTGATTGGCAATGAAATCATCCCCGCCAGTTACATTCTCACTATCAAAAGACAGCGTGAGTGCACAGCTGTGATCGGAGGTATAAAGTTTACCTCCAGTCACTGGTATCAGCTGATGGATAGTGTTGAGCGATACTTTCCGATATCGGAAAGTATCGGAATCGGAAAGTATCGGCCGATACCGTCACAGTATCGGAATCCAATCCGATACCGATACCCGATCCCAATGCAAGTCAATGGGACGAAAATATCGGAATTAAAATAAACCCTTTATACACTTGTAGGTTCATTCTACATGAAGGAAAACAACTAAGAATAATGTAGGATGTATTGGGGGACGTGGCGGAGACATTAAAGGCACAGAGGTTTAGCCCAATCTAATAGAATAGCAGGATTTTTTTTTTTTTTTTATGACGTTCGGCGTTAGAAAGAATTTGACTATGTTATTTTTTTTTTTTATGTCAGATATTGATGTTTCACTACTTCCACGCCCTTCACCTTCTTTTTTACTTCTCCCACGCTTTCTTCTTCATTATCCTCATCATCAGCTTCTTTGACATCAACTTCTTCACCTTCTTCATCTTCTTCTTCATCTTCTACCTATTATTTTTTGGGTTACATTGTTCATATTCTTTTTATTTTACTATTATCTTCATCATATTCTACTTCTTCATCATATTCTTATTTGTGACAGGCATTCCCGTAGTTGTTATCTATAAAAGTTTGAAGATTACACCTTCCGTTCTGCCTGTCACAAAACAGTTACATTTGTCCGCGTTCAGTTTGGCCTGCAGCATCAGGCTTTATCCAGGGGCACCACGAGGAGGAACGGACTCACCCCCATACACTGCTTAGTCTTCTTCTGCTTATAATTTACATAATATTTTTTGCTCTGATATTTTGTGTTATGCTTAATGTCCTTCTGCTCTTTGTTCTGCAGCCTCTTGTTCTTCTGCTTCTCGGTCTTCCAGGTCGTCGTCGTCTCCAGGGTCGTCGTCTCCGGGGTCGTCGTCATCGGGGTCGTCTCCGGGGTCGTCGTCATCGGGGTGGTCTTCAGGGTCATCGTCTCCAGGGTCGTCGTCATCACGGTGGTTGTCGTCTCTGGTGTCGTCGTCATCTTAGGGGTGGTCTTCCGGGTCATCGTGTTTAGTCTCTTGAACTTGGAAATGCAGCAGAAGGTACAAGAAGGCTGAGAGAATGCCGAGAACCAGCTGATGGAACTGGAGCTCAGATGGCTACCCGAAGGTCCAAGAGCCAATGGAACGACCGAGGACCAGCTGACGTTACTGGAACCCGGTTACTAAGCAGGAGGTACCCGTGCTGAAAGCACTACCAAGGACCACCTGACGTTGGTGGAACTCAGATACCCAGAGGGAGGCACCTAAGCCAAAGGCTCTGCCCGGAACCAGCTGACGGTACTGGAACCAGGATGGGGAGCAGAAGGTACAAGAGCAAAAGACACTGCCGAGAACCAGCTGACGGTGCTGGAACCCGGATGGGTAGCCGAAGGTCCAAGAGCCAATGGAACTACCGAGGACCAGCTGACGTTACTGGAACCCGGTTACTAAGCAGGAGGTACCCGTGCCTGAAAGCACTACCAAGGACCACCTGACGTTGGTGGAACTCGGATACCAAAGGGAGGCACCTAAGCCAAAGGCTCTGCCCGGAACCAGCTGACGGTACTGGAACCAGGATGGGGAGCAGAAGGTACAAGAGCAAGTGTCTGCGTGGCTTTTGCAGGACACGATGCCGGCTGCACAGCAGGGGAACAGCTGGCGGTGCTGAACCCCACTGACACATTGGCTGGTGTTTTTCTCTGTGCAGCTAGCACATCTGGGCCCCAACTGGCGGTGTGTTAGAGCCCAGGGACAGCAGGAGAAGGAGGAGGAGCAGGAGCAGGGGGAGGGGAGTGTAGGCCGAAGCCTGCACTGGCGGCAGCTTTGGGTGTGTTGTGTCTGCGTGGCGGTCGCAGGACACGTTGCCGGCTACACAGCAGGGGAACAGCTGGCGGTGCTGGACCCCACTGACACATTGGCGAGGTGTTTGGCTCTGTGCAGCCAGCACTTCCGGACAGCAACGAGCGGTGTTGTAGCCCGGGCTCTGCAGGGGGAGCAGAGTGTAGGCCGAAGCCTACTTGAACCAATTTCAAAGGTAACCTTTAACCCCCCCTCAGGGGTTAGAAAGTAGAAGAGCCACAGCTTATGCAGCAGTAGTGCTGCGCAAGTCAAAGGTTGCTCTTGTAATTTTTCTCCTTGCACACGCTGAATGGAACACGTATAACATTTAGCCCTTTATACAGTCAAACTGTGTAATGGAGGCGAGAGTTCCCTTTGTAATGAGACGCAGCACAGATGTCAAGAATCCCACCTTGGTGCTGGGTGCAGCCTCCTGAGCGTTGTTATTTGCTGTACAGGAGTCTGCGCTGTCGTGTTATCCCCTGGCCTAGCGCCGTTAGCGCTGCCCATCTTCTGACATCATTTAATGTCGGCCGTTGCGGTTCGCGATGACCATGAATCCCAGCCCCGCAGTGTCTTAACATTGTTAAAACACTGCGGGGCTGGGATTCAGGGCCTGGCGCAGCACATATGTTCGCCTCTCACACGCGGGTCCTTACACCCGCTTCAGACTGTGCGGCGTCATCTGATCCCTTATCGCATGCCACGGCCATGAAGCCGCACAGTCCGAAGAAGGCGGAAGGAGAGGAGGGACAGGCGAACTGATGCACTGATCCTGCCCATCAATCACACCCTCGCAGTCCCAATAAATAAGACACCGAGGGGCGTTGTGTGGGTCAGGGCGGCCGCAGAGGCGCAGCCAGCCAAACAATGATGCCAGAAGACGGGCAGCGCTACCAAGGGGGTTGCAGCGTGTCATTACAAAGGAAAGTCACACCCCCGGGACGGTTAAATGGTCACACAGAGGACACATTTCAGACGTGTTTTCAGTTCCACATGTGCGAGGAGAATACGTTTCTGAGCCACCTTGCACACATGCAGCATTACCGCTGTACAAGGTGGCTGGATAACGTAAAAACGCCTGGGGGAGGGGGGACAGGTTCCCTTCAATTTCAGTTCTTGTGTCTGCGTGGCTTTTGCAGGACACGTTGCCGGCTGCACAGCAGGGGAACAGCTGGCGGTGCTGGACCCCACTGACACATTGGCTGGTGTTTTTCTCTGTGCAGCTAGCACATCTGGGCAAAAACTGGCGGTGTGTTAGAGCCCAGGGACAGCAGGAGGAGGAGCAGGAGGAGGAGGAGCAGGGGGAGGGGAGTGTAGGCCGAAGCCTGCACAGGCGGCAGCTTTGGGTGTGTTGTGTCTGCGTGGCTTTTGCAGGACACGTTGCCGGCTACACAGCAGGGGAACAGCTGGCGGTGCTGGACCCCACTGACACATTGGCGAGGTGTTTGGCTCTGTGCAGCCAGCACTTCCGGACAGCAACTAGCGTTGTTGTAGCCCGGGCTCTGCAGGTGGAGCAGAGTGTAGGCCGAAGCCTAATTGAACCGATTTCAAAAGTCACCTTTAACCCCCCCTCAGGGGTTACAAAGTAGAAGAGCCACAGCTTATGCAGCAGTAGTGCTGCGCAAGTCAAAGGTTGCTCTTGTAATTTTTCTCCTTGCACACGCTGAATGGAACACGTATAACATTTAGCCCTTTATACAGTCAAACTGTGTAATGGAGGCGAGAGTTCCCTTTGTAATGAGACGCAGCACAGATGTCAAGAATCCCACCTTGGTGCTGGGTGCAGCCTCCTGAGCGTTGTTATTTGCTGTACAGGAGTCTGCGCTGTCGTGTTATCCCCTGGCCTAGCGCCGTTAGCGCTGCCCATCTTCTGACATCATTTAATGTCGGCCGTTGCGGTTCGCGATGACCATGAATCCCAGCCCCGCAGTGTCTTAACATTGTTAAAACACTGCGGGGCTGGGATTCAGGGCCTGGCGCAGCACATATGTTCGCCTCTCACACGCGGGTCCTTACACCCGCTTCAGACTGTGCGGCGTCATCTGATCCCTTATCGCATGCCACGGCCATGAAGCCGCACAGTCCGAAGAAGGCGGAAGGAGAGGAGGGACAGGCGAACTGATGCACTGATCCTGCCCATCAATCACACCCTCGCAGTCCCAATAAATAAGACACCGAGGGGCGTTGTGTGGGTCAGGGCGGCCGCAGAGGCGCAGCCAGCCAAACAATGATGCCAGAAGACGGGCAGCGCTACCAAGGGGGTTGCAGCGTGTCATTACAAAGGAAAGTCACACCCCCGGGACGGTTAAATGGTCACACAGAGGACACATTTCAGACGTGTTTTCAGTTCCACATGTGCGAGGAGAATACGTTTCTGAGCCACCTTGCACACATGCAGCATTACCGCTGTACAAGGTGGCTGGATAACGTAAAAACGCCTGGGGGAGGGGGGACAGGTTCCCTTCAATTTCAGTTCTTGTGTCTGCGTGGCTTTTGCAGGACACGTTGCCGGCTGCACAGCAGGGGAACAGCTGGCGGTGCTGGACCCCACTGACACATTGGCTGGTGTTTTTCTCTGTGCAGCTAGCACATCTGGGCAAAAACTGGCGGTGTGTTAGAGCCCAGGGACAGCAGGAGGAGGAGCAGGAGGAGGAGGAGCAGGGGGAGGGGAGTGTAGGCCGAAGCCTGCACAGGCGGCAGCTTTGGGTGTGTTGTGTCTGCGTGGCTTTTGCAGGACACGTTGCCGGCTACACAGCAGGGGAACAGCTGGCGGTGCTGGACCCCACTGACACATTGGCGAGGTGTTTGGCTCTGTGCAGCCAGCACTTCCGGACAGCAACTAGCGTTGTTGTAGCCCGGGCTCTGCAGGTGGAGCAGAGTGTAGGCCGAAGCCTAATTGAACCGATTTCAAAAGTCACCTTTAACCCCCCCTCAGGGGTTACAAAGTAGAAGAGCCACAGCTTATGCAGCAGTAGTGCTGCGCAAGTCAAAGGTTGCTCTTGTAATTTTTCTCCTTGCACACGCTGAATGGAACACGTATAACATTTAGCCCTTTATACAGTCAAACTGTGTAATGGAGGCGAGAGTTCCCTTTGTAATGAGACGCAGCACAGATGTCAAGAATCCCACCTTGGTGCTGGGTGCAGCCTCCTGAGCGTTGTTATTTGCTGTACAGGAGTCTGCGCTGTCGTGTTATCCCCTGGCCTAGCGCCGTTAGCGCTGCCCATCTTCTGACATCATTTAATGTCGGCCGTTGCGGTTCGCGATGACCATGAATCCCAGCCCCGCAGTGTCTTAACATTGTTAAAACACTGCGGGGCTGGGATTCAGGGCCTGGCGCAGCACATATGTTCGCCTCTCACACGCGGGTCCTTACACCCGCTTCAGACTGTGCGGCGTCATCTGATCCCTTATCGCATGCCACGGCCATGAAGCCGCACAGTCCGAAGAAGGCGGAAGGAGAGGAGGGACAGGCGAACTGATGCACTGATCCTGCCCATCAATCACACCCTCGCAGTCCCAATAAATAAGACACCGAGGGGCGTTGTGTGGGTCAGGGCGGCCGCAGAGGCGCAGCCAGCCAAACAATGATGCCAGAAGACGGGCAGCGCTACCAAGGGGGTTGCAGCGTGTCATTACAAAGGAAAGTCACACCCCCGGGACGGTTAAATGGTCACACAGAGGACACATTTCAGACGTGTTTTCAGTTCCACATGTGCGAGGAGAATACGTTTCTGAGCCACCTTGCACACATGCAGCATTACCGCTGTACAAGGTGGCTGGATAACGTAAAAACGCCTGGGGGAGGGGGGACAG
This sequence comes from Ranitomeya variabilis, assembly GCF_051348905.1. Classification (NCBI taxonomy): domain Eukaryota; kingdom Metazoa; phylum Chordata; class Amphibia; order Anura; family Dendrobatidae; genus Ranitomeya; species Ranitomeya variabilis. Next base: position 779,369,781 of record NC_135232.1, read on the forward strand.
GTTCCCTTCAATTTCAGTTCTTGTGTCTGCGTGGCGGTCGCAGGACACGTTGCCGGCTACACAGCAGGGGAACAGCTGGCGGTGCTGAACCCCACTGACACATTGGCTGGTGTTTTTCTCTGTGCAGCTAGCACATCTGGGCAAAAACTGGCGGTGTTAGAGCCCAGGGTCAGCAGGAGGAGCAGGGGGAGCGGAGTGTAGGCCGAAGCCTGCACTCGAGCAAGTTGAAAGGAAACCTTTAACACCCCCCCCCCCAGGCGTTTGTAGCTGAAAGAGCCATTGTGTACAGCACTAATGCTGGAAAAGGTAAACTTAGCTCTTTTAATTATGGTCCTTGTACATGCGGAACCAAACATTTATGAAATGTGTCTCCTCACAGCGTTAAACCGTCCGGTAGGTGGAACTTTCCTTTGTCGTGTGACGCAGCACAGCCATCATTTTTACCCCCTTGGCGCCGTGCGCCCACTCCTCAGCGTTGTTTGAATCTGTCCCGGAGCCTGCGCTGTTAGGTTAGCCCTTGGCCATGCACACATGTTGCGCTGCCCGTCTTCTGACCTCATTTGGTGTCAGGCTGGCTGCGCCTGTGCGGGTGCGCTGGCCGAGATCCCGCCTCGCAGTGTCGTCTAATGTAATCCCACCGCGGGCCTGTGATCCGTGCCCGTGCGCAGTGCATATCCTGTCCTCTCACTCCCCTCCCTACGGCTTTTTCAGACTGTGCGTTGTCACGGCCGTGGCATGCTATTAGGGACCAGCTGACATCGCACAGTCTGAAGAAGCCGTAGGGAGGGGAGTGAGAGGAGAGGATATGCACTGCGCACGGGCACGGATCACAGGCCCGCGGTGGGATTACATTAGACGACACTGCGAGGCGGGATCTCGACCAGCGCACCCGCACAGGCGCAGCCAGCCTGACACCAAATGAGGTCAGAAGACGGGCAGCGCAACATGTGTGCATGGCCAAGGGCTAACCTAACAGCGCAGGCTCCGGGACAGATTCAAACAACGCTGAGGAGTGGGCGCACGGCGCCAAGGGGGTAAAAATGATGGCTGTGCTGCGTCACACGACAAAGGAAAGTTCCACCTACCGGACGGTTTAACGCTGTGTGGGGACACATTTCATAAGTGTTAGGTTCAGCATGTGCAAGGAGCATCACGAAAAGAGGCACTTTTTCCCTTTGCATTATTACTGCTGCACAAGGTGGCTCCTTCAGTAACAAACGCCTGGGGGGGGGGGGGGTCAGGTTCCCTTACATTTAACTTGTTGTGTCTGCGTGGCGGTCGCAGTACACGTTGCCGTATACACAGCAGGGGAACAGCTGGCGGTGCTGAACCCCACTAACACATTGGCGAGGTGTTTGGCTCTGTGCGTACAGCACTTCTGGACGGCAACTAGCGGTGTTGGAGCCCAGGGACAGGTGGAGGAGGAGGAGTTTGGATGAGGTTGGAGGAGGTTGGAGGGATTGCCACACACACAGCAGGGGAACAGCTGACGTTACTGAACCCCAATAACAGAGGAGGGACTGTTGACTGTGCGTACAGCACTTCTGGACGGCAACTGGCGGTGTTGGAGCCCAGGGACAGGTGGAGGAGGTAGGAGGAGGTAGGAGGGATTGCCACACACACAGCAGGGGAACAGCTGACGTTACTGAACCCCAATAACAGAGGAGCGACTGTTGACTGTGCGTACAGCACTTCTGGACGGCAACTAGCGGTGTTGGAGCCCAGGGACAGGTGGAGGAGGAGGAGTTTGGATGAGGTTGGAGGAGGTTGGAGGGATTGCCACACACACAGCAGGGGAACAGCTGACGTTACTGAACCCCAATAACAGAGGAGGGACTGTTGACTGTGCGTACAGCACTTCTGGACGGCAACTGGCGGTGTTGGAGCCCAGGGACAGGTGGAGGAGGAAGGAGGAGGTAGGAGGGATTGCCACACACACAGCAGGGGAACAGCTGACGTTACTGAACCCCAATAACAGAGGAGCGACTGTTGACTGTGCGTACAGCACTTCTGGACGGCAACTAGCGGTGTTGGAGCCCAGGGACAGGTGGAGGAGGAGGAGTTTGGATGAGGTTGGAGGAGGTTGGAGGGATTGCCACACACACAGCAGGGGAACAGCTGACGTTACTGAACCCCAATAACAGAGGAGGGACTGTTGACTGTGCGTACAGCACTTCTGGACGGCAACTGGCGGTGTTGGAGCCCAGGGACAGGTGGAGGAGGTAGGAGGAGGTAGGAGGGATTGCCACACACACAGCAGGGGAACAGCTGACGTTACTGAACCCCAATAACAGAGGAGGGACTGTTGACTGTGCGTACAGCACTTCTGGACGGCAACTGGCGGTGTTGGAGCCCAGGGACAGGTGGAGGAGGAGGAGGTAGGAGGAGGTTGGAGGAGGTTGGAGGGATTGCCACACACACAGCAGGGGAACAGCTGACGTTACTGAACCCCAATAACAGAGGAGGGACTGTTGACTGTGCGTACAGCACTTCTGGACGGCAACTGGCGGTGTTGGAGCCCAGGGACAGGTGGAGGAGGAGGAGGTAGGAGGAGGTTGGAGGAGGTAGGAGGGATTGCCACACACACAGCAGGGGAACAGCTGACGTTACTGAACCCCAATAACAGAGGAGCGACTGTTGACTGTGCGTACAGCACTTCTGGACGGCAACTAGCGGTGTTGGAGCCCAGGGACAGGTGGAGGAGGAGGAGTTTGGATGAGGTTGGAGGAGGTTGGAGGGATTGCCACACACACAGCAGGGGAACAGCTGACGTTACTGAACCCCAATAACAGAGGAGGGACTGTTGACTGTGCGTACAGCACTTCTGGACGGCAACTGGCGGTGTTGGAGCCCAGGGACAGGTGGAGGAGGAGGAGGTAGGAGGAGGTTGGAGGAGGTTGGAGGGATTGCCACACACACAGCAGGGGAACAGCTGACGTTACTGAACCCCAATAACAGAGGAGGGACTGTTGACTGTGCGTACAGCACTTCTGGACGGCAACTGGCGGTGTTGGAGCCCAGGGACAGGTGGAGGAGGAAGGAGGAGGTAGGAGGGATTGCCACACACACAGCAGGGGAACAGCTGACGTTACTGAACCCCAATAACAGAGGAGGGACTGTTGACTGTGCGTACAGCACTTCTGGACGGCAACTGGCGGTGTTGGAGCCCAGGGACAGGTGGAGGAGGAGGAGGTAGGAGGAGGTTGGAGGAGGTAGGAGGGATTGCCACACACACAGCAGGGGAACAGCTGACGTTACTGAACCCCAATAACAGAGGAGCGACTGTTGACTGTGCGTACAGCACTTCTGGACGGCAACTAGCGGTGTTGGAGCCCAGGGACAGGTGGAGGAGGAGGAGTTTGGATGAGGTTGGAGGAGGTTGGAGGGATTGCCACACACACAGCAGGGGAACAGCTGACGTTACTGAACCCCAATAACAGAGGAGGGACTGTTGACTGTGCGTACAGCACTTCTGGACGGCAACTGGCGGTGTTGGAGCCCAGGGACAGGTGGAGGAGGAAGGAGGAGGTAGGAGGGATTGCCACACACACAGCAGGGGAACAGCTGACGTTACTGAACCCCAATAACAGAGGAGCGACTGTTGACTGTGCGTACAGCACTTCTGGACGGCAACTAGCGGTGTTGGAGCCCAGGGACAGGTGGAGGAGGAGGAGTTTGGATGAGGTTGGAGGAGGTTGGAGGGATTGCCACACACACAGCAGGGGAACAGCTGACGTTACTGAACCCCAATAACAGAGGAGGGACTGTTGACTGTGCGTACAGCACTTCTGGACGGCAACTGGCGGTGTTGGAGCCCAGGGACAGGTGGAGGAGGAAGGAGGAGGTAGGAGGGATTGCCACACACACAGCAGGGGAACAGCTGACGTTACTGAACCCCAATAACAGAGGAGCGACTGTTGACTGTGCGTACAGCACTTCTGGACGGCAACTAGCGGTGTTGGAGCCCAGGGACAGGTGGAGGAGGAGGAGTTTGGATGAGGTTGGAGGAGGTTGGAGGGATTGCCACACACACAGCAGGGGAACAGCTGACGTTACTGAACCCCAATAACAGAGGAGGGACTGTTGACTGTGCGTACAGCACTTCTGGACGGCAACTGGCGGTGTTGGAGCCCAGGGACAGGTGGAGGAGGAGGAGGTAGGAGGAGGTTGGAGGAGGTAGGAGGGATTGCCACACACACAGCAGGGGAACAGCTGACGTTACTGAACCCCAATAACAGAGGAGCGACTGTTGACTGTGCGTACAGCACTTCTGGACGGCAACTAGCGGTGTTGGAGCCCAGGGACAGGTGGAGGAGGAGGAGTTTGGATGAGGTTGGAGGAGGTTGGAGGGATTGCCACACACACAGCAGGGGAACAGCTGACGTTACTGAACCCCAATAACAGAGGAGGGACTGTTGACTGTGCGTACAGCACTTCTGGACGGCAACTGGCGGTGTTGGAGCCCAGGGACAGGTGGAGGAGGAGGAGGTAGGAGGAGGTTGGAGGAGGTAGGAGGGATTGCCACACACACAGCAGGGGAACAGCTGACGTTACTGAACCCCAATAACAGAGGAGCGACTGTTGACTGTGCGTACAGCACTACCAGGCAACAACTAGCGGTGTTGGAGCCCAGGGACAGGTGGAGAAGCAGAGGAACACAATGTAGGCCGAAGCCTGATTGGAGAAAGGGAACCTTTAACCCCCCCCCCCAAGGCATTTGTAGCTGAAAGAGCCAGCTTGTGCAGCTCAAAAGATGCAAAAGGAAAAGGTGGCTCTTTTAATTATGCTCCTTGCAAGCACAGAACTAAACACTTATAAAATGTGTCCCCTGAAACCGTGAAACTGTCCCGGAGGTGGGACTTTCCTTCGTAATATGACGCAGCACAGCTGTCATTCCTACCCCCTCGGCGCCGTGCCCCGGCTCCTCATCGTTGTTTGATTCCGTCCCGGAGCCTGCGCTGTTAGGTTATCCCTTGGCCAGGCACACTTAGCGCTGCCCATCTTCTGACATCATTTGGTGTCAGGCTGGCTGCGCTTGTGCGGCCGCGCTGTCCGAGAGCCCGCCTCGCAGTGTGGTCTAATGTAATCCCACCGCGGGCCTGGGATCAGTGGCCATGCGCAGTGCATATCCTCGCCTCTCGCTCCCCTCCCTACGGCTTTTTCAGACTGTGCGCTGCCACGGCCGTGGCATGCTATTACGGATCAGCTGGCACCGCACAGTCTGAAGAAGCCGTAGGGAGTGGAGCGAGAGGCGAGGATATGCACTGCGCATGGCCACTGATCCCAGGCCCGCGGTGGGATTACATTAGACCACACTGCGAGGCGGGCTCTCGGACAGCGCGGCCGCACAGGCGCAGCCAGCCTGACACCAAATGATGTCAGAAGATGGGCAGCGCTAAGTGTGCCTGGCCAAGGGATAACATAACAGCGCAGGCTCCGGGACGGAATCAAACAACGATGAGGAGCCGGGGCACGGCGCCGAGGGGGTAGGAATGACAGCTGTGCTGCGTCATATTACGAAGGAAAGTCCCACCTCCGGGACGGTTTTACGGTATCAGTGGACACATTTTATAAGTGTTAAGTTCTGCGTGTGCAAGGAGCATAATGAAAATAGCTACCTTTTCCTTGTGCAGCATTACTGCTGCACAAGGTGGCTCTTTCAGTAACAAACGCCTTGGGGGGGGGGGGGGACAGGTTCCCTTACATTTCAGTTGTGTCAGCGTGGCGGTCGCAGGACACATTGCCGGCTACACAGCTGGGGATCAGCTGACGTTACTGAAACCCAATAACACTGGGTCGTATGTTTTGACTGTGCAGATGGCACTTCTGAGCCTCAACTGGCGTTGTTGGAGCCCAGGAATGTAAGTTCAGGTGGTTGAAAGATGAACACAACAGGAGACCTGGATAACGTATACAGTGACCTAATTATTTAATCAGGAGGAGGAGTGGCAAATTCCTGCGAGATCCAGGCCTTGTTCATTTTCAGGAAAGTAAGCCGGTCAACGTTATCGGAGGATAGTCGCATGCGACGGTCAGTTAGTACACCACCTGCAGCACTAAAGACACGTTCCGATAATACACTGGCCGCAGGGCAAGACAGCACCTCCAATGCATACTGGCTTAGCTCTGGCCATGTATCCAGCTTTGAGACCCAAAACTTGAAAGGGGAAGAGCCGTCTGGGAGTACAGCAAGAGGGCAAGACATGTAGTCTGTCACCATCTGACGGAACCGTTGCCTCCTGCTGACTGGAGCCGTCTGTGATGGTGTAGACTTTTGTGGGGGGCACACAAAACTGTGCCACAGTTGGGCCATACTGGTCTTGCCTTGGGCAGAGGCACTGCTTCTGCTCCCTCTTTGTGCAGAGCCTCCACCACTGCCTGGACGCACTGAGCTGCTTTGGAATGCACTAGCAGCACTTCTCTCAGTTGGAATGGAGAAGATGATGGAACTGACCAGTGTGTCTTGGTACTCCCGCATTTTTCGCTCCCGGTTCAACGGTGTGATGAGGCTTTCTACGTTGTCCCGGTAGCGAGGATCGAGGAGGGTGAACACCCAGTAATCAGACATGTTGAGAATGTGGTCGATGCGGCGGTCGTTTCTCAGGCACTGCAGCATGTAATCCACCATGTGCTGCAGACTGCCAACTGCCCAAGAAACGCTGTCCCCAGCTGGAGGCGTGATCTCTGCCCGCTCGTCATCACCCCACCCTCGCTGTACACACTGAGTACTGGACAATTGTGTAACTCCCTCCTCTGGACGGATGTCTTCCTCCTCCATTGACTCCTCCTCATCCTCCTCACAAACTGTCCCCTGCCTACGCGTTTGTGAGGAACCACGTGGCGCTGACTGTCCAGAAGATGATGGAAGTGGTGAATCCTCATCCTCCACCTCTTCCACAACATCATCCCTTAGCGCTTGCAGTGATTTTTCAAGCAGGCAGATAAGGGGGACAGTCATGCTGACTAGTGCATCATCTGCACTCGCCATCCGCGTGGAATAATCGAAGGGACGCAAAACCTGGCAGACATCCTTCATAGTGGCCCACTCTGTGGTTGTGAAGTCTGTACGGCGCTGACTGCGACTTTTGTGCGCCTGATACAGCTGGTACTCCATTACAGCTTGCTGCTGCTCACACAACCGCTCCAACATATGTAACGTGGAATTCCACCTGGTAGGTAGGTCACATATGATGCGATGTTCCGGCAGGCGGTGTCGGCGCTGCAGAGCCGCAATGCGCGCTTTTGCCGTGCTGGAACGCCGCAAGTGAGCACACTCTAGGCGGACCTTGTGCAGCAGTGCATCAAGATCCGGATAGTCCCTCAAAAAACTCTGCACGACCAAATTGAGCACATGTGCCAGACATGGGATGTGAGTGAGGTTGCCGAGGCCCAGGGCTGCCACCAGATTTCGGCCATTATCACACACTACCATGCCTGGCTGGAGATTCGCTGGCTCAAACCACACATCGCTCTCCTGCTTGATGGCATTCCAGAGCTCCTGCGCTGTGTGGCTACGATTCCCCAAAAAAATTAATTTCAAGACGGCCTGTTGACGTTTGGCCACGGCTGTGCTCATGTCGGTCGTAACAGGTACACGTTCATCACGGGTCCATGTGGAGGTGGACTGTGACGGCTCCTGCAGCGATGATTCTGAGGAACTGGTGTAAGAGGAGGAGTCAATGCGTACAGAATGGATTCCTGCAATCCTTGGAGTGGGCAGGACACGTCCTGCGCCACTCGCACGGTCTGTACCCGGCTCAACTACATTAACCCAATGGGCAGTGAGGGAAAGGTATCGCCCCTGTCCATGTTGACTGGTCCACGCATCGGTGGTGAGGTGGACCTTGCTACTGACGGCGTTCAGTAGCGCATGTTTTATGTGTCCCTCCACATGCTTGTGCAGGGCAGGGACGGCTTGCCTGCTGAAGTAAAAGCGGCTGGGCACACTGTACTGTGGGACTGCCAATGACATCAAGTCACGGAAGCTGTCAGTCTCCACCAGCCTGAATGACAGCATTTCCAGTGACAGAAGTTTGGCAATGCCTGCAGTCAGAGCCTGTGCTCGTGGGTGGTTTGACGAGAAAGGCCGCCTTTTCTCCCATGCCTGTACTACCGATGGCTGTAGACTGGGCTGGGAGTGTGGGGTTGACTGGGAAAGTGGTGCTGCGGGTGGAATTACAGCGGGTCTCTGGACAACAGGGCCAGAGGTTCTTCCACGGCGATCCTGGGAGGAAGCCGAACCAGCTGCGTGTGAGCTAGAGGAAGAGGCAACACGAGCTGAAGAGGTGGTAGCTGCCGCTGTTGGTTGGCCTAGCTCTTCAGTGTGTTTGTCTAACTCCGCCGGGTGCCTGTTGCGCACATGTTTCCACATGTTGGAGGTATTGAGGTTGGCGACTTTTTGACCTCTTTTGATTTTTTGATGACACACCTTGCATCTGACATAGCAAATGTCATCTGCAACTGTGTCAAAAAAGGACCAGGCACTGCAAGTCTTGGGAGCCCCCCTTTTGACTTTTGGAAGAGACATGCTCCTTACGGGTGCCAAAGCGGAGGCTGCAGGATCCGCAGTCTTCCCCCTCCCTCTCCCTCTTTGGACCGTACGGGGAATCTCTTCCTCAGAGCTGCTCCCACCACCTTCCTGTCCCTGACGCCAAGATGGGTCAAGGACCTCGTCATCCACACTACCCTCTGCCCCCAACTGCTCCTCCCGGGTAGTCTCAGCAGCAGAGCACGCACCAGTAAGTGGCACCTGAGTGTCATCATCAGCTGATGCGGCCTGCGATGTGGTGAACGGAGCCACTGGCCCACCCGCCTCTTCAGACTCAGAGAGAAAAAGCTGTTGGGCATCACTGCACCCTGCCTCTTCTTCCATTTCTCCAATGCTGCTTGGCTGGCCCCCTGTTTCCAAGCCAAGAGATTCAGAGAACAGAAGTAGAGACGGCTCCTGTCCTGGGCTCTCTGTCTGCCTGGGCAATTTGGCAGGTGGTGAAGAGACAGATGGCTGCTCTCCAGTGCTCTGTGTCTGAGAGGATGTGGCACTAATGGAAGTTGATGCATTAGCTGCCATCCATCCCACAACGGCTTCAATTTGGTCTTCACGCAGCAGCGGTGTACGGCGCTCGGCGACAAAGCTGCGCATGAACGACTGTTCCCTCGTGAAAGTGGGTGCTGATGAGTCACCGGTGCCCGCAGCGGGCACAGAATCCCCACGTCCCCTCCCTGCTCCGCGCCCACGCCCACGTGCCTTACTCACTGCCTTCTTCATCGTGGTTGACTGATAAAGAAAAGCAGAAAAGTACTAACGGCTTTGTGTGCTTATTCCTGAAAAACTCCTCCTAACAGGTATAAGAAACACTAATTAGCTAAAGTGTGGACTAGACTTTAATATGAGTTAATGTGGCCTACACAAATGTAAAGTGGTGTAACTGGTGTGTTTGGTGAACTTTATTATTTATTTCTTTTTTGGGGGCTGAACTGACAACGGATAGAGCTGCAGTCACACGGAGACCGTGCAGACAGACGTTAACGGCGCTGTAAGGCCCAAAAACCCTCCTCTACTTTATCCTATGTAGTGTTTTTCCACAAATTAGCTGGAGACGGGTGGAAAGACACTAATAGGATTTTTTTAAATTAATTAGCAGCAGACTACAGTACTTGAAAAAAAATTAAAATTGATTTGGCGGTATGACGCAGTTAACAACCCTGAGCTGGAGACAACCAAGCTACGGCTGCTCACAGACTACAGGGCGAGCTGCAGTCACACGGAGACCGTGCAGACAGCCGTAAACGGCGCTGCAAGGCCCAAAAACCCTCCTCTACTTTATCCTATGTAGTGTTTTTCCACAAATTAGCTGGAGACGGGTGGAAAGACACTAATAGGATTTTTTTAAATTAATTAGCAGCAGACTACAGTACTTGAAAAAAAATTAAAATTGATTTGGCGGTATGACGCAGTGAACAACCCTGAGCTGGAGACAACCAGGCTATAGCTGCTCACAGACTACAGGGCGAGCTGCAGTCACACGGAGACCGTGCAGACAGCCGTAAACGGCGCTGCAAGGCCCAAAAACCCTCCTCTACTTTATCCTATGTAGTGTTTTTCCACAAATTAGCTGGAGACGGGTGGAAAGACACTAATAGGATTTTTTTAAATTAATTAACAGCAGACTACAGTACTTGAAAAAAAATTAAAATTGATTTGGCGGTATGACGCAGTGAACAACCCTGAGCTGGAGACAACCAAGCTACGGCTGCTCACAGACTACAGGGCGAGCTGCAGTCACACGGAGACCGTGCAGACAGCCGTAAACGGCGCTGCAAGGCCCAAAAACCCTCCTCTACTTTATCCTATGTAGTGTTTTTCCACAAATTAGATGGAGACGGGTGGAAAGACACTAATAGGAATTATTTGAAAAAATGTGCAGCAGCCTGCACTACTTCAAAAAAAAAAAAAAAAAAGGACAGTATGAGGCAATGAACCACCCTCCCTGAACTGAATACAACCAGCTATGGATGGCCTATGTGGCTGCACTCAGACTAGAGAGTGGGCTGCACTCACACACACACACACAGAGAGACCTTGCAGATCGCTGTGAAAACAGCGCTACAAGGCAAAAGCAAGGTGAATAGTAGGTGAACACAGCGGTTGCTAAATTAGCCTTTGGAAAGCACAAAGAAGCAAATCGCTATCTCTAAACTGTCCCTCAGTCAGCAAACAGCGTCCTGTCACTAACTGAATTCACAGCAGAGTGATCGCAAAATGGCGCCAGCGACTTTTAAACTGCATCATGACATCATTTCAGCAGCCAATCACAGCCTTGCCAGTACTTTCATGCCCTCCATGCTAAACAGGATGTGCCCACACTTGGAATCTTTCTCATTGGCTGAATTTCTGAATTTTGAATCATGGAACTTCCGATTCCGGTATCCGATACGCGCCAAGTATCGGAATCCCGGTATCGGAATTCCGATACCGCTAGTATCGGCCGATACCCGATACTTGCGGTATCGGAATGCTCAACACTACTGATGGAACAACTGCTCCCATCAGCGAACGCCTGCTGCTACTAATAACAGTGAGAGCAGGAGTGGCTGATGCGAGTATACATCAGCCGGCGCCTGCGCTGTAAATAAATATTTTTATAAATGTTCCTAGTGATAAGCGAATTTGTTCGGAAACGATAAATTCGGCACGAATATGGCACATTCGGATTCATGATCGGAAACAAGCAAAATTTTATAAAATCGGGAAAAAATCCGAAACATTCGGTAAAAAGTGCGGGAAAATACTTGTGTTGCAACAAAAGTATTTTCAGCACATTTGCTACGATAATGGTGGTGTATCATGAGTGTGGGGCATGTGTTTGTTGAGGGGTAGGGGTTTGCAGAGCTCAGAGGAGCAGCGTTCTTCTAAACAGTAATTTTTTTGCCTAACTTTATGTGTGCACATTGCGGCTAGCCAATCAGGGAGCAGGAAACATCCACAATGTCCTGACACAACGGCTTGTGTCATTGGTTGCTGAAATCACATGTCCCTCTCCATATAAAGAGCAGACATTTTGTTTCAGTGCCATTTTGACACTGTAAAGGTATGTGTCCACGTTCAGGAAACGCTGCGTGTTTGACGCTGCGCAGAGCCGCAGCGTCAAACACGCAGCGTCCAGATGTTACAGCATAGTGGATGGGATTTTATGAAATCCCGTCTCCACTATGCGTGGTAACACGCACCCGGCGGCCCTGCGATTCCGGACATGCTGCGCGTCTTTTAAGATCGCAGCATGTCCGTGTACCTTGCGGCGACGCTGCGCCGCCGCAAGGTATATCACAGGGCCCTATGTGTGGGGTGCGATGATGCCGGATGTGTGCAATGAACACATCCGGCATCATCGTGTCACAGAAGGGGACGGGGCTTAGGGCGGAGCGGATTTGCCGCTCCGTCCAAATCGCCGGCCATCCTGAAAGTGGACACGTACCCTAACAGTGCAGAGAAGCTGCTCCTGATGCTGGCAGTGTTAGCAGCTAGATTTTAGGAATGTTAGCTAGGCGGTTGTTTCTTACTCGGATAGTTTAGCTAGTATAGCGTTTCCCTTACTTCGGGTCTTGGGGGACACTCGCTTGGCACGGGATTAACACATACAGGCACGGTTTTTCACACATAATGGTCAATTCGGTTTAAAAAATACAGCATAAACCGTATCTTGAACAGTTCATTATATCGCCATATCAGAATATCATATACGGCTTTACATAGCCTTCAGTGGTCACACTGGTATCTCTCTCCAGACACCAGATGACTACGCAGTTCAGCAACAGCCCTATGTTAGCACACACAGTTCTTTCCCCACACCAGGGGTTACCTCTAGAGTGGGCTCCTGCTCCACAGGTTGACTCCACATCAGGCCAAGGTCCTCAACAGGGACTGTCCAGGTCGATGGTCTCACAGTGCTTCCAGGACGTCTCCACTCCCAGGAGACTCCAACACACACCCGTCCGGGTCCACGGTCTCTAGGTACTTCCAGAACGTCTCCACTCCCAGGAGACTCCAACACTGACCATCCAGGACCTACAGCACATAGGCCACTCAGTGCCAAAGCCCAACCATGTGCTATTCAGGAATTCCCAGGATTTCCAACACAGGCTTCCAGGGCCTTCCACTTGGGCCACTCAGATCCAAACACAGGAAACCCATAGGAGACATGTGACCCACACCCTGGTCACATTACATACCTGTAACCACTCCCCTGGGTGGGAGTGTGGGTGTATGTGGCTAGTTTGACCCTCCCATCTCTCATAACTAGCCCTGCCAGTCTCCCATTAAAACTACACCTTTACATGTGGGACTACAGGTCCCAGCAGGGGCATAGCTAGAGCTTTTGCCGCCCAGGGCTGTTCCCGAGTTTGGCGCCCCCCCCCCCCCCGGCTCAATACACACGAAGGTTCCCAAAAATAGTCAGGACAACACGCACAGAAACAAAAAGCTGTCCCTATGTATGCTGGCACATCTGCAGTGCAGGGCACACACAGGAATGGGCACTACAGGGGCGAGCGCCTGACCCCATGGCTGCCCCTATGTATGCTGGCACATCTGCAGTGCAGGGCACACACAGGACTAGGCACTACAGGGACAAACGCCTCACCCCATGGCTGCTCCTATGTATGCTGGCACATCTGTAGTGCAGGGCACACACAGGACTGGGCACTACACACACAGAGTGTAATACCGCCTGTATCACCCCATCACTCTCTTACCTCCCCACTTTCGTGGCTCCCTCCCGGCAGAGAGCGGAGCAGGCGGCGGAGCTGCACATGAGGGGCGTGCACTCACCGGCGACTGACAATGACGTCAGACGCCGGCGACATGCACACTGGGACTGACGTCAGCTGCCAGCCTCAGATTGGCTGGCGGCTGTTAACTATTGATGTGCGGGCGCGGGCCCGCACGTCAATAGCGTTAAACAGCTGCAGCCTGCAGCGCAGGCCGCGGCCCGACGACCCACCCCCGCATTGTGCCGCCCGGGGCGGCCCGCCCCCCCTGCACTCCCCTTCCTACGCCACTGGGTCCCAGACCACAACATAATTTCAGACCGACAGCGCAGAGTGTCCTCCTCTGCGACACACATACCGGCCATTTATAATTCTGCCGGACTTTGTCTCATCGTTCCCCTGTGTCAGTGTTTCTGTCAGCAGACATTGTACTCAGTCCTAGTGGTTGCTACTGACAATGACACGTCAAAGTCACCCCCGGAGTCTGGGTCACACCCCACAGTATGGTGAACCCTCAAGTTCCTTTCTAACAGGGTGTCAGCTTCACAGGTTTTATTTACTAAATCACTGTCAGTCATGTCAGGTGACATCATGTCAGCAAGTTGGGCAGACGAACCCTTCACACTGGTCACCCCGATGTCTGACCCGTCAATTTTGGGATGTATTCCTGTCTTAATGTATGCCCCTGCAACAGTAATGAGACTTCCATCCTCATGCTGCAGAGGAACGCCCTCCTCCCACAAGTCTGAGAATAACTTACAGTCCCGGCCTACTATCACCGGACAAGGTAGGTTAGGAACTATGGCGGCCTCCAGACTTGTATGGCTCCTGACTGTCTCGAGTTGCACCAAGGCCACTGAATAAACCTTAGTGTCCCCATGGATGCATGTGACCTCAATCTTCCTTTCAGACATTACAAATTTATCTTCTACACCCCTTACCAGGGTCACCGGGCTCCCCGAATCAACCAGACCAAAAACATCCTCAACATCTGCGTTCAACTCTAGAACACACCCATGCAGCTTCTTACCAGGAGGGTAGTACACATGGCAAATTGGACACACATAGTACCATTGTCTCCGGTAACAGTCCGTTTGTGCCACTCCTTTAGTTTCAGGAGGCTCCGCCCCCTTTTGGGCCTCTGCCCCTTTAGGGTCACCACCCCCTTTTGGGCACCTACTCCCTTTTGGGATACCGCCCCCTTTTATGACTCCGCCCCTTTTTTTTACAACCATACCTGTTTGGGTTACTGCCCCCTTTTTGGGACACCACCCTATTAGGGACACCACCCCTTCCCTGGGGCACACCCCGTGGACTCCCCACAGTACTTTCAGGCCCCAGTTCGCACAGTACACCAATGTGACTCCGGCCTTGCACTGGCCCTTTAAGAGTCTGCACGCTCTGGACCAGCAATGTCTTTTCTTTTTTTTTTTTCTTCTCTTTGCTGCAACTGCAGCTACACTTCACAAGGCTCTGCACCGCAGACTTTGCGGACCCGCCAATCCACAGCAAGACGCTTGTCACGTTCGTGGACCCACCGATCCACAGCAAGACGCTTGTCACCTTCGTGACCCCGCTGAGCCACAGCAAGATGCTTGTCAACTTTGTGGACCCGCCGATCCACAGCAAGTTGTTTTGAGAAAAAAAAACCACAGTCTCTCACTGACCCCGGTCAGCATAGCACAGACTCCTGTCTGTTACACACTCGGCTTTACAGCCTAAACACATTTTCTCACTGATCCCGATCAGCATAACACATGGTTGTCAGACCTTCGACTCCTCTGGCTCAGCCAGCACTGAACATATGCTTCTGGGACCGTTTGCCCACATTTGAACACCAATTTTAGCGTTTCCCTTACTTCGAGTTTTGGTGGACACTCGCTTGGCATGGGATTAACGCATACAGGCACAGTTTTTCACACATAATGGTCCATTCGGTTTATTAAATACAGCATAAACCGTACCTTGAACAGTTCATTATATCGCCATATCAGAATATCATATACGGCTTTACATAGCCTTCAGTGGTCACACTGGTATCTCTCTCCAGACACCAGATGACTACGCAGTTCAGCAACTGCCCTATGTTAGCGCACACAGTTCTTTCCCCGCACCAGGGGTTACCTCTAGAGTGGGCTCCTGCTCAACAGGGACTGCCCTGGTCAACGGTCTCACAGGACGTCTCCACTCCCAGGAGACTCCAACACTGACCGTCCAGGTCCACGGCCTCTAGGTGCTTCCAGGACGTCTCCACTCCCAGGAGACTCCAACACTGACCATCCAGGACCTACAGTACACAGGCCACTCAGTGCCAAAGCCCAACCATGTGCTATTCAGGAATTCCCAGGATTTCCAACACAGGCTTCCAGGGCCTTGCACTTGGACCACTCAGATCCAAACACAGGAAACCCACAGGAGACATGTGACCCACACCCTGGTCACATTACATACCTGTAACCACTCCCCTGGGTGGGAGTGTGGGTGTGTGTGGCTAGATTAACCCTCCCATCTCTCATAACTAGCCCTGCCAGTCTCCCATTAGAACTACACCTTTACATGTGGGACTACAGGTCCCAGACTACAATATAATTTCAGACTGACAGCGCAGAGTGTCCTCCTCTGCGATACACATACCGGCCATTTATAATCCTGCCGGACTTTGTCTCATCGCCACAGTTATACATCCAAGCGCATCCTGCAGCGCGCACACAGCACCCCTTGGTTGTAACATTGGTCACTGCACCACACTAGGTAGTGTCCTGTGTGGCTGTGAAATCGATCTGAAAGTAGGTAACAGGAAGCAGTAATGGTCGGAGGCAGAACAAGGGTTAACAGAGGGATTTAATGTAACAGCGTTACTCCACACAGGGTGAGGATAAATGGAGGGGAGGATGAATAAGCTATGCTTGGTACGCTTAGGGGCAACAGTTGTAAGATTGGGTAGGGGAGAGTTCAAAGGTATCAAACTTATCAATCTGACATAGATGAGGAGCAGTCTCTGCGATGATAGAGGTGGCGTCCCAGCTTGAACCCGGTGTCATCGGTGACCCTGAGATGTCCGGTCACGGGTCCTGGATCCAAGAGGAGAACCGCTGGAGAGGTGGCAGTCCTTTCTTTTAAACGCCAGCACAGCACTGAAGTATGCAGGAGCAGATATGTCAGGCAGCCGTACTCAGTCTGCAGCCTGGCTATCCTGTCTTGGAGTGCGCCCCCTGTGGTTGGGTTGTAAAAAGGAATTACTCATGTTCAGTGGTGTTACGAGAGTTGGAACTGTCAGGGATACCAGAAAGCGTCTCTGGTAAGTCTCGGTGGGCTCCTCGGGCTTGGGCCTACTTTGTACTTACTATACAGCAAGGGAGGACTCACAGTCGACCTCAATGCACTACAGCTTCCCATCGCCACTCTGTTTGTTCCCATGCACTGTCGCCCTTTTATATTCTCCATGCCCTCCATCCTCAAGTTCAAAGGTCTATCCAGAGAACTAAGCTCACCCCCCTGCAACTCGGGTGACAGCACCGATGGTTCTGGACTCGTACTGGACAAGGCACACCAGGGTCAGCTCTGCTCCTTACAGACCTTACAGCAATTTTTTTTTGTTGCCATTACTGAGGTCCACAGACAAAGACAGCAGGGCACGTGTCATACAAGTGTGTTGTGCACTGCATCTATTGTGCTCAATGCACTAGTATAGAGTATAGCTTTCTAAATCTTATTTTTTCACTAGATAAATGTGAAACAGCATGCCATATCCCAAGTTGTCATTTAGTGGGATGGTGACACTTGTGAGGCAGTGACTGGTGTGATTTATGAGGGTCGCTATGTGTCCTCCAGGATGCGCTCGGAAGCGTATTAGACCCACTGGAGTGCCTTGTGGTTACAGCAGGATGCCTGTGATTCACAAGGCAGGGTAAAGGGAATCATGAAACCTGATTGAGTTACTTGGCCAAGGAATCGTTAAGGAAAACCCGGTATGGGCTTTTATTTTTTAAACGGACTGCATGAAGGTAGTGGAGCCGGTCTATTTACTCCAGCCCTGATCTTACACAGAGTTGAGTTGCGGAAAACAAAAACCCTGCAGGAAGGGTTTTTGGGTGTGTCAGTTTAGAGTTGGCATGGTGTAGAGCAGACAGCTCTGCCGGTGTGAGGGAACAAAGAGCCCCATGGGGCGAACTCCTGGCGCCTCGCAGCGTGATACCGGACGCATTTATGGACTGTGATATGGAAGATATCATTTCTTTTGTTTGTAAGGTTTTTTTGGGACATTTAAACCTACGTTTACTTTGAACTTTCTTAGGTCCCTGCCTCATCACTGCATAGCATAGACACTACTGCACTACATATGGTTGGAGGATGCTGAGCAGTGTAAACTGAGGCATACCCCAAAGTGTGCTGCATGTCAATAATTAAGCCAGCAACGCTACAGCTCAAGCCTGCTGACAAGATGAAGGAACTGTTGAAACAGTTGGTCCTCGCACAGCAGCGGCAGCATGAGCAACACCTGCAGCAGGAGCAGCAGTGTCAGCGGCAGCAACAGGAGCAGCAACGTGAGCAGCATCAGCAGCAGCTACAGTGTCAGCGGGAGCAGCAGTATCAGGAGCAGCAGTATCAGCAACAGCAGCAGACAAATAACTTGTTGAAGCCTGGTACAAGGTCCACACTGAGGAAGATGGCGCCCGAGGATGAAATGGAGGCCTTCCTCAGCATCTTTGAATGCACTGCGGAGCAGGAGAGTGTTGTGAATTGTATTTCTTGGCTCCCTCTTGTGTTCTCTAGCGGTATGACACTTGGATTGTCTGTCTCCAGGTTTTTACCCACCTGGGTCGTTTGGCCTGGGTGTTCCTATTTAGACTTCCTGGAAACTCAGTATGGTGCCTGGAATCGATGTTACCAGTCTAGTCTTTTGGCTCCTGTCTTCTGCTTTTTGCAAGATAAGCTAAGTCCTGCTTTCTTATTTTTGTTTATCCGCATTTCTGATATTTTGTTCCAGCTAGTTACAATGTGATTCTGATTTTTGCTGGAAGCTCTTGGGGGCTGATATTCTCCCCCTGCACCATTAGTCGGTGCGGGGGTTCTTGGATTTTCAGCGTGGATATTTTGATAGGGTTTTTTGCTGACCGAATAAGTTCTCTTTCTATTTTCTGCTATTATTTAGTGGGCCTCACTTTGCTAAATCAAGTTCATTCTTACGTTTGTCTTTTCTTCTTACCTCACCGTTATTATTTGTTGGGGGCTTGTATTTCATCTTTGGGGTCCCTTCTCTGGAGGCAAGTGAGGTCTTATTTTCTCTGAAAGGGTTAGTTAGTTCTCCGGCTGGTGCGAGACGTCTAGAATCAACGTAGGTACGTTCCCTGGCTACTGTTAGTTGTGTGCTAGGATCAGATATTTGGTCAGCCTAGTTACCACCTCCCTATGAGCTAGTTTTTGTGTTAGCAGACTTAGTTTGTACATTTGAGATCCTCTACCACTAGGATCACAACAGTATTCCAGGCCATTAATGCATTGCTGAAGCGGGATTAAAAGAAAAGAAGTTCTGAGGTTTTTTTTGTTTTTTTTTTCTTCTTCCCCTTTTTCTCTGAGTGGCTTGAAGCTCTGCTACAGACATGAATGTTCAGACTCTGATTACTAGTGTGGATCAGCTTGCTGCAAGAGTGCAGGGCATTCAGGATTTCGTTACTAGCAGTCCTATGTCAGAGCCTAAGATACCTATTCCTGAACTTTTCTCTGGTGATCGATTTAAATTTAGGAATTCCAGGAATAATTGTAAATTGTTTCTATCTTTGAGACCGCGTTCATCTGGAGACTCAGCTCAGCAAGTTAAAATTGTTATCTCTTTCTTGCGCGGCGACCCTCAGGATTGGGCTTTTGCATTGGCGCCAGGAGATCCGGCATTGGCAAACATTGATGCGTTTTTTCTGGCGCTCGGTTTACTTTATGAGGAGCCCAATCTTGAAATTCAGGCAGAGAAAGCGTTGCTGGCTATCTCTCAGGGCCAGGATGAGGCTGAAGTGTATTGCCAAAAATTTCGGAAATGGTCCGTGCTCACTCAGTGGAATGAGTGTGCTCTGGCCGCAATTTTCAGAAATGGCCTTTCTGAAGCCATTAAGAATGTGATGGTGGGTTTTACCATTCCTACAAGTCTGAGTGATTCTATGGCTTTGGCCATTCAGATAGATCGGCGTTTGCGGGAGCGCAAATCTGCTAATCCTCTGGCAGTGCTGTCTGAACAGGCACCTGACTCAATGTTATGTGATAGAATTCAGACTAGAGCTGAACGAAGAAATCATAGACGTCAGAATGGGTTATGTTTTTACTGTGGTGATTCTACACATGTTATCTCGGCATGCTCTAAACGCCTAACAAAGATGATTAGTCCTGTCACCATTGGTAATTTAAATCCTAAGTTTATTTTGTCTGTGACTCTAATTTGCTCATTGTCTTCCTACCCTGCTATAGCGCTTGTGGATTCAGGTGCTGCCCTGAGCCTTATGGACTTGTCATTTGCCAAGCGCTGTGGTTTTGTCCTGGAGCCTTTAAAAAATTCCATTCCTCTTAGAGGAATTGATGCTACGCCATTGGCGGAGAATAAGCCGCAGTATTGGACACAAATGACCATGTGCATGACTCCTGAACATCGGGAGGTGATTCGTTTTCTTGTTCTGCATAAAATGCATGATTTGGTCGTTTTAGGTCTGCCATGGTTACAGACCCATAATCCAGTCTTAGATTGGAAGGCAATGTCTGTGTCAAGTTGGGGTTGTCAGGGAATTCATTGCGATTCCCCGTCGGTGTCTATTGCTTCTTCTACTCCTTCTGAAGTTCCGGAGTATTTGTTGGACTATCAGGATGTATTTAGTGAGTCCAGGTCCAGTGCCCTTCCTCCGCATAGGGACTGTGACTGTGCTATAGATTTGATTCCTGGTAGTAAATTTCCTAAGGGACGTTTATTTAATTTATCTGTACCTGAACATGCTGCAATGCGTTCTTATATAAAGGAGTCTTTAGAGAAGGGATATATTCGTCCATCCTCTTCCCCTCTTGGTGCGGGATTTTTTTTTGTAGCCAAAAAGGACGGGTCTTTGAGACCTTGTATAGACTATCGACTTCTGAATAAAATCACGGTCAAATTTCAGTATCCTTTGCCACTGTTGTCGGACTTGTTTGCTCGGATTAAGGGTGCTAAGTGGTTCACCAAGATAGATCTTCGTGGTGCGTACAACCTTGTGCGCATTAAGCAGGGAGATGAATGGAAAACTGCGTTCAATACGCCCAAAGGTCATTTTGAGTACTTGGTGATGCCTTTTGGGCTCTCTAATGCCCCTTCTGTGTTTCAGTCTTTTATGCATGACATCTCCTGGAAGTATCTAGATAAATTTATGATTGTTTATCTGGATGATATTCTGTTTTTTTCTGATTGGGATTCTCATGTAAAGCAAGTCAGGATGGTGTTTCAGGTTTTGCGTGATAATGCTTTGTTCGTGAAAGGCTCAAAGTGTCTCTTTGGAGTGCAGAAGGTTTCCTTTCTGGGTTTCATTTTCTCCCCGTCTACAGTGGAGATGGACCCAGTCAAGGTCCAAGCTATTCATGATTGGATCCAACCTACGTCCGTTAAGAGTCTTCAGAAATTCTTGGGTTTTGCTAATTTCTACCGTCGTTTTATTGCTAATTTCTCTAGCGTTGTGAAACCTTTGACGGATATGACCAAGAAAGGTTCTGATGTGACTAATTGGGCTCCGGCAGCCGTAGAGGCTTTCCGGGAGCTGAAGCGCCGGTTTACTTCGGCACCTGTTTTGTGCCAGCCTGATGTTTCACTTCCCTTTCAGGTTGAAGTAGACGCTTCTGAGATCGGTGCAGGGGCTGTTTTGTCGCAGAAAGGCTCTGGTTGTTCTGTGATGAGACCTTGTGCTTTTTTTTCTAGGAAGTTTTCGCCTGCGGAGCGGAACTATGATGTGGGTAATCGGGAGTTGTTGGCCATGAAGTGGGCATTTGAGGAGTGGCGTCATTGGCTCGAGGGAGCTAGGCATCGTGTGGTGGTCTTGACTGATCACAAGAATTTGATGTATCTCGAGTCTGCTAAGCACCTGAACCCTAGACAGGCTCGTTGGTCGTTGTTTTTCTCCCGTTTTGACTTTGTGGTTTCATACCTGCCTGGTTCGAAGAATGTGAAGGCAGATGCTCTTTCTAGGAGTTTTGTGCCTGACTCTCCGGGAGTCTCAGAGCCAGCTGGTATTCTTAAAGAGGGAGTAATTTTGTCGGCCATTTCTCCTGATTTGCGACGTGTGTTGCAGAGATTTCAGGCTGGTAGTCCTGACTCTTGCCCACCTGATAGACTGTTTGTTCCTGATAAATGGACTAGCAGAGCTATCTCTGAGGTTCATTCCTCGGTGTTGGCAGGGCATCCTGGGATTTTTTGTACCAGAGATTTGGTGGCTAGGTCCTTTTGGTGGCCTTCCTTGTCGCGGGATGTGCGTTCTTTTGTGCAGTCCTGTGGGATTTGTGCTCGGGCTAAGCCTTGCTGTTCTCGTGCCAGCGGGTTGCTTTTGCCCTTGCCGGTCCCGAAGAGGCCCTGGACACACATTTCCATGGATTTCATTTCAGATCTTCCGGTTTCTCAAGGTATGTCTGTCATCTGGGTGGTGTGTGATCACTTTTCCAAGATGGTCCATTTGGTGCCCTTGCCTAAGTTGCCTTCCTCTTCCGATCTGGTTCCTTTATTCTTTCAGAACGTGGTTCGTTTGCATGGCATTCCTGAGAATATCGTGTCTGACAGAGGGTCACAGTTTGTGTCCAGGTTCTGGCGATCTTTTTGTGCTAAGATGGGCATTGATTTATCATTCTCATCTGCCTTTCATCCTCAGACTAATGGCCAAACGGAGCGAACTAATCAGACGCTGGAGGCTTACTTGAGATGTTTTGTTTCTGCGGATCAGGATGATTGGGTGACCTTTTTGCCATTGGCTGAGTTTGCCCTCAATAATCGGGCTAGTTCCGCTACTTTGGTTTCGCCATTTTTCTGCAATTCTGGTTTTCATCCTCGTTTCTCCTCGGGGCATGTTGAATCTTCTGACTGTCCTGGGGTGGATTCCGTGGTGGATAGATTGCAGCGGATTTGGAGTCATGTGGTGGACAACTTGAAATTGTCACAGGAGAAGGCTCAGCGTTTTGCCAACCGCCGCCGCGGTGTGGGTCCCCGACTTCGTGTTGGGGATTTGGTTTGGTTGTCTTCTCGGTATGTCCCTCTTAAGGTTTCCTCTCCTAAGTTTAAGCCTTGCTTTATTGGTCCGTATAGAATTTTGGAAATCCTTAATCCAGTTTCTTTTTGTTTGGATCTTCCGGTGTCATTTGCCATTCACAATGTGTTCCATAGGTCTTTGTTGCGGCGGTATGTTGTGCCTGTGGTTCCTGCGGTTGACCCTCCTGCTCCGGTCTTGGTTGAGGGCGAGTTGGAGTACGTGGTGGAGAAGATCTTAGATTCTCGTCTCTCCAGACGGAGGCTTCAGTATCTGGTCAAATGGAAGGGCTATGGTCAGGAGGATAATTCCTGGGTGGTCGCCTCTGATGTTCATGCGGCCGATTTGGTTCGTGCTTTTCACGCGGCTCATCCTGATCGTCCTGGTGGTCGTGGTGAGGGTTCGGTGTCCCCTCCTTAAAGGGGGGGGTACTGTTGTGAATTGTATTTCTTGGCTCCCTCTTGTGTTCTCTAGCGGTATGACACTTGGATTGTCTGTCTCCAGGTTTTTACCCACCTGGGTCGTTTGGCCTGGGTGTTCCTATTTAGACTTCCTGGAAACTCAGTATGGTGCCTGGAATCGATGTTACCAGTCTAGTCTTTTGGCTCCTGTCTTCTGCTTTTTGCAAGATAAGCTAAGTCCTGCTTTCTTATTTTTGTTTATCCGCATTTCTGATATTTTGTTCCAGCTAGTTACAATGTGATTCTGATTTTTGCTGGAAGCTCTTGGGGGCTGATATTCTCCCCCTGCACCGTTAGTCGGTGCGGGGCTTCTTGGATTTTCAGCGTGGATATTTTGATAGGGTTTTTTGCTGACCGAATAAGTTCTCTTTCTATTTTCTGCTATTATTTAGTGGGCCTCACTTTGCTAAATCTAGTTCATTCTTACGTTTGTCTTTTCTTCTTACCTCACCGTTATTATTTGTTGGGGGCTTGTATTTCATCTTTGGGGTCCCTTCTCTGGAGGCAAGTGAGGTCTTATTTTCTCTGAAAGGGTTAGTTAGTTCTCCGGCTGGTGCGAGACGTCTAGAATCAACGTAGGTACGTTCCATGGCTACTGTTAGTTGTGTGCTAGGATCAGATATTCGGTCAGCCTAGTTACCACCTCCCTATGAGCTAGTTTTTGTGTTAGCAGACATAGTTTGTACATTTGAGATCCTCTGCCACTAGAATCACAACAGGAGAGCTTGCCAGTGACTCAGTGGGCTGAAGTGGTGGCCAATTTCCTGATGGGAGATGCAAAGAAGGCCTACCTGGACCTCAGTCGGGATGATGCCCTGGACTGGGAGACCAGGGTTAACCCTCCCAAGGTAAATGTTACTCCAGGCATGGAACCTGAAGATCCCAAGTCAGGGATACCTGCCTTAGGGGTCACCAACCTAGGGACAGTGTGTAACCCCAATAGGTTTCCTTAGAGGTATTGGCAGAAGTTGTGGAGACCCCTCCGATCCCCGAGCTGGTGTCCCCTGGTAAGTTTGGGACCGCCCAGCTCCAGGAACCCACTCTGACCTGGGCACGGGGAAGAGTAATCAAGGTAAATGGGGTGGCTCAGCAACCGGGTGTAGAGAACGAGTTTCCCCAGATGACGATCGACCAGGAGTTACTGTACAGGGTTGATAAAATCATGAATGAGGTAGTAGAACTGATAGTGCCCCAATCCTATCATCGGGCGGTGCTCGGCATGGCTCACACTCAGATGCTAGGAGGGAATTTGAGGGCCAAAAATATGCTGAAGCGCATACTGCAGCGTTTTTTTTTTGGCCAGGTGTCCACACTGAGGTCTAAAGGTATTGCCATACATGTCCGGAGTGCCAACTAACCTCACCCACCACGAACTACCAGAGTCCATTGGTGCCTCTGCCCACTGTAGAGGTACCTTTTGAGTGGATTGAGATGGATCTGGTGGGGCCAATAGTAAAATCCGCCTGGGACCACCAACACTTATTAGTAGTCGTAGACTACGCCACCCATTACCCAGAGGCGACACCTCTCTGCCACACCTTGGCTAAACTAATAGCCTGTGAAATATTTGCCATGTATTGTCACCTTGGGCTACCCAAGGAGATCCTTACAGATCAGGGAACTCCTTTTATGTCTAAGGTGACCAGGGAGCTATGTAAGCTGCTCCGAATTAAACAGCTACATATGTCGGTGTACCATCCAGAAACCAAAGGGTTGGTGGAGAGATTTAATAAGACTCTCAAGACCATGCTCAAAAAGGTGGTCTCCAAGGATGGGAAGAATTGGGACATGTTACTGCCCTTCCTAATGTTTACCATCTGTGAGGTACCGCAGGCTTCCATGGGGTTTTCCCATTTGAGCTGTTGTATGGCAGGCACTCGAGGGGACTGCTAAATGTAGCCAAGGAGACATGGGAACAGGAGCCTATGCCACATAAGAGTGTCATTGAGCATGTTGCAAGTATGCAGGATCGGATTGCGGCCATGCGGCCCATAGTAAAGGAGCATCTATTGGATGCCCAGGCCGCTCAGAGCCGCATCTATAATAAAAGGGCCACAGTCAGGACCTTTAAAGAAGGGGACCGCATATTGGTACTCGTGCCCACCCCATAGAGTAAGATCATGGCCAAGTGGCAAGGGCCATTTGACATACGAGGGAAGGTGGGCAAAGTGAATTATAGGGTGCACCAACCCGGGAAAAAGAAACCCGAGCAACTGTATCATGTTAACCTAAAAGCCTGGAAAGACCGGGAGGGCTTGGTTACAGAGGCAACTCCGGAAGTACCAACAGGAAACCCACTGGCCCCGGGCAGGGATGTGGCCGGGTGTGAGGTAAAAGTTAATGACGCCCTCACAAAACAGCACCATCAGGAGCTCTAGCAAAAAGTGGTTACTTAGCCACACTCCTCCAAGGCTTAGCCTGGACCGTGACACAGTGGATCCATGATCCACCTGCATGACAATGATAGTCGAGAGGCTCGAGCTTTGGTGCAGCGGAATACGGATGTATTCTCAGAACTGCCAGGGTGAACCTTGGTGATTCAACATGACATTGTCACTGAGCCCCAGGATATGGTATGGATAAACCGTGCAGGGTGCCAGGAGCCCGGAGACATGCCCTACCGGCTGAAGTGAAGCAAATGCTTCAATTGGGTAGTCATCGAGGAGTCCCGGAGTGAGAGGGCTAGCCCTATTGTGCTAATACATAAACCAGACGGGTCGTTACACTACTGTAATGACTTCAGAAAGTTAAATGAGATGTCAAAATTTGACCTCTATCCAATGTCCCGAGTGGACGAGCTAATTGAGAGACTGGGAAAGGCCCAGTACTTCATTACACTCGACCTCACGAAAGGGTACTGGCAGGTCCCGCTAACAGAATCAGCGAAAGAGAAGACCGCATTTATATCACCAGAGGGTCTATATCACGATGTCATCTTGCCTTTTGGGTTAAATGGGGCTCCGGCCACATTCCAAAGGCTGATGGACATAATGTTAGAGCCACATCGGAAATACGCATCAGTGTATTTGGATGACATTGTCATCTTTAGTACCAACTGGGAGACCCATCTGTCCCAGGTACAAGCAGTGATGGAGTCTCTCCGAATTGCGGTGTTAACAGCAAACCCAAAGAAATGCACGAT
Organism: Ranitomeya variabilis; assembly: GCF_051348905.1. Lineage (NCBI taxonomy): Eukaryota > Metazoa > Chordata > Amphibia > Anura > Dendrobatidae > Ranitomeya > Ranitomeya variabilis. The sequence goes on from NC_135232.1 coordinate 779,395,874, forward strand.
AGGACTCACGGAAGCCTGGTACTTAGGTTATGTGATCGGCTGCGGGGTTATCAAACCCCAAGTAAATAAGATCGAGGCCATCCAAAACTGGCCCAAGCCATTGATTACCAAACAATTGAGGGCTTTTCTCGGCGTCATTGGGTACTATCGCTGGTTTATACCCAATTTTGCAAATCAGCACCCCTAACTGACCTGTTAAAAGGTAAGAAGTCAGTTATGGTGGAATCCTCAAGCGGAGGAAACATTCCAATCCCTGAAGTCGGCATGGTGTGGACAGCCAGTCCTCATCAGCCCCAATTTTAAAGAAACTTCTATTGTGCAAACCGATGCCTCAGAGGTAGGTCTAGGAGCGGTGCTGTTGTAAGAGGTGAACGGAGATGAGCACCTAATCACATGTCTGAGCAGGAAACTGACCCCGGTGGAGAAAAATTATAGCGTAGTGGAGAAAGAGTGCTTGGTGATTAAATGGGCCCTGGAGTCCCTGCACTATTATTTGCTCGGGCGTCAGTTTCGTTTGGCAACGGACCATTCACCCCTTGTCTGGATGAGAAACGCAAAAGTGAGGAAAGCTTGGGTCATCAGATGGTTTCTGTCCCTACAAAATTTCAATTTCTCAGTGGAATATCGGGCGGGAAAATCACAAGGAAATGCGTATGCTCCATCCAGGGCCCCCTGTATGGTGACAAATGTTTAACTCCCCAAGTTTGAACAGAGGGGGGTGTGTGTGAGGCAGCGACTGGTGTGATTTGAGAGGGTCGCTATGTGTCCCCCAGGATGCGCTCGGAAGTGTATTAGATCCACTGGAGTGCCTTGTGGTCACAGCAGGACGCCTGTGAGTCACAAAGCAGGATAAAAGTAAGCATGAAACTTGGTTAAGTTATTTGGCCAAGGAATTGTTAAGGAAAACCTGTTAAGGGCTTCTATTTTTGAAACAGACTGCATGTGGGGCTGGTCTGTTTCCACCAGCCCTGATCTTACAAGTGGCCCAAGGCCACAGAGTTGAGTTGAGGAAAAAAAACCTGCAGGAAGGGTTTTTGGGTGTGTCAGTTTAGAGTTGGCATGGTGTAGAGCAGACAGCTCTGCAAAAGCTCTGCCGGTGTGAGGGAACACAGAGCCCTGTGGGGCGAACTCCTGAAACCCTGCAGCGTGATACGGTGGTGCGGTCGGCCACAGCAACCGGACTCATTTATGGACTGGTTTGCTTCCCGGCTGTAATCCGGAAGATACCATTTGTTTTGTTTGTAAGTTTTTTTGGGACATTAAAACCTATGTATACTTTGAACTTTCTTGGGTCCCTGCCTTATCGCTGCACTGCAAGGACACCGCTGCACTACACATTGTTCTTTAATTTGAGCTGCTGTGCATGAAGAAATTTTTTTTGGTGCAGTTGATAGTGTGACTCACCATGACATCTCACTTTGTTATTTAGTGGTGGTGAAATTCCACAGTGTGCATAGCTCCTGCACATTAAAAAAAAATAATATTTTTTTCTGTTGCTAAATGTGATACAGGTCGCCGTATCCCATGTTGTAATTTTGTGGCGATGATATGAAGCTGTCTGCAGACCTTACTGTCAGGACTCTGAACATTTTTTATTACCTTTTGTGCATTGCTGCCCTTTTCCAAGATGGCGTCTTTGGTCTCATGTGCAGTGTCTTCCTGCTATAAAACTCCACCCCAGCCTTCAGTCTGTGCTAAAGTATTCTGCCTTGCATCCAGCTCCTGACCCTGGTGACTCCCTGGCTATATACCTGCTCCTGTGAACCTGTGTGGTGATCCTGCTATTCTGCTCTGAGTTCCTGCTGTATACACCAGTTTCCAGTAATCCTCTTTCATCTGCTGCTTGTGTTTTCTCCACTTGCATTTGTTGGACATGTAAGCTGTTGCTGCTCTGCAAAAACCTGAGACTATTACCCAGGCCTCCCTGGTTTTGTTAAGATATTATTTGAACTGCCTTATAAGCATAGCTATCTGTGTTTGGACTAAAACAAGGACTTATTCGTGTCAAGTATCCTCAAGAATAATTGTGCTTCATAGACTTTCTGCGTGATTGCATTTTCCTCTGAAGTTTCCTATAGACTGTTAAGCTGCGTTTAATATTTACACCAAGTGTTGTGGACTTGAGTTTCTCTCTGCACCTGTTTGAATCACCATGTAATATAATAATATAGACTTTACCACTTATAAAACTGTGTCCTGTAGTTGTCTTGTTCCATGCAAAGAGTCTCCTGAGTTATCCCCTATAATTATTACACTTGCGCACATTGAAAAAATATATATTTTTTTCTGTTGGTAAACATGAAGCTCTCTGCAGATCTAACGCACATTAAAAAAAAAAATTTCTAGTGAAAAACGTGATACAGCCTGCCGTATCCCACATTGTCATTTTGTGGTGGAGATATGAAGCTGTCTGCAGACCTCACACACATTAAAAAAAAAAATTCTGTTGCTAAACGTGATACTACCTGCTCTATCCAACCTTGTCATTTACTGGCATTGAAATTGTTTTGTGTGCAGAGCTGTGCACATTAAAACATTTTTTTTCAAATGTGATACAGCAGCCGAGATCTGAGTTTGAAATTGTTTTGAGCGTATCTTCTAGATTATGTGCATCTTTGGCATTCATTTTCTCATGGGCATCTTTTATGCCTAGTGTGAGACACGCATCTGTTACAACTATCTTCTGACGAGCATCAAACACTCTATGGTAATTGGTGTTGGGTAATTGACTAATCGTTGTAGGCTGGATCTTGGATCTCATACCTCACATAGCTGCCTTCTTATTGATTCTGTTGTACTTTTCCATTCCCACCGTTGTTATACCCCTTTTCCTGATCAGTTCATCTAACTACATATTTCTCCGGCAAACCTGCACCTTACCAACAGCAGCTGTAGGAAAGATGGCGTTACAACGTCACAATCTTCTAGATTATACAGGCCTCATACACACTAAAAATATTTTTTTTATGTTACTAACGTGATACAGAAAGGGAGATCTCAGTTTGAAATTGTTCTGAGCATCTAGTCAATGTTATACAGGCCTCATGTACAGCCCCTATAATTTCTTCTGTTACTAACATAAAACAGTAGGAGACATCTAATTAAAAATAGTTTGGAGCATATCTTCTTTGTCATCCAACCCTCATCCACACTTAAACAATTCTTATTTCTGTTACTAGCGTAATAGAGTAGGGGACATCTCACTTAGAAATTGTTTGTAGCATCTAGTCAATGTTTTACAGGCCTCAACGACAGGCCAAAAAACATTCTTCTGTTACTAACTCATACAGTAGGGGATATCTCACTTTGAAATTGTTTGGATGATGCAGTCAGTGTTATACATGCCTCATCTACAGCCCCCATTATTTCTACAGCCCCCATTATTTCCACTGTTACTAATGTAATAACGTAGGAGACATCTCACTTAGAAATTGTTTGTAGCATATATTCATTGTTATGCACGCCTCATCAACAGGCCAATAAAAATTATTGTTACTAACGTCATACAGTAGAGGACATCTCACTTTGAAATTGTAGCATCTAGTCAATGTTATACAGGCCTCATCCACAGGCCCCCAAAAATGTCGGTTACTAACATCATACAGTAGGGGACATCTCATTAAAAAATAGTTTGCAGCATAAATTCTTTGTCATCTAGCCCTCATCCACACTGAAAAAATCCTTTTTTTCTGTAATGTGATTCATCATGCCATATTCCACCTCATTTTGTGCCAATGAAATTCAGCTGTGTCCAGAGGTTGTGCAGAGTAAAGCATCTAATTTTTAGTTGCTAATTGTGTCCTCCTAGCACACTATCTGAGCAACATAACAGGGAAAAAGCGAGGTCATGGTGGAAAGCTGATTAGGCTTGGTGTTCGATATGTATGTGGCGTAGGTGTTAATGTTTCTGAAAGCACTAGTGAACCAACAACGTAACGTCCTACTCCAAGACAACTGACAACCTCTGCTACTGGATGTAGTTTTTAGTGGTTTGCATTGTTCTTGCAGAATTGCAGTCTCTGATATCTTTAGAGGGGCTTCTGTGCTTGCTGTTGCTGCTGCTGGAGATGTTAACTAATTTTTGGAAGTGTGAGCAGTCCTGCTTGGGTGTCCATCTGCTGGATTGAGTGTACTGGAAGACCTGTTGGTCCCTATTATACTATTTCTACTGTGGTAAAATTTATGCCACTTTGTTAGTGTCTGCCACTAATTTTTGAAAATGTGAACACTCCAGGAAGAAGCCAGCGGTGAAACACACGTTGGGGTGGGGAGTCGTCACCATTGTTCTCAGGTAATCCTCCATATATAGTCTACTGCTTGTACCCTTATAAAATAATAGTGGTTCATCCTTCACTTGAAGTGTCATTTGTTTTCATAGCATTAGGGGATTATGTAGGGCTAGTATACTGTTACAGTTTACTTTGTTGTAATATTGCTGGGGGAACTGCATATATAACTTGTTTCATTTCAGTTATTGTAACTGAATTTTATTAGTTATAATGATGGGGTGATGACTCTGTAGTAGTAACTTTTTTAATTATTATTATTAATAAAATTTGCACTTTATAGTATCTGGAACTTTGTTATTCTGTTGATGACAATCTTCAGAATTGTGGTAATTTAGTGACTGTGAAGTGCCAGCTTGGGCGTAGCTAATATATTTCTACTGTGGTAAAATTGATGCCACTTTGTTGGTGTCTGTCACTAATTTTTGGAAACGTGAATACTCCTGGTTTTGTGTCCATCTGCTGGGTTGGAAGTAGTGGAAGACCTGTCGGTCCCTATTAAAATGTTTCTACTGTGGTAAAATTGATGCCACTTTGTTCGTGCCTGCCACTAATTTTTGGAAATGTGAACACTCTTGGTTGATGTGAGGCAGTGAGGGAGATCATATGCTAGGATCGACATGTATTCCCCAGGGTGCGCATAGAAGCATATTAAACCCCTGGAGTGTATCGCAGTCACAGGTATAGCTGTGGCTGCTGCAGTGCAAAATAAAAGTGTGGACCTGGTCAAGTTAATTGACCAAGGAAAAGTTTAGGAAAACTTGTTAAGGGCTTTTATTTTTGGAGCAGACTACAGGATGGTAGTGGGGCTCCCTCCAGATCGAGTCTTACAAGTGGCCCTTGTCCACAGATTCCATTTAAAAAGCCTGCAGCAAAGGGTTGGGTGTGTCAGAGTTTTGATTGCAAACTGCAGAGCAGGTGGCTCTGCAACATGCGGCTTAAGTGTGCAGTAACACAGAGCCAAGAGCAGCAAGCGTCTGGCACCCCTCAGCGTAACACGGTGGTGCAGTCGCCCTCGTCAACCGGTTTGGAAAATATGGACTGCTAAGACGCCTCGGCTGCGATCCGGAGGATTCCGTGTGCTGTTCATTTTGCGAGTTTCTTTGAACATTGAAAGACATTTGCTTTGAACTTTCCTGGGTCACTTCCTGTGTGTCACACTGCACCAACCCCGTTGCACTACATTGGATATCCATCTGCTGGGTTGCGTGAAGTGTAAGACCTGTCAGTCCCTATTAGACTATTTCTACTGTGGTGAAATTGATGTTACTTTGTTGGTGTCTGCTAAAACACTGTGTAGACTCCTGGTTGTGTCTCCTTCATGTGTATAGCCTGTAGCAGTAGGCCTCCGATACCGGCAGTCCTCCACTCTCTTTGAGTCAACTACCCGTGCTACTATCCTTACATTTTTCTGACAATAGTAATCTACAAAACTGATATGTGTGCCACCTAAGTATGGCTGAGCATCAATTTCAATTATTTTTAGTTTTATCACTTATATAGCGCCAATAATTCAACATTCACTTTACAGACATTACTGGCACTGTCACCATTGGGACTCACAATCTAACTTTACTATCTGTATGTCTTTGTGGTGTGAGTAGAAAAATAATTACAGGGAGTAAACCCTTGCAAACATGGGTAAAACATACAAACTATTTGCCGATGTTGTCCTTGGTAGGGTTGGAACACAGGACTCCAGCACTGCAAGGCTGCTAATGTTTTTGCATTGACGACTGAATGTTTCTGTGGTTGGAAGGCTATCACTGCAATGCAAACTGTGTGCCTCACTGCTGTCTTGGGAAAAACCACTGTCAAGATTATCTCCCAGCTTGTTTTGATACTGCAGCATGAGTGCGTTCCTTTCTGGGGGGAAGCAACAGGCAAAATTTGCTTTTATATTGTGGATAGAACACACTGCTAACCCAGTAGTCAGCACTATTTCGAATCATAACTATATGGGTAACAATCATGTTGAAGATAGTGCTGCAAGAAGATGCTCATGGGGTCCAACTCCACAGTGAGTTGGTGGCAGATTAACACTCAATTTTCATCCTCAATCCCTTCCTGACCACCACGGACAACAAAGAGGGAATCATTATAGTTTTCATCTCCTAGCTGTTGCGCATCCATCACCTCTTCCTTCTCATCCTTTTCATGGTCCTTCTCCATTTGTTCCTCCCATGGCAACCACCTGTGAGACGACAGACATGAAATTATAGATATTGTTAACCCTAAAGGAATCCTCCTCTGCTTCCTCCTATTCCCCCGGGATACCACCACCACCTCCTCCACCAGACTATTTAAAGTGTGCTCCATTATGTAGATGACAGTAATAGTGATGCTGATGATGGCATCATCACTGCTAACCATCGTAGTAGCCATTAAGAAAACATTCAGAACAGTAGCATAGCTACCAGGGGGCAGAGGGCGCAGTTGCCCCGGGCCCGGTGCTCAGAGGGGCCCACATGGAGCTAGGCTACCCATAACTATATCGGCATGCTGTGCACGCCGATATAGTTATGCTCTGCGGTAGAGTAGGGAGACAATCTCACTGCACTACCACAGTCTGTTCTGTAGAGGAGCATGTGCCCGGGGACGCTGGGTGCTGGCACTGTACCTGCTGCCTCCGGCAGACACGCCCAAATTGCACTCTGTGCTGTGTCTACAGAAGAGACGTCAGGACGCAGGACACTGCTTCTTCCCCCCAGAGTCCATAGAGGAGCCGGACAGGAGTCAGATGGCTTATAGTTAACAGCTCAGGCTGCAGGTGTCTGTGTGTCTGCACTGTACAGTGTGGAGAAGGAGGCAGGACACTGTTACCCTCTTGACAAGTCCTGGAGGATTCTTGTCTTGTATCTGTTTTGCTATCTGAGCGACTAGATTTATGGCGGCTGCTTGATCTTACAAAACGGTGTCTGTTAGTGCAAATTGCCAGAGCATCACCCAATCTGTAAAGGACTTCACAGCTGCCGCCATAAATCTCATGGTGCCTCAAAAAGAGCAACAGAAGACTGGTCAGTATCTGACCCCGGCTGTCACACACACCCACACTTATATATTTATTAAATATATATGTGCTTTATAAATACATACTAGATGGAGGCCCGATGCTATTGCATCGGGAGGGTGGTGAAGTCCCGATGGGGGCAGGCTTTGCAGCACTGAGAATATCTCATCCCAAGCACCATATAATGCTGCATAACGGTTGATTATGGCCCCATAAGGTGCTCCATAGAAAATGTGCCCCATATAATGCTGCACAAAGGTTGATTATGGCCCCATAAGATGCTGCATAGAAAGTGTGCCCCATATAATGCTGCATAATGGTTGATTATGGCCCCATAAGATGCTGCATAGAAAATGTGCCCCATATAATGCTGCATAATGGTTGATTATGGCCCCATAAGATGCTGTAAAGAAAATGCGCCCCATATAATGCTGCATAATGGTTGATTATGGCCCCATAAGATGCTCCATAGAAAATGTGCCCCATACAATGCTGCATAATGGTTGATTATGGCCCCATAAGATGCTGTAAAGAAAATGTGCCCCATATAATGCTGCATAATGGTTGATTATGGCCCCATAAGATGCTCTATAGAAAGTTTTTATTTTCTGCAAGTTGCAGCCCACAGAAAGGGACAGACAGAAACCAGAATCCAAGGGTGATAAAGTGGACGCCATTACACAGCATGGAAGCTAATTCGGGGTCCATTGTACAGCGTGGTGGCTAATTTGGGGCCCATTATACAGCGTGGGGGCTAATGTGGGGGTCATTAGACAGCATGGGAGCTAATGAGAGGGCCATTATACGCACAGAGATTGAAGCTTCAGAGACTGGGAGTTCTGTGGAAACTGTTTGGGTAAGAATACAAGGAGAGAACAACGGAAAGGACACCATTGCAGGCATTTACTACAGGCTGCCTGTGCAAGCTGAAGATATGGATGAACTCTTTATGCATCAAATGGCCAAGTTCTCCAAAAAATATGACATAGTGGTCATGGGAGATTTCAACTATCCAGACATTTGTTGGGAATCTCTCTCAGGCAAAACTAACAGGTCAAGCAAATTCTTATCCTCTCTTCCTGACAACTTTATTTTCCAAAAGGTAGGGGAGAAAACAAGGAGATCTGCTACCTTGGATCTAATCCTTAAAAACAGGGAGGAAATGGTTGAGGAGGTAAGAGTGGCTGGGACCCTAGGAGGTAACGACCATGCTATTTTAGAATTTTGGATAACTAGAGAAGGAAGACCTGTGAAGACTCAGACTTCAAGGTTAGATTTCAGAAAGGCAGATTTTAAGGGACTCTGAAAGAGAATCAGAGGGATCCAATGACTGGATATCCTTAAGGACAAAAATGTCCAGGAAGGTCGGGAAATCTTGAAAAATGAGATTCTCAAAGCACAATCGTTAACAATTCCAAAAAGAGGGAAGAATACAAAGCATTTAAGGAAACCAGGATAGATGAACACAGAACTTAAACACATGCTAAAAAGAAAAAGAAATGTTTATTTAAATGGAAATGGGAGGCATATCTAAAAAAGAATATAATGCTGTCTGCAGAATCCGCAGGGCACGAATCAGATAATCTAAAGCTGACAATAAATTAAGGCTTGCAAGAGACGTCAAAAGCAGTAAAAAGCAGTAAAAAAGGATTTTGGAGATATGTCAAAAGTAAAAGAAAAGTCACAGATACTATAGGATTTTTACAGGATGAAAATGATGAAATGATAAGAAAGGATGTTGAGAAGGCTGAACTTTTAAATTCCTATTTTGCATCTGTTTTCTCTCAGAAAGGAAAGGTTACATCAACTGATCTTCACTGTCCTATTAAAGGAGTTGAAGAATCCAGGATATCTATAAACAGAAAGATAGTGAGGAAACACTTAGCTAACATAAATTAATTCAAGTCTCCAGGTCCAGATGAATTACACCCCAGAGTACTGAAGGAGATAGCAGCAGAAATGTTTGAAGCACTCTCCATAATCTTTGAAAATTCTTGGAGAACAGGAGAAGTCCCAGAAGACTGGAGAAGAGCAAATGTCATTCCTATCTTCAAAAAGGGGAAGAAGGTGGACCCAGGGAACTATAGGCCGGTGAGTCTGACTTCCATACCAGGAAAGAACTTTGAACAAATTATTAAACAACATGTATGTGAGTACCTGGATAAGAATGAAGTGATTAACCAGAGTCAGCATGGGTTTGTAACTAATAAGTCATGTCAGACTAACTTAATTTCTATGACAGAAACACTGAAACACTGGGTTGATTAGGGAAATGCTGTAGATATAGTATAGCTTAACTTCAACAAAGCATTTGACAAAGTATCTCACACCATCCTTATTGAAAAAATGACTAAGTAAGGCAACTGTTAGGTGGATTCATAACTGGCTTAGTGATCGGACCCAAAGAGTGGTCGTAAATGGCTGCACATCCAGTTGGAAGAATGTCTCAAGTGGGGTACCACAGGGTTCTGTCCTGTGCCCTGTATTGTTCATCATCTTTATCAATGATTTAGATGAAGAAATTGAGGGTATACTAATTAAATTTGCTGATGACACAAAGCTAGGAAGGATAGCTAATACTAGAGAAGAGAGAGGATTCAAAAAGATATCAATAAACTGGAGTAGTGGGCAGCAACTAACGGAATGTTTTTTAACAAGGAAAAGTGCAAAGTACTACATCTGGGCAATAAAAATGAAAAAAGCATTTACAGAATGGGAGGCATAGGGCTAAGCAACAGCACATGTGAAAAAGACTTGGGTATACTAATAGATCACAAGCTGAACATGAGACAACAGTGTGATGCAGCAGCAAAAAAGGCAAATGCAATTCTGGGATGTATTAACAGAAGCATACAGTCTAGATCACGCGAAGTCATTATTGCCCTCTACTCCTCTTTGGTCAGATCTCACCTGGAATACTGTGTCTAGTTTTGGGCACCACATTTTAACCCCTTTCTGACATTAGACGTACTATCCCATCGAGGTGGCCTGGGCCCGTAATACCCTGCTCCCTGTGATCCCGTTCCCTGTTTTGACCTGCTCCATGTGATGTGTTATGATCCTAGTGGCAAGGATCGCAGGTCGGACTAGCTAAGTAACTGAACAGACTACTAGCTCTGGGGAAGTGGTAACTAGATTGACCGCAACCTGATCCTATCCGCAAACAACTATAGGCAGCCGTGGAACGTTACCTAAAAATCCTAGACGTCTCATCACGGCCTGAGAAACTGACTATTCCTGGAGGGAAAGTAAGTCCTCACTTGCCTCAGTGGAATGACCCCAAAGATATAGAATAGCCCCCCACAAATATTAACGGTGAGTTAAGGGGAAAGCACAAACGCAGAGATGAAATCAGATTTAGCAAATGAGGCCCGCTAATACTAGATAGCAGAAAATAGGAAGGAAACTGTGCGGTCAATAAAAAACCCTATTCAAAATATCCACGCAGAGATTGCTCGAGCCCCCGCACCAAATAACGGTGCGGGGGAAGCAACTCCGTACCCCAGAGCTTACCAGCAAAAAGAAATCACATGTTAGCAAGCTGGACTAGACTCATCATACACAGAAATCATATTGCAGGCAGATGAGCAAAAAATATTCAAACAGAACTTAGCTTATCCTGAAGAGGCAGAAAACGAGATAATCAGGAGTAATCAGAATAGCACTGAATACATTGACAGCCGGCAACAAGTGGAAGTGAAGCAGAGCTAAATAGGAGCCTCCCTGGTGAATAACGAGGCAGCTGATCCAGCAGACCCGCAGGATAATAAACCAAACCACCAGGGGGAGCCAAAAAACCAAAGTCACACAATACCATCTGTGACCACAAGAGGGAGCCTGAAAACGGAGTTCACAACAGTATCCCCCCCTTGAGGAGGGGTCACCGAACCCTCATCAAAACCCCCAGGGCGATCAGGGTGAGCCACATGGAAGGCACGAACCAAATCGGCCGAATGAACATCAGAGGCGACAACCCAGGAATTATCCTCCTGACCATAGCCTTTCCACTTAACCAAATACTGAAGCCTCCGTCTAGAAATACGAGAATCCAAGATCTTCTCCACCACGTATTCCAATTCTCCCTCAACCAGCACAGGGGCAGGAGGCTCAACCGAAGGAACCACAGGCACCACATACCTCCGCAACAACGACCGATGGAACACATTATGAATAGCAAACGATGCCGGGAGGTCCAAACGAAATGACACAGGGTTAAGGACTTCCAAAATCTTATAAGGACCGATAAACCGAGGCTTAAACTTAGGAGAGGAGACCTTCATAGGAACAAAGCGAGAAGACAACCACACCAAATCCCCAACGCGAAGTCGGGGACCCACACAGCGACGGCGGTTGGCAAAGCGCTGAGCCTTCTCTTGTGACAGCTTCAAATTGTCCACCACATGATTCCAAATCTGATGCAACCTATCCACCACAACATCCACTCCAGGACAGTCAGAAGACTCCACCTGACCCGAGGAAAAACGAGGATGAAACCCTGAATTACAAAAAAAAGGCGAAACCAAAGTAGCAGAACTAGCCCGATTATTAAGGGCAAACTCGGCCAATGGCAAAAAAGTCACCCAGTCGTCCTGATCAGCAGAAACAAAACATCTTAAATAGGTTTCCAAAGTCTGATTAGTGCGCTCGGTTTGGCCATTCGTCTGAGGATGGAAGGCCGACGAAAAAGACAAATTAATGCCCATCTTAGCACAAAAGGTCCGCCAAAATCTAGACACAAACTGGGATCCTCTGTCGGAAACAATATTTTCAGGGATCCCGTGCAAACGAACCACATTTGGAAAAAACAGAGAAACTAACTCGGAGGAGGAAGGCAACTTAGGCAAGGGCACCAAATGGACCATTTTAGAAAAACGATCACACACCACCCAAATGACCGACATTCTCTGAGAGACAGGAAGATCTGAAATAAAATCCATGGAAATGTGCGTCCAAGGCCTCTTCGGGACAGGCAAAGGCAACAACAAGCCACTGGCACGAGAACAGCAAGGCTTAGCCCGAGCACAAATTCCACAAGACTGCACAAAGGAACGCACATCCCGCAACAAGGAAGGCCACCAGAAGGACCTAGCCACCAAATCTCTGGTACCAAAAATCCCAGGATGGCCTGCCAACACCGAAGAATGAACCTCGGAAATAACTCTGCTGGTCCATCTATCCGGGACAAACAGTCTCTCCGGTGGACAACGGTCAGGTCTATCCGCCTGAAACTCCTGCAGCACTCGTCGCAAATCTGGGGAGATGGCAGACAAAATCACCCCTTCTCTGAGGATACCAGCTGGCTCTGAATCACCAGGAGAGTCAGGCACAAAACTCCTAGAAAGAGCATCAGTCTTCACATTCTTCGAACCAGGCAGGTATGAGACCACGAAATCAAAACGAGAGAAAAACAACGACCAACGAGCCTGTCTAGGATTCAGCCGCTTGGCCGACTCGAGATAAATCAAATTCTTGTGATCAGTCAAGACCACCACACGATGCTTAGCTCCCTCGAGCCAATGTCGCCACTCCTCAAATGCCCACTTCATAGCCAACTCCCGATTACCAACATCATAATTCCGCTCGGCAGGCGAAAACTTTCTTGAAAAGAAAGCACATGGCTTCATCACAGAGCCATCAGAGCTTCTCTGCGACAAAACAGCCCCCGCTCCAATCTCAGAAGCATCAACCTCGACCTGGAAAGGAAGGGAGACGTCTGGCTGACATAAGACCGGAGCCGAAGAAAACCGGCGCTTCAGCTCCCGAAAGGCCTCCACAGCCGCAGGAGACCAATTAGTAACATCAGAACCCTTCTTGGTCAAATCCGTCAATGGCTTAACAACACCAGAAAAATTAGCGATGAAGCGACGGTAAAAATTAGCAAAACCCAAGAACTTCTGAAGACTCTTAACAGATGTAGGCTGAGTCCAGTCATGAATAGCCTGAACCTTGACTGGGTCCATCTCAATAGCAGAAGGAGAAAAAATGAAACCCAAAAAAGAGACCTTCTGGACTCCAAAAAGACATTTTGAGCCCTTCACAAATAAAGCATTGGCAAGCAGGACCTGAAACACCATCCTGACCTGCTTAACATGGGACTCCCAATCATCCGAAAAAAAACAGAATATCATCCAGATACACAATCATAAATTTATCCAGATATTCGTGGAAGATGTCGTGCATTAAGGACTGAAAGACAGAAGGAGCGTTAGAAAGTCCAAAAGGCATCACCAAGTACTCAAAATGGCCTTCGGGCGTATTAAATGCAGTTTTCCATTCATCACCCTGCTTAATACGCACAAGGTTATGCGCACCACGAAGATCTATCTTGGTGAACCAACTAGACCCCCTAATGCGAGCAAACAGATCAGATAACAATGGCAAAGGATACTGAAATTTGACCGTGATTTTGTTTAGAAGGCGATAATCAATACAAGGTCTCAAGGAACCATCCTTCTTAGCCACAAAAAAGAACCCCGCACCAAGAGGGGAGGAGGAGGGGCGAATAAGTCCTTTCTCCAAAGACTCCTTTATATAACTCCACATGGCAGCATGCTCTGGCACTGACAAATTGAAAAGTCGTCCCTTAGGAAACTTACTACCAGGAATCAAATTTATAGCACAATCACAATCCCTATGAGGAGGTAGAGAACTGAGTTTGGGCTCATCAAATACATCCTGGTAATCTGACAAAAACGCAGGGACCTCAGAAGGAGTGGATGAAGCAATTGACACCACAGGAGCGTCACCATGAATTCCCTGACAACCCCAACTTGACACAGACATTGCTTTCCAATCCAGGACTGGATTATGAGTCTGCAACCATGGCAGGCCCAACACGACAACATCATGCAAATTATGCAATACAAGAAAGCGAATCACCTCCTGATGAACAGGAGTCATGCACATGGTCACTTGTGTCCAGTACTGAGGTTTATTCGTAGCCAATGGTGTAGCATCAATTCCCCTTAGTGGAATAGGGAATTTTAAAGGGTCCAAAACAAAACCACAGCGCCTGGCAAATGACAAATCCATCAGACTCAGGGCAGCACCTGAATCCACAAAAGCCATAACCGGGTAAGATGACAGGGAACAAATCAGGGTAACAGACAAAATAAACTTAGGCTGTAAAGTACCGATGGTGACAGATTTATCAATCTTTTTTGTGCGCTTAGAGCATGCTGAGATAACATGAGCTGAGTCACCACAGTAAAAGCACAACCCATTTTGCCGTCTATAATTTTGCCGTTCACTTCTGGTCAGAATTCTATCACATTGCATAGACTCAGGTGTCTGTTCAGAAGACACGCCAAATGGTGCGCAGGTTTGCGCTCCCGCAAGCGCCGATCAATCTGAATGGCCAGAGTCATTGACTCATTCAGACCTGCAGGCGTAGGGAACCCCACCATGACATTCTTAATGGCTTCAGAAAGACCTTTTCTGAAATTTGCAGCCAGGGCACACTCATTCCATTGAGTAAGCACCGACCATTTCCGAAATTTCTGGCAGTACACCTCTGCATCATCTTGCCCCTGAGAGAGGGCCAACAACGCTTTTTCAGCCTGGTTCTCAAGATTAGGTTCCTCATAGAGCAATCCAAGGGCCAGAAAAAACGCATCCACACTGAGCAATGCAGGATCCCCTGGAGCCAATGCGAAAGCCCAATCTTGAGGATCGCCACGCAAGAAAGAAATAATAATCTTAACTTGCTGAACAGAATCCCCAGAGGAACGAGGTTTCAAAGAAAGAAACAATTTGCAATTGTTCTTAAAATTCAGGAACCTAGATCTATCTCCAGAAAACAACTCCGGAATAGGTATTCTAGGCTCTGACATAGGACTGTGCACAACAAAATCCTGAATACTTTGTACCCTTGCAGCAAGATGATCTACACTGGAGGCTAAATTCTGGATATCCATATCAGCAGCTGAACTCAGAGCCACACCAAGATTAAGAGGAGGAGAGAAGCCAGACACACAGCAGCTAGACACACGGCAGCAAAAAAAAATAAATAAAAAAATAAATAAATATCTCCAAGCTTCTTTTCTCCTGCTTCTGCCATGCAATTAACACTTTATAGGCCGGCTGTACTGTTATGATCCTAGTGGCAAGGATCGCAGGTCGGACTAGCTAAGTAACTGAACAGACTACTAGCTCTGGGGAAGTGGTAACTAGATTGACCGCAACCTGATCCTATCCGCAAACAACTATAGGCAGCCGTGGAACGTTACCTAAAAATCCTAGACGTCTCGTCACGGCCTGAGAAACTGACTATTCCTGGAGGGAAAGTAAGTCCTCACTTGCCTCAGTGGAATGACCCCAAAGATATAGAATAGCCCCCCACAAATATTAACGGTGAGTTAAGGGGAAAGCACAAACGCAGAGATGAAATCAGATTTAGCAAATGAGGCCCGCTAGTACTAGATAGCAGAAAATAGGAAGGAAACTGTGCGGTCAATAAAAAACCCTATTCAAAATATCCACGCAGAGATTGCTCGAGCCCCCCGCACCAACTAACGGTGCGGGGGAAGCAACTCCGTACCCCAGAGCTTACCAGCAAAAAGAAATCACATGTTAGCAAGCTGGACTAGACTCATCATACACAGAAATCATATTGCAGGCAGATGAGCAAAAAATAATCAAACAGAACTTAGCTTATCCTGAAGAGGCAGAAAACGAGATAATCAGGAGTAATCAGAATAGCACTGAATACATTGACAGCCGGCAACAAGTGGAAGTGAAGCAGAGCTAAATAGGAGCCTCCCTGGTGAATAACGAGGCAGCTGATCCAGCAGACCCGCAGGATAATAAACCAAACCACCAGGGGGAGCCAAAAAACCAAAGTCACACAATACCATCTGTGACCACAAGAGGGAGCCTGAAAACGGAGTTCACAACAGTGATGCCCTGCTCCCTGTGATGACATGCCAACTGTGATGACCTGCTAACTGTGATGCTTTGCTACCTGTGATCAGGGCTGCCACTAGGAATTTCAGGGCCCCATACTAGCAAAATTTTCGGGGCCCCCTTGAGACTCTGCCCAGGCTCCACCCCAGCTCTGCCTCCACCTTCGAACTGTTCACAGTCCCACCGCTATATCTTGGAAAAACTCCACTTCTCACCAATCACACATTAACAGTTCCCATCAACAGATCACACATATAGCCAGCAGCTTTTGTTTTGGCCAAAAGATTTTTCTAATCTGCCACCACGACAAGGTAGACTCTTTTATCCGGGCCCTACTCTACGCTAACCTATTAAAAATTTGTTAAAATATGCAATACAATTTAGGTATATTTTTATTTATTTTTCAATTTTTAAAATGACCAATAATATCACATCCAAAGGGACACTAGGGACAAATACCACTATACCATGACCAGACCACATATTACCACCACATAGTGACCTATAATACCACATGCAAGGAACAAATACTGCCACACCATGTCCAGATCACATATTACCACCACAATGACAGAATAGCACATACAAGGAACAAATACCGCCGCACTGTTGTGAATTTGCTTTTTGCTCCCTCTAGTGGTTACTAGTTTTTTGACTCTGGTTTTTCTGTCATTCCTTTTATCCGCACCTGGGTCGTTAGTTAGGGGTGTTGCTATATAAGCTCCCTAGACCTTCAGTTCAATGCCTGGCAACGTAGTTATCAGAGCTAGTCTGCTGTGCTCTTGTCTACTGATCCTGGTTCCAGTTATTTCAGCTAAGTCTGCCTTTTGCTTTTTGCTATTTGTTTTGGTTTTGTATTTTTGTCCAGCTTGTTCCAAATCTATATCCTGACCTTTGCTGGAAGCTCTAGGGGGCTGGTGTTCTCCCCCCGGACCGTTAGACGGTTCGGGGGTTCTTGAATTTCCAGTGTGGATTTTGATAGGGTTTTTGTTGACCATATAAGTTACCTTTCTTTATTCTGCTATCAGTAAGCGGGCCTCTCTGTGCTAAACCTGGTTCATTTCTGTGTTTGTCATTTCCTCTTACCTCACCGTTATTATTTGTGGGGGGCTTCTATCCAGCTTTGGGGTCCCCTTCTCTGGAGGCAAGAAAGGTCTTTTGTTTTCCTCTACTAGGGGTAGCTAGATTCTCCGGCTGGAGCGTGTCATCTAGAATCAACGTAGGAATGATCCCCGGCTACTTCTAGTGTTGGCGTTAGGAGTAGATATATGGTCAACCCAGTTACCACTGCCCTATGAGCTGGATTTTTGTATTCTGCAGACTTCCTCGTACCTCTGAGACCCTCGCCATTGGGGTCATAACAGTTTGCCAGGCCAGTATTAAATGTTTAATGCGTTGCAGAAGAGGGATTATAAGAAAGAAGATTCTGAGTTTTTTTTTTTTTTCTTTCTTCTTCCCCTTTACCTCAGAGTGGCTATGCTTGCTGCAGACATGAATGTCCAGACCTTGATTACAAGTGTGGACCAGCTGGCTACTCGTGTGCAGGGCATACAAGACTATGTTATCAGAAATCCTAGGTCAGAACCTAAAATACCGATTCCTGAACTGTTTTCCGGAGACAGGTTTAAGTTTAGGAATTTTGTGAATAATTGTAAATTGTTTTTGTCCCTGAGACCCTGTTCATCTGGAGACTCTGCTCAGCAAGTAAAAATAGTTATTTCGTTCTTACGGGGCGACCCTCAGGATTGGGCTTTTTCGCTGGCGCCAGGAGATCCGGCATTGGCTGATATTGATGCGTTTTTTCTGGCGCTCGGTTTACTTTATGAGGAACCCAATCTTGAGATTCAGGCAGAAAAGGCCTTGCTGGCTATGTCTCAGGGGCAGGACGAGGCTGAAGTGTATTGCCAAAAATTTCGGAAATGGTCCGTGCTGACACATTGGAACGAGTGTGCACTGGCCGCTAATTTTAGAAATGGCCTATCTGAAGCCATTAAGAATGTTATGGTGGGTTTTCCCATTCCCACAGGTCTCAATGATACTATGGCACTGGCTATTCAAATTGACCGGCGGTTGCGGGAGCGCAAAACCGCAAATTCCCTCATGGTGTTGTCTGAACAGACACCTAATTCGGTGCAATGTGATAGAAAAACCGCAAATTCCCTCATGGTGTTGTCTGAACAGACACCTGATTTAATGCAATGTGATAGAATCCTGACTAGAAATGAGCGTGAAAATTCTTTGTTTGTCAAGGGCTCAAAGTGTCTCTTTGGTGTACAGAAGGTTCCCTTTTTGGGGTTCATTTTTTCCCCTTCTGCTGTGGAGATGGACCCAGTCAAGGTCCGAGCTATTCTTGATTGGACTCAGCCCTCGTCGGTTAAGAGTCTTCAGAAGTTCTTGGGTTTCGCTAACTTCTACCGTCGTTTTATCGCTAATTTTTCTAGCATTGTGAAACCGTTGACGGATATGACCAAGAAGGGCTCCGATGTAGCTAACTGGGCTCCTGCTGCCGTGGAGGCTTTCCAGGAGTTGAAGCGCCGGTTTACTTCGGCGCCTGTTTTGTGCCAGCCCGATGTCTCACTTCCCTTTCAGGTTGAGGTGGATGCTTCAGAGATTGGAGCAGGGGCCGTTTTGTCGCAGAGAGGCCCTGGTTGCTCTGTTATGAAACCTTGTGCCTTTTTCTCCAGGAAGTTTTCGCCTGCCGAGCGAAATTATGATGTGGGCAATCGGGAGTTGTTGGCCATGAAATGGGCATTTGAGGAGTGGCGTCATTGGCTCGAGGGTGCTAAGCATCGTGTGGTGGTCTTGACTGATCACAAAAATCTGATGTATCTCGAGTCTGCTAAACGCCTTAATCCGAGACAGGCCCGCTGGTCATTGTTTTTCTCCCGCTTTGATTTTGTTGTCTCGTATTTACCAGGTTCAAAGAATGTGAAGGCCGATGCTCTTTCTAGGAGCTTTGTGCCTGATGCTCCTGGAGTCGCTGATCCTGTTGGTATTCTTAAAGATGGAGTTATCTTGTCAGCTATTTCTCCGGATCTGCGACGTGTGTTGCAGAGATTTCAGGCTGATAGGCCTGAGTCTTGTCCACCTGACAGACTGTTTGTCCCGGATAAATGGACCAGCAGAGTCATTTCCGAGGTTCATTCCTCGGTGTTGGCAGGTCACCCGGGAATTTTTGGCACCAGAGATCTGGTGGCCAGGTCCTTTTGGTGGCCTTCCTTGTCAAGGGATGTGCGGTCATTTGTGCAGTCCTGTGGGACTTGTGCTCGAGCTAAGCCTTGCTGTTCTCGTGCCAGCGGTTTGCTCTTGCCCTTGCCTGTCCCGAAGAGACCTTGGACACATATCTCCATGGATTTCATTTCTGATCTTCCGCTATCTCAGGGCATGTCCGTTATCTGGGTGATATGTGATCGCTTCTCCAAGATGGTCCATTTGGTTCCTATGCCTAAGCTGCCTTCCTCTTCCGATCTGGTTCCTGTGTTTTTCCAGAACGTGGTTCGTTTGCACGGCATCCCTGAGAATATTGTGTCAGACAGAGGATCCCAGTTCGTTTCTAGGTTCTGGCGATCCTTTTGTAGTAGGATGGGCATTGATTTGTCGTTTTCGTCTGCTTTCCATCCTCAGACTAATGGACAGACGGAGCGAACCAATCAGACTTTGGAGGCTTATTTGAGGTGTTTTGTCTCTGCTGATCAGGACGATTGGGTGACATTCTTGCCGTTGGCTGAGTTTGCCCTTAATAATCGGGCTAGTTCCGCCACCTTGGTTTCGCCTTTTTTCTGCAACTCTGGTTTCCATCCTCGCTTTTCTTCGGGTCATGTGGAGCCTTCTGACTGTCCTGGGGTGGATTCTGTGGTAGATAGGTTGCAGCGGATCTGGAATCATGTGGTGGACAACTTGAAGTTGTCACAGGAGAGGGCTCAGCGCTTTGCCAACCGCCGCCGCGGTGTGGGTCCCCGACTACGCGTTGGGGATTTGGTATGGCTTTCTTCCCGCTTTGTTCCTATGAAGGTCTCCTCTCCCAAATTTAAACCTCGTTTTATTGGGCCTTACAAGATATTGGAAATCCTTAATCCTGTATCTTTTCGTCTGGATCTTCCTGTGTCGTTTGCTATTCACAATGTATTTCATAGGTCCTTGTTGCGGCGGTACATTGTGCCTGTAGTTCCTTCTGCTGAGCCTCCTGCTCCGGTGTTGGTTGAGGGCGAGTTGGAGTACGTGGTGGAGAAGATCTTGGATTCTCGCCTCTCCAGGCGGAGGCTTCAGTACCTGGTCAAGTGGAAGGGCTATGGTCAGGAGGATAATTCCTGGGTGGTCGCCTCTGATGTTCATGCGGCCGATTTAGTTCGTGCCTTTCATGCCGCTCATCCTGATCGCCCTGGTGGTCGTGGTGAGGGTTCGGTGACCCCTCACTAAGGGGGGGGTACTGTTGTGAATTTGCTTTTTGCTCCCTCTAGTGGTTACTAGTTTTTTGACTCTGGTTTTTCTGTCATTCCTTTTATCCGCACCTGGGTCGTTAGTTAGGGGTGTTGCTATATAAGCTCCCTAGACCTTCAGTTCAATGCCTGGCAACGTAGTTATCAGAGCTAGTCTGCTGTGCTCTTGTCTACTGATCCTGGTTCCAGTTATTTCAGCTAAGTCTGCCTTTTGCTTTTTGCTATTTGTTTTGGTTTTGTATTTTTGTCCAGCTTGTTCCAAATCTATATCCTGACCTTTGCTGGAAGCTCTAGGGGGCTGGTGTTCTCCCCCCGGACCGTTAGACGGTTCGGGGGTTCTTGAATTTCCAGTGTGGATTTTGATAGGGTTTTTGTTGACCATATAAGTTACCTTTCTTTATTCTGCTATCAGTAAGCGGGCCTCTCTGTGCTAAACCTGGTTCATTTCTGTGTTTGTCATTTCCTCTTACCTCACCGTTATTATTTGTGGGGGGCTTCTATCCAGCTTTGGGGTCCCCTTCTCTGGAGGCAAGAAAGGTCTTTTGTTTTCCTCTACTAGGGGTAGCTAGATTCTCCGGCTGGAGCGTGTCATCTAGAATCAACGTAGGAATGATCCCCGGCTACTTCTAGTGTTGGCGTTAGGAGTAGATATATGGTCAACCCAGTTACCACTGCCCTATGAGCTGGATTTTTGTATTCTGCAGACTTCCTCGTACCTCTGAGACCCTCGCCATTGGGGTCATAACACGCACCATGTCAAGATCACATATTACCAGCACATGGTGACCAATAATACCACATACAGGGAACAAATACCGCCACACCATGACCAGACCACATATTACCACCACAGTGACCAAATAATCGCACATACAAGGGACAAATACTGCCACAGCATTGCCAGACAACATATTAACATATTACCACTACATAGTGACTAAATACTGCAATACTGATCATTAATAAAAAAAAAACCACAATATTATCACCATAAGTGCCATTATACACAGGAGATCTGTACTTAGTATGCAGTGTCTGACTCACCAGTGACGTCTTTAGGTGAAGTCCTTCAGCCTTGCTTTCCATCTTCATTCAGCACAGATTGCCATCACGCCATCATAGTTATCTAGAGCTCCGCTTGAAGAACACATTGCTTAATTTTTTCCCGACTTCTACACTATACCAGATGAAGAAAAAAAGGCAAAATAGTGTCACTCTGCACAGTAACAGGACCACCCCTCATTTAAAACAGTATCCTCAAAAAATTAAATAAATACAGTACAGACCAAAAGTTTGGACACACCTTCTCATTTACAGATTTTTCTGTATTTTCATGACTATGAAAATTGAACATTCACACTGAAGGCATCAACAAAAAAGTGTGAAACAACTGAAATTATGTCTTATATTCTAGGTTTTTCAAAGTAGCCACCTTTTGCTTTGATGACTGCTTTGCACACTCTTGGCATTCTCTTGATGAGCTTCAAGAGGTACATGAAAACCAAAAAATAGAGCGCACTACCAATATAGGTAATAATAAAATATCCCAACGGGGTGCAACCAAGCAGCCAAGCATGAGAAATACACAAAGAAAAGACGCTGCTCCAAAGGATGCACACCACAGAAAATAGAACAGGAATATGTATATGTATAAAACAAGGGATTTTTATTGACACATAGCAACTTCAATACACATAAAACATAATTAAAAACAATACAAAATACAATTGGCACATGAAGTTGCTATGTGTCAATAAAAATCCCTTGTTTTATACATATACATATTCTTGTTCTATTTTCTGTGGTGTGCATCCTTTGGAGCAGCGTCTTTTCTTTGAGCTTCAAGAGGTAGTCACCGGGAATGGTTTTCACCACAGGTGTGCCCTGTCAGGTTTAATAAGTGGGATTTCTTGCCTTATAAATGGTGTTGGGACCATCAGCTGTGTTGTGCAGAAGTCTGGTGGATACACAGCTGATAGTCCTACTGAATAGACTGTTAGAATTTGTATTATAGGAAGAAAAAAGCAGCTAAGTAAAGAAAAACGAGTGACCATCATTACTTTAAGAAATGAAGGTCAGTCAGTCCGAAAAATTGGGAAAACTTTGAAAGTGTCCCCAAGTGCAGTGGCAAAAACCATCAAGCGCTACAAAGAAACTGGCTCACATGAGGCCCGCCCCAGGAAAGGAAGACCAAGAGTCACCTCTGCTTCTGAGAATAAGTTTATCCGAGTCACCAGCAGCTCAGATTATAGACCAGGTCAATGCCACACAGAGTTCCAGCAGCAGACACATCTCTACAACAACTGTTACTGTTAAGAGGAGACTTTGTGCAGCAGGCCTTCATGGTAAAACAGCTGCTAGGAAACCACTGCTAAGGACAGGCAACAAGCAGAAGAGACTTGTTTGGGCTAAATATCACAAGGAATGGACATTAGACCAGTGGAAATCTGTGCTTTGGTCTGATGAGTCCAAATTTGAGATCTTTGGTTCCAACCACCGTGTCTTTGTGCGACGCAGAAAAGGTGAATGGATGGACTCTACATGCCTGGTTCCCACCGTGAAGCATGGAGGAGGAGGTGTGATGGTGTGGGGATGCTTTGCTGGTGACACTGTTGGGGATTTATTCAAAATTGAAGGCATACTGAACCAGCATAGATACCACAGCATCTTGCAGTGGCATGCTATTCCATCCAGTTTGCGTTTAGTTGGACCATCATTTATTTTTCAACAGGACAATGACCCAAAACACACCTCCAGGCTGTGTAAGGGCTATTTGACCAAGAAGGAAAGTGATGGGGTGCAACGCCAGATGACCTGGCCTCCATTGTCACCAGACCTGAACCCAATCGAGATGGTTTGGGGTGAGCTGGACCACAGAATGAAGGCAAAAGGGCCAACAAGTGCTAAGCATCTCTGGGAACTCTTTCAAGAGAGAGAGAAGCTCATCAAGAGAATGCCAAGAGTGTGCAAAGCAGTCATCAAAGCAAAAGGTGGCTACTTTGAAGAACCTAGAATATAAGACATAATTTCAGTTGTTGCACACTTTTTTGTTAAGTGTATAATTCCACGTGTTAATTCATAGTTTTGATGCCTTCAGTGTGAATGTACAATTTTCATAGTCATGATAATAAAGAAAAATCTTTAAATGAGAAGGTGTGTCCAAACTTTTGGTCTGTACTGTACATCACTGCAGTAATAATATCCCTTAATTAGCCCCTTTGATAATAATATTCCCCATCCTGGCCCCGTGTATCTCATTCCAGGCTCCAGCCATATGTTCTCCCATTCTGCCCTCATGAGTATCCATTCTGCCCCCATATGATCTCCCCATCCTGCCCCATCTGTCCTATGATCCTGCCGCCCCATCTGTCCCATGATCCTGCTGCCCCATCTGTCTTCATCGTATCCATCCTACCCCGTGATCCTGCACCATGTGTCTCTATCCTGCACCATAATCCTGCGCCATATTCCTGCCCCATTTGTCTCCATCTTGCCCCGTGTCTCCCAGCCTGCCCCCGTGTCTCACATCCTGCCCCCGTCTCACATTCTGCCCCATCTCACATCTTGCCCCATCTCACATTCTGCCCCCGTGTCTCACATCCTGCCCCCGTGTCTCACATTCTGCCCCCGTGTCTCACATTCTGCCCCGTGTCTCACATTCTGCCCCGTGTCACACATTCTGCCCCATGTGTCTCACATCCTGCCCCGTCTCACACATTCTGCCCCGTGTCACACATTCTGCCCCGTCACACATTCTGCCGTGTCTCACATCCTGCCCAGTGTCACACATTCTGCCCTGTGTCACACATTCTGCCCCATGTGTCTCACATCCTGCCCCGTGTTACATATTCTGCCCCAGTGTTGTTTTCATTCCTGCCCCGTGTTCTTTTCATTCCTGCCCCGTGTTCTTTTCATTCCTGCCCCCTATGTTCTTTTCATTCCTGCCTCCAGTGTTCTTTTCATTCCTGCCCCCGTGTTGTTTTCATTCGATTGGCTGGCGGTATTAACTATTGCCTTGCACGGGCCCGCAAAGGCAATAGAGGACGCAGGTTCAGTGTACCGTCAGAAGCCTGCTGCTGGGGCCCGGGGTTGATGGGCAGATGAGACAGGGCCCGATGCGGGCCCCCTCTGCCCACCAGGCCCCATACGCTAGTCAGGGCATCAATGCCCTGATGGCGGCCCTGCCTGTAATGCGTTGCTGTTATCCCCGGCTCCCCGAAATACCCTGCTCCCTGTGATCCCGTTCCCTTTTATGACCTGCTCCATGCGATGCCCTGCTCTATGTAATGCCCTGCTCCCTGTGATGCCCTATTCCCTGTGATACCCTGCTCCCTGTGATGCCCTGCTCCCTGTGATCCCTTTCTGCCTGCGATGACCTGCTCCCTGTGATGCTTTGCTCCCTGTGATGCACTGCCCTCTGTGATCCCCTGCCCCGTGATCCCCTTCCCCCTGTAATCCCCTACTCCCTATAATCCCCTGCAATCCCCTGCTCTCTGCGATCCCCTGCTCCCTGCAATGCCCTGCTCCCCGTGATGACCTGCTTCCGTGATGACCTGCTCCCTGTGATGACCTGCTCCCTGTGATCCTCTGCTCCCTGAGATCCCTGCAATGCTCTGCTCCCCGCGATGACCTGTTAGCCGTGATGACCTGCTCCGTTATACCCTGCTCCCTGTGATCCCTTGCCAACTGCGATTCCCTTCTCCCTGTGATGCCCTGCTCCCTTTAATGCCCTGCTCCCTGCGATCTCCTGCCCCCTGAGATCCCCTGCTCCTGTGATCTCCTTCTCCCTGTGATCCCCTGCTCCGTTATGCCCTGCTCCCGCTGATGACCTGCTCCCGCTGATGACCTGCTCCCTGTGATGACCTGCTCCCTGTGATCCCCTGCTTCCTGTGAAGACCTGCTCCCTGTGATCCCCTGCTCCCTGTGATGACCTGATCCCTGTGATCCCCTTCCCCCTGTAAAGCCCTGCGCCCTATGATGCTTTACTGCCTGTGATGCCCGCTCCCTTTGATGCTCTGCCCCCTGTGATGGCCTTCTTGTGATGCCCTGCTGCTGCTTTCCTCCCTGTGATGCCCTGCTCCCTGTGATCCCGTTTCAAGTGATCTCCTGCTTCCTCTGATAACCTACTTCGTGATGCCTTGCTCCCTGTGATCACCTGCTATCCATAACTAGCTCCCCATGATGCCCTGCTCCTTGTGAAGCTATGCTCCTTGTGATACCCAGCTTCCTGTAATCCCTTTGCTCTATGATTCCCTTCTCCGTGTGATGCCCTGCTCCTTGTGATGCTTTGCCCCGTGATACGCTGCTCCCTGTGATGTCCTGCTCCTTGTGATGCCCTGCTCCCTGTGATGCCCTTCTCCCTGAGATGATCTGCTCCATGATGCCCTGCTTCCTGTGATGACCTCCGTGATCCCCTGCTCTCTGTGATGACCCGCTTCCTGTGATGACCGCTCCCTGTGATCCCCCGCTCCCTTTAATGACCCGCTCCCTGTGATTCGCCGCTCCTTGTGATCGCTCGCTACCTGTGATGACTTGCTCCCTGTGATAACCTGCTCCCTGTGATCCCCCGCTCCCCCTGATCCCGTTCCCTGTAGTGAACCGCTCCCTGTGATGACCCACTCCCTGTGATCCCCCACTTCCTGTAATGACCTGCTCCCTGTAATGACCTGCTCCTTGTGATCACCCAATCCCTGATGCCCTGCTCCCTGTGATCCCCGCTCCCTGTGATGCCCTGCTCCTTGGAAGCTTTGCTACCTGTGATACCCAGCTGCCTGTGATCCCCAGCTCCCTGTGATGACCTGCTCCCTGTGATGCCCGCTCCCTGTGATCCCCTGCTCACTGTGATGCCCTGCTCCCTGTGATCCCCAGCTCCATGTGATGCCCTGCTCCCTGTGATGCCCGCTCCCTGTGGTCCCCTGCTCACTGCGATGCCCTGCTCCCTGTGATGCCCCGCTCCCTGTGATGCCCTGCTCCCTGTTATCCCATGCTCCCTGTGATCCCCTGCTCACTGTGATCCCGTTCCCTGTGATGCCCTGCTCCCTGTGATCCCCTGCTCACTGCGATGCCCTGCTCCCTTTGATGCCCTGCTCCATGTGATGCCCCACTCCCTGTGATGCCCTGCTCCCTGTGATGACCTGCTCTGTGATCCCCTGCACCCTGTGATGCCCTGCTCCCTGTGATGACCTGCTCACTGTGATCCCGTTCCCTGTGATGCCCTGCTCCCTGTGATCCCCTGCTCACTGTGATGCCCTCCTCCCTGTGATGCCCCGCTCCCTGTGATGCCCTGCTCCCTGTTATCCCATGCTCCCTGTGATCCCCTGCTCACTGTGATGCTTCACTCCCTGTGATGACCTGCTCCCTGTGATCCCCCACTCCCTGTGATCCCCTGCTCACTGTGATGCCCCGCTCCTTGTTATCCCCTGCTCACTGTGATGCTCTGCTCCCTGGGATGACCAGCTCACTGTGATCCCATTCCCTGTGATGCCCTGCTCCCTGTGATCTCCCGCTCCCTGTGATGCCCCGCTCCCTGTGATGCCCCGCTCCCTGTGATGACCTGCTCACTGTGATGCCCTGCTCCCTGTGATGACCTGCTCCCTGTGATCCCCTGCTCCCTTTGATGCCCTGCTCTCTGTGATGCCCTGTTCCCTGTGACGCCCGCTCCCTGTGATCCCCTGCTCACTGTGATGCCCCGCTCCCTCGGATAACTGGCTCCCTGTGATGCCCTGCTCACTGTGATGCCCTGCTCCCTGTGATGCCCCGCTCCCTGTGATGCCCCGCTCCCTGTGATCCCCTGCTCCCTGTGATCCCCTGCTCCCTGTGATGCCCCGCTCCCTGTGATGCCCCGCTCCCTGTGATCCCCTGCTCCCTGTGATGCTCCGCTCCCTGTGATCCCCTGCTCCCTGTGATGCCCCGCTCCCTGTGATCCCCTGCTCCCTGTGATGCCCCGCTCCCTGTGATCCCCTGCTCCCTGTGATCCCCTGCTCCGTGATCCCCTGCTCCGTGTGATCCCATGTGATGACTTGCTCCCTGTGATCCCCTGCTCCCTGTGATGCCCTGCTCCCTGTGATGCCCCGCACCTTGATCCCCTGCTCCCTGTGATCCCGTTCCCTGTGATGCCCCGCTCCCTATGATCCCCCGCTCCCTGTGATCCCCCGCTCCCTGTGATCGCCCGCTCCCTGTGATCCCCCGCTCCCTGTGATCCCCCGCTCTCTGTGATCCCCCGCTCTCTGTGATGACCTGCTCCGCGGCTTATGCTGCCTGCGCCCAGGTCTGTGACAGTGGAGCGCTGTCTGGGAAGCATTGCAGCACGCATGCGCCTTCCCCTCCGTCCGCTGTCAGCAGTGTGATGAAGCTGGCTCGCATGTTCAGTACTGGAGCATGTCGCTGCGGCCGCTGCGTGCTAGGTGGCGCTGCTGCTCACTATTGACATCCCGCTTCCCTTCCCCCTCCCTCTGTGCTTATTCTGTCTTTCTTGTGACAGGTTAGCTGCAGGCTTCTGCTCGTTTGCCTTCGCGAGGCTGGATCAGCTGAATTTCTCCCCTAATATATGGCTTCTCGTTAAATTGTCATTGGGAGCCGGGCGAGAAGGCAAGGATCTCTCTTTTCCCAGGCATAGCAATGGCTAGTGGCGTATTCCAGCAGTGACAGGCGGATGATGGTTTGTGAAGCCAATCACGACATCTGGGCGAAGCATCGTGACAATGGGAGCGCAGGATTGCTAGGTGGGATACAGACCTGTGCAGATTCCGCATCCCCAGCCAGCTGCCAATAGACAAAGCCTACAGGAATCCATGTCTGCCTCCATTCATGGCATCGCTGCAGTTGTGTCCCCCTCTGGATTCATGATGCTTTTTCTTCCGTCCTGATTTCCTTTTTATCACTGTCATCGGAGGAAAAAAAAAGAAGAGAGCGGCCCTGAGCAGCAGCAGCAACCTGGTGATCGCAGCAGCCCGGGGATCGCAGCAGCCCGGGGATCGCACTGCTTCCCCTGCAGCCCGGGGATCGCACTGCCTCCTCTGCAGCCCGGGGATCGCACTGCCTCCTCTGCAGCCCGGGGATCGCACTGCCTCCTCTGCAGCCCGGGGATCGCACTGCCTCCTCTGCAGCCCGGGGATCGCACTGCCTCCTCTGCAGCCCGGGGATCGCACTGCCTCCTCTGCAGCCCGGGGATCGCACTGCCTCCTCTGCAGCCCGGGGATCGCACTGCCTCCTCTGCAGCCCGGGGATCGCACTGCTTCCTCTGCAGCCATAGCAGCTGCCGCTCCTGCCTGCGGCTATCGTTGTGGCTTCCATCACCCCCGCCCTGGTGGATGAATGGCTGGGCATGATCGAGCCCTTGGCATCCTTTCCTAAGCTGCAATGCTTCCCCACAAGGTAATGACATCACCCACCTTCCCCACTGACATCTTCCCTTCTGCCTGTCAGTCATTGATGAGGCAGTACACCACTGCTCTGCACCTCTGGCCCCTGTGTATGTGTGAGGTTACTAGCCCAGGTTGGCTGGCTGATGGTCCAGCAGGCAGGTTTAGCAGTCATTTGCTATTCTTTGTCTGCCTTGTGTTACTATAGAGCTTGTTGTCATCATCACACCTCCCACTTTTTATCTGCACTGTAGTGATAAAGAATGTGGGAGGGCAGAGCTGCTCAGCAGCCAATGTTACACCGAATTATGGCCGGGGACAGGGTTTATTAGGAAAATCAATCGCTTCCTGTTTAGTTCACAGATTGTTAAATATTGGGGAGAGATGTGGGATCTGATGGATGCTGCTTGCACCTGTCCGGGGTGTCCATAGATGGCACGCAGATGGATGCCCATGGAAAAGGCTAGGCACCGCCAACATCCAGCCAATAGCCCACAGTTTGGCTTCGAAATTGTGACAATTTTCCATAAGATCAGACTTTGCATCACCTGAAGAAATGCCTTGTATCAAAATATCTTGGCCATGATGTAGCGGCATGTCCACCCTCTCACCCCCACCTTCGTTATCTAGGCCGCTGCCAATTTAAAAAATAACAGCCAAAAATATATAAATATACATATCAAATATTTGTATTTTTATTGTTTTTTATAATATTAATATAACATATTATTATTTATTATGTATATATATATATATATATATATATATATATGTATATATATATATATATATATATATATATATATACTCATATGTTATATTAATATAAAAAAAAAACACAAGTGTTTTATATGTATATTTATTTATTTTAGCTGTTATTTTTCTTTGGTTTTACATTACTACTAATATTACAAACTCGGGGACAAGATCCAAAGTAATCAATGTTCAAAACACTTAAGATGTTCGATTCAGTTTGTAAGATGAGAAGGATAAAAAAGGGGGGATGCATATCACAAGGCAAGGGGTAAGAAAGGAGAGGAGGATTGGGGCAAGAGGGATCAGGATGGAGATGTGCTCCTCTAAAATGTGCCTGTAGATCTATAATCTTAAAAGTTGCCTACAGAATACATTCTTAGAAATGGACAATCTTCTCGTCTTAAGCATAGCAACAAAACCTAGTGTTCTTTCATGCATCATCATGCACGGTGTATACTGTTGCTATCCATCTTGGGTGAAGGTAGTCTCCAGGTCTACACACAGGGAAGATGATCTGAATGACTGTGCTGAAAGATTTGGAAAGCCACCTTTGGCCATACTGACTGATACCTGTAGTGCTTCCACTGTCATTATTTCTGCCTCTGTAAATCTATGTTCACATGGACTTTAGGTGTAGAAATTCAAGAGAATCTGCAGCAGAAATCTGATGCCAGTCCTGGGATTTCTGCCTTGGATTTTGCAGGCTGATATGTAGCGAGTTAACTCTTGGGTTTGTTTCATTCAAGTGACAGTAAACTTTTTAACATTTCTCCAAGTGACAATTGAATGGATTTTACATCCGTGGCAGAAAAATCCAGTGCTATACGAAGTGCAATGCAGGTTTCTTATTGAGAATAGTTTGTGAGAGGATTTAATGCAGATTTAGTCCCGATGCAAAATAAAAATAAAAATTACGGGAAAAAAAATTACCCATTGACCATACCATAATGGAGAAAATACAGCAAAATCAACTTGCAGTTTTTTGGGCCACCATCAGAACTGAATTCAAAATGAATGAGAAATGTATATATATAAAAATCCTTTATACTACCACTATATTTCAGGCTGAGAGTATGTTCACATCAAGTTTCGGCCACACGTTTATGGCTCTATTATTTTACAGACAGTCCATGAAAAATGGACAGTACAATGCCGAAAAAAGACACAGTGTTAGCATCACTTTAAAGTTTCCTATTGATTTTACTTGGAAAATTCACAGGTGTTTTTTTTTCCCACGTTTTTTTTTCAGTCTCAAAAAAGCTGTAACATGTCAATTCTGGAGGCGTTTCAGCAAATACAAAAATAGCCCTAAATTTTGCTAAGTGACTGAATTACAAGCAGAAAAAAACATGATATTCACAAAAAACACACACGTAAAAATCTGTACTTCATAAACTTGGCAGAAAAATCTATGCAATAAAACTCAGTGTGAGAATACTACTTAGAGAATTTTGATGTTTCTTTCTGGCTAAAAACTCCTCAAAACTAATGCTTAAAAAAAATAAATATATATATATATATATATATATATATATATAGTGCTGGGTTATTAGACATGCAGGTGCTTCTCACAAAGTTAGAATATCATCAAAAAGTTAATTTATTTCAGTTCTTCAATACAAAAAGTGAAACTCATATATTATATAGAGTCATTACAAACAGAGTGATCTATTTCAAGTGTTTATTTCTGTTAATGTCGATGATTATGGCTTACTGCCAATGAAAACCCAAAAGTCCTTATCTCAGTAAATTAGAATAGTTTTTAACACCAGCTGGAAAAATGATTTTAAAATCTAAAATGTTGGCCTACTGAAATGTATGTTCAGTAAACGCACTCAATACTTGGTCGGGGCTCCTTTTGCATCAATTACTGCATCAATGCGGCTTGGCATAGAGGCGATCAGCCTGTGGCACTGCTGAGGTGTTATGGAAGCCCAGGTTGCTTTGATAGCAGCCTTCAGCTCATCTGCATTGTTGGGTTTGGTGTCTCCCATCTTCCTCGATAATACCCCATAGGGTTAAGGTCAGGTGAGTTTGTTGGCCAATCAAGCACAGTGATACTGTTGTTTGTAAACCAGGTATTGGTACTTTTGGCAGTGTGAACAAGTGTGAAGTGCTCTAAAATTTCCTGGTAATAATAATAATCTATTTATATAGCGCCAACATATTCCGCAGCGCTTTACAGTTTTTCACACATTATGATCGCTGTCTCCAATGGGGCTCATAATCTAAATTCCCTATCAGTATGTCTTTGGAAGACGGCTGCGCTGACTTTGATCTTGATAAAACACAGTGGACCTACACCAGCAGATGACATGGCTTCCCAAACCATCACTGGTTGTGGAAACTTCACACTAGACCTCAAGCAGCTTGGATTGTGTGCCTCTCCACTCTTCCTCCAGACCCTAGGACCTTGATTTCCAAATGAAATGCAAAATTTACTTTCATCTGAAAACACCACCTTGGACCACTGAGCAACAGTCCAGTTCTATTTCTCCTTCCCTGCATGTGTTGTGACTGTCTAAGGTCTGTCCCACACGTCTAGATAATTCCGGTACCGGAAAAATCGGTACCGGAGTTATCCGTGTCCGTGTGTCCGTGAGCTCACGTGGCACATCAGTGTAGCACATGTACGGCAGCCATGTGCCGCCCGTGTGCCGCCTGGGTACCACACGGACCGTGCAGGAGACAGAGCTAGAGATAAGCGCTGTCCCCTGCATCTGGTGCTGAAGCCGCCATTCATATCTTCTCTCCAGCAGCGTTCGCTGGAAAGAAGATATGAAAAATCCTTTTTGGTTTTTTTTGTGTTTAAAATAAAGATCCCGGTCCCCACCCCCCTCCCACCCCCTGTGCGCCCGCCTGCTGTTAATAAAATACCCGGCTCCCTCGAAGCGTCCTCTCCGCGCCGCAGCTTCTCCAGTATGAGCGGTCATGTGGTGCCGCCTATTACAGTCATGAATATTCAGCTCCACCTCCCATAGGTGTAAGTAAACTGCAGGTGTAAGTAAACAGTAATTTACTATAGTTTCTACCCAGCTGGCAACTTTGCCTGGTTGGTCCTTTATGATTATGAGGAGAAATTTTGAGACTATTGGCAACATTAGTTGCGGTGGTGTAGGAATTTACTATTGGCTTTTATATCCTGTTTTTTTGCCCTCAGCATAAGTATATGTGGTGGTACACAAACGTTAGGAAAGAGATGTAGAAACAGTCCTTAATCAGCCTGATATTTAAATAGTATATACTGTAATTACGGCATGATATTCTGGAACCTGTGAGATTAGTATACCAATAGTCCCTCACATTTGAGGTATTCTGTTTATGACTATGATGGAATGTAGTCCTTTTTAATAATAATTATTTAATAAAATTATGATTTTATTAAGGCTAAGCGAGTTTGTGCTTTTTCTGTTTCACTGCTCATAATGAGCAGTAGGTGATACAGACGGATTTGTAATATATAGTTATGGTCATAGTTTTGAGACTGACACAGATTTTGGTTTTCACAAAGTTTGCTGCTTCACTATTTATAATGACAATTTGCATTATCTATATATTGTTAGGAGGAGTAATCAGATGAATTACAAAAAAAAATTGTGAATACAAATAAAAAAATACCGTAAATTAATCACAAAAACCCACTTCCACTGTTTTTTAACCCTTTCACAAAACGAACTGCTTACATCATTGTAGAGAGCTTGTCATTAGCGCAGGAACAAGTGTTAACGATGGCATGGCATCTGATATCTCTGTCACGCTAAATGAATTATAAGAGCAGACTGGTTGCTCTAAAAGGGGACTAATGTTGGAAATCATTGTCTTACTTTGTATCAATAGGACTTTACAGGTAAGGACATTGCTGCTTGTAAAATTGCCCCTGAGTCCGATCTATAATATAAGATCTTTAAGAACTTCAAAGAAAGAGATTGAATTGAGGTGTAATTGCTGTGAAGAAAGCTACATGGCAAGCAAGACAGTCAAGCAAGTACCCGGTCTATTTCCTAGAGATGTTACGAGATTGGTTCATCACTATTAGGAATGGCAGAAGGCATGTGTCATTGCTTCTGCAGGCACAGTGAGGTGAAGCATTTTGCAGGCTGGCCTGGTTTCAAGAAGGACAGCAAAGAAGTCACTTCTTTTTAAGAAAAACATCAAGGAGAGAGTGACATTGTGCTTTGAAAGGAATCTGTCAGCAGACTGTTGTTATGTAATCTGAAGACAGCATGATATAGAGGCTGAAACACTGAATTCAGGGATGTGTCACTTGTCAAAGTGCGTACTGCTGTTCACTAACCGTGAAGGATTTATTATTAAGAGATTAACATTGCTGAACTACAATAGTTCAGCGCCCCCTCTTGTGATAAGCATCTCACTGTGTATGAACTTTGTACATGGAGAGCCTGGTGTGGGCGGAGTCAGCTTTCTCAGCTCTGCTTCATTCTAAACCTAAAAGTTCTGATTGTGTTAGAACTGTTGCACCCAGTAATCTAAGTGATGCATCATTGGATTCAGCATCTTTTTGCCTACATTATGCTGCTCTCAGATGAGGTAGCAAAAACCTGCTGACAGATTCCCTTTAAGTGCAGGTAATGGACTGCAGAGGATTGTGGTAAAGTTTTTTTCTCAGATGAAGCCCCATTGAGACTGTTTGGGAAATCTGGAAGATTGATTGTCCAGAGAAGAAACGGTGAACACTGCCATGAACAAAGAATGATATCTAACCATTTTCCATAGACAACTTCTCCCAAATGGTGATGAACAATTCTTTTACCTGCATGATGGAGAACCATGTCACAAGGCAAAAGTGATAAGTGAGTGGATCTGAGAACAAAACACTAACATTTTGGGTTAATGGCCAGGAAACTCCCCAGATCTCAATCTTATTGAGAACCTGTGGTCAAGTTTCAAAAAGCAGCCGGATAAACAAAAACATAAAATTGTGATAAACAACAAGCATTGATTAGGCAAGAATAGGTTGTCATCAGTGAGGCTATGTGCACACGTCAGGATTTCTGGCAGAAATTTTCCTGACAAAAACCGGACATTTCTGCCAGAAATACGCATGCATTTTTACCGCGATTTTACCGCGTTTTTACCGCGTTTTTGACAAGTTTTTTGTGCGTTTTTTGTGCGTTTTTTCCAAATGCACAGAATTGTGGGAAAAACGCGGAAAATCCGCAAAATTAATGAACATGCTGCTTTTTTTACCGCGATGTGTTTTTTTCGCGGAAAAAAGCGTACCATGTGCACAAAACATGCAGAATGCATTCTAAATGATAGGATGCATAATGTATGCGTTTTGAATGAGTTTTTATAGTGTTTTTATCGCAAAAAAACATGAAAAAAACGAAAAAAAACCTGAACGTGTGCACATAGCCTGAGGGTTTGGCCCAGAAGATGACACCCAACATGTCAGGGGAAGGACAGATGTCTTGCAAAATAGGGGACAACACTGTAAATAATGAGATTTTACATAAAACTTGTCAATAATGGTGTAAAAACGTATGAAATGCTTATAATTGTCCTTCAGTAACCATAGAAACATTTGACTACAAGATCTAAAAATAACAAAGAAGCAAACTTTGGGAAAACCAAAATTTGTGTCAGTCTCAAACTTTTTGCCAATTAGTCTAAGGCCTCGTTCACATTTGCGTATAAAAAATAATGCTCTGATGTTGCCCCTGAAAAGTTGGACGAGTGTCATGCGAGTACAAAGCGATTTTTCTCACTTAGCATTCGTATGACATGCAGTGTTTTTAACATCGTTTTTTACAATAAATTGATAGAATGTATAGATATCCTGCAGATATATAATGTCACAAGCCCTCTACATAAAATAAACTTGCACTCTTTAGTGCATTTCATGTGGCAGTAAAGGGTGTGTAGCCTTGTTTAACCTATTAAATAAAAAAACAATGTGGGGTTCCCCCATTTTTGATAACCAGCTAAAGTAAAGCAGACAGCTGGTTGTTTATATTATCAGGTTGGGAAAGTCCCTGGTTACTGGGCCCTTCCCAGCCTAAATATACCAGCCCTCAGCTGCCCCAGAATTAGAGCCTTTGAACCTTCAGATATTGCAAGTACGTCTACTAGATTTTGAAGGAAGCAGTGACCACTGGGCGACAAGAGACTACTGAGAACATACTCTGAGGCAGCGACAGTGACTGGATATGCTATGAATTTTTTGTTGGTTATTGGTGCTGCTCCAGACAGATCAGAATATTGTTTCATTTTAAGAAATCTGTAGGAGCGCTCACAAATGCTTTTTCAAGAGCGCTTCCATGGAGTACCAAGCACGGTAACTTGGTACTCAGTGAATACTCATTCTGTAGGCCTACAATAAAGAGAATTGTGAAGTACACTAGGTCCTGTGTGTGCCCCATGGCAATAAATGTACATCTGACCCCAAGAAACCATGTACTAGTATTGCCACAAAATATTACCCAGCCTAAGTCCTTATTTGATTTATATGACCTGACAACAGATCAGCGCATGCTGTGAGGATGTAGCTCCAGAAGCATTACTACCAAAAACAAATTTGACCACTGAAGTAGAAAATACAGGATGGGAGCAGCATCAAGCCGCATACCGGACCTCAAAAAGAATTCCTGATCCCAGAATTAATTTAGACCACAGGCCCCTAAATTTAATCCAGAATTGATATCAGATCCCAAAATTAATTCCTACTCCATACCTAACCTCCAAATTGATTATGACAGACAAGACCCCTAAAATGAAACCACACCCTAAAATGAATCCAGATTCTGGACCAGACCCCCAAATGTCTATGTTGCTAAAGAAAGATAAAACTTTATGGCTCTTGAAAAATGTAAAAACTGGAAAAGAAAGAACTGCAGTGGGAAAGGGTTAAAGGTGTTGTCTGCACTTGACTTTTATTTGGTCATAGGACTGCAGAGGTAGAAAATCACAATCACTCCAATATTCAGCAGTGGAGTGTCAGTACTGGACCTGGGGAGGATGTGTATTTGGATCTTGTCAATTTGTACCCCTGCA
The DNA here is from genome assembly GCF_051348905.1 of Ranitomeya variabilis. Lineage (NCBI taxonomy): Eukaryota > Metazoa > Chordata > Amphibia > Anura > Dendrobatidae > Ranitomeya > Ranitomeya variabilis. The sequence continues at coordinate 779,432,640 of NC_135232.1, forward strand.
GTCTTGTAACCAATTAAAAGTTAAATCCCTGGCAAAAAAAAAAGCTTTAATAAAAATAAAAAGGATTTTTAGGGAGACTGTTTTGGTGAGGCTAAAACGAGAGCATTTTTCATACCGAGAGACTAATTGAAAAAAAATGACAGCAGGCACTAGTCACTTCAATTTTTCAGATGAAAAACAAGGCAGAATAGCTGGCACTGCTAACACACCCTCTAGGAATGCAATTCAGGCAAACATAACTAGCGGATGGTGAGATATAGTGGTGCCCAGCTTGAGATAAAACAGTACAACATCTCTCACATTTTTCAGATGAAACTCTCCCATTCAGGTCTATGGATATGCAAAAAAAGTGATCCTGTACAGATCATCCATATTCTGTTTTTTTACAGATACACTGGAATTATTGACATGGGAAACTGTATTTGGCCTTGTAATTGTATTTTTTTAAATATTGCTACACTCTCGTGTACATGCCCTTTAACCCCTTAACAACGTATGATGTACATTTTTGACATAGGTTTTTAAGGAATGTATGAAGCACTCTCAGGAACTGAGCCTGCTCCAAACCATGCAGATACTACATTATATAGCCAGCATGTGCCTGTTATAACAACGGCTTGCTGATCGCTGTAGTCTAACCATTTATCATTCATTGAAAGCGGCAGTTGCGCTAGGGTTGCCCGCTTTCACCCTCCTGTTTGCTATGGCGATGGAGCCGTTGGCATTTAGAATGAGGAATGCCAGTAACTTTGTGGGTTTTAGGTGTGATGATATAGAGGAAAAAAGTAAGTTTATATGCTGATGATATGCTGTTGTATGTGGGGAATATAGAGACATCTGTGGGCCCAATAATGGCTGAAATTAAAGAATTTGGTCGTTGGTCAAGTAACTGGGAAAAATCATCACTCTTACCAGTGGATCCTCTTCCCCCCACAGAGTTAATATTAGATACACAGATTCAGGCAGTAGAAAAATGTAAATATCTTGGAGTAGTGATTGATGCACATAGAAAAGGTCATATAATGCTAATCAGTAACCCCTTGTTAGACAGATTCAGGTCTAAAATCAATGCATGGTGCAAACTCCCGCTCTCGGTAATAGGTAGAGGAAATCTCTTTAAAATGATACTAATGCCACAATTGCTATACGTACTACCCAGCTCTCCATGTTGGGGATTCCTCCCCCTATATGTCGTAAAGTGAAATGTTTAGAGAACTAATTTGATACAAAGGCAATGCAAGAATTAAATTACTAACCCTTCAGAGGGATAAAACAGAGGGTGGGCTGGAGATACCAGATCCATAGATGCACCTTATAGCATCACAGATGCAGCATTTTCACGGCTGGGAAAAGAGGGAGAGTATGGGCAAAGCGGGAAGACTTGTTTTACATGCCAAAAAATACTTTTCACCTATTCATATATTGGAAGGGGGTGCGAGCCATGTGGGTGGAGAGTGGCCAACTATGGCATTAATACACAAGATGTGGGATAGGGGAAAGAGATTGCTGGGAATTACTGGATACTCCAAATTTACCCCAGTATGGCACAATCATAAATTAGCGGAGTTTGACAAGTTAAAGGGGTTTAGAGGGTGGGAGCTGAAGGGAGTGCAAAATATGGACAATATACTAGAAAACGGAACACTTAAAGGCTTCAACACCAACAAGAATATGGGCTTCTTAATGCTTCCTTCTTTCAATACCTACAACTGAGGCACGCGTTCCTGTCCCAGTTTGGTTACTGCCCCCGAAATTCAACAAAGCTACGCACTTCATCGACAAAGTATACGACTTGGTCTAATCTCTAGAATATATCAGCAGATGTTGCAGTCTCATACTGATTAGAGATGAGTGAATTTGTTCGGGTCCCTGCTTATTAAGCAAGCTATAGCGCTTATCGAATAAACAGCAGTGGGAACCCGGATATCTGGAGCGCTCCCGAATCCCGATAATTGCTGTCCGGTGCCACAGCTTCATGTGTCAAGGCTGTGTGACAGTCACAACACACAGCCATGACACATGCAGCTACGGAGCTGAACAGCTGATTATCGGGAGCGCTCCAGGTATCCGGGTTCCCTCTGCATCTTATTCGGTAAGTGCTATAGCTTTCTGAATAAGAGGGATCCCAAACAAATTCACTTATCTCTAGTACTGATGGCCATACTTTGACAGCAAGGTTACAATGGAAATCAGATGCGGGACAGATCACAGTAGAACAATGTAAAGAGGTATTGGAGCAGGTTCCCTGACTGTCCCCGTGTGAATCTCAGAGACTCTTGTAGATATATCTCATACACAGGGTATAGAACGCCGAGCTTCCATTTTAAGATAGGGGTGCGTTCAGATGCAGACTGTCCTAGATGTGGAGCAGAGGATGCACACTTAATGCACATGTTCTGGGAATGCAGTAAACTGGGCTCATATTGGAAAAGCATGTTGCTCCTAATACAAAGGGTGTTTGGAGTGCAACTTCCAGCAGACCCAAAGGTGTGTGTGAATTTCCGCTGACCATTGGGTTATCGCAAACATTGTACCAGGCTCGCAAACTTATTGCATCACATTGGTTGGATGTCCAACCTCTGTCGGTCAATGTACTAATAAACAGGATAAATGATAACATTTGGATGGAAAAGGGGTTTATGGAAAAAGAAAAGCAATAACAAAATTTGAAAATATATGGGGAACATGGTTAAATATGACTGGCCTACCATCTGGAGGTCTGGTGAGAGATAGGATATGGCATCTAGTGGTTCCAGGGTAGAATGCTACAATATTCCACGATATTGGATATAGGGGTTGTTAGTGCACATAGTAAATAGAAGCGACTATTGTGTGTCAGTCAAGTTAAGGTATATTGGATGTAATGCACTATGAATATAGCCTGGTCTGGTGTGTTATTGGAGGGAGGGGTGTTATTTGTTTTTGTTCTCATTTATAAATATAATCAATAAACCTGAGTTAGAGATGGATATATGGAAAATTGTTGATACAATTAAATGCATAACAGTAATGTGAAGGCTTAATCTGTAATTATGAACAAGTTATTTTTCAATGATATATGTTGTGAACTCTGTTCTCGAGCTCCCTCCTGTGGTCAGGAATGGTATTTCTGTGAGTTCTGTCCGTGGGTTCCCTCTGGTGGCTGAAAGTGGAGCTGCTGGTCTGGAGGTGGCTTCCTCAGCTGCATCGTTTAAGACTGGGCTGGTTCCTCTATTTAACTCTGCTCAGATCATTACCTGATGCCAGTTGTCAATGTATCTGTACTGGTTCAGATCTCACTTGGATCTCCTGATGACCTGTCTACTTCAGCAGAAGCTAAGTCCCTGTTAAGCTCATTTGTTGTTCATTTGTGTGCTGAATATATTTCTGAGTACCTGCTAAGTTTTGTCCAGCTGGCTATCATGATATTGTCTCTCTAGCTGGAAGCTCTGGGTGCAGAGTGGCACCTACCGCGCCGTGAGTCGGCGCGGGGGGTTTCTTGCTCACTCTGCGTGGCTTTTTGTAGTTTTTTGTGCTGACCGCAAAGATCCCTTTATCTATCTTCTGTCTATTTAGTAAGTCGGGCCTCCTTTGCTGAAACCTGTCTCATTCCTGTGTTTGTGCCTTCCTCTTAACTCACAGTCAATATATGTGGGGGGCTGCTCTTTTCCTTTGGGGAATTTCTCTGAGGCAAGGTGAGGCTATATTTCTCTTTAGGGGAAGTTACCTCTCAGGCTGTGAAGAGTCGTCTAGGCAGAGTCAGGTACGATCCACGGCTAATTCTAGTGTGTGTGATAATAGATTAGGGCTGCGGTCAGCAGAGCTCCCACTTCCCAGAGCTCGCTCTATTTTGCAGTTTTGACTATCAGGTCATTCCCGGTGCTCCTAACCACCAGGTCCAGCCACAACAGATATATTGGTAATAATGTTATGTATGCTTTCTTATCAATAAAAATGATCAGATTAAAAAAAAAAGAAAGTGGCAGTTAAATGGCGTCAATGACGGAACGCGTGGTTCATCAGCTCTCCATGGTGTGATTGTGGGTAACCAGTGGGCTGTCATGGCAGCTGGGGGCATGCTGAAGGACCCGTCGTTGCCATCTTGGTCCTCCAATGAAGCACACCTACAGGCTATAAAATTGCACAACACCAAAAATGTTCCATAAGCTCAACGTGGGAATGTAGCCTAAAGACTATAGCTGCAGACAAAACTAGTCTGGCTTCTCCCTGCGCCGCTCCAGTAGATTGACAGATCAGTACCATAGAAGAACTAAGTAAAGGGGTAAAAAAAAAAAAGTGCAGAAAAATTGATAAAGATTAAAAAAACATGAAAAAAGATCTTGAAACAAAAGGTTTTACTATAAAAACACATTTTTATGGGAAAAGAAAAATACACATACAAAAAAGTCCACGCATTGGACATCGTCCGGGCTATAAAATTGTCACATTATTGAATCCTTACAGTAAAAACCATAAAAAAGCATTTTTTTACATTTTAAATTGAATAGTATGCAATGAAAAAAGTCGTATGTAAAGAAAAATAGTATCACTAAAAATATCATTTTGTCCCATAGAAATCAAGCTCTCTGATGACTGCTGGCAGAAAATGAAAAAAGTTATTGCTCTGAGAATATAGTGATGAACAAACATTTTTTTAATTTAAAAATTGATCTTAGTGTGCAACGTAGCGAAACATAACATAATATATACAAATTTGGTATCGCTGTAGTCGTAGACGCAAAGAACAAAGTTGTCTTATCAGCTTTATTACACAGTAAAATGTGTTAAAAAGAAAACAATTTGTTAATTGATGTTTCTTGTTTTGTCTGCCTCCCAAAAACAGCAAAAAAAAAAGTTATGTATACAAAAATGGCATTACTAAAAACTTTAACTCATTCTGCAAAAAATAAGCCCTCAAAATATGGCAATGCCACCTAGAAAAATTGTAAAAAGACCCAACATTTTTTAGTGTGTAAGTAGCAAATAAAATCAAAACAAAAACAATATAAATCGCTGTAATCGAACACGTGTGAAAAATAAAGCTATCACTACAGTGTGTACAGAAAGTATTCAGACCCCTTTAATTTTTTCACTCATTGTTTTATTGCAGCCATTTAGTAAATTCAAAAAAGTTCATTTTTTTCTCATTAATGTACACTCTGCACCTCATCTTGACTGAAAAAAACAGAAATGTAATTTTTTCAAATGTATTAAAAAAGAAAAACTGAAATATCACATGGTCATAAGTATTCAGACCCTTTGCTCAGTATTGAGTAAAAGCACCCTGTTGTGCTAGTACAGCCATGAGTCTTCTTGGGAATGATGCAACAAGTTTTTCACACCTGGATTTGGGGATCCTCTGCCATTCTTCCTCGCAGATCCTCTCCAGTTCCATCAGATTGGATGGTGTTATGAACTATACTTTTTGGCTCCCTCTTGTGGTCACTAGCGGTATGGCTCTTGGATTTCTTTCCCCAGGTTGGTAGTCACCTGGTTCGTTAAGACCCTGGGTGTTCCTATTTAAACTTCCTGGATTCTTAGTCCATTGCCTGGCATCAATGTAATCAGTCCTTGTCTGGTTGCTCCTGTCTACTGGTCCTGATTTTTGCTACATAAGCTAAGTCCTGCTTTCTTGTTTTTTGTTTATCTGTATAGTTCTGTTTTTTGTCCAGTTCGTTCATAATGTGATTCCTGATTTTGCTGGAAGCTCTAAGGGGGCTGATATTCTCCCCCCACACCGTCTAGTTGGTGCGGGGGTTCTTGGATATTCAGCGTGGATATTTTTGCAGGGTTTTTTGCTGACCACATAAGTCCGCTTTCTATATTTCTGCTATTATTTAGTGGGCCTCTCTTTGCTGAATCTAGTTCATACTTACGTTTGTCCTTTCCTCTTACCTCACCGTTATTATTTGTTGGGGGCCTGTATCTACTTTGGGGTACCTTTCTCTTGAGGCAAGTGAGGTCTGTATTTTCTCTGAAAGGGTTAGTTAGATCTCCGGCTGGCGCGAGACGTCTAGAACCTACGTAGGTACGTTCCCCGGCTGCTATTAGTTGTGGGCTAGGATCAGGTATGTGGTCAGCTCAGTTACCACCTCCCTATGAGCTAGTTTTTTATGTTTGCAGACTTTGCTGAAGACCCTGAGATCCTTTACCATTAGGATCACAACAGTATGCCAGGCCAGTGAATAGTTAATGCATTGCAGAAGTGGGATTAAAAGAAAAGAAGTTCTGAGTTTTTTTTTTTTTTTTCTTTCTTCCTTCCCCTTTATCTCTGAATGGCTTGAAACTCTGCTGCAGACATGAATGTGCAAACTCTGATTACTAGTGTGGATCAGCTTGCTGCTCGTGTGCAGGGCATTCAGGATTTTGTTACTAGCAGTTCTATGTCAGAGCCTAAGATACCTATTCCTGAGCTGTTCTCTGGAGATCGATTTAAATTTAGGAATTTTAGGAATAATCGTAAATTGTTTCTATCTTTGAGACCTCGTTCGTCTGGAGACTCTGCTCAGCAAGTTAAAATTGTTATCTCCTTTTTGCGGGGCGACCCTCAGGATTGGGCTTTCTCATTGGCACCGGGAGATCCGGCATTGGTGAATATTGATGCGTTTTTTCTGGCGCTCGGATTGCTTTATGAGGAGCCCAATCTTGAAATTCAGGCAGAGAAGGTTTTGCTGGCTATTTCTCAGGGCCAGGATGAAGCCGAAGTGTATTGCCAAAAATTTCGGAAATGGTCCGTGCTTACTCAGTGGAATGAGTGTGCTCTGGCCGCAAATTTCAGAAATGGCCTTTCTGAAACCATTAAGAATGTGATGGTGGGCTTTCCCATTCCTACAAGTCTGAATGATTCTATGACGCTGGCCATTCAGATTGATCGGCGTTTGCGGGAGCGCAAATCCGCTAATCCTTTGGCGGTGTTGTCTGAACAGGCACCTGATTTAATGCAATGTGATAGAATTCAGACTAGAACTGAACGGCAAAATCATAGACGTTAGAATGGGTTGTGTTTTTACTGTGGTGATTCTACACATGTTATATCAGCATGCTCTAAACGCCTAACAAAGTTTGTTAGTCCTGTCGCCGTTGGTAACTTGCAGCCTAAATTTATTTTGTCTGTGACTTTAATTTGCTCATTGTCTTCCTACCCTGTTATGGCGTTTGTGGATTCAGGCGCTGCCCTGAGTCTTATGGACTTGTCGTTTGCCAGGCGCTGTGGTTTTGTCCTGGAGCCTTTAGAAAATCCTATTCCTCTTAGAGGAATTGATGCTACGCCATTGGCGGAGAATAAACCGCAGTATTGGACACAGGTGACCATGTGCATGACTCCTGAACATCGGGAGGTGATTCGTTTTCTTGTTCTGCATAAGATGCATGATTTAGTCGTTTTGGGTCTGCCATGGTTGCAGGCTCATAATCCAGTTCTGGATTGGAGGGCTATGTCTGTGTCAAGTTGGGGTTGTCAGGGAATTCATTGCGATTCCCCGTCGGTGTCTATTGCTTCCTCCACTCCTTCAGAAGTTCCTGAGTATTTGCTTGACTATCAGGATGTATTCAGTGAGTCCAGGTCCAGTGTTCTTCCTCCTCATAGGGACTGTGACTGCGCTATAGATTTGATTCCTGGTAGTAAGTTTCCTAAGGGACGATTATTTAATCTGTCGGTACCTGAGCATGCCGCGATGCGTTCTTATATAAAGGAGTCTTTGGAGAAAGATCATATTCGTCCATCCTCTTCCCCTCTTGGTGCGGGATTCTTTTTTGTAGCCAAGAAAGACGGATCTTTGAGACCTTGTATAGACTATCGGCTTCTGAATAAAATCACGGTTAAATTTCAATACCCTCTGCCACTATTGTCGGACTTGTTTGCTCGGATTAAGGGTGCCTGTTGGTTCACCAAGATAGATCGTACAACCTTGTGCGCATTAGGCAGGGAGATGAATGGAAAACTGCATTTAATACGCCCGAAGGTCATTTTGAGTACTTGGTGATGCCTTTTGGGCTCTCTAATTCTCCTTCAGTGTTTCAATCCTTTATGCATGACATCTTCCGGAAGTATCTAGATAAATTTGTGATTGTTTATCTGGATGACATTTTAGTTTTTTCTGATGATTGGGATTCTCATGTAAAGCAGGTCAGGATGGTGTTTCAGGTTTTGCGCGATAATGCTTTGTTCGTGAAGGGCTCAAAGTGTCTCTTTGGAGTGCAGAAGGTTTCCTTTTTGGGTTTTATTTTTTCCCCTTCTGCTGTGGAGATGGACCCAGTCAAGGTCCGAGCTATTCATGATTGGACTCAACCCACGTCTGTTAAGAGTCTTCAGAAGTTTTTGGGTTTTGCTAATTTCTACCGTCGTTTTATTGATAACTTTTCTAGCGTTGTTAAACCTCTGACGGATATGACCAAGAAAGGTTCTGATGTCGCTAATTGGGCTCCTGCGGCCATTGAGGCCTTCCGGGAGCTGAAGCGCCGGTTTACTTCGGCGCCTGTTTTGTGCCAGCCTGATGTCTCACTTCCCTTTCAGGTTGAAGTGGATGCTTCTGAGATCGGTGCAGGAGCTGTTTTGTCGCAGAGAGGCTCTGGTTGCTCTGTGATGAAACCATGTGCTTTCTTTTCCAGGAAGTTTTCGCCTGCTGAGCGGAACTATGATGTTGGTAATCGGGAGTTGTTGGCCATGAAGTGGGCATTTGAGGAGTGGCGTCATTGGCTCGAGGGAGCTAAGCATCGTGTGGTGGTCTTGACTGATCACAAAAATCTGATGTATCTCGAGTCTGCTAAATGCCTGAATCCTAGACAGGCTCGTTGGTCATTGTTTTTCTCCCGTTTTGACTTTGTGGTCTCATACCTGCCTGGTTCGAAAAATGTTAAGGCTGATGCTCTCTCTAGGAGCTTTGTGCCTGACTCTCCTGGAGTCTCAGAGCCGGCTGGTATTCTGAAAGAGGGAGTGATTTTGTCGGCCATTTCTCCTGATTTGCGACGTGTGTTGCAGAGATTTCAGGCTGATAGACCTGACTCTTGTCCACCTGATAGACTGTTTGTGTCTGATAAATGGACCAGCAGAGTTATTTCCGAGGTTCATTCCTCGGTGTTGGCAGGGCATCCTGGAATTTTTGGTACCAGAGATTTGGTGGCTAGGTCCTTTTGGTGGCCTTCCTTGTCACGGGATGTGCATTCTTTTGTGCAGTCCTGTGGGACTTGTGCTCGGGCTAAGCCTTGCTGTTCTCGTGCCAGCGGGTTGCTTTTGCCCTTGCCCGTCCCGAAGAGGCCTTGGACACACATTTCCATGGATTTCATTTCAGATCTTCCGGTGTCTCAGGGAATGTCTGTCATCTGGGTGGTGTGTGATCGTTTTTCCAAGATGGTCCATTTGGTGCCCTTGCCTAAGTTGCCTTCCTCTTCCGATCTGGTTCCTTTGTTTTTTCAGAATGTTGTTCGTTTGCACGGCATTCCTGAGAATATCGTGTCTGACAGAGGATCCCAGTTTGTGTCCAGATTCTGGCGATCTTTTTGTGCTAAGATGGGCATTGATCTGTCATTCTCGTCTGCCTTTCATCCTCAGACTAATGGCCAAACGGAGCGAACTAATCAGACGCTGGAGGCTTATTTGAGATGTTTTGTTTCTGCGGATCAGGATGATTGGGTGACCTTCTTGCCATTGGCTGAGTTTGCCCTCAATAATCGGGCTAGTTCCGCTACTTTGGTTTCGCCATTTTTCTGCAACTCTGGTTTTCATCCTCGTTTCTCCTCGGGTCATGTGGAGCCTTCTGACTGTCCTGGGGTGGATTCCGTGGTTGATAGGTTGCAGCGGACTTGGAATCATGTGGTGGACAACTTGAAGTTGTCACAGGAGAAGGCTCAGCGTTTTGCCAACCGCCGCCGCGGTGTGGGTCCCCGACTTCGTGTTGGGGATTTGGTTTGGTTGTCTTCTCGGTTTGTCCCTCTGAAGGTTTCCTCTCCTAAGTTTAAGCCTCGCTTTATTGGTCCTTATAGAATCTTGGAGGTCCTTAATCCGGTGTCTTTTCGTTTGGATCTTCCTGCGTCGTTTGCCATTCACAATGTGTTCCATAGGTCTTTGTTGCGGCGGTGCATTGTGCCTGTGGTTCCTGCTGTTGACCCTCCTGCTCCGGTCTTGGTTGAGGGCGAGTTGGAGTATGTGGTGGAGAAGATCTTAGATTCTCGTCTCTCTAGACGGAGGCTTCAGTATCTGGTCAAATGGAAGGGGTATGTCAGGAGGATAATTCCTGGGTGGTCGCCTCTGATGTTCATGCGGCTGATTTGGTTCGTGCCTTTCACGCTGCCCATCCTGATCGCCCTGGTGGTCGTAGTGAGGGTTCGGTGACCCCTCCTTAAAGGGGGGGTACTGTTATGAACTATACTTTTTGGCTCCCTCTTGTGGTCACTAGCGGTATGGCTCTTGGATTTCTTTCCCCAGGTTGGTAGTCACCTGGTTCGTTAAGACCCTGGGTGTTCCTATTTAAACTTCCTGGATTCTTAGTCCATTGCCTGGCATCAATGTAATCAGTCCTTGTCTGTTTGCTCCTGTCTACTGGTCCTGATTTTTGCTACATAAGCTAAGTCCTGCTTTCTTTTTTTTTATCTGTATAGTTCTGTTTTTTGTCCAGCTCGTTCATAATGTGATTCCTGATTTTGCTGGAAGCTCTAAGGGGGCTGATATTCTCCCCCCACACCGTCTAGTCGGTGCGGGGGTTCTTGGATATTCAGCGTGGATATTTTTGCAGGGTTTTTTGCTGACCACATAAGTCCGCTTTCTATATTTCTGCTATTATTTAGTGGGCCTCTCTTTGCTGAATCTAGTTCATACTTACGTTTGTCCTTTCCTCTTACCTCACCGTTATTATTTGTTGGGGGCCTGTATCTACTTTGGGGTACCTTTCTCTTGAGGCAAGTGAGGTCTGTATTTTCTCTGAAAGGGTTAGTTAGATCTCCGGCTGGCGCGAGACGTCTAGAACCTACGTAGGTACGTTCCCCGGCTGCTATTAGTTGTGGGCTAGGATCAGGTATGTGGTCAGCTCAGTTACCACCTCCCTATGAGCTAGTTTTTTATGTTTGCAGACTTTGCTGAAGACCCTGAGATCCTTTACCATTAGGATCACAACAGGATGGTGAATGTTGGTGAACAGCCATTTTCAGGCATCTCCAGAGATGCTCAATTGGGTTTAGGTCAGGGCTCTCACTGAGCCAGTCAAGAATTGTCACAAAGTTGTTCTGAAGCCACTCCTTTGTATTTTAGCTGTGTGCTTAGGGTCATTGTCTAGTTGGAAGGTGAACCTTCGGCCAAGTCTGAGGTTCAGAGCACTCTGGAAGATGTTTTCATCCAGGATATCTCTGTACTTGGCTGCATTCATGTTTCCTTCAGTGACAACCAGTCATCCGGTCACTGCAGCTGAAAAACACCCCCATAGCATGATGCTGCCACCACCATGTTTCACTGTTGGGATTGTATTGGGCAGGTGATGAGCAGTGCCTGGCTTTCTCCACACATACCGCTTAAAATTATCAGCAAAAAGGTCCATCTTCATCTCATCAGACCAGAGAATCTTTTTTCTCATAGTCTGGGAGTCCTTCATGTGTTTTTAGCAAACTCTGTGCAGGCTTTCATATGTCTTGCACTGAGGAGAGGCTTCTGTCAGGCCACTCTGCCATAAAGGCCCGACTGGTGGAGGGCTGAAGTGATGGTTGACTTTGTGGAACTTTCTCCCATCTCCCTACTGCATCTCTGGAGCTCAGCCTCAGTGATCATGGGGTTCTTCTTTACCTCTTTCACCAAGGTTCTTCTCCCATGATTGCTCAGTTTGGCTAGATGGCCAGGTCTAGGAAGCCTTCTGGTGGTCCCAAACTTCTTCCATTTAAGCATAATGGAGGCCACTGTGCTCTTTGGAACCTTGAGTACTGCAGAAATTCTGTTGTAACCTTGGGCAGTTCTGTGCCTTGCCACAATTCTGTCTCTGAGCTCCTTGGCCAATTCCTTTGACCTCATGATTCTCATTTGGTCTGACATGCACTGTGAGCTGTGAGGTCTTATATGGACAGGTGTGTGCCTTTCCAAATCAAGTCCTAACAGTTTATTTAAACACAGCTGGACTCCAATGAAGGAGTAGAACTATCTCAAGGAGGATCACAACTTAGGCCACGTGCACACGTTGCGGAAAGTGGTGTGGATTTTTCCGGACTGATTTTGGTAAATCCGCAGGTAATCCGCACTGTGGATTTCCTGCGGAATTACCGTGGATTTACCGCGATTGTTTTGCAGATTTTGTGCGGATTCTACCTGCAGTTTTACACCTGCGGATTCCGATTATGGAGCCGGTGTAAACCGCTGCGGAATCCGCACAAAGAATTGACATTCTGCGGAATAAACAACGCTATGTTTCTGCACGTTTTTTTCTGCAGCATGTGCACTGTGGATTTTGTTTTCCATAGGTTTACATGGTACTGTAAACTCATGGAAAACTGCTGCGAATCAGCAGCGGCCAATCTGCCTCAGATCCGCAGCAAAATCCGCAACGTGTGCACATACCCTAAATGGATAGCATGTGACTTAAATATAAGTGTCTGAGCAGAGGGTTTGAATACTTATGATGACGTGATATTTCAGTTTTTTGTTTGTATTACATTTGCTAAAATTACTACATTTCTGTTTTATTCAGTCAAGATGGGGTGCAAAGTGTATATTAATGTGAAAAAAATGATCTTTTTTGAATTTACCAAATGGCTGCAATGAAACAAAGAGTGAAAAATTTAAAGGGGTCTGAATATTTTCCGTACCCACTGTATATCACACAGTGAACAACATAATGCATTCAGAAGCTGCGAACTGCAGAGCAGCATTTTGATGGTATTAGGACCTGGACCCCCATTAATTTGCAACAGTATGTATAGCTTGTAATATTTAAAAACGTTTACAATACGAATAAAAATTTAAATTAATCCTGCAAAAGCCAGGTTCCCACTCAGGTTTGTCCTTTTTCAATGGAAAAATAGGGGGCTTACATACTTCTGGTAGCTTAGAAGATTTTAAAAGTGAGATGATTGATGCACCCCCCCCCCCAAAAAAAAAAAGAATATCTCGCAAAGTAAACAATCTCAAAAGCCAAACGGCTTTTCTTCGCTTCTGAGCCCTGAAATGTGTATTAATTGCAGTTAGCATCCACATGTATGGCAATGCTGTAGCAGGAAGAACTCACCTTATTTACAGTTACATGTCTCGAAAAACACAAGATGGGCAGAATGTGTAGGGCTCTAAGCTGGCATATTTGCAATTTTTACACTACAGCTTCAAATGGAGGCTATTTTTTGGTAAACATCTTTGGGGTCAAAATAGTCAATACACCCATGTATTTGCCCGTCACTTCCCACTTGCTCTGGTGTAGTGGCAAGTGGGGTAATAGTATTGGTGCTGATGTCAGCTTTGTAATGTCAGCTGACATCAAGCCCAGGGGTTAGTAATGGAGAGCCATCTATAAGACACCCTCATTACTAACCTCATAGTGAAAATTAAATAACGACCCACACAGAAAAAGTCCTTTAATTGAAATGAACACACAGAATAAGACTCCTTTATTTGAAATAAACACTCCCCACACACTTTTTCCTATTTTTTACTGTAGGAATACAAATTTAAAAAAATCACAGTATTCCTCAACTGTCCGCCGATAATGCAAATGTTCACAACGTGCTTCATCTCTGCTACATCTGGATGCATTGCTGAGCAGTGGCATGATGCACCTGCTCAGCCCTGTATGCAGGAGACACTGAGCTGAGCATGAGAACTCAGCTTCAGTGCTGAGAGCTGACGTCAGTAAGGTGACTGCAGTTCATCAGCTATGAATTCCGCTCATCTTATTGACATAACCGCTAGACACTGAAGTTGCATTCTCACGCTCAGCTCAGTGTCTCCTGAATGCAGGGCTGAGTGGTCGCATCATGCCACCGCTCAGCAATGCATGCAGATGTAGCAGATTTGAAGCACTTTGTGGGAAATATGGATTATCGGCACACAGATGAGAAATACTTGGCAAAGCTCCAAACTTGGCCCGGCTGCTGAGAATTGAGGTGGTGTCAGTAAGGTTATCTCAGTTCACAATGCTCGGTTTTCACGGGGATAGGGCCACAGTGAACTGAGATGACCTTACTGTAAGGTCATCTGAGTTTATAGTATCTGGCTCTTATGCTGTGCAGCGACAGTCCCGGACTCATGAACGACAGCGAGTCTAGCACTCGGCACTTCCGCATTCATCAGTCCGGCACTTGAACTATTGTGTGTTACATACAGTGTAGGAAAGACAAAGTGCATCACGAAGGGATAAGGGGAAGGGATCCCAACACTAGGCAAGGGGGGAGTGGAGACCCCTAGGCATATCTAACATCACCCTGTCTGCCCTAAGAGTCCCTATATAGGTTCCGCACCTACCACCGAGTAGGATATCTAAACCCTGCCTGACCCTGGCGATAAGCCTTGCATAGGGAAGGACAAGATGAAACTGGTCAATCCCTACTACCACTAAAGACAGATGGTATACAAAAACAAGGGAAACACTTAGCTTGAATAAACTCAGAGAGAAACATAGACGTCTTCTAAACACCAAAGAGGAAGATAGCCGACTGCTATAGTGCCAAGCCTCAACAGAGAAATGGAAATATCACCCCCAACTCCCAGCACCAAGTTGGTACTTATAAACACCCTGGTCCAAGTGTGTCAACAAGAGCCAGGGGAAGGCTGCCACTGGGTCCTAGAGTCAGAAGGACCAGGAAGAAGTCTGCTGTCATGTCGGACGCTGTTCAGACCAGGTTGTCCGACAGACAGCGGTAATTCCGCTTTTGACCACTATTTGCTCATTGGCGTCTGCTAGATTTTATCTAGCTGTTCCGGGGTTAATTTACCTAATCCTCGGATTGGAAGCTGGGCCATTCCCATGGCTTTTAAATAGTTCTCCTGTTCATTGGGCGTCGCCGATTATAGCTTCTGTCTTGTGCGTTGTTATCTCGGTCTGGAGTGGAGAGCTGGTTGTTGGAGATTCGTTGCTGGTGGTGTATTTTCCTCTGTCTTATTTACTCCTTCCTATATTTGTATTTATTTTGCCCTGCACATTTATAGTGTATTCCTGAGTGACTGCGGCGTGGTGTATATTTTCCTTTATCCTTGCCTGTGCTAACTGTGGGTATTGGAATATTACCTCTTCACTGGGTGGAGGGCAGAGGTATCAGCCTAGGGTTAAAACAGGAGTCAGGGTGAGGTTCGAGGCCTGGACATGCACACCATCAGTGTAAACTCCAGGTAGAGGGTCAGTCAGGATTTCCCTAGTCTGAGGGAAACTGCAGGGGCCCAGGTTTTTAGCTCTCGCTCACCTAGTCTCCCCGTGACATCTGCAAAGCAAACTGCTGAGACCTTCTGCAGTCAGATGCAGAGCGATGGTCTGCAGCCTCTGACACACACATAACAGTACCCTCCCCTTCTACAAGTGGCCTACGGACATTCAGGACCAAGTTCCTCAAGATAAGAGATGTGGAATGAACAAACCAGCCTGGGGGCGTTCACCTCTGATGCAGAAACCCACATCCTTTCCTCTGGACCATAACCTTTCCAATGAACCAAGTATTGAAGGGAATGATGTTGGAGGCGAGAATCTACAATCCTCGAAATATGAAACTCTAGGTTTCTATCAACCATTATTGGGGGCGGTGGTAGGGGTGCGGGCTCAAGAGGTTCCACATATCTTTTGAGCCAAGACCTGTGAAAAACATTGTAGATCTTAAGAGCTTGAGGTAGCTCAAGATGAAACACTGCTGGACCAAGGACAGCGGTTATCTTATAGGGACCAATGATTCTAGGTCCCAACTTCCTGGCAGGAGCCTTAAACCTCAAACCTGAAATTCCTGGTAGACAACCACACAAAATCATTCACATTCAGGTCCGGACCTGGCACGCATTTACTGACAATCATATGTTTATACCTGTCTCCCCTGACCTTGTTAGGAACAGGTAGTGGCAAAACAGGACCAGATGGATGGTTATGCGGTACTTTAGAATGTGCACAAACACTGCAGGCAGACACCTGGTCAACCACATCCTGATGCAACTCCGGCCACCGAAAACTTTGAGAAAGGAGTTGCATGGTTGCTTTACCACATGGGTGACCAACAAGTACAGAGTCATGAAATTCTCTAGTTACTTTGCGGCGCAAATTAGATGGCACAAATAACCTCCCTGAAGGGCAGGAGGCAGGAGCAACCCGCTGAGCCTCCGACACCTCATCCTCCAGGTCAGTGTACAAGGCCGAGATGCCTACCCCCTTCTGCAAAAATGGGGCAGGGTACTCAAAGCCAGACAAAAATGCCGGTAAGGTCCCTGTAGATACAGCAGAAGGAAAAATGTTTAGGCAGTTACCATGACAGTAATCTCCCCACTTTACAATCTTTCTGCATTGCCAATCCACAGTTGGATTATTCATGACTAACCAGGGCAAACCTAGAACCATTGGAGTGTGGAGATACTTCAGGACATAACAAGGGATTATTTCATAATGCAAAGACCCCACTTTCAGTCTTATGTTATGAGCAATCTGTGTCAGTTTTCTCTGCAAGTGGTGCTGAGTCGATGGCACAAATTGGAATAGGTTTAGCCAAGTTAGATCAGACAAAAACCATGAGTTCCAGCAAACTCAGCATACACCATACTGACTCCAGCTCCACTGTGTACAAACACGAATATTTTGTCAGACCTGCTCTCTAGCACCACCTCTGCTGTCAGGACAAAACGAGAATAGGAGGTTGAAGATGAACACATCCCTTGATTATCAAGCTCAAGGCTCCCAAGGGTTAATCGAGTCTCTTTTTTCTTTGGAATTACAGGACATGCCCCTATACAATGTCCCATCTTCCAACAAAAAAAACATACACCCTTTTTCTTGAAAATTTCAGGGGAACATACAGCGCGAACGCCCCTCTTAACTGCATGGGTTCTTCTAACTCCGCAAGTATTGGTTCACTCCCGGACCTTCCCTCCAATACCGGGGTATTATCCCAGAAAGAGGGCTCAGAAGAAGGTGGTCTTACCCATCTGTCCCACAGGCATCTATCCACCCGAATAGCCAAGGACATGGCAGCCTCCAACAGCACAGGAGTCTCATACACTGCTATTGCGTCCCTTAACCTCTCAGTGAGGCTCTGAAGGAATTGGCTTCTGAGAACTGGGTCATTCCATTTGGTATCCCCCACAAAAGAAGCCTGCAGCCTCCAGCTGTACCTCAGAACGAAGGTCAGTCGCCTCCAGTGCCAACCTCTGCAGCTGCTCTGCCAGCATAAAAACGGGATCCGTGAACCCTGCAAAAGAAAAAAAAACCCACACTGAAAAAACACCCCCCCAAAAAAGTGTCAGTTTTCTGTTTTTTACAAGCATGAATGGCCAATGATAATGTCATTCACAGTGTAGCATTGACTAAGTGCAACAAGAAAGGATAAGGGGAAGGGAACACAACACAAGGGAAGGAGGGAGTGGAGACCCCAGGCAGACCTAACATCACCCTATCTGCCCTAAGTCTCCCTTAGGCCTCTTTCACATGCCAGTGTCTCCGGTACGTGTACTGACAGTTTTCTCACGTACCAGAGACACTGACACACGTAGACCTATCCAAATGAATGGGTCTATGCACATGTCTCCGTATTTTCAGGGACCGTGTGTCCATTTTGAAAACACGGAGACATGTCCATTTTTCTCCGGCAGCACGTACAGCAATACGTCCTGCACACGTGCACATGGAGAACAGTGTGCACTCTCCTCCGTGTGCACGTACCGCCCGCAGGAGAGACAGCGCTACAGTAAGCACTGTCCCCCCTGCGTGTGGTGCTGAAGGCGGCATTCATCTCTTCTCCCCTGCAGGAGAGAAGAGATAAAAGATAAAGTTTTTGTTCTTTTTTGTTAAAAATAAAGTTTGCTGGTGACCACCCGCCTCCCATCCCCAGTGCGCCGCCCGGCCCCTTGCAGAGAAATACCCAGCTCCCGCGATGTCTCCTCTCAGCGCTAGTAAGAGAAGAATCAGCCGCACTCAAATAGTTGAAAGTTTTGAAAACTGTGTAGTTTCTTTATTCCTCTCAGCGCTGGCAGCTTGTCCTGTGTGAGCGGTCATGTGGGACCGCTCATTACAGTGGTGAATATGCGCACCACGTGACCGCTCACACAGGACAAGCTGCCAGCGCTGAGAGGAGAGTGGAGACATCGCGGGAGCTGGGTGAGTATTTCTCTGCAAGGGGCCGGGCGGCGCACTGGGGATGGGAGGCGGGTGGTCACCAGCAAACTTTATTTTTAACAAAAAAGAACAAAAACTTGATCTTTCATCTCTTCTCTCCTGCAGGGGAGAAGAGATGAATGCCGCCTTCAGCACCACACGCAGGGGGGACAGCGCTTACTGTAGTGCTGTCTCTCCTGCACGGTCCGTGTGGTCCTCAGGCGGCACACGGGTGGCACATGGCTGCCGCACGTGTGCCACACGGATGTGCCACCTGAGCACACGGACACACGGACACGGATAATAATAATCTTTATTTATATAGCGCCAACATATTCCGCAGCACTTTACAATTAAGTGGGGACATATACAGACAGATTCAATACGAGTTAAGACAATTTAAACAGAGACATTAGGAGTGAGGTCCCTGCTCGCAAGCTTACAATCTACAAGGAAATGGGGGGGACACAATAGGTGAAAAGTGCTTGTTATTTCAGGTCTGGCAATTATAATAAATAGGGATTTTCATATAAAGCTGCATGATCCGGTCATCAGCCCGTGTGTTTAAGTGCAATAGTCAAGTATCAAGTGCAGTTATCATGAGCATGGAGGGTGTGGAGACAGATGAATAGTAGGGTGCAGATTCAGAGTAATATTTGTAAGGAGGGAACAGGGCAAAGTTAGTTTAGTGAGTAGTTGATGTGGTAGGCTTGTTTGAAGAGATGGGTTTTTAGAGCGAGCTTGAATAGGTTGGGGCTAGGTATCAGCCTGATCGTCTGGGGAAGTGCATTTCAGAGAGCTGGCGCAGCACAAGAGAAGTCTTGTAGACGGAGGTGTGAGGTTCGGATTATGGGGGATGTTAGCCTTAGGTCATTTGTAGAACGGAGGGCACGTGTAGGGCGATAGACAGAGATGAGAGAGGAGATATAAGGTGGTGCAGAACTGTGGAGGGCTTTGTGGGTGAGAGAGATGAGTTTATACTGGACCCTGTAGCGAATGGGTAGCCAGTGTAATGGTACCGATTTCTCCGGGACCGGAATTATCTGGACGTGTGAAACCGGCCTTAGTGACATTAGATCTGTGAGAGACACGAGGGATCCAATCGCTATAATGAGGCAGCAGAGTTATTCTGGCCTCTGTCTGGCCTCTGTTCAGAGTTGTCCTTTTCAGAGGTGCACAGTACTGTAGCTGACCACGCTTTTATACTCGCAGCAGATAAGCCAAAAGACAGAAGCAGGTCAGGATACAAGCCAAGTCAAAACTAGGGAGTTGGCTCACTGAAGGGAAACACTTAGTCAAGACGGGAATAGGAGAAAACAGAGACACGGGTTCAGACAGCAAACACAGCAGGACAAATCAGAGCAATCAGAGTCAGCTATAGCAGTACTAGGCAAAAACTATAACTGACATCACCTGCAGGAAGCAGCGGCGATAAATAGCCAACCTGAATCAAGACAGAGGCAGAGAAAGGTTAACTCTTAACATGATCTGACTGGGAAAAAGGGAAAACAGGACTCTAAACCCAGTCTGGATCATGACACTATATAAAAAGACACATATGCATGTTTTTCTCAATATCTGACATGAATTCAGAATAAACTTTTCCTGTTTTAGGTCAATTAGGATTACCATAATTATTAATATTTTTGGCGACATCTGAGTTAATTAGAGACAAACCTTTGGATGTATTTTAATGCACACCTGATGCATACTGCTTCTTTGTGTAGCATCATGGAAAAGTCTCAAGAAATCAGCCAAGATATCAGGAAGAGAATTGTGGACTTGTACAAGTCTGGCTCATCCTTGGGTACAATTTTATGATACCTGAAGGTGCCTTGTTCATCTGTACAAACAATTATACGCAAGTACAAACAAGATGGAAATGTCCAATGATCATACTGCTCAGGAAGGAGACAGGTTCTGTGTCCCAGAGATGATCATGCTTTGGTCCGACATATGCATATCAACCCAAGAACAAAAGCAAAAGACCTTGTGAAGATGATGACAGAAGCTGGAAAGATTATGTCAATATCCACAGTAAAACGAGTACTGTATCATCATGGGCTGAAAGGCCACTCTGCCAGGAAGAAGCCATTACTCCAAAAGAAGCATAAAAAAAAACAGATTAATGTTTGCAAATGCTCACAGGAACACATACCTTAATTTTTGGAGACATGTTCTGTGGTCCGATGAAGCAAAAAATTACCTTTTTGGGCATAATGACCATCATTACTTTTGAGGAAAAAGGGAGAAGCTTGGAAACCTAAGAACACCATCCCAACTATGAAACATGGGGATTGGCAGCATCATGTTGTGGGGTTGTTTTGCTGCAGTAGGGCAATGACAATGACCCGAAGTGTACTGCCAGAATGGTAATAAAGTGGCTTAAGGATAACAAAGTCAATGTTTTGGAGTGGCCATCACAAAGCCCTGATCTCAATCCTATTGAAAATTTATGGGCAAAACTCTAATGGCAGGTGCGAGCAAGGCGACCTACAAACCTGGATCAGTTACACCAGTTTTGTCAGGAGGAATGGGCCCAAATTCCGACCAACTATTTTGAGAAGCTTTTGAAAGGATATCCCAAATGTTTGACCAAGTCATTCAGTTTAAGAGCAGTGGTGCCAAATACTAATGAAATGTATGTAAAATTTTGACTTTGCAGTAAGTAATAAAAATGCCTTAAAACATTCTCTCATTATTCTGGCATTTAGCAAATATTAATAATTATGGTAATCCTAATTGACCTAAAACGGGAAAGGTTTATTCTGATTTCTGTCAGACATTGAGAAAAAAATGCATGTGTGTCTGTAAACTTGTGGTTTCAACTGTAGCTGCTGCGGGGAGGATATAAGTACATTTTCTTCTTGTATCTGCTGTCCTATAAGGCATACAAACAGGATTTTAATGCTCTTTACCTATACCTACAAAATAACCCTATATCTGCATGTAAATAGCATTTCTTTACATGATAAGTTCCCTTTAAAGCCGAAAGATTTAATAATGGCTATCACCTCATTTAAATTGAAGAATAGGATTTTTTAATACGGGATTATCTCCTTACTTTTGTATTATTACAGTCAATTTTTACTTCACCATACTGGCCTATTCCCGATACAGAACAGAGGCAAACAAGACTGCTTGTTTTCTGTTTGAAAAATTGCCTAGCAAAATACTACAAGACAGTCAGCGAAAAGCACACCATAAATATTGAGAATCTCGCCAGAAATAAAGCACATGTTCCCTGCGTGCACATGGAAATCGTTTATAACAGCTGCCAACCATACGTGTGTGTATAAGGCTGGGCGATTAGTCAAATTCATTGGAACAACTTGCTACTTGGGCACTTCACAATTGTTTTTATCATAGGATTGTTAAATTGATCATGTGTGCCGCAGCGCATGGAGCAGAAGCCTCGTCATCTCACACAGCAGTGCTGCGACACTGCTGCAGACGGATGCACAGCTCCTGCAGAGGAGGCAGCTTGGTGGCTGATGCAGCTCCCTCACCAGGCAATTTGTTTTTCTCCACATTCTTCAAAATATACAAGTTGATGGAAATCTATTGGGGAAAAGGAGTAAAATGTGGCGCTATCTAAGCCTAGTGAGTAAAGGTATCATCTTCAGGTATGTGCTCACCTGAATAGGTTGTGCTAACTGAGGCACAACACTAGTAGTAGTTTGCCTGAGATGCAATGGGTTGCAGCCGACTTGGTGTCCTGTAGGAGGTTCCTCCAGTGGAGTTCCGGCACTGCGTGATTGCGGTAAAAGATCCAGGTGTATCCCAGAATGGAAACATGTAAAAAATGGAGTATTGACAAAAATATCTCCGGTATAAAAATATTTTTTATTTTCAAAACAAAATTAAAAAAACAAAACACGTTTCAGCTGCTAACAGCCTTCCTCAGGTACCTTTAGATAAAATGGAGATCCGGACCCACTTATACATATCCTCAATTAAAAGTAGGTGGAGTTATTCAATAACCAGAGAAAACAAGCAACTTTTAATAAGAACAATTCTTTTATTTTTTTTTTCTGTGATGTGTTGTGCATAAATATGTGATTCTCCAGAATTTCTTTTAGTCTATGCCTGATGAAGAGACTTGTGTAGTCTCAAAAGCTTGCAATTTGTTACCATCTTTTCAGTTAGCCATTAAAAGGTATCAACCACTGAGGACTCTCAATTCTAAATATATTTCTATCCACTGGCTAACACGGTACCAAGATATTTATCTTTCCTCTCAGAAAAGAGATGTAGGCAAGTGACTTTCAGAGAATAAATGGCAATCAGGAAAGAGTATGGATATACACACTAAACTTGCTCTACCACATCATTTAGACAAGAGGGATATAAACTTTGTAATGTACACTCACCGGCCACTTTATTAGGTACACCATGCTAGTAACGGGTTGGACCCCCTTTTGCCTTCAGAACTGCCTCAATTCTTCGTGGCATAGATTCAACAAGGTGCTGGAAGCATTCCTCAGAGATTTTGGTCCATATTGACATGATGGCATCACACAGTTGCCGCAGATTTGTCGGCTGCACATCCCAAAGATGCTCCATACAAGGCAGGATGGATCCATGCTTTCATGTTGTTTACGCCAAATTCTGACCCTACCATCCGAATGTCGCAGCAGAAATTGAGACTCATCAGACCAAGCAACGTTTTTCCAATCTTCTACTGTCCAATTTCGATGAGCTTGTACAAATTGTAGCCTCAGTTTCCTGTTCTTAGCTGAAAGGAGTGGTACCCGGTGTGGTCTTCTGCTGCTGTAGCCCATCTGCCTCAAAGTTCGACGCACTGTGCGTTCAGAGATGCTCTTAGGCCTACCTTGGTTGTAACGGGTGGCGATTTGAGTCACTGTTGCCTTTCTATCAGCTCGAACCAGTCTGCCCATTCTCCTCTGACCTCTGGCATCAACAAGGCATTTCCGCCCACAGAACTGCCGCTCACTGGATTTTTTTTCTTTTTCGGACCATTCTCTGTAAACCCTAGAGATGGTTGTGCGTGAAAATCCCAGTAGATCAGCAGTTTCTGAAATACTCAGACCAGCCCTTCTGGCACCAACAACCATGCCACGTTCAAAGGCACTCAAATCACCTTTCTTCCCCATACTGATGCTCGGTTTGAACTGCAGGAGATTGTCTTGACCATGTCTACATGCCTAAATGCACTGAGTTGCCGCCATGTGATTGGCTGATTAGAAATTAAGTGTTAACAAGAAGTTGGACAGGTGTACCTAATAAAGTGGCCAGTGAGTGTATATATCCAATAGGATTCTTTTGCGTTGAATATTTTCTGTTTAGTGTTTCACTACTTATCTGATCAAGGGGTGAAACTTTAATCACATCAAAATTCTTTTCAGTTTGATAGCAAGATGACATGAAAGACTTTGCTTTAAAAAAAAAACATTTTTGGTATTATGTCTGCGTCCTTTCATACGAGACTGCA
This sequence comes from Ranitomeya variabilis, assembly GCF_051348905.1. Classification (NCBI taxonomy): domain Eukaryota; kingdom Metazoa; phylum Chordata; class Amphibia; order Anura; family Dendrobatidae; genus Ranitomeya; species Ranitomeya variabilis. The sequence goes on from NC_135232.1 coordinate 779,456,304, forward strand.
ATGTTTCTGTTGTGCGGCCCTCGTATTGAAGACCGCAAATACGATTAAACACACAAATTGCATAATCAGAGTTGCAATATAAATTATGAATAATATTAAGTACTTCACTTAGTACTATTAGATTTTATTTGTTTGGCACCATGATCCATGATTTTGCAACAGCAACACTTTTTTATCCCACTTCTGGTAACTCCTCTAGTAATACCAGATGTTGTATTGATTTTTGTTGTTGTTTGTTCCTTTAAATCACTCTTCCTTTATTTGTTTGGGGCAATCATGTTTTTAACAGCGATTCCCCTACAGAACTTAATGTTTGATTCTGCTGGAATGAGCCCTTTTAAAATCAGATCTTTTTTTAAGAAAGGTACCCGTATTTTTTAAGAATTTTCCAAATGGTTTGACTGCCCTTGTCCTTGTTATGAAATTATATTTCCAATAGTTTCCATCATTATGTTCAATTTTTGTATTTTTATTTTTACTAGAAAAACAGTCGTTTTGAGTTATTTCTAGATTTTTCTGAAAAACAGTCTCTATAATTCTATTTGGGTACCTTTTTTCAGAAAACCTTTTCTTTAATAATTCTGATTGATTCACATAGTCTTCTATTGAAGTATAATTTCTCCTGATGCAGTGAAATTCACTAAAAGAATGGTTCTCTTTAATTTGGGAACGTGTGCACTATGGAAATCCATACTGCCATTTCAATATACAAGTTTAAAATGCATTTTGGTCATAATGGATTTGCTTACATGGAATAACTCCAAATCAAGGAATATGATTCTTTCCTCGGCAATATGAGCTGTAAAGGATAACCTCACATATTGTTATTTAATAGCTCAACAAATTGAGTAGCTTTTAAGATAGTGCTACACAAGAGAATAAAGAGATCATCTATATAACGACAATAATATTTAATATGATTACAGTAAACATCACATGTAATGTGCGATAAGGCCTTAAATACCCCCATTGAGAGATTTGCAAAACTTGGGGTAACTCAAGTCTCCATCACCGTACCAAGTTGCTGTAAATACAGTTTACCCTGAAATGAAAACAAGTTATGCTTTATTATGAACTATGATCCATTTAAGAGGAAAAGTTTTGTTCAAACCCAATATTGGGATTTGTGGATAAATAATAGTCTTTGGCTTGAAGATCCAATAAGTGGTCTATATTTGAATACAGAATGAAGTTGTGAATCAAAATTACGCCGTCTAGTGAGTGCTGCCAGGGAGACAAGGATCCAAGGGGTACGTTGAATGGTTTATTTAACACGCTACGCGTTTCAGAGCCAACCAGGCTCCTTCATCAGGTGCATGGTTAAACAAGATATTGCTGTTGACCTTTATAGAGGTCACTGATGACATAGTAAATGATTTGGAAAAAAAATCAGAGTAAGACAATTGCGAATACATATTTTAAGAATGTTGACGTCAATAGTTGGTTTTCTAGTGGGTATTATCCTGAATGGATTAAGAATATTCCCTACCGACAGTATAGATGCATTAGAATTGTACACATGATTCAGATATCATAAAAAAAGCTTGAGTCTTACAAAACAGATTCTAGACGGAAAAACAGATTCTGAATGATGCATACCAACGCCCAAAAAAGTGAAGGAGAAAGTGAAAACAATAAGAAATGTAAAAAAATAAAGGGCAATGAACCAGAATTACCGTATATACTCGAGTATAAGCCGACCCGAGTATAAGCCGACCCCCCTAATTTTGCCACAAAAAACTGGGAAAACTTATTGACTCGAGTATAAGCCTAGGGTGGAAAATGCAGCAGGTACCGGTGAATTTCAAAATTAGAAATAGATACTCCATACCATTCATTATGGCCCCATAGATGCTCCACATAAAGCTGTGCCATATATAATGCTCTGCACCGTTGCCCCATAGCTGTGCCATATATATAATGCTCTGCACCGTTGCCCCATAGCTGTGCCATATATATATATAATGCTCTGCACCGTTGCCCCATAGCTGTGCCATATATATTATGCTCTGCACCGTTGCCCCATAGATGTGCCATATAGTGCTCTGCACCGTTGCCCCATAGCTGTGCCATATAGTGCTCTGCACCGTTGCCCCATAGCTCTGCCATATAGTGCTCTGCACCATTGCCCCATAGCTCTGCCATATAGTGCTCTGCACCGTTGCCCCATAGCTGTGCCATATAGTGCTCTGCACCGTTGCCCCATAGCTGTGCCATATAGTGCTCTGCACCGTTGCCCCATAGCTGTGCCATATAGTGCTCTGCACCGTTGCCCCATAGCTCTGCCATATAGTGCTCTGCACCATTGCCCCATAGCTCTGCCATATAGTGCTCTGCACCGTTGCCCCATAGCTGTGCCATATAGTGCTCTGCACCGTTGCCCCATAGCTGTGCCATATAGTGCTCTGCACCGTTGCCCCATAGCTGTGCCATATAGTGCTCTGCACCGTTGCCCCATAGCTGTGACATATAGTGCTCTGCACCGTTGCCCCATAGCTGTGCCATATAGTGCTCTGCACCGTTGCCCCATAGCTGTGCCATATAGTGGTGCTCTGCACTGTTGCCCCATAGCTGTGCCATATAGTGCTCTGCACTGTTGCCCCATAGCTGTGCCATATAGTGCTCTGCACCGTTGCCCCATAGCTGTGCCATATAGTGGTGCTCTGCACCGTTGCCCCATAGCTGTGCCATATAGTGCTCTGCACCGTTGCCCCATAGCTGTGCCATATAGTGCTCTGCACCGTTGCCCCATAGCTGTGCCATATAGTGCTCTGCACCGTTGCCTCATAGCTGTGCCATATAGTGCTCTGCACCGTCCATTATTGCCCCATAGCTGTACCATATAGTGCTCTGCACCGTTGCCCCATAGCTGTGCCATATAGTGCTCTGCACCGTTGCCCCATAGCTGTGCCATATATATAATGCTCTGCACCGTTGCCCCATAGCTGTGCCATATAGTGCTCTGCACCGTTGCCCCATAGCTGTGCCATATAGTGCTCTGCACCGTTACCCCATAGCTGTGCCATATAGTGCTCTGCACCGTTGCCCCATAGCTGTGCCATATAGTGCTCTGCACCGTTGCCTCATAGCTGTGCCATATAGTGCTCTGCACCGTCCATTATTGCCCCATAGCTGTACCATATAGTGCTCTGCACCGTTGCCCCATAGCTGTGCCATATAGTGCTCTGCACCGTTGCCCCATAGCTGTGCCATATAGTGCTCTGCACCGTTGCCTCATAGCTGTGCCATATAGTGCTCTGCACCGTCCATTATTGCCCCATAGCTGTACCATATAGTGCTCTGCACCGTTGCCCCATAGCTGTGCCATATAGTGCTCTGCACCGTTGCCCCATAGCTGTGCCATATATATAATGCTCTGCACCGTTGCCCCATAGCTGTGCCATATAGTGCTCTGCACCGTTGCCCCATAGCTGTGCCATATAGTGCTCTGCACCGTTGCCCCATAGCTGTGCCATATAGTGCTCTGCACTGTTGCCCCATAGCTGTGCCATATAGTGCTCTGCACCGTTGCCCCATAGCTGTGCCATATAGTACTCTGCACCGTTGCCCCATAGCTCTGCCATATAGTGCTCTGCACCGTTGCCCCATAGCTCTGCCATATAGTGCTTTGCACCATTGCCCCATAGATGCTCCACATAAATCTGTGCTGCTGCAATAAAAAAAAAAAAAACACATACTCACCTGTCTTGCTTGCAGCTCCTCGGCGCCATCTTCCCGGCGTCTCTCCGCACTGACTGATCAGGCAGAGGGCGGCGCGCACACTATATGCGTCATCGCGCCCTCTGACCTGCACAGTCAGTGCAGAGAGACGCCGGGAAGATGGCGCGGCGCCCGGCGTGTGGAACGCGGACAGGTGAATATGCGATACCTACCTGCTCCCGGCGTCCCGCTCCTTCCCCCGGACAGCTGGTCTTCGGTGCTGCAGCCTCTTTCTCTATCAGCGGTCACCGGCACCGCTTCATTAGAGAAATGAATAAGCGGCTCCGCCCCTATGGGAGGTGGAGCAGCCTATTCATTTCTCTAATGAGCGGTCCCACGTGACCGCTCAGGGGAAGAGGCTGCGGCACCAGGAGACCGTGGGACGGGCAGGGGGAGCGCCAGGATCGCCGGGACTAGGTAAGTATATGACAGTGCTCACCCGCCGACCCCACCACCGATCATGACTCGAGTATAAGCCGAGAGGGGCACTTTCAGCCCAAAAATTTGGGCTGAAAATCTCGGCTTATACTCGAGTATATACGGTAGATAAGAAAATCAAAAAGCGTTTAGTTACCTCCTTTAGTCAATCCCATAAAGATACAGTATAAGGGGTATTTTAACAAAATACTGGTCAATATTAAAACATAATTAATTCTATTGGAGTCCCTACCTGAGAGACCTAACATCATTTTTTGTAGGAGCATGAATCTAAAAAAATCACTTTGTACCAAGTAGGATTAGAGAGATCCAACCATCCAATTTAATATCACCTAGAAAAACAATTAACAGCTACATCTGTGGGATCTTTTCGTAGTGGTGGAGCAAAATGTTCTCGTGGCTATTTGATCACACAGTGGTGCAGGTGGTTTTGGTCCTGAAAATTTTCCAGATAAATTATTTTGTGTATAATTGGTATAATCAATCATTTTCTTGCTCCTTATAGACTTTGGGAAGATGATAAACTATAGCCTTTTTTGGAGGAATTGGTAAGGAATCGTTTCTCTTTTTTTATAATAGCTGAATATCCTGGCATTACTCGGGCCTAGTAAGTAACTGTGGTTAGTTCTAACAAATTATAATGATTATATTGCACATTAAAACATTTCACATCATATATTCAACACTACAGATTTGCAACACAAACTTCTCTCATTTTTCCATCACACTTCTCATTTTCCCCCTCACATCTCTCATTTTCCCCCTCACATCTGTCATTTTCCCCTCACTACTCTCATTTTCCCCTCACACCTGTCATTTTGACCTCACACCTGTCATTTTCTGATCACCCCACTATTTTTCCCTCACTCCTCTAATTTTTCACTCACACCTCTCATTTTCCCCTCACTCCTCTCATTTTCCCCTCACTCCTCTCATTTTCCCCTCACTCCTCTCATTTTCCCCTCACTCCTCTCATTTTCCCCTAACTCCTCTCAATTTCACCTCACTCCTCTCGTTTTCACTTCACTCCTCTCATTTTCACCTCACTCCTCTTTTCCCCTCACATGTGCACAGCAACTTCCTGTTATGAGCACAGTGGTGTAATCCATAAGGCTCTTCCCTTTCCCTTGACGTCATGCCTCACAGGAGCAACTCCATTCTAGACATGACAGAGCTATATGTGGCCTGTGCCTGCCGCACACTGATACTCTGAAGGCGCGGCCCTGATTGTGACATCACAGCCGGTGAGTTTTGCAGGGTGGCTTTTGAGGTGAATGTGTCTCCGCCCGTGTGCGCTCACAACATGGGCCGTGTGGACGGGGCTTTGCGTGTTGAGTGAGTGTGGCTATGCAGTGGGCAGGGCTATGTGGAGTGGGTGTGTCTTGATACATGCACTCAGCTTTATATATATAGATTTGACACTTCAAGGCATCATTGATAAGTTTCTGATATACAAGCTCATATTGTGCAAATGGATCACTAATGATTTCCATATAATAGATTTTATATGACAAGATATTATAAGCTTCTTTTAAATAGTCTGCAGTATTTTATATCACCACCCCTCCCCTTTTATCCAACCGTCTGATCACAATTTTATCACTCATTTTTTGGCTTCAAGAGCCTTCTTTTCAGTAGCAGATAAGTTGTCAGAGCTAGACTGCTTTGATTTGATAGTCTTATATTCCTCAGCTACTAAAGTGAAAAATTATCAAGTTAAAAACATCGGCGATGTGTGGAGTAAAAGTTGGAACTGGGTTTCTCATCCTGATGTATAAAATTGTCCCCTAACAGGGTTGTTTTATTTTCAAGTAAACCTTTCTTCATAGTAAATTTCTACTTAATGATAATTTATGGACAAAAACATCCAAATTAATTAACAAATGAAAATTACTTGTATTATAGGAAGGATAAAAATTTAGACCCTTACTCAAAAGTGCAAGCTCTCCTTGGTTCAATACACAATTGGAAAGATTGAAAATCTTTATAGTTTGTAGACCTTCCTTATAAAACTTTTAAGGTTTTCTATTGTGTTTGCTCCCTCATCGCTTTCCTATAACCTTTCTTTTTATTTATGAATACCGGAAATGGGAGAGGGGAGAAATAATATTTAATTGTGCTCTGATTCAGAGGTGCACACCCGAGAGGCGGAGGAGAATGATGAGTGCTTTGGCTCGTGAGCGTGTGTGGGGAGTAGGATGGAGGATGGCATTTGGGTCCCAATTCAAAAAAAGAAATGTGAGATGAAATGCTGGTGGGATAAGGAGAGGACAGAGGAGCATGTGGTGATGAAGGATAGAAAATGATAGTGGTTTGGGTGGAGGATTGATAGCAATGATCATGAAGAGTGAGCTCACTCAGATCTACTGGAATTTCCATAGAGTCAACTGCGGGAGATTTTAGGGAAGGTGTCTGAGTGGGTAGTGAGACAGAAGTGGTCAAAAAAGGAGGGCGACAAGGATTAAGGGCAGAAATAGAGGAATTGGTAAGAGAAGGAATAGGTACAGTAATAGAAGGAGGGGGATTAGAGATTGATGTGCAATTGGTAGCAGTATGTGGAGTATGTTGGTGTATGATCAAGTGGTATTGTTATTCAGAGATTTATTGTGGGAAGGACATGTAGCGGTGGGGATAGTATTGTGTAATATGGACCTGGTATTCCAAAAACTATGGAACGGTACAGAGGGGCAAGGTGTGTGGTTATGAAAAGTGTGCAGAGATAGAGTACTGTGAGTTTTTGTGGGAATGTGCAATATTCTCTCTATGAGAAAGGGAATCACGTTTTAATTTACTAACTTTTCTTTCCGCTAATTTAGTCTCCCGTCTTTTGAGTCTGGATATAACATTTCTATTTATATCCTCAAAAATGGGTAATCATTTATATTAGTCTAAATAATATAATAAAGTTTCACATTGCAATGTCGCTTGAGAAGCTAATATCCTGCATTTAGTTATTAAAAATCTAATCAGACCCAAGGAACATGTATCCAAATATTCATTCCACTCGGTGGTAAATATTTTATCATCAGGGAAAGTGGAAGGTATATTAACTTTGCTGTTGTCATGCAGATCTTGTGCAGTTAAGTAAATGTAACTGTCTCAGCTAATTTTTTTGTGTTTTTGTGTAATATATCTATTGGACATTTTAGTGCATTTTTCTACTTTTACGAGTTTGCGCCTTAAAAACTTTTTTTGATTTAATTAAGTATTCAAGATACAAATTGCTGAGAACAATTGTATCAAATGTTTATGTTTTCTCTGGGGAATGAATAACTACACCCTCTTTTAGTTGAGGATATGTCCAGTTGAAACTAGAAGTTTACATACACTATATAAAAAGACACATATGCATGTTTTTCTCAATATGTGACATGAAATTAGAATAAACCTTTGCCATTTTAGCTCAATTAGGATTACCATAATTATTAGTATTTGCCCATTGCCAGAATAATGAGAGCAAGAATGCTTTAAGGAATTTTTATTTAAAAGTATAATGTTACAGGGTATATACACTAGATTCCTTGATAGGGCATTGATCCAGGGAACTAGTCTGATTGCCGTATGTGGAGTCGGGAAGGAATTTTTTTCCCCAATGTGGAGCTTACTCTTTGCCACATGGGTTTTTTTTGCCTTCCTCTGGATCAACATGTTAGGGCATGTTAGATGGCTATGGGTTGAACTAGATGGACTTAAAGTCTTCCTTCAGCCTTAATAACTATGTAACTATGTAACTATTTGGGTCCATTCCTCCTGACAAAATTGTAACTGATCCAGGTTTGAAGGTCACCTTGCTCGCACCTGCCTTTTCAGCTTTGCCCATGAATTTTCAAAAGGATTGAGATCAGGGTTTTGTGATGGCCACTCCAAAACATTGACTTTTTTATTCTTAAGCTAATTTGTTTCCATTTTGGCATTTTGCTTCAGGTCATTGTCCATTTGGAAGACCCATTTCTGCTCAAGCTTTAACTTCCTGGCTGATGTTTTAAGATGTTGCTTCAGTATTTCCACATAATTTTCTTATCTCATGATTCCATCTATTTTGTGAAGTGCACCAGTCCCTCCTGCAGCAATATGATCCTGCCTCCCCCGTGTTTCACAGTTGGGATGATGTTTTTAGGCTTCCAAGCTTCTCCCTTTTTCCTCCAAACGTAACGATGGTCATTATGCCCAAAAAGTTCAATTTTCGTTTCATCAGACCACAGGATATGTCTCTGAAAATTAAGGTCTTTGTTCCTGTGTACATTTGCAAACATTAATTTGGCTTTTTTATGTTTCTTTTGGAGTAATGGCTTCTTCCTGGCAGAGTGGCCTTTCAGCCCATGTTGATACAGTACTTGTTTCACTGTGGATATTGAAACAATTTTACCAGCTTCCACCATCATCTTCACAAGGTATTTTGCTTTTGTCCTTGGGTTGATATGCACACGTCGGAACAAAGCACGTTCATCTCTGGGATACAGAACCCATCTCCTTATTGAGCGGTATGATGGCTGCATATTCCCATCTTGTTTGTACTTGCATATAATTGTTTGTACAGATGAATGAGGCACCTTCAGGTATCTTGAAATTGTACCTAAGGTTGAACCAGACTTGTGCAAGTGCACAATTCTCTTCCTGATATCTTGGCTGATTTCTTTAGACTTTCCCATGATGCTACACAAAGAAGCAGTGTGTTTCAGGTGCGCATTAAAATACAGAAGCTTCCTAACACATGACATCATCATATGGGCAGTCCAGAATTGTTTAAAGGCATAGTAATCTTAGTGGATGTAAACTTTTGACTTTGCAATAAGTAATAAAAATGCCTTAAAACATTCTCTGTCTCTCATTATTCTGGCATTTGGCAAATAATAATAATTATGGTAATCCTAATTGACCTAAAACGGGAAAAGTTTATTCTGATTTCATGTCAGATATTGAGAAAAACATGTATATGTGTCTTTATGTTGTGTATGTAAACTTCTAGTTTCAACTGTATAAGTGGGTCTGGATCTCCATTTCATCTCCAGGCACCTCTAGCCAGGAAGCCTGTTAGCAGCTGAAACGTGTCATGTTTTAAAAATATTTTTTATTTTAAAAACAAAATTATGTCAGAAATGTTTTTTTCAATACTCCAATTTTTTATGTGTTTCCATTCTGGGACAGTCATACACCTTTTACCCAAGTTATTCAGAATAATAATGTTTTTGCAACTTGTTATGATTAAAAAGGCTACCGTATATACTCGAGTATAAGCCGAGATTTTCAGCCCATTTATTTAGGCTAAAAGTGCCCTCTCGGCTTACATTCGAGTCATTGTCCCAGGGGGTCGGCGGGGGAGGGGGAAGGGCGGCTGTCACATCATAGGCATCTGCTCCCGGCGTGGTCCCTGCTTCTCAGATTAAAGTAATGAATATGGACAAGACTCCACTCCCATAGGGGTGAAGCACATATTCATTACTTTAATGAGCGGTACCATGTGACCGCTGAACACAGGAACAAGCTGCCAGCGCCAGAGACCATCGCATCAGAGAAGCAGGGACTGCTGTTATGGGCCTGGTGGTTAGGTGCACCCAGAATGACCTGATGGTTAAACTGGAAATCGGGACAAGCTCTGGGGAGTGGGAGCTCTGCTGACCGCAAACCCTAATCCTATCACACACACACTAGAAATAGCCGTGGAGCGTACCTAACTCTCCCTAGACGCCTCTTCACAGCCTAAGAGCTAACTACCCCTAAAGATAGGAAATAAAGCCTTACCTTGCCTCAGAGAAATTCCCCAAAGGAAAAGGCAGCCCCCCACAAATATTGACGGTGAGTTAAGAGGAAAGTCACAAACACAGGAATGAAACAGGTATTAGCAAAGGAGGCCAGTCTTCACTAAAAAGGCAGAGGATAGTAAAGGGATCTATGCAGTCAGCACAAAAAACTACAAAAACCACGCAGAGTGTGCAAAAAGCCCCCCACACCGACTCACGGTGTGGAGGTGCAACCCTGCACCCCCAGAGCTTCCAGCTAGCAAGGAAATATCATGATAGCAAGCTGGACAGAACTTAGCATGTACTAAGAAATATATTCAGAACGCAATGAACAATAAATGAGCTAGCAGGGACTTAGCTTCTGCTGGAACCGTCAGGTCATCAGAGAAATCCAAGAGAGATCTGAACCAGTACTAAGACATTGACAGCAGGCATGAGGTAACGATCTGAGTGGAGTTAAATAGAGAAGCCAGCCTAGCGATAAATGAGGGCAGCTGGGAAAGCCAACCTCAAGGATCAGCAGTACCACTCAAAGCCACCAGAGGGAGTCCAAGGACAGAACTCACTGAAGTACCATTCATGACCACAGGAGGGAGTCCAAGAACGGAATTCACAACAGACTGCGCCAGGAGGGTGAGTATGATGGAGGAGGGTGAGCCATGCGATATTCACCTGTCCCCGTTTCACTGCCGGGCTCCATCTTCTGCATCCTCTGGCTGTGATGTTCAGGTCAGAGGGCGCGATGACGTGGTTAGTGCGCGCCCTCTGCCTGAACAGTCACTGCAGAGACCTAGAAGACACAGCGGACAATGGCAGTGGAACGGGGACAGGTGAATATCGCAAGTGCCGGGGGCCTGAGGGATGAGAGGTGAGTATGTCATTTTTTTTTTAATTGCAGCAGCAGCATATGGGGCATAATATGCTATGGAGCATCTTATGGGGCCATCAACCTTTGTGCAGCATTATATGGGGCATAATCTATGGAGCATCTTATGGGGCCATTAACCTTTGTGCAACATTATATGGGGCATAATCTATGGAGCATTTTATGAGGCCATCAGCCTTTGTGCAGCATTATATGGGGCATAATATTCTATGGAGCATCTTATGGGGTCATCAACCTTTGTGCAGCATTATATGGTTCATAATCTATGGAGCATCTTATGAGGGCTATCAACATTTGTGCAGCATTATATGGGGCATAATATTCTATGGAGTATCTTATGGGACCATCATTAGCCTTTTATGCAGCATTATATGGGGCATATTTTAATATGGAGCATCTTATGGGGCCCATCATGATCTTTATGCAGCATTTTATGGGGCATATTTTGTATGGAGCATCTTATGGGGCCCATCATCAACTGTATGGAGCATTATATGGGGTGTATTTTAATATGGAGCATCTTATGGGGCGTATTTTGTATGGAGCCCATCATAAACTGTACGGAGCATTATATGGAGCATATTTTGTATGGAGCATCTTATGGGGCCCATCATAAACTGTATGGAGCATTATATGGGGCTCCTGATTCAATATGGATATTCAAAAACACTTAACCTACTGATGACTCAATCAATTTAATTTTATTGGTACCTATTTTTACTTTTGAAATTTACCAGTAGCTGCTGCATTTCCCACCCTAGGCTTATACTCGAGTCATTAAGTTTTCCCAGTTTTTTGTGGCAAAATTAGGGGTCTCGGCTTATACTCGGGAGTCGGGTCAGCTTATACTTGAGTATATACAGTATCTCCCTACAATGTCTGCTGACTTGACATCTCTGCATTTTTTTTTCCTTTAGCTCCCATGATGTTACCAAAAAGCGTAACAGATATGAACACAGCCTTAATTACATTACTATTTTCTAATGCTTTATTCTTAGTTCACTCTTGTAAAATATATATTTTGAATTGGCAAAATATACCTAATGTAGCAACTTAAGATGTTTCTTAAGAAGCGTATTAGTTCCAAATTAAAGTTTTTTACCGAGATTTTACAAAATTGCCAGTGAATGAAAAATAAGGAAATGTGAGAAAATAAATACCATAATTTACTCATCCATGCCTCAGGTAGTTTTTCACTCAGTAGACTTTCCTATCTTTGGTCAATTTTCCTCTGCAGCAAATAATTGATCCTAGTGGTCACACACTGAGCATGTAGTCATCTCCACTCTTTGGCCGCAGCAGTCAAATGACTTATTTACATGACATAAAGGGGTTGGCTAAATAACAAAATTATTACATTTTAATCAATAGATCTCGAAATAAAAGTTTCACATTTGGAAGTGTTAATTTTTTTTACTATGCTGAGATAATCTTGTAAATCTGTCCCTGCTATGTTCAGTGTAATGGCTGTGTCTGACCGTTCAGGAACATGATCTGAACATACCACAGCTCCAACTGAATAACCTCAAGTTTGATAACCTGTCTTGGTATTGCAGTCCACCCATTCTCTTAATAATTTTGGTCGCTCTTCTCTGCTCCCGCTCCAGTTCGGCTATGTCCTTCTTATACACTGGAGACCAAAACTGTACTTGGCATTCAAAGTGTCGCTGCACTAGTGACTTGTATGGAATTAACGCTTTTCTCCAGCATCTAAGCTTCTTGAAATACATCCCATTATTTTGTTAGCTTTACAGAGGCTGCCAGACACTGGTCACTAAAGTTGAGTTTACCATCCACCAATAAGTCTTTTTCAGTGACAGTTTACTGGATGTTTTACCATTTAGTACATAATTATATATTTATTTATTCTTTCGAAGTGCTAGATGTTACATTTAGCTTCATTAAACTTCAGTTGCTATTTCTTAACCCAAGCCTCCAATTTACATAAATTTTTCTGTAATAATAAATAATCGTCCTCTGTGATGACTACCCTACAGAGTTTAGTATCATTCGCAAATATTGAAATTCTACTCTTTATGCCCTTCACAAGGTCATTAATAAATATGTTAAAAAGAAGAGGGTCCAATACTGATTCTTCTGGTACCCCACTGTTACCTCTATCCGAATGTCACCCATTAATAACCCCCCTTTGTTTCCTATCACTGAGCCAGTTTTCCACTAGTCCCATTGTTCTAATTTTATGTACCAACCTTTTATATGGCACTGTATCAGATGCCTTTGAAAAGTTCAGCTAGAGAACATCCATTGTATTTCCCTGGTCCAGTCAGGAATTTATCTCCTCATAAAAATTGTTCAGATTAGTTTGATGTTGATGGTGGGTCATGAGGCTATCCTTATTTAGATACTCCAGGTGTCACAGGGTTGCCACGACAGTGTGAAGCCAGAAGACTGCAGCTTCTGATTGCTCCTACTCCGGTGCTGAGAAGAAGCACTTCTTCATTTTAAATGTTTATTTCTTCTGGCAGAACAGGAGTTAATTGGCCACGTTGGAAATCCCTGTGCGCACAGCTGTGCTCGGTTAGCCACTCCTTTCCCCTTTATAATCTGGGCTCTGTTTCTAATCCTGGTTGGAGCTAGCATGTGCTGCATGGCTAACTGTGGGAGAGGAGTACATATGAGAAGGAGAGTTGAAGGAGTTATTAGTGTATGTTGCTTGGTTTGTATGTGTGGTTATTCCTTATCCTTCTCTGTTTTTTTATTCCCCGACCTTCACACCCTGGTGCATTCCTCTGCTGTTACATGTGAGTGAATATTTTGTATGCCTGGCGTTTTCTGTTAACCCTTGTCCGTGTTGCCTTGTTTGTCGTGTTGGTGTACTACGGAGCACAGTAGGGCCCCCTCTTCCCTGGGTGGGGGTGAGGAACAGATGGAGGGCTAATTTAGGAGATAAGGCAAGGGCAGAGGCCCCGGCATCTTCGCCATCTGAAGTATCCCAGGGAGCAGGGTGAGCTAGGGCACCCCCTGGTCCCGGGTCACCCTACAGCTGTGTCGTTGACACCAGGATAGTATTTCTTTAAAAATCCTCAAAGATTTTTCCCACAGTAGAGGTTACACTTACTGGTCTACAATTTCAAGGCTGTTTTTTTCTGTATTTAGATCCCCCTCTCTTTAAATACTGTCCTAAGTTCTCCCCCCTTGCCAGGCCCAATTTCATCACCTAGACTCAGATCACTATCTTCCTCTTCTGTACAGTAATTGCCCTCCCACAGTCCTAGGCTTAAACGCTCCTCCAACCTTGTGTCCGGTACCGAACGCTTGAATACGTACTTTTTACCTGAAGTCCTTTTTTCTGTTCGGGTTCAGTGCCAAATAAAGTTTATTTGAAAGGCTGCAGCACAGCCAATCAACAAGCTTTTAGGCTCTAGGCACTTCTGAAGCCATCACAGCCATGCCAAGTATGGGTATGGGTGTGATTGTCCGGCGCACCAAGTGATGCGGCCTGTATAAACGCCGGATCACAGATGCCACCGCCATTCTGCTCTGATTAGCATAGGGAAAGGATGCAGCTGATGAGAGGAACATTGTTAGGTTCTGTGTGTGCACTCTGCAATAAAGCCCCTGTGTGTGTAGTGTGTGTTCTCTGCTCTCTCTCAGTGGGAGTACTGTGCTAAAAAGCCTCTGTATGTACTGTTAACCCATGTCAGTGGGAGTGCTGTGCCAAAAAGTCTCTGTATACTGTGCACCCGTGTCTGTCTGTGGGAGTACTGTGCCAAAAAACCTCTGTGTGTACTCTTCATCATTTCTGTGGGAGTACTGTGTCAAAAAGCCTCTGTGTATACTCTGCACTCGTGTCTGTGGGAGTACTGTGCAAAAAAGGCCACTATGTGGTCTGCACCCGTGTATGTGGGAGTATTGTGCCAAAGAGGCTCTGTGTATACTCTGCACCTGTGTCTGTGGGAGTACTGTGCCAAAAAGCCTCTGTGTACTCTGCACCCCTGTCTGTGGGAGTACTGTGCCGAAAAGCTTCTGTTTACTCTACACGTGTCTTTGTGGGAGTACTCTGAAAAAACCTCTGTAGGGGTGCTCTTCAAAACAGCCTGTGTGAGTGTACTCTGCAAAACAGACTTGTTATTTTTTCTTTTGGTTTTATTTGAATTTGGAGAGGCTCCAAAACATTGGGAATGGCAAATAGAAAGAACAAACTGTAGTGGAGTATAACAATGGCTGGTGCGGCTGGTATACTTCTCTATTCAGCCAAAGTTCTGTGGGATTCATGCCTGGTTCATTTTAATGGATGTGAGCATGCCCATGTTGGCTGTGGACAGGCAGTCCACATATCACACCCCTTGCTGTGCTAAACACACGTTCCGACAGTACACTTGCAGCAGGGAAGTCCAGCACCTGCAAAGCATAATGGGTAAGCTAAGGCCGATTTGGAGACTCAGAAGGTAAATGGGGCAGACCCATCACTCAGTATGTGGAGGCGTGTGGACACTTACACTTCCACCATGTCGTTGAAATTGTCATGTTCTTGGATTGATCTCTTCAGTTTGTGTTCTGTTGTCGGCTTCTCTTTCTACCGAGCCACAGGAGATACACCTTTTCTGTGGGTTTTCGGGTTCTGTTTTCTCACTGCAGATTGTCTAGCTTAAAACAAGTGTTGTCATTTGTCCGCTTATCACCTTTTGGTTGCAGCTTTATATTCTGTTCCACGGCGGGCGTTTCCTGGTGGTGATAGATTCATTTGGATGGTCTGACATTCTGTGATGTTTGGAGCCTGTCTGTCAGCTTTCAGATAAGGATCTTTGCCTTACTATTTTTTTGCTATACTTTGCACCTTTCTTCTGTTTAACTTTAAGTAAGTAGACAGTATATTTGTTAACAGTACTTTCTTTATTCTTTGATTGCTATTTCGTTATTTATTTTACTCACTCAGCTCTTTCCTTTGTTCAGCACTCTTCTCCTTTTCCTCATCCTCCAAAACTGTTCACTAGCTGGACAGTTGTATTCCTGGTTGTTGTTGGTACAGGAACCCATCCTCCAAGCCATGGGTGGATAACTGGCCTAATAATGGTGTAAATGGTCCCTGTTCCTCTTCCTCCAGTGCCACCATTTCATCCATCATCGCCTTAAGTGTTTTTTCAAGGAGGCATAGAAATGATATAGTAACGCTGATGATGGCGTCATCAGTGCTGTCCATGTTGGTGGACTACTCGAAGCAGCGCAGTGCATCACTCACATCCCGCATGGAGGCCCACTCGGTGGTGAAGTGGTATTGTTCTGCAGAGTGGCTAACCCGTTCAAGCTGCAGCTGAAACTTCACTATAACCTACTGCCCCTCGCACAGTCTTCACAACAAGGTGGGGTTACACCTTGTGGGTACGTCGCATATGAGGTTAGCGGGAATGCAATGCAGACATGCAAAAAGCAGGGTGACAACGCCTAAAGAGTGCACAGACAGCCCACACTTTTTGCAGAAGCTCTGACATCTCGGGGTAATTTTTCAGGAAGCTCTGCATCAAATTCAGCACATGGGCCAGGCAAGGGATGTACATTAAACAGGCTAGGCCCAGAGCTGCTAAGAGATTTTGAGATTTTACCCTTTATCACACACCACAATGCGGGGCTTGATTTTCAGCTGCGCCAACCTCTTATCAGTCTGTTGTATGATCCCCGTCCACAGCTCCTGCGTGATGTGTTTTTTTTCCCCCAAACAGATCAGTTTTAGAACAGCCTGCTGTTGTTTCCCCCTGGCTGTGCTGAAATTGGTTATGCAGGTGTTATGCTGACTGGAAAAGGAGGCAGTGGAGGAGGAAGAAGAAACCTGGACAGAAAAACATCCAGCAATCCTCGGTTGTGGTAGGACATGCACTAAAATGGACAGTGGGCAGTTAGATATAACGTTCCTGTCCATGCTTACTGGTCCACGTATCAGTGGCTATGTGGACCTTTACACTGATGACATTGTGCAGTGCACATCTGATTTAGTCTGTAACATGTTCGTGCAGGGCAGAGATGGCCTACCTGGAAAAATAGTAGCGGCTGAGAACCACGTGCTGTGGCTCCCATGATTCCAATGTATCGTTAGAGATTTAGAAATCACTTGTGAGGCCACATGTAGAATATTAGATCCAGGGAATGTACAGCTGAACGCTTCAGTGGGATGGTGTGAAGAACAGTTAATAATTTAAGAAAGAATAGAAGTACAGAGAGATACATAAAGTGCATGTATACTAATGCCAGAAGCCTCGCCAACAAAATCGACGAATTAGAATTAATGTTGTTGGAGCCTAATTGTGACATGGTGGGGATATCTGAGACATGGCTGGATGAGAGCCATGATTGGGCTGTTAACTTGCAGGGCTATAGTCTGTTCAGAAATGACGGAACAGATAAGCGAGGGGGAGGTGTGTGTATGTAAATTCATCCTTAAAGGGAAGGTGCCATCAATTTTTTCTTTTTTTTTGTATGTGTGAAAATAACATTTAAATATTATTTCTAAATTTTTAATCCAGTGTTTGCATTGATGGCAAATACTGCAATATGAAAAATGTCAATTATAAAAAAAAAAATTCTTATACTAGCAGCTAGGGGGAGCATCTTCCTGTCTAGACCTCAGGCAGCTACAGTAATGCTTACTAGCTTTACGTTAGCTGCAAAATTAGGGCAGGATCTAGTGACGTCACTGTTTCACTCACCCAAAAGAGGAGAGGACAGAATGAAGACTGGAGACATTGCGCCGCCATTTTCTTTGTGACTGCACTGTGATCTGGCACAACCAGTTGCTAAGCAGGAAGTGGACCGCGGTGTTCTCAGAGAAGAGGGAGCAGAAGACAGTGGACTCCGGAGCAGAGCTGCCAGCTGTGAGGGATTTTAGAAGAAGACATACAGCGGCGAGACGAGGACAGAGCGAGCAGGCTGAACATTGCGGGACGGTCACTCGGTAAGGGCTCATTTCCACATGCGAGGCACACATCCGTGTCTCGCATGTGGAAACCAAGCTGTGGAGCCGGCACTCCGGAGCGGAGCGTGCGCCCGCATAGGAACACATGGAGCTGCACGCTCCGCTCCAAGTGCCGGTTCCAGAGCTTGGTTTCCACATGATACGGTCGTGTGACTCGCATGTGGAAATGAGCACTAAGACTGAATGTAGCAGCATCAGGGCTGCGGCGGTGAATGGCTAAGCATGAGTGTTCACTGCACAGGGAAAAATTGTAAGATGGAGGAGTGAATTGGAGGCTGGGAGAGAGAGTATGGGGCACAGCTGGAGCATGCGAGCCAGAGCTTGTGTATAGTGAATGGGAGCAAAGCCAGAGCTGAGCTATGGTGATTAGGTGCTGAGCCACAGCAGGAGTATGGTGAACAGGAGCAGAGCCTGAGATAGGGTATGGTCTATGTGAGCAGAGCTGGAGTATGGTGAATAGGAGCAGAGCCGGTGAATGGGGGCAGAACTGGGGTACGGTGAATAGGAGCAGAGCCGGGGTACGGTGAATAGGAGCAGAGCCGGGGTACGGTGAATGGGGGCAGAACTGGGGTACGGTAAATAGGAGCAGAGCCGGGGTACGGTGAATGGGGGCAGAACTGGGGTACGGTGAATAGGAGCAGAGCCGGGGTACGGTGAATAGGAGCAGAGCCGGGGTACGGTGAATAGGAGCAGAGCCGGGGTACGGTGAATAGGAGCAGAGCCGGGGTACGGTGAATAGGAGCAGAGCCGGGGTACGGTGAATAGGAGCAGAGCCGGGGTACGGTGAATAGGAGCAGAGCCGGGGTACGGTGAATAGGAGCAGAGCCGGGGTACGGTGAATAGGAGCAGAGCCGGGGTACGGTGAATAGGAGCAGAGCCGGGGTACGGTGAATAGGAGCAGAGCCGGGGTACGGTGAATAGGAGCAGAGCCGGGGTACGGTGAATAGGAGCAGAGCCGGGGTACGGTGAATAGGAGCAGAGCCGGGGTACGGTGAATAGGAGCAGAGCCGGGGTACGGTGAATAGGAGCAGAGCCGGGGTACGGTGAATGGGGGCAGAACCGGGGTACGGTGAATAGGAGCAGAGCTGGGGTATGGTGAATGGCAGTAGAGCCGGGGTACGGTGAATGGCAGCAGAGCCGGGGTACGGTGAATGGCAGCAGAGCCGGGGTACGGTGAATGGCAGCAGAGCCGTGGTACGGTGAATAGGAGCAGAGCCGTGGTACGGTGAATAGGAGCAGAGCCGTGGTACGGTGAATAGGAGCAGAGCCGTGGTACGGTGAATAGGAGCAGAGCCGTGGTACGGTGAATAGGAGCAGAGCCGTGGTACGGTGAATAGGAGCAGAGCCGTGGTACGGTGAATAGGAGCAGAGCCGTGGTACGGTGAATAGGAGCAGAGCCGTGGTACGGTGAATAGGAGCAGAGCCGTGGTACGGTGAATAGGAGCAGAGCCGTGGTACGGTGAATAGGAGCAGAGCCGTGGTACGGTGAATAGGAGCAGAGCCGTGGTACGGTGAATAGGAGCAGAGCCGTGGTACGGTGAATAGGAGCAGAGCCGGGGTACGGTGAATAGGAGCAGAGCCGGGGTACGGTGAATAGGAGCAGAGCCGTGGTACGGTGAATAGGAGCAGAGCCGTGGTACGGTGAATAGGAGCAGAGCCGTGGTACGGTGAATAGGAGCAGAGCCGTGGTACGGTGAATAGGAGCAGAGCTGTGGTACGGTGAATAGGAGCAGAGCCGTGGTATGGTGAATAGGAGCAGAGCTGGGGTATGGTGAATGGCAGTAGAGCTGGGGTATGGTGAATAGGAGCAGAGTCGGGGTATGGTGAATAGCAGTAGAGCTGGGATATGGTGAATAGCAGCAGAGCTATAGCTGGAGTATGGTGAATGGGAGTAGAGCTGGGGTATGGTGAATGGGAGCAGAGCCAGAGCTGGTGTATGGTCAATGGGAGCAGAGTTGCGGTAAGGTGAATGGGGCTAGAGTCAGACTTGTTCACTTCCGGTATTACAGATCCTGTGGAGCGACAGCACACAAGATTCAGCATTGCGGACCGGAGGAGCAGAGCTGCCAGCGGTGAAGCCAGGAGCTAGTGGCCTAAACACAGCAGCGGTGAGGAGAGAAGCGTGATGGTCGGTGACATGTTAGCTAAGAGGAGGCCGCACTTGTTTACCACTGATCTATTTGGATTGCCAAACATTGTTGGGGTCTAAAATAGACAAGACGTTGTATATGTAGTAACTAGTGATGAGCGAATATACTCGTTGCTCGGGTGGTCTCCGAGTATTTCAACTGCTTGGAGATTTAGTTTTCGTTGCCGCCGCAAGTGAATGAATTATGGCGGTTACCCAGCCTGAGTACATGTGGGGATTCCTTAGCAACCAGGCAACCCCCACATGTACTCAGGCTGGCTACTAGCTGTAAATCAAGCAGCGGAGTCAACAAAAACTAAATCTCCGAGTAGTCACAAATACTCGGAGATAACCCGAGCGTGCTCAGGAAAACCTGAGCAACGAGTACACTCACTCATCTCTAGTAGTAACCTATGTCTTTTATCTTTGTCTTTTTTTATGTATGATCATATCAATAAATATAAATGTTGTGTTTTTTTCTGTGTAAATTAATAAAAATGAAATTTCTTCATTTTCTATTCTCCCTTTTTCATGTTGTCCATATATCGTATCTGAATGCTCATTATCGTGATTGCAAACAAGACACATGTACTTCTGTGGTGTAATCTAGTGTTGGGGTATGATCAGCAGCGTTTTTTGCAGTGCAGAAACACTGCAGATCCGCAATTGATTTACAGTACAATGTAAATCAATGAGAAAAAAAAAATGCTTGTGCACACGTTGCGGAAAATCCGCTGCGGTTTAAGTAGCATGTCACTACTTTTTTGTGAATCTGCAGCGTTTTTGTACCCATTCCATTATAGAAAACCGCAGGGGTAAAAACGCAGCAAAATCGCACACAAAAAACGCTGCAGAACCGCACAAAAAACCCCAGGTGCGTTTTCTGCCAGGAGAGGCAGAATCCGCACCAGAAATTCCTAAGGCTAATCCGCAACGTGTGCACATAGCGTTATACCCCCTTCACACCTCCATGTCTCCAGGACTTGTTTTCACACCTAGAGATATGTTCACCCATATGTTCACAACAGAGATCTTCAAACCCCTGTGTTTTCTCAACAAACATGTCTGTGTGAGATAAGGTACCTTCACACTAAACGATTTACCAACGATCACGACCAGCGATACGACCTGGCCGTGATCGTTGGTAAGTCGTTGTGCGGTCGCTGGGGAGCTGTCACACAGACAGCTCTCCAGCGACCAACGATGCCGAGGTCCCCGGGTAACCAGGGTAAACATCGGGTTACTAAGCGCAGGGCCTCGCTTAGTAACCCGATATTTACCCTAGTAAACATAAAATAACAAACTAACAGTACATACTCACATTCCGGTGTCTGTCTCACGTCCCTCGCCGTCTGCTTCCCGCACTGACTGTGAGTGCCGGCTGTAAAGTAAAAGCACAGCACAGCGGTGACGTCACCGCTGTGCTGTACTTTACGGCCGGCACTCACAGTCAGTGCGGGAAGCAGACAGCGAGGGACGTGAGACAGACACCGGAATGTGAGTATGTACTGTTAGTTTGTTTTTTTATGTTTACGCTGGAAACCAGGGTAAATATCGGGTTACTAAGCGCGGCCCTGCGCTTAGTAACCCGATATTTACCCTGGTTACCATTGTAAAACATCGCTGGCATCGTTGCTTTTGCTGTCAAACACAACGATACACGCCGATCTGACGACCAAATAAAGTTCTAAACTTTCAGCAACGACCAGCGATATCACAGCAGGATCCAGATCGCTGCTGCGTGTCAAACACGATATCGCTAACCAGGACGCTGCAACGTCACGGATCGCTATCGTTATCGTTGCAAAGTCGCTTAGTGTAAAGGTACCTTTAGGCTGCTCTCACTCTGGCATTATTTCAAATACATGTCCATCTGTTTTGAAATGGATGCCCATGGATCTGTTATGGCCTCCCATGCTGTCCTATGGGCACGGATTGGTCCGGGTGTCTCCGTTTTGTCAAGGATTCATTGGTGTCTGTAATTTTCATGTACCCAAAAACGTAAACTGTTCTCTTTCTGGGCTTTCTCGAAAATCACGGACAGACATGGATCCATGTCTGTCTGTAAGAAATTAACATGGAGCTCAATGGTGGACGGGTCCCTGAAAACCAACGGATCTGTGAAACAGCATGCTCAGAAGCAAGGTAGGGATAGGGATTAGTGATGAGCGAGTAGCATTGTTGCTCGGATGATCTCCGAGTATTTGTAACTTCCTAAGATTTCGTTTTCCTCAGCTATATGATTTACGGCTTCTGGACAGCCTGAATACATGTGGGAATTCCCTAACAGGCATTCCTCACATGTATTCCACCTGGCTAGAAGCCGTAAATCATGCAGCTGAGGCGATGAAAACTAATTCTCTGAGCACATCCAAATACTCGACCACCCGATCAACTAGTATACTCGCTCATCAGTAATAGTGATCTCTGATATGTCGGCTAAGAGTAGGCGCATGTAATGTCAGCTAAGAGGAGGCACACGTCATGTCAGCTAAGAGGAGGCGCATGTAATGTCAGCTAAGAGGAGGCGCACGTCATGTCGGCTAAGAGGAGGCGCACGTCATGTCAGCTAAGAGGAGGTGCACGTCATGTCAGCTAAGAGGAGGTGCACGTCATGTCGGCTAAGAGGAGGCGCACGTCATGTCGGCTAAGAGGAAGCGCACATCATGTCAGCTAAGAGGAGGCGCACGTCATGTCGGCTAAGAGGAGGCGCACGTCATGTCGGCTAAGAGGAGGTGCACGTCATGTCAGCTAAGAGGAGGCGCACGTCATGTCGGCTAAGAGGAGGTGCACGTCATGTCAGCTAAGAGGAAGCGCACGTCATGTCAGCTAAGAGGAGGCGCACGTCATGTCGGCTAAGAGGAGGCGCACATCATGTCAGCTAAGAGGAAGCGCACATCATGTCGGCTAAGAGGAAGCGCACATCATGTCAGCTAAGAGGAGGCGCACGTCATGTCGGCTAAGAGGAGGCGCACGTCATGTCAGCTAAGAGGAGGCGCACGTCATGTCAGCTAAGAGGAGGCGCACGTCATGTCGGCTAAGAGGAGGTGCACGTCATGTCAGCTAAGAGGAAGCGCACGTCATGTCAGCTAAGAGGAGGCGCACGTCATGTCGGCTAAGAGGAGGCGCACATCATGTCAGCTAAGAGGAAGCGCACATCATGTCGGCTAAGAGGAGGCGCACGTCATGTCAGCTAAGAGGAGGTGCACGTCATGTCGGCTAAGAGGAGGCGCACGTCATGTCAGCTAAGAGGAGGCGCACGTCATGTCAGCTAAGAGGAGGCGCACGTCATGTCGGCTAAGAGGAGGCGCACGTCATGTCAGCTAAGAGGAGGTGCACGTCATGTCAGCTAAGAGGAGGTGCACGTCATGTCGGCTAAGAGGAAGCGCACATCATGTCAGCTAAGAGGAGGCGCACGTCATGTCGGCTAAGAGGAGGCGCACGTCATGTCAGCTAAGGAAGCATACGTCATGTCAGCTAAGAGGAAGCGCACGTCATGTCAGCTAAGAGATGGAGCACGTCATCATGAGGGCGGTAATGTCACGATGGGGGCAGGCTTTGCAGCGTTGAGAATCTCTTCCCCATGTGCTCACCCACCTATCCACTCTCTCTTTCCCCATGTGCTGACTTCTCCCATCTGTGCTCTCTTCTTTGACATGTCTACCCCATGTGCTACCCCCCTTGCCTGCTGTCTCTCTCCTTCCTGTGCTGTGTTCTCCCTTTATGTGCTGTCCCATTTGAGCTTGCTCCCCCGTGTGCTCTGTCTCTATCACCCCTGTGCGCTTTCTCTCTCCCCTCGATCTGCTGTCTTCTCTTCTCATGTTATCTCTTCTTTGACCTGTGCAGGCATATACAGTGTGTGTGTGTGTGCGTGTTTGTGGTCCGTACGGCATATACAGTGTGTGTGTGTGTGTGTGTGGTGCGTATGCATATACAGTGTGTGTGTGTGGTGCGACGGTGTGACGACAAAAATGTTTCAGACACGTAAAGAAGCGTAAATAATTTCTGTGATGCACAGTCATACTTGTTGCATGTATACTTTGATACTTTTGTTTCACCAAAACAAGTTTAGAGATATTATATAAGCATCTAATACTTGCCTTTGTAGAATAAGATGTCAAGTAAAAGACCAAGAAATTGTCTTGATGCCACCAAAAGTAGATGTAAACGAATAATGCCAAAATATACGGAAGAACAGAAAGCAAAAAGAGCAAAAGAGGTAAGAGCAGACCTGGGCAAGATGCAGCCCGCCTGATGATTTTAAACAGCCCGCCAGCTAGCTGTCACTTCTGACAGCCGCCCACGGCACTGCTTGGCCAGCCGCCAGCCCCGAGCTCATCCAGGATTGGATTCCACACGCTGTCGGTCGGAACTACACAGTTCCTCCAGCGTCCAGGGTCAGGATGTGATTGACAGAGCATCAGGAGCCATTGGCTCCCGGCTGTGTCAATCATTCTTGTGACCGGAGGCAGCATTATGCCACCAGTCACAAGAGGCAGAGCCGGGTTGATTACCTGTTTATCGTTGGTGGCGGCCATCTTCCCGAGGCCGATTTAGTGCTGTGCTTCCCGGGGCTTCAGGAAAATGGCCGCGGGAGGCCGCACGTGCGCAGATGGACATCGCCATTTTCCTGAAGCCGAATTTGCAGATTTAGAGCTCGGCTTCAGGAAAATGGCCACCGCGATCTCCATCTGCGCACGCGCGGCCTCCCGCGGCCATTTTCCTGAAGCCCCCCTCGAGAAGATGGCCGCCACCACCGATGTTCAACCCGGCTCTGCTGCTCACAGTGCATTCCGGGCCGCTGAGTCACCTCACCGGTGGAAGGGACCCTGCGCACGCCATACCGCACCTCTGCCGTCGCCACACCACTGCTGCAACCCCCCCCCCATGGACACCAGGCCGTGGCGTCACCCACCTAAGCAGGAAGGGACCCTGCTCAGGTGCACGCCACACCGCATCACCCCACCTCTGCCGACACCACGCCTCCTGTGACCCTGCTCTGCCAGCCCTCAGGTAAGGCCTCTTTCACACTAGCGTCGTAGCTGACATGACATGCGCCTCCTCGTAGCTGACACGACATGCGCCTCCTCGTAGCTGACATGACGTGTTCTTCCTCTTAGCTGACATGACGTGCGCCTCCTCTTAGCCGACACGACGTGCGCCTCCTCTTAGCCGACACGACGTGCGCCTCCTCTTAGCCGACATGAAATGCGCCTCCTCTTAGGCGACATAC
The DNA here is from genome assembly GCF_051348905.1 of Ranitomeya variabilis. NCBI lineage: Eukaryota > Metazoa > Chordata > Amphibia > Anura > Dendrobatidae > Ranitomeya > Ranitomeya variabilis. Next base: position 779,481,372 of record NC_135232.1, read on the forward strand.
CAGAGTTCACTATTAGTGATGAGCGAGTATACTAGTTGCTCGGGTGTTGCTCGAGTATTTGGATGTGCTCGGAGAATTAGTTTTCATCGCCTCAGCTGCATGATTTACGGCCTCTAGCCAGGTGGAATACATGTGAGGAATGCCTGTTAGGCCTCTTTCACACTTCAGTGTCTCTGGTACGTGTAGTGACAGTTTTCACGGACCTTGTTTCCGTGTTTTCACCGACCGTGTTTCCGTGTTCAAAACACGGAGACATGTCCGTGTTTCTCCGGCAGCACGTACAGCAATACAACATGCACACGGAGAACAGTGTGCACTCTCCTGTGTGCACGTACCGCCCACAGGAGAGACAGCGCTACAGTAAGCGCTGTCCCCCCTGCTGTGATGCTGAAGGCGGCATTCATCTCTTCTCCCCCGCAGGAGAGAAGAGATAAATGATCAATTTTTTGTTTTGTTTTTTGTTAAAAATAAAGTTGCTGGGACCTCCTGCCTCTCATCCCCAGTGTGCCGACCAGTCCCTTGCAGAAGAAATACTCACCTTGCTCCCGCGATGTCTCCTCTCAGCGCTGGCAGCCTGTCCTGTGTGAGCGGTCACGTGGGACTGCTCATTACAGTGAGGAATATGCGCATATTCCTCACTGTAATGAGCGGTCCCACGTGACCGCTCACACAGGACAGGCTGCCAGCGCTGAGAGGAGAAAGGAGACATCGCGGGAGCTGGGTGAGTATTTCTTCTGCAATAGGCCGGGCGGTCCAGCAACTTTATTTTTAACATAAAAAAAAATTAATCATTCATCTCTTCTCTCCTGCGGGTCCGTGTGGTCCTCAGGTGGCAAACGTATGCCGCACTTGTGCCACACTGATGTGCCACGTGAGCACACGGACACACGTACACAGATAACTCCGGTACCGGAATTATCTGGACGTGTGAAAGAAGCCTTAGGGAATGCCCACATGCCCTGTCCAGAAGCCGTAAATCATGTAGCTGAGGCGAGGAAAACGAAATCTCAGGAAGTCACAAATACTCGGAGATCACCTGAGCAACAATGCTACTCGCTCATCACTAATCCCTATCCCTACCTTGCTTCTGAGCATGCTGCTTCACAGATCCGTTGGTTTTCAGGGACCGGTCCACCATAGAGCTCCATGTTAATTTCTTACAGACAGACATGGATCCATGCCTGTCCGTGATTTTCGAGAAAGCCCAGAAAGAGAACAGTTTACGTTTCTGAGTACATGAAAATTGCGGACACCAATGGATCCTTGACAAAACGGAGACACCCGGACCAATCCATGCCCATAGGACAGCATGGGAGGCCATAACAGATCCATCGGCATCCCTTTCAAAACAGATGGACATGTATTTGAAATAATGCCAGAGTGAGAGCAGCCTAAAGGTATCTTCACAGTAAGCGATGCTGCAGCGATATCGACAACGATGCCGATCGCTGCAGCGTCGCTGTGTGGTCGCTGGAGAGCTGTCACACAGACAGCTCTCCAGCGACCAACGATGCCGAAGTCCCCGGGTAACCAGGGTAAACATCGGGTTGCTAAGCGCAGGGCCGCGCTTAGTAACCCGATGTTTACCCTGGTTACCAGTGTAAATGTAAAAAAACAAACACTACATACTTACATTCGCGTCCCCCGGCGTCCGCTTCCCTGCACTGTGTGAGCGCCGGCCCTAACTGCACAGCGGTGACGTCACCGCTGTGCTCTGCTTTTACTTTACGGCCGGCGCTCACAGTCAGTGCGGGAAGCAGATGGCGAGGGACGTGTGACAGACAGCAGAAGGTGAGTATGTACTGTTTGTTTTTTTTACTTTTACAATGGTAACCAGGGTAAATATCGGGTTACTAAGCGCGGCCCTGCGCTTAGTAACCCGATATTTACCCAGGTTACCATTGTAAAACATCGCTGGCATCGTTGCTTTTGCTGTCAAACACAACGATACACGCCGATCTGACGACCAAATAAAGTTCTGGACTTTCAGCAACGACCAGCGATATCAAAGCAGGATCCAGATCACTGCTGCGTGTCAAACACAACGATATCGATATCCAGGACGCTGCAACGTCACGGATCGCTATCGTTGCAAAGTCGTTTAGTGTGAAGGAACTCACACAGACATGTTTGTTGAGAAAACACAGGTGTGAAGATCTCTGTTGTGAACATATGTGTGAACATATCTCCAGGTGTGAATACAGGCAACAAGTCCTGGAGACATGGAGGTGTGAAGGGGGTATACCACTAGATTACACCACAGAAGTACATGTGTCTTGTTTGCAATCACGATAATGAGCATTCAGATACGATATATGGACAACATGAAAAAGGGAGAATAGAAAATGAAGAAATTTCATTTTTATTAATTTACACAGAAAAAAAAACAACATTTATATTTATTGATATGATCATACATAAAAAAAGACAAAGATAAAAGACATAGGTTACTACTAGAGATGAGTGAGTGTACTCGTTGCTCAGGTTTTCCTGAGCACGCTCGAGTTGTCTCCGAGTATTTGTGACTACTCGGAGATTTAGTTTTTGTTGACTCCGCTGCTTGATTTACAGCTAGTAGCCAGCCTGAGTACATGTGGGGGTTGCCTGGTTGCTAAGGAATCCCCACATGTACTCAGGCTGGGTAACCGCCATAATTCATTCACTTGCGGCGGCAACGAAAACTAAATCTCCAAGCAGTTGAAATACTCGGAGACCACCCGAGCAACGAGTATATTCGCTCATCACTAGTTACTACATATACAACGTCTTGTCTATTTTAGACCCCAACAATGTTTGGCAATCCAAATAGATCAGTGGTAAACAAGTGCGGCCTCCTCTTAGCTAACATGTCACCGACCATCACGCTTCTCTCCTCACCGCTGCTGTGTTTAGGCCACTAGCTCCTGGCTTCACCGCTGGCAGCTCTGCTCCTCCGGTCCGCAATGCTGAATCTTGTGTGCTGTCGCTCCACAGGATCTGTAATACCGGAAGTGAACAAGTCTGACTCTAGCCCCATTCACCTTACCGCAACTCTGCTCCCATTGACCATACACCAGCTCTGGCTCTGCTCCCATTCACCATACCCCAGCTCTACTCCCATTCACCATACTCCAGCTATAGCTCTGCTGCTATTCACCATATCCCAGCTCTACTGCTATTCACCATACCCCGACTCTGCTCCTATTCACCATACCCCAGCTCTACTGCCATTCACCATACCCCAGCTCTGCTCCTATTCACCGTACCCCGGCTCTGCTCCTATTCACCGTACCCCGGCTCTGCTCCTATTCACCGTACCCCGGCTCTGCTCCTATTCACCGTACCCCGGCTCTGCTCCTATTCACCGTACCCCGGCTCTGCTCCTATTCACCGTACCCCGGCTCTGCTCCTATTCACCGTACCCCGGCTCTGCTCCTATTCACCGTACCCCGGCTCTGCTCCTATTCACCGTACCCCGGCTCTGCTCCTATTCACCGTACCCCGGCTCTGCTCCTATTCACCGTACCCCGGCTCTGCTCCTATTCACCGTACCCCGGCTCTGCTCCTATTCACCGTACCCCGGCTCTGCTCCTATTCACCGTACCCCGGCTCTGCTCCTATTCACCGTACCCCGGCTCTGCTCCTATTCACCGTACCCCGGCTCTGCTCCTATTCACCGTACCCCGGCTCTGCTCCTATTCACCGTACCCCGGCTCTGCTCCTATTCACCGTACCCCGGCTCTGCTCCTATTCACCGTACCCCGGCTCTGCTCCTATTCACCGTACCCCGGCTCTGCTCCTATTCACCGTACCCCGGCTCTGCTCCTATTCACCGTACCCCGGCTCTGCTCCTATTCACCGTACCCCGGCTCTGCTCCTATTCACCGTACCCCGGCTCTGCTCCTATTCACCGTACCCCGGCTCTGCTCCTATTCACCGTACCCCGGCTCTGCTCCTATTCACCGTACCCCGGCTCTGCTCCTATTCACCGTACCCCGGCTCTGCTCCTATTCACCGTACCCCGGCTCTGCTCCTATTCACCGTACCCCGGCTCTGCTCCTATTCACCGTACCCCGGCTCTGCTCCTATTCACCGTACCCCGGCTCTGCTCCTATTCACCGTACCCCGGCTCTGCTCCTATTCACCGTACCCCGGCTCTGCTCCTATTCACCGTACCCCGGCTCTGCTCCTATTCACCGTACCCCGGCTCTGCTCCTATTCACCGTACCCCGGCTCTGCTCCTATTCACCGTACCCCGGCTCTGCTCCTATTCACCGTACCCCGGCTCTGCTCCTATTCACCGTACCCCGGCTCTGCTCCTATTCACCGTACCCCGGCTCTGCTCCTATTCACCGTACCCCGGCTCTGCTCCTATTCACCGTACCCCGGCTCTGCTCCTATTCACCGTACCCCGGCTCTGCTCCTATTCACCGTACCCCGGCTCTGCTCCTATTCACCGTACCCCGGCTCTGCTCCTATTTACCGTACCCCAGTTCTGCCCCCATTCACCGTACCCCGGCTCTGCCCCCATTCACCGTACCCCGGCTCTGCTCCTATTCACCGTACCCCGGCTCTGCTCCTATTCACCGTACCCCGGCTCTGCTCCTATTCACCATACCCCAGTTCTGCCCCCATTCACCGGCTCTGCTCCTATTCACCATACTCCAGCTCTGCTCACATAGACCATACCCTATCTCAGGCTCTGCTCCTGTTCACCATACTCCTGCTGTGGCTCAGCACCTAATCACCATAGCTCAGCTCTGGCTTTGCTCCCATTCACTATACACAAGCTCTGGCTCGCATGCTCCAGCTGTGCCCCATACTCTCTCTCCCAGCCTCCAATTCACTCCTCCATCTTACAATTTTTCCCTGTGCAGTGAACACTCGTGCTTAGCCATTCACCGCCGCAGCCCTGATGCTGCTACATTCAGTCTTAGTGCTCATTTCCACATGCGAGTCACACGACCGTATCATGTGGAAACCAAGCTCTGGAACCGGCACTTGGAGCGGAGCGTGCAGCTCCATGTGTTCCTATGCGGCCGCACGCTCCGCTCTGGAGTGCCGGCTCCACAGCTTGGTTTCCACATGCGAGACACGGATGTGTGCCTCGCATGTGGAAATGAGCCCTTACCGAGTGACCGTCCCGCAATGTTCAGCCTGCTCGCTCTGTCCTCGTCTCGCCGCTGTATGTCTTCTTCTAAAATCTCTCACAGCTGGCAGCTCTGCTCCTCCGGTCTGGTATGTCTGTCATCACTTCACAGGATCTGAGGTGAATGACCTTCACTTCCGGTTTCAGATCGGAATGACAACAGGTAAAGCCCTGGGCTACAATACAATGGCACCCAGACACGCCTACACAACTGTGAAGTGGGCGTGCCCAGTTCACAGCTAATGTGGCTACTGTATTATAGATAGGGTCGGCGCCCGACCGCAGATCTCTATGCGCAGGCCTGCCGTATTTGCAGACTGAAAGTGTCGTGCAGCCACACTTACAGTCCTGCAAATCAAAATGGCGGCGCCCAGTGGCAGAAAAAAAAATGAATAAAAAAAAAACAATAAATATTATTCACTTGAAAATAACTTATAAAAATAAGGAATTTAAGAGTTTATTTTTTTTTTTACAATATTAAATCACGGCACCCTCCCTTTAAAACCCATCCTGTGTGATAATATAGGTGAATCTAATGAAAATGTAGAGTCCCTGTGGGTGGAGATAAGGGGTGGGGGAAATTAATAAATTACTGATAGGGGTTTGTTATAAGTCTCCAAATATAATGGAAGCAACAGAGAATATCCTCGTAAAGCAAATAGATGAAGCTGCGACTCAAGGAAAAGTCATTATTATGGGGGACTTCAACTACCCTGAAATAGATTGGTTGAACAGAAACCTGCAGTCCAACAAAGGTAATCGGTTTTTGACAACTATGAGAGAAAACACTTAAAAAAAACACTTCAGAAGACTTCTAAATAAAGCTATATTAAGAAAGCAATGAACACAGAATCTAAGACATATCTTGTGTCAAGACAAAAAAAAAACAGAAAGAAGAATGGCTGTAGGTAGAAATTCAGTTTAAAGAAGTACCTCAAGGTACAAGTCTCCGGTTACTTTGTAGACTTGTGAATCCTCATGATGCACACGCTGTGAGGATTCTCTGGTGCTACTGGTTCAGGACCCAACAAGAAAGGGGACACTGCTATACCTAATATTAACCAACAGGCCAGACCGCATAGCAAATATAAGAGTTGGGGGTCACTTGGGTAATAGTGATCACAAAATAATACGTTTTCATGTATCCTTCAATAAAATGTGTAGTAGAGGGGTTACAAGGACACTAAACTTCAGGAGGGCAAATTTCCAACGGACGAGAGATGATCTTGGTGCAACTAACTGAGATGATGTCCTGAGACATAAAAATACACAAAGGAAAAGGGAGACGTAGCATCCTGGATAGGACCTGTGCACAGTATACACCGTATGGTAATAAACATACTAGAAATAGGAGGAAACCAATATGGCTAAATAGAGCTGTAAGGGGCGCAATAAGTGACAAAAAGAAAGCATTTAGAGAATTAAAGGAAGTAGGTAATGATAAGGCATTAAGTAAATATAGAAAATTAAATAAATTCTGTAAAAAATTAAATCAAGTCAGCAAAAATTGAGACAGAGAGACTCATTGCCAGAGAGAGTAAAAATAATTCCAAAATATTCTTTAACTACATAAATAGTAAGAAACTAAAAAATGATAGTGTTGGCCCCCTTAAAAATAGTCTGGGTGAAATGGTGGATGAGGATGAGGAAAAAGCCAATATGCTAAATGACTCTTTTTCATGAGTATTTACACAAGAAAATTCCATGGCAGATAATATGATCAGTGATAACAAAAATTCCCCATTAAATGTCACCTGCTTAACCCAGCAGGAAATACGACAGCATCTAAAAATCACTAAAATTGACAAATCTCCAGGCCTGGATGGGATACACCCCCGAGTACTGCAGGAATTAAGTACAGTCATTGATAGACCATTATTTTTAATCTTTAAAGACTCCATAATAACAGGGTCTGTACCACAGGACTGGCGTATAGCAAATGTGGTGCCAATATCCAAAAAGGGGACAAAAACTGAACTCGGAAATTATAGGCCAGTTAACTTAACCTCTACTGTGGGTAAAATCCTGGAGGGTATTCTAAGAGATGCTATACTGGAGTATCTGAAGAGGAATAACCTCATGACCGAATATCAGCATGGGTTTACTAGGGACCGTTCCTGTCAGATTAATCTGATCAATTTCTATGAAGAGGTAAGTTCCGGACTGGATCAAGGGAATGCAGTGGACGTAGTGTATATGGACTTTTCAAAAGCTTTTGATACAGTGCCACACAGAAGGTTGATGCATAAAATGAGAATAATGGGGATAGGGGAAAATATGTGTAAGTGGGTTAAGAGCTGGCTCAGGGATAGGAAACAGGGTGGTTATTAATGGTGCACACTCGGACTGGGTTGTGATTAGCAGTGGGGTACCACAGGGGTCAGTATTGGGCCCTCTTTTTAAAATATTTATTAATGACCTTGTAGGGGGCATACAGAGCAGAATTTCAATATGTGCAGATGACACCAAACTCTGCAGGGTAATCAATACAGAGGAGGACAATTTTATATTACAGGAGGATTTATGTAAACTAGAATCTTGGGCTGATAAATGGAAAATGAGCTTTAATGGGGATAAATGTAAGGTCATGCACTTGGGCAGAAGTAATAAGATGTCTAACTATGTGCTTAATTGTAAAACACTGGGTAAAACCGTCCAGACCTGGGTGTATGGGTGGATGACAAACTCAAATTTAGTGGCCAGTGTCAGGCAGCTGCTACAAAGGCAAATAAAATAATGGGATGCATTAAAAGAGGCATAGATGCTCATGAGGAGAGCATAATTTTACCTCTATACAAGTCACTAGTTCGACCACACTTAGAATACTGTGTACAGTTCTGGTCTCCGGTGTATAAGAAAGACATAGCTGAACTAGAGCGGGTGCAGAGAAGAGCGACCAAGGTTATTAGAGGACTGGGGGGTCTGCAATACCAAGATAGGTTATTACACTTGGGGCTATTTAGTTTGGAAAAATGAAGGCTAGGGGTGATCTTATTTTAATGTATAAATATGAGGAGACAGTACAAAGACCTTTCTGATTATAATCTTTTTAATCATAGACCTGAAACCAGGACAAGGGGGCATCCTCTGCGTATGGAGGAAAGAAGGTTTAAGCATAACAACAGACGCGGATTCTTTACTGTAAGAGCGGTGAGACTATGGAACTCTCTGCTGTATGATGTTGTAATGAGTGATTCATTACTAAAATTTAAGAGGGGACTGGATGCCTTTCTTGAAAAGTAGATTACTTGATAGGGCGTTGAACTAGGGCGGAACTAGTCTGATTGCCGTATGTGGTGTCGGGAAGGAATTTTTTCCCCAATGTGGAGCTTACTCTTTGCCACATGGTTTTTTTTTGCCTTTCTCTGGATCAACATGTTAGGGCATGTTAGGTTAGGCTACGGGTTGAACTAGATGGACTTAAAGTCTTCCTTCAACCTTAATAACTATGTTACTATGTTACATCCTCACTTTGTGGGGACCAGGTGTGTTGTGAATTCTGCTTTTGGGCTCCCTCCAGTGGTTGTAGGTGGTAATGCAGTTACCCCTGAGTTGCAGTCCTGGTCAGGTGTATCTGCTGATTGCAGTTCTGACTGGGGTATTTAGGCGTGCAGGATTCATTAGTCCTTGCCAGTTGTCAATTGTTGTTGGGAGGTGTTGGACCTCTGCTTGGTTCCTCCTGCCTTTCTGCCAAATCAGCAAAGATAAGTGTCTGGTTTTTTTTCCTGTGGCACACATGCTATGTGCTTCACAATTCAGTGCTATTCTTTGTGTTTTCTTGTCCAGCTTAGAATGTGTCAGTATTTTCTCAGTCTTGTTGGATTCTCTGGAGTGGCAGATATACATTCCATGTCTTTAGTTAGATTGTGGAACTTTTTGTATTATCTGCTGTGGATATTTTTGGAAGGGTTTTAATACTGACCGCCTAGTAATCTGTCCTATCCTTTCCTATTTAGCTAGAGTGGCCTCTTTTGCTAAATCCTGTTTTCTACCTGCGTGTGTCTATTCTTCTCCTACTCACAGTCATTATTTGTGGGGGGCTGCCTATCCTTTGGGGGCCTGCTCTGAGGCAAGGTAGCATTCCTATTTCCATCTATAGGGGTATTTAGTCATCCGGCTGTGTCGAGGTGTCTAGGGTATGTTAGACACACCCCACGGCTACTTCTAGTTGCGGTGTTAGTTCAGGATTTGTGGTCAGTACAGGTTCCACCGACTCCAGAGAAAGTTTCATGCGGCTCCAAGGTCACCAGATCATAACAGTACAACTGGCCCATAATGAGTTAAATGCATCTCAGAAGAAGGGAAGAAAGGTGTTGAGCTATTTTTTTTCTGTAGTCTGTTTTGTCTTTTCTTCCCTCTTTATTTATGGGTGGCTGAGGAGTCTTGGATGTTCAGGAATTAGCTTCTCGTGTAGACCAGCTTGCTGCTAGGGTACAGGGTATTTCTGATTATATTGTTCAGACTCCTGCTTTAGAGCCGAAGATTCCTACTCCTGATTTGTTTTTTGGTGATAGGTCCAAATTTTTGGGTGACCGCGATCCTCCGGTGATTCGATTCAGCAGGTTAAAATTGTCATCTCCCTGCTGCGTGGCGATCCACAGGATTGGGCATTTTCTGTTGTGAATTCGGTTTGTGGGCTCCCCCGGTGGTCTGTTATGGTAGTGTCTCTTATGTGCCTTCCTCCATCTCTGATTACCTGTCGCCACCCTCTTGGGGAGTTTCCTATTTAAGGCTGCTTGGCTGTTAGTCACATGCCGGCCAACAATGTGCTAGTAGCATTCTGTTGCATTCACCTGCCTCAAGTTCCAGTTCAGCTAAGTTGAATTTTGTTTCTTGTTTTGCTATTTTTGTCCAGCTATCTGCAATGTGACTCTTCAGTGCTGGAAGCTCTTGTGGACAGAAAATTACTACTCCAGTGGCATGAGTTGTCACTGGAGTTTAAGGTAGTTTCTGGATGGTGTTTTTGAATAGTGATTTTTAGGTCGACCGTGAAGTAACTCTTTCCTGTCCTTCTGCTATCTAGTAAGCGGACCTCACTGTGCTAAATCTGCTGTTCTTCCTACGTATGTCATTTCCTCTGAACTCACCGTCAATATCTGTGGGGGCCTACTATCATCTTTTGGGGTTCCTCACTGGAGGTAAGGCAGGCCTGTATATTCCTCTTATAGGGGTAGTTAGATCTCCGGCTGGCGCGTGGTGTCTAGGGCATCGTAGGTACATCCCCCGGCTACTGTAAGTGTTGGGTCAGGTTCAGGTCACGGTCGACCTTAGTTTCCATCACCCGAGAGCTAGTCCGTTTTGCATTTTTTTTCCCATGGTCATTGGGGTAACCATAACAGTTTGGCCGGCCACATAAAAAATCTATGTGTTAAAATATGCACTAAAGTAGGAAGGAGAAGAAAAGGTTTTTTTTTCTGTGTTTGAAAGTGCACCTTAGTTGGATCATTTGTATTCCTTGCTTAAACTGCAGTCTTCAGCCTTTTTTTTTCTCCTCTCCTCTTAACCTCTGAATGCTTGGGTTACACCCATCTGAAACATGGATCCACAGAGTTTAGTTGCGGGTTTGAATAACCTTGCGACAAAAGTACAGAACCTACAAGATTTTGTTATACGTGCTCCAATGTCTGAACCTAAGATTCCTCTGCCTGAATACTTTACCGGAGACAGATCCCGGTTTTTGAGTTTCAGAGAAAATTGCAAATTGTTTTTGTCTCTGAGATCTCACTCTGCTGGTGATCAGACTCAACAAGTTAAAATTGTTATCTCTCTACTGCGCGGCGACCCACAAAGTTGGGCATTTGCATTATCGCCAGGGGATCCTGCGTTGTTAAATGTAGATGCGTTTTTTCAGGCTTTGGGGTTGCTTTATGAAGAACCTAATTTAGAGATTTTGGCTGAGAAAGCCTTGATAGCTCTTTCCCAAGGGCAAGATGAAGCTGAGATATACTGCCAGAAATTCCGTAAATGGTCGGTGCTTACTAAATGGAATGAGTGCGCTTTAGCAGCTAATTTCAGAGAAGGTCTCTCTGATGCCGTGAAGGATGTCATGGTGGGGTTCCCTGTGCCTACAGGTCTGAATGATGCCATGAAATTGGCTATCCAGATTGATCGGCGTTTGCGGGAGCGCAAATCTGTGCACCATATGGCGGGGTCTTCTGAGGAAGAATCTGTGCACCATATGGCGGTATCTTCTGAGCAAAGACCTGTGCACCATATGGCGGTGTCTTCTGAGCAAAGACCTGTGCACCATTTGGCGGTGACCTCTGAAAAGGCATTGGAGCATATGCAATGCGATCGTGTTTTGTCTAGAGGCGAACGTCAAAATTACAGGCGCAAAAATGGATTGTGCTTCTACTGTGGAGATCCAGCTCATGTTATATCAGCATGCTCTAAACGTATAAATAAGGTTGATAAAAAGGTTGATAAATCTTTTTCTACAGGTACCTTGCAGTCAAAATTTCTTTTGTCCGTGACATTGATTTGTACCTTATCATCTGTGACTGTGAATGCTTATGTGGATTCTGGCGCCGCTCTGAGTCTCATGGATTGGTCCTTTGCCAAGCGTTGTGGGTTTGATTTGGAGCCGTTGGAAGTTTCTATTCCCCTGAAGGGTATTGATTCTACACCTTTGGCTAGCAATAAACCACAATATTGGACACAAGTGACTATGCGTCTCACCCCAGACCATCAGGAGATTATTCGTTTCCTTGTATTATATAACCTACATGATGTCTTAGTGCTTGGATTACCATGGTTACAGATTCATAATCCCGTCTTGGACTGGAAATCTATGTCTGTGTTGAGCTGGGGATGTCGGGGTATTCATGGGGATGCACCTTTGGTTCCTATTTCTTCATCTACTCCCTCTGAGATCCCAGCATTTCTGTCAGATTTTTATGATGTCTTTCAAGAGCCTAAAGTTGATTCTCTCCCTCCCCACAGAGAGTGTGACTGCGCTATTGAATTGATCCCCGGTAGTAAGTTTCCTAAGGGTCGCTTGTTTAATTTGTCTGTACCTGAACATACTGCTATGCGGGAGTATATCAGAGAATCCTTGGAAAAGGGTCATATTCGCCCCTCGTTGTCTCCACTAGGGGCAGGATTTTTCTTTGTAGGTAAAAAGGATGGTTCATTGAGACCTTGTATCGACTATCGACTTTTGAATAAGATTACAGTTAAATACCAGTACCCGTTACCTTTACTGACTGATCTGTTTGCTCGTATAAAGGGGGCTAAGTGGTTCACTAAGATCGATCTACGTGGTGCGTATAATTTGGTGCGGATTAAGCAGGGGGATGAGTGGAAGACCGCATTTAATACGCCTGAAGGCCATTTTGAGTATTTGGTAATGCCTTTCGGTCTCGCAAATGCCCCTTCCGTTTTTCAGTCCTTTATGCACAATATTTTCCGTGAATATCTGGATAAGTTTATGATTGTGTATTTGGATGATATTCTTGTTTTTTCGGAGGACTGGGAATCTCACGTTCAACAGGTCAGGAGAGTTTTTCAGGTTTTGCGAGCTAATTCTCTTTTTGTAAAGGGCTCAAAGTGTAGTTTTGGAGTTCAGAGAATTTCCTTTTTGGGATATATTTTTTCCCCTTCATCTATGGAGATGGACCCTGTCAAGGTCCAGGCTATTTGTGATTGGATGCAACCTACTTCTTTGAAGAGTCTGCAAAAGTTCTTGGGTTTTGCTAATTTCTATCGCCGATTTATAGCGGGTTTTTCTGCCATTGCTAAACCTTTGACTGATTTGACCAAGAAGGGTGCTGATGTTGCTAATTGGTCCTCTGCGGCTGTGGAGGCCTTTCAAGAGCTTAAGCGCCGCTTTTCTTCCGCTCCTGTGTTGCGCCAACCTGATGTGTTACTTCCGTTCCAGGTTGAGGTGGATGCTTCGGAGATCGGAGCAGGTGCAGTTTTGTCGCAGAAAGATCCTGACTGCTCAGTAATGAGACCATGTGCGTTTTTCTCCCGAAAGTTTTCGCCCGCTGAGCGAAATTATGATGTGGGAAATCGGGAACTTCTGGCCATGAAGTGGGCGTTTGAGGAGTGGCGTCATTGGCTTGAGGGTGCTAGACACCAGGTGGTGGTCCTCACTGACCACAAGAATCTAATTTATCTTGAGTCGGCCAGGCGTCTGAATCCTAGACAGGCGCGCTGGTCGTTGTTTTTCTCCCGATTTAACTTTGTGGTGTCATATCTGCCTGGGTCCAAGAATGTGAGGGCGGATGCCCTCTCTAGGAGTTTTGAGCCTGACTCGCCTGGTGATTCCGAACCTACCGGCATCCTGAAGGATGGGGTGATATTGTCAGCTGTCTCCCCAGACCTGCGGCGTTCTTTGCAGGAGTTTCAGGTGGATAGGCCTGATCGCTGTCCGCCTGGTAGACTGTTTGTCCCTGATGATTGGACCAGTAGAGTTATCTCGGAGGTTCATTCTTCCGCGTTGACAGGTCATCCTGGAATTTTTGGCACCAGGGATTTGGTGTCTAGGTCCTTCTGGTGGCCTTCTTTGTCTCGAGATGTGCGCATGTTTGTGCAGTCTTGTGATGTTTGTGCTCGGGCCAAGCCCTGCTGTTCTAGGGCCAGTGGGTTGTTGTTGCCCTTGCCTATTCCTAAGAGGCCTTGGACGCACATCTCTATGGACTTTATTTCTGACCTTCCGGTTTCTCGTAGGATGTCTGTCATCTGGGTGATTTGTGACCGTTTTTCCAAGATGGTTCATTTGGTACCTTTACCCAAATTGCCCTCCTCCTCTGAGTTGGTTCCTCTATTTTTTCAGAATGTGGTGCGTTTGCATGGTATTCCTGAGAATATAGTGTCTGACAGGGGTACTCAGTTTGTGTCTAGATTTTGGCGGACGTTCTGTGCCAGGATGGGTATCGATTTGTCTTTTTCGTCTGCATTCCATCCTCAGACTAATGGCCAGACTGAGCGTACTAATCAGACCTTGGAGACTTACTTGAGGTGTTTTGTGTCCGCTGATCAGGATGATTGGCTTGACTTTTTGCCATTGGCAGAGTTTGCCCTTAACAATCGGGCTAGTTCTGCCACTTTGGTTTCTCCATTTTTTTGTAATTCAGGGATTCACCCTCGGTTTTCGTCCGGTCAATTGGAGTCTTCGGATTGTCCTGGAGTGGATGCTGTGGTTGATAGGATGCATCAGATTTGGGGACAGGTTGTGGACAATCTGAAGTTGTCCCAGGAGAAGACTCAACAGTTCACTAATCGTCATCGGCGTATTGGTCCTCGTCTTTGTGTTGGGGACCTGGTGTGGCTGTCTTCTCGATTTGTTCCTATGAAGGTCTCGTCTCCTAAGTTTAAGCCTCGGTTTATCGGCCCTTATAGGATTCTGGAGGTTCTTAATCCTGTGTCCTTTCGTTTGGACCTCCCAGCATCTTTTAATATCCATAATGTTTTCCATCGGTCATTATTGCGGAGGTATGAGGTACCGGTTGTTCCTTCTGCTGATCCACCTGCTCCTGTGTTGGTTGAGGGTGAATTGGAGTATGTGGTGGAAAAGATCTTGGACTCCCGTGTTTCCAGACGGAAACTTCAGTATCTGGTTAAGTGGAAAGGTTATGGCCAGGAGGATAATTCTTGGGTGACAGCATCCGATGTTCATGCTCCCGATTTGGTTCGTGCATTTCATAGTGCTCATCCAGGTCGCCCTGGTGGTTCTGGTGAGGGTTCGGTGCCCCCTCCTTAAGGGGGGGGTACTGTTGTGAATTCGGTTTGTGGGCTCCCCCGGTGGTCTGTTATGGTAGTGTCTCTTATGTGCCTTCCTCCATCTCTGATTACCTGTCGCCACCCTCTTGGGGAGTTTCCTATTTAAGGCTGCTTGGCTGTTAGTCACATGCCGGCCAACAATGTGCTAGTAGCATTCTGTTGCATTCACCTGCCTCAAGTTCCAGTTCAGCTAAGTTGAATTTTGTTTCTTGTTTTGCTATTTTTGTCCAGCTATCTGCAATGTGACTCTTCAGTGCTGGAAGCTCTTGTGGACAGAAAATTACTACTCCAGTGGCATGAGTTGTCACTGGAGTTTAAGGTAGTTTCTGGATGGTGTTTTTGAATAGTGATTTTTAGGTCGACCGTGAAGTAACTCTTTCCTGTCCTTCTGCTATCTAGTAAGCGGACCTCACTGTGCTAAATCTGCTGTTCTTCCTACGTATGTCATTTCCTCTGAACTCACCGTCAATATCTGTGGGGGCCTACTATCATCTTTTGGGGTTCCTCACTGGAGGTAAGGCAGGCCTGTATATTCCTCTTATAGGGGTAGTTAGATCTCCGGCTGGCGCGTGGTGTCTAGGGCATCGTAGGTACATCCCCCGGCTACTGTAAGTGTTGGGTCAGGTTCAGGTCACGGTCGACCTTAGTTTCCATCACCCGAGAGCTAGTCCGTTTTGCATTTTTTTTCCCATGGTCATTGGGGTAACCATAACAATTTTCCCTGGAATCTGGGAATCCGGCCTTGTTTAATGTAGATTCCTTTTTTCAGGCTTTAGGATTATTATATGATGAACCGAATTCTGTGGATCAAGCGGAGAAAACCTTGTTGGCCCTGTCTCAGGGTCAAGAGGCGGCAGAATTGTATTGTCAGAAATTTAGAAAATGGTCTGTGTTGACTAAATGGAACGATGATGCTTTGGCGGCAATTTTCAGAAAGGGTCTTTCTGAATCCGTTAAAGATGTTATGGTGGGGTTTCCCACGCCTTCCGGTCTGAGTGATTCTATGTCTCTGGCCATTCAGATTGATCGGCGCTTGCAGGAGCGTCAAACTGTGCGCGCTGTGGTGTCGTCCTTAGAGCAAAGTCATTGTGGCGACGCTTCTCATGTCATTTTAGTCTGCCCTAAGCGGACAAAAAGGATCGTTAGTTCATTTACTATCAGTACTGTACAACCTAAATTTCTGTTTTCGGTGTCCTTGATCTGCTCATTGTCATAATTTTCTGTCATGGCATTTGTGGATTCAGGCGCCACCTTGAACTTAATGGATTTTGAGTTTGCCAGGCGTTGTGGTTTTCCCTTGCAGCCTTTGCAGAACCCTATTCCTTTAAGGGGGATTGATGCTACACCTTTGGCTAAAAATAAGCCCCAGTTTTGGACACAGGTGACCATGCACATGGCGCCAGCCCATCAGGAAGATTGTCGATTTCTGGTGTTGCATAATTTGCATGATGTTATCGTGCTGGGTTTCCCGTGGTTGCAGGTACATAATCCTGTGTTGGATTGGAAATCTATGTCTGTGACTAGTTGGGGTTGTCAGGGGGTTCATAATGATGTTCCTTTGATGTCAATCTCCTCTTCTTCCTCTTCTGAAATTCCAGAGTTTTTGTCTGATTTTCAGGATGTATTCGATGAGCCCAAGTCCAGTTCCCTTCCTCCGCACAGGGACTGTGATTGTGCGATTGACTTGATTCCAGGCAGTAAGTTTCCTAAGGGCCAACTTTTCAACCTGTCTGTGCCTGAACATACCGCCATGCGGAGTTATGTTAAGGAGTCTTTGGAGAAAGGGCATATTCGGCCATCTTCTTCACCGTTGGGAGCAGGGGTTTTTTTTGTTGCTAAGAAGGATGGCTCCTTGAGACTTTGTATTATCACCTCTTGAATAAGATCACGGTCAAGTTTCAATACCATTTACCTTTGCTTTCCGATTTGTTTGCTAGGATTAAGGGGGCTAGTTGGTTTACAAAGATTGACCTTCGGGGGGCATATAATCTTGTTCGTATTAAGCAGGGTGATGAATGGAAAACTGCGTTTAATACGCCCGAAGGCCATTTTGAATACCTTGTGATGCCATTCGGGCTCACTAGCGCTCCATCTGTTTTTCAATCCTTCATGCATGATATCTTCCGGACTTATATTGATCAATTCTTGATTGTATATTTGGACGATATTTTGATTTTTTCCGATGATTGGAAGTCTCATGTGGAACAGGTCAGGATGGTAGTTCAGAGGGAGCTAAGCACCGTATCGTGGTCCTGACCGATCATAAGAATTTGATTTACCTCGAGTCTGCCAAACAGCTGAGTCCTAGACAGGCTCGGTGGTCCTTGTTTTTTTCCCGTTTTGATTTCGTGGTTTCGTATCTTCCGGGTTCTAAGAATATTAAGGCTGATGCCCTTTCTAGGAGTTTTTTGCCTGATTCTCCTGAGGTCCTTGAACCGGTCGGCATTCTGAAAGAAGGGGTGGTCCTTTCTGCCATTTCCCCTGATTTACGGTTCTTCAGGAATTTCAGGCTGATAGACCTGACCGCTGTCCTGTGGGGAAATTGTTTGTTCCTGACAGATGGACCAGTAGAGTGATTTCTGAGGTTCACTGTTCTGTGTTGGCTGGTCATCCTGGTATTTTTGGTACCAGAGATTTGGTTGGTAGGTCCTTTTGGTGGCCTTCGTTGTCACGTGATGTGCGTTCTTTTGTGCAGTCCTGTGGGACTTGTGCGCGGGCCAAGCCTTGTTGTTCCCGTGCTAGTGGGTTACTTTTGCCATTGCCGGTCCCTGAGAGGCCCTGGACGCATATTTCTATGGATTTTATTTCTGATCTTCCGGTTTCCCAGAGGATGTCAGTTATCTGGGTTGTTTGTGACTGGTTTTCTAAGATGGTTCATTTGGTGCCTTTGCCTAAATTGCCTTCCTCTTCAGAGTTGGTTCCATTGTTTTTTCAGCATGTGGTTCGTTTGCATGGTATTCCGGAGAATATTGTGTCCGACAGAGGTTCCTAGTTTGTTTCTAGGTTTTGGCGGGCCTTTTGTGCTAGGCTGGGCATTGATTTGTCTTTTTCTTCTGCATTTCATCCTCAGACAAATGGCCAGACCGAGCGAACTAATCAGACTTTGGAGACTTATTAGAGATGCTTTGTGTCTGCCGATCAGGATGATTGGGTGGCCTT
This sequence comes from Ranitomeya variabilis, assembly GCF_051348905.1. Taxonomy (NCBI): domain Eukaryota; kingdom Metazoa; phylum Chordata; class Amphibia; order Anura; family Dendrobatidae; genus Ranitomeya; species Ranitomeya variabilis. The sequence goes on from NC_135232.1 coordinate 779,499,385, forward strand.
TTTGCCATTGGCCGAGTTTGCCCTTAATAATCGGGCTAGTTCGGCTACTTTGGTTTCGCCTTTTTTTTGTAATTTTGATTTTCATCCTCGTTTTTCTTCTGGGCAGGTTGAGCCTTCTGACTGTCCTGGTGTGGATTCTGTGGTTGACAGGTTGCAGCAGATTTGGGCTCATGTGGTGGACAATTTGGTGTTGTCTCAGGAGGAGGCTCAACGTTTTGCTAACCGTCGTCGGTGTGTTGGTTCCCGGCTTCGGGTTGGGGATTTGGTTTGGTTGTCTTCCCGTCATGTTCCTATGAAGGTCTCTTCCCCTAAGTTTAAGCCTCGGTTTATTGGTCCTTATAGGATTTCTGAGATTATTAATCCGGTGTCTTTTCGATTGGCGCTTCCGGCCTCTTTTGCTATCCATAATGTCTTCCATAGATCTTTATTGCGGAAATATGTGGTGCCCGTTGTTCCCTCTGCTGATCCTCCGGCCCCTGTTTTGGTTGATGGGGAGTTGGAGTATGTGGTTGAGAAGATTTTGGATTCTCGTTTTTCGAGGCGGAGGCTTCAGTACCTTGTCAAATGGAAGGGTTATGGCTAGGAGGATAATTCTTGGGTTTTTGCTTCTGATGTCCATGCTGCTGATTTGGTTCATGCTTTTCATCTGGCTCGTCCTGATCGGCCTGGGGGCTCTGGTGAGGGTTCGGTGACCCCTCCTCAAGGGGGGGGGGTACTGTTGTGAATTCTGCTTTTGGGCTCCCTCCGGTGGTTGTAGGTGGTAATGCAGTTGCCCCTGAGTTGCAGTCCTGGTCAGGTGTATATGCTGATTGCAGTTCTGACTGGGGTATTTAGGCATGCAGGATTCATTAGTCCTTGCCAGTTGTCAATTGTTGTTGGGAGGTGTTGGACCTCTGCTTGGTTCCTCCTGCCTTTCTGCCAAATCAGCAAAGATAAGTGTCTGTTTTTTTTTTCCTGTGGCACACATGCTATGTGCTTCACAATTCAGTGCTATTCTTTGTGTTTTCTTGTCCAGCTTAGATTGTGTCAGTATTTTCTCAGTCTTGTTGGATTCTCTGGAGTGGCAGATATACATTCCATGTCTTTAGTTAGATTGTGGAACTTTTTGTATTATCTGCTGTGGATATTTTTGGAAGGGTTTTAATACTGACCGCCTAGTAATCTGTCCTATCCTTTCCTATTTAGCTAGAATGGCCTCTTTTGCTAAATCCTGTTTTCTACCTGCGTGTGTCTATTCTTCTCCTACTCACAGTCATTATTCGTGGGGGGCTGCCTATCCTTTGGGGGTCTGCTCTGAGGCAAGGTAGCATTCCTATTTCCATCTATAGGGGTATTTAGTCCTTTGGCTGTGTCGAGGTGTCTAGGGTATGTTAGGTACACCCCACGGCTACTTCTAGTTGCGGTGTTAGTTCAGGATTTGCGGTCAGTACAGGTTCCACTGACTCCAGAGAAAGTTTCATGTGGCTCCAAGGTCACCAGATCATAACACAGGTGGCCCTGTTGCTCTGGAGCCGGATGAAGAGGGCAAGACTGCATCTGAAGAGGGAGCAGGAGGAAGCTCAGATTTTTTCTGGTTTTTCAAGTGTGTACTCCACTGTAGCTTGTGCTTTGCTTCCAGATGCCTCGTCATGCATGTGGTACTCAGGTTAAGATAATTTATGCCTCGCTTTAGTCTCTGATGGCACAGCATTCAAACCACCCGTGCTTTGTCAGGGAGGTCCTTTGAGCTGGCTTTGGTGCGCTCAGTTCTTCGGTGCAGTGGGAAGTAGCAGCCGGCGGACTGGCCGTGGTGCTTTTTCATCGTGCTCCCTCTTTTGCTGTGCAGCTGGGGCACAGTGACCTCGACTTCTTCCTCCGAAGTGCTTAGGTCAGTCAGATGGCCTTGACTCCATATGGAATTGCATCATTGCACCTCTCCAGTCTATCCTTAGCTCTCCTGCCAACTAATCCACCTCTGTCCTCACTAATGCTCCACTTCGCCCCTCTGCAAATTCCTTAATTGGCTCCCAATTCCACAACGTATTCGCTTCAAGCTACAAAGCCATCCATAATCTGTCTCCCCAATATATATCTGAACTGATCTCCCATCACATAATCTCCGGTCATCCCAAGAACTGTTTCTCTCCTCCACAATCGTACATTCCTCATCCAATCGCCTTCAATACTTCTCTCGAGTATCCTCCCCCCAGAATTTTGTGGCCCAACGTGTTCGATTATTCCCTACATTCAGAACCTTCAAGTGGAACTTGAAAACCCATCCCTTCAGCACAACATGCAGACTGCAATGACCCTGCTGCTACAACTACCAGTACTGCAGCCTCACCAGCACCGGAGCTGCTGCAACCCCCGGACATACCGTTGCCTTCCCCATTATCCTATAGAATGTAAGGCTCAAAGAGTAAGATCCTCTCCCCTCTGTACCTGTCTGTCACTATTAGTTTCTTCATTGTAATTTCTATTTTTGTTTTGTAGGTAACCCCTCCTCATGTATAGCACTGTGGAATCAACGGTGCTCTAAAAATAAATAATGATAATAATCCCCTGCATTATGTTCCACACAGTCCTCACCCCTGCCCTCCTTGCCAGTCTGTACACAGCAGATAGCTGCAGCAGTTGGCACCTGTGTTTCATTATCATCAGCATCAGAGATATGCTGCGGTGGTCCACTACCCCTCCCATGTACTCATTTTCAAACAGAACAAGTGGTTGGGCATCAGTACACTCAATCTCTTCCACTTGTTGCATAGTGCCAGGTGCATGGCCCATGGAACCACAGCCAGCAGAGCCATCAAAAAGCAGAAGAGACTACTCCATGACTTGGGCTCAGACTGCTTGGCTGATTTTCAAGGGGGTGAGGTGGAAGACATACCCATGGGCCGCAGGTGCAAACTCTGTATGTTCAGCATGGGACCAGGTGGAAAATAGGAGCAAAGGAACTGAGTGCACTCTCAGCCTTCCAATCTAAAACTGCCTCTACCTGTTCTAGCCTTACTATTCTTCCAGCAGTACTTGGAGGTACGAAATTACTCAGATAGACCTGTCTCCTGCATTCTCCAGGGGAAGATGTTTCATTTGGGGGCATAGTAGGCACAGATTGAACACGTCCTCTCTCTGTAGCAGCTACACCACCAGCAGTAACACAGCCACGTGTCATGTCGGACGCTATTCACACTAGGGCGTCCGACAGACAGCGGTAATTCCACATTCATCCACTATACGCTCAGTGGCGCCAGCTAGACTTTATCCAAATATTCCGGGGTTAATCTAGCTGGTAATCGGGTTGGAGGCTGGGTCACGCCCGTGGCCTTTAAATAGTCATTCTGGACTTTGGGCGTCGCCGATTATAGCTTGTGTCTTGTGCCTGGTGATCTCGGTCTGGAGTGGTGGTCTAGGAGATGAAATATCGTATCTGGTGGTGTATTATCCTTTGTCATATTTCTCCTTCCTATATTTGTTTTGCCCTGTGCACATTATAGTGTTTTCCTGTGTGTCTGCGGCGAGGTGCGTTTTTAGTTTTTCCCTGTCTGTGCTTTCTGTAGGGGTTGGTGTGTGGTCTTACCACTGGGAGGCGGGTGGAGGTTTCAGCATAGGACTGAAACAGGAGTCAGGGTCAGGCCTGGCGGCCCAGACAAGCACACCATCAGTGTAAATTCTGGGAGAGGGACAGACAGGGTTTTCCCTAGTCTGAGGGATATCGCAGGGGCCCGGGTAATCAGCTGTAGTCTACCTAGCACCCGCGTGACACCACGTCCCCTATTTGATACTCTCCTCATTCTTAACACCCCAAAAAAAGTGCAGAGTATTACACAGCCTGTATACAGAGAGAGTGTGACTGTTTTCAGAGTACCCCCAAAAAATAAGTAAAAATAAAAAAAATACAAAAACATTGTTGGTACCTCCTCCTCCGCTTCTTCCACTTCTTCCACCTATACCACCACGTCCACCTCAACCTACTTCTCCACTTGGACCTCCACCTCCTGGTTTGAGATTTTTTTTGTTCTATGTTATTTTAAGTCATTCCACTATTCACATTTGTTTGCAGGGCAATTGTCCTGCTCTCACTCTCATTTTGCTTCCTTTTGCAGCCCTCTATCTCTTACTATGACGATTTTAAAGCACTGAAGCTCAGGTCCCCATTGACTTCTATTGGGTTCGGGGTCAAGTTTGGGCCAAGTTCTGATGCCCAAACCAAACTTTGAACTACAGTTCTTCCAAACCTGAACATCCATGGGTCTGTCCATCCCTAGTTAGAGAATTTTTTAAATGGGGGTTGTCATTGAATATTCCCAGTACACTGCTGTGGGTACCTACCAAAAGTAAGCCAAGGAAGGATAACTGATGAACTGACACCAAAATCATTGGTGCCCAATGCTCAGTAATGAGTAGATGAGGAGCCAAGGCTATCTCAATTGATCCTCTTTTTCATGTTTAAACAGTTATGACAAGTCTATGCACAATACCAGGCATCTGCAAAAAACGTGTAAGACATGGCACCATTGAGTACAAGAGATGTGGAAATATATTCTTTGGAGTTTTTGTATATTTGTTGTATGTCAGTGTTCCTCAACTCAGTTGTCAATAGCCACCAACATATCAAGTCTTTAGGATTTTCTTAGTATTTCCCAGTTAATGGAATTATCACCTGGGCAATACTAAGGAATTCCTGAAAACATGTTGGTGGCTCTTGAGGACTGGAGTTGGGGAACACTGATGTAATTGGATCTTTTCGTATTAATCTCATTGCACAGCTATGTGAACCTACCTGAAGAAAAGTTGTTTTACACCGGACAACTTTTCAAAACCAATGATCCCATTAATGATCAGTGGTATAAGTAATCATATAGCAAGAATCTAATGCATAATATAGATACATTGTAAAGTTATAGCTGAAACAGAAGGGTTAAATCCATGGTGAAAATCAATGTCAAATACAAATCATAAAAGGCATTCTGGAAATCCACAGCATGCCCTCAATGGAAAAAATTTGCTGCTAGTATTGTAAATTTATTTTAGATTTTGGTGCAGAGTCCTGGCATAGATGTTGCTATGAGCAATTCATCCGTCTCATCCACTGCAATAGACTCTAATGGTATAACTTCCCACCTCTGCTTGCTGTCTCATCCGTCTCATCCACTGCAATAGACTCTAATGGTATCACTTCCCACCTCTGCTTGCTGTCTCATCCGTCTCATCCACTGCAATAGACTCTAATGGTATAAACTCCCACCTCTGCTTGCTGTCTCATCCGTCTCATCCACTGCAATAGACTCTAATGGTATCACTTCCCACCTCTGCTTGCTGTCTCATCCGTCTCATCCACTGCAATAGACTCTAATGGTATAAACTCCCTCTGCTTGCTGTCTGTCATCTGCCACTCTACCATCTAGCAACATATTTTAATGTGCCTGCGTAATGTTTGGTATAATTCATTGGTTGCATTGTAGGATTTACTCACTGTTTTATGTATATCCATTACTGTGGCCACTCTAGATATTATCTTGCTGAAGGTGTTTTATAGCATATAGATGTTGCCAGCCACAATGTGTTTGATCATTTAATCACCCCCTGGTGTGCTGGCCCCAGCTGCCAAATTATCCCCACCCTGGTCCCTCAATCCATCTCTTCTGACCCAGCGTTGGACTATAAATGTAGAACCATCCTTAGGGGTGCACGCAAGTGGGGGTGCACGCGTCACAGAAGCAAAGCGTCACGAAGATAAGCGTCGTGATACATCAGTTATTCCATGGCAGTTAGTCAGGGCAGGAGTCAGGTAACCCACACTCTGCTCTCCCTTCTCTCCACGTGCTTTATTCCTATCCTCCTATGCTCCCTTGCAATCCACATTCACCGCCCAATCCCCCCTCCACCACGACTCATACACATCAGCTCCTCACTCCTTCCATCTCCCATGTACAGCTCCCATGCACTTCTCACCTCCCTGAAAAACCTCAGCCCATCTTACCCAAGCACACTGCACAAAAAAACTCATTACACTTCAAAAAACCACTTGCGTTTTATCTTGTTACTCCTACTGATTTCGGGGGACATATCCCCCAACCCCGGTCCCCCATCCCCCAACCTCAACCGCTACCCTACCTCATATCAAAACCATACTAACCTTATTAATATTACTTGCACTCCCTCATCTCTCTCTTTCAATTGTGCCCTTTGGAATCCACGGTCTGTATGTAACAAGCTTCCTTTCCTGCACAACTACTTTGTGAACAACTCTCTGTATCTGTTGGCTCTCACTGAAACCTGGATCCAGGACTCTGACACTGTCTCCCCTGCTGCCATTTCCCATGGTGGCTTACAATTTTCCCATTCCCCAAGACCCACAAACAGACCTGGTGGTGGAGTCGGCATACTCTTGTCCCCCCAATGCACGTCAGGTTATACCCCCAGTTCCTTCACTCTCATTCCCTTCGTTTGAGGTCCACACCATCAGGCTCTTCCGTCCCCTCTCCCTCAGAGTAGCGGTCATATACCGGCCCCCAGGCTCACCCACCCACTTCCTGGACCACTTCTCAGCCTGGCTGCCGCACTTCATGTCCTCAGAACTACCAACCCTTATCCTGGGAGACTTCAACATCCCCATTAACAGCCCCACTTCCACATCTGCATCCCAGCTTCTAGCATTAACCACTTCTCTAGGCCTCTCACAGCTCTCAACCTCTGAAGCACACAAAGACGGTAACACCCAGGACCTGGTCTTTGTCCGGCTCTGTTCAATCTCTTACCTAGATAACTCACCACTTCCCTTCTCTGACCACAACATTCTCTCCTTCACACTCACAATTCCTCGCCCACCCCAGCACTCTCCTACCTACCACACATTCAGAAATCTACAAGCCATTAACCCTCATACACTTTCAGACTCCATACACTCATCACTGTCCCCAATCTCTTCTTTTTCCTGTCCTGATCTGGCTGTACATCACTACAATGACACTCTTAGAAGCACCCTAGACCAAGTAGCTCCCCTCACCCTCAGAACCTCCAAACACAGAGTGAAACAGCCCTGGCTCACATCGCAAACCCGATTTCTCCAGCGATGCTCTAGGAGTGCTGAACGCTTATGGAGGAAAACTCGCACCCCAGAAGACTTCATACACTTCAAATTTATGTTAAGGACCTATAACTCTGCCCTTCACCTCGCCAAACAGTCCTACTACACCACCCTGATCTCCTCACTATCCAACAACCCCAAGAAACTTTTTAACACCTTTCACTCCCTCCTCAGGCCAAAAGCACAAGGCCCTATCACAGACATTTGTGCTGATGACCTGGCCTCCCACTTTATAGAGAAAATAGACAATATCCGTCAGGAAATCCGCTCCCAGACACCAAGTGCAATGACTCCCATTCCTCCCTGCATCTCCCCTGGCTCACTCTCTGCATTCGATCCCATCACAGAAGAAAAAGTATCCAAGCTCCTCTCCTCTTCTCGTCCGACTACATGCACCACCGACCCCATTCCCTCACACCTCCTCCAGTCTCTCTCTCCAGTCATCACAACTCACCTAACTACAATTTTTAATCTCTCCCTTTCCTCTGGCATTTTTCCCTCCTCCTTCAAACACTCTATCATTACTCCATTGCTAAAAAAAAACACCCTTGACCCATCATGCACAAACAACTACAGACCGGTCTCCAATCTCCCCTTCATCTCAAAACTCCTGGAGCGCCTAGTATACTCCCGCCTTACCCATTTCTTCTCCACTCATTCCCTCCTAGACCCTTCACAGTCCGGGTTCCGCCCCCTACATTCGACAGAAACTGCACTCACCAAGGTGACCAATGACCTTCTGACAGCAAAATGTAACGGTGACCACTCTCTGCTCATTCTCCTCGATCTTTCTGCAGCTTTTGACATGGTTGACCACCCTCTCCTACTCTCTAGGCTCCAGTCACTAGGCATTAAGGACACTGCTCTCTCCTGGTTCTCTTCCTATCTTTCTGAACGCTCCTTCAGTGTTCTGTTCTCCGGCTCCACTTCATCTCCTCTTCCTCTCACTGTCAGGGTACCTCAGGGCTCAGTCCTTGGCCCCCTTCTCTTCTCCCTCTACACGGCCCCAGTTGGATAGACTATCAGCAGATTTGGCTTTCAGTACCATCTTTATGCTGATGACACACAACTATACACGTCATCCCCTGACCTTACCCCCGCTGTACTACAGAACGCCACTGACTGTCTGTCCGCAGTCTCTGACATCATGTCCGCTCTCTATCTGAAACTCAACCTCTCCAAAACTGAACTTCTTCTGCTCCCGCCTTCTACTAAATGCCCTAAATCTGACATTTCCCTCTCTGTGGGTGGCACCATAATAACACCTCGGCAGCAGGCACGCTGTCTGGGTGTTATGTTTGACTCTGATCTCTCCTTCACCTCCCACATACAATCTCTTGCCCGCTCGTGCCGCTTACACCTAAAGAACATCTCTAGAATCCGCCCTTTTCTCACCATGGAGACAACAAAAACTCTCACTGTCGCCCTAATCCACTCCCGTCTGGACTACTGTAATGCTCTATTAATTGGCCTCCCCCTCACGCGACTTTCCCCTCTCCAGTCTATCCTTAATGCGGCAGCCAGGGTTGTCCATCTGGCTAATCGTTACTCGGACGTGTCCGCTCTTCAACAGTCATTACACTGGCTGCCCATTCATTACAGGATACAATTCAAAGTACTTGTTCTCACCCACAAAGCTCTCCACAGTGCGGCACCCCCTTACATCTCCTCCCTCAGTTTTGTCTATCGGCCTAGCCGACCACTGCGCTCTGGAAACGACTTTCGACTAACCTCTGCACTAATCCGTACCTCCCACTCCCGACTCCAAGACTTCTCCCGTGCTGCGCCAATCCTCTGGAATGCTCTACCCCAAGATATTAGGACCATCCACAACTTGCATAGTTTTAGGCGCTCGCTCAAAACTCATTTGTTCAGAGCGGCCTATCACGTTCCCTAATCAAACTCATTGTATGTTTGTGTGTGTGTGTAGCCCATTCACACACACTATCTCCACCTACCCCCCACTCCCTGAAGATGGCTGGACCTTCATTGTAAATACATCATTGTAAATACACACCTGTACTTTGTATCTCCCCACCTCATTGTAGATTGTAAGCTCTCACGAGCAGGGTTGTCTTATTTCGTCTTATTTTATTTTGCTTTATTACTGTATTGTTAACATTGTTACCCATGACTGTTGTGTTTGAAACTGTTAAACTGTAAAGCGCTGCGGAATATGTTGGCGCTATATAAATAAAGATTATTATTATTATTATTATGAGCAGCATTTATATTAACCAGTTGTGGCACAAATAGTAATACATTTTAAAGTGGTATAATTGATGTTGAAAACCTTCTCTTGAATCTCAGCCTATTGTTTCGCTCTCAACTGTTGAATGGGTACAAATATTTCATCACATTTATTTAAAAAATTGGATCACACTCAAGGAACAAATATACTAAACATTTGTTTAATAATATAGACTCCTTTAAAGAGTATCTCCTTTAGGCCGGAGTCACATTAGCGTAGAATACAGACGAGTGCTATGCGAGAAAACATTGCATAGCACTCGGACTATGGGGCAGCTCACCTCACCGTATTTTTTCTCAGGCGTATTCTACATGCAATTAAAATAGCAGCATGCTGCAATTTTACGCATTGTCCGAGACTCGCCAATGCAAGTCTATGGGTGCAAAAAAAAAACAATCGCACAGAACTTGGACCATGCGGGTGCTGTCCGATTTTTATGCACCAGTGTCCTTTGAAAATCCGGCAATTCATGTGCGCGTACAGTAAAATCACATTGACAGGTTAGAATAGAAGAGATAGAGCAGATATATACACATAGAATAGATAGATACTGTATAAAGATTTCAGTGACACACACACACATATATATCTATATATATTACATAGATAGAATAAAAGACGGTAATTCATCTGCCGTGTTCTGTAAAATCACTGCAGGAGCCGACAGGATAGAAAAGATAGATTACATACAGTAAATACATATAGAATAGGTAGATCTATAGATGTCAGTAACAAATACAATTAGTACAGTGTGTGTGCAAATTACTGGACATGTATTTAATTATTAAAAGATTATCGGAAAAGAATGGCTTGGGCTCCCGCTCAATTTTAATAACCAGCAGAGGGAAAGCCAACGGCTGGGGGCAGATGTTTATAGCTTGCGAAGGGAGTAATACCCATGGAGCATCCCAAGCTATTAATATCAGCTCACCGCTGGATAATTAGCCTTTACTGGCTATTAAAATGACGTAGGGTCCCCCTATAATTAATAACCAGCAAAGGCTATGCAGACAGCTGCAGGCTGCCGTTGATAGCCTAGGAAGGGGCCATGGATACTGGCCACCCCCCAGGCTAAAACATCAGCTCTCAGGCGCCCCAGAAATAGTGCATCTATTAAATGTGCCAATTTTGGCACTTAGCCTCACTCTTCCCACTTCCCCTGTAGCAGTGGCAAGTGGGGTAATAGTTGGGGGGATTGATATCACTGTCAGGTGACATCAAGTCCCAAGGTTAGCAATGGAGAGGAGTCAATAAGACGCCCCCATTACTAACCCCAAGGTCACATTGTAAGAAAACACAGACACCCAGAAAAAAGTCTTTTAAATGAAAGAAAGACACAGACTCCTTTAATATTCTTAATTAAACCATACTTATGACCTCACCTACTCCCCCGATGCCCTCGTCATCTATAAAAGAGATAAAAAAACAAACAGTATTCCTCACCTTTCCGCAGAGATGCTTTAAATCCATTTGTCCCACGACGGGTCCAGCTCTACTACATCTAGATGGCAGACTGCATGATGCAACCATGCAGCCTGTCATCCAACAGAGACACTGAGCACCGTGTGCTCAGTGACTCTGTGTGAACTGCTATTCCCTGTCTGAGGGCATCGAGAGCGTGAGAAAGTTCTCCTGCTCGCGGTGCCATCTGACAGGGAATAGGAGTTCATGGCCAATGAACTCACTTCACCTTTCTGACGACAGTACGAGTGCCGTGGGAAAATTTCCCACGTCACATAGGTTCCCTCAGGCTCCCTGAGGAAGCCATGGCAAAATGCATATAGGAGCGAGTGTCATAACCGCTACCGTGATTATGGGTAAGAGATAATAATGACATGACTCCTTGCACCTCCTATGGGACAGCATTTTTTGATAGTCACTTATGTATTTGATACATAGCACTTTCTGTCCACCCTGTGTTGTGCTGCACCTTGTCATTGTTTACTGGTGGTACAATTAAATGCACTGTCACTTTACATATTTAATAAGGATAATGTGAAAGCTCTCCTCCTATATTCATGCTTGTGGTGTGACAGTATTTTTTTTTTGTTCGACCTAATCTGAACAGCTCTGTAACTTGATACAACCTTGTTGATATATGTATTTATATGTACATTATTGATTATGAATTATGTGTTAATTAAAGCATATCTTTTACAATTCTGGTATACTTCTTTGTGTTTTTTGTTTCAATGTAAATTAGGAGCTCCATAGCTATAACCTGTATCAGTCCTAGTGGTTGGGTTGGGGAGTGTGTGTTTATTATGTTTTCTGGGCTTGAGAATTTGTGTTTTATTAATATCGGCCCACAGCTGACTACATAGCCTTTGCTGGTTATAAATTATAGGGGGACCCTACGTCATTTCTTTTAGGGTCCCCCATTTTAATATCCAGTAAAGGCTAATTATCCAGGTGTGAGCTGATATTAATAGGCTGGGAAGCTCCGTGGGTATTACCCCCTTCCCAGGCTAGAAACATCTGCCCCAGCCGTTGGCTTTCCCTCTGCTGGTTACGAAAATTGTGCGGGAGCCCACGCCATTTTTTTTCAATAATTTTTTAATTAATACATGTCCAGTAATTTGCACACACTGTACTAATTGTATTTGTCACTGACATCTATATATCTACCTATTTCATTTGTATTTACTGTATGTAATCCATCTCTTCTACCCTGTCGGCCCCTGCAGTGATTTTACAGAACACGGCAGATGCATTACAGGCTTTTCTTATATCTATGTAATATATATATACATATATATATATATATATATATATGTATATATGTGTGTGTCACTGACATCTATATATCTATGTATTCTATGTGTATATATCTATTCTATTCTAACCTGTCAGTGTAATTTTACTGTACGCGCACATGAATTGCCGGCTTTTCATATATATTTATATACACAGCTCTGGAAAAAATTGAGAGACCACTGCTAAATTTTCAGTTTGTCCGATTTTTCTCTTTATAGGTATATTTTTGAATAAAATGTTTTATCAACTACTGACAACATGTCTTCGAATTTCCAAGCACTAAATTTTGTATTTTCAGAAAATGAGAAATGATCAAAATAACAAAAAATGCAGTGCTTGCGGACCTCAAATAATGCTAAGAAAACAAGTTCATACTCATTTAGAAACAACAATAATAATGTTTTAACTCGGGAAGAGTTCAGAAATCAATATTTTGTGGAATAACCATGGTTTTTAATCACAGCTTTCATGCGTCTTGGCATGCTTTCCACCAGTGTTTCACACTGCTTTTGGGTGACCTTACGCCACTCCTGGTAAAAAAATGTAAGCAGTTCTTCTTTGTTTGATGGCTTGTGACTATCCATCTTCCTCTTGATTACATTCCAGCGGTTTTCAGTGGGGTTCAGGTCTGGAGATTGGGCTGCCAATGACAGGGATTTGATGTGGTGGTCCTTCATCCACGCATTGATTGACCTAGCTGTGTGGCATGAGGCATTGTCCTGCTGGAAATACCAGTCCTCAGAGTTGGGGAACATTGCCTGGGCAGAGGAAATCAACTGTTTTTCCAGGATAGCCTTGTATGCGACTTGATTCATATGTCCTTTACAAAGATTAACCTACCCAATTCCAGCCTTGCTGAAGCATCCTCAGATCATCACCGATCCCCCACCAAATTTCACAATGGGTGCCAGATACTGTGGCTTGTACTCCTCTCCAGGTCTCGGTCTAACCATTAGACGACCAGGTGTTGGGCAAAGCTGAAAATTAGACTCATCAGAGAAGACTACCTTACCTTACCTTATGATCTTTGGCAAACTTCACTCTTGGTCTCCTTTGCTTCTCATTGATGAAAGGCTTTTTTTATAGCTTTACATGACTTGCACCCTCCCTCTAGGAGCCTGTAACGAACTGTTCTTGCCGTGCACTTAACCCCAGCTGCCATTTCTTTTGTAGGTCACTTGATGTCATCCTGTGGTTGCTGAGTGACATTCGAATAAGAAGACGGTCATCCCGGTCTGTGGAGAGTCGTTTTTGCCCTCTGCCAGTCTGTAGCTTTGTTGTCCCCAATATCTGCTGCTTAACCTTGTTGTAATGGACTGCCGTTTTAGAAATTTTAAGGATGGAGGCAACATGATAATCACTGTGTTAGGCGCTGGGATTCTTCCTCTGCACAGGATAAATCCCAAGCCTTGTCTTCTCCTGCGGTCCCCCATTCAGTCTCAACCACGGTGAATGCTGCTGAGCAAAGACGTAGTTCTCAGCATCTTGCTCAGATCCGGGCTGTGCGCTTGGTTACTGCTGCCTCTCCAGGTTCAGCTATAGTAACTGGCAATTCTCGGCAGCGTGCAGTCACTCCTGAGACCAAGTCCAGGTTTCGCTCTACTGAGCATGCTCGTGGGTCGACTTCTCGTTGGTGGTCGCCCATCACATGATCAGGTCCTGGTCTGGCTTCGAATTGGCCAGTGAGCAAGGTCCTGTCAGATTGACAAAAACTATAAAAGGATCTTTGGCATGCCCGTCAGTGCGCTAAGATCATTTATGTTTGGTGTGTGTGAGGAACCTAACAGTAGTGTGGACTCAGCTGTATGTGCTCAGGGCAGGCTCAGTGCCTTTAGAATTCCGACTTCTCCAGAGAGGAGTTTGTGTGGTTGAATTCAGGGCAGGGCTAGTGCCTTTAGAATTCCGGCCCCTCTGGAGAGGAGTTCTGTGAGTGCTTGGAGTCCACTACCGGTTCCCGTGCCCCAGTGGGGCTTGCATACTCCTGTGATGCTAACAGTGTACATGTTTAGCGCCATATTCACTCTGCGGCCATGTGTCAATAAACACGGTCTCATAGCAGAGTTCCTTTTCCGTTGCTGTGTGCGATTGGCACAGCCACGTGCTACTCCACTGAGTGACATTAACTCAGTGCGAGCCTGTTGCAAGTCTCGCCATTGTCTTCTTTGCTGCAGTGTACCATCTCTGCACGGGGGACCACGGGTGGTCGAACGCACTTCATTATTATAATTTAGCAACGTTTCGCCCACCATAACACACTGTATCTCTCTGCTAGTAAAGGCAGAATTAAGCCCTGCTACAGACATGTAGAGAAGCTGATTTTTATAAAACTGTGCAGTGGTCTCTTAATTTTTACCAGAGCTGTATATATATAAGTATATATATGTGTGCGTGTTTTGCCGAATATTTCCTTTGGAAATTATGTGTAAATGACAGAGAACTGCTGTATGTAAAAGCTCATGTTAAAATCGCATTGCAATCGGATGTAAATTGGATGCTAGGTGTGAAAAATCGGAATGTACTCTCATGACACTTGTGCGACTCTCCACAGGGAGACTCGGACCGATTTTTCATACGTTAAGTGTGACTCCAGCCTTAAAGGGAATCTGTCAGCAGGTTTTTGCTGTGTAATCTGATAGCATAACTGTGTAGGGCCATAGACCGTAATTCCGGCGATGTATCACTTAACAGGGTTTTCCCACAAAAAAACCTTTTTTATAATCAACAGATCTTGGAATAATAATAACTTCCACTATTGGATGTGTTTCAAACGATGTTCCTGTGCTGAGGTAATCTTATACATGTGTCCCTGCTATCAAATGTACTATGTAATGGCTGTGTCTGACCATGCTGCAACATGGTCTGATCGTACCACATATTCTGGCCGAGGATGAAGCAAAAGAGAGTATACAGACATTGCAGCATGGTATCGCAAATTATTCTGTCTTTGAGGTAAAACATTTTTTAAAAAACGGGCAGGGAAATGCTTTACATCACTAAAATAATCAGCCGTTATCCCTTGCTGTAGTGTCTTTTTACTCTTTTGTTTCCTCCCCTGTGGTGTGATCAGACCATGTTCCTGCACGGTCAGACACGGCCATTACACAGTACACAGCAGGGGCACATTTATAAGATTATCTCAGCACAGGGGCATTTTTTTAGACACCTCTAATTGTGGAAATGATTATTATTGTAAGATGTATTGATTAACTTCAACTTTGAAATTAACTTTGTTCGTGGGAAAACCTCTTTAATTTACTGGCTGCAGCAATTATTATAGATTCACGGTTTTCTCTGCTGCAGTTCTAGCAGAGCTCGGAATGTGGAATGCTGATCTGTGTATAACATCGCCCACACCACTAATTGACAGCTTTGCTTGGCCGTGACTCACTTTTTGATCTTGTTGCCGGACCTCAGATTGTTGTGACTATTCGTGTAGATTATCCTTTTGGCTTTTGACGATCTCTGACTTCAGGTATCTGACCCCGCACTTGGCCTCTGACTATCTCTTTGTTGTACTCCCTCGTCTTGACCCTCCTGACATTTGACCATGGACTGTTGTTTGACAACGCCCTTGCCTTACCCCTCTGTACTATGAGCCCTCCTGATATCTGCCTTCGGACCTCCTGACTACCCTGTCTCATAGCTTGCCCATGAGAAGTGACTCAACATCACATTTAGACCAGACAACCTCATTAATGAGTAAACAGTGACTGTGAAGGGAGAAGCGCACAATTGGGTAAATCCCTAATATTGGAGACAGTAAAAACAATAGGTTTGTTCACCTTGGGTGGTTGTATGAAGACAAAACCACTATGAAGGTTTAGATAGCCAGCTGCCGCTGCCCTGTGGCTGGGGCTAAGATCTGCCACATGGAAATTACTAAAACAGGATAAAAATATGTTTAAAATTGGCTGTGCTGTCACTTTGTGCTGACCTCATTTTTGGCAGTGTCTGTCATTATTAGGCGGGCGCAAGAAAGCAGACAACAACATTTTTTTGTGCTACAAAAGTGGACACTGAGGAAAATGAGGTCAGGCAGAGCACAAATTGACTTCTGCTTCATTAAAGTCAACAGCCCTATTGGTGGCAATGCCTTAATTGTATTTTTCAGGGCTTCAGATAGAGCCACTGATATGTGGAAAAAAACTCTAAGGTGCTGTTGCCTTCACTATGGTTACTTTCACACTAGCGTCGCTTGCTGTACGTCGCAATGCTTCGTTTTGGAGAAAAAACGCATCCTGCAAAGTTGCCCAC
Source organism: Ranitomeya variabilis (assembly GCF_051348905.1). NCBI lineage: Eukaryota > Metazoa > Chordata > Amphibia > Anura > Dendrobatidae > Ranitomeya > Ranitomeya variabilis. Next base: position 779,515,716 of record NC_135232.1, read on the forward strand.
AGGATGCCTTTTTTCTCCATAGGCTTGCATTAGCGACGCATTGCGACGTATGGCCACACGTCGCATCCATCGTGCGACGGATGCGTCGTGTTTTGGCGGACCGTCGGCACAAAAAAGTTGCATGTAACTTTTTTTGTGCGTCGTGTCTGCCATTAACGACTGCGCATGCGTGGCAGGAACTCCTCCCCCTCCTCCCCGGACCTTACAATGGGGCAGCGGATGCATTGAAAAACTGCATCCGCTGCCCCCGTTGTGCTTTTATTTCACAGCATGCGTCGGTACGTTGGGCCGACGCATGGCGACGGCCCCGTACCGACGCTAGTGTGAAAGTAGCCTAAGTGTAGCATTTCAGTGAAGTCCTGCAATCCTGCTTTATTTTGATGTAAATTATTTAAATCCCATGAAGGATCTATTCTACTGTGTTGATAAACTCAGAATGAGGAGAGCATGATTGCAAAATCGGCAGAGGTAGTTTCTATCCCTCCACACCCTTTGTAATTCAGCCCTCTCCCCCACAACAAATGTTTGGTCTCCTCCCAACCTGTACATTCATACACTACAGCCTGTTTGATTTGCCCTCCCTGAAGACTTAAAATCTGTACAATAAAGAGATTCTGAAATATTAAAAATCAGTACAACTGTCCCGAATAAGCTGTCCTGTGTATATTCATGAAGAATAACTCTTTCTGGCCATTATATGACTGGTATACTGCATTTTTCCCACACACTGGCATTAATTCAGCAAATGTTGAAGAGACCAGACTACTCATGCTTCACAGTCTTCATGGGACAAAATCTTCTCATATTTTATTCGGCAGTAACATCAAGTGATGAGCGATAAAGTGCCATGTCTTTCACAATTCCCGTCTCATCTGACGCATGCTGTTACTGCCAAGTAAAATATGAGAGGACTTTGTCCCATGAAGACTGCAAAGCATTAATAGTCTGGTTTCTTAATATTCTGTCGAATTATTGCCTGTTAGACTTCCTGCATATGTTGGAGCTGTTAATGAACCAAGTTTGTGATATCTTGGAGGCAGATGTTGGCAGCTATACAAGATATCCTTTTGTGGTTTAGAACTATTTGTTGTATCCTGAATTTCTCACTAACTCTTATCTGCTGGATTCTTATTTTCAGTTACTTCTGAGCTGTTGGGTCGAGATTGAAAGCCATGATGTCATTAATATATTGTAGACAAAGACAAAAGGGATCAATGCTCTTCTTTGTCTATGTAGCACCACCCTTATAGGCAGCAGAAGCATCATAGGGGGCAGTGTACAGAACTACAGAGCAGTGTAGCTGTAAATCCAGCTCTGGGGATAATTATTAAAATAAGAAGCAGGTCTGTGTTTTCCTCTACCTGTCCTATCACTGTGCTTCTCTCTCCTGCTCCCCATCCCCTTTCCATGGACTTCAATAGGCATCTATAAACTGACAACTTAGTGAGCTGGCAGTCTATCCTGTTTTGATCCAGATGGTTTTTATGCTGTTTTCCAGAGTGAACGATGAGTTCTGGAGGCAAATGCAAGGAGAAGAAGTGGTTTATAGGTGGTGAAAAAAAAAATCATAAGTTGCAGCATTTCATATATTGGCTTGTAATAATGCAAACTTAGTTGAAACAGTGACCATTTCAGTTTTCTTGCTTAAAGTGTTAGGTTATCTTTTCTTTGTAAAACAGAAGTTTTTTGCTGTTGCAGATGGCTTCAGAATGGTCATGCCACCATGCAGTATAGATGAATGGATAAGGAGCCAGACATTGCCACTAAATGCCCAGATGCGCACACCAGAGGTTTGCTGATATTAAAAGGTAAGCTTACATCTATCTGCCACACCGCTGTCAAATTACCTGTAGTGTGTGACTAGGATAGAAATAAAATGCTGTACACAATTACAGGAATAATTGGCAACAGCGACAGTTAGTGTCATTTTACTAACTAAAAATATATTAATAATAATTTTTGCTATGGATGCTGTGGTACCAAGAACAATTTCTAAGAGGGGATGTTCCTCCATTGATGATGCTAAGTGAAGCTGTGGATTTATTGTGCCAGATCCACGAACGTTCCCTTTTTTCCCTCGCACTCTCTTTATTACAGAATTGGACACGTGAGTACATGTGTACCGACAAATAACTTACGGTAAATATGCAACCTATAAAAACCCCGATTTTGTCTGGCTGATTAGATCCCCAGATAGTACGGGTGATACAACTATGACAGTTGGATTTTGAAGGAAAAGGTTCGGGAATAGCTGACATGGTGATGCTCTGCTTCTACTCGTTAATTGTCTGTACAGAGGTAGCGCAAGAGATTCTTCAGCTGGGTAATAATATTGCTCTTAGTATTTTTCATGAGTATTTTTGTCTGGACATGAAAAGATGCATTTGCAGAAAATCATAATTGTAGAATGTTATATATACTTACACGATGCTTCAGCGCACTGTGACTAATGAAAGCATGAATTCCAATTTTGCTTCAGACGTTAAAAATGTAAAGGTACTTAGAGTTTTTTGATCAAAGAGTACAAAAGTCATCCAACCATGTCAAGGTGACCTTTTAATATGGATGGCCCCTAGCCACTACATGTCATTCCACTGTATGTGCCAAAAAAGCCTCATGTGAATGGGAATTGAAAAGGAAACCAGGTGTAGCTCACAATTAAACCTCTGACAATTCTACTACTGACCATTATGGTTCTGTCATAACTGGACTGCCCCTTCACCAAAAAGCAGCCCCAGCTCACACCCCCTATGTGAATTATACTATCTTCCCACTCTTCTCCTCACACACACCACAGAAAAATAACATCACGCAATGCACAGTAAACGTTTTCTATATTTGTCTTTGTCATGCCTTAAATGGATTGACCCATAAACAACATATATCACCTATACACAAGATAATTGTACCATCACTGGCGGTCTGACCACTAGGACCCCCACTGATAATGAAAACTTTGGTCAAAAAAGGCCTCTAGTGAATAGAACAGTAGTGAGCATGTGCAACCAATGTGCCAGTTACTGTCTATGGCAGTGGTACTTGCACATGCTTACTTTGGACCTCTCAGTGTCAGCATTGGTTGTAGTCTCAGTGGCCAAACTCCCAATGCTCATACATGTATCTGTCCAGTGTATAGATGATAAATGTGGTTTACAGGACACCCCCTTTAAATATGTAAGATGCACCATGACTAAAATAAGTATTAAAAGTGGCACATACAAATAATCCGGTGAAGGAAAGTCAAGGACAAGTTTTCACTATTTAATCAGCACAATAGAAGGCTTTCATGTCATGTGCTATAAAATGCACAGCCCCAACTGATGGGCCACAGAAAAATAAAGTTTATTTATACACTGTTCTACACTGTATGCTTGTGATGGAGTTTACAACCAAACCCCTAAAGAATGGTATTCAGACGGTACACATCTCAGAACGATTTTGCGGACACAGGAAAAAATGGACACAGCTGGAATGAAGGTAAAACAGAATCCAAAGTAACTCCATCTGTCCCATTAACTGAATAGCTCAGTCGGAGCCAATTTCTAAGATGGTAGTCCACTACAACTGCCGTCTTAGAAATTTTAAGGATGGAGGCAACATGATGCTCACGTGTCCCTCTGCTAGCAAAGCCAGAATTGAGCCATTCTTTTCCTCACTCAAGACTTTTCAATTCTTTTGGCATGGTTAAAAGTTTTTTTTTCATTCCTATTTACTTTTGGGATATTAATAGCACTTGTTTTGCCATCCAGCTTGTCGTATTGCAAGAGGATTGTGAACAACACAGCAGTGTTTTTTATACTTTCCTTCGTTAAATAAGATTTGGGATGAAGAAGAAGACAAGGGATGAGTCTGGTGCTGTATCTCTCACACTTCTATCTTGAGGTAATAAAGATGCATTACAGCAATCGCTTCTCAGGAAGAACTGGTCTATACAGCTGGTCTGATTTCAGTCTGACAGGAGACTCTCTTAACACACGCCTTACTCTCAGATGTCCATGACACAATAGCAACTTTCCCAGTATCCACTGGGGTTGAGCTAACCACTCCCTGTCTGCTATAACAATTTTAACCGCTATAGTTGCTGGATTATTCTAAAACAACCGTGCATCTTCTATCTGTCACACATTTTGCACAAAAAAGTAAAATTTGAATTATTAAGCACCATCCTGGTGTTCCAAAATCCCAATCACAACATTTCATGTCTTTGTTGTTATGGGGTCTCTAGTCAAAATGTTGCACTTAATGCCTTGTAAGTTCTGCCTGATAACTGTCTACACATTTGGGAATTTACCCTATTTATGGAGTAACCCTAAATACGTTTTATAGATAGGTTTCCTAAAAACCTAAAAAATAATCCTATCATGAACATTCAAAGAATGAAGCGTGCTGCTATTATATGGCTAGTACAATGATTTTAACCCCTTAATTATCAGACGATTTTCCGTTTCTTTTTCATTTTTGTTTTTTTCTTCCGCATAGCTGGCCATCCCCCTAACTCCAGCCCTGCACACCCTTAGGGCTTGCTCACTCTGGCGTATAACACGTCTGAGTGCTAGCCAGTGTTTCAGGCCATTGTACAACTTGTGGAAAGGAGCAACACTGTGTTTAGAGGTTATCCTATAATAGCTCCTTTATTAATAAATGTTAAGCTGACAAAAGTCAGAATTGCCAAGGATAATTCCTCAACAATACAGAACAATAATTTGTAGGAAATCTGTAAAATAAATCAATGGCTATTTGTGCAGATTTGCTGCTTTTGATTTTCCTTCCCTGTGGGTTATGAAAAGAAGAAAAAACAGTCAATAATTTTGAAATCCACAGATAATATACAATATGTTGTACATAACACACCTCAGCTTCTGCTGAACATCATAATATACACCTACCTCAGCTGCTGAAGTACTTCATAATACTTCAGCTGCTGCAAAATTTCATAATACACACATACTGTACCTCGGCTACTGCACAATCTAATAATACACACCTCAGCTGCTGCAGAACCTGATCATGCCACAGCTACTACACAACCTCATAATAAATACCTCACCTGCTGCAGAACCTCATAATGCACACCACAGCTTCTGCAGAATCTCATAATGCACAATTCAGTGTCGCTTTGATTTATAAAGACAATTTGGTTTTGGAGATAGAAGTGATGCAATAAATCTAACCTATAAGACTTTCATGCTTTTTTGATATTGGCAATTGTGGTGACAGATTTCCCTTACGGGTGATGGTAAAACAGTGTGGCAATGCTTTATTGAACAACCAACAAAACAGGAAAATAACATGTAGTTATAGTCCCAGCTAAATACCCAAGATGTTGCAGAATTACAGAGTCTCACCCTTCCGCTGACTCACCAGGATAAGACCAGTTGGGACTTCAGAGCTTCCAGGGCCGACTACCCCACCTATGGCATGTACAGAGAGGGTGTAACAACAAGCTTAAGAAGATGACAGTCCATTAAAGTACATGTCCAGTTGACTGGAGGGTCACAACCTGGCTTTTTTGAATATCTCCATGGAGCCAGATGACTGGTGGATCCCATTCCTGACTTTCACAAACATATCCTGGGTAACCAGTGAGTTCAAATCCTGACTACCCCAAATGTATACATTGTTCAGCAATGGCCAATGGAGCAGATCTGTATTCTTTCAGCTGGGGCCATGGTCCCCTAAGCTGACATTCTGTACTATGTCAAATCTGTGTCCTTCGTGATGGAGCCATGATGTCTTGGCTGCTCTCTTGTACAGAGTCTCTGGCTCTTTGGATATCTGGATCTCCTGGCTGTCTGGATGTCCAGATGTAAATGTCTTTTACAGAGGCGCATATATCCTATTTTTATAGTTAACAACTGTCCTTCAAACCAGCATCCAGAGGTGAATGGTGACAAGATCAACACGCATTATTTGATTATTTAATCTATTTGCATAGTTTTTCCTGTTTTGCAAGTCAATGAGCTAGCTGGCCTGGACAATGTGTAATCAACATATCAGCAAACATCATTGTTCATTGACCATGTATCACTGTCTTGTAAAAATGGCAGACAATAAGATGTAGAAGCTGATATAAGTGGCAAACATATTAGCTGATTATGCATTTACAAATGTCAATTCAACATACAAGAAGAGTCAATATTTCAGACTCTTAATTAATAAGAAAGAAACACAGAAATTCAAAAGTCAACATATAGATAATAGTTAATGACCCCTGGCTTACTGAAAATAGACTTCTGGTTAATTAAGATAAAATGCTGTGTCGTCACAGGTATGTTCATATTACGCTTTTTTTCTGGCATTTTTTGAACAAGTGAAATGCTTGAAAGGCTCTTCCTCTTCATTTCTATTGTAAAAAAAACTTTGTTGTTCATACATTCAGTGTTTTGAAGGTTTTTACCACTTTAAAATGTAATTTTCAATAAAATTCTAGCTGTACAGACTCTTAGTTCTCATGTCTTTAATGCTGTTCAGAGAGGTGTACTGTTTTCCTCCCTTTTAAGATGAGCCCACAAATTCTCAATAGGGTTTAGGTCTGGTGAGGAAGGGGTTGCTAAATTAGCCTGGGTAAAGCACAATGAAGCAAATTGCTATCTCAAAACTGGCCCTCAGTCAGAACACAGTTTCCTGTCCCTAACTGAATTCACAGCAGAGTGAACCCAAAATGGCGGCGGCGACTTTTATAGCGCATTACGACATCATTTCAGCAGCCAATCACAGCCTTGCCAGTAGTTACATGCCTAACATGCAGAACAGGATGTGCCCACATTTCTAATGATTCCTCATTGGCTGAATTAAATGAAACTGGCTCTTTGCATTATGGGAATTTCAGATTCTGGTATCCGATATACTGAAAATATCCGGAACTCGGTATCAGAATTCCGATACCGCGAATATCGGCCGATACCCGATACTTGCGGTATCGGAATGCTCAACACTATTGGTAGGTGATCAAATACTTATTTCATGCAATAAAATGCAATTTAATGATTTAAAAATCAAACAATGTGATTTTATGGTTTTAATTTCACATTCTGTCCCTCACAGTTGAAGTGTACCACTACCTACGATAAGAATTACAGACCTCTCCATTCTTTGAAGGTGCAAAATCAGCAGTATATCAAATACTCATGTTTCCCACTGTACATATAATCACGTGTTGGACTCTCAATTGACGGTTGGTAGTTAAGGATGGATGCAAATTTGTATATGCTATACGTTCACTCTAAAAGTGCCCAATAACTTGTTCAGTAGCATTGGTAGCCATTGCCTCACCTATTATCAGTCAATTGTATGCTTGTCCTGACAATTGGTGGCAGCGGTGTAATATCTTCCTGATCTCCATGACTGTCTTCCTTACCTCGGCCATGTCTGAGCACTGAGCACCTTGTATTTCTCGGCACCCCAGGAAGGCTGCAGTTCTGGAATATCACTGGAGGATAATGAGTTCCTGGTCGCTGCACGTTTGATTCTTCTCAAATCTTTGGCAGTTAATTTGCGTCTTTATGAACAGATTTTTTACGGCCCAGTTTGCAGCAAAACTTTTGATGGTTCTGTGATGTTGCTCCAGTATCTTAGTAATTTCAAGACTGCTGCGTCTCTCTGTAAGACTTGTAGCAACTTTTCCACTTTTCAGAGTCAGTAAAATTTCTTTTGTGGCCTATTTTGCCTCAGGAAAACAAGCTGCCTAATAATTTCTGCGCATCTTGGTATATGGTGTGTACCCTTACCCCGCACCCACCCTCATTACAAAAATCACCTCATCTGCTTCATCCAATAAATAATCAAGATTATATAGCATGGAGATGAAAAATATGTATAAAAATGAAGATCTGGTCAAAATACGCACTTGCCTAATAATTCTGCACACAGTTTAGATTCATCTGTTATGGCTCTCAGCCTTTAAGCTTGTCCTGTGAAAAAGTACATGCATTCCAGAAACTGCTATTTTTTCTTTGACACGTTTGTCGTTGATATCTGTATAATTAAACCTTTCTAAAGCTACGGTCACATTAGCGTTCGGCGCCGCAGCGTCGGGCGCCGCAGCGTCGCTGCATGCGTCATGCGCCCCTATATTTAACATGGGGGCGCATGGACATGCGTTGTGCTGCGTTTTGCGACGCATGCGTTTTTTTGGCTGCAAGCGTTGGGCGCAGAAAACGCAGCAAGTTGCATTTTTTTTGCGTCCAACTTTCGGCAAAAAAGGACGCATGCGTCGCAAAACGCAGCGTTTTAGCGTGCGTTTTGTTGCGTTTTTGTTTGCGTTGCCGACGCAGCGGCGCACAACGCAAATGTGAACGTAGCCTAATGTAATTGACATTGCGTCTGTGCCTCTGCAGAAATAATCTATAGCTTCTGGACAGATGTCAATCTGGAGCATTCATAGAAATCTCCCTCCATATCCAAAGGAATTCAGCTGATTAGTTTTTTCTCTTTTTCGGAAATCCTTAACCCCTTCCCGACATTTGACGTACTATCCCGTCGAGGTGGGGTGGGCCCGTATGACCGCCGACGGGATAGTACGTCATAGCCGATCGGCCGCGCTCACGGGGGGAGCGCGGCCGATCGCGGCCGGGTGTCGGCTGCATATCGCAGCTGACATCCGGCACTATGTGCCAGGAGCGGTCACGGACCGCCCCCGGCACATTAACCCCCGGCACACCGCGATCAAACATGATCGCGATGTGCCGGCGATGCAGGGAAGCATCGCGCAGGGAGAGGGCTCCCTGCGGGCTTCCCTGAGCCCCCCGCAGCAACGCGATGTGATCGCGTTGCTGCGAGGGTCTTACCTCCCTCCCTGCCTGCTCCAGACCCGGATCCAAGATGGCCGCGGATCCGGGTCCTGCAGGGAGGGAGGTGGCTTCACAGACGCCTGCTCAGAGCAGGCACTGTGAAGCAGCCTGCACTTCAATCAGATCGGTGATCTGTCAGAGTGCTATGCAAACTGACAGATCACCGATCTGTATTGTCCCCCCCTGGGGCAAAGTAAAAAAGTAAAAAAAAAAATTTCCAAATGTGTAAAAAAAAATAAAAAAAAATATTCCAAAATAATGAAAAAAAAAAAAAAATATTATTCCCATAAATACATTTCTTTATCTAAATAAAAAAAACAAAACAATAAAAGTACACATATTTAGTATCGCCACGTCCGTAACGACCCAACCTATAAAACTGCCACACTAGTTAACCCCTTCAGTAAACACCGTAAGAAGAAAAAAAAAAAAACGAGGCAAAAAACAACGCTTTATTACCATACCGCCGAACAAAAAGTGGAATAACACGCGATCAAAAAGACTGATATAAATATCCATGGTACCGCTGAAAACGTCATCTTGTCCCGCAAAAAACAAGCCGCCATACAGCATCATCAGCAAAAAAATAAAAAAGTTATAGTCCTGAGAATAAAGCGATACCAAAATAATTATTTTTTCTATAAAATAGTTTTTATCGTATAAAAGCGCCAAAACATAAAAAAAATGATATAAATGAGATATCGCTGTAATCGTACTGACCCGACGAATAAAACTGCTTTATCAATTTTACCAAACCCGGAACGGTATAAACGCCTCTCCCAAAAGAAATTCATGAATAGCAGGTTTTTGGTCATTCTGCCTCACAAAAATCGGAATAAAAAGCGATCAAAAACGTTCACGTGTCCGAAAATGTTACCAATAAAAACGTCAACTCGTCCCGCAAAAAACAAGACCTCACATGACTCTGTGGAGCAAATGTGGAAAAATTATAGGTCTCAAAATGTGGAGACGCAAAAACTTTTTTGCTATAAAAAGCGTCGCTGGTTTCACACTTCCGTTTTTGTCTGCAGCGTTTTTTGCACAAAAAAACGCATGCGTTTTTTCCCTATATTTAACATTGAAAACGCATGCGGTTTTTTTGTACGCGTTTGGTCGCGTTTTCAAACGCATGCGGTTTTTTTCTGCATGCGTTCATTTTCAGAAATACAACCTGCAGTATTTTCTTGCGTTTTTAAGCACATGCGTTTGTTTGCGTTAAAAACGCATGCATTTTTATCGAAAAAAACAGAAAACACACTGAAAAGCCACCCACCACCATCAAGGTGATAAAGGGATCCAAACCCTAACCCTAACTCTACCCCTAACCTCACCCCTAACCGTTTAATGAACATTTTCTGACAGTCATAGTGCCACGTATTTCAGTGCCACGTATTTCAGTGCCACGTATTTCAGTGCCACGTATTTCAGTGCCATGTATTTCAGTGCCACGTATCACGTATTTCAGTGGCACGTGTTTCAGTGCCACGTATTTCAGTGCCACGTATCACGTATTTCAGTGCCACATATTTTAGTACCACGTATTTCAGTTGCACGTATTTCAGTGCCACGTATTTCAGTGCCACGTATTTCAGTGCCACGTATCACGTATTTCAGTGCCACGTGTTTCAGTGCCACGTATTTAAGTGCCACGTATCACATATTTCAGTGCCACGTATTTCAGTGCCACGTATTTCAGTGCCACGTATTTCAGTGCCACGTATTTCAGTGCCACGTATTTCAGTGCCACATATCACATATTTCAGTGCCACTTATTTAAGTGCCACGTATTTCAGTGCCACGTATTTCAGTGCCACGTATTTCAGTGCCACGTATTTCAGTGCCACGTATTTCAGTGCCACGTATTTCAGTGCCACGTATTTCAGTCACGTTTAGGGTTAGGGTTAGGGGTAGGGTTAGGGTTAGGGCTAGGGTTGGAGGTAAAGTTAGGGTTGGGGCTAAAGTTAGGGTTGGGGCTAAAGTTAGGGTTTGGATTACATTTACGTTTGGATTAGGGTTGGGATTAGAATTATGGGTGTGTCAGGGCTAGGGGTGTGGTTAGGGTTACCGTTGGGATTAGGGTTAGGGGTGTGTTTGGGTTAGGGTTTCAGGTAGAATTGGGGGGTTTCCACTGTCCAGGCACATCAGGGGCTCTCCAAGCGCGACATGGCGTCCAATCTCAATTCCAGCCAATTCTGCGTTGAAAAAGTAAAACAGTGCTCCTTCCCTTCCGAGCTCTCCCGTGCGCCCAAAAAGGGGTTTACCCCAACATATGTGTTATCAGCGTACTCGGGACAAATTGAACAACAACTTCTGGGGTCCAAGTTCTCTTGTTATCCTTAGGAAAATAAAAATTTGGGGGGCTAAAAATCATTTTTGTGGGAAAAAAAAGATGTTTTATTTTCACGGCTCTGCATTATAAACTGTAGTGAAACACTTGGGGGTTCAAAGTTCTCACAACACATCTAGATAAGTTCCTTGGGAGGTCTAGTTTCCAATATGGGGTCACTTGTGGGGGGTTTGTACTGTTTGGGTACATCAGGGGCTCTGCAAATGCAACGTGACGCCTGCAGACCAATCCATTTAAGGCTGCATTCCAAATGGCGCTCCTTCCCTTCCGAGCTCTGTCATGCGCCCAAACAGTGGTTCCCCCCGACATATGGGGTATCAGCGTACTCAGGACAAATTGGACAACAACTTTTGGGGTCTAATTTATCCTGTTACCCTTGTGAAAATACAAAACTGGGGGCTAAAAAATCATTTTTGTGAAAAAAAAAAAAGAATTTTTATTTTCACGGCTTTGCGCTATAAACTTTAGTGAAACACTTTGGGGTTCAAAGTTCTCAAAACACATCTAGATAAGTTCCTTGGGAGGTCTAGTTTCCAATATGGGGTCACTTGTGGGGGGTTTGTACTGTTTGGGTACATCAGGGGCTCTGCAAATGCAACGTGACGGCTGCTGACCAATCCATTTAAGTCTGCATTCCAAATGGCGCTCCTTCCCTTCCGAGCTCTGTCATGCGCCCAAACAGTGGTTCCCCCCCACATATGGGGTATCAGCGTACTCAGGACAAATTGGAAAACAAATTTTGGGGTCCAATTTATTCTGTTACCCTTGTAAAAATACAAAGCTGGGGGCTAAAAAATCATTTTTGAGAAAAAAAAAAAAAATTATTTTCACGGCTCTGCGTTATAATCTGTAGTGAAACACTTGGGGGTTCAAAGCTCTCAAAACACATCTAGATAAGTTCCTTAGGGGGTCTACTTTCCAAAATGGTGTCACTTGTAGGGAGTTTCAATGTTTAGGCACATCAGGGGCTCTCCAAACGCAACATGGCGTCCCATCTCAATTCCAGTCAATTTTGCATTGAAAAGTCAAATGGCGCTCCTTCCCTTCCAAGCTCTGCCATGCGCCCAAACAATGGTTTACACCCACATATGGGGTATCAGCGTACTCAGGACAAATTGCACAACATTTTTTGGGGTCCAATTTCTTCTCTTACCCTTGGGAAAATAAAAAATTGGGGGCAAAAAGATCATTTTTGTGAAAAAAATATGATTTTTTATTTTTACGGCTCTGCATTATAAACTTCTGTGAAGCACTTGGTGGGTCAAAGTGCTCACCACACATCTAGATAAGTTCCTTAGGGGGTCTACTTTCCAAAATGGTGTCACTTGTAGGGAGTTTCAATGTTTAGGCACATCAGGGGCTCTCCAAACGCAACATGGCGTCCCATCTCAATTCCAGTCAATTTTGCATTGAAAAGTCAAATGGCGCTCCTTCCCTTCCAAGCTCTGCCATGCGCCCAAACAATGGTTTACACCCACATATGGGGTATCAGCGTACTCAGGACAAATTGCACAACATTTTTTGGGGTCCAATTTCTTCTCTTACCCTTGGGAAAATAAAAAATTGGGGGCAAAAAGATCATTTTTGTGAAAAAATATGATTTTTTATTTTTACGGCTCTGCATTATAAACTTCTGTGAAGCACTTGGTGGGTCAAAGTGCTCACCACACATCTAGATAAGTTCCTTAGGGGGTCTACTTTCCAAAATGGTGTCACTTGTAGGGAGTTTCAATGTTTAGGCACATCAGGGGCTCTCCAAACGCAACATGGCGTCCCATCTCAATTCCAGTCAATTTTGCATTGAAAAGTCAAATGGCGCTCCTTCCCTTCCAAGCTCTGCCATGCGCCTAAACAATGGTTTACACCCACATATGGGGTATCATCGTACTCAGGACAAATTGTACAACAACTTTGGGGGTCCATTTTCTCCTGTTACCCTTGGTAAAATAAAACAAATTGGAGCTGAAATAAATTTTGTGTGAAAAAAAGTTAAATGTTCATTTTTATTTAAACATTCCAAAAATTCCTGTGAAACACCTGAAGGGTTAATAAACTTCTTGAATGTGGTTTTGAGCACCTTGAGGGGTGCAGTTTTTAGAATGGTGTCACACTTGAGTATTTTCTATCATATAGACCCCTCAAAATGACTTCAAATGAGATGTGGTCCCTAAAAAAAAATGGTGTTGTAAAAATGAGAAATTGCTGGTCAACTTTTAACCCTTATAACTCCGTCACAAAAAAAAATTTTGGTTCCAAAATTGTACTGATGTAAAGTAGACATGTGGGAAATGTTACTTATTAAGTATTTTGCGTGACATATGTCTGTGATTTAAGGGCACAAAAATTCAAAGTTGGAAAATTGCAAAATTTTCAAAATTTTCGCCAAATTTCCATTTTTTTCACAAATAAACGCAAGTTATATCGAATAAATTTTACCTTTAACATGAAGTACAATATGTCACGAGAAAACAATGTCAGAATCGCCAAGATCCGTCAAAGCGTTCCAGAGTTATAGCCTCATAAAGGGACAGTGGTCAGAATTGTAAAAATTGGCCCGGTCATTAACGTGCAAACCACCCTTGGGGGTGAAGGGGTTAAAGGGGTTGTCCGGTCTAAAGCTTTAACATATTTATTAATTACCTTGTAGGGGGCATACTTAGTAGAATTTCAATATTTGCAGATGACACTAAACTCTGCAGGGTAATCAATACACAGGAGGACAATTTTATATTACAGGATGATTTATGTAAACTAGAAGCGTGGGCTGACCATTGGCAAATGAGCTTTAATGGGGATAAATGTAAGGTCATGCACTTGGGTAGAAGTAATAAGATGTATAACTATGTGCTTAATTCTAAAACTCTGGGCCAGAGGTGTATCTAGCCTTTCCTGCACCTGGGGCAAAGGATCAGTTTGGCGCCCCCCCCAGAACCTCCCCCATTTGAACCTTAACTCTATTGAAACTGTATGATCAAGCCAAGGTACATTCCTGAATCTTCATAATATTAAGATAGATACCAATAAAAGTAAAATTAATTGAGACATCAGTAGGTTAAGTGTTAATAATGGCCCCATAAGATGCTCCATAGACACATTTGCCCAATATAGTGCTGCAGAAACGTTGATTATGACCCCATAAGATGCTCCATAGAGACATTTGCCCCATATAGTGCTGCACAAACGTTATGGCCCCATAAGATGCTCCATAGAGACATTTGCCCCGTTATAGTGCTGCACAAACATTATGGCCCCATAAGATGCTCCATACAGACACTTGCCCCGTTATAGTGCTGCACAAAGGTTATGGCCCCATAAGATGAGATGCCCCATACAGACACTTGCCCCATATAGTGCTGCACAAACATTATGGCCCCATAAGATGCTCTATACAGATACTTGCCCCATATAGTGCTGCACAAATGTTATAGCCCCTTAGATGCTCCATACAGACACTTGCCCCATTATAGTGCTGCACAAAGGTTATGGCCCCCATATAGGGCTGCACAAACGTTATGGCCCCCATATAGTGCTGCACAAACATTATGGCCCCATTATAGTGCTGCACAAAGGTTATGGCCCCCATATAGGGCTGCACAAACGTTATGGCCCCCATATAGTGCTGCACAAACGTTATGGCCCCATATAGTGCAGCACAAACGTTATGGCCCCCATATAGTGCTGCACAAACGTTATGGCCCCATATAGTGTTGCACAAACGTTATGGCCGCCATATAGTGCTGCACAAATGTTATGGCCCCCATAAGATGCCCCATACAGATATTTGCCCCATTTGCTGTTGCTGCGATAAAAAAAAATAAAAAATCACATACTCACCTCTCTGTCGCTCAGGCCCCCGGCACTTTCAATATTCACCTGCTCCTTATTCCAGCCCGCTCCATCTTCCGCTCCTCTGCACTGACGTTCAGGCAGAGGGCGCGCACTAACTACGTCATCATGCCCTCTGACCTCAGCGTCACTGCAGAAGACAGAGCGGCGGCTGGAACGAGGAGCAGGTGAATATCGCGCAGCGCTCCCCTCTGTTATGAACTATACTTTTTGGGCTCCCTCTTGTGGTCACTCGCGGTATGGCTCTTGGATCTCTTTCCCCAGGTTGGTAGTCACCTGCTTCGTTAAGACTCTGGGTGTTTCTATTTAAACTTCCTGGAGTCTTAGTCCATTGCCTGGCATCCATGTAATCAGTCCTTGTCTGGTTGCTCTTGTCTACTGGTCCTGATTTTTGCAACATAAGCTAAGTCCTGCTTTCTTGTTTTTTTGTTTATTTGTATTATTCTGTTTTTGTCCAGCTTGTTCATAATGTGATTCCTGATTTTGCTGGAAGCTCTTAGGGCGCTGATATTCTCCCCCCATACCGTTAGTCGGTACGGGGGTTCTTGGATATTCAGCATGGATATTTTGGTAGGGTTTTTCGCTGACCACATAAGTCCGCTTTCTATACTTCTGCTATTATTTAGTGGGCCTCTCTTTGCTGAATCTAGTTCATACTTACGTTTGTCCTTTCCTCTTACCTCACCGTTATTATTTGTTGGGGGCCTGTATCTACTTTGGGGTATCTTTCTCTGGAGGCAAGTGAGGTCTGTATTTTCTCTGAAAGGGTTAGTTAGATCTCCGGCTGGCGCGAGACGTCTAGAACCAACGTAGGCACGTTCCCCGGCTGCTATTATTTGTGGGCTAGGATCAGGTATGTGGTCAGCTCAGTTACCACCTCCCTAAGAGCTAGTTTTTATGTTTGCAGACTTTGCTGAAGACCCTGCGATCCTCTGCCATTAGGATCACAACAGTATGCCAGGCCACTGAATAGTTAATGCATTGCAGAAGTGGGATTAAAAGAAAAGAAAGAAGTTCTGAGTTTTTTTTTTTTTTTTTCTTCCTTCCCCTTTACCTCTGAATGGCTTGAAACTCTGCTGCAGACATGAATGTGCAAACTCTGATTACTAGTGTGGATCAGCTTGCTGCTCGTGTGCAGGACATTCAGGATTTTGTAATTGGCAGTCCTATGTCAGAGCCTAAGATTCCTATTCCTGAGCTGTTCTCTGGAGATCGATTTAAATTTAGGAATTTTAGGAATAATTGTAAATTGTTTCTATCTTTGAGACCTCGTTCGTCTGGAGACTCAGCTCAGCAAGTTAAAATTGTTATCTCCTTCTTGCGGGGCGACCCTCAGGATTGGGCTTTCTCATTGGCGCCAGGAGATCCGGCATTGGCGAATATTGATGCGTTTTTTCTGGCGCTCGGATTGCTTTATGAGGAGCCCAATCTTGAAATTCAGGCAGAGAAGGCTTTGCTGGCTATTTCTCAGGGCCAGGATGAAGCCGAAGTGTATTGCCAAAAATTTCGGAAATGGTCCGTGCTTACTCAGTGGAATGAGTGTGCTCTGGCCGCAAATTTCAGAAATGGCCTTTCTGAAACCATTAAGAATGTGATGGTGGGCTTTCCCATTCCTACAAGTCTGAATGATTCTATGACGCTGGCCATTCAGATTGATCGGCGTTTGCGGGAGCGCAAATCCGCTAAACCTTTGGCGGTGTTGTCTGAACAGACGCCTGATTTAATGCAATGTGATAGAATTCAGACTAGAACTGAATGGCAAAATCATAGACGTCAGAATGGGTTGTGTTTTTACTGTGGTGATTCTACACATGTTATATCAGCATGCTCTAAACGCCTAACAAAGTTTGTTAGTCCTGTCGCCGTTGGTAACTTGCAGCCTAAATTTATTTTGTCTGTGACTTTAATTTGCTCATTGTCTTCCTACCCTGTTATGGCGTTTGTGGATTCAGGCGCTGCCCTGAGTCTTGTGGACTTGTCGTTTGCCAGGCGCTGTGGTTTTGTCCTGGAGCCTTTAGAAAATCCTATTCCTCTTAGAGGAATTGACGCTACGCCATTGGCAGAGAATAAACCGCAGTATTGGACACAAGTGACCATGTGCATGACTCCTGAACATCGGGAGGTGATTCGTGTTCTTGTTCTGCATAAAATGCATGATTTGGTCGTTTTGGGTCTGCCATGGTTACAGGCTCATAATCCTGTTCTGGATTGGAGGGCTATGTCTGTGTCAAGTTGGGGTTGTCAGGGAATTCATTGTGATTCCCCGTCGGTGTCTATTGCTTCCTCCACTCCTTCAGAAGTTCCTGAGTTTTTGCTTGACTATCAGGATGTGTTCAGTGAGTCCAGGTCCAGTGCTCTTCCTCCTCATAGGGACTGTGACTGCGCTATAGATTTGATTCCTGGTAGCAAGTTTCCTAAGGGACGATTATTTAATCTGTCGGTACCTGAGCATGCTGCGATGCGTTCTTATATAAAGGAGTCTTTGGAGAAAGGACATATTCGTCCATCCTCTTCCCCTCTTGGTGCGGGATTCTTTTTTGTGGCCAAGAAAGAAGGATCTTTGAGACCTTGTATAGACTATCGGCTTCTGAATAAAATCACGGTTAAATTTCAGTACCCTCTGCCACTATTGTCGGACTTGTTTGCTCGGATTAAGGGTGCCTGTTGGTTCACCAAGATAGATCTTCGTGGTGCGTACAACCTTGTGCGCATTAGGCAGGGAGATGAATGGAAAACTGCATTTAATACACCCGAAGGTCATTTTGAGTACTTGGTGATGCCTTTTGGGCTCTCTAATGCCCCTTCAGTGTTTCAATCCTTTATGCATGACATCTTCCGGAAGTATCTAGATAAATTTGTGATTGTTTATCTGGATGACATTTTAGTTTTTTCTGATGATTGGGATTCTCATGTAAAGCAGGTCAGGATGGTGTTTCAGGTTTTGCGTGATAATGCTTTGTTTGTGAAGGGCTCAAAGTGTCTCTTTGGAGTGCAGAAGGTTTCCTTTTTGGGTTTTATCTTTTCCCCTTCTGCTGTGGAGATGGACCCAGTCAAGGTCCGAGCTATTCATGATTGGACTCAACCCACGTCTGTTAAGAGTCTTCAGAAGTTTTTGGGTTTTGCTAATTTCTACCGTCGTTTTATTGCTAACTTTTCTAGCGTTGTTAAACCTCTGACGGATATGACCAAGAAAGGTTCTGATGTCGCTAATTGGGCTCCTGCGGCCATTGAGGCCTTCCGGGAGCTGAAGCGCCGGTTTACTTCGGCGCCTGTTTTGTGCCAGCCTGATGTCTCACTTCCCTTTCAGGTTGAAGTGGATGCTTCTGAGATTGGTGCAGGAGCTGTTTTGTCGCAGAGAGGCTCTGGTTCCTCTATGATGAAACCATGTGCTTTCTTTTCCAGGAAGTTTTCGCCGGCTGAGCGGAACTATGATGTTGGTAATCGGGAGTTGTTGGCCATGAAGTGGGCATTTGAGGAGTGGCGTCATTGGCTCGAGGGAGCTAAGCATCGTGTGGTGGTCTTGACTGATCACAAGAACCTGATGTATCTCGAGTCTGCTAAACGCCTGAATCCTAGACAGGCTCGTTGGTCATTGTTTTTCTCCCGTTTTGACTTTGTGGTCTCATACCTGCCTGGTTCGAAAAATGTGAAGGCTGATGCTCTCTCTAGGAGCTTTGTGCCTGATTCTCCTGGAGTCTCAGCGCCGGCTGGTATTCTTAAAGAGGGAGTGATTTTGTCGGCCATTTCTCCTGATTTGCGACGTGTGTTGCAGAGATTTCAGGCTGGTAGACCTGACTCTTGCCCACCTGATAGACTGTTTGTTCCTGATAAATGGACCAGCAGAGTTATTTCCGAGGTTCATTCCTCAGTGTTGGCAGGGCATCCTGGGATTTTTGGTACCAGAGATTTGGTGGCTAGGTCCTTTTGGTGGCCTTCCTTGTCACGGGATGTGCGTGCTTTTGTGCAGTCCTGTGGGACTTGTGCTCGGGCTAAGCCTTGCTGTTCTCGTGCCAGCGGGTTGCTTTTGCCCTTGCCCGTCCCGAAGAGGCCTTGGACACACATTTCCATGGATTTCATTTCAGATCTTCCGGTGTCTCAGGGAATGTCTGTCATCTGGGTGGTGTGTGATCGTTTTTCCAAGATGGTCCATTTGGTGCCCTTGCCTAAGTTGCCTTCCTCTTCCGATCTGGTTCCTTTGTTTTTTCAGAATGTGGTTCGTTTGCACGGCATTCCTGAGAATATCGTGTCTGACAGAGGATCCCAGTTTGTGTCCAGATTCTGGCGATCTTTTTGTGCTAAGATGGGCATTGATCTGTCGTTCTCGTCTGCCTTTCATCCTCAGACTAATGGCCAAACAGAGCGAACTAATCAGACGCTGGAGGCTTATTTGAGATGTTTTGTTTCTGCGGATCAGGATGATTGGGTGACCTTCTTGCCATTGGCTGAGTTTGCCCTCAATAATCGGGCTAGTTCCGCTACTTTGGTTTCGCCATTTTTCTGCAACTCTGGTTTTCATCCTCGTTTCTCCTCGGGTCATGTTGAGCCTTCTGACTGTCCTGGGGTGGATTCTGTGGTTGATAGGTTGCAGCGGACTTGGAATCATGTGGTGGACAACTTGAAGTTGTCACAGGAGAAGGCTCAGCGTTTTGCCAACCGCCGCCGCGGTGTGGGTCCCCGACTTCGTGTTGGGGATTTGGTTTGGTTATCTTCTCGGTTTGTCCCTCTGAAGGTTTCCTCTCCTAAGTTTAAGCCTCGCTTTATTGGTCCTTATAGAATTTTGGAGGTCCTTAATCCGGTGTCTTTTCGTTTGGATCTTCCTGCGTCGTTTGCCATTCACAATGTGTTCCATAGGTCTTTGTTGCGGCGGTACATTGTGCCTGTGGTTCCTGCTGTTGACCCTCCTGCTCCGGTCTTGGTTGAGGGCGAGTTGGAGTATGTGGTGGAGAAGATCTTAGATTCTCGTCTCTCTAGACGGAGGCTTCAGTATCTGGTCAAATGGAAGGGCTATGGTCAGGAGGATAATTCCTGGGTGGTCGCCTCTGATGTTCATGCGGCCGATTTGGTTCGTGCCTTTCACGCTGCCCATCCTGATCGCCCTGGTGGTCGTGGTGAGGGTTCGGTGACCCCTCCTTAAAGGGGGGGTACTGTTATGAACTATGCTTTTGGGGCTCCCTCTTGTGGTCACTCGCGGTATGGCTCTTGGATCTCTTTCCCCAGGTTGGTAGTCACCTGCTTCGTTAAGACTCTGGGTGTTTCTATTTAAACTTCCTGGAGTCTTAGTCCATTGCCTGGCATCCATGTAATCAGTCCTTGTCTGGTTGCTCTTGTCTACTGGTCCTGATTTTTGCAACATAAGCTAAGTCCTGCTTTCTTGTTTTTTTGTTTATTTGTATTATTCTGTTTTTGTCCAGCTTGTTCATAATGTGATTCCTGATTTTGCTGGAAGCTCTTAGGGCGCTGATATTCTCCCCCCATACCGTTAGTCGGTACGGGGGTTCTTGGATATTCAGCGTGGATATTTTGGTAGGGTTTTTCGCTGACCACATAAGTCCGCTTTCTATACTTCTGCTATTATTTAGTGGGCCTCTCTTTGCTGAATCTAGTTCATACTTACGTTTGTCCTTTCCTCTTACCTCACCGTTATTATTTGTTGGGGGCCTGTATCTACTTTGGGGTATCTTTCTCTGGAGGCAAGTGAGGTCTGTATTTTCTCTGAAAGGGTTAGTTAGATCTCCGGCTGGCGCGAGACGTCTAGAACCAACGTAGGCACGTTCCCCGGCTGCTATTATTTGTGGGCTAGGATCAGGTATGTGGTCAGCTCAGTTACCACCTCCCTAAGAGCTAGTTTTTATGTTTGCAGACTTTGCTGAAGACCCTGCGATCCTCTGCCATTAGGATCACAACACCCCTCCCCATTATACTCACCTACTCCTGCAGGTCCCTGCTTCCCTGGCGCTGCTGCTTCTTCCTGTACTGAGCGGTCACCGTTACCGCTCATTACAGTAATGAACATGCGGCTCCACCCCTGTGGGAGGTGGAGCCGCATATTCATTACTGTAATGAGCGGTACCATGTGACTGCTCAGTACAGGAAGAAGCCGGGGCGCCGGGCAGCCAGGGACCTGCAGGGACCGCGCCAGGAGTAGGTGAGTATAATTAGACCGCTCCCTGGCCCTGCCAACCCCCTCCTTGGACCGCCGCATCATCAGGCGGCCCACTGGCGCTCCCTGTCGGCTGCACCCGGGGCACATGCCGCGGCTGCCCCCCCTGGATACGCCACTGCTCTGGGCAAAACTGTCAATGAAAAAGACCTGGGTGTATGGGTGGATGACAAACACATTTAGTGGCCTGTTATGACCCCAATGGCAGAGGGTCTCAGAGGTTATTACCAAGTCTGCACACACAAAAAACCAGCTCATAGGGCAGTGGTAACTAGGCTGATCGTATACCTGATCCTAGCACAACAAATAGCAGTAGCCGGGGAACGTACCTACGTTGGTTCTAGACGTCTCGCGCCAGCCGGAGAACTAACTAACCCTAGAAGGGAAACAATAGACCTTTCTTGCCTCCAGAGAAAAGATCCCAAAAGTTGGATACAAGCCCCCAACAAATAATAACGGTGAGGTAAGAAGAAAAGACAAACGTAAGAATGAACTAGGTTTTAGCAAAGAGAGGCCCACTGACTAATAGCAGAATATAGGAAGATGACTTATACGGTCAGCAAAAACCCTATCAAAATTTCCACGCTGAATATTCAAGAACCCCCGAACCGTCTAATGGCACAGGGGGAGAATATCAGCCCCCTAGAGCTTCCAGCAATATCAGGAATCACATTTAGTACAAGCTGGACAAAAATAAGAGCAATGCAAATAACCAAAAAATAAGGAAGCAGGACTTAGCTTATTTTGCAAAGAACCAGGACCAGCAGACAGGAGCAAACAGAAAGGAACTGATTACAACGATGCCAGGCACCAGACTGAGAATCCAGGGAGTTTAAATAGCAACACCCCTGGACTAACGAACCAGGTGGGTACCAAGCTGGGGAAAGAAAATCAAAGTGTCATGTCGCTAGTGACCACAAGAGGGAGCCAAAAAGTTCAATTCACAACAGTACCCCCCCTTAAGGAGGGGTCACCGAACCCTCACCAAGACCACCAGGGCGATCAGGATGAGCAGCGTGAAAGGCACGAACCAAATCGGCCGCATGAACATCAGAGGCGACCACCCAGGAATTATCCTCCTGACCATAGCCCTTCCACTTGACCAGATACTGAAGCCTCCGTCTGGAGAGACGAGAATCCAAGATCTTCTCCACCAAGTACTCCAACTCGCCCTCAACCAACACCGGAGCAGGAGGCTCAACAGAAGGAACCACCGGCACAACGTACCGCCGCAACAAAGACCTATGGAACACGTTGTGAATGGCAAACGACACCGGAAGATCCAAGCAAAAGGCCACTGGATTAAGGATTTCCAAAATCTTATAAGGACCGATGAAGCGAGGCTTAAATTTAGGAGAGGAGACCTTCATAGGAACAAACCGAGAAGACAGCCACACCAAATCCCCAACGCGAAGTCGGGGACCCACACCGCGGCGGCGGTTGGCAAAACGCTGAGCCTTCTCCTGTGACAACTTTAAGTTGTCCACCACATGATTCCAAATCCGCTGCAACCTATCCACCACAGAATCTACCCCAGGACAGTCAGAGGGCTCAACATGTCCCGAGGAAAAACGAGGATGAAAACCAGAGTTGCAGAAAAATGGCAAAACCAAAGTAGCGGAACTAGCCCGATTATTAAGGGCAAACTCAGCCAATGGCAAGAAGGTCACCCAATCATCCTGATCTGCAGAAACAAAACACCTCAAATAAGCCTCTAGAGTCTGATTTGTTCGCTCAGTTTGGCCATTAGTCTGAGGATGAAAGGCAGATGAAAACGACAAATCAATGCCCATCTTAGCACAAAAGGATCGCCAGAACCTGGAAACAAACTGGGATCCTCTGTCAGACACGATATTCTCAGGAATGCCGTGCAAACGAACCACATTCTGAAAGAATAAAGGAACCAGATCGGAAGAGGAAGGCAGCTTAGGCAAGGACACCAAATGGACCATCTTGGAAAAATGATCACATACCACCCAGATGACAGACATGCCCTGAGACACCGGAAGATCTGAAATGAAATCCATGGAAATGTGTGTCCAAGGCCTCTTCGGGACGGGCAAGGGCAAGAGCAACCCGCTGGCACGAGAACAGCAAGGCTTAGCTCGAGCACAAGTCCCACAGGACTGCACAAACGGCCGCACATCCCGTGACAAGGAAGGCCACCAAAAGGACCTAGCCACCAAATCTCTGGTGCCAAAAATCCCCGGATGCCCTGCCAACACCGAGGAATGAACCTCGGAAATGACTCTGCTGGTCCATTTATCAGGAACAAACAGTCTGTCAGGTGGACAAGAGTCAGGTCTACCAGCCTGAAATCTCTGCAACACACGTCGCAAATCCGGAGAAATGGCCGACAAGATAACTCCCTCTTTAAGAATACCAGCTGGCTCTGAGACTCCAGGAGAGTCAGGCACAAAGCTCCTAGAAAGAGCATCAGCCTTCACTGTTGTGAATTTGCTTTTTGCTCCCTCTAGTGGTTACTAGTTTTTTGACTCTGGTTTTTCTGTCATTCCTTTTATCCGCACCTGGGTCGTTAGTTAGGGGTGTTGCTATATAAGCTTCCTGGACCTTCAGTTCAATGCCTGGCAACGTAGTTATCAGAGCTAGTCTGCTGTGCTCTTGTCTACTGATCCTGGTTCCAGTTATATCAGCTAAGTCTGCCTTTTGCTTTTTGCTATTTGTTTTGGTTTTGTATTTTTGTCCAGCTTGTTCCAAATCTATATCCTGACCTTTGCTGGAAGCTCTAGGGGGCTGGTGTTCTCCCCCCGGACCGTTAGACGGTTCGGGGGTTCTTGAATTTCCAGTGTGGATTTTGATAGGGTTTTTGTTGACCATATAAGTTACCTTTCTTTATTCTGCTATCAGTTAGCGGGCCTCTCTGTGCTAAACCTGGTTCATTTCTGTGTTTGTCATTTCCTCTTACCTCACCGTTATTATTTGTGGGGGGCTTCTATCCAGCTTTGGGGTCCCCTTCTCTGGAGGCAAGAAAGGTCTTTTGTTTTCCTCTACTAGGGGTAGCTAGATTCTCCGGCTGGAGCGTGTCATCTAGAATCAACGTAGGAATGATCCCCGGCTACTTCTAGTGTTGGCGTTAGGAGTAGATATATGGTCAACCCAGTTACCACTGCCCTATGAGCTGGATTTTTGTATTCTGCAGACTTCCACGTTCCTCTGAGACCCTCGCCATTGGGGTCATAACAGTTCAGGAATCGGTATTTTAGGTTCTGACCTAGGATTTCTGATAACATAGTCTTGTATGCCCTGCACACGAGTAGCCAGCTGGTCCACACTTGTAATCAAGGTCTGGACATTCATGTCTGCAGCAAGCATAGCCACTCTGAGGTAAAGGGGAAGAAGGAAAAAAAAAAAAAAACTCAGAATCTTCTTTCTTATAATCCCTCTTCTGCAATGCATTAAACATTTAATACTGGCCTGGCAAACTGTTATGACCCCAATGGCGAGGGTCTCAGAGGAACGTGGAAGTCTGCAGAATACAAAAATCCAGCTCATAGGGCAGTGGTAACTGGGTTGACCATATATCTACTCCTAACGCCAACACTAGAAGTAGCCGGGGATCATTCCTACGTTGATTCTAGATGACACGCTCCAGCCGGAGAATCTAGCTACCCCTAGTAGAGGAAAACAAAAGACCTTTAATTTGAACTGTTTTCCGGAGACAGGTTTAAGTTTAGGAATTTCATGAATAATTGTAAGTTGTTTTTGTCCCTGAGACCCTGTTCATCTGGAGACTCTGCTCAGCAAGTAAAAATTGTTATTTCGTTCTTACGGGGCGACCCTCAGGATTGGGCTTTTTCGCTGGCGCCAGGAGATCCGGCATTGGCTGATATTAATGCGTTTTTTCTGGCGCTCGGTTTACTTTATGAGGAACCCAATCTTGAGATTCAGGCAGAAAAGGCCTTGCTGGCTATGTCTCAGGGCCAGGACGAGGCTGAGGTGTATTGCCAAAAATTTCGGAAATGGTCCGTGCTGACACATTGGAACGAGTGTGCACTGGCCGCTAATTTTAGAAATGGCCTTTCTGACGCCATTAAGAATGTTATGGTGGGTTTTCCCATTCCCACAGGTCTGAATGATACTATGGCACTGGCTATTCAAATTGACCGGCGGTTGCGGGAGCGCAAAACCGCAAATTCCCTCATGGTGTTGTCTGAACAGACACCTAATTCGGTGCAATGTGATAGAAAAACCGCAAATTCCCTCATGGTGTTGTCTGAACAGACACCTGATTTAATGCAATGTGATAGAATCCTGACTAGAAATGAGCGGAAAATTCATAGACGCCGGAATGGCTTGTGCTACTATTGTGGTGATTCTACACATGTTATCTCAGCATGCTCTAAACGTATAGCTAAGGTTGTTAGTCCTGTCACCGTTGGTAATTTGCAACCTAAATTTATTCTGTCTGTAACTTTGATTTGCTCACTGTCGTCTTTTCCTGTCATGGCGTTTGTAGATTCAGGTGCTGCCCTGAGTCTTATGGATCTGTCATTTGCTAAGCACTGTGGTTTTACTCTTGAACCATTAGAAAATCCTATTCCTCTTAGGGGTATTGATGCTACGCCATTGGCAGCAAATAAACCGCAGTATTGGACACAGGTTACCATGTGCATGACTCCTGAACGCCGCGAGGTGATACGTTTCCTGGTTTTACATAAAATGCATGATTTGGTTGTTTTAGGGCTGCCATGGTTACAGACCCATAATCCAGTCCTGGACTGGAAGGCTATGTCAGTCTCAAGTTGGGGCTGTCGGGGTATTCATGGGGATTCCCTGCCTGTGTCTATTGCTTCGTCTACGCCTTCGGAAGTTCCGGAGTATTTGTCTGATTATCAGGATGTCTTCAGTGAGTCTGAGTCCAGTGCACTGCCTCCTCATAGGGACTGTGACTGTGCTATAGATTTGATCCCAGGCAGTAAATTTCCTAAGGGAAGACTGTTTAATCTGTCGGTACCTGAACATACCGCTATGCGTTCATATATCAAGGAGTCTCTGGAGAAAGGACATATTCGTCCGTCTTCTTCCCCTCTTGGTGCGGGATTCTTTTTTGTGGCAAAAAAGGACGGATCTTTGAGACCTTGTATTGATTATCGGCTTTTAAATAAGATCACTGTCAAATTTCAGTATCCTTTACCGCTGTTGTCTGACTTGTTTGCCCGGATTAAAGGTGCCAAGTGGTTCACCAAGATAGACCTTCGTGGTGCGTACAACCTTGTGCGCATTAAGCAAGGTGATGAATGGAAAACCGCATTCAATACGCCCGAAGGTCATTTTGAGTACTTGGTGATGCCTTTTGGGCTCTCCAATGCGCCTTCAGTTTTTCAGTCCTTCATGCATGACATTTTCCGGAAGTATCTGGATAAATTTTTGATTGTTTATCTGGATGATATTTTGGTTTTTTCTGATAATTGGGATTCGCATGTGGAGCAGGTCAGGTTGGTCTTTAAAATTTTGCGTGAAAATTCTTTGTTTGTCAAGGGCTCAAAGTGTCTCTTTGGTGTACAGAAGGTTCCCTTTTTGGGGTTCATTTTTTCCCCTTCTGCTGTGGAGATGGACCCAGTCAAGGTCCGAGCTATTCTTGATTGGACTCAGCCCTCGTCAGTTAAGAGTCTTCAGAAGTTCTTGGGTTTCGCTAACTTCTACCGTCGTTTTATCGCTAATTTTTCTAGCATTGTGAAACCTTTGACGGATATGACCAAGAAGGGCTCAGATGTAGCTAACTGGGCTCCTGCTGCCGTGGAGGCTTTCCAGGAGTTGAAACGCCGGTTTACTTCGGCGCCTGTTTTGTGCCAGCCCGATGTCTCACTTCCCTTTCAGGTTGAGGTGGATGCTTCAGAGATTGGAGCAGGGGCCGTTTTGTCGCAGAGAGGCCCTGGTTGCTCTGTTATGAAACCTTGTGCCTTTTTCTCTAGGAAGTTTTCGCCTGCCGAGCGAAATTATGATGTGGGCAATCGGGAGTTGTTGGCCATGAAATGGGCATTTGAGGAGTGGCGTCATTGGCTCGAGGGTGCTAAGCATCGTGTGGTGGTCTTGACTGATCACAAAAATCTGATGTATCTCGAGTCTGCTAAACGCCTTAATCCGAGACAGGCCCGCTGGTCATTGTTTTTCTCCCGCTTTGATTTTGTTGTCTCGTATTTACCAGGTTCAAAGAATGTGAAGGCCGATGCTCTTTCTAGGAGCTTTGTGCCTGATGCTCCTGGAGTCGCTGATCCTGTTGGTATTCTTAAAGATGGAGTTATCTTGTCAGCTATTTCTCCGGATCTGCGACGTGTGTTGCAGAGATTTCAGGCTGATAGGCCTGAGTCTTGTCCACCTGACAGACTGTTTGTCCCGGATAAGTGGACCAGCAGAGTCATTTCCGAGGTTCATTCCTCGGTGTTGGCAGGTCACCCGGGAATTTTTGGCACCAGAGATCTGGTGGCCAGGTCCTTTTGGTGGCCTTCCTTGTCAAGGGATGTGCGGTCATTTGTGCAGTCCTGTGGGACTTGCGCTCGAGCTAAGCCTTGCTGTTCTCGTGCCAGCGGTTTGCTCTTGCCCTTGCCTGTCCCGAAGAGACCTTGGACACATATCTCCATGGATTTCATTTCTGATCTTCCGCTATCTCAGGGCATGTCCGTTATCTGGGTGATATGTGATCGCTTCTCAAAGATGGTCCATTTGGTTCCTTTGCCTAAGCTGCCTTCCTCTTCCGATCTGGTTCCTGTGTTTTTCCAGAACGTGGTTCGTTTGCACGGCATCCCTGAGAATATTGTGTCGGACAGAGGATCCCAGTTCGTTTCCAGGTTCTGGCGATCCTTTTGTAGTAGGATGGGCATTGATTTGTCGTTTTCGTCTGCTTTCCATCCTCAGACTAATGGACAGACGGAGCGAACCAATCAGACTTTGGAGGCTTATTTGAGGTGTTTTGTCTCTGCTGATCAGGACGATTGGGTGACATTCTTGCCGTTGGCTGAGTTTGCCCTTAATAATCGGGCTAGTTCCGCCACCTTGGTTTCGCCTTTTTTCTGCAACTCTGGTTTCCATCCTCGCTTTTCTTCGGGTCATGTGGAGCCTTCTGACTGTCCTGGGGTGGATTCTGTGGTGGATAGGTTGCAGCGGATCTGGAATCATGTGGTGGACAACTTGAAGTTGTCACAGGAGAGGGCTCAGCGCTTTGCCAACCGCCGCCGCGGTGTGGGTCCCCGACTACGCGTTGGGGATTTGGTATGGCTTTCTTCCCGCTTTGTTCCTATGAAGGTCTCCTCTCCCAAATTTAAACCTCGTTTTATTGGGCCTTACAAGATATTGGAAATCCTTAATCCTGTATCTTTTCGTCTGGATCTTCCTGTGTCGTTTGCTATTCACAATGTATTTCATAGGTCCTTGTTGCGGCGGTACATTGTGCCTGTAGTTCCTTCTGCTGAGCCTCCTGCTCCGGTGTTGGTTGAGGGCGAGTTGGAGTACGTGGTGGAGAAGATCTTGGATTCTCGCCTCTCCAGGCGGAGGCTTCAGTACCTGGTCAAGTGGAAGGGCTATGGTCAGGAGGATAATTCCTGGGTGGTCGCCTCTGATGTTCATGCGGCCGATTTAGTTCGTGCCTTTCATGCCGCTCATCCTGATCGCCCTGGTGGTCGTGGTGAGGGTTCGGTGACCCCTCACTAAGGGGGGGGTACTGTTGTGAATTTGCTTTTTGCTCCCTCTAGTGGTTACTAGTTTTTTGACTCTGGTTTTTCTGTCATTCCTTTTATCCGCACCTGGGTCGTTAGTTAGGGGTGTTGCTATATAAGCTTCCTGGACCTTCAGTTCAATGCCTGGCAACGTAGTTATCAGAGCTAGTCTGCTGTGCTCTTGTCTACTGATCCTGGTTCCAGTTATATCAGCTAAGTCTGCCTTTTGCTTTTTGCTATTTGTTTTGGTTTTGTATTTTTGTCCAGCTTGTTCCAAATCTATATCCTGACCTTTGCTGGAAGCTCTAGGGGGCTGGTGTTCTCCCCCCGGACCGTTAGACGGTTCGGGGGTTCTTGAATTTCCAGTGTGGATTTTGATAGGGTTTTTGTTGACCATATAAGTTACCTTTCTTTATTCTGCTATCAGTTAGCGGGCCTCTCTGTGCTAAACCTGGTTCATTTCTGTGTTTGTCATTTCCTCTTACCTCACCGTTATTATTTGTGGGGGGCTTCTATCCAGCTTTGGGGTCCCCTTCTCTGGAGGCAAGAAAGGTCTTTTGTTTTCCTCTACTAGGGGTAGCTAGATTCTCCGGCTGGAGCGTGTCATCTAGAATCAACGTAGGAATGATCCCCGGCTACTTCTAGTGTTGGCGTTAGGAGTAGATATATGGTCAACCCAGTTACCACTGCCCTATGAGCTGGATTTTTGTATTCTGCAGACTTCCACGTTCCTCTGAGACCCTCGCCATTGGGGTCATAACACTTCACATTCTTTGAAACCGGTAGGTACGAGACCACAAAGTCAAAACGGGAGAAAAACAACGACCAACGGGCCTGTCTAGGATTCAGGCGTTTAGCAGACTCGAGATACATCAGATTTTTTGTGATCAGTCAAGACCACCACACGATGCTTAGCACCCTCGAGCCAATGACGCCACTCCTCAAATGCCCACTTCATGGCCAACAACTCCCGATTGCCAACATCATAGTTCCGCTCAGCAGGCGAAAACTTCCTAGAAAAAAAAGCACATGGTCTCATTATAGAGCAACCAGGGTCTCTCTGCGACAAAACGGCCCCTGCACCGATCTCAGAAGCATCCACTTCAACCTGAAAGGGAAGTGAGACATCAGGCTGACACAAAACAGGCGCCGAAGTAAACCGGCGCTTCAGCTCTTGGAAAGCTTCCACGGCTGCAGGAGCCCAGTTAGCAACATCAGAACCTTTCTTGGTCATATCCGTCAAAGGTTTAACAACGCTAGAAAAGTTAGCGATAAAACGACGGTAGAAGTTAGCAAAACCCAAGAACTTCTGAAGACTCTTAACTGACGTGGGTTGAGTCCAATTATGAATAGCTCGGACCTTGACTGGGTCCATCTCCACCGCAGAAGGGGAGAAAATAAAACCCAAAAAGGGAACCTTCTGCACTCCAAAGAGACACTTTGAGCCCTTGACAAACAAAGCATTCTCACGCAAAACCTGAAACACCATCCTGACCTGCTTTACATGGGAGTCGCAATCATCAGAAAAAACCAGAATATCATCCAGATAAACGATCATAAATTTATCCAGGTACTTCCGGAAAATATCATGCATAAAGGACTGAAACACTGAAGGGGCATTAGAGAGCCCAAAAGGCATCACCAAGTACTCAAAATGACCTTCGGGCGTATTAAATGCAGTTTTCCATTCATCCCCCTGCTTAATGCGCACAAGGTTGTACGCACCACGAAGATCTATCTTGGTGAACCACTTGGCACCCTTAATCCGGGCAAACAAGTCCGACAACAGAGGCAAAGGATACTGAAATTTAACAGTGATTTTATTCAGAAGCCGATAGTCTATACAAGGTCTCAAAGATCCGTCCTTCTTGGCCACAAAAAAAGAATCCCGCACCAAGAGGGGAAGAGGATGGACGAATATGCCCCTTCTCCAGAGACTCCTTGATATACGAACGCATTGCGGTATGCTCAGGTACAGACAGATTAAATAATCTTCCCTTAGGAAATTTACTACCCGGAATCAAATCTATAGCGCAGTCACAGTCCCTATGAGGAGGAAGAGCACTGGACCTGGACTCGCTGAATACATCCTGATAATCAGACAAATACTCAGGAACTTCCGAAGGAGTAGAGGAAGCAATAGACACCGGCGGGGAATCGCCATGAATTCCCTGACAGCCCCAACTTGACACAGACATTGCCTTCCAATCCAAAACTGGATTATGGGTCTGTAACCATGGTAGACCCAAAACGACCAAATCATGCATTTTATGCAGAACCAGAAAACGAATCACCTCCCGATGTTCAGGAGTCATGCACATGGTTACCTGTGTCCAAAACTGCGGCTTATTTTCCGCCAATGGCGTAGCATCAATACCTCTAAGAGGGATAGGATTTACCAACGGCTCAAGAACAAAACCACAGCGTTTGGCAAATGAAAAATCCATAAGACTCAGGGCAGCACCTGAATCCACAAACGCCATAACAGGGTAGGAAGACAATGAGCAAATTAAAGTCACAGACAAAATAAATTTAGGTTGCAAATTACCAATGGCGACAGGACTAACCACCTTTGTTAAGCGTTTAGAGCATGCTGATATAACATGTGTAGGATCACCACAGTAAAAACACAACCCATTCTGACGTCTATGATTTTTCCGTTCATTTCTAGTCTGAATTCTACCACATTGCATTAAATCAGATGTTTGTTCAGACAACACCACCAGAGGATTAGCGGCTTTGCGCTCCCGCAAACGCCGGTCAATTTGAATAGCCAGCGCCATGGAATCATTCAGACTTGTAGGAATGGAGAAACCCACCATCACATTCTTAATGGCTTCAGAAAGGCCATTTCTGAAATTTGCGGCCAGAGCACACTCATTCCACTGAGTAAGCACGGACCATTTCCGAAATTTTTGGCAATACACTTCAGCTTCATCCTGGCCCTGAGAGATAGCCAGCAAAGCTTTTTCTGCCTGAATTTCAAGATTGGGCTCCTCGTAAAGCAACCCGAGCGCCAGAAAAAACGCATCAATATTTGCCAATGCCGGATCTCCTGGCGCTAACGAGAAGGCCCAATCCTGAGGGTCGCCCCGCAAGAAAGAGATAACAATTTTTACTTGCTGAGCTGAGTCTCCAGACGAACGAGGTCTCAGAGATAGAAACAATTTACAATTATTCCTGAAATTCCTAAACTTAAATCGGTCTCCAGAGAACAGTTCAGGAATAGGTATTTTAGGTTCTGACATAGGACTACAAGTAACAAAATCTTGAATGCCCTGCACACGAGCAGCAAGCTGATCCACACTAGTAATCAAAGTCTGGACATTCATGTCTGCAGCAAGCTCAAGCCACTCAGAGATAAAGGGGAGGAAGAAAGGAAAAAAAAACAAACAAACTCAGAATTTCCTTTCTTATAATCCCACTTCTGCAATGCATTAAGTATTACTTTTGGCCTGGCATACTGTTATGAGCCCAATGGCAGAGGGTCTCAGAGGTTATTACCAAGTCTGCACACACAAAAAACCAGCTCATAGGGCAGTGGTAACTAGGCTGATCGTATACCTGATCCTAGCACAACAAATAGCAGTAGCCGGGGAACGTACCTACGTTGGTTCTAGACGTCTCACGCCAGCCGGAGAACTAACTAACCCTAGAAGGGAAACAATAGACCTTTCTTGCCTCCAGAGAAAAGATCCCAAAAGTTGGATACAAGCCCCCAACAAATAATAACGGTGAGGTAAGAAGAAAAGACAAACGTAAGAATGAACTAGGTTTTAGCAAAGAGAGGCCCACTGACTAATAGCAGAATATAGGAAGATGACTTATACGGTCAGCAAAAACCCTATCAAAATTTCCACGCTGAATATTCAAGAACCCCCGAACCGTCTAATGGCACGGGGGGAGAATATCAGCCCCCTAGAGCTTCCAGCAATATCAGGAATCACATTTAGTACAAGCTGGACAAAAATAAGAGCAATGCAAATAACCAAAAAATAAGGAAGCAGGACTTAGCTTATTTTGCAAAGAACCAGGACCAGCAGACAGGAGCAAACAGGAGCAAACAGAAAGGAACTGATTACAACGATGCCAGGCACCAGACTGAGAATCCAGGGAGTTTAAATAGCAACACCCCTGGACTAACGAACCAGGTGGGTACCAAGCTGGGGAAAGAAAATCAAAGTGTCATGTCGCTAGTGACCACAAGAGGGAGCCAAAAAGTTCAATTCACAACAGTGGCCAGTGTCAGGTAGCTGCTACAAAGGCAAATAAAATAATGGGATGCATTAAAAGAGGCATAGATGCTCATGAGGAGAACATCATTTTACTTCTATACAAGTCACTAGTTCGACCACACTTAGAATACTGTGCACAGTTCTGGTCTCCGGTGTATAAGAAAGACATAGCTGATCTAGAGCGGGTGCAGAGAAGAGCGACCAAGGTTATTCGAGGACTGGGGGGTCTGCAATACCATGATAGGTTATTACACTTGGGGCTATTTAGTTTGGAAAAAGGAAGGCTAAGGGGTAATCTTATTTTAATGTATAAATATATGAGGGGACAGTAAAAAGACCTTTCTGATGATCTTTTTAATCATAGACCCGTGACAGGGACAAGGGGGCATCCTCTCCGTCTGGAGGAAAGAAGGTTTAAGCATAATAACAAACGCAGATTCTTTACTGTAAGAGCAGTGAGACTATGGAACTCTCTGCCGTATGATGTTGTAATGAGTGATTCATTACTAAAATTTAAGAGGGGACTGGATGCCTTTCTTGAAAAGTATAATGTTACAGGTTATATATACTAGTTTCCATGATCGGGCGTTGATCCAGGGAACTAGTCTGATTGCAGTATGTGGAGTCAGGAAGGAATATTTTCCCCAATGTGGAGCTTACTCTTTGCCACATGGTTTTTTTTTGCCTTCCTCTGGATCAACATGTTAGGGCATGTTAGGTTAGGCTATGAGTTGAACTAGATGGACTTAAAGTCTTCCTTCAACCTTAATAACTATGTTACTAAATCTGCAGTCACTCGATGTGACTGCAGACTTCAGAATCTTCTCATCGTGAGTACTGCGTGCTGTGAGGATTCTCCAGTATCGGGAGTGGTGGTCTTACATTCATACATGTCTGATTGCGGGACCTCTACAGATCCAGAGAATGGGGAATGGTACTGCTGACATTCATTCCACTCTGTAAAAGTCCCACTCTCTATATTGGTGAAGATCCTATCATCATATCACCAGCGATCAGTAACATACCGAAAGGATACGGGATAGCTTTCAATCTTAGTAAAACCCTTTTATCTATAGTTGGCGCGAATTTATTTCGCATCCCATTCTATTGGCCACTACAATGATCTGTGACAGCTGGATGGTGAAGAGAGTGGTGCCTCTTATTTGGTAGGATCCATGGCTTTTCTTAGGATGAGCCAGTACGGCGTCACGTCACATGTACTGTACATCATGCCGCACCGGTGTGCCATCAGCCTGCCTAACTGAAAGCAGAGTCGTGAACACCGTCCGGTAAGAGGCAGTACTCACTTTACTGTCCTGTCGTAACCGATAAATTGGGACGTGCAAATACAATGACACCATATGGGGCTTTTTACTTAGTTCTAGTTTTACAGTATTTACTAAGGGGATGTTGCTCATGGGATACTAATGAAAAACAGCCTAAGGCTATGCCCTCAGAGAATCCGGCAAGGATCCTGCGAGAACCCTCCCATACTGGTAAAGACTATAAAAATTAGAACTAAATAAAAAGACTTATATCTCTGGATATAAAAAAATATATACTCAGGGGAGCAGTGGAAATAAAGTTGGTGCAAAAACTGGTCACTTTTGTCCTGCTGACAGGTCCTAACATTCTGTTGCGCGTAAAACGACTAATCAGTGCTACAACCTCTGTAAATGGTGAAATGTGCATTAAGTACACGTGCACGTAATTGTAATCATTACACGGGGTTACTGTATCAATTCTGTTGCGAGGTGAACAAGTCTGGAGCTCCAGGGGATTAATAATGAGCTGTTAGAGAAAACGTTAAGAACCCTACTCAGTATAATTAGGATGCCAATAAACACTGTTAGGCTTCATTCTGACGTTAATGATTTTTTATCTTCCCCCCAAAAAAACAGTGCGATTTTCATCAGTGATGTGCACCTAATTTTGATCAGTAGTTAGTCAGTATTTTCATCAGTGTCAATTGCAAAGCTTCTACTATCCACTGTTAAACAGACAAGACATGGATGACAAATGGTGCAGTCAGTGATTTTTTTTGTGGATTTGGGTCCACAAGTTCACCACTCGGTCCACAAAAGTAAAAAAAAAACAAGGACATGTGAACAGCTCCATAGACATGATTCACGGATGTGTGAATGAGGCCTAGGGGGCATTGACAAGGTATTATACATACTTATATACATTTCATATGCAAATTTGAAAGAGAAATGCATTTAAAGAAAATCTGTCTACCGACTAGCATGATGTAGGGACAGAGACCCTGATTCCAGTGATCTGTTACTTAGTTTACTGTGTGCAGCAGTTGTGATAGAGTCACTGTTTTCTCTGCTGCAGATCTAGCAATTCTCTGAATGCTGAGCTCTGTATAACCCCACCCACACCACTTATTGGTAGCTTTCTGTGTTCATTGTATTTTGACATGGACCAGGAGGTATGCA
Organism: Ranitomeya variabilis; assembly: GCF_051348905.1. Classification (NCBI taxonomy): domain Eukaryota; kingdom Metazoa; phylum Chordata; class Amphibia; order Anura; family Dendrobatidae; genus Ranitomeya; species Ranitomeya variabilis. The sequence goes on from NC_135232.1 coordinate 779,551,207, forward strand.
GGCAGTTTGTTCTGTAGAAATATTCTGTAGAAATAATCTCCTCCTGATAAAACACTGATTGTATTGAAGCAGTAAAACACAGCCTAGTCAGTGACAAATCTTTGGAATCAGTCTCTCTTCTCCTACATCACTCTGCTCCGGATTACATAGCAAATACAGTGTCTTGTGAAAGTATTTGGCCCCCTGGAACTTTTCAACCTTTTCCCACATATCATGCTTCAAACATAAAGATACCAAATGTAAATTTTTATTGAAGAATCAACAACAAGTGAAACACAATTGTGAATTTGAACAAAATGTATTGGTTATTTTAAATTTTTGTGGAAATTCAAAAACTGAAAAGTGGGGCGTGCAATATTATTCGGCCCCTTTAAAGGGAACCTGTCACCTGAATTTGGCGGGACCAGTTTTGGGTCATATGGCGGGGTTTTCGGGTGTTTGATTCACCCTTTCCTTACCCGCTGGCTGCATGCTGGCCGCAATATTGGATTGAAGTTCATTCTCTGTCCTCCGGAGCCAAATTCAGGTGACAGGTTCCCTTTAACTTAATACTTTGTTGCACCACCTTTTGCTGCGATTACAGCTGCAAGTCGCTTGGGGTATGTCTCTATCAGGTTTGTACATCGAGAGACTGAAATTCTTGCCCATTCTTCCTTGGCAAACTGCTCGACCTCAGTGAGGTTTGATGGAGATCGTTTGTGAACAGCAGTTTTCAGCTCTTTCCTCAGATTCTCGATTGGATTGAGGTCTGGACTTTGACTTGGCCATTCTAACACCTGGATACTTTTATTTGTGAATCATTCCATTCTAGATTTTGCTTTATGTTTTGGATCATTGTCATGTTGGAAGACAAATCTCCATCCCAGTCTCAGGTCTTTTGTTGACTCCAACAGGTTTTCTTCAAGAATGGTCCTGTATTTGGCTCCATCCATCTTCCCCTCAATTTTAACCATCTTCCCTGTCCCTCCTGAAGAAAAGCAGGCACAAACTTGATGCTGCCACCACCATGTTTGACAGTGGGGTGGTGTGTTTAGGGTGATGAGCTGTGTTGCCTTTACGCCATTTGGCATTGTTGCCAAAAAGTTTGATTTTGGTTTCATCTGACCAGAGCACCTTCATAGTTACATAGTTATTAAGGTTGAAGGAAGACTGTAAGTCCATCTAGTTCAACCCATAGCCTAACCTAACATGCCCTAACATGTTGATCCAGGGGAAGGCAAAAAAACCCCATGTGGCAAAGAGTAACTCCACCATGGGGAAAAAAATTCCTTCCCGACTCCACATACGGCAATCAGACTAGTTCCCTGGATCAACGCCTTATCAAGGAATCTAGTGTATATACCCTGTAACATTATACTTTTCCAGAAAGGTATCCAGTCCCCTCTTAAATTTAATTAATGAATCACTCATTACAACATCATACGGCAGAGAGTTCCATAGTCTCACTGCTCTTACAGTAAAGAATCCGCGTCTGTTATTATGCTTAAACCTTCTTTCCTCCAGACGTAGAGGATGCCCCCTTGTCCCTGTTTCAGGTCTATGATTAAAAAGATCATCAGAAAGGTCTTTGTACTGTCCCCTCATATATTTATACATTAACATAAGATCACCCCTTAGTCTTCGTTTTTCCAAACTAAATAGCCCCAAGTGTAATAACCTATCTTGGTATTGCAGACCCCTCAGTCCTCTAATAACCTTGGTCGCTCTTCTCTGCACCCGCTCCAGTTCAGCTATGTCTTTCTTATACACCGGAGACCAGAACTGTGCACAGTATTCTAAGTGTGGTCGAACTAGTGACTTGTATAGAGGTAAAATTATGTTCTCCTCATGAGCATCTATGCCTCTTTTAATACATCCCATTATTTTATTTGCCTTTGTAGCAGCTGCCTGACACTGGCCACTGAATATGAGTTTGTCATCCACCCATACACCCAGGTCTTTTTCATTGACGGTTTTGCCCAGAGTTTTAGAATTAAGCACATAGTTATACATCTTATTACTTCTACCCAAGTGCATGACCTTACATTTATCCCCATTAAAGCTCATTTGCCATTTATCAGCCCAAGCTTCTAGTTTACATAAATCATCCTGTAATATAAAATTGTCCTCCCCTGTATTGATTACCCTGCAGAGTTTAGTGTCATCTGCAAATATTGAAATTCTACTCTGAATGCCCCCTACAAGGTCATTAATAAATATGTTAAAAAGAAGAGGGCCCAATACTGACCCCTGTGGTACCCCACTGCTAACCGTGACCCAGTCCGAGTGTGCTCCATTAATAACCACCCTTTGTTTCCTATCCCTGAGCCAGCTCTCAACCCACTTACACATATTTTCCCCTATCCCCATTACTCTCATTTTATGTAACAACCTTTTGTGTGGCACCGTATCAAAAGCTTTGGAAAAGTCCATATATACTACGTCCACTGGGTTCCCTTGGTCCAGTCCTGAACTTACCTCTTCATAGAAGCTGATCAAATTAGTCTGACATGAACGGTCCCTAGTAAACCCGTGCTGATACTGGGTCATGAGGTTATTCCTCTTCAGATACTCCAGCATAGCATCCCTTAGAATGCCCTCCAGGATTTTACCCACAGTAGAGGTTAAACTTACTGGCCTATAATTACCGAGTTCAGTTTTTGCCCCTTTTTTGAATATTGGCACCACATTTGCTATACGCCAGTCCTGTGGTACAGACCCTGTTATTATGGAGTCTTTAAAGATTAAAAATAATGGTCTATCAATGACTGTACTTAGTTCCTGCAGTACTCGGGGGTGTATCCCATCCGGAACCTTCTTCCACATGTTTAGTGTGTCTCCCAGGTGGCTTGTTGCAAACTTTAAACAACACTTTTTATGGATATCTTTGAGAAACGGCTTTCTTCTTGCCACTCTTTCATAAAGGCCAGATTTGTGCAGTGCACGACTGATTGTTGTCCTATGGACAGACTGTCCCACTTCAGCTGTAGATCTCTGCAGTTCATCCAGAGTAATCATGGGCCTCTTGGCTGCATCTCTGATCAGTCTTCTCCTTGTTTGAGATGAAAGTTTAGAGGGATGGCCGGGTCTTGGTAGATTTGCAGTGGTATGTCGCTTGCACAGTGCTCCTTGGGATGTTTCAAGTTTTGGAAATCATTTTGTATCCAAATCTGGCTTTAAACTTCTCCACAACAGTATCACGGACCTGCCTGTTGTGTTCCTTGGTCTTCATGATGTTCTCTGTGCTTCAAACAGAACCCTGAGACTATCACAGAGCAGATGCATTTATACGGAGACTTGATTACACACAGGTGGATTATATTTATCATCATTAGGCATTTAGGACAACATTGGATCATTCAGAGATCCACAATGAACTTCTGGACTGAGTTTGCTGCACTGAAAGTAAAGGGGCCGAATAATATTGCACGCCCCAGTTTTCAGTTTTTGAATTTCCACAAAAATTTAAAATAACCAATAAATTTTGTTCAACTTCACAATTGTGTTCCACTTGTTGTTGATTCTTCACCAAAAATTTACATTTGGTATCTTTATGTTTGAATCATGATATATGGGAAAAGGTTGAAAAATTCCAGAGGGCCAAATACTTTCACAAGGCACTGTACTTGGTTACCAATTCTCTTTAACCCCTTTTCGACGTTGGGCCTAATAATATGCCCTCGTCAGACACCCTTCTTTTGATGTGGGCTTCGGCGCTGAGCCCACATTTTTCAGGACACATGTCAGCTGTTTTGAACAGAAAAGCAAAAATAAACGCCAGTTAATGCAGTGGTATTTGTCAGATTATTAGTTATTCAGAGCTGCATGTCTAATTCTTACGTTGTAAAAAATAAATGACCACTACAGCTGACTGTTACCAAGAAGTGAGACGTCAGGGCCTCCTGCAAAACTATGTTTGAAAAGACATAATGGCCGATACATAAGAAAACTGTTGTAAGGCACTTTGAATAGTCTAAAAAAAAAGTCCCAATGCAGAGTTGCATAAAAAATTTTCACGCCAGTTTAAAAAAAAATGAGAGGGGCAGGGTGTGGCTATGCTGACCCCTCAAAATCATCAACTGAGGCAACACTTCTGGGGAGGCGCACACCAGTGAAAACATAGGCCAAATTCATGACATGCTCACCTTAATGAATTTGGCAGAAGTAATCCATTCAATTTAACATAATTGTTGAAAAAGACATGAACTACACATGCAAATATTATATACTGATGTAGACCTGAACCTGTACGCTCTTATCCTTGCACACCCCCGAGCCATGAAGATTTGAAACTATGACTGAATAAAGGACTAACCTGTTTTAAGGATCGGTGAGTGCTATATATATATATATATATATATATATATATATATATATATATATATATACACACTCACTGGCCACTTTATTAGGTACACCTGTCCAACTTCTTGTTAACACTTAATTTCTAATCAGCCAATCACATGGCGGCAACTCAGTGCATTTAGGCATGTAGACATGGTCAAGACAATCTCCTGCAGTTCAAACCGAGCATCAGTATGGGGAAGAAAGGTGATTTGAGTGCCTTTGAACGTGGCATGGTTGTTGGTGCCAGAAGGGCTGGTCTGAGTATTTCAGAAACTGCTGATCTACTGGGATTTTCACGCACAACCATCTCTAGGGTTTACAGAGAATGGTCCGAAAAAGAAAAATAATCCAGTGAGCGGCAGTTCTGTGGGCGGAAATGCCTTGTTGATGCCAGAGGTCAGAGGAGAATGGGCAGACTGGTTCGAGCTGATAGAAAGGCAACAGTGACTCAAATCGCCACCCGTTACAACCAAGGTAGGCCTAAGAGCATCTCTGAACGCACAGTGCGTCGAACTTTGAGGCAGATGGGCTACAGCAGCAGAAGACCACACCGGGTACCACTCCTTTCAGCTAAGAACAGGAAACTGAGGCTACAATTTGTACAAGCTCATCGAAATTGGACAGTAGAAGATTGGAAAAACGTTGCTTGGTCTGATGAGTCTCGATTTCTGCTGCGACATTCGGATGGTAGGGTCAGAATTTGGCGTAAACAACATGAAAGCATGGATCCATCCTGCCTTGTATGGAGCATCTTTGGGATGTGCAGCCGACAAATCTGCGGCAACTGTGTGATGCCATCATGTCAATATGGACCAAAATCTCTGAGGAATGCTTCCAGCACCTTGTTGAATCTATGCCACGAAGAATTGAGGCAGTTCTGAAGGCAAAAGGGGGTCCAACCCGTTACTAGCATGGTGTACCTAATAAAGTGGCCGGTGAGTGTATATATACAGTATATATATATATATATATATATATATATATATATATATATACACATGCATGCATACATGCACATATATATACATTGAGAATTACTTGTGCATAAGCACTGAAGCCTAAAAAACGATGTAAATTGGGTAAATCAGATATTATTTTATGTGTCTATATACACATGCTAAATATAGTTAATATTTTGTTTATCCTGCAAAGTGAATGCCTTAAGAAACAAAAATGAAATGGACTTATTGATTTTTGTTCAACGCTCCTACCAAAAAAAAGTTATCAAAAAGTTGTCCGTACTCCGAAATGATAACAGCCAACAGGTAGGAAATATTACCATTAACCCCTTCCCGACATGTGACGGTATAGTACGTCACATGTCGGGACCCCCGCTTTGATGTGCGCTCCGGCGGTGAGCGCACATCAAAGTCGCGACATGTCAGCTGTTTCTTACAGCTGACATGTGCGCGCAATAGCGGCGGGTGAAATCGCGATCACCCGCCGCTATTAACTAGTTAAATGCCGCTGTCAAACACAGACAGCGGCATTTAACTACCGCATCCGGCCGTGCGGCCGGATATGAGCGCATCGCCGACCCCCGTCACATGATCGGGGGTCGGCGATGCATCAGGACAGTAACCATAGAGGTCCTTGAGACCTCTATGGTTACTGATTGCCGGTGGCTGTGAGCGCCCCCCTGTGGTCGGCGCTCACAGCACACCTGCAATTCTGCTGTGTAGCAGCGATCTTATGATCGGTGCTGCATAGCAGAGCCGATCGGGCTGTGCCTGCTTCTAGCCTCCCATGGAGGCTATTGAAGCATGGCAAAAGTAAAAAAAAAAAGTTTTTAAAAATGTGAAAAAAAAAAAAAAAACATAAAAGTTTAAATCACCCCCCTTTCGCCCCAATCAAAATAAATCAATAAAAAAAGCGCCCAACCTACACATATTTGGTATCGCCGCGTTCAGAATCGCCCGATCTATCAATAAAAAAAAAGCATTAACCTGATCGCAAAACGGCGTAACGAGAAAAAAAATCGGAACGCCAGAATTACGTTTTTTTGGTCGCCACGGCATTGCATTAAAATGCAATAACGGGCGATCAAAAGAACGTGTCTGCACCAAAATGCTATCATTAAAAACGCCAGCTCGGCATGCAAAAAATAAGCCCTCACCTGACCCCAGATCACGAAAAATGGAGACGCTACGAGTATCGGAAAATGGCGCAATTTTGTTTTGTTTTGTTTTTTGCAAAGTTTGGAATTTTTTTTCACCACTTAGGTGAAAAATAACCTAGTCATGTTAGGTGTCTATGAACTCGTACTGACCTGGAGAATCATAATGGCAGGTCAGTTTTAGCATTTAGTGAACCTAGCAAAATAGGCAAGCAAAAAACAAGTGTGCGATTGCACTTTTTTTGCAATTTCACTGCACTTGGAATTTTTTTCCCGTTTTCTAGTACACGACATGCTAAAACCAATGATGTCGTTGAAAAGTACAACTCGTCCCGCAAAAAATAAGCCCTCACATGGCCATATTGACGGAAAAATAAAAAAGTTATGGCTCTGGGAAGGAGGGGAGCGAAAAACGAAAACGGAAAAACGGAAAAAGCTCCGGGGGTGAAGGGGTTAAAAGGAATCTTTCACCAGTTTTTTCTACTTCCATCTGCAAGCAGCATGATGTTAAAAAATATTGTAAAGTCCCAAACTGTCTGTGATGGAATAAGTGGAATCCCATCACTATTCCACCTTTATGATGGGGTGTCCTGATCTTAAACACTAGGTTCCTTCGCAACCTCTAATAGGCAGCCTGTCACTCCCAGCATAGAATAAGCATCTCACACTGCCGATTTGGAAATTGTGTATTGCCGTACCATGAATTTCTAATAGCCACATGTTAAAAAAGAAGGGGGTGTTTGAGAATAATAGTCTCAGCATGTGGGGAAATCACACCCACGCTTATCACTTCACATCTCTTCTTTATACACTATAACCCATTGAATCGCAACGGGAAGATGTATATTTCATGCCGGTAAGGAAGAACTGTGGCTGGCATACAGTAGATTTGAAGGGGGCATGACTGGCAATTACTGGGGCTTTGTTGCAAATATAGGTAAGATGCTTATGGCAGTTAAGGCTGTGACTGGCATTTATTAGGGAGGATGCCAAAAATTGTGGAGGCTGTGGCTGGCATTTATTGGGGGATGCCAAAAATTGTGGAAGCTGTGGCTGGCATTTATTGGGGGATGCCAAAAATTGTGGCGGCTGTGCCTGGCATTTATTGGGGGATGCCAAAAAATGTGGAGGCTGTGGCTGACATTTATCAGGGGATGCCAAGAATTGTGGAGGCTGTGGCTGGCAATTATTGCGGTTGCCAAAAATTGTGGAGACTGTGCCTGCCACTTATTGGGGGATGCAAAAATTGTGGAAGCTGATGTTGGTATTTATTGGGGGATGCCAAAGATTGTGGAGGCTATGGCTGTTATTTATTGGGGGATGCCAAAAATTGTGGAGGCTGTGCCTGGCATTTATCGGGGATGCCAAAAATTGTGGCGGCTGTGGCTGGTATTTATTGGGGGATGCCAAAAATTGTGGAGGCTGTGACTGGCATTTAGCATGGGGATGCCAAAAATTGTGGAGGCTGTGGCTGGCAATGATGGAAACTGTGGCAATTATTGGGCGGTTGTTGCGGAAAATAATAGAGAGTGCCGAGGTTGAAAATGATAAGGTGGCTTTGACTTGCAATCATAGTGGGGTTGTGCGTGGCAATTAAACTGGCTCTCTGGCTGGCAGTAAAAGCGAGTACTGTGGCTGACAGTTATGGGGGCTGTGATTTGCAATTTTTGGTTGGGGCTGTGTGGCAGTTCTAAGAGGTATGTTGTTGACAGTTATGATTGTATGTGGTTGAAAATGATGGGGGCTGAGAAGTTTGTGACTGGCAGCTATTAAAGCTGTGTCTGACCATAATAGGGGGCTGTGAGTGATACTTATGTGGCCAATATGTAAGACATATAGGGTGACACCAGCAGAAATACCTTATGGGTGCACTGTGACCAGGGCCGGTTTTAGAAAAAGTGGGGCCCTGGGTAAAAGTTTAAAGTGGTGCCCCAAATGCTCACATATTGCACCATCACACAGAAACATTTCGGTTGTATTTACATGCACTGATTCAGGCTGTTAAACGAGCGCGATCGACAAAATTGAAGCTGTTTGACGCTTGTTCCTGAGTTTTTTTACACCGGCTGAGGAAGAATGATTGGGAAAAATAGTTCTCAATACAGTCCTTCATAAACTATACCGCAGCCCCCCCTCAGAGTACAATGCTGCCCACACACAGTACAATGCTGCTCACACACAGTACAATGCAGCCCACGCACAGTACAATGCAGCACACACACATACACACACAGTATAATGCAGCCTCCCAGGGTATAATGCAGCCTCCCCACACACAGTATACAGTAATGTAGCCCCCCCCAGAGTATAATGCAGCCCCCCCACACACAGTATAATGCAGCTCCCCACACACATTATAATGCAGCTCCCCCACACACAGTATAATGCAGCCACCCCCCAACATACACCATATAATGCAGCCCCCCACACCACACCACACCCATTAACACATACCTTACCTGTCCTCGTTTCCCGCGCTGCTCCTGGCTCTGCTCCGGTCTCATCGGCTCCACTGCTGGCACAGCGTGGCACACAATGATGTGACATCATTGTGCACCCGCTGAGTCACAGAGGGAAGTGATGGGAGAGGGAGCATCATCTGATGCTATCTCCTCCATCACTGCTTACAACTGTATCGGCATCTATGATGCCGATAAGTTGAGTGCGCGATGTGGGGGGTGGCGTTGGGCCCCTCTTACAAGTCCCATAGCATCCGCATGGTGGCTGGGGGCCCCTGGAGGAGCGGGGGCCCTAGGCAGCTGCCTGGTCTGCCTGCCCCTAATTTTTCACCAATAATTGTTTCGTCTCTAATTGGGATACTTATGGATAGCCACTTAAGGGGGCACTTGTGTTACACACTTATGGGGAGATTTGTAGTTGTGCTTCCCATACGTGTGTTTGACCAATAGGCTGTAAGCCGCCATGGTGTACTCCACATATGTGTGATTTTACAAGCCTTATCTATGTGCATATAGAATACTAGACAACCACCACCCTCCCACTACTGGTGGGTGTGTATGTGGTTATTTTATCAGTATTTTGCACCTGTGCTAATTCCGTATTTTTACTATAGAGACTTTCGCTTCCTTCTATGCATCAGTATTGTGACCAGGTGTTGGTTGCTGTGTCTGTTTCTGTAAGGTATGTTTTCTGAATTCCAGTGAGTGTTTTTATGCTGGACAAATTACATATTTTAAATGGTCTTCAATAGAATCTGTTGTGCCATTAGGCACTGCCAAACAGGTTATACCTCTTTTCATTTGGGTAAACGTATGCCAGAGATTTGCATGTTAGATTTTGCATGTTCTAGAGAAAAAAGAAAAGGGAAGGCGTACAGATACTAAGTGCTTACAGAAATGCATCACTTTTCGTACTGCTCATGCATAAAACATTCAGCTGTGTAGTCTGAGTATGGAAAAAGTAGAGGAAAAAAACAGCTCTAGTCACTATTCATGGAACCCCATGTGTCCAGACATAACCAGGTAACCTTGATTACAACTCGGTGACGCACCCTAATAGTGGAGGAGAACCTCAGCAGATGACCGCGCTGTTACTGAAGATAATCTCTATTTCAAGATATACTAATCTATTTCAATGGATATTACCGCCATATGGTCAGTGGTAGATACCAACCCTACAGAACATATAAGAGATCACAGCACAGTTACAGATAATGACTTACTGCTGACGTTCTTTCTGATGGAATCGTTCACTTTTCCCATCTTTTCCATCTGACCCAGACCGACATGACAACTTCTTCCAGCCACAACTAGGCTGCAGAGATTACAACAAAGACACATTTCACTTCTCATATTCCAGCCCCATCACCATCTATTCCCAACCTGCACAAACTCCTCATCCTGCTTATACCCCAATACTGAGCCGCTGCTGCCGTATGTGTCCCTATTACTGCTCCTGCTGTGTGGTTCTCTGTGACCTCTAAATTCGAAAGCACCCCTCTATAATATAGTAATGCCGGGTGCAAGTGCCCTAGAAAACAGTGCCCATATTTTGCCCCCTAGAAAGTAATAATGTCCTGTGTGTGCCCCTTTGATAGTCACAGTAACCTGAGTTCCCCTATAACAATAAGTGCAAACTTTACATTTAATAATGTCCCGAGTCTCCCCCCTGTACAGCTCCCCTATACACAGTATGATGCTCTCTTATACACAGTATAATGCCCCCTCCTGTATAGTACCACCCACACAGTATACTGGCCTCTTAGTAGCCCCCAAATTGTTTGATGGCTCCAACACTGTATGATGGCCCCTTCACTGTAACCCCCACACTGTAAGATGGCCCCCTCACTGTAATCTCCACACTGTATGATGGCCCTCTAGATAGCCTCCATATAGTATAATGCACCAGATCGTCCTAAATATAGTATAATGCACTCCCCATAAGCCTCCATACTCCATATAGTATAATGCACCAGATCGTCCTAAATATAGTATAATGCTCTCCCCATAGGCCTACTCTATATTGTATAATGCATCCCCATAGGCAGACTTTATAGCACAAGACAGCACCCCATAGGCAGACCCTGTAGTATAAGACAGCACCCCATAGGCAGACCCTGCAGTATAAGACAGCACCCCATAGGCAGACCATGTAGTATAAGACAGCTCCCCATAGGCAGACTCTGTAGTATAAGGCAGCACCCCACAGGCAGACCCTGTAGTATAAGGCAGCACCCCCACAGATATACCCTGTAGTATAAGGCAGCACCCCATAGGCAGACTCTGTCGTATAAGGCAGCACCCCATAAGCAGACCCTGTAGTATGACAGCACCCCATAGGCAGACCCTGTAGTATAAGGCAGCACCCCATAGGCAGACCCTGTATTATAAGGCAGCATCCCATAGGCAGACCCTGTAGTATAAGGCAGCATCCCATAGGCAGACCCTGTAGTATAAGGCAGCATCCCATAGGCAGACCTTGTAGTATAAATCAGCACCGCCCATAGCCAGACCCTGTTGTATAAGACAGCACCCCATAGGCAGACCCTGTAGTATAAGACAGCTCCCCATAGGCAGACTCTGTAGTATAAGGCAGCTCCCCACAGACATACCCTGTAGTATAAGGCAGCACCCCAAAGGCAGACCCTGTAGTATTAGGCAGCACTCCCATAGGCAGACCCTGGAGTATAAGACAGCACCCCATAGGCAGACCCTGTAGTACAAGGCAAAACCCCATAGGCCGACCCTGCTTTATAAGGCAGCACCCCATAGCAGACCCTGTAGTATAAGGCAGCACCCCATAGCAGACTCTGTAGTATAAGGCAGCACCCCCATAGAAATACCCTGTAGTATATGGCAGCACCCCCATAGGCAGATCCTGTAGTATAAGACAGCACCCCATAGGCAGACCCTGTATTATAAGGCAGCACCCCATAGGCAGACACTGTAGTATAAGGCAGCACCCCCATAGACACCCTGTAGTATAAGGCAGCACCCCTATAGGCAGACCCTGTAGTATAAGGCAGCACCCCATAAGCAGACCCTGTAGTATAAGGCAACACCCCCATAGAAAGACCCTGTAGTATAAGGCAGCACCCCCATAGGCAGACCTGTAGTAAAAGACTGCACCCCATAGGCAGACCCTGTAGTATAAGCCAGCACCCCATAGGCAGACCCTGTAATAAGGCAGCACCCCCATAGTCAGACCCTGTAGTATAAGGCAGCACCCCCATAGGCAGACTCTGTATTATAAGGCAGCACCCCATAGGCAGACCCTGTAGTATAAGGCAGCACCCCATAGGCAGACCCTGTAGTATAAGGCAACACCCCCATAGACAGACCCTGTAGTATAAAGCAGCACCCCCATAGGCAGACCTGTAGTAAAAGACAACACCCCATAGGCAGACCCTGTAGTATAAGCCAGCACCCCATAGGCAGACCCTGTATTATAAGGCAGCACCCCATAGGCAGACCCTGTAGTATAAGGCAGCACCCCATAGGCAGACCCTGTAGTATAAGGCAGCACCCCCATAGACACCCTGTAGTATAAGGCAGCACCCCATAGGCAGACCCTGTAGTATAAGGCAACACCCCCATAGGCAGATCCTGTAGCAAAAGGCAGCACCCCATAGACAGACTCTATAGTATAAGGCAGCACCCCATAGGCAGACCCTGTAGTATAAGACAGCACCCCCATAGGCAGTTCCTGTAGTATAAGGCAACACCCCAATAAGCAGACCCTGTAGTATAAGGCAGCCCCCTTAAAAAAATACTCATCTCTCTTCCTACCTTGTTCCAGCAGTGCTCCGAGCTCCCGCTCTTCTGACAGCGGGCGCCGGGTGTTTTTAATGTGTATGATCTATTCAAGCAAGTAGTCTCCAATTTGTCTACACTATTCTACTATCCTGCAGTTATACATTTATTTGCTACAAGTCCTAGTTTGCATATATCGCTGCTATTAACCATTGACCTACTGTTAGATACCTGTGATTAACTGCAACTTTGTTGGAAGATACCAAGATACCAGTTTGTACTGTTCCTGTGTGTTTCCACACACCTGACTGTGCTTCAACTGTGCTTCTTCCTCCATTTGTTTGTCTGCCATCCTGCATGCCCTGCTGTCCTGTTCCTTGCTGATGCATATGTCGTCTGTCAAGATCCACGCATGTACACCGATGCCTCTGGGCCACCCTAACTTAGATAATCCGCCTCACCACTTGATCCCATAACAGAATATTTAAGCCATATATTAAAAAGCTACATCAACATCATTGCATCATTACACATATTTTTAAAGAATTTTTGGACTTATTTATGGGTGTCAGTAACTGATATTCATTAAATTCTTCTTTACTTTTTTTTCTGGATGTGTAATGTATATATTTAAAGGGCCACTGTCACCCCCCCTCCAGCCGTTATAAACTAAAAGAGCCACCTTGTGCAGCAGTAATGCTGCTTTCTAACAAGGTGGCTCTTTTAGTATTTGGTTCAAGTATTCCCAAAGTAAAGCGTTTTGAAACTTATCTAAAATACCTGTCTTTAGCCAGGGAGGCGGGTCCTCACTCCCCAGCTTGAACCGCTACTCTGCCGTCACTCCAATCTTCAGGGGCTTTCGGCGCCGCCCCCTCAGCGCTGTTTACGCTTCAAAACCGGCACCTGCGCTGTGTACTACTGTGCTGCACAGGCGCAGTAAGCTCTGGCCGTCTGACGTCCCAGCCAGGCTTGCAGACTGCGCCTGTGCGGGCAGTGCGGCCACCCACCTTTGGAATCCCAGCCCCGCAGTGTGTTATGCATTATGCACAGTGCGGGGCTAGGATTCCTGGGCATGCGCACTGCGTGTGTCAGCCTGTCACCCAGGTCCCCCGCCTTACAGCGTCTGTGTACTGTACTGTATACTGTACTGTATACTGTATGAGGAGTGTTGTGATCCTAATGGCAGAGGATCGCAGGGTCTTCAGCAAAGTCTGCAAACATAAAACTAGCTCTTAGGGAGGTGGTAACTGAGCTGACCACATACCTGATCCTAGCCCACAAATAATAGCAGCCGGGGAACGTGCCTACGTTGGTTCTAGACGTCTCGCGCCAGCCGGAGATCTAACTAACCCTTTCAGATAAAATACAGACCTCACTTGCCTCCAGAGAAAGATACCCCAAAGTAGATACAGGCCCCCAACAAATAATAACGGTGAGGTAAGAGGAAAGGACAAACGTAAGTATGAACTAGATTCAGCAAAGAGAGGCCCACTAAATAATAGCAGAAGTATAGAAAGCGGACTTATGTGGTCAGCGAAAAACCCTACCAAAATATCCACGCTGAATATCCAAGAACCCCCGTACCGACAAACGGTATGGGGGGGAGAATATCAGCGCCCTAAGAGCTTCCAGCAAAATCAGGAATCACATTATGAACAAGCTGGACAAAAACAGAATAATACAAATAAACAAAAAAACAAGAAAGCAGGACTTAGCTTATGTTGCAAAAATCAGGACCAGTAGACAAGAGCAACCAGACAAGGACTGATTACATGGATGCCAGGCAATGAACTAAGACTCCAGGAAGTTTAAATAGAAACACCCAGAGTCCTAACGAAGCAGGTGTCTACAAACCTGGGGAAAGAGATCCAAGAGCCATACCGCGAGTGACCACAAGAGGGAGCCCCAAAAGTAAGTTCATAACAGAGGAGGCACGATCAGCTGAATACAGTATACAGACACTGTAAGGCGGGGGACCTGGGTGACAAGCTGACACACTCAGTGCGCATGCCCAGGAATCCTAGCCCCGCACTGAGACGGCCAGAGCTTACTGCGCCTGCGCAGCACAGTAGTACACAGCGCAGGCGCCGGTTTTGAAGCGTAAACAGCACTGAGGGGGCGGCGCCGAAAGCCCCTGAAGATTGGAGTGACGGCAGAGTAGCGGTTCAAGCTGGGCAGTGAGGACCCGCCTCCCTGGCTAAAGACAGGTATTTTGGATAAGTTTCAAAACGCTTTATTTTGGGAATACTTGAACCAAAAACTAAAAGAGCCACCTTGTTAGAAAGCAGCATTACTGCTGCACAAGGTGGCTCTTTTAGTTTATAACGGCTGGAGGGGGGTGACAGTGGCCCTTTAAGAATGGACCGCTGTAATCAGACTTAACCCCTTCCCGACCTTTGACGCACCGTATGTGTCATGACAACCAGTGCCAATCCAACCTGTGACGCAGCATATGCGTCATTGTCGGATCGCGTCCCTGCAGGCCGGGTGAAAGGGTT
The DNA here is from genome assembly GCF_051348905.1 of Ranitomeya variabilis. NCBI lineage: Eukaryota > Metazoa > Chordata > Amphibia > Anura > Dendrobatidae > Ranitomeya > Ranitomeya variabilis. The sequence continues at coordinate 779,566,359 of NC_135232.1, forward strand.
AACTCCAATTTCACCCGACATGCAGGGACAGGGGGAGTGGTGCTACAGCCCAGGGGGGGTGGCTTCACCCCCCCGTGGCTACGATCGCTCTGATTGGCTGTTGAAAGTGAAACAGCCAATCAGAGCAATCTGTAATAATTCACCTATGAAAATTGGTGAAATATTACAATCCAGCCATGGCCGATGCTGCAATAGCATCAGCCATGGCTGGAGACCCCAATCTGGCTCCCCCACCGACTGGCGGTGGCGATCTGCAGCCACCGTCAGTGTTCCCTACCCCTCCTGTTGTGAATTTGGATTCTGGGCTCCCCCGGTGGCCGCTTGTGGAATTGGACTTGTCATCCTCTTTCCTGTTTCACCTGATTCCATCAGTAGTGGGTGTCGCTATTTAAGCTCATTTCTCTGGTGGTTTCTTGCCGGTCAACAATGTTATCTGATGCCTCTCAGTGCTTGTTCCTGCTTCTAGACTACTACTAGATAAGTTGGACTTTTGTCCATGTTTTGTTTTGCCTATTTGTTCCAGTTCACAGCTGAAGTTTTGTTACTGTGTCTGGAAAGCTCTCGTTGATCAGGGATTGCTACTCTGGCGTTATGAGTTAATGCCAGAGTTTAAGGTAATCTCTGGATGGTGTTTTGTTAGTGTTTTTCTGCTGACCATGAAAGTATACTATCTGTCTTCTGCTATCTAGTAAGCGGACCTCAAATTTGCTAAGACTATTTTCCTGCTGCGTTTGTTGTTTCATCTGAACTCACCGTCATTATATGTGGGGGGCTACTGTCTTCTTTGGAATATTTCTCTAGAGGTGAGCCAGGTCTTATATTTCCCTCTGCTAGCTATTTAGGTCTTAGGCCAGAGCTGGGCATCTAGCGATAAATAGGAAATGCTACCTGGCTATTTCTAGTTGCGCGGCAGGCTTAGTTCATGGTCAGTATAGTTCCATCTTCCGAGAGCTTGTCCCTCTATAGGCTTGCTATGATCTCTGCCTGCAGAGATCTTGACAGTTTGACCGGCCCATAAAGTGTTAAAGACCCAGGTTGAGAAAGGAGAGTTATAAGAAGTCTGCTGAAATTTTTTTTTTTTTTTTTCCTCCAGTCTGCCTTGCTGCAGTCTTTTCTCTCTCTCTCCTCCTAATCTCTGTATGCTCTGTGTGCACCTGACAATAATGGATCTCCAGAGTGTAACTGCGGGTTTGAATAATCTCATCACGAAAGTACAAAATTTACAAGATTTTGTGGTACATGCTCCGGTATCTGAGCCGAGAATTCCTTTGCCGGAGTTCTTCACAGGGAATAGAGCTAGCTTCCAGAATTTCCGAAATAATTGTAAGCTTTATTTGTCCCTGAAGTCTCGTTCAGCTGGAGACCCTGCTCAGCAGGTTAGGATTGTGATTTCCTTGCTCAGGGGTGACCCTCAAGATTGGGCCTTCTCATTGCCAGCAGGGGATCCTGCGTTACGCGATGTGGATGCGTTTTTTCTGGCCTTGGGCTTGCTTTATGAGGAACCTCATTTGGAACTTCAGGCAGAAAAAACTTTGATGGCACTATCTCAGGGGCAAGACGAAGCTGAAGTTTTCTGCCAAAAATTCCGTAAATGGTCTGTGCTTACTCAGTGGAATGAGTGCGCCTTGGCGGCAACTTTCAGAGAAGGTCTCTCTGATGCCGTTAAGGATGTTATGGTGGGGTTCCCTTTGCCTGCAGGTCTGAATGAGTCCATGACAATGGCTATTCAGATTGATAGGCGTCTGCGGGAGCGCAAACCGGTGCACCATCTGGCGGTGTCTATGGAAAAGACGCCAGAAAGTATGCAGTGTGATAGAATTCTGTCCAGGAGCGAGCGACAGAATTTTAGACGGAAGAATGGATTGTGTTTCTATTGTGGGGATTCTACTCATGTTATATCAGCATGCTCTAGGCGTACAAAGAAGCTTGATAAGTCTGTTTCCATTAGCACCATTCAGTCTAAGTTTATTTTGTCTGTAACCCTGATTTGCTCTTTGTCATCCATTGCCACGGACGCCTATGTTGACTCTGGCGCCGCTCTGAGTCTTATGGATTGGTCCTTTGCCAATCGTTGTGGTTTTGATTTAGAGCCTTTGGAGACTCTTATTCCTCTGAAGGGGATTGACTCCACCCCATTGGCTAATAATAAACCACAATACTGGACACAAGTAACCATGCGTATCAATCCGGATCACCAGGAGATTATTCGTTTCCTGGTGCTGTATAATTTACATGACGATTTGGTACTGGGATTGCCATGGTTGCAGTCTCACAACCCAGTCTTGGACTGGAGAGCAATGTCTGTGTTGAGCTGGGGATGTAAGGGTATTCATGGGGACGTACCTTTGGTTTCTATTTCGTCGTCCATTCCCTCTGAAGTCCCTGAGTTCCTCTCTGATTATCAAGACGTCTTTGACGAACCCAAGCTTGGGTCGTTACCTCCGCACCGTGAGTGCGATTGTGCCATAGATTTGATACCGGGTTGTAAATATCCAAAGGGTCGTTTGTTTAATTTGTCTGTGCCGGAACATGCTGCTATGCGGGAATATATAAAGGAGTCTTTGGAAAAGGGACATGTTCGTCCATCTTCTTCTCCCTTGGGAGCTGGGTTTTTCTTTGTCTCAAAAAAAGACGGCTCTTTGAGACCATGTATTGATTATCGGCTTCTGAATAAGATCACTGTTAAGTATCAATACCCATTGCCATTGCTTACTGATTTGTTTGCTCGTATAGAGGGTGCTAAGTGGTTCTCTAAAATTGATCTTCGTGGGGCGTATAATTTGGTGCGGATCAGGCAGGGGGATGAGTGGAAGACCGCATTTAATACGCCCGAGGGCCACTTTGAGTATTTGGTCATGCCTTTTGGTCTTTCTAATGCCCCTTCAGTTTTCCAGTCTTTTATGCATGATATTTTCCGCGATTTTCTGGATAAATTTATGATAATATATCTGGATGATATTCTGATTTTTTCTGATGACTGGGACTCTCATGTCCAGCAGGTCAGGAGAGTTTTTCAGGTTCTGCGGTCTAATTCTTTATGTGTGAAGGGGTCTAAGTGCGTTTTTGGGGTCCAGAAAATTTCCTTTTTGGGGTATATTTTTTCTCCCTCTTCCATTGAGATGGATCCCGTCAAGGTGCAAGCTATTTGTGACTGGACTCAGCCCTCCTCTCTTAAGGGTCTTCAGAGATTTTTGGGCTTTGCCAACTTTTACCGCCGATTTATTGCTGGTTTTTCGGATGTCGTTAAACCACTGACTGATTTGACCAGACAAGGCGCTGATGTTGCTAATTGGTCCCCTCATGCTGTAGAGGCCTTTCAGGAGCTTAAGCGCCGTTTTGCCTCTGCCCCTGTGTTGCGTCAGCCTGATGTGAATCTGCCTTTTCAGGTTGAGGTTGACGCTTCGGAGATCGGAGCTGGGGCAGTGTTGTCGCAGAAAGGTTCCGACTGCTCCGTCATTAGGCCTTGTGCCTTCTTTTCTCGCAAATTTTCGCCCGCAGAGCGGAATTATGATGTTGGGAATCGGGAGCTTTTGGCCATGAAGTGGGCGTTTGAGGAGTGGCGCCATTGGCTCGAGGGGGCTAGACATCAGGTGGTGGTATTGACTGACCACAAAAATTTGATTTATCTTGAGACTGCCAGACGCCTGAATCCTAGACAGGCGCGCTGGTCTTTATTTTTTTCTCGCTTTAATTTTGTGGTGTCATACCTACCGGGTTCTAAGAATGTTAAGGCAGATGCCCTTTCTAGGAGTTTTGACCCGGACTCTCCTGGTAATTCTGAACCCACAGGTATCCTTAGGGAGGGAGTAATTTTGTCGGCCGTTTCTCCTGATCTGCGGCGGTCCTTGCAAGAGTTTCAGGCGGATAGACCGGATCGTTGTCCGCCTGATAGACTGTTTGTTCCGGATGATTGGACCAGCAGAGTCATCTCTGAGGTACATTCTTCTGCATTGGCAGGTCATCCCGGAATTTTTGGTACCAGGGATTTGGTGGCAAGATCCTTCTGGTGGCCTTCTCTGTCACGAGATGTGCGAGTCTTTGTGCAGTCATGTGACGTTTGTGCTCGGGCCAAGTCTTGTAGTTCTCGGGCTAGCGGACTGCTGTTGCCCTTGCCTATTCCTAAGAGGCCTTGGACACACATCTCGATGGATTTTATTTCAGATCTGCCTGTTTCCCAGAAGATGTCTGTCATCTGGGTGGTCTGTGACCGTTTCTCTAAAATGGTCCATTTGGTTCCTCTGCCCAAGTTGCCTTCTTCTTCTGAGTTGGTTCCTCTGTTTTTTCAGAATGTTGTCCGATTGCACGGTATTCCTGAGAATATTGTTTCTGACAGAGGTACCCAATTTGTGTCTAGATTTTGGCGGGCATTCTGTGCTAGGATGGGCATAGATTTGTCTTTTTCGTCTGCTTTTCACCCTCAGACTAATGGCCAGACCGAGCGGACTAATCAGACCCTTGAGACATATCTGAGGTGTTTTGTCTCTGCTGACCAGGATGATTGGGTTGCTTTTTTGCCATTGGCAGAGTTCGCCCTCAATAATCGGGCCAGTTCTTCCACCTTGGTGTCCCCGTTTTTCTGTAATTCGGGGTTTCACCCTCGATTTTCCTCCGGTCAGGTGGAATCCTCGGATTGTCCTGGAGTGGATGCGGTGGTAGAGAGATTGCATCACATTTGGGGGCAGGTTATGGACAATTTGAAGTTGTCCCAGGAGAAGACTCAGCGTTTTGCCAACCGTCATCGTCGTGTTGGTTCTCGGCTTTGTGTTGGAGATTTAGTGTGGTTGTCTTCTCGTTTTGTCCCTATGAGGGTCTCTTCTCCTAAGTTTAAACCTCGGTTCATCGGCCCTTATAGAATATTGGAGATTCTTAATCCTGTTTCTTTCCGTTTGGACCTCCCTGCGTCCTTTTCCATTCATAACGTTTTTCATCGGTCGTTATTGCGCAGGTATGAGGTACCTGTTGTACCTTCAGTTGAGCCTCCTGCTCCGGTGTTGGTTGAGGGTGAGTTGGAGTACGTTGTGGAGAAAATTTTGGACTCTCGTGTTTCCAGACGGAAACTCCAGTATCTGGTCAACTGGAAGGGTTACGGCCAGGAGGATAATTCTTGGGTCAATGCATCTGATGTTCATGCTTCTGATCTTGTTCGTGCCTTCCATAGGGCTCATCCTGGTCGCCCTGGTGGATCTGGTGAGGGTTCGGTGCCCCCTCCTTGAGGGGGGGGTACTGTTGTGAATTTGGATTCTGGGCTCCCCCGGTGGCCGCTTGTGGAATTGGACTTGTCATCCTCTTTCCTGTTTCACCTGATTCCATCAGTAGTGGGTGTCGCTATTTAAGCTCATTTCTCTGGTGGTTTCTTGCCGGTCAACAATGTTATCTGATGCCTCTCAGTGCTTGTTCCTGCTTCTAGACTACTACTAGATAAGTTGGACTTTTGTCCATGTTTTGTTTTGCCTATTTGTTCCAGTTCACAGCTGAAGTTTTGTTACTGTGTCTGGAAAGCTCTCGTTGATCAGGGATTGCTACTCTGGCGTTATGAGTTAATGCCAGAGTTTAAGGTAATCTCTGGATGGTGTTTTGTTAGTGTTTTTCTGCTGACCATGAAAGTATACTATCTGTCTTCTGCTATCTAGTAAGCGGACCTCAAATTTGCTAAGACTATTTTCCTGCTGCGTTTGTTGTTTCATCTGAACTCACCGTCATTATATGTGGGGGGCTACTGTCTTCTTTGGAATATTTCTCTAGAGGTGAGCCAGGTCTTATATTTCCCTCTGCTAGCTATTTAGGTCTTAGGCCAGAGCTGGGCATCTAGCGATAAATAGGAAATGCTACCTGGCTATTTCTAGTTGCGCGGCAGGCTTAGTTCATGGTCAGTATAGTTCCATCTTCCGAGAGCTTGTCCCTCTATAGGCTTGCTATGATCTCTGCCTGCAGAGATCATGACACCCTCCGTCCTGTCCTTAACGCCTTCCTCTCCCCTCCGACCCTCCCCCGTCCTCCCCTCCGCCCCCCCTGCAGTCCGATCGCACCCCCCATACTTACCTAGACCCGGTGTCCCTCCCGGTGTCCTCCGTCTTCTCGCATGGGCGCCGCCATCTTGGAAAATGGCGGGCACATGCGCAGAGCACCCGCCGAACTGGCCGGCCGGCAGATTCGTTCCCTGTACATTTTGATCGCTGTGATAGGTTCTATCACAGCGATCAAAATAAAAAAAATTGTAAATAAACCCCCCCTTTATCACCCCCATAGGTAGGGACAGTAATAAAATACAGAAATTATATTTATTTTTGTTTTTCCATTAGGGTTAGGGGTAGGGGTAGAGTTGCACTTAGGGTTAGGGTTGCACTTAGGCTTAGGGTTGCACTTAGGGCTAGGGTTGCACTTAGGGCTAGGGTTGCACTTAGGGCTAGGGTTGCACTTAGGGTTAGGGTTGCACTTAGGGTTGCACTTAGGGTTAGGGTTGCACTTAGGGTTGCACTTAGGGTTAGGGTTGTACTTAGGGATAGGGTTGCACTTAGGGTTGCACTTAGGGTTAGAGTTGCACTTACGGTTAGGGTTGCACTTAGAGTTGCACTTAGGGATAGGGTTGCACTTAGGGATAGGTTTGCACTTAGGGTTGCACTTAGGGTTAGGGTTGCACTTAGGGTTGCACTTAGTGATAGGGTTGCACTTAGGGTTAGGGTTTCACTTAGGGCAAGGGTTTCACTTAGGGTTAGGGTTTCACTTAGGGCTAGGGTTGCACTTAGGGCTAGGGTTGCACTTAGGGCTAGGGTTAGAATTAGGGTTAGAATTAGGGATAGGGTTGCAATTAGGGTTAGGGTTATAATTAGGGCTAGAGTTGGAATTAGGGTTAGAATTAGGCTATGTGCACACGGTGTGGATTTGGCTGCAGATCCGCAGCGGATTGGTCGCTGCGGATTGGTAGCAGTTTTCCATCACGTTTACAGTACCACGTAAACCTATGGAAAACCAAATCCGCTGTGCCCATGGTGCGGAAAATACAGTGCGGAAACGCTGCGTTGTATTTTCCGCAGCATGTCAATTCTTTGTGCGCGTTAAATCCGCGGTAAATCCGTAGGTAAAGCGCAGTGCGTTTTACCTGCAGATTTTTCAAAAACGGTGCCGAAAAATCCGCACACAAATCCGCAACGTGGGCACATAGCCTTAGGGTTAGGGTTGGAATTAGAGTTAGGGTTGGAATTAGGGTTAGGGGTGTGTTGGGGTTAGTGTTTGAGTTAGAATTGAGGGGTTTCCACTGTTTAGGCACATCAGGGGGTCTCCAAACGCGACATGGCGCCACCATTGATTCCAGCCAATCTTGCATTGAAAAAAGTCAAATGGTGCTATCTCCCTTCCGAGCCCGGACGTGTGCCCAAACAGTGGTTTACCCCCACATATGGGGTACCAGCGTACTCAGGAGAAACTGGACAACAACTCTTGGGGTCAAATTTCTCCTGTTACCCTTGGGAAAATTAAAAAATTCAGGGCTAAAAAATTACTTTTGAGGAAAGAAAACATATTTATTATTTTCATGGCTCTGCGTTATAAACTTCTGTGAAGCACTTGGGGGTTCAAAGTGCTCACCACACATCTAGATAAGTTCCTTTGGGGGTGTAGTTTCCAAAATGGGGTCACTTGTGGGGAGTTTCCACTGTTTAGGCACATCAGGGGCTCTGCAAACGCAACATGATGCCCGCAGAGCATTCCATCAAAGTCTGCATTTCAAAACGTCACTACTTCCATTCCGAACCCCGACGTGTGCCCAAACAGTAATTTACCCCCACATATGGGGTATCAGCGTACTCAGGAGAAACTGGACAACAACCATAGGGGTCAAATTTCTACTGTTACCCTTGGGAAAATTAAAAAATTCTGGGCTAAAAAGTTATTTTTGAGGAAAGAAAACTTATTATTTTCAAGGCTCTGCGTTATAAACTTCTGTGAAGCACTTGGGGGTTCAAAGTGCTCACCACACATCTAGATTAGTTCCTTGGGAGGTCTAGTTTCCAAAATGGGGTCACTTGTGGGGGAGCTCCAATGTTTAAGCACACAGGGGCTCTCCAAACGCGACATGGTGTCCGCTAATGATTGGAGCTTATTTTCCATTCAAAAAGCCAAATGTCGTGCCTTCCCTTCCCTTCCGAGCCCTGCTGTGCGCCCAAACAGTGGTTTACCCCCACATATGGGGTATCAGCGTACTCAGGACAAACTGAACACCAACATTTGGGGTCCAATTTTTCCTGTTACCCTTGGGAAAATAAAAAAATTCTGGGCTAAAAAATCATTTTTGAGGAAAGAAGAATTATTTTTTATTTTCACGGCTCGGCGTTATAAACTTCTGTGAAGCACCTGGGGGTTTAAAAGTGCTCACTATGCATCTAGATAAGTTCCTTGGGGGGTCTAGTTTTCAAAATGGGGTCACTTGTGGGGGAGCTCCAATGTTTAGGACACAGGGGGATGGTGTCCGCTAACGATTGGAGCTAATTTTCCATTCAAAAAGTCAAATGGCGCGCCTTCCCTTTCGAGCCTTGCCGTGCGCCCAAATAGTGGTTTACCCCCACATATGAGGTATCGGCGTACTCAGGAGAAATTGCCCAACAAATTTTAGGATCCATTTTATCCTGTTCCCTATGTGAAAATGAAAAAATTGAGGCTAAAAATTTTTTTGTGAAAAAAAAGTACTTTTTCATTTTTACGGATCAATTTGTGAAGCATCTGGGGGTTTAAAGTGCTCACTATGCATCTAGATAAGTTCCTTGGGGCATCTAGTTTCCAAAATGGGGTCACTTGTGGGAGAGCTCCAATGTTTAGGCACACGGGGGCTCTCCAAACGCGACATGGTGTCCGCTAAAGATTGGAGCCAATTTTTCATTCAAAAAGTCAAATGGCGCTCCTTCCCTTCCGAGCCCTGCCGTGCGCCCAATGAGTGGTTTACCCTCACATATGAGGTATCCGCGTACTCAGGACAAATTGGACAACAACTTTCGTGGTCCAGTTTCTCCTTTTACCCTTGGGAAAATAACAAAATTGTTGCTAAAAGATCATTTTTGTGACTAAAAAGTTAAATGTTCATTTTTTCCTTCCATGTTGCTTCTGCTGCTGTGAAATACCTGAAGGGTTAATATACTTCTTGAATGTGGTTTTGAGCACCTTGAGGGGTGCAATTTTTAGAATGGTGTCACTTTTCAGTATTTTCAGCCATATAGAACCCTCAAACTGACTTCAAATGTGAGGTGGTCGCTAAAAAAAAATGGTTTTGTAAATTTTGTTGTAAAAATGAGAAATTGCTGTCAAATTTTAACCCTTATAACATCCTAGCAAAAAAAAATTTTGTTTCCAAAATTGTGCTGATGTAAAGTAGACATGTGGGAAATGTTATTTATTAACTATTTTGTGTCACATAACTCTCTGGTTTAACAGAATAAAAATTCAAAATGTGAAAATTGCGAAATTTTCACAATTTTCGCCAAATTTCCACTTTTTTCACAAATAAACGCAGAAATTATGGACCTAAATTTACCATTAACATGAAGCCCAATATGTCACGAAAAAACAATCTCAGAATTGCTTGGATCCGTTGAAGCGTTCCTGAGTTATTGCCTCATAAAGGGACACTGGTCAGATTTGCAAAAAACGGCCAGGTCATTAAGGTCAAAATAGGCTGGGTCATGAAGGGGTTAATATACCTATTTCACTAATATTATATAGAATTTATTTGCACTTAAAAAGTCTTAAATATGTTATTTGTATTAATAATTGTATTTGGATTATGTCTCATTAAGTTTTATACTTCACTTATCTTGATAGCAGTGTTTCACTTATTCATGGCATTATCCTAGTTTAAATCATGGATTATTATGGAATGGTTTACTTATTTAATATAAACCATTAATAAATTTGCTCCTTTTAATTAACCACACAATCACGACCTCACATCTTTAATTCACCGTCTGTTTATATTTTATTTTATCATTCTCCATTTCATCATCACTTTCCTTGTCTTTCTTTTCTCTAGTCCTTTCTTTTTGTCCCATCTGAATTTATTTCTTTCATACCTGTTTCATATGTGCCTCTTTCCTTGTTCCCTATCTTGTCATTCCGCCCCCGTGCGCATGTGCAGCATGCTCAGCCTCTAGCCCGCCATAACGTGGACACGGAGCCAAGTGCACATGCGCTGTCTCCATGACGGCGCTGTTTGCTTGCGTTCCGGGACCGCCCAACAGTGCGGTGCTCTACTGCGCATGCGCAGCATTGTGGGCATTACACTAGTGCAGTGATCTCACTGATTTGTGCACGTGCTCTCACCACATGATTCACCACCTGACTCACACGAAGGAGATTTTTAGCAATTTGCATTTTTGCACAATGAATGCTTACTTAATTTTGCACTTTGCACTTTATATATCTACGGTATTTACTTAGCCAGTGCATTGCTTTTGGTGTAGCTGGGCAGCCTCTGAATTTCATTGTCCAAAATTATTTGTGTGATTATTATTAATAAAAATTTAATACTTTGAATTATACTCTAGTTCGTTTTTGATTGAAAGTATCAACAACATTGCTGTTGGATAAGAAAGAATTATGTTGACTTGTGGTGAGTCAACAGTAGGTCATCCAGGCTGTGTGTGACCTCTTAGCTTGCATGGACACCTTGCCTCAAACTCATGCTGTTTCACTTCCTGCTTTCCAATACCTGCAAGAAGAACCCTCTAATCTTCTTGGAGAACATCTCCCACATTCTGCCCGTTTTGATGGAGATACTAAGGTCTGTGGGTCTTTGTGATACAGTGCACTATACATTTTCAACTTTGCCCCCAAAAATCTGAGCTGTCGAAAGTAGCATATACCGTATTATAAAGACAGTCCTATGATGCATTCTCTACTCTGCTTCCATAAACCTTCTATAGAGTGTTTGTTGAACCAAGTCTTGTCCATTCTGCTGCTGACACTATACACTGTACTATATTTAGTCAAGGGTATAACTTTGTGGGATGCTATGCCATCCAATTCTGTACCCTGCTGTCAGAAGTGGCCTGGAATAATTACTCTCTCCTGGCAATTTGCACTCCTCAAAGTATTCAAAGCCTCTTTCGGGAAGTTTATCAACCCTCAATTTTTAATCATGTATAAAAAATGAAGAAATAATTTAACCACAAGTTATATAGTTATATACAGCAGGCAATCGACTTTTGAAGTAAATCCTTCAGATACTTCACATTAAATAATGCAAAGTGAAATTAATTCATTTTTTTTCCATAAAAATGTTGATTTAGCCCTAAATTTTTCATTTTCATAATGGTAAATTGGAAAAATTGGACCCCACAATATATTACACCATTTCTCCCAGTGGTGGCAATACTCTATTTGTTGTCCGAAACTAATGTATTGGCATTAGGCCTCAGAATGGAAGTTGGTCACATTTTTTGAGAATAAATTGTATGCCATTTTGCCATTGCAAAGCCTCCGAGAAGCCAAACAAAAACAAATTTGACACAATTTTGGAAACTACATTTCTAAAGAAATGTATCTGTGGGTGTAGTGAGCATGTTGAATACATGGGGGTTTCCCAGAATTTTATAAAATTGGCCTGTAAAAATAACAAATTGAATTTTTCCATAAAGATATTGTTATGGCTTTGAATATTTAGTTTTCATATGCAGCGATATGAGAAAATATCCCACAATTTGTTATGCAATTTATTCCGAGTGTGGCAATACATCTTACATAATCGTACAGTACTTTAGGCAGATGGCTGGGCTTAGAATAGAAGGAGGGCTATTTGGCTTTTAAAGCTTAGATTTTACTGGAATGGATAACGAGTGCCATTTGCAGAAACCTGCGGTGTAAGAACAGAAGGAAAAAAAAAAACAAAAGTGGTCCAATTTTGGAATTTACATTTCTTATGGAATTACTTTACAGGTATTTTCCAGAAATGAGCACACAGTGGATGTTGCAGAGTGAAAATTGTGAATAAGCCCATTTAGTGCCCATAATTTGTGCCCAGCTTGTGATTCTGGAAACTTGGCCCCACAAATTGTTAAGTGGTTTCACTCTACTACAGCAATGTCATACATATAGACTTTGATTTCATCTTGTCACTCTGTGGGGCTCAGTAAAGGGGGAGAGGAGCATTTTGGGGGGAAGCAGAAAGCATAAAAGAAAAGAAAAAGAAGAGACAAAAAAATGCTGGTACTACTAACACACCTGCATCACAAAAAATCAGAATAGAGCGGACGCAGATCTTGCGGTATTCTGCTTGATAATAGTACTTCAACAGTTGAGGTAGAAAACGAGGCTATAGAAAGTGGGACTCGGTTTTCCATGTTTTTATTCACGTACCAGTTGTTAGTGACGCTTTCTATAACCTCATCTTCTATCTCAAAACAATAAATAAAATGCAGTTCAGGAATCCTATAAATTTTTTTACATAATTACCATGCGGTAAATGTCATAAGACAGTTTATTCTTTTGGTCAGTATGATTTAATCGGTACAAGATTCAAATAGTTATTTATGTTTTACTAATAGCAGACTAAAAATAATTTTTTTTAGAAACAATTTTTTTTCATACATTGCCATATTTTGGGAGTCATAACTTTTTTTTTTACCGACACGGCTATGTGATGGCTTGTTTTTTTTTTCTGGGACAAGCTGACGTTTTTCTAAATTCTATTTGGGTGTGCATACAACTTTTTTATTGCTTTTTATGCATTTTTTTTTTGTGTGGTGCTATTGTGAAAACCAGCATTTTTAGATTATTTATCACTTACAGTGAACATCATGAAAAAATAAACATAAAAACAATGTTACAATTCTATAGCACTGGTCATTCTTGATGCAGAGATTATTTTTTGGCATTTTTATAATTTTTATTGTATTTTAACTTTTTTTTACTTTGTCTTAATATTGGCTTTGAACAGTCACTCTTCTGATTGTTGGTCTAATAAACTGCAATACATAGCTGACATATGGCCTGTTAGACCCTGCTATGGCAAGGCATAACACTGTAGTTGGCAGACCCTGAGGCCATTACTTGGCCTTGGATTTCTATGGCGATCATCAGCACCCTGCAATCTTGTTGTGGGGGTGCAATGAATCAAAAGAGGGTACCCTTACCCCTTTGTTATCCATCTACATGTTGCGGTCAGTCCCTACTGAAAATGCCATCCAGGTGTTTAAATGTCCACAATAGGTGCATCAATCCTGGCTGATGCAGCAAGGTGTCAGCTGTTATATAATAAAAATAAATAATCTTTACAGTTTGCACACATTATCATCGCTGTCCCCTATGGGGCTCACAATCTAGATTCCCTATCAGTATGTCTGTGGAATGTAACCCACATAAATACAGGCAGAACATACAAACTCCTTGCAGATGTTGTCCTTGGTGGGATTTGAACCCAGGACTCCAGCGCTGCAATGCTAACCACTGAGCCACCATGCTGCCCGTATATAAGTATATATATGTCTGACTCCCACTCAGCTGTCACTCATAAGGATTGCTATACACTTATTCCTCAGTGGTGTAAAAAGGCAACACTAAACAATTAGGCCCATTAATGACCGTTGTAAAAAGCCATAATGGCACTCTTTAAAATGGGTAAACTATTGTGATGGATCGGCTCACTCGGCTTCTCACAGAGGTAGACACAGGAACGTTTCTCGTTTGAATCTTCTGCTGGTTTATTAAAAAGTGCAGCATAAACCAGAGTAAAGTTCACCAAATAAACACGGCCTTTCTGGCATAACGGAAAACAAGGATAACATATATCACAGTCTACATGGTTGCGGGTATCCACCTGCTCAGGGACAGCAAAGTTCAGTTCCGCTAAAGCAATTCTCAACACTGTTGTTTCTGGGATGTGACAGTGTCTCTGCCACTGTGACATCCTTGACCTTGACTTCAGGATTGGCCCCCAGGCATGTAGCTTCCACCGGTTCCCTGTCTCGCCATGGTTTAAGCAGGTTGATGTGGTACACCTGTTAGGGTTTTCTTCTCCCTGGCTGGTGGAAATTGTAGTTGACATCACTCAGTTTTTCAACCACATTGAATGGCCCCAGTCACTTGGCCAGAAATTTACTTTCAACCATGGAGACCTACACCAATACTATGTCTCCAGGGCTAAACTGTCTAAGCCTCGCTGACCGATTGTAGACTCTTGCCTGAGCTTCTTGTGGAGGCTCTCCTTTTCAATCGACATCACCCTCGCAATCCTGTCCTACATCTGGGCCACATGCTCAATGATGATCGGGTGGGGTATAACCTCTGCTTCCCAGGTCTCCTTTGCAATATCCAGAAGTCTCCAAGTGTGTCGTCTGTATAGCAGCTCGAACAGTGAGAAAACAGAGAATAGCAGGTACGGTAGTAGGCAATCCCAGTCCCGGCCATCCTTCTCCACGACCTTCTTAAGCATGGAGTTCAAAGTCTTATTGAACCTCTCCACCAGGCTGTCCATCTGCGGATGGTACACCAACTTCATGAGTTGTATAATCTGGAGAGCCTTACACAACTCCCTCATCACATTGGATATGAAAGGAGTCCCTTAGTCCATCAGGATCTCCTTTGGCAGACCCGTTTGGGAAAAATGTGGACTAGCTTTTGGGCTATACTCCTGATGGAGGAGTTTCTCAGTGGTACTGCCTCTGGGTACCGTGTTGCATAGTCCATCACCACCAGGATGTATTGGTGCCCTCTGGCACACTCAACTAGGTGCCCGACAAGGTCCATCCCAATCCAGTCAAATGAGTCCTCTATAATCGGCAATGGCATTTAGGGACTGGGGAAATGGGATACGGGATCAGATAGATGAGAGGTAGGGTAGGACCAGAAGTAATTCACAATCTCTGTGACATCCAGGCCAATAGACCCTCTGAAGGACCCGCCCTTGAGTTCTGTCTACTCCCAGTTGCCCATCCAAGACATGAGAATGGGCCAGATCTAGTACTGTTAATGTAAGATCCTGCATTTGAGAGGTCCCAAAATTCCCTCCTCAAACCCCAACTCAGGAATCTCAGTCTCATGGGTCACCGTCTCGTTATCATCGCCAGGAACGACACAGAGGGGGAACTCATCCACCTCTGACTGTGATGGGGATTCTTCATGGTCGAACCGGCTCCTGTCTGAGTAACTTGGCACCCCTGCTTTTTGCCATAAGTCCCAGAACAAGCTAAAGTCCCGTCCTATTATCACTGGGTATAGCAGGTCTTTAACTACTCTGACCTCATGGGACTCTGTGCCACAGTTTGTTTTTAAAAAAACAATTTGCCAAAGGCAACTAATCCCTAACTGAAGACTATAATAAAACATAACGTTTATCGGCCTAACCGACCACTGCGCTCTGCAAATGACTTCCGACTAACCTCTGCACTAATTTGTACCTCCCACTCCCGACTCCAAGACTTCTCCCGTGCTGCGCCAATCCTCTGGAATGCTCTGCCCCAAGATATTAGGACCATACACAATTTGCATAGTTTTAGGCGCTCGCTCAAAACACATTTGTTCAGAGCGGCCTATCACGTTCACTAATCAAACTCATTTTATATTTGTGTGGGTAGCCCATTCACTATCTCCATCTATCCTCCACCCCCTGAAGATGGCTGGACCATCATTGTAAATACATCATTGTAAATACACACTTGTACTTTGTAGATTTGTAAATACACACTTGTACATTGTAGATTGTAAGCTCTCACGAGCAGGGTCATCTTATTTCGCTTTAATTATTGTATTGTTAACGTTGTTAGTTATGACTGTTGTGTTTAAAACTGGTAAACTGTAAAGCTCTGCGGAATATGTTGGCGCTATATAAATAAAGATTATTATTATTATTATTATTGAACTAATAGGACAGTTAAAATCGCAAAGTTGGTGTGTGTTTGTCACCAAATTATTGGGAAAACATTTGAGTATTAAGAAACCATCTGATCATTCGAATTATTTATCTAGTATCCCCAATACTAGAGAAAAGAGCAGGAGAAAAAAACGACCAACCAAGTCCCCAAACACAAAGTAATAATAACAACAATTGTTTTATTAGAAACAGGTAGTAACACGGGTAACAAAGCAATGATGAAAGTTATCCACTAAATATACACATAGACAAAAAAGGATTAAAAATATGGACGCACACCCAGTAAAAAATAACCTTTGTGAAGGAGGACCAGTTAAGGTAAGTACAGTGAATATACATTATCATAGATGAATAAATAAAGTCCATAGCCGGAGAAAGTTATAATATCTATGATAATAAAGTGCAAATACAGTAAGTAAGTGCCCTTTACAACAATTAAATAAAAAACATACATTACATATCAGTATAGGGGAAAAACTTGTGTGAGACAGTGCTCATGTCCGCCTTCGTCAGTGCTTCGTCTGACGAAGGTGGAAGCTGAAACGCACGTCGGGGTGGATGCCACTCGGAAGAAGGAGCTCCTCTAATTGTGTAAGTCTGCTGCCTTTCTTCAGTCCCATTACATCTTGGCCCTCACTATTAGGTGACTGTGTAGAAATTACCATGATAACATGAGCACTGTCTCATACAAGTTTTTCCCCTATACTGATATGTAATGTATGTTTTTATTTAATTGTTGTATAAGGCACTTACTGCACTGTTGCTTATCCGGCTATGCACTTTATTTATTCATCTATGATAATGTAAATTACACTGCCCTTACCTTAACTGGTCCTCCTTCACAAAGGTTATTTTTTACCGGGTGTGCGTCCCTGTTTTTAATCCTTTTTTGTCTATGTGTATTTTTAGTGGATAACTTTCATCATGCTTTATTACCCCTGTTACTACCTGTTTCTAATAAAACAATTGCTGTTATTATTACTTTGTGTTCGGGGACTTTTTTGGTCTTTTTTTTCTCCTTCTCTTTTCTCATGCATTGTGCACCGACTGTCCCCCTTCACCTAATATAGTCCGACTATTTAGGGTCTTTCTACTATTATAATTAGACTAGATTGTGGCCCGATTCTAACGCATCGGGTATTCTAGAATATGCATGTCCCCGTAGTATATAGACAATGATGATTCCAGAATTCGTGGCAGACTGTGCCCGTCGCTGATTGGTCAAGGCAACCTTTAAGACATCATCGTCGCCATGGCAACCATTATGACATCTACGTCGATACTGTGCCCGTCGCTGATTGGTCGAGGCCTGGGGGCCTCGACCAATCAGACGCGGGATTTCCAGGACAGACAGACAGACAGACAAACGGAAAAACTCTTAGACAATTATATATATATAGACTAGACTGTGGCCCGATTCTAACGCATCGGGTATTCTAGAATATGCATGTCCTCGTAGTATATGGACAATGATGATTCCAGAATTCGCGGCAGACTGTGCCCGTCGCTGATTGGTCGAGGCAACCTTTATGACATCATCGTCGCCATGGCAACCATTATGACATCTACGTTGATACTGTGCCCGTCGCTGATTGGTTGAGGCCTGGCGGCCTCGACCAATCAGAGATGCCGGATTTCCATTATGACATCATCGTCGCCATGCTGTGCCCGTCTCTGATTGGTCGAGGCCTGGCGGCCTCGACCAATCAGAGACGCGGGATTTCCAGGACAGACAGACAGACAGAAAGACAGACAGACGGAAAAACCCTTAGACAATTATATATATAGATTATATTTTTACAATTATGTATACCTATCTATAGACCCAGTATTTTCCCTTGTTCTACATTTTCCCAATACTAGTATTCATTTGATCTATGGGAATGGTGCGGCCGCTACCTATATCCCTATTCAGATTTGTTACTACACTCCTAACTTGCTATTAAAATTCACTCCTATGCCTCACCAACATGTTTCGCCAGCTTAACTGGCTTCATCAGAGTTTGAGGCTAGACTGAATAAGCACATGGGTGACAGGATCTTTTAAAAGATCTGATATGATGTCATCAAGCACAGACAACTTGGGATTGACATATTAGAGCATCCAAAACATTAAACCGACATTTAAACAACAAACCAGAAGTTGGTGGGAAATTGCTAGTTTGGAGACATATTTGCAGAGGAAGATAGTTTACAAGGGGTTAAGGATCCAGATAAGCCCAAACGCACATAGGGAGGATTTGGCTTTCATACAGGGCTGGGAAAATCTATTGACTGACTGTTCCCTACATTTAATGAGTTATCTGTGTCACGCTCGTGCCCAGACTGGTTGGCGCGGGCGAGCTGGGGGGTGGCCCCACTGGACCACAGACCAAACTTCCCTGGAAGGGGCATAACTAAGTAGCTTCCTAGGTGTTCGCTGGAGCCTCCGATGGTGAGATCACACTTGTGCAATAGGAAGCTACCAGGTACCACTCCAGGGTGGTGTCTGGCTGTGGCTGCTGATCCCACTGGGGAACGGAACATAGACAGACAAGCGGGCATGGCTGGCACTCTGGCAGACAGGCGGGCACGGCTGGGACACAGGCAGGCAGACGGGTACAACAGAGATACTGGCAGGCAGGCAGGTACGGCTGGCTTTCTGGAAGGATAGGCGGACAAGTCTGGTACACTGGAAGAACCGGTAGGGACCGGTCTGCAGGCAGGTATGAAAAACAGGTAAGAACCTGTTCAGACAGGAGGACTAAATAATAGGTAGAGAAAGACCGCAAGAGCGGATGCAGAGCGAAAGCACAGGAGCTAGAACCAAGAACAGAAACGCAGGAGGTGGAGCCAAGAACAGGAGGCGGAGCCAAGTGTAGAAACGCAGGAGGCGGAGCCAAGTGCAGAAACGCAGGAGGCGGAGCCAGGTAGAACCGCAAGGAGCGGAGCAAAGTAGAACCACAAGAAGCGGAGCCGCAGAGCGAGAGCTGAGCGGAGCCGCAGAGCAGGGCCACAGAGTGCACAGCAAAGTCAGAGTACAGAGCAAAGCTACCGAGAGCAGAGCTGAGAGCAAAGCTATAGAGTGCAGAGCTGAGAGCAGAGCAAAAACCAGAGTGCAGAGCAAGATCACAGAATGAAGAGCAAGGAGCAAAGCAAGGTTGCAGAGAGCGGAGCCAAAAGCAGAGCAAGCAAGACACAGAGGGCAGAGCAGGGCAAAGCAAGACACAGAGTACTCACAGCAGAAAAACAAACCAAGACAGGGATATAAACGGACACAGGAACGGGACTAGACTAAGACAGAGTCAGGAACGAGACTAGGCACAGAGACATAGAGACATGGACACAAGCCAGGGTACGACGCCCCTCTGGGTGGCGGACATAGGCCAGGGTATGAAGCCCTGCTGGGTGGCTACACAGAAAATCGACCAGGGTACAACGCCCTCCTGGGTGGCGGACATGAGAGTAAGCGAGACAGGGCCTGGCACCTCAGCAGCTAAGAACTGACTGAGGGAGTAAGTTGCACAGGCCCCCACCAATGGGTGGGGATGTCTTAAATGTAGGAAGCCTCATGACGATTGGCCAGGGACACCTTAGCAAGGTGCACACTGTCTCTATAAGAAACAGGAGTTGCCGGCGCCGCTCCCCTATGCACACAGACAGAGCATGCACAGAGCAAGCAGCAGACATGAGGCACACAGCATGGAGCTGGCAGCAGAGAGAAGTCACAACAAGGCCCAGAGAAGTAAGTGAGTTTGAGTGTAATGCAGGTGGGGGATGGGAGGCCATGCAGTGATGCCAGCAGAGTTGTTACAATCTGTTAGAGTACGAAAAAGCAAAATTTGGCTAAAATAAATATACAGCCAGAAAAGGAATTAAGTGATATACGCAAATTTGCCACACACCCTGATTTTATTAAATTAGAGCTGAACCTTCAGAGGCATCAAGATAACCTTAAGAAAGAGATTAAGGAACGTAAACATAAGAAATTCATCAGATACTTGGGAGATTTTGAGTCAGGGAACCCAGATTTACCTCTAGAGGGCCGAGATATAAGGAGTGACTGACATATCTGAAACTGATCTGTCAGAGTCTGATAGCTCTACAGGGGGTACCTCTACCAGACAGGGAGGTACTAGGAAAAAGACATACTCTATCTAAATCATGGATCAATTTCTCGGCTGGAAATCCATATCCAAAGAGATGTTCCTTGGCATTGCAGAGTGGGTCTTCTTCCTCTGTACTCTCCCTTGCTGTGGGGTCCAGGGTAGATCCGATTCAACAGATTACACCATTTTTGTTTGGAAGCTTAATGTCCTCACAAGTAGTGAATTCCTTGAGTATGGGACATTTGTCAGCAGCCCCTGGCAATTTGATGATGGGTACCCCAGTAGGACAGGTTGTAAACAATATAGTATTGGGAACTGCACCTTTGGGAGCATCAAGCAGTCTCACTCAACCGGTTTCTTTTTTAGGGAGCAGACATTCCTTGTAAATTAATCCAATATGGGGGTGAATGATTTACAGATCTTTAATTTGTCATCACAGATACTGAACAAAGCTCATATTTCCCTTCTGAGGAAAGATCTTTCCTTCACTCCCACCCCAGTTTTTGATTCCTTTACTTGGACGAAGGATTTGAACTTGTTCGCTCGGAAGTTAGTGTTACTTAAGTATCATAAGAATAAAAACAGGGACGGGATGGATTTACATAGAAGGGAGATTGAGGCAATTCAGACTCTGGAGGATTTAGAATCAGACCATCCTGACATATCTCCACCCATCTCCTCGCTTAAACCAAAGAGCAAGAACACTCCAGCCTTCTCACAATATCACAATATCGATACATTTGTTAATATGGTGGAGCAGGATATTAGAAAGTTGTCAAAATTTAGAGGGAGGGGACCTGTGAATCTAAATAGAGAGGAACTTGCGGCTCTTGAAGAATTGTGGAACAACTGTAATATAATAATTAAACCCTCTGACAAAGGGGGAAATATAGTATAAATGGACTAAGTGGACTATGTTAGGATGGTCATGGATTTATTGGATGATGGAAGAATTTATGCTACCCTCAGAGCAGATCCAACAGAAAGATATGTGAAAATATTGCTTGTGCTGTTGAGAGATGCAAAGGAGAAAAACTTGATATGTGATGACGAATTGAAGAGGATGTATGATCTTCACCCTACCATTGCAACTTTTTACGCCTTGCCAAAAGCCCATAAAGGTATAAGACCTAGTCTAGGAAGACCGATAGTGTCTGGTAACAATCCACAGTCAGTACCTTGAGGAATTATTATCACCTTTTGTACAAACCCTGCTATCATTTGTCCAGGATACAAAGAATATGGTCCTTAAATTGAAAGATGTAAATGTTCCCGATACTACCGTCCTCACTAGTTTAGATATACATAGAAGCTCTCTATAGTAATATAGATCAGGAGCTAGGTATCACAGCGGTGTCACGTTTTCTTTCCACAAAAGGTACACAATTTTTGGCACACAATTTGGCGGTACCTTTTACCACCAGATAAAAGGTACAGTGATGGGTACACCTTTTTATTTTTAGGGTGGTGGGAGGATGTACCTGCACCTATGTGAGAATGCCGTGACGTGGCAGGGTAGCTCAAAGAACTGATCAATTGTTTGCTAAATGTCTCAGTTTAAAGTACAGTTAGAAATTAATATGCGCATATGCACTTTATTTATTGCCTGCTAAACCATAGACAGCGCTGGCTTTTTGGCTTTTTTTATTATCCCGCAAACAGTATTTATTAATAGGCATCATGAGAGTTAAATGGAATAGATACCGGTAAGTCTGCAGTGTTATTCCTTGAATTGGGAGAGATACCGCCTATTTATCTGTGATAATTTCAGCGTAGAGACTGAGAATCATCAGGTCTTCTTGCGGATGCGCTAATACGGCTGTAAATGACTGTCTCTGGGGCAGTGTGTTCCAGAGGAGAGGGCGCATGCGTGGGTAGCGGGACGGGAGATTCCCCATAAGGAATTGTTATCCTATCAACGCTGGTGGTTATCGGAAGGAGGTGATTGGTGTAAGATGATGGTGAGCACCAATAGCAGACTCCTGGAAGTTAATGTGTACGGTTGTTCTCCTTCCTCCATACAGATAACGCTGCAGTACGTTGTATGTTGATGTAAGAAAACGAGTGTATGAAATGCCTTGTGAGTACCTTTGGTGATGTGTAGGAGCACTACAGAACAATAGAAGGGATTTGTACATTGTTTTGGGATTGTATATTCCATAAGATGAGTTGTGATTTGTTTAATGTTTTGGATGCTCTGATTTGTCAATCCCAAGTTGTGTCTGCTTGATGGCATCATACCAGATCTTTTAAAAGATCCTGTTAACCATGTGCTTATTCAGTTTAGCCTCAAACCCTGATGAAGCCAGGTAAGCTGGCGAAACATGTTGGGGAGGCATAGGAGTGAATTTTAATAGCAAGTTAGGAGTGTAGTAACAAATCTGAATAGGGATATAAGTAGCGGCCGCACCATTCCCATAGATCAAATGAATACTAGTATTGGGGAAACTAGATAAATAATTCGATTGATCAGATAGTTTCTTAATACTCAGATGTTTTCCTAATAATTTGGTGACAAACACACACTAACTTTGCGATTTTAACTGTCCTATTAGTTCAAAAAAAGTTATGTTTTATTATAATCTTTAGTTAGGGATTAGTTGCCTTTGGCAAATTGTAATTTATGAGCTTACCTTACGCTGATTATTGAACAGCAATGTGATGTGTAACAGTTTGTTTTTATAGTTACTTTGGCAACGGGGTAGTCCATGGCTCTCCCCTGAATACAGCGGACGCCCATGTGTTTTTTGGGCATCAACTGGTGGGGGAGTGTGGCTCTTACCACGGTCACCAAACACCCTGACTTCCAGAGTCCCGACACTAGTACCCCATTTATTGTCACAGGACAAAGGGCTGATAGTCCACACTGCAGGCTGAATAGGCATAATACGAACAACGCCTCCCTGTAGCTGCCTTCCCCCAGACATGCAGTTTGTTCACAGCCATCACACTTGCTTCCTGGGGATCTTACCCACACTTCTAGCATCAACTGTGGTGGATTCGCTCACTCGGCTTCCCACAGAGGTAGAACTTTTCTTGTTTGAACCTCCTTCTGGTTTATTAAAATGTTCGGCACAAACCAGTGCAAAGTTCATCAAAATAAACACAGCCTTTCTGGCACAACCGAAAAACAAAAGATAATGTATATCACAATCCACGTGATTGCGGGTATCAGCCCGCTCAGGAAAAACAATGGAGTTCAGTTTAGTTTTAATAAACAATGCTCTGGAATTCTCGCCTCCAGGCACATCGAACACTAAGTGACTCAGAAGGCTAACTATTTACCTCCTAAACCACGTCCAGAGGTAGAGATATGGTGATCAGCCTCCCATCCACTTTTCTGGTGTTCACAAAAAATCCCAGCATTTAAAATGGCAAATTAACACCTCTCAACACTTATTGTGTTGGAGCATTTTCCCTAGGTTCATATCACTGAAGCTAACAACCTCACTGATACATCTCTTCCATCCAGTACTTTACCAGTGACGTTGTCACACTATATAGATATAAATATGACATTAATGGTAATCATATGATTGCTCATCCCAGCCAAAATGTTGCACTACACAAGGACACCAAAAATACAATGTATCATTAGCTATGATCTACATAATTCTTTTGTGTCCAGTCATAGCTGTGTGCACACTCTCATTACTTTCAGTTTTCATTTCTTCTTTTGTCATAATAAGCGAATACCCATAGCGATATAAATGTAGCAGATATTTTCCTTCCACCTTATACCTGACACTGAGGTGTCCATAACAACTGACTCTAGAGCCTATTACCATGGCAAGGCTGTCAGTGGAGACTTGGAAATAATCGCATGCTGCTACCTATACCTTGTAAATCAGTCTTCTATTTGCTAGTGACAAACACAAAGTATTTTCATAGCTTCTTTTTTTGGTGACCCCAGATTTTAGCAGTGCATTAACATTAACTACTTCCTCACCAGAGACTTTTCCCGTCATTCTTGAGGAGAAGCACATTGGCAATCTTTAGCCATGTGGCAATTTAACTGTTGTAATTCTCCTCTGCTAACATACATGTATTTGGTCTTAGATATTTTTTAGAACATTATGGACTTTCATTTTTTTGCAAGTGATGATTTAGAATGTAATCTTTTTTTTCTAAGACCCGTCCCAACATATGGGTAATTTCTCTGCTCTGCAACCTAATAGGATGGGTGTAAATTTTAAATGACATCTAAACAATATATTAGGTGCCAAAATTCTTCCTCCTTTGTGGAGCTTAAAACTTTCATTAGCAGAATGACTAAGAATATTATAGTGAGGAGCCTTGCGATTCTGACGGCACTAAGGGAAAAAATATTTAGATTCTAAATGATCAATTCCCTTATGTCACTCACAGCAGCACAACAGATGGAGATGTAGCAAGTAATAGTTACTGATCAGTGGTCCTCTAATGCCTCTGGTCGGTTGATGTAAATGATCATTTAGGGCCCCTTTGACGAATGTATACAA
The DNA here is from genome assembly GCF_051348905.1 of Ranitomeya variabilis. Taxonomy (NCBI): domain Eukaryota; kingdom Metazoa; phylum Chordata; class Amphibia; order Anura; family Dendrobatidae; genus Ranitomeya; species Ranitomeya variabilis. Next base: position 779,590,775 of record NC_135232.1, read on the forward strand.
GATCATCCGAGGTCCATCCGGAAAACCCTGACGATTTTCATCTTCTAATTTTCATCCGTGTACCCACTTTTTTATGTCCGTATGACACCCTTGTGAGGTCCTTTTGACATCCATCTACATTAAAAAATATACATCAAATACAGTTCCCTAGGTCTATAATAGAAATGTATCCGTAAAAATCCAATGCCGATCGAATGTTCCATGTGGGATCCAAATAAAGATACACACTTGCAACATTTGAAATCACATATAAGATAGAATTTAAACTTTTGTTTCTGGAGATAACCTTATTAGTAGGAGGCTTACTAACTTTAGTAATTTATAATGTTGAGATAATCGCTTGGACACCTGTGGAAGTATGAACTTCACAAGGAAGTTACCAAGTCAATTGATTTTCCCATAATTCATCTGCATGAATATGTGAAAAAAATCACTATGATCAGCCAATACAGAGATACGGCTTAGACATCACTTCCACTAGAAGATTGAGGAGAAGTTGT